>NC_133327.1:405898482-410722915 GCF_042186555.1 Aquarana catesbeiana | reverse complement strand
ACCAATGGGAGCTACTTCCGGAGTGCCTGTGTGGCCTCACCACCACTTTGGCGATGTCTCAAGCCTTAACAAGTAAGCCTTGGTTATGGGGAATGACATCCTACCCCCAACCTTGTCTTTCTTCATACTCATCAATTTTTTTCCCCTTACCGTTATTACTTTTTCAGATACCACACGTGCTTGCTCCTGACGAGTGGCACATTAGCCACGAAACGCGTAGAGCTACCGGTTGCCGTGTTCTTATTCATTTATCAAGATTTTTCAAGATATTATGCATGTCTACCCCTTCAGGTTACATGAGGCCATAGGTCCTGCGGATTCAACATTTGTATAATTTCTTACACCCTTTTTTTTCTCTTAAGATGAACTGAGGAATTTTATGTATTTATAATATGTGAGATTATTATTAATTTGAGTATGCTGTTGAATGTTTACCGTTGGTATTACTTTACGTGTACATGGACTGTCATTAGCAGTCTAACTAGTATATGTATGTTATCCTTGTACCATTGTAACCAACATTTTTTATGCTTTCATATCTAGTCTTTTAATAATAAAATTCCCCTTATTCATCTAAGTACTTTTTTGCTGCCTGATGCTTCATTTAAAGTCCCACCTGCCCTGCCAACATATCCTCCTCTCCAAATATACATGGGATGGATATTTGTGACCTTACCAGATCACAATATCATTCAAAGTCCCTAGGGATGGAAATACATGACCTTACCAGGACATGGATTCCTAAAAGTCCCTAAATCTCTCCTCCCTCCCCTTATTGTATTCATATAGGGATGGAAGCATACGGACTAGCTCCACTATTTTAACTACTATAAATCCTCTGCCCCTTATCACCTATGTAAGCCTCCCCTGCCTTATCTCCGTTTTTTTGGTTTTATTGCTTTATTTGTTTTTTATCCTATGATCCCATTGTCTACCATTTTCCATTATGCCCATTGTTGGACTTCCGGCATCGCCAGTGGTGGATGCACTTTGGGCTGCACTGCCTCTGGTCCATCTCCTATCCTGGGAGCTGCGACGCACCTTCCGGGCATCCTCTCCTCCCCCCACCTCCTGATCATGGGGGAGGCTGGATGCTCCGTTACTGTGCGTCGATGTCACGCACATCGCGCTGTGCGCATGGCGTCATGTTGACGCCATGCGCACTAGCTGTGACCACTACATCTGTGTACAACGGGAGAGCCATCTGTGTGTCGGTGCCGGATATCCGGCTTCCGGTGCACGGGGCTCCTCCCCTCGATACACGGCGTGACATTGGCGGATTTCCCCGCGGCTGGCCTATTTAGGGACGGTCCGTGGATGGTCTCGGCACTTAGGGCTCTGTTCACCCCGACCCTCACACGATTTGGATATCTGCAAATTCTCTTGGTCCCCTTCTAACAGGGCTCCTCATCCACACAAGGTAATTCGGCACATACATCAGTACTTGCACTGTTCAATCACTTTCAACCTTGACACCCTAGTTTCCTCACTGGTCATCCATCATATTGTCCCCCACTCTTATCTCACCCTAGCACTCCCCCCATCCTCTCACCGGTCCACCCCCCTCCTTTTTATTCCCTTCCTCCCCCTCTTCCCTCTCCCCCCCCCCCCCGTTTTTTTTTTTTTTTTTTTTTCCCTTCCCTCACCCCTTCCCCCCTTTTTCCTACCTACTTTCCATCTTTATCTTCTCCTTCCTTCCCCCTTCCGTTTCTCCCTTCCCATTGGTTTCTCCTTCTCCACCAACCTGGCTCACACACGCACATTTCTCTCCTTTCAGTTGCCCTTTGTTTGCCGTGCCTGCCCCTGGTATCGCCCCCTTTCCAGTCCGTGGGACTTTCCACCTCAGCTCCCGGTTGGGAGCTACTTCCGGAGTGCCTGTGTGGCCTCACCACCACTTTGGCGATGTCTCAAGCCTTAACAAGTAAGCCTTGGTTATGGGGAATGACATCCTACCCCCAACCTTGTCTTTCTTCATACTCATCAATTTTTTTCCCCTTACCGTTATTACTTTTTCAGATACCACACGTGCTTGCTCCTGACGAGTGGCACATTAGCCACGAAACGCGTAGAGCTACCGGTTGCCGTGTTCTTATTCATTTATCAAGATTTTTCAAGATATTATGCATGTCTACCCCTTCAGGTTACATGAGGCCATAGGTCCTGCGGATTCAACATTTGTATAATTTCTTACACCCTTTTTTTTCTCTTAAGATGAACTGAGGAATTTTATGTATTTATAATATGTGAGATTATTATTAATTTGAGTATGCTGTTGAATGTTTACCGTTGGTATTACTTTACGTGTACATGGACTGTCATTAGCAGTCTAACTAGTATATGTATGTTATCCTTGTACCATTGTAACCAACATTTTTTATGCTTTCATATCTAGTCTTTTAATAATAAAATTCCCTCTTATTCATCTAAGTACTTTTTTGCTGCCTGATGCTTCATTTAAAGTCCCACCTGCCCTGCCAACATATCCTCCTCTCCAAATATACATGGGATGGATATTTGTGACCTTACCAGATCACAATATCATTCAAAGTCCCTAGGGATGGAAATACATGACCTTACCAGGACATGGATTCCTAAAAGTCCCTAAATCTCTCCTCCCTCCCCTTATTGTATTCATATAGGGATGGAAGCATACGGACTAGCTCCACTATTTTAACTACTATAAATCCTCTGCCCCTTATCACCTATGTAAGCCTCCCCTGCCTTATCTCCGTTTTTTTGGTTTTATTGCTTTATTTGTTTTTTATCCTATGATCCCATTGTCTACCATTTTCCATTATGCCCATTGTTGGACTTCCGGCATCGCCAGTGGTGGATGCACTTTGGGCTGCACTGCCTCTGGTCCATCTCCTATCCTGGGAGCTGCGACGCACCTTCCGGGCATCCTCTCCTCCCCCCACCTCCTGATCATGGGGGAGGCTGGATGCTCCGTTACTGTGCGTCGATGTCACGCACATCGCGCTGTGTGCATGGCGTCATGTTGACGCCATGCGCACTAGCTGTGACCACTACATCTGTGTACAACGGGAGAGCCATCTGTGTGTCGGTGCCGGATATCCGGCTTCCGGTGCACGGGGCTCCTCCCCTCGATACACGGCGTGACATTGGCGGATTTCCCCGCGGCTGGCCTATTTAGGGACGGTCCGTGGATGGTCTCGGCACTTAGGGCTCTGTTCACCCCGACCCTCACACGATTTGGATATCTGCAAATTCTCTTGGTCCCCTTCTAACAGGGCTCCTCATCCACACAAGGTAATTCGGCACATACATCAGTACTTGCACTGTTCAATCACTTTCAACCTTGACACCCTAGTTTCCTCACTGGTCATCCATCATATTGTCCCCCACTCTTATTTCACCCTAGCACTCCCCCCATCCTCTCACCGGTCCACCCCCCTCCTTTTTATTCCCTTCCTCCCCCTCTTCCCTCTCCCCCCCCCCCCCCCCGTTTTTTTTTTTTTTTCCCTTCCCTCACCCCTTCCCCCCTTTTTCCTACCTACTTTCCATCTTTATCTTCTCCTTCCTTCCCCCTTCCGTTTCTCCCTTCCCATTGGTTTCTCCTTCTCCACCAACCTGGCTCACACACGCACATTTCTCTCCTTTCAGTTGCCCTTTGTTTGCCGTGCCTGCCCCTGGTATCGCCCCCTTTCCAGTCCGTGGGACTTTCCACCTCAGCTCCCGGTTGGGAGCTACTTCCGGAGTGCCTGTGTGGCCTCACCACCACTTTGGCGATGTCTCAAGCCTTAACAAGTAAGCCTTGGTTATGGGGAATGACATCCTACCCCCAACCTTGTCTTTCTTCATACTCATCAATTTTTTTCCCCTTACCGTTATTACTTTTTCAGATACCACACGTGCTTGCTCCTGACGAGTGGCACATTAGCCACGAAACGCGTAGAGCTACCGGTTGCCGTGTTCTTATTCATTTATCAAGATTTTTCAAGATATTATGCATGTCTACCCCTTCAGGTTACATGAGGCCATAGGTCCTGCGGATTCAACATTTGTATAATTTCTTACACCCTTTTTTTTCTCTTAAGATGAACTGAGGAATTTTATGTATTTATAATATGTGAGATTATTATTAATTTGAGTATGCTGTTGAATGTTTACCGTTGGTATTACTTTACGTGTACATGGACTGTCATTAGCAGTCTAACTAGTATATGTATGTTATCCTTGTACCATTGTAACCAACATTTTTTATGCTTTCATATCTAGTCTTTTAATAATAAAATTCCCCTTATTCATCTAAGTACTTTTTTGCTGCCTGATGCTTCATTTAAAGTCCCACCTGCCCTGCCAACATATCCTCCTCTCCAAATATACATGGGATGGATATTTGTGACCTTACCAGATCACAATATCATTCAAAGTCCCTAGGGATGGAAATACATGACCTTACCAGGACATGGATTCCTAAAAGTCCCTAAATCTCTCCTCCCTCCCCTTATTGTATTCATATAGGGATGGAAGCATACGGACTAGCTCCACTATTTTAACTACTATAAATCCTCTGCCCCTTATCACCTATGTAAGCCTCCCCTGCCTTATCTCCGTTTTTTTGGTTTTATTGCTTTATTTGTTTTTTATCCTATGATCCCATTGTCTACCATTTTCCATTATGCCCATTGTTGGACTTCCGGCATCGCCAGTGGTGGATGCACTTTGGGCTGCACTGCCTCTGGTCCATCTCCTATCCTGGGAGCTGCGACGCACCTTCTGGGCATCCTCTCCTCCCCCCACCTCCTGATCATGGGGGAGGCTGGATGCTCCGTTACTGTGCGTCGATGTCACGCACATCGCGCTGTGCGCATGGCGTCATGTTGACGCCATGCGCACTAGCTGTGACCACTACATCTGTGTACAAAGGGAGAGCCATCTGTGTGTCGGTGCCGGATATCCGGCTTCCGGTGCACGGGGCTCCTCCCCTCGATACACGGCGTGACATTGGCGGATTTCCCCGCGGCTGGCCTATTTAGGGACGGTCCGTGGATGGTCTCGGCACTTAGGGCTCTGTTCACCCCGACCCTCACACGATTTGGATATCTGCAAATTCTCTTGGTCCCCTTCTAACAGGGCTCCTCATCCACACAAGGTAATTCGGCACATACATCAGTACTTGCACTGTTCAATCACTTTCAACCTTGACACCCTAGTTTCCTCACTGGTCATCCATCATATTGTCCCCCACTCTTATCTCACCCTAGCACTCCCCCCATCCTCTCACCGGTCCACCCCCCTCCTTTTTATTCCCTTCCTCCCCCTCTTCCCTCTCCCCCCCCCCCCCCGTTTTTTTTGTTTTTTTTTTTTTGTTTTTTTTTTTTTTTGTTTTTTTTTTCCCTTCCCTCACCCCTTCCCCCCTTTTTCCTACCTACTTTCCATCTTTATCTTCTCCTTCCTTCCCCCTTCCGTTTCTCCCTTCCCATTGGTTTCTCCTTCTCCACCAACCTGGCTCACACACGCACATTTCTCTCCTTTCAGTTGCCCTTTGTTTGCCGTGCCTGCCCCTGGTATCGCCCCCTTTCCAGTCCGTGGGACTTTCCACCTCAGCTCCCGGTTGGGAGCTACTTCCGGAGTGCCTGTGTGGCCTCACCACCACTTTGGCGATGTCTCAAGCCTTAACAAGTAAGCCTTGGTTATGGGGAATGACATCCTACCCCCAACCTTGTCTTTCTTCATACTCATCAATTTTTTTCCCCTTACCGTTATTACTTTTTCAGATACCACACGTGCTTGCTCCTGACGAGTGGCACATTAGCCACGAAACGCGTAGAGCTACCGGTTGCCGTGTTCTTATTCATTTATCAAGATTTTTCAAGATATTATGCATGTCTACCCCTTCAGGTTACATGAGGCCATAGGTCCTGCGGATTCAACATTTGTATAATTTCTTACACCCCTTTTTTTTCTCTTAAGATGAACTGAGGAATTTTATGTATTTATAATATGTGAGATTATTATTAATTTGAGTATGCTGTTGAATGTTTACCGTTGGTATTACTTTACGTGTACATGGACTGTCATTAGCAGTCTAACTAGTATATGTATGTTATCCTTGTACCATTGTAACCAACATTTTTTATGCTTTCATATCTAGTCTTTTAATAATAAAATTCCCCTTATTCATCTAAGTACTTTTTTGCTGCCTGATGCTTCATTTAAAGTCCCACCTGCCCTGCCAACATATCCTCCTCTCCAAATAAAAATCTTACACTTTTACAATCAAAAAATATTCTCCAAATAAAAACAAATTGTACTGCTGTGACAAGAGACTTGTTCATCACTAATATGTTCTGTGTCAGTGTTAGCGGAAGACTAGTTATTATCACATGCTTAAAGTGGATGTAAACCCAATGTCATCCATTCTAAATTACTGCCATAGGGGTTATCTATAAGGATATATATGCCTCCTGCATGTATCTTTACCTGTCAAATGTCTCCCCTCTGTCTGTTATGAGACCAGAAAAACTGCATATTCTGTGGGTGGGTCTGTTGTCTGGAGCTCAGTGGGTGGAGTCGTGATGTCAGAAGACTCCCCGCCCACCTCTACACTCCCCTTGTCAATATGCATTTTCTCCTGTGTATTTCTAACTGAACTTCTGCTATGATCTCTAACATCCAGTGAAAAGACAGGAAAGTAACCACATGACTTCAGCATGCCAAATCATGGTGAGGTGTGGAACAGCCAATCCTTGCAGAGCTGCTGAAGAAAGGAGTGGGGGAGGGAATTAAAAAATAATGCATGTCTTAGGCTAGTGCACGAGATGTAAATCACCTGTCACTCACAGCAAGGGGGGGGGATTTGACAAAGTTTTTCTCAGTTTGTCAAGTTTTATCTCACAGAACAATAAAAGAGGATTGCTCAGAGCTGGATTAACTCTGTGTGACAAGACTGGGCTCAAATGATAGGAAATCTTATACTCTACAGTATGATAAAAAAAAAAAAAAAAAAAAAAAATTCGGGTTTACATCCACTTTAAGTGAAAATCACAGAGGCCTACTCTATTTTCTGTAGATTATACAGTATATGAACAAAATCTTTGACTCTTGTGTTCAAATATTGAAAATCGAATCAGCAGCAGGGCAGGCAGTGTGCCAATAACTAGCACTTAACAAGACAGCGTGCTGGGAAATATTATTCTTAAAGAAGGACTAAAATGTCTTGCAGGACAGGAGCTTTCGGCTGTCTATATTGGTCTCTGAACATAACTGCTCTACACTACAGTATGGGAAAATTAAAGAAGAATAAAATGTCACATTCCATTTGTACAACTATACTATATGACATGTTCCTTCACAACATCAATAAAAAATGACAAGTAAAACTCTGCATTTTATTCATAAGTCAGTTATTAGCAGCAGGCTTTAGGAGATTTTGTATTAATTACAATATTGTTGCAATTACAGTCAGTACCAGTTCAATCATGCATTTCATACAAACAAGGCAGCATTTTGCCACTTCTATTAAAATTAGAAAAATAATATATTGTGGTTTTCATACAAGACAGCCATGTCATTTTTCTTAATAGTATAAATGGAATTCTAACAGAATTTACAAAGTGTTGGAAATAAAGGTAAGAAATAAAATCAGACAAAATGATAAGTGTTTTCAGGGCTGCCGACAGGGGGGTACCACAGGGCCTCTGTAGGTGCCCGGGCAACAGCGGAATCGGTGCGGCAGAATGGGAGGACAATTACAGAACAATGCACTGTGTCTGTGTCTCTCCCTCCAGCAGCTGAAAGTCGGTTTCTCTACCATGGGTTTCAGGAAAGAAACTTGCGCAATTTTCCCATCAACACAGACAGCCCTGACAGGGGAATCCCTCCTGCCGAGACATTGTATTCTCTCAGCGGGGGGGGGGGGGGGGGGGCAGTCTCTACTGGGAGAAGACAGTAATTATTGCTATCGGCTATGGCAGCTGCTAGCAATAATCACAAGTAATTCTAGCAGGCTGGTTGTACCCAAGTTGATCAATCGAGCATGCCCACACATGGTTTGAATCTCGGCTGCACCGGCCGAGATTCAAACCGCTTATGGCAGGCCTTACAGTGTCTGTTCCCACACAGAGGAAGCCATACCATACAATGTGGGAAAGGGATTACAAATTTTTATTCCTATATAATATTCCTATATAAACAGACAATATTCAAATCTAGTTTACAGCTGATGATGAACTGTAAACAGACAGTACAGATGGGGATAATTATGTTAAACATTACTCCAAATCCTCTTCTTAAACATTACAAAAATGTAAGAACATGTAGGGATTTTTAACCAATTCAGCCCCAGAAGGATTTACCCCCTCAATGACCAGGCCATTTTTTGCGATACGGCACTTCATCGCTTTAACAGACAATTGCGCAGTTGTGCGACGCTGTACCCAAACAAAATTGATGTCTTTTTCCCACAAATAGAGCTTTCTTTCGGTGGTATTTGAACACCTCTGCGGTTTTTATTTTTTGCTCTATTAACAAAAAAAGAGCGACAATTTTGGAAAAAAAAAAATATATGTTTTACTTTCTGCTATAATACATATCCAAAAAAATAATAATAAAAAAACAAATTTATTCATCAGTTTAGGCCAATATGTATTATTCTACATATTTTTGGTAAAAAGAAAAATCGCAATAAGCGTATATGATTGGTTTGTGCAAAAGTTATAGCGTCTACAAACTATGGAATAGATTTATGGACTTTTATTTTTTTATTGTTTTTACTGGTAATGGTGGCGATCTGCGATATTTAGCAGGACTGCAGCAGATAAATCTGACCCCAAGTGACACTTTTTGGGGACCAGTGATATTATTACAGTGATCAGTGCTAAAAAAAACTGCACTGAACAATGTATAAAGGACACTGACAGGGAAGGGGTTAACACTAGGGGCAATCAAGGGGTTAACTGTGTTCTCTGGGTGTGTACTAACTGTGTGGGGGGTGGGCTTACTGGGACAACACAGAGATCGCTGTTCCTGATCACTGGGAACAGCAGATCTCAGTATTGTCCCCTGTCAGAACGGGGATCTGCCTTGTTTACATGTACCGCGACCGTTGGTGGTCAGCGGACATCGAGTCCGCCGGACCCGCCCACTGTATCTAATGTACAGACCGACATACAGGTACATCAGTTTGCGCAGCCAAGCCTCCTTGCCGCAGTATATATGCGGAAGGCGGACGGCAAGTGGTTAAGCAAGTAAAATTTCACCATATCCCACTGCAAAAAAACAGGTACAAGTCAGCAAAACCATTAATACCTTTCACAAAAAAAACATTATTTTGCTGTCCATACTTACAATTTTAAATTTGCCAGAAATTAGAGAAAGCTGGAGTAAGGGCCTATTGACATTGACATGCAGTTTTATTTAGCATGTTCACCAAATTATCATTTTTTTTCTATATTAGGATAGCTGGGAATGTGTGAAATATCTATCTAGGAGTTCATTACATTCGCTAGATGATGGCAATTTTAAGCATACATAAATATGCACAGCCTCATGGGTGCCAACCTGACACATTCACAAATGAAATATTGGGAGAAATATTACACTGTGATATACTTACAGGAAAATCTGATCCCCGGCAGTTCCTGGTCATAAGTGGCCTACTGCCTTCCAGATGCATGCTGGGCAATTGATATGAACAAGGTTTATTTTCTTCATCTTTTCGGATATTAATCTTTCATAAAGCTTGGCATCCCATGATCCCTATGGTCTATTTTATTTCATGATATTTGCACTACTGAAATGCATTCATAAACCAGCAGAAATGAGTTAAGATGCGGTCAGTAATTCTGAGCATAGTTTAATTTTGGACTCCATTTATGTTTTCCCAGCATGTGCTCTGAGAATGCATTACAGAAATCAAAAATGTTAATACCTGTCAAAGTTAGTCAATCTCCAGACCAGGTACTGCTATTTATTTGCTGCAAATTTCCTTATCATGTTTTTTAATATGCAGTCAAAGTGCTCTATGCATGCAGGGAAAAGCACAGGCTCATTTTAATGTCAGTCCCCATAACTGCTTACACTTACATTGTCCATTTGCCCTCCATTACATCCATCTGAGAAGTAAAGTGACATATCAGGTACTTCTGGGTATGGGGAAGCATGTGACTCCCTTTCCTTCCATAAAACCATGCTGGTTCATGGCCATTGGTCATTCAGACACCCAATGTTGTCCCATGAGGAGAAAGAGTCCTCAACCCTGTTTAAGTTCTCTGAGTTTAATTATCACAAAATAAGTTTAAGATGACACCTTTTCAGCGAAGGGTTAAAAAATTGCATATCCTCTTCTATACTGTGTTTAGCTTGATAATGTTTCTTATTGCTGAACAAAATTCTTAGACGGCCATGTTGACCATTGTGTGAAAAAACAAGCACTGAAATCTTGACAAATTATGTTTAAGTCAATAAAGATATTGGGGTTTATTTACTAAAGGCAAATCCACTTCGCACTGCAAGTGCACTTGGAAGTGCAGTCACTGTAGAGCTGAGGGGGGCATGCAAGGAAAATAAAAAACAGCATTTTTGTTTGTATAAAAAAACATTTAAAATTGATGCGCTCTAATATATGATCAGTCAGCATAAACTAATGTGCAAAATGTACATATAATGGACCTAAACCATTACCATAAAAATGTGCAAAGCCTATAATAAAATCATTAGTTGAATTATCCTGGTGCTAATACAAACACACCAATCCGCTGCAGTGCTAAATACTGTGAAAAAACACATAAACCATGCCACTCTGAGGAATAAAGCACATATGTGAATATATAACCATAACTAGCAAGTGTGAAGTGTAACAAAAAACCTGGCGCTGTAATCCACAAAAAACGCCATAAAACTCAATTAAAATGTGAACAAATTATTTTGTGAAAACCACACTAAAAACGCCACAATACTAAAATTTATGTGAACAAAATTATAAAAACCACTCTGGTGTATGTTGCTAATAGGTGCAATTATAGGGAGAGAGTTTTCAGTGAAGATATATTACTCCGGAATCAGAATGAAATAGTCCCAGCAGATCAATCCTTAATAAGCTGAATTAATTAATTAGAGTGTTCGATCGTTGTTCCTGACTTATTTTAGCATCCTGCTTCAGCCATATTCATGTTGGTCATCTGGTTCTCAACACCGGCGATTTTATGAAAAAACAAGCAGGGAAATGCATCATTGCATGGTGAACTGAATAAAAGAGGACACAAGCAAACCACTCAGAAATACACTCACATGCGCCCAGTTGTATAAAAGCATATAAGTATGCAGATTGCAGTCAGCCGCTGTGGACGAGACTTTTCTCAAAAGACCGCTGCAGTTCAACTCCAAGTGTCAAACTGCAGTGAACGGCCTAGGCTCCTCCCATGCGTTGCGTCACCGTCACGTGACTTTCTCAAGGGCCTTGAGAAAGTCAAAGTGTACAAAAAAAGTGTACTTCTGCCTTGGTCCGCTGTCTTGGATTGTCCTTTCACCTACCGGGTTCATGTCTTCGGCATCTACTAACCGTGAGTTATTTGCTGGTGGTTCGTTGTGAGGCTGTTTGCACCATCTAATGCGGTTCCTTTATACTGGCTGCAGGATCTCAACCGTCCCTCCACCTGATACTGTGATAACAAGACTACTGGTCAGGAAACTGGAGTGACGGTTGGAATCTCCTGGCAGACCTAACAATCCCGTAGGGTTCAATATTGGGTTGGCCCACTCTTTGCAGCTATAACAGCTTCAATTATTCTGGGAAGGCTGTCCACAAGCCCTCTGGGTTGAACAAAGAAAACAGATGACCTGTTTGTACCATAACCAGTGTTACCTCAGCAAAGTCTGTATCATTCCTGTTGCTCTCTTCCTCCTTCGGCAGCCGTAAATCTGAAAGCTGTCAGCGGATTGGCCTCTAGATTTTAGGCACAGTGCCCAGAATAGCAGCTGAGCATGTGCGGAGCAGAGTGAGATGGTACGTTACTATATTTTAAACAGTGTAGGCACTTATTTTTAATGTTTTACTTGGCTTTATCTGTAAAAAGGGGCCAGTCTGAAGTTATCTATCAGGGCTTAATTTTCTGACTAAAGTTACACTATAAGTATACAAAAGTATACAAATAAACAGCTGTTCTGCAATGGTCCAAATTATTAGAACGTAGTGTGTCTATGTATATGAGCTGGTTGTTCATTTCGTAAGGTTAATAACAGCAAAGTTATTTTTGTTCTTTTTACAGTATTTAATCAAAATGACTTAGTCTAAATAAAATTCAATCCAATCAGCTATAATTACTTTAACACATATTCCTACGATTCTTATGATTTACTGACTATATAACAGTCACAAATCTGGTGTGTTCATATCCTGTTACCCATTCTCAAAAGCTAGTGGGCACAGTCTGTAAAATTGTGATAACAAGGCACACTATGTACTTCTGCCTGCTTCTGATTGAAGAGCTGAATACCTTTGTGATTAAGATCAAAATCAGAAAGTTTGTGTTGGAAGCCCATTTGGTAATTATAAATAAAGCAGGTTTTTTGTAAGGTTTCAGTACATACAATGCACAATGATTATGCTAGGATGTCCACTGCTACTGCAATAAACAATGCATTCCAATAGACTCTTATAAAACACTATTCTGATTACATGTTTATGATTTATACTTGGTCCAAAACTATGAGCAGTTATTTTATACAGTGCCTTAAAGTATTCACACCCTTTAAAATTTTACACATTTTGTCATCTTACAACCAAAAATGTAAATGCCTTTTATTAGGATTTTATGTGATAGACCAACACAAAGTGGCACATAATTGTGATGTGGAAGGAAAGTAATCAATGGTTTTCAAATTTTTTTACAAATAAATATGTGAAAAGTGTGGCATGCATTTGTATTCAGTCCTCTTTACTCTGATACCCCTAACTAAAATCTAGTGGAACCAATTGCCTTCAGAAGTCACCTAATTAGTAAATAGAGTCCACCTGTGTGTAATTTAATCTCAGTATAAATGCAGCTGTTCTGTGAAGCCCTCAGAGTTAGAAAACCTTAGTGAACAAACTACATCACAAAAACCAAGGAACACACCAGGCAGGTCAGGGATAAAGTTGTGGGGAAGTTTAAAGCAGGGTTAGGATATAAAAAAAAAAATATCCCAAGCTTTTAACATCTCAGGGAGCACTGTTCAATCCATCATCCAAAAATGGAAAGAGTATGGCACAACTGCAAACGTACCAAGACCATGACAGGCCGGGCAAGGAGAGCATTAATCAGAGAAGCAGCCAAGAGGCCCATGGTAACTCTGGAGGAGCTGCAGAGATCCACAGCTCAGGTGGGAGAATCTGTCCACAGGGTAACTAATAGTCATGCACTCCACAAATCTGGTCTTTATAAAAGAGTGGAAAGAAAAAAGCCATGTGGGGGACACAGCAAACATATGGAAGAAGGTGCTCTGGTCAGATGAGACCAAAATTTCACTTTTTGACCTCAAAGCAAAATGCTATGTGTGGTGGAAAACTAACACTGAACACACCATCCCCACTGTGAAACATGGTGGTGCAAGCATCATGTTGTGATCAGCAGGAACAGGGAAGCTGGTCAGAGTTGATGGGAAGATGGATGGAGCCAAATACTGGGCATGCTTAGAAGAAAACCCGTTAGAGTTGCAAAAGACTTGAGACTGGGCCAGGGCTATAATGGAATGGTTTAGATCAAAGCATATTCATGAGTTAGAATGGCCCAGTCAAACTCCTGACCTATATCCAATTGAGAATCGGTGGCAAGACTTGAAAATTGCTGTTTACAGATGCTCTCATCCAAAAACCTCTCCGTGCAAATAACAAATGCACTCCACACCTTTAAAAAATGTGAAAACCATTTATCATTTTCCTTCCACTTCACAATTATGTGGCACTTTGTGTTGGTCTATCACATAAAATCCCAATAAAATACATTTACATTTTTGGTTGCAACATGACAAAATGTGGAAAATTTCAAGGGGTATGAATAATTTGTCAAGGCACGGTGTTTGATCTCTGTTCATGGAATTTCAGTCAAATTTGAGAAAACCTCACTATACACTATATTGCCAAAAGTATTGGGATGCCTGAGCTAGTTTGGGGGTGGATGAACTTGACTGGCCTGCACTTCAACCCGACAGAACACCTTTGGGATTAATTCTAGCGGAGTCTGCGAGCCAGGCCTTCTCATCCAACATCAATGCCTGAATTCACAAATGCGCTTCTGGAAGAATGGTAAAACATTCCTATAGACACACTCTTAAACCTTGTGGACAGCCTTCCCAGAAGAGTTGAAACTGTTATAACTTCAAAGGGTGGGCCAACTCAATATTGAACCCCACGGACTAAGACTGAGATGCCATTAAAGTTCATGTGCATGTAAAGGCAGGCGTCTCAATACTTTTGGCAACATAGTGTATGTTTGTTATGTGTTCTTATTAACACAGCAAGAATAAAAAAATGAAACATATTTCTTACCTTTTTAGATGTTTCCGCAAATGGCCGCAAGGTTTTTTGAACAATGTCAGCGGAAGCCTGTCCTCAGTAACATACAATGAAAGAAGTCTAGGCTGTGTTCAGTGTTCATATGTATGTATAAATGATAATTAACATCTGTCTGCACAGACAGGCAGGGGTAATGATGGCAAATAGAGTTGCCCATGCCCCCTCATAAACAAAGAGAACTGTGTAGAATTTTTCCTTGCTGGAGTTTCAGCAAAAAGTATCCAAAATGGTAGACTGCAATTTTTATTATTTCCTTTAAAGTATAAGTTTACCTTTTGTAGCATCTTACATGCTACACCCACATTTAGGCTGTAATGTGTAACATGCTTCAGACCTGTCCCCCACATAGCTGCGGTCACATTTTTTAAACAGCGTGGCTGTGCGTGACTCCGCCCCCACAGCTGTGTCATTCATTCACAGGAATCTGTGAATGAGAAAATTACAAGTCCGGTCTGCAACCACGGCAGATGACTTGTAGTTCTTATGGACCACAGTGTGCTGATCATCACGTTTGTAGTCCATTCGCACTGCCTACAGCTCTGTAACAGAAATCCTTTACTAAAGTACTAAAGTACTGGCAACAGAGCTGCAGACTTCTTGCAGGAGCCTTGCATTGCATCCATGATCCACTGATTGCGGGTGCAATGCTCTGCAGACTCCTGTGAAAAAAGTAGTGAATGCACATTTTTTATCCTGCCAAAATATGTGCATTTATTAATATTTTCAAAAAGGTGAACTTAGCTTTTAATGTATATGTGAACCCTTACCTTGTAAAACAAGTCATTTGTGTGTGTATATATAAAAACATCATAAATACCTTTTTTAAATTTGTTATAAGTGATCACATAATCTCTGTTCTAAGCTGCATAAGGGGCATGGAGAGGTGGGGATGGAAAAACAACAAATCTACTGTTCTTCCCAGTGAATAGGTGTGCAGGGGGTCATCAGCAAGGTTCTGTTCTTGGACCTCTCCTTTTCTCAATCTACACGACCTTCTTGGGTCAGTTGATTGCCTCCCACGGCTTTAAATATCATCTCTACGCTGATGACACCCAAATCTATCTCTCCACCCCCCAGCTCTCTCCATCTGTCTCCTAACGTATTACCAACTTACTAGCAGACATATCAGCCTGGATGTCACATCACTTCCTCAAACTCAACCTATCCAAAACCGAGCTCATGATATTTCCTCCCTCTTCCCATGATTTCTCTGTCAATATCAATGGCTCCACTATCAACCCATCTCGCCATGCCAAGGTCCTAGGTGTAATCCTGGACTCTGAACTAACCTTTCGACCCCACATTCTATCACTATCCAAAACTTGCCGCCTCAATCTCCGCAACATCTCCAAGATATGCCCCTTCCTAACCAATGTCACCACAAAGCTTCTAATCCACTCCCTGGTCATCTCCCGCCTTAACTACTGCAACTCCCTCCTCATTGGTTTACCTCTAAATAGGCTATCCCCACTTCAGTCCATCATGAACGCTGCTGCCAGGCTCATCCACCTCACAAACCGCTCAGCGTCTGCTACACCCCTCTGCCAATCCCTCCATTGGCTGCCACTCAGTCACCGAATTAAATTCAAGATACTAACTATAACTTACAAAGCCATCCACAACCTGGCCCCTAGCTACATCTCTAACCTAGTCACAAAATACCAACCTAATCGTTCTCTTCGCTCCTCCCAAGACCTCCTGCTCTCAAACTCCCTTGTCACCTCATCCCAGAGCCTCTCCCATCCTCTGGAATGCTCTACCCCAATCCGTCCGATTTCTCCTACTTTATCCACTTTCAGATGATCCCTGAAAACTCATCTCTTCAGAGAAGCCTATCTGTCCCCCACCTAAACAACTGTACATTTATCTTCTCAATCAGCACATCACCCACAGTTATTACCTCTTGTATCTCTTGACCTTCCCTCTTAGATTGTAAGCTCTAAGGAGCAGGGCCCTCTGACTCCTACTGTATTAAAGTGTTATGTATTTGTACTGTCTACCCTCAAGTTGTAAAGCGCTATGTAAACTGGTGGCTCTATATAAATCCTGTATAATAATAATAATAATCAGCAGAAGTCTGATTATTGGAAGAGAGGCAGGCTGTGCTCCCAGTACAGCCAGAAAACTGACTACGCTGCAATAGATGTGCTCTCATACCTAGCGTGGTCAGTTTGAAATAGGAAAGCAGGGGAGTGGCTAGATCACCAGGTATTTCGCACAAAGGAAGCAAAACACAGAGAACTGGATATTTTTTAACACAAGTACATGGTACAACATGTGGATATCAGGAACAGTAAATGTTGGGGTAACTGTGCTATGTGAATTGGGAAATTAGTTACCTCCCCCTGACCATTGGGAAGTACTAGGCATGTCCTTTGCTCATGACAGCTAACAGAATGGTAGGAAGCAGAGGAAATGTAAATATGTGCTATTAGAGAAGGGAGGCATTAAAGCAAACCTGTTGCTTTTTTCCCTGCATGAGCAATACACAGGTTTGCGTTAACTTAGTAAGTTAATGGCTGTATCAAGGTCTACAACAGCCTATAATGTTATATTTTATGTAGCCCAAGGCATACCTCCCAACATTTTGAGATGGGAATGAGGGACACCATAGCAAACGTATGTAGGCATAAGACACGCCCCCATGCCACGCCCCCTTAAAGGGGAAATAACAAAAAAAAAGTTAATTAAATCCACAAGTGTTTTTTTTTTAACTACTATTCTTTTATATTGGCTTTTAAAATTGAAAAATGCAGCAATTTAGAATTTGGATGAAAGGTTTAGCACGGGAAAGACTTTTTGAAAGATAAAAAGTGCATTGTATACAACTATATAGATCTGACCAAAATGAGGGACAAATGAGGAGGAAAGAGGGACAGAGGGACATTGCTCCAAATCAGGGAGTCATTATTTCAATAAAGACGTCTTCATCCCAGAGTGCGGCTAATCAGGATTTCCTTTATTCCATTGCAACTCATGCAAAGCCAGCACCTGGAACAAGATCTCATTGGGGCGGTGTCATCTTGGATTAAGGAGTGTTTGTGAGCTGCAATTTTCTTTACTAAATCAGGGAGTCCCTCGAAATCAGGGACAGTTGGGAGCTATGCCAAGGCTCCATAAATATGTGTTGCTACTATCAGTTATGTAACATAAGAACCTCTAGCTACACAGTGTCACTATAGTATATAGTATGGGATTTTACCTTATTCCAGCATTAGTCTTTGGTAGTATATTGCCTCCATGAAGTTATTTCCCCTATCAGGTGAGGGCAGATGGAAAAATATGCAGACACTGTTGCCGGTGTCCTAGTAAACAGAAGATTATAGCTGAAGCCACTAACATTCATCCAAAATTGAAGTATAGCTTTTTGATTACCTGGCTCTTTTTAATGTTTTTTTAAAACTGTCAAGACTTGTCAGGCTACACACTGAATGTTTTAAGGTGTTTTTTCAAGTGTTATTTTTCTTCAGCCTTTTTTTAGTGTTTCTTTAAACAGATTTGCAAATATTATAGGCGTTTTTCATTTAGGCATTTTTGCTGTGGCCAATAGAAACCTGTGTAAGTTGTGCGGTGATGCTAGAAAAGGGGAGGGGATCTTCAATTTGAGGTGAAAATGCCTGAAAAAACACACATTTCTCACTGTTAAGGTGTTTTCCATTGAAATTTATGGGGACAAAAACAATCAAATCTGCCTGAAAAGTAGCTCATTGACTTTTTTGAGCTACAGGTGACAAATGCTCAAATGTGAACAGGGGTTCATTGAAATGAATGAGATTTTGCTTGTTGAGCTTTTCCGAGCATCAAACTTCAAGCTGAAAAACGCTCAAGTGTGAACGGGGTTTCAAAGTATTAGTGGCTGCTTTTGTCACAAACTGGGCAGCTAAATTACAGCAAAAATGACTGACACCAAAAATGTGCTTGACTGCTTTTGGCAATAATATTCCCAATATTTATTTGTAAGAAACAGAAAACATTCAGTTTTGGTATGGTGGATGGCAATAAAAAACAATCATTTTCCAATATTCAAAACCAAACACACTCTGCTTCACCATTATTGTAGATTTGTAGAGTCAAACATTTTATTTTTCCTCTTGTAACATATTTATAAAATTTTTAATTCATTTTGTTAATTTCATTAAATCAGAGGCAAAAATGGCAAAGCTGTTAAAGGAAAGTGAAGTTACCATATTTAATTCATGTCTATACTGAATATAAAATACATTCTCTCCTTGGAAATGCGAATTGTGTATGAGAGGTAACCAATTGTTCAGTGGTTAACAGAAAATACGACTTGCATATAACTGAGAAAGAATATGACTTCTCACCTTAAAATGTCATCTATATCAAAATATAGTTCACTGGCGCTGTCAACAATGACTTATTAGTCTCCTGTGTTTTTGAAGACTCATAATAATGTAAGAAAATAACATACAAATTTATAGACCGTGAAAACATACATTATTTAATAGCCTTATTAAAAAGAGTGTAATGTGTTGCCTGGATATTATAACCAAATGTCAGCATTTAAAAATCTCTCACGTAAGAACACATTTGACCTTTGCTTTAAAGTGAATGACTGCTAAACCTACAATGATTTCACATTTTACTGAAATGTAATGTCAAGTTTATAACACTGCAATTGCAGTTACATGATTTGACACATTAGGCATCTGTGATAAGCAGAGCAAAGGAAAATATGACTACCACCTCTATAAACCAATCAACATATACAGCCATGGCCAAAAGTTTTGAGAATGACACAAATATTATTTTTTACTTTACTATTTACTATTTATTTTATAAGTCTGATGCCTCAGTTTTTATGATGGCAATATGTATATACAGAATTTAATAAAGAGTGATTAGATGAATTGCAATTAATTGCAAAGTCCCTCTTTGCCATGAAAATGAACTTAATCCCCCCAAAAAAACACTTCCACTGCATTTCAACCCTGCCACAAAAGGACCAGCTGACATAATTTCAGTGATTCTCTCGTTAACACAAGTGTCAATGTTGACGAGGACATGGCTTGAAATCGCTACATAATGCTGATTGAGTTAGAATAATAGACTGGGAGCTTTAAAATGAGGGTGGTGCTTGAAATCATTGTTCTTCTATTGTTACCTGCAAAGAAACACGTGCAGTCCTAACCATCCAAGAACAGTTTGGTGGCCAACAATGTATTTTCCAGCATGATGGAGCACCTTGCCAAAAGGCAAAAGAGATAACCAAGTGGCTTGGGGAACAAAACATTGACATTTTGGGTCCATGGCCAGGAAACTCCCCAGACCTTAATCCCATTGAGAAGTGGTCAATCCTCAAGAGGTCGAGTGCACAAAAAAACTCCCCACAAATTCTGACAAACTCTAAGCATTGCTTATGGAAGAATGGGCTGCCATCAGTCAGGATGTGGCCCAGAAGTTGATTAACAGCATGCCGGGGCGAAATGCCGAGGTCTTGAAAAAGAAGGGTCAACACAGAAAATATTGACTCTTTGCATAAATGTAATTTCAACAAAAGCCTTTGACACTTATGAAATGCTTGTAATTATACTTCAGTATACCATAGTAACATCTGACAAAAAGATCGAAACACTAAAGGGGCAAACTTTATGAAAATGTATATTTGTGTCATTCTCAAAACATTTGGCCACAGCTGATATTTTTGAAATTTTGAACAGTCTATTTTTAGCACAAGCTTTTAAGAGATCCACTCTCTTCTTGCAGTTCAAGCAGTAACAGCGATGAACGGAGTTTTAGCAAAATGCTAAAACAGATTTTGAAATTAGGATAACAGTTAGGGGACAGTGGAAATACAGGGTAATAAAACTGAGCTCGCTGTCTTCTCCTGCGTTGTAAACTGAGCTGCACATATGCATATGCGCAGGAGTGACATCATCTAGCAGCAACTAATAAAGACAGATGAAGACCAGCACACAGGAGAAGATGCCAGCACCGGCGACCATTGGAAAGGAGAATTTTAACCCCTTTAGTTCTATTTTAAATTCCTTTTTAACCACTTCAGCCCTGGAAGATTTTACCCCCTTCCTGACCAGAGCACTTTTTGCGATTCGGCACTGCGTTGTTTTAACTGACAATTGCGTGGTTGTGCGACGTTGTACCCAAACAAAATTGACGTCCTTTTTTTCCCACAAATAGAGCTTTCTTTTGGTGGAATTTGATCACCACTACGGTTTTTATTTTTTGCGCTATAAACAAAAAAAAAGGGCGACAATTTTGAAAAAAACGCAATTTTTTTACTTTTTGCTATAATAAATATCCCCCAAAAATATATATAAAAAAATGTTTTTCCTCAGTTTAGTCCGATATATATTCTTCTACATATTTTTGGTAAAAAAAACTCGCAATAAGTGTATATTAATTGGTCTGCGCAAAAGTTATAGCGTCTACAAAATAGGGGATAGTTTTATGGCATTTTTATTATAATTTTTTTTTTTTTATTAGTAATGGCAGCGATCTGCGATTTTTATCATGACTGTGACATTGTGGCAGACACATCGGACACTTTTGACACAATTTTGGGACCATTGTCATTTATACAGTGATCAGTGCTATAAAAATGCACTGATTACTGTGTAAATGACACTGGCAGGGAAGGGGATAACCACTAGGGGAGATGAAGGGGTTAACTGTGTCCTAGGGAGTGATTCTAACTGTGGGGGGAGGGGCTACCTAGGACATGACAGCGATCACTGCTCCCGATCACAGGGGGAGCAGTGGATCTCTGTCATGACACAAGGCAGAATGGGGAAATGCCTTGTTTACATAGGCACTTCCTCGTTCTACCTCTCCACACCGCAATCATGGGCTGCAAGAGAACATCGAGTTCCCGGGACCCGTGGGCACGCTCCCGCGGCCGGCGCACGCGCACAAAAGGCGGCAAATTTAAAGGGACGTACCTGCACGCCCATTTGCCTGCCGTGCCATTGTGCCGATGTACATCTGTGTGCGGCGGCCGGCAAGCGGTTAAGAACCAGGACATTTATACCCTCCACAGAGTGGTCTGGTTGTGAGAAACGATGTCCAGTGTACAGTAATTATTTGCATTGTGCCCCCTTATTGTATGTTAATGCAGATGCATTATTTTTTTTTTTTAGGAACAAAAACATTTGAATTAAGAATGCTAGTTTTAATTGGAACAAAAGGTAGTGGACACAATCTCAATGCACTGCTTAACCTGGTAGATGGGAGTAATGCCGCGTACACACAATCGGACATTCCGACAACAAAATCCTGGATTTATTTCCGACGGATGTTGGCTCAGCCTTGTCTTGCATACACATATTGTCGGAAATTTCGAACGTCAAGAACGCGGTGACGTACAACTCGTACGACGAGCCGAGAAAAATTAAGTTCAATAGCCAGTGGGCTCTTCTGCTTGATTCCAAGCATGCGTGGAATTTTGTGCATTGGAATTATGTACACACGATCAGAATTTCCGACAACGGATTTTGTTGTCGTAAAATTTGAGAACCAGCTCTCAAATTTTTGTTGTCGGAAATTCAGTCAACAAATGTCCGATGGAGCCTACACACGGTCGGAATTTCCGACAACTAGCTCACATCGAACATTTGTTGTCGGAAATTCCGACCGTGTGTACGCGGCATAAATCATGCAAAAGCTTGTCCTGTTAAAGCAAATAAAAAAGTATCAGTTAGGGCTCATGCACACTGCATCTCAAAGAAGCCCAAATAAGCTGCTTCTACAGGCTTTTGAGCCTTTTTTAGCTCAAATTTTTTTTCTGCCTAGAAACTCCCCCTCCATGTTAGCCAGTGTGTCCATGGACACCATGGCTCTTTCAGAACTTTACAGGCATATGCTCTTACAGGCAGAACCCCCCACCCCCCACCCTCCAAACTTGCGTTTTTGAGCTTTCGAGCAGAAAAGATGGAAAGGAAAAAGGAGCTGAGGGGAGGGTTTGTGAAAAAAATGCTTATGCTCAAAAAAGCTCAATAAAAACGTGCAAGAAGAGCACAAAAGAGCACAAGCTTCTTCAAGATTTTAGGCAGAGAAATAAAGGCTCAAATGCCTGTAAAAACAACTTTTTTTTTTTGATCTGCAGTGTGCATGAGCCCTTACAGTACTCAACTGTGTTGTTACACATGCTCTTATAAGGCCCCTTTCACATGGGGGGAATTGCATGTGGAATCTGTTCTGATCCGCTGGAGACCAGCTCACAGATCTCCTGCTGATCATAGCAGAGTGAGCAGATGACACATCCTTTTCTGCAGAGCAGACAAGGACAAAGCCCGTTCTGCTCAATGGGCGGCTGGGAGTAAACGATCTCCATCTGTCCATTTACACCCGACTATCCTCTGATCCAATATGCCTAAAAAGAAGAGGACGGATCCCCTTCCGTTTTTTTTTTTTTTCAGCGAACCAGTTTGGACACAGAAGTAGGGGAGTGTAAATGGATTGACCATCCCTTCACGTCTCCCTGAAAAACTGACAGGTGGACCTGATCGGATTGCCCGTGTGAAAGAGGCCTTCGACTACATTCACTTTTAGGTTGTATTCTGTAACTTTCTTTGGGAAAGCTTAATACACAACTTGTTTCTGTAAGCACTATGTGTTTGCCACTGTGATGGCCATAAATTAAAATTAGGGGCAAAGAAAAGTGCAAGTGGGGTCCAGAGCAACACTTTATTTTCAAACCTGTGCTAGCAAAATTACCAATGTATATAAGTGGCTTTGAGCAGCACTTTTGTTTTCTCTTTCCACCAGCGCTTATGTATTATCACCATTGACAAAACAGTAGCATGGTAAAGAATTGAACCAGTCTGTCTGTATAGTGGCAAAATGTCAGCCCTACAGTCATTATTTACTGTAAAAAAAAAAAAATATTCACATTGATACAGTAAACCTGGCTACAATTTCTAGAAATGATATACAAAGTAATCGTAAATAACATAAGCTTGCATGTATGTCAGAACTTTGTGGAGAGTTACATGAAATGGCTGTCAGTATTGAGTGTGGTTTAGAATATTTTGTAAATATAATGCAGAGTTACACAAATTTAACCATAATGCTATAGTCTCTTTTAATTCGTCCCATCCCAAAATACTCATATAGTCTCCAAAGGCAACATCTGACCGTTGTTTTGTGTAATCAGTGTTTTACCAAAAACTTCTCGGTATATTTTTTCCCGTGTCTCTGGAAGAGCGAGCACAGCCTTAATGTCTTTCACTTTGTCCAACAGAGGTTTCAACTCCCTTTGCAAGGTAGCCTGCTTGTTTCCATCATTATATCTCCTGCCTGAAGGAAAGAATAACATTATTGTACACCGGACATACAGAAAATGTCTGTGATCAACTATACATATATTGTGATTTTTGGCCACACATTTATATAGAAAAAATCCATTACGCTTGTCAAAAAATAGATTTTCTTCATGAAGAATGGTCATCAAGAAATACTGCATAGTGTCACAATACATTAGAGAACCAGTACAATAATACATAGTGAATATACTGTATTTTCTCTGAGGAACATCCAGCATTGAAATTAGCATAGTCTTTGTAGGGTTGCCACCGCAACATTAGTAGTAATGGAGAAGGGAACTTCGGCTTGAAGTGACAAAATTATCCCCATTTAGAAATAAAGATGACAGGGCTTTGCCATCTTGTAAGGCCTCTTGGTTGGCCATTCTCTGCTATTTAACAAGGCATAGCAAAAGGCTCCTATTGTTCTTCAAGCTACACAATAAATTCATTGTAGTTCATTGTAGGACTCTTGCCATTTCCCCTTTTTTGTAGTTTGGTTTTTCTGCAATGCAAACAGGTTTGTCAGGAAATATCACTAAATAAATCCATCTGTGTAAATGTTGCCATAGAGGTATGCTGTCCACAAATTCCCATCTAATATGCACCTGAGTAGAAAAGTAGGCGTCTCTTTAATGCAACCAAAAGTTTCAAGTTGATTTTTTTTTTTTTTTTGTCAACAGAGGCTGTAATTGTTATTTGATATTGTTTTCAATTTTCTCATGAATAATGCCAGGCTCCAGCGAGATCCCATCAATCTGTTTGGCTTTGGCCTGCTGTGTTTCCTCTATGTACTGCTGTACAGCCTTCAGTACGGCATTTTCCACCAGCCTTTTGCTTAAGCTCACCAGCTCAGCATCATCAGGTTCTCGTCCATTCTTATGACCTACACACCACAACAGAAAAAAGCAAGTTCCTAATAAGTTTTAAAAAAGGTAGGGGTTAATCTAAACACTATCAGTCATCGACACAGCAATTCTAATCTCAAGTACTAACAGAAATTGCAATGAAATGTTTATAGTAAAAATAATTGACTTCACATAAAAACGAGTATGTGTAACAGTAAGTGTGCCTGAATCCAGCCGTCACCATGGATTGCCTGGTATCAGAGAGAACTACCAGCATTGACACATGCAGATTGCAGAAAAAGAGAGCAGCCAGGTTGCCAGGTGCAATGGATTGGACATACTATATGAGTATTTGCTTGGTTATATTCTGTATTTTATTTGGGTATAAAGCTGTCTTCCTGGAGTTAAGTCTGCCTAAAAAAAGCATGCTAAGAGAATATCATTTGGGCCCGATTCAGGCAGTTTTAACATTCCAATTTCCTCACAGTTCACGGAGTGAGGCAGCAGGGGTGCTGATCACTATGAAACATCCTATAGGCACACAGCCAAGAACATAAAGCCTAGTGTGCAGGCAGTGGGACTTATAGTATTTCATCTTCACTGGGCTGGCATCATTGTTCTGGAAACCGATGCCTACCCTAAATAATGCCTAAACAAAGATGATGTTGACATTCTGGGGAAAAATTGGTGAAAGACATTTTCAGGTATACTGTAGTCACTTTGAGAGGTTATATTTAGCATGCGAGCACTTACCATTAAAAATATATATAGAACATTAGGTCTGCTTTTAAAATTAAGATTACTTTTGATTACATAATTCTTTATGACTGATACCTACAGTGTATCTGGAAAGTATTCACAGCCTTTCACTTTTCCCACATTTTGTTATGTTACAGCCTTACTCCAAAATGGATTAAATTAATTATTTTCCTCAAAATTCTACAAACAATACCCCATAATGACAACGTGAAAGAAGTTTGTTTGAAATCTTTGCAAATTTATTCAAAATAAAAAATAAATAAAATCACATGTACATAAGTATTCACAGCTTTTGCCATGACACTCAAAATTGAGCTCAGGTGCATCCTGTTTCCACTGATCATCCTTGAGATGTTTCTACAACTTGATTGAAGTCCACCTGTGAAAAATTCAGTTGATTGGACATGATTTTGAAAGGCAGACATCTGTCTATATAAGGCCTCACAGTTAACAGTGCATGTCAGAGTTAAAACCAAGCAATGAAGTCCAAGGAATTGTCTGTAAACCTCCGAGACAGGATTATATTGAGGCACACATCTGGGAAAGGGTACAGAAAAATTTCTGCAGCATTGAAGGTCCCAATGAGTACAGTGGCCTACATCATCCGTAGATGGAAGAAGTTTAGAACCACGAGGACTCTTCCTAGAGCCCAATAAAACAGTGGTAAGTGCAGCGCAAAAAATAATTTAAATAAAAGAAAAGAAAAGTCAAATCCGGAAAAATTAACTCCAATAACCGGACAGATGGAATAATAGGATCCCTCGTGAAGAAAGTGGGAAACTCCTTCCAAGCTTACCTGACAATTCCTCCACTACATAAGCCCAAATACGCTTACCAGAGTTGGTGGACCTCCCTATCACGGAAGGTCAAAAACGCATTTATCCCCACAGGGATGTTGTGAACCACACATACGGCTTGAGCGGTCCTCGATCCAAACACATAGGGCTCCTGTCCAGCAGTGCAATCCAACAGCAAAATGAGAGACCTCAAAAGACCGGTGGTAACAATGGTGTAAAAATCGTCCCAAAAAGAAAAAAGGGAACACTCCAAGTGTACTCCGTCTTTTATTAAAAAATGCAAGTATAAAAGTAAAGGCTCACTAGCGCAATAAAAGTACTAGTAAATGACAATAAAACATGATCCGCAGATCCAATGCATAGAGGTGGCAGCGGGTGATGTCCGTGCAACAAGTTCCGCCCCCCGTACGCAGCGTTACATCCCAACTGGACTTCGTCAGCAAGGGGTGGAGCTGAGGAGTCACCCAGCAACTTTAAATAGAACGGCTGGTATCTGCAAGGAAAGTCGCGAGACCGGAAGTATGAGTTACTCCTAAAAGCGGACAATTCACCCAGTGGAGACACCAGCGGAAGAGACAAATAAGAAAATATATAAAAATAAAAGACAAGATAATTGTCAACTGGCCATACCAGTGCAAATAATCAATAAAAAACAGACACAAAGTACCCGCGGCCATCTCTTTTATAAATTAATAAACAAAACTATAATACACTATATGGGACAATAAAACAGCAGAAAAAGTATACAGATAAGAATTATTCATGTATATGCAAAATATAATACCAGTGCTATTTATCTGATATAAAACAGTTGAGACCTCAGAACTGCAAGCTTCTCGGGTCCTGATTATGGAAAATTTTAAAATGCTTGGAGACATTGTGTGATACGAGACCCCTTTTAATGTTATTTACATGTTCAGGTATGTGGACATCCATAGGTCGAGAGCTTCTCCCTACATTTTGTAGGGAGATTGGAGACGGCAATCACAATGCAACATGTAGACAACTCCTACTGTATTGCACATGATGAGATTTTTTATTTGATATTTCTTATTAGTCGCTGAGGCGGTGAATTCTTTCCTTCTTTTAAGATTATGTTTACACTTCTTACAGGCTGGGCATTTCCCGCAAGCATAGAATCCTGAAAGAAAGTTGAAAATTCTATTTTCTTTGATGTAAATAACATTAAAAGGGTCTCGTATCACACAATAACTCCAAGCATTTAAAAATTTTCCATAATCAGGACCCGAGAAGCTTGCAGTTCTGGGGTCTGGAAAAAGTAAATAAACATTGGAGAAGAGGTAATTATATAAGGCAGTTGAGTCAACGTGAATCCCCGTGGATTCATGAAACTAAGGTTGGGGTCCCGAGGGGGTTAAATGTTGAATTTGATCTCAACTGTTTTATATCAGATAAATAACACTGGTATTATATTTTGCATATATATGAATAATTCTTATCTGTATATTTTTTCAGCTGTTTTATTGTCCCATATAGTGTATTATAGTTTTTGTTTTTTAATTTGTAAAAGACATGGCCGCGGGTACTTTGTGTCCATTTTTTATTGATTATTTGCACTGGTATGGCCAGTTGGCAATTATCTTGTGTTTTATTTTTATATATTTACTTATTTGTCTCTTTCGCTGGTGTCTCCGCTGGGTGAATTGTCCGCTTTTAGAAGTAACTCATACTTCCGGTCTCGCGGCTTTCTTTGCAGACACCAGCCGTTCTATTTAAAGTTGCTGGGTGACTCCTCAGTTCCACCCCTTGCTGGCGAAGTCCAATTGGGACGTAACGCCGCGTACAGGGACAGAGCTTGTTGCACGGACGTCACCCGCTGCCACCTCTATGCATTGGATCTGCGGATCATGTTTTATTGTGTTTTACTAATACTTTTATTGCGCTAGTGAGCACTTTACTTTTATACTCGCATTTTTTAATAAAAGACAGAGTACACTTAGTGTTCCCTTTTTTTCTTTTTGGGACGATTTTTACACCATTGTTACCACCAGTCTTTTGAGGTCTCTCCTTTTGCTGTTGGATTGCACTGCTGGACAGGAGCCCTATGTGTTTGGATCGAGGACCGCTCAAGCCGTATGTGAGGTTCACAACATCCCTGTGGGGATAAATGCGTTTTTGACCTTCTGTGATAGGGAGGTCCACCAACTCTGGTAAGCTTATTTGGGCTTATGTGGAGGAGGAATTGTCACGTAAGATTGGAAGGACTTTTCCACTTTCTTCATGAGGGATCCTATTATTCCATCTGTCCGGTTATTGCCGTTAATTTTTCCGGATTTGACTTTTCTTTTATTTAAATTATTTTTTGCGCTGCACTTACCACTGTTTTATTGATTATTCCGTAGGTGTATGTGATTGCCTATAGTGGTCAGCTTGCATTTTTTCACGTTCTTGCATTGTGTTTGCGCTGATTGTTTTTTGTTTTTGTCTTCCAAGAGCTCGCCAAACTGAGCACTTGGGGAGAAGGGCCTTAGGGAAGTGACCAAGAACCCGATGGTCACTCTGAAAGAGCTCCAGGATTTCTCTGTGGAGAGAGGAGAATCTCTGCAGCACTTCACCAATCAGGCCTGTATGGTAAAGTGGCCAGACGGAAGCCACTCCTCAGTGAAAGGCACACAACAGCCACCTGGAGTTTGCCTGAAGGGCTCTCAGACCATGAGAAACAAAATTCTCTGGTCTGATGAAACAAAGATTGAACTCTTTGGCCTAAATGGCAAGCGTCATGTCTGGCGGAAACCAGGCACCGCTCATCACCTGGCCAATACCATCCCTACAGTGAAGCATGGTGGTGGCAGCATCATGCTGTGTGGATGTTTTTCAGCGGCAGGAACTGGGAGACTAGTCAGGATCAAGGAAAAGAAGAATGCAGCAATGTACAGAGACATCCTTGATGAAAACCTGCTCCAGAGCGCTCTGGACCTCAGGCTGAGGTGAAGGTTCATCTTCCAACAGGACAACCACTCTAAGCACACAGCCATTATAACAAAGGAGAGGCTACGGGACAACTCTGTGAATGTCCTTGAGTTGCCCAGCCATAGCCCAGACTTGAACCTGATTTAACATCTCTGGAGAGATCTGAAAATGGCTGTGCACCAATGCTCCCCATCCAACAAGATGGAACTTGTGAGGTCTTGCAAAGAAGAATGGGAGAAAGTGCTCAAAAATAGGTGTGCCAAGCTTTTGGCATCATACTCAAAAATACTTGAGGCTGTAATTGGTAACAAAGGTGCTTCAACAAAGTATTGAGCAAAGGCTGTGAATACCTAAGTATATGTGATTTTTTTCTTTTTGTTTTTTATTTTTAATATTTTATTTTTAAATGAGGGTAAAACAAAGCACAATTACAGTTTTGCAAAGTTAGACTTTGTAGATAAGAATTCACCAATGCCTTAGGACCAGCCTAGCAAGTCCCCAAACCTGTTAAGCAGACAGATACACTATATTACCAAAAGTATTTTGACACCTGCCTTTATACGCACATGAACTTTAATGGCACCCCAGTCTTAGTTCATAGCGTTCAATATTGAGTTGGCCCACCCTTTGCAGCTATAACAGCTTTAACTCTTCTGGGAAGGCTGTCCACAAGGTTTAGGAGTACGTCTATGGGAATGTTTGACCATTCTTTCAGAAGTGCATTTGTTAGGTCGGGAGTTGGGAGCATGAAAGTGTCCAAAATGCCTTGGTAAGCTGACGCCTTAAAGTGGAGTTCCACCTAGATTTTTATTTTTCATTTGTCAATGTATTCCATTCTATTAAACTATTTAAACACTAACAATCAATGTTATTACTGAAATTGCTGCTTAATTCACTTTTTTTTATAGTACTTACTTTTTATTTGTGCTCTGCAGAGCGCTTCCATCGCTAGTGTGGGCATGTGAGGCCCACTGGCATTCTCTTCCTGGATATGGTGATGCTGGCTACCCAGCATGCACCTCACGTTCTCGCGCGTGCGCTGTTTACACAGGGCACAGAGAAAGGAATATGATCTAACAACGGTCGGCGAAGGGGGAAGTACCTGCCCCGTTGTTATGTTTCATGGCATCATTTCCGGTTCCTAAAGAACGCGATGCTAGCCCTCGGCGCTGCCCACTGACTCCTGGGAAAGGATGACACACATCTCCCAGGAGCACTGACAAGCACAGGCGCCGGGGGTAAATGACATCAATCGGCATGGAGAGGAAGTGGCAGAATAGAAGGGACCCCATAGCAACAGTGCTGAAGGAGTGAGTAAAAAAAAAAATATATATATATATATATATCTATATATATATATATATATAGATATATATATATATATTTCCCAAATGGTGTTGCTGAAGGAGAATGTTGTGGATTTATGTAAAGTACACTTTATGGATGGAACACCATAATCCCCCCTCTACCAAATGATTTGGACAAGTGCACAAATCAAGGTCCATAAAGACATGGATGAGTGAGTTTGGGGTGGAGGAACTTGACTAGCTTGCACAGAGTCCTGACCTCAACCCGATTGAAAACCTTTCAGATGAAATAGAGTGGAGACTGTGCGCGTAAAGGCAGGTGTCCCAATATTTTTGGTAATATAGTGTATGTCACTGCATACCTGTATGTCAGAGCATATTATCTGTATGTCAGAAAAGGGTATATTTTTACATACCCCTTGACACTTTCAGTTTGTGACTCTTGGGGTGTGGGCTGATCATAGGTCATTCATCCTGTGGTCATGAATGCTCATCAGTCAATAGATGGAGTGTGACTGGTGGACATAAGCCTGGGGGGAATTGCAGTGTGTGGATTTTTATACGTCCTGAGGAGCTGAGTGGGTCACAGGACCCATTGCAAAGTATGTAGCTGGCATGGGTGACCACGGTTTAAGTTTACTGGATGAAATTTCAATGTGTTGCTTGAGTCTAGGGCCTGTAACTTGATGCGTTTGGGGACTATAAGCTCTAGGTTTTTTTCAGTCTGGTGAAGGGGCCACGATCTACAATTTTTCTGCTAGTATGAGCGATACTGTCCGTTTGTTTTATTATGTGGAGATTACTTTTTCATGAGAAGTATTGATGTAGTAGTTTTTTTACTCACAACAAAACGCTTTTACATCTGTGTGAAAAGTTTGTATTTTGTCACTTAGCAACATGAAGTTCATAATGCCACCAAGCTATCTGCTAGTCTTCTCTACAAAACTGACCTTGAAACTCCTTTAACCACTTGAGGTTCGGGCCATAGCCGAATGACGGCTACAGCGCGGACCTCAATCTCCGGGAGGACGTCATATGACGTCCTCCCCTATGCACGCGCACCGCGCGCACCCTGCAGGGCGCGCGGTGTGCGCGCTGTGATCACCGAGTCACGGAGACTCAGGTGATCACAGATCCGAGTAAGGGGCCGGTCCCGGCCCCTTACCATGTGATCAGCTGTCAGCCAATGACAGCTGGTCACATGATGTAAACAAAAGCTCGGTGATCGGTTTCGTTTTCTCCTCACGCTGACAGCGTGAGGAGGAAAAAAAAGCCGATCACCGGCTCATGTCAAAGGGACATCGGTCCCGAAGAGGAAGGAGGCACAGATGCCTCATCTGTGCCTCCAAGTGCCATCTGCCAGTGCCCACAGTGCCCACAAGTGCCACCTATTAAAGCCCACAAGTGCCACCTATTAAAGCCCACAAGTGCCACCTATCAATGCCCACAAGTGCCACCTATCAATGCCCACAAGTGCCACTTATTAGTGCCACCTAGCAGTGCTGCCATCAGTCAGTGCCCAATCAGTGCCCAACACTGCCACCCATCAGTGCCCATAACCGCCACCCATCAGTGCTCATCACTGCCACCTATCGGTGCCCATCAGTGCCGCCTCATTGGCGTACATAAACGAAGGAGAAAAATTAACTGTTTGCGAAAATTGATAACAAAATATAAAAAAAATATAATTTTTAAAAAAAAATTCTGTCTTTTTAAATTTTTTTTTAACAAAAAATAAAAACCGTAGAGGTGATCAAATACCATCAAAAGAAAGCTCTATTTGTGGGAAAAAAATGATAAAAATTTCATTTGGGTACCGTGTTGTATGACCGCGCAATTGTCATTCAAAGTGCGACAGCACTAAAAGCTGAAAATTGGTCTGGACAGGAGGGGGGTTTAAGTGCCCAGTAAGCAAGTGGTTAAGATTCTAAAGCCGATTTATTTTTAGAAGGTAATGCAGACCATATATGGGTCAAATTAATTTTCTTTAGAAAACCAGAAATATTGTACGCTTTGTAATCTGATGGTACCACCATTGATTTCGAAATCCAACTAACCAAGCCTTCAATTTCACCTCATGGTGCAACAGAAAATACATTTTATGGCTAGGAATCTTTTTCTAGGAGTCACAGCTCATGCACGTTTCTTTTTTGATTATATTTCTCGCACGATTCTCCCACCATTGACTAGACTAAACTATGCCTGATCACTCAAATTTGATGGCCGCGTGAAAATCGTGGGGAAACATGTATGTATTGCAGAAATTAGGTGCATGCCCAACTGCACACGTCCACTTTGTGGATCTAACAGCCTTCATTCTTTTGAGAAAGTTAAAAAGTGTATGTGCGAAATTGTATCCTCTTAGTAGACGGGGCACAGTAATGCTGGAACAGGAAAGGGTCTCTAACTGTTGTCACAAGGTTAAAGTGTAAGTTCACCTTATCAGAAAAAATGAAAAAGTGAACTAACCCACACAAATGGTCACAAGCCGACGCTGACCAATCAATAGTGCTCTGATCCACCCTGATAGCCCTAAAGAAAGAAGGGGAGGAATACTAGGGAGGGTATTTAAAATCCCCGGACCACACTGGCTGTGTGGGCACTTATAGCTCATCACCCACAGAGGGTACAGCGTAGACTGGGGGGGGGGTCGGGGAGGTGGGATGTAGGGTGTCTATATTTTATTTTTTTCTCAAAAGGTGAACTTACAATTTAAGGCTCTGTTCACATATATGCGAATCGGATACATTTTGAACTGCATTCTTAATGCGGCCGGTTCACACATGTGTGGGGCGGCCACGGTGAGGTTTTAAAGAGTCATGTGCGTTTTTCAGTCTGGTTTGGGTGCAATTTCAGGTAAAAATTCGCACTTGAATCGCACCTGAACCGGTGAACAGAACTGCACCGGACTCCCGCAGCCGCATACATGTGAAATTGCAAAACTGTCTAAAATGCCTTTGTATGCTGTAGCAGAACACTTTTACTTGAAACACCTAAACTCAGGACTAAGGAATTTGAAGGGGTATACACATACTTTCAGTTGTACAGGATGAAAATGTTGGCTATACCAAGATTACATGATCCCTTGTCTACCAGTAGAACTGTGGATGTTTAATATCTTTAGAAAATGCAGAAAGCATATTGTTTTCAAAAACTCAGATAGGGGCTTATTTACTAAAGCTGGAGAGTGCAAAATCAGTCTCACTTCTGCATAGAAACAGAAATCAGATTTCAGGTTTTATTGCCAAAACTTACTTGAACAAGCTGAGGTTAGAAGCTGACTGTCTAGGAAACCTGTACTGAGATAAGATAAGATAAGATCGGCAAAACCAGTCAGTATGGTGAAAAGGGCCACAATCTACAATTGTTTTGTAATTTGTGGCTGGTCCATAGAGGTGAGCCTGTAGAAAGAGCCACAGCCCATGGTTTTTGTAATTTGTGTTTGATCTATAGCAGTGAGCTTGTCTGGGAAGAGTGCCATGGTTAGTGCAAGTGTCAGTGGGGGTTGCAAGTCACTAGGAGACCTGATAATACAAGGTGGACCATGGGCTGATTGTTCAGACCCCCAGAACAAAACTTGTAGTAAAGCGAAGTATATCCTCCAGCTGCCTGACATACTGAAGAGCAGTTCTAAATAGCAAATATTTAAAGCCTTCTTGTGAGCTATAAATATGGGAAATTTGTGGTAAGATGGTCACCATATGAAAAAGGGGGGTTGTTGAACTTGGGAGGGCTGTATAGGTCAGCTTTGGGTACAGTTGCAGAAGGATCTATGTTATACTGCTGGACATTACAACACACAAATGTTCATCTATAAAATTCAACATGTACAGCTACGTTTTGGCAACATCAATAGTTTAAGTGACAAAACACAAACTTTTCACACGGATGTAAAAGCATATTGTTGTGAGTAAGAAAACTACTACATCAATACTTGTCTTGAAAAAGTAATCTCCACATAATAAAATAACAGATAGTGTCACTCATACTTCAAAACCATTTTGCTAAACTGCAATAACAGGAACCAAATGATAAAACTAAAGGTCATAATGGTCTGTATAGGTTTGTCTGATGACAGCTCAACATTTACTTGGAAAAATCGAAGCACTTCTCTAAAATGTTACAAACGGTCCTCTAGAGAGCTCAGAAATGCCACTGTTTGTGTGACATTATCCACTCCTGTTCATTGCTAAAACAGGGAGATCTAAGACAGCACATTCAAAATAATGCGTAAGCAGTATGAATAAGTAAACCTTTATGAAACAAGTCTGATGTTTAATTCAAAATGTCAAAAAGCTCAGTGACACTAAAAGACATGCCAAAGAAATAATTGTTGAAAGGGCAGAACAACTGCTATGTACATTACCTGTAACATCTGTATTGTGTCATTATTATCATTGGATTATGGAAAATGTCACTGACATTATTAAATTATCAATCTCAGACTGAGAAATGGCACAGGCTGTTTTAATAATCTACCTGAGCAAAGCCCTCAGAGAGAAAGTATGGTGTAGGTCTTAACAACATTGGTATTTTTAGGCTAGGTTACACTAGTGCAGCTGCAACTTCAAATGGATTTTTAAATGTTTGATGTATTTTTCATGCCACTAAGTTTTTTTGTAGGGGAAGGAGACTGCTCAATTCACAGGTGATGGCTGTTAAGGAGTCAGCACCTGCCGGCGTCCTAACAACCAGTGACTCATTAGCAATGTCAGCTGGGGATTCCCAGGGACAGCAGAATGTAAACAAATGAGCCATCATTAATCACTTGCCGTCTGCTCCCAGTACATATACTGCGAGGGGGCGGCAGGTGCAGACACATTCCCGTACCTGTACATCGACCCTTTCTTCCAGGTTCAGTGGCACGCATTGATTGTGATTGGACACAGCACAAGTTTGGCAGCTGATTTCAGCCAATGATTTTGGCTGAAGTCAGCTGATTGGTTGTGCCCAATAACACACAGAGTTCTGTGTTTACAAAAACACAGAACTCTGTGTACAGGGAACATTGGCCTGGCTGCAAAGCGGGGAGAAAAAAACAGCCAGATAGTAAGGTAAAACATTAAAGAAGAACCAGGTCCAGGTGTCTGGTTCCAAAAGATCTCCTCCCTCCTCAGGTGTGGGTGTGGCTCAACATGCAGACCATGTACAAGGAAAAAACAAAACCTTGCTGTATGGACTGATATCAATAAAGAATTTATATTTCGTCGGAGTGCGGCCATCCGGATTTTTATTTTCTCCTTGTACAAGGTAAAACACTGCATATTGTTAGTCACACAATGTCGCTGCTCACCGCCATTACAGTATAGCATCTATAGCTGCGTAAATTCCAGTATACATAGCATGATTTGTAGATGCTATACCTTTCGCATAAACCAATTAATATATACTTATTGGATTTTTTTTTTAACAAAAGACATTTAGCAGAATACATTGTGGCCTCAATTTAAGAAAAAAATTGGATTTTTTTTTATTCAATATGTTTTATAACTGAAATTAAAAAATATATAATTTTTCTTTCAACATGTTCAGTCTTTTTTTGTTTATATAATAAAAAATGAAGAAAAACAAAAAAACAGTAGTGATCAAATACCACCAAAAGAAAGCTCTATTAGTGTGGGGAAAAAAATGATAACAATTTAATTTGCATACACTGTTTAATTTGCGTACATGATCTCACAATTGCCAGTTAAAATATTGTAGTGCTGAATAGCAAAAAATGGTCTGGTGGTCAGGCATATATTGTAGTGCTGAATAGCAAAAAATGGTCTGGTCGTCAGGCAGGGAGTAAGGGGGTAAAACCTTCTGGAGGTCAAGTAGTTAAAAAAAAAATAAAAAACGGCAGCTACAGACTTTTTGGAAAAGGGGGTGGGGGGGGTGGGCTGGGGCTCCGCTTTAAACAAAATAAATAGATTTTAAAACATTGTGGAGAATCCCTGTGCTTCCAGATGTCAACTGTGTCTATATTGTAGACAGACTGAACATTTTGCTGCCCACATATCACATTCTCACAATTGTTAGACTGAGTTGGTTTGCTACCATATAAACTCAATCGGTGAGCACAAAATATAAAAGCTGAAGACTCGATTCCTAAGGTTGCAATTTTTGGAACTGGCTTCCTGATCCGTGCTTCATTAGTTAGTGATTCTCTGAGCTGGAACCATAGGCGTGCGCCAGGTGCCCCGCAGTGCTGCTGGCTTCCCTTATGCTTCAGTTTGTAAATGAACGGGAAACCACTCAGCACAGATCACTTCCTATTCATTCACTTCACTGTGCAGCAGAGGCTGCAGAAAAAGTCATGTGTGTTTGAGCTTTGGGGTGCATACCCTAATGCAATGGGCTGAGCACTACTATGACTAGAACACACATACCACCAATGAAGTCTGAATTTATGTTCCTGTATGTTTGTTCTAGTTCAACATTTCTGTAATTGGTAAAGTTCTAGTTGGTGAAGCAAAGATCACACAATCGCATCCCTAGAGCCTACATTATTCAGTAAGTTGGAAACGGACACAAAATGATAGAAATCCACAGACAGTCTATTTTTCTGGAAGCCAGCAGGTACCCCTTAGGGTCAAGAGGAAGATCGAGGATTAGAAAACTTAGCCTGTGCTACCTCCTCTTTGCTCTATTGGTATATACGACTATTTTTTACCTAAAACTGCCAAAAAGACACATTGTGGATTATGTCTGGAAGACCATCTAAACTATGAGGTCTACAGCCATCTTTATAGCGGAGTTCCAGTCCCCTTGTCAATTTGTTAAAAAAAACACCCCCATGATTTTCTTTGCTAGTACAATCGAAAGTGTAAACTGTTATCAGTGTGATCATAGATGTGTCTTTTAAATCTTCATTTATTCACAGTGACCCTGGTATGCAGACAGCAGACATTGCTACTGTGGGATTGAGGCCCGCTTGTACTTGTTTCTGGGATTTGGTGCAGATGGCTTAGCAACACGCACCTCCCGATCTTGCACCTGCGCAGTCAGGACACAGCCCGGCGCACTGTGTTGATTGCAGAAATAATGCAATGGCAGAAGCAGAGGAAGCCCCTCATATCTTGACTGGGATATTAGTGTCATCAATCCCAGGCGTCAAAGGGAGTCAAGATATGACGTAGATCCAGTGGCGTCACTATGGGGGGGGGGGGCGGTCCGCACCAGGTGACACCCGCCAGAGGTGGCCCCTTGTAACACCTAAAATACCTGGCTGATCCTACCAGTTTCTGCCCTCCCCCCTGCAAACTGACCACAGTGTATTATGGCTGCTGAGCCCTGACACCATGGTCAGTTTACGTGCCTCCATCAGCCGCAGTTCTCCTGTCCTCCTCTCCCCCCCTGCCTATCGGCTCCTGTGTCAGGGTCCACCCCCCCCTCCTGCTGCTGAAATAACATTTAATACTTTATATAATCCTCCTGGTCCCCTAAGAGAGCACCAATCGGCGCTCACGTAACCCACTGGCTCTCTTCTCCAGACTGAGGTCAGCGGGGGAATCTCGGCCCTGCCCGCTGCATCTGTCAAACAGGGAGAGGAGAGAGCCAGGGGATCACGTGAGTGCCGATCGGCGCTCTGAAATTAGGTAAAATCATCATTTTTCACCTCTAAACTTCTAGAACGCTTAGTCTACAATCGTCTTAGCTCCTACCTCAGTGAAAATAACCTTCTTGACCCATTACAGTTTGGTTTTGCTTGCAGCACTCCATGGAAACTGCCTCACTAAAACTCACTAACATTTTACTAACTGCTAAAACCAACAGCCAATACTATATAGTCCTACTACTTGACCTCTCTGCGGGCTTTGATACTGTTGACCACCTGCTCCTTCTCAATAAACTACATTCCCTTGGCCTCCAAGATTCTGCTCTATCCTGGTTTTCTGCTTATCTATCACAGCACTCCTTCAGTGTTACCTAAAACTGTCTCCTCCTCTCCATTGCCCCTTTCTGTGGGGGTCCCTCAAGGCTCTGTTCTTGGACCCCTTCTCTTCTCTATCTACACCTCCTCCCTTGGTCACTTGATAACTGCCCACGGCTTCCAACACCACTTATACGCCGATGACACCCAAATCTATCTGTCTACTCCTCACCTCACTCCTTCAGTCTCCTCTCGCATTACTAACTTACTAACTGACATATCAGCATGGATGTCGCACCACTTCCTTAAGTTAAATCTCTCTAAAACTGAGCTATTAATATTCCCCCCTGCACATGCCCCCCTCCATGACTTTTCCATCAAAATCAACAATGCAACTATCAGTCCCTCCCTTCACGCCACGGTACTAGGTGTAATCCTAGACTCCGACTTGTCATTTAAGCCCCAAGTCCAATCATTGTCAAAAGTTTGTAGAATTCACCTCCGTAACATCTCTAAAATTCACCCCTTTTTAACAAATGAAACCACCAAGCTCCTCATTCACTCCCTTGTTATCTCTCGCCTTGACTATTGCAACTCCCTTCTCATTGGCCTGCCTCTCCATGGGCTATACCCTCTTCAGTCTATCATGAATGCTGCTGCCAGACATCCACCTTACCAACCGCTCAGTGTCTGCCAACCCTCTCCTCCAATCCCTACACTGGCTCGCAATCACCCAGCGAATTAAATTCAAAATACTAAACACAACATACAAAGCCATTCACAACTCTGCCCCAAGCTACATCACCAATCTTGTCTCCAAATATCACCCAAATCATCCTCTCCGCTCTTCTAAAGACCTCCTACTCTCAAGCTCTCTTCTCCTCCTCCCATGCTCATTTCCAGGATTTCTCTAGAGCCTCTCCCATCCTCTGGAACTCGCTACCTCCACTGGTCTGGCTATCCCCTACTCTTGCTACCTTCAGGAGATCCCTGAAAACTCATCTCTTCAGGGAAGCCTATCACGGCTCCAACTAATCTCCTACCACTTCCATCAGTTCATTCCCCACAGTTACAACCTTTTCTACCACCTGCCCCACCCTATTAGATTGTAAGCTCTTCTAAACAGCAGGGCCCTAGGGCTATAGCTTGCATTTTTTTTTTCATCACCGTGGCAAGTAAATGGTGTGGTGGGGGGCCAGTACTCTTTATACCCACATAGCTAATAGATGACAGAGCAGTAACTTGGAGTGCCCATCCCATATCCACACTTCAGGTATGTCCTAATACAGACTGAGTCTGCTCCAACACACACACTATACAGCTCCCATAGACAATGCTGTACAGAGCCACTATAATGAACAGCAATGGCACAGCTCACCTGTGTCCGGTCCTAGGAACACCTCCCCCGTCATCTCCGGTCTCCCCCACCTCCTGGCAACTTCATGCTCCTCCGAGCACTCGCTGCACACACAGTACAGAAAACCAGGCACACGTGGTAGGTGAGGTGGGAGATGTCAACAGCACCCTCATTGGATACAGGGAACAGGGCTGCAGTGCCCTTTTATGATGTAACCTGGCAGAGTGTGTGGTGGGTGGCGCAGTGTGTTTAGGCAGCCAAGCTGTACACAGTGAGTGAAAGGGGAGCCCAGGGGAAGGCAGCTCTTGTTAGGACATGCAGCGCTGGTGTATTCTACAGCCAGTCTGACCCAGGGGCGCCGACCAGGGGACATTCCTTCCCATTCTCAAACACATGGGAGGCAAATTAGGCGGCCGCGAGGCCTCTGTAAGCGGGAGGCCTTAGGTGACCGCCTAATTTGCCTAATTAGGGAGCCGCCTCTGGACAGGTATCTGCTACTAGTGGGTGCCATGGGTGTAAGAAAGGGTGGAACTCCGCTTTAACACATATACAGAAACACATTTAAACCTCAATAGGGGAAACAAATACTGTATAGCAATAATTTGGCCTCTCTCTATATTTATCATGTCATATTTTTTCAACAACCAAAAACTGGTCTGTCATGGACATAGCTACATAAAGTATCCTTTGAATTTCCAAGCAACATGAAAGTCATAATGCCACAAGCTATCTGCTAATATGTTTTCTCTACAAAACTGACCCTGAAACTCCTTTAAGATTCAAAAGCTGTTTTTTTTTCAGAGAGTAATGCAGGCCATACATGGGTTGAATTCCGAATAAATTTTGTTTTGATTATCAAAAATTTGGTGCGTTTTGTAATCTGATGGTGCCATCATTGATTTTGAAATTCGACCAACCAAGCCTTCAATTTCACCTCATATTGCAACAGAAAATAAATTTTGTGGCGAGGAGTCTTTCCAGGTCACAGCTCATGCATATTTCTTTTTTGATTATATTTCTTGCACGATTCTGCCATTATTGATTTGAAATTTGTTTGTTTTTCAAAAAATGTCCAACATGCCCAATCACTCAAATTCAATGGCCGCACGAAAATCGTGGGGAAACGTGTATGTATTGCAGAAATTAGGTGCCTGCTCAACTGCCCACCTCCACTTTGTGGATATAACAGCCTCTCTAAAGTTAAAGAGTGTATGTAGGAAATTGTATCCACTTAGCCAAAGCAACATTTACCCACACTAAACGCCCTAAGCCATGTCTTTATGGCTTAGTAGATAGGGGCACAGTAACGCTGGAACAGAAAAGGGTCTCAAACTGTTGTCACAAGGTTAAAGTGTGAGTTCACCTTTTCAGCAAAAAATAAAAAAAAATAAAAAAGGGAACTAACTCACACAAATGGTCGCACTGAACAATCAAAAGTGATTTTGATTTTCTGATCCACCCTGGAAGCCCTAAAGAAAGAAGGGTAAGAATAGTGGGGATTTAAAATTCCCGGATCACAATTGGTGTGTGGGCACTTATAGCTCATCACCCACAGAGGTGAGTGCAGCATGGACTAAAATTTTTCCTGAAAAGGTGAACTTACAATCTAAGGCTCCGTTCACACATATGAGAATTTACACTTGAATCAAACCTAAACCGTTAAACAGAACAGTTCACCGCACTCCCAAGACCGCATACCCGTGAAAGGAGCCTAAATTACACAACTGTCTAAAATGCCTTTGTATGCTGTAGCATTAACAGAATCCTTTACTTGAAACACCTGCCCTCAGGACTAAGGAACTTGAAGGGGCATACACATACTTTCAGTTGTACAAGATGAAAATGCTGGCTATACAAAGATTACATGATCCCTGTCTACCAGTAGAACTGTGGATGTTTAATATCTTTAGAGAATGCAGAAAGTATAGTGTTTTCAATCAGACAGATGGGGTTATTTACTAAAGTCTCACTCCTGCATAGAAACCAATCAGCTTCTACGTTTTATTGCCAAAGCTTAATTGAACAAGCTGAGCTTAGAAGCTAATTGGTTTCTCTGCAGAAGTGAGACTGATTCTGCACTCTCCGGCTTTAGTAAATAAACCCCATAAAGTCTAGGAAAACTTGTAGTGAGATACGAAGATCAGCAAGTCAGGCTTCATGCCCACTAGCTTATTTTTAAGCTTCTAGAAACTATTTATGAGCATTTTTTTCGGCCCCTAGAAGCAAATAGTGTTTTCCTTTGTGTCCATGCACACTATTGTAGGATAGAAGCATTTTTCAAGCTTCAGCTTCTAGGAGCAGCAAAAAAAAAAACCTTTTTTTTTTTTTTGAATTTTTGAGAGAGATTTGCCAGCAGAAAAAAACCCTGACAGCTCCTACAAGCTCCTAAATGCTGCTAAGCACCGGTTTTCAGCATTTTATTTTTTCTTAGCAGGTGGCTCATTGGTGTCCTTAACAACCAGTGAATAGCTGGTTGTGAAGAAGTAGCCTGGCAAGTCGGCTGCCGCTTTCTTAATAACTGAAAACTTAACAGGTCCCCCACTGTAAACAAAAGAACTGCTGGAAATTAAAATTCAGAAATGAATACCTTCAGGTTTGGTATGGTATATTTTATGTTGAATCCCACAGAAAAAATCCCCCCCAAAATCAATACCAAACCCTTATCCGAGTGCCCCCCCTTCCTGAACCATACCAGGCCAACATGGGGAGGTGCTAGTGCTGAGGTTTCTTATTAGAGACCAGCATGGGATGCAAAAAAAAGTATTATGTACACACTACATATACCCTGTATGAAATGTTTTATTTAAAAAAAGAGATATAATGTAAGTACTGAGGGAAAAAAGTAGTTTCCTGCCCAGGAAAATTTTCAGCTTTCAGCCCTGTCACAATTGAATGACAATTGCGCAGTTATGCAACACTGTTAGAGCTTTCTTTTGTTGGTATTTAATCATGTGGTTTTTATTTTTTGCTAAATAAACTAAAAACAAAAAAAGTTTTCTCTTCACTTCTGTTATAACATTTTGCAAATAAATAATCTTTCTTCATTAATTTATGCAAGAATGTATTCTGCTACATTTCTTTGATGACAATAACCCAAATCAGTGTTTATTATTTAGTCTGTAGGAAAGTGGCCACAAACTATGGTATATACAGTATATCTGTAAATTGATCAATCCTGGTGTACTGGCGGTCTATCCCACTTGAGGCCTGAAAATGCCAGAACAGTACAAATATCCCCCAAATTACCCCCTTTTGGAAAGTAGACAGTTCAAGGTATTTAGTAAGAGGCATGGCGAGTTTTTGATGTTGTAATTTGTTGTCACAATTTTTTGGGATAATGAATAATCATGTTTTTTGTCACTAGTGCGGTACAGCATCATCATATAACTGGTGTGGCGGAGAGCAGGGACACTTACTGGTGACAGTATGTTACATAGTTACATAGTAGGTGAGGTTGAAAAAAGACACAAGTCCATCAAGTCCAACCTATGTGTGTGATTATGTGTCAGTATTACACAGTATTAAAAACTTTTTTTTTTTTTTTTTTTTTATACATACTGTGACCAAAGCAGTACAGTGTTACCATAGTAAACTACTACTCTAGGTAAGTGATCAGGATTTTTTTTGTTTTACACACTATGTTTATAGCAGTGAATTTCACCATTATAAAAAGCATTTTTATTGAATGAAATAGATTCATTCAATGTGTACTGTTTTGATTAGCTGTGATTGGCCACAGCTAATCACAGGGTACAGATGGACTGTGATTGGCCCTGTTTGTATCATCTGATCACTGTGACCAATCACACCTAGCAACACAAGTGTACACAATGAATGGCATGAATCAAAGCCATTTATTGTGTACAATTGTCATGTGATCTGCTCTGATTGGTCACAGCGATCCCATGGTTAAGGCAGCAGGCCAGTACACTGATCAGTCATCAGACAGCACCGGAGCATGGCCCACCGGGTCTGCGTTTCAACATGTTCTGGAGAGGACGTAATATGACGTCCACCCAGAACAATAGGGCTCCCGATCGGGTGTCATTGTACAATGGCCTGGCAGGAAGCAGTTAAAGCAGTTAAAGTAACTTGCTACCCATACAATACAATATTATTAAGGGGAATGTGCTGTTTACAGTATAGTTTTGGTCTCCCAATAAAATGAAAAAACAATTTTCTCTCAGCCTCCTGCAAAGTTCCATAAATACTTGCTCAGCTCAGCTTGCCACTGAAGTAATCATGTGGCAATGATGCTGCACTGCTCCTGAATTCAGAGCAGGGTTGCCACTCTCTTGTAGGCTGTGCCAGCTTGCACTACAACGGGATGAGATGATGTAGCATGACTATCAGCATTGTTACTGCTGACTCACAAGCCTATAACTTGTCAATTAGCACTTGGCCACACCTAGTGCTGCCTACTTCTTTATTGATTAACAGCAGGGCCGCCATCAGGGGGGAACAGCTGGTACATAAGTAAGGGGCCTGGGCATCCGAGGGGTCTGGACCATGGGTCACAACCCGAGGCATCTTTAACACGAGGCAGCTGCTGTCAGAGCAGACCGGCTGCCAGGATGCAGGGAAGGGTTGAGAGGTGGACTGATCCCACGTGTGTGCAGGTCAGGGGCCCACTGTCAGGCACTGTGTGGGGTGGGGTGAGGTCACGTGCCAGGTCGGAGGAGGGCCCCATGGAGGAGGAGGTCAGATGAAAGAGCCCCCCCCCCACTCTTTTGTGTGTGTGTGCAGGTCAGGGCCCGCTGTCACAGGCAGTCTCCGCTCCTGTCAGGTACCAGTGTGTGCCTGGCTGTACTGGGTGGGTGAGGCCAGTTGGTGCCAGCGGAGGGCCCCATGGAGGAGGAGATCAGGGTGGAGAAGCCCCCCCCCACTCTTTCTTGCAGCTGTCGCCTGAGATCCTGGTGGAGATGGGACACAGACTCAGCTACCCCTCCTGGCACTGCTAGACAGATGACAGCTGGGAGGACTGCTACTTCCCAAGAGGTGTGTGACACTGCCCCCCCACCTGTGACACTGCCACCCACCTGTCCTGCTGCACCCCATCTGTGACACTGTACCCCACCTGTCCCGCAGCCCCCCATCTGTCCTACTCCCTCCCACCTGTGACACTGCCTCCCACCTGTCCCACTCTCTCCCACCTGTGACACTGCCTCCCACCTGTCCCGCTGCCCCCCACCTGTGACACTGCCTCTCACCTGCTCGCTGCCCCCCCACCTGAGTCACTGCCTCTAATCTGTGATGCTGCCCCCCCACCTCCCCCACTGCCCCCCTTTCATGACACTTCCCCTCCTGTCCTACTTCCCCCCTTCTGTGGTAGGACAAGATGGGACTGGAGGAGGAGGAAGAGGAAAATGGGATGAAGGAGATGGGACTGGAAGAGGAATGGGATGGAGGAGATGGGACCGGAGGAGGACGTGGGATGGAGGACATTTGACTGGAGGACGACATGGGATGGAGGAGATAGGATTGCAGGAGGACAAAGGGGACATGGGATAGGGAACATGGAATGAAGAAGGAGGAGAATGTGGGATGGCCAGTGGGCGGATTCGGTGGGACAGCCAGTGGGCGGGCCCTGGGTAATGCTGGCGGTCAGGCCCAGGCCTAAAGCTGTGTAAGGGGCCCCACAATTTCTGATGGCTGCCCTGATTGACAAAACTCTCCCACTGTGAGCTGCAATGTCTGAGGCAGAGAGCATGAGATGCACACTAAAGGATTTGGCTCAGTCAAAGATAGTAAAGGAAGTTTTTTGTAAACTTTATAAGACTTGCGCATTACACAGTAACTGAATCTGGGATTTGTTTAGACTGCCATACAGAAACCTTGAGTTATACTTTAACCACTTCAGCCCCGGAAGGTTTTACCCCCTTCCTGACCAGAGCACTTTTTACAATTCGGCACAGCGTCGCTTTAACTGCTAATTGCGCGGTCATGCAATGCTGTACCCAAACGAAATTTGCGTCCTTTTCTTCCCACAAATAGAGCTTTCTTTTGATGGTATTTGATCACCTCTGCCGTTTTTATTTTTTGCGCTATACACGGAAAAAGACCGAAAATTTTGAAAAAAAATGATATTTTCTACTTTTTGTTCTAAAAAAAATCCAATAAACTCAATTTTAGTCATACATTTAGGCCAAAATGTATTCGGCCACATGTCTTTGGTAGAAAAAATGTCAATAAGTGTATATTTATTGGTTTGCGCAAAAGTTATAGCGCCTACAAACTAGGGTACATTTTCTGGAATTTACACAGCCTTTAATTTATGACTGCCTATGTCGTTTCTTGAGGTGCTAAAATGGCAGGGCAGTACAAACCCCCACAAATGACCCCATTTTGGAAAGTAGACACCCCAAGGAATTTGCTGAGAGGCATGTTGAGCCCATTGAATATTCATTTTTTTTGTCACAAGTGATTGAATAATGACAAAAAAAAAATTACAAAAAGTTGTCACTAAATGATATATTGCTCACACAGGCCATGGGCATATGTGGAATTGCACCCCAAAATACATTTAGCTGCTTCTCCTGAGTATGGGGATACCACATGTGTGGGACTTTTTGGGAGCCTAGCCGCGTACGGGGCCCCGAAAACCAATCACTGCCTTCAGGATTTCTAAGGGCGTACATTTTTGATTTTACTCCTCACTACCTATCACAGTTTTGAAGGCCATAAAATGCCCAGATGGCATAAAACCCCCCCAAATGACCCCATTTTGGAAAGTAGACACCCCAAGCTATTTGCTTTGAGGCATGTTGAGTCCATGGAATGTTTTATATTTTGACACAAGTTGCGGGAAAGTGACAATTTTTTTTTTTTTTTGCACAAAGTTGTCACTAAATGATATATTGCTCACACAGGCCATGGGCATATGTGGAATTGCACCCCAAAATACATTTAGCTGCTTCTCCTGAGTACGGGGATACCACATGTGTGGGACTTTTTGAGAGCCTAGCCGCGTACGGGGCCCCGAAAACCAATCACTGCCTTCAGGATTTCTAAGGGCGTACATTTTTGATTTTACTCCTCACTACCTATCACAGTTTCGGAGGCCATGGAATGCCCAGGTGGCACAAACCCCCCCCAAATGACCCCATTTTGGAAAGTAGACACCCCAAGCTATTTGCTGAGAGGCATGGTGAGTATTTTGCAGCTCTCATTTGTTTTTGAAAATAAAGAAAGACGAGAAAAAAAAATTTTTTTTTTCTTTTTTCAATTTTCAAAACTTTGTGACAAAAAGTGAGGTCTGCAAAATACTCACTATACCTCTCATCAAATAGCTTGGGGTGTCTACTTTCCAAAATGGGGTCATTTGGGGGGGTTTTTTGCCACCTGGGCATTCCATGGCCTCCGAAACTGTGATAGGCAGTGAAGAGTGAAATCAAAAATTTACGGCCTTAGAAAGCCTGAAGGCGGTGCTTGGTTTTCGGGGTCCCGTGCGCGGCTAGGCTCCCAAAAAGTCTCACACATGTGGTATCCCCGTACTCAGGAGAAGCAACAGAATGTATTTTGGGGTGTAATTTCACATATTCCCATGGCATGTTTGAGCAATATATAATTTAGTGACAACTTTGCGCAAAAAAAAATAAAAAAAATAAAAAATTGTCTCTTTCCCGCAACTTGTGTCACAATATAAAATATTCCATGGACTCGACATGCCTCTCAGCAAATAGCTTGGGGTGTCTACTTTCCAAAATGGGGTCATTTGGGGGGGTTTGAACTGTCCTGGCATTTTATGCACAACATCTCTTATGTCACACATCACCCACTCTTCTAACCACTTGAAGACAAAGCCCTTTCTGACACTTTTTGATTACATAAAAAAATAATTTTTTTTTGCAAGAAAATTACTTTGAACCCCCAAACATTATATATTTTTTTAAAGCAAATGCCCTACAGATTAAAATGGTGGGTGTTTCATTTTTTTTTTTCACACAGTATTTGCGCAGCGATTTTTCAAACGCATTTTTTGGGGAAAAAACACACTTTTTTAAATTTTAATGCACTAAAACACACTATATTGCCCAAATGTTTGATGAAATAAAAAAGATGATCTTAGGCCGAGTACATGGATACCAAACATGACATGCTTTAAAATTGTGCACAAACGTGCAGTGGCGACAAACTAAATACATTTTTAAAAGCCTTTAAAAGCCTTTACAGGTTACCACTTTAGATTTACAGAGGAGGTCTACTGCTAAAATTACTGCCCTCGATCTGACGTTCGCGGTGATACCTCACATGCATGGTGCAATTGCTGTTTACATTTGACGCCAGACCGACGCTTGCGTTCGCCTTAGCGCGAGAGCAGGGGGGACAGGGGTGCTTTTTTTTTTTTTTTTTTTTTTTTCTTTATTATTATTATTTTTTTATCTTATTTTTAAACTGTTCCTTTCATTTTTTTTTTTTTTAAATCATTTTTATTGTTATCTCAGGGAATGTAAATATCCCCTATCATAGCAATAGGTAGTGACAGGTACTCTTTTTTGCAAAAATTGGGGTCTATTAGACCCTAGATTTCTCCTCTGCCCTCAAAGCATCTGACCACACCAAGATCGGTGTGATAAAATGCTTTCCCAATTTCCCAATGGCGCTGTTTACATCCGGCGAAATCTAAGTCATAAAATGCTCGTAGCTTCCGGTTTCTTAGGCCATAGAGATGTTTGGAGCCACTCTGGTCTCTGATCAGCTCTATGGTCAGCTGGCTGAATCACCGGCTGCATTCTCAGGTTCCCTGTTGAGACAGGAGAGCCAGAGAAAAACACGGAAGACGTTGGGGGGGGGCATTCCCTCCCACTGCTTGTAAAAGCAGTCTAGAGGCTAATTAGCTGCTAGGATTGCTTTTACATGAAAGCCGATCGCTGGCTGAAAAGAATGATACCAAGATGATAACTAAACCTGCAGGCATCATTCTGGTATAACCACTCAAAGTCGTGAATGGCGTACCTGAAGACAAAAAAATGGTTAACAATAAAGCACAGTAAACGGTAAGGTATAAAAAATTGCATACCTGAAAAACAAACATGATAAAACATAATAACAATAAAACATTGCAGAATAGAATACAGTAAAAAAGAGCAGAACAAGAGAGAGAGAATAGAGAGAGAGAGAACAATAAAACGACAACTATTTTTTTTTTATTTTATATTTTTGTGTTTTTTTTTTTTTTTTTTACACTTTTTTTGTAACTAACTTTTATAACGGTAACCGGTTCCAGGTTCGGGTCTCTCAAAATGCGATGGCATCTTGGGAGACCCTGTGAAAGTGTGCCTAGTCTGTGCAATGCTGTACCCTACGCTAATACTCAACTAGTGAATGGTAGCGTTCAAAACATTCACCAATGCAAAGACCAGGATTGTCAGGACAGGAGGGACAATAATAGCGGGTGTCACGCCTATATCCACGCTTGCTGCAGACACGACATCTTTTTTGGGAGGGTTCGCTGGGTAGGGGTACTCGGGAGGACATAAAGAAAATGCCTCTCATGCAGCCGACTGCATTTGGTTGGGGATGTGAATGGGGGAAGTACGGGCGCTGCAGAAGCGGTGGGTTCCCAATTAGGATTGGCGAATGCAGCAGGAAGGGCACTATGGGCACGACGGGCCTGTGTTTGTCTTTTTGGTGGCAGCGGGACACTATTGTGCTTGCCACCTCACCAGCTTGAACTGCACTTATGGGACTCGCCACGTCACCAAGTGTTACTGCAGTGCTGGTTTGACTACGACCGGGGTGTACTAGGCCGCTGGTGCTTGCCAGTTCACCAAAACGCTACAAAAAAAACTGTTAGCGATCGTAGGGATCAGGCCTGACTCTGCGAACGCTGCAGTTATGCGTTTAGTGTTTTGTAAGTGTCAGTGATCGATCGATACTGCACTTGGGTGGGCTGGGCTGGGCTGGGCCGGGCGGAGGGGCAAAACGCAGGTGCTAGCAGGTATCTGGGCTGATCCCGCTAACACTGCGTTTGTGGGAACCCTAAACTGCTGGGGACGCTAGTATAGATCTGATCAGATCAGATATTGATCCGATCAGATACTATACCACTAAGGGAGGTGTACGGTGCGTGCGTGGGTGTTAGCGGTACTGGCGCTAACCTGACGTTGCCTGGGGCTGGTGCTTGCCAGTTCACCAAAACGCTACCAAAAAAAACTGTTAGCGATCGCAGGGATCAGGCCTGACTCTGCGAACGCTGCAGTTATGCGTTTAGTGTTTTGTAAGTGACAGTGATCGATCGATACTGCACTTGGGTGGGCTGGGCCGGGCGGAGGGGCAAAACGCAGGTGCTAGCAGGTATCTGGGCTGATCCCGCTAACACTGCGTGTTTGGGAACCCTAAACTGCTGGGGACGCTAGTATAGATCTGATCAGATCAGATATTGATCCGTACAGATACTATACCACTAAGGGAGGCGTATGCTGCGTGCATGGGTGTTAGCGGTACTGGCGCTAATCAAAACGCAGGTGCTAGCAGGTATCTGGGCTGATCCCGCTAACACTGCGTTTTTGGGAACCCTAAACTGCTGGGGACACTAGTATAGATCTGATCGGATCAGATATTGATCCGTACAGATACTATACCACTAAGGGAGGCGTATGCTGCGTGCATGGGTGTTAGCGGTACTGGCGCTAATCTGACGCTGCCTGGGGCGACGCATATCACCGCCGGGCGATCAGGGGGCTAAACCTTTATTCGGTAATAAACGGCGGGTGCCCTGACACTATAAAAAATAAACGAACTAACCAGCGTCACCCGTAACGGTTATACGGTGATCAGTGGTGAAAGGGTTAACTAGGGGGCAATCAAGGGGTTAAAACATTTATTAGATAGTATATGGGGGTCCCTGTCGCTATAAAACGCTGACGGCGAACCTAAATATTTACCTCCCTGAATAGCGTCACCAGCGACACTAATACAGCGATCAGAAAAATGATCGCTTAGTGACACTGGTGACAGGGGGTGATCAAGGGGTTAAAACTTTATTAGGGGGGGTTAGGGGGGTATCCTAGACCTAAAGGGGGCCTAACACTCACTGCCCTAACACTGTAACTGTCACAAACTGACACCATGCAGTAATCAGAAAAAAAAAAAAAATACTGCTTGCTGTCAGTTTGTGACGGGGGGGGGGGTGATTGGGGGGGGATCGGGGGTGTAAAGTATGCCTGGCATGTTCTACTGTGTGTGTGTGTTGTGCACTTACATGTCTTCTCTCCTCGGCGCTGGAACGGAAACTGCCGAGCCGAGGAGAGATGACATCACATCCTCTGCCTGTGTGAAACTACACACAGGCAGGGGAGGATTCCGATTGGCTGGGAGCGATCGCGAGGGGGGGGCCACGATCGGATGGTCTCCCCCTCGCCTCCCGACGCTCCCAGTCAAATGCCGACCGCCGCTGGCACCGGGGGGGGGGGGTCCGATCGGACCCCCCGCCCGCGGGAGGCAGATCACGTGATTCTGCCGCCGTATATGTGCGTTAGGCGGTCGGCAAGTGGTTAAAGTGGAAGTAAAGGCAAAACCTAACTAACTCTAAACCTACTCCCACCCACATTCTAATCCTAATCTAGCGAACTCTGTAAAGAAAAAGATTGCTATATCTACCTGATCTGAAGCCACTCTGGTCCAGTCTTCAGCAGCGCCTTGTGTGTGCAGGAGAAAGCCGAAAATGGCTGAGAAACGCCTGGGAAGTGATATCACTCATAGACTTACTATGGATCTTCCGCTGTCGGCTGCCTGTCCTACACACTGAGACCCCATTCACACAGGGGCAACACGACTTGCCGGTCGCCTCAGCTAGGCGACCTGCAAATGAATGGCCGGGCGACTTGCAAAACGACTTCTGCATAGAAGTCTATGCAAGTCGCCCCAAGTCGCCCCCGAAGTCGTACAGGAACCTTTTTCTAAGTCGGAGCGACTTGCGTCGCTCCCCTTAGAACGGCTCCATAGTACAGAACGGGAGGCGACTTGTCAGGCGACTAGGTCGCCTGACAAGTCGTCCCTGTGTGAATGGGGTCTGAAGCCACTGCTGACAGCTCAGCCTGGTGACCAGACTGGAGCAGCTTCAGAATAGGTAGGTATAGTGATCTTTTCTTTAAAGGGCTAGATAGATTAGGCTTAGAATGGGGGTGGGAGTAGGTTTAGAGTTAGTTAGGCCTTTACTTCCTCTTTAAGCACATACATTTTATTTATTATATGTTGCAAAAATATACAGGGGGAGATTTACTAGAACTGGAGCACTCAGAATCTGGTGCAGCTGTGCATCAATCAGCTTCTATCTTCAGCTTGTTCAATTAAGCTTTGACAATAAAACCTGGAAGCTGATTGGTTTCTATGCAGAACTGCACCAGATTTTGCACTCTCCAGTTTTAGAAAATAATCCTCACAATGTTTTACAGTAGCCTCTCATCGATGTACAAAATGTAACACAAGATTCTCATAGTGTATATTTCTCTAAAATACATCAGGATAAAGACAATCTTTAAAAAATAATAGGCTGCTAGAATATAATCAGCTGCATCTCACTGTATGCTAGAGCGTAGGAAGGCTTCCCTGAGGGAAATCACATACTGCAAATTGCAATCAGAGTCAATGTCCATACAAGAAATAAAACAGTGTTTTGTATTAATGGAGCAACTTGTGAAGCCTGATTTAACCACAGCTATGTATGCCCCTTTAATTACACATTTTGCATCATCTGTAGTGAACAGCTTAAACATATTAAAATGCCTTTAGTCTTCAGCTAGTTTTCTAATTTTCTGAATTTAAGGAATAAATTAACAATCTCTTGGTAATATTAGGACCCATTTCTTAAAGTGGACATATGCCTATGTTAACAGTCCTGCTGGGATTGGTAAACAAAAGCGATAGAAGGCCTAAAATACTGCTCCAGATTTCCCTCATGGATGGCCACTTGTCTAACTTTATCTCTGTTATGAAGGAGGATCAGCCAATAAAAAAGGCTGTAGTAGTAGTAGGCTTTTGGCCTGGTTACCAGCACTGATGATAGCCTGGAGCAGCATTTTCTGCAGGAAATGTATGTATTTTTTTTTGTTATTCATCCCATAGAAACATAGAAAAATGATGGCAGAAAAAGGCAGAGTAGTCCATCGAGTCTGCCCATTTTTTTTTGGGGGGGGGGGGGGGGTGTCTTTTTTTTTTTTCATTAACCTCGTTGTCTGACTATGTTTATCCCAGGCATGTTTGAAGCTGTTTACTGTTGACTGTCTCACTAGCTCTGTTGGTAATTTATTGCAATCATCAAACACCCTTTCAGTAAAATAATATTCAGTTAGTTTAACCAGTTGCCGACTGCCGCACGCCGATGTACGTCGGCACAATGGCATGGGCAGGCATAAGGGCTTACCTGTACGTCCCTGCCTGCCCGCGGGCGGGAGGGGCGATCGGACCCCCCCCCCCCCCCCGGTAGGGTTGCCACATCATCCCTTTAATCCAGGACACACATTAATTACACAGGTTCTGTGGCTGATTAAGGTGGTAATTAAAGTCACTTGTTGCCTTATCTGCATTAAATCAGCCTCAGAACCTGGGTAATTAATATGTGTCCTGGATTAAAGGGATGATGTGGCAACTCTACCCCCCCCTGATGCCTGTGGTGGTCGGATTCTCGTCAGGGGCGATCAGAGGTGAGGGGGAGGCCACTCATTCGTGGCCACCCCCTCACGATCGCTCCTGGCGAATGAAATGCTTCCTCGGTTTCTGTAATGTAAACAGAAGCGGAGGAAGTGATATCATCTCTCCTCGAGCCGGTCTTTTCGTTCCGGCGCCGAGGAGAGAAGACATCAATGTGAGTTGCACCAACACTACACTTCCAGTAGAACACGCAGGCACACTTTTCACCCCTCATCACCCCCCCGTACCCCCTGTCACAGTGACACCAATAGCAGTTTTTTTTTTTCTGATTATTGCATTGGTGTCAGCTTGTGACAGTTATAAGTGGTAGGGCAGTTAGTGTTAGGCCCCTTTAGGTCTAGGGTACCCCCCTAACCCCCCCTAATAAAGTTTTAACCCCTTGATAACCCCCCGTCGCCAGTGTCACTGATCGTTTTTCTGATCGCTGTATTAGTGTCACAGGTGACGCTAGTTAGGGAGGTAAGTATATAGGTTCGCCGTCAGTGTTTTATAGCGTCAGGGACCCCTATATACTACCTAATAAGGGTTTTAACCCCCTGATTGCCCCCTAGTTAACCCTTTCACCAGTGATCACCGTATAAATGTTACGGATGACGCTGGTTAGTTAGTTTGTTTATTATAGTTTCAGGACACCTGCCGTTTATTACCTAATAAAGGTTTAACCCCCTAATCGCCTGGTGGTGATATAAGTTAAGTTTTAGGGTCAGATAGGGTCTGCATCGCCCCAGGCAGCGTCAGGTTAGTGCCAGTAACGCTAACACCCACGCACGCAGCATACACCTCCCTTAGTGGTATAGTATCTGAACGGATCAATATCTGATCCGATCAGATCTATACTAGCGTCCCCAGCAGTTTAGGGTCCCCAAAAACGCAGTGTTAGCGGGATCAGCCCAGATACCTGCTAGCACCTGCGTTTTGCCCCTCAGCCCAGCCCTACCCAGCCCACCCAAGTGCAGTATCGATCAATCACTGTCACTTACAAAATACTAAAAACCTAACTGCAGCGTTCGCAGAGTCAGGCCTGATCCCTGCGATCGCTAACAGTTTTTTGGTAGCGTTTTGATACAGTCGCTAACACTCAGGAGCTTTTTTACCTGTGAGTCTCACTAGTGTACCTCTAAATTTAGAGCCCAAAATGGCAAATCGAAGGTACACTAGTGAAGAGGCCTACACGTTTCTGAGCAGGACAGATAGTGAAGAGGAAGTCACTCATCTGTCAGATTCAGGCTCAGAATACGACCCTGTAGACAGCAGCGGCTCCATGACAGATAGCTCTGCCAAGGTCAGGCATACCAGACCTTCTTCTTCTGCTGTTGAGGTGCAGGAACCGCAGGTCCCTTGTATGGAGCAGAGAAGTACTAGTGCCGCTATTCCTTCTGGTGAACTGGCAAGCACCAGCGGCCTAGTACACCCTGGTCGTACATCCAGCACTGCAGTATCACGTGGTGACGTGGCGAGTCCCATAAGTACACTTCAAGCTGGTGAGGTGGTAAGCACAAGTAGTGTCCCGCTGCCACCACCAAGAAGACAAAGACAGGCCCGTCGTGCCCATAGTGCCCTTCCTGCTGCATTCGCCAATCCGAATTGGGAACCCACCACTTCTGCAGCACTCGTACTTCCCCCATTCACTGGCCAACCCGGCATTCATGTGGAAACAGTTGATTTTACGCCACTTGATTTTTATTCGCTGTTTTTCACCGAAGATCTCTATAGATCTATTGTGGACCAAAGCAATTTGTACGCTGGTCAACACATCGCCACTATTCCCCAGTCCTCCCTTGCCAGAGATTGGAGACCAATTACGGTCTCCGAATTTAAGATCTTTCTGGGCCTTTTCCTCCTCATGGGCATAACCAAAAAGAGTGAGTTGCGGTCATATTGGTCCACTGACCCAATTCACCATATGCCCGTGTTCTCTGCTTCCATGACCAGGGCACGATACGAGCAGATTTTGCGGTTCATGCACTTCAACAACAATGAACTTGTGGTCCTCGTGGAGACCCTGGATACGATCGGTTCTACAAAATTCGGCCCCTCGTAAACCACTTCAACAAACGTTTTGCAGACTTGTTTACTCCCCATCAAGTTGTCTGCATTGATGAGTCCCTGATTAAGTCTTCTGGCCGCTTGTCATTCAAACAGTACCTTCCCAGCAAGCGTGCCAGATAAGGGGTCAATATGTATAAGCTCTGTGACAGGGCTACAGGCTATACATGTAGTTTTATGGTTTACGAGGGAAAAGATAGTCACGTAGAGCTGACAAACTGCCCTGACTAGATAGGAAGCGCTGGCAAGGTAGTGTGGGACATGGTGTCACCCTTATTCGGAAAGGGGTACCACTTGTACGTGGACAATTATTACACGAGCGTGCCACTTTTTAGTCATCTTTTTGATCATCAGATTGGAGCATGTGGCACCGTGCAACCTAATCGCTGGGGCTTTCCCCAGCGGCTTGTAGATTCCCATCTTAGGCTGGGGGAGAGAGCCTGCTTGCAGTGTAATAATTTGCTCAAGATGAAGTGGAGGGATAATAAGAATGTTTTCGTTCTTACCTCCCTTCATGCAGACACAACAGTCCAAATTACTATGGCGACTGGTGTTGTGGAGAAACCCCTCTGTGTCCACGAATATAACCTCAATATGGGAGGGGTGGACCTCAACGACCAGTTGGTGGTGCCGTACCTAGTTGCCCATAAGGCCAGACGTTGGTATAAAAAAGTGTCTGTATACTTATTTCAATTGGCTTTGCTAAACACTCATGTGCTATACAGAGCTTCAGGACGGACTGGATCCTTCCTTAAATTCCAGGAAGAGATCGTCAGAGCCCTTCTGTTTCCAGACGGTGCTCCACCTCACCTTCCCTATCCAAATGCAGTAAGCCAGCTGCATGAGAGGCATTTTCCTTATGTCCTCCCACGTACCCCTACCCAACGAGTCTCCCAAAGAAAATGTTGTGTCTGCAGAAAGCGCGGATATAGGCGTGACACCCGTTATTATTGTCCCTCCTGTCCTGACAATCCTGGTCTTTGCATTGGTGAATGCTTTGAACGCTACCGTACACTAATTGAGTATTAGCGTAGGGTACAGCACTGCACAGACTAGGACACACTTTCACAGGGTCTCCCAAGATGCCATTGCATTTTGAGAGACCCAAACCTGGTACCAGTTACAAAAGTTAAAATTAAAAAAAAAAAACAAAAAAAACAAAAAAAGTAAAATAAAAAAAACAAAAATAGTTGTCGTTTTATTGTTCTCTCTCTCTCTATTGTTCTGCTCTTTTTTACTGTATTCTATTCTGCAATGTTTTATTGTTATTATGTTTTATCATGTTTGCTTTTCAGATATGAAATTTTTTTTATACTTTACTGTTTACTGTGTTTTATTGTTAACCATTTTTTTTGTTTTCAGGTACGCAATTCAGCTGCAGCGCGGATTTATTTATCTTGACAGATGTGATTAAAGCTGTGACTCCAGCGCTGTCGGAGGTTATTTCACCACCACAGTTACATACTTCAGCATATATGGTGGAGCGATTTGCTCCTACCTTTTGCGGTAGGATGCCCCCATGCTTCGGCATATATATATTTTAGGCACAGGTTGCATTAAAGAATGTTTTATTTTTTACTATGTTTTTTTGTATTTGCTTTGCAGGTATGGTAAGTCTAATGCCCCGTACACACGGTCGGATTTTCCGACGGAAAATGTGTGATCTTGTTGTCGGAAATTCTGACCATGTGTAGGCTCCATCACACATATTCCATCGGATTTTCCGACACACAAAGTTTGAGAGCAGGATATAAAATTTTCCGACAACGAAATCCGTTGTCGGAAATTCCGATCGTGTGTACACAAATCCGACGGACAAAGTGCCAGGCATGCTCAGAATAAATACAGAGATGAAAGCTATTGGCCACTGCCCCGTTTATAGTCCCGACGTACGTGTTTTACGTCACCGCGTTTAAAACGATCAGATTTTCCGACAACTTTGTGTGACCGTGTGTATGCAAGACAAGTTTTAGCCAACATCCGTCGGAAAAAATCCTAGGATTTTGTTGTCGGAATGTCCGAACAAAGTCCGACCGTGTGTACGGGGCATTACTGTTATACTGTAATGTTATTTTGTTTTATTGTTAACCATCATTTGCTTAGCAGGTACGCCATTCAGTTGCAGTGCGAATTTATTTATCTTGACAGCAACAGCGTTTGCTCCCACGATACATAAAGCCGGGACTCCAGCACTGTCGGAGGTGATTTCACCACCACAGTTAAAAAAAAAGAGCATATATGCCGAAGCATGGGGGGCCTGTAATTGCCAGCTTCTACCCTGCTGCCCTTCTTGTGGATAGGTACAATATTAGCTGTCCGCCAATCAAGGGGAACTTCTCCTGTTAGAGATTGATTAAAAAGATCTGTTAAGAGGGGCGTGTCCGGACTATGGAGGAGTGAGGACGTGTGCCTTCTCAGCTCCGCTCCACCGCAGCACATTACCAGCTCCACAGCGGAGGTAACACCCGCACCCGCAGCGAAATATGTCCCAGAGACACCGGACATCCTCCCAGCCACAACGGACGGACCGATCGCGGCAGTCCCAGCTTGATTCCTTCTACACTGGGCAGACCGGGAGAGGCCGCGAGCCTCCCAAGATGGCGCCGACCGGGAAGACACAGCGTGCTAACAAGGCCGCAAAGACCTCCGCTGGCCAGTCACAGCAACTAGATGACTCTCCCGCTCCATCTCCAGGGTCGGTGAGTGACTCAGTCCCCCTGATCTCTCCAGGCTCCCCCACCTCCCAAGACGGTGACTCCGCTGACCTGGATCCCCTGGCAGATGCAGATATCAGGCGCCATATCCTGTCCCTGCCCACGAAAGCGGATCTTGAACGCTTTGCTGACAGGGTAGAAAAAGCTTTTAAGGAGGATATTGCTCAGCTCAAAGCAGACACAACTCATTTAGGAGGCAGACTTGAAACTCTGGAACAGAAATTTGAGGAAACTCTCCCTGTCATTTCTAAGCTTCAGGACAAGTGTAACATACAAAGCCAACAGATTGAGGCCCTGCTATGTCAGCTAGACGACACAGAGAACTGAAGCAGACGGGCAAATATCAGGATAAGAGGCCTACCCGAAGCTACTGGGCCCAGGGACATAATCCCCACTCTGGAAGGAGTCTTCAAGGAAATATTAGGACTGCCTGCCACTGCTACGAAATAGACGCGCAGGGCCCTGAAGCCTCCATCCCAGGATGCAAACAACCCAAGAGACATTATCTGTAAATTACATAAATATACGCTTAAAGACCGCATCATGCAAAAAATGCGGGGGAAACCCTATCTTGATTTCGATGGCGCGCATCTGGCCTTTTATCAGGACATTTCGAGGCGCACTCTTATGCAACGCAGAGCACTACGCCCTCTCCTAACAGCTATCCAAGATGCAGGCCTGGTGTATCGCTGGGGATTCCCCTTCAGCCTTCAAGTCACCAAAGATGGTAAAACCATGACTCTTCGCAACAAAGATGACCTCCCGCACTTTCTGACTTCCCTAGATCTAGACCCGGTGGACTTTCCTGACTGGAGATGTTCCTCAGAACTGGGAAACGTCAAATTACCTACTCACCAACCGTGGCAACCCGCCAGAAACCAGAATCGCAGGAGGAATCGCAGGCGACATCTCTCCGAATCCTCGCTGGGAATGCCCTTACCCGGGAACTAGCAAACATACCTCTCTGGGTCAAACGAACTGTTACTGGGATTTTTTTTTTCCCTTTTTTTCTCTCTTTTTTCTTGTTTTATGCATGCACAAATGTTTTTCTTTTATAAATATTGCACTTAGATTATCCCCTTAACACTGGCCGCAAGGCTACTTGATGGTTTGCACATTTTTGAGTTCCCTGAGGCTTCCTCGTCTACTCCATGTCTAATCGCACCATATCAGATGCGGTGGACGGAGACGGAGGACCTCCTGCCCTCTCTTTTAGACGGCACACTAACCCCCTAGTAGGCCGCCCTGCTTTTTTTGGGCACTAATCCCCTTTGGTATAAGGGGTCATGGCCTGGAGTCCCTTCCTCCCCTAGGGGGGGGCTCCTCGACATGACCCTTAGTAGTTGTTTTACATGCGTGGATGCTATCATCCATACTGTTTTGACGGTTATGACTATGTTTACATTTTCTTCATCTCATATATGTTTTGTCTTCTCTCCCTCTACCTCTCATCTCTTTCCTACCCCCCCCCACTTCACTACAGGTTGCTCCGCCTCGCTGTCTGCAACGGACCCCTCGCAAATCGCACATATTGAACATCCACGTTCCATCCCATGGCCTCCCTACGGGTAAGTACATATAATGTGCGAGGACTATGTTCCCCGCACAAACGTAGTAAGCTTTGGGGGGAGTTAAAACGCCTAAAAACTCAAGTGGTTTTCCTCCAAGAAACCCACTTTACACCAAAATCTCTTCCCAAATTACCTATTCAACCAATGGTTTATTAGCACATCCCCGACTCCTAAATCTAAAGGGACAGCTATCGCTATACACAAGGCATGCCCTTTCCAGCCGATAGATCACGATACAGACCCCTTGGGGAGATATGTTTTCCTAAAGGGCAATATCGCTGGGCAAAAATACACATTCGCCACTATATACGCCCCGAATGCAGATCAACTTACCTTCATAGACAATACACTAGACCGCTTGGCTGAATTCAGAGAAGGCTTCCTAATCCTAGGGGGCGATTTTAACTTAAGCCCTGACCCAGTGCTAGACACCTCTCATGCGAGACCCTCACACTCCTACGCATTTTTGAAGCACTTCCGCAGGACTATTCAGTCCCACCTGCTTACCGACAGTTGGCGTGCGCTTAGACCACTAGACCGTGACTTCAGCTATTACTCTACAGTACATAATGTATACACAAGAATTGACCATATCTATGTGGATCGAAATATCCTTGAACTACTGCAGTCTGCAGACATTGGTTCCATCTCCATTTCCAACCACGCCCCAGTAACGATGGCCTTTTCCTTACCATCGTGTGCACGGGGAGTTCGGACCTGGAGACTTAATGAAAACCTATTGGACGATGCGGTGGTGATGGCTGAGGTCACGGATACCCTAACTCATTATTTTGCAGAGAATCCCATAGGCGAGCAGAGTGAGGGGATGGTTTGGAAGGCTCACAAGGCTGTGGTTCGGGGGGCACTAATTTCCCAGGGCTGTAGACTTAAAAAGATACGACAGGCAGACTTTTTGAGAGTACACACTGAACTCCAAAAAGCAGAACTCAGGCACAAAGCCAACGGACGCCCTGAAGAACTGGAAAAGCTGACAGAGCTACGCGAACTGTTCCTACGCCTACTCGATCGTCAAACGCGCAAACAATTCCGATTTATGGCACACAGGTACTATGAACACGGAAACAAATGCGGCCGCATGTTGGCCCGGGCCCTCCGGAAACGTCATGCCCAGACATATATACATAAACTACATAGCGCTTCGGGAACACCGATTCTACACCCATCTAAAATTGCTGCTGAATTCCGAGCTTATTACGCTAAACTGTACAACATAGACTCTGACCCCTCCCCTACATCACGGGACACTAGACAAAACGCGATCCGAGATTACCTGACTGCAGCTAGACTCCCAACACTTACAGAGGAGCAATCCTCAGACCTAGACGCCCCAATTACCCTAAATGAGCTTCGTGCCACGGTGAACTCCTTGCCCAACGGGAAGAGCCCTGGACCTGACGGGTTCACTAAGGCATACTATAAAGCTTTCCTGACTCACCTGGAGACCCCCATGTGCAATTATTTTAACTCTATTGCAGAAGGAGGAACCATTCCGTCAGAGGCACTTCGGGCACACATCACTGTAATCCCGAAAGAGGGCAAGGACCCCACCGTCCCCCCGAGCTACCGGCCAATCTCGCTCCTTAACCTGGACATTAAAATTTTAGCGAAAACACTTGCAAACAGACTTAAATACCTTATCCCTGACATTATCCACCCAGACCAAACGGGATTCATAACAGGAAGAGAAGCCAGAGACAACTCTATCAGGGCGGTACACCTTATTCACTGGGCCCGTGCTCGCCCTGAACCACAGCCTTACCTCATATTGTCAACAGACGCTGAAAAAGCGTTCGATCGCGTTGACTGGTCTTACCTGACGGAGGTGCTTCGATCATTGCGGATGGGTCCAAGAATGCTATCCTCTATATTAGCACTATACTCGGCACCCTGCGCACAAGTCAAGGTAAATGGAACTCTATCAGCACGCTTCCCCATCGGAAATGGCACGAGACAGGGGTGTCCCCTATCACCTCTCCTGTTTGCTTTAGTGCTGGAGCCTTTACTCCGCACAATACGTGCTAACCCTGACATTAATGCCGCGTACACACGGTCGGACTTTTCGTCTACAAAAGTCCGACAGCCTGTCCGACAGACTTCCGGCGGACTTTCGGCGGACTTGCAGCAGACTTTCTAACGAACGGACTTGCCTACACACGACCACACAAAAGTCCGACGGATTCGTACGTGATGACGTACACCGGACTAAAATAAGGAAGTTCATAGCCAGTAGCCAATAGCTGCCCTAGCATGGGTTTTTGTCCGTCGGACTAGCACACAGACGAGCGGATTTCGGGTCCGTCGTAGTTACGACGTAAAGATTTGAAGCATGTTTCAAATCTAAAGTCCGTCGGATTTGAGGCTGAAAAAGTCTGCTGAAAGTCCGGAGAAGCCCACACACGAACGGATTACCAGCCAGCTTTAGTCCGTCGGCGTCCGTTGGACTTTTGTAGACGAAAAGTCCGACCGTGTGTACGCGGCATAAGGGTCTCACGGTTGGTAACACGGAGCATAAACTCTCGGCATATGTTGATGATGTCCTGTTCCATGTTTCAAACCCCCTGATCTCGCTGCCCAATCTGATGAGGGAACTGAAGCTCTTTGGGTGTCTCTCAAATTTTAAAATTAATTTTTCAAAGTCAGAAATCCTTCCTATTTGCATGACATCCCAATTAACAACAAGCCTTAAATCAGCCTTTCCTTTCACTTGGGCCACGTCGGCTATCCGATACCTCGGTATACAACTCACAGATAATTTTAACGGCATATATACCGCGAACTACCTCCCACTGCTAACTACCATTAAGAAAGACCTATCCCAATGGACACAAACGGCCTTCACATGGTTGGGAAGAGTGAACATAATAAAAATGAACATCCTACCACGTATACTGTTCTTTTTACAGATGCTACCAATTCGACTACCCCGATCTTTTTTTGATAAAATATCTAGCATACTGTCTGAATTTACATGGAATGCGCGCAAACCTAGGATAGCCCTACGAGTCCTACGGCGCTCGAAACAGAACGGAGGCCTGGGCCTCCCAGATGTAAGAAGATACTACTGGGCTATAGCGGTACAGAGGATGCTCAACTGGCGTTTCCACTCCTGCTCTAAGATTTGGGTACCTCTAGAGAAATGTTTAGCGGGAAGAAACTTATCATATGCTCCCTGGCTATCCCGAGAGCATAGAGGATTATCGGAGACAACGTCCCCCTTGACAACCCAAGTACTGTCAACCTGGGATAAGATTAACCCGCTGCTAAAATTGGCTCCCTCGGTGTCCCCACTGGCCCCACTGGGAGGTTTCCTATGGTTCCCTCCGGGAGAACGAATGGGTTTTTTTGAATCATGGATAGAGGGTGGAGACGCCAGCTGTGGTAAACTTATGAAAGACGGCAAACTTCTGGGCTACGAATCTCTGCCTACAGGCCGACAGGGTACCCCAATGAACTTCTGGAAATACAGACAATTACATCACTTCTTCCAATTACACGGCCATAAGATTAGAGACCCCTCGGCTCTCACCCACCTTGAAAAACTCTTTATCGCAGAAGAACCCACACCACATTTAGTCTCAGAACTTTATAAATGACTAGGCTCCTCATTCCCTAACACCACACCTGCTTTTATCAGACGCTGGGAAAAAGACCTGGGCATCGTATTTGCAAAGACAGACTTGACTCACTTATATCATCTCACTCATTCATCCTCAATAGAGTCCAAGACCCAGGAAACAAACTTTAAGCTACTATCCCGTTGGTATAGAGTACCTGCGGACTTGGCCCGCTTCTACCCTTCCACGTCCGAGCTGTGCTGGAGAGGATGTGGACAGAGAGGAACACTGAAACACATATGGTGGGATTGCACTCAAATTAAATCCTTTTGGGAAGATATACGAAACCAAATCAAAATAGTGACAGAGATAGAAATACCCTTCTCCCCGATCCACTTTCTCCTGCAGGTCCCCCCGATCTCACTACGAAAATACAAGAAAAGTGTGCTACCGCATTTATTAAATGCGGCTAGGCGCCTGATCCCAATCCATTGGAAAAAACACACGATCCCCACACGAGCTGAGTGGATCAGAAAGGTCAGTGAGATCCGGGAGGCTGAGGATTGGGTGGCGACCAACAAAGGCCACAAGGATCGATTCCATGACATCTGGATGTCATGGGCTGAATACACCTTGGACTCCACAACAGTGTCGTCCAGTCTGGACGTTGCACTACTAGAGGGGGCCTGCGTGGGAGCGGGAGGCGGATTGATGGAGGTTTCGGACCCCCCCCTCTCCTGCCCCGGGCGTGGGCCACCGGGCTATGTACCCCGCACATCCCAGAGAGCCCCTCAACTCAAAAACACCCTCGCGAGCCCCCAGGCTGGCCCCATATCATTTATATATTTCATGGAAAAATGGGGCTTCCAAAGCCCCTGACTACCCCCTTAGCGGGTCTCATAGAGTTATACCTAGATAAGCACCTTACATTAGGTTAATAGTAATGTATGTTCAATTTATATATTGAAGATTGTTACTGATATGACCCTGCAAGGCCATTGTCTATATGATTTGCACTGTTGGACATGACATGTAATGTCTTGTTCTAAAAATAAAAAGTTATTATACAAAAAAAAAAAGATCTGTTAATGGTCCAACAAGTATATCTCGAAGTCTTCTTAGAACTCTGGGATGAATACCATTAGGACCCACTGCTTTATTAAGCAAAGCGTTGTATTAATCAATATTAAATTAAATAAAATATTTAAAAGTGAATTCTGTCCAAATTAAATCCTAATGCATTCTATGCATTAAGATAAAAAGACTTCTGTGTGCAGCAGCCCCCCTAATACTTACCTGAGGGCGGTTAATGATATTCTTATACGGGAAAAAAATACATATTCCCATAGGAAATCACCACAGAAGTTCAAGAAAATATGGCAGTGTTGGCTGGGTGCCCAAGAAGTAGCTCCTCCACAGCTGGTCCTTCATAGGCTACTACAATGTTGATGGTCCAAAGGCGAGGAGTCTAAAATGTGAAATGTTCCGATTGACATACCCTGGGGTATGACGTAATAGAATAGTCATCTTAGCGGTAAAGAATTAACAGGTGTTGGAATATATACCACGAGAAACTGTATGATGGCATGGTCGGTTAGAACTGGTTTATATTTGGGTTTTCTTCTTTTTGAAACTAATGTAAAAAAAAGCAAGATGAAGTTGTACTATGCATTTATATCAGCTATGGTATGAATAAGAGCGAATAATGTATTCCCTGTATTTGTACAACTTCAACATACACTTCTGTTTTTTAAGTATCCTCTTACTTGTGTACAATAAACACCTTTTAAAAGAAAAAAAAAATACTTACCTGAGCCCCATCTCTATCCAGCGATGTCCACGAGTCCCTCGCCCATACGAGACTCTCTCTCCTGATTGTCTGAGACACAGCAGTGGCACTATTGGCTCCTGCCGCGGTCAAAGTCAGTCAGCCATTTAGGTGAGAGAGGAGGCGGGGCCCAAGAAGCGAAGAGGTACCCAAGAAGAGGAGGATCCAGACTGCCCTAAGCAAATCCACTGCATCAGAGTAGGTAAGTATAACATATTTGTAATTTAAAAAAACACAAGACTTTACAATCACTTTAACTACATCATTGGTTTTAAGCCTATGTTTGCTCATGTGACTCTGCTTATATCCATGTAAGCATTGCTGAGTTAAAATATACATGGTAGCATTTTTAATAATCTTGGTAATTTTATTTTAAAGCAGAACTACAGCCAATAATTAACAAGATAAACATGAATATCCCAAAAAAAGATAAAATAAAAGAGCAGCTTTTGTTGCAATATTCACATTTAATCCAGATTTCTCCCCTACTTATGAACGAGTTCCGTTCTGGGAGCTTGTTCGTAAGTCCAACAAAGATCAGCTTGCAGACAAAGGCAGCGAGCGCTGATCAGGGTATTCTGGCGGTGGGGATTTCCCCTGTCAGAACACATTAGCACAGCTAGGGAGATCGCTGCACCAAAATTGATTGTGTTGGTATGGCAATCTGTCAGTTTCTTTTCATTCATGGGTTGAACAAAATAAAACTGTGCAAACACATTCGCACCTTTGAAAATTCGCAACTCGAAGGTCCGTATGTAGGGAACTTGCTGTACTGATACTGCTTTTGTTTTTTGTTTTATTCCTTTTTTGTTTCCCATTATTTGTCATTTAGGCCCCATTCACACGAGGCGGATCCGCTGCCACGGAGTCTGCCAGCTCAGCGGGAGATCTCTCCGTTGATCTCTGCTGAGCCGGCGGATGACAGGTCCCTCTCTGCTCACTGAGCAGGGAGGGGCTTGTCGAGCGCCGCTGCTTGCTATGGAGAGTTCGGACGAAAACGGACAGTATGTCCGTTTTCATCAGATCTCACCCGATCCGATAGGGACGGATGCGAACTTAGGGCCATCCGTCTGATTGTAGCAGATCGGACCAGATCAGATGTCAGCGGACATGGTCACTGCTGACATCCGTCGCTCCATAGACTTACATGGAGCGCCCGTTCAGGTTTGCTGAAAAAACTGACAGGCGGACCTGAACGGTCCGGCGGTGTGAAAGGGGCCTAACTCATGTCTTTACATTGTTTTAAATTGATGACTACAATTGAATCTATAGATTGACTTGTTCCATTAATGCTGTGCTGCAGCGTCTTTATATAATGACAGTGACATGACTGCGGTTATTTATGTCTTTCATTCTCGTACGACAGAATAAAAATTAGGAAGTGATGTAATGCGTTGTCATGTATTTGTGTTGTAACAACTGTACTGATTAACCACTTAAGGACCAGGCCTATTTTTCAAACTTGTTGTTTACACGTTAAAATCCGTTTTTCTTTTTCTAGAAAATTACTTAGAAACCCCAAATATTATATATATTATTTAGACACCCTAGAGAATAAAATGGCGGTCATTGCAATACTTTCTGTCACATCGTATTTGCGCAGCGGTCTTACAAGCGCAATTTTTTGGCCCAATTTTTTAGGTTGTGAAAGATAATGTTACGCCGAGTAAATTGATACCCAACATGTCATGCTTAAAAACTGCGCCCACTCGCAACAAACTTTGACCCTTAAAGATCTCCATAGACAAAATTTAAAAATTTCTACAGGTTACCAGTTTTGAGTAACAGAGGAGGTCTTTTGCTAGAATTAATGTGTTAACGATCGCAGCGATATCTCACGTGTGGTTTGAACACAGTTTTTATATGCAGGCCCGACTTACGTATGCGTTCCCTTCTGTGCGCAAGCTCAGCGGGATGGGGCGCTTTAAATTTTATTTTTTCTTATTTATTTTACTTATTTTTTATTTCTATACTGTCCATTTATAAAAAAAAATGTTGACACACTTTTATTCCTATTAAAAGGAATGTAAACATCCCTTGTAATAGAAAATAAGAGCATGACAGGACCTCTTTAATGTGAGATCTGGGCTCACAAAGACCTCAGATCTCACATTTACACTTAAATGCAATATAAAAAAAAACCCTTTAAGACCATTGGGCGGAAGTGACGTTTGAAGTCGCTTCCGTCATCCAATCTTATGGAGCCGAGTGGGGGCCATCTTTCCCTCACTCGGCTCCATGCTACTGAGGGGGTAGAATCTGATCGTCTCCGCCGGTAGGCAGTGGAGATGACCAGAGCGATAAAAGTGATCTTGTGGCAAATCTACCACGGAGACCACTTTTATCTAAAAGAGGACCGCCCGCCATTGAAGACTATACCGGGGTTATGGTAGCTATCTACTGCCAAAGCCCCGGTATTCTACATCAAAGTACAGATGTACAATGATGGAGGCTTGTGGGAAGTAGTTAAACGAAAATCATACGATCCATCATATGAGAAAAATGTTCATGCTTGTTCCATCAGGTAATATCAGATGATCTGTCGTGATCGGCTCTCAAAACGCTGTGTGTTAACGATCAGATTATTGTACAATCGCTTAAACTGTATTTTTCCCCTTTCGTCTTTCAGGACAGCCACCATGAGAGATAGTCTCCTCCTCTTCCTCTAGGAAACACTGCGCCAGCCCATAAATTCTTACTTCCCCCTGCCAGACCTCAGTATTAGTGTTTCCTCCGGTGGGGAGACACTGTGCAAGGAGCCAGGCCATTCAGTCAGGGTGACTGCGGCTGTTTATATTTTTTGGAGCCTGTAATGGGAGCAGGGGTTTCCTAGGGCATAGGGGGGACTTACCCCTAGTTCTGTTGCCACCACTTCCTAGCCGAGTGCGGCTTCAGGTTGGGGGGACTCCCTATCGCAGCTACAGGGCTGCAGCAGGCAGGCGCTCACCTTCCCTGTATTCCATACAGACCGCTCTCTTTTTTTCTTGTTTTTGGAACTAGGCGGGCCGGACGACGGGCGACGTCATTTCCGGCGGAAGGGCGAGTGCTTGCCTTTGACCCACGACTTCCGGTTCCGGGTCGCGGCGCTGATAGGGAAGCCAGGCACAGGCTGGAGACGAGTCTGGGACGCGCACAGGCAGCGTGGGACTCGGTAGTAGCAACCACCTGCAAGTCATGTCGGAAGCAGATGCTCAGCCAACGGACACTACCTCCAGCCTTCCTAAGGTAAGAGTGCCCTGGGGAAGAGTACTCTTTATCTAGGATTGTCCCTCCATGTATAGTTCCTGTCATGGGGGGGCAGACACCCTGGGTGGTCAGGGGAGAGAGGCTCAGATCCCCACATATTAAGGAGGGTCTTGTGCACTCCCAGGGTTGTATCCTTGTTTTTTTTTTTGGAAAAAAAAAAAAAAAAGTGACAAAATGTTTTTTTTTTTCTTTTCATGTATTTCAGAAAGCTACAGAGAAGTCTAGGTCTGCACATAGCTCTAAGAAGAGGTGTGCCTCTTGCAGGGACACTTTAGGGGAAACATGGACAAAGGTCTTGTGTAGGGAGTGCATAGACTCCCTTGTTAAGGAGAGGGACTCTGAACAGGAGTCAGGACTTGCAGCCTCGGTTAAAGAGCTTTCGTCCACCTTCTCTTCATTTAAAGCCTTATTTGAAAGGTTTCAGCCTCCCTTTAGTCCAGTCCCCCAGGATACAACCTCGCCTCAGGCTCAGGGCTCTGCTCCTGCCCAACCTGCAACTTCAGTTAGGGCAGTGGAAGCTCCAGGGCCCTCCGGAGTGGAACAAAGACAACCAGACAGTTCCTCCTCCGATTCCCAGGATGGTTCAGAGGGAGAGGACCTGGACGGGGAGTCCAGGAAATCCTCCAGATATAAATTATCCCTGGAAGAGGTAGAGGACCTCTTAGGGGCTATTTATACAACCCTCGGTATTCAGGAAGACAGGAAACCCCTGACCCTTCATGACCAAATGTACAAGGGTTTAGGGGAACAAAGGAAGAAAGTTTTTCCAGTACATGAGGTACTGGTTGAAACTATTAAAAAGGAGTGGCAGGATCCCGAAAGGAAACCCTTTTTTTTCTAGATCCTTAAAAAGGAGATTTCCATTTTCGGATGATCCTACATCTATCTGGAATAAAAGTCCCAAGTTAGATGCTGCCTTCTCCCAGGTTTCCAGACACACAGACCTGGCTTTTGAGGACATGGGGGCCCTGGTGGATGTCATGGATAAGAGAATAGACTCTCTTCTCAAAAAGACTTGGGATTCAACAATTGGTAATTTAAAACCTGAGTTGGCTGTCACAGTAGTGGCTCGCAATCTGGAGCACTGGCTCTCTAAGATTCAGGAGCATATTGAAGCTGGAACGGCAAAAGAAACCATTCTATCTTCTTTCCCTACGATTCTGCGGGGTATCGCCTACATAGCTGATGCCTCGGCAGAATCAGTCCGTATGTCGGCCAGATCAGCGGCTCTGGCCAATTCGGCCAGGAGAGCCCTCTGGCTAAAAACTTGGCCGGGCGGTAGCGCCTCTAAGGCCAAGTTGTGCGGCATACCGTTAACGGGAGACCTTCTCTTCGGCCCAGGGTTAGAGATGCAAAGCGTCTCGACGCACTATTGCCAGATGGCTCAGAGTAGCCATTGGCCAGGCCTATACATTAGCAGGGAAAGAAATCCCAATGGGTATAAGGGCACACTCTACTAGAGCTATGGCAGCTTCTCAGGCAGAGAAGGCTGGAGCGACACCAGAGCAGATATGCAGGGCTGCAACATGGTCCAGTTATTCCACTTTCGTTAAGCACTACACTAGTGGACCTGGTGTCGGCTAGTGAGCAAGCCTTTGGGCGAAAGGTGTTGCAAGCTGTAGTCCCACCCTAACTGGTAAGTGCTCGTTCATCCTCTCATGGTGGCTGTCCTGAAAGACGAAAGGGGAAAATTAAAGTTACGTACCGGTAACGTCTTTTCCAGTAGTCTTTCAGGACAGCCCTAGTTACCCACCCGAAATTTTGGGGTGTCTTATAAAAGACCAGAACGCAGCATGATAATGATATGGAATAGTATGTTATTAATGTGTTCTTGTGTCTCCCCAGCTGACCGGAGGTAATCTTGGAATATACTGAGGTCTGGCAGGGGGAAGTAAGAATTTATGGGCTGGCGCAGTGTTTCCTAGAGGAAGAGGAGGAGACTATCTCTCATGGTGGCTGTCCTGAAAGACTACTGGAAAAGACGTTACCGGTACGTAACTGTAATTTTTGTACGATTTTCTGATCGTGTGTAACTGTTGTAAACTAAATGTCTCTCCAACATTTGGATGATAAGATTTTATTATACATTTACATTACATTTATTATTATACATTTTTTCTTACAAAAAAACAAGAAAAAGAAATTAGCCACCGGACAGTTTCTTATATATCTTGCTGACTCCATTGGTGATATCCCTGTGGATGTGCACAGCTGCTGTGGCCATTTGCATGGGATTCCACCCAAAACTCCCAGATTCTGGACCTTTAGCAGGGGGACCTTAGTGCTGTGGTTCTCCAAGACAAATGAGAAACCAGAGGCTGACACAGCTCACCAGGGCTATGTCACATTGGGAATGGAATGAACCTGTAGCCAGGCCAAGAAGGTACACATCCTTAACAAGCAGTAAATGAGTTTTAAAACAAACAGTTGCTAACGTCTGCTACTGCAAGCACACTGAAGTAATTAATTCTCAAAATTGACAGCAGAAGCACTAACACTAAGTCATTCCCTCAGCAGTTTATCTCACTCTATTCCCCCTCCCAGAGCATCTGCTCTGTGTTTACAACACAGATTAAAAGGTTGTTGAGTGGCTGTTGTGAAGGAAATGAGGGTGGGCTCCTGAGAGAGTGACTAGAAATTTGAAGATGAATTGATCCTTATTGTCTTTAGCTACAGAGGTCAGCGAAAGCTTATTTTGAAGTAGATTTAAATTGTGTCACTAAAACCTAATATAAGCTTTAATACATCAGTATCATTTCAACCCTTATTAATCTTTTTACATCTGCAGCTTTCATTAAGTATTATCTGCTGATCCTGCCATGAAGATCCTTCTTCAGGCATTTCCTGCTATGGAGTCAAAAAAAGTTTTGCTCTTGCATTGTCATCCTGTTATGTTTGACCCAGGAGAGTACAAGAGGTTGTAAAGACAGACACACATTGTGCTGGCATGATCCACAGTTGTCACTATTAGGAAGCTGGTACAGAGCAATTATTTGCAGCTGACACTGCAGCGATTGTAAGTAAACTGAAAGGGTCTGGAGGAGACCAGCAGCACTTAGATGCAAAAGTTATGATAAAAAATGTGAAAACAGCATTTTATGGCAAAAAAAGCTATGGCAATTGTTTATAATACACTGCATTTTATTAAACTACATTTTATTTTTTTTTGCAGTTAGAGTTGGTGACCCTAAATCCTGGTTTAAAAAACAAAAACTATATTCAAGTATGTATCCTTAACTCAAAAAAAGTGCTTTCTATTGCTCTCATGATCCTCCAAATTCTTTTTCTTGCTGCTGTGATCCAATGTCTTGTTTAGAGTGTGGCTACATGTGTTCTCCATAGTTCCATTGTATGTAGAAACATAGCCATCCTCTCATGTTTGGTATTGAGACGGACTAGGGATTATGGGATTTGCAGTAGAACAAGCATTGTGTCATATAACACGCTTTAACCACTTCGGCCGGGCGGTGGTTCCATTACCCTGACTGGACGTCATATAACGTCTTTCAGGATAACAGCTGGCGCGCGCCCGTGGGGACGCGTGGTGATCGGTGGTGCGGCGTGCCAGTCTGACACACCGCAACACCAATCTCGGTAAAGAGCCTCTGACGGAGGCTCTTTACCATGTGATCAGCCGTGTCCAATCATGGCTGATCACAGTGTAAATAGGAAAAGCCATGTATCGGCTTTTCCTCACTCGTGTCTGACAGACACGAGTAGAGGAGAGCTGATCGGCTGCTCTCCTGTGAGGGGGGTCTGCACTGATTGATTATCAGTGCAGCCCCACCCCAGGATGCCCATCTCAGACCACCAGGGATGCCATCACTGATGACCACCAGGTATGCATCCCATGGCCACCAGGGATGACAATCTGTGCCCAAAATCAATGCCAATTAGTGCCCACAAACGGTGCCAGTCAGTGCCCATCACTAATGCCTGCCGGTGCCTCTGTATCAGTGATGCCCATCAGTGCCATCTATCAGTGTCCATCAGTGCCACCTATCAGTGCCCATCAGTGCCACCTATGACTGCCCATCAGTAGCGCCTATCAATGCCCATCAGTGCTATACCAGTACCAACTATCAGTGCCGCCTATCAGTGCCCCCTTTGTGCTGCATATCATTACCAATCATCAGTGTCCATCAGTGCCATCCATCAGTGCCAACCATAAGTGCCCATCAGTGCAGCATTTCAGTGCCCATCAGTGCCTCCTATCAGTGCCCATCAGTGCTGCATATTAGTGCCCATCATCAGTGCCCATCAGTTCCACCTCATTGGTGCCACCTCATCAGTGCCGCCTTATCCATGCCCATCAGTGCAGCCTCATCAGTGCCCATCAGTGAAGGAGAAAATTTACTTATTTACATTTTATAACAGAGACAAAGAAAAACGTTTTTTTTTTTTTTTTTTTCAAAATTTTCGTTTTTTTTTATTTGTTGCGCAAGAAATAAAAACACCAGCAGTGATCAAATACCACTAAAAGAAAGCTCTATTTGTGGAACCAAAATGATAAAAAATGTGTTTGGTTACAGTGTAGCATGACCGCGCAATTGTCATTAAAAGTGCTACAGCACTGAAAGCTGAAAATTGGCCTGGGCAGGAAGGGGAGGACGTGTCTGGTATTGAAGTGGTTAAAGGAGCAGGATCGCTTTAAAGTGATTGTTAAGGCAGAAGGTTTTTTTTTAGCTTAATGCATTCTTTGCATTAAGATAAAAAGCCTGTGTGCAGCAGCCCCCCTAATACTTACCTGAGCCCCATCCCGATCCAGCGATGTTGTAGGGGTGTCTCAGCTGCCTGGGACTCACCTGCTCATTGGCTGAAACAGCAGCGCAGCGGGAGTCAGTGAGCCAATGGGGAGAGGAAGGGGGCGGACCTGGGCCATGATTCCATGTCTGAATGGACACAGGGAGCTGTGGCTCTGGTGCCCCTATAGCAAGCTGTTTGCTGTGGGGGCACTCAACAGGAGGGAGGGGCCAGGAGCACCAAAGAGGGACCTGAGAAGAGGAGGATCCAGGCTGCTCTGTCTAAATCCACTGCACAGAGCAGGTAAGTACAACATGTTTGTTATTTTTATAGGGGAAAAAAAAAGACTTTAGTATCACTTTAATGCATTTTAAGAATATGTAAATACTTAAAGTGAGCTTGTACCCAGACTATGCACATGAAAGTATTTACACATTCTAAAAAAGCAGTAACAGCATTTTTAAACAAACCCTTATTCACATCTGAAGCCAGAGACATTGTTAATTTTCAAAATCCACAACAGTAGCCCAAAAAAAATCACAGCTCATTAATTTTCTATGGTAGGGGAATTTTGGCAAACACACACCATGTGCTTGTAAGCTGCTATTCACAGGTGTGAATTCAACATTCACACCTGTGGCAGCCCTTGCTATATTCTCTGAAAATGAATGGCATCCCAGTCTTATGCTGGCCATACACTATACGAAAAATCGGCCGAACACATTTTCAAAAAATGAACGTTCGACCGTGAACGCAAATGATCGTGCCATCATGTAATGACCGATAAATCGTTCAGTGGACATAAATAAATAATTTTTTGTTCGTTTTTTTACATATACCTAGACAGACTGCAGACAGTTCGGATGGGAAACACATTAACCTCGCAATTTATCGTACGTTCGGCAGAAATTTTCCAAACTTACCGTTCGTTTTTTTTTCCACAAAAACGTCACAAACGATTATCGATTTGTGCCCATTAACTTGCCGAAAAACAAACAAAGTGTCTATATGAACGATTTTTCGTATAGTGTATGGCCAGCATTAGTTCGTAGAGTTCAATATTGAGTTGGCCCACCCTTTGCAGCTATAACAGCTTCACCTCTTCTGGAAAGGCTGTCCACAAGGTTTAGGAATGTGTCTATGGGAATGTTTGACCATTCTTCCAGAAGTGCATTTGTGAGGTCAGGCACTAATGTTGGGCGAGAAGGTCATCCCAAAGGTGTTCTATTGGGTTGAGGTCAGGACTCCTCCAACCCAAACCCACTCATCCATGTCTTTATGGACTTTGCTTTGTGCACTGGTGTGCAGTTATGTTGGAACAGGAAGGGGCCATCCCCAAACTGTTCCCACAAAGTTGGAAGCATGAAATTGTCCAAAATGTCTTGCGATGCTGATGCCTTAAGAGTTCCCTTCAGTGGAACTAAGGGGCCAAGCACAACCCCTGAAAAACAACCCCACATCATAATCCCCCCTCCACCAAATGATTTGGGCCAGTGCGCAAAGCAAGGTCTGTAAAAACATGGATGAGCAAGTTTGGGGTGGAGGAACTTGACCGGCCTGCACAGAGTCCTGACCTTAACCCGACAGAACACCTTTGGGATGAATTAGAGCGGAGAGTGTGAGCCAGGCCTTCTCGTCCAACATCAGTACTTGACCTCACAAATGCGCTTCTGGAAGAATGGTCAAACATTCCCATAGACACACTCCTAAACCTTGTGGACAGTCTTCCCACAAGAGTTGAAGCTGTTATAGCTGCAAAGAGTGGGCCAACTCAATATTGAACCTTACGGACTAAGACTGGGATGTCATTAAAGTTCATGTGCGTGAAAAGGTAGATGTCCCAATACTTTTGACAATATAGCGTATATGTGGTGCGGGAAACGCAGCGAATCCTGTAGTCGCATGGTATTAATGCGAACTGCAGGGGGTGTCAATGTTAACGACACCCCAAAACATTTCGCAGAACGCAGTGCATTTGACAGAATTGGATCGCATAGGAGTGAACACCCATGCAATCCGATTTGGGCGTTTACATCCGTTTGCTGCACTTGAACATGTACCGTTACATGTTCGGGTGGAGGAATTGATACCACTCTGCTGCAATTAGAAACTAAGTGGATACACACTCTAGACGCCATCAAGTACCTGGGTTTAAATGAATATATCAGTTTCAAGTCCTTTTTGTAGTTTCGTCTATGTCTATGAATTATTACATACGTTAAATAATGCTCATACTCGTATCTTGATATATGTCTTTGGACCCATTACTATACTTTGCTTCTGCTTGATGTTTCTGGTTTTGGTGATGGCTCATGCCTATAACCGATTCCTTTGGCCCGAGTATTCCTATACCCTTTCCCTAATGCCCTGCACACAGGACCGGTTTTGCCATTGGAATAAACTTCGAAAGTTTGTCCGACAGAACTCCAACGGAATTCTGCTCAAGCGGTCTTGCATACACATGGTCACACCAAAGTCCGACCATCCAGAACGAGGTGACATACAACACGTACGACGGGACTAGATAAAGGAAGTTCAATAGCCAGTAGCCAATAGCTTCCGTCTCGTACTTGCTTCTCAGCATGCGTTGTTTTTGGTACGTCGGAACAGCATACAGATGAGCGGTTTTCCCGATAGTAATTAATTCCGACTGAAAAATTTAGAACATGTTCACTAAGTCCGTCAGAATTTTCGATGGAAAAAGTCCGATGGGGCATACACATGGTCGGAAAATACGATGAAAAGCTCCCATCGAACTTTTTCTGACGGACATTCTGCTCATGTGTACGCGGCATTACTCTCAATCTGGCTATTCACTGTTCTCTGTCTTTGATCCCCTTACCATCTTTAGGATCCACATATACAATTTTCAGGTCTACTGTCATTTATCAGATTGATATTATTTAATTTTATTTTTATCTTTTAAATATTTGTGAATATATGTTTATTATAATCTACAATAACTGTGATTTCTTTATCTTTTTCCGTTCTAGTCCCAAATCTCTTTATTATCACCACTTAATTTTGCATTTTTGCTGTCTGCACCTTTTCTTGCTAGTTTTGTATTATATGTGCTACATGCTGCGTGAATTGAGGGCTTTACTCGGCATGGTGTGGGATGGGCTCTGCTTATATTGGGGCTTTGTTTGGCACCTCCCTGTCCCACATTCTTATCCCCCTTTATCCACTCCTCTATTCACCTCCCTGTTCCTTCCCGTGTCTCCCCTTGCTGTCCTTGCTGCCTTTTGCTATGTGTGGGATCGCCTCACTGGGTGGTCTAAATTACCACCACCTGTGGCTGTATGGACACCCAAGGGCCGTCTTGTCTGTTGACATTTGGGCCAGCCCATCGACCGCTCCCCTATCCCCTTCTCGGACCATCTGGCCTTCATTTACATCTGACCCCTCTGGTGTTTCTTTCCCGTCTATCCTCCTATTGGATAGTGCCCTCTTTTTCTCCACCCATGTCTCCTCGTGCCACGTTGAGTGGGCACGGTGACACATCTACGTCACGCACGGCCTTATGGGGTTTGTAGGCCTTGGATTGTGAATATTGTGCAGGCGCGTTGGGCGCTTTCTGTCCACTCCCAGTCGGCGACGTCACACGCCGACTGGGTGAGGGGTATAAAGGCAGGCTTAGCCAGCGGCTTATCGCTGGGTCCAAGGGCGCTCTCACCTTCGTTTCTCTTATATCAGGTCAGTACTTAGGCTGAGGCTTTTGTAACCTCACATATCCCCTTTATTTATCACTATGTTTTCTAAGTTACCCTTTTTGTCATATCTTTTTCCTTCTCTGTTCGTTGCAGGACTTTTTATCTGGATAGCTTTGGAGTGGTTTGGCTTTCAGCCCAGGTACCCCTCTATACATACTGCCTACTATCTATTTGATTCTCTTTCTGAAGCCTAGATACACCCATTACCTTTGATTGGTAAGCCACAGTTTAATACTTTTTAAATTTTCTTTTGTTTTGTTTTCTATCTCTGACTGATTGGACCAACTTTGACTCCTTCAGCGCCCATTTCAATTTTCTCTAGATTTAATATTGGTATGCATTGAGGCCATGTTGGCCCACCTATTTGGGACAAATATTGGCTCTGACTGAGCTATATTGTTACTATTTTTTCTTTATTGTAGTTTTTATTGGCTGCTTCCTACCCCCTGCAGCCACACTATTAGGTGGTAGGTTGCCGCCCTTCTGGCAGATCCCCTGCCGACATTGTCAGCTGGGCAAATTGGGGTAGGTATGGGATCCTCTGGGGCATTGGGGTGTTTGTTCTCCACCTGTGTTGTGAGAGGGATTGTCTTGTCATGCCTTGTTATTTTAACCCTCAATTTCACCCATCATGTATCCATTGTGTTACATTTGTATATTGTATTCTGTACTTATGTCATGTTATATTTTTTTCATTATAGAGCTATTTCCCTATACTGGTCATGTCCTATTCCCCTGAGGAAGCCAATGTCTTGGCGAAACATGTAGGGAAGACCTGACCCGCAATTGTACACTGGCCTTTACCAACATGGCCATTAGGACACTTTCTGTGCTCCCTTTTTAATGTTTAATTTTCATTAGCAACTTATGTGTGCATTATATGTATTTGATATTTTTGTAATAAAATGTATTTATTTTTTTTAAATTTGATTGAGTTATGTTGGCACCGCAATAATCCCCTCCCCTCTGCTTTTCTCTTTTTCTTAACTATTGGGATGAGGTGCCTTATCTAACAAAGACATACCCGACACCCTTTGCACTTAACATTGACACCCCCTGCAGTTCACATGAACGCCATGCGATTTCAATGCGATACGGGAAATGCACAGGATTTGCTTCATTTCCCACAGCATATATGTAAACCAAACCTCAGTTTTTCAGTCTGGGCATAAGGATACTTTAAACGTTCACAGCCTAGCCACGGTTTGAATTTGTAACTCTGTTGTAAGCAGCTACAATGAAAAGGCAAAACTTAGAAAGGTCAGGGTTTTTTTTTTATCAAATATTTCTTTAGCTTTATATTTCTGCTTTTTTTGGAGCCTCTAAGTATACAAAACAAAGACACATAGTGTAATACTGGAGAAAAAAATTGACAAAAAATGACTGCTAAGCTATAAAAATGAATGTGAAGTGCACAGATGCATTGTTGGCAGAGTGCTGTTATGTGAAAGGTGAAATGATTCTATTTTTGTCACATTTCTGCATTCATTCTTTGGCTGTTTATCATGAGAGATTTTAAGAAGGATGCATTTATCTCACACTGTTATTTCTCCCTAAGTCTGGAAATAATCCAAGAGGTTACTGTCTAAATATAGTTCATATTTTTTAACTTCATCCCTCCCACACTTCACACATAGGTACAATTCTCTACTTTTCATAGAGCGCACATTCATCTCTTGCTTCTCACATAACACATATCTTGGGTATTTTTATCTTTTTTTAGAAGCGTGCTCAGGTTTTTAATTCATCGCAGAGTTATAAAATTTTCCACTATTTCTTTTTTTTTTTTAACAATTTTGGCTGTGACCTTTTTTTCCCCCTACACAGAGTAAAAAGCACTTTAAATACCCATTGTGCATAACAGGATATTTACAGATTGTACTTACTACAGCAGAACTGTGAAAGCAGCTGTATCTGCCGACTATGATTAGTGCTTTATGCATTGGGAGATAATTACAAATATTTTCAATTGAATCTGTAAAATGTTTTAAGCAGAATTCAAGTTATAACATGCTTTAAAGCAGGGGTCGTCAACCACTGGGCCGTGGCCCACTACCGGGGCATGGCCTTTCTGCAGCCGGGCCACGGGTGGCTGGAATGAGACAATTGGGCGGGCGGCATGAACGAGCCGGGCGGCCAGCATAAGAGATTCGGGCGAGTGGCATGAGACAGCTGAGAGGCAGATATATGAGAGCTGGGTGGATGGAAGAAGCGAGCAGGCAGGCAATCATCTCTCTCCACCCCCCGCATCACCGCTCTTCCTCCCTCACAGCCGGTGTTCTGTCAGTCTCAATGTCAGAGGTGCGGCGGAGAGCAGAGAGATGACATCTCTCACCGCCTGCTCCGCATCACCGATCTCCTGCCTTCATTCGGAACCCACCACTGCACAGAGGCCTGCCTCTGTGCTTAAATGTACCAGTGCTGCCATCAATGCAGTGGTGGAAGGCAGTGTGGCAAGTGACATTCTGCATCTGGTGACAGGTGACGTGGCAAGTGACATTCTGCATCTGGTGACAGGCAAAGTGGCAAGTGACATTCCACATTTGGTGACAGGCAACGTGGCAAGTGACATTCCGCATCTGGTGACAGGCAATGTGGCAGCTGACGTGGCAAGTGACATTCCACATCTGGTGACAGTCAACGTGGCAAGTAAAATTCTGCATCTGGTGACAGGCAACATGGCAGGTGACATTCCGCATCTGGTGACAGGCAACGTGGCAGGTGACATTCTGCATCTGGTGGCAGGCAATGTGGCAGGTGACATTCCGCATCTGGTAACGGGCAACGTGACAGGTGACATTCTACATCTGGTGGCAGGCAACGTGGCAGCTGACATTCCGCATCTGGTGTCAGGCAACGTGGCAAGTGACATTCCACATCTGGTGACAGGCAATGTGGCAAGTGATAATCCACATCTTGTGGCAGGCAGCGTGGCAAGTGACAATCCACATCTGGTGTCAGGCAGCGTGGCAAGTGACATTCCGTATCTGGTGACAGGCAACGTGGCAAGTGACATTCCGCATCTGGTGGCAGACGACGTGGCAAGTGACCTTCCGCATCTGGGGCAGGCTACAGTGGCAAGTGGCACACTCAGGGCTCCCACTGATTCTGCATTATGGTGAGTTGTACTATTTAATTTATTACTACAATGTAATAATAGAAATAATGTGCTTCAATCACCCTGACACCATATCAAGCATGGTGCCGTGATTATTGAAGTGCTAACACCAGCCATTGCCTGCGAAAAATCATACCAAGTATTTCATTCAGGCTGGGTTCACACTGCCATGCGGAGCAGCTCACAGCAGGGGTCCGGTGCATTCCTGTTCACTGTTACCGGTCCGATTCTGGTCCGAATTTTTGGCTGAATTCAGACCTGATAACTCTACTTTAGTACAGCTATCCTTTAAAGGGACACCTTCCCTCCCAAATGGTCGCAATCACGAGACCTTGTGTACTCACATACAACCCATTCATGAAACAATTGGTCGCTAGAGGACATACTGATTCAAGAATGGGTTATGGTATACAATGGGACAGGCTGTGATGTCCCATTTTTTTTATCAACAATGGCATGTCCCAATGACCAACTGTGAGATGCCATTGTTATGTATACCCACTTGCTGACCAAGCATTGCTACAGTGCGGGCCGGCTGTGCAAAATCACATTTTGCATTTCCAGGTAGAGGGTGCCCGACTGGCTGATAAAGGCATATTCTTGCATTTGCTCAATTTAAAGTCCCACTTACCTTTCCTTTTTACATGTTCGATAGGGATGGAGGCATTTGATTAGCAAATAGAGGCGGTCCCAGAGTTACAAACATCCGACTTACAAACGACTCCTACTTACAAACGGAAGGAGACAACAGGAAGTGAGAGGAAATCTACCCCTAGGAAGGGAAATTCACTCCTGTAAGAGCTATTATGGGAAAAAGGTGTCTACACTGAAGCTTTATCGCCAATTGTTTGCACAACAACCCAAAATTTTCAAAATCCAATTGTCATAGGGACAGAAAGTGAGGTGAAATCTTCTGAAAAGGGACACAGACCGCAAAACAAACATTACAGGGGTGTTAACCCTTCCCTATGCTTTTCAAAAAACATATATTTTTGGCTGTAGCTACACTTAAAAAATGTACCTGTTCTGACTTACAAATTCAACTTAACCCTTTCATGCCTAAGCCTATTTCTGACATTTGTTGCTTACAAGTTAAAATCCGTTTTTTCTGCTAGAAAATTACTCAGAACCCCCAAACGTTATATATATATATATATATATATATATATATATATATATATATTTTTTTTAGTAGAAACCCATGTGAATAAAAGGCGATTGTTGCAATATTTTATGTCACACTGTATTTGCGCAGCAGTCTTTCAAACGCAATTTTTGGGGAAAAAAGACACTTTCATGTATTAAAAAAAAATAAACAGTAAAGTTAGCCCAATTTTTTTTTGAATAATGTGAAAGATGAAGTTCTGCTGAGTAAATAGATAGAATCTCCATAGGCGACGCTTTCAATTTTTTTTTTTCAGGTTACCAGGTTAGAGTTACAGAGGAGCTCTAGTGCTAGAATTATTACTCTCACTCTGATGATCGCAACGATACTTCACATGTGTCATTTGAACACTGTTTACATATGCGGGCGCGACTTACGTGTGCGTTTTCTTTGCTGCACGAGCTTGCGGGAAACAGGGATGCTTTAACCACTTCCGGACGTTACCTTACATCGCTTCGCCTTTTGGCCACTAGAGGCGCCTGCGCCCGGAGACAATGCAGGCACCCATAATCACTCATGACAGAGGGAGAACCCGGATCTGTGTGTGTAAACACACAGATCCTGGTTCTCTCAGGGGAGAGGAGATAGATCGTGTGTTCATTCAAAGTATGAACACCGATCTCTCTCTCTCTTTCCCTAGTCAGTCCCATCCCCCCTACAGTTAGAACACACCTAGGGAACACAGTTAACCCCTTGATCGCCCCTAGTGTTAACCCGTTCCCTGCCAGTGACATACAGTAATCAGTGCATTTTTATAGCACTGATCGCTGTATAATTGTCAGTCCCAAAAATGTGTCAAAAGTGTCCAATTTGTCTGCCACAATATCACAGTCCCAATAAAAATCGCAGATCACCGCCATTACTGGTAAAAAAAAAATAATAATAAAAATGCCATAAATCTATTCCCTATTCTGTAGACGCTATAACTTTTGCGTGAACCAATCAATATATGTTGTGATTTTTTTTTACCAAAAATACGTAGAAGAATATATATCGGGCCTAAACTGGGGAAAAAATTTGTTTTTTAAAAAAAAAAGTGGGATATTTATTACAGTAAAAAGTAAAAGATAGTGTTTTTTCAAAATTTTCGTTCTTTTTTTGTTTATAGTGCAAAAAATAAAAACCGCAGAGGTGATAAAATACCACCAAAAGAAAGCTCTATTTATGGGAAAAAAAGGATGTCAATTTTGTTTGGGTACAGTTCCGCATGACCGCGCAATTGTCAGTTAAAGCGAAGCAGTGCCATATCGCAAAAATTGGCCTGGTCATTGAGCAGCCAAATCTCCCGGGGTTGAAGTGGTTAAAAGTGGTTTCCAGCTTCCTTCCAGTCTCACTCTAGCTGTCGGAAGTGCCAGATCGTGGCTCGGGTCTCACGGTGGGACGGGAGGCCCGGGAAGATCGGTGGAAGGAGATGGGAGGGGGGGACATCCCCTCCCACCCCTTTGGGATAACAGCTTTTAGCCACATCAGTTGTTATCCCTAAAGAGCCGACCACCCGCTCTAAAAAACAGTACCGGGGGTATGCCTGCAGCTGCACCGCTTTTACTGCTTTCTTTGGGATTATGCATGTGGGTCCATGCAACACTCTGCACAGAGTTTTCACATTATTTTCATATCCAGTCATGGCTCACCTTTACATGTTTTCTGTACACTCTATATTCATACACTTCCTTTTACTTGCTCACATTTTCCATGGTATAATGGTTTATACTTACCTACATCAGTATTACTATATGAGAGTTTTTTGTAACTCATTCATTTTACAGAAATTTTTGGAGATAACCCTACCACCGTGCTTACATTCTTGTATGTTTATGAATTTCTTGTTTTTTGTTCATATATGTTCAATAAAATATATTGTCAATTTTAGTACTAATCGTTAATCAATTGCCACTGTTATAATCTCCCCTGTACCTCTATCAACCAATTTTAAACCCTACCACCATTCAGCATACATGGAGATCTCTATTCACTGGGGACACTGTGTGCGTACGTGCCGCGTGCCGGTTTTACTCCCTCAGCTCCCGGGACGGGCAATTCCAGTGACCCCTGTTTTACAATACTGCATGTTTCTCAAGTTTAACCGTATGTAAGTATCTAGGATTGGACATGCCTTTCCTCTTTTATTCAATCCTCCTCTCGATGTTTAAATCTAATATTAGATTTATTGGCACTTATGTCTCTTTCAGACATGTTGAGGCATCCGCTCCTGAGGAAGTGGATTTTTACCACAAAACACATCAAGCTTTATAGGATGCAGCAATGTTTTTAACACACTATCACTGTCTGTACAGATTATGCTATATATTTCTTGATATCATCTACAACTCCACAATATGGAGCATTCACTATTCAACATATCAGCAACTGGAATGTGCTGCTTTATCATTCATGTGATCAGATGGAATTTATTCATGCAGTATATATATGCTCTAAGGGCCCTCTGATTCCTACTGTATCAAATTGTATTGTATTTGTACTGTTTACCCTCAAGTTGTAAAGCTCTACGTAAACTGTTGGCGCTATATAAATACTGTATAATAATATATATATATATATATATATATATATATATATATATATATATATTTATATATATATATATACACACAGTATCTGACAAAAGTGAATACACCCCTCACATTTTTGTAAATAATTTATTCTATCTTTTCATGTGACAACACTGAAGAAATTACACTTTGCTACAATGTAAAGTAGTGAGTGTACAGCTTGTATAACAGTGTAAATTTGCTGTTCCCTCAAAATAACTCAACACACAGCCATTAATGTTTAAACCACTGGCAACAAAAGTGAGTACACTCCTAAGTGAAAATGTCCAAATTGGACCCAATTAGCCATTTTCCCTCCCCGGTGTCATGTGACTCGTTAGTTACAAGGTCTCAGGTGTGAATGGGGAGTAGATGTGTTAAATTTGGTGTTATCGCTCTCACTTTCTCATACTGGTCACTGGAAGTTCAACATGGCACCTCATGGCAAAGAACTCTCTGAGGATCTGAAAAGAATTGAATTGTTGCTCTACATAAAGATGGCCTAGGCTATAAGAAGATTGCCAAGACCCTGAAACTGAGCTGCAAGACCATACAGCGGTTTAACAGGACAGGTTCCACTCAGAACAGGACTCGCCATGGTCGACAAAAGAAGTTGAGTTCCCGTGCTCAGCAGGTTGTCTTTGGGAAATAGATGTATGAGTGCTGCCAGCATTGCTGTAGAGGTTGAAGGGGTGGGGGGTAGCCTGTCAGTGCTCAGACCATACGCCGCACACTGCATCAAATTGGTCTGCATGACTGTCATCCCAGAAGGAAGCCTCTTCTAAAGATGATGCACAAGAAAGCCCACAAACATTTTGCTGAAGACAAGCAGACTAAGAACATGGATTACTGGAACCATGTCCTGTGGTCTGATGAGACCAAGATAAACTTATTTGGTTCAGATAGTGTCAAGCATGTGTGGCAGCAACAAGGTGAGGAGTACAAAAAAAATTGTGTCTTGCCTACAGTCAAGCATGGTGGTGGGGGGGGCGTGGCCTAGCGCGGCATGTGAACAGACCTGTTCACCGGAGCTCCCGCTGTTGATCCTCCTAACGATCCTATCCTCGCTGTTCCCGGCGCCTAAAAACCGCAATATTCGGTAGCTACAGCATCCCTGACACCCCAGGACATAGATACGGCTGCAGTGTGGGGGTATGATGACCCGTGGGAACCGCGGAGAAGCCGCGGCCTCGGCCGCTCAGGACATCCAAGATGGCGCCTGGACATCTCAGCCGCAGAGAACGCCACGAGGCCAGGACAAGAAAGCAGACCAAGGGGGTAAGTCACAGAAACCCCCTAAGGCCAAAGACCAGCCCAGGGACATGCTATACTATACACAGAAACTGGCAGGCTCTGCAGACTCCACACAGACTAACACACAGACCCCAGCAGTGTCAGTGGAGCAAGCAAGCAGGGAGGACACAGAAAGGCCAGAAGACACAAACATTATGGACTCTGTTCCGGATCCTATGCCAGGCCTGTTTGATTTACAAGTGGAAGACAGTCCCCAACCTACACTCAGTGAAATCTTGCATGCAGTCCATAGATGCACTGCCTCAGTGGATGATCTTAAGGAAAAATTTGGGGGACTGAAGGAGACCGTCTCTCTCCTCCGCCAGGACATTCAAAAAATTAGGGAGAGAACCACAGCAGTGGAGGGGAGAGTAAGTGACATGGAAGATCAGATGCCTCATCTAACCAGAGATGTGCGGGGGGCTGCACAACATGCACACCAGGCCTTTGAAAAGACTGACGACATCGAGAACCGCCTGAGACGCAATAACGTTCGCATAGTGGGGCTCCCAGAGAAGGTGGAGGGCAGGGACCCCACAGTGTTCGTTGAAGAGTGGCTGCAGGAAATATTCGGTAAGGAGGCCTTCTCTCCCCTGTATGCGGTGGAACGGGCACATCGAGTGCCGCCACGACCTCTACCTCCTGGAAATCCCCCTAGAGCGATGCTGGCCAGGCTCCTCAATTATCGTGACCGTGAAGTAGTGCTACGACTAGCCAGAGAAAAAGGGGCCGTGCAGTTTAACGGAACCAGAATCTCCTTTTACCCCGACTTCTCAGCCGAAGTGCAACGCAGGAGATCTAAATTTGCGGATGTCAAGAAACGGCTGCAACGCCTACAGTTCAAATATGCAATGTTATTCCCTGCCAAGTTGCGAATTACAGCTGGGGATCAAAACCACTTTTTTGAAAACGTGCAAGATGCTGCTGAATGGCTGGACCGAAACGAGCAAAACATGCGTCGACGCAGACGCGACAATGAAGATGGATGACTTTACTTGGTCAGTTCGTCACAGAGATAAATGGCGCCCTCACTACACAGTCACAGTTACTCCTTACACAGAGGACTTTTTTCCTTTTTTCACCTAGCACCAGCGAGGAAATTTCAATGTTATGAGCTCACTGCAAGTGTCGAATAACCACTTGGGTGGCCGGCGGATATACTCCGCAACTGAACTTTACGTGTTGCCACTGTTGTTATGGCCTGAGATGTTGTGCCCTGTTGGCACGGTTGGGGCCTATCAAGCCTCGCACAATCTGCTACCCCTCCGCGTGGCACAACCAGCGGGGAATGTCTCACAAGTCCTTTTTCTTTTTCTTTTTTCCTGGACCTACTACCTGGTTCACCTTACTCTGCAATTGAATTTACAGTTTTTCTGTACCATTTTGTTGCATCTCCAATATCTAAACTGCATCACCAGCGAACCCTGTGCTCCAGATGGCCGGCTGGTCACTTTAGTCTATGCAAGCATTGCTGACTGGCAATTCCCGGAACTGCCGCAGGACAATATGAGACCTCACCTCACAGATGAGAACTGGACTGAACTTCTGCAATGTCTGATACACCCATGGTGACCTGGAATGTTCGGGGAGTGAATGATCCATTGAAAAGGTCCATGATCTCAGCCGGACTGCGGAAATTCCATCCGGCTGTGATTGGCCTGCAGGAAACCCACCTGCGGGATGATACAGTTGGTTTCTTGCAATATGCATGGGTCGGCAAGGCCTATCACTCCACTTACTCCGCTTTTTCGCGGGGAGTAAGTGTACTGATACACAAAGCCCTAGTATACCAGGAGCTAGACTCCTTAGTAGATATATCTGGTAGATTTGTATTCTTGCACTGTAAATTGTATACGATTACCTTGATACTAGCTTTTGTATATGTGCCCCCTCCATTCTCCAGAGAGGTATTGCAATTGTTAATTTCTTATTTAGCTAACAAACCGGATATCCCGGTATTAATAATGGGTGACTTCAATTGTTATCTAGACCCTAAACTGGACAGGCATCCACCTGTACAGCCTCCGGGGGGTGGACGGGGCACCGCTCTCAGTCGCTTACTTGCAGAAGTGGGATGGATAGATATATGGCGCAATCGCAACCCCGAATGCAAGCAATTTTCCTGTTTTTCCAAGACACATGGGTCACTGTCACGTATTGACTTATGTATAGGTACCCCAAATCTGGTAAGCAATATAACCAAAGTGGAATATTTTCCACGAGGAGTGTCAGACCACTCCCCACTATCTTTGTGGTTAACTACTAGACCCCCCAGCAACCTACCCAAAGCCCCGTGGAAGCTAAATGCCTTTTGGTTAAAGCTCTTTGTTTCACAGGAGGGAATAGCAACGCAGATTGAGGGCTTCTTTAAAACACACAGATATTTACACGATGCTCACTTGAAATGGGAGACTTTTAAGGCACATCTGAGAGGGATTTTCATCCAGGAAATACGACAGGTTAAGCACAACTCCTCGGTCCTGCTAGAACAGGCTGGAGACTTGGTAAAGCAACTAGAAATTGCCTATATAACTGATCCTACTGACCCCACTAGGGAGGCATGGATGTCGGCCCAGGATTCCCTGGACCGGCTGAGATCCTCCACTGCAGAGCGTAAAAGGTTCTTCACGAAGCTAGCATTTTATGAGGAGGGGGAGAAGACGGGCCGCCTACTGGCAAAAATCGCACGATCACAACAGCAATCACCAGCCATTGGGGCCATTCGGGCTGCCAATGGGAAAGTAGTCAATTCCCCGGAACTTGTCATATCCGAGCTGGCATCCTTCTATGAAGACCTATATAGGCCGAGGGATGCTTACTCGGATGCAGAACTAGCAGAATATATGTCTACGATTGATCTGCCCTCGTTGTCGACAGCAGTACAGAAACAATTAGATGCCCCGATAACCTTGGAGGAGCTTCGGGTGGCGGCCTGCTCTTTTCCCACGTGTAAGGCACCGGGTGGGGATGGCCTCCCTATGGAGGTATTCACTCAGTATGGAGAACAGATACTCCCCGAACTATTAAAAGTGATCAACGCTTGCCTGGACACAGGCAGACTTCCTGATTCTATGGCAAGGGCAAATGTGATTTTACTTCTCAAACAGGGAGGGGATCCGGTTGACCCCGGCTCCTATAGACCTATTTCATTGCTCCAGAGTGATGTGAAGATCCTTGCAAAGGTCCTGGCGCTTCGGGTCAACGGGGTCATCTCCTCCATTATACACCAGGACCAGGCAGGCTTTATGCCCCAAAAGTCCACAGCCACCAATTTGAGAAGACTGTTCCTTAATATGCAGCTGCAGGCAGACAATATGGGTCAGAGAGCACTGCTATCCCTAGATGCCAACAAGGCTTTTGACAGCGTTAGCTGGACATATCTCTGGGCAGTATTAGACAAATTTGGGTTTGGGAAACGGTTCATAACATGGGTTAAGCTGCTGTATGCGTCCCCTCAGGCCAATATTCGAATGGCAGATAGGGTCTCGCATGCCTTTGCTCTGGGCAGGGGGACGAGGCAAGGCTGCCCTCTGTCCCCACTGCTTTTTGCGATCGCGATAGAGCCCTTAGCAGCCCTTATAAGAGACAGCGACCGGATTCAAGGGTTCCATTACGGGACACTGCATGAAAAGATAATGTTGTACGCAGACGACATGTTACTTTTTCTGGGAAACCCGAGCAATTCACTGTCAGAGGCCATGTCAATAATAAAACTGTTTGGTCACTACTCCGGGCTAACCATCAACTGGTCTAAGTCAGCCCTGATGATGCTGGACGGGGGCCATGGGGTTGCGCTTCCTGATCATTGCCCCATTCCTCTGGTCACTAGTTTCAAATATCTGGGCGTACAAATAGCGCCCAAGATTGGAGACTACTGTTCCCTAAATATATACCCCCTGCTTTCACGCTTTCGTGATAAAATAAACACATGGAATAACTTAAAAATGTCCCTGGCAGGCAAAGCCAATTTAATTAAGATGATTCTAATGCCTCAATTATTATACTTCTTGCACAATACACCGGTAGTAATCCCCCTAAAAATCTTTAGAATAGTAAATACCCTTTTTCGTAAATTGCTATGGAACAATAAACATCCCAGAATTAGACTAGAACAGTTACAGCAGTCTAAGGACAACGGGGGGTTGGCGGTTCCCAACCCCTGGTTGTACTACATAGCGTCCCAGTTGCAGCAGTTGGTTGGCTCCATGGCTCCAGAACCACAGGGCTCGGCAGCACGGTTGATGCTGCTTGCCTCTGGAGCAGAAACTATCCCTATGGGTCTTGAGGCCCAGCTATTTGCGAAATCTAACAAAAAGGCCCCAACCCTGTCGCTGGTACAGAAAATATGGAATAAAGTTAGACAAATCCAGGGGGTACAGGGGTTCACGGATTTCAGTCCAATATGGGACAACCGCTCCTATAGTGAACTGGGAAAACTAAACCAAAAGTCTAGATGGTGCAAGCACGGGGTAAAACTACTTTCTCAAATATTTGGGAACGGTAAACTGCTCCCTTTCACAGAACTACAAGCCAATTTCAACCTACCGAATAATATGCTTTACTCATACCTTCAGTTGCGACACGCGGTGGCTGCGCAGGGGACTGCCGTTGAGTGGATATTGTCACCCACTCCGGTATTCCATGTGCTACAGTCTAGTAAGGAAACCAAAGGAATCATATCCCAATGCTACCAGATGCTGCTGGTAAGACACTTACGGGCTTACCCATGCAAGGCGGCTCCTGCCTGGGAGAGGGACCTTGGCCAGATCACAGATGAGCAGTGGGAGGAGGCTCTTCAAGCCATATCCAATTGCTCCCTTAACGTAGCACAAAAGGTCTCCCAATTGTTCATAGTTTTGAGGGCACATTACACCCCTAAGAAGTTACACAAGATGGGCAGGGCGACAAGCCCTCTATGCTCCCGCTGTCAGCAGCACGATGGAGACCTCATTCACCTACTATGGCGCTGCCCGAAGCTCCACCGTTACTGGAATGGGGTGCTAGACACGCTCAATGGAGTATTTCAGACAAAGGTTCCCATTGACCCTAAGTGTTGCTTGCTGGGAGTCCTGGAGGAGGAGATCCCGGAGGAGATGGATAGGGTGGCTTTCTCCAGGGCTCTATTCCAGGCCAGGAAACTTATCCTAATGGGGTGGAAATCCACAATGCCACCCACCAGGGGCTCCTGGGTGGAACACATGGGACAGACCCTTATCAGGGAAAAACTAATATACCAACACAGGGGATGCCCAACTAGGTTTGAACGTATTTGGTCAAAATGGCTGGACACACCGGGACTGAGTCCAAGAGAGTTGGTGATGTCTAGACTCCTGCAATCTCTTTAAACCAGATGAAGGGGAGTGAAATGGACTGCATAGCATAAAATAACACGGGCGGTGATAGCCAAAACAGGGAAAGCTGTGTTGTGGATGTTTGGAAAATTGCAACAGATTGACAAATCAGGTGGTATAATTACTGTATACATGACCGTGAACCTAATTGATATTACTGATGTAACTGTAAATGTAACATGAAGAGTGATTATTGCTGGACTATATGTGAAAGTTCAATAAAACCTTTTCTGATTTAAAAAAAGCATGGTGGTGGGAGTGTCATGGTCTGGGGCTGCAAGAGTGCTGCCGGCACCGGTGAGCTACAGTTCATTGAGGGAACCATGAATGCCAACATGTACTGTGACATACTGAATCAGAGCATGATCCCCTCCCTTCGGAGACTGGGCCGCAGGGCAGTTTTCCAACATAATAACGACTCCAAACACACCTCCAAGAAGACCACTGCCTTGCTAAAGAAGCTGAGGGTAAAGGTGATGGACTGGCCAAGCATGTCCCCAGACCTAAACCCTATTGAGCATCTGTGGGGCATCCTCAAACGGAAAGTGGAGGAGCGCAAGGTCTCTAACATCCACCAGCTCTGTGATGTGCTCATGGAGGAGTAGAAGAGGACTCCAGTGGCAACCTGTGAAGCTCTGGTGAACTCCATGCCCAAGAGGGTTAAGGCAGTGCTGGAAAATAATGGTGGGCACACACAATATTGACACTTTGGGCCCAATTTGGACATTTTCACTTAGGGGTGTACTCACTTTTGTTGGTTGCCAGCGGTTTAGACATTAATGGCTGTGTGTTGAGTTATTTTGAGGGAACAGCAAATGTACACAATTATACAAGCTGTACATTCACCACTTTACATTGTAGCAAAGTGTCATTACTTCAGTGTTGTCACATGAAAAGTATAATAAAATATTTACAAAAATGTGAGGGGTGTACTCACTTTTGTGAGATACTGTGTATATATATATATATATATATATATATATATATATATATATATATGCTTCGTTCACACTTTATGACAATAAACATGTCTATATTTTTCATCCAACTATCCAACGGTCTTGTCATTTGCCCTGCATGAAGTCCCAAATCCTTCCCTCTCAAATTCATTAAACAATTGGTCTTGGTCGCTAGAGGACATACCGATTCAAGAATGGGTTATGATATACAATGGGACAGGCTGTGATGTCCCATTTTTTTTTATAAACAATGGCATGTCCCAATGATCAACTGTGAGATGTCATTGTTATGTATACCCACTTCACCAAACCACGGTCTGCTACAGTAAGGACCGGCTGTGCAGAATCCAATATATATATATGTGATTTTGCAATTCCAGGTAGGGTGCGCCCGCCCGGCTATGCTATCACTAGCTCCAGCACATGCCGCTCACCAGTTCCCAGCAAATTATTTATGGCTGGGACCCACTTATCGTCAGAGCGAGTGACAGGAGAGAGCTTTGTGTATGCAAACAACACAAAGCTCTCTTCTGACAGCGACGATGTGCCAGTTTTTGTTTCCCTGAAAAAGCAGGGAATAAAAACTGGCACATCCCTTAGTAAAAACACCACACAGTAGACACAATAAACATAGTTAGGCACACATTTAACCCTTTCATTGCCCCAGATGTTAACCCCTTCCTAGCCAATGTCATTAGTACAGTGTCAGTGTATATTAACACCGATCACAGTATTAGTGTCACTGGAGATGTCAGAGGCAGTTAGCCAGTTAACACAAAGTGTCAGTTAGTGTCAGATTCCCCGCTGTCCTGCTATAAGTCGCTGATCACTGCCATTGTTAGTATAAGAAAAAAAAAATAAATAAAAATTCCAGTATATATCTCATAGTTTCTAGACGCAATAACTTCAATGCAAACCAATCAATATACACTTATTGGGATTTTTTTTCACCAAATGTAGCATGTAGCAGAATACATTTTGGCATAAAATGTATGAAGAAATTAGATTTATTAAATTTTTTTTTAATATGTTTTATGACAGAAAGTAAAAAATAGTTTTTTTTTTTTTTTTAAAGTATATGCTTTTTTTCATTTATTGCGCAAGAAATAAAAAACTCAGTGGTGATCAAATACCACCAAAAGAAAGCTCTATTTGTGGGGAAAAAAATGTTTTGAATTTTGTTTGAGTACAGTGTGACATGACCGTGTGATCACCAGTTAAAGTAGTGCAGTGCCGAATAGCAAAAAATGGCCTGGTCATGAAGGGGGTACAATCTTTCAGAGCTGAAGTGGATACAATGGACATGTTCATTTACACAAATAAAGCCTGGAATGCTGCGATCAGGAGTTTTATAAACGTTTTGTTTTATTTTCTCCTTATGGCGCTGCAAGCCAAATTTACCTGGCAGTTTGGGGGACATTTCACAGTTCAAACAGGTTCACTGTAATTTACCTTTCATGCCTGTGTAGGACCCATTTATACTTTGGTACTTACAAAAATTCATCCTTGACTTTAGGACATATTGATAATCAGTGAATGCAACAGTCACCAAACATTCACTATAGGTGACACTGTTTTACCGGCAACTACTGTTATTATAATTACTGTAATTGGGATACATGCACCAGGAATATTCACCTGCAGTAAATGTTTGGGGAATATCACCTTCACTGCAAGAATGCTCCCATGTGTTTTCAAATTTTTTTTTTGTACTTTTGGACATGATGTTTGGTATGCTTTTCTCCAGAGTAAAGAGTATTTCAAGCATGAAAACACAAGCTTTTTGCATGCAGAACGTTTTATATTTGTCTTGCTGAAAACAGCAGCACACCTTCAGTAAGTAGGATTAAAATAACCACATATACAGTAAATGCACAGATGAAACCATACTACTGAAAATGAAAAAAACTCTCAATAACTTTATGAGTTTTTTAAAGAAACCCTTTCACCAGATCATTTATTTTAACAATCTTCCCAATCTTCTTTAACAATCTTCCAATAACATTATACATTTAACGCATTTTATGCCTGTAAATGCCTTTTCTGTGTACATCCAACTAGAGCTGGGCGATTTTCTCCAAAAAAACCCTGCGATTTAAAAAAAAAAAAGAACTAGATTCACGATTCAAATTGATTTTTTTTCTTTCTTTGATGGACACCACGCCGGTCCTGAGGAGCTGCGGGCAGGAGTTTTTAGGCGAAGTCGTGGCTCCGGCTAGTCCACGGCATCCGGCCTCGCCTAAAAACTCCTGCCCGTGGCTCCTCAGGACCGGCACGGTGTCAGCGCCGGTCCTGGTTAAAAAAAAAAAACTAAAAAATCGATTTGCTCAAAATTTGAATCAATTTGACCTCTCAACTCGATTCAAGATTCAAATCGATTTTTTTCCCAGCCATACATCCAACCACTATATTTCATGTGATGACAGCAGCCCAGCAGCTTCACAAGTGTCTCTCGGGTTAAACTGTATAGTATTCTCTTTCATTCCTTGGCTGCTACATAAAAGAATACGTAGGGAGGTAAGAAGAGGGACAGAGGAGCTGGGCCAGCATAGATAGTAATTGGAAAATAAGAGGGCTATGATGTCCAAGGAGAGAGGGGCTGCTCTAAGGAACTGACACTTTAAAACAGAGTTAATTTCCTGGCAAGAGACATATCAGTCAATAAACATTTTTCTGTAAAAGAAAAATGCTGCAAGTAAGCATTTGAAATTCTTGATTTTTCTGTGTTTACCTGCAATTTTTAACATGCTGACAGGGTCTCTTTAAGATGTGTTATTGCATGCCTAAAGGTGTAAAAGTGTCTTTACTCAAATCTATCATCTGTAAAAACATAGGATACAAATCACTCAGCCATCATATCTGGCTTCTTCAATCTGCTGACTACCAATGTCATGTCTCGCTTATGGGCCTAGTTATGACAAGAGCTAAAAGCAGTTAAATTTGAGTCAACCTGGACATCTAGAAATTATTGTAGCTATCTATCAAGTGGTGATAAAAGTGAATGAAGATTAAGCAGAAAATCACTGGTGCATAAACTAATAATGTTTCTTAAGTATCTATAGAGCTACATGTGCAAACATTTAGAAATTCTTGTGTAAATGCAGCAAGCATTTAGGTGCATTCATCTTGAGTTTTTCTGTGACATAAACAAAAGCTCTAGCTGTCTATAAATGGGGTCAAATACTACATTACTACCTAAAAATGTGTAATGAATTACTATAAAATCTTATTAAAGCATTATCTAAATCTAATCAACTTTTTTTCTGTTTGTAAATGTTTTTTTTATTGAGTTTCCAAACAAGACAATAGAAATGGCAATATCAAGCACAATAATAAACTGCCACCATAGTCAGTGTATATAAGAATGATGACATCAGAAAAGAGGAGCTAGTCAAAGTCCCATAAGAAGTTCCACAGTAATTAAGAGTCCATCGCTGGGGTGTAGAACAGACCATATTCGAAGATGAGGGCAATCAGCAAATAGTCTACGAGACAGACCAACACTGTAGACCTGGTAGATGGGTCGGGCTGATTAGACAGTAACCTTGAGTAAGAGCTGGCAGTCCAACAACAGTACCGAAAATGCAGCAAAATAGAGAGACATTTAAATAAGCGAAGGAGAGAAAAAAAGTAAAGAAGGGAAGAGAGTAAGTTATCAAAAGTATGTCTGTCCAGGAGTCCGCCAGGTTATCAATCCAGTGCCACCTCTAAATGTCCGGTACCTGCAGGTAAGAGAGCCACGGAGTCCAAACCTTTAGAAACAGGGATTGTTTATCCTGTAAGGCACTTACAATCTTTTTATTTAGCGTAATCCAAGTTAACTTTCGCTTCATTAAAGCTAAGTCAATCTCTGGGGTCAATCTTCCGCTGCATGAGGAGGTACAGTGTACAGGATATGGAGTGAGCAACCCACAGGAGTAGTAACGTATCAATTATCTATGTGATATATCGCTCCTCATATGATAGAAGTGCTTGAGCCACAAGTCTATAAGCCTGGTAATCCCCACATAGAGGGTATAGCAGCTATTTAGTACTCAGCTTATTGGAAATATTTGCACTTTACTTTATCCTGGAGGTGCTGCTACGGACTATGTTGTTTCACCATGGATCATAGATCCCACTGTTAGTGTCACACATGCACCTTGACCCTCTGATTCCTGCCTGGATCCATACCCCTGGTTCCTTCCCCTCTCCCCCCTTTTTCTCTCATGGCTCGAGCCTCCACGGGGCTGGCACATGCTTGCTCCACATAGAACACAGCATTGCTACAAAATACTGGCTTGTGCCAAGTGGATGCAACTTGTCCCAATTCACCTGGCATCCGGACGTTTTGTGTAATTTGTTACATGTTTTATGTTGTACAAGTTTCCTGAATGTTATTGAATCATTTGGCCTGTTTCAACAGACATGCTGAATATGTTTGTATGTTCCTTACTTACAACCTTGGCCATCTCACCATGTTTTAATTGATTTGTAACCAAATAAAGTATTTATACCTTAAAAAGTGGTTTGCACCTTCATCACTTGGGTAGGCCTTCTTTTCTCACCCCCCTCCTGGGGTACTTTTATTCCATGTCTGTCCAGGAGTCTGCCAGGTTATCAATCCAGTGCCACCTCTAAATGTCCGGTACCAGCAGGTAAGAGAGCCAGGGAGTCCAAACCCTTAGAAACAGGGATTGTTTATCCCGTAAGGCACTTACAATCTTTTTATTTAGCGTAATCCAATTAACTTTCGCTTCATTAAAACTAAGTCAATCTCTGGGGTTTTCCAAGCAGTAGCTATAGCGATTTCAGCCGCTAGAAATATATAATAAACTAAAGTCTGCGTGTTTCTCTGGCTATTTTGTGTTGTGTAGAGAGCTGAGCCTGCCTGACCTCAACCCCTGAAGCAAGAGGGCGACACAGGTACATTTTAGAGAGGCATTCTGGAGATACACTTTATACCCTGCCTCAATCAGGGCAATGTCCTTGTGGATAAGTGCGGTCCAGGTTTGCCAAACCTCTGCCTCAGGGGCCATGCCTAAGTCCCTCTCCCAAGTTAGTTGATAGGAATGTTCCGATGAGTGGGAAACAAATAACTTGTACAACATGGAGATGCAGCCACACTGAAAAGTCTCCTGTGTACATCTATTTTTCTGTGTTCGAACTGGGAGGTTGGGGCTTTCTCTTTGCAAAGTGTATCGGGGGAGCGCATCTCCAAATTCTGTACAAAGTATGGGGGGGGGGCGCACACATCTAAGATCAAGAAAGTGTCCTATACAGTAGGGCCCCTTGTTCATCCACCAGCTAAACTGGGTAGGAGACATACTTGACGGGAATTGAGTGTTATTGAAAAGGGGGACCATGGGAGAATGAGGGAAGGGAGAGGCTACCGTCTACAGGTTGAATCCCACAGGCTAATAGAATGGGAAAGTGTGGGGCACATAATTGCCTTGCTGTGTTTTGAGGGAAGCCAGAGCACCAAGTCCATAGGTAGTGGAGAGCAGTCTTGGGCCTCTATGAACACCCAGCCCTGCCTATATTGGTTAAAGTGTAGATGACATACAGTACTTAGCATAAATGAGTACACCCCAACAGACTTGTCAGAAAACCTTTACTTTCCTTTCAGAATCAAGATTTTCTATGGGACACTATACTACAAAATACTCCCACAAATGCGGGACATTGATTGCAACCAAGATTTGTTAATTTGCACACACAAAAAGGTATTTTTCCTAAAAAAATTAATTCAAGAACATGTTGCAAAAATGAATACACCCCAATGAAATTCTTAGGCAACAAAATCCTAATTAACAAAATCCTACAGGTGAGTCTAATTATTCAAACAGGTTTCCAGCAGACAGTTGTTTATAAAAGGGCATTACTGAACAAAGAAAAGCTCTTCCCATTTTATGCTGTCAGCAACGGCACCACATGGAAGAGAAATATCACAAGGCCTGAGAAATAAAATAATTTCTGTACACAAGAAAGGTGAAGGCTACAAGAAGATCAGCAAAGCTTTACTTATGAGTTAGAATACTGTAGCAAAAGTGATACAAAAAATTAACATAGATGGAACTGCAACCATCTCACAGAGACGTCCAGGCTCCAGGCTGTCCATGTCAACAGGAGCGTCTTTTGATGAGAAGGGTTGAAGAAATTCGCCATGCAAGTTTACTGCAGTTAGCTAAAGAAGTAGAAAGCCAAACTGGGGTGATTGTTTCCGTGACACAATATGGCAGACACTGCAGAGGAATGGCATGCATGGGTGTCGTCCACGAAGGAAGCCTCTCTTAAAGCCCATGCACAAAAAAGCCTGCCTAGATTTTGCCAGGGCACATGCTGAAAAAGAAAAAGACTACTGGGACTCTGGAGTGATGAGACCAAGATAAATGTTTTTGGAACTGATGGCTTCAAAACTGTATGGTGTTGCAAAGGTGAGGAGTACAAAGAAAAATCAAAAATACATGGTGCCTACAGTGAAACTGGTGGCAGTGTCCTTTTGTGGGGCTGCATGAGTGCTGCTGGTGTCAGGGAGCTGCATATCATTGATGGTATCGTGAATTCACAGATGTACTGCTCTATATTGAAAGAGAAGATGCTATGATCACTCCGTGCTATTGGTTGTCATGCACCTTTTCCAGCATGACTATGATCCAAAACACACATCTAAGGTCACTGTTGCATTTCTAAAGAAGAACAGGGTGAAAGTGATTCAGTGGCCAAGTATGTCTCCTGATCTGAACCCAATCAAAAACACATATAGGAATTCTGAAGTGACAAGTTAAACATCTCTCTCCATCCAGTATCCAGGCTCTTTAAGAGGTCGTTCTTGAAGAATGGAAAAAGATAGATGTTGCAATATGTCGCCAACTTTTTCAGTTCATGCCTACATGACTTGGTGCTGTCCTTACAAATCATGGAGGTCATACAAAATACAAGATGTAGTAGTTTTGGTTGTGGGGTGTATTTTTTTTTGTATCAACTAATTTGAGTAAAACTGAAGATTTTGTAATCTAAGTTATATTATTAACCTTACTTTCATGTAATGAGCTAAACAAATGTTCAGTAAAACTCGGATTTATCAAAATTTTGGAAAATGTTCTTGTGTACATTGAGATATTAACTAAAATATTACTTTTCCCCTTGGGGGCTTCTAATCAACTTTTTTTTCCACCCTTTGTTTTTACTGTTGTGAAGGTTGATATTTTAGAGTTGATATACTAAAAAACACCAACAGAAATTTCCCTTACCTGAGGCAGGCCAGAGATGATACAATTTCTTTCCTGAGACCCATGGAAAGAAAATCGCTCATATACCGCATCACCACAGTCAGTGTTGATGGGGGAATCCCTCCCATGAAGTTACTGTGTTCTCCCAGCAGGAGAAATCCCTACTGGGAACACAGTGATTATTGCTAGCGGAAAAAACAGACGAAAGCTGTGTAATGATCAGATTATCGTATGATCACGTCCAAAATGTAATTTTCCATCCGGTTATCTCATTGTGTGGATGAGGCTTTAGGCTGCCCATAGATGGGTAGCTTTATTTCAATATAGTCCCCCATCCACAAACAGCAAGGTAGATGAAGGAACCCTCCCCGCTGCGCTATTGTATTCTGACAGCAAGGACTCCTTTGCAGTCAGAATACATTGGTCCGCTCTACAGCTGAATGGATGCAGGTTCTAATTGAAGAAACATTTTCCAACAGTCGCGTTCAAACACAAGTCAATCATTAAATCAACTTCTAAATCAACTTCTATCAAACAGGAATGGACACAGATCAACGTTAGTGCAGTTCCTGCTAAGCTGGACGAATTTCAATCCATCTATAGCCAGCTTAAGACTAGCCATAAATGGGAAGATTTCTCTGTATATCCCTAGACACGTTTTCACTTAGCTTTTTTGATTTTGCAAAGTTTTTCTTTAGGCTGTTGGAGTCAACAGGACCCCAAGGCTCACATTTTTGCCAAGTTAGCAGAACAGGCACCTTATGTATAAAATAGCTGTGCAATACACATGCTGCATTGCCTCAGTAGTGAAAAAACTGTCTGATGTGATTCAGGCAGGCATTTAAACACATACGTAGAAGGAATACAAACTAACTGTTTATCTACTATAAACCTTTCATATACTGAACACCCACGAATCTGTTTGTATTCTTTTGACAAACCAAAAGTTCACCCATTTATACCAGTATTTCTCAGCTCTATTCGTGTGTTTAGTTGAACCTTATAGAGTATATGGCTAATAAGGAAAAAGCATGTGGGAAATCATAGCATTGGAAAACTAGTAATTGGCTTAGTAGTATTGTTGGTGCCAGCATAATAATGACACACGAGAACAAAGGTCATCATATTTATGTTCCTGACAGTTAAACTTTCAATGTTCTTGTTCAGGGTACAATTCTATCCATCAGCAAGGACACCAAGTCATAAACATCCAGAAACTCTAACATAATTAGCATCTACTGCATTGCCGTATACAATGTAGCATACCAGAAAAAAAGAACTGCGTAAAAAATACACTGTATGTGTAAAAAATGTATACTTTTACTATACTATACTATATACTATACTATAGTACTTATACTATAATTCTAATAAATAATATAATGGTCTAGTACTGTGTCCAGACAGTGGCAAACTCCACTTATTGGCGAATCCTATTGCAGTCTATGGGTGGTAAATTTCTGTTTATAAATTCTGCTAATTTTTAGGGCTAGTAGTCAAGCTACTTTTAAGAAAGGCATAAGAAATTGGACACTGCCATGGGTGACATGTATCAATAAAAAATATAAAAATAAAAAAAACATACAGCGGAGACAGCGTCTTTTCATGCAGCATCGTAGGCAACTTTTTTGTAATTCTTTATTTTCAATTTTCAAGTACAGCCATACAGAAGTTTACAAAGTCAGTACATACAGAAAAAACATCAATGAACTGCCTGTGTATAAAATATGCCATTGAAAGTACAACGCATGCGTGTGCATCACTGCAGCATTGATTATACACTATAAAATTTCTATGAAGGTGAATAATAGGTTACAACAGACAAGCTTATAGCCTGCTTAATATTTTATTGAACCTGAAGTAATTACAGTTGGTCCCAACTAAATATAGAAGACCTGGCTGACATGGAACAAAGATCAGAAAAAAACAAGGGGTTGGGGGGAGGTTAGCAAAGAGAAGAGGGAAGTAGCTGCATGAAGACCTATGGGGATCTGTATTGGGTTAGCAGAAGATCCAGATTTGAATAGCCACTATTAGGTTTCATGCATTAGGGCAAGATACTCTGTTGAATAAGTAAATATAGTCCAAAAGAGCCAAGTTTTATAAACTTGCTCCTCTTCGGAGTTAGCTTCTACCATCAACTCTTCCATAATTTAGAGTTTGTTGACCTTGGATAACCATAGGATAATTGGAGGTTTAGTTTGTTTCCAGTAGATTGATATACAAGATTTGGCCGCAAGCTGATTGGCTACCATGCACAGCTGTGCCAGATTGTGAGTGCACCAGCTTTAGTAAATCTACCCCTAAGACCCCTTTCACACTGAGGCATTTTTCAGGCGCTTTTGGGATAAAAATAGCACCTGTAAAGCGCCTGAAAAACACCTCCCCTGCAGTCCCAGTGTGAAAGCCAGAGTGCACACGTATGGAATGCAGGGTTGAGAGGTTTCGCTACGTATGGAATGCAGGGTTGAGGGGTGCGCTACGTATTGAATGCGGGGTTGAGGGGTGAGTTATGTAAGGAATGCAGGGTTGAAGGGTGCACTATGTATGGAATGCAGGGTTGAGGGGTGCGTTATGTAATAAAGGCAGGGTTAAGGGGGGGCTATGTGCAAAGTGCAGGGTTGAGGGGTGAGCTTTGTATGGAATACAGGGTTGAGGGCTGTGTACATCTAAGTTCTCCATCCCCCTAAGTACAAAGCTCTCCCCCCAGATTCCAGTTCAGAGCTTAAAGAGCTTAAAGCAGCTAAACTTACAGGATGTCCGTACAGGCTGCAGGCTTCACGAGGAGCTTGTGCCTGTGTACATTCCCCGCCCCCCCCAGCTCTCACTCCTCTGCTCTCAGAGATGTGTAGAGCAGAGAGGGATCTGCATGGGCACCGACAGAGGAGCTCTGTCACTTGTAAATATAGGAGCAGCGCTTCTGTATTTACAACTGACAGTAGTGAGCAGCTAACAAGTGGCGGAACTCCGGCGGACAGCAGCGCGGGCTCAATTGGCAGCTGCATTGGGCCCCCCAACAATGATTGGGGCCTGGGCAGCTGCCCTATTTGCCCTGCGTTAAAGACGGCCCTGCTCAGATGATAGTAAACTTAGAGGACTTTTTGACTTTATCCGAGCTGCAGTGTTTGCTGCATAGCATAAAGAGCTCACTAAATTATTGACTGAAAACTGAACATTCCTAAAATTGCTCTTTATGCTTCACATATTTTGCTCATGGAAAAGCTGTATTAATACTCATTTCTTCTGACGTCACTAATGTTTGTAGCTGATCTGTGATTTGCCAGATACAATATGACTTTGGTACCAGGCTTGGGTATGAGATAAATACTATTATACATTATTGGCTTATAAACTAATTGCAGGATCAAGATTTTTCTAAACGTGCTAATGCTATTTCTGTTCAGACCCAATGAATATAAAGTGCCTCACAAAAGTGAGTAAACCCCTCGCATTTTTGTAAATATTTGATTATATCTTTTCATGTGACAACACCTGAAGAAATGAGACTTTGCTACAATGTAAAGTAGTGAGTGTACAGCTTGTATAACAGTGTAAATTTGCTGTCCCCTCAAAATAACTCAACACATAGCCATTAATGCCTAAACGGCTGGCAACAAAAGTGAGTATACCCCTAAGTGAAAATGTCCAAATCGGGCCCAAGTAGCCATTTTCCCTCCCCGTTGTCATGTGACTCGGTAGTGTTACAAGATCTCAGGTGTGAATGGGGAGCAGGTGTGTTACATTTGGTGTTATCACTCTCACTCTCTCATACCGGTCACTGGACGTTCAACATGGCACCTCATGGCAAAGAACTCTCTGAGGATCTGAAAAAAAAGTTGTTGCTCTACATAAAGATGGTCTAGGCTATAAGAAGATTGCCAAGACCCTGAAACTGAGCTGCAGCATGGTGCCCAAGACCATACAGCAGTTTAACAGGACAGGTTCCATTTAGAACAGGCCTCGCCATCGTCGACCAAAGAAGTTGAGTGCACATGCTCAGCGTCATATCCAGAGGTTGTCTTTGGGAAATAGACGTATGAGTGCTGCCATCATTGCTGCAGAGGTTGAAGGGGTGGGGGGGGTCAGCCTGTCAGTGCTCAGACCATATGCCGCACACTGCATCAAATTAGTCTGCATGGCTGTCATCCCAGAAGGAAGCCTCTTCTAAAGATGATGCACAAGAAAGCCAGCAGTTTGCTGAAGACAAGCAGACTAAGGACATGGATTGCTGGAACCATGTCCTGTGGTCTGATGAGACTAAGATAAACTTATTTGGTTCAGATGGTGTCAAGCGTGTGTGGCGGCAACCAGGTGAGGAGTACAAAGACAAGTGTGTCTTGCCTACAGTCAAGCATGGTGGTTGAAGTGTCATGGTCTGGGGCTACAAGAGTGCTGCTGGCACTGGGGAGCTACAGTTCATTGAGGGAACCATGAATGCCAACATGTACTGTGACATACTGAAGCAGAGCATGATCCCCTCCCTTCGGAGACTGGACTGCAGGGCAGTATTCCAACATAACGACCCCAAACACACCTCCAAGACGACCACTGCCTTGCTAAAGAAGCTGAGGGTAAAGGTGATGGACTGGCCAAGCATGTCTCCAGGCCTAAACCCTACTGAGCATCTGTGGGGCATCCTCAAACGGAAGGTGGAGGAGCGCAAGGTCTCTAACATCCACCAGCCCCGTGATGTCGTTATGGAGGAGTGGAAGAGGACTCCACTGGCAACCTGTGAAGCTCTGGCGAACTCTCAATGCCTAAGAGGATTAAGGCAGTGCTGGAAAATAATGGTGGCCACACAAAATATTGACACTTTGGGCCCAATGTGGACATTTTTACTTAGGGGTGTACTCACTTTTGTTGCCAGACGTTTAGACCTTAATGGCTGTGTGTTGAGTCCTTTTGAGGGGACAGCAAATTTACACTGTTATACAAGCTGTACACTCACCACTTTACATTGTAGCAAAGTTTAATTTCTTCAGTGTTGTCACATGAAAAGATATAATAAAATATTTACAAAAATGTGAGGAGTGTACTCACTTTTGTGAGATACTGTATATATGCACACTGCGTAGATCAGCTGATAAAAGACCCTGCTTTATTTAAATGTATAAACCTTTTGTTTCACATAAATAGCTAAAGTTATGAAATAACTGATTTGGTGTCTGTACCGATATATATTGAAACACTGAGATAATTATGAGAGAACAAATAAGCAATAGTTTTAAGTGCCTTATGTTACATTCACTAATTTACATTAAGCTCTATTTATTGTGGTTCCCCTCCAGCCATCATTGATCAGTTAGTGCTGTTAACTCCTAAAGAGGCTCCATAGACTTGTTACTTATTGCTAAAAGTGCATACTCATTAAAGTGTTACATTAATGACAGGTTAATGAAATTTAGAAGCTTTTTATTTGTCTGCCCTTTCAAAAGAGTAGTTGCTATTATCTAGGCACACATATCATAATCAATCAATGAGAAGGTCCCTAAGGTACATGCTAAAAAAAGAACTATAAAAAAAAATACACAGGGAGCCAAGATGGTTAATTACCTGTTGAGAATACACTTCCATAAATGAACATGTCATTTTGAACTTATCAAAACATCTTGCTAGCTGGCCCTTTTTTGCAGCATATGTTGCAGACACCCCAAAGACATCCTCAGTTCACCCAATCAGTGCCCAATATGTAGATCTTGTCAGAAGAGCAAAGGTGAATGCTTATCTGTTTCACTGTAATATGGCACCCGCCAGATGAAATGTGCTTTTCAGTGTTGAAAGGTTGAAGCATATAACGATTTCTGACAGGTATTTACTGTAGACTGCAAAATTGATGCAACTATTTCCAATCAGGCCTTGCAGGTTCAGTTTCTCTACCTTTACAAGGAGCCCCATCTAGATACAACCGCATGACACCCAGGCAATAGTGATTAAAGTGGTAGTAAACTCAGTGTGCCCAATCCTGTTTGTTTTAAATGGATCGGAAAAAAAAAAAAAAAAAAACAGTCTATTACTGCTTTAATAAGTCCTTGAGGGTGGAGAGCCCTGAACAATGTTTCGGTTTGTGAGCTGGTAAAGAACTTGGTACTCTAAAACCATAATGGTAACACCTTGCTACCCCTCTGAACATTTTTCAGGGTGTTTGATAGGGGGTGAGGAGATGATAAGTCATCTCCTCACTGCATGTTTTAACTCTGCAAAGAATGCACCACAATGCCACATTGCATTTGGGTGCAGGGCAGTTGCAGCACATTCCAATCAACTTAAATGAGTCGATGGTGGTGCTGCCTGCTGAATGTGACAGAGGTTGTATATAAATCAAAAAATTAAAAATGTCACTGTAACCTCACCTCAGCTGGAGATAGAAGAAGGGTACTACATTATATACAAATACCCCTAAAACTAGCCCAAAAACCATCTCCCCTATAGTGAACGGGAAAAAAAGGGGAGAAGGGGTGTGATCCTCTAGATTACCAGCAGCATATAATAAGGAGGACTACAGGTCCCCAAGAGTATCATCAACGAGGAATCAACCAGTATAATTGATAAACAGCTTTACAGTATTGAAATACAAAAATTACCTATGTAAAAATTAGGAGTACACCTCCAACATGACAAGAAATTAAAATGACAATGTTGTTATACCAGACAGTCAACAGCGTCAGACACTCATAAACACATAGATCAAAATTTCACCTGAGCCAGAGCATAATTCATTAGGACACTATTAAAGCAAGCCCCCGTAATGCAGATTAGTCCAGAACTAACTGCGGTAGTCCTATATCTATAGGGTATCAGTCTAGAGCCCCAGAGTACGTGACAGTGGGTTTCATTTTTGCTGCAGCATGTGCTAACCTCATCCGGTTGCCTTTACAGCTTACGGGGGTGGTAAAATTGCAAATGTAAATGAGCCCTTAGAGCTAGTGTACATGGGTGTCAGACTCAGGAAAACATTAAACACAGCATGCTTTCAGGGATTAAATAGCTTGTACTTGATATGCCATCATTTTAGATGTTTTAGACGAATATAACTTACATTTGCCATTAGTTCACATTGCCACCCACAGACTTGTATAGAGGGAAAAACGCAAAACAAATGCAACATTAAACACAAGTGAGAGCCAATTTAAAATTCAAACAATATTTCAGATTGTTTAGAAATGCAAGTCAGAAGGAAAACACAAATGGCCATGTACAATAACTTTAGGCAGCTCCAAGTGAGTCTGACTGCTGGGATCCCATGCCCCAGGCAGTAGAAATAGGCAAACCATCCTGGACAGTGTCCCTCTCACTCCCTACTAGTAGGGACAAATCTTGAAGTGTATCTAAAATCATGCTACTGTATATACAGTATCTCACAAAAGTGAGTACACCCCTCACATTTTTGTAAATATTTTATTATATCTTTTCCTGTGACAACACTGAAGAAATGACACTTTGCTACAATGTAAAGTAGTGAGTGTACAGCTTGTATAACAGTGTAAATTTGCTGTCCCCTCAAAATAACTCAACACACAGCCATTATGTCTAAACTGCTGGCAACAAAAGTGAGTACACCCCCTAAGTGAAAATGTCCAAATTGGGTATAAAGTGTCAGTATTTTGTGTGGCCACCATTACTGTCCAGCACTGCCTTAACCCTCTTGGGCATGGAGTTCACCAGAGCTTCACAGGTAGCCACTGCAGTCCTCTTCCACTCCTCCATGACAACATCACAGAACTGGTGGATATTAGAGACTTTGCGCTCCTCCACCTTCCCTTTGAGGATGCCCCACAGATGCTCAATAGGGTTTAGGTTCGGAGACATGCTTGGCCAGTCCATCACCTTTACCCTCAGCTTCTTTAGCAAGGCAGTGGTCGTGTTGGAGGTGTGTTTGGGCTCGTTATCATGTTGGAATACTGACCTGCGGCCCAGTCTCCGAAGGGAGGGGATTAAGCTCTGCTTCAGTATATCACAGTACATGTTGGCATTCATGGTTCCCTCAATGAAATGTAGCTCCCCAGTGCCGGCAGCACTCATGCAGCCTCAGACCACGACACTCCCACCACCATGCTTGACTGTAGGCAAGACACACTTGTCTTTGTATGCCTTCACCTGGTTGCTGCGACACACGCTTGACACCATCTGAACCAAATAAGTTTATCTTGGTCTCATCAGACCACAGGACATGGTTCCAATAATCCATGTCCTTAGTCTGCTTCTCTTCAGCAAACTGCTTGCAGGCTTTCTTGTGCATCATTGTTAGAAGAGGCTTCCTTCTGGGATGACAGCCATGCAGACCAATTTGATGCAGTGTGCGGTGTATGGCCTGAGCACTGACAGGCTGACCCCCCACCCCTTCAACCTCTGCAGCAATGCTGGCAGCACTCATACATCTATTTCCCAAAGACAACCTCTGGATATGACGCTGAGCACGTGCACTCAACTTCTTTGGTCGACCATGGCAAGGCCTGTTCTGAGTGGAGCCTGTCCTGTTAACCTCCCTGGCGGTATGATTATTTCGGATTTTAGGTGCTGAAAGCGGTACAATTATTTTGCATGGAAATTTGGCGTTTTATATTGTAGGTCTGTAAATCTTAACAATAACACACTTAAATCTGTCCAAACCAGAGTCTAGTAGATATCCCGGGTATGATAAAGTTTGAAACACAAAAACATAAATTATAATATAATAAATAAAAATAAATAATTAAAAAAAATTTTAAAAAATAGTAATAAAATAAATTTCCCCACAATTCACTATCGCTCAATTCTGCAAGTGTTCTAATTTACTATCGCTGTTTTCTAGCTGGTCTAAAGCCACTTTTGACGTAAAGGGACACTTTTTGGTTGCTATGGACAATCTCCAGTTTCCAGGCAGAAAGAACAGTGTATATCATGTAAAACTGCATGCAGGGCATGGGCCAGAGCACTGGGGACAAAAGGGATGTGAAATCATTTCATACAGTACTGTAATCTGTAAGATTACAGTACTGTATGTGTTATGATTTTGACAGTTTTTTGAATTTGCCGCCAGGCTCCGCCCCCGTGCGTCGCGCCGCTCGCAGGGAACGGAGCCTGGCACGGAGAGGCTTCGGAGGAGGACGGAGCCCTCGGACACTGCGGGGGACATCGCAGGATCCCAGGGACAAGGTAAGTAACGCCGCCCCAGGATCCTGCAATGCGATCCCGAGTGTGGCTCGAGGTTACCGCTAATGGTACTGAATTTTAACCCCGAGCCACACTCGGGAAAACCGCCAGGGAGGCTACACCGCTGTATGGTCTTGGCCACCGTGCTGGAGCTCAGTTTCAGGGTCTTGGTAATCTTCTCATAGCCTAGGCCATCTTTATATAGAGCAACAATTCTTTTATTCAGATCCTCAGAAAGTTCTTTGCCATGAGGTGCCATGTTGAACTTTCAGTGACCAATATGAGAGAGTGAGAGCGATAACACCAAATTTAACACACCTGCTCCCCATTCACACCTGAGACCTTGTAACACTAACGAGTCACATGACACCAGGGAGGAAAAATGGCTAATTGGGCCCAATTTGGACATTTTCACTTAGGGGTGTACTCACTTCTCTTGCCAGCGGTTTAGACATTAATGGCTGTGCGTTGTGTTATTTTGAGAGGACAGCAAATTTACACTGTTATACAAGCTGTACACCCACTACTTTACATTGTAGCAAAGTGTAATTTCTTCAGTGTTGTCACATGAAAAGGTATAAAAAAAATATTTACAAAAATGTGAGGGGTGTACTCATTTTTGTGAGATACTGTATACTGTAGCTGATCAGGCCTTAGATTCAGTGGCTGCATTCGTTTTCTTTTAAAAGCTTTTTTCTTTCTTTATTTTCACCTAGTGATTCTGCCAGTAACAGACTTTCTGTCACAGATTGATAATGCTCTCTCAACATATGGTACCAGGTCAACCAAAACAGGACAAAAGTACAGAAACCAACCCCTTTGCTCTATAACGCAGAGGGGTGAATTTTCTATGTGCTGCACCTTCGTTAATCAGGTGCAGAAAAACGCAGATCACCGCACATGGTGTGAATGAGCCCTTAAGAAATGTTTATATAAAACAAGTAGTTGACCATCTTATCTACCCCTTCTCATGTCACATCACATATGTAATTTGGCATGTCCACAAGGCCTTTGGACATTATGAAATGTATATTATTCAGGCAGCACTCACTACATTATAAACAAGAAAGGCAAAAGTTAATGCGGAAAGTAAAACAAAAAACTTAAAAACGAACTTCGTTCTGGAAAAAATTTTAAGTCAGTAACTACAAATACTGTGGCTGCTGACTTTTAATAAACATGCACTTACTAGTCCAGGGACCCAGAGCTGTCCTCACCCGGGGCAGTTCTTCGCCAGTCTTTGGGTCCCCAATGTCGTCATCTTGGTGTGGGAAGCCAGCTACCCACTGTGCATGTGCAAAACACGCTGTGTTTTTCTAAATGGTCCCACAGTCTCCTGGGACTAGGCAAGTCGAGCAAACGTGGGGAGTGGGTACCAGCCAGAAATAGGTACCCGCTCCCAGAATGAAAAAAAACCCCAAAACATCCAAAAGTGGGGGAGGAGGAGAAAAAGCGGTACTTCCCTTTTCAGATGAAATTCCGCTTTAACGCCTGAACCCAGTTTTGTAAGTTTGCCATGTGTTAGCAAAGCTGTACATCCTTGTAACTACTTAGTATATCCAGGTAAATTATACCTTATTTTTCAGGACAAATTGGACCTTCATTTGGAGATAATGTGCTGAATTTGTACCATTATGAAAGGAATACTGACCTAAAATATAAACTTTTATCTGCTTATTTGTTGTCATTATCATGATCCAACAGTGGCGTCACTATGGGGGTGCGGCCCGCACCCCGGTGACACCTGTCAGAGGGGTGAAAACCTCCGGCGATAGCCGCTTACGCGTTGCTCACTGATCTCACTTTCACACAGAGCAGGTGACAACACCCGCCTCTTCTGGCAGTGTGCACAGTCCCCCCTGCCCAACAGTATCTCTGCGAGGGAGAGGGGGTGGGGAGCAGCTCCACTATTCCGGCGGCGGCTCCAGTATCCAGGCAGCTCCACTATACCGGTAGCGGCTCCACTATCCTGGTGGCGGCTCCAGTATCCAGGCAGATCCACTATCCTGGCGACAGCTGCTTCTAAAGCCCATGTGTGCAAACTTCACACTCTCTGCAAGTTAAAGCCACTCTTTGGCAGCAGCCCTCTGTCCTCTCTTCTATCCTCTCTTCTGTCCTGTGAAGCATACATAGAGAACTCTGAGTCTTGTACCCTGTACATGGCAACCCTTGCACCCTGTACATAGCGACCCTTGCACCCTAAACATAGTGATCCTTGCACCCTGTACATAGCGACCATCGCACCCTGTACATAGCGATCCTTGCACCCCGGCTGTACATAGCGATCCTTGCACCAAGGCTGTACATAGCGAACCTTGCACCATGGCTGTACATAGTAATCCTTGCACCATGGCTGTACATAGCGATCTTTGCACCCTGGCTGTACATAGCGATCCTTGTACCCTGGCTGTACATAGCGATCCTTGCACCTTGGCTGTGCATAGCGAACTTCTGGGCCTTACACCCTGTGCATAGCGAACTTCTGAGCCTTGCACCCTGTACATAGCGAACTTCTGAGCCTTGCACCCTGTGCATAGCGAACTACTGAGCCTTGCACCCTGTGCATAGCGAACTACTGAGCCTTGCACCCTGTGCATAGCAAACTTCTGCGCCTTGCACCCTGTGCATAGCGGACTTCTGAGCCTTACACCCTGTGCATAGCGAACTTCTGAGCCTTGCACCCTGTGCATAGCGAACTTCTGGGCCTTGCACCCCAGTTGTGCATAGCGAACTTCTGAGCCTTGCACCCCAGCTGTGCAAAGCGAACTTCTGAGCCTTGTGCCCAGTACATAGCGAACTTCTGCACCCTGTTTGTATCACATTTCTGAATGCTGCACTTTGTATGTAGTGTACTTCTGAACCCTGTGCATAATGCACTCATGGTATTTAACAATGCCTTTGTAAGACCCTCCCATTGTTAGTGCACTTCGGCCACACCTGCCCTTTAATGCCGTGTACTCTCCCATGGGGGGTTGTGGTGCGGGTGTGTTTGAGCCTTGGGTGACACCATCAAATGCACTGTGGCAGGCTAGACAGGAAAGAGCCTGATGCGCTAGCCTGCCAAGTGTCTACTGCTCTGTCCTGCTGTCACTCCACAGTGGCAGGGCAGAACACCGTGGCAGGCTAGGAGAAGAGAGACGCAGCGGTGCGGTAAAACATGGTATCCCCCCCCCCGCCTGGGAAGGGGGGGGGTTGACACCATGTTTTACTGCACCAGGTGACACCAACCCTAGTTGGTGTCACCTGGTGATCCTGTGATCCAACACCAAAAAAAAAATCTAGAATAAGTTGTCTACTCCTGATAAGCTACCCATAGTAGGGTCTAGAAGCAGTAGGCATTTTAAAAGCTTTCCAGTCATGTGATCACTGAGATTGGCTGTCACAGCGATCACTTTATTGGGAGCCCAAAACTCTGTAACTCAGAAGCAGCCTTTGACAGCATGGCCACGGTGCTGGAGGAGTGTGACTGGGCTTGTTACTGACACAAAGCATTGACACACATATGTGGCAACACTGAATAAGGCCCACCTCCACGCTGCAACATACATGTGTAGGCTAGTGAAACCTGGTTAATAAAGGCTTATCCAGTTGTTACAGCACACACTTACAGTAGAGATTTGATTTCATTGTCAGTGATTAGTATCCAGCACTTGTTTTTTCTTGAAATTTTTTTTTTAATGCCAGAAGTTTTTCCAATCTTGTCAGGTATAAAAAGAATCCATGAGCACTGGAGGATAATAAAAGCTTAAAAGAACAGGTTATCCAAGGGTATCTGTAAATGACTGTAACCATTACAATAATAAGTATTGCCAGGATTGACAGTGCTGTTCATCTACAAATAGGAGTACTATTAAAGGAGACAATGCTTCAATCCTACAAGAGAAACATCCAGTTCTTTTAAGCTGTTATTATCCTCCGGAGCTCATCGATTCTTTTTATACCTGGCAAGATTGGAAAAAACTTCTGGCATTAAAAAAAAGAAATACAAATTATAGCCAAATTAAGCCAAAACACTTTTTAGTTTCAGATATAGTGTGGAATGGTTAAAACCTCTGTTAACTTATTATTGGTGTCTGTGTCCCCATCTTTGACAATTCTCCTTATCTCCTTTTTGACAGGTGTTGAACAAAATAGAAATTGGGGAACATTCCCTTCATCCTCAAATGGGCACACAGATATCAACAAAAAACATGTACCAGTCATCAGAAGAAGGCTTAGAACTTCCATTAGGATTTTAAAGTGGATGTAAACCCTCACATATACCCAGTGAAGTGAACAGCCTCAGATGATACACAGAGATGAAACAAATCTCCCTACACAAGTTTTACATGTATATCTGCTGTCTTCATCTTGCTATATTCTTTAAAATTCTTACATCGAGTAAGAATTTTTACTTCCTCATTCTGCACTGTTAGAGAAGGCTTGGATTAAGGGGGGCTGAATACAACTGGGAGCAGCTGATTGGTAGAATTAGTACATTGGTAGAAGAATGAAAATGCTTTCACGGCTCTGCTCTGAGACGAACAGAGCAGGAGATAGCTACGGGACATAGTGCTTTGAAGAGAGATAAGAAAACACTGCAGATAGATGTGCCCAGCTCAAATTTCATGAATCGGGTTTAAATCCACTTTAAGTCCTCATGAGGGAGGTTCCCCTACTTCCTGTTAAAGTGGATGTAAACCCAATGTCATCCTTTCTAAACTACTGCCATAGGGGTTATCTATAAGGATATACATGCCTCTTGGATGTATCTTTACCTATCAAATGTCTCCCCTCTGTCTGTTATTAGACACAAAAAACTGCATTTTCTGTGGGTGGGTCTGTTGTCTGGAGCTCGGTGGGTGGAGTCGTGATATCAGTAGACTCCCTGCCCACCTCTACACTCCCCTTGTCAATATGCATTTTCTCCTGTGTAATTCTAACACTGAACTTCTGCTATGATCTCTAACATCCAGTGAAAAGACAGGAAAGTAACATCCAGTGAAAATCATGCTGAGGTGTGGAACAGCCAATCCTTGCAGAGCTGCTGAAGAAAGGAGTGGGAGGGAATTAAAAAATAATGCATGTCTTAGGCTAGTGCACGAGATATGTAAATCACCTGGCAAGACTGGGCTCAAATGATAGGAAATCTTACACTCTGCAGTATGATATAAAAAAAAAAAAAAAAATTTGGGTTTACATCCACTTTAAGGTGATGGATGTCAGGCAGAAGAGGACCAAAACTGTATTTAAATACAATATTCCTCTGTAAGCCTTTCTTCACAGCTTGTAGCACCTACATTCTGCCTAATAATTTCCCCTGACTATCCACTCGCTTGGCTGCTACTAAGTACATTCTCTGTTGTTTTAATACATTTTGGAATCAATTATGTACAATAACATTTATGAAATATTGCATATTGATAATTGATAATCAGAGGCACTAAAAAAAATGAGCATAAAGTGCTTATTTCTTACTAGCAAGCTTAGCATTCTCTACAAGCTGTCAAACATGAACCCTCTATTACTTTTATATAAAGATTCATATAAGCAATTGAAAAAAATTATATATATATATATATAGGATTAGTTTATAAACATTAAACATATAGGTAATTGACCAGAACCATTAGATCAACAGTTTTTTTTTGTATTAATTATTTTAATGCCAACTGTTTTATTATTGGCACAACAGCTGTCAGAAAGCCTTAAAGGCAGGACTATATGAGTAACATAGTACATAAAGATAAACTGTCAACTCTGGAAAGCGAGTTCATAAACATCCTCTGTCTATATATATTAAGCATGTCCTGTTTCCTGTTCTGCTCACTCATGCTTCATGAGGATCTGGAAAATTTGGAAATGTCTGATACATTGCTTTGATTACATTTTCACTGACAGGATCCGTAAAAGAATACATTGTAGTCCCACCATTTTACAATCTGCGTTGGAATTCCTTTACAAAATTGTCTTTTATTAAAATTGTAATATCATTCTATATGGCACCCATGCTTAGTTTTAGACCACTACAGGTTTAATTTAAGTTAAGTCAGTCTGTATGAAAAACAATCTAGCACAGCTAGAGTCTCCTGAAATGTCCTGCTTTTCTAGGTGTGGGGACAGTGAGTGACTTATCGTTAAACTTGAGTACTGTCAAATTAGGGGAATTGGAGCACCTTGCCCATACAGACTTTCAGAAAGTCTTTATTTACATAGGATCTTCAGAGAGTTCCAGTGACATCACAGGGGGTCGCTTGCTAGGAACAACAACAAAAAGAGGGCACACCAACCTAGTGCATTACCAAAATAACAATTTATTAGGAATATGAAAGAAAAATAATCTACTTACAAATGCATGACATGCATTGGCATATAAAAGGGTGCATCCACCGGGTTGGGTGATGGTTGAAACGAGGGTATCCAAGGCTTAACGGCTGCCAAACCAGTCCGACAATGAAGGTGGTCCAAACATGGTCATCAGTGCTTCAGCATGAGGAAAAAAAAGAAAAAGGAGCTCCGCATGGCGTAGGTCAACCAAGGTAGGTTTATTTTAAGATAAAATACCATATAAAAAGTAATCACAAAAAGAATAAAAATATATAATGGCAATGTGGGAAGCGGGAGGTGCTGGCCCGACGTATTTCGACTAACAAGTCTTCCACAGGGGCTGGATATGCACTGATGACCATCTTTGGACCACCTTCATTGTTGGACTGTTTTGGCAGCCGTTAAGCCTTGGATACCCTCGTTTCAACCATCACCCAACCCTGTGTGGATTGGAGTTGGCGGCCTACAGGAGACCATCCAGTCTGACATCACCATTGGGGAGCCAGTATCCCAAAGCCTTATAGACGCACTGCCGTATGGTACGTGCATCCAACTGATCCGGTAAGAGTACCCATTGTTCCATCTGAATGTCTTCTCCTGTTCATTGGTGCATTTTCCACTTCGGTTGAAGACTGAAGAGAGAGTTCCTTAGCCATTGGACACTCTACACTTTACATGTGGACTTTTCTTTCTCCCCTTTTTTATGTTTATTGTTATCACTTCACAACACTTTGGGACTTATTTTTTGATGCCTTATAATATTTATTGTTTGCATCCAACTCCATCTGCGTGATTGGCGTGTTTTGGATGCATATAGATTTTGTATTTATGTATTTTTTCACTCATATATTAATTCCTAGCGCTACACTTATTATGGTACCAACGTACCATGATGGCGATTCGTACAGCCGAGCCATGTTGCCGCAGTATAACTGCGGTGGCTGGTCGGCATGCAGTTAATAAATACAGAGCATTCTCTGACTGAACAAGGTGGAGTGAAAGGGCAGTGACATCACATTCTCCACCTTGTGCAGTCAGAGAACGCTTTTTATTCACTGAAGATATTACAAGGCATTCTGTGAAAAGTGGCAGTACTGAAGTGTGCAGTGGGGCAGCTGCTTAGCACAGGACCCGTAAGATAGTGGCAATCACAGTATTAGTCCTGTCTACTATAGTTATTGTCAGCTTCCATAGTGATCCCTCTAGTATGGGATATAGAAACATATTCCAGCAAAATAATGTTTTTGTACTTTTGTATCATAAAGCCTTTTTTCAAAGGCCATTGCGAGACATGAATAAGTATTAAACAGCCAGGTTATAATGCCACCTACAAGAGGTTGAGACATCAGTAAACAAAAAAAACCTGAGCCTACCTCCATATAATCCCGCCTCCAACCATCATACCTCAGTTTTGTGAGCAAGCCATGCCAATAGCACAGAGGGTTGTGCCTCAATGGCATGTAGAAAAGTTTTATTTCCTTTATGATCCATTGAAGTACACAGAAATGTAAGAATTCTTGAACAGTTCAGATGTCCAAAGGCAGTCCAACTGAGGGGTGGGCAACAGCAATCAAGAAATCCAACAGATGTGGACATTATACTAGAATATAGTATCTAAAGGATAAACTGGTGCTCCAGACCTGGACAGATAATCACAGCTAATGGGAAACCGCTACCTGAATGAGTTATGGGTCGCTATCGATGACATGAAGGACCAATCAATAATCCACCAAAAACAGGTGGAAGAACACACTACCTGAACAGGACAAAGTCAGACCAACAATGCTAAGAAGGGCCATAATCCACAACAGGACATAGCAACTTAACAAGAAAACCTTAATAAAATTAAGGGGTGGGCAGGTAAATGGCAAATGAGGTTTAATATTGAAAAATGCACTTGGGAGCTAAAAATATGCATGCAAGTTACTCACTAGGGGGAGGACCTAGGGTGGAATCAAGAATGGATAATAATCTGGGGGTCCTAGTAGATGACAAACTCAGCAATAGCATGTAGTGCCAAGCTGCAGCAAGCAACTCTAGAAGAATATTGCTAAGCATAAAAAAGGGGATTTACTCAACAGATAAAACTATAACTCTATCACTTTACTAAACTCTGGTTTGGCCAAGTCTTGAGTATGCCATTCAGGTTTGGTCACCAATCCTCAGGAAGGATAGGTGGAACTGAAGAGCATCCAGAGAAGGGCAATAATGCTAATAAGGGGGCTAAAGGACCTCAGTTATAAGGAACGGCTACAACTACAAACATTTAACATATTCTCCTTGGAGAAGAGATAGTTAGGAGGGGATATGATCCCGATATACAAATCTTTGAATAGTGACTCTAGCATTGCAAGGGGACTGCTTAACCTAAGGTCTCTAAAGAAGACACGCAGTCACATAATTAGGTTGGACAAGAAGCGGTTTAATCTTAAACTGCATAAAGGGTTCTATGCTGTTAGAGTAGTAAGTATTTGGAACTTGCTTCTCCAGGGGGTGATGTGCACTGGCAAAACTGTATTACCCATAGCAACCAATAAGAATCCATTAAGTATTATTCTGGCTTCAGTAATGTGAATGTTGGCAGGTTTTCATAGGTTGCTTTCACTGTATAATAAATAAGCCCATTTACTGAAACCGGTAAAAGCAAGCTGAATTTTGATGTGTTTGATATTACAAGGTGCTTTTTAGGGTGGCTCTGCACCAGGTGAACATGAAATTCATGCCACTGCACTATAACAAGTCCATAACTACTAAAGCTTACAATAAGAAAATGGTACCTAAAATTTAAACTCTGTAAAAAGTGGCAACTGGATTGACTTGGAGTTATGCCTTATGGTGAACAATGTCTGGGATTGGCCACATCGCGTAACTCATTTGGCTTGGGCTTGGAGGGGGGTGGTCATGATGGAGATCACATATGCCACATAGGTGATAAGCGAAGTGCAATGCTGCATACTGGGTCAATAGACCCTTTGAAGATCGAACTCTCATACTGGAGTGTGGCACTAGAACAGTGTATCTGTGATCTTGCAAAAAACTTGCATTGCCTAAAGCTGTGCATGTGATATCTGCCTGTGCATTACATGGTAATTGCTAAGAAATTCTGCAGCAGGAAAGATCTATGCTGTCTAAGAATCTGTAATGATCTAAGAATGAATATTCCTTTGCAAATGGGGCCAGAATTATTGGTACTTAATTTGGCAGCAGATGTAAGCAAAGTTTGCCCAGCTGTCTGGGAACCCGGTCATTACAGCAACTACAGCACATAATTCAATCTGTTCACTAAGGCAAACTCCAGTATGTTGACAGTCCATAATTTACCATCTACAGATAATACTTCCCTTCTATAGACACCATGTTCCATGTTCCATGTTCCAAGTGGCATTGAAAACCCTCTTATCTATAGAGCTAGCAGGACTAAACTGCTCTCAATTCTGATGAAGGACAAACCAACATAACTATGATCAAAAGACAGATTAGGACTATGGCATTGACTGTGGGAAAGAATTGTTTTCTACAAAAGCACATAGCAGTTATGGTACTAGTTAGCATAACACAGTCTTTATTACTCTGATACTACACTTGGCCTCAGAGGATCTTGCACTGTATAATTCCTAGGACTCTGTTTCCATTTGTAAAACACTCAGAATTCCCACACACACATTAATTTTTGAAACATTTGCAATGAATATTAATTTTTGTCCCTGCAGCATTTTTAGTTTCCCAAGTTAGTAAAAAAAGTAGAAAAGCAAACAAATCCTCTAGTGCAATTTTAAAAATAAATTCTATGTTTTTTTTTTTTCCTTTTTGGTCATTTCTGCATCATACAGATGAAAAAAGAATTAAAAATATGCTAATTAGTATGCATACAGGATAATGTAAATATTTCCACATTTCCAAACAAAACAAGATAAAAAGTAAAAATCGCTGTGCTAGGGTGGTAAGCTGCTAGCACTAAAAATTGTGATACCAAATTAGCAAATAGTGATAAATAAAATGCACAGCTAAAGTGCAAAAGACAACCTATCAACTAAAAAAAATGAATAATTCCAAACGCATGAAAAAATACATAAAAGTGATAAACCGATTAGCAGCACTTTGTATTTGAACTTTTTATGGACACAATTATATATTTGAAGGACATGGTATATATTGTTATATACTGACCCACAAGTGTTCACCTTTATGTGATTTCTATATATTTTGTCTAATAGGTTTATCACTTTTATATGCATTTTTTTCATGCATTTGGAATTTTTTTTTTTGGGTGAAAAGATGTGTTTTTGCATCTTAGCGCTGCACTTTATCGCTATTTCCAACCAATTAGATCACAATATGTCTGGTTATTTATTATGAGAGAATACTGGTAATTGCAAAAAATATATATTACATGTAGTTATTAGATGAAGTCTGAATCCGAAATCTTAGAAAATCACCTAAAATCAAAGACACTGACCTAACCTGACGTCCACAAGCTTTTCTGACCATGTGTATAATATACAAAAATGAGGTCGTATCAGATAAAATATGGCATGTGAGCCTTCCATAAGGCAGAATTGTTTAAGAATTGGAAAATGTTTGCAGCTGCCCCCCCCCCCCTTCCCCTCCTCCAAGTTTTTTTTTTTATATTTCTTAAATTGTCTTTTTACTTGTCTTAAAGTGAGTGTAAAGTCTCGTTTAAAATAACAAACATGTCATACTTACCTGTTCTGTGCAAAAGTTATGCACAGAGCAGTCCTGATCCTCCTCTTCTCGGATACCCTGCTGACACTCCTGGCTCCCCCCGAGTGCCCTCATAGTAAGCTGCTTGCTATGGGGGGAACTTGTGCGTGCCTGCTCCCATGCTTCACTTTGTGTGTTCATAAGACCCCATTCTCCCTTGTCACTGGTGTGATTGACAGCAGCTGGAGCCAATGACTCCCACTGCTGTATCTGAGAGATCCGAGAGAGCCTTTGCTGTCATGCACATCGTTGGATCGAGATCAGGCACAGGTATGTATTTAGGGAGGGTGCAGGGAAACTGCATGCAGAAGGTTTTTTACAACCACTTTAAAGTATTTGTGATTGAACCTAAGACATGTAATGTATACCATGGCAAAGCTTACCCACTTGTTAAGCATTGCATTTTTTGAAATGTAACATTTCTGCTTTATTTTATCAGCACTCATCGGACCAAGTGTCATTTCTTCTTCCCCTGCCCTGGGTGTGGTGGGCAGATCCTCAAATTGATGCTAACCTGCCTGTACCGACATTACACATTTATGGAGTTCTTTCGCTCTATGGAGACTGTTATAAGCGTCTTTACAGGGATGATTGACATCCATTGACATTCCTTGCCTACAGCTGTCCAAGCTTGAGTTCAAAGGGGAGGCAGACTCTCTGCCGCCTTTTTGCCCAACTCTCTCTTTGAAATCAAAATTGTCCAGCTGTAGGCAGAGAGTGTCATGCCTTTTATCCCTGATTACAACTGGTTAAGCTTGATTTCAAAGGGAGAGGTGGGTGGAGAGGCAGCCATAGGCTGGCAAGGATAAGTTACCAAGCACCACAGGGCTGTGCAGGAGGCGAGGCTCTAAGTGACTGTGACTGCACGGTGTCCTGTAATTCCAAGAGGGAATGACTTACATGCAAACTGACCATTGATCTGCTTCCATACTTGGCATGGTCAGATTGCAACAGCAAGCAAGAAGGACTGCCAGGATCAATAGTTATTGCTAGGAAAATTAGCCAATAAGACAAACAGGCAACAATAAAATACATCTACATAGAATCACATACACGAACATGGAATAATACATTTAGGAGTAACAAACACTTTAAAGCAAATATGTGCTTTCCCTTAATGCTTTTTCTCATGTGACTGCACTGCTGCTTGTCGACTGATCTAATGCTATCACATGACCGCAGGCAGAGTCCTCAGTTCTTCGTAACCTCCAACTGAAGCAACTTAAAACTTACACAGGGCTTCCTTTTCTTTCCCCATCAGCTGAACAGAGCAGTACGGGACAGAAGAAAAGATGTACTGTAGGGCATGGGACATTAAAGCGGGGTTCCACCCAAATTTTGAACAATATCTGTATGTATTCTCTTCCTTGCCTAGATGCTGACATGCCGTTTAAAAAAATTTAAATCGTCGTAATTACCTTTTATTTTTCTATTCTTCTTTGCACTTCCTGGCTCTCCTCCCGTGGGAGTAGGCGTGTTTCTAGCCTCTCCCAGACTCCGCACAGACTCCTGGGAGCTAGTCTCAGGCTTCCCAGGATGCCACTGAGCATGTGCGGGAACGAGCGGTGAATGCTGGGAGCACAGCATTCACCGCATCCAGGAAATAAATGCTTGTGGGCTTCAAATGCCCACAATGAAGATGGAAACTGCCTGCAGTGAATAATATAAGTTATTCTTTCCAACGAAATCTGACACAGGCGGACATATTACACACAATATGTGAGTATGTAATGCTGAGAAGAAGTTTGTGAATGAACTCAAAAAAAAAAAAAAACGATAGATAGGTGGACCCCCGCTTTAAAGCAACCCTGTTGCTAAAGTAAAGTTCCCCAGAAAGGCTTACCTTAAAAGAAGACTCTAAATACTGGCCTTCCTTGCTGTGCGTACCATTGCCCCCAGTCAGCTAAAAAAACAGCATTTCCAGAAGTGTCAATCTCCTGGGTCTCCTCAGCTATCACTGCCCCTTACTGCTGATTGGCACACCATTACAGAAAACAGTAATGACATGAATTCAGTAGGAGGAACCAATAAGAGACATAGAGAACTATGGCGATTAGCACTTCTGGAAATGTCAGTGTCCCAGTCAATTTTGGGGGGCAATTTATACTGTATAGAGCAGTGTTTTGTAGAGCAGGCAGTGGAAAGGGTGAGTATTTAGAGTCTTCATTTACAGGTAAGCTTTCTTGTGAACTGTACAATACGAACAGGGTCACTTTAAAGCATGGGCCAAGCTCAAGTTCCCTTTAAGAGGTGGCACAGCAAAATTTTGCTATGTTTGTGGAAAGTCCTACAAATGTGTTGACCGGCGACAGTCATAAAAAATACAATGGCAAAAACCTAAATACACAGTAGAAACACTTTTTTAATCTGACCAAATGTCTGGAAAGTATTGCTACATGATTGCACAGCAGAGGAGGGTGACAATCCTTTTCAGAATCCCCTACGTCCATTTTCTTCAACTAGTAAACATCAACAGACGTAACACCCTCAGCTTTCAGAGCGAGAAATGTCACCAGCAAAGCATGGATCTCCAAAATGGGTCCAAATCTTTATTCAACAATCACATCATTACAGCAAACCGCACCATTTTGGAGCCTCGCAGGACCCTTTCATCAGGCATGTGACGTCACATGCCTGATGAAGTGGTCCTGCAAGGCTCCAAAACGTTGATGGCAAAAATGGTGACATTTCTTGCTCTGATTACTGATGGTTCCAGCCAGTGGTCACTTCAGCACCCGCTTACACACACAGCCCTTTCTACAGGAACATGTACATTGGGAATAGTGTGTTGGGACCCACTGAGCTTTGTCCTTCTTTTAAGTCCACCTAAGTACTACTTCCACTATCTGCCTTACAAAGCCATACCTCCCCCTTCCGTCCATCAGCTTACAAAGAAGGCATTACTAATGCAAGCCAAATTATACATAACATTGTAAAGAAACATTGTGTTGCAGACTGAACTGAAAAAAACTATTTTATGCTTTCATGATATATTTTCATGAAGCAAGTTCTTATGCATTTAAATAGTGTTACTTTTTTAGGAGATCTCTTGTTTACAAAAATATATCATTTGCTTTTGTTTTTTGTTACCTAGTACATTTGATTTGCTTCTCAACCTTGCCTACCTAATTGTTCTACTGCTGCTTGAAGTCTGGAAAAGTAAACTGAATTTAGAAAGTGTAAGTTAAAATATAATTGGACACAGATTCAGCCTAATTGAGTTGTCTTTTAAATTCTTTTTAATGTGCCATGCATATCTACTGCTCTTATAAGATCAATAAACTATAGAAGATTATGTGAAATAATAAAAAAAAAAGCCTGGCCACGTTGCCCATCTAATCTTTGTTCCTTATATCAGTGTTTCTCAACTCCAGTCCTCAAGGCGCCCCAACAGGTCATGTTTTCAGGATTTCCCTCAGATTAAACAGCTGTGGTAATTACTAAGGCAGTGAAACTGATCAAATCACCTGTGCAAAATAATGGAACGCCTGAAAACATGACCTGTTGGGGCGCCTTGAGGACTGGAGTTGAGAAACACTGCCTTATATAACTGCCAGGAGAGAAGACAATAGCTTTATACTTATCAAACATTTACCTGTCATTTAACAGGCCTACTGCTATTTTGTCAATATTCTTCTCAGTTATGTAAAAATGACATTCAATGCAGTGGATCATTAAAGCTTGTGTGTGTTTGGATAGATTAGGGAAGGATTAGAACCATTGGGCTCCATTAGAGAGGTTTGTTGTCACATACTCTCATGGCAGCAATGTTTTCCCCAAACAGGAATTGAGGGAAAATCGCCAACAAATCGGAAACATAAATTCTTTTCGGTAGTGAAGTAGAAGGCTTGAGCCTACCAGCAATTTACCACTACCTGCACCCCTACTGCAGATTTTTCCTCACTTACTGTCTGGTGAAACCCTTGTCACCAGGGCAGGACTGGTGAAACGTTTGTAACCAAGGCAGGAAGTGAGGAGGAATCTCTCTAACAGAAACCTGTATAGCAGTATAAACTCAACATGGGTTACACTTTTTCAACACTCTGGACTGGACTTACACATTCATTAGAACACTGAAGAGAACTGGGTTCAGACATGTCTTTGTGGTACAGCAGTGTTAACTTTAGCCCTGTCTTATACCCTGACTCAGGGGTGGACTGACAACTCATGGGGCCCCCCTGTGTCCCCTCCCTCACTGAGGCCACACCCACACAAAGCCCCACCTACATACTGAACTGCTCACATTTCATGTGTTTGTGGCAGCCATCCTCCACGTATTGTAGCTCAGCTGCACAGAAGTGCCCTTCAGCAATCTGTGGAAGCTGTTGGGCCCTCATTTTCAAGAATGGGTCAATGCTCAATTCTTGTATGCAGCTTAGGCTCACAGAGATTCTCGTTGGCATTGCTAGGAAGCCCTCGAACACCTGACAGGTTCAAAGGTGGCCGCCCTCTGAGAACCTGTCATGTGCCTGATGGCTTCCCAACCATGCTTCCGATTACCTCAGTGAGCTTGATCATTTGGTTATTGCAGCTTAGGGGCATTTTAAATATTTACCACAGCATAGCCTGTAATGAAATTCCTGGATTCTTTCTGTAGAAGCCGCAGGGGAACTTCAATGTTTAAAGATGGCTGCCATGCAGCAGCCATCTTTATGACTCAGTGCAAGAGAAACAAGTGTGGCGTGCGCAAAAATGAGGTAGCGCCCGCTGGTTATATAGTACAGTAAAGGTGCTCAATGACTGAGGGGTTAATTGCCTTGGTCGGCCGTTCGGCTCTCACTCAGCTCCTTCCTGGCAGGGTTGACACAACTTTTTTTTTTTTACACCTAGAAAACCTACTGACAGAAACCACATCTACTGAGAACCTGAAATATTACAGAAATCCCTATTAGAAACAAAAATGGGAAAATGGGTGGATGGATAAAGACAGAAGGGAAAGGGGGGGAGAGGGAGGAGCAGAAGGAGAGATAGGAATAGGAAGGAGAGATGGGAAAGTAGGAGAGAGATTGGAGGGTAGAGGGGAGGTGAGAGAGATGGGGTGAGAGAGAGCTGGGGTCAGAGGGTGGGTGAGAAAAGGGGGATGAAAGAGAAAGAGGGAGGGGGTGAGAGAGAGAGGAGGGGTGAGAGAGAGAAGTGGGAAGAGAGAGGTAAGGGAGAGAGGTAAGAGAGAGAGAGAGAGGTGCTAAGAGAGAGAGAGGAGGTAAGAGTGAGGAGGTGTGAGAGAGAGGTGAGAGAGAGGTAGTGGGCGAGAAAGAGGGGGTGGGGCGAGAGGGGGGTGAGAGACAGAGGAGAAAGAATAAGGGGGTGAGAGAGAGGGGGGTGAAAGAGAGGCGGGATAAGGGAGAGAGGTGGTTGAGGATGAGAGAGAGGAGGGGGGGTCAGTATGTCTGCTACTCACAATCATGGCTCCAGACTGCTCTCCCCTGGCTCAGGCAGCCAGGATCTAGAGCTGCTTTATGCACTATATTTAAATCTTCTGCCACCATAGCCCCTTTCACAGCAGTGTGTGCACTGTATGGGAGCACAATATACTTTCAGAAGGCAAGATCCATCCACACAAGATTATCTCTAGATCTTCCCAGCCGGGCCACAACAGAATGAATGGTTGATCAGGGCTGCAGAGGAGGGGTGGGGCTTGCCATGCATGGCTCTCCCGGAGGGGTGTTCCCTGGTCTGTGGCTGGACACTGGGCTCTCCGCTCTGAATGGTCTCCACTGTCTCTGTCCTGTCTTCAGGAAAAGGGGTCTTTGTGTGCGAGAAGGATGGGGGGACCGATCACATATTACTGATCAAGGAAACTGGACTGCTGAGGAGAGCAGCATGTACATAGACCACTCTGCAGGTACTCTGCAACAGGTAGAGGTGCAGTGACAGAGTCTCTCATTGGGCTCCCAGGCAGTCAGGCACTGCCCGGGGGCCCAATGAGAGACTCTGTCACTGCACCTCTACCTGTTGCAGAGTACCTGCAGAGTGGTCTATGTACATGCTGCTCTCCTCAGCAGTCCAGTTTCCTTGATCAGTCTGCTCCTGCCATGACTGTTACTCTTGTGCATGCAAGCTCCGTTAATCCCTGCATTTTCAATTCCTGATCCAGGCTAATAAAAAGGTACAGACAATGCTGTAATTTTTTACATCAATTGTTTATTCAACATAGTTTTTAATTACTTTGTCATAAAGCTCATCATCTGCTTTTACACAGTTTATCTCTTATATAGCAGTAGTTAGTCTTATTCAACGGGACCTGTATTGCTGAAGATGTTTCAAGACTTAGCCAACTTGCTTCCTCAGTTCTAGGTGTCAGAAACATACTCTGTCACACAGGTAATGCAGTCACCTTAAAAGTGAAGTATGGATTTATATAAAAAAAAACATACTCACCTAGGTGGATGCAGCATCGATCCGATGCTGCCTCTACACTGAGAATTGAGTAATCAAAGACGGCTGATTGCTTAGTTATTCCTTCTGCTCTGAGCAGAGCGCTGGTGACTGTCCTTTACTAGCTCTCTGTTCTGCTGGGGAGAGGATGGAGCAGCTGGCTCAGTGGCACAGTTGAGAGACTGGGTCAGCTGTGGGTCCAGGTATCTGGGTGAATCTGACTGTAAATTTGGGATCTTTCCCGAGCATGGACTGGCTAAGTGATGTCAACCGACTTTAACCCGCTGGCAGCTGAAAACAGGTCTCAGGAGTGCAGAACGAATTGCACACCTGTGATACATAGTAGACGTATAGTTAAAAAAGCCATTCTTCTCCTTTAATCTTATTATTGTCAGAATACATGACCTATCTTTTATAAACCCATGCTGTTTCTCTCATTAGATTGTTTCCTACTGTATACAGTGGTTTTTGTATCCCATTCTTTAGGACACTTTCAAAAAATGTGCACATCATGCTTAGTGCTCTAAAGTTACTTGTAGTTTTGCAAAGTTCTGAAGCAAAGTCATAGTAGTTTCAAGTACCTACAACTGATGTCAGGGTTCCTATTAAACTCAGATGAAGCCTTAGAGCACTTTAGTATGCACAATTTCAGCATCTCATCTTTTCTGGCTTACCCCTTCTGCTCCTCATTATTGTCCATTGAGACATTTATCACAGTGGTTGTTTAGCAGAAAGGACCAGAAAGTGAGAGAAAACAGTACCATGTATACAAAAGGGTCCCTGGATTCAGGCCTTTTGAGGGTGCCTAATAGAAGATAAGATATGATGTGGATGAATATGCACCAGAAAATGCCTGCTTTAACACAACAGCAGAACTTTACCATGTTGGAGAAGACTTCAGGCGTGTCTTAAATAATGATGATATTAGCCCCAGTCTTGTAAAACTGTCAAATTTGATGAAGCGTATCCTCTGCCAAGACAGCAGCACCCAACAAGGGGCGTATTGACATCACAATCTTCCCTTGTCTAATCACAGAATGCCTTGTAACCTTTGAAAAGAATACAAGATTTTCTCTGAATAGAGCCGTTGCTCAGCAAGTGATTTGCTGTGAGCGCTGTGCTCCAGCCCTGTCAATTTCACAATCGCACCTCTTGCAGTGACATCACTGCCAGAGGCTGCATATAAGTAACATTTGCCAAGAAAGAATCAACAGCCACCAGTGGGGTACACATCATTAGAAGTACCTTTTTGGGACCAAGATAATGCCCCAATAAAGTACTTGCTCACACTTCAGCTTTACTCAGACGGATTAGTAGGCAGCTTAAACTATTATATTATAAAGGTCTGTTATGTTAAATTTACTATAAAGAGGTATACCGTTAGAACTGCTCGCAATACAGATACAAGTCCCATTAGATGTCAAGGGTATAGAATGTGGGGGCACCGAACATAAATGCATCCTCTTTGTGGATGATATATTGATGGTGATTTCATCCCCTATCATCACCCTCCCCAACCTATACGCTATACTCAAACCATTCTCCATAATCTCAGGTCTCAAAATTAATCATGACAAATCACAGGCCATGAACATCTCCTTAGAGAAAACCATGATTTCCACCCTAAAACAACCTTACAAATTCATATGGAAGACTGACACCCTCCCATATTTGGGAAAAAATCTCACCCCATCTTGGAAAACACTGCACTCCCAAAACTACCCTGCACTGTTTAAAAATATAGGGGCAGACCTAACAAGATGGTCGCTCCACCCGCCGTCGTGGTTTGGTAGACTACACTCAGTTAAAATGAATATGCTACCAAGAATATTATATCTCTTCAGAACACTACCAGTGGCACTAGCCAAACTAGATCTGAAATCATTCCAAACTAAACTCCTGTCACTTATCTGGGGGAATAAGAGGCCTAGGGTGAACATACGTACGTTATATGCTCCAAGAGAAAAGGCGGACTAGGCTTCCTAGATCTGTTAAAGTATTACTATGCTACACAGCTGTCACACATTACCACATTCCACAGCTCACGACCCCATCCAATTTGGATGCAGATAGAGGCCGAAGCCTGCAAGACATACCCAATTTCCTCCATTCTTTGGTTATCTCCTAAGCAAAGACCCCCGATTCTATGTCTGGTACTCTCTATCTCTTTGAGCATTTGGGACAGACTACTTAAATCTCACAAATTTCAATCCTTACATACCCTATTAGCCCCAATATTGGGAAACATGAATTTCACCCCGGGCCTCGCCCCTAGAACATTTGAATGGTGAACAACAAACGAACAAGGGGCTACTGAGAATAGCAGATATATGTGATCATAGGGGTATCCTAACAAGAAAGGCACTAGAGGACAAACATCAGCTACCGATCTCAGAATTCTTTAGATACACACAGATGGTGCATTTCTTGTCTAAGATATCAAGAAATTCAGACATAGCTACAATGACCCCTATGGGATATTTGTGCATACAGTACGATAAGATCAGAGAGCATATCTCTGAAATATACACAGTATTAACAAATTGTACTGAAAAGTTGGAATATATGAAGAGATGGGAGGCTGACCTCCAGGAGAGTATTGATCTGGACGAGTGGCACAATTTAGCTCAGGGGGCCACGAAATCCATCATAAATACTTCATTAATAGAAGCAAACTTCAAAGTCTTAATGAAATGGTATATGGTCCTAGCAAGACTTCATACCAGAGGCATCCCCTCGATGTTTGCGGACAACTGGGGACGACGTACCACATATGGTGGCAGTGCCCCAAGGTGAGACACTACTGGATCAGGGTGTACAATTTTATATACCCCCTCACCCAGGTAAACCTGATTAAATCCTGATTAAATCTTGGGGATTTAATCAGGATTTAATCAGGTTTACCTGGGTGAGGGGGTATATAAAATTGTACACCCTGATCCAGTAGTGTCTCACCTTGGGGCACTGCCACCATGTGGTACGTCGTCCCCAGTTGTCTGCAAACATCGAGGGGATGCCTCTGGTATGAAGTCTTGCTAGGACCATATACCATTTCCACTGTTAGGTGCCGAGATAGAAGCAACCTCAAAATCCCAAAGGCGTCTTATAACATTTGTATTTACAGCAACAAAAATTACAATAGCAAAATCATGGTGGTGGCATTTGACCAGCTCAAACACAAACTCTCCTGGATCATGCTTAAAGAACGAATGACTGCAACCTTAAATATAAAATGCAACAGTTTGAAAAGATAAGGAGTCCCTGGATCCGGTACTTAACGGGAGACTCCAGAACTATATCGATGTAGAGGGGCCGTGGGGGGGCGGAAGTCGGGGTACGGGGGTCACTTTCTAAATCTCTAATTCTTTATTTCTTCCTTCTTTCTTAACCTATCTCTCTTTGGGTACAACTATCCTCTTTTGTTACCCCTAATTGGGCTGACAAAATGATGAGGATCATATTGTCGAAATCTAAAAATGTTAATTTAGCCTAGACACAGACCCCACTTGGAAAACACAAATGTAGCAATAATAATATAAATCACATCTCAGATGGCAAAATGTCAGTACTATATCATAGATTAGTTTATATTTGTCATAAAGTGTGGTGTTGCAAATACCACTATGAAACTGTTTACTTATTTTGTAATTCTGTTTTACTATGGAAAATATGAAAACTTGAAATAAAAACCATTGAAACAAAGAGGTATAACTATCATTACAAGTGTCTGAAACATGACAGCAGCATGACAGCATGACAGCAGCAGCAATGTAAGGGAGTACAACCCTAGAAATAATGTTAAACTATACTAGGTCTCCTGTAACATGCTGAACTATGAACAAGGAATAAATCACGCATTGCAGTTATCAAAAACAGTGGATATTCATCACAATCACATGTATAGTAGATAAGGACCTAGTTGAACACCATTATTCATCTTTACTGAGAAAGTTCCTCTTTTTCTCTGCTCTGTTGGAAATGAGACCTAAAAAAGGGCTCTACTAGTGAACACTTCTGTCATGTTACCTCAAGTTGCGTTATAGAACATATACAGTGCCTTGCAAAAGTATTCACCCCCCTTGGCATTTTTCGTGTTTTGTTGCCTCACAACCTGGAAGTAACATGGCTTGTTTGAGGATTTGCATCATTTAATTTACAGAACATGCCCACAACTTTGAAGATTTTTTTTTATTGTGAAACAAACAGATAGGACAAAATAACAGAAAAAGCCAATGTGCAGAACTATTCACCCCCTAAAGTCAATACTTTGTAGAGCCTCCTTTTGCGGCTATCACAGCTCCAAGTCGCTTTGGATAAGTCTCTATGAGCTTGTCACATCTTACCACTGGGATTTTTGCCCATCCCTCCTTGCAAAACTGCTCCAGCTCCTTCAAGTTGGATGGTTTGCGCTTGTGAACAGCAATCTTAAAGTCTGACCACGGATTTTCTATTGGATTGAGGTCTGGGCTTTGACCAGGCCATTCCAACACATTTACATGTTTCCCCTTAAATCACTCACGTGTTGCTTTAGCAGTGTGTTTGGGGTCACTGTCCTGCTGGAAGGTGAACCTCCGTCCTAGCCTCAAATCACACAGAGTGGTACAGGTTTTTCTCAAAAATATCCCTGTATTTAGCAACATCCATTTTTCCCTCAACTCCGACCAGTTTCCCAGTCCCGACTGCTGAAAAACATCCCCACAGCACGATATTGCCACCACCATGTTTCACTGTGGGGATGGTGTTCTTTGGGTGATGTGTTGGGTTTGCGCCAGACATAGCATTTTCTTTAATGGCCAAAAAGTTAAATGTTAGTCTCATCAGACCACAGCACCTTCCTCCATACATTTTGGGAATCTCCCACATGCCTTTTCGCAAACTCAAAACGTGCCATTTTGTTGTTTGCTTAAAGTAATGGCTTTCTTCTGGCCGCTCTGCCACTTAGCCCAACTCTATGGAGCGTACTGCTTATTGTCGTCCTATGTACAGATATTCCAGTCTCTGCTGTGGAACTCTGCAGCTCCTCCAGGGTTACCTTAGGTCTCTGTGCTGCCTCTCTGATTAATGCCCTCCTTGCCCGGTCCGTGAGTTTTGGTGTGTGGCCGTCTCTTGGCAGGTTTGCTGTTGTGCCATGTTCTTTCCATTTGGTTATGATAGATTTGATGGTGTCCTATGGATCATCAAAGATTTGGATATTTTTTTATAACCTAACCCTGACTTGTACTTCTCAACAACATTGTCTCTTACTTGTTTGGAGAGTTCCTTGGTCTTCATGGCAGTGTTTGGTTAGTGATGCCTTTTGCTTAGGTGTTACAGCCTCTGGGGCCTTTAAAAAAGGTGTGTATATGTAATGACAGATCATGTGACACTTAGATTGCACACAGGTGGACATCATTTCACTAATTATGTGATTTCTGAAGGTAATTGGTTGCACCAGGGCTTTAATGGGCTTCATGACAAAGGGGGTGAATACATACGCACATGCCAATTATCAGTTTTTTATTTCTGAAAAATAGTTTTATGTATATATTTTTCTAATTTTACTTCACCAACTTAGACTATTGTGTTCTGATCCATCACATATAATTCAGATTAAAAAAACATTGAACTAAAGGCTGTAATGTAACAAAATAGGTAAAAAGCCAATGGGAGTGAATACTTTTGCAAGGCACTGTAGAATTGCATTTTAACTTCTTGACATTAATACTGATTTCAAAAATAGTAATACTTTGCAGCTGCTGCCTGAAAAAACAAGATAAAACCAGAACCAGATTAGCTTTGTTCTGCAGTCTACTGTAGTTCTGATCGTGAAGCTTGGCTACATCTTGGAAGAATTAATGAAACCGCTCTCATATTAAAAAGAAAAGGGACTTTAATTACTTCTCACAGCAAAGCAATTGAAACACGCTTTTAAGGTACACTGAATATTCAGATAACGCACAGCATATATTGTCCCTATGATTAAATTCAAACCCAATGGCAAGTTCAAGTTTAACTTTAGAATACATTATAATTGCAAAGAAATTGTAACAAACTCATCTATTTATTGGTTGTTTGTTAATCAATACCTGCATGATCTGAAGAGTGCACTTATGTAGCGAAGACCTCATACACACACCTGGAATCGCACAATGCAGGGAGTACTAGTACAATGAAGAGACTACCAGAGCTGTCAATTTTTTGTAGCTTGTCCGGCTTTGGAGCATGAACTGATTGTGCAATTAATCCTGGTATACTGCATGCAGATTCCTTCTTGTGCCTGCTTTAGGTAAATATATCATTTTTTTTTCAATTTTATGGCATGTTTACTTGAAAATCGATGTAGCCTTGTCATCTAAGAAAGGTTTTTAAACCAGGGGGTATGGGAACCAATGATGTGAGTATTGGGACTAGATCTCTGAATAATGAAAAAAACTGATTGTATTCATAGTAAGATGTTAACTATCACTACTATCATGGATTGAGGAAACAAGGCCACTGACCAAGCAGTAATCAGATAACAAGGTACCACCGAATTCACAGTATTACCAATTGATATGTTGGTATGAACAGAGTAAGATTGTTTCTTCAATCCAGTGCTGGGGCATGACTTCTTTTTGTCACATGTCAATGAAGTCAAAAGTGGAATCAATTGGTTGATCTGATATGTCAGATGACATATACCATTGTCAGCAACTGTAAACTGAAAAAAATATCACTAGATATAGCTAGCTTATGTATTTGTAATCTGCCATTTTTTATTTAACTAAAGATGATAAAATCCTTAAGAGTTTTCTTTCAGCTGTTTGGTTGCTAGCTTACAGCTGTAAATTAATTCTAAGCTTCTGCGCAATTCATCCCGGTACCTAACAGGATAGTGATGATGGTGATTTCCACAGTCTGACAAAGGTAGTTTGGGGATATATGGAGTAATGCGTTGGGTTTCTGTAATTTTAAGAAGATTTAGAAAATGTAATCCAACATATGATTTAGATAAATGCAGGAGACTTGGATGGCTGCACTCTGAAAAAAATCATCCACTTTATTGTTGTAATGACATTTTCAGTAGTAAAAGTAAGACACTTTGTGGCCTGAAGGAGAAGTCAATGCATTTCACACCATCTCAGGGCTTATTAATATAACAAGGATAAGGATCTTTATTTTAGCCATGTGACTGTCGATTTGGAATCTCATGAGACTCAGCTGAAAAGAACTGTCACTTAATTTGAAAATAAGTATCCTTATCCTATGTGTTAGCTTTCTGAATTGAGTCTATTTATCTGTTGGGCACAAAATGTTTTCTGTGCAAGCAGGGAACCTATGAACCCTGAAGCATGGTTTACCTTATTCCTCGAATTTAGTTCTATTTACCAGTATTCCACAGAACTACAAGAGAGCCTCAGTGGCCAACAGAGAAAGCTGAAGGCCAGCCACAGCACAGAGTTTTGGTAGAGAATATTATAAACAAAATTAATTCTGTCGGGAAATTAATAATGCACTGAAAAATATAATTCAGATAATCATACACTTTAAAAAAAAGTCTCCAAGAGACAACCACATAAATTAATAAGACAGTATTTTTAAAGACTTCCTCCCACTCAAACTGAATTATTTCAGCTTAAATTGGCCATAGAATAACACTAAAGTATTTATCAAAATGCTATTAGGCTTCCAAAGCCTATTTCCAGACAATTTTTATTTTTCAGGTCTGAAATGAGTTGGCAAGAGTTAATTTTCTGCCAGGTCTTTTATTCAGCCTATGACCCCATTATGGAGATTTTAAATACATTTCTGATTCTGTGACTACTGTAAAGGAAATGGGGAGGGAAGGGGGTTGTCATCAGGACAGGAAGGCACAAACAGCAATAAATGTGCAGTGTTATAATATCTAACCCTTCCTTGCTCTACTAAAATGTGTTTTTGCTTTTTCCTGTGTCCTGGTAGGGAGTAGGGTAAATTTGCCCAATAGAGACACATGGCAAAAAACACCTGACAAAAACTCTATCCATTTCTTCCTCTTTCTAAGACAAAAAAAATGTTTTGGCTGGATTTTGGCTTTAATTGAGGAAATCTGCAATATACCTTTTTAGGGCCAGTTTGCACCAGAATGCAGTGTAGGGAAAGGCGTATTGCATGGGCGTTTACCACACCGCAGGTGAACATACTGCCCTTGCAATCTGCATGCGGGTGCTAATGTATTGTTAATGGCACCACAAACACAGATCGCAACTGCAGTGCATTTCTGGGCACCAAATTGAATGGTACCACAGTATTTGTTGCAGCGATTTTTTAAAAGCAGTGCAAGAACTACTTTTTCCATGGTTCAATGTGTTTTGCAGCCCATTCAAATGAATAGGCTGTCAAATGCATCGCAATTCCGGTGTGAACTGGCACTTAAAGCCCCTCTCAAATGCAACATAAACGTGGTTACATCTTGTTTTATTACTCCTTGTTACAATAATACAACTAAGGTTTTCGGTTCGAATCCCAACCGTGGCACTACCTGCCGCATGTTCTCCCTGTGCCTGCGTGGGTTTCCTCTTGGTACTCCAGTTACCTCCCACACTCCAAAGACATGCTGGTAAGTTTATTGGCTCCTGCCTAAATGGGCCCTAGTATGTGTATGTACAGGGACCTTAGATTGTAAGCTCCTTGAGGGCAGGGACTGATGTGAATGTACAATATATATACATGCATACAGCGGGTAAAATAAGTATTGAACAGGTCGCCATTTTTCAAGGTAAATATATACTTCTAAAGGTACTATTGACACAATTTTCACCACGTCGATAACAACCCACGCAATCCATACAAAGAAACCAAAACAAATAAGTTCAGAAATTAAGTTATGTGTAATAAAATGGAATAATACAGGGAAAAATTATTGAACACATGAAGAAAGGGAGATGCAAAACGGCATGGAAAGCCAAGACACCAGCTGAAATCTACCAGTAATTAGAAAGCAATCCTACCCCTTGTCGGTGCAAATTAATATTGGCTGGTTCAGTCTTAACTGATGGCCTATAAAAAGGTGTCTCATTACCAAGTTTTCACACAAGAAACATCTCATGATGAGTAAAAGCAAAGAGATCGCTCAAGACCTTTGCAACCTTATTGTTGCAAAACATACTGATGGCATTGGTTACAGAAGGATTTCTAAACTTCTGAATGTTCCAGTGACCACTGTTGGGGCCATAATCCAGAATTGGAAGGAAGATCATCTTAACATAAACTGGCCACAACCAGGGGCTCCTCGCAAGATTTCTGATCTGACAGAGTGAAAAAAATTATCAGAAGAAGAGCTGTCCAAGAGCCAAGGACCCCTTGTGAAAAACCCGGAATTACCAGGTACAACTGTTTAAAAGAAAACAATAGGTAATGCACTCAACTGCTATGGCCTGTATGCATGCTCACCACACAAGACTTCATTGCTGAAGAAAAAGCATGTTGAAGCTCATTTAAAGTATGCTGCACAACATTTAGACAAGCCTGTGAAATACTGGGAGAATATAGTCTGGTCAGATGAGACCAAAATTAAACTCTTTGGATGCCATTATACACACCATATTTGGAGGACAAATGGCACTACACATCACCCCAAAAACACCATACCAATAGTGAAGTTTGGAGGTGGGACCATCATGGTGTGGGCCTGTTTTTCAGCATACAGTACTGGCAAACTTAATTTCAATGAAGGTATGATGAATGGAAAAAATGCACCAAGACATTCTTGATAAAAATCTGCTTTCATCTACCAGGATGATGAAGATGAAACGAGGGTGGACATTTCAGCAAGACAACGATCCCAAACACAAAGCCAAGGAAATTCCCAAATGGTTTCAAAGAAAGAAAATAAAGCTGCTAGAATGGCCCAGCCAATCACCTGACTTAAATCCAATAGAAAATCTATGGAAAGAACTAAAGATTAGAATTCATAGAAGAGGCCCACTGAACCTTCAAGATTTGAAGACTGTTTGTGTGGAAGAATGGGCCAAAATCCCACCTGAGCAATGCATGCAACTAGTTTCTACCTACAGGAGGCGTCTTGAAGCTGTCATTACCAACAAAGGATTTTGTACGACGTATTAAATATATTTCAGTTAGTGTGCTCATCACTCTTTCCCTGTGTCATTCCATTTCATAACACATAACTTAGTTTCTGAATGTATTTGTTTTCGTTTCTTTGTACGTATGGATTGCATGGGTTGTTACTGACATTTGGTGAAAATTTCATGTCAATAACACCTTTAGAAATATATTTACCTAGAAAAATGGTGACCTGTTCACTACTTCTTTTACCCACTGTATAAGTAAAGCGCTTTTTAAATTGTTGGCGCTATATAAGTACTATAATGAATCAATCTGCGCCACCACATATCTGTAACTCTATATACTCCAATCAATAATAATATTCAATGTGACAGAGAATTACAAACAATAACCAATTGAAAAAATCTCCCGTGTTGCTTGCTTTAACACTATTGAGTGTTTTACCTCACCCTCAAAAAGATACTGTTACAATAAAGTGATACAATAAATGGTGACCTGTTCAATACTTCTTTTACCCACTGTATATATGTAAAGCGCTTTTTAAATTGTCGGCGCTATATAAGTACTATAATGAATCAATCTGCGCCACCACATATCTGTAACTCTATATACTCCAATCAATAATAATATTCAATGTGACCGAGAATTACAATCAATAACCAATTGAAAAAATCTCCTGTGTTGCTTGCTTTAACACTATTGAGTGTTTTACCTCACCCTCAAAAAGATACTGTTACAATAAAGTGAAGCGCAACACAAAGCAAAACAAAAGTTACTATGTTCCAACTAAAAAGTCCATGTATCATGTGAAAAAAACAGTAACTTCAACAGAGAGTAGGCCACTGAGGAAGCCCAATAGGAGGGTGCAATGTGTCTAAGAGGGAGGAGCCGAGTCCGTGACGTCACACCACCGCCGTGATTGCATCCATAGTGGTGAGCTGGCTGACTAGAGGTTTTTATATGTGCAATTTTTATATGGGATTTTGTAAATGTTTTTAGGTAAGTGGAGGATTAAAACATTTAGTACAAATGGAGAGCACTATGGTGTTGCCTTTTTTTTCCCTTGTAAATACCTGGTGGATCTAGTGAGAGAAGGTGGACCTGGCCCTCAGAGTGATACAGGGTACAGAAGAGAACTGTGCTGGGAGAGTGTAACATCAGTCGGATGTGTTAGATGAGTGATTGATCCACTTGTGGGAGGTGAGCAGGCATTGCTTTTGGTGGTGGATGAGCACTTGTCATGAAGAGGATCTGCATACTAATTATAGCGAGCCACAGAGCACACCGGGGTGTTGGACTGTGTACTCTGTTGAAGTTACTGTTTTTTTTCACAGGATTCATGGACTTTTAGTTGGAACATAGTAACTTTTGTTTTGTGCTTCACTTTATTGTAAAAGGCGCTACATAAGTACCTGTAATAAATAATTTAAAATTAAAAAAAAAAAAAAAATCAGTTTAAAGTCACATGTCCATGCAGGGAAGATTGACAGTACCTCCTGATACACCAACCCATCCCTTTCCAGCTGCTGAAAGGGCAGGATGATTCAAACCATTTAAAAACTGAAAAAACATATATAAAGATGAGATTGTTTGTTTGTTCCATACATACTATACGTTTTGAAGTAGAGTAATAGTAAGTTCCTGTGTTCATAAAACACAAATCCTTACATATACTGCACTGACAAATAACAATAAAAGAAAATAATGTTTGTATAAAGTTGCCAAAAACAATAATGATACGATAAGAAGTTGTGGATCTCTGTGTATATTGTATATAACAGAATGAAATATGTGTGCTGAGAGCTGACAGTGGAAGAAGTTAATGAACTTAATGTAACATGTCACACTTTATTAAAATCACTACAACATCTTGCTGACTATCTGAGAAAAAGTTAATTTATAAAGATAAATGTTCTTGTACATGGAAGGATTAATAATATAAATCAAAGGATGTTTGCTCCCTCGACAAGCGCTGAGGGGGAGTAAAAGTTGTTTGGATATGGCTCCTGGGTTTTGGAGAATTTTTTTTTTTAGTAGAGTGAATAGCAGTCATTATGGCAAAGTAACTACTGCTATAGCTTAATGAAATGCACTTAATTCTAACGCTGCACAGACCTGCTAGACATGACTGACACCCAATTTTATGAAACACTAACAAATTATATATTGGGAAGCATGTATCACATACATTATAGAAAAGAAGGTCTATTTACTTTTATATTTTACTATGCTCCTTTAGCAAACAGAGTTTATCCCTTTAACCACTCCCACACCAGATGGCACACGCTATTGCAAAATGTAGCACGCTTTTACAAGATTTACAACAAACATATTAGTCTTGGAAAAAAAACTATAGTTCTAAATGTCAGGATACTATCTGCATGGAGTTTGCATTTTCTCCCTGTGCTTGTGTTGGTTTCCTCTGGGTTCTCCAGTTTCCTCCCACATTGCAAAGACATACTGGTAGGATAAGAGGCTCCTGTCTATATTAGACGTATATGCAGAAGTAGAAGTATGTGTGTGCGTGTATGTATGAGAATTAGGGACCTTAGATTGTAAGCTCTTTGAGAGGGCAGGGACTGATGTAAAGTGCTGCGTGAATTGTCAGTGCTATGAAAATACCTGTGAATAACTGAAAAATCTAGAAGTAGTAAGGGGAAGCTCTGTTTCAGCTTTTTTTTGTTTTTTTTAGTGCACTCACATATTTTGGCATAATCAGGTCACACACAAAGGGTAAAATGTAAAAACAAACAAGCAAAGTATTCCTTTCCAGCTAATCAGGAATACATTTACCTTAAAGTGATACTAAGCACACACTGTTTAATTTACATTATCTCTTCTATTTCTGTATAAGGTTGATGGCATTGTATTTATTTTAATAAAAAAATAACCTAAGTACCTTTTTCTAATCGATATACAGATGTCATATGATCCAGCTCTTTCCCAGCCTGTCTGCAGGGAAACAAGCAGGAGGAGCTTCAAGTCCTCTACTGCTGGTCACATGTTCAAAAAAAAAAAAAAAACAGCCTTTGGAATACAGAGTACAAATAAATGATTAATATCAATAAACGGTTTTAAATTGCCATAGAAATTTAAATATTTGAAATCAAATCTTTATCATTTTTTGACAATAATATAGTGTGAGCGGTCACAGGCTGTGTCACGCCCCTCCAGCCTGGGTCTTAGAATAAAAGGGAGACAAAGCTTCTAACAATCTACAAGTAATATTGCACCCCCATTGTAGTTAGCTGGTTAGTGGGCACAGAGGAGAAGAGAGGGAGTGGGCTGTCATTTACCAGTGTGTATACACCCACATGTGTGACTCTATAATCACATGAGCTGCTCAGATGTGATGGGCAGGAAATGCTCAGCATACAGTGCCTTGAAAAAGTATTCATGCCCTTTGAAATTTTCCACATTTTGTCATGTTACAACCAAAAACATAAATGTATTTTATTGGGATTTTATGTGATAGACCAACACAAAGTGGCACATAATTGTGAAGTTGAAGGAAAATGATAAATGGGTTTCAAATTTTTTTACAAATAAATATGTGAAAAGTGTGGCATGCATTTGTTTTTAGCCCCCTAATTCAATACTTTGTCGAACCACCTTTCTCTGCAATTACAGCTGCAAGCTTTTTTGGGGATGTCTCTACCAGCTTTGCACATCTAGAGAGTGACATTTTTGCCCATTCTGCTTTGCAAAATAGCTCAATTGCTGTCAGATTGGATGGCGAGCGTCTTTGAACATCAATTTTCAAGTCTTGCCACAGATTCTCAATTGGATTTAGGTCTGGACTTTGACTAAGCCATACTAACATGAATATGCTTTGATCTAAACAATTCCATTGTAGCTATGGGTGTATGTTTAGGGTCGTTGTCCTGCTGGAAGGTGAACTTCCACCCCAGTCTCAAGTCTTTTGCAGACTCTAATGCCGCGTATACACAATCGGAATTTCCATCAGAAAAAACTTGGATGGTTTTTCCGGAATGAAGTCCAATGCTTCCGAGCACGCGTCAAATTGTTTCTGAGCATGCGTGATTTTTTGCGTGTCCGAATTTCATACAGCATTTTTGGATAGGAACTTTTCCCGAATGAAAAATAGAGAACATGCTCTCAATCTTTTGCTGGCTGGAATTCTGCCAGCAAAAGACCGATGGAGCATACACACGGTCGCATTTTCCAAGAAAAAGCACTCATCTGAGTTTTGCTGGCGGCATTTCTGATCATGTGTACGTGGCATTACAGCTTTTCTTCTAAGATTGCCCTATATTTGGCTCCATCCATCTTCCCATCAACTCTGACCAGCTTTCCTATCCCTGCTGAAGAAAAGCACCCCTACAACATGATGCTGCCACCACCATGTTTCACAGAGGGCATGGTGTGTTCAGGGTGATGAACACTGTTAGTTTTCTGCCACACATATTGTTTTTCTTTTAGGCCACAAAGTTCAATTTTGGTCTCATCTGACCAGAGCAGCCACTTCCACATGTTTGCCGTGTCCTCCACATGGCTTCTCACAAACTGCAAACGGGACTTCTTATGGCTTTCTTTCAACAATGGCTTTCTTCTTGCCACTCTTCCATAAAGGCCAGATTGGTGGAGTGCACAACTAATAGTTGTCCTGTGGACAGATTCTCCCACTTTAGCTGTGGATCTCTGCAGCTCCTCCAGAGTTACCATGGGCCTCTTGGCTGCTTCTCTGATGAATGCTCTCCTTGCCTGACCTGTCAGTTTAGGTGGACGGTCATGTCTTGGTAGATTTGCAGTTGTGCCATACTTTTTCATTTTCAGATGATGAATTGAACAGTGCTCCGTGAGATGTTCAAAGCTTGGGATTTTTTTTAGAACCTAACCCTGCTTTAAACTTCTCCACAACTTTATGCCTGACCTGTCTGGTGTGTTCCTTGGCCTTCATGATGCTGTTTGTTCACTAAGGATCTCTAACAAACCTCTGAGGGCTTCACAGAACAGCTGTATTTATACTGATATAAAATTACACACAGGTGGAATCTATTTACTAATTAGGTGACTTCTGAATGCAATTGGTTCCACTAGATTTTAGTTAGGGTTATCAGAGTAAAGGAGGCTGAATACAAATTCATAATTTTTAGATATTTATTTGTAAATAATCTTGAAAACAATTTATCATTTTCCTTCCACTTCACAATTATGTGGCACTTTGTGTTGGCCTATCACATAAAATCCCAATAAAATACATTTACGTTTTTAGTTGTAACATGACAAAATGTGGAAAATTTCAAAGGATATGAATACATTTTCAAGGCACTGTAGAAACTCACTGAAAACTGAGCATGTGCGGAGCTGCTAACACTACTCTGCAAAATCCCTGGCTGATTCAAGAACAGATTTTTTTATGACGTGGGTTTAGTGATACTTTAAGCTGGCCATGCAGGCATTATTAGAACAATGAGAAAACAGCAGCACTCACTGGTACCTAAATATAATACCACCAAAATACAGTAAATAAACGAAGATGATGTTGCGCTATAACTTTAAATAAAAAAAAAAAAATGTTGTATTAAAAAAAATTGTGCAGTGTTTCTTTAAAGCGGAACTACACTGCATCTGAGCACAAACCAAAAAAGTTGTTTAATTCATTTTTAATATTCAAAGCAAACTCACCCATCAATCCATGTCTCCATGCTTTATTTTGCTGAGAGATCACTTTGAAAAACACCCCCTAGCATTTCTGGATGTTGCCACTGTGAGTAAGGGCAGATTATTCATGTAGCATTTACTTTCTGAAATCCATCTGCCCTTAGCTCAGGCATGCAGGCAGGAGGGTGTTCTTAGCTGAGAAACCCCTCCTGAAAACTCCTAGGATGTATAATTTGCCTAAGCAAGGAAACCAGGAAGTAAATGAAGAAATAAAAAAAGTTTAAAAAAGCTAAATATATTATACTATTCTATCTATTTACTAATGCTAGCAGCATACAGATTAAAAATAGTCAATGTTGATTGAGAGAGTGAAGCACTTCAAGACAAAAAGTCATGAGAACAATGTGCTTCAAAATGATTACATTATGTTCCAAACCTATACTATCAACATTACTGAAGAAGTGCAAAAAATAGTAATAAAATAAGTTAGATGTGCAAAAGAAAAAAACTATATATGCATCCACCATATACTAAATCAGTGGGGAAATTAATGGCCGTGAAAAATGTCCCAACAAAGAAAACTTCAATGGCACTTCTTCCAGTGTACTGCGCTCCGCCATCTCTTATAAAAAAGCCTCTTACCAGAAAATTAGACCTCAAATTAGAGGTGGTCAGCTTGCACTTTATTATCTCCACAACAGCAAGCTGATAGTAGTGGAAAAAGCTTGTTCGGCTCAGATACCCCAAATATTGTAATACCATTGGTACGGACAAATGCTCCGGTTAGTAAAATGCCATAAATGCACACAGGAAGCAAAGAGAAAAGGAGCCTATAGTGTAGTATCCCCGTACTTGCTTTATTAATAAATAAGAGAGGTACTCACAATGGTAGATAAAATCAAGCATGTAATCGCAGCACCGTTCTAACAAGCCGGCGAGCGTGATGATATCACTGCTATAGCTCTGCTCTATATTACCATATTTGGAGTATCTGAGTGGAAGGAGATTTTACACCTACTGCCAGACTGTTGCTGTGGAGATAATAAAGTGCAAGATGACCTCCACTAATGTGAGGTCTAATTTTCGGTAAGAGGTGATGGAGCATAGTACACTGGAAGAAATGGCACTGAAGTTTTCTTTGTAGGGACATTTTTCACAGCCATTAGTTTCCCCACTGATTTAGTATATGTTGGATGCTTGTATAGTTTTTTCTGTACATTTATTGTTTTTATTAATGTAGCACCCTCTACCAATAGGATTTTTACTAGGGAGACTGTCAGCACAGGTAAATTTAGGCAGGCCTATGCTTTGAGCTAGGCCTGTCTGTTTTGATCTGAGGGCAGGGAGTGGTTAGAGTAGCAGTGGGTGTGACCACCTGTGCTCTAGTTCTGAGGTGCCTCCCCTGCTTCCAGGGAGAATGTTCTGGAAGAGGGGCAGGGCCTAGAACTGGAGTGGCAGGCAGCTCATGTGGTAGCCCTGACCAATCCCCCTATATAAGCTGAGGTAACATGCCACTGGAGGGAGTTCTTGGCTGGGTGAAGTGGAGAATGGAGTACTAGACAGCAGCAGGAGGGCACCCCCATCTGGGGGGGGGGTGCGCCGATCGCAGGAGGAGGCCTGTTGAGAGCTGTGAGGGAACTTCCCTTTTACACAGTCATTAGTGATGTCCTCATCTTTACACGGTCATTGATGAGGAACTCCTGGAGCAGAGGGGCAGGTGAAGCTGTCGGAACGTATGGTTCGGTTAAGTTCTCCATCATAGACTCAGGGCAGAGAAAGGTCAGTGAGTGTACCTGAATGGAGGGCTGGATGTGCCAGGAAGTCTGCGAGGGAACTTCACTTTTACACGGACATTAGTGAAGTCCTCATCATTACAAGGTCATTGATGAGGAGTCCTGGATCAGAGGAGAGACTGTGGGGATTAGTGTCAAATCGATGTGGCCTGAGGGCACAGAATTTGCAAGTTGGGCTAGCTGGGAACAGTAGTTCACCATTCTGAACATGCTTTTAAACTACTAGGCCCCTGGGGAGAGGCACTGCAGGCCTCTGGCCTAGTAGCAGCGAGCAACCAGAGTCAGCATGAGAAACTATTCAGAGTGGTTTCTTTTGCTTACAGAAGAAGATGTGACAAGAAAGTAATATGCTACAGTATCAGTTGATAAATAAGCAAATGACTGTTCATTGTCTCTGCAAGATATATATGGGAGTCTGGCAGCGGGGTGACATGGTGGATGTTTGCTACTAGTGGCAACTACACCGCTACATTAAGTTTTTGCACTGCTTCACTAGTCTTGGATTAAGAAAACAGCCTGTTTATGTGCAGTATACAGAGATTCCAATGATCTTGATATTTTTCTAGTATAGCAATAAATTCCTGGTGCAGGTTCAACCCCTTTTCTATGTAACAAAAATGGGTTTTTGTAGCTCCTCTCCTACCCTTAGTGACTTTCTGTGTTAGAAAAGCTGATTAACTGAAAACAATGTGTGAATGTTCACTTTATAACCTCTTTAGTATATCAGCTTCATACAGTAATCAAGACACGAGGTGAAGGGAAAACTCTCCAACAATACAAATATACAACAAAAAACATGAAAAAACTGGTCAGCGTCTCTACTACTTCCATACGCTCTACAAGACTTAAAGTGGTATTACATTTTTTTTCCTAAATCAGATCCCCAGGCTACAATTGTGCATGCAATAATTCACAGAGCCACATACGCAATGTGAGAGGGACACAGAGAGGCTGTCAATCACCACTGTGGAAGAGGAGGAGAGGTATGGCTTTTTTTTTTGTTCCATAATATTTTTGTTAGAAAATAAGTACATTATGAAAAAGGCCCCTTTCACATTTACGTTCTGATCGGGTCTGCCTGTCAGTTTTTCCAGACGAACCCGATCAGAAACTTTCATTCTTCTCTACGGAGCAGTGGATGTCAGTGGACATGTGTCCACTGACACCCGCCGGTATCCGATCCGGTCTGCTAAAAAAGAGATGGAGATCTGTTCCCCATCCATCCAGCAGGATGACAGTCAGACAGGCGGTCCATTTCCATCTGACTGCCCCATAGAGAACAGCAGGCTGTGTCTGTGTTCTCTCTGCATCAGTGGAGTGGACACGAACCTGTCATCCGTCTGCTCAGTGGGGATCAGCAGAGAGATCCCCTGCTGAGCAGGCTGATCCGCTGCTGACATCCGCCCGCGTGAAAGGGGCCAGGCAAAAAAAATAAAATAACATAATGCCAAAGCAGGACACTTCCAAAGTAGCAGCACAGGAGTCCTTAGGAAAAGCAATGGGCCGTCACAGGCTTAGTGAGACCAACCATAAATGTAGGGCCCAAGCCACAGCGCTTACAAGTTGTTACAGAACAAAACCAAAATAACAGAACAAAAGAAAAAGCAGGAGCAGCAACAGACACGACATCAGTAAAATAAAATTAACATATAATCAAAAGGTGAGACCCCAGGGTATCTTCTGGGATGCAGTAGTAGCACAATCTCAAAATGATCCACAGAAAGCCTCGATGTCAGCAAGAACAATGCATATATTTGGAATCCAGAGCAAATTTCTGCGAGCCCGCAACAAAAGAAAAGAATAAAAAAAGGTGGGGGGGTTATAAAAGTACCATGAGGGGAGGTGTAGAGAGAGGAGTAAAGTAAGAAGTTAAAGGTAGGAAAGGAAGAGGAGTAAAAGTGGTTCGGTTAGGCCGCGGCACGCTTTGGATGATGATCGCCCCACCCCCTCTGACAGGCCCATCCATCAATAGCACTTCAATCCATCCACTGAGTGCAAAGGTGGAGCGATGACTACAGGGAAAACCTATTATCGAGACCACGGGTCAGCCCTGGTCGAAACCTCAGCTCCATACAGATCAAGGACATAATTCCTTTATATGCATCTGTGGTTTTATAATGTTTCCAGCATACCCAAATTGTGGTAAATGATTAAATTCTATCATGGGCTGTCAGGATCAGCTCCTCCTCCGTACATATATAAAGGAAATAAACAACATGACCAGATGACAGTTTAAAAAGGAAGAGGAAATGTACAAAAATAAATCAAATACATATAAGTTACAATATTAGCATCTGATTTATGAAAAATGGCTTTATTACCACTTTAAACATTTTTTGGTTTTGGTTGCAGTTTGACTTTAACCACTTCAATACCAGGCACTTATGCACCTTCCCGCCCGGACCAATTTTCAGCTTTCAGCGCTCTCACACTTTGAATGACAATTACTCAGTCATGCTACACTGTATCCAAACAAAATTTTTATCCTCTTCTTCTCACAAATAGAGCTTTCTTTTGGTGGTATTTAATCACCACTGGGTTTTTATTTTTTGCGATATAAAGCGAAAAAAAAGGCGAAAATTTTGAAAAAAAAACACACTTTTTTTACGTTTCTATTGTAAAATTTTGCAAATAAGTAATTTTTCTTCATAAATTTGTGCCAAAATTTATACTGCTTCATATCTTTGGTAAAAAATAACCCACATTAGTGTATATTATTTGGTCTTTGTGAAAGTTATAGAGTCTACAAACTATGGTGCCAATCACTGAAAATTGATCACAACTGATCACACCTGATGTACTGAAGGCCTATCTCATTTCTTGAGACACTAACAAGCCAGGAAAGTACAAATACCCCCCAAATGACCCCTTTTTGTAAAGTAGACAGTCCAAGGTATTTACTAAGAGGCATGGTGAGTTTTTTAAAGTTGTAATTTTTTCCCACAATTCTTGGGAAAATTAAGATTTTTTTTTTACACAAACTGATCATATTAACAGGTTATTTCTCTCACACAGCATATGCATAATTGCAACTACACCCCAAAATACATTCTGCTACTCCTCCCGAGTATGGCGATACCACATGTGTGAGACTTTTACACAGCCTGGCCACATACAGAGGCCCAACATTGAAGTAGCACCTTCAGGTGTTCTACAAGCATAAATTGAACATATCCTTTCTCAACCACCTATTACACTTTTGAAGGGCCTGGAGCACCAGGACAATGGAATTGTCCACAAAATGACCCCATTTTGGAAAGCACACACCCCAACGTATAATCTATGAGGCATAATGAGTCTTTTGAATGGTTCATTTTTTTTCCAGAAGGTTTTGGAAAATGTGGAGAAAAAATGAAAATGCATTTTTTTTACACAAAGTTGTCCATATATAAGATATTTCTAACACATAGCATGTACACAGCAAAAATGACACCCCAAAATGCATTCCGCTACTCCTCCTGAGTATGGCGTTACCACGTGTGAGACTTTTACACGGCCTGGCCACATACAAAGGCCCAACATTGAAGTTGCACTTTCAGGCGTTCTACAAGCATAAATTACACATATCCTTTTTCAAGCACCTATTATGCCGCATACACACGATCGGATTTTCCGAAGGGAAATGTTCGATGGGAGCTTGTTGTTGGAAATTCCGACCGTGTGTAGGCTCCATCTGACATTTTCCGTCGGAATTTCCGACAAACAAAATTTGAGATCTGGATCTCAAATTTTCCAACAACAAAATCTGTTCTCGTAAATTCCGATCGTATGTACACAATTCCGACGCACAAAATTCCATGCATGCTCGGAATCAAGCAGAAGAGCCGCACTGGCTATTGAACTTCATTTTTGTCGGCTCGTCCTACGTGTTGTACGTCACCACGTTCTTGACGTTCGGAATTATACTACATTTCATTACAATTTTGAAGGCCCTGGAGCACCAGGACAATGGCATTGTCCACAAAATGACCCCATTTTGGAAAGCACACACCCCAACGTATGATCTATGAGGTATAATGAGTCTTTTGAACGGTTCATTTTTTTCCAGAAATTTTTGTAAAATGAGGAAAAAAAATGAAAATGCATTTTTTTTTACACAATGTTGTGTATAAGATATTTCTAACACATAGCATGTACATAGCAAAAATGACACCCCAAAATACATTCTGCTACTCCTCCTGAGAATGGCTATACCACATGTTGGAGACTTTTACATAGCCTGGCCACATACAGAGGCCCAACATCCAAGTAGCACCTCCAGGCATTCTAGCAGCATTAATTACACATTTCATCATTTTCTGACTACCAATCACATTTTTTGAAGGCCCTTCATATTTCTAACACATAGCAGGTACATACCAAATAACAAAAGATTACCTGTGGTTTTAGAAGTGCAGTGGTCCACAGAGAAGAGCATCAGTCCAGGCAGCAGGCAGGAATGAGGTCACCGATAGCAAAAGCAATCATCCAGGCAGCAGGCAGGAATACTGTCCATATTTCGTACAGGCAGAGATACTGTCAGCACAGCCAAAGCACAGCCAGAGCACAGGTCCAGGTAGCAGGCAGAGGTGTCCCGGCAGAAATACTGTCCAAAGTCAGTAGAGGCAGCAGGCAGATATATGGTCAACACAGCCAAAGTATTGGTCCAAGCAGCAGGAAGAAACATGGTCCATAATGTCATGGGTCATTACAGGCAGCCGTATGGTCAGCACAGCCAAAGTATTGGTCCAGGCAGCAGGAAGGACCATCAAGCTTAGGGCCAGAGGGACAAGGGTAGAGGCTTCTCCCACCCAAATCGCTTGCCTCTGGGCAACCAGACCCTGTTCTGGGAGCACAGAAAATGAAAAACTGTTTTTCTCTACTCAGAACGCTATTCTGAAGCCCCTCACATATGTGAGACCCCTGTGTACTAAAGTAGATGGTCAAAAGATCAGTCCAAGTGGTAGGCAAAAACATGGTCGATTAACAGGCCAAGGTCGGTGCATGTGGAGGTCAGAAACGTGGTTTAAATTGGCAGGCAGAGGCATCGTTGGTAAACAGGCTGAGGTTGGTGCACGTGGAAGTCAGAAACGTGGTTTAAATCGGCAAGCAAATACATCGTCGGTAAACAGGCCAGGGTCAGTTAATTAACATGGAAGGTAGTAACATGGTAGCAGGCAAATGGGGAAATGGCAGTCTGTTAATAATAAGGGGAACTAATATTGGATGGATGTATGATCATTTTTGAAGCAATCTCTGATGCACAGGCCAGGTTGGGAGAAACATTGGGGACAATAATAGCTGGTATCTCTTCTTACTCCTCCTCTGCTGCATACACGGCATTTCTTTTGGCGTCTTCTTCCAGATTCTGTGGGGGGAATGTTATAAAGTGTTGCTCGTGAAGTCGACTCACACTATCAGAGCGACTGCTTCCTGGGGCGGGTCCTTGTTGGTTATTAGGGCAGTGACAATATCTTCAATATACTTGAGGTAGGTGATTTGTTGGTTTTGAGTTGCTTTTTGGTAGCAGACAAACAAATTAAAAAGGGCCATGTGAAACAGGTGAAACGCAACTTTCTTGTACCAATAACGGGACTTTCTGGTTGATAAATAGGGCTGTAGCATCTGATTGTTTAAATCCACCCCCCCATGTACATATTGTAGTCGTGGACACATTCGGGCTTTACAATGGGGCCGCGTCTTCTTTGGATCTCCACCACGGTGTCATTGTAGATGGTAAAGAGGATGTGGAGATCTTTCTTGTCCCTCCACTTCATGGCCAACACATCCTCGTTCCTCATGAATGCTGATTCTCCGTTTTGCAATTTTGCAACAGATTTTTTGTGAGAATCCCTTCTGTTTTTTGTTTTTTTTAAGGTACTACAGGCCGGGTTTTTTTTTACTGTAAAGGTGATGAAAAAGGGGCAGGCTGGTATAATAGTTGTTGACATATAAATGGTATCTTTTTTCGAACAGGGGGTATGCCAGCTCCCAGACAATTTTCCCACTTGTTCCAATATATGTGGGGCAATCACGGGGCTGGAGCTGGGAGTCTGCCTTTGTAGATCCGGAATGGGAAGACGTATCCAGTGGCTGGATCACATAATTTATTTAATTTCAACCCATACCTGGCTCTCTTGCTTGGTATATACTGCTTGAAGTGCAGTCGACCAGTGAAATGTATGAGGGACTCTTCCACACAAATTTTTTGGTCTGGCATAAAACGTCTCTCAATCGCTGGGAAAAGAAATTGATTAGGGGACGTATCTTGTACAATTTGTCATGGTTGGGTTGTTCTCTGGGGGGGGCACTGTGAATTGTCATTGTAGTGGAGAAAACGCATAATCATGTTGTATCTTGTCCTGGACATGACAGCGGAATATATGGGCATGTGTTGCATGGGGTTGGTGGACCAATATGCATGGACTTCGTTCTTTTTTGTAAGCCCCATATTGAATGTAAGGCCCAAAAACAATTTAAATTCGTCCAGTGTTAGACATTGCCACTGGAACATGCAGGCGTAGGAAGAATTGGGGTTGGCAGCAATAAATTGAGATGCATACAGATTAGTTTGATCCACCATATTCTGCAGCAAATCTTGTGGGTTGGGCGTGTGATTCCAGTACTTGTACTGGGCTCCTCTTCCTGGGGTCTGGCGCTGCTGGTGGGCAGATCTCCTGATCTTGATCCTGATCTCCTTCTTTTGGGAGGGACGGTTTCCACGTGGACTCGAACTCTGATCCACTATCCTTCACTGGCTCGTATTCCGAACCAGAATCGGATGATGGGAGCTCCCCGCTGCTCTCATCATCCGACATGGTAAGAATGGCATATGCCTCCTCAGGTGTGTAAACCCTTTGCAACATTATGGTAGTGCTTTTTGGCGGGTCCATGTAATGGTACTGCCGGTGGTAGAGGTGGTACCGATGTGGTATTAGTGGCGGGCCTGATGGCGGTACGGGTGGTGGTGGTGGTGGTACCGATGGCGGTACAGGTGGCGGTAGGGGTGGTGATGGCGGTACCGATGGCGGTACGGGTGGTGGTGTGGTGGCGGTACTGATGGCGGGCCTGATGGCGGTACTGGTGGAGGTACCGATGGCGATACTGGTAGCGGGCCTGTGTGGTGGTATATATAATGGGCCTAATGGCGGTACTAGTGGCGGGCCTGATGGCGGTGGTACAGAACTGGCGGTGGTACAGATGGCGGTACTGGTAGCCTGTGTGGCGGTACCAACGGCGGTACCGATGGCGGTGGGCCTGTGACAGATGATTGACAGGTGGGCTGATTGATTGACAGATGGGCTGATTGATTGATTGGCTGGGCTGATTGATGGGCTGGGCTGTGTGACAGGTCCTCTTTATTGGGGGGGTCGTGTTGTGCACAGTATACAGTATATATATATATATATATATAGACAGAACACTACACTGATAGCTCACTTACTGATCCCTGCTCTCTCCTCACACGATTGGTGTGTGAGGAGAGAGCAGAGATCAGATAGTAACTGCTCCTCAGTGTTTACATTTGTGACCGACTGTGATTGGACACAGCTGGTCACATGGTAACAGCCAATTTCATTGGCTGTTTACCCTGATCGGGGAAGCGCTGTGTCCAAGGGGCACGCGCCTTCCTCGATCCCTGCTCTGCGTGCCTCCAGGGGCACGCCGTCCGCGATTGCCATGCTGCGCGCCCCCCCGGGCGCGCGCTAGGGGTTATCCTGTTGGACATCATATGACGCCCAGTCAGGATAACGCAACCACTTCCCTGCCGTCAATATGCTATAGGCCGGGCGGGAAGTGGTTAAAGAGGAACTTCACCATAATCATAAAAAAAAATAATTGGTAATGGTAATCTATAAACACATACTCCTTGAAAATGACAAACTTTTTATTCTTTGAGTACCTTAGTTTTCCTTTCCTCCCTATTTTTCGCATGGTGGCCATTTTTACTAAGGGTAAATGAATTAATCTTTCTTTACTTTCTGGTGTCTCACTCAACCAAGAAGTGGAAAAACAGTAATTGTAAGTAAAAGTTTAAAATGCTAGTCTGATGTTAGTCCTAAGGTGTTTCTACTCTGGATGGTGAAACAATGGAGACACCCTTAGACAGCAGCACTGTCAATCTGGGGAGAGGGTAGTGTTAGATACTATCGGTTTGCACAGATTTAGATTTAAAGTGGTTCTAAAGGCAGAAGATTTTTTTATCTTAATGCATTCTATTCAATCGCAGCCAGTGAGGGAGTGGAGGGCAGGGCTGAAGTGCGCTGTGCCAGAGCACGCTTAGGAGCGAGGTCACACGAAAGCCCCCATAAGCAAGCAGCTTGCTATGGGGCACTCGGCAGCGGGTGGGGAGTAGCGGGGGACCCGAGAAGAGGAGGATCGGGGCAGCTGTTAGCAACATCATTGCACAGAACAGGTAAGTATGCCATGGGGTTGATTTACTAAAGGCAAATCCACTCTGCACTACAAGTGCACTTGGAAGTGCAGTCGCTTTAGATCTGAGATCTGAAATGAAGGGAAGCTCTGCTGATTTTATCATCCAATCATGTACAAGCTTGCATGTCCCCCTCAGATCTACAGCGACTGCACTTCCAAGTGCACTTGTAGTGCAAAGTGGATTTGCCTTTAGTAAATAAACCCCCATATTTGTTTTTAATTTTAAATAAAGGGTGATCCTTTGCAATCACTTTAAATTAAAGTTTAGCTCCAGCTAACACTTTTTAACCCCTTAGTGACTGAGGGGTAAAACAAATGTTCATGCCTGAACCCAATTTTGCAACGTTGACATGTGCTAGTAAAACTGTACATATCATCAAAACTACTTTGTGTATCCAGGTGATTTATACCTTATTTTTTAAGGATAAATTGAGCTTTCTTTTGGTGGTAAATGGTAACATATATCTCCTGATTTTTTTTTTAATTATTATCAAAGGAAATTGCCCAAAAATAGTAAATTTCTTGCTATTACCATAATTATTATTACCATAATTACCATAATTTATTACCATAATTTATGGCCAAGGAACAACCCAAAATAAATTCTCCTTCTCCTGGTGATCGCACTGATGCCACATATGTGTATGTTATTTGTCCTGGCACTGATCTAGATGAAACCTTGATCTAGCTATTTTTTTTATTTTTTTATTTTATTACTATTTTTTTACACTTTTTTATTTACATCATCATCTCTTGCAAGGAGAGGAAGATACAATGTATCTAACTCTCTCTATTCAGTAAATAAAGTATATACAAGGGCTGCACAGTGACTGATCACAGTAATCAGATGACCCAGAGCTGGGAGTCCTGGGCCCTGATCATCGGTGAAAGCCTGGTCTCTGTGCGATGTGCTCCAAGTAAAAAGACAGGTACGCCAATATGCGGCCTCACGGATAACGGCCCACTTCCATGAGGCGGCATATCTGTGTACCGTTGGTGGGAAGGGGTTAAGCAGTTACAGCAACAGGTTTTTTCTTTGCGGATAAAGGTATTACATAAATTAATGTAATTAATTTTTCGACCGGACTGGTCCGACTGACTTTTTGACGGACTTTCCCAACTAACGGACTTGCCTACACACGATCACACCAAAGTGTGACGGATTTGTACGTGATGACGTACGACCGGACTAAAATAAGGAAGTTGATAGCCAGTAGCCAATAGTTGCCCTAGCGTCGGTTTTCATCCGTTAGACTAGCATACAGACGAGCGGATTTTTCAATAGGAACTGGGTCCGGCGGAGTTCCGACGTAAAGATTTGAAACATGTTCCAAATCTAAAGTCCGTCAGATTTTCGACCGAAAAAGTCCGCTGCAGGTCCGATGATGCCCGCACACGGTCAAATTGTCCGTCGGACCAGTCCGGTCCAAAAGTCCGCTCGTGTGTACGCGGCATAACTGCCACTTTTACTGGACAGCTTGCTCTGTTAAAGAAAATTAATGCAGACACCACATATAAAAATTGGTAAGCTGCATTATAATAAGATTCTTGTTTTTGGGTTTAGAGAAACATGAAAGCTGCCATTGACTTTTCATTCAGCAAGGGCTAGATGCCTGCCTATCATGCCAACACTCTAGCTTCTATACTATGAATCACTAAGTATGTAAATAAAGATTAACCACTATATCCTGACTAAAATACATGCTTGTTCTGATTCAGAAAGTACTGAAGGCAGCAGATTAGCCACCAGCATTTTTAGTAGGAGGTCAACAATGGCAGCCCCATACTTCTCTTGGGAAAGGTTCATTTTGCACAGTTGATATATTAATTATATGCATCTGCTACATCAGTACTTTCAAACTCATCTGAAGAACGCCAAGCAATTAACACACTAACTTCATATGTTCCACCACCCCCCATTCACGATTCAGCATGTGCCTTGAACAGGATGGTTTGATGCCTTAATTATGACTGCTACATTTTCTTCCTTTCTGTAGGCTTGGATTAGATTTCTCCAGCAGGGTTGGCTCTTTTTCCACATTTTTTTTTTCTTGAAAAGGGGCCAGGTTTATGTATTTTTTTTTATTTTCCTCAGATAAATAAATTTCATTTAGCGAACTTAGTATGTGTAAGGTTTATCAACAGATCACAAATCTGCAGATTTTAAACACAATCTCAATGTCTATTTTTTCAACCAAACACAAAGTATTGACTCTATTAATGGAATGCTATTTTTCTCTACGGGTCAAGGACCTCCAGGGAACTAAAATATATTGTGATTGAAGTTAAAACCACTGACACAAAGATTCAGAAATTCAACTCTAAGAACTTCCCTCTGCAAGAACCTAAATGTTTGTAAATACCACACATTACATAAAGTGAGAGAATCCTGGGATATCACCAGGCAGGGTCTCCAAAACTAATGTCCCTGTTGGAAGATTTCCCCTTTATTCCTGTTCTGGTGACAATCTAAAATGTGGTATTTTCTTTTACTTTAACTTTCAATGATAACAGTAAACAGGACAAACAGAGAAGGTAAATCTCTCTAATGGGGGCATGGACAACAATAAAACCTGACGGGTTCTAATCCCTCTCCACTCTATCCAAAACTTAAAAAAATAAGTTTTGCCTTTATTGACGCTTTAATATGCAGTTGAAAGATTAAAATATTTGTTAGGCTGCTTTTACACTGAGGAGTTTTTCAAGCGCTATGCACTTTCACCCCTTTCCTGCCTAGGAGAATTTTCAGCTTTCAGAGCTGTCGCATTTTGAATAACAATTGCACAGTCATGCAACACTGTACCCAAACAAAATTGTTATTATTTTGTTCCCACAAATAGAGCTTTCTTTTGGTGCTATTTGATCACCACTTGGTTTTTTATTCTTTGCTAAATTCCGACCGTGTGTACGCGGCATTAGAGTTGAGGAATAACGTGGATCCATCCCCCAGACTGCAGCCTGTGACAGAAGCTGATATCCATACAGACTTAGAAATTTATGCTAGTATTTAAAATATAGGATTTTTGTACCCACTGTAAACCTTTTCTTAGGGTCGATTGAGGAACAAATGAAGTCATTCACTTTCAAGTTTTACTGCTGCCCAAAGGGGCATTGCACACTGGCAAACAAAAAACCTGTAAGCTAGCCCAAGATAACCCTCCTTCTACCTCCTCTTGAATGGGCTGTCCTATGCGCGTTTATCGCGTCAAAGAAACTCAGGAACCAAAATTTGCCTCTGAGCCAGCAGCATCTTTACACGCAACAATCGAGGCAAAATCGAACTCTCGTGTGCTATTAGGAATGAATGGCACCCAAACACGCGTCATACATTTTGCCATCATTTTAGAGCGATTTGGATTCGCAAGCGAAATTTTGTCTGTGATTTTGAATTGCTAAGTGAGAATGGGGTCTAAAAGTGTCTCACGGGGCCTGGCAGTCAAAAGGTTAAAGATCTGCCAAAGTAATTGAGGTGGAAAGTGGTGGACAACAAGATCAAATAGTTATCAACCACTGTTCTGTTGCTACAAAGATCCTACTTATAAGAACCTTGCACTGATTGCTTCTATCATCAAAAGATTTTTTATTTACTGGTGTGACCAACTGTTTTATGATGAGAATGATTCCAGAGCAACTGCGTGCCAATTTCATGTTGTATAGCGTACGATTGATTGCAACAATAAACCTCTTGAGGCTGGTCTCAGCAGCAAATAAGAGAACCAGTGGATTGGAGAAGCCTCTACTCTAAACAATGAATTCCGATTTTAAATCAAAGCTGGTTATAGCTGCTGCAACTGGCTTAGATAGTGATCTTGCCGATCATTTTAGAAAACAACAGACTCTCATCCAATTTAGCTACACATGTATATGGCTTAAGAACATCTGTGCTGTCCCTCTCAGCAGCAGAGTGGCAGTATCAACATATGTGATCAGCGGTAGTAGTTTCTTGCAAACACAAGAACACAAAGGATATAATATGTCAGCAATCAAGGACAAGTGTGTTAAGGAATGCAATAAACTGTTTCCATATACACACTATGGCAGTCAAGGCTACTACAAATTATGAAGTTTTCTTCGACTTTACTAAGTAAAGGGTTACAAGTAATTTTGAACTGAAATGTAAAGAGAACCAATTTAGGCAGAAAACACATAAACCCAACCAAGAGCATATACCATCGGCAGCTACATTTACTTTTAGCAGCTCCTGCTGATCACATACACTGATCAGCCATAACATTATTACCACTGACAGGTAACGTGAATACCATTAATCATCTTGTTACAATGGAACAAGAAAGTCAGTGGGATATACAGTATATTTGGCAGAAGGTGAACATGTTGTCCCTGAAGTGTTGAAAGCTGAAAAATGGTTATTGCAGTTTCTTGCGTATGGGGCTGCATAGATGCAGACTGGTTCTTGGTGTTCTTTCTGCCCTGTGTCCACAGCCACAAGTGCCTACAATGGGCACATGAGCATCAGAACTGGACCACGGAGCAATGGAAGAAGGTGCCCTGGCTTGATAAATCATGTTTTCTTTTATATCATGTGGATGGCTGGATGCATGTGCATCGTCTACCAAGGGAAGAAATGGCACCAGGATGCACTATTGGAAGAAGGCAAGTCAGAAGAGGCAATGTGATGCTTAGGCAATGTTCTGCTGGGACACTTGGGTCTTGACATTCATGTGATTGTTCTTTGACATGTGCCACCTACCTAAACACACGTGCTGATCAAGTACACCCCTTCTTGGAAATGGCATTCCCTGATGGCAGTGGCCTCTTTCAGCATGAACATATGCCCTGCCACACTGCAAAAATGGTTCAAAAATAGTTTGAGGAACACATATTCATTTGGAGATGTTGAGTTGACCTCCAAAATTGAAAAATCTTAATCCAATGGAGCATCTTTGGTATCTACTGGAAAAACAGGTCCAATCCATGGAGGCCCCACCTCACAGCTTATAAGACTTAAAGGATATGCTAGTGATGGCTTGGTGCCATATACCACAGAATACCTTCAGAGGTCTAATGGTGTTCATGCCTCAGAGGGTCAGAGCTTTTTTAGCCGCAAAAGGGGGACCTACTCAATATTAGGTGGGTGGTCATAAAGTTATGGCTGATTGGTGTATATAAATTTGTAAATATTTTTAAGGGCCCATTCACACTTTGTCATTCTTTAGCCATTACCGCAAATCACAATTCAGTACTACGTATTTTGCTAGATGGTGGAGAGTTAAAATGACAGCTTCATATGCCACTTGGGAAAGCTATTAGTGAGATTTCGGAGCTTGTGTTCCTGGGTCTGGACACCTGCTATGGATATAATGAGTAGAGCCCCCCTCTCCCTTTTGTACATTTTATTTTCTATCATAGAGGTGATGGTACATGCACTGATGTGCAAGCACACCTAATAGCTAGTGAACAGTTTCAACTTAATCTTCCCATTTTCAAGGAAGCAATTAGGCAAAATATATGTTTTGAATATGTTCTAGATAATCATAATGAGAAGTGAGAAGAATTACCTACAGTTGTCACCAGAACAAGTGCCCCCATAGGAAGATCCCCCTCATTCCTGTTCTGGTAACAACGTAGATTTCTGAATTATTGTTCACTTTCACTTCCAGTGACAGTGGGCATCAGGACAAAAAGAAGGATGACCCCCACAGTAGCACAGAAATCAGTAAAATACTGATGGAGGTTCTAACTCCTCACAAGTGTGTCCAAAACGAAAAAAAAAATATTGGCTTTAGAAAAGATAAGGGTTTATTTGCTGAAGGCAAATCCACATTGCAATTGAAAGTGCAATCGCTGTAGATCTGAGGGGACATGCAAGGAAAATAAAAAACAGCATTCTTGCTTACACGTGATTAGATGATAAAATCAGCAGAGCTTCCCCTCAGATCTACAGCGACTGAACTTGCAGTGCACTTGTAGTGCAGAGTGGATTTGCCTTTAGTAAATCAACCCCAATGTGCTTTCTACAGCTTTAGAAATCTTCACTGCGGGGTTTCCCTGTCCTCTTCCTGCTGCTGAACTTCTGGTGCTGTGGGGGTAACAGCTTGGGTCTCCAGGCTCAGCTGACCTAAAGATGATTCAACAGGTGATACGACTCCTCCTGTCCTCTCCTCCACTGAGAAAAATATCTTCACTGATTACACTACTTGTAACATGATTTGTGAATGCGGGTGAGAATCAGACCTTCTTTCCCGTTCACAGATTATGTTACATACAGTGTAATCACTGATTAAACTTTTCTCAATGGAGGACAGGGCAGGAGAGGGTATCCCCCCATTGTATCTGGCATAGATAGGGAAGGTAGTGGATTTTTTTTGTTGACTTTATGAGGTTTGTGCATCCCAGGGTACCTAGATTTGGGACTTCCATAACTTCCATTGACTTCCATACAGGAGCTTTTGTAGTTGCACTTTAAAGTGGTTCTACAGGCTGAAGGCTAAAGGCTTAAGGATATATTTTTGCCTTAATGCATTTTATTCAGCCCCCCTAAATACTTGCCTGAACCCCATCGTGATCCAGTAATGTGCACGAGAGCTTAAGCACGCAGTTGCGGCTTAACACTTATCACAGGATTTTTCCCTGTCCCCTACCCCTATCTTGTATAATGCAGCAGGGCCCTACACAAAAAGGGTTATATCTCAATGTTATGCCACGCTCTTGTCTACCTATTTGACAGCATACCCTCGGAAGGTGACGGAGAAATGGGTGTCAGATGTGGGTGATTTGCCTGATGACCAATAGGAAATAGCGCTGGCAGCAGTGCACAATAGCTCCTTAAATACATCTTAATGCCTGTCACAGTTATATATACTGTTAAGCAGGGTGGATTTGATTTAAATCACGATTTAGCCCAGGTTCACACTGAGCTGCGGGAATGAGCCATGAGAGTTCAGCTGAACTCACACGATTTCACTCCCGCATGTCAGTACCAATTTCAGGCGCGATTTCAGAGACATCTGTGCAGGTTTCTGCACAGATGTCAATGTAAATCCCAGCCCGAAATCGCAAAAACTACTTTTTGAAATTGGTGCAGCGCTGCAGATGAGGCGTAGTACCGATTAGGACGGTGCCATTGAGGACAATTGCTTCCGATTTGACATGCAATTTGACATGTCAAATTGCATGTCAAAACGCTCCAGTGTGAACCAGGGCTGAAATCATGATTTAAATCACTAGTAAAAAGGCTTGATTTAAATCAACTCAATTTAAATCATAATTCTTAAAGAGAAACTGTCATCTCTGTCCCACAGAGGCTCCTCCTCTGACCCGCTGTTGACTCACTGAAAGTCCCATTCACTTTAATGGATTGGCTGGTGATGCGGCAGTGACACAACAAAGTGAGGGATGTGGCGGCAGCAGGTGAGTGAATGCCCGCTAACAGGCGCTGCCTTGATGGATCTGAAATTACAGGTGCTCTTTAAGGCTGCATTCACACCTGAGCGTTTCATTTTCAGGCAGAAAGTCGCGTGTTTTTACAGGTCAAAAGTTCACCAATATAAAAAGCAGAAAAACGCCTGTAATCTGCCCAGAAAGAAGCTCATGTACTTTTTGTGCGCTTCAGGCGTTTTGCTTTAGGTGACAAAACGCTCAGATATGAACCGGTGCCATTGAAAAGAGTGGGATTTTGCTTGTTGGGCGTTTTTCGGGCATTTTTTCTGGCGTTTTACGAGCTGAAAACGCTCAGGTGTGAATGCAGCCCAAATGTAAGCACTTTTTCTTGCTGGTAGTTAGAATCTTCAATATTTGCAAACAAAATGAAGGTTTCTTGTTTAAAATAATAAGCTAGGTTAGTAAAACAGTGATATCAGAACAGATTCAATCATACAGTTTGTAGGGTTCATAGATTTGCAAAACAAAGGGATATAGGAATATTCCTGAACTTTATTTTATCTCATGGTTACTGTGTGAATGCATCAATGAAGTGCATGTTATCTCAGCTTGCAGAACTTGGATTCATTGAATGAGTTTACCAAAAATGTAAATATTGCAGAATATACAGCCTCATGCTACACCACTAAGCCCCATTTCATGCTGAATAAATTAAATAATTAATGCATGTTAAATAGATTTGTAAGCCAAAAGCATTTTAATAAAATAAATTTGATAAAAATCAAAAAAATCTGATTTAAATAAAAAAAAAATCTGATTTTTTTTAAAATCATTGATTTTTATCCACCCTGCTGTTGAGGGTACACTACACCCCTGTGAAACAATTTAAACAGGCCTCCTCAAGGAATCAATTTGTCCCAAATGTAGCAGGGATCATGGCACTCTGATACACGTTATGGTGCTGCCCAAAATTGCAGATACTGGGAGGCTGTTCTTAATACCATTAATCAAGCATTCCAAACTACCCTTACTCTGGAACCCTAATGCCCGGTACACACGATGAGATTATCAGACAAATGATCACCCATTTTTTTTGCATGCTAATCTCAGGTCGAATCTGAAGAGTTTACGAAAGTCATAAAAAAATTCTCGTACGACAGAATAAAAATTCGGAAGTGATGTCATGTGTTGTGTATTTGTATTGCATTTTCGAATGACAGCTGTACTGATTAAACAAAAATCATACCATCTGGCATTGTACAAAAAAAATGTTGTGCATGTCCGATCAAATAATATGCATGAAATGTCCTGATCGGCTCTTGAAAGCTCTGTACTAACGATCCAATTATCGTGTGATCGTTTCAAAAGCGGTATTTTTCGTACAATTTTCTGATTGTGTGTAACGGGCATACAGTAAGTGTTGTATCCTTGGTAAAGTTGATGAGGTGGTAATGGACCAGTCTGACAGGGAGGCGGGCTCTGGAGCACTATTTCAGGCATGTCAATTTGTACTACTCCTTTGAAAATACACTTCCCCTCCTACTTTTAAAGAATAGGTGGAACACATGGGTATTACCCTCAGATATGAACAGGTTATTTACCAGCATAGGGGTTGTCTGGATAAATTTAACAAGGTTTGGGGTGGCTGGCTGGATATTCCTGGCCCAACTCCGGCAGACCTAGTCATGGATAGATTAATATGTTGACATCTTTGTATCTATGTCTACTGTATCCTACCATCTGCAGGCCTAGCGTGTTTCAAGCATGCAGCAGGATGGCGGGGTAATTCTCAGTGACTCGGCAGTAGGGCATGGATTTTGACTAGTACTTCCTTGGTATGCTATTGGTTACCGTATCTTTGAAACTCCATTGTAGCTGTCTAGTCTCTTTATGACTTTGAATATAATAATATATATATGCAATTGTTTCAATAAAGTTCTTTTTGACAAAAAAAAAAAGTATATCTACACCCAATAAGAAAATGTATTGCAGCTTAGGAGTTCTTAGATGTGGTGGCCTAATTAGTTCTCATTTTAAACACTAAGAACATTTTCAGCAAGTTGAAAAAAATACCTAATGATGTTTTCAGCAATGCAGTGTCCTTGTCCCTGTGAAAAACTGAAATCCCAAACAAAGCTATCTTCCTTCCAAGCCATCTTCTGTAAACAAGCAATCCGCCCATGTTATGGAAAAAGGGAAGAGGTATTGTAATCCAAATCAGGAAAGCAGCCTAGGGTAACAAAATTTGTCCGTTATATGGTAGAGTGAGTGAAAGTTGCCACGCTGGGACTGGAAGGAAGTGTGTTGCAGGTGGGATTACTATGTGATAATAAAGGGAAAAGAAGCTTGAAAAAAGAAAACCAATTCAGCCACCACATCTGTGGTTTGGCAAGCTGCAATATAATACATATTTAGTTTTAAATTTAGTTACACTTGAGGGATAGAATTAGTGTATATGCTAAAAACTATGCACTAGTTTGCAGGTTGCACTGGTGTGAACATTGGCAAAGTGTGGGTTGGGGTCAGGTGTAAATCTTAAGCCACAGTCAAAAAGATAAATCGTTATACCTATCTTGGAGCTTGCATAAGTATGCAGGGATAGCACAATATTTATGCTAACGTTTGAAAAGGTGCTAGCATTATACAGTTATATTGTCATCCAGTATTACAAAAGTTTTGTTATTCATGGGCTGATTGTTGCTTAAAAAGATGCAATTTTTGAAGCCCCAATTCCCTACATTTTACATAGTACTACAAAATAAAAAGGCAAAAATAGGCATTTGATTCTGCCCTCTGTGATGCAGGATACAGTGGGTATAGATAAGAATCGCCCTTCTTTAACCACTTCAGCCCCGGAAGATTTTACCCCCTTTCTGTCCAAAGCACTTTTGACAATTTGGCACTGCGTCGCTTTAACTGACAATTGCGCAGTCATGCAATGCTGTACCCAAACAAATAGAGCTTTCTTCTGGTGGTATTTGATCACCTCTGCGGTTTTTATTTTTTGCGCTATAAACAAAAAAAAGAGTGAAAATTTTGGGAAAAAAAAAACAATATTTTTTATTGTTATAATAAATATCCCCAACAATGTGTTTTAAAAATAAATGTATTCATCAGTTTAGGCCAATATATATTCTTCTACATATTTTTGGTAAAACATATAAAAAAAAATCGCAATAAGCGTATATTGATTGGTTTTCATAAATGTTATAGTGTCTTCAAACTATGGGAAAGATTTATGGCACAGATCGGACACTTTTGACACAATTTTGGGACCATTGACATTTATAGAGCGATCAGAGCTAAAAATAGCCACTAATTACTGTATAAATGTCACTGTCACGGAAGGGGGCGATCAAGGGGTTAACTGTGTTCCCTAAATAGTCTTTCTAACTGTATGGGGATAGGACGGACTGGGGGAGGAGACATATCGCTGTTCCTACTTAACGATGTCTCCTCTCCCCTGACAGAACAGGGATTTGTGTGTTTACGCACATAAATTCCCGTGCTGACGCTCATGCCTGCAATCGCGGGTAGCCAGTGGTGATCGCGCCCGATGGCCACGCTCATCAGGCGCACACGCCCCCTGGCGGCTCTTAAAAGGGTACAATGTACCCATACGGGGTTTCGCCCAACAGAGCCATTCTGCCAACATATATTGGCGTGAGCCGGTTGGCAAGTAGTTAAAAAAAAATCACATTTTGTTGCTTTGCAGCCTGAAATGAAGACAGACACAGTGTTCATTTTATCCGGCTGTATTTACTGTAGTAAATTTAGTGCAACTTATAACATCCAAGTGAAAGATATAACATCAACATGTAAAAAAAAAAAAAACAAAAAAAAAAACAAAAACAGAATCACTGAGTTGGAAAAAGGATCACCCCCTCCTAAAAATGACTTTCAAACTCAATTAGGTGTAGCTAATCACATTCTCAATGGCACACAACGCTATTTGACTTTCAGCTGTGATCAGATGTGGTAATTTTGATTAGCTCAGCATGAAAAGAGCTTTCCTGGAGCATTTCAGTTCCTGGTAGTGCAACTGAAGCAAACAATCACTATGGGTGGCAAGACACAGACAAAAGATCTCTGGGATAAATTTGTGGACAGGCACAAGTCAGGAGATGGACACAAACAAATTCAAAGTCTTTTATCAATACCTAGAAGCACAGAGAAGTTGTTTATTAAGAAAATAAATACAGTAAATACAGCTAGATAAGATAAAATAAAAAAAAACTGTCTGTCTTCAATCAAGCTGCAAAGCAAGAAAATGTAATTATTTCAAAGGGAGGGTGATTCTTTTCTATGCCCACTGTATATTCCTAGATGCTGCAATCCTGGTCAAGAATAAGGCTTTTTTTGCACTGAATGAAAGCATTACACCTCCCTTGTCTGGACACACACCAGGCCTCTATATACTGAAGCCAGCAGACTACTTGACTTACAGCTGTAAATGGGATTATGTTTACTCAAGACCCTAACAAGATAAGCAGCCATGTATACCAGTCACTCCTGTATTGGCTTATGTGTTCTACATGTTCTACAGCCATCATTTAAATGTACATTTATATATGCTTGATGTGACTGTTCCTGATGTCAAGCTCCTTATATTTAAGCAATGTAAGGTAAAATAAAGCATATCTGTGTCACATCTGAGTAGAACACGCTCAAGCATATTGAATGTTTCCAGGTAAACACATAAAATACCAGAAAACACAGCATTTGCTCAACAACTTTTAAGTATCTTTCGATGTAAGCAAATCCCTGGAGTGAGACCTGAATGCACATCAAGTAATTATTAAATAATTTCACTTTGCTATAGTGTGCCCATTTTAACACTCTAACACCCTTAATTTGGAAGAGAGTGTTAACACCTGTCAAACGAAATTCACAAAAGAAGCATAAGCCCCGTATACACGGTATGATTGTTGGCAGGGGATTGTCTGTTGACAGACTGTTTTCCTAAAATCTTACCGTTAGTACGCTCCTTTTGACAATTGTTGTCCAATTTTCGGCCAACAAATGTTGGATGAAAGGCTAGTAAATTTTCAGCGGACAACGGCTTGACATCATATTTTTGTATGGTCAGTGCACAAATCCGTCACACAAAAGTCGAAAGTACAAACACGCATGCTCAGAATCAATGCTCACCAAACACAAAATTAGCAGAAGGGGCCCAAAGGGTAGCGCTCAAGAGTTGAAATTCCACGTAGTACGTCACTATGTTCGTGTTTGTGAAAAGACAATTGTGTACCATTAGAATGCAAGACAAGATCCTGGCACACACCCTTTCAACAAAAATCAGACGCTCGGTTGGCCAACAATCGTACCGTGTATAGGAGGCTTAAAGGAACGTGAAATGCCCAACAGACTGGTGAATGTGCACACTATGAAATTAAAGTGTTTGTTAACTCAAAAAAACAAAAACAGATTCTGTTCCCTTAAAGCATGTTATACAGCACAGCGCTTGTGCTGTGTCATTTGGGCCCCTGTATCACCTGTAATATCTGTCTAATCCTGCCTGGCTATGTCCTTCCCCTGTACGCTGACCACAATATATCAGGGCTGCTGAGCCCTGACACTGTTGTCAGCGTATGTGCCTCAGTCAGCCGCAGCCCTGCTCTCTGTCTCCTATGTCCTCTTCTACATCATCTCCCCCCTCCCCTCTCTGACTGTTTGCTCGTGTCAGTGCCCGCCCTGCCCCCGCTCCAGCTGCTCTCATATTTAACATTAAAAGCTTCCCATCCCCTCTGTATTAGAACAATAAGTTCCCCGGTGTCTGTGTTATATCATAAATATGCTTATCTGTACTGATAATACAACATCTTCCTGCGATCATGTGACTCCTTGGCTCTGTCTCTCCTCTCCTCCCCAGCTGACGTCAGCGACAGTGCTCGGCCCCGCCCGCTGGAACTGTCACCCAGGCAGAGGAGAGAAGAAAGGAGGTAACTGATCGCAGGAAGATGGTGTGTTATCAGTACAGATAGGAATATTTATGATATAACACAGACACAGGGGAACTTTTTGTTCTAATACAGAGGGGATGGGAGCTTTTTATACAAGTGGCTTAACCACTTTAACGAAGGAAGAAAATATTTCTGCATGGTAGGGGAAACACTGATAGTTTCAGAATTAGGGTGTAAAATGAATCCCTCTATTATAATTATACAGGATTTATATAGCGCCAACAGTTTGTACAGTGCTTTACAACAATAGGGCAGACAGAACAGTTACAATACAATTCATTTAGACCTAATTTAACCAATAACCCTTTATATAGATATTTTATACAACAATACATCATATACTTGATTCACTATCTGTTAATGTATAAACCATATTGTCTTTTACAAACTATTTAATTAATGCAAGCACTGTCTGTTTACATAGCAAACTATTTATTCTAAATGTTAGATTAACATGTTTGTGTTTATCGACAAGCAGATGTTATGCCGCAAAATGGAAACATGCTCCTTATCTGTATCCAAATCAATAAAAAGCTAGATTATTAAGATTATTGGAGCCATGAGGTTCGGAGTGGTGAGGTAGAGCAGCATGTCTGCATTTTTGAGCATCGCACCAAAGGTCACCTGATGTCTCCATCCGTTCCATCCAATCTATGAACCACAGTTAAATAATGGTAAGCCATGCCTTGCATTGAAAAAACACAAGGCACGGCCCAACCAAAACAGACACCAGCCCACACGCTAAAGTGGACAACGTGGACAAGCCCTTAAAGTGCCCATATCATAGATTATGGTAGATAAGCATGTATACACTCATCACCCCTCGCTGACTGCTGTAAGAAGCTGACTTACAGCAAGCAGTATCCAAGGAATGTCTACATGTATAAAAAAGTGTCTTAGACACTCTTTAGAATTAAGCTGTGCCTCTGCATTTCAAATGTTGGTGCTTGCAACAGATTCATGTACTTGTTGGAAAAAGGTACATGAATTTGTTGAAGGAGACATGGGGGTGGATGGTACTGAGGCTGAAGTGATCATACCAGCCAGGTTCAGCTGTGCTCCTAGCCACATATAAAGACAGGCACAGTGGCCAAGAAGTTGAGCTGCTGGGTGAACGGAACCTGATGGGGTTCCTGATGGACTAGTTCTCCACCAGGTCCTCCTTTGTGATTGACAGTGAGCAGATTCCATAGCCACTAGACAGCCCAATAGCAGCTATGGAATCTGCCCACTGCTTTCCACTTTCAATCACAAGAGGGGTGAACCTGATAGGTAACTTAGAGACTAGTTGCCCAACAGGCTGTCCTCTACTTTACAAACAACCATGTAATGCAAGGTCCTACTTAACCAATTCAATTTATGTTGAATCAGGTAGCATTAACATGGTGTGTTAAATCTGAAGGAGATATACAGTCATATCACAATGTTTGAGGCCAGCTTGACTGTCTCTTAGGATACTTAAACCTATCCTAATGCATTGTACACTAATGCTCCAAGTAACAAGATTTTTGTATTTACCAAAAAAATCGATTTTTTTTTCTAATTCAAGTCAATAGATGGAGACCGGAAAATAACCTAATAGCCCATAACCTGTCATGCTTCAGTTTTGTGAGCAAGCAGCAAATGTGGCCAACACAAAGGGTGGGGACCTGTATTTCTCAATGGAAAAATATTTTGTAGTAAGTTCAAAATTCTTATCTTCTTTAATGTCCATTGAAGGACACAGGAATATAGTAATTCTTGGACATGTGGGTTGTCCAAAAGCAAGCCAACTGAGGGGTGCGCAACAGCCATTGAAAGATCCAGATCTGGATTTCCAAATGAGAAAATCTCACTAGTAGAATATCAGAAGAAATTGTCTGAAAAAAGCTAAAATTATAACCACAGTATAAATTGCTACTAACAAGGAAGGTCACCAAGAATGAATTTAGTGTTTCAGAGCACAACAAGAAACATGGCTAGAGGAAGACTACCTGAAATAATGAGGAGGGAATGATGGGAGAAGACTCAGAGCAACAGATTAAGTGGTTGACAAAACAAGAATGTTTGAAAAGAGAAAGTAATGCTGGACAAAATATAAATAGGTCCCATAAGGTTCTCCAGACTTCCATCTATAAAACTCTGCAGCCAGGTAACAAGAGTGCTGTGTCTGTTGATCTTCCAGGGGAGAACAGAAGTAATAAGATGGATTTTCCTTGTGATGAAAGGAGCATTCATAAAAAAAACCCTCACTGTATAAAAAGGGGAAAAAATCAGAATTAGGGATCCAGAAACATGACTGTGTATCCAGCACTGAAATTGTGTGGACACTATCAGACCGCCAACACTGGGGAGGCAGACATTAGTCAGTGACAGGTGGAGAAAAAACTGTTTTAAAACAGAGCTTATAAGGAAGGTCTTTGTGATAGCATGAGTTGAAGAAAACCCTTTAATCGGTACAGCTGGTTGATCCTCTAACAGTGCATACTAAATCAATAAGAATGGAAACAAATGTGTGCAAATCAAAGTTATACAAAACCTGGTCAAATAGACTGTATGGTGCTGGTGGTAATGGTGCTGTGGCAGAACTGAATGTCTACAAAGTAACGAGAATGCTTATAGAAGAGAAAAAAGATACATCCAACCTCTTAGGGCACTAGCAAAAAACAAAAGCATGACATTTAGGATTGGGAATTTATTTGGGGACTGGCCTTTAATGTTTTTTTTTTTTCGGTTTGGCAAAGTCCACCCCCTGTAGGCAGCTGCATATAACCCAAATGTTAAAGAACTACAATATTCTTGTACAGCTTGATGGACGGTAGAAAAAATATCTATATATTGTGAAAGGCACTCTCAATTATGATAATAAAATCTTTCCACCATTTCTGTCTCTTTGAGCACTGATCCACCAGGCATCACCTGAGCTCGTAATGATTGCTGGAGTTCTGAGGAAGATATTGTGAGCTCTGAGAAGAGTCCAGCTGGACAACATAGATCGTTCTGACTTGTACAAGATGCAATTAGACCTTTGTGATGGGGGTGAATCATACAAGGTGAAAATGTGCCCAAAGGGGATGGTAAAGGTGTCTACTACCACACATTTCTTGCATTGAATTGAAGTTTTTTCATGCATTTGAATATATTACTGGACTGGAGCATGGATTTATGTATGGACATTCATGTTAATAATTTCACACATATATACAGATGCATATGATCTAAAGTTTGCGTAATGGATTTATTTAAAAACATATGCTTTGTTATTTAATTTAGCACAGCATATTCACATGCACCGTCAATTACGATAATAAAATCTTTCCACCATATTAAAATTATCACTTTTTATATCAGACTTATGGGCAATTAATATAATTACACTTTTTACCACCGAAAATAAAAGACAAACATTTGAAGAAAAGATCAAAGATGATATGGAAATAAAGCAATAACCTCCAATTCAATTGCAGTTGACTGTAGATAAGTGAAATGTGTATTCTAGTAGGTTGCTATGGGTTACTGCATTCTGTAAAATTTTTTGTGCCTTACTAAAAAAATCTGGAAAGTGTGGAATTTCTGTGACTGTTTCTGCTGATCTAATACTCCAAAGAGGTGCATTAATTCATAGCGATAATAGAAGAATTGCTCTAGACTTCTTAGTCCATGAAGGCAACAATGTGCAGCCTATGAGCATTTTGAAAGCCATATTTTAATTGGACTGGTTAAACCCACAGGAGAATTATGTATCACACACTTTGTGAGAGATTCACAGTTCACACAGCTTCTTATGGCTATGTGAAAAAGCACACACATGGAGGTGTAAATGTATTTACTTAGCTTTGCCGGAAGCACTGATAATAATGCTTTACTACGGATAATCTATTTTCTACTATTTTCCCACAGACTGTTCCAGAAGAATAAAAGAATGCAATATGGAAACCATATGCAGGAATTGCGACTCTTTGGCTCAAATATTGGGAAAAGGCTTTGCTATACAAAAGTCCAGAGACAATTTTACAAGCAGCATGCAAGATTCTACAGTAAAAAGGCAAGTAAATGTTTCAATGCAGGACTGACTGTTAGAAAGGCAAATCCAGACCATTAACCTTAGCTGATACCATACTAACTGGCTATAAATCTCCACAAATACAGTAGCAGCAAATGTGGAAATTATACTGTGTACTTTTCACTTCTCCACATACTGTATCATTTTACAAAGAACTACATAACAAGGCTTTGCTGCAAGCTCTTTATCTAAGAGCTAGTTGCTTATTTGATGGTAATCATCTAACTATATGACTGAGTAACATTATTATAGCAATTAGTATACAATATTACATAGCGTACTTGAGAAAGCGGGGGAGAGCAACACTATGAGCAATCACTAGTACACAAATGAAAGTAAATGCAACAGAAAAAAAATAAAACTATTAAGCAGCTATACATCAAAGCACTACACAACTAAGTTTAAAAAATGAGAATACGGCTCTATGGAACACAAGCGCAAATGATTTTACCTTGTCGTGATCTGTTAATAGAAAGAAGCTGCCAGAAAACTGAGGGAAGGAAAGCAGACACGTATTTTTAATATCTTTATTTATGGAAGAGGCAGCCTGATATGACGGTTAAATGCCAGCTCCACTATCTGTGCCTTTTCCTTACAAATTCATTATCCTTCCTTACAAATGGGCTAAAAACAGCATTTCTAAGCCAGCAGTCATTGCATCTAACGTGGATGTTCTTGTACAAAAGGGGCACTTACTGATTTTCTCCTCGTCTCTGGAAAAAGGGAAGCAGCAGAGCTGGCCCATGGCACCTTGTTATTCTGCTGATCCTCTTCTGTGCAAACACCTCAAAGTGCAGATTAGTGCACAGGCTGGCAGAACACTGCTTATTCCACAGACAAGGGAGGGGAGCAGAGGAGGAATTGAAGAGAAGGGAACCAGAGGCTATAGTGAAGGAAAAGCTCCTCCTCCCTGTCCTGCTGTTTGATGCAATTGCTTTAGGACTGACAGCAGAGGAGACAGCATTACATTGAATCATACATGTGCAAAGCTTCTCATCTGCACCCTGAATAATTATCGCAATGCTGTTCATGCTACACGAAATAGAACAACTCTCCCTTTCTAGACATTTATGAATGCAAATATAAGGAGAGAGCAGATAATTATATGTCAAAGCTTAGGTCATCAAATATCTTTAAGTATGAGACCATTTGGAATAAGAGTAGTTTTTTTTTTTTTTTTTTTGCAAAATTGATTTTATTTTTATTCATTGAGCGGTTTAGGAGAAGACTGCTTATTTAGAGTTTTTTTTTTTTTGGGTAGAGGGGGTTTGGGGTGTATGTAGGTTAATTTCTTTAATTTAGGGCTCTGTCACAAGGCCACCCTTCCAAATCCTACGGCTGTACATATGCTGCAGCAGTAGCAGCATATTCAAGGATCCTTTTACAGAGACATCATCCACTCAGTCAAGCTTTTGTTAAGGAAAAAAGGATTCGGGGCTGGTTCATACCAGGATCACAAGGGAACACGCGTCTTCCGGTGCAATCTCATGTGGTGATTCCTTTAAATGGACTGGATCGCAACAAAGGTAGTGCATGCACTACTTCTAAAAACGTACTGCACCAAACTGCATGGTACTGCGCTTCCATGCAATTTTGTCAGTTTGCGATCTCTGTTTGGGGTGCAGTTACATTGGCACCCACATACAGATTGCAAGGGCAGGGCATTTGAACTTAGTGTGGGAAATCCACCGCGTTCTAGTGTGAACCGGTCTTTAGTTTACATCAGTTTTTACATCTGTCTTCAGTTCAGTTTACATCAGATTAAACTTCAAGAGAAATTTTAGGTCAAAAATAAAAATGGGTGAACAGGCAAGAAATTTTAATGCAGAAGAGAAGTGCTTTCTGACTGAACTCCCGCACATGAGCAGGCGTGATGCCATCTTCACCTGGCCAACAAAAGCGGCCGACGATCATGTCCTGGAAGCCAGCCACCCAAAGATGTCAGTGGCCAGGTGGGAAGTTTGGAGATACTGCATCGCTGGAGCCGAGGCGAGTATACTTCCACTTTCAGTTTAGGTCAGCTCTATTCTGTTCAGTTTACATTAGTCTACATCCATTTTTGGAACCATTTTTTTTTGTTTTTTCAGAAACCAATCATAGTTCACAAAATATAAACAACAATGTTTCTTGCCTAAAAACGGACATACACAAAACAGAAATAAACAGATGGCATCCATTTAATCTGTCTAAGGCCTCATTCACAAAGGGTAATTACATCCATACCCCATGCACACCATGTTTTATCAGCACGGGGATGCATTGTTGAGTGCATCCCAGTGACAACAATGGGACTACTGCCATAGGGATGCATGCAACTCCTGTGCATTCCCGTGCCGGCAGTCCCATTGTTGTCTACTGGGACACAGCAGCTGAGTTTGGGGACACACATTCACACAAATGTCATACTGGGATACAGTGGCTGTCCATGCCACCGCTGTGTTCCAACGGACACGAATGGGACTACCCACACAGAGATGCAACACCTGTGAACAAGACCTAAACAGAAAAAGAGACAGGCTTGTTCCATTTTTAAAGACTTTGAATCATGCTTCAAATCTTTCCGACAGACTTGAGTCCGGTCGAAAAATCCGCTCGTCTGTATGCTAGTCAGATGGACGAAAACCCACGCTAGGGCAGCTATTGGCTGCTGGCTATCAACTTCCTTATTTTTGTCCGGTTGTACGTCATCACATACAAATCAGTCGGACATTGGTGTGATCGTGTGTAGGCAAGTCCGTTTGTTCAAAAGTCCGTCGGAAGTCTGTCAAAAGTCCGACGAAAGTCCGCCGGAATGGCCGTCGGACTTTTGTTGCCGAAAAGTCCGCTCGTGTGTACGCGGCCTTATACATTTTTTTTCTTGTGCAATTAAAAAAATGTAAACAAACCAAAATTACAAAAAAGGGTGTCAGGAGGCGGCATTAGTGCCTCCTAAATGCCTGTCAGCCGCTGCTACAACACCTTATGCATATATGCACCACATCAGCTGGAAGTAGTTAACATTCTTCCAATTTTTGTTGAAATTTGGGGAAAATTAAACCTCTACAATTTGCTCATCTCTAGGGATCAAATACCAGCATCGACAGCAATAATTGTGCAGTGTACAGCGTGGCGTGCATCTGACTTTAAACACAGGAATTGGTTAGAGATATTATTCAGTACACTAAAGCCTCGCTCGTCCGTTTTTTGTTGTATGCTAGTCTCATATCAAAAGTGAAGAGGTTACTCACCATACACAAATTCTCATACAACAGAATACAACTTCAGAAGTGACATAATGTGTTGAATAGTTTTGTATGTATTCTTTCGTTTCCCCAGGCCTTAATCCTATTGAGAACTTATGGTCAATCCTCAAGAGGTGGGTGAACAAAAAAAAACCCCACAAATTCTCACAAACTCCAAGCATTGATTATGCAAGAATCGGCTGCCACCAGGATGTGGCCCAGAAGTTGACAGCATGCCAGGGCGAATTTCAGAGGTCTAGACCTAATGTAATTGTCAATAGAAGCCTTTGACACTTATGAGATGTTTGTAATTATACTTCCGTATACCATAGTGACATCTGACAAAAAGATCTAAAAACACTGAAGTAGCAGACTTTATGAAAATGTATATTTGTGTAATTCTCAAAACTTTTGGCCCAGGCTGCAATGCTACAGGAAAATTGCCACTAAACCAGACCACACAGCTATTTTCCTGTAGCCTGTCCACCGTAATGATGCCATCTAACCTACTGTACCTTGATTCCCTTGTAAAGATGGTATCTGCCACCCCTTCTTGCCTGCCAGATCGTGCACCCAATGCTCTTCAATTGTAAGATATACTGCTTTTTGGAAAAACACCTTAAACAGAGTTCCGCCGAAAAAAAAAAAATATTAAAGTCAGCAGCTACAAAAAGTGTAGCTGCTGACTTTTAATAATCGGCCACTCACCTGTCCCACGGTCCAGCGATGCGGGCATATGAAGCCCGCTTCTCTCCTCCCTCCTCTCCATGGTGCGAGCATTCTTACTGTGGGCGCCCGGCTGTGCCTTCACAGCCGGGCATGCACTGCACGAGCCGCGCTGCACGCTGTAAATGGCCGAGCAATCTTCTGGGACCTGTGATGTGTCCCAGAAGATTGCAGGGAGGGAAGGGGGAGAGGTGAACTTCTTTCTGGTGCCGTGGATCCCCAGGAGGAAGTGGGAGCTGGATACCTCTAAAAAGAGGGTATCCGCCCCCCCCCCAAAAAAATTACATGCCAAATGTGGCATGTCAGGGGGGTCACCATCACTTAAAGTGGAAGTTCCATTTTTGGGTGAAACTCCGCTTTAAGCTCTGTACACTCTTGAATCCACAAACCCCAGGCTCCTCTCTTTCACCACCTTACAGTATTTCTGTACAATACAGTCAAAGGCTTCCAATCCACTTTTGAAGGGTTACCCAAAGCCTTCAATGATATAACTGATATTCTGACATTCATGCAATGTTTTGAAATACATCACCTTCCCAGTCCCTCCTTACTGACCTTCTCCACCTCTAATAATGGATGTTAACCAGGCTCCTCTCTTTCACCACCCTACAGTATTTCTGTACAATACAGTCAAAGGCTTCCAATCCACTTTTGAAGGGTTACCCAAAGCCTTCAATGATATAACTGGTATTCTGACATTCATGCAATGTTTTCAAATACATCACCTTCTAAGTCCCTCCTTACTGACCTGCTCCACCTCTAATAATGTTAACTGTGGCATCAACTGCCAGTGTCTTCTTTTGCCATCTATTGTACCCTGCCATATTTGGCTGTGCTGTATGATTTGAGTACAGTTGCCATAGATACCATTGAAAAAGCAGTTACCACCACTCCATTATTAATGTCTATGGGGAAAATGAAGCCAGCATCCCTAAATTCAACAGCTGCAATATCCCTCTGTATGAACAGGCAGAAATAATATTACCAACTGCACCCATGTTTCTCAAACATACATATCTGGTTCTAAAAGCATTATAAAGAGGTGTATGTGGGAATATGTCACATCCATAGGAAACCATGTTAAAAGGACTGTAGTGTATTTCCGCAAAACTGAAAATGCACTAAAAAATGCATAGGTATGAACCAACCCTTAGGAAACTGTTTCATTCCTAGTGATACAAAACCATAAGTACTCAGTGGTGAATCCAGCATAGGGAAACCATGACACAGTTCACCAATAACCAAAAAATACCTTGAAAACCAATCTCACAAGCATAACCAAATCATAAGGTGGTAAGTCCTATATTGCTTGCTAAATCAAATACAACATTAGTATCTTTGTAATACAGATAGACAATTCTAATATATGGTCAGGAATTATTTACATTTATTTGAAGTAATATCCAACAACTGTTTGCTACAAGAAAATTCCTAGAGATGTCAGCATTGCTGTTATGGCTATTTGTTGAGAAATTAGAAAGCTTTGATGTGATATTTTCATTGGGTTTGATTTACTAACACTGGAGAGTGCAAAATCTGGTGCAACTGTGCAGTATTGATGTGAGTGCAAAATTCATTTTAAAAAGCTTTTAATAAAAAATACTACTCTTCTCCCCATTTCTCTTCTAATGCTGGTAAGAGTTTTAAAAGGGATGGAGGCATTTCCAAGGACATTGAAGGGAAAGCATCCAGAGGCTAAATCCACAGAAGATTGCCAGCCACTGAGTCTTTTGGAGGTCAGGCTCTCTGTACTCACGGACAGGCCAAGAAAGGGGCTGTCTGCATCTTCTGTGACCTTCTTCTGGATGGATCAGGCAGATGATGACTCTGGGTTATTCTGTCAGGAATCGGTTCCTGCTTTCCCTGTTACGGCGCATTCTTCTCAGGCGCCTAGTGCGTCTTGGGCCTTCTGTCTTCAGGCGTTCGTGGCGCATTTTTTACAAGTTTCTACGAAATGAATGGTTTGGCATCTGCAGATGCCTTTTTTTGGCCGCAAGTTTTTTGTAGACTGCTGTTAAGAGGGTCTAATCCCTCTTGAAGGGGTATCGTTCAGGTTGGGTTCTGGCTTGTCCTGTGTGAAGCTCCTGTTACCTGGTTGGCTTTTGGGTTATAGCCTTGGGATTTTTGCGCTGTCCCACCCGTCATGTTTGGCACTTCTTTGGGATGTCCCTACCGTTCTGAATAAAGAAGGCTGTGTCTGTCAATGAACGAATTAGAAAATAGGATTTTTTACTTACCGTAAAATCCGTTAAATCAGTTAATTGACAGACACAGCACCCACCCACCCCTCTATGGAGTTTTTTGATATTTCTATTACTGCCTGCTACTAAACTGAATACCTGGAGCAGGGAGGGGGTTATATACTGACGGAGGACAGCCTATGGGCATAGCCAAAGGTTGTTTTTTTTTCTGCCTAGTCCTACTCCTGCAGAGATGATATAACCCTAGAGTTCTGAATAAAGAAGGCTGTGTCTGTCAATGAACTCAGAGAAATGGATTTTACAACATTTTTTATTGACAACCGGAAATATGACAGAAATTCATATTATAAACTAAGACAATCAATATTTAAGCACTTCAGTGCTGGACACTTTCACCCCCTTCCAGCCCAGGCTAATATTCAGTGCTATCACACTTTGAACGCCAATTAGTTATGCAACACTGTACCCAAATGACATATTTTATATTTTTTTTAAACATATAGAGCTGAAGGTGATCGGATCTGCTTCCAGGTGAGGTGGGATACAAGATTTAGCCACATTCAAAAGGTGGCACACAATACATTTTTTATGTGTCTCACCCAGTGTTTGAAAATCATGCAGAAAGAAAAAAATTGGGTCTTCAGGAATCTCAAGTTCACTGAATTTTGGATTGATCCTTCGGACCTCTTTCCAATAGTACCTGATGCTAGGACATGACCCAAAGACATGTAGTAGTGTCCCTCTCTCCTACCAGCACCGCCAGCATCGATTGGAAACATTTGGAAAATTTCTATGGAGGATGGCCAGGGTACGATATCACTGGGATAGGATCTTATAGTGATTTATTATTTAGTGTGTGAAAGTTATAGAGTCTATAATCTATGATAGAGATATATATATATGAAAATTGATCAGTCCTGATGGTTGTAAAATGCCTGGACAGTACAAATACCCCCCAAATGACCCCTTTTTGGAAAGTAGCAGTCATAGGTATTTACTAAGGGACATGGTGAGTTTTTTTGAAGTAGTTATGCCCCGTACACACGATTGGAAATTCCGCCAGCAAAAGTTCGATGTGAGCTTTTGGTCGGAAATTCCAACCGTGTGTGTGCTCCATCGGACTTTTGCTGGCGGAATTTCCGCCAGCAAAAGATTGAGAGCTGGTTCTCTATTTTTCCGTCAGAAATTCCATCTGTATGCAATTCCGACGCACAAAAACCACGCATCGTCAGAATAAAGTACGAGACAGAAGCGCTCGGTCTGGATTAGCAGAAGGGTGGTGCGCTTCATATGGAACTTCCCTTTTCTAGTGCCGTGTGTGTTGTACATCACTGTGTTCTTGACAGTCAAAAGATCAGAGAACTTTAGTGTGACCGTGTGCGTGCAAGCCAAGCTTGAGCGGAATTCCGTCGGAAAAACCATCCAAGGTTTTTCCGTCGAAAATTCCGATCGTGTGTACGGGGCATAACTGTTTGTCACATTTTTCTGGAAAATGAAGAACATTTTTTCACAATTGTCTTTTTACATACTGTCACTAGAGCAGAAGAGCATGATCATATGATTGGTGTGGCAGTGATTAGGGATACTGACTGGTGACAGTATTTAAAAAAGAAATTAATAATAATAATAATCATTATGACCAATCACGAAGATCATCACAATACTACACAATGAATGGGGATGAATGAAAGCCATTCATTGTGTACAACTGTCAAGAAAATTATGTGATTGGTCACAGCGATCACATGAAATCGGGGCTGGCCCAGTACACCGATCTGTCAGCCACTGTGTAAGGTGGTGCAGATGAAGCCACAGCGTGGCTGCCAGAGCGTGTGTGAGGCGAGCAACTGGTAGGAAGTCATATGAGCTTTCATCCAGCTATAGTAATATGATGGCAAGCAGTTAAAGGCTAAATTCACCATCAAGGAAAAATTAAATAATAGAGATATTTTTGCATGCAAAAAAAGGCACATTTATTATTTTTCCCACAGCAGCCTGCAAAGCATTACACCTGCGTTAAGTGGATCAGTGGATCACGGGTGCAGTGTCAGGCTCCTGCAGACACTTCCTCCATCTTTTTCAGGTAGAAAGCTGGAGGAAGTGTCAAAGGACTAAAAGTATGCTGAACAGGGGGGTGAGGGTTGGTGTGCTTGGCAACATGTTACACCCTTAATACGGGTGTAACATATAACATGGTCCTAAAGGCCAACTTAGCCTTTAAACAGTACAAACAATATGTAAACATTGACATTATTCATAAAAAGTATTATGACTGACTTTACCATTAAAGGTCAAAACAGCATGACAAAATGTGAGCAAGACTAAGGTTATGAAAGACATGGGGCACCCTGCGGCAAACAATGGGCATGGCTAATGGAAGGGTCCTAAAGGGGGATTGAACACAATCTGGCCTGGTGTAAACACTGCACACATATACCACAGTCCTTCCACCCACAAAATACTAATTACTGCACCAAAACAGACACAAATAAACATTAGGGCAAAGGAACAATTCTTTAAATAAAATGTAATGTTTCTGGCACATATCTTTTCATGCACACAAAAATGATATTTTTGTCCTACTGAGTCTACCTCAACCACTTCCCTCTGACCTGGTGCATATATGCGGCCTCTCGGCAGATGGGCTTTAACACAGAGCGGCTGCATATATGCGCCCATAGGTAAACAATTTACTGTGCTGAGAGCGTGCTCCCAGAACAGTAATAGAATGGATACCGAAAAGCTCCCAATGCATACTTGCGACTGGGAGCTTTCCGATCATGTAACCACTGTGACTACCAATAGCAGTGGTCACAAGATCAGAATGTCCACCTCCACTACCTAGCATTTAAATCCACTTAAAGGAATGGGAGGTGGCGGCAGGAAGAGGCAGGGCTTTTTTTCAGCTGGAACTTGGTGGAACTCAGTTCCACCACCTCTGGCTCAGGCCCTCTGCTCCCCATTATTACTTGTAAACATTGAAGTCCGGCTTCTGTGTTTACAAGGGACAGTTTGTCTCTTAATGGCTCCCACAGATCTGATCTCCTGAGTGGACAAGGAAGATGCAGGTACAGAGCAGATCCCAACTCCCCCACTGGATCATCTCTCTACAAGTGAGAGAGGAGCCACCTACAGTGTGTGGGGAGGTACTAGAGCCAACAGGGTGTCTCAGTTTAATACAGCAACCCAAGTAAGACATGTGGAAAATGGTGGAGCTTTTAAGGAGGGACGGAGAAGATGGGGGCAGTGGAAGGGGGGGCTGCATGCAGAGGTTAGAGCTGAAGAGGGGTAAAAGTGAGATGTGGATGGGGGATGCAGAGGTAAGCAGCTGCGGAAGAAGGCTAAACTCTGCACTCTGTGTGTAGTGCACCCCTTAACTTTGCACTGTGTGTAGTGCACCCCATGAACTCTGCACACTGTATGCAGCGCACTCCTAAACTCTGCACTATGTACATAGCACAACTGCAAACTCTGCACGTAGCACACCCTGGAACTCTGCACTCTGTATGTAGCACACCCTGGAACTCTGAACTCTGTGAGTAACATCCCCTTCCCCCCAAACTCTGCACTCTGTACGTAATGCACTCCTGGTATTTAATGCCCCTTTAAGACCCTTGAACTGTTAATGAAATTTGACCACACCCACTATTTGATGTGGTTTGGAGGGTGTGTGTGGAGGGAAGGTTGGTTTTGGGGGGGTCGCGGTTGAGTTCCTGCACCTAGTTTCTGAGAAAAAAAGCCCTGCGAAGAGGAATTCATTAAAACTAGCAACTGTTGAGACAATGAACACATTTCGTCAGATCAATATAGAGTACATAATAATTTATAGAGTGCAAGGGTCAGGAGTAAGTAATAAACAAAACAACACATAGAGTGCAGCACCCAGGATGAGAGTCCTCTCTTATATCAAAATCCTCAGCATTCCCTCTATAAATTAGAGTCCCCAAAGTGCCACCTTACATCAGACCCCCCTAACGATCTCCAAAGTGCCTTTTTACATCAGTGCCTCCAGAGTGCACTCTGGAGCATGTAAGGGGGCACTCCCTTAGTGCCCCTTACATACTCTTCATGAGTGCCCCCTTACACAAACCTACAGGGCCACAACTCGCGAGTAGATGGAGGGAAAACACTTTTAAAAAATCCTTGTTGGCAACTATGAACTGCTCATGTGCAGTTCCAGAGCCAGACGATTAGTGAACTACAAACTCAATCTCAACTCGTGCGGGGGGCATGTGAATATAAGCCACACCCACTGCCTGATCCAAGGCCGTGTCTGGCAGTTCTCTAATCAGATGACTCCAGCACTGCATATGCGCAGTTCAGAGTTAGCAACAATTTAATTTTTTTTACTGACTCTTCTCCTGCCTATGGACATTTACAGACAGGAGAAATGTGTCTGTTTTTTACAAACCATCCATAAATTTATGGCTGGTTGGCAACACTGGATTCCATGAACACCTCTACAAAGTATTTATTGGGGGGATGTTGTTCTACTTCTATACAATTTTTAAAGCTGACGTATGCCCTAAAACTATTTTGTACATTTGCACAGTAAAAAACAGTTATATCTAATGAAGTTTGCCACATTTTGTATTCAGTCTGACGATCCCCATAAGTGCCAAATGTATAGTACTGAGACTTTTACATCTGTCTGTAATATGAATATCATATAAGGTTGTTTGCTCGGCACCTTACCCATTTAGAAAAAGCCATGCATTATTTTCTATGAATGCAAGGCATTCTGTGAATGGAGGGAGCGTGAATACCACAATCCCCTTCCTCCAATCAAAGATTTCAGCTTTAAAGGTATTCTATGGGCAAAAATAAAGATAAACAAGGTGGCACTTAACACAAAAAATAAATTCTACAGATTCTTGAGTACAAACTATGCTTCCCTTTAGAAAGCACTGTCTGCAATGCAACCAGCTACCAAGGTTCCTGGCTTTGGCCTTCACCCCCCTACCTGCCCACAGGACCATTTCTGCTGGTTGACCTAACTCATAGTAACATAGAAGCAATTGGGTAGGAGGTAGAGCCATGGACAGCAGTAGCTAGTTGGATTACAGATCACCTTGGGTTTTGAGGGTACCTGAGCACACCAAAAAAGAAGAAAAAGTGACAGCAGGCACCCGAGGGTACCTACTGTTGGTGGCTTTTTTTGGTATATGTATTTGTATGTGGCATCTCCTGCTGGGCATGTTCTCCCTCAATTTGCATATCAGTGTGTAGTGCACAATTTAGTACTTTTATCCTGGCAGGTTTTTTAGTTCTGTCGAATATTTACATTTAAGCCATGATTTACAGCAGTTTCCTCTGGATTTTTACCAAAGGTTTCAATATCATTAAAAAAGAAATTCCAGGAATGATGCTAGGAAAGGAACTCAAGAGATAAGTACAATGTGTTAATTACAGTGCCTTGAAAAAGTATTCATACTACTTGAAATTCTCCACATTTTGTCATCTTACAACCAAAAATGTAAATGTATTTTATTGGGATTTTATGTGATAGACCAACACAAAGTGGCACATAATTGTGCAGTGGAAGGAAAATGATAAATGGTTTTCAAATTTTTTTTACAAACAAATCTCTGAAAAGTGTGGCGCGCATTTGTATTTAGCCCCCTTTACTCTGATGCCCCTAACTAAAATCTAGTGGAACCAATTGCCTTCAGAAGTCACCTTCTCACCTTCTTAGTGAATAGAGTCCACCTGTGTGTAATTTAACCTCCCTGGCGGTATGATTATTTCGGATTTTAGGTGCTGAAAGCGGTACAATTATTTTGCATGGAAATTTGGCGTTTTATATTGTAGGTCTGTAAATCTTAACAATAACACACTTAAATCTGTCCAAACCAGAGTCTAGTAGATATCCCGGGTATGATAAAGTTTGAAACACAAAAACATAAATTATAATATAATAAATAAAAATAAATAATTAAAAAAAAAAAATAGTAATAAAATAAATTTCCCCACAATTCACTATCGCTCAATTCTGCAAGTGTTCTAATTTACTATCGCTGTTTTCTAGCTGGTCTAAAGCCACTTTTGACGTAAAGGGACACTTTTTGGTTGCTATGGACAATCTCCAGTTTCCAGGCAGAAAGAACAGTGTATATCATGTAAAACTGCATGCAGGGCATGGGCCAAAGCACTGGGGACAAAAGGGATGTGAAATCATTTCATACAGTACTGTAATCTGTAAGATTACAGTACTGTATGTGTTATGATTTTTACTTTTTTTTGAATTTGCCGCCAGGCTCCGCCCCCGTGCGTCGCGCCGCTCGCTGGGAACAGAGCCTGGCACGGAGAGGCTTCAGAGGAGGACGGAGCCCTCGGACACTGTGGGGGACATCGCAGGATCCCGGGGACAAGGTAAGTAAAGCCGCCCCAGGATCCTGCAATGCGATCCCGAGTGTGGCTCTGGGTTACCGCTAATGGTACTGAATTTTAACCCCGAGCCACACTCGGGAATACCGCCAGGGAGGTTAATCTCAGTATAAATACAGCTATTCTGTGAAGCCCTCAGGAGTTTGTTAGAGAACCTTAGTGAGCAAACAGCATCATGAAGGCCGAGGAACACACCAGGTCAGGGATAAAGTTGTGGAAAAGTTTAAAGCAGGGTTAGGTTATAAAAAATATCCCAAGCTTTAAAAATCTCACAGAGCACTGTTCAAGCCATCATCCGAAAGTGGAAAGAGTTTGGCACAACTGAAAACCTACCAAGACATGGCCATCCACCTAAACTGACAGGCTGGGCAAGCAGAGTATTAACCAGAGAAACAGCCAAGAGGCCCATGGTAACTCTGGAGGAACTGCAGAGATCCACAGCTCAGGTGGGAGAATCTGTCCACAGGACAACTATTAGTCATGCGCTCCACAAATCTGGCCTTTATGGAAGAGTGGCAAGAAGAAAGCAATTGCTGAAAGAAAGCCAGAAGTCCCTTTGCAGTTTGCAAGAAGCCATGTGGGGGACACAGAAAACATGTGGAAGAAGGTTTTCTGTCAGATGAGACCAAAAGTGAACTTTTTGAGCTAAAAGCAAAATGCTATGTGTGCTGGAAAACTAACATTGCACATCATCCTGAACACACTATCCCCACCATGAAACATGGTGGTGGCAGCATCATGTTGTAGGGGTGCTTTTCTTCAGCAGGGACAGGGAAGCTGGTCAGAGTTGATGGGAAGATGGATGGACCCAAATACAGGGCAAAATTAGAAAAAAACCTGTTAGAGTCTGCAAAAGACTTGAGATTGGAGCAGAGGTTCACCTTCCAGCACGACAATGACCTTAAACATACAGCCAGAGCTACAATCGAATGGTTTAGATCTATGCATATTCATGTGTTAGAATGGCCCAGTCAAAGTCCAGACCTAAATCCAATTGAGAATCTGTGGCTCTCCATCCAATCTGACAGAGCTTGAGCTATTTTCCAAAGAAGAATGGGCAAAAATGTCACTTTTTAGATGTGCAAAGCTGGTAGAAACATACCCAAAATTACTTGCAGCTGTAATTGCAACAAAAGGTGGTTCTACAAAGTATTGACTCGGGCGCCACCCTTTTCATATATTTATTTGTAAAAGATTTTGAAAACCATTTATCATTTTCCTTTCACTTCACAATTATGTGCCACTTTGTGTTGGTCTAGCACATACAATCCCAGTAAAATACATTTATGTTTTTGGTTGTAACATGGCAAAATGTGGAAAATTTCAAGGGGTATGAATACTTTTTCAAGGCACTGTACATTTACCTCAGTGCTGTATTTCTTGACCCTGAAAACACTACACAGTACTGTTTACAGGTGATTTCTGGTGCTTCCACATATTTTATTTGAATTTCATCAACAAAAGTAATATCCAGAGACTGGAAGTGGTCTATTAACAGTACTGCTGTTCAATGTTTTCTCAGAATGGGCAGGACGCGTAATAATTACATTTACTTTGCACAGTTCCTTAGAGAAAACCCACTGTGGAGTTTTTCAACACATTGAAGGTATTTAGTGTATCGCAGATCCCATCATTCACATCTTTAGACATTTCCCGACCGGCTCACGCAGATATACTGCGACAGAATGGCTCACCTGGGCCAAATCCTGTACGGGTACATCCTACCCTTTTTCGGTCACCAGAGGGGCTGCATGGCGAGGAACCCGATGTGCATGGCCGGCGGGCACGATCGCCACCGGCCACACACGAGCGCCAGCACAGGGATTTGTATGTGTAAACACACAAATCCCTGTGCTGTCAGGGAAGAGAAGCCATATCGTTTGTTCCTACTAAGTAGGAAAAATGATATGTCTCCTTTCTTAGTCAATCCTATCCCCACACAGTTAGAACACACTTAGAGAACACAAAATTAACCCCTTGATCGCCTCCTAGTGTTAACACCTTCCCTGCCAGTGACATTTACACAGTAATCAGTGCATTTTTATAGCACTAATTGCTGTATAAATGCCAATGGTCCCAAAAAAGTGTCAAAAGTCTCCGATCTGTCCCTCGCAATGTTGCAATACCGCTGAAAATCGCAGATCACCACCATTACTAGTAAAAAAATAAAAATAATAATAAAAATGCCATAAATCTTTCCCATAGTTTGTAGACACTATAACTTTTGCACAAACCAATCAGTATATGCTTATTGCAATTTTTTTTGCCAAAAAATATGTAGAAGAATATATATTGGCCTAAAATTTGGGGGATATTATAGCAAAAAGTAAAAAATATTGTTATTTCTCAAAATTGTCGCTTTTTTTGGTTTATATCGCAAAAACTAAAACAACGCAGAGGTGATTAAATACCACCAGAAGAAAACTCTATTTGTGGGAAAAAAAGGACGCAAATTTCGTTTGGGTACAGTGTCGAACGACTGCGCAATAGTTAGTTAAAGCGCCGCAGTGCCAAATTGTAAAAAGTGCTCTGGTCAGGAAAGGGGTAAAATCGTCCGGGGCTGGTGGTTAGGGTGTGAAAGTCAAAACTATACACATGGAAAACAACTGTAGCCATAATGATTATTTTCAAGAAAAAAAAAGCTGGTAAATTATGCAAAATTTGAAAGCAACCATGCATGTATATGCAGAATACTAACAAAATTGTTTATGAATAGTATGCAGCAGATATAAAAAAAATGCTTAAAATGAATACGAAGAAAATATAATAAAATCTTCGACACATGACATTTGTGATGACCCTCTCCTCCCTTTCAAAGCACACTTCACTGTTCTATTTTATTATTTACATAGTGACAATGGTGTGTTTGTTGGCACATTAATAATATCTCTGTCCTAACTCTGTATGCACAACTAATTATTAAGGCAACATGAATAGGTGCCAACATTTTAACCTATCCTTGCATTGCACCTGCTCAGAAAGTACTCTCTTTTAGAAAACCACCTTTCTTAAAGCTGCAGTTTAAGTATGGCAATTTTCACATAGTTACATTGGTCCACCTTGGATCAATGTAAACATAAACTGTATGTGCCATACGTGTCAAATCCCTGTGGAAGCTGGAAATCACTGTAGTAGGCACCACTTGTACAGTGATCACCTCTACCTTCCAGGTCCTGTGCCAAGTGGCTGCCCTGCTGCATACGGAACAGAGGAGGTTGTTCACTCAACATTAACAGAACACTTTGCATTTTCTCAATGTGATTTCACCTCCCAGCCTCTCCATTTCGCCCAATCAGAAAATGGTTTGCATTCATTAAAAAAAATGGCTAAACCTAAACTTCAGCTTTAAAGTGTATAAATATTCACTCTAGCAAGATTTTAATATAAAAAATATTTTTATAAGCCTTTAATGTTTTAAGCCTACTGACTGTAAGTTATGTCCGATTTTTCTGTTTTTTATTTTGGCTCAGACTTTAATGTATGTATTTCCTGTATATTGTTTTTGTTTCAACCTGCAACCATTACTGAAATACAGCTTGTTGCATGATCCATGTGATTTCAACTATGCAACATAGTATCCATCTGTACCATGTACAGGCGTTAGAGTCACAACAGATGGGCGGCACAGTGGTGTTGTGGGTAGCACATTCGCCTAGCAGTAAGAAGGGTTGCCGGTTCGAATCCCAACCACGACACTACCTGCCTGGAATTTGCATGTTCTCCCTGTGACTGCGTGGGTTTCCTCTGGGTACTCCGATTTCCTCCCGCACTCCAAAGACATGCTGGTAGGTTAATTGGATTCCATCTAAAATTGTCCCTTGTATGTATGAATGTGAGTTAGGGACCTTAGATTGTAAGCTCCTTGAGGGTAGGGACTGATGTGAATGTACAATGTCTATATGTCTATGTAAAGCGCTGCGTAAATTGATGGCGCTATATAAGTACCTGAAATAAATAAATAAATAAATAAATAAATAAATAAATAAATAAGCACAGGTTAGACATTTTTCTAGGGATTCAAACCGATCTTTGGAGACAATGCAGAGAAAAGATGGTCCTGTATACAACCAGTCATATACCCCAAAAAAGGCTATCCAACTGCTATGCATGTCATAGGCAAAATGGACTGTCCCAAATGCAATGAACTTATATGAACCATGTTTATATGTTGTCCTTTTCCTGTAGTAAAATGTATGATTTTACTGAATGAAAATGCATATATTTATATTATAGGATGTGGTGCACTGTTGTGTGCTACATGCTCTCAGAAGGTCCACTGCAAATGAATACCAAATGCATCAACGTACATACCCAAGCAAAAAGATGCAAATGCATTTAAACATAAGCATGACCAGCTTTAAAGTTTAACTAAAGGCAATTTTTTTTTTTCAATTTTGGATAGAGGAAATGGATTAGAATACCTATTAGGTTTTCATTGATACCTCTGCCCCCGTTAGAGAGATTCACCCTCTCTACTTGTCCTGTTTACATGTATCATCGAAAGTGAGAGTAAAAGAAAACCCTCATTTTGGGTTGTCCCCAGGAAAGTAATAGAAGGGAAATTTTCCAACAAGGATACTAGTTCTGGTGACCTGAGTGTCCCCAAGGAATTTGCTTAATTTGCAGGGATTTTATCTCACTTCCTGCTTTGGCTATGGGACAGGAAGTGAAGGTAAATCTCCCCAATGGGACGCAGATGGCAAAAAATAAATGGACAAGGCTTATAACCCTCCCTTACTCTATCCAAAAAGAAAAAAAAAGTTTTGCCTATAGTACTACTTTAAGTTAAACTTCAATTTTGCAATTACAGATTCCAAAGAATTATAATTTTTCAAACACTGCCACGTATTTCAATACAGTTGTAACTTTCTGTTTTTTGTGGCCTCATCTAATTTGCAATGTAGATATGGTAGTATGCCACAAGTTGGTTGCATAGCTGCCTGCCAAAAGACCAGAAAACTCCATTAACATTGAGAGGGGGTATGATTGTGTTTATTTTCTGGACCTGGTTGAATCAGCATACTTGTGGCATTTAGCTGACCTAAAGCAGTAATCAATTAATTAGCTGCCGCCATTTGAACCACCGCAGGACAGTAGGGGACCAGGTTATCTGGTTAAGCATGACATGGTGTTCAGGAGGACACACCATTTCAGGTATTCCCCACTATCCCCTAAAGCAGACAGATTGAGATCAAACAAAAACAAAGTTCAGAAAATGTTTTTGGCCAATATTTTTTTATTTTTAAGTTTAACTGATTTTCGGTTTAAATTGATTTATATATTTCAGGTGCATCAAAACAAAATATTTGCAGTGTCTTACATTGTTCATTTTCTGTTTAAAGCAGCCACAGCCTGAGCTGAAAATCCTGTGCCTTGCAAGCATGCTGCAGAGTCGAACTTTTGCTCTCTGTGGGGAAGAAGTGGTCTCACTGCAGAGGTCTGACACTTTCCCTGCTAAATCAAACCTTGCTGATTGGGGAGCTTGGGCTTTGACTCAAAAGGGGGTGTTTTAGACCTCTCCAAATCATTGTTTCCCCACATAGCATACTAGCAGGACACAGGCTTTTTCACTCAGGTTATGGATGCTATACTGCATCCAAAATGGTTGTGTCATTGGGTACTTTCAGCTCATTAGCACTTGTTCAATGAGATAAGATAGGCATCATTCCTTGAAGTATATCTGTAATGCCAGAAAAGTGGGGGCGGAGTTACCTGGCCACCCCTGGCTTTAATATGCTCTGTGTTATTGATCTGTAACAACCTTGCAGCAAATAAAGAGTAAGTTAAGGTGCAATGAATAATGGTTCTTCAAGGCTAGAAACTCAGAAAGTACTGACGTTCTTAGATGTTATTAATATGACATCTAGGCAACAAGTATTTTCACAAGGAATGCTAAGCAATTGCAGCCTATATACTGTATAACCTTGGTATGAGTTACTTTTAACATATTTGACTACAGTAAAAAATAGCATCTGTCTGCTTCTGTGCGGAGAGACAATAGAATGCTGCTCTTGGTTTCTGCAGTTGCCTGGCTTTCATGCTGACTCTTTTCCTTTTAAAAATCTTGGTACCACTTGAAACAGCAGCATTCAACTCTCCATGCCAACAGGAAATCATCTAAAATCCCTAAAGTGATTGTAAAGTCTTTTTTTTCTATAAGAATGACAAACATGTTATACTTACCTGCCCTGTGCAGTGGATTTGCACAGAGCAGCCCTGATCCTCTTCTTCTTGGGTCCCTCTTCTGTGCTCCTGGCCCCTCCCTTCTGTTGAGTGCCCCCACAGCAAGCAGCTTGCTATGGGGCACCCAAGCCGAGTCACAGCTACCGGTGTCCATTCAGACACAGAGCCACGGCCCCGCTCCTTATCTCTCCTGATTGGCTAACTAACTCTGATTGACAGCAGCGGGAGCCAATGGCACTGCTGCTGTGCCTCAGACAATCAAGAGGGAGAGTCTCAGACGGCCGAAAACACTCATGGACATTGCTGGACAGAGATGGGGCTTAGGTAAGTATTAGGGTTGCTGAGGGGGGCTGCTGCATACAGAAGGCTTTTTTTTATCTTAATGCACAGAATGCATCAAGATAAAAAAAACCTACTGCCTTTACAACCCCTTTAATTAAACAAATTTTGCATTTACGTTTTTTCCACTTCCTAGGTTCTTGAGGTACTGGTGATGTAACCCTAGCCTTGCAGATGCATTCTGGGAAGTTCCTGTCACATGTTCAAAGGGGCAACCCTCTGGAAGATTTCTAGGCAGAGTTCCAGAAAGTAAAGGTAGATGGAGTCATCTGCCCTTAATGAAAATGGTCACCACTAGAAGAATGGGGAGGTAAAGAAAAATAAGTTATGCACAGAATAAAAGGCCTGCAATTATCTACAAGTATCTGTAGATTGCCATTGCTAAACATTTCTTAAAGTGCATTTCTTGATAAGGGTGAAGTTCCTTCTTAACACAAGTTAAATACTTGTTCCAGAGCAGTGACTCAGAAATTATTGAAGACTCGTGCTACAAAATGACAGTGTCACCTCTGCCTACTCCCCACCTCCTTCGTATAGTTCACATCCAATAAAAATATTGTTAGGGAGATTGTGGCTTGACACACAATGCAGCAAATGTGCAAGGTAACAGCCCAAGTGCAGATATTTTACCCCTGGAGTCCTAGAAGGATAATATACTTGTCTACAGTATCTACCAAATGTCAGCTTTTGGTGGTCTAACAACCCTTTAAATATTCCTTAAATGTCACAAGAACCCTCTGACATGTATGGTGAACACATTATAACACTATGCTTTGGTGCATGACCAGAAAATAATCAAGCCTGCACATAAAATCTATGCATTGTTTTGTATGTATGGTAGTCAGGGTGGATAAAAATCAATGATTTTTTTAAAATAATAAAAAAAAAAATAAAATCAGATTTTGTTTTATTTAAATCTGAATTTTTTTTTATTTTGATCAAATTTATTTTAATAAAATGCTTTTGGATTAAAAATCTATCTAAAGATAGTTTTCTATTTAAGATACAATAATAATTTAGTTTAGTTTCAGCATGAAATGGAGCTTAGTTATATAGCATGAGGCCGTATATTCTGCAATATTTACATTTTTGGTAAACTCATTCAATGAATCCAAGCTCTGCAAGCTGAGATAACATGCACTGCATTGATGCATTCACATAATTTCACAGCAACCATGAGATAAAACAAAGTTCAGGAATATTCCTTTATTCCATTGTTTTGCAAATCTATGCACACTACGGTCACCCACTTACCTGCTGCCGCCATGTCGCATCACCAGCCGTCCCATTAAAGGGAATGGGACTGTCGGTGAGTCAACAGCGGGTCAGAGGAGGAGCCGCTGCGGGACAGAGATGACAGTTGCTCTTTAAAAATTATGATTTAAATCAAGAAAGGCTTTTTACTAGTGATTTAAATCATGATATAAATTGACTAGATTTAAATCAAATCCTGATGATAGTTATAGTAAAATACATCTACGAATATAAACACATATCCTTACTGCCATCTGACATTTCAAATATCTGATGAAATGTACTGCTTCTGTGGCTGCTCCTTTAATAAATTTTGAAACCGATTTGGGCTAATACTCATCCAAGAGCAAAAGACTGAAATAAACAGAAGCATTCTGTATAACTGTAAATGTATACATTTTCTATTTGTAACATGCAATAAGCTTAAACCAGGGCCTCTTTTGCCGCCACTCAACTCCCTCCTCATCAGCAGAGCAGCGCAGGGAAGTGTCAGTGAGACATTAATGAATTCCAATTTCAGAATTCCCCAAGCCACTGTGCCCCCACACATTGTAAAAGATGGGAAACATTGTTTGGTTCTCTAACTTTGCTGTAGCTGCAATCGTCAGCTTTTGTGATGGGGAAGAGTTTGGGTGCAGTTCTGCTAGGGGGGGGGGGGGGGGGGTCCCTGTTTCCAGGAGGAAGAGGAGGACTGTCGTTGGCCACTGCTAAAACCAATCACAGTCCTGTTAGCCCCACCCACAATCTGGGAGAAGATGACTCACTTGGTTGCCACTACCAATCTCAGAAAGAAGGGATTTCGCTATGATTGGGAAAAACCACAATCAGGTGACAGTTTGTGGAAATACTGTTGAGCTTCTGGGAACTTTGTTGAAATTATTCCTGAAGTCTTGCTTCACTTACTACTGACCCCCTCTGCACTCTGTGTCCCTTTAAGTCACAGCCAGTATTGAGCGCAATGAAAATCACACCCAACTTTTGCTGCGGCGCAGAACGCCGCACTTTTTCTCAGCTACGGGGGGCCCAACTTATGATCCTGCACACAGGCCCACTGCTTTCAGAAAATACCCCTGACCTGAGTTCATCATTGTGCATCCATTCCAAATGCTTGTATGTGACATCACAAACATCACATACAAGCAAGTGGGCTGGACAGGTAGATGTGTTTCATCTCTACTTCCTTTCACCACTCTGCATATCATAGATGAGAAGAGGGTACAGCAATGGAGTAGATGAGCAGGAGGGTACAGCGGTGGAAAAAATGATCAGAAGGGGTTCAGAGGTGGGACAGAAGAGCAGGAGGGTACAACAGTGAGGCAGATCTGCAGGGATTTACAGTGGTGGAAGAGATGAGAAGGGGGTTCAGCAGTGGGACAGATGAGCAGGGGGGTTCAGTGTTGGGGCAGATGAGAAAGGGGTTCAGTGGTAGGACAGAAAAGCAGGGGGGTAGAGCAGTGGGGCAGATGCGAAAGGAGATGTATTGGTGGGGCAGGAGAGCAGGGAGTACAGAGGTGAGACAGATATGCAGGAGGTACATTGGTGGGGCAGATGAGAAAGCGGGTTACAGTGGTGTGGCAGATGAGCAGATGGGTTCAGTGTTAGGACAGATGAGAAGGTGATTCAGTAGTGAGACAGAAGAGCATGGGGATATGGCGGTGGAGCAGATGTTCAGGGAGGTACAGTGGTGGGACAGATCAGAAAAGGGTACATGGGGCAGATGAGCAGGGGGGTTACACTGGTGGGACAGAAGAGCAAGGGGGTACAATGGAGGGGCAGATGTGCAGGAGGTACAGTGGTGGGAGTGATGAGAGGGGGGGATCAGCGGTGGACAGAAAAGCAGGGGGGTACAGGGATGGGCCAGATGAGAAGGGGGTTACAGTGGTGGAAAAGATAAGCAGGGGGGTTCAGTGTTTGGGCAGATGAGAAGGGGGTTCAGCGGTGGGACAGAAAAGCAGGGGGGTACAGCGGTGGGGCAGATGTGAAAGGAGGTGCATTGGTGGGACAAATGAGCAGGGGGTTACAGTGGTTGTGCAGAAGAGCAGGGGGTACAGAAGTGGGGCAGATGTACAGGGGGGTACAGTGGCAGGGCAAAGGAGAAAGGAGGTACATTGGTGGGACAGATGAGCAGGGGGTTACAGTGGTGGGACAGAGGAGCAGGGGGGGTACAGAGGTGGGGCAGATGTGCAGAGGGGTGCAGAGGAGAAAGAAGGTACATTGGTGAAACACGTGCGCAGGGGGTTACAGTGGTGGGGCAGAAGAGCAGGGGGAACAGAGGTGGGACAGATGTGCAGGAGGTACAGTGGTGGGGCAGATGAAAAAGGGGGTTATGGTGGTGATGAAAATAGGGGGTTATGGTGGTGGGGCAGATGAGCAGATAAGTTAAGTGTTACGACAGATGAGAAGATGGTTCAGCTGTGAGACAGAAGAGCATGGGGGTACGGTAGTGGAGCAGATGTGCAGGGAGGTACAGTGGTGGAGCAGATGAGAAAGGGGGAACATTGGTGGGGCAGATGAGCAGGGGGTTACAGTGGTGGGAAAGAAGAGCAGGGTGGTGCAGTGGTGGGGCAGATGTACGGGGGGTTACAGTGGTGGGACAGATGAGCAAGGGGTTACAGAGGTGAGGCAGATGTGCAGGAGGTTACAGTGGTGGGGCAGATGTGCAGAGTGTTACAGTGGTGGGCAGATGTTCAGGGGGGGTACAATGGTGGGGCAGATGTGCAGGGAGTTACAGTGGTGGGGCAGATATGCAGGGGGGGCAGTGATCTGAGGTGTGAAGGTGCATGAATTGGGGCTCATCTGAGGTGAGAAGGTGCATGAATTGGGGATCATCTGAGGCGTGAGCGTGCAGGATGTTAATTTCTCACTACTACTCAAGTAGTTTACAGCATTTACTTTATAAAAAATCCTTTTTGTGATTGAGAGTGTGAAGTTGACATTTTTTGTTCAATTTCTTTGAAAACATTTTTCGGCTCACTGCGCTCAAAAGGTTGCATACCCCTGGCTTAAACCAACAAATCTTTCTAAACAAGCACTGATACATTGTTAGCATGTCTAGAAATGGTGCCTGAACAGAACTTTCAAAATGTTACTTAACAGTTTATGTGTCGTCATTTCTAACGGGTGACTCAGAATGTCCTTGGCAATAATCCTAACTCTGGTGCAGAAGCAGATCATTCCTTAGATAGTCACATGCGTTTAACAGATTTTGTAAAATAAAAAACTCAGCTGAAACATGTATACAGTCTAAAAATAATAAAACAAAAGGAGTGATAAGAAGTATTGTGTGGCTTGCGACTCAAAATAGTTCAGTTGAAAAGTTTACTGTCTTTATCCTTTTCAGCGATTGGATTTAAAGTGAGCATAAACTGACTGAACCTGCTCCGAATTTGATGACCTGATGCAATATTCAACAGAAGACTGGGCCTGTTAGCTTAGGTTCAGGCTGCATAGTCATGCTTTTTTGGTGCTATTTGTAGTGTGTTTTTAAATGCGCTTTTGATGCATTTTCATGTGTTTTTTGTAGAAAGAGACCGGTTGTTGAAGGAGAAGTATAGCCAAAGCTCGTTTGGCTGTACTTCTATGGATCACAGGAGTGCAATTCGTATTGCACTCCTGTGTGACCCATTTTCAGCACATAGCGGGCTGAAGTCCGCTCTCTGCTGACGTCACAGAAGTCAGTCCAGGGCTCGCATCAGTACAATGGAAGTTGGGATCTGCCAGATCCCTGGACTGATGCCCATCTCAGCAAGCCGCTGAGAGTGTGAGCTGGCCGCCCCCACCCTCTCCACAGCCCAGCGCTCCAGTAAGCGAGGAGGGGGGCAGAGCAGAGAGCTGTGACTGACAGTCTGCAGCTCTCTGCTTGGGGAGCTGTCAGAACAGAACGATCGGCGATGTTCGATCACTCGGTTCTCAGTGCAGAGGCACCGGGGGACAGATGCAGAATCAGACCGATGCTGCATCCACCTAGGAAAGTATGAATCTGGGACAAACTTGATTCCCATACTTCTCTTTTAAATACAAAACCCTGCTAAAAATGCACTAAAACATATATACAGTACATGAGTTTTCATGCACTCCCATGGAATTATATGGGGCTAAAAACACACTATGCTGCACCAAAAGAAGCACCTGCAGGTTTTTCAAAAATTGAACTGTGCCATGTTGCATGCATGTAAACAGGTACCATACAGAATAAAATGATTCCATTCTCATAGATTGCAGCACAATGTCAGACATAGCAGAAATTGCACTAGTGTAAACAGGGTCTGAGTTTTACCCTAAAAGGTGCAATAGCACACATGCCTTGTTGAATGTACATTATGTGGTTTTGATAATTGCACTATTATAGTGACAAATTTGTGAACAATAAAAAACACTGGTTAAGGGAAAGGTTTGCTGGTACTGTGTTCTTTTTTTATGTTTTCGGACAGTGCTATTTATCTAGTTTCTAGAGAACTACTAAAGTCAGATGATATATATTCCAGAAAGAGAGAACTGCATTGAGCTGACATTTTTACACCAAATACTGCATGTGTATGTCCCAGGTAAATGGAGCTTAGATAGATGCCATTCCAGCTGTCATTCAAAGGGAGATGTGTCAAACCTTAGGTCTGAATTTATGGTACACAATTAATTAAAAGAGAACATGAGTTTTTTGTTGAGAAATCATACTAGGTGGATGCAGCATCAGACCGATACTGCATCTGTCCCCCGCCAGCCAGTGGTGTATTTTGGTTTTGTGCTGCCCTAGGCAAGACTTAAATCGGGCGCCCCCCATCTTAATTTGGTGGAATGTGGGGTAGTAACATGCTGTATTACTGGGTCAGTTAGGCAGCTCAGATAGGCCTAGAGAACACAGTTATTAACCCTCTTACCTGGTTATCGTGCATTGCAGGTGATTTACTAGGCTGCTCTGCGCTGCTGATCCAGTCACATAGTGAGCTGAGGGTGCCAGTATATATATGTTTGAATTGATATGTAGAGGTTGCAGTTTATGGCCTCGCACAGTGTAAACCCACAATGTTATATGTATAATGGTATTTTTTGATGGCACATCACTATTATCTATAGGGGACTATTAGAGTTCTCTATTTTCACCTTATCTAATACTAGGGGGAACCATATGTCAATGTGCACGGTATCTATCACGATTTTCTTTATCACATAGAGAAGCTTACACTTTGGTACAATTGAATGTTGATTTTTATAACCTTTACTGGGTAATATTTAGTTTGTAATTATCACTTAATTTGGGCATAGGAGGGACACGCTCACCACTCTAGACAGTAGTCAGCCCCCTCCTCCATTCAGCTCATTATCCCATATACCTATTAGGTAGCGCCACACCCCAATATAGATATATTTGCAATTAATTGGAGGATCCCTAGGGAAGCTCCTTTGAGGGGGCTGCACACCCAATTACTGTCCTAAGCGCAGCCATCATATATATTTAATCTCCTGTACCATGTCCCCAGTCTCTGACCATCTCCTGTACCATGTCCCCAGTCTCTGACCATCTCCTGTACCATGTCCCCAGTCTCTGACCATCTCCTGCACTATGTCCACAGTCTCTGACCATCTCCTATACCATGTCCACAGTCTCTGACCATCTCCTGTACCATGTCCACAGTCTCTGACCATCTCCTGTACCATGTCCGCAGTCTCTGACCATCTTCTGTACCATGTCCGCAGTCTCTGACCATCTCCTGTACCATGTCTGCAGTCTCTGACCATCTCTTGTATCATGTCTGCAGTCTCTGACCATCTCCTGTACCATGTCTGCAGTCTGACCATCTCTTGTATCATGTCTGCAGTCTCTGACCATCTCCTGTACCACGTCCCCAGTCTCTGACCATCTCCTGTACCATGTCCCCAGTCTCTGACCATCTCCTGCATAAAAATAATTTTTTAAAAATAAGTTTCGGTATCGGTCATTTTCGGTATCGGTTTTCAGCCCAGTGCATTTTTCATTTTCGGTATCGGTTTCGGCACCAAAAAACCCATTCGGTGCACCCCTACTACTAATCACTTGGTTTTTAGTGGTCCGTTAGCAGAGAGGTGGTGACTATCAGTCACCATCACTCTGCTCTGCCCCACCCTCCCTACGCTCACTGGAGAATGAACTACACTCTGATCCATAGGAGAAGCACAGCTAAAACTAGCTTTGGCTGTAGTTCTCATTTAAAATACACATTTATTAGGTATCACTTCTACTTCCTGTGCTAAAAAGAAATATTGAAAAGAAACCCATAACTAGGCAAGTAGAAGTTGCTTATTTTAGACTTCACTGCTTAATCATTTGTCCAGATCAGTGACTTAAAGTGTTACTAAACCCAGGATCCTGCATTCACTATGTCTCCCACAGTACACAGAACATGGAAATGCAATTATTTTAGTAAACATAACCTGCTAAATACCTTTTCTCATCAGCAGTATATAGCAGTCTTGTGACTTCTTCGAGTGTCTGGTTAAAGCTTGTAGGAGGAGTTTTCATTCTGCACTGACTGTCCTATCAGGATGCATGACCCCTGGCCCTCTGTGTGGATAGTACTGATTGGCCCTGTGCTGATCACATGCACCCTCCCAAGAAAAAAAATAAAAACTCTCTAGAAATACACGTTAAACTGAGTATGTGCAGCCTGTCCCCTGGCTCTGTATTATCAGGCAATATTATTGGGGACAGTGGAAGGAGGAGAGGATCAGAGGAGACAGGATCAAATGGCCTTTTTACACAATGCGGAGGATTAACCCCTTAGATTCCACGGTGAGTATAACAAGCATGGTTTACTGCATATACAGTCTGATTTTACTGTTGTGGGTTTGGTAACACTTTAATAGGTAGTGAAACCATGATAAGGATGATAGCTTCAGAATCTGCACCTTTACAAACAAAAGCCTTTCTAAAATTAATGCTATTCTCCTGAATGTACATGAATTCAAAACAAATCAAATAATACAACTTAAAGTGGTTCTAAAGCCTTAAGGTTTTTCACCTTAATGCATTCTATGCATTAAGGTGAAAAACCTTCTGTCCTAGCAGCCCCCCCCCCATCCTTTTCCTTAACCTGAGCCCATCCAATCCAGTAATGTGCATGAGCGGAGCGGCTCCTGCCACTGTCTCTCTCTTCTTTGGATAGATTGATAGCAGCGGGAGCGATTGGCTCCCGCTGCTGTCAATTAAATCCGGACCGGGGCCGAGTGCTGCTGTCTGTGCCAATGAACGCAGCAGCAGGACTTGGGAACGAGCACGCATGGGTGCCCCCAGAGGAGGAGGATCGGGTCTGCTCTGTGCAAAACTATTGCACAGAGCAGGTAAGTATAGGCACGTTTATTATTTTTATATATATTAAAAAAAAAAACAAAGCTCTAAAACCACTTTAACATATAACATTAAACAGTGCAATAAATAATCATAAGAGAAAAAGGAGTGCAAAGCAGCCTTATAGTACAGTAAGCTTTATTAGTTTAGCCAAGATAAAAACAATAATTATGCACTCACAAGCCCAGGGGGACAAAACAGCATAAGACTATGCGGAGACAGCGATATGCTGGTTTGTCCCCCTGGACTTGTGAATGCATAATTATGGTTTTTACCTCGGCTACACTAATAAAGCTTACTACACTATAAGGCAGCTTTGCACCCCCTTTTCTCTTTTGTTTCCCTAGATGTTACAAGGCAGCAGCATGGCCATTAGTTCACGTTAGATATTTAGTGTTTAGAAAACAGTAGAACCTCCGGGATATGAGTTTTATATGCCGTGCTCGTATCATTGTACCAAGTTATTCATTTTATTTTATTTCACTATTACTTTGGTTCTAATTGATCATGGTTTCTATTTTTAAAGGAAGATACATTTCCTTTTGTGTTTACCTATTCAGGCCCCTTTCACACGGGGAGGATCCGCTTGATGGACCCTGCTTGCTCAGCTGGGATCGCCCCGCTGATCCCCGCTGAGCAGGCGGATGACAGGTCCGTCTCCACTCACTGTGCACAGTGTGACACAGTCCCGCTCTACTCTATGGGGAGATTGGGTGAAAACAGACCACGTGTCCATTTTCATCCAATCCACCAGACACATGGGAAATAGAACCACCATCCGTCTGGATTTGGTGGACAGGATCAGATTGGATAGCAGCGGGTGTAAGCAGACATGTCACCGCTGCTCCATAGGGGTGAATGGATGGTCCAATCAGGTCCGACTGAAAGCCCACTTTCACAATGAGGCACTTTACAGGCGTTTTAGCGATAAAAATAGCGCCTGCAAAATGCCTCTCCTGTTACTTTGCTTTCACACTGGAGCGGTGCACTTGCGGGACGTTAAAAAAAGTCCTGCAAGCAGCATCTTTGGGGAGGTTTAGGAGTGGTGTATACACATTGAAACCAATTGGCAGTGCTGCCGAAGCACCTGCAAAGCACTTCAGCAGCGTCACTTTGCGGGCACTAGCAGCCGAAAAGCACCCCACTAGCAGCCGAAAACCGCCGCTAAAATGACGGTAAAGCGCCACTTAAAACTAGCGGCGCTTTACCGCCGCCACTCTCACCGCCCCAGTGTGAAAGTAGCCAAAAACTGACAGGCAGACCTGATTGGAAAGCCCGTGTGAAAGGGGCCATACTCAACACACCTGTCAGATTGTTGCAGTTTAGTAACTCTTTGGAGATACTTTGTTCTCTATACCACCTGGTAGTGATCCAGGCTACTTTATAGGATTTTTATCTTACAGCTCACAGGGTCAATGAGTAATGAGTGGATGAACCAGTATCTTTATTCAACCTTACAAACTATGTAACTATATTACATTATTATTGTGATATTGGGGGATTGTTAGCTCAGGGATAGTAGCAATTTCAGTCAGTCATGCCAGTGTGAATTGTGGTTTTAGGGCTTGCCCACCCATTCTTATTTAACCACATGCTTACTGGGCACTTAAACCCCCCTCCTGTCCAGACCAATTTTCAGCTTTCAGCGCTAATGCACTTTGAATGACAATTGCGCGGTCATACAACACTGTACCCAAATGAAATTTTTATCATTTTTTCCCACAAATAGAGCTTTCTTTTGGTGGTATTTGATCACCTCTGCGGTTTTTATTTTTTGTTAAAAAAATTTAAAAAGACCAATTTTTTTTAAAAGAAAATTATATTTTTTTATATTTTGTTATAAAATTTTGCAAACAGTTAATTTTTCTCCTTCATTGATGTACGCTGATGAGGCTGCACTGATGGGCCGATAAGGCGGCACTGGTGGGCACTGATAGGCAGCACTGGTGTGCACTGAGAGGTGGCACTGAAGGGCATTGATAGGTGGCATTGATGGGCACTGAGAGGTGGCACTAATAGGTGGCAGTGATGGGTACTGATAGTAGGCAGTGATGGGCACTGATGGGTGGCAGTGATGGGTGGCAATAATGGGTACTGATCGGCACTGGTAGGTTACACTGATAGGCAGCACTGCTAGGTGGCACTGACTGGCACCACTGGTGGGCATTGATAGGTGGCACTTGTGGGCATTGATAGGTGGCACTGGTGGGCACTGTGGGCAATGGCAGGTGGCACTGTCAGGTGGTAATTGTGGGCACAGATGAGGCAGATGTGCCTCCTTCCTTTTTGGGACCGATGTCCCTTGCACATAAGCCAGTGATCGGCTTTTTCTTCTCCACATGCTGTCAGCGTGAGGAGAAAAAAAAAAGATTACCAAGCTTTTGTTTACATCACGTGATCAGCTGTCATTGGCTGACAGCTGATCACGTGGTAAGGGGCCGGGACAGCGTGAGGAGAAAAAAAAAAGATTACTGAGCTTCTGTTTACATCACGTGATCAGCTGTCATTGGCTGACAGCTGATCATGTGGTAAGGGGCTGGGAGTGGCCCCTTACTCGGATCTGTGATCACCCAATTCTCAGTGACTCGGTGATTGCAGCGCGCGCCCTGCGGAGGCATGTGTAAAAGGGAGGATGTCATATGACAGCCTCCCGGAAATTCAGGTCTGGGCTGTGGCCGTCATTTGGCTATAGCGCGGATGCCAAGTGGTTAAAAATGAAGCAAATACATTACATTTCCCACGCAGGGGTCTTCACCATCATAGACAGACACAGTCAAAATAATAGCAAGCTATCTGTCTCTTTCTCTCTTCAGCAGTGTCACTGCTTATGCCCTAAAACCTTTGCCATTTTGCTTTTGATTGGTCTCTCATGCCAACAGCTCCCCTGGCTCTCAGCCTTTAGTTGAATCACCCTGCTGCATGGGCCCATGCTCTAGTGTCCCAATAGTGGAAGTCATTGGCATTCATTTGAAGCCATCCTGTCTCTTAGTCTGAGACCTCCTGGCTTTTGGGTGGAGTACACTGGTCCCCTGGATGGAGCACACCAGTCTCCTAACAGAAGCACTGAGCTCTGCCCAAACCTGTCATTATAAGGACTGTATGCACCTGGATGCACACCCTGCTGGTCCTCAGCAAGAGCTGGACACTGGGCTGGAGATTTTTTTTCCCTACCAAAGCACTTTGAAATCTCCAAACTATGGAGCCCAATTCGGGAATACCAAAATTTGCAGAAAGCTGAAAAAACTGTTTTCTCCGCTCATAATCAATACTCTGGAGTCCCACACTCTGCATATCTGCAAATGTGCAAACCCTGTGTCCTTTCTACAACTATTTTCACAGCTGCAGGGCCTTGCACTACCACAATAAATAAATACATAAATATAGACACGTGCAATAAAATTTTCAAGATAACCTGTGCAGTGTTCCCTAGAACCAATATCAAATATATTATTTATTTCTGTAATAAAATGTCCAAAATCTCTGAAGGTATCATAATTACCCCTTGCAGAGGACCTTGTATGACAATAAAAAGGGAATAAAATGGGTCACTTTAAGCCATAACAATGGGATTAGTATTTTCAGTGTATTTTTATTTTAGGTAATAACTGCACAGCAGTGAAACGGCAGCTATAAACATTCCAGTAGCCTTTTCAAATACTTTTTCAACATAATGATAAAGCTCTATATGTTTGAGTGAAAATTTAACAGAATCGCACATCTGCCCTAAAACAGTATTAGGCCTGTTTCACATGGGCTTTAGCTTGTATAAGAGCAGTGTGAACAGCAAGCTTTTATGAAGCTTTCAGCAAGCTTCTAGCAGCTTTCTCTAAAGCCTTTAAATAGCTCTTCAGATCCTGTTTGGAAATGTTGTATACAGACCTTAATGAGAGTGCTGATTGTCACTTTAAACAAGCTTTAAATAGTGACAAAGCCTGCTAGCAGCTTGTTTAAAGTGGCAATGAGCATTCCCCTTAGGATCTATGTTCAACATTTATAAACTGGAGCTGAAAAGTATTTCAAAAGCTTCAAAAAAAGTTTGCTGAAAGCCCTGTAAATGCGTTGTAAACACTTGCCAATCACCACTGTTCTTATACAAGCTGAAGCCATGTGGAACAGGCCTTAATAAATGAAACATAACAATACAAGATTGAATTTTTAATCCTTCAGTGCTTTTCCCTTTTAACTTCCATCATATTTACATGTTAATAATGCTATTACAAGAACAACAGTACAGGAAATGTTATATATATATAAATATATATATATATATATATATATATATATATATATATAAGAAGGCCAGTATGGTGGCCTGAATTTAAGAGAGGGGCCCAGTGGGTATTTAAGCTGACCACTCACCCTTGCTCTGTGTTGGTTCCAGTGCGCGATTCGTTACGTCACTAGGCCGACTCTTCAGCTCACTGCGTGTTCGTGAGTCTGTTTTTTTCCGAATACAGTACGTTACGGTTGCTTATTCGTGGTTTATCAATCAAGTCTTGCTCGCTGTCACAGGTAGGATTCGTAACCCCCCTTGTCATATCATGTTCAACCAGCTTACTTCTCGTTATGTTCCCCATTCCGTTGTTTAGTTCTGCCGAGGAGCTTACGAATTGTTCGTAGGTCTCCAGTATGCAGTAGTTACAGGCCCATTCGCTGTTTCTTCCCCCGATTCACATTGGATGCATGGCACACTTGCCACAGTCCCATTCGTACCTAGTCGCATCAGTGGCACAATGGTTTTGCATCGGATACTTCCCGTACAGAGTCATACCGCTCACCCCTATACCCTACTAATGATTTGTTATTTCACTCACTGGTTCATATCACTTCTTGCCACACGCATCACTCCAATTCAAGCCTAGTCACCTTGGCAGGAACACTTCACACCGATTCATAGCGGTTTGTACCATACCTTACGACTCGTTATTTATATCATTGCTCTGACCTATTCGGATCGTGTCAGCAGCTACGTGCATCACACTCCAAACCGAACCTAGTCGCACCGGCGGCACAACGGTTTGCATTACTCGCATCACACGCACTGATTCGTAGCAATTCGTACCATACCCTACAATTTGTTACTCATATCATTGCTCTGACCGGTTCAGATCGTGTCAGCAGCTACATGCATCACTCTCCAAACCGAACCTAGTCGCACTGGCAGCACAACAGTTCGCATCACCAGTATTCCGCACACCAATTTGTAACACTCCCTATTGTAAATCAACGATTCGTTACGTATGCCTTTTTTCACACTTCGTTCCTACACTTACTATTTCTGCTATCCTTTTCTTTTTGCCTATCTGTAGGTTACCTTTGTTACAATCTTTGCAAGAATACGCATCTAGCAATCGCTGAAAAAAACACGTGTCTCAGCATATACTCATTGCATTTGCTACAAACAGGCCTCTCAGCATAGACTCCTTGCAATCGCTGCAAATACACGCATCTCAGCAGTTACCCATTTGCTACACTGCTAAACATGCATCTCAGCCTAAACTCCTTGCAAACGCTGCAAATACACATCTCAACATAACTTCTTGCAAATCGCTGCAAGCACACTCAGTGGCACTCACACGGCCACACTTCATTTTAGTGGCACTTAATCGGTCACTCATCTCCAGAGGCATTCATACGAGCCACTCATTATTTTCCATCTGTCTTTCTCCCTTAAGCCAGTCAAGTTCAGGTTCCACGTTATTTCCCAGGTGAAGAAAAATAAATAAAAACCGCAGTGATTGCATCTTCACCAGGGCCACTCACATACCAAGGGCACAAAAGAAAAAAAAAAAATCTTGTTGCACTTATATCACCCCTACTGCAGATGTTCCCGGTTGACTGAGTTTCGATCCTAACCAGGACCTCGCTACTAGAGCATCAGTCAGGTGCGTAGTTCACGGGTTTCTCACATCACTCTGCAGCACCCTTGCACTATACTGTTACTTCACATACACCATTGGACGTGCTCTCCAGGCGTTAGTTTTTCTGTCACATATGTCTATACATGACACTATTTTCAAAGGATGCCCCTTCACCTCGCAGACAAGGTCGCTTAACTGTAGGCTTGCTGGCAGTGCAAGTGTTAGCAGGCCGAGCATACGCCACCCACTACAGACCACAACATTCCTACGTAAGCCATACCAGACTTCATCTTCTCGCCCCAGTACGCCCTGGGGTTCTGGTCTTTAGGTTTGTGCTTGCCACAAACAGGCAACCAAGCTATCGGTGATCTGGCCAGTCACCTCCTGGCCCACCTTGGTCGCCTCGCACTCTTCTGAGTTTTCAAAATTTTCACTCTACAGTTCTACACAACAGAACACTGTCAGCTCCTGTCTACGCCTATCATTCCTTTTCCTGTACTCCTCTTTCTTCTTCCTCTCCGAGTTGTCTCCTTACCACTCTGCTGTTCTCTATCCTACGGCTATGTTTATTCTTAACATGAGCACCCCCGCCTTTTGTCTTCTACCCCTGCCCCCACACCTGCCCCTCTGTCACCCTCCACGGGCTCAGAGAGCAGCAGCGTACAGTCCCTCGGAGGATGGACCATCCCCAAAGTAATTTCTGAGCTAAGGTGCAGGGGTATTTTCTTTCCCACTACGACCAGGAAGGCAGAGTTTTTCAGGCTCCTCTTCCTGCCTCCAGTTGCAATCGGGCTCAGCACCCAGCAGGCATCCCTGTGATCCATTTCCGGGGCCATTTCCCAGCTGCATTCTTTGGTTTCCTCCTTAACCGCAACAGTTTCGGACGTCCAGACCAGAGTCACACTTTTGGAAGTTTGCCCACCCACGGCCCTCCCTGATCCGGTCTTGGTCCCGATGACAGTTTCTCCTTCTGCAGGTACACTGGGCTCCACGCCTATCGTCCTCCCCGCTCATCTTGTCCCAGCCAGCGTCAGGAAGGATATATTAGAGGGCGAGGACGTCAATTTGGCATCCCTGCTCATCTCAGCCCGCGACTTAGCTGTCAACAAATCTTACGCCTGGGGGGACCTCTCAGTAGTTGTCAAGTCGAAAGACCACAGGCTCAGTCGTAAGCTGTCAGCCACCAAGTTCGTCTTGGCCTTCGGGATGTTCAGAGACGTCCTTTGTTTAGCCACCCCCAGCAGGAGGGAGGAGTTGGACTTATACCTCCATGCAGTGTTAGATCTTACAAATATGGTGGCTTTGCCTTCTACGACTACCATTTGTTGTTCTCAGCCAAAGCAGCAGCAAGACTCACCCAGTTCCAGATCAGTACTGATTGGAGCGCCTCAGACACGAAACTGTTTTGTTGCCACTTTGCGGGTCTTCGTTCCCTACTCTGTGTGATTTGCCTTAAGCCCAGACAGCAAATTGGTGAGGCAGCCATAAGACGCAATTTTCCTTCCACCTCCGGCTTCAACCAGGGCCCGTCAGGCCCACCTCAACAGCAGCAACTAGACAAGTTAGGATGACCAGTCTTTTCAGTGGGGGGCGCAGCCATATGTAACAACTTCAACCAAGACGGGTGCTCCTTCAGCCAGTGCCGCCTACTGCACATCTGTACTTCATGTCACAAGGCACACCCAAAGACCACTTGTCATCTAAAGCAGCTAAACAAATCCTGACTAAGCCAGGTGGATGTCCTGTGGCTGGGCTTCTACCTCTCCACACACACTGCCCCTTCACTGGCTGTACTCCTGCTACACGGCTTCAAGGCAGGATTCCACACCGGCCGCATCACCTTACCCCTCTCCACTCACGAGTGCAAGAATCTGCAGTCAGCAGCTGTCGATGCTCAGGCCATAGACACCCTCTTACAGACGGAGTTAGATAAGGGGTTCATCATCGGCCCCTTCTCATAGTCACCTTTCCATATTTGGAGAGTCAGCCCTATTGGGCTTGTCAAGGGCAAGTTCACAAATAAACTCTGCTTAGTTTACAACTTGTCTGAGCCTCATTTTTCACATATCCCTAGTCCGAACTCCCAGATCTTTTCAGTGGAATTTTCTCTCCGAGGAATTTTATCTCAAGTATGCATCAGCTGACATGGCCATCCAGGCCATCATTAAGATAGGCACAGCTCCTGGCTATCCAAAGCGAATATCGCAGATGCCTGCAAGCTCCTGCCTATGGAGCCCTCCCTCTGGCGGTGGCACGGCATGAAGTGGAGGGATTCTTACTATTTCGCTACCAAGCGGACCTTTGGCTCTAAAAGCAGCCCAGCAGCCCATGGCATCCTCCTGGACAAGCAGGCTATGCAGGCTAGCCTGCCTTCTGACAAACTAGCCCGTGATAGGTTGGTCATTCACGATTTTACCCGGTCACAGGGCTCTACTAAAAGACAGCTGCAGTCCTTGATAGATATGCTCAATTTCACGATGAGGATTATTCCGCAGGGGTGTTCGTTGATCTCGCGGCTTTTGGTCTTTCTCGCCCAAGTACAGGATGTCGACCCAGTCCTCAGACTAGACCCAGCAGCCATAGCAGACTTAGCTATGTGGGACGAGTTCCTCACCAACTGGAACGGCATATCGATGTATATTCCCTCAGTATCAGCCCAGTCGCCACAAGTAGCCACAGACCGTCTGCTCTCTCACCTACCCAGCCAGTCAGTCTCCAGCCCGTTACTGCCTTTTCCGGTCAACCCCCTGAGTGGCACTCAGTTTATCAAACATGTTAGGATCCTACTGGTCATTTCAGGCCTAGACCTTGGACGGTATTCTGGACACTCCTTCCGGATCGGCGCGGCCTCAGCCACATCTCAGTATGGAGTACCAGACCATGTGATCAAGAAGCTGGGCAGATGGAAGTCCGCCTGCTTTGCCAGATATATTCCGAATCCTCAAGTGGAGGTGGCCCTAGCCTTCTCCAAACTTGTTCAATGAGCTTAGAACCAATAAAGATATACTCCCTACCTGCTTATTTTTGGCCCCTTTTCTTGGCTTACCTACCAGACGACCAAAAGCCACATGTGAGTGTGAACCACATTTGTCTCAGGGCCACGACCATAAATTAGAAGGCCAGTATGGTGGACTGAATTTATGGGAGGGGCCCGGCGGGTATTTAAGCTGACTACTCTCCCTTGATCTGTGTTGGTTCCAGTACGCAATACCCTCTTTCCCATTCCCTTTTTTTTTACAGAATGTCTCAACACATTCCCCTCCACAATCATCTATTACTTATCTTGGGTATGGCCCCTTTTCTTGGCTTACCTACCAGACGACCAAAAGCCACACCTCAGGTATTTATGTTGTAAGTCTTGTTGCGTGTTTATGTGATCCACATCTGTCTCGATCTTAGGGCCACGACTATATATCTATCTATATATATATATCTATATATAGATATATATATAGATATATATCTATATATATATAAACATACAAACACACAGTATCTCACAAAAGTGAGTACACCCCTCACATTTTTGTAAATATTTTATTATATTTATTCATGTGACAACACTGAAGAAATTACACTTTGCTGCAATGTAAAGTAGTGAGTGTACAGCTTGCATAACAGTGTAAATTTGATGTCCCCTCAAAATAACTCAACACACAGCCATTACTATATAAATCGCTGGCAACAAAAGTGAGTAGACCTCTAAGTGAAAATGTCCAAATTGGGCCCAAAGTGTCAATATTTTGAGTGGCTACCAATATTTTCCAGCACTGCCTTAACCCTTTTGGGTATGACGTTCACCAGAGCTTCACAGGTTGCCACTGGAGTCCTCTTCCACTCCTCCATGATGACATCACAGAACTGGAGACCTTGCGCTCCTCCATCTTCCGTTTGAGGATGCCCCACAGAAGCTCAATAGGGTTTAGGTCTAGAGACATGCTTGGCCAGCCCATCACCTTTACCCTCAGATTCTTTAGCAAGGCAGTGGTAGTCTTGGAGGTGTGTTTAGGGTGGTTATGTTGGAATACTGCCCTGCAGTCCAGTCTCCAAAGGGAGGGGATCATGCTCTGCTTCAGTATGTCACAGTACATGTTGGCATTCATGGTTCCCTCAATGAATTGTAGCTCCCCAGTGCTGGCAGCACTCATGCAGCCCCAGACCATGACACTCCCACCACCATTCTTGACTGTAGGCAAGACACACTTGTCTTTGTACTCCTCACCTGGTTGCTGCCACACAGGATTGACACCATCTGAACCAAATAAGTTTATCTTGGTCACATCAGACCACAGGACATGGTTCCAGTAATCCATGTCCTTAGTTTGCTTGTCTTCAAACTGTTTGCGGGCTTTCTTGTGCATCATCTTTAGAATAAGCTACCTTCTGGGACAACAGCCATGCAGACCAATTTGATGCAGTGTGTGGCATATGGTCTGAGCACTGACAGGCTGACCCCCCACCGCTTCAACCTCTGCAGCAATGCTGGCAGCACTCATACATCTATTTCCCAAAGACAACCTCTGGATATGACACTGAGCACGTGCATTCAACTTCTTTGGTTGGCCATGGCGAGGCCTTTTCTGAGTGGAACCTGTTCTGTTAAACCGCTGCATGGTCTTTGCCACCATGCTGCAGCTCAGTTTCAGGGTCTTGGCAATCTTCTTATAGCCTAGGCCATCTTTATGTAGAGAAACAATTCTTTTTTTCAGATCCCTAGAGAGTTTTTTGCCATGAGGTGCCATGTTGAACTGTGACCAGTATGAGAGATATAACACCAAATTTAAAACACCTGCTCCCCATTCAGACCAACTGGGCCCAATTTGGACATTTTCACTTAGGGTTGTACTCACTTTTGTTTCCAGCGGTTTAGACATTAATGGCTGTGTGTTGAGGTATTTTGAGCGGACAGCAAATTTACACTGTTATACAAGCTGTACACTCATTACTTTACATTGTAGCAAAGTGTAATTTCTTCAGTGTTGTCACATGAAAAGATATAATAAAATATTTACAAAAATATGAGGGGTGTACTCACTTTTGTGAGATACTTTATATGTATGTGTTTTGACACTCAGCAGGATGCTAACAAGGGAAAATAACAATGAGCAAGGACAAGGTTAAGGCATACTTTTCATCCTTTTCAAAGATACTGGGACAGCAAAGCTAAATATAGCTCAGATAAATTATCCTATACATAAATGTGGTTTCATTTCATGGTATCATTTCTTCAGAGCTTAACATGAGCCCCAGAGCTAAAACCCAATAAACCAGAAATCAGCTATTTATAATTCTCCGTAGAGGTGACAGATTCATGAAGCAGAATAGTTTAAAGAATTTTTTTTAAACCATGGAAAAACTGGTAAAAAGCAATTTATAGGTCCCGTTTTTGTTTTTCAATAGCTTACTTTACTGGCCAGTCTCCTTTGCTTGTTGCCTGGCTATCTTTCCTCCTTCATTAGAACATTTACCAACTCACCATCTGCGCTCATTTCCTTGCAAATTTGGATTTTAAAGGGAATCAATCAACATGATAAATACCTGACCTGAAAACATCCAACTGCAACTCTCTGACATATGGGCTGCATACTAGTTCTAGGCCTCATTAGTTGCAATGAAGCTGAATAGGTGTTTCCAGTCAACAGAACTGCTAAAAAGCCACCTATCAGAAAATTGAAGCTTCCTAGGCATTGTAAGGAATAAAATGATGCAAGAATTTGGAATAATTTATGAAAACTGTAAAATACTGGGTATTTTCTGCATTTCTTCTATTACAAAGAAAAGTTCAAACAGGCTGAAACTAATGAGAACTTAAATCTGTACATCATCCACACTGCAATGCTGGGTTCCATTTGGTTCCACCTACTGCAACACTAAAGTAAACATCTGTTTTTCACAATATCCATTGTCAAAGTAAAATTTGACTTTCAGATTTCAATAAAGTCAGAAAAAAATGAAAAAAATTGTAAACCGTGCATTGCATTGTAAAAACACAAGGCACTGCCCACCACTATGGGCATACAACAGACAGTAGCCCACATACTAAAATAGATCACATTAGTGTGTGGGTAGTGTGAACAAGCCCTTCCTAAAAACCTCGTACACACAAAAAAAGTCTGACATTCGGCACATGTGTCTGTCAGCTGCTCCAACAGAAGCCCACCGTTTCTGTCAGACGAGCATGCTGGAAAACCAGCGGCCGACTGGCTCCCAATCAGCACTCTCAGCCAATGGCTAAGAGCACTGAATGGAGCGTTCTGGCAGGGAGGCTGTCCCCCTGTCAGAACACAACAGCTCAGTGGGGGAGACCACTGTACTAGCCACAGATCGTTAGTACAGCGGCTCCGATCGGAGCTGACAGTTTTTTTTGTTCAACCCAAAAAAACGATTGGTGTGTACCAGGCTTTATTCTCTATTCTCCAGTCTTCTTCCAAAGCCCCACTTGTTGTTTACAAGACCTTTTGTCGGAGATAAGAACCTCTCTGCAGTACTGTACAGAGAGGTCTAAATAATTAGGTTTTTTTTTTTCTGAGAATCCTATTTTAAAAAAAAACATTTGCATAAAAAATGTACATAACGCAATAAAGTGGAAGTTTGGGCAAAACAAAAATTACATATATGACGCAGTCTGTCACTAGCATTATCACAGCAGTTTTTGTCCCCTCTATAATTTAAAAAGGCTTGGTGAATGTCCCCAGGGACCCAGTGCACATGGCACTTGTCCCTGTGAAATTGGTGCTGTGGTTTGTAAATAAAACATTCAATTTCTTACTGTAAATGTTAGCTGCAGACCAATTATGAGCATTTCAATGGGGGATACAGGTAGCACTGAAGGCACAGCTCCCTTTCAATTTTGAAGACTGTGCCTCCTCCACTCTATTTGTACAAAAAAAGACTGAGCCTGTAACTTCCTACAGCCCCCTCTCCATTCTGCAGTCATTCTGTTAAAAGCAGTGGCGGCTGGTGCTCAAAATGTTTGGGAGGCGCAAAAAAATTTAAAAAAAAATCATCAATTGCAGCCACTGTGCCATCAAATGCTGCCACTGTGCCCATAAAAGGCTGCCACTGTGCCCTCAAATGTTGCCACTGTGCCATCAATTGCAGCCACTGTGCCCATTAAATGCTGCTACTGTGCCCATCAAACGTTGCCACTGTGCCCTCAAATGCAGCCACTGTGCCATCAATTGCAGCCACTGTGCCAAACGGTGCCACTGTGCCCATTAAACGCTGTCACTGTGCCATCAAATGCTGCTACTGTGCCCATCAAACGAAGCCACTGTGCCCATCAAATGCTGCCACTGTGCCCAAGCGCTGCCACTGTGCCAAACGCTGCCACTTTTCCCATCAAACGCTGCCACTGTGCCATCAAACGCTGCTACTGTGCCTTCAGACACTGCCACTGTGCCCATCATATGCTGCCAGTGTGCCCATCATATGCTGTCAGTGTGCCCATCATATGCTGCCAGTGTGCCCAACAAATGCCCCCAGTGCGCCCATTAAATGCTGCAGGTGTGCCCTTGAATGCCCCCAGTGTGACCCCCCGCTGGCTCGCCGGCTCCCCGGCACTTACCCTGTCTTGGAGGGGCAGCGGGTGACGGCTATGAGCGGGGTCCTCCATGCGTCTCCTGCCCTCCTCATCTCCCATCCTCTCCTCTTAATAGGCATCCAATAGCGGCGCCTGTCGTTTCAGCCAATCAGGTGACAGGTAACAGACCCGAACACCTGACTGGCGGAGAGGCGGTTTAGTGTTAGGAAAGCGAATAGTCAGTTTAGTGTTAGGAAAGCTTTTCTAAGCGGTTTAGTGTTAGGAAAGCTTTTCTAACACAGCTGAGTGACCTGCGAGCTCCCAGTATGGTGCTCGCAGGTCACTTTTTTGAAGCCTATTAGAGCCTATGGCTCTAAACAGGTGCTTCAAAAACACCCCCCGCCGCTGTAATTCAGGCACCATGCGCCCGAAAAGGGGCCGGGCGCCTGAATAGGGGGTGGCAGCGGCGGCCATAGATAGATTCATGCAATGCATGAATCTATCTATTGGTGATAGAGGGGGTGGCTGGAGAGAGGGAGCGGCGCCAGTGCGCCCTTAATGCTCGGGCCGCCACTGGTTAAAAGACTGAGCCCACAACCTCCCACAGGCCCTTCACCATCCCATTCCTCTTCTGTTCCCTCTGCTATTGTTAAATGACTGAACCTGCCCCTTCTGCAGCTGTCAGCTAGTTTTGAGGAGATGTGGAGGAGGTGTACAGAAGTTGTCTTCTATGTTCAGAGAAGGTGGGGGCCGTTTGGGTTCTGTGTGAAGTTAGTCAGAATTCCGTCTCCTTTGTCCAGCATTGTCAGATAGTGATAGGAGGGCAACGTTGCTTAGAAACCAGCGCACAGATATTAACAAGGACAAGTACTATGTGCACAGGGCCCCATGGGGGATACCAAGCCATAATACCTTTCAGTGAGACTTCTTTTTTAAAGTGGTTCTTAAGTCAGAAGGTTTTTTACCTTTAATACATTCTCTGCAGTAAGCACTTCCCCCCACCAAAACACTTACCTGGGCCCGATCTCAATCCAGCCCCATGACTAACCCCCGACGGGCGGAGTGAAACACATTGGGGGCATGGCCTAGCGAGAGCCCAGGCTGAGGTTGTCTCTCCTATAACCATCACAGGACACCGTGGATGTGCGGCATCAGGGATCCTTCCTCTCTTCCTTCTAATGACTATAGGAGCTGGGATGAGTTCCATCCCTTGTTGGCACTCCTGCAGTGGATGCGGCATCACTCACACTACTCCCCACAGTGATCGAGCCTGAGTGGCACACTAACAAATCGTGGGTCTCAATCCAGCCATGTGCTCAACAACAGCACTCTCTCTTCTATAGAGACACAGAGCGCGGCTCAGGATCGAGCTCGACTGAGTGCTCTCATAGCAAACAGCTTGCTATGGGGACACTCAGTGGGAGGAGCAGCCAGGAGCCCTGGCGAGGGACCCCAGAAGAGGAGGATTGGGGCTGCTCTGTGCAAAACCAATGCACAGACCCGGTAAGTATACCATGTTTGTTATTAAAAAAAAAAAAAAAGTAGGTTTACAATCACTTTAAGGAAGCGACAAGCAAATAAAGGCCTAGCTCCAGCCAACACTTTCTAGGCAGTTACAGCTACTATTTTTTCTTTCTGATCCATGGACACTGGCTTAAAAATTGCTGCTTCTACAGTAGTTTTGTGTTTTTCCTGTAGAAGCAGCTCAAGGTTATCCTATGTGTCCATGGACATTAGGACAATTACAAACATATTTTGAGCTCAGCATTTAGAGGCAGGAAAAAAAAAAACCTTTCTGGTTTGCTTTCCTGATTGGAGCTTTCTGGCAGAAAAAAAACGCTAAACTCTCCTTTACTCACCTAAACTGTGTACAAAAATATTTTATATGAGCGCTTTTTTCTTCCAAGGGAACTGACTTTTTTTTAAAGCCCAGTTTGGATGGAGCCTTAAGCACCCCTAACTTTGTTATATAGTTTGTTACTTTTGATAGACAGCTTGGTTTGCAAGTAAATTTGGGGAAATAAAAAGGATTTCATAGGTAGAGGTATTTCCACATACATAAACATATTCACCATTTTTACACATAAACATATTCACAATGTTATTGTACTGTAGGAAAATGTGTATTCACCATATTATGTGCATTGGGATGAAATGCAGAAATGACAGGGCTGGCAGAAAAAATAATACATTCCAGGATATCAGATGACCTAGTAAATCTGGAAAGATCATTATGCTCTGAAAGATTTTTTGTGAAGGACAGATCAAAATGAAGATGTGCAGAAGACTGCGTAAAATGTAACTTACATTCTTGTCTGAAAGTGATTTAGGGCATTTTATACAAATCAATGCACATGCAATGAATCTATAACAAGAGAACTAGTTGATGTTTGTGGAAAATCACTCTCAAATTTCTGCATATTTAAAAGCGCATAACAAAGCCTATGTCCATGTTAAGCAGTGAAACGATAAATATTGTTTATACAAATATCATTTACACTGATTTAAAAAATGTAATGGTAAGGCTTCAATCACACTTATGCGACTTGTCATGCGACTTTGGACATCAAATTTGTATGACAAGTCTCAGCCCATTCTTTTCAATGGCACCCGTTCAAATTGGTGAGACCTGAAGTCGCAGTGACTTTGAAAAGGTGCCTGCACTACTTTGGTGTGACTTTTAATGCGACTTTGGCCCAGAGAATGTAAAGTCGGATATCCAAAGTCACACTGGAAATTGTTTTAGAGATGCAATAATGTGAATAGAGTCTATTTAGAGACTAGTGTTAAGTTGGCCATACATGGTTCAGTTTTTTTAATCAGCCAGCAGGCTGATCGAAAACCACTAAACTGATTAGAGGTGATTGGGGGACTATTGTATTCTGACAGCAGGGAGACTTCCTGCAACACACAGCAATCTCTACAAACACCACTGTATGCAGCTGTAACATGTACTCAAAATAACTGTACATTATTTAGAGTACCAGAAAAAAATAATATGCCTCAAGTCAAGGGTAATTCAGTTTTAGTTTTTTGAGGAGGAAAATCTTGCATAATACTAACAGAGGTTTAATTAGTCACAGCACAATTCAACTTCCCAGGTATCTACTTTTTTTAATGGCCTTCCTTAGGTATCAATCATTAGGCCCTGTTCAACATTATCATGTAGAGAGAACGAGCGTTCCCGCTAAGCGACTTTGACGTGATTTTCATGTAACTCTACTTGTCACATAAGGCAGCCCATTCACTTCAATGAGCTGCCCTATGTGTGTTTGTCACCCAAAAAGAAGCTTCTGCTCTTTTTCGGGCAACAAGCTTCACGTGATTTGTGAAGGCGTGGTTTGCCATGATTACCACCCGATCTTGTCAAAGGATGATGACACCCAAACACACACATTGTGCTGTCACAGTGGTTCTGCCAGTGATCCCAAATCATGAGATGTGAACAGGGCCTAAGGGTGCATTCACACCTGTAAATGTAACCTGTCTGTGATCTAATCACAGCTAATCCCAGAAACCCCTGCTGAGGGGTTCTCGCAGCTGATTGCAGACAGGGTGCATTTGCAAGTGTGCATGCACCCTAACAGGTTCAAACCTTGACTAAACTTTTGTACCCGGTAACATGATATAATTTATAGTAAGTAATAATTATACTAGTTTTTCAAAATGACTATTCTTAAGTTGGCTATACACATCATTTTTTTCTGTTCAGACTGAATAGAAAAAAAATCAACTGGTTCATCCATTCATGCTACAGAGTGCTGCTGGATTAATCTCCTGCTGCAGCTATTGTATTTTGACAGTCAGCCTTGCCGACAAACTATTCATCCAACTCCTTCAATGTTTTCATTGAGAAATGTTGAGCAGGAGGTGGCCACCCAATGAATAGGTTTCGGCTGGTTTAGCAGAAACCAGCCACATTTCATACACTGTATGAAACCAGCCACATTTCATACACTGTATGGCAAGCTTAAAGGGTAACCAAACCCCAAAAACATAATTAATATATTGTAGCTTACCAATCATCAAATGTGGTGATTACATTAATTTTCTTTTTATTTTTAGCTTTTACTCCTTTAGATTTGCCTGGTGGTCTTCTCGTAACACACTTCTGCCCCGTACACACGGTCGGACATTGATCGGACATTCCGACAACAAAATCCTAGGATTTTTTCCGACGGATGTTGGCTCAAACTTGTCTTGCATACACACGGTCACACAAAGTTGTCGGAAAATCCGATCGTTCTGAACGCGGCGACGTAAAACACGTACGTCGGGACTATAAACGGGGCAGTGGCCAATAGCTTTCATCTCTTTATTTATTCTGAGCATGCGTGGCACTTTGTCCGTCGGATTTGTGTACACACGATCGGAATTTCCAACAACGGATTTTGTTGTCGGAAAATTTTATAGCCTGCTCTCAAACTTTGTGTGTCGGAAAATACGATGGAAAATGTCCGATGGAGCCCACACACGGTCGGAATTTCCGACAACACGCTCCGATCGGACATTTTCCATCGGAAAATCCGACCGTGTGTACGGGGCATTCCTGTCTTAGGAGGCAACATTACCTCCTCCACTGTATCTATGGAGGAGCAACATAGCCACCCTTAGACAGACACATTTTAAATTAGTGAATAGGGTAGCATTGGATGGATTAGTAAATTTAGATGGACTTTATATTAGTGACTAACAATGTAAAACCCAACTCCAGTTAATTTTTAACCACTTACGGACCGGTCCGCCTGCCGCAGTTTTACTTTACTTTGCAGAAGAATATCGTTGTTATGGCAGCAGCTAGCTGCCATAACCCCGGTATTCTCTTCTTCAGCGGGTGGACCGCTACAAGATAAAAGTGGACCCTGTGGTGAATTCGCCACAAGATTACTTTTGAGGGGAAGATGGCCCCCACCCGTCTCCATATCATTGCAGGGCGGAAGCGACGTCAAAACGTCACTTCCGCCCATAGCTTTTTTTTTATTATTGCATTTTAGTGTAAATATGAGATCTGAGGTCTTTTTGACCCCAGATCTCATATTTAAGAGGTCCTGTCATGCTTTTTTTCTATTACAAGGGATGTTTACATTCCTTGTAATAGGAATAAAAGTGACACATTTTTTTTTTTTTTTTTTAAAGAACAGTGTAAAAATAAAAAATAAAAGGTAAAATAAAAAAAATATTCGGAACGCGCCCCGTCCCGCCGAGCTCGCATGCAGAAGCGAACGCATACATGAGTAGGGCCCCCATATGAAAACGGTGTTCAAACCACACATGTGAGGTATCGTTGCGATCGGTAGAGCGAGAGCTACACCTCCTCTGTAACTCAAAACATACAACCTGTAGAATTTTTTAAACGTCGCCTATGAAGATTTTTAGGGGTAAAAGTTTGTTGCCATTCCATGAGCGGGCGCAATTTTGAAGTGTGACATGTTGGGTATCAATTTACTCGGTGTAACTTTATCTTTCACAATATAAAATGGGCTAACTTTACAGTTGTCTTATTTTTTAATTCAAAAAAGTGTATTTTTTCCAAAAAAAGTGCGCTTATAAGACCGCTGTGCAAATACGGTGTGACAGAAAGTATTGCAACGACCAATATTTTATTCTCTAGGGTGTTAGAAAAAATATATTTAATGTTTGGGGGTTCTAAGTAATTTTCTAGCAAAAAAAAAATGTTTTTAACTTGTAAACAACAAATCTCAGAAAGAGGCTTGGTCCTTAAGTGGTTAAGCAGTTACAGCAATAATTTTATCTTCATTTTGGAACACAGGTTTTACATAAATAAATAAGAGCTGATGATTTTAAGCACCCTGTCAGTGGTAAATGGTTTGTCTCAACCCCCTAACTGCCATCTTTGCTGGACAGCTTGATCTATTAAACCCAATTTCAAGAAAATTTTAAATAATCCCTTGCAGTGGGGCTGCGCCCACACTGCAGGAGTTAATTTCTTGTTTTGTCTAGGAGAGAGGAAAATCACTTCTACTTACCTGATCCTCCACTCCCCCACTCTCCAGCAGTGGACCGTCCCTGTGCGTCTACATGTCCAATAAAGGGCTATGAATGGGTAAAAAACTAGGTTACAGACTGTATCATAAATGTAATTTATTGTTTTGCCCAGACTTACATGTTAAGTACGTACCATAGAAAAGCTAGCAAAGGAGTTTACATTTGACCAACTGGCTGGATGCACACCTATGCTCTTGTAATAACATGCAGTAAAACCCACATATGCTGCAACATACACTAAAGTGGAACTCTTGGCAAAAACTCATAAGCCACATCTCTTACCTGGTGTGCTGCCCCTCCCCCTAGCCAACATCATCATGTATAATCTAGCAAGCAAAACCTTTTGGTCACTTGCTGCTCTGTGGGAATCAACGTTATTAAAAAAAGCAGCAAGACAGAAAAATAGATAATTTCAGGGTAAAATTGCTGAACAATGTCACAATAAAACTGCTGAACAATGTCACAATAAACAGATACAGGACATGCTGTACACAACATAAGAGATGTGGACCAGATCTGACTACTGTACTTTGGACACAGATAAGTGAAAAGATGCATTAGGCAAAACTGCATCTGCTGATCTGTCAATATTTTGTAATTACTGAATGAACCAAAGCAACCAATCAATTCCTAATCAATACTCTTCCAAACATCTGCATGTCCTTTAGTCATCTATGTAGCCAGTGAAGAAAAGGCTTAATATGACTAATTTATTTTTCTCTTGTAATTATTTTAGCAGCAAAGGCAAAATCGTATTTTACTATCATCTTAGTGTTCCAGCTAATTTGATAGTGGCTCAATTCCAGCAGCAGAATTTTGTTATAAAGATGTAGAATCACTCTTAGAAAATACATTATGTAAAAGCACTTAGGGAAGAACAAAACAACTAAGACAAAATGAAAAGCAATTTGGATGCAAATAACTTTTTTTTACCTGAAGGGAATGCTTGGGATAAGCTTACTAAATATTACACACCTATGTATTGCTAAAACTTATGAGAAGGAATGGTGGATAAAAATATACTGCATTGTGGAATTATAAGTTAACCATAGTTATCCTTTGCAGCTCACTGACTACACTGATGCACCTTATCTTGATCCCCAAGATCCAGGCAGCAAGGACAGGCAGGCAATGTTCATTCCAACAAAAAGCGCACACTTTCTAGATCTGCTTAGTATGAACAACATGTAGTATGAACATTTTCACCAAAAAATATATTTTTCTGTACTGAAAATTGCAGGAAAGCACATCTAGGGGTTTGTTTTTACTGGTTTTCAAACAAGAGTCAAACAAATTTACTCAATCAATTTGCACTTTTCAATTCATTGTTAGAATGCAACCCTTAAGACCTAAGAAAAACCCATTCACAAAGACAGGTTTGTGCAAAATATAATATTCTTTTACAGTACTGCTACAGAGAGAGGTAAATTCTGTAAAGTCTATTTTATACAAATCAAATGGTAACATAAAAAGGTCTCTGAGTCCGATGATACAAGTTTTTTGATTTACTAAGTAAGAAAAGCCTTTTCCTAAAAGAGAAACTACACTTTCGTTAAAAAAAAAAACAAAAGATAAAAAAAAAAAAACACGTTATTTATACAGTGCATCCGGAAAGTATTCACAGTGCTTCACTTTTTCCACATTTTGTTATGTTACAGCCTTATTTATTCCAAAATGATTTAAATTCATTATTTTCCTCAAATCTCTACTAACAATACCCCATAATGAAAATGTGAAAGAAGTTTGTATGAAATCTTGCCAATTTATTATAAATGAAAAAAAAAAAAGAAATAAAATCACATCTACATAGGTATTCACAGTCTTTGCTCAGTACTATGTTGAAGCACCTTTGCCACCAATTACAGCCTCAAGCCTTTTTTGAGTGTGATGCTACAAGCTTGGCACACCTATTTTTGGGCAGTTTCTCCCTTTCTTCTGCAGGACCTCTCAAGCTCCATCAGGTTGGATGGGGAGTGTTGGTGCACAGCCATTTTCAGATCTCTCCAGAGATGTTCAATCAGGTTCAAGTCTGGGCTCCGGCTGGGCCACTCAAGGACATTCAGAGAGTTGTCCTATAGCCACTCATTTGTTATCTTGGTTGTATGCTTAGGGTCGTTGTCCCATTGGAAGGTGAACCTTTGCCCCAGTCTGAGGTCCAGAGCACTCTGGAGCAAGGTTTTTATCAAGGATGTCACTGTACATTGCTGCATTCATCTTTCCCTCAATTCTGACTAGTATCCCAGTTCCTGCTGCTGAAAAACATCGCCACAGCATGATGCTGCCTCCACCATGCTTCACTGCAGGGATGGTATTGGCCAGGTGATGAGCAGTGCCTGGTTTCCTCCAGACATGACACTTGCCATTCAGGACTGTCACGTTCCCATGTACCTGATGGATTAGCCCGATAGTGTAGAGGAAGGCCTTCCTTTACGTATCTGACTCACAGCCTCTGATAGAGCAAACAGATGGCTCGGGAGTGCAGAGTGGTATGAGTGCCTTGTGGTTCAGCTGTTAGGATAGCTGCTCCGAGGTTCCCGATGCTGCAGGGATGAGGATCCACAGGGAGGAGGATCAGAACAGCAGACAGGCTGGAGACTGGACTTCCTGATATCCGAACACACACACACACACCCAGATGCAGGGGCTAGCAGACAGTAGATAAGTCCAGAGTGGTGTGGATACAGGCAGGTGCAGGCAGACTGGATCTCCGCACAGACAGGGGATGCTGGAGCAGGTGTAGAAGGTAAGCAGGTCGGGACACAGGCCGGGTCAGTAACTGGTGCGCAGCGTGGTATTTAAAGGAGCAGGCAAGATCAAGGTCAAAGACGAGCCTAGTCAGGTGCAGGCAGAAAGCAAAGAAAGTCCAAAGGCAAGCCGGGTAATTCAGAAGTCGATCACAGGAGCAGATTAACAGGAGAAGGGGTCACAGGAAGCTGCAGATCAGACAGCACTGGTCCCGTCTGCACATCTTGTTAAAATAGGCCGGTTGGTGCCGAGAATCACGCATGCATGCGCACCGGGGCACACAGGCTCGCACCAGCTCGGGCAGAAGCATTGTGTCTTCCCCTGGGCACTTCCTGACATTGCCCCCTCCTTAAGGGCAGCCTCCGGATGCCCAACTGGGCTAACTTCATAGCATGGGATCTTTTAAACGATTGCATCAATTCCTTCACATCAATATTGCTTTCAGGCTCCCAAGAGTTATCTTCTGGCCCATAACCCTTCCGTTTAATCAAATATTGAATCCAATTATACCTTTTCCTGCAGTCCAGAATTGTTTCTACCTCAAATTCCTCCGCACCATTGATCATTACAGGCTCCGGCGGACCAGTACTTCATTCGGGAAAAGGATCCGGGATAGCAGGTTTCAACAGGGTAACATGGAAGACAGGGTGGATCTTAAGTGAGTCAGGTAATTCCAGCTCGTAGGCTACATCATTGATTCTCCTTTTTACAGGAAAGTCCCCCACAAACTTGGGGCCCAATTTTCTTGAGGGGCAAGCCAGCTTTAAATTTACTGTAGACAACCATACCTGGTTGCCAGGTTCCAGGGTTAATTCCACTTTCTTTTTATCAAAGATTTTTTTTATTGTATGCCTGCGTCTTGGTCATGGTCTCTTTCGCATTCCGGTATGGTGCTGGGCAGAAAGGATGGGTGGAAGCCATAATTGGTGAAGAATGGAGTTTGTTTGATGGCAGAATGAGAAGAATTGTTATAGGCTAACTCGGCTATAGGGAGTAAGGAGACCCAGTCATCCTGCGAGAAGGATGAGAAGCAGCGCAGGTACTGTTCCGGGGTCTGGTTAGATCTCTCCATTTGACCATTTGTCTGGGGGTGGTATGTTTCCACAGCCAAGGGTGTCCCTTTCATTGGCAGAAAATGGGTCATCTTTGACAGTCTATCTACCACCACGAAGATGGTTAAGCCTTCTGCCAGGGGAAGTTCCTCAATGAAGTCCATTGAGATAATTTTCCAGGGTCTCTCTGGAACGGGCAATGGTTTCAGCAAACCCCAAGCCTTTACCTTATTATTCTTACTCTGGGTAAAGGTGGTGCAGGACTCCACATACTTCTTACGGTCGCCTATTACTTGGACCACCAGAATGTGCGTTGCACAAGTTTGGCCGTCTTCAGGGCACCGAAGTGTCCGGCCAGCTTGTGATCGTAGTAGAGCTCCAACACTGCAACCCTGAAGTCTCTAGGTACAAAGATTTTACCTTCGTGAAAAGTAGGCCATCCTGTGCCTGTAAGCTGGTTTCGGAGGACGAGGCAGTTTTAGAGGAGGCCTGTTTGATCCGTGATAGTAGATTTTCTTGTAGCACAAGGAAGTTTCCTGAGGGTAGGATAGTGTCTGGAGGTGTGATCTTTTCAGAATCATTGAACATGCGTCAGGCTTTGAAGTTGGCAAACCCGATGAAACGCTGGACCCCGTTCTTGTCTGCAGGTGCTGGCCAGTGTAAAATGGCGGTGACTTTTTGGGGGTTCATCTTAATGCCTTCAATTGAGATGATCAATCCCAAAAATGGAATGCTCTGAAATTCGAATTCACATTTTTTTGGTTTGGCAGAGAGGCCATGCTGATGAATTCAGGTTAACACATTTCTGATATGTCTGCAGTGGTCATCCTTTGAGGAGAAGAAAATCAGGATGTCATCCATGTATACAATGACGTACAGGTCTAGATAATCTCGAAAGATGTCGTTGACAAAGTGTTGAAAAGTGGCCGGGGTGTTGCATAAACCAAAAGGCATGACCAGGTACTAAAAGTGCCGGAATTGAGTAGGAAAAGCTGTTTTCCACTCATCTTCTTCTGAATTAAGTTGTATGATCTCCGGAGGTCCTTTGAAACAGTTCGGGCACCAGGGGTAATGGGTAGCGATTTTTTTATAGTAATTTTGTTCAACTCTCGGTAATCCACGCAGGGGCGTAGAGAGTGGTCTTTTTTTTCAACAAAGAAAATGCCTGCGCCTGCCAGAGGGTTGGATGGGCAAATAAACCCCCTTTTTCAGATTGTCATCGATATATATTCTTTCAGCATGCCCAGTTCAAGTTCAGTTAAAGGAAAGATCCTCCCGAAGGGAACCTCCGCCCCTGGTAGAAGTTCAATAGGACAATCACAAGGTCAGTGGGGAGGAAGGGTCGCCGCACCCTTCTTACTGAAAACATCTGGAAAATCGTGGTATGCCACGGGATTGATTGACGTAACTCAGAGTCCGTGTCCAGACAGCGTAAGGGTGAGGGGTTGCCTGTGGCTTCTTGTAGTGTCAGGAAAGGATCCGTCCGCTGGCAAGATATATCGTTTGGCATGCAGTACTGGGGTCCACCAGCAGGTGTCTCCTGGCAGTGTTAAACTGTCAGGAGAATATTTCCTTGCTGGTGTCATTTCATCTTTTGGCCGCAGTACTGACGTCCACCAGCGGATGGATCCTGGCAGTATGGAGCAGACAACACTCCCTGCGCTCAGGTGTGACTTGAAGTCAATCACAGTCAGTCCTATAAATACCCGGCAAGCCCTCATATGCTTGCCTTGGTATCTCTCTCCTTGAGCCCTGACCTTGTTCGCCTGTTACCCGATCCTGAACCTGCATCTGACCTTGTGCCCGAGCTTATCCTGACCCGATCCCTTCAGTGTTCCTGTACCCTTCTGCCCGATCCATCCCCTCTCTGTCCTGTTGGTTCCCTGTCCCTCATTTACTGATCTTCCTGTGTATGACCTTGGCTTGGCTAAACGTTTATGTCTCTGGTATATTCCTTGTTCTTGCTGACCTGCTGTGTATGACCCTGGCCTGGCTGACATCTGTGATTCCGGTATTGCCCCTTGCTGTAGATATTGTTGTTTGTAGTGGGTTTGTTGGGTTGGTTGTTTACTGTTTGTATTTTCTAATTATCACCTATTTTAATAAATATCACTATTCACTTACATGTGTTTTGGGTTATCTCTGTGCAGTCCACACAGTCTGGTCTACTAGTCTCCTGACATGTAGACAGTGTTGCTGGCAATAAGTTGAGGGAAATTTGATTTCTCCGGTGACCCAGTTAATGTGGGGATTGTGGGCCTGCAGCCAGGGCATACCTAGGATGATGGGGAATAAAGGTGATAAGATGGCATCCAGGAGTAGTAGTTCTTGGTGATGGGGAGCAATAATAGTCAGCAAGGGGACAGTCTCCTGTGTGACTGGGCCCTACTTAATGGTGGACCCATCAGCTAGATGGTTGAATCGGGATCAAGTCTATGAAACAGCTACAGGCTCCGGAGTCAATTATGACAGATACCCGGATACTCCTTCCTGGAAGCTGTAACAAGATGGGGAGAGCAAGATGAGAAGATTGGTTAGGTAAGGCAGGAACATGCATAGGCAGGAACATGCATCGAATGCACCTTTGCTGGACAGGATCTCACGTAATGCCCGGGTTCTCCACAATACATGCATAGATTGTTTAGTCGTCGGCGCTGTCGTTCCTCCGTGGTGAGAGAGGGATGAACCAAGCCCAACTGCATGGGCTCAGATAAATCTGGAGCCGGATTTAATGACGCTGGAGGAGCCTGGCTGGGGAAGCTGGGAACTTTGGGCAGCGTCCTGTGGTCCTTTCGGATTGACGTTCTCTTAGGCGTCGGTCGATCTGTATGGATAGGTTGATAACTGTGTCCAAGGATTGGGGTATCCCTACCCGTGCCAGTTCATCCTTTAGCGGATCCGATAGGCCCATCCGAAATTGGTAATGGAGGTATCATAATTGGTATCAGAACGCCAACCTCTAAATTTGGCCACATAGTCTTCTGCCGCTCTGTGGCCTTGCTGAAGGGAAAGTAATGTTGCCTCAGCAGTGGCAGTTTGCTGGGGGCCTTGCAGATTTGAGACATGGCATCAAAGAACGTGGTGAGGTTTGTTAAGAATTCGGCTTTCTGTTCCAGGAGGCGGTGTGCCCAAGCTTGAGGCTCACCTACCAACAACCTTGGTTGCTTCCTGTCAGAGAGTTCCCCTGGGCAGACGCGCTGCTGGTGTGCGTCGCGGTGCGTTGGGGCTCGTCGGCGCGCGCGCCGCGGGTCCTGGCGCGTGCGTGTGTGCGGGGGTGCAGCGTTTGACGCCAATCTGCCTATTTAGGCTGTCTGCACAGGGGGCTCAGTGCTGTCCGATCTTCAGCTCCCTGTATCCCTGCACCTGCTTCCTGCTTTGAACCTGATCTCCTGACCACCGGCCTGTCTTTGATTCTCCTTGCTTTCTGCCTGCCACTGATCCCGGACTGTCCTGACTACGAATCTGCCTGCTCCTCTGTACCGCGTTGCCCGCCTGTTGCCAACCCTGCTTGTGACCCGACCTGCCTGCTCCACTCCTGCTCTGCACCTGCTGCCTGTGCTTCAGTTGACTGGTGATCTCCATAACCACCTTTACCGGGATTCTCCTGCGGCTAACCCGCCAGGCTCTCATACCATTCTGTGCTCCCGTGCCTCCTGTCCATACTACCAGGGGCCGGGAACCAGATACGTAAGGGAGGCCTCCCCCTGCTACATCGGGCTCACCGGTCTGGTACGTGGAAGTCTGACACTTCCAGAGAGAAGGTACGTGGTTGTAAAGCGAAAGAGTTCACAGGCGTTGCGAAAAGTTCTATATTTGCTGCGTTCACCCGCAAACCTTTTGGGCATGAGTACCTTTGGTTCAGGCGGTAGCATCACTACTGCAGGTGCAGATGAAGTGCTAGCTGAGGTAGCGCCTTGAGGGTTGGCAGGAGAATACAAGACTTAGACCTGTTCTTCCAGCTGGGTGTACCCCTCTTGCAGATTCTGACCAGCTTGTGTCAGACCCACCAGGTGTCAGGACAGTTCTTCCATGGGGGAGGTTCCTTGCTCAGACTCAGACATGGCTATCTGATACTGTCACATTCCTGCGTACCTGATGGATGAGCCCGATGCAGAGGAAAGCCTTCCTTATGTATCTGACTCGCGGCCCCTGATAGAGCAAACAGGTGGCTCGGGAGTGCAGAATGGTATGAGTGGCTGGCGGGTCAGCTGTTAGGATGGCCGCTCCGAGGTTCCCAATGCTGCAGGGATGCAGATCCGCAGGGAGGAGGATCAGAACAGCAGACAGGCTGGAGACTGGACTACCCGATATCCGAACACACACCCAGATGCAGGGGCTGGCAAACAGTAGATAAGTCCAGAGGAGTGTGGATACAGGCATGTGCAGGCAGACTTGATCTCCGCACACAGGGGATGCTGGAGCAGGTGCAGAAGGTAAGCAGGTCGGGTCACAGGCCGGGTCAGTAATTGGCGGGCAGCGTGGTATTTAAAGGAGCAGGCAAGATCAAGGTCAAAGACGAGTCGGGGTCAGGTGCAGGCAGAAAGCAAAGAAAGTCCAAAGGCAAGCCGGGTAGTTCAGGAAGTCGATCACAGGAGCAGATTAACAGGAGCAGGGGTCACAGGAAGCTGCAGATCAAACAGCACTGGTCCCATCTGCACATCTTGTTTAAATAGGCCATTTAGTGCCGGGATTCGTACCCACACCAGCTCGGGCAGCAGCATTGTGTCTTCCCCTGGGCACTTTCTGACAAGGACAAGTAAAGTTAAATTTTTGTTTCATCAGATCAGAGAATTGTGTTTCTCATGGTCTCAGAGTCCTTCAGGTGCATTTTGGAAAACTCCAGGTGTGCTGTCATGTGCCTTTTACTGAGGAGTGGCTTCGGTCTGGCCACTCTACCATACAGGCCTGATTGGTGGAGTGCTGCAGAGATGGTTGTTCTTCTGGAAGGTTCTCCTCTCTTCACAGAGAAATGCTGGAGCTTTGTCAGAGTGACCGTCGGGTTCTTGGTCACCTCCCTGACTAAGGCCCTTCTCCCCGATCGCTCAGTTTGGCCAGGCGGCATGCTCCAGGAAAAGTCCTGGTGGTTCCAAACTTCTTCCATTTACGGATGATGAGAACACATTGCTCACTGGGAACTTCAATGCTGCAGAAATTTTTCTGTACCCCTCCCCAGATCTGTGCCTCCATACAATCCTGTCTCAGAGTTCTACAGACAATTCCTTGGACTTCATGGATTAGTTTGTGCTCTGACGAGCACTGTTAACTGTGGGACCTTATACAGACAGGTGTGCGCCTTTCCAAATCATGTCCAATCAACTGAATTTACCACAGGTGGACTCCAATCAAGTTGTAGAAACATCTCAAGGACGATCAGTGGAAACAGGATGCACCTAAGCTCAATTTTGAAAGTCGTGGCAAAGGCTGTGAATACTTATGTACATGTAATTTTTTTTCATTTTTTATTTTTAATAAATTTGCAAAGATTTCAAACAAATTTCTTTCATGTTATCAAAGTAATTAATTTAATCAATTTTGGAATAAGGCTGTAACATAACAAAATGTGTAAAAAGTGAAGCGCTGTGAATACTTTTTGGATGCATTGTATACTGTAGAAAGATTGCAGCAAACATAATTGCAGACTCTTCCTTGCTTCTGCTCATAAGATACGGATACAGACCATTCCATTAAATTCCTAAACATGAGTGCTAAATGGTCAGATGTGCCTACTATAATATTGCTACAATAGGGAAAACTGAATCCCTTCCATCCTCATGGTACTTTGTTTAAAATACAGTATCATCACTTATAAAACACTACATTGCAATCTAATTAGACACATGAATTAGGCTAGGGTACTGAGGGTGGTTGAGACTCCTGCCCTGAATTTTGGAAAAAAATATCAGTCCTCAATACAAAGTTAAAGTGGTTCTATAGGGCTCAAGTTTTTTTTTTCTAAGCATTAAGATAAATAACCTTCTGGTAAACTGATTATCAAATTATTAGCAAATGTACCAAATGAACGTGATCTAATCAATAGGCAGAATCTTGTGGGTGGCTCTAGTCTTGGAGACTCCAGAAATAATATCTTGGGATAATAATTTCCATGTTTCACTCTCACTAATTCTGTTATAAGGGTGTTCAAAGTATCCACACACCTCCTGCTGCATTTACCAGAATAAGAAACTAAAATTTAGCAGGGTGTGCGGTACCCCCTTCACACAATTGCTGTGAGACTTCTGCAGTATTCAGAATTCTAGTACGGAGGTTGTGCTGAATCCTATCTCACCTTTAGAGCCTCCCTTTTGATCCTTTATTGTGATAGGTCTAACAGGGAAGCTGAGGAGGTGGAAGAGGATGATGTAAAAATCCATCCAAAATATAAATTTAGTTGCCTGTATTCCTAGATCTACTGACAATTTTAACAAGTGGTTTTCTCTGAGGGTAACCTCTGCAAATATATGTTTTTCTCATATGCTTAGGATGCCAGGTTTACATTAAGTGACCCTATGCGCACAGGGTTACATTTATCTAAAAGTATATCAGTATAATCCATTTTCCATTAAATGTTTCTAATACCGTGTACACACGGGCGGACTTTTCGGCATCAAACGTCCAACGGTCTTTCCGACGGACTTTCGAACGAATGGACTTGCCTACACACAATCACACCAAAGTCTGACGGATTCGTACGTGATGAGGTACGACTGGACTAAAATAAGGAACTTCATAGCCAAAAGCCAATAGCTGCCCTAGGTTTTCGTCCGTCGGACTAGCATACCGACGAATGGATTTTTCGACCGGACTCGAATCCATCGGAAAGATTTGAAACATGGTTTAAATCTAAAGTCCTTCTGATTTTCGACCGAAAAAGTCCGCTGCAGGTCCGATGAAGCCCACACACGGTCGGATTGTCTGACGGATTCATTCTGTCGGACCAGTCTGGTCAAAAAGTCCGCCCGTGTGTACACAGCAGAACTGTATTTTTCTGCCTTCTTGTAAGTCCTCTGTGAGTTACTAAACCTCTCTTTTTCCCCTCAATTCTGTTTGGCATGACCAGTGTGTGTTCGTTCCAGTCAAGGGCACTGCTCTATTCATCAGAAATGTCGATGGATGCACAAATAGGATCGGTAGTCAGTGGATCTCACCATCTCCTTCGCCTACTACGAAGACTCATCCCCTTCATTCCAGAAGAGGGCAAAGCAGCAGTAGTTGGAACAATCATCGATTCCCGACTCAATTACGCAAACTCCCTCTACATAGGACTACCTAAATACCAGATTGCACGCCTACAAGTCATCCAGAACACTGCAGCAAAACTGGTAACAGGAAAAAAACCCTGGGAATCCATCTCCATCTCTACAGTGGCCCCGACCCGTGGGTTTACGTCCTCTGCAGCGTTTTCTTGGCTTTGCCAACTGTTATCGGAAGTTTATTCATAACTTCTCGTCTCTGGTCAAGCCCCTGATAGATATGACCAGAAAGGACGGTAACCCACAGAGTTGGTCTCCGGAGTCCATTAAGGCCTTTGAGAATCTCAAGGCTGCCTTTGTTTCTGCTCCTGTGTTGGCACATCCTTATCCTACGTTACCTTTTATCCTTGAGGTTGATGCTTCTGAGACTGGAGTTGGCGCCCTTCTGTCTCAACGTTCTACCTCTGAGAGGGCCATGCATCCTTGTGACTACTTTTCCAAGAAATTGTCACCTGCGGAGTGCAATTACGAGATTGGTGACAGAGAGCTGTTAGCGATCATTTTAGCCCTGAAAGAATGGAGACATCTCCTCAAAGGTACCACAGTGCTGGTTCTCATCCTTACTGACCATAAAAATCTCACATTCTTGTCTAAGGCTAAACGCCTCTCTCCCAGAAGGCGCGATGGGCTCTTTTCTTGTCAAGTTTCAATTACATTGTCTCATTCTTATACTAAGAATGTAAGGGCTGAAGTTTTGTCACAACAATTTTCCTTCACTTCCAAGATGGAGTCGGTTCCAGTTCCTGTGATTCCTCCTGATTGTATTCTGGCTACGGTTCACACGAGTCTCACTTCTCCTTTGGGTGACAAAATTCTTGCTGCTCAGGTCCATGCTCTTCCTGAGAAACCTTGTGACCACTGCTTTGTCCCAGAGAGTCTCCGTACTGCCGTGCTCCAGACTTACCATTCTCCCAAGGCTGCTGGCCACCCTGGTAAGAATCAACTCTTTTTGGCCATTTCCCAACAATTCTAGTGACCTAGTCTACGTGCTGATGTAACCGCCTTCGTAGCTGCCTGTTCCGTGTGTGCTCAGAGTAAGACTCTACAACACCTTTCAGTGGGTCTCCTACAACCCATACCCAATGGAGAGAGGCCCTGGACCCACCTGTCTTTGGATTTCATTGTGGAGTTACCCAACACCCAGGGCAACACAGTTATCCTTATGGTGGTTGACCAGTTCTTTAAAATGTCTCATTGTATTCCACTTAAGAAGTTGCCCACTTCTAAGGAGCTGGCTTCCATTTTTGCTCGGGAGATCTTTCGCTTACATGGGCTACCCAAAGTGATTGTCTTGGACAGGGTCAGTTTGTGTCCCGGTTCTGGAGAGCCTTTTTGTGGACAGTTGGGAATTCAGCTTGCTTTCTCCTCTGCGTATCACCCGCAGTCTAATGGGGCCACAGAACGAGCCAATCAGTCCTTGGAGCAATTCCTAAGTTGCTATATTTCTGACCATCATAACAACTGGTCAGACCTCTTACTATGGGCAGAATTTTCTCACAAGAGTGCCTTGAATTCTGCTTCCCGATTGTCCCCGTTTATGGCGAACTATAGTTTCCAACCTTCCATGTTGCCTGACTCTTTTGTTCCGCAAAGTATTCCAGCATTAGAGGAGCATCTCCGTGGTACTCATTCCACTTGGGCACAAGTCCAGGAGGCTTTGCGACATGCTAATGATAGGTACAGACTCCATGCTAACTGCAGACGCCTGCCTGTGCCTTCCTACCAGGTTGGGGACAGGGTCTGGCTGTCATCTCGCAACCTCCGACTTCGTGTTCCCTCTCTGAAGTTCGCACCTTGGTTTATTGGGCCTTTCCTTATTCTTCGTAGGATTAACCCAGTGGCTTACTCATTAGACGTTCCTTCTAATATGTGTATCTTAAATGTATTTCATGTCTCCTTATTAAAACCTTTGGTCTGCAACCGCTTTACAACCTTGGTGCCACATCCTCACCCTGTTCAGGTTGAGAACCATGAGGAGTATGACGTACAGTCCATTGTTGACTCCCGTAGGTTCCTTGGGCGCATACAGTACCTGGTGCATTGGAAAGGGTACGGTTCGGAGGAACGCTCTTGGGTCCCATCTTCAGACATACATGCCCCTGTTTTCCCCTCAAGCCTGGTGGTCCTCAGAGGGGGAGGGGTCGTTGAGGGGGTACTGTCCCTTCTCTGAGCTGGCCGCTCAGCTGTCGGCTAATTGCCAGCTACTATCTCTCCACAGTGACTCACCTGTTGATCCTGCTCGTTGGTCCTCGTACGTTTACTCGGTTTACCTTTTTTATTATTATTAAACAAGTGTGAGTTAACTGTACTTCTGTCTTAGTCTGATTCATGGTTTCTGACAGCCAGTTACAGAGACCTTCAGATTACACATCAAATAACTGTTAATAAGTTATAAAGAATGTTACCCTTATCACTCCCTTAGGAGTATATCTCACTGGTGGCTGTAAAGCAACGGTGTTGATCTGCGCTTAATAGATAGCAATCGTTCATTTGGCCCCTATGGCTACAGTCTGTGCTTACACTGTTAAGCAGTCAAGGTGCCGTCTATCCTAGGTCTCTGAATAACCTATAATAGGTTATTCAAAGAAATAATATATAATTAATCTATGACCGTAAAGATAATCATAAGTAACATGCTGCACTAATAGGAAGTGCGAAGTATTTTTAAGGAAGGAAAAATAGTCTGAAAGAGAGGAAAGAAGGTAAAGATATTAAGGAAATTAACCAGCCCCTCGTGATCCCTGGGTCCCTATCTATACTCTCCATATTAACTTGAAATGCCTATATAGGATGCCCAGGGCTCCCATGTTGCCTCAAACTTAGCGGCTGAGTCCATCAGAGAGCTGACCATTTTTTCTTGTGCCATCACCCAAGAATTTTTTCATTTGGCTGCTGCCACAGAGACGTTTGGTTGTTTCCAGGCTCTTGCTATGGTCAGTTTTTCTCCCAAAAGGATAAAGAAAATTAAATTCTGGGTGGCTTTGGTGGTTTTAAGGACCAGGGCAGTAATGCTATGGAGGGATCTTTGGGGACCTGTCATCCCCTAACCTTGCGTGTCATGTGAAACAATCTGTTCCACAATCCTCTGATTCTCGGTCAGTCCCACCATATATGAATCATGGACCCTTTAAAGCATTGAGACGAGGCAGAAGGGCACATTTTAGCTAACTTGGTTGGAACTAAGTACCACCTGGTTAACGCTTTTAGATTTGTTTCAATCAGGGCAGTGTTGTGCATACCTTTGTAAGATCGGAGAAAGTTTTTGTAAGATCGGAGAAAGTTTCTATTCCACACCTCCACGTCCCAGCTGTCCCATACCTTTCCCTCCCAGACCATCATGTATGATAATTTAGCGCTATCTGATGCAAGTGACAGGTATATTGTGAAGATGCCCCCCCCCCCTCTGCTCTGTGACTTTGCTACAGCATTGCTCATATGCAGTCAACTTTGGGGGTTCTGTTTTCTTTTTCCATTGAGAGTTTAAGAAGTGGGATATTTGCCTGAATCTAAACTTCTGTCGGGCATCTCCAATTTGCTTTTACAGTAACTGAGTGAGAACAGGCCAAGGGGAGTAAGGTACTGTCCAATTTGGTATAACCCCTTGTCTAACCACCACCTGAAGGCCTTAATGTTCATTCCCAGAGTGAATTTGGGGTTGTGAAAGATGTGGGCTAAAGGTTGCATGTCCGAGGTTAGAGCGGGGAGGCTTTTCAGGCCTTCCCAAAGGGAAATAGAGTGAGACAGTATTGGAGACATTATAGGAGGGCTATCTTTGGGAGGAAGAAGACTAATGTGTGTGTGGGGACTGCTTGCCGTTCTATATGCACCCAATCAGGCTTCTCTAAATATGTATAGACGGTCGACAGTTGTGCCAAGTGTGCCGCTTGGTAATACCACAGTAGGTTGGGTACCCCCAACCCTCCCTGTGTCCTGGGTCTCTATAAAATTTGCCTGGAGAGGTGGTGTCCAGAGGAGCCCCAGATGAATTTTATAATTTTGCTTTGGAAAATTCGCAGATGATCTTTATTAATGGGAACCAGGAGAGCCCTAAAGAGATAAAGTAGTTTGGGAAGCAGTGTCATCTTAACCGCATTCACCCTCCCTAGCCAGGATATTTCATGGAGCACCCATTTCTTAAGATCCATTTCCAGTTTTTTGTATAGAGGGGAAGTTTACCATGTAGAGTCTGTCAATCTTTGAAGAAAGATCTATTCCCAGGTATCTAATGGTCGAGTCACTCCACTCAAATTGAAAGGAGCTTTTAAGATTCTTAGCCTCCTGTTGTGGGATTGTCACGTTAAGAATTTGGGATTTGGATAGGATGACCTGCAACCCGAAGGCTTTAGCGAAGTCTTCCAGCAGTTTACATATGTTTGGAAGGTAGGTCGTCGGTGACGTGACGAATAACAGAAGGTCGTTCAGAAATAGGGCACATTTATGTGTCTGTGGACCGCAGTTAACCCCTTGTATGTCTGGGTGATTACGTATGGCTATCGCCGGAGTTTCTATTGCTATTGCAAATATTAAAGGAGATAAGGGGCAACCCTGTCTGGTTCTTAACCTTGCAGATGTACTCGGGCTTCCGGGAAGGAATAGAGTGCTGTCAGTAGGCCCATGAATCTCTGTCCAAAACCCCATTGATTCATGATATTAAATAGATAAGGCCAGGAGACCGAATCAAAAGCTTTCTGAAGATCCATGGATAGGAGTAGTCCTTCCTGTCGTCTCCCTTTGTCCCATCCCATCTGAAGAAGAGAGATGATGTTGATTGCTCTCCTGATTTGGTCTAGGCCCTGTCTGCCAAGAATAAAACCTACTTGGTTCTTATGTATATACAGACTAATAAAAGTTGCCATGCGTTTCACTAGTATCTTGGTCAGGATCTTCATGTCATTATTTATCAGAAATATTGGTCAGTAGGTACCCACCTCCCCTTGTTCTTTGTTTGGTTTAGGGAATTACAGAGATAAATGCTGAGTTAAGTTGTTTATCTAAAGGGTCCCCTTTAGTTTTGGTATTAAAAAAGCGAGCGAGGTGCGGTGCAAAGGTCTGGAGAAGCCGTTTGGGCCAGGGCCAACCCCCATTTAAGATTCTTAATGACCAGTAGAACTTCCTCTGTTATCGGGGTCTCCATTTTATCCTGGTGGCGGTCAGCCAGAGTCGGAATTGGGAGGGAGTCTAAAAAGGAATTCACGTGGACCTTACTATTATCATTTCCCCCACTGTATAGTTGCTCATAAAATGTGTGGAATGTTGCCAGGATTCTTTGTGGATTCAAAGTGTGAGTCCCGCCCGGTTTTAATTTTTGGTAAAGCCCGCTTTTGTTGTTGTGGAGATAATTTAGCGGCCAGCATAGATCCCATTTTGTTCCTCTGGTGATAGAATTTAGCCCCACTCCATCTGATATTCTTTTCAGCTTATGCAGTGAGAGCTAGGTTAAGAGAGAGATGCTCCGCGTCTAGTTTAGCCATGGGGACCATTTTGGGGTCTTGTTTGTGGAGACATCGCAGTTGTGTAAATTCCTTTTCAAGTTTGTCTATGTCAATCATTATTTCCCTTTTGATCTGTGTGGAAATTTGAATTAATTTACCCCTTGTGGGCAGCCCAGAGAGTTTCTGGAGATACTTCTGCTATGTTATTCAGAAGGAAATATTCCTTTATAGCTTTTTCAAGTTCCACTACCCTAATCGGGTTACTGAGTATGGATTCATTATTTCTCCAATGTCATAGGGTAGGACGATCAAGGCTCCTATTTAGGGTGAGAAGGACTATAGAGTGGTCCGACAAAACCGTGTCTCTAATGGAAGACTTAACTATATTAGGGATTTTGGAGGTGGATAGAAATATGTGGTCTATCCTTGCATAGGACTAGTGAGGGCACGAGTAGTGGGTGTAGTCCCTTTTAGTTGGGTTCATCTCCCTCCAAGCGTCCGCCAACCCATATTGAAAGATTAATTTGGCCAATCCGATGCTCCGTTTGGGTGGGCGGGTGAGTTGAGAGCCCAGTGGTCTGGATTTATCCAGCCCCTGATCTAGAGCTGTGTTTGAATCTCCACCATTTATGACTGTCTCACCCACTAGTGGATCTAGTTTTTTGAGCATGTCCTGGAAGAATTCTGTTTGGCCCAGATTGGTTGCATAGTACGAGATAAAGGAATAAAGTTGATCGTCTATCGTCCCCTTCACTAGCAAAAATCTGCCCTCTGGGCTAGCTGTGGTGTGAATTTACAGTTATTTGAAAACAGGGTAGCTACCCCCTAGTTTTGTTCTCGGCATTTGCTAGGAAAAACAGCGGGAACTTGGCATGCAGAAATGAGGGGTTATACCGCCTTAGGAAGTGTGTCTCCTGAAGGAGTACTACGTTTATCTTTTGGGAATCTTTTGGGAAAGAAGCGACTGCAGGATTTTTTGCCTTTTTACTGGAGCAACGGTGAGGGTATAGTGTCATTAGCCATTGAGCAGAGGGGTGACCTGCTTACCTGATACACTGTCACTTACCCTGAGGAGTAACTCGGATGCTGTTTGGGAACTGTTCCGAGAAGGTGTGAAGGCCCTTTGAAGGACAAGGAGGATATGGGGGATCTCGAAGGGTGGTCAGATGAATCAAGAGATGAGAAGAAGCAAGGAAAAAGAGAAGAAAAATAAGTGGTGAGCAGGAGAATAATATACTATCTCACTGCCCCTGTAACCAAGTCATCTCAACCTCATCATTTGAAGTTGAAAACCCACAAAGTGGGCATGGAATAACCATATCAACTGGGTAGGGGGAGGCACAAAGGCAAGCCACCCCGGCAGAGGCCCACCAGATCATATAAACAAAAAATGATGTAGCGATATCTGCCTGGAACTAGCATAAAACATTTAAGACAAATTTAAATGGCCTTTTCCCAGTAGGTTAGCAGAGGGGGAGGGGGGTACGGGCAGGAGGGGGAGAGGTAGAGGATGGGGGCGGGGGATAGGGAGGGTGATGGGAGTCATGTGGTAGGAGAGAGAAGGGAGGAAGCGTAGGGCACCATCATTAATCAGGTTGAAGAAATGTTCTTGTTGTGGAGTGACATGGTCGCCAGAAAAATTCCTCTATGTCACTATCAGTTTGGAACTGTCAAAACATCAGCCCTCTTGGGTGAAGAGTGTGTCAATCAGAGTCCTGCCACTATAGCAGGAGGTGTAGGGAACTGTCTTAATTACCAACTGGGTAACTAGAAAACTTGTCAAACACATAGGAAATTAACTTGATATCATCTAAGTCAGTGGTCATCAACCCTGTCCTCACGGCCCACTAACAGGCCAGGTTTGCAAGATAACTGAAATACATCACAGGTGATATCATTTGTTGCTCAGTGATTGCAGTATTCTAGTCTGCATCTCCCCAAGGTAATACATAAAACCTGGCCTGTTAGTGGGCCCTGAGGACAGGGTTGATGACCACTGATCTAAGTGATGATCGAGGTTTTGGTCGATTCTTCTCTCAAAATCTGGGAAAGTCCAGAAAGGGAGGTGTGTTGGCTCCGATCCCAAAAGTGGTCTGCCTTCCTTGGGTTTCTTGAAGCTGTTTTTGTTACACATTGGAGAAATAGGGTTAGAGGGTGTTTGTTGTTTCGTAGCCCCCGTTTGGGTGTTTGTGGGGGTCCATGCGTGATGAATCTCAGGCTCAAAAATAGCTTCTCTCCTTCTTGTAAACTGGAAAAGGAATAGGTTTTGGATTTGTAGGCAAACTTGAGAGCAAAAGGGAAGGCCCACCAATACTTGATGTCCTTTTGTGATAGGACCGATAGCAGGGGTTTCAGGGCCCGTCTTCTTTGTATGGTCGATGGGGATCTGCAAAGACTTGGACAGGGTGATTGCGACAGAGGAGTGTCGATTACGAGCGTGACTTCTTCATGACTTCCTCTTTCGCCGAGTAGAAATGGGGTTTGATCACCACATCCTTGGGGGCTCCGTCTTTGCATGGGGGGCCTAACGCTCTGTGAGCGCGATCCAATTCCAGTTTATGCGGTGGAATGTCTGGGATAAGGTCCCCGATAAAGTCTTGAACTGCAAGTGTTACTTCTGTGATGGACTCCGGGAGACCCCTTAAATGTAAGTTATAGCTTCGAGAGCTGTACTCGAGATCATCAATTCGAGACAGAGCTGTGTCCAATTGATCCTGGAGAACTTGGATATGATCTGAGTTTTGGTTGGTCCTAGCTACTGTGGAGTCCAGTTTATGTTCCATTCTGTCTCCTAGGTTCTGGAAGTCTGCCTTTATGTCCCCAGTAATTTTAGCTGTTGTAGTGGAGAGACGCCTGTTTAACAGTTCTGACAGTTTATGGAATAGATCAGCAGTATTAATCAGTGTGTCAGAGTTGATATGCCCTGGCTGTTGTTGAGGAGGCCGGATATGGGGGGAAAGGATATATAATCCTCCAGAGTGTGCCCTATGAGTGACTCTGTGGAGGCTGGGGATGGTGCCACTGTGTGGACGTTACTCACGGATAGGCTCAGAGGTGCGTGTAGTGAATCCAGGATTAATGGCAGAGGGAGTTCTTCCTCCATTTCAGCACGTTTGTGCCGCGGCCACCATCTTGGATACGAGTGGGTCCTGTTCGAGGTTCAATCACGGCCGCAGATCCATCTTGGCCAAACTTTTTTGCATGTGCCAGCTCCTAGGGGGTTCCCCAATGCTGCAGTGTGGCCGGATTCTGTCCCGCTAGCCGCAGGCTGCTGTGGGGTGAGCCGTTGAGCCGGGGTGGTGAGGAGCTCCAGGCTTAAGCGGCCATGTTGGAGTGTCCGCACATGTGCCTTGGAATTATTGTTTTTTTTTTCTTTTTTGCTTTGTGCAAACTTTATTTGAAGTGTACAAAACGTACATTTCATTCAAGGTGCTGCAAAGCAGTGCAGTGCACTACACTGTTGTGTTGTGATAAAATGTCTGCAACTTATCACAGCATGCTGCAGCGCAGCCCTAGGCTGTCTTGCAGCGTGAATGGGACACATAGGAAACAAATGCTTCCTGTGTGTCCTTGCGGTGACAGACCTTTACAATGCAGTAAAACATCTGTCACTACACAACGTGTGAATTAGCCCTGAAGGACTTGTAGCGCCTAGGGAGCAGTGAAGCAGCAATATTTCAATACATGTGCAGCTGGAGAGTTAAGCATTTTCCCTCTTAGGCCCCTTTTACAGATGCTCAGGCAGACCTGATCTGATCCTCTAGTCTCCTCTATGGAGCAGTGTCCATTGACACACCCTGACATCTGATAAAAACAGATGCATGGGGGATCTGTTCCCCATCTTACTGGAGGATCGGATCGAATGATAATCAGATGTAAACAGACAGGTGGTCTGTTTATATCTGACCGCCCATAGAGGAAAGCAGGCTGTGCCTGTGTGTGCTCTGCATAAGCGAAGTGGACATGGACTTGTCATCCGCGTACTCAGCGGGGATCAGCGGAGTTTCCCCACTGAGCAGGCAGATCTGCTGGCGGAGTTGCCCGTGTGAAAGAGCCCTTGGTTTAACAGCTATACTTTTAATATAAGTGACCTTGTACTGAAAGTCACTTTAAGAACTAGACAAATAGAATGTTTGCCACTACCTACTATCATTATTACTGCTTACTAAAAGTAAACAAATCAATAAGTCATTCCTCAAAATAATAAAACTAAAAGAGATCTCTAATTGTTTTTTTTGTAGCCATCCTTTCCTGAACCAATAATTCAAGGCAAGAAAACAGAGCCAATTGTTGTTAAGGGCTGCAAAAGCACCATTTCAGACACAAAATCAATGATTCAAATATTAGTGAAGCTTTTTTATGTTTTGGCTGCTTTGAACTACAATTCAACAATAAACCTAATAGGTGCAAAACTGAAGCATGGCTTAGTGTAGCTATTTCAATTTGCTAGTGAAATATAAATATTAAAGGTTGCTATGTTTATGGTTGAAAATCCATTAATATGGTTTCTGTTCGAAAAAACTGTCCATTAAAAAAAAAAAACAAAGTATCACAGCAAACTTGAATTTATAAACACAATACAGCTTTTCAAAATACAATGCAAACAGTAAGGTGTTAAATTCCTGATGGGTAAAAGGTGAAATGTGGGTATTAGTAAGAAAATAAATAGTAGTTAATAGAAGATAAACACCTATTCCAAATTGAATAACGTCTCATACCAGCCACCTCATGACTGCCTGCTTCGTAGAAAGAAAGCTGGCCAAGCTCTTGGAAATTCTCCTACTTTGTACTGACACATGATCTGTAATCAACAAAAGTTGCCTAATAATTGGACCTATATATAGTTTCTTAAATGTAGAATTTACAAAGCATCCTTGTTACATGCCTGGTTATAAATGTGTATGGAAAATGTTGTTTAGCCAGGCATATTTCCAATCTCTGGAATCAGGAACATATATCACAACCCTTATTTATTCTGATAACTGAGTATTGCGTATTAAAAAAAAAAAAAAAAAAAAAAGCAAGTAGCTTTTCTTTGGACAAATACTATAAAGTCATCATGCCCCATTGAAGGTTTGTTTACCCCCTGTGACTATCTCACCAATTTGATGTCTCCTTTTTCTTTCTTTAACCGCTTGAGCTCAAGAAGTTTTTACCTCCTTCATTGTCAGGCCATTTTTTGCTATTCAGCACTGAGCTACTTTAACTGGCAACAGCGCAGTCATGCAACACTGTACCCAAATTAAATTTATATAATTTTTTACTTAAAAAAAATAAAAAACAATATTTTTTACTTTCTGCTATAAAACATATCCAATAACAAGATGTAAAAAATAACATTTCTTCATAAATTTAGCCAAAAATGTATTCTGCTACATGTCTTTGGTGAAAAAAAAATCCCAATAAGTGTATATTAATGGGTTTGTGTGAATGTTACAGTGTCTACAAATGATGGGATGAATACTGGAATTTTTTTTTATACTAGTAATGGCGATGATCAGCGACTTATAGTGGGATTGACTGACATCACCAGTGACAATAATACAGTGATCAGTGTTAATAATATACACTGTCACTGTACTAATGACACTGGATGGGAAGGGGTTAACATTTAGGGGGAATCAAAGGGTTCCAACAAAGGGTGTGCCCAACAATGTTTACTGTGTGTAGTTTTTACTCCCTGCTCTGCAGGGAGAGAAAAAACGCACATTGCTGCTGTCTGAAGAGAGCTCTATGTTGTTTACTGACACAGAGCTCTCTTCTGTCATTCGCTCAGCCAATCAGTGGATTCCAGCCATAAATCATTGGCCAGGGCAAGCTGATCGGTTTGTGCTGTAGTGAAGGACAGCACAGCCGAGGCGGCAGGCACATGCCCCCTACCCAAAAAAACTGGATCACGTACATGTATGTGATCAAGCACAGCCGGGCCTCCCTGTAGCTGTTCTTTAACGGTGAGCAGTCCGGAAGTGGTAAAACACAATACTACACTGTAGTTTTCTTAAAATTATACATCAATTGAAGATTTAAAGGGTAACTATACTTTTTTGTCTTGTTGTTAGACAAACAAGTAAAAAGAAGCAACTTAATTCATACAATTTTAGTGCCCTTTCACACTGGGGCGGGGGCGGTGCCGGCGGTTTTACCATCGGTATTCGGCCGCTAGCGGGGCGGTTTTACCCCCCGCTAGTGGCCAAGAAAGGGTTAAAACCACTGCGGTATAGCTGCGCCGTCCCATTGATTTCAATGGGCAGGAGCGGTGAAGGAGCAGTATACACTCCGCTCCTTCACCACTCCGAAGATGCTGCTGGCAGGACTTTTTTTTACCGTCGGGGCTTTCACACTGGAATGAAAGCAGCGGCACTTTCGGGTCGGTTTGCAGGCGCTATTATTAGCGCAATAGCGCCTGCAAACCGCCCCAGTGTGAAAGGGCTCTTAGAGAAGGCCTCTTTGAACCAAGTATGTTTATTCACATGGTTTGGTCTTAAACTCTCATACACAATTTCAAGCGAGTAGTGGTGGTTAAGGTAGGTGCAGTGGGCAAGCCAACTGTCCCCATGGATCTGCTGTTATTATTGTTAGGAATATGTGACACTATTGATACCACTCATCATAAGAAGCTGTTTCTTTTCTATATGTGTATAATGCTGTGAAAACTATACTTACCAAATGGAAGGTGGCAGACCCTCCCACAATGCAACAGTAGAGATCCATGGTGAACAAAGTCCTACTACTGCACCGTATAACCTTACCTAACTGCCCTCAAGAATTAACAAAAAAATGGGAGGCATGGGTAAAAGCTAGAGATCTAACACTGTAACTTGCTGTACAAGTTTACTGACTGTTCATTTCTCCCCTCTGGAACTGGACGCCTAGTAGCGTGCATCTTCTTCTTTTTCCCCTCCCCTCCCTTTCCCCCACCCTTTCCCCTCCGTTCATAGTCCCTTTTAGATAACTCTTATTTCTTCTCACCCCTCTTCCCCCTCACCCCACCCCTTCTCAGCCTGCTACCCGGGTGGTCTGGATATTGGCTCCTGTGGCCTCCTTATTCTCTCCTCTTATCTAGTTCGATTCCCCTGCATGGGATGGAGGCTTTGATAAATCTGTTTGTTACATGTATACATATAACTGTTGTTTTTATATGGTTTTATTTCAATATAGCATTATTTTACCAGAGCAATACTATGTACCTTTTATACTATCCTGCAAGGATCTGTGCCACTGCTGTTGTATGCTGGTCACTTTTGTGTAAACTGAATAAAAACTCTTACCTATTTAAAAAAATTAAATAAATGTATTGGCACCTGAAGCATATCGCAAGGGTAGTGCATGTTGAACACGGGGTGGGAAACTCATATGGAACGCGCCTTTCCAGCACCGCATTCTGGTATGAACCGGACCTGAATGGTCTAACATTATTAGTGGTGTATCCCAAGGTTTAGTGTTGGGACCCTTACTTTTATAATACAGAGTTATATTTAATAACTAATATATTTATTTATACAGAGTTTGGAATCAAAAGTACAATTTCAGTCTTTGCAAATGACACCAAGCTATGTAGTGGACTAACGTCCTTACAGGATGTCTCCATCTTGCAAGCCAACCTCAATGCACTATTTAAAGTGTTTGTAAAGCTTCAGGTTTTTTTTTTTTAACTAAAATAACAAACATGTCATACTTACCTGCTCTGTACAATGATTTGCACAGAGCATACCCCCAATCCTCCTCTTCTTGGGTCTCCTGGCTCCTCCCATTAAATCGCACCCATCCCTCCATGCTCACGCGCAAAAGCAAATGCATACATATGTCACGCGCGCATATGTAAACAGTATTCGCCCCCCACATGTGAGGTATCACCGCAAACGTTAGAATGAGAGCAATAATTCTTGCCCATGACCTCTTTTTATAGGTAACCTGTAAAAGTGTTTAAAGCATCGCAAAAGAAGATTTTTATTTCCCATACCTTGTCACCATAACACGAGCATGCGCAATGTTAAAGTGTGACATGTCACGTAACTATTTACTCTGCCTAACATTGTCTTTCGCATTTTACAAAAAAATTGGGGTATATATTGTGTTTTGTTTTTTATTCGTTAAAATGCATTTTTTCCAAAAAAATTGTGTTTGTAAATACGCTGCTCAAATACCATGTGACATAAAAAATTTCAACAATCGCCATTTTATTCCCCAAGGTCGCTGCTTAAAAAAAGTGGCACATTATTGTGAAGTGGAAGAAAAATGATAAATGGTTTTCAACATTTTTTACAAATAAATATCTGAAAAGTGTGGCGTGCATTTGTATTCAGCCCCTCTGAGTCAATACTCAGTTGAACCACTTTTCGCTGCAGATACAGCTGCAAGTCTTTTTGGGGATGTAACTACCAGCTTTGCACATCTAGAGAGTGACATTTTTCCCATTCATCTTTGCAAAATAGCTCAAGCTCTGTCAGATTGGATGGAGAGCGCCCGTGAACAGCAATTTTCAAGTCTTGCCACAGATTCTCAATTGGATTTAGGTCCAGACTTTGACTGGGCCATTGTACCACATGAAAATGCTTTGATCTAAACCATTCCATTGTTGCTCTGGCTGTATGTTTAGGGTCATTGTCCTACTGGAAGGTGAACCTTCGCCCAAGTCTCAAGTCTTTTGCAAACTCTAACAGATTTTCTTCTAAGGATGCCCTGAATTTGGCTCCATCCAGCTTCCCTGTCGCTGATGAAGAAAAGCATCCCCACATCATGACGCTGCCACCACCATGTTTCATGATGGGGATGGTTTGTTCAGGGTGATGTGCAGTGTTAGTTTTTTCCGCCACACATAGCGGTTTGCTTTTAGGCCAAAAAGTTTAATTTTGGTCTCATCTGACCAAAGCACCTTCTTTCACATTTGCTGTGTCCCCCACATGGCTTCTCACAAACTGCAAACAGGACTTCTTATGGCTTTCTTTCAACAATGGCTTTCTTCTTGGCACTCTTCCATAAAGGCCAGATTTGTGGAGTGCACAACTAATAGTTGTCCTGTGGACAGATTCTCCCACCTGAGCTGTGGATCTCTGCAGCTCCTCCAGAGTTACCATGGGCCTCTTGGCTGCTTCTCTTATTAATGCTCTCCTTGCCCAGCCTGTCAGTTTAGGTGGACGACCATGTCTTGGTAGGATTGCAGTTGTGCTATACTCTTACCATTTTCAGATGATGGGTTGAACAGTGCTCCATGAGATGTTCAAAGCTTGGGATATTCTTTTGTTTGACCTAACCCTGCTTTAAACTTCTCCACAACTTTATGTCTGACCTGTCTGGTGTGTTCCTTGGCCTTCATGATGCTGTTTGTTCACTAAGGTCCTCTAACAAACCTCTGAGTCCTTCACAGAACAGCTGTATTTATACTGAGATTAAATTACACACAGGTGGACACCATTTACTGATTAGGTGACTTCTGAAGGCAATTGGTTCCACTAGATTTTGGTTAAGGGTATCAGAGTAAAGGGGGCTGAATACAAATGCACACCACATTTTTTAGATATTTATTTGTAAAAAAAATTGAAAACCATTTATAATTTTCCTTCCAATTCGCAATTATGTGCCACTTTGTGTTGATCTATCACATAAAATCCCAATAAAATAAATTTACATTTTTGGTTGTAACATGACAAAATGTGGACCATTTCAGGGGGTATGAATACTTTTTCAAGGCACCGTAAATAAAAGCGGAACTCTAGTCGTTTTTGTAACTGAAAGTATAGACAGCGTCTGCACCTTCTTAACACTAATTCCTCTTATGGTACCCAGTTGGTATTCTTATACGTAGGATAATGGGATACAACATATGACTATGTATCAACATAATTGATCCATTACTAACATGAATGCATGATTTGTATGAACCAAATAACCATTACTAAAAAAAAGTGACAAATCATAAATTAATTGATAAAAAGTGACAACAATTGTTGATTAAAGGTGACACTAATACAATTTAATTAAAGTGCATAAAGTGATGAAAGTGCAAAATAGTCCTTTTCTTTGTGCAAGAAAGTGCTATAGTGCTCTGTGTCCCAACGGAGTTAATGATCCTCCTCCTAGGGGATGGTGTAAAATTCCAAACTCACCAGATGGGTTGGACTCCTTTGCCTTACAGCAAAAAAGAGTCAGACGTGCCTGTAGGTCACTTGTTGGGGACCAAACCCAGTGCTGTAACCTCTGATTACTTCCGGTATCTCCTCTGTGGTGAATATCCTCCAATAATGGCTCTGGAAATCAAGAGTAAATCGTTTGCAATACTCCATCTCCAGCATCCCTATCATATGGAGCTTCGCAGCATTCCTGTTCCCTCCTCTGCTCACACAGTATGTGTAGTCATTTTTGTGTTTATTAAAAGTCAGCAGCTACAAAAAGTATAACTGCTGACTTTTAATAAACACACGATCTCCGGTTTCAGGATCCAGAGATGTGCTCACTCGAGCCATCCATTCTCTCCCCAGCACCGGCATCTCAACTGTCCAAATCGTACCATAGGCATTATTGCAACCACCCAAAAATCATCTTTCTGGACCCACCTTGTCATAGCAAAATGTACCCCCTTGCCTATTTAAAACCTAATATGGCTACCTCTACATCATAGGCTCCCAATAAATTATTCCAATATGCAATATTCTTTAAAGCAATGGGATCTTGTGAAATGCCTTAGCAACTTGATTTCATCATACCTCTCTTGCTTAGGTATAACACAATTTCTTATTTCTCCCTGCACATGAAAACCCTCAAAAGCTTTTAGGTGGTGGCAAATGAAAGATCCTAAATACGTACAGTATACAATCTATTATCAAATCTCTTCATTGCCTTAGAGAATATTGAGAATTACCCCATATGGAAGTATTTAATTTCCTATAAATAAGGCATTATATTAATAGTATTATTAGGCAACGTACAAATTGCCCGATACGCTTAACGCCTTTTGAGAATCACTGCCTGAAAGATCCCCATTCAAAGGTTCTTGCTTCTGCCCTTTACATGGCCTTCACTGATTGTATAAGTACATTAAAGCTACATTACATGAACAAATGGGAAAGACACCTTGGGGAATCCCTAGACCAGGCTGACTGAAACACAATTTGAACCGCTTTTGCAAAATCATCACCTAATAAATTAGCGCAAAAATGATTCCCGCAAAGTTTCTCAATTAAATACTGTAGGACACCAGACTGGATCACCAAATTCATCTCAACTGCCTCTCTAGCCTGCTTTTTGAGATTGTAGGGAAAGCGGTACTCTTCTGCATATCTGGTGGCACTGCCACATACTGTAAGTGCAATTGCGTCTTAGATGCAAGAACTGGCTTTTGGGTACTGAAGAAGCCAAGAAGCATAGTGACATCAGTCTAGTAGGTACACCCCACCGGATTTACTATATCCTTTCTTCTATATTTTTTAATAGTCTTTGGGATGCAGTTAGCTAATTTTGCACTAGCTGGCAGCAGGGGAAGGTTTATAGTGACCAACTGAGCCAAGCTGAGTGCTTATACCAGTCTAATTGAAGCTGTGAATAACATTGACTAAATGGTATGTGATTGATGTTTTGCGCCAATGGGAAGTGATCCTCCTTCGTTGGATGTTTGTATATAAGTGCGTGGTGCTAGCTTGTGTCTGTGCCCCTGATTATGTAATCTACGATGAAATTGGTGGGGCTGGATATGCGCTACCACGCATACTCGAAGGATTGGCAGCTATCTTTGTTGCTGGTATACCCGACCACTGTGTTAGATGACATGCTAATGTTGCTCAGATGTTTGCTTTAGAAGTTGTTCTCTTTCCCAATTGTATGCATACCAGACCTGCTGAGTTGTGTGACTAGCAGTTGCGGCTCTGTATGGTGACAGTTGGCTACATAGACGCTCCTGTGGATGAGGGGAGGTTAGAAAGAGTATTTTCTCCCCGGGGGAGATTCATCATGCGCATTTGACCACTCTTTTAGAGGATCATACTAACTGTTTGCATGCTTTCTTATGTATAATCTTTAGAAGAGTCTTGCTTCTGGGATGACAGCCATGCAGACCAATTTGATGCAGTGTGCTTTGTATGGTCTGAGCACTGACAGGCTGACCCCCCCACCCCTTCAGCCTTTGCAGCAATGCTGGCAGCACTCATACATCTATTTCCCAAAGGCAACCTCTGAATATGACGCTGAGCACATGCACTCAACATCTTTGGTCAACCATGGTGAGGCCTGTTCTGAGTAGAACCTGTCCTGTTCAACCACTGTATGGTCTTGGCCACCGTGCTGCAGCTCAGTTTCAGGGTCTTGGCAATCTTCTTATAGCCTAGGCCATCTTTATATAGAGCAACAATTCTTTTTTTTCAGAGTTCTTTGCCATGAAGTGCCATGTTGAACTTCCAGTGACCAATATGAGAGAGTGAGAGCGATAACACCAAATTTTACACACCTGCTCCCCATTTACACCCGAGACCTTGTAACACTAATGAGTCACATGACACCAGGGAGGGAAAATAGCTAATTGGGCCCAATTTGGACATTTTCACTTAGGGGTGTACTTACTTTTGTTGCCAGCGGTTTAGACATTAATGGCTGTGTGTTGAGTTATTTTGAGGGGACAGCAAATTTACACTGTTGTACAAGCTGTACACTCACTACTTTACATTGTAGCAAAGTGTAATTTCTTCAGTGTTGTCACATGAAAAGATATAATAAAATATTTACAAAAATGTAAGGGGTGTACTCACTTTTGTGAGATACTGTATACTGTAAGCACTTATCTTTATTATTAATAATTTGAGTGCTGCACTTATTCTGTATCCATATCTTTGTGTGTCAAATATTGGGGCACAGTGCTAGCAGCTTTTTTTCTCTTTTTTGTGTCTACCTAAGTGTGTATTTTTTTTTTTTTTTTTATTTGTACTGTAATGCATCCTGTTACAGTCAAACAAAACAATAATTTGCACTTGTTATCCTCATTAGTAAAGTTAACAGCTTTCATTTTGTAGCATTAACCTCCTCCCCTCTCTTCTCACCAACCACCCCTTTCTTGAACTCCTGTTATCTATTTATGGCACTTACCTTGTACTGTACACCTAATAACACTCTTTTGTATAAATTACCTGTCAACGTGTACTTTTGTATGATTCCCTGAAAACTGAAAAAAATCAAATAAAAGTTTTCATGAAAGAATATGAAAGAAAAAACATTGGCTCACATCAATCAATAGTAGTGAAGAGCCTCACACTCAGAATCCACTAAATTCAAGGATTCTATACTGCTGTACAACCTGCCCACATGAGGCAATTAGCTTTATTGTCATAGAAAAAAAACACGGTGAGCTAATTTCCCAATGTGTGCAGTATATATGTGATATAACATAGTGAAAATCACTTGCAATACAAAATAAACTCAATAGTGAAATCACACAATAAATGTATAAAGTGCAAAAAACAATGTCTAAAATGATCCAAAACCAAAATTCAAGACAGCACCAGTGAACCTCTTCTCATACACCAGATGATCAGAGTGACTTCACACCACCCTAGTGTGTGCCTATCAGAGGTAAATGAAACAAAATGCCGACTGGTCAAAAACAGCATGATCATGATGTAATCAGGATGGCTGTATCCATATGTATCTACATGGTTTCCCTTACATATCTCCCAATGAGGAAAGGGGAAAAAAGGAAACGCTCCCAATAAAATAAAATTAATAACACCAGTTTATTAAAAATCTTAAGAACACTGACATGTAGACTGAAGAATATCGCTCTTCAATAAGACATTCAAATCCCGATCAGCATGTACAGCGTGTGTGCATGGTGACATTAGCTTTATTGGACCCGATATGTTACATAGAACCTCTAAGGGTCCTATCACACGGGCTTGTCCGTGTACGGACTCCGCTTTGCTCAGCAGGGATCGATCCGCTGATCCCGCGGATGACGGGTCCGTCTCCGCTCATTGTGCAGATGGACCTGTCAAATCCCTGCTGTCCTCTATGGAGATCGGATGAAAACAGATCCATCTGTCCGTTTTCATCCAATCCGATTCTCAAGACGGATGGAAAATAGGGTTTCCATCCGTCTGGATTTCACGGTCAGGATCAGATCGGATATCGGTGGATGTCAGCGGACATGTCACCGCTGACATCCGCCGCTCCATAGGACTGAATGGAGCGTCCTATCAGGTCCGCCTGAAAAACTGACAGGCGAACCTGATTGGAAAGCCCGTGTGAAAGGGCCCTTATTACTAAAGCCATGTTGAACTCACCTGCAGGCTGTGGTGGTCCAAGAGGGAATATTTCATCTATCAGTAATTGAGGAGTAGAGGGGTTCTTAAAGTGTTACTAAACCCACAACAGTAAAATCAGTCTGTATATGCAGTAAAGAATGCACTGTGGAACCTAAGGGGGTAATCCTCTGAATTGTGTAAAAAGGCTGTTTGATCCTGACTTCTCTGTTCCTCCCCTTTTTCCACACTCCCTAAACCATCTCCTGATAGTACAGAACCTTGGGGGCAAGCTGCACATGCTTTGTTTGGTGTGTATTGCTAGAGAGTTTTTTTTTTCTTGGGAGAGTGCATGTGATCAGCACAGGGCCAATCAGCACTGTCAAGACAGAGGGTCAGGGGTCCTGCAGCCTCATAGGACAATCAGGGGAGAATGAAAATGCCTCCTACAAGCTTTAATCAGACACTGATAGAAGTCACAAGACTGCTATACACTGCTGATGAGAAAAGGAATTTAGCAATTTATGTTTACTAAAACTATTGCATTTCCATGTTCTGCGGGAGGCCAGATATAGTGAATGCAGGGTCCTGGCTTTAGTAACACTTTAAAGGGAATCTCTTGCTTTTTTTATACATACAGAAAAGAGATCTACCTGATGGAAATAATCTACAGGTGACAGGTTTTTTTTTTTTTTACTTGTTCCTACAAGAACATAGAAAAATCATATTTGCTCATTTTGAGACCCACTCACACTATTGGCACATTATGCAGCCCATTCAAATCTATAGGCAGCCTTAATGCAACATCAACAGGTGGCATAACTTGCATTATTGTGCAAGTAGTTATGCACCGCAATGGTGTAAATGGGCCGTACAAATGCAGGTTCTACTTCTTACTTTGCTGTGCTGCACAATGATTGTGCTTTAAAACTTCCCTTCATAATGCAAATCCGCTGACTCATTGAAGCAAAGCACTCTGTATGTGGCTGTTATCTTATCTCAACAGCTGTTAGCCATTTATGCAGAGTTTGTAGATCAGATACTAATACTGAAATTGCTAATATAAAAATCTCCTTATTTAATATATCAAAAGTATGAAAACAAAATAAAATATAGATAAGCAAGCATGTAAAAATGTGAAAGCCAGATTAACCACTTGGCGTCCGCACTATAGCCGAATGATGGCTACAGCGCGGACCTGAATTTCCAGGAGGCCGTCATATGACGGCCTCCCCTTTGCACGGGGGCGCCGCAGTGATCACCGAGTCACCGAGACTCGGGTTATCACAGATAAGAGTAAGGTGCCGGTCCCGGCCCCTTACCACGTGATCAACTGTCAGCCAATGACAGATGATCACGCGTGTAAACAAAAGCTTGGTAATCATTTTTTTTTTCTCCTCACGCAAAAAGCCCATCACCGGCTTATGTGCAAGGGACATCGGTCCCAAAGACGAAGGAGGCACATCTGCCTAATCTGTGCCAATCAGTACCCCCTGCCAGTGGCACCTGCCAGTGCCCACAGTGCCCCCTATCAATGCCCATTAGTGCCACCTATCAATGCCCACAAGCGCCACCCATCAATGCCCACCAGTGGTACCAATCAGTGCCTCATCAGTGCCGCTTAGCAGTGCCCAGCAGTGCAGCCCATCGTTGCCCATCAGCGCAGCCCATCAGCAAACATCAATGAAGGAAAAAAATTACCTGTTTGCAAAATTTTATAACAAAATATAAAAATTTTTTTTTTTTTTTAATTTGGTCTTTTTTAATTTTTTAACAAAAAATAAAAACCGCAGAGGTGATCAAATACCACCAAAAGAAAGCTCTATTTGTGGGGAAAAAAATGATAAAAATTTCATTTGGGTACAGTGTTGTATGACCGTTCAATTGTCATTCAAAGTGCGACGGCGCTGAAAGCTGAAAATTAGTCTGGGCAGGAGGGGGGGGGGGGGGGGGTTAAGTGCCCAGTAAGCAAATGGTTAACATTACTTTAAAATATATGTGTGGTCAAGATTTAAAATCATATATTCATTTTCATATTGCATTTAAATTATTTTATAGCCTACTCCTTTTAATCTGAGAAATCTTGAACTTTGTAAACGTCCTTTGTGAAGATCCTACCTTTGTGACACATATTCAGCATAACCTGTGTGTAGGCACAAGACCTGCCTTCTGAACTACTGTACAGAGGTGCTGAGTGAAGGCATTTCAGAAGGTGGGGTCAGTTCAGGAATGACAGCCTGCGGGCAACACTGTACCATGGGATATGTAGTCTTTAAACAATAAATGTAAACGGTAGAAAGAGAAGCTGCAAAGCATGCAAGGAATCCAGGAAGTTGTGGAAAAAGACAACCAGCAGACAGGCAGAACACACTACATAAAAGGGGATTTTTAAAATAAGGTTATACTGGATTGTAATAAAATACTATAGCTTTTACAATGCCGATGTTATAAAATGAAAGTGTATGCTGTGACCATAGAACTCCTGTAAGATAAACATAACAAAAAAATATGCAAAATAACAAGATATTTTACATGCTCTCTGAAAATATACCATACGTTTTTATTAGTGTAAAAGCATACCCTTGCTTACTGGGCACTTAAACCCCCCCTCCTGCCCAGACCAATTTTCAGCTTTCAGTGCTCTCACACTTTGAATGACAATTACTCAGTCATGCAACACTGTACCCAAATGATTTTTTGTCCTTTTTTCATACAAATAGAGCTTTCATTTGGTGGTATTTGATCACCTCTGGGTTTTTTAATTTTTGCGCTATAAATGAAAAAAGACCGAAAATTTTGAAAAAAAAAGCATTTTCTTCGTTTCTGTGATAAAATTCTGCAAATTAGCAATTTGTCTTCATAAATGTTGGCCACAATTTATACTGTTACATATCTTTGGTAAAAATAACCCAAATTAGTGGATATTATGTGGTCTGTGTGAAATTTATAGAGTCTACAAGCTATGGTGCAAATCGTAAAAAAAGGATTACATCCGATCCTGATGTACTGAGGCCCATCTCATTTCTTGAGACCCTAACAAGCCAGGAAAGTACAAATGCCCCCCAAATGACCCCTTTTTGGAAAGTAGACATTCCAGGGTATTTAGTAAGAGGCATGGTGAGTTATTTGAAGTTGTCATTTTTTCCCACAATTCTTTGTAAATTAAGGTTTTTTTTATTTTTTTATATTTTTTTCAGAAAATTGTCATTGTAACAGCTTATTTCTCTCACATGGAATGTGCATACCACAAATGACACCCCAAAATACATTCGGCTACTCCTCCTGAGTATTACAATACCACATGTGTGGGACTTTTTCACTAACTGGCCACATACAGAGGCCCAACATGCAGGGAGCATCATCAGGTGTTCTAGGAGCATAAATTATACATCTCATTTCTCACCCACCTATTACACTTTTGAAGGCCCTAGAGCACCAGGACAATGGAAACGCCCACAAAATGACCCCTTTTTGGAAAGCTAACACCCCAACGTATAATCTATGAGGCATAATGAGTCTTTTGAACGGTTCATTTTTTTCCAGAAGTTTTTGGAAAATGTGGAAAAAAATGAAAACGCATTTTTTTTTTTTTACACAAAGTTGTCCGTTTATAAGATATTTCCAACACATAGCATTTACATAGCAAAAATAACACCCCGAAATACATTCTGCTACTCCTCCTGAGTAAAACGATACCACATGTGTGAGACTTTTACACAGCCTGACCACATACAGAGGCCTCACATTGAAGTAGCACCTTCAGGTGTTCTAGGAGCATAAATTACACATCTCATTTCTCACCCACCTATTACACTTTTGAAGGTCCTGGAGCACCAGGACAATGGAAACGCCCACAAAATGACCCCATTTTGGAAAGCTAACACCCCAACGTATAATCTATGAGGCATAATGAGTCTTTTGAACGGTTCATTTTTTTTCCAGAAGTTTTTGGAAAATGTGGAAAAAAATGAAAAACGCATTTTTTTTTACACAAAGTTGTCCGTTTATAAGATATTTCCAACACAAAGCATTTACATAGCAAAAATAACACCCCGAAATACATTCTGCTACTCCTCCTGAGTAAAACGATACCACATGTGTGAGACTTTTACACAGCCTGACCACATACAGAGGCCTAACATTGAAGTAGCACCTTCAGGTGTACTAGGAGCATAAATTACACATCTCATTTCTCACCCACCTATTACACTTTTGAAGGTCCTGGAGCACCAGGACAATGGAAACGCCCACAAAATGACCCCATTTTGGAAAGCTAACACCCGAATGTATAATCTATGAGGCATAATGAGTCTTTTGAACGGTTCATTTTTTTCCAGAAGTTTTTGGAAAATGTGGAAAAAAATGAAAAAGCATTTTTTTTTTTTACACAAAGTTGTCCGTTTATAAGATATTTCCAACACATAGCATTTACATAGCAAAAATAACACCCCGAAATACATTCTGCTACTCCTCCTGAGTAAAACCACATGTGTGAGACTTTTACACAGCCTAACCACATACAGAGATCCAACATGCAAGGAACACCATCAGGTATTCCAGGGACACATAGCATGCACATACCAAGAATTACACCCCAAAATACATTATGCTGAGCAAAGAGAAATAAAAGATTACCTGTGGTTTTAGTACTACAGTTGTCCACAGGAGGATAGCACTGGTCCAGGCAGCAGGCAGGGACTCGGTCAGCAACAGCGAACACAATTTTTCAGGCAGCAGGCAGAAATACTGTCCATAGTCAGTACAGGCAGCAGGCAGGGATACTGTCCATAGGTCAGTGCAGTGCAGGGTCACTGCAGGCAGAGATTGTCAGCAGTGCCAAAATATTTATCTTGGTAGTAGGCAGGAACATGGTCCATGTGCTGTGGTCAGTGCGACAAACAGAGACATGACGGCAGTAAGTCCTACAGGCAGCAGGCAGAAGTTGGGCCTCGTTCAGGACAGAATGGGGACAGGGGTAGAGGCTTCTCCCACTCAAATCTCTTTGAAGCCTCCGAGTCTCCAGACCCTGATCTAGGAATGAGAAAACAAAGAAAATTGTTTTCTTCATCCAGAAAAACTATTCTGGAGCCCCTCACATATGTGAGACCCCTGTGTTGAATCCCACTAGTCCAGTTGCAGGGTACAAGATCAGTCCAAGTGGCAGGCAAGAGGCATGGTCAAACAGTCCAAGGTCAGTTCCAGATCAGGCAGAGGTATGTACAGAATCGTTAGGCAGAAGCATGGTCAAATAACAGTCCAGGGTCAGTTCCATATCAGGCAGATGTATGTACAGAATCGTTAGGCAGAAGCATGGTCGAATAACAGTCCAGGGTCAGTTCCAGATCAGGCAGCAGTATGTACAAAATCGGCAGGCAGAAGCGTGGTCGAATAACAAGCCAGGGTCAGTTACAGAGCAGGCAGTGGCATAAGGGGTGTGAAGGCAGGAACTGAGGATTATGTTTACCATACTTCACTAATAATTTAATAATTTAGTGAAGTATGGTAACGGAGGAAACATTCACCTATACAGAGGCCTGGTTGGGAAGGACATTGTGCACAATGATAAGATGTGTCTCTTCTGACTCCTGCTCTGGTACACACCTTACATCTTTTTTAACGTCTTTGGCCTGTTGGTTTGGGAGGGAGTTTATCTGGAAAGTGGCGTTCGGAGAGTCGACCAAAAACATCTGATCGGATGTTTTCTGGTGGGCCGTTCGGGAATATAAGGGCAGTGTAAATTTCCTCCTGGTAGCCAAGGAAGGGTTGGGGGTTTTGGGTGGAGTTGCGGTAAATGATATAGGAGTTGTATATGACCAATTGAAAAAAATAAATTGCTACTTTTTTGTACCAATGGTATGTCCGTCTTGTGGCAAGGTATGGTTCCAACATTTGATCGTTGAAGTCGACTCCCCCCATAAATGAATTGTATTCATGGATGCATGTGGGTTTCTGGATGGGGCCATTCCTTCTGGGGATTTCCACATAGGTGTTATTGTGGATGGAAGACAACATGTACACATCCCTTCTGTCCCTCCACTTCACTGCCAGAATCTCTTTGTTACGCAGACTTGCCGTTTCTCCTTTTCTCAACTTCTTATTAACAAGACTTTGAGGAAAGCCCTTCCGATTCTTTTTTACGGTGCCACATGCTGGCGTCTTCTTCCGATGAAGGTTGTGGAACAGGGGCAGAGAAGTGTAGAAGTTGTCTACATACAGGTGGTATCCTTGGTCGAGTTGGGAGTATATGAGGTCCCAAACAACTTTCCCGCTGGTTACCAAGTAGTCCGGGCAATTAGGGGGCTGCAGCTGGGTGTCCTTCCCTTCGTACACTATGAAGGAATATGTGTACCCCGTGGCTCGGTCACATAGTTTGTACACCTTCACCCCATAGCAGGTCCTTTTGCTGGGGATAAATTGCTTAATTTTAAGCCTGCCGCTAAATTTCACAAGGAACTCATCCACACATATGTGTTGGCCGGGGGTGAACAGCTGGGGGAATACTTCAGAAAAATAATTTAATATTGGCCGAATTTTGTAAAGCCTGTCATAATTTGGATCATTTCGGGGAGGGCACTGGGTATTGTCGCTGAAACGTAGGAACCTCATTATCATCAGATACCTGGTTCTGGGCATTACCGCGGAGAAGAGCGGCATGTGGTGGAGGGGGTGGGTTGACCAATAGGAACGGAATTAGTTTTTTTTGGTGAGCCCCATATTAAATGTGAGGCCCAAAAAAACCTTGAACTCCTCCACTGTCAGGTCTCTCCACTCATAGGGACGGGCATAATATGATGTGGGATTTTGCTAAATAAATTGCTGTGCATACAGGTTGCACTGGGTAACAATTGACGCCAACATATCCTCCGTAAAAATTAAATTAAAAAAATTAATTGGGGTAAAGTTCTCTGTATCCACCTGGACTCCTGGCTGAGCAGTGAAAGGGGGAACGCTAGCTTCTCCTGAATTAGGAGGAAGCCACAAGGGGTTCTGGAGGGCATAGGGAAGACTGGCATGGGACCTAACCCTTTGGGCCTGAGGTGACACCCCACTGGTACTTGGCCTTTCTTGCCGAGGTACTGCAGTGCTGGTGGATGCCACTGCGGTGCTGGTGGATGCCACTGCCTCCTCACTAGAACGCCTTCGTTCGGCGGGCCGAGTTTCTTCCTCCTCTGAGTCTGTTAGTGTTCCGCACTGAGGACTGGCTTGTAATTTACGTCAGAATCCGAATTGGTTAGGGAATCCGAAAAAGAGAGCTCCCCGTTGCTCTCGTCGGCCGTGGAAAGAATTTGGTATGCCTCCTCGGCGGAAAATATTTTTTTGGACATGGCTGCTGGTGGTTATGAGATTGCACAGGTGTGTGCTAAGCCTGCACTGATGAGGTGGCACTGATTGATGGCACAGATGTGCACTGATGAGGCGGCACAGATGGGCACTGATCGCACAGATGGGCACTGATCGCACAGATGGGCACTGATGAGGCGGCACAGATGGGCACTGAGGAAGCAGCACAGATGTGCACTGATCGATTGCACAGATTTACACTAATGAGGCGGCACAGGTGGGCACAGATATGCACTGATGTGGCACTGGTGAGGTGGCACAGATGGGCACTGATGAGACGGCACAAATGGGCACTGATGAGGTGGCACAAATGGGCACTGATGAGGCGGCACAGATAGGCACTGAGGAAGCAGCACAGATGTGCACTGATTGATTGCACAGATTTACACTAATGAGGCGGCACAGGTGGGCACAGATATGCACTGATGTGGCACTGGTGAGGTGGCACAGATGGGCACTGATGAGGCGGCACAGATGGGCACTGATAAGGCAGCACAGATGGGCACTGATAAGGTGGCACAGATGTACACTGATTGCACAGATGTGCACTGAGGCGGCACAAATGGGCACTGATTGGTACAGATGGGCACTGATGAGGTGGCACAGATGGGGACTGATGAGATGGCACCAATGGGCATTGATGAGGTGGCACAGATGGGCACTGATGAGTTGGCACAGATGCGCACTGATTGCAGATGGGCACTGATGGGCACAGAATGGCACTGATGGGCACAGACTGGCACTGATGATGCACTGATGGCACAAGTGGGCACTGATGCGCACAGGTGGGTACCGATGGCACTAGATGGATGTCACTGTGGGCACTTTTTGGGCACACTTTTACTTTACTGTCACAAAATTACTCACAAAAGCTCTCTCTCTCCTCACTCGCTGTCTCTGTGTGAGGAGAGAGAGCCGCCAATGAGAGATGATCTCAATTGTTTACATTTCAGATCATCCCTCATTGGAGGCGGCGATCGCGCTGTAAACGGCCGCTGTGATTGGCTGTTAACAGCGATCTGTGATTGGCCGTGTCCAAGGGACACGGCCAACACAGATTTTCCCTGAGGCCCGCTCATGAGAGCGCGCTGGGAACGAGGAAAGGGGACGGTATTTTAGATCCGCGCTGTTGCCGTCATTTGGCAATGGCCCGGATCTGAAGTGGTTAAAGGAGAAGTTTGGGGTATATCAAAATTTCAAACATACATATTTACCTCCATGCTGCAGCTGTCCCCTGCTGGCTCTAAGCCTGTGAATTGTGAGTGATCACATGACTGCTGACCACTCAGTTCTCAGTCAGCTTTGAATGGTGACTATCAGTCCCGGTTTACCACTCTGTCCCTACAGAGCTCCCTGGAGTGCCAGGCTGGTGAATTGGCAGGGGCAGCTGGCTTCAGCTCTCCAATGAGCACTGTCAATCAGCTGGGAGAATCCCGACAATATGGTCAGGAGCCTTCCAAAACCTGGAGCTGCTCTGTGATGTCAGCTGACAGTAGGCTTTCACCCGCTATTAGCTGAATGTAGGTCACAGAAAAGCAACGTTAAGTGCACTCCTGTGACTCTGAAGAGAAGTACGGCCAAAAAAGCTTTGACCATACTTCTCTTTTAATAACTATCAGTTAAACAACTCTATCACCTGACAAAGTAGATCTTATTTTCATTACTGCAAGAGAAGCTGCTCAGACATAATGGTAAGATGTTACATTTTGCCATAGTTTCCCACAGGAGATTTTTTTTTTTTATTAACTAAGGGCATAGTTAGGTTTTACCCCTTGGGGCAGTAAAAACAGGTGATTGAGGCATGGTTTTACTGCCCCCTGAGCACCCACCAAAAAAAAAAAAAAAACACAGCAGGGGCCGCAATGCTTTGATTCGCTGTCTCAGAAAAAATTATATGCTAAGGACTCGTTTATACATGCAGCAGCCCTTGCTGCCCCCCTGAAAAGTGATCCACAGTAAACTGCTTTCAAAGGGTGGTTGAGAATTAACTGGGGGTTGAGATGTCGCCTTTTTACCACCTGTTTAACCCTCAAAAGCCCACATCACCACGTTTGCTGGGTTACGGTGCAGCCCCATTAATTTGACACATCACTTGGCAGTGGGTATAACTGTAACCGTGGCTGGTAAGCAAGTCATTTTGTACAACCCCATCTGGTTGCCTTTGCAGCTTAAAGTGATTGTATAGGCTTGTTCTTTTAAAAAAAAATAAAAAATAACAAACATGTTATACTTACCTCCTCTGTGCAGTTGGTTTTGCACAGAGCAGCCCAGATCCTCCTCTTCTCGGGTGTCTCTTTGTTGCTCCTGGCCCCTCCCTCCTATCAAGTGCCCCGCCAGCCAGCCAGCAGCTTCCTATGGGGGCACTGGAGCCCAGCCTGCCTCTCTCTCCCCTGATTGGCTGGCTGACTTTGATTGACAGCCGCGGGAGCCAATGGTGCCACTGCTGTGTCTCAGCCGATCAGGAGGAGTGTCCCGGACAGCTTAGACATTGGTGGACTTGGCTGGAGAGAGATGGGGCTCAGGTAAGTAATTAGGGGGTGCTGAGGGGTTGCTACACACAAATGTTTTATCCGAAAGCATAGAATGCATTAAGATAAAAAACTTTCTGCCTTTACAACTCCTTTAAGGAGGATGATAAAACTGTGGCTCAAGCACCTCTTTTTATGCCCCCACCCAAGGAACAGGTGTAAGCTAGGCCTTAATCGTATTTCTTAACACCAACCACAGCTTAATAAAAACATAACTGCATGCTGTTTCATTTCCTACAAATTACTAAGCAAGACTAACAAACCATATGATTTTTAAACAGAAAATGTGCAAATTATGATAATGCTATAAATAGCAACTACAACACTGCAGTAGAGGGTGAGCAATACACTGTAATTATATAACTACATGGGTTGGCTGGATGTTTCCTCCGCATTAGTTCTAAGTATTCTATGGCCATTACTTTCCCTGCTAAGAGATTTTCTGGGTAGTCTTACATTTTTTTCTTCACTTTTTTCTTCTGTACCTCTGCATCTGTATTTTTTCCTTATGCTAATGACCTTTGCAGCTGAATCTTAATATAGAACATCACATAGGGATTACCACATGCCAGAAATACAAATTCTCTCTCTAATCGTTTAGCACATCATATAAGCTGATCATATCTATGCTATGAGCTATAAAACTTTCAGAATGATGACCAGCAAAAGCTGAACTATGCAATACAGTAAATTCCTTTTTTTACATCTGTGCTTTGAACTGATAGTTTGTCATGGACCATAAAAACTAAATTACTAGAATGGAATGGTCAGACTATGCGAGCTTTGAATTTAAATTTGCTTTTGCAAAGAAACAAAGAAAGGAAAGAACGAAAGAAAGAAAAAATGTGCATATTTGAATGCATTCAATTGTACTAATAAGAGAATGGATGATTTTCTTAGCTAATTCTACAAAAAAAATGCTGGTGTCATATACAATAGCTATTTTAATGTATGGCTGACATACCTAGATTTTTTTGAATGATTGTAAATCAATGGTGGCACATGATAAAAAATGTAACAACTTAAAGCCACTATACTGTATAGCAGATGACAGTTATCTAAATGGTTCTAATATTGGGATGACACTGTAGCTACCACAACATTATTGGCCAGCGGAAATTTAATTAAGGGACTCTTCAGACCAATGGTTTGCATCATTTTGAATGGTACCCCAATGCACTAAACCAACACACCTCAAATGTACCTGTATTGTCGCATGCCACAACACAAAGTGTTGTAGTGCGCTGTGTCTGAAAAAATAGTGCAGGTCCAATTTTAGGTTCATCTTTGGAAGTTGGCAGCCTATTCAAATAAACTGGAGGCCCTAAAGCAATGCACATTTTGTACAACATGATTTGTTTTAAGGCACCGCATGAAGCCAGATAGGTGTGAATAGGCCTATTAGGTAAATAAAAGGTACAAAAATAACTTACTTTGTCACAATAAAATAAGAGAACAGACAAGCTGCCCATTCTTGGCATACATTTGATTCTTATAAGCTATGACTAAGAGCAATTCTATAGCTATATAACTCTGAGGCTTGGTTCACACTGCTGCGACCTGAACGTCTAGCGACTTACAGTGCGACTTTGCAAGGAGACTTCCTGGCGATCTGCTAGCGACTTTGAAACAACTTTCAGGGGATGCCTGGGTAATCTTCTTGTAATGTCGGATTCAAATCACATCAATATAGATGAGGATCCGACTTGCATTAAAGTCTATAAGTACAAGGCAGATAAAAGTCACCTGGAAGTAGTACAGGAACCTTTCTAAAGTTGGAGCGATTCAGTAGTGCTAATTAAGACAGCTCTCATTGACTAACACAGGATTTTACATGTCACATGACTTGGAGTCTCACAAGTCGGACCCCAAGTCATGGCAATGTGAACCAAGCCTTAGATCAATCCATCCAAAAGTTACATTTTATCGGTTGGTACCTGGTAGACTAATGTTGGCCATAAATTATACAATTTATTTGTACCATTTTCCTCTAGGTATACCAAAACAATATAATATGAGGTCAGACCTAAACACTTTAAATTTATATGCAATCAGGCAGGCCCTTGCACTCCATGGTTGAAGGTAAACCTAAAGAAAACTGAATAAGAAAATGGTATAATGTATGGCCAGCATAAAGAGGAGCTCCAGGCTCCTTCAGAAAACATTAAAAGTCAAAAGCTACAAATACTGTAGCTGCTGACTTTTAATTTAGGACACTTACCTGTCCTGTAATCCAGCGGTGTCTTCACCCAGCCAATTTTTCGATCCGCTCTCGGGTGCTGCCGCCGCCATTCCTTTTAACGGAGGCCAGCAGTAAAGTTTTGCAGCTTTACAGCCGGCTCCCTACTGTGCATGCGCGAAGCGCACTGCACTTTGTGAATGGCCCAGCGGCGGGGGTAGGAGGGGGGGGGCAAAGTAATTCAGAAGTGGGAGTGGGTACCTGTCAAAACCAGGTACCAGCTCCACCCGAAAGGTGCCAAATGTGTCAGCAGAGGGGGTGAGGACAAGTGGAGCTTCCCCTTTTGGTTGGAGCTCCACTTTAAGTTGGCTTCCTGTATATCTTGAAAACTTCAATAGTGAGATTCCCCTGCCTAATTTCGCAACTTTCTTTTAGTTCACCTGGAATTCTGAGGGTTCTCTCCATCTTCGGTTACATTCCCTATAATCTAAAATAAATGAAATATCCCAAAGGGCAGCAGAACTCTTCTAACTCTGAATCTGAAATACTAAACTAAAATATTGGCATTTTGGGTGGACTGACGTTCTTTCATCAGTAGATAAAGTAGAGCTAATCTCAGCAAGCCAGTATTTTTTTTTATTACTAGCTTTTACACACTAGCACAAGTATGCCTGTTCAGGAACGGGATCATTTTGGGTATGGGTGCAAGTTGTTGAAGTTTGGAGTGGACACTGGTCGCCCCAGGACTTATACACAATGCTATAGTGCCTGGCCACCACGCCAAGGCAGATGCGAACTGAGCAAAGCAAAACAGATACTTGCAGTTTAGCAGACAGATAGCGTGGTTCTATGACAGTCCAGGTAAAAGGCAGGCTAAGTTCAGGGAATAGAGTCGAGATTAGCGCATGTTCACAGTATTCTACAACATATATGGTGTAAATAATTATATACCTTATTGTGTAAATACTACAAATTAAAACAGTGTACAAACAAAACCCCAATAGCTGAAGTGCAACAAAATGCAAAAATCAATACTGTATGAATTATGAAAAATCACAATTAAATAAATGATATTAGCCTACTAAATAAATAGCAAAGAGTTGTAAAAATGCAACAATGTGCAAAACACCATATTATGTATGGATACAAACTTGTGCAAATAAGCAAAGATAAATTGCTAAAATTACAATGTAATCATCAAAATTATAGAATTAGTGCAAGTCCAAAAAAATTAATGAAAATAAAATCACAAATACATAAAAATTGTGAGTGATATCCCTCCTATATGTATCACAACAGATTTATAAAGTAACAATGTGCAACAACATATATATATATATATATATATATATATATATATATATATATATATACACACAGTTAGGTCCATAAATATTGGGACATCGACACAAATCTAATCTTTTTGGCTCTATACATCACCACAATGGATTTGAAATGAAACGAACAAGATGTGCTTTAACTGCACACTTTCAGATTTAATTTGAGGGTATTTACATTCAAATCATGTGAATGGTGTAGGAATTACAACAGTTTGTATATGTGCCTCCCACTTTTTAAGGGACCAAAAGTATTGGGACAGATTAATAATCATCCATCAAACTTTCACTTTTTAATACTTGATTGCAAATCCTTTGCAGTCAATTACAGCCTGAAGTCTGGAACGCATAGACATCACCAGATGCTGGGTTTCATCCCTGGTGATGTCTTCAGTTCCTGCTTGTTCTTGGGGCATTTTCCCTTCAGTTTTGTCTTCAGCAAATGAAATGCATGCTCAATCAGACTCAGGTGAGGTAATTGACTTGGCCATTGCATAACATTCCACTTCTTTCCCTTAAAAAATTCTTCGGTTGCTTTCGCAGAATGCTTCGGGTCATTGTCCATCTGCGCTGTGAAGCATTTTGCTGAATATGAGCAGATAATATTGCCCGAAAGACTTCAGAATTCATCCTGCTGCTTTTGTCAGCAGTCACATCATCAATAAATACAAGAGAACCAGTTCCATTGGCAGCCATACATGCCCACGCCATGACACTACCACCACCATGCTTCACTGATGAGGTGGTATGCTTTGGATCATGAGCAGTTCCTTTCCTTCTCCATACTCTTCTCTTCCCATCACTCTGGTGCAAGTTGATCTTGGTCTCATCTGTCCATAGGATGTTGTTCCAGAACTGTGAAGGCTTTTTTAGATGTTGTTTGGCAAACTCTAATCTGGCCTTCCTGTTTTTGAGGCTCACCAATGGTTTACATCTTGTGGTGAACCCTCTGTATTCACTCTTGTGAAGTCTTCTCTTGATTGTTGACTTTGACACACATACACCTACCTCCTGGAGAGTGTTCTTGATCTGGCCAACTGTTGTGAAGGGTGTTTTCTTCACCAGGAAAAGAATTCTTCGGTCATCCACCACAATTGTTTTTCGTGGTCTTCCGGGTCTTTTGGTATTGCTGAGCTCACCGATGCGTTCTTTCTTTTTAAGGATGTTCCAAACAGTTGATTTGGCCACACCTAATGTTTTTGCTATCTCTCTGATGGGTTTGTTTTGTTTTTTCAGCCTAATGATGGCTTGCTTCACTGACAGTGACAGCTCTTTGGATCTCATATTGAGAGTTGACAGCAACAGATTCCAAATGCAAATAGCACACTTGAAATGAACTCTGGACCTTTTATCTACTCCTTGTAAATGGGATAATGAGGGAATAACACACACCTGGCCATGGAACAGCTGAGCAGCGAATTGTCCCATTACTTTTGGTCCCTTAAAAAGTGGGAGGCACATATACAAACTTGTAATTCCTACACCGTTCACCTGATTTGAATGTAAATACCCTCAAATTAAAGCTGAAAGTCTGCAGTGATTCGCTGACCAGTTTTACTAAAATACCTTAACAGCTGAGACCGTGAGCCTTCCAATTGCCTCTGCTATGCTCTTTTGTGTTCAATCAGTCCGATGTATATCTCGCCTTTGGAACATACGATGAATGAGGAGAAAAAAAAATGCTTCTCATGGCGTACCTCAATTCAGACAGGCATTCATAAAACAGAATACAAAATCCACTCACATATTCCAAGTGCCCACCCGGCACTAAGGAAAACATGCTTAGCTCAGTCGGTGGTGGTGCTGCGGTTGTATCACACAACACGGGCTCCAACCACTGAAAAATGCGATACCGTCAGCGTCCCTGTCTCACTCTACGTCCGTTTCGTCTATCAACGTCTTCATGGAGTGGATTTGACTCTCATGCAACCCTTATTGACTTACACCAATATCGATAAAGCTTCGGTTTGGTCAGTTTAGTTGTCACATACATATTTTTGGCGCTGTTAAAATCTTTTTTTGTACTAAGTTCAGGGAATAGTCCAATATCCAATCCAAGTCATACACAGGGAAATCCAAACTAGCAAAACAGGGTAGACAAACGGGGGCTCGATCAGGAACAACGCAGGTATCACTGTCTCTATCACAAGCAAGGGCCAGAGCATTTGGCTTGCTTATAACAGGTGACTGACCATATCAATCACCTTGCAGGTTGACACAGACAGGGAGATGCCAATAGCCAAAACCTGGATGCTGGATTGAGGAGCAGGAGCACTTAAGTGATCCTGGCAGAAAGTAAGGAAGAGAGGAGTGGTGGAGATCTATTAAAACAGAATAACACAGCAGATTTATCATGGCAATTAACCCCAATCTCATCTCATTAAAGAAACCACCCGCCTATGGGACCTACCTTAAGATAGCTAAGTCTCGGCAGGAGGCGGAGCCTAGCAGAGCAGACATGCATTGTTAGAGCTCCACACCGCTGAGGAGAGAAGAGAAGGACAAAGCGGAGCCTGCAGGCTCAAAAGGTATCCATTTGAACCTTTTTGCCCCAGGGAACAAACTGTGAAAGTTTGGGCAGGAAATATGGTACTGGGAGGAAACCGTAGCAGAAATAAAAATCACCTCACAAAGAGCTCACAGGCACTCACTGCAGCTGAAGCAGCTCCAGTCACCTCACAAGATACAGCATCAGGGCGCTCTCACAGACAGAAAATGTCACAGCAAGACTCTCCATTTGAGTCAGATACAGAACAAATCCTCTCACAAACTTCTCCACAAGCCTCCTCAGCATCCCCAGTAATATTATTACAATTTGAAAAGATGCTTCATAAGGCTTTAAAACAAACCTCAGACCAAATAACAAAAAGCCTAACCAAAGAAATAAGAGAGCTGGGAAACCGCACCGCAGCCTTAGAAATAAAAATGGATGAAATTGAAATTACAACCCAAGAAAATATAACAGAATTGGAACAATTAAAAAAAGAGAATTTAATACTTCAAACTAAGCTCGAAGATTACGAAAATAGAGCCAGACGTTCAAACTTGCGCATAAGGGGAATACCTGAAACTGTGACAGACCTGCAATCTACTATTACTGCTCTATTACAAGAACTAAAGCCAGATATCCCTATTGAACGTTTAGAACTGGACAGAGTACACAGAGCCCTCACAGCCAAAAAGAAAGATGGACCCCCACGTGATATAATCACAAAATTTCATTATTACAGAACGAAAGAACAAATACTAATTGCTGCAAGAGAAAAAAAGGAACTTAATTTTCAAGGACACAATTATCAAATTTTTGCTGACCTATCCCAACTTACTATTACTAAAAGACGATCCATGAAACCCCAACTAATGGAACTGCAACGCCACAACATTATGTATCAATGGGGCTTCCCCTTTTCAGTCAGATTTAACTACCAAGGTACAATTTACAGAAGCAGATCAGCAGATGAACTACAACAAACCCTTTTAAAATTAAATCTGACAGAACCCACAAGCAGCAACACTCCCACACGCAGAAAAATGGCGTCATCTTCACCTTCAGGCAGCACCCAGAAAATTTCAGAACAAAATGGGAATCATCATTCTCACAAAAGAGGCCGTTATGCCACATCATCCATGGACCAAGAAGATTCAATGGACTGACATCCTAATTCCTGATATCTCTTCATTTATTATACTAAGAGATGGTTCTCTATAAAAAACCTATATTTATAACTGAATGTAACTGCATTCTGATAGTCACACACTGTGTGGTATCATGTTACATTCCAGTTATATTTCTTATTACTTCTGATTCATATAGCCTTAGAATATATAAGTGAAATAAGGAAATTCTTGTTCAGTTATATATTATCAGGTAATAACAATAGATTTATTACTTTTTAGGACAAATATATTCAATAATCCAGAAGTAATGGAAGCTTTTTCTTTCTTTTCTTAAAACAAATATATTATTACCTAACTATTTCCTAGAATTATGTTTTTGTTTATTCTAATCTGAAGCAATACAACCTCTATTTTATGAGTTAACATATCTAAACAGTTACATATGAATAAAATATGTAATTGTTTACTCTAAAAGGGTTAAAATCCCAAAATAATTCAAACTATCTTCATCAATACCAAAGTTATTAACAGTACCTTTCTAACTGAATTATTTAGCCACTATATTCTGCACTCCAATTAATGAAACATCATTTTGATGTCTTTTGACATAGCACTTCTCTCCTGTAAGCGGAAGATCCGTGTACCCCCATTAGCCCTCCTCATTCTCCCAACCATATTATGTGGGAGTGTGACGAAGGCACTTATTCCCCTGAGAGAGATATTTATTCTCTTTCACGGGTAAATTGTGATTACTTGCAAAAAATAATTTATACAATGTATCATCTAATCTCATATGTTTTTTGTTTACTCTTTACTCCAGAATTCACTGGTTTCTTTTCTATCTATTCATCTCTTCAGTCCACACAGGTTGATCTGCGCAGTCAGCTCTGCATAACAAAAAGTAAGTCAAAACTATTTGATCTATTGCCATGGCACCACTGAATATACTTTCCCTGAATGTTCAGGGAATAAATGTCCCTCAAAAAAGGACCAAAGCCTTCCGTACTTTCCATAACAAGAAGGCTCACATAGTATGCCTCCAAGAAACACACTTCACCAAAGATTCTACTCCAAAATATATTTCTCCTTTTTATCAACAAATTTACACGGCTTCTGCCTGTACCAAGCAAAGGGGAACTCTAATTGCATTTCACCGATCCACACCATTCACCTTATCATCAGAAATTAAAGACCCAGAAGGTAGATACCTGATACTCATGGGTTATATAATGGATACAGCAATCACGGTGATTTCCTACTACGCTCCTAACAAACAACCTACACCATTCCTCTCACATATATTACAAGTGATTAATACACACAAAATAGGAACAGTGATAATGTGTGGGGATTCGAACCAGGTCCTCCTCCCATTTCTAGATAAATCACCTTTTACACCATCCAAAATAACCTCTAGATTACCTTTTTCTCAACTTCTTTCCAAATACAATCTGGTAGATTCCTGGAGAGAAAGTAACCCAATGAAAAAGAAATTCACTTATTTCTCGCACCCTCATCAAACCTTCACCAGAATAGATCATATTTTTCTAACAATAGGAATGATACCAGAAATTATTGCATCAGATATAATTCCGATTCCGTGGTCTGACCATAATGCAGTATACACTACTATAGCCTCAGCCATACCAAAAGCGCATGACCCAACGTGGTACTTACCGGACATAATGCTCAAACACCCACTACATCAGATGGCCATTGAACAAGCTTTAAAAGAATACATATCAATTAATAATACAACAGACATTTCCCCAATAACACTGTGGGAAGCTCATAAGCCTGTCTTGCGTGGTACAATACAAAGACAAATGGCACTATTTAAACGGGAACGCAAAAATCTAGCAAAAAAACTAGAACTCAATTTTAATGCAGCCTACATATCATTTCAAGATAATCCATCTCAGAGTACAAAATCTCATCTGGAAAAATCTAGATTGGAATACGATCTATTTCTCACTGAGTCAGTTGATAAATCCCTCAAACGCTCCAAACACAATTTCTACATGAATACAAACAAACCAGGTACATATTTGGCTCGGGCATTAAATTCAACTAACAAATCTTTCAAACCAATACGTTTGAAATTATCAAAAAATGTTTACACTTGTAATCCAGTTAAAATAGTCCATAAATTTCACTCACATCTCGCAACTTTATACAAGACAAACAATGAATTTAATCCTACAGAGGCTGAATCCTTCTTCTCAAAAATAACCTTACCTGAGTTATCTCAGAATCAAAAAAGCAGTTTGGATGAGCCTATAACTATAGATGAAGTTGCTAACGCCATAAAAGACCTAAAACTTAACAAAAGACCAGGCCCAGACGGCTACTCGGCTTTATACTATAAAACATTCTCAGAAATACTCTCTCCCATTCTCACTGAAACTTTTAACAAACTTCTAGATGGACATTCTTTTCGGCAAGAAACACTAATGGCAATTGTTTGTATGATCCCAAAACCCCTTTCTGATGATACTTCCTGTGTGAATTATCGGCCTATCTCTCTGTTAAACCTCGATATTAAATTATTAGCAAAAATAATAGCAAAACGCCTCAATAGCATTATAGGAAAATTAATACATAGAGATCAAGTAGGCTTCATGCCAAATAGACAGGCAGGCGATAATATACGCAGGGCAGTGTTATTGGCACATATTGCTAAAAAACGGAAAATCCCTTTATGTTTTCTATCTCTCGATATTAAGAGGGCATTTGACACAGTATCCTGGCAATATATGCAATATTCATTACAAAAATGGGGTTTTGGACCCCACTTTTTAACATGGATCAAAGCATTGTATAATAAACCCAAAGCCTATATAAAATATGCTGGATACAAATCTGAAGCCTTTAATATCGAAAGAGGTACCCGACAGGGTTGCCCATTATCTCCCTTATTATTTGCCCTTATACTCGAACCCATGGCCCAATACATCAGAACAAGCCAAACTATAACTGGCATTGAAGTAGGAGGTATTACACACAAATTATGTATATTTGCAGACGATATATTACTTTTTCTATCATCACCACAGGTCTCTGGTCCTAACTTAATACCAGCTCTTGATGGATTTGCGGCCCTATCCGGCCTTATGATTAATCCTAAGAAATGCCTAGTGCTTAATATTTCACTCACAAACATGGAATTGATCCCGGCTAGGGCTGCACTCCCATTCACATGGGCAGAAAAATCAATCCCATATCTTGGAATTCATTTAACAGCATCTCATTCTGACTTATTCTCAACCAATTATCCTCCTGTATTAAGACAGATCACAAATCTAATAAAACAATGGTCGCAACTTCCTTTATCCTGGATAGGGAAGATTAATGCAATCAAAATGACTATTCTACCCAAATTGCTTTATCTATTCAGAGTCCTCCCTATTCCAATTCCTTCCTATTTTTTGAGAATAGTACAAAAAAGAGCAACTTCGTTTATATGGGGCTCTTCTAAACCACGTATACCTATACACACACTACATCTTCCCAAAAATAAAGGAGGCCTGGGATACCCTAATTTTACTAACTACTACAGAGCAGCACATTTGGCCAGTCTGTCCAAATACCATGCAAAACAGGAAATCCCATTATGGGTATTTATAGAATCTTCAGAAAATGACCCTCTATTAATATCAAATTTATTATGGCTTGATCCTAAAGACCGCTTTAAAATTCATAATCCCATAACTAAACACTTCTTATCTCTCTGGGATAAACTAAAAACCAAATATCAGTTACAATCTCCACACAATCCTCTCCTTTCTTTTATCAGAAATCCGGCCTTTTATCCGGCATGGATCTACCCAAATTCTTTTAAAGCTTGGACAACATCAGGCATTCAGACACTAAATGACTTCATAGCATCTAAATCATTCCTTTCATTCCCATCGCTTAGAGAAAAATATGATCTACCAAACTCTGAGATATTCAGATATCTCCAAATCAAAAATTTCTATACACCATTCCTAAAGGGGGATACACCATTATCCCAATTATCCATTTTTGAATCAATCTGTACAAAAGATCCATTTGCTAAAGGTACAATTTCATCACTTTATAATCAATTATATGGAGTAGCAAATCTTAATAGACCCTCTTACGTTCAGAGGTGGGAGGAGGACCTGGGACGAACTTTAGAAGACACAGACTGGTCTAACATATGGCTCACATCTAAGTCATCCTCACCCAACATCTTAGCACTGGAGACAAATTATAAAGTCCTAACTCGCTGGTACCTTGTACCCGCTAGAGTGGCAAAATATTCACCTAACACCTCAGCTCTTTGTTTTCGAGGATGCCCAGAAATAGGCACATATTTACACATATGGTGGACGTGCCCAGTAATCCAAACCTTCTGGAAGGAAGTCTTCGTGATTGCATCTAAAATATTTAAAAAAATAATACAACCAGATCCATATTTAACTTTACTTAATCTAAAACCGGAATGGTTAACACTCTCTCAATTCAAACTTATGATCCAACTAATAACGGCTGCAAAACAAACAGTGGCCAAGGCATGGAAATCTCCTACATTGGTACTAGCAGAAACAATTCACAGAATGAATAATACAATGTCCCATGCTAAGATGGTAGCCATCGATCAAAATCAAATTCCAAAATTTGAAAAACTTTGGCATCCTTGGATAAAACAACAGTTCCTGTCAAACTTCAATGACTCTGTCCTGTTGCCATGGTAACAGATTAAATGACTTACAGAGACACCCATTCTAAGGCTTCAAAGAGAACTAAAAAGAATAATAAACTGACGAGCGGGACAACCTTGTGGACCATACCTCTACCTTTCAACCCTTTTTCTTCTTTCTCTTTCCTTTTCTCCACCTTACGATTAAAGCTCATTATCAGAATTTATTTGACCTATATACACTCTACTTGTAAACAATATGTATAGTAGGTATAATTCATTTAAATACCTACAAAAGTAACTAAGGAAATGATATATATCTTTAATTTAGGTTTACGTGAACCCAATGTTTAATATTTGAAATTTCATGATATTTACCTATATAAACCCTACTGTAAAACAATGAGCTTACTTTATAGATCCTTGTAAACTTACTTTATGTATCTTTATAACATTGTATACTCAATAAACTTCTTTTGACAAGGAAGATAGCTAAGTCTCTCTTCCTCAGCCTCAAAATCTCATCTACCTCATCCACTCCTTTCATGCCTTCATGAAAGGTAAATCTCCCCTGAATTTTCCTTCATGAAATTATGAAAGACTTTGTGACCCATAGCACATTAGGGTAGCCATGCAGAAAGAAACCAGTGTATCCCTAACATGTTTCACTACAGGCTTGAGAATTAGCTCTAACAATGCTGATAGCTATGTCCCCCTGCAACATTTTGTTCATTCCACTGCAGTGAATGTAGACACCGCTTACATAAGAGTGGCAATGCTGCTCTAAAATAAAGCATATCTAAACCCAAGAAAAAAATTAATATATTACCGATCCTTAGATGGGGTGCCTGCATTTGCTTTCCTTTTTCATGCTTTTATTTTCACCGGTGATCATGCCAGTAACACATTTCCTGGCCTAGGGTATCTACGCTCACTCATTGTATGAGGCTGGGTTCACACATATGCGAATTGGATGTGGGTTTCCCTGCATCCAGTTCGCATGACAGGCGAGTGTGACTGGCTCTCAATATAGCCGGAGCACAGGGCCAGGGGGGCTGCAGTCTGCATTCAAAAAGGGTCCTGTGCGTCTTTGAGTCCAATTCAGATGCCAATTCAGGCAAAAATTCGGACCTGAATCATACTTGAACCACTGCACAGGGACGCACCGGACCCCAGCCACAAACCCATGGCTGCACATATGTGAACTCAGCCTGAAGGAGCAGCGTTATCTCCCTAAACTGCTCTCTGGATTCGACAGCAAACTCAACAGGTATTTGTGGGACCTTGCAGGGGGCTGTAAGTTCACCAGCACACCAGAGATATATCCAAACCATAAACACAACTAACCACATGTGTTATGGTAAAATATATAACATGAGATGAAAAACCAATATATACAGCAGCTGCCATTGATCACACTCCCATAAATAGTGCTAAATTTGAATATATAGATAGATAATGCAGTGCTATGTGAATAAATCCTCAATATCAGCATACCATAATCACTATAAATTGAATATAAAGTGCTATATGTAAAATAAATAAATAATTGATTCATAAATATACATCAAATGATATGTGCATCAGAGAACAATAATAACGATGCTCCAAACAAAATCCCAGTACAAAGATATAAAAATGCTTATATTAAGCAAGTCCAGAGTGAAAGAAGTTGATAATGAAGTACAATGATATCCAATATCGTAACTGTGTGATGGTGCTCCAAACAATTATAAGGTGACTTCAAACACATGCTCCCCCCCCCGTGTGATTGTGCTCACCTCAGGGTGTGTGACCGCACAACTAAGTTTGGTCTGGAAAAACAGCTGAACCACCTCTGGGCTCTATGTGGAACGGTCTCTGTGGAATCCCCAGGTAAATCCAATGAAAAATTAAAAAGAGGCTCGATGGTGTAATATCGTTTAGACATGATATTTATTGAAGATAAACACGTCAGGGTACTCACACTTTTATGGTGCTTCCAGCGCACCAAACTACAGCAAACAGACAGTAAAATCCAATGCAAAAGGCTTGAAAACGTGTGTAACAGCAGCTGCTCAGAGAGCGTGTGTAATGACTCCTCCACCGTCCTGGTCCCTCCCATACATGTGGCAACACAGGGCTTGTCACGTGTCTTCCTTTTTGTGTCAGCACAGCTGACACAAAAAACCTCATATTAAAGGTAATTTTTTAATTAAAACAACAACCATGTTATACTCTCCTGCTCTGTGCAATGGCCATGAATCTCCTCCTCTAGGGTCACCCACTGTTGCTCTTGACTCCTTCTCTTCTGCGTCTGCCCCCATAACAAGCACTTGCTATGGGGCAGACACGTGGGCTTGTTTCCAAGCTGGATTCTGTATGTCCATAGAGACACAAAGAATGCCTTGGCCCCACCGCCTGCTCCCGCCTCACAGGATTTGATTGACAGCAGCAGGAGCCAATGGCTCCCAATGCCGCCTCTGTACCTGTGAGGAAAGAGAGAGCAGTGATGCTGCTCTCAAGCACTGTGGTGGATCGAGAGAGGTGCCATATAAGTATTTAAGTTGTCTTGGGGGACCGGATACTGGAAGGTTTTTTTTACCCTAATGCAAAGAATGCATTATGGTAAAATTCTTAAACCTTTAGAATCACATTAAGGCCACTATGCATGACTGAAATGTCTTTTAAATATTTTATCTAAGCGTGTTCCCATTCTAGAACAGAAAAGGCTGGAAATATAAAAATGCTAAAGAAGTAACTAAAAAACTATTTATAGAAGTTTTCAGGCATTCATAATGTGCATATATGTAATATAAAATGAATAATTTTATTGCATATTAAAATTTACACTGTATCAGGATCCAGGTCTGAACCTTGTGAATGGACATTGTTCATTCACACGCAGAGCATGGCTCAGTCCTGCCCCCACTCTCTCCTCATTGGCTCACTGGCTGTGATTGACAGCAGCAGGAGCCAATGGCTTCTGTTGCTGTGTGAGCCAAAGAAGGAGAGCTGCTGCTCTCATGCACATCGCTGGATTGAGAAGGGGTCGGGTAAGTATAAGGGGGATCTGGGGGTGGAACTGTAACCAGAAGGTTTTTCCCTAAATGCGTAGAATGCATTAAGGTAGAAAACCTGGAGCCTTTAGAACCACTTTAAAGTGATATTAAACGCCAAAATCAAACCAAGATTATTATATTATGTTTATTATTATTATTATATTGCAGCTTATCCTTTCTTAGATGTGATGGCTGTATTCATTTTCTTTTTTTTAGGTTTTCTTTCTTTTATTTCCATCTGGTGATTCAGCCAGTAAGTCTGTTGTTTTTCAACAGAACTAGCTCTCAAGCAAAATGTAGCAGTTACAGAGATGAGACAAACCAATTAACACTAGCAGGGATGATTACAATGATCCATTTTTATTTATTTATGAAAAATGTTTATCCCTTTATGCTAAAAGGAAAAATAGTTTGCTGTAACTGCTTAAAGTATTATTTGGAGTTTGGCTTCAAAGTGTTAGTATATCTAAATCTGCTAGTACATCAGAGACTCCCTTCCCCCCAGAATGACAATGCTGCTGTCCAAATGTGCCCCTTGAGTTCATTCAACCAAAGTAGAGGCACTTATACAGGAGGTGTGTTACTGGCCAGATAACCAGGTAAAAACAAAGGGGAAAAAGCCTAAAAAAAGAAAACAAATGCAGCCACCACATCTAATGATTGGTAAGGTGCAATTTTTTACATTTTTGGTTTTGGGTTTACTATCACTGGGGTAGGCAGCTGAGGGGTTGACACTTTCAGCTGTGGTGGCTTATCACTGAAAGTTTAATGCACATTAACTGCAGACTGGTCACTGATGGGTTAATGCACATATTCTACTAATGTAAAACTGTTATAAAGAAGATATGGGCATGTTTTGCAAATAATGCATCAAATTCTCATTTGACCAACATACTGTATATCCCCAGTTACTATCTAACCTAAACTGGTTCTATTGCCGTTCTATTGCTGGTTTCCTAGTGGATTTAATATCTTCAATACTTTTTGAAGATTTCTGACCCCACTTCCTGCATTCTTGATCTAGGTCCAGGCAACTTGCATTTTTAGAAAAAGGGGTGCAATGACAAATTCCCAAATTTCTCTCAGCATAGGTGTACTTTACTGTTCATGTAGGAAATAAACCATGGATATAAAGATCTATCTAATGATGGGTAAACTATTAGACCCCTTTCACACTTCGCCCCAAAGATGCTGCTTGCAGGACTTTTCGGAACGTCCCACAAGCGCATTTCCCCAGTGTGGAAAGTCACAGTAGAATGAATGAGAGGCGATTTTCAGGCACTTAGAAGAGGCTATTTCCAGCGTTAAAGCGCGTGGTAACCGCCCCAGTGTGAAAGGGGTCTTAGGCCCAGTTCACATTAGTGCGATGCGAGAACTCTGCGAATCCACTGCGGGTTCCCGCATCGCACCTGAATCACACAGTGGTTCACACTGAGATCTGCGAACCACTGCGGGTGTCAATGTAAAGTTAACAACACCCCCAGATCATGTGTAAAATGGTGCAGGAATCAGATCGCATAGGTGTGAACACCCATGCGATCCCATTCCAGTGCGGACCGAGAAAGGGTCCTGCACTATTTTGGTGCGAATACGATGCAATTTCAGCCATACAGTTTGTATGGCTGAAATCGCATCACACAAACATTGCATGTGATGTGCACAGCAATGCGGTGTGGATCACATGCAATGTCTGGCAGCGCGCTAGTTAGAACCGGGCCTTAGTGTTACTGCTTAGACCTTTATAAACACCAGTCTTTTTTGCCCTTTGCAATAAAATCAAGTCATGCCAGCTACATGTTTCTGAGATAACATTGATAAAGCAAATCAATCTTTCATTCCAACTTGTTCAAGTGTCTGCCACGTAGACACAAATTATAAAAAAAACAAAAAAAAAACACTGTAATTAAGTAGCAGTGCAAGGGTAGAGCATTTGGCAGATGTATCATTTAAAAGTCTGGTGTGTGGGTTACACTTAGATAAAACAACAGCCTTAAGAAACACATTTAATAATTAATAACATGAGATGTCCTAATGTTTAATGATTGCAGTGCTCTTTTCTTTAAGGATTATCAAATCAATTAAAAATTCTAATGTTTAAAACAGAATCAATGTGCAATTATTAAGCAGGAAAGCAAAATACATGCAAAATAGATTAACAATCTTTTCTCTAAACCTACACTGTATGAGGGTCGGAAACAAAACACCGACATATCAAATTCAAAGAAGAAAAACTCAAAACGTAGTCATTTAATATTTCATTTAGAACTGTCAAGCCGGCATACATCTTATACTTTCCAAAACCATCCCTATTCCATATAAAAACCGTGTGGTACCGAGAAGCTGAGGCTGAGCAATGTGCATTGGATTCCCTTTACATCCAAGTACAGTATATAACTGGGCGAGTCCATTGACAATTAAATTAACACTATTTTAGTTGGCTACAATGCAACTAAACCAGTTTAGATGACTAAAATACGACTAAAACTAAAATGTCATTTTAGTCAAAAGACTGACTAAAACTAAATTGAAATTTGACATCAAAATTAACACTGGTTATATATCAAAACGGCTGAATCTGTGTCTGTAGTGCATGTTTAAACCCTAAAGCGGAGTTCTACGTGTTTTTTTAGCTTATTAAAAGTCAGCAGCTACAAAAAGTGTAAAGACTTTTAATAAACAGACACTCGCCTGTCCCACGGTCCAGCAATGCGGCCGCCCGGAGCCTCGCTCCTCTCCCCCTTTTCTCCGCTGGCGCCGTCATAGCCACTGTGGGCATCTGGCCGCGACAGCTTTTGGCTTCACAGCCGGGCGCGCACTGCGCATGCACGAGTTGCGCTGCGCTATGCTAGTGGCCAGGCAATCTTCTGGGACCTGTCACGTGTCCCAGAAGATTGATGGCAGGGAGAGGCCGTCTAGGGGGAGAGGAGTTGCCTAGGCGGCCAAGAGCAAGAAGAAGGAAGAGGGACAGGAAGTCACACTCTAAACTAGGTACACACTTCCCCCTCCCCCAAAAAAATGACATGCCAAATGTGGGTAGAACTCCGCTTTAATGCCATAAATAATAACATGTAATTAGGTTTTTACTCCAGGAGTATACAATAATGAGCTTGGAAATTCTAGAGAATTGATTAAATAATGCATTACAATTTAACTAAACTCATTAGATCTTAGTCGACTAAAATGTACTGGAGATTTCAGTCGACTAAAACACAACTAAAAAAAATCTAGATGACTAAAATACGACTAAAACTAAAATGTAATTTTAGTCAAAAGACTAAAACTAAATTGAAACGGGACATCAAAATTAACACTGCTGTGCAGCTACAAATTGCTGTTTTGCCATGAATATCAGCAGCTTCATTTGATAACATAAACCACCAAAGCTGGAAATTCTCTCACTGGTTTTAAATTTTGCAAAGGGAAACTACTCAGCATCTGAGCTAAACATCACTGTAATTGAACCGTTGTCAGTCACTGCTGTAGAGGAGAAGCAAGGTTTTGGTCCTGTTTCTCTTACGCTGCCCATGTGTGCAGTTCAAATGGAAGGGTGCATTAAAGGGGTTTTTTAGTAATCTTTGGAAAAATTAAAAGTCAGCAGCTACAAAAACTGCTGACTTTTAATAAACAGACACTTTAATAAACAGTCACGTGTCGCAGCATCCAGCTCTGTCCTCACCCAACCAGCTTCTTCACTGGGCTTCGGTCCTCCACGTTGGCATACTAACTGGGGGCAGCCAGCTGGTTGCTCATTGCACATGCGCAAGCCGCACTGCGCTATCTCAATGGTCCCATGACTGTAACGTATCCAAGCAGACTTCCACTTGGATCGCAGCTAGAATCAATCCGAAAATGGGGGAGTGGGTACTTGTCAAAACTAGGTATGCGCTCCCCCCCCCTCTAAAAAATGATGTGCTAAATGTGGAGGAGGGGAGAGAAAGAAAAAGCAAAACTCCCCCTTTTGGGTGAAGTTACACTTTAAAGTGATTGTAAAGGTTTTTTTTGTTTTTTGTTTTTTTTTAACCACTTGCCGACCAGCCAGCGTTGGCTCGACCAGCTAGGTCAGCTCGATTGCGCAAACAGCCATACCCGTACCGGGGTCCTCCAATATGATGCCAGCGCCACACGTGCACCTGCTGCATGGCGCAAGAGCGCGGCCACGAGTCCCGCTGATTCGATGTTCGTCAGGCAACCCGCGATCGCGGTAGTCATAGGCAGGACGGGGATCTGCCTATGTAAATAAGGCGGATCCCCGTTCTTTCAGGGGACATCATGGACATCTGCTGTTCTCGGTGATCAGGAACAGCGATCTCTGTGGTGTTCCAGTGAACCCAGCCCCCACACAGTTAGAACACACCCAGGGAACACAGTTAACCCCTTCCCTGCCAGTGTCATTTATACATTGATCAGTGCATTATTTTAGCACTGATCAATGTAATAATGTCACTGGACCCCAAAAAGTGTCACGTAGGGTCAGATTTGTCCACCGCAATGTCGCAGTCCCGCTAAAAAAAATTGCAGATCGCCGCCATTACCAGTTAAACATAAAACAATAAATAAAGTCCATAAATCTTTCCCATAGTTTGTAGACGCGATAACTTTTGCGCAAACCAATGAATATAAACGTATTGCGATTTTTTCTTTTAAAAATATGTAGAAGAATATATATTGACCTAAACTGATAAATAAATTCGGTTTTTTATATTTTTTTTTATATGTATTATAGCAGAAAGTAAAAAATATTGTTTTTTTTTTCAAAATTGTCGGCCTTTTTTGTTTATAGTGCAAAAAATGAAAACCGCAGAGGTGATCAAATAATACTAAAATAAATCTATTTGTGGGAAAAAAAGGGCATCACTTTTGTTTGGGTACAATATCACACGACCGCGCAATTGTCAGTTAAAGCGACGCAGTGCCGTATCGCAAAAAATGGCCTGGTCATTATTAAGGGGGTAAAACCTTCCGGGGCTGAAGTGGTTAAATAACAAACATGTTATACTTACTTGCTCTGTGCAAGGGCTTTACACAGAGCGGCCCTGATCCTCCTTTTCTGGGGTCCCCTGGCATCGCTCTCGGCCCCTCCTCTTCATTGGGTGCCCCCACTGAGAGGCGCTTTCCATGGGGGCACCCATGCGGGCACATCCTGAGTCCTGCTGCTGTATCCATTGACACAGATAGCAGGACTCAGCCCCGCCCCTGGCTCCCATGTCACTGGATTTGATTGACATCGGGGGGGGGGGGGTTCATGAGAGTTTACAACTCCTTCAAGTAAAGACTCTGGTGGGATTGCATAGGTCCTAACAGGAACAGGGAGTATCCACATACCCAATGTTGGGCAGCAGAGCTGGGGGACAGTATGAGGAACAAGCACAAAGGAGAAAAATTGAAAAACAAACAAACAATGAGAGCATGAAAGTCCTGCTATCAGCATCAAATTTTACCAAAATTGCTTTCGCTTCAATACTGGGCAATTTCCAGCTTTCAGCACTGTCACACTTTGAATGACAATTACGCGGTTATGCAACCCTGTACCCAAATGACATTTTTATAATTTTCTTCTCACAAATAGAGCTTTCTTTTGGTGGTATTTATTCACCGCTAGGTTTTTTATTTTTTGTTTTAAAAAAAATGAAAATAGACAGAAAATTTTGAAAAAAAAAGTTTTTCATAGTTTCTGTCAATAAATTTTTTAATTTTTCTCCCTCACTGATGTGCACTGATGAGGAGGCACTAATATGCCACACTAATAGGTGGCACTGATGGGCACTGAAAGGCAGCAACGAATGGCATCAATGATGGGCATTGACTGGTGTCACTGCTGGGGCTACATTGATAATCAAGGCATTAATGATCAGTGCCCTGATTACCTGTACAGTCTCTGCTGTGAGGAGATGCAGCTAATCGGCTCTCCTCATGTCCTAGGAACAGCTGTGACACTGGGGCGTCTGCATATGACAGAACGAGAGAGGATCCTGCTCACCGACATTTTACAATACGACGGGTGGGAGGTAGTTCATATCACTTTATTCATTCCAGTCATTTAGCCTTTAAAACAAATTGATATACAGTATCTCACAAAAGTGAGTACACCCCTCACATTTTTGTAAATATTTTATTATATATTTTCATGTACAACACTGAAGAAATTACACTTTGCTACAATGTAAAGTAGTGAGTGTACAGCTTGTATAACAGTGTCAATTTGCTGTCCCCTCAAAATAACTCAACACACAGCCATTAATGTATAAAACTCTGGCAACAAAAGTGAGTACACCCCTAAGTGAAAATGTCCAAACTGGGCCAAATTAGCCATTTTCCCTCTCCAGTGTCATTAGTGTTACAAGTTCTCAAGTGTGAATGGGGAGTAGGTGTGTTAAATTTGGTTTTGTCGCTCTCACTCTCATACTGGTCACTGGAAGATCAACATGGCACCTCATGGCAACGAACATTCTGAGGATCTGAAAAAAAAGAATTGTTGCTCTACATAAAGATGGCCTAGGCTATGAAAAGATTGCCGAGACCCTGAAACTGAGCTGCAGCACAGTGGCCAAGACCATACAGCGGTTTAACAGCGGTTTAACAAGACAGGTTCCACTCACAACAGGCATCGCCATGGTCGACCAAGAAGTTGAGTGCACGTGCTCAGCGTCATATCCAGAGGTTGTCTTTGGGAAATAGATGTATTAGTGCTACCAGCACTGCTGCAGAGGTTTAAAGGGGGGGGGGGGGGGGGGGTCAGCCTGTCAGTGCTTAGACCATACACTGCACACTTGCCTACAGTCAAGCATGTTGGTGGGAGTGTCATAGTCCGGGGCTGTGTGAGTACTGCCTGCACTGGTGAGCTACAGGTCACTGAGGGAACCATGAATGCCAACATGTACTGTGAGACATACTGAAGCAAAGCATGATCTCCTCCCTTCAGAGACTGGGTTGAAGGGCAGTATTCCAACATGATAACGACCCCAAACACACCTCCAAGACGACCACTGCCTTGCTAAAGAAGCTGAGGGTAAAGGTGATGAACTGGCCAAGCGTGTCTACAGACCTAAACCCTATTGAACATCTGTGGGGCATCCTCAAACGGAATGTGGAGGAGCACAAGGTCTCTAACATCCACCAGCATCCACCAGGACTCCAGTGGCAACCTGTGAAGCTCTGGTGAACTCCATGCCCAAGGGAGTTAAGGCAGTGCTGGAAAATAATGGTGGCCACACAAAATATTGACACTTGGGGCCCAATTTGGACATTTTCAATTAGGGGTGTACTCACTTTTGTTGCCAGCAGTTTAGACATTAATGGCGGTGTGTTGTGTTATTTTGAGGGAACAGCTAATTTTTTTCAGGGCTGGGCTCAGCCCTTCCTTCTCAAAGCTGGCCGCTCAGCTATCGGCTAATTGCCAGCTCCTATCTCTCCACAGTGACTCACCTGTTGATGATATCCTGCTCGTCAGTCCTACCTACTTAAGCCTTCCAGTCCATATGATTTCTGTCTTTGCCTTGGTCACATCTCTAGAGACGCTCTCCTGTGTTCCTGTTGAAGACTTGCTTGGCTGACATTCCTTCTGGCTCCAGATCCTACTTGCTATTCTACTATGCTCATATCTGGCTCCCTGAAGTTTTGGCTTGTCTGACTATCTGTCCGATTCCTGAACTCTGGCTATGTTTTGACTACGTTTACTCTGTTTACCATTTTTTTATTATTATTAAACAAGTGTGATTTAACTGTACTTCTGTCTCAGTCTGATTCATGGTTTCTGACAAATTTACACTGTTATACAATCTGCACACTCACTACTTTACATTGTAGCAAAGTGTAATTTCTTCAGTGTTGTCACATAAAAAGATATAATAAAAAATATTTACAAAATTTGAGGGTGTACTCACTTTAGTGAGATACTGTGGGGGTCATCTACTAAGATTCCCGGCATGTATGGGCACTCTACATTTAATAGCACCCAATTAAAGTCAATTAAGACTTCAACTGGGTGGACACGCAAATGGAAAGCGCGCTATTGCCAGCGAACATGCCTGTCAGATTGGCATATGTGGGAATTGTTGAAGTCAACGGGACTCAAACCTGCAAAATCCAAAGTCCTCATTGAAGGCTTGTATGCAAATTATTAACCATAATAATTGTATGGGGACCTGGGTACTGCCCTACGGGACATGCATCAATGCAAAAAAAATTTTTAAACATTCGTTTTTAAAGGAGCAGTGACTTTAATGATGCTTAAAGTGAAACGATAAAAATGAAATATTCCTTTAAATATCATGCCTGTATATAGTATGCCTGTAAAGTGGTGCATATGTGCGATATGTAGAACATACCGCAGCAATAATGACATTTCTAAAGGAAAAAGTGTCATTTAAATTTGCTCGCGGATGTAATGTATTGCCTGTCTTTTGTCACACTACACTACTTTTTTTGGTGAATGGGTAGGGGTACAATGTACCCTATATACTCACTCACATAGAGGGGGCCGGGATCTGGGGACACCCTTGTTAAAGGGGGCTTCTAGATTCTGATGAGCCCCTCCCACCCGCAGACCCCGACATCCACCGCCCAGGGTTGTCGGGAAGAGTCCCTTGTCCTCATCAACATGGGGACAAGATGCTTTGGGGGGGACCCCAAAGTACCCTCCCCATGTTGAGGGCATGTGGCCTGGTATGGGGGGGCTCACTCGTCCCCTCTCTTTCCCAACCTGCCGGGCTGCATGCTCGGATAAGGGTCTGGTCTGGATTTTGGAGGGGACCCCACACCATTTTTTTTTTTTTTTTTTAATAACTTTGGCATGGTTTCCTCTTAAAATCCAGACCAGACCCGAAGGGCCTGGTATGGACTGCGGGGGGGACCGCACGCCATTTTTGGTCTGTATTTTTTAATAGCTGACCACAATCATGCATAGGAAATACATGTACTAATGTTTGATTCTTTTACTTCTATACAATAATGTTTTGCATTTGAGTCATTAATATTATGGTAACAACTATTCTCGTGTGGCATTGGCTATTAGGCATTCGCCTATTGTCAGCATATGCTGCTGATTAAGATGTAAGCTTTGCATTTTTTATTTTCACAGTATATAGCTGGTTGCCAAGCAAGGGGCAGGGAAGCCGGCCGCTGCGTTCTTAACAACCAATGAGTCACCAGCTGACAGCTGAATGTAAAAAGAAAAAAGGGAAAAATTGCCAGCAAAAAAAAAAAACGTGAAAAAAACGGCGCCCCCCCCCACCCCAAAGGACTTTGTCCCCATGTTGATGGGGACAAGGGCCTCTTCCCGACAACCCTGGGCTGTGGTCGTTGGGATCTGCGGGCGGGGGGCTTATCGGAATCTGGAAGCCCCCTGTAACCACTTCAGCCCCGGAAGGATTTGCCCCCTACCACACCATTTTTTGCGATATGGCACTGCGTCGCTTTAACTGACAATTGCTCGGTCGTGTGACGCTGTACCCAAACAAAATTTATGTGCTTCTTTTCCCATAAATAGAGCTTTCTTTTGGTGGTATATGATCACCTCTGCGTAAAAAAAAACAAAAAAAAAAAACGACGAATTTGAAAAAAAAAAAACAATATTTTTTACTTTTTGCTAAAATAAATATCCAAAACAAAAGCGTAAAAAAAAAAAAAAAAAAAAAAAAAAGTCTTCATTGGTTTAGGCCCATATGTATTCTTCCACATATTTTTGGTAAAAAAAAAATCGCAATAAGCATATATTGATTGGTTTGCGCAAAAGTTACAGCGTTTACAAAATAGGGGACAGATTTATGGAATTTTTATTATTTTTTTACTAGTAGTGGTGGTGAAGAGCGATTTTCAGTGGGACTGCGACATTGCGGTGGACAGATCGGACACTTTTGACACTTTTCTCGGAACAGTGACATTTATACAGCGATCAATGCTAAAAAAAAAGGCACTGATTACTGTATAAATGTCACTGGCAGGTAAGGGGTTAACACTAGGGGGGATCAATGCGTTAAGTGTTCCCAACTTTGAGGGCCAGTGTAGTGACTGGAGGAGACAGATCGCTGTTCCTAATCACTAGGAACAGCAGATCTGTCTATTCTCCCCTGACAGAACAGGGATCTGTCTGTTTACATTGAGAGATCCCTGTTCTGTCTCTCTTAGGAGTGATCACGGGTGACCGACAGACATCGCGGCCGCCGGCCACATGCATCAGCTCCAGCGCCGTGCTTCGGGGGGGAGCCCCCTAGTGCTCTTAAAGTGGCCAATGTACAATGACGGCGATTCGCCCAGGAGAGCCAACCTGAAGGTACAACTGCGGCAGCTGGTCTTTAAGTGGTTAAACAAATCACATTAGAAAAGCAGGGATACAAATGAAGCTAATAACAACCATGGCAAACCTTTGTGGTGATCAGAAGTCCTCACCCCAAACCCCTAAAAAGTTAAATGGCAGGATTATCATAAGCAAAAAAAGAACAAAATTAATACAAAAGTCAAAAAAGGCAGCGCACAAATTACATTGACACACACAGCAGGAATGAATTAGCAGGAACCTTCCTTTTCATCTAAGCCATTACATAGCAGGTATAAGTCTAAGGCTGCTTTCACACTGGGGCGGTAGGGGGCGTCGGCGGTAAAACAGCGCTATTTATAGCGCTGCTTTAACGCGGTATTCGGCCACTAGCGGTGCAGTTTTAACCCCCCACTGGCGGCCGAAAAAGGGTTAAAACCGCTCGTATAGCGCGGCTATAGCCGCGGTATTGCCGCGCTGTCCCATTGATTTCAATGGGCAGGAGCGGTTTAGGAGCGGTGAATACATCGCTCCTTCACCGCTCCAAAGATGCGGCTGGCAGGAGTTTTTTTCTTCTCCTGTCAGCGCACTGCTTCAGTGTGAAAGCCCTCGGGCTTTCACACTGAACAAACAGCAGCGGCTGTTTTGGGTCGGTTTGCAGGCACTATTTTTAGCGCAATAACGCCTGCAAACCGCCCCAGTGTGAAAGGGGTCTAACATGTCTTAGTGGGGCGTAGGTCAGGAATTATGCAACCCACCACAAACAAAACATATTTGTAACCCAATATAAACACTCTAAAGAAAAATTCAGGCCTGCTCTTAGGCCAAACACCTGCCACAAATGCAGGCCTTTAAATAACATAATAACACAGCTAGGATTGCTCGCACACCCACCAGTGTAATTGATTCTGTCTCTTCATGTAGGGCTCAAGTGGTATTAGGAATACACATGCATCAGCATAGATATCTGTGCAGGGTAAACTTGTACGTTATTGGGCATGTGGAGGGTCCAAAACGGGAAATGACTACTTTGTAAGGGCTGCTTCACCGAAATTGGTGACAAAGCGCATTTGTCATTCATCATAAGCATACAACATTAAAATATGTGTGCAGAATCACACAAGACTTATACACCCATATCTGGGTCAAAACACCCCAGTTCTAGATTTGGTGCAAACCCACACTTGCTTGATTTATAACGTGATTTCTTGGGGTTTCATTATGTGAAACCCATCAAAAATGTCATCACTGGTGAAGAAAAAAACTTTTAAAGCACAACAGAGGAAGAACATAGACACCTCTAGCCAGGGAGCAGGATTGGGATCTGAACCAAGAACCTCAGTGCAGCTAGGCAGAGGTGCTAATCTGGTAGCCACTGTGCTGCTACGTTTGTAGGCTGCATCTCTGTGGTGTCAAACTGTCCCACTGGCGCAAGAAGTTAATCAACGCAGATGTACTGTGGAAGGCCAGAGAGACAGTGAACAACCTGTTTATGGCATATGCCATCTGTTTTGAAGGCCGGTTATGGCTGATTACTGTCAGCATGCTGAGAGATAAACAGCTGTCATTTTGTGGGGTTTGGCTTGGTAAGAGGCTGCAATTAGTGCTGGTGGGGAAATGTTAAGGCTGATCAGAGTCCTTGCCCATGGAAAACATATGACATGATCTGCAATGGTGGTGGAACCCTCCTACACATAAATACTACATTTAGACATAATATATGTAAGGATCTGAGTCAGGAGTTATGTTTAACTACTTCCCATCCGGGCCAATTCTAGCACTTTGCTCCTACATGTAAATATCATCATTTTTTTCTCGAAAATTACTCAGAACCCCCAAATATTATATATGTTTTTTTAGCAGAGACCCTAGGGAATAAAATGGCGGTCGTTGTAACATTTTTTGTTGCACGGTATTTGCTTAGCGATTTTTCAAATGCGTTTTTTGGGGGAATCATTAATAAAAAAATTTAAAAAAAAAATATTAAAAGCCAGCAGCTACAAATACTGCAGCTGCTGACTTTTAATATATGGACACTTACCTGTCCTGGGAGCCCGCGGTGTTGGCAGCTGAAGCCGATCCGTCCTTCGGCTCTCGGCTGCTGCCGCCGCCATCCTCGGTAAGGGAATAAGGAAGTGAAGCCGTGCGGCTTCACTTCCTGGTTCCCTACTGCGCATGCGCGAGCCGCGCTGCGCGTCCTTACAGGTCCCTGCTGTATTCTGTGTCTCACAGAATACAGTGGGGGAGGACGGGGTAGGCGGCGGAAGTGGCGTAGGTCACCGCAATCACCGCGGTGATCTATGCCAGGAAGTGGGAGCAAATACCTGTATTAGACAGGTATCTGCTCCCTCCTCCCCCCTGAAAGGTGGCAATTGTGGCACCGGAGGAGGGGAGGAATCCAAAAAGTGGAAGTTCCATTTTTGGGTGGAACTCCACTTGAAAGATGATGTTACGCCAAGTAAATAGATACCCAACATGTCACACTTTAAAATTGCGCACACTCGTGGAATGGTGCCAAACTTTGTTACTTAAAAATCTCTATAGGCAACGCTTTAACATTTTTTACAGGTTACCTGTTTAGAGTTACAGAGGAGGTCTTGGCTAGAATTGTTGCTTTTGCTCTAACAAATTCAGCAATACCTCACATTTTGTTACTTGAATGCCGTTTACACATGTGGGCGCGACTTACGTATGCGTACGCTTCTGTGCGCGAGCACGCGGGGATGGTGGCGCTTTAAAAAAAAATTATTATTTATTCTTTATTTTACTTTTTTTTTTTTTTATTAATACACTTTCTCTTAAAAAAAAAAATATGTGATCACTTTTATTTCTATTAAAAGATCCCTTGTAGTAGGAATAGTGCGTGACAGGTCCTCTTTATGGAGAGATGTGGGGTCAATAAGACCCTACATCTCTCCTCCAGGCTGGAAAACCGGAATTAAAAAAAAAAACAATCTCGGCTTACTAGCCGAGTACACGGCAGTGTTTACAACTGCCAGGCTGGATGTGACATCATAACGTCGCGCCCGGGCCTCCGATAGTTCTAGAGACTACCGGGGACCATCTGGTCCTCAGTATTCTCTATGGTGAACTTCCACCGCCGGCAGATTCCTTCTCCGGTTTGCCGATTGCACAGGCAAGCAGGTAAAAGCATGGGATGTCCCCTCCTGCCACCTGTATGAACAAATCAAGCCTCTATGATTGTTCTTACTGTGCAGAGAGTCACAGGAGGAAAAAAAAAATATATCTGAACGATGCCTGCAGCTACAGGCATCATTAACCACTTGCCACCCGCCCACCGTCAAATGACGGCTGGGCGGTGCGGCTCTTGCTCTGTGTGGACGTCATATGATGGCTTCCCAAAACGACTGCTCTTGCACGACCCCGGTCTGTGTAAAGAGCCGCGGCTCTTTAAACGTGTGATCGGCTGTGACCAATCACAGCCGGTCACATGTAAACACGGGGATGCCGGTAATCGGCGCTCCTCGCCTCACACTAACAGAGTGAGAGGCGAGCCGATCAGCAGCATCTCCTCACAGGGCACAGCTAGGTATGTAATCAGGGCACTGATTACTATTAAGTGCCCACCAATGCCAGCAATGATTGCCCACCACTGCCAGCAGTGTCAACCAGTGCCCACAATTGCCATCAATCTATGCCCACAAGTGCCAGCAATCATTGTCCAAAAGTGCCAGCAATCAGTGGCCATTAATGATGCCAGTCAGTGCTGACTATCAGTGCTGCCCATCAATGCTGCCCATCAATGCCACCCATCAATGCCCATTAGTGCCGCCCGTCAGTGCAGCCTATCAGTGCAGCCTATCAGTGCCGTCTCATCAGCACCCATCAGTGAAGGAGAAAAATTGATTATATACAAAATTTACTGACAGAAACTAAGAAAAACTTTTTTTTTTTCAAAATTTTTGGCCTTTTTTTATTTTAATTTTTTTTTTTTTTTTTTTTTTTAGGAAAAAATAAAAAAACCCAGGAGTGATTAAATACCACCAAAAGAAAGCTCTATTTGTGTGAAGAAAATTATAACAATTTCACATAGTTACAGTGTAGCATGACCGCGCAATTGTCATTCAAAGTGTGACAGAGCTGAAAGCTGAAAAATGGCCTGGGCAGGAAGGGGATGTAAGTGCCCTGTATTGAGGTGGTTAAAGTGGAGTTCCACCCACTTTACAACTCTTCAGCATCCCTCACTAAACTGTGCACTGTAAACGAATTGGATATTTAAAAAAAAATTTTCTCAGCACTTACTGTATATCTGCTGTATTCATTTTTCACTTCCTCCTCCCTGGCCGCGGCCCATTGCATCATTTCCTTTTTGCAATGCCTTCTGGGAAGGGGCGGCAACTTCCTCTGACACTGCCGTTGCTATGGAAACCTGACCTGAAACATATTACACTGCTTGTGCTGCACTGAGCATGTGCGAGATCTGCAAGGATGAGATCCAGGAAGAAATACAATCTGGCTTCAGATGCCCACACTTAAGATGGCCACGGCCTACTGTAAGTTTATAAAATAACAAACTACTGCTATAAACTAACAAAACAGACCTTAGTTTACAGACTAACTTTACTAGAATACATTAAGCTTGTGTATTATAGGGGTATTTTTACTAAAAAAGTATCATTTCGGCCGGAATACCACTTTAAGATATCCTCACTCAAAGCCCAGGATGTCATATGACGTACTGTGGGCGGGAAGTGGTAAAAGGTAATTTAAACAAACTAAAGAAATGTTAACAGTTTATCTTATTTAAAAAGAAATAGAATATGTTGCTGACATAAACTATCACCTAAAGCTGTAATAGCCATATAAAATCAGAACATGTAATAAAGCGTTAGGTGCAGCTTCACGTTTGAAACAGCATGGATGATTGGGTAATCTATTTATGTCATGTACAGATCCAATTCATATATCAGAAGACTATTGAATAACCTAAGTATAGAGCCATGTAATTTAAAATGTACAAATCATTGTCATGGTTCTTCAATAACTTGGCTTTCAATCTGCAGGCAAACAGAAAATCTATTTACAGAGAGCAATTTAGCTGTTTTTATAAAAAGACTGATTCTGAAAAACATGCTGCTGCAGGATGCCAGATACAAACAGATGTACCAATTTTGATTACTAGAAATGTAAAGACAGACCATGGCATTTAAAACTGAACTCAACAAAACAAACTAAACTGACTTTAATTTCAACTCCAATTCCAAACAAATTAGGACGCTGTATAAAATCTACATAAATACAGAATGCAATGATTTGCAAACCTCAAAAACCCATATTTTATTCACAATAGAAGACAGAAAACATATCAAATGTTTAAACTGAGAAAATATACTATATAGGGTCATTTTGAAATTAACGACAGCAACGTGTCTCCAAAACGTTCGGAACAGGGCAGGAAAAAGTTGGCAAAGTGGTAACAAGAAAAGCTGGAAGACAATTTTGCAACTAATTAGGTTAGTTGGCAACAGGTCAGTACAATGATTGGGTATAAAAAGTGCATCTTAGAAAGTCACACTGTCTCAGAAGTAAGATGGGTATAGGTTCTACAATCTGTCAAATATTGTTGAATAATTTTGAAATAATGTTCTTCATTGTAAAGCTGCAAAGACTAACTATATCATCAGCTACAGTACATAACACCATCTTAAGATTCTAAGAATATGGAGAAAGCCCTGTGTGCAAGGGACACAGCCAAAATGCAATGTTGGATACCTGTGATCTTCAGGCCCTCAGATGGCACTGCATTAAAAACAGTCACGATTCTGTGATGGACATCACTGCATGGGCTCAGGAATACTTCCAAAAATTACTGTCTGTGAACACAGTTCCCGGTGCCATTCAAAAACGTAAGGTATCATGCAAAGAAGAAGCCATATCTGAACATGATCCACAACCGCCACTATCTTCTCTGTATCAAAGATCATTTAACCACTTACCCACTGGGCACTTAAACACCCTTCCTAACCAGACCAATTTTCAGCTTTCGGTGCTCACACATTTTGAATGACAATTACTTAGTCACTGTACCCATATGAAATTGTTGTCCTTTTTTCACAGAAATAGAGTTTTCTTTTGGTGGTATTTGATCACCCCCAGGTTTTATATTTTTTGTGCTATAAATAAAAAAAGACCGAAAATTTTGTAAAAAAAAAAAATTTTCTTTGTTTCTGTTATAAAATTTAGCAAATTGGTAATTTTTCTTCATAAATTTTGGCCAAAATGTATACTGCTACATATATTTGGTAAAAATAACCCAAAAAATAACCCAAATCCGTGTATATTATTTGGACTTTGTTAACGTTATAGAGTCTACAATCTATGGTGCCAATCACTGAAATTGATCACACCTGATGCACTGTCGGTCATTTCTTGAGACCCTAACAAGCTAGGAAAGTACAAATACCCCCCAAATGACCCCTTTTTGGAAAGTAGACATTCCAAAGTATTTAGTAAGAGGCATAGTGGGTTTTTAAAGTTGTAATTTTTTCCCACAATTCTTTGCAAAATAATTAACAGGTTATTTCTCACATACAGCCAGGGCCGGCCCTACCATGGGACCTGACGGTCCTATCGTCGCAGGCGGCACTTTCAGGGGGGGGCGGAAAATTGTCACCCGCCAGCCCATTCTGCCTGCTCCACTGTGAGGAGCACAGCGCCGAGGTGAAAGAAGCGTGCGGGCAGAACAGGGGAACAGTCAGCGGGCGGGACAGTCGGCAGGCGAGCGGGCTTGCTGGCCAATCAGTGGGCCGGTGTCTTGTCGATAAATGCCCCGTGTCGAATAATGCCCGCCCGGTACTGCGCATGCGCAGCGCTTGCGCAGTAGTGAGCCGCCAAAAGCCTCCGAACATCCGAATTGACGATCAGCTGTAGACGGCACCTGTGCACTATAGCCAACATAGTGCCACACGCTCCCAATGCTTATGCAAGTCTGCAAGGGGCAGACTTGTTCATGATGGGAGCGTGTGAGGGGCAGATGGCAACACAATAGAGCGTATTTAGTAATGATGGGCAGTGCTGTTAAGATGGGGCGGACACATCTCCTAAACAAATATATCTTTGCTATTCTTCCTACACGTGTTGCCCTTAACTCATGTAGGAAGAATAGCAGAGATATATTTGCTTAGGAGATGTGTTTTAGCTTTGTGACATATTCCGCCCCCATCTTAGCAGCACTGTCCATCTTTACATAATACGCCCCCTTCTGTTGCCATCCGCACCTTACACGCTCCCATCATGAACAAGTCCGCCACTTGCAGACTTGCACGAGCATCGGAAGCTTATTCCAATGTTCGGCGGCTTTCGGCCACTCCGTACTACGCAAGCACAGTACAGGTCAGGCATTATTCGACAGGGGGCCTTTCTCGTCAGAACACCAGCGGGATGACATCATCTCTCGCCGCCCGCCCTGCATCACTGCAGTTCCGCCCTTATTGTGCTGCCGCGGGCAACGGAGAGTTTACATCATCTCTCTGCTGCCTGCCTTTACTCTGGGACACAGCAAGTGGCAATCCGCTATGTGTGGCAGGTGACGTCGTGGCAAGTGACAAACTGCAACGTGTGGCAGGTGACGTCGTGGCAAGTGACAATTCACAATGTGTGGCAGGTGATGTGGCAAGTGACAATCCGCTACATGTGGCAGGTGACGTCGTGGCAAGTGACAATCTGCAACGTGTGGCAGGTGACGTCGTGGCAAGTGACAATCTACAATGTGTGGCAGGTGACATCGTGGCAAGTGACAATCTGCTACATGTGGCAGGTGACGTCGTGGCAAGTGACAATCTGCAACGTGTGGCAAGTGACAATCCGCAATGTGTGGCAGGTGACATGGCAAGTGACAATCCGCTAAGTGTGGCAGGTGATGTCGTGGCAAGTTACAATCTGCAACATGTGGCAGGTGGCGTCGTGGCAAGTGACAATCCGCAATGTGTGGCAGGTGACATCGGGGCAAGTGACAATCCGCAACATGTGGCAAGTGACAATCCGTATCTGGTGACAGGTGACGCGGCAAGTGACAATCCGCATCTGAAGGCAGGTGACGTTGGCAAGTGACATGCTCAGGGCTTCCACTGATTCTGCATTATGGTGAGTTGAACTATTTTATATAACAATGTAATAATAGAAATATTGCACTTCAATCATATTTTTTGCGTCGCTTTAACTGACAATTGCGCAGTCGCGGTGACGTTGTACCTAAACAAAATTTACGTCCTTTTTTCCCCCACAAATAGAGCTTTCTTTTGGTGGTATTTGATCACCTCTGCAGTTTTTATTTTTTGTGCTATAAAAAAATAGCGACAATTAAAAAAAAAAAAAAAAAATATATATATATATATTTTTTTTATTTTGCTATAATAAACATCCAAATAAATAAGAATAAAAATTTCTTCATCAGTTTAGGCCAATATGTATTCTTCTACATATGTTTGGTAAAAAAAAAACGCAATAAGTGTATATTGATTAGTTTGCGCAAAAGTTATAGCGTATACAAAATGGGGGATAGATTTATGGCATTTTTATTATTTTGTTTTACTAGTAATGGCGGTGATCTGCGATTTTTAGCGAGACTGTGACATTGCGGTGGACAGATCGGACACTTGACACATTTTTGGGACTAGTGACATTTATACAGCAATCTGTGCTATAAAAATGCACTGATTACTGTGTAAATGTCACTGTCAGGGAAGGGGTTAAATGTGTTCCCTGGGAGGTGTTTCTAACTGGGGGGATGGGACTGACTGGAGGAGGAGAGAGATCTCTGTTCCTAATCACTAGGTACAGCAGATCTGTCTCTCCTCCCCTGTCAGAATGGGGATCTGTCTGTTTACATTGCAAGATTCCCGTTCTGGCTCTCTGTGGATCGATCGTAGGTGACCGGCTGACATTTATACTCCTATATACATGTATAAAGCCATGACAGGTCCTCTTTATACTCCTACATACATGTATAGAGCCATGACAGGTCCTCTTTATGCTCCTACATCCATGTATAGTGCCATGACAGGTCCTTTTATACTCCTATGCATGTATAGAGCCTAGACAGGTTCTCTTTCTACCCCTATATACATGTATAAAGCCATGACCGGACCTCTTTATACATGTATAGAGCCATGACAGGTCCTTTTTAGTCTCCTATATACATGTATAGAGCCATGGCAGGTCCTCTTTATACTCCTATACAGACACATGTATAGAGCCCTGACAGGTCTTTTTATACTCCTACATACATGTATAGAGCCATGACAGGTCCACTTTATATTCCTACATACATGTATTGAGCCATGACACGTCCTTTTACACTCCTATACACATGTATAGAGCCATGGCAAGTCCTATTTATACTCCTACATACATGTATAGAGCAATGACAGGTCCTCTTTATATTCCTATACATGTAAACAACCATGACAGGTCCTCTTTATACTCCTTTACATGTATAGAGCCCTGACAGGTCCTCCCAATACTTTTATATACACGTATAGTGCTATGACTGGTCCTCTTTATACCCCTATACATGTATAGAGCCATGACAGGTCCTTTTTATACTTATATATACACATATAGTGCCATGACAGGTCCTCTTTATACTCCTTTACATGTATAGAGCTATGACAGGTCCTCTCTACACGTATAGATACACGTATAGAGCCATGACAGGTCCTCTTTATACTCCTTTACATGTATAGAGCCATGACAGGTCCTCTTTATACTCCTATACATGAATAGAGCCATGACAGATCCTTTTTATACTCCTATACATGAATAGAGCCATAACAGGTCCTTTTTATACTCCTATACATGAATAGAGCCATAACAGGTCTTTTTTCATACTCCTATACATGTAAACAACCATAACAGGTCCTCTTTATACTCCTATATACATGTATAGAGCCATGACAGGTCCACTTTAGTTATCATGATATAAAATAATGGAAGTGGGGGCATTTTGGTGGGCGTGTTTTTTTGTTTTTGTTTTTTTTTTTTTGGGGGGGGGGGGGCAGCATTTAATTCTTGGTACCAGGCAGCACAATGTCTTGGGCCGGCCCTGCATACAGCATATGCATACCACAAATTACACCCCAAAACACATTCTGCTACTCCTCCTGAGTATGGCGATACCCCATTTGTGAGACTTTTACACAGCCTGGCCACATACAGAGGTCCAACATGCAGTGAGTACTGACTTGACTACCTCCTGCATTTTTTGAAGGCCCTGAAAAACCATGACAATGGAAAGGCCCAAAAAATGACCCAAATTTGGAAAGCAAACACGCCAACGTATATTCTATGAGGCATAATGAGTCTTTTGAACGTGTTATTTTTTTCCACAAGTTTTTGTAAAACCCCTTTTTTTTCACAAAGTTGTCCATTTATACAATATTTCTAACACATAGCATGTACATAGCCAAAATTACACCCCAAAATACATTCTGCTACTCCTCCTGAGTATAACAATACCACATGTGAGACTTTTACACAGCCTGGCCACATACAGAGGCCCAACATGCAGGGAGCATCATCAGGTGTTCTAGGGGCATACATTTCAAATTTAATTTGACTACCTATTACACTTTTGTGAGGCACTTTAGTGGCAATAATGGGCACTGTAGTGGCATGGATGTGGCACAGATGAAAACTGATGTGACATGGATGAGGCATGGATGAGCTGTGGATCTGGATGAATGAGCCGCTGATAGGGATGGCTGGGTCATGAATGTGGATGGATGAGCCGTGGAGGGAAATGGATGAACAATGGAAGAAAATGGCTGAGCATGGGTGGGGATGGTTGAGCATGGATGGGGATGGCTGAGCATGGATGGGGATAACTGAGCATGGATGGGATGGCTGAGCATGGATGGGATGGCTGGGAATGGATGGCATGGCTGAGTATGGATGGGATGGCTGAGCATGGATGGGATGGCTGAGCATGCATGGATGGCTGAGCATGGATGGATGGCTGAGCACGGCTGGAATGGCTGAGTAAGGATGGCATAGCTGAAGATGGATGGATGGCTGAGCATGGATGGCTGAGCATGGATGGCTGAGCATGGATGGGATGGCTGAGCATGGATGGATGGCTGAGTATGGATGGCATGGCTGAGCATAGATGGATGAGTATGGATGGATGGCTGAGCATGGATGGATGGCTTGGCTGAGCATGGATGGCTGGCTGAGTATGGATGGCTGTGAAAATGGATGGGATGGCTCAGGATGGATGGATGAGGCAGGAATGGGCACAGAGCAGAGCTGTGGACACTAGAGATCCAGCCCACATTGCTGCCACAATCGATCTCTCCCCCTCTCCTCTCATACTGTACCGATGGGTACAGAGAGGGGAGAGATGAACTGGGCATGCCCCGGCTTGTTTACAAGTGATCGCTCCGTCATTTGACGGAACTATCATGTGGTAAAGGGCCGCTGCCATCAGCCCTATACCGTGATCCATGATGCGCCGGGTCCCCTGGACCCAGCGATCACGGATATTCCCCAGTGCACACCCCAGGGGGCGCGATTCTGGGAGGACGTTATTGTACCCCCTCCCAGAATCATCAGTCCACCCTGCAGCCGTTTTACAGCTATGGGCGGTCGGCAAGTGGTTAATATGGTTTGATGCAATGTGGTAAAACTGTTCTGTGGCCAGACTAATAAAAATTTGACATTCTTTTTGGCAACCATGGACGACGTGTCCTGGCTAAAGGGATTTTCCAACTTGTTATCAGCTCTCAGTTCAAAAGCCTTGCATAATCCAGCAGGACAATGTTAAACTGCATGCAGAATCTATGACAACAGCATGGCTTCGTAATACAAGAGTCCAGGTTCTTAACTGGCCTGCCTGCAGTCCAGACCTTTCACCAGTTAAAGCTATTTGGTGCATTTTGAAACAAAAAAAAAAGACAAAAAAAGACCAAGGACTGTTGAGCAGTTAGAACCCTAGAGGTGAACAACAAGAATGGGACAACATTCCTCCCCCAAAACTCCAGTAACTGGTCTCCTCAGTTCTCAGACGTTTACAAAGTATTGGTAAAAGAAAAGAGGATGCTACACTGTAGTAAACATGGACCTGTCCCAACTTTTTTTGAGACGTGTTGCTGGCATCAATTTCAAAATTACCTTATATTTTTCTTAAAAATGTACACCCCTCTTCACAGTCCCACAGGGAAACAGGCACATCTGAGTCTGTCAATCACCTTCTGTGTGCCGGGGGGAAGGGGGGGGCACCCCACCAAGGGTTGTCTGGTAGATAGAAAGAAGATAAAATAAAAAATAAAAACTAAATGACCAAGGCACACCAAACAGAGTAAACTACAAAAAGATTTTATTAGCTATACAAAGCTGAACACAGAAAAATGTGTACACAACCACCCCTAAAAGGCAGATATGGTGTGAATACCGGTAAAGGGATTCCCACCAATCTGTCTAAACTCTCCCTGTAAACAGTATATGATCCCTCATAGAAAAGCGAGGAAGCCCGAAGGCGGGGGAGGTTCCTCCCTACCCCAATAAGTAGCACACCCCTATAGCACCTATGAAACCCCCTACTACCTGAGATTACAGGCTAAACCATACAGTTCCTGAGGGGACAGCATGATAATGCAAATGCACTAAGTGTTCACACTGTTCTCAAACACAAACAGCTCAATGGCTAGCCATGGTATCAAAAAAAAAAAAAACCACAATGGAAGGACAAAAAAATGTATGATGAAATGCTGTAATATAGGAGAAAACAGAGGGGCCTGATTCCGCCTGGTAGAAATTAGTATCCTGAGATGTAAATCAATCCAAAGTTCTCTTCCTGTGTTATTTTAGACAAGGATATAACAGATGTCCAGCATTGTATTTGCCGCTGGATATGAAAACGATGTGTAACCACACAAATGGGGACATGTGAGTAAATAGATATGCACTATACCCATATGCTGAGGAGTCTATTATAAGACAGTATGTCTTCACAGCGGAATGGATGCTAGATGAGGACACAATTCCAAAAAACAATTGATAGCTGTATGTCCTCCTTATATTGTAGCTAGCATAAGTGCAGACAAGGGTATATGCAAAAAAGCCAGGGTTACTCACTGATGGTAGATTAACATGGATGTCCCTCCGAGATAAACTACCTTGATGCAGATCTGTATGGTATGCTATAGGAGTGTGCTACTTATTGGGGTAGGGAGGAACCTCCCCCGCCTGCGGGCTTCCTCGCTTTTCTATGAGGGATCATATACTGTTTACAGGGAGGGTTTAGACAGATTGGTGGGATTCCCTTTACCGGTATTCCCACCATTTTTCTGTGTTCAGCTTTGTATAGCTAATAAAACCTTTTTGTAGTTTACTCTGTTTGGTGTGCCTTGGTCATTTAGTTTTTTATTTTCTATTTTTTCTTCATATATAGTTTTTTGATCACACCCCCTTTAATATATGTGGTGAGTACTACTAAATTTCTATTCTGACGGGATTCCCATTTTTTCATATTTTTTGGTTTGTCTGGTAGATAGAGGCAAGTACACACTATATGAGGATATGCTTTTTTCACTTTTCATTTCAGGAGTTCACAACCACTTTAAATATATATGTACAGTAGAATTACTGAATCACAGGAATTTTAGTTAGCTAGAGTATATAATGATATTGTGCATATGATATGTACAAGTACAAATATATCATTGGATGAGTGAGCAAACTCAGATATTTGTCTAAGGTAAAGGAAAAGACGGGAGAAAAACAAGATTTCTTTCTAAACTTCACAATATGCCACAAATAAAGAAAACAATCAAGTACAGTTTAAAATGGATAGAAAATTGCAATGCAAAACTGATCTGGGCTTCTATCAAATAAAAGGCTTGACAACTCTGAAGTCTGCTGGTCAAGAGCATGCTTTAGTTACGCAATTAATTCAGGTTTGCTTTTCTTCATATATAGGTAAAGGATTTTAGGACCAGACCTATATCATTGGTAACAACTTTTTTTTTTGTGAAACCTGACATCAACATCACACTCAGTGGCTTTTCTCAATGCTGAATACTGAAAACATCAGTGAAAAATAACTCCTGTGAAATCCAGACGATGAAGGCAGGACACACTTTCAACTCCTTTGTGTCTGGGGCTGCAAAAGTTCATAATGAAGATGTTGTCCACACCACAATGTATTTAGATATCAGCTATGATCAAGTCATCATGAAACCTGAGAAACCTTACAACAATGACACAACTTATCCTGCACCTTTAAATTCATTCTATGTTAACCTCATACTGTAACACTCAAATTGGGCTCACAGATTAAAAAAGCAAACCTATAAAACTAAGTTAAATAAGTTCCTATAGGACCAATACTTAACTATCTCCCATTGTTGCCTATACATTTGAGATTTCCTTTTAAATCTGACCTAATCTTGATTTTAAATCTTGAAATGTAAGCAAAGGCATTTTTTTTTGTTTCAGACAGAGTGGGGAAGAATCAGGCCTTATGTAAATATTTTGTTGTAGTCTGTATTCCTGCTGGGAATATTCAGCAATTCGTCAAGTGACCTTCGAGTGAGGGGTAACCCAAAAGGTTAGAGCTGTCATCAGAACAAGGGATCAGAGAGAACTCTCCAATAGGCACACCTGATTGTGTAACAACAGGTGTAAAATGGGTATTCTGTTCACTTTAGAGAGATTTCCTATTAGGTCTACAGGAGAGGACATGAAGGGAAATCTTCCTACAGGCAGTAGGGCACAGACAGCAAAAGCAACAAATCCTCTCATGCTCATCACAGATCGAACACAAATAAATAGACTGTCCATGGATTTCATCTTACTTTTTGAGTCAAAGCTTTCTGTCACGAACCTCCTACTCTTTCAAACTTACTTCAAACCTGAAAATATTTAAATCAAGTGGATATGCACAGAGGATGGTCCCAAAAAACGCACACCTAGCAAAGCCATTAGTAAACAGGTGAAAGCAGACTCAATCAGCTTCATCCGAAGCTACGCCCCAAATGCGTTTCACCCCGCCGACAGAGCTTAAACATGGAGAACTTTCATGATTAAGCCCACTGGGCGGGATGAAACTTGTTGGAGGGCATGGCTTTGGATGAAGCTGGCTGAGGCTGCTTTCACCTATTTACTAATGGGTTTGCTAGGTGTGCGGTATTTGGTACCTTTCTCAATGCATATCCACAGTACAGTAAAACCAAGTGTAGCGCTAATAAATGAGAAAAAATTAAATAATACGATAACACATGTAATAATAATAGTAAATAGGTGTTGTGTATCTAATGAAAGTTTGTGCATGAAAAGTCCATCATATTAAAAAATGTTTAAGGTCACCATATGTGATGGCAAAATATAAAGTGGAAAAAAGTCCAGAACTGAATAAACAAGTGCAGAAAACATAAATATTGCAATGGTGATGAACTCCAAGATATATGATCGTGGACACTCTCGAATACAATCCAATCAATACTGATAGAACCACCACCCGAATGACTGGAGGCTTACCGGAAAGTTGGGACCCACAGAGCATACGCTATATGGGTCAAACAGGCTTAAGTTGCTCTCTGGCAAATGGAAGTAGAATACCAAGGGCTGATAGATGGTGAGATCCTAGCCGTACTATCCCAAAGCAGTCTTCTCCATGTGGAAGCTGCCGTTTACGTCACCTCAGGGTGGAGCACGCTTGCTTATGTTTTCTGCACTTGTTTATTCAGTTCTGAACTTTTTTTCCACTTTATATTTTGCCATCACATATGGTGACCTTAAACATTTTTTAATATGATGGACTTTTCATGCACGAACTTTCATTAGATACACAACACCTATTTACTATTATTATTACATGTGTTATCGCATTATTTAATTTTTTCTCATTTATTAGCGCTACACTTGGTTTTACATGATTTATAGCAAAATTTCTATTTGTTGTGTTAGCTGCTTACATATACAAATTATTTGAGTTAGCGCATGGTTTTACAAGTTTTTTATATCCACAGTACAGGCAGCCCCCCCCTCCCCCCCGAGTTACAAACCTCCAACTTACAAACAACTCCTACTTACAAAGAAAGGGAGATAACAGGAAGTGAGAGGAAATCTACCCCTAGGAAGGGAAATTCACTTCTGTAAGAGTTATCATGGGAAAAAGGTGTCTCCACTGAAGCCAACAACCCAACATTTTCAAAATCCAGTTGTCATAGGGACAGAAAGTGAGGTGAAATGTTCTGAACAGGCAAGCAAACTAGTCTCAGCGCATACGTTCCTGTTGAAATGGCTGTGCAAATCAGTGGGTGCTGCAGCGACCAACGGCTGGAACCGTTCAAAGTCAAAATGGAAAAATGTGTCACATGCCTGATGAAGGGGTCCTTTGAGGCTCTGAAACATTGCTCACTGCTGTAACTATGTGATTGTTATTAAAGTTTTGGACCCATTTTTGGAGATCCTTCGTGTGCTGGTGACATTTTTCCATCTTCTGAACAGGGACAAAGACAGCAAAACAAATGTTACAGGGGTGCTAACCCTTAGCTCTGCTATTCAAAAAACGTAAAAATGTAAAAATTATTTTTTTGGCTGGCGCTACACTTAAAAAAATGTACCTGTTCCGACTTACATACAAATTTAACTTAAGAACAAACCCTATCTTGTTTGTAAACTGGGGACTGCCTGTACGTGAGGAGTTAAAATGTTTGTTAACCCCCCCCCCCAAAAAAATATATATATTTTTTTTTATATATATATATATATATATATACATATATATATATATATATTTCCTGGTCTCTTAAAGCAGATTAAACAGCACAGTGCTTGTGCTGTGTAATCTGCCCCCTCTAAACTAAAAAAAAAACCCTTAACCTGCCACTTCCTGTATGCCCTCTTTGTACAGATTGTGAAAATCAGGGCTGCTCTGCCCTGACCACCGTGGTCTGATTTCATCCCGTCGTCATACGCTGCTGTCCCCTCTGCTCTCCTCCCTCCCCCTCACCCCCTCCCTCCTGCCATTCTGTGTGTCTCTGTCTCCGCCCCCACCACTATTAGCAAAATTAAGTGCTCACTGCCAGCCCCTCTATTATATCCTGGCATAGCACACTGTACCTGTCTTGTAGAAAAATGAGCGTTGTAAATACTAATTTAGCGCTCTCTTCAGGTCGGTCACCTAACTCTCGGCTGGTTTCCAAGGCTACTACAGGAGAGGCTGAGCGGCCATGTGATCTCCCCAGCTGACGTCAGAGGGAGATCCCAGCCCCTCCTGCAGTATCCATCCATTGGAGCTATACAGCGGCCGCGAGTCATGTGACCGGCCTGAAGGCAGCTCAAAATCAGTATTTACAAGGCTCAATTTTCTACAAAACAGGTACAGTGTGCTATGCCAGGCTCTAATAGAGGGTCTGGCATTCTTTGTGTTATATGGGTTAACAAATCCTTTCAACGCTGACCAGCTAGCACCCATTGCAGAATCGATTTACAGGAGCTTAAGCAGAGACCTTAAGTTTTATAAGGTTACAATATTTAAATCAAGGCTACAAATTAACATGTGCTGCACGTTATAAGAGCAAATGATAACATGCAACTGTCAGTATATATATATTGCACATTGGGTCCTTTGGAAGAAAGCACAATTATAAATGTTTGTTGTTATCCTTACTGTCAACAAGCCAGATTTATATGTGTGGTTTATATGTGTGGTTACAATGTTTTATAAGCCTCTCTATTTCCAAAAATCTTTGTTAGTTTAGCTTATGTTTAAGGTCCCCTTGAAGCCTTTGTTGTGCTGTTTTCTCCTAAGATATTTTAGTTGTAATACTATTTATAAAGTAATCACCAGGACACTTTTAACTAAGGTTTAACACTTCTACATTTTAATACATATATACAGTATTTGACAAATGTTCAGATTTCTATTAATCATATAAGGAGAAGGCAAGATATATTTGTTGATAAATAGTGAAGGAAGGCAGTAAGATACATGATGTTGCTGAGCAGTAGAGGAAGGTGCAGATAGATAATGGAAAACGTGGGAGATGCAGCTAGATAGTGAACAGAGAGTGGAAAAATGGGAAACAATGCATCTGAATGGTGGAGAAGAAGTACACAATTCTGCTGAATGGTCAAAGAGGGGATAAGGAATATAGTAATGCTGAATGGTCTAAGATTTCTTGGTTAAATTTCAAAAAGGCAAATTATGTGAAATTGGGGAATTTCCAAAAAATGTATAAAAATGGTTGGAGTAAAACGACAGGAGTCCGTAATCAGTGGGCATTGTCAAAATCTTTCATCCTGGAGGCAACTAGATTATATGTCAGACTAATTAGTAATCATTAATGGAAGAAAAAAACAATATGGTTCACTAAAGAGGTAAGTAGGATAGTAAAGGAGAAGAAAATCGGCATATTGGAGATTTGGGGAAACTGGAAGATGTAGCTGATATAGTATATAAATAGACTAAAGAAGGGCAAACACATTATTGGTGCCGCAAAAGCACAGAAAGACAAGGAAATGGCTGAATCTATTAAAGTAGTTGTAAAGGCTGAAGATTTTATAGGACAATGTATTTTCTGCATTGAAGCTGATCTCTAGGTTTCCCGTCACTTTAAATAGTTGGTTTGGACCAAGCTGGGCGAAACAAACTATTTCCTTCACTAAGAGCTGCACTTGCTCTAAGCGCTGTATGAACTGTATGCAGCTTCAGCTACATACAGCACTTAGAGCCAATGCTGCTTCAGCTACATACAGCACTTAGAGCCAATGCTGCTTCAGCTACATACAGCACTTAGAGCCAATGCTACTTCAGCTACATACAGTACACAGTGCTGGGTTCCATTTGTGATACAGAGACTTCCCTTCCCACACCCAAAACAAAACAGTCTGGCTGAGTGGCGCTCAGCCATTCAGAGGCAGCTTTGTATTCTGTGAACTAATACAAATCTTCCTCAGATTGGCTGAGGCAGAGAAGCTGGCTGATGATGTCACGATCTCCGACTCTAGTCACATAGGTTGCTCAGATGCAATCAAGGAGGAACTGCTCAGCTAGAAACACACTGAAAACAGAGCATATGCACTAGCTGTCAACAGCTTCTTTTCAGAATTCCTAGCTGTAGTGGGGATTTGGACAGGAGAGAGGTAAAGAGAAACAGTAATCAGGTTTTTTGCAGAATACAGAAAACGAATCCCATAGTGACTCAGTGAGTATGAACAGCATGTAATACAGCATTTATTGATTTTTTTTTAATGACACTTTAATTGTACAGTCTGGAGGAAAGAAGGGAAAGGGGAGACAGGATTAAAATCTTTAAATACATCAAGAGGTTGAATAAGGTTCAGGAGGGCAGTATTATCCCTATGAAGCCAAAATCAAGAACAAGAGACGTGACCTCACACTAGCAGGAGGAAATTTCAAAACTAATCTTGGACAGTATTATTTTGCCGAATAGGTAGTCGATGCTTGGAATAGACTTCCAGCAGAGGTAGTGAGTCATTCAACAGTTAATGGATTCAAGCTTGCTTGGGACAAACACAGATCTATACTCAGACAAAAAAAGTTAACAAAAACATGTACAGTATAAGACCCCTTCCACACAGGGCAGGCTCCATTGGAGTCCACCTACTCAGAGGGGAATCTGTCCTCTTATGCCTGCTGAGCAGGCGAGTGGCTGATCTGTGCTCGCTCCACGTATGTAGAGAAAACACAGATACAGCCCGCTCTCCTCTATGGGCGATCGAATGTAAACAGACCACCTGTCTGCTTACACTCGACTTCCATCCAATTGATGGATGGGGAACGGATCCCCCCATCTGTTTTTAGCAGATAGGATTAGATCGGCTGTCGGAGGGTTTCAATGGACATGCATCTGCTCCATAGAGGAGACTGGAGGGTCCAATCGGGTCCGCCTGTAAGTTTTTTTTCGGGTCCGTCAGTGTGAAAGGGACTTAAAAGTATGGGGTAGATGCGATGGATCATTTGATCTTTTTTCTGCCGTCATTCTTCTGTGTTAATAAGAAAGGATGAGGCAAAAGATACTATGATGCATTAGTGAGTAAGAAGAGACTAGAGCAGTGGTAGATCATATTATACGTATCACAGAGCAGGTACTTATGCAGTACACTACAGTTTTATAAGTATAGTAGTGACAAAAGCCTGGTTATGCACATCTTCTGTGTCTACTGGATGTACAGAATTATTCTAAGCTGTAAGAGAATGTTTGGACTCACAGGTTGATGTGTTCAACGACATACAATATAATTTACAAGAATGGGTTTTGGGTGGACTTCTCTCAAATTTTCTCACCCATCAACTAAATGTGCACAGGATTATATCAACCAAATACTTTGTATCAATGTCTGGCATTTGTTCATGTATCCCAACAGCATTTTCACTAAGTGGCTTAGTCACTAAGCCAGGCACCAATATACTAAATTAAATTTTCCTATTACCAGCCATACCCCTTTTTCTTAATTTTGTTCAACGTAAATATGAGTGCTATGGAAGGCTAAGGGGAATTAGGTGCTGTAATATTTGAGGATGCTGAAAGCTGAGAGCACCAACAATGTGGTGATAAGAGAGAATATCTGAAAGGGAAGGCCTACACAGAGAGGAGCAGGAGTTGACAGAGAGCTGAAGGGAAACAGGGACTGGGACCTGGCAACTAACAGGCAGATGACAGAAGCAGATAGGAGCAGCAGTAAGGCTGCAGAGCAGAAGGAAAGCGTACATGTAGCAAACATTTGAATGTTCTCTACAGATTACTTTTTTTATGCCTTATAGAGTAAGTAGGTAAATGAGATGGGTTAGAATATATTATGGGAAAAAAAAGGTAAAACTGCGCTATTTTGAAAAAGATACAAGACCTAAAGCAGCTACATATAATGTGACTAAAATTTGTAAACTCAGGGTGAATATGAATGTAGCGCTAATGGAAGCTGTGTGAAACAGCTAGACAATCTGAAAATTGTGAAGAAGTGGTAATAATGAAAAAACATGTGGATAAACATGTGAAAAATCTAAGCATATGAATCTAAAAAATAACAAAACACTGGTAAAAAGAAAAAGGTAAATCTCAAACAAAAAAAAAAAATGATGGTATCAATAAATGGTCCGTCTAGTGATGGACAACCAAGTGTGAGCAATAAAGAAAATGTATTGACAACTAGTGTCCCAAAAGCTGAAGGTTTGTGGAGAAACCAGGGAGTCCGTCAGGTGGTAAATATCTTCAAGTGGGCAAATTCGAAACATCAAATATATTGTTGTCATCAGATATCACAAAACAGGAATGGAATGGGTACTCTTACCGGAGCGTGTGGATCTGGATGTCAGTGACACCAGATCAAACAAGCATGGATGGAAGCAGCACAAGGTATCCTAGGATGATCAACAGGAAAACTGGAGCTGATTCGGGTGTCCACAGGAGGCGACATCTGTCCGATGAACTGGTCATAGATGGAACAATCCTTGGGCCAGTAATGGCCGGGTCAATAGAACAAACGGGTTCATAGTGGAAGAATATGTGAAAAGAAAAGGGGGCTCCAGATAGTGTAGATCAAAAACAACTCTGGTTTTATTTGCATAAAAGCAGCATACAGCAACTATAAAATGTGATCACAATGATAAAAATAAAAATAGAGCAATGTGGGGAGCTAAGAAGCAAGGCCCTACACGTTTCGTCCTAAACGGACTTCTACAGGGGCAACATATATATAAGTACTGAAAAGCCTAAAACAAATGGCAACCAAAAAAATAAAATAATAAAATAATAAAAATGTTAAAAATGTAAAAATGAAAATATAGAAATAGAAATAAAAGTGTGAAAAAAATAAATAACAAATAAATAAATAAAGGGTAAATAGATGAAAGGGAATGTCTAAGCCTTATTAATAAATGAATTGATGTCCCACTCAACGTTAAGTCCAAACGGTGAGTAGGTCTTGAGCCAGAAAATCCAATAGGTCTCAAGTCGGTATACCCCACGGGTGCGAGATTCACCCCTCCAATGGGGGACAAACTTGTCAATAATGACAAATTTCATCCCTGTGGGGTCACGATCATGGTGATCAAGGTAGTGGCATGGAACAATGTGATTGGTTTTACAGGAACTGTAAATGTTCGTGTAGTGCGTCTTATGTATTGTTTGTCCTATGTATTGTTTATTGCAAGGACAGGCAAGTAGATAAACTACGAATTTGGTGGCACACGTAGTGAAATGTTCCATGGGGTAGGTGCATAGAGTGACGGAGGATTGGAAAGTGTCACTCTTACGTCTGCCACAAACGTTGTGTAAGCAGACGTTGCATCTACGACATGGATAATATCCCTTGCATTGTTGGAAGAAAGGGGTATGTTTAGGAGGATCAATCACATTGGGTACGATCTGTCCTTGGATGGAACAAATTCCTCTGAATATAACACCAGCCTTATCTGGAATGGCGGGGCCTAACAGTTTGTCACACTGAAGAACTGACCAATGTTTTTGAATAATTTGTTTGATTTGTCTGGATTGGACTGAGTAAGTGGTGATAAAAGACCATCTAAACCTATCATTCGTGTGATTTGTAGGAGATGGCCTAAATAAGGAGTTCCTGTCTACTTTGGAAACTCTTTCAATTTCAAGATCCAAAGTATTGGGTGAGTAACCCTTTTCAACGAATCTATTTTTCAAAATGGAAAGTGGACTGGCTGAAGAAGTCCTCCAGCTGGGTACAATTTCTCCTCAATCGAAGAAATTGGCTGCGAGGAACTGACTTCAGCCACTGTGGATGGTGACAGCTGTCGACCGGAATATATGAATTCCGGTCGGTGGGTTTGAAATGGGTAATAAACTCAAAATGGCTATCCACAATTTTAATCTCAAGGTCAAGAAATTGAATGGAAGTAAGACTGGCCTCATAGCTAAGACGTATACCTCTGTTATTAGAATTAAGAAAAGTTATGAATTCGTCAAGCAATTCGCGATCGCCATTCCACAGGAGGAGGGTGTTGTCTATGTATCTGGCCCATAGGACCAATTCAGGTCTATTGAGAGCATAGACGACATCCTCCTCCCATTTGGCCATGAATAGATTGGCCAAACTGGGAGCAAATTTTGCCCCCATAGCTACTCCGCTAGTCTGTAAATAAAATTTGTCCTGAAACCAAAAATAGTTATGTTGTGTGGCAAATCTAAGACGTTACATAATGAAATTCTGTTGAATTAAGGATAGAGTGGTATTATGCCCTAAATAATGTTCTAATGCATCAAAACCTAAATCATGTGGAATATACGTGTACAGAGAGGCCATGTCCATCGTAACAAGGAGCATGTCCTCTCTGCACTCAGTGGACTCCAATAGTCGGATGGTGGCACCAGTGTCCTTCAAATAAGAGGGCATTGAGCAGACCACCGGCTGGAGGTGGAAGTCCACGTATTTCCCAATTCGGGAAGTCACCGAGTCAATCCCGCTGACGATTGGACGTCCATGGGGATTGACCGGATCCTTATGCACTTTTGGAAGGTAATATATAGTAGGGATCCTAGGAACAAGTGGTACAAGAAAACTTTGTTCTTTTTTATCAAGAATACCAAGAGAATATCCCTCATTAACCAATTGAGTGAGGGACCGTTTGTATTTGGCAGAATGAACGAGACTGTAGGTGCTGGAGTCTCCCAAAATCTCATTCATCCTAGAGACATAGTCATCTTTATTCAAAATGACTATGGCTCCACCCTTATCAGCGGTACGTATTATCAAATTTTTCTGTTCACAAAGTGATTTCAATCCTTTCTTAATACTAGGATCTACAAAGGTTTTCTTGTTGGGTAAGCTCTCCAAGTCTCGTAATACAAGGCTATGGAACACATTAATGGCAGGTGCCATAGTCCCAGGAGGGTTGAATAGTGATGCTTTGGAAAGACCTGTATGTGTATGGCCATCATTGTTGATAGGGGTAATCCTGGGTGGAAGGGAAAGGAAGTAACGTTGAATGTTAAGTTTACGTATATATTTTTGGATATCTATAAATGTGGAAAACTTATTAAGAGTCTTGGGGGGAACGTATTTCAGGCCCTTGTCTAAAACTAGTTTTTCTTCATCAGTCAGAACAGAACTTAAATTAAAGATACCCGAACCTGCTAGGTTCTTTTTCTTTTTGCTTTGGATCCTCCGCCCCCCTCTGGTGCCTCTCTTTTTTCTGGACTTCTCTGGTAATCCGACATGGGTTTCGGAAAACCCGACTGGTAGGAGGGTCCAGGTAGGTCCTGGTTATAGTGGTAGGGGGACCTCGATAGCAGGTCTACCTCCCTATCATCACAACCATAGGGGTTCCGGTAGGGTTCCCTTGGTCCCCTAGTTTGTAGAGGTAGGGGGACCTCGATAGCAGGCCTAGCTCCCTATCATCACAACCATAGGGGTTCCAGTAGGGTTCCCTTGGTCCCCTAGTTTGTAGAGGTAGAAATCAATTGTGTGTATGAATAGGGGTTCATGGCATAGAATCATAATCGGAAGTATTTGAGTTGTATTCATCTCGGTAGTCATACCATCTAGGAGGAGGTCCTCTCTTTCCATCATTGGGGTATGGATTTCTAGGTGGTCCCCTCGACCAACTGGTACCATGATTTGTGTTAGTGTTACCTCTACCTCTAGTAGGAGGATGAAAATCTCAATGGGGAGCAAGAGGTGGTGGATATGGCCCATTCCTGGAACCTTGCGGTCCAGTATAGTTTTTAGGGCCCTGCGGAGTGTGCCGAGATCTAATAGGCCCTTCTTTAACATTGGGGCTCATAAACTAACTTCCTCTCTATGGTATGTGGAACAGGGTTAGGGACGTTCATTTCAGGGGGCTCACCTTCAAGTGGTACTGGTAAACCAATCTTTTTTGCCAGCCAAAAACAAGATTGGTTTTATAATCTGTTATGTCTCGATTATATTTCTTTTGTTTTTTATTTTTTTGGTCTTTTTCTTCTTTCTCCAGATGGTTCTTCAAGCTGGTAGAAAGGGAAGTATATTCCAAAGATGTTTTAAATGGACCAAGTTTCTCCTTGAGATCTCCTTGTCTATGATGTACAGTTTTAGTTTCTTTCTGTCAATCAAGAAACCAAGGAGTTTGATCCCCACCTCATTGAAATATCGTAACCACGACTCAATATCAGAGTCGCCTTGTTGAGGAAAAACATCCCAGCGAAGGCCTCTGGGAACCATTTGTTCTTTGATGTATTGTTCCAAGAAGGCTGTATCCCACTGGAGATGGATTTCTGTGGTCATTAGGTATTTCAACCTAACAAACATACCACTGACTTCAGTGTCGGGGTTGATAGTAGTAAAAACACCATCAGTATTGAGTGACCTGGTTGTCCTATACTCAAAAACATCCATAATGTGAAAATAATAGGCAAAATAGCAGCAATAATAAAAAATCAAAAAATACAATGGGAAAAAAAGGTAAAACTGCGCTATTTTGAAAAAGATACAAGACCTAAAGCAGCAACATATAATGTGACTAAAATTTGTAAACTCAGGGTGAATATGAATGTAGCGCTAATGGAAGCTGTGTGAAACAGCTAGACAATCTGAAAATTGTGAAGAAGTGGTAATAATGAAAAACATGTGGATAAACATGTGAAAAATCTAAGCATATGAATCTAAAAAATAACAAAACACTGGTAAAAAGAAAAAGGTAAATCTCAAACAAAAAAACAATGATGGTATCAATAAATGGTCCGCCTAGTGATGGACAACCAAGTGTGAGCAATAAAGAAAATGTCCTGGCAACTAGTGTCCCAAAAGCTGAAGGTTTGTGGAGAAACCAGGGAGTCCGTCAGATGGTAAACATCTTCAAGTGGGCAATCAGAAACATCAAATATATTGTTGTCATCAGATATCACAAAACAGGAATGGAATGAGCACTCTTACCAGAGCGTGTGGATCTGGATGTCAGCGACACCAGATCAAACAAGCATGGATGGAAGCAGCACAAGGTATCCTAGGATGATCAACAGGAAAACTGGAGCTGATTCGGGTGTCCACAGGAGGCGACATCTGTCCGATGAACTGGTCATAGATGGAATAATACTTGGGCCAGTAATGGCCGGATCCATAGAACAAACGGGTTCATAGTGGAAGAATATGTGAAAAGAAAAGGGGGGCTCCAGATAGTGCAGATCATAAACTCTGGTTTTATGTGCATAAAAGCAGCATACAGCAACTATAAAATGTGATCATAATGATAAAAATAAAAATAGAGCAATGTGGGGAGCTAAGAAGCAAGTCCCTACGCGTTTCGTCCTAAACAGACTTCTACAGGGGCATCAAACAGCTCCCCCCCATTGCAACATATATATAAGTACTGAAAAGCCTAAAACAAATGGCAACCAAAAATTAATTAGCTGATTGGTTAGAATAAGCTAACCAATGGGGGCGATGGGCACATAAGCCTCCCACAGGCGAGCCTATCACATAGGAAGATGTTGTAACATATGATAATAGTAAAAAGCACAAGGGCTGAAAAGCCTGTGAAATTCAGCCAAGACAGGCGCCCAATCACGATCAGTGGCCGCAATGCGGCTATATCACTAAGCCAATCAAGGATCGGGTGTCCGTCTGAATGGCGGAAATGAGTTGTCACCAAATGCTATACTCACGCTGAAAGGGAGTCGCTCCCGGACCGGAAGGGGAGGGACGTCTTGGCCGGATAGACGTCCAACTCCGAACGAGGCTAGAACGATAACAAATGGCATGGGACGCCCTCCACTCAGAATCGGGAAGCGTCCACCCCAGAGCAAGGCTGGAACCGCAAGTCATGTGTGTAACGTTCACCGCGTGACCTGCTGGCGTGACACGTGACCATGTGCGTACGGCCAGGATGCTGAAAGCTGAGAGCACCAACAATGTGGTGATAAGAGAGAATATCTGAAAGGGAAGACCTACACAGAGAGGAGCAGGAGCTTACAGAGAGCTGAAGGGAAACAGGGACTAGGACCTGGCAACTAACAGGCAGATGACAGAAGCAGATAGGAGCAGTAGTAAGGCTGCAGAGCAGAAGAAAAGCGTACATGTAGCAAACATGTGAACGTTCTCTACAAATTATTTATGCCTTATAGAGTAAGTAGGTAAATGAGATGGGTTAGAATATATTATATATGTAGCAGAGCTTTTCCTTTGGCCCTGTAGCAACTGCTAACAATTTTCTTTTGGGCTTACCGTTACCATCTTCACAGTGTTTATCCTAGGGGTACTTATATCTCGCTCAATTGAAACACTGGCTCCAACACTTAGTCCTTTTTTCCAAGTTTTATTAAGTAACAACATACGCAATAGTAAGGTAGAGGGTAAAAAGGGATTCAGGTACCTTGGATCTTGCGTTTTGAGGTAATTTCTATATCCAGGGAATAGCGCTTGCACAGCTGGATTCAGCAACCACCGGATAGGCCTCTCTCACCGACCTAGCAGCCGATGCAATGCTCGGACACGGTCTCTGCCACAGACCTTACAATCTTGAATGAACGCATTTCTGTGTTTGATCCAAGATGCGTCTCCAACTGAGTTCCCAGGCTCTTCTCAAGATACCAGCCTTATGCTCGGTCCTCTCCAGAAGAGTCCTCCCCTGGTCACTGCAATCCCTTGCTTCTTCCCGCAGGCCAGACAGCAAAGAGACCATCATTCGGACCAATAGGCCACTAAAACTCTGATCCTTCCTTTAATAGCTAGGTCTTAGGTCCGCCAACCTCAAGGCATAACTTTGAGGAGCCGCCGTCTCCCAGGCCAGGAGAGCCATGAGATCAGGGAGCGCCAACCCCCAAGGCTCGGAGGTCAGGAAGCACGAACCCAGAAAAGATAGTGTCTGTCCCTCAAATACCCCTACCCAGAATGTCCGAAATTTGAACCACTCCCACCGAATAACTTCTGAGCAAAGAGTAGTCAATATGCTCGACCAGACTGTATTTCCCACATCCACCAATGATGACAGCACCACCCATGGTTGGATGGAAATCTGCACAGTCCAGCCAAACTGGTACAGAAACCATTAAATTTAGGCAATAATAAGTTGAGCCTAACTGTAGCTTCAACTAATTCAAATTTCAAAAGAATAGTGTCTGCTCTTCAGGAGCAGGGCGCTACATATATATATATTTATATTGATAAGAAAAGATATAGTATTATAGCTGCACATCCATTATGGATAAGAGTTATAAAGTTATAGTGGATACTGGTTGGAAAAATACAGAAACGAACATACTGTACATACATCAGAAGGAATCTTTTGGCTTCACACTACCTGCCTTCCTCTGAACTGCTTAAAATATCAGAAGAATTTCATTCTTTTATTTGCAGAATAGCTTTTTCTAGCCTTTGTAGAGGCTCACCATCAAAATATATTTTTACAGGATTCTGGCAAATTTCACTAAACTAGACTAAAGCTGGCACAATTCTCTTTCGTTAAAAATGTCTAACTATGGAGGGCACATGCACAGGTCCCGGCATAGCAGCAGTGCTTTTCATATATATGTGGTTTTGTTCAGCTATTCCCTGGCCTGTAATAGAGCCAGGCAAGAGGAAAGGCAGCTTGACAACGTCTGGAAATACTGGAAGCCATGACATCAGTCATAAGCTCCCATGTCTCAGCTGTTCCCAGTGCTCCCTCCTCTGCCCTGGTCATTGCTAACACATAGGAGATAAAGCTGTGGATCACGTGACCAGACTGAAAATGGGTATCTTTTTTTTTTTTCAAAAGTTACTCCTTATAGGAGAGAACATTTTTAAGACTTGTTAGTGTTAGGCTGGAAATTCGACTTTAATTCCCCTTGGTAACAAGTGCATTTAGCACTTGGTCCAGTTCTTTTCAGTGGACTGTTGCCCCCTAAACACACCTGATTATGCTGTCTAAAGTTCCAGCCCCTTTTGAAGCCCAAATTATGGGCATTCCTGTGTGAGGAAGTAAAGCCAACACTGATCTCACACTTTGTAAGCTAAGTGATCTGTCACTGTAAGAATGAATGAGCAGCTCTTCTTGTTCATTCTTAAGAGAAGTACAGCCAAAGCTCGTTTGGCTGTACTTCTCCTGTGGATCACAGGAGTGCAGTTCATTCTGCTTTCCTGAAAATAAAAATAAACAAGATTGTATGTTTCTGCTTAAAACGGCCACATTCCTAATATGGATAGAGAAAGAAACTTCCCCTCAGAAAAATTGGACTTTTTAGACTCAAGGAATGTGCAAAGGCCAGGCACAATAGTATTAAATATATTGTATTTATTGGTATCAAAAAAGTATTTAAAAGAAATTAACATTATAAAACATACATACAAAAGACATGAAAAATGTGGTCTATGGCTACAAGGCAAAAAACACACTAAATGAGAGTACACTCCTGTAACCCGTTTTCAGCAGAGAGCGGGGCTGATGTCCGCTCTCTGCTGACATCACAGAGTCGGTCCAGGCTTGGGCATCATCACGACCATAGAGTCAGGATCTGCCGAGATCCCTGGACCGGCACCCAGCTCAGCCTCTCAGACAAACTGCTGAGAGCCTGAGCCAGGCACTCCCGCCCCCTCCACAGCCCAGCACTCCAGAGAGCGAGGAGGGGGGCAGAGCAGTCTGACAGTCAGCAGCTCTCTGCTCACGAAGCTGTGATAACCGATTGATCTGCGGTGTTTCATTGCTTGGTTCTAGGTGTTAGAGGAGCTGGGGGACAAATGCAGCATCGGACCAATGCTGCATGCACCTAGGTATGTATGAAAAAAAAAAAAAAAAAAACACCCATACTTCTCTTTTAATACTAATGATCACTCAAAGCTGCAGCTCTGTATCTACCAGAGGCTGTTTGTACATGTACACAGTCAGGCCAATGGATCACAGAACATTGCGGTTCTGTGTGAGCATTCACTATTTAGGAATAAGCTTCAGCAATGTCAGGCTGGTGCTGTGACTAAAACCTCAGTTAGGGCGCTATGTCATTCATTGCCTGGGCTTTATATGTGTAAAATCTGCCCTGATAGCCACAGAGCACTGCTGGCTGTGTGATCTTTGTGAAAGGCAGTGCTAGTCCCTGGAGTGGCCCCTAATGCCATAGTCTAGAGATGTCAATCCCAAGTCCACCTCCTTCCTAGCAGTGTTGTCGGTGTCAGAAACCATGAGTCAAACTGAGACAGAAGTACAGTTAAATCTTAATTGTTTAATAATAATAAAAAAAGGTAAACAGAGTAAACTTAGTCAAAACAAAGCCAGAGTTCAGGAACCAGAATGGATAATCAGACAAGCCAAAACGTCAGGGAGCCAGAGATGAGCGTAGTAGAACCATAAGCAGGATCTGGAGCCAGAAAGAATGTCAGCCAAGCAAGTCTTTAACAGGAACACAGTCTCTAGAGATGTGACCATGGCGAAGGCAGAAGGAATGTCAGCCAAGCAAGTCTTTAACAGGAACACAGTCTCTAGAGATCTGACCATGGCGAAGGCAAAGATCATCTGGGCTGGATGGCTTAAGTAGGCAGGATTGATGAGCAGGATATCATAAACAGGTGAGTCACTGTGGAGAGATAGGACCTGGCAATTAGCCAACAGCTGAGCGGCCAGCTCAGAGAAGGAAGGGCTGAGCCCAGTCCTGACAGTACCCCCTCTTCAATGACCCCTCCCCCTCGGAGGACCATCAGGCTTGAGGGGAAAACGTCTATGGAAATCACAGAGGAGGACAGGGGCATGTACGTCTGAGGAGGAGAACCAAGAGCGTTCCTCCGGACCATACCCTTTCCAATGCACCAGGTACTGTATGCTGCCACGGAACCTACGGGAGTCAACAATGGACTGTACTTCATACTCCTCATTTGAGATATGCATATTAGAAGGAAGGTCTAAAGCGTAAGCCACTGGGTTAATCCTGCGAAGAATACGGAAAGGCCCAATAAACTGAGGTGCGAACTTCAGAGAGGGAACACGAAGTCGGAGGTTGCGAGATGACAGCCAGACCCTGCCCCCAACCTGGTAGGAAGGCACAGGCAGGCGTCTGCGGTCAGCATGGAGTCTGTACCTATCATTAACATGTCGCAAAGCCTCGTGGACTTGTGCCCAAGTGTAACAAAGACCACGGAGATGCTCCTCTAACGCAGGAATACTCTGTGGAACAAATGAGTCAAGCAACATGGAAGGTTGGAAACCATAGACCGCCATAAACAGGGACAATCGGGAAGCAGAATTCAAGGCACTATTGTGTCAAACTCCGCCCACAGCAAGAGGCCTGACCAGTTGTTATGATGGTCAGAAATACAGCAACGAAGGTATTGCTCCAAGGACTGATTGGCTCGTTCTGTGGCCCCATTAGACTGCGGGTGATACGCAGAGGAGAAAGCAAGCTAAATTCTCAACTGTGAACAAAAGGCTCGCCAGAACCAGGACAAACTGACTACCCCTGTCCGAGACAATCACCTTGGGTAGCCCATGTAAGTGAAAGATCTCCCGAGCAAAAATGGAAGCCAGTTCCTCAGGAGTGAGCAACCTCTTAAGTGGAATACAATGAGACATTTTTGAGAAACGGTCAACCACCATAGGGATAACTGTGTTGCCCTGGGAGTAGGGTAACTCCACAATGAAATCCATAGACAGGTGGGTCCAGGGCCTCTCTCCATTGGGTATGGGTTGTAGGAGGCCCACTGGAAGGTGTCATGGAGTCTTACTCTAAGCACACACGGAACAGGCAGCTACAAAGGCAGTTACATCAGCATGTAGACTAGGCCACCAGAATTGTTGGGAAATGGCCCAAAAGAGTTGATCCTTCCCAGGGTGGCCAGCAGCCTTGGGAGAATGGTAAGTCTGGAGCACGGCAGTACGGAGACAAAGCAGCAGTCACAAGGTTTCTCAGGAGGAGCATGGACCTAAGCAGCAAGAATTTTGTCACCCAAAGGAGAAGTGAGATTGGTGTGAACTGTAGCCACAATACTATCAGGAGGAATTACAGGAACCGGAACCAACTCCATCTTGGAAGTGGAGGAAAATTGTTGTGACAAAGCGTCAGCCCTTACATTCTTAATACCGTGTAAGAATGAGACGATGTAATTGAAACTAGACAAGAAAAGAGCCCATTGCGCCCTTCTGGGAGAGAGGCGTTTAGCCTTAGACAAGAATGTGAGATTCTTATAGTCCGTAAGAATGAGAACCGGTACAGTGGTACCTTCAAGGAGATGTCTCCATTCTTTCAGGGCTAAAATAATCGCTAAGAGCTCTCTGTTCCAATTCCTTGGAAAAGTAGCCACAAGGATGCAAAGCTCTCTCAGAGGTAGGACGCTGAGACAGAAGGGCGCCAACTCCAGTCTCAGAAGCATCAACCTCAAGGATAAAAGGTAACGTAGGATCAGGATGTGCCAACACAGGAGCAGAAACAAAGGCAGCCTTGAGACTCTCAAAGGCCTTAATGGACTCCAGAGACCAACTCTGTGGGTTAACGTCCTTTCTGGTCATATCAGTCAGGGGCTTGACCAGAGACATCGAAGTTACGAATAAACTCCAGATAATAGTTGGCAAAGCCAAGAAAACGCTGCAGAGGATGTAAATCCACGGGTCGGGGCCACTGTAGGACTGCTGAAAGTTTCTCTGGATCCATCGAAAAAACCAGCAGTGGAAATGACATAACCCAGGAATTTAACCTGTTCATGATGGAAGTCGTACTTCTCCAATTTACAATAGAGATTGATCTCTCTTACTTTCTGAACCACACAACAGACATCTGTGTGGTGGCTCTCCAGGGACTTGGTAAATATGAGGATATCGTTGGGATAAACCACCACACATAACTGCAACAAATCTCAGAGGACATTGTTAATAAATTCCTGTAAAAATGCCAGGGCATTACAAAGGCCAAAAGGCATTACAAGGTACTCATAATGGCCTTTTCTGGTATTAAACGCTTTCCACTCGTCGCCCTCCTTAATCCTCATGAGACTGTATACCCCTCTCAAATCAAGCTTTGTGAAAACCGTTGCTCCCTTGAGGCGGTCAAAGAACTCCGTAATCAACGGAATCGGATAGGTATTCTTAATTGTGAAACTACTGAGACCCCTAAAAATCAATACAAGGTCTCACTTCACCACTCTTCACAAAGAAGAAACCAGGACCAGCAGGAGACAAGGATTTGCGGATGAAACCTCGAGAAAGTGCGTCTGTAACATACTTCTCCATGGCCTTATCCTCCAAGACCGACAAAGGGTAAACCCGGCCACGAGGGGGTATGGCACCAGGTTGAAGGTTGCACAATCATACGACTGGTGTGGAAGCAAAATACCAGCTTGACCTTTGTCAAAGAGATCGCTAAAATCGCGGTACTCCGCAGGCAGGGAGGAGAGAGAAGAAGTGCACAGGACCTTGGCTACCTTTCTGGTAGCATGTCTTACTGCATTGTGGTGACCAGGAGAGAACCTCAGCACGGAGCCAACAAAAAGAGGTGTTGTGCCTCTGTAACCAAGGATAACCAATAACCAGCGGAAACTTAGGTGAGGAAATAACTTGAAATTGGATTATCTCATGGTGAAGAGCCCCTACGGCCATGGACAACGGAACAGTCTCATGAGTCACATGGGTAGGCTTGTAGAGGTCTCCCGTCAAGAGCCTCAATGGCAAGTGGAGTGTCACGCAGCTGCAGCGGAATCGAGTGCTTCGATACAAAGGCAGCATCAATGAACAGGCCTGCAGCACCAGAGTCGATTAGAGCCTGTATCTCAACGGACGACACAGCCCAAGAAAGGGTAACCAAAACCAGGGCTTATCCTTCTGGATAACTGGGGACGAAACAGCACCACCTAAGGTCTGTCCGTGACAAGACCTCAAGGTTCAGGCATTCCTTGGTCGGGTAGGAGAAGACTTCAAAGAGTGATCTTCCTGGCCACATTAAAAGCACAATCTCTCCCTCCTCCTAAGGGTTTTCTCATCCTCAAAGAGGCGCATGAATCCCAAATGCATGGGTTCATCTTCACTGACCGACTTGGTACCAGGAGGCATGGGAGGTGGAGGCAAGGGTGGGGCTGCAAAGCTCGCAGACAAATATACAGGAGGCTTCTGCAAGTGCTCCTTAAAAGAGAGGCTTTCTCTGAGTCTGGAGTCAATGAGTATGGCAAACGTGATCGACTTCTCCAGTTCAGTGGGCATATCTCAGGCTGCTATCTCATCCTTGATGGTATTCGAGAGACCATGAGAAAAAGCAGCCACGAGGGCCTCATTGTTCCAAGCAACCTCTGCTGCCAGAGTTCGGTATTCAATGGCGTAATCAGAAACAGTTCTCGTAGTCTGTTTGATGGACATGAGGCACTTGGCAGCAGAAGTGGAGCACGCGGGAACGTCAAATACCCTTTTAAAGGAAGCCACAAACTCTGGGTAACTCAAAACAACAGGTTTTTGTGTCTCCCATAGAGGGTTTGCCCAGGCCAAGGTTCTCTTAGAAAGCAAAGATATCACAAAACCTACTTTGCTTCTGTCCGTGGGAAACGGCTGGGGCAGCTTCTCAAAGTATATCTCAACCTGGTTGAAAAAACCCTCTGCATTAAACTGGATCACCCCCAAATCGTTGGGGAAGCAGAGTGGAACCAGACATACCTCTTATAGAGGTAATACTCAAGGCGGGTGCCTGCACAGAGACTGGAGCAGCAGCAGGGAAGGCCTGCAACACAGGTTGTACCGGAGCAGCCACAGTTGGAGATTCCAGGTGAGCCGTTCGACTCAGGAGCATTTGTAACGCCATGGCAAACTGATCCATGCGGTGATCCTGCTCATCCAATCTGGAAAACACATTACCAACAAGAGGATTGACTGCATCTTCTGAATTCATGGCCTTTGCCTGTCAGAAACCATGAATCAGACTGAGACAGAAGTACAGTTCAGTCTCACTTGTTTAATAATAATAATAATAAAAAGGTAAACAGAGTAAACAAGCCAAAACGTCAGGGAGCCAGAGATGAGCGTAGTAGAACAGCAAGCAGGATCTGGAGCCAGAAGGAATGTCAGCCAAGCAAGTCTTTAAGGGAAACACAAGAGAGCGTTTCTAGAGATGTGACCACGGTGAAGGCAGAGATCATCTGGGCTGGACGGCTTAAGTAGGCAAGACTGACAAGCAGGATATCAACAGGTGAGTCACTGTAGTGAGATAGGAGCTGGCAATTAGCCGACAGCTGAGCGGCTCGCTCAGAGATGGAAGGACTGAGCCCAGCCCCGATAGTCGGACAGAGAAAAGGGATGACACCTGTTCAGCCATGCTGCTTAGAAACGCAGGGACGGATGTGAATGGGTCCTAAAGGGGAGTAAAAAATAATGATAGGGCTTCTAAAAGTCTAATGCCCTGTACACACGGTCGGATTTTCCGATGGAAAAAGTGTGATCGGATTGTGTTGTCGGAAATTCCGATCGTGTGTGGGCTCCATCGGACTTTTTCCGTTGGAATTTCCGACACACAAAGTTTGAGAGCAGGATATAAAATTTTCCCACAACAAAATCCCATTGTTTAAATTCCGATCGTGTGTACACAAGTCCGACGCACAAAGTGCCATGCATGCTCAGAATAAATTTAGAGACGAAAGCTATTGGCTACTGCCCCGTTTATAGTCCCGAAGTACGTGTTTTACGTCACCGCGTTCAGAACGATCGGATTTTCCGACAACTTTGTGCAGATTTGTGTATGTAAGACAAGTTTGGCCCAAAATCCATCGTAAAAAATCTGATGGATTTTGTTGTCGGAATGTCCGATCAATGTCCGATCGTGTGTACAGGGCATAAGTCTAAAACTCCCCTAGCTGTAAATGAGGACATACAGTAATATTAATCTTCTTAGATTTAAAATGAAGCTAACTGAACTTTTAACATACATGTAAGGTTTTTGGATAACTAGAAAGCAAGTCCAGTTGCCTGAACATTTTGTCAGGCTTCCTATTTAGCACCCAAGGTACCATTAATCCCTTTGTGCTTTTGTATGCAAACATGCACCCAGCAATCCTGACTCTTCTAGCATCCTAATGGCCTATCAATGACATAGGCAGACACCCTGGCTAAAAGTGAAGCTTAGTGAGTGGAAGGATGCATGCCCCGGCTCTTGACCAGGGAAGCTGGGTTGATACCAAAGCAGCCTGAGATTCAGGCTACCATTAGTGCTGAATAGGACAACAGGCATGATGTGGAAGCACCTATAATATATTTACCCAACACTATTATAGAGTAGCAGGTAACATAACATGTTCCTAAATACTTTCAGTTCAGTTAGATGCAGTTCCAGCATATCTTTGAGACTCCTGAATTCATGAACCATGATTTTTTGCCTTAATCAATCCTGGCCCTGTTACCCACAATGTACAACAGGCACCTCAGCAAAGGCTTAAGACTCGCACATATACTGTTGTGAGTGTGGCGAGGTGCCAAACTGGAGAATAGTTAGTATTTCCATGTAGCACGCAACCAAGATTAGCTGAGCTCAATTAACACACATTAAAAGCATGTACAGAAACATTATGATGTCCTACTATTCTATATAGGAGTTCTGGTTCAGTAACTATTTTGAAAAGAAAGGTTTACTTTAAAGTTGAACTCCAGATATATGATAAATGTATAAAAAAAGGGTAAAAAATGTATAAAAAAGAGCCAGTCAGGATCTGCTGCATACACACATTTGAAGATTGAACATTCAGCGTAAGAGCAGAGTAAGCACAGTTATGACCATCATTGTGCTGCTGCTTCTTCACTGTTCAATCAGCAGGCTGGAGACCAGAGTCCTTGAGCAAGCTAGGCTGCTATGGCATTGGAGAATAAGGATCTCAATGCACTCACTAGTAAAGGCAACTGAATTAAAAATCTGGCTTCATATATCATTTAATCATTGCTAGCTGCATGCTTGCGATTCAGATCTAAGAATTACATTTAAGACCTTAAAAGACTCTGCCATACGATAATGATAAAGCTATGTGAAAGTATAAAGCAATACGCTTGAAATGATGATCTACTGCCACCTACTGTGGCAACAGATCATTATTTCAACCAACAGTTACTATTAAGAAGAAATTCATAAAAAGTGAGCTGTCAGCCGAGACTAGAACCAATAATGCGGAGATGTAGTACAGCTATTGCACAGATCAAGAATTAGGTGGAATCAAACCTATAATTCAGTATTGTTCAAAACGCAGTTTTTGTTTCCAGATGGCTTAGATCATCATTTACTTAAGTGACTTGCTGCTCAAAACATTCACATTTAATAAAAGATCTTATTACACATTTAAAACGCAAACAGACCAAAACCCAGCAGGTCTGTTTGCTGTGTTGTCAAAATATTTTTTTTTTTTAAATGGTTGTTCATGTTATACTTTATTTTTTAACACTGTTCCTTTAAGTGAGCACCAATAGATCGTAAAACTGAAGGCTTTTTTTTTTTTTTTTTGTAGCTAGAAAAAGGGAGTCACACAAAGCACATTAGTATATTATCAATCATTCCCCTACATGCTTTTATATACAATTTCATTTCCATGGTAGGATGATCGGTGATCATGTCTAGTTTGTATCTCTCCTCCAAATGTTTACAAATGTACACAGTTTGAAAACGCTCTGGTTTTAGGCATACAGGCGTTTTTATTTTTCTTTACTTACTAAATGCAGCCCATTGTTTTCAAAGTTCCTGTACATACAGGCACATAAACATGCGTATTGATTCGTGAAAAAAAAAAAAAAAATACAGAAATCTGAGCTGCCGGACGGAATTTTTACATGTATATGCTCAAATACACGCATACAGTACTGTGCAAAAGTCCTAGGCAGGTGTGAAAAAATGCTGTAAATTAGGAATGCTTTCTGAAATAGAAGTGTCAGTTAACAAAATGGACAGCAAATGAACAGAAGAGAAATCCAAATCGAATCAATATTTGTTGTGACCACCCTTTGCCTTCAAAACAGCATCAATTCTTCCTATGTACACTTACACACAGTTTTTGAAGGAACTCAGAAGGTAGGTTGCGCCAAACATCTTGGAGAATTAACCACAGATCTTCTATGGATATAGGCTGCCTCCAATTCTTCTGTCTTTTCATGTAATACCAGACAGATTTAAGCCCTGTACACAGGGGCTGAATGTCATGCGGCATTGGCTGGTTCAATGTGTACTGCAGCTGGTCCGTTCGGACAGCTTTTGTCGAAGGGGCATGACATAAAAAAGGTCTACTGACTGGCCCCTGTACGGCGCTCTGAGCCAACAGCTCAGAGAGCTAACTGGAGCGTTCTGGCAGGGGGCTTCCCCTGTCAGAACACAATAGAACAGCATGGGAGATTACTGTACTAACATCATATTGTTAGTACAGCAGCTCCGACCTAAGCTGACAGTTTTTTTTCTTCGTTGAGCCTACTGGGTTGAAAAAAAAATAGCAGGGTGTACTAGGCTTCAATGATGTTGAGATCAGGGCTTTAAGGGGGCCCAACTCATCACTTCCGGGACTCCTTGTTCTTCTTTGCACTGAAGATAGTTCTTGACATTGGCTGTGTGTTTGGGATCGCTGTCCTGCTGCAGAATAGATTTGGGGACAATCACACATCTCCCTGATGGTATGGCATGATGGATAAGTAACTGCCTGTATTTCTCAGCATTGAGGACACCATTGATCTTGTCCAAATCTCCAACTCCAACTCCATTTGCAGAAATGCAGCCCCAAACTTGCAAGGAACCTCCACCATGCTTCACTGTTGATTGCGGACAGACACTCATTATTGTACCGCTCTCCAACCCTTTGCAAACAAACTGCCTTTGCTATAGCTAAATATTTCAAATTTTGATTAATCAGTCCAGAACACCTGCTGCAATTTTTCTTCACCCCAGCTCCTGTTTTTGTGCATAGTTGAGTCGCCTAGTCTTGTTGCCATGTCCTATGCATGAAAACATAGAACAATTTGCTTGTCACTGCGGTTAAAAACAAACATAGATGTGACCACACTAACGATTAGTGCAACCCTGAATGGACTCCTAGAAAAGGATGAAAAATACAAAACTCCTATTTTCTCTATCATACACTGAGGGACACAGCTTTGTTAACAACCAGAGGATGTCCTAAAGCAGTCCAAACTGAGGATGAGTACACCAAAACAGAATGTGCCCAAAAAGGATAAATCCAAAACAATGGGAAAGTACAGGCAATAAATAGCCCCTTGCAGACCTTTTCTGCGTAAACTAGCATCCACAGAGACAGATACACCGACCTTACAGATTTGATCCATTAAGGCTGGCTATACATGGGTCAAATTTCGAAAGAATTTTCTTTAGAAAATATTATCTAAGTATTCTCATTCGAATGATCGGCATGTTTGAAATTATTTTGAAAAACGAACAATTTTCTAATCAATGATAGGAGAATCGTGTGAGAAATATAATCGAAAAAGGAATGCGCATGAGTGCAAGAAAAGAAAATTCCCAGAAAGAAAAGAAGATTCCTGTCCACTAAAATTATTTTCTGTAGCAACATGAGGTGAGATTGAAGATATTTTGGGCAAATTTTGAAATCAATGGTGCTACTCATCATCAATCATCGGATCACACAATTTCAGATTTTTGAAAGAAAATTTGTTCAGAATTCGATCCATGTATGGGCTGCCTAAGGCAGCCCATACATTATGCATTCTGTTTATTCAACCAGTGGGTTCCCCAATGCAGACATATATCCTGTAACGCCTCCGGATGGGGAGACTTTTCCCCCGAGTCTAGAAGATGAATCTGCTGAGAAAAGCTGCCTGTTGGTTTTCTACCCCAGGAATGTGTATAGAAGAAATCCTTGGAACATGTAACTCGGCCCATGACAGGAGAGACATTGCCTTGGACGCTGCCAGAACACTCCTGGTGCCATCTAGTAATGGGGGAGCAGTCCAGCGAATTAACAGATGAATTTCTCATAATTCTAGAATGTGAATCGGAAGCTTTTACTCAAACAACTCTGAACAGACAGATTATCCAGAACTTCACCCCAAGGCTGGCTTCCAGTGTGACAATCCCTCCAGATTGTACTCCAAGTGATGTGATGAAAAGATGACTTTATGAATTTCAGGATCCATACGAGATCAGAGTGGCTGCCACAATACATCATCACTAAAAATGTAGGCTTCTTCTCCTTTAAAACCCATATGCAGCATCCTCCAAACAGTGCTCTGGGCTCAGCCAGAGCCACTGCGCAGAGAAAAAATGAGCAAGAAGGTAACACAAGGATCTACTGAGAAGTTGGTGCATGCACACACTAATTACTTCTGCATCATCAAATAGGAACTGCAGAGAATTCAAATGGTGGCCCAGGCAAAAAAGCTTGCCCAGACACCAAAAACAAACACACAGCCAGACCAAGTAAAAAAGACCTGATTAACGGAGACCAGTGCCACTGAAACACTGACAGTCCAAAGTTCAATAAAATTATCTATACCCCTCAGTAGTGTCCACCAGCAAAAAACCTGCTTCAGCCACTCGCAACAAGTGAGTCTTCAGAAACTGGGACGATAACAGTGCCCTGGCTCTGGGCCCAATCATTCCACAAGAAAACCCTAGACTTACTGACCTTCTGAAGTAAAGTCCTCTGCTAGATGGAACACAAACAGGCAGTCTCTGCAGACTACAAGACTGTAGACACCAGTATACTAAACTAAGTGGAGAAAATTCCTACAACAGTCTTCAGAGATGGGGTCAGGTGATCTGCCACAACTCTGGTTCACACTCAGTAAGAATTCTCCAAACAACTAGCCTGACCTGAATAGCATGAATTTTCAGTATCTTGCATAAATCTATCAGTAGCAATTGAAATCTTCCAACTCAAGCAAAAATACAGCAGAAAGGGAGACATCCATTCTCCAAAAGCAAACATTTAGGCTGAATTCACACTGAAAAGATAGTGCCAGAGAGGTAAACCACAGTGTGTGGTGCACGATTCAGCACATCACACAGCTCCCTTTCAACATGAAAGTAAGAGGGAAACAAAAACTACATTTCATTCCCTGTATTCTTCCTTCATAAAAACTAAGGGATGATTTTGTGACTGGAGTACTGCTTTAACGTTCACTTTAGGTAAATCTGCTACAAATAGACTTAAAAGGGGAGCTTTACTGAAACTAGTGCAGCTGTGCATAGTAACCAATCAGCTTCTTACTTCAGCTTGTTCAATCAAGCTTTGATAATAAAACCTAGAAGCTGATAGGTTACTATGCACAGCTGCACCAGTTTTAGTAAATCTCCCCGAAAGAGTCATTCATACAACGTGCTAAAGACTGAATTTTCCTTACCAAAGAAGATGGAGGCTTCAATGTGATAGTAACCATTTGCTTGTCTCTTCTTTAACATTGAACACAGATCCAATCGTTGCAAAAACTCCTCTCCGAAGTAATGACTCTGGAAATCCTTGTACAGACTAGTATCAATCTTTTTAATTCCCTAGATGACAAGTGTTTAGTTTTAGAAAACGTTAGGTGCAAAACACACTATAAAACATATTCTATAAATCAAGGCAAAAACAGACAGATATTTCCTTACACAAAAATGTGTCAAGGTCTCATAAAGTGGACAGCAAATAAAAACTTTTATCAATATTTAAATTGGATTCTTACATAAAACATTTATTTCAGTTTACACTGGCAATATCCATTCTTACATATACATTGAAATCAGACTCATTTGTCTTTTTAGCAACTCCAAGCAAAAACATTTTGTCCATGTTCTCGTTGCTGATCTCCTATCTTCACCAACTATGTCAGCCATGTTCTTCCGAGTTCTGTAGTTCCTCTGCAATAGCCTGCTGAACTTGCTGAAAAAGCGTTATTGCCTGCTCATTTCCTGTTTGTAAGACCGCTGGCTGCTATCCCTCCAGTAACCTCAGCCAGCGGTCTGACACGCCCCCTTGTAGTCTTTTGAAAGAGAGCAGGGAGTTCTATTTCCACCTGGTTCGCTGGAGTGGGAGGAGGGGTCTCATGTGGTACAGCCCAGCTCACGGTACAGCCCCGCCTCCCTGTACATTGGAACAGTGCGCTCTGCTCTGTCTATCACAATTCTGGTGCAGGGAGGTGGGGCTGTACCACAAGCCGCGTTCTCGCAAACAGACCTATCAGCTCGAGTTGCGCTCTGTCATCCCGATGATCTGTAACCATCCACGCTCTGCAATGATGGGCACTGATAAGGCACTGGTGACATCGCACTGATGGGCACTGTTGACACCGCACTGATGGGCATTGATAAAGCACTGCTGTCACCGAACTGATAATCTGCACTGGTGACACCGCAATGATGGGCACTGATAATCTGCACTGGTGACACCGCACTGATGGCCACTGATAATCTGCACTGGTGGTCCCTGACATTCGGCACTGGTCGTGGCCCCTGACATGCGGCACTGGTGGTGGTCCCCGACATTCGGCACTGATGGTGGTCCCTGACATGCGGCACTGGTGGCCCCTGACATTTGGCTCTGGTGGTTCCTGACATTCGGCTCTGGTGGTCCCTGACATCTGGCTCAGGTGGTCCCTGACATCTGGCTATGGTGGTCCCCGACATTTGGCTCTGGTGGCCACAGACACGTTGCACTGGTTTTCATTTATATTATATATAGCCATTTCTACTAAACTTCCATTTAATTCTTAAAGGTTAACTGGGGAAAAAATAGCAAAAAAAAGAATAATACAGCGTGTATAATTGAGACACAAGTCATATTGTAATTGAATGTTATTAAAAATTTCCTTTCCTTTTCAATCTGCAGCTGCTGTAATTTTCTGAAAATGCAATGCATTATGGCTACCTGGAGGAGTTCTGTACACAGAATGTGTACTGAACACATCCCAGAAACATAATTTCCTGCTTGTGTGATTAGCTCACTGATTTTCCCAAAAGTCTGCACTAACATACAAGTCAGTTTTAATTCACCCCCTGCAAAAAATGGTTATGGTGAGATATTCCCAATCGGAAAACATGGCTAAAGGGATGCAGGACCAGCAGATTTCCTCATTAGTGCTCTGCAGGTGCCACAGCTGATTGATAATTATGAAACCACTACCATTAGATTCATTTTTCCACATGGGCACAGAAAAACACACAGGGCTTTCTTCAAAATAACAAAAGGTAGGAAACTGCAGCAAAGGTCGTTATAATCCTTGCAATGTACATAGATCCCCCAGAGGGGAATGTTTTTTTTCTCAAAAAAAGTGGTTATGCTTTAAGTATGTGGCATTTTCAAAACGGTACTTTAACTAAAGCACAAAAAGACAGCAACTGCAAACCACAGAGCCCCGCTCCAGACAGTTTACAATTGTATCTGTATTCTTCCATCTAGCTTTCTCTTTCAGCCTGCTTCCCACTCTCTTTACCTCCAATATGTTCTCTCTAACTTTCCTATCTCCACCATACATTCTGCACATATTACCCTCTATCCTTCTCTCTACTATTGCACTCATTACCTCTTGCTCTTTCTGAACACACACACAATGCTACAACCTTGAAGATACTGAGGGGATGTGCCCTCATGTAAATCGCACTCCCAACTTACCTCCCTCAACCCCTGCTTCTACTAACCTCTGGGCATACCTCCCTATAAGTGGTTGTAAAGGTAGAAGGTTTTTTTATCTTAATGCATTCTATGCATTAAAATAAAAACCCTTCAGTGTGCAGCAGCCCCCCTCGTACTAATCGGAGCCCCCTCTCGATCCATCGATGACCACAAGTGCCTTGGTCGTCTGGGGCTCTCCAGATCAGTAGCAGAAGCCAAAGAAATGCCGCTCTAGGTGAGTGACTGACTCTCACATGTGGTGAACTGGAATCCAGGATGCTGCACAGCTCAGTTTGAGTGATCGCAATCAGAGAAACAATCTCCGTATCCTGGGGCTGCCTAAGGGGACTTAGGATCCTAACCCTGCAGCTTTCACAGAGCACCTCCTCCGTACACTGCTCCCTTAGGCAGTTTTCTCACCATTCTTTGCTGTGGAACGGGCCCACAGAATCCCAGTGGGTGCCCCTCCGCGCACATTTATCCTCCATCTACTGAACTTTTGGGACAGAGACCTGGTCTTATGGGAAAGTAGGAAGATTGATTGTCTGCATTTCGAGGGAACTAAGATCATGATCTTCCCAGATTTTTCAGTGGAAACACAGAAACTACACAAATCATTCAATCACGTGAAGCTCGCCCCGAGGCAGAGAGGGTTGAAGTACTATACAGTATGCTATTCCTGGCCCGCCTGTGAGTACAAGATGGTGATTCTCTTCGCTTCTTTACATCCCGAGGAGGCCTCTAGCTGGCGGGAGTCCTTACCCTGACATTGAGACCTGCTATGATCTATTGTCCTTCCCCCTTTTTTTCTCCAGGAGGGTGAGTTTGCTAAACTGTCTCCTACTACTACAAAGGCATGTGCCGGGGCGCTAGACGATTTGGTGCGGGCCCTACCCCCCTTCATGGGATTACTCTTTCCCCAATAGTCATGGCCCTTATCTCGGTGCCTTTGCTAAGACTCACTCTCTCTATGCTGACCTAGATGCTCATATGCCCCCTCGGGCACCCTGGCATTTTATTTTACCAACTCTCCTGACATAACTTTTAATATACTCCTCTATAACCACTCCATATCCCTATGGGCCGGCAGGGGTGTAAGGACTGTTTTGTTAATACACATTTGAACACTGAATAACTATTTTTAGGGTTTGTAACCATTACTAAGAATTGTGCCCCCAGTATTAACTGAGTGATTATTCACCTGCAGGGATGCTAAATCCATCTTCCTGTATCAAGGTTTCTTTTCGTCTACAGGTAGTACAATTGTTGCTCTCTAGTTTTTCCAACCGACCTGTTTTGAACTTCCGCATTGTGTCTTCCAGGCACTTTTTGGTATACTGCTCCCCATTGACTTATAGTCATATTTCATTTGGGATCTCAAGCACACACAAGTTCTAGGGGTGATGCCGGGTGGGGAGGGTTGGGACAATGTTTTGGGAATGGTCTTTGGTTTTTTTTTGTTGAGGTACATAATGATAACACCAAGTGCTATTCTTTGGTGGGCCTTGGCCCCCTCTGGACTCCTATGAATATTGGGTGGCGGACTGGATGCTCTGATGGTATTGCTGGGCCCAGGTGGAGTTCCAGGTTCGGGAGGGTTGACCAAGTATGTGCCTTTACCACCATGCCCCCACTAAAGTTGATATCTTGGAATATGCGGGGGTTAAACTCTAAATGTAAGCGCTCCCTGGTGTGTTCTTTCTTAAAAAGGTACCACCCGCATATTTGTATCCTTCAGAAAACACATCTCACTGATCCTAGGGTGCTCTCCCTTTAAAAAACGTGGGTGGGTTCCTATTACCATTCCACCTTTTCCTCCTACTCCTGTGGCGTTAGTATTTTGATCCACAAAGCCCTTCCCTTTACATTATTTGATCTCCACCTGGACCATATGCGATTTTGCATGCTCTATGTCTGGGATATGCAATTAGCAGACCTCGAACTGTTGCAAAACTACAAGTCCCATCATGCCTCTGCCCTTGGGTGTCATGATCGTGACTGTCAGAGTCTTGCTATGCCTCATGGGACTTGTAGTTCTGCAACAGCTGGAGGTCCGCTAATTGCATATCCCTGCTCTATATGATCGTATATTCCGCCACCAGCAACCTAAGCGGTTCTCCATAAGCTCCAGCCTATTTTGGCTCAATACCCTACTACTAATGTGGTTCTAGCCAGGGATTTTAATATACCACCTAATTCTAGTCTTGATAACCTGCACCCAGCCGGTGACTGCGCTTTTCCGCTGGGCAAAGGCGTTTGGCCTACATGACATGTGGCAGTGAAGACACCCGAGGGAGAGACCGTATACCTGCCACTTTGTTAGTCATGCCACTTTATCTTGCATTAATCAGATTTATAGGAGTAACCCCCTACTACCTTGGGTAGCAGAGATTTCCTTCCTGCCGCGTGGCATCTCCACGCCCTGGTTCTAGTGGGATTTAATACTGATTCGGCTGCCGGTCGGGGTTGTGGAGACTTTCAAGATATTGGGTAACAGACAAAAAAAACTAGAGCCACTGATGTCATTTGAGCTTAGGGAGTACTGGGTACACATGGACCAATCCTCATCCCCTGCCATGCTCTGGGATGCCTTTAAGGCATATGCTAGGGGCAGATACCAGTTTAACATAGCGAAGGTAAGGAAGGGGTCTCACATTCTACTCTCTGAGGCAGAGGCTCGAGCTGGGGCGCTAGAGGCAAGATATCTGAGTGACCTGGATCAGAGTACTTATAAGGTTAGGGTGTCTGCTTATCGGGAACTGGCATTACTTTGTGCTGACGCCTGTAGGTGGCTCCTTCTTGCTCAGTCCCAATGCATATTTGAGCAGGTACGGTTGAATGAAAGATTTGAGGGTTACTATACTCACCTCTATGCCTCCAGGGAGACATTCGTCTTATTATTTATAAAGGGGTTGATTTTCCAACCTTGACTGCAGAGACCGCACAGAGGTTAGATAACCCTAAACACCCTAAAAAAAGTCTGGGTTGCGATAAAGTCCCTACAGGCGGGTAAGACTCCGGGCCCTGATGGACTCCCTATGGAGTTTTATAAAACTAACCTAGAGGTCATTGGCCCGTATTATTTTGAAACTAGCCACAATGCATTGGATGCTCACTGCCTCCCGCCTTCCATGTCAGAAGCTATTGTGCCCAAGACCGGGAAGGACCCTTCTACAGGGCAACATCACTCCTCAATGTAGATGCAAAAATTGTGACTAAAATATTGGCCAATCGTCTAATATTGGCCTCACTAGATGCAGAAAAGGCCTTTGATTCTGTAGAGTGGGAATATTTGTGGCAGGTACTTAGAAAATGTGTCTTTGGCCCTAAGTGTATCACTTGAATCCAACTGTTACAGTGCCTTGCAAAAGTATTCATACCCCTTGATATTTTCTATATTTTGTCATGTTACAACCAAAACCGTAAATATATTTTAATGGGATTGTATTTGACAGACCAACACAAAGTGGCACATAATTGTGAAGTGGAAGGAAAATAAATGTTTTTCAATTTTTTTTTACAAATAAATATCTGAGAAGTGTGGCGTGCATTTGTATTTAGCCCCCTGTACTCTGATACCCCTAACTAAAAACTAGGGGAGCCAATTGCCTTCAGAAGTCACCTACAGTATCTCACAAAAGTGAGTGCACCCCTCACATTTTTGTAAATATTTTATTACAGTCCGGTCCATAAATATTGGGACATCGACACAATTCTAATCTTTTTGGCTCTATACACCACCACAATGGATTTGAAATGAAATGAACAAGATGTGCTTTAACTGCAGACTTTCAGCTTTAATTTGAGGGTACTTACATCCAAATCAGGTGAGCAGTGTAGGAATTACAACAGTTTGTATATGTGCCTCCCACTTTTTAAGGGACCAAAAGTAATGGGACAGATTAACAATCATCCATCAAACTTTCACTTTTTAATACATGGTTGCAAATCCTTTGCAGTCAATTACAGCCTGAAGTCTGGAACGCATAGATATCACCAGACGCTGGGTTTCATCCCTGGCGATGCTCTGCCAGGCCTCTACTGCAACGGTCTTCAGTTCCTGCTTGTTCTTGGGGCATTTTCCCAGTTTTGTCTTCAGCGAGTAAAATGCATGCTCATTCGGATTCAGGTCAGGTGATCAACTTGGCCATTGCATAACATTCCACTTCTTTCCCTTAAAAAACTCTTTGGTTGCTTTTGCAGTATGCTTCGGGTCATTGTCCATCTGCACTGTGAAGCGCCATCCAATGAGTTCTGAAGCATTTTGCTGAATATGAGCAGATAATATAGCCCAAAACACTTGTGAATTCATCGTGCTGCTTTTGTCAGCAGTCACATCATCAATAAATACAAGAGAACCAGTTCCATTGGCAGCCATTCATGCCTACGCCATGACACTACTACCATCATGCTTCACTGATGAGGTGGTACGCTTTGGATCATGAGCAGTTCCTTTCCTTCTCCATACTCTTCTCTTCCCATCACTCTGGTACAAGTTGATCTTGATCTCATCTGTCCATAGGATGTTGTTGCAAAACTGTGAAGGCTTTTTTAGATGTTGTTTGGCAAACTCTAATCTGGCTTTCCTGTTTTTGAGGCTCACCAATGGTTTACATCTTGTGGTGAACCCTCTGTATTCACTCTGGTGAAGTCTTCTCTTGATTGTGGACTTTCACACACATACACCTACCTCCTGGAGAGTGTTCTTGATCTGGCCAACTGTTGTGAAGGGTGTTTTCTTCACCAGGGAAAGAATTCTTCAGTCATCCACCACAGTTGTTTTCTGTGGTCTTCTGGGTCTTTTGGTGTTGCTGAGCTCACCATTGCGTTCTTTCTTTTTAAGGATGTTCCAAACAGTTGATTTGGCCACACCTAATGTTTTTGCTATCTCTCTGATGGGTTTGTTTTGTTTTTTCAGCCTAATGATGGCTTGCTACAACAGAAACACAAATAGTGTGGGGGACTTTGGACTTTGTAGGCACAGTAACATCAAGATTTTTTTGTATTAAAACTAATTTATTGAAAAACCATAAACATAGAAAATGCCTTAAAAGCCACAGATCACAAAACTATATCTAGTATGAGATATTCAATAGACCGAATGCTATACAAAACCATCTAACTGATACAACTCAGACATGAGAATAGTTATCCTGGGTAACGACAGGTCCGAGGCGATGGTTGCATAGCAGATCATAAGATAAAAAATTCGTGTCACATGGGTGCTCAACTAGTTGGGCGTGTCTTCGCGCTTCTTCAGGAGCGAACACTGTGGCGTAGCTAACAAAATACATAACATATAATTAAAATACATCACCACAAACAACCATATAAAACATTGCAGAAAAGAAAATCATACAGTTGGAACAATTATCTAGAAGGGGCTGGCGCTGGCTAGATCAATGCAGCAAAGGACAAAGCGCCAAGGGGGGGCGGCAAAGAGTCACCACGGGGGCGTGCAAAACAGAGTTTTAAATTGTATTCCCAAGGAGTATCAAGGTATAGAAGACGTTTATATGTCCAAACATGGATCCTATAGTTAGAATTGGGCGAAAGAATGTAAAAACAAGGAACAAGAAGAAAAGAAGGGGACAAGACAAGGTCAGAAAGGAAAATGGGGGGGGGGGGAGAAAAAGGGGGGGGCAAAGAAAGAGGAAAAAAGGGGGGGAGAAAAAGAAAAAGAAAAACAAGAAGGAAAGAGAGAATAAAAAAAAAAAAAAACGACCCACCTGGGGACAGGGGAAGAATGAAAGGGGAGGGAAGGGGAGGAGGCGAAGGGGGAAGAACAATAATCACTTACTAGATATAAGCGTAATAAATCATAAAATGACCCGCAAAAATAAAGAACACAGCACACGGTATAAAATGGTACCACACGTAGTAGGTCCAATGGAGATCTAGGGGACATGTATTGAGACCTGCACAGGAATATAAAGGTCATTTCAATGAGAAATTATATGTAGACAGGGGGTAGTTTCAGTACAGTATCAGGCAGCTGACTCACCATTAGTATTATTATTTGGAAGGGTATATATAACTCTTGTAGATGGAGGCATATAGACCAAGCTTCACATAGCCAGTAATTATAAAGATGCCATAGCTATAGTACTTACATCCACCTGTATTACCAACAATAAGAAATAGGGGGGGGAAGGGGAAAAAAGAAAAAAGACAAAAATAAAACCCACGGCAGGAATATTCAATAGCCCATGTCTCGATTGCGCTTATAGAAAAAGGTACCTGGTTTGCAGGTACGAAGCGAAGCTTGGTCTATATGCCTCCATCTACAAGAGTTATATATACCCTTCCAAATAATAATACTAATGGTGAGTCAGCTGCCTGATACTGTACTGAAACTACCCCCTGTCTACATATCATTTCTCATTGAAATGACCTTTATATTCCTGTGCAGGTCTCAATACATGTCCCCTAGATCTCCATTGGACCTACTACGTGTGGTACCATTTTATACCGTGTGCTGTGTTCTTTATTTTTGTCATTTTATGATTTATTACGCTTATATCTAGTAAGTGATTATTGTTCTTCCCCCTTCGCCTCCTCCCCTTCCCTCCCCTTTCATTCTTTCCCTGTCCCCAGGTGGGTCGTTTTTTTTTTTTTTTTTTTCTCTCTTTCCTTCTTGTTTTTCTTTTTCTCCCCCCCTTTTTTCCTCTTTCTTTGCCCCCCCCCTTTTCCTTTCTGACCTTGTCTTGTCCCCTTCTTTTCTTCTTGTTCCTTGTTTTTACATTCTTTCGCCCAATTCTAACTATAGGATCCATGTTTGGACATATAAACTTCTTCTATACCTTGATACTCCTTGGGAATACAATTTAAAACTCTGTTTTGCACTCCCCCGTTGTGACTCTTTGCTGCCCCCCCCTTGGCGCTTTGTCCTTTGCTGCATTGATCTAGCCAGCGCCAGCCCCTTCTAGATAATTGTTCCAACTGTATGATTTTCTTTTCTGCAATGTTTTATATGGTTGTTTGTGGTGATGTATTTTAATTATATGTTATGTATTTTGTTAGCTACGCCACAGTGTTTGCCCCTGAAGAAGCGTGAAGACACGCGCAACTAGTTGAGCACCCATGTGACACAAATTTTTTATCTTATGATCTGCTATGCAACCATCGCCTCGGAGCTGTCGTTACCCGGGATAACTATTCTCATGTCTGAGTTGTATCAATTAGATGGTTTTGTATAGCATTCGGTCTATTGAATATCTCATACTAGATATAGTTTTGTGATCTGTGGCTTTTAAGGCATTTTCTATGTTTATGGTTTTTCAATAAATTAGTTTTAATACAAAAAAATCTTGATGTTACTGTGCCTACAAAGTCCAAAGTCCCCCACACTATTTGTGTTTCTGTTGTAGTAGTCATAGGACGTGGCACGTTTATACATTTCATGTATCCACAGGGCCACTCTGTGTAGGGATACCTCCTTCTGTTGCATTTTAATGATGGCTTGCTTCACTGATAGTGACAGCTCTTTGGATCTCATATTGAGAGTTGACAACAACAGATTCCAAATGCAAATAGCACACTTGAAATGAACTCTGGACCTTTTATCTGCTCCTTGTAAATGGGATAATGAGGGAATAACACACACCTGGCCATGGAACAGCTGAACAACCAATTGTCTCATTACTTTTGGTCCCTTAAAAAGTGGAAGGCACATATACAAACTGTTGTAATTCACCTGATTTGGATGTAAATACCCTCAAATAAAAGCTGAAAGTCTGCAGTTAAAGCACATCTTGTTTGTTTCATTTCAAATCCATTGTGGTGGTGTTTAGAGCCAAAAAGATTAGAATTGTGTCGATGTCCCAATATTTATGGACCTGACTGTATATCTTTCATGTAACAACACTAAAGAAATAACACTTTGCTACAATGTAAAGTAGTGAATGTACAGCTTGTATGACAGTCTAAATTTGCTGTCCCCTCAAAATAACTCACACAGCCATTAACCACTTCCTTCCCCGCCCATAGTCAAATGACGTCTGCAGGAGGGATCTCCCATCCTGGGTGGGCGTCATATGACATCCTCGGCTTCCTGCCGCATCACTCAGGAGCCAGTGTCCACCAGGCACCCATGATTGCCAGTAACAGAGCAGGGATGTGGATCAGTGTGTGTAAACACACTGATCCACGTCCTGTCAGGGAAGAGGAGACCGATCGTGTGTTCTCAGTACAGAAGAACACCGATATGTCTCCTCCCCTTGTGAGTCTCCTCCCCCTACAGTTAGAATCACTCCCTAGGTAACACATTTAACCCCTTGATCGCCCCCTAGTGTTAACCCCTTCCCTGCCAGTGACATTTACACAGTAACCAGTGCATTTTTATAGCACTGATCGCTGTAAATGTGAATGGTCCCAAAATAGTGTCAAAAGTGTCCAATATGTACTAGTAAAAAAAAAAAAATAATAATAATTAAAATGCCATAAATCTATCCCCTATTGCAAACCAATCAATATACACTTATTCCGATTTTTTTACCAAAAATATGTAGAAGAATACATATCGATAATCGGCCTAAACTGAGGAAAACCTTTGTTTATTTTTTTTTTTTTAAATGGGATATTTATCATAGCAAAACGTAAAATATATTGTGTTTTTTTTTTCAAACTTGTCCCTCTTCTTTTGTTTATAGCGCAAGAAATAAAAACCGTCGAGGTGATCAAATACCACCAAAAGAAAGATCTATTTGTGGGGGAAAAATTATAAAAAATTCATTTGGGTACAGTGTTGCATGACCAAGCAATTGTCATTCAAAGTGCGACAGCGCTGAAAACTGAAAATTTGCCAGGACAGGAAGAGGGTGAAAATGCCCTGTATTGAAGTGGTTAATGTCTAAACCGCTCGCAACAAAAGTGAGTACACCCCTAAGTGAAAATGTCCAAATTGGGGCCAAAGCCTCAATATTTTGTGTGGCCACCATTATTTTCCAGCACTGCCTTAACCCTCTTGGGCATAGAGTTTATCAGAGCTTCACAGGTTGCCACTGGAGTCCTTTTCCACTCCTTCATGATGACATCACGGATCTGGTGGATGTTAGAGACCATGCGCTCCTCCACCTTCGCATGAGGATGCCCTACTGATGCTGACCAAGCATGTCTGGAGACATGCTTGGTCAGTCCACCTTTACCCTCAGCTTCTTTACAAAGGCATTGGTCTTGGAGGTGTGTTTGGGGTCATTATGTTGAAATACTTCCCTGCGGCCCAGTCTCCGAAGGGAGGAGATCATGCTCTGCTTCACTATGTCACAGTACATGTTAGCATTCATGGTTCCCTCAATGAACTGTAGCTCCCCAGTGCCGGCAGCACTCATGCAGCCCCAGACCATGAAACTCCCACCACCATGCTTGACTGTAGGCAAGACACACTTGTCTTTGTAATCCTCACCTGGTTGCCGCCACACACGCTTGTCACCATTTGAACCAAATAAGTTTATCTTCGTTTCATCAGACCACAGGACATGGTTCCAGTAATCCCTGTTCTTAGTCTGCTTGTCTTCAGCAAACTGTTTGCGGGCTTCCTTCTGGGACGACAGCCATGCAGACCAATTTTATGCAGTGTGCGGCGTATGGTCTGAGCACTGACAGGCTGACCCCCCACTCCTTCAACATCTGCAGCAATGCTGGCAGCACTCATACGTCTGTTTCCCCAAAACAACCTCTGGATATGATGCTGAGCACGTGCACTCAACTTCTTTGGTCGACCATGGTGAGGCCTGTTCTGAGTGGGACCTGTCCTGTTAAACCGCTCTATGGTCTTGGCCACCGTGCTGCAGCTCTGTTTCAGGGTCTTAGCAATCTTCTTATAGCCTAGGCAATCTTTATGTAGAGCAACAATTCTTTTTTTCAGATCCTCAGAGAGTCGTTTGCCATAAGGTGCCATGTTGAACTTCCAGTGACCAGTATAAGAGAGTGAGAGCGATAACACCAAATTTAACAAACCTACTCCCCATTTACACCTGAGTAACACTAATGAGTCACATGACACCGGGGAGGGAAAATGGCTAATTGGGCCCAATTTGGACATTTTCACTTAGGGGCGTACTCACTTTTTTCGCCAGCAGTTTAGACATTAATGGCTGTGTGTTGAGTTATTTTGAGGGGGACAGCAAATTTACACTGTTAAATAAGCTGTACATTCACTAGTTTACATTGTAGCAAGGTGTAATTTCTTCAATGTTGTCACATGAAAAGATATAAAAATAATTTACAAAAATGTGAGGGGTGTACTTACTTTTGTGAGATACTGTAATTAGTAAATAGAGTCCACCCGTGTGTATTTTAATCGCAGTATAAATACAGCTGTTCTATGAAGCCCTCAGAGGTTTGTTAGAGAACCTTAGTGCACAAACAGCATTATGAAGGCCAAGGAACCCACCCTAGACAGGTCAGGGATAAAATTGTGGAGAAGTTCAAAGCAGGGTTAAGCTATAGAAAAAATATCCCAAGCTTTGAACATCTCACGGAGCACTATTCAATCCATCATCCGAAAATGGAGAGAGTATAGCACAACTGAAAACCTATCAAGACATGGCCGTCCAACTAAACTGAGAGGCCGGGTAAGGAGAGCACTAATCAGAGAATCAGACACGAGGCGAATGGTAACGCTGGAGGAGCTGCAGAGATCCATAGCTCAGGTGGGAGAATCTGTTCGCAGGACAACTATTAGTCGTGCACTCCAGAAATTTGGCCTTTATTAAAAAAAATGGCAATAAGAAAGCCATTGTTGAAAGAAAGTCATAAGGAGTCCCTTTTGCAGTTTGCGAGAAGCCATGTGGGGGACACAGCAAACATTTGGAAGAATGTGCTCTGGGTCAAATGAGACCAAATTTGAAATTTTTGGCCTAAAAGCAAAATGCTATGTGTGATGGAAAACTAACACTGCACATCACCCTGAACACACCATCCCCACCGTGAAACATGGTGATGGCAGCATCATGCTGTGGGGGGTGCTTTTCTTTAGCAGGGACAGGGAAGCTGGTTAGAGTTGACGGGAAGATGGATGGAGCAAAATACAGGGCAATCTCAGAAGAAAACCTGTTAGATTCTGCAAAAGACTTGAGACTAGGGCGGAGGCTCACCTTCCAGCAGGACAACGACCCTAAACATACAGCCAGAGCTACAATGGAATGGTTTAGATCAAAGCATATTCATGTGTTAGAATGGCTCAAGGCCAGACCTAAATCCAATTGAGAATCTGTGGCAAGACTTGAAAATTGCTGTTCACAGACACTCTTCATCCAATCTGACAGAGCTTGAGCTATTTTGCAAAGAATGGGCAAAAATGTCACTCGCTAGATGTACAAAGCTGGTAAAGACATCCCCAAAAAGCCTTGAAGCTGTAATTGCAGCGAAAGGTGGTTCTACAAAGTATTGACTCAGGGGGGCCGAATACAAATGCACGCCACACTTATCACATATTTATTGTAAAAAAAAAAAATTGAAAACCATTTATTTAGGTTTTTGGTTGTAACATGACAAAATGTGGGAAATTTCAAGGAGTGTGAATACTTTTTCAAGGCACTGTATATAGGACCCCTGTGGCCCGGGTACGCACTAATGGCACCCTGTCCTCCCCCTTTCATCTTTGCAGGGGGACAAGACAGGGTTGAACTTTGTCCCCAGGGTTATCCTACTTCACTCTTCGGACACCGTGTGAAGTTTTATGTTTGAACCTTTGGTAGAGGGCATGTCATTGTACGCAGACAACCCTCTTCTGTATCTACATGATGCCTCAGACTCTCTCACGGCGGCTCTGGCTATCATAGACAGGTATGGTGATTTCTCTGGGGTAAAATATAACTGGAGTAAATCCAATATATTTCCACTAACTGACTTAATTCCCCCCTCCCTCTCCATCCCACTCCTCTGCAATGGGTGTCTCAATTTAAATATCTTGGTATTGTCGCACAAAATGATTTATCCCACTATCTGGCTGATAATTAATATCCTGTGTTGCAGAAGTTAATACTTAAATGCAAGGTATGGAAAACACTTCCCTTGACCCGAGGGATGAGTAAATCTCTTTAAGATGTTTCTTCCCAAATTTTTTTTACATTTTTAGAAATACCCCAACGCCTATTCCAGTTGCATTTTTCAACAAGTTAGATGGGATTATTACATCTTTCATTTGGGCTGGGGTGGTCCCTCGAATAGCTAAACACAAACTGCAGCTCCCTCTCTCCTCTGGGGGACTTGCTTCCGAAAGTACTGCTGGGCGACAGTGTTGGTCACTGTTCACTGGTGGTTTGACAAACTAGGTCTAACCCAGCAGTTAACCTAGAGGATTCAGTCCTGGGATCCTAGTCTGGCCTGGCTAACATGTTCTATAGAGGGACGGAGGCTATACCACAGGCGACGACTCCAATGCGGACAACGGTGCAGGCATGGGAACAAGTAACGGCAGCTATTGGAATGGACAACACTGTCTCCCCCCACACTCCGTTGTGGGGTAATCCTAAACTTCCACATCTTAGGTCCATTCCCGATTCTAGTGTATGGGCCAGGTACAGAATTGTGAAAATACAGCAGATTATGCCAGCTGGCCATTTGCTCCCCTTCCCTACTTTGAAAGCAACCTTTCAACTCCTTTCATAGATGTTATTTTGATACTTGCAATTGAAACAAACAATACAGGCACAGTTCAAGGACAGTCACTGTAACGCCTCATGTAGTAGAAAGGTTTTTTACCACCTGTAACGTGGATAAAATCCTGTGCTCAATATATTTCCGCATCACCTGTGGTGAAACAGACAGGGATCCTCTCCTATTCCACTAATGGAGGGAAAATATCCCTACCCCTAGGGAGGAGGAATGGGACGCAGGAATACAACAGTATATACCATTAATACCAATTCTAGGGATAGATTTATACAGCTTAAATTCCTTCACAGAGCATACTACACCCCTCAACGTCTCTCCTGCATATATCCTGCACACCCAGAGACGTGTCCTAAATGTTAGCAGGCAATTGGGACATATTTTCATGTCATCTAGGAATGTCCACTCATCCAGGATTTCTGTAAGGCAGTGGTACTGGAAATTGATGCGATTACCAATCTTCCTATAATGCTAGACCCCAAAGTGCTCCTCTTGGGTATCAATGACTCAGTATACCCATAAAATGTTACTACTATTTTACTTGTGTTTCTATGATAGAAAGGTAATTCTTAAAAATTGGAAGCTGTCTGCTCCTCCTACGGTTACCCAGTGGAGTCTGTTAATTGACTCCGTCTTACCTTTATACAAACTAACTTACATGGGTCGTAAGTATCCCCAGAAGTTTGGGAATATTTGGAATGCATGGGTTACGCCTAGATCACTTAACCTTTAAATAAATGTTGCTAAAGGGAGGGCCTGGTGTTCCTCCTAGCCATTGGTGTACACCCCCTAGAATTTGGGATAGTTACATAGTCAGGTTGAAAAAAGACACAAGTCCATCTAGTTCAACCAATAAAAAAAATAATAAAATCATACAATCCCATATACACAATCCTTCACCCGCAGTTGATCCAGAGGAAGGCGGAAAACCCCAGCAAAGCATGCTCTAATTTGCTACAGCAGGGGAAAAAATTCCTTCCTGATCCCCTGAGAGGCAACTGGATATTCCCTGGATCAACTTTACCTATAAATGTCAGTACCCAGTTATGTTATGTACATTAAAGGAAAGAATCCAGGCCTTGTTTAAAGCAATCTATTGAGTTGGCCACAACCACCTCTGGAGGGAGTCTATTCCATATTTTCACAGCTTTTACTGTGAAGAAACCTTTCCTTATTTGGAGATGAAATCTTTTTTCCTCTAGACATAGAGTGCCCCCTTGTCCTCTGATGACCTTAAAGTGAATAATTCAACACCAAGTTCACTATATGGACCACTTATGTATTTATACATGTTGATCATATCCCCCTTAATCTCCTCTTCTCAAGAGAGAATAAATTCCATTCCTCTAATCTTGCCTCATAGCTGAGTCTCTCCATGCCTCTTATCAGTTTGGTTGCCCTTCTGTGCAGTTTCTCCAGTTCCCCAATATCCTTTTTGAGAACTGGTGCCCAAAGCTGAACTGCATATTCCAGATGAGGTCTTACTAATGATTTGTACAGGGGCAAAATTATATCTCTCTCTCTCACTGGAGTCCATACCTCTCCTAATACAAGAAAGGACTTTGCTCGCTTTGGAAACCGCAGCTTGGCATTGCATGCTATTAAGCTTATGATCTACCAAAACCCCCAGATCCTTCTCCACTATGGAGTCTCCCAGTTGTACTCCCCCTAGTATGTATGATGCATGCATATTCTTAGCTCCAAAGTGCATAGCTTTACATTTATCAACATTAAACCTAATTTGTCACACAGTTGTCCAATTAAACAGTGCATTGAGGTTGGCTTGTAAGTTGGAGACATCCCGCAAGGACATTATTCCACTGCATAGCTTGGCGTCATCTGCAAACACTAAAATGGTACTTTTAATCCCAGACCCTATATCATTTATAAAGGTATTGCAAAAGTAAGGGTCCCAACTCTGAACCTTGGGGTACACCACTGACAACCTTAGACCATTCAGAGTAAGAATCATTAACCACTACTCTCTAAATTAGTTTTTTAGCCAGTTTTCTATCCATTTACAAATTGATCTGTTCTGCAGACTTTACCTTACACATTAGCCGTGTGTGGGGAACTGTGTCAAACGCTTTTGCAAAATCCAAGTATACCACCTCCACAGCCACCCTCTATCCAAGGTTTTACTTACCTCCTCATAAAAAAAAAAAAAAAAAAAAACATTGTTTGACAACTTCTGTCTTTCATGAATCCATGCTGTCTGTTGCTTACATTTTTTTTTCCAGCAAGAACTCATCTATGTGGTCTTTTATTAAACTCTCCAGTATCTTCCTGACTATAAAAGTTAAGCTAACAGATCTATAGTTACTTGGTAAAGACTTTGATCCCTTTTTAAATATGGGCACCACATTGGCCCTATGCCAATCCAGTGGTACCAGTCCTGTCATTAACGAGTCCCTAAAAATTAGAAACAGTGGCTTTGAAATGACAGAGCTAAATTCTTTTATGATCCATGGGTGAATGCCATCTGGTCCAGGTGCTTTATCCACCTTTTCTCTGTCTAAATATTTCTGGACCATATCAGTTTTTGAGCCATTGTGGATCATTTGGGGCTGTGTCAATACCATCCCCATTATGGACATGAGCTTTCCCATGCTTCTTTGTATACACAGAGCTGAAGAAAGTATTTAATAAATTGGCCTTCTCTTTGGGCCTACATGCTCAGATCTGACCTTTTTACTATTAATATATCTGAAGTTTTTTGGGGGATTTGTCCTACTATCTTTTACAAGCTGTCACTTGCTTTGAATTTTTGCATCCTTGATTTCCTTTTTACATATTCTGTTATATTCTTTGTAACATTTAAATGATGACAGTGTTACTTCTTTTTTTATATTTTTTAAAAGCTCTTTTCTTATTATTTATAGCTTTTTTAACTTTGGCCGTGAGACACATAGGTTTTATTTTTATCCTTTTAAACTTAATGCTCACGGGAATATACTTTGCCAGGAGTTGGCATAGTCTTTTTGAAGAATTCCATCAATACCAATATTCCCTCCCTGTCTAGGTCTTGGAGAGCATCCCTCATCCTTGGAAAATGTGCTCTCTTAAAGTTAAGTGTTTTTATCTTTCCAGTATGGGTTTGTTGCTTACAGCTAACATTAAATGAAATCAAGTTATGGTCACTGCTACCCAGATGTTCTTTTATATGAATATTGGTAATAAGCTCTACGTGGTTTGAGATTACCATGTCCAGCACAGCATCATTCCTAGTTGGGGCCTCAATAAACTGGACTATAAAATGGTCTTGTAATGGGTTTATAAATTTTTGCCCTTTAACTGTCCTAGCAGTGCCATTACTCCAGTCAATTCCCAGGTAGTTAAAATCCCCCATTATTATCACTGTCCCAGCCCTTGCAGCCCTTTCCATCTGTGCAAAGAGCTCAGTCTCCACCTCCTCATTAATACTGGGAGGTCTATAACAAACTCCAATGACAACATTTGTAGTACACACACCCATGTACAGTTCCACCAATAAGGCTTCAGACTCATCACACTCTCCAACTCTCAACCAGGTCATCATTCACACTCACTTTGAGGTCACTTGTCAGAGAAGGGTTTTTTCCAGCCGAATCCGCCATGGTCCTGTGCGTGTGTGTGGTGGATTGGCGCTCCGACGCACACACGCAGCCCGATGGAGCGGCATGTGCGCGCGGTGACCCGCGCACACCGCCGTGACGCTTTGGCGGGGCTATTTAAAACAGTTCTGGAGTCCAAACGGGTTGCTGGTTTGTCGTCAGCTTCCCGTTGGTTCCTGCTTCCTGCTACTGTATCTGATTCCCTGTTGTGACCCGGACTGTTCCTTACTACACTACCATTCTCCCGGATTTGACCCTCGGCCTGTTTAACGGACTTTGCTCTGCCTGCTACAAGTGTTTGACCCTCGGCCTGTGTAACACTTTGCTCTGCCTGCTTCAAGTGTTTGACCCTCGGCCTGTTAACGGATTTGCCTACCTCCTCTTGCTCCTGATCCTTGCCTGTGACTCGGATTACCTACCACACCTGGCATCGGACCCTCAGCCAGTTCTTCAAACCCCTGCAAACCTTGGTCCAGCTCTGCAGTCTTCCTTCAGGAACTCCATACCTGCTGGTGGCCTGTGCTCTTTAACGCCACCCATTCCCTGTATCACCTCCAGGGGGTGGGGTGCGCTTAGTTGCAAGGGCAAACCGCTCTCGGCATCTCGGCCTCGGTAAGTACTCTCCTGACAGTACAAACCAGCCAGATGTCAGAGGCCGACAGAGCACGTTCCCCTCTAGAGATCTTGTGCCAGCAGGTCTCAGCTCTCACCGATGCAGTCCAAAAACTGCAAGAGGGTTACACTCAAATTGATAGCCGCCTTCAGCAATTTTCCGGACCACCTTTACATGCAGCCGCAGCTCCTGCACCTACTAGTGGGGCCTCTGCCTCTCAGACCACCGCAAACCCAACCGTAGTAATGGCGCTCCCTGAGCCCAGGGTCCCTACGCCGGAGCGCTTCTCAGGGGATCGCAAAAAATACAGAGCCTTTAAGAACGCCTGCTCTCTCTACTTAGCCCTTCAGCCCAGGACTTTTTCTTCTGAAGCAGTAAAAGTAGGGTTTGTTATCTCCCTTCTAGCTGAGGAACCACAAGCTTGGGCTCACAGTCTGATGGAACAAAGGAGCCCTGTGTTGAACTCAATCGATTCCTTCTTTGAGAGCATGGCGCAACTTTATGATGATCCGCAGCGCACAGCCACTGCTGAAGCAATTTTACATAGTTTGTCTCAAGGGAGAAGGCCAATAGAGGACTATACTGTGGAATTCTGTAAGTGGGCAGCTGACACTGGCTGGAATGAGCCTGCCTTGAAATACCAGTACCGTCAAGGCCTGTCCGAGGTCCTTAAGGATGAATTAGCCAGGATAGAAACTCCAACCTCTCTAGAGGAGTTGATTCAATCAGCCACCAAGCTAGATAGGCGTTCGCCTTCCAGGTTGGACGCCCTCCAGGCCAATGCCTATTCATTCTCCTTCTCCGACTGCTGCCGCCACTTCAGCTCTTGAAGTCGAGCCTATGCAACTCGGACTGGTCCATGCTCCTCTGACTCCCGAAGAAAGGCAATGCAGACGCCAATCCAACCTGTGCCTGTACTGTGGAGGTTCTGGTCATTTCCTTTGCAGCTGCCCAGTGAGGCCTAGTAAGTCTTACCCACAAAACACTGTAAATTATCAAGCCATTGGTGTGCCTAAGACTTATGTTACCCTCTTTATCTCTCTACAGCTACCGGAAAAGGAAACCTGCCTGTCGGCTATAATTGATTCCCAGAGCTTGTAGTTGCTTCCTAGATATCTCGGTGGCCCAAAACCTACACATTCTTCTTCAGACTAAAGCACAAAGCCTCCTGATACACTTGGCCGATGGGTCTCTCCCTCGTTCTGGACCCATCACCCGAAACCAACCCATCCTTACTACCACGGACTCAGGCCATCAGGAGTTTCTGCGTTTTGACCTCATCCATTCACCTATTTTCCCTACAATTCTAGGGCTGCCCTGGCTCCAGGCACATGAACCTCAAATTAACTGGAACACGAAGGAAGAGTTCTTCTCCTCTCAATATTGCTCCCAGCACTGTTTCATCCCGGCTCCTAGTATCTGCTCAGATATCACACCTTTGATTGACAACCTTCAACATGTTCCCTCAGTATACCTTGGATTCCGGGATGTGTTTGATAAACAAAAGGCTGATTGCTTACCACCTCACCGGTCTTATGATTGCCCTATTGACCTCCTACCTGGCTTCAAAGTCCTTTTTGGCCGCATCTTCCTGTTCTCAGAAACCGAGCTAAAAGCTCTTAAAGATAACATTGATGAAAATTTAGAAAAGGGCTTCATCCACCTTTCCTCTTCACCAGCTGGAGCTGGTATCTTTTTTGTAGAAAAGAAAGATGGGTCCCTAAGGCAGTGTGTGGACTACAGGCAATTAAACATAACTGTCAAAAACCGATATCCGTTACCACTCATTCCCAAGCTGTTCCAGCGGTTCCAGTCGGCCCAAATCTTCTCTAAACTGGATCTTCGGGGTGCCTACAACATCATCAGGATTTGGGCGGGGGCGAGTGGAAGATCGCCTTCAGGTCCAGGTTTGGGCATTACGAGTACCTGGTGATGCCATTTGGGCTATGTAACTCCCCGGCCACTTTTCAATACCTGGTCAACGATATTTTTCGAGAATACATTGACGACTTCCTAGTCATCTACCTGGACGTCATTCTCATTTTCTCTGCTACCATTGTGCTGCATCAAGTCCATGTTAAAAAGGTCCTCATAATACTCAGAAATCATAAACAGTACCTCAAAGCTGAGAAATGCGAGTTTGAGAAGACTGTTGTGCAGTTCCTGGGATTTATCATCTCTACCAACGGGGTTGCAATGGACCCACAAAAAGTCAAGGCAATCCAAGAATGGCCAGCTCCAGACAAAAAGGGGGTACAACGATTCATAGGGATCGACAACTTTTATAGGAGATTTATTGTTGGCCTTTCATCCATTGTGGCGCCCATGACCCAGCTCACGCGCCAACACAACCATTTCCAAGCACAGTAAGCTTTTACCAAGCTAAAAACCTTGTTTACATCCGCACCAATCTTACGACACCCTGATCCGGTCCTGCCATTTGTATTAGAAGTGGATGCTTCGGAAACCGCCACAGGGGCCATCCTCTCCCAGAGACATTCTACATTCTGTAGCCTTCGCATCCAGGAAACTGAGCCCGCCAGAACTAAATTATGACGTAGGTGTAATAGGGAGCTGCTGGCCATCAAGTTCGCCCTTGCGGAATGGTGGTATTTACTAGAAGGTGCATCTCATCCTGTTATGATCTTTACCGATCATAAGAATCTAGAGTACCTCAGAACGGCAAAACGGTTGAGTCCTAGACAAGCCCGCTGGGCTCTCTTCTTCTCTAAATTCAACTTTCACATATCCTATAGACCAGGCTCAAAGAATGGAAAGGCAGATGCGCTCTCTCGTATGTTCTTTGTAAACCCTCAAATGACCGAACCCAGTACCATCCTTTCTCCGCAAAACTTTCCTGTGATCACTCAATCTGACTTAATAACCTCCATCAAATCTTCATCCAGTCTCTGCTCCGGTCCAGAAACACATGCCTTAGAAAAACATGACGACCTGCTCTGGGCCCGAGAGAAAAATTTCGTTCCACGAGACGCAAGGCCTTTGGCTCTCAGAACCTTTCATGATCATAAACTAGCAGGCCACTTCGGAACAAGAAAGACTGTTGAACTGATCTCCCATTCCTTCTGGTGGCCAGGTTGGAGACTGGATCTTAAGGACTATGTCTCTTCTTGCTTGCTTTGTCAGCGCAATAAGGGTCTAAACATCAAATCCTGGGGTCTATTCAAATCCTTGCCCATCCCGGAGCAGCCATGGACAGAAGTGTCAATGGACTTCATTGTAGATGTCACGTACCTGGTAGGTTGTGAGCCTGAAGTGCAGGAAAAGACCTCCCTTACAGCTCCCACTCCCGTTCCCCTGGAATGGAGACAGAGGACCAGGAGTGAAGAGTATTATGGGTGCCTGGCAGGATCAACAGTTGCTGAAAGTCCAGTAGTGATGGCACCCCCTGGAGTCAGTAGCCTGAGGAGTAGACTGAGGACAGAGACTGGAATGCAGGACTGGAACCAGGAACAACAGCAGGTAATAGCAGACTGGAAGCTGGACTGGAACAACAGCAGAAGATAGCCTGGAACACTGGACTGGAACCAGGAACAACAGCAGGTAATAGACTGGAACGCTGGACTGGAACACAGCAGAAGGTAGCCTGGAACGCTGGGCTGGAACACAGCAGAAGGTAGCCTGGAACGCTGGACTGGAACCAGGAACAACAGCAGGCAGTAGACTGGAACGCTGGACTGGAACACAGCAGAAGGTAGCCTGGAACGCTGGACTTGAACCAGGAACAACAGCAGGTAGTAGACTGGAACGCTGGACTGGAACATAGCAGAAGATAGCCTGGAACGCTGGGCTGGAACACAGCAGAAGGTAGCCTGGAACGCTGGACTGGAACCAGGAACAACAGCAGGTAATAGCAGACTGGAACCAGGAACAACAGCAGGTAATAGCAGACTGGAAGCTGATGAAACACAGCGGAGGGTCAACAAGCCGGTGGTCAGTAACGTTCGGACAGCAGAGGTACCAGGGGTAATGCAGAGGGATGGTCAGGCAAGCCAAGAGAGTCTGGTGCAGGCAGATAGCAGGATCGTCAAACAGGAAGCCGGGTCAGATAACAGGAAACACAGATCAGATCAGGTAACACTCACAGAACGCTGTAGAGCAGACAGCAGGGATGGAGTGTGACAGGCAGGTTTAAATAGCCCGCCTGACACCAGCGGGAGCGCGTGCCCGTGCGTGACCGCACCCGTGAACGCGCGCGCATGCGCAATGGGACCCGTGGCCGGGTTCCCGTGCGCCTGGGACGCCGGTTACTGGCAGGATCTTTGTGACAGTAGACCTACCTGCTTCGGGGGGGGGGGGGTTTACCACCATTCTGTTCACTGTTGACCACCTCTCCAAGATGGCGCATTTCCTGTCCATGGTGGGCACCTCTTCTGCTTCAGATACGGCCAATATCTTTCTTAAGGAAATAATTAGACTTCATGGGGTGCCTAAGAGCATCGTTTCGAACAGAGGTGTCCAGTTCACCTCCAAGTTTTGGAAGGAGGTCTGCAAAACCTTGGAAATAAAGATTTTCCTCTCCTCTGAGTACCATCCCCAGAGCAACGGCCAGACGGAGAGGACAAATCAGACCCTGGAGCAGTACCTCCGTTGTTTCTGTTCTGGTTCTCAGGATGATTGGGCGTCTCTCCTGCCGTATGCTGAGTTTGCATACATAGTTACATAGTAGGTGAGGTTGAAAAAAGACACAAGTCCATCAAGTCCAACCTATGTGTGTGATTATATGTCAGTTTTACATTGTATATCCCTGTATGTTGCGGTCATTCAGGTGCTTATCTAATAGTTTCTTGAAGCTATCGATGGTCCCCGCTGAGACCACTGCCTGTGGAAGGGAATTCCACATCCTTGCCGCTCTTATGCCCCGTACACACGGTCGGATTTTCCGATGGAAAATGTCCGATCGGAGCGTGTTGTCGGAAATTCTGACCGTGTGGGCTCCATTGGACATTTTCCATCGGATTTTCCGACACACAAAGTTGGAGAGCAGGAGATAAAATTTTCCGACAACAAAATCCGTTGTCGGAAATTCCGATCGTGTGTACACAAATCCGACGGACAAAGTGAAAGCTATTGGCCACTGCCCCGTTTATAGTCCCGACGTACGTGTTTTACGTCACCGCGTTCAGAACGATCGGATTTTCCGACAACTTTGTGTGACCGTGTGTATGCAAGACAAGTTTGAGCCAACATCCTTGGGAAAAAATCCTAGGATTTTGTTGTTGGAATGTCCGAAAAAAGTCCGACCGTGTGTACGGGGCATAACAGTAAAGAACCCTCTACGTAGTTTAAGGTTAAACATCTTTTCTTCTAATTTTAATGAGTGGCCGCGAGTCTTATTAAACTCTCTTCTGCGAAAAGTTTTATTTCTATTGTAGGGTCACCAGTACGGTATTTGTAAATCGAAATCATATCCCCTCTCAAGCGTCTCTTCTCCAGAGAGAATAAGTTCAGTGCTCGCAACCTTTCCTCATAACTAAGATCCTCCAGACCCTTTATTAGTTTTGTTGCCCTTCTTTGTACTCGCTCCATTTCCAGTACATCCTTCCTGAGGACTGGTGCCAAGAACTGGACAGCATACTCCAGGTGCGGCCGGACCAGAGTCTTGTAGAGTGGGAGAATTATTGTTTTATCTCTGGAGTTGATCCCCTTTTTAATGCATGCCAATATTCTGTTTGCTTTGTTAGCAGCAGCTTGGCATTGCATGCCATTGCTGAGCCTATCATCTACTAGGAACCCCAGGTCCTTTTCCATCCTAGATTCCCCCATAGGTTCTCCCCCCAGTGTATAGATTGCATTCATATATTTGCCACCCAAATGCAATATTTTACATTTTTCTACATTGAACCTCATTTGCCATGTAGTTGCCCACCCCATTAATTTGTTCAGATCTTTTTGCAAGGTTTCCACATCCTGGGGAGAAGTTATTGCTCTGCTTAGCTTAGTATTGTCTGCCAATACAGAGATTGAACTGTTTATCCCATCCTCCAGGTCGTTTATGAACAAATTAAATAGGATTGGTCCCAGCACAGAACCCTGGGGAACCCCACTACCCACCCCTGACCATTCCGAGTACTCCCCATTTATCACCACCCTCTGAACTCGCCCTTGTAGCCAGTTTTCAATCCATGTACTCACCCTATGGTCCATGCCAACAGACCTTATTTTGTACAGTAAACGTTTATGGGGAACTGTGTCAAATGCTTTTGCAAAATCCAGATACACCACGTCTACGGGCCTTCCTTTATCTAGATGGCAACTCACCTCTTCATAGAAGGTTAGTAGATTGGTTTGGCAAGAATGATTCTTCATGAATCCATGCTGATTACTGCTAATGATACCATTCTTATTACTAAAATCTTGTATATAGTCCCTTATCATCCCCTCCAAGAGTTTACATACTATTGATGTTAGGCTAACTGGTCTGTAATTCCCAGGGATGTATTTTGGGCCCTTTTTAAATATTGGTGCTACACTGGCTTTTCGCCAATCAGCTGGTACCATTCCAGTCAGTAGACTGTCTGTAAAAATTAGGAACAACGGTCTGGCAATCACTTGACTGAGTTCCCTAAGTACCCTCGGATGCAAGCCATCTGGTCCCGGTGATTTATTAATGTTAAGTTTCTCAAGTCTAATTTTAATTCTGTCCTCTGTTAACCATGGAGGTGCTTCCTGTATTGTGTCATGAGGATAAACACTGCAGTTTTGGTTACTGAAGCCCCCCGATTCACTTGTGAAGACTGAGGAGAAGAATAAATTCAATACCTTCGCCATCTCCCCATCCTTTGTAACCAGATGCCCTTCCTCATTCTTTATGGGGCCAATATGGTCTGTCCTCCCTTTTTTACTGTTTACATACTTAAAGAATTTCTTGGGATTTTTTTTTTGCTCTCCCCCGCTATGTGTCTTCCATATTCTATCTTAGGCGTCCTAATTGCACCCTTACATTTCTTGTTGCATTCTTTATAAAGTCTGAATGCTGATGATGATCCCTCAACCTTGTATTTTTTTGAAGGCCTTCTCCTTTGCTTTTATATGCATTTTTACATTGGAGTTAAGCCATCCAGGGCTTTTGTTCGCTCTTTTAAATTTATTACCCAATGGGATACATCGGCTAATGCCCTTATTTAATATGCTCTTAAAGCAAACCCATCTCTCCTCCGTATTCTTTGTTCCTAATATTTTATCCCAATTTATGCCTTTTAGCAAGGTTTGTAGTTTAGGGAAGTTGACTCTTTTGAAATTCAGTGTATTTGTATTCCCTTTATGTTTCCTATTTGTGTGATTTATACTGAAACGAATTGATCTGTGATCGCTGTTACCTAAATTGCCCCGTATTTCCACATCTGTGATCAGGTCTGTATTGTTGGTAATCAGTAGATCCAGTAATGTTTTATTTCTAGTTGGTGCGTCTACCATCTGACCCATAAAATTGTCCTGCAAGACATTAAGGAACTGGCGAGCCTTAAATGAATGCATGGTTCCCTCCGCCCAGTCTATGTCTGGATAATTAAAATCCCCCCATTATAACACTTCCCATCCTTGCTGCTAATCCAAATTGTGATAGGAGATCTGTCTCCACTTCCTCCCTCAGGTTAGGGGGCCTTTAGCATACTCCCAGTATTATTTTCCCCTTAGCCTCATCCTTTTGGAGCTCTACCCATAAGGATTCCACCTCCTCCCTAGCTCCCTCAGTGATGTCATCTCCCACATTCACTTGTACATTATTCTTGATATATAGGCATACCCCTCCCCCTTTTTTACCCTCTCTATCCTTGCGGTAAAGGGTATACCCTTGAATGTTTGCCAGCCAGTCATGAGAGCTGTTGAACCAGGTCTCTGAAATTCCCACAAAATCCAAATCCTCCTCGTACAACAGTATCTCTAGTTCACCCATCTTGTCCTCCATGCTACTGGCATTGGTGAACATGCCACATAGTTTAGACCGGTCGCATATTGTCCTTGTATTGGGTGTTTCGAGATTGCAACTAGGACTTGCTACTATACTTACCTTGTGTTTTTGTGCTTTGGTTAACCTACCACTAATGCCCCCAATACTACCCTCTGGAATATCCTCCGTGCTGACCATCTCTACCTCTGGACCCTCCCCCCCATCGCCTAGTTTAAAAAACCCTCAAATTTTTTGGCCATCTTCATTCCCAGCAGATCTGCACCCTCCTCATTTAGGTGCAGTCTGTCCCTTCTATAGTACCGGTTATCGACTGAGAAGTCGGCCCAGTCCTCCAGGAACCCAAACCCCTCCTTCCTACACCAGCTCTTCAGCCACTTGTTTACTTCCCTAATCTCCCTCTGCCTTTCTGGTGTGGCTCGATGTACTGGTAGTATTCCTGAGAATACTACCTTGGAGGTCCTTTTCTTCAATTTAGCTCCTAAGTCCCTAAAATCGTTCTTTAGGACACTCCATCTGCCTCTGACTTTGTCATTGGTGCCAACGTGCACCATGACAGCTGGGTCTTCCCCAGCCCCTCCCAGTAATCTGTCCACAAGATCCGTGATGTGCCGAACCCGAGTGCCCGGTAGACAATATACTGTTCGGTGCTTCAGGTCTTGGTTACAGATTGCCCTCTCTGTCCTTCTAAGAATTGAGTCCCCTACCACCAGAATCTGTCTTTCCTTTCCCTTTGCTGCCCCCCCACTCTCACTGGAGGAGTTCTTCCCCCGGAAGCTAGGAGAGTCCCTCAGCTCCAGCAGTGCTGGTCCCTGACTGGTTTCACCAATGTCACTCAATGGAGCGTACTTATTGGGATGCTCCAGTCCTGGATCAGCCTCCCTGGCACTTCCCCCTCTACCCTTCCTGACTGTCACCCATCTACTCTTTGCTAGTGCCTGCACCTCTTTGTATCCACCCGCCTCTGTGCTGGCCCCTGCCGTGTACGTTCCTGGCTCTCCTTTAGTATGGAGGGACTTCTCAGTGCTGATAGTTGCTTCCCCAGATTCAGAACCTGGGCTTCCAGGGAAACAATGTGCTTACATTTTGCACAGCAGTATTCGCCCTCGATCGGATGATCAAGGAACGCATACATGCAGCAAGATGTACAAAGAGTCGCCTCTCCACACCGTACCTATTAAATTTAGTGAGGATTGGGGATTATACCCTGTCCAAATTACCTAACAGCTAGCTTCCTGGCACTAATACTCAAGACAATACACAGGTACACAAGACAATACACAGGTACACAACAAGACAATACACAGGTATTCACAGACCTACGTGCACTCGCAATACACAAGTATACAGTACACAATACACAAGTACCAACGATCCACACACACTACAGACAACACTCAGGTACTCACACTACACAGGTACTATGACCCCTGTTATAACCTCCTGTTTTAAACTCTGGTTTTAACTCACCACTTAGACCAGTTCCACTTGGACTGAGTTCCAACAGCCTCAATAGGAGTCCTACACAAAGTTATATAGGCCTCAAGCACCTGTGAGCAATTAACCACTCCCCTTAATTGGTAGTCACTTAGACCAGTTCCACTTGGACTGAGTTCCAACAGCCTCACAATAACTCCATTCACTCCACTGCTAATCAAACACCCTTTTGGGCAAACTTTGGGTTCCACCCTCCTTTCCTCCCTAACACCATCCCTGAAATGTCTGTTCCTGCCGTTCAAGACCGGATAGCCTCCATCCAATCTAACTTTCAAAGAATTCAGGATACCTTACAGAAAGCTCAGAACAGTTATAAGAGACAGTATGACCGAGGAAGGAAGGAGAACCCAGTCTTCAAGGTTGGCGAGGAAGTCTGTCTGTCAACTGCAAATCTTAGATTACCTCTGCCCTCAAGGAAATTTGGGCCAAAGTTCATTGGGCCTTTTAAAGTTAGGAGGATGATCAATCCTGTGGCATTTGAGCTGGCACTACCAACCTCTTACAAGATACACCCAGTATTCCACGCATCCCTGCTGAAGCCCGTGGTGGCCGGCTCTTTCCCTGGGAGAAGGGAGCCTCCTCCCCCGCCAGTTAAAGTGGACGGGGAGAACGAATTTGAGTTGTAGGAAGAGGGGCAGACAACTCCAATATCTAATTCAGTGGAAGGGATACCCTCCTGAGGACAATTCCTGGGAGCCCGCTAGGAATCTGCATGCCCCACATTTAATTCAAGCCTTCCACCGGGAACATTCAGAATTGATGTCCAGTCTGGGCGTCCGGAGTCCGCCCCTCGGGGGGGCACTGTCAGAGAAGGGTTTTTTCCAGCCGCATCCGCCATGGTCCTGTGCGTGTGCACGGTGGATTGGCGCTCCGACGCACACACGGCCCGATGGAGCGGCGTGTGCGCGCGGTGACCCACGCACGCCCGTCGTAACGCTCTGGCGGGCTATTTAAAACAGTTCTGGCGTCCAATAGGGTTGCTGGTTTGTCGTCAGCTTCCCGTTGTTTCCTGCTTCCTGTTACTGTATCTGATTCCCTGTTATGACCCGGACTGTTCCTTACTACGCTACCATTCTCCAAGATTTGACCCTCGGACTGTTTAAAGGACTTTGCTCTGCCTGCTACAAGTGTTTGACCCTCGGCCTGTTTAACGGATTTGCCTACCTCCTCTTGCTCCTGATCCTTGCCTTTGACTCGGATTACCTACCACACCTGGCATCGGACCCTTAGCCAGTTTTTCAAACCCCTGCAAACCTTGGTCCAGCTCTGCAGTCTTCCTTCAGGAACTCCATACCTGCTGGTGGCCTGTGCTCCTTAGCGCCACTCATTCCCTGTATCACCTCCAGGGGGTGGGGTGCGCATAGTTGCAAGGGTGAACCGCTCTCGGCATCTCGGCCTCGGTAAGTACTCTCCTGCCATCACTTCTCACATGGAGACAGACACCATCACCCCTCCATTTTACCCTGTATTTCCCAAAGAGCATAGCCAGGAATATTAATAGCCCACTCGTGAAGAATGAAGCCAAGATTCAGAAATACCAATTAAATCATAGTTCCCCTCATGCTTCCAACGCACCTATTTTGCTTGGGAGACTTCTGGCATTGGTGAACAAACATTTTAACGCATTGTCACATTTTGCACACGTATGTTGCATATTTTTTATTTTAGTATAAATAGTACCATTTCCAAGGGTTGTTTGCAAACCTTCAAAACATCTGCCATAGCCCCAATTCCACCCACCAATAGGGGCTGACCCTATCTGTCCCATTATATACTAATTCACCCTCCCTCCTCAATCCTAGTTTAAATACTGCTCCAGCCTTCCCATAAACCTCTCCCCCAGCACAGCAGACCCCCTTCCATTTAGGTGCAAACCATCTTTTCTGAAACTTTGTTTATAAGTAAAAATTAGCATTTTTTGCTAGAAAATTTCTTAGAACCCCCAAACATTATATATTTCTTTTAAAGCAGAGGCCCTAGAGAATAAATTGGTGGGTGTTGCAATTTGTATGTCACGCAGTATTTGCGCAGCGGTTTTTCAAACGGTCGGTGTTATCAGATGCTTTCCTTTTCAGACCATTGGTTCCAAAAAACAATACTAGGATGATGTCTGCAGCTTTCCCTGGGAGAAGCCTGGAAAATAAGCTCAGGAACAGGAAATATGCACTCACACAGGCAGGTTTCCAGTATTTACATTGTCACGAGTACAGGCCCATTAGAAATTCCTGCACCTAATTTATGAAAGCCTTGTTACACAGTTTTGGAAATAGTTTGGGTAGTTCTCATTTGCGTCACTTTCACATTGGCTTGAAATACAGCCAGTTTGTAGATAGTGAAACTGGAGGTAATTAAGACCAACACTAAGCTGGCGTACACAGACAGGCCAGACTTGTCAGGAGGGGGTGTTGTGTGTTAAGTTATTCCTGTGTGTAAGTTTGCTACATTGGTTGCAGGCCATCAGCGTCCACTGACACGGGGCTGAACTTGGAAAAGACATTGCCTGATGGGGATGCTGAAATACTAGTTGCATAGCTGATTCTATAGCTGCTATACAGCCAGCTAACCATTAGCTGTCAATCACAAGGGAGACAACTAATCTCTCTGAGTTCTCCATCAGACAGGTACATGAATCTATTGCAAGAACCGACAACTGTCTACTGAAAGGATTAGTTCAAGGTATCACCACAGGATGGCACTGTGGATACCAAAATTAATCAAATTATGCCACCTCCCTTAAATTAGAGATATGGATAGAGAAGTAATAACACAATTCTTATTGCAATAGCAAATTATTTTTCTATCAGTCTTAGTGGGAGTTGAGCATGTTTTGCAGTAGCTTGGCTCTACATGTTACGCATATATATATATATATATATATATATATATATATATATATATACGCTTCTTCAGGAGCTTAGGCGTACATTAATGCGTTCATTACATAGGGTATGGCAACAAGGTAGATAACAAAATAGGTAGACATCAAAATAGTTAGATATTCAGGGCTACTGCAGATGTAACGGGTACGTGCAAGCAAAGTGGTGACCAGTCCACAATAATAATTCCCAGTTGAGCAGTGATTATGTGGTTACCACAATATAGTAAGGTGGGTAAAGGAAAGGTACATCACAAGCCTGTGACTCCTAGACAATAATTGGAGCTGCAGAGGGTCTCTGAAGAGAGAGATGTGCCTCATAAGATATAGTATTTGAAAATCAACATATCATAGGTGTATGGATGCTAAATATCTTCCGCTGCTGTTGTAATTGTGTAATTGTGTTATCCATAACACCATCACATTCTGTGATCACGGGAGCGGGAGCACGGGAGTTGATTTTCAACTACTATATTTTACGAGGAACAACTGGACTGCACAGTCACATTATATACTCTGCACAACTGTTGTAACAGAATATCTATGTCTAAATGAATATCTATTTTGGTGGCTTAACTGGGCTTTCATTTACCAGCATTATTATTTTGATTCGGGTAACAGAACCTCACCTGTTTACGCAGCTTTGGGGCTCTTGACAACTTCATCAAAGTCAAATGAGGTACAAAATCTTTACTTCCAATAACAGCAATACCCTTTTCTTCAAATATCTTCCCCATAGTTTCTGGAGGAACACCAATCTGTAATTAGGCGTGTACACACACAGTAATGCACTCACAAAGTCATGCACCATCCCTCCATAATAAAGTGCATTAGATGGTCAAAAGAACTCACATTATCAATAGAATGTTGGTTCAGATACCTTGCAATGTTTTTCCTTTGAATCGCAATTGCATCCTCAAATCAAATCATTCTTTCTTTATTCAATTGCAACTTTTTTGCTCCTCCTCATAAAGATGACCGATTTGTGGGCATTACTGTAGTTGTGCTCTGCATCGTGATTGTGCTGACACCTCCAACTGACACCCTAGCTAGCCTCTCCCTGCATATACACTGACTTGGCATACACAGACTGGGCTGTGAGCAGAGCTCTGCTGTGATTGCACCTGTGTTATAAAGTGTATATGACAAAGTCCCCCTCCCGCATTCCGTGGGAACAGTGCTAGTCTCAGACAAGAGCATGGAGCCAAAGACAAGAGTTGTCAATAATGCCACATCACATATTGGTTTCCTTGATATTGTGTGGTCGAAACATGGTTGGGAGAGAGGGGAGGTTTACTGTTTAACACAATATCTGGGCTTCTACAGCTCATGGAAAGATGGGAAGTAGTTTACATACACCTAACCAAAAAGTGCAGCTTGCTAATTCTCGCACTAAACCAATGACTGCTGATCTTAGGGTAGAAGTCAAAAGTTCTATACCCATTAGTTAAGTTGACTTCTTCTGTCAGTGTTGCTTACAACAGTATTCATTAGTAACAATGCACTTTGATATAAAACCACATCCACATCCATCTACTAATTATAGGAAGATTACTTTGGCTGCTGTAGGGGTTAGCAACACCCACTGTATCAGAAAAAGGCATATCAAATATGTATCCAACCTGAAGTTATATGCTGTAGGCGTTCTTGTCACTTTCATCCTTTCTGCCCTATTTTTTTAAGCACATTTATGCCATTTTTACTGGTTACAGTGTCCCATGCAAGCCTGCCTTTCTCTTTTGTGTTTTTTAATATAAAATGTTTTGAGATTTTTGTGGATCTAGTGATATAAATAAAGATGAGCTATAGCTAAAATATTTTTTTCTCTCTTTGCATAGAGTGGTAAAGTGTTAGAGCCTCAGGTTTTCATTGCTGATAAGAACAGCAGTGCGCAATCTGAGTGTAGTATATTATTGTTAATATACTACACTCAGTGTGCGCACTGCTGTTCTTATTTGTTTGCCTAGAGATACTTCAGTCAGAGGTGCTGCATCTGGTGCATTGAGATCAGTGGAAGGTTACCCTGAACGCTCCATTTGGACTCTGAACTTTTCGCTTTTCTGCATAGAAATGTATGTACACACAACACTTATTGCGCAATATATCCCATTACTACTGTATAGGTTTTCATTGCTGCTTCTTTCCTTGCTGAAGATATTTTGACACACTACCTGGCATGAAATCTTAACAAGTGAGAGGAAGTCTCCCCAAAAGCGAGGGCAAAACCCATATTTCAAAATTATCACTGGAACAGGTGTCCTCAGTAAGAGAATTCCGCTCTACTCCTGTTCTATTAAGAATTGTAAAAACTGCAGTCACAACTAATCACTTAATTTGAGTGGAAAATGCCTTTAACAAGGAAAAAATGCCTATTTCTATCGTATATTACAGTTCACAGAGCAGCCATTACTATCTGGGTTATACGCCACCTATAGGTGAATAGACACTGGTAGATCAATCAGATCAAACAGGAAGTCCTCCCCTATATAACCCTTCTACACAGGAAGTACTTCATTTTTTTGCAAGTGTCTGTAAGGTGGTGGTCACTGATGTGATATATGTGCTCTGGGAGCATACTTCGAGGTCTGGACGGTTCTTTTTAGAATCATGGACTTTATTCGGATCCATTCAAAAGAGCTGTCAACGAAAATGGATGTGTCAGAAACCACGAATCAGACCGAGACAGCAGTAGTTAATCATACTTGTTTAATAATAAAAAGGTAAACAGAGTAAGCGTAGTCAATACATAGCCAGAGTTCAGTAACCAGATCGGGTAGTCAGCCAATGTCAGAGAGCCAGAGATCAACGTAGTAGTACAGCAAGCAGGATCAGGAGACAGAAGGGACGTCAGCCGAGCAAGTCTTCAACAGGAATGCAGGAGAAAGTCTCTGAGATGTGACCAAAGGCGAAGGCAGAGATGAAGTGAGCTGGACGGCTTTAAGTAGTGAGGAGCAGACGAGCAGATCATCAACAGCTGAGTCATTGTGGAGAGAAAGGAGCTGGCAATTAGCTGACAGCTGAGCCCAGTCCTAACAGGATGGTACCCAAGCCTCATTGGACAGGAGAGAAGATTCCTCAAGGTTTGTCTGTAATGCAGCCTTGCAGCACTGGACCCTGCATAATGGAACCCTGTGCAGTGTTTGTTCTGACCAAGGTATTTTCCTGCAGGGTGCTATACAGGTTCAGGGGAGTAGACCGCAGCTTAAGGGGGACCCAGTCCCTGAAGGTCTTTCATAACAAATCTCGCACTGATGGGTGAAGGCTTGACTCCTGTTAAATGCAGAATCCTGCAGCAGGAATGGTAAGTGTGCATGTTGCAGTTTCTCTTAAAAAAAAAAAAAAAGAAGATCTGACTGTCTGTTTTTTTTCCCGGTGGCCACTGGGGGCAGTGTGCTGTTCATGCTCTGTGTACTTCTCAGGAGCTTTTGGGCTGCAGTGTCTCCTCCAGCCACTAGAGGGCGTGGGTTCACTCAGCATGGCCTAATCCTGTATAGACAGGAAGTAGAAGGGTGGCCATTTTCTGGTGGACCATGTGGGCTGAAGGATCAGCAAGGCCTCTGAAGCATAACTTCGGCCATGGCTATATAAGAGCTATGTAATCAGATAAGTCATAATTATATACTACAAAAAAGGTATTCTTGGATACTTACTGCTTAATCCTGGGGGCTTGTGCAACTATCTGTCGATACACCACTGAACGGGCATCAGTACATTTTAAGGAGTTGTGTCTCCAGTATAATGTGCGCTGTTGGGAAGCAGCATAGAGGTTGCATTGTTTGCGTCAAACACTTGTTGTGTGGGACGCGTGTTTGCGTCAAACACATGTTGCGTGGGATGCGTGTTTGCGCTAAACACATGTTGTATGGGACGTGTGTTTGCGTCAAACACATATTGCGTGGGATGCGTGTTTGCGTCAAATACATATTGCGTGGGACGCGTGTTTGCGTCAAACACATATTGCGTGGGACGCGTGTTTGCGTCAAACACATATTGCGTGGTACGCGTGTTTGCGTCAAACACATGTTGCATGAGGCGCGTGTTTGCCTCAAACACGTTGCATGAGGCGCATGTTTGCGTCAAACACGTTGCATGAGGCGCATGTTTGCGTCAAACACGTTGCATGAGGCGCATGTTTGTGTACATGTTTGCATAGTACTTGTTGCATAGATACATGGTTTGTATGTCACATAGACACATGTTGGATGTTTGCATAGATACAGGTTTACATACACATGTCGAATAGACACATGGTCACAAACACATAGTCACATAGATACATGTTGTATGTTTGCACAGACTCATGTTTGCATAAACACGTTTACACATAAACACATGCTTGCTTACTAGCATAAATACGTTTGCAAGAGCACGTTTGCATAAATGCATATTCTATAAACGCATGTTTACATAACTTGAACTGCATACATATGTGTTTTTTTGCATTGAACTGCATAACTATGTGCTTAGTTACATTAACCACTTCAGCCCCGGAAAGGATTTACCCCCTTCCTGACCAAGCCCCTTTTTGCGATACGGCATTGCGTTGCTTTAACTGACAATTGCGCGGTCGTGCGACATTGTACCTAAACAAAATTGACATCCTTTTTTCCCAAAAATAGAGCTTTCTTTTGATGCTATTTGATCACCTCTGCGGTTGATGCGGTTTTTGCTATAATAAATATCCCTAAAAAATATATAAAAATATAAAAAAAACTAATTTCTTCCACAGTTTAGGCCCATATGTATTCTTCTACATATTTTTGGCAAAAAAAAAAAAAAAAAAAATCGCAATAATCGTATATTAATTGGTTTGCGCAAAATTTATCATGTCTACAAAATAGGGGATAGATTTATGGCATTTTTATTAGTAATGGCGGCGATTTTTATTGTGACTGTGACATTGCAGTGGACAGATTGGACACTTTTGACACAATTTTGGGACCATTGGCATTTATACAGCGATCAGTGCTATAAAAATGCACTGATTACTGTGTAAATGTCACTGGCAGGGAAGGGGTAAACACTAGGGGGCAATCAAGGGGTTAACTGTGTTTTCCTTAGCATGATCTAACTGTAGGGGGATGGGCTCAGTACAACATGGCAGATGACTGCTCCCGATCACTGGGAGCAGTAGATCCCTGTCATGTTGCTAGGCAGAACAGGGAAATTCCTTGTTTACATATGCATCTCCCCGTTCTGCCACTCCATGCCAGAATCGTGGGCCACCGGCTGACATCGAGTCAGCGGGACCCGCGAGCACGCGTCCGCTTGCCGCAGATGACCCAGCAACGTACGGGTACGTTGTTTTACGCACCCGTGCCACTTTGCCGATGTACATCGGCGTGAGCGGGTCGGCAAGTGGTTAAACTGTATAGATATGTGCTTATTTGCATTAAATTTCATATATAGATGCATGAACAGCAAGAATACTTATATACCTGCATGTTTGCATACCTAGGTACTTACATAATGGCATACCTGGGTACCTGCATACTTACATACCAACGGGGTTGTAGAGAGGTCGACTAACGTTGTTGTAGGCCTGCATGCTTGGGGAACTGCATATTCCTTTTTAGCTAATATAGTCGCTACATTATTTACCTGTTGGACCAGCTAAATTACTCCAGAAGGGAGAGGTGGCAGGGTGAGGCAGGTACACTGCCCTCAGGTCCAGTGATCTGGCGGTGTTCACATCTCCTGTTGGACCAATGGCATTAGGGGTATCTGGGCCACTGTGGCGCCTGATCTTGGATCAAGCCTGGTTGGTACTTGGATGGGGGACTGCCCGGGAATTTCAGGGGCTGTAAGCTTTTTCCCTCCTAAGTGAGGGAGGCATCTGAGGCTGTTGTGTTTTGAGAGTATCTCAGACCAGATTTTAGGGCAGTCTTTGAGGTGGTTCGCTCCATCTTTAGCTGGCTGAAACCTGGTAGGTTAAGTACATCTCTTGGGACTGCCTGGGTCTGCCACAGAGTCGTCAGTCATTTGCCTTGCATTGGATCTAGAAGTTATGGGCTCATTATTGTAAAACAATTAAATTGTAGCGGTTCCAAAACCAAATAGGGACATGTGGTCTATCTGAAGCTGCTGGGCATCCTTCTGTTTTGGGTAGATTTTGCAAGAGGTAGATTTTTGGGTCCATAATCATCAGTAAATGCATATCTTTATGTGCTTGTTTGTTTCCAGGCTCATCAAAGATTTCTGTAATTGCAGTGGAAAGCCTTTTTCTATTTTGTGAAACTGCCCTTCAGGCTGGCCAAAGCTCCTGAGGGTTCACAAAGCTCCTGGCCCCGGTGCTGGACTTGCTGAAGATACAAGGGGTGTCAATCTTCATATACCTCAATAGTCTTTGCTCAGGAAGCAGTCGATTCCAGGGTTTCCTTCGATACATTTCTGCAGGAAGAAGTTGTATCTAAGTCGAAGCACGTTCCCTACGTACTGTCTTACTGTCCAGGTCTTTTGTAGAGGATCATTCTCTCTGTCTGGAACTTGTAGATCCAGGCATTAGATTGCCGGAGGGCTCCGTTCCCAGGGTATTGCAAAGCTAAAATTGGTGGTTGACGATTCAGAATCTGGAAAAGGTGAAATTCTTCCTTTCAGGGGTTTGGAAGATAACCACTGATGCCAGTCTTTCCAGTTGGTTTCAAGGTGGCTACAGTTCAGTGGAATTGGTCTCTACAGAAGAGAATACTGCCCATCAATATCTTGGAACTTTTGGCCGTACGCCTTGCTCTGGATGATGGGACAAACCAGTTGTAGGTTCAATCCGGAAATGCCTCTACAGGGGCATATATATCAACCACCAGGGCGGCACCGGGAGTCATGCGGCTCAGGAAGGTGAACCACATTGTGTCTGGGACAGCACAAGTAGTGCTGTCTCTATCCCCAGTGCATATTCCAAATATAGAATAGTGGCAGGGGGAACTTTGCTGGTGGATCTACTAGATTCCAAGTTCTCCAACAAGTTGGAACAGGTTGTGTGTCTGGGACGAGAGTCCCACTGGCAATAGGGAGAGATGTACTGGCAACACCTTAGGGACCAGTTCTCCCTTATTTGACGCTTTCCCTCTTTCACGACTACTGCCACATCTTTTGCGAAGAATTTCGAGAGGTGGTAACACTGATAATTGTTAGCCGAATTAGCCCAGGAAGGCTTGATACACTGAAATAGTGAGTCTTGCGGGGGTCGCTCCTTGGACACTTCCAGTCCAGCGTATCTGGAAGTCCTGTATCCCCGCACGGTTGAGACTCTGGAAGCCAGCTTCAGGGAACTTCAATTACAGGACTTGGAAATATTGTATGCCTGGGGTGAAGCCAGGAAGTGGCACCCGCAGAAATATATGTGAGTGGAAGATTTTTTTTCTTTCTGCAATCGGTAGGGGAAAGGAGATTGGCCTTAAGTAGTTTGTCCCTATACATTTTTTTTTCCAGAGGCCGTTGTTTCTCACTCCTTGATTCATACGTCATACAGCGTGTAACGTAGGCAGTCCCACCAGTCAGGCCACTCTTGTGTCCTTGGGACTTGAATTTGATCTTGACTGTCCTTGCAGAGGCCACTTTTTGAACCAATTGGGAGACACTGTTAGTCCTTTATCTCGGAAGGTGGCTTCTTTGGTTGCTATCACTTCACTAAGGGAAGTGTCAGAGCTTGCGGCTCTTTCATGCAAGGAGCAGCTCTTGGTCTCACATCACGATAAGGTAATGTTGCATCCTCATCCATCTTTATTGCCTAGAGTGATTTCTAGTTTTCACTTGAATCGGGACAGTGTCTTGCCTTTTATTTTTCTCCTAATCCATAGTCTGCATGAGAAATATTACTACATACTCTAGAGGTAGTTCAGGCGCTCAGGTTCTAATTGAGTTTTGGGCACAAGTCGGAATCCTGGTTGGTGCTGCCAAAAGATCCCAGGAAGGGCTGGCGGCATCCAGGTCGAATATTTAGCAGTGGATCTGTTAGTTTATCATTGATGCCTATGGTTTAACCACTTCAGCCCCGGAAGAGTTGGCTGCTCAATGACCAGGCCATTTTTTGCTATAAGGCACTGCGTCGCTTTAACTGACAATTGCGCGGTTAATTCCGGCACTGTACCTAAACAAAATCTATGTCCTTTTTTCCCCACAAATAGAGATTTCTTTTGGTGGTATTTGATCACCTCTGCGTTTTTTATTTTTTGCGCTATAAACAAAAGAAGAGCGACAACTTTGAAAAAAACACAATATCTTACTTTTTGCTATAATATACATCCCACGTTTTTCAAAAAAACATATTTTTTTCCCTCAGTTTAGGCTAATATGTATTCTTCTACATATTTTTGGTAAAAAAAAAAAAAAAATCGCAATAAGCATATATTGATTGGTTTGCGCAAAAGTTATAGCGTCTACAAAATGGGGGATAGATTTATGGCAGCGATCTATCGGGACTGCGATATTGCAAATTGGACACTTTTGACACATTTTTGGGACCATTGACAATTATACAGCGATCAGTGCTATAAAAATGCACTGATTACTGTATAAATGTCACTGGCAGGGAAGGGGTTAACACTTGGGGGAAATCAAGGTGTTAACTGTGTTCCCTCAGCATGTTCTAACTGTAGGGGGGATTGGCTCAGTAGAACATGGCAGATGACTGCTCCCGATCACTGGGAGCAGTAGATCCCTGTCATGTTGCTAGGCAGAACAGGGAAATGCCTAATCACTAGGAACAGTCGATCACTCTGAACTACCCTGTCAGAACAGGGATCTGTTTGTTTACAATGACAGATCTCCATTCTGGCTCTCTGTGGAACGATGGTGGGTGGCCGGCGGACATCACGGCCGCCGACCACGCACATCGGCTCCCCTGCTATGAACGTGCCCACTGTAGCGGTTAAGGGGACCGCTGTACAGCTACGGCAATTCGTGGGAACGAGCCGACCTGAAGGCGGCTGGTCGACAAGAGGTTAAAGGGCAAAATCCAGTTTTTTTTCTGGGGAGAGATTCTCTACCAGGTGTGTGGGAATATCTTGGGCCATCCGCCATCAGATGTCAGTAGCCCAGGTGTGCAAGACCACTATTTGGTCTTTGGTTTATATATCTACAGGGTTTTTACCATTTGGGTGTCAAAAACTTGGAGGATACTGCCTTTGACCTCAGCGTATTATAAACAGCAGAGTAGGTCCTTCTCTGGTGGAAATTTCTGTGATGGTGTCTTCCTCCCCTCAAGAGCATTGCTTTGGGACACCCCAGATAGTAATGGCTTCTCTGTGTCTTATGATGTACTATAAAGAAAATTGGATTTTTTTCTACATCCTACCTGTAAAATCAACTTCTTTGAGTACATCACGGGACACAGATGTCCCTACCCTCTTGTCTGGGAAATGTATTGTTTGCTACTAAACTGAAGAACTTCCTGTGAAAGAGGGGTTATATAGGGGAGGACTTCCTGTTTGTTTGATTGATCTACCACCTATAGGTGGCGTATAATATAGTAATTGCTGCTCTGTGTCCTGTGATGTGCGATAAAGAAATGGATTTTACAGGTAAGAAAAAAAATCTAATTTTAAACATTTTTCAGCATCTATTGTTTGTGTGTTTACTGCAGTTATGTAAGATAGGGTGGTAAAATTCATACCAGTTATTTGCTTTAGTGTAGTTACAGCATCCCCCAATGTAGTCTGGGCAAACACAACTTCACGTTTAAAATCAGATATACCACAAAATGTTAGAATCAAAGTCACTCCTCTTAGGATTTCTTCAACTGTCTTTTTACTCTCCAAAAGCGCATTTACTGCTCTAGTACAAAGAAGGAAAGAATATGTTAGAGTATTAAATATTTTGTTCATCAAATACTACAATATGACTAAAGAAAAGTCTGGTTATGTAATTATCTAGAGCTAAACTACAACTAGTGCCGCGTACACACCACTGGACTTTCCGTCAGAGTAGACCCCGACGGTCTTTCCGATGGAGTTCCGCTGAAATGGACTTGCCTACACACGATCACACCAAAGTCCGATCCTTTAGAACGTGATGACGTTTGACGGGACTAGAAAAAGGTTCAGTAGCTGTTCAGTACTGAAAGGTTCAGTAGCCAATAGCTGCCCTTGCGTCGTTTTTGGTCCGTCGGAATAGCATACAGGTGAGTGGTTTTCCCGACAGGAACTGATTCTGTTGGAAAGATTTGAAACATGTTCTATTTCTAGGTCCATCAGAATTTTAGAAAGAAAAAGTCTGAAGAAGCCCACACACAATCAGAATGTCCGACTTTTCTGCCAGAAAGTCCGGTCGTGTGTACGTGGCCTTAGACTTCTTTCAGGAGCAAGAAGCACAGGTTAGCTGGACAGATGTTATACTCTAAGCCAGCCTTCCGGTCACTTCCGGTCTTGTGGAACGCACGCCGGGAATGGCATTTTTTGCATTCCCAGCTCCTTGTTTGTGCCTGTTTTTATCTTACCTTTTGTAAGTATCCATTCCCATGTGCAATAAAGACTTTTTTAATGGTGCTTCACTATCAGTCCAATCCTTTTTCATTTTTGGGTACCTGTCTGTCCAGCCGAGAACCTTCACAAAGGAGTTTTGATCTGATGACCTGACACCAAATCGGCCATTCCTGCATATTATTACCAAATCTAAAGTGACCCCCAGACTGAAAAGCTGGGGGTCGTCTGGATCCAGTGAGTGGGGACACATGAGGTGGTATTGTTGCAATATCTCTAAAGCATTTTGCTTTTTCTTCACATTGGATTGGAACACTTTTATTTTATTTGGACTTTTATGTTTAATATATATATTTAAATTTGTTTTTTTCACTAATTGTGCTTGCGAGCGCTATATTTATATTTTTGCATTTTATCAAGTGATTAGCACTTTGTGTATAGCAGCATGCATTTATTCATATATTTTTTGTACACCATTAGAGCGAGTATATATATTTAGAATATATTTTAACAGAAGGTGTAGAGTGCTGTTACCTTTTGTAGCATGGTTGGGAGAGCATGCACCAAGTGAAGCTGGTTCCTCAAAAAACAATAGAAACATGCAGACCTCCAGGACTTCTATACTCTCATATATCAGCCACTGAAGATACTAGCTCATACACACACACACTTATATCAATAAGAAAATCCGTAAAAGGCCCCTGATAATTAAAAAAAAAAAATCCACATTGTATTAGAAAATTTAAAAAGTACATTGTAAAGGATTCAAAAATACATCCCTCCAATGCTTCCCATATTCCACACAGACCTTTCCATGTCCCTCTCTACCAAAGCAACCAATCTCCATGTAGTACTGCACATAACTGTCTGTCCCTATTGCTGCAATGTACACCAAATCAGTTTTTCCTTATCTGAGCCAAGCACCTGGACATTACCCTTATAACCACCATGTCAATAAATTTAGAATTAGGCACCCAAGTAGTACTATCATGGTAGTATACTTGTACTATGATGTGTATATTTAAAGGTGAAGTCCATCCTGAGCTCGTTTGGCTGGGCTTCTCCTAATGCCGCGTACACACGGTCGGACTTTTCGGCTACCAAAGTCGGAGAGCCTGTCCGACAGACTTTCGACTGACTTTTGTCAGACTTTTGGCGGACTTGCAGCAGACTTTCTTACGAACAGACTTGCCTACATACGATCACACAAAAGTCCAACGGATTCGTACGTGATGACGTACACCGGACTAAAATAAGGAATTTGATAGCCAGTAGCCAATAGCTGCCCTAGCGTGGGTTTTTGTTCGTCGGACTATTACACAGACGAGCAGATTTCTGGGTCCGACGTAGTTACGACGTAAAGATTTGAAGCATGTTTCAAATCTAAAGTCCGTCAAATTTGAAGCTGGAAAAGTCCACTGAAAGTCCGGGGAAGCCCACACACGATCGGATTGTCAGCCAGCTTTAGTCCGTCGGCGTCCGTCGGACTTTTGTAGACGAAAAGCCCGACCGTGTGTACGCGGCATAAGGGGCACATGAGTGCAATGCATTTTGTACTCCTGTGACCCGTTTTCAGCAGAGAGCGGTCTGAAGTCACTGGAATTAGTTCAGGCACCGCGTCATCATGACAATGAAGTCTGGATCTTCCAAGTGCCTGGACTGATGCCTGTCTCAGCCTCTCAGCGAGCCGCTGAGAGGCTGAGATGGCTGCTCCCCGCTCCTCCACAGCTCAGCCCTCCAGTGAGCATGGAGGAGCAGAAAAGAGAGCTGCTGATTGACAGTCAGCGGCTCTCCTCTCGGGGATCTGTGAGAACCGAGCCATCGGCAGTGTTCGATGGCTCGGTTCTCAGTGTAGACTCTCCTCTCGGGGATCTGTGAGAACCAAGCCAACGGCGGTGTTCGATGGCTCGGTTCTCAGTGTAGAGATGCCGAGGAAAAGATACAGCATCGGTCCCATGCTGCATCAACCTAGGTAAGTATAAAAGGGGAAAAAAATACTTTTAAAGTGATTGCAAAGGAAAATATGTTATTTAAAATAAATAACAAATATGTCATACTTACCTGCTCTGTGCAGTCGTTTTGCACAGAGCAGCCCTGATCCTTCTCTTCATGGGTCCACCACTGGCTCTGTGGGCCCCTCCCCTTGCCGAATGCCCTCATAGCAAGCCGCTTGCTGTGGGGGCACTTGTTCATGCTCGCTCCTGATTTGGCTCTCTGTGTCCATAAGACACACAGAGTATGGCTCAGCTCCCCACCCTCCTCACTGACGGCAGCAGGAGCCAATGGCTCCTGCTGCTGCATCTCAGCCAATCGGGAGGGAGAGACCTGGAAGAGCCTTGGGTCTTGTGCACGTTGCTGGATCGAGATCGGCTTAGGCAAGTATTAGTCAGGGGCTGAGGAAGGAACTGCACAATTACGGTTTTTTACCTTCATGCTTATAGTGCATGAAGGTAAAAAACCTTCAGCCTTTACAACCACTTTTACCCCAAAAACAAAAAAGAAGACTAGACAGACAGTCTGTTTACATCTGACTGCCCATAGAAGAGAGTGGGCTGTGTCCGTGTCTGCTTTACATAACTGGAATGGACACAGACCTGTCATTTGGCCGCTCAGAGGATCAGCGGACAGATCACCTGCTGAGAAAAATCAGATCTGGCCCGTGTGAATAGGGCCTTAAAGTTTATGTCCAGGACAAAACATTTTCAGTATATCTCTGCCATACATTTCACCATGTTTTATTCTTTAAAAACTCAGCAAGTAAAAAAAAATGATCTGCAAGAAATACGGTGTGTTCGTAAATTCATGTTTGTGCTGACAACACAATGCCTTTGAGGCAATGAAATCCAAAACAGCGTTGTTAGCTCTGACTGCAAGACTATAAATCCTGCTGCCTTGAAATGCCTGCCCACATATTGTGTTCAAAGAAATGTCTCTTGAGGGATGTAGTTCTGGTGACATTCCTACAACAATAGGTACTGAGCTCCTAGCAGTTGCCTCTGCAAGAATTTTACAAGCAACTTAAAGGGGTTGTAAAAGCAGAAGGTTTTTTTATAAAAAGCCTTTAGTGTGCATCAGCCCCCCTAATACTTACCTGAGATCCCTCTCTGTCCACGAGTGTCTCAGCCGTCCAAGATTCTCCCTCCTAATTGGCTGAGAGACAGCAGCGGTGCCATTGGCTAGCTGACATTGACAGCAGCGAGAGCCCATCAGGGAAGAGAGAGGGTGGGGCCGGGTCGGCGCTCTGTGTCTTAATCGACACAGGGCGCTGTGACTCGGCTTGGGTGCCCCCATAGTAAGCTGCTTGCTGTGGGGGCACTCAACAGGAGGGAAGGGCTAGAATCACAGAAGAGGGACCCGAGAAGAGGAGGATCTGGGCTGCTCTGTGCAAATCCACTGCAACGGAGCAGGTATGTATAACATGTTTGTTATTTTTATAGGGGAAAAAAAACGAGACTTTACAATCACTTTTAAGAGATTTCTGGTGGGAGAACAATTGCATGGCATGATTGTCTGCTTAAAGGGGGTGGAATACATCTTGGGCTAGAATGGATTCTACTTCTTTTTGCTCTCGACAGACCTAACTGCTTATTAAAAAGAGAAGTGTAGGATTTAAAAAAAAAAACAAACATACATACTCACCTAGGTAGATGAAGCATCAGTCCAATGCAGCATCTGTTCCTCACTGCCTCTACACTGAGCAATCAAAGACCACTGATCACCCAGTTCTCAGCCTAAGAGACTGAGCCTACTGCCGCTCAGACATTAAAGTTGAGACCCCTGCAGAGCCTGGACCAACTGAGTGACACCAGCCGACAGTGGATTTTGCTTGAGTCACAAGACTGCAGAACTAAGTGTACTCCTTGGACCAACAGGAGAAGTAGATTCAAATCTTGTTTAAAGCTTTTTTTTTTTTTCTTTTTTTTTTTAAGTGGTTGTAAAGGCTGAAGGTTTGTTACCTAATGCATGCAAGTATTAAGGTAAAAAACCTTCTGCATTCAGCCCCCTCTTATACTTACCTGAGCCCAAAGGCAAGGGGTCTTTTCTGCAGCTTGATATGGTGGGCACTCGACTGGGGAGAGGAGCCAAGAGCGCCAGCGGGGAACCACAGAAGAGGAGGATCAGGCTGCTCTGTGCAAAACCATTGCACAGAGAAGGTAAGTATAACCGCAATCGTCTCACGGAGAGGTAGAACGGGGAGATGCTAATGTAAACAAGCATCTCCCCATTCTGCCTAGTGACACAGTCACTGATCATAGCTCCCTGTGATCGGGAGCTATGATCAGTGACGTGTCACACACAGCCCCTCCCCCCACAGTTAGAAACACTCCCTAGGACACACTTAACCCTTCCCTAGCCCCCTAGTGGTTAACCCCTTCACTGCCAGTGTCATTTTTACAGTAATCAGTGCAATTTTATCACACTGATCGCTGTAAAAATGACAATGGTCCCTAAAATGTGTTAAAATAGTCCGATGTGTCCGCCATAATGTCGCAGTCACAATAAAAATCGCAGATAGCTGCCATTACTAATAAAAAAAAAAATTATTAATAAAAAAAGCCATAAAACTAACCCCTATTTTGTAGACGCTATAACTTTTGCGCAAACCAATCAATAAACGCTTATTGCGTTTTTTTTTTTACAAAAAATATGTAGAAGAATACATATCAGCCTAAACTGAGGAAAAAAATGTTTTTTTATATATTTTTTGGGGATATTTATTATAGCAAAAAGTAAAAAATAATGCGTTTTTTTCAAAATTGTCACTCTATTTTTGTTCATAGCGCAAAAAATAAAAACCGCAGAGGTGATCAAATACCACCAAAAGAAAGCTCTATTTGTGGGAAAAAAGGACGTCAATTTTGTTTGGGAGCCACGTCGTTGTCAGTTAAAGCGACGTAGTGCCGAATCGCAAAAAGTGCTCTGGTCTTTGGCCAGCGAAATGGTCCGAGACTTAAGTGGTTAAATAAACCTTTTTTAAACATTATTGCGCAATGAAGTTCCTTCTTTCATATTTACTTGCATGAGGTACTGTATTTGCATTCCAGGAACCGTCAGCTTAAGAAAAACTCTACGGGTCTCCCCACACGTTTATCTGACCATACTAGAGATAGTTGGTCCATATTGAGAGGTGAGTTTACATCCATGTGGGGGCACCTTGTCCGAGCCCCAAGATTCCATTATTTCTGAGCACGATTATCACTTGATTGGGACTTTTATTTAAAGCGACTACAGTGTTGCCATATTATATGTTATCTGTTTATTTACTAATATGTAGCAACTAGCGCGGTGTATTTATTTATTTTTACTTAGAAGTATGCTTGCTGAAATCAACTACACACTGAATTCATTCTTTTCACTTAATAAGGCCTGAAATTACAAAATTAAAAGTGACCTATTCTGACCATTTGCCTTAAGATTTGTAATTTTACCATGTTATTCTCAATTTTTCCAAAATATGTATACTGTCTGCATACTTTTCTATGTTCTTAAACAGGAGAGAGGGACACCTTTAAGTGCAAATGTAGGCAAAATGTTTTCTATCAGAAGGGAAGCAGTGTACTGTATATACAAAAAGCATAAATAAAAGAAAAAAACCGCGCTGAAAAATAATATAAACACTTAAAGCTGCACGAATAAAACACCAATACCTGTGTACAATAAAGATAAAAGAGAAAACAAACGTGCGCTCATAATGAACATAATCTGTGTAAAAAATACATAATCTAAATCCCTGTAAGAAAATCAGAAATGTGCATCAAAAAATATTGATAATTAATAAATGGTAAAAAGCTGTGAAAAAAATATGCTTAAGATGTTAGATGTAACGAAACTAGTAGGGCGTGGCTACGCATCGTAAGCCATCACTCAGTCCACCCCATGATTTGCACGCGTGTTTGCTATTTTTATGCCGGCTTTTTTATATTGTATTCACGGAGCTCACTTGTTGTGACTCCATTGTTTTAACTAGCATAAAAAATTCCAAAACTTTATCACACCATCGGAGCCCCTCTTTTGTTTTTTATCCACCTCCCTTTGGGACAAGTGTGCTTGTCACTCCCCCCCCCCAGGTGGACGAGTTGGTAGAAGCCATCATTGAGGGTAAGGGTCCACCTTTTAATACTGTGGGACTATATGAGAGCTCTTATCCTCATTTCCCTCCCTCTCCATATATATGTGCAGTGTCTGACTGGTCGGAAGGTGGATGCTTCCTCCTGCTTCTGTGAAGTAACTGTTTATGTATGGGACTCCCTCTCCTACTGTTCATCATAAGAACTTTCGTTCCTTGGAGTATTTCATCTAAGGACTGTTCCTTATCCATTTGGGTTGTGAAAACTTTTCTTGAAATGTTATGACACTTTTTAAGCATATTTTTTTCACAGCTTTTTACCATTTATTAATTATCAATATTTTTTGATGCACATTTCTGATTTTCTTACAGGGATTTAGATTATGTATTTTTTACACAGATTATGTTCATTATGAGCGCACGTTTGTTTTCTCTTTTACTGTATATACAGCATCTCACAAAAGTGAGTACACCCCTCACAGTTTTGTAAAAATATTATATCTTTTTATGTGAAAACACTGAAGAAATGACACTTTGCTACAATGTAAAGTAGTGAGTGTACAGCTTGTATAACAGTGTAAATTTGCTGTCTCCACACAATAACTCAACACACAGCCATTAATGTCTAAACCGCTGGCAACAAAAGTGAGTACACCCCTAAGTGAAAATGTCCAAATTGGGCCCAGTGTGTCAATATTTTGTGTGGCACCCATTATTTTCCAGCACTGCCTTAACCCCTCTTGGGCATGGAGTTCACCAGAGCTTCACAGGTTGCCACTGGAGTCCTCTTCCACTCCTTCATGACGGCATCACATAGCTGGTGGATGTTAGAGACCTTGCGCTCCTCCACCTTCCATTTGAGGATGCCCCACAGATGCTCAATAGGGTATAGGTCTGCAGACATGCTTGGCCAATCCACCACCTTTACCCTCAGCTTCTTTATCAAGGCAGAGGTCATCTTGGAGGTGTTTTGGGGTCGTTATGTTGGAATACTGCCCTGCGGCCCAGTCTCTGAAAGGATTCACACCTGGATATATGAATCTGGAGGCCAGCTTCCTTGCATTAATCAAGGTAAAAAAAAGGGGATGGTGGGAAGCGCTAAAGTGACGTGGTATTCCTAAAAATAGAAATACTATGTATTGAATTAATAATTAAAGTGAAAACCGCTGCACACCAGCCTACCTAAATAAACCCAAAACATCAATACTATGTGATAAATATTGTGCCTATAATAATAACCAGTGTTAAACACAAGCAAAAGTGCTAAATTCCCAAACAGCAATATGATCAGATATATCCCATAATAAATCATATAGTATAACATGTGAATCACACATAAAACGTATATCAATAAAAGTCCATATGTGAAATTGATCGTGTCTGGATCTTGTAATCAAACGAACAGTGGAACACCTTCACCGCCTAAGGATATCACCCAATAGTGCTCATGAAATGGGTGTCAGCTTACCAGATGTAGTTGACCTGATTAATAAAAAAAAGGACAAATAGGCTTTAGCAAGATTATGCTTGCTGCAGTGGAGAAATTTGTAGACCGGATTCCTGCTCTCACACCAAAGAATCTCACGAATGGGATATGGAACAAATGTAGAAGGAACCAAAATAGTGTAATCCCGTTTATTTAAAAAAAGGTTAAAAACAAACATAGCCAAATGGCTACTTACATGGATGGTGCCATCGCCCGGCACTGAGGCTAGAAAGTGTACGTGTCAATGGATGTCCTGCGTTGGATACTGCCGACAGCAGCGTCCGTTCCATCTACGACATATGAACAACCACGGGGACCGGATGTGATGTAATCGCGTGACCAAGTACCGCCTCGACGTACGTTTCGTTAAACACGTCTTCAGTACGCTTTCTGAAGACGTGTTCAACCAAACGTACGTCGAGGCGGTACTTGGTCACGCGATTACATAACATCCGGTACCATCCATGTAAGTAGCCATTTGGCTATGTTTGTTTTTAACCTTTTGCTTGTGTTTAACACTGGTTATTATTATGGGCACAATATTTATCACATAGTATTGATGTTTTGGGTTTATATAGGTAGGCTGGTGTGCAGCGGTGTTCACTTTATCTAACTATTCAATACATAGTATTTCTATTTTTAGGAATACCACGTCACTTTAGCGCTTCCCACCATCCCCTTTTTTCACATGTGCACTAGTGATATATAACTCAGTTTGGGTATAGCTATTTTTCTATTTTTATTTTTTTTGTTTTTTTTCACATATTTTAGGCGCGGGATTTATTTAATTTATTTTATACATTAATCAAGGTAGAAACCACTGAAACTGACAGCCCACGCTTCTTCAGAATGTGGGTCTCAATAGCCAAACCGTTAAATTTAGCGTTTGTAAGGTAGGATGGAATACCGGACCTTGCAAGAGTAGGTCCGGACGTTGTGGTAGGGTCCATGGGTCCCCTACCGCTATCTTTATGATCTCTGCATACCAAGATCTTCTGGGCCACAAGAATCACTGACTTCCCTTCCTGCTTGATCCTGCGAAGAAGTCGTGGAAGCAGCAGAATAGGAGGGAATGCATAAATCAGTGAAAACTCATCCCACGGGGCCACCAAGGCATCTGTTCCGCATGCGAACGAATCCTTTGTTCTTGACATAAAGTTGTCGATCTTCTTGTTGAACCTGGACGCAAATAGGTCTACGTCCGGGATCCCTCATCTCCGGCATATTGCCAAGAAGATATCGGGGTAAAGGGACCATTCTCCCAGGAACAACTGCTGGCGACTCAAGTAGTCCGCCTGCCAATTTTCTATTCCTGGAATGAAGACTGCCGATAGTCAAGGTACATGGTTTTCGGCCCAAGTTAGGATATGATTCACCTCTCTCTGGGCCGCATGACTTCTTGCGCCCCCCTGGTGAATGATATAGGCCATAGCCGTGGCATTGTCAGATTGGATCCTGACAGGACAATGCCGCAACCTGAATGTCCATGCCCTCAGGGCCAAGCGCGCTTCCCGAATCTCTAGAATGTTGATGGACAAGGTCCTTTCGCATTTCCCTTGGACAGTCGCCTCTTCCAGGACTGCTCCCAAACCTGAAAGGCTGGCATCTGTTGTTACCACCTTCCAGGTAACTGGTAAGAAGGATTTTCTCTTCTGCAGATTTTTGGTTATCCACCAACTGAGGCTCCAGCGCACCTTTGGAGATAGACGCATTGGGAAATCTAGAGCTTGGACCTTCTTGTTCCAAGCCGATAGGATACAGTTTTGCAGCAGTCTCGAATGAAACTGAGCGTAAGGAACGGCTTCAAATGAAACCACCATCTTTCCCAATAACCTCATGCAAAGCCAAACAGAAGAATTCTTCTTTGCTCTGACCACCTGAATCAGCTCCTTTATGGCGCTGATCTTTGCCTGGGGCAAGAATACCCTTTTCTGGGCTGAATCTATGATCAGACCCAAGTATTCTAATCTCCTGGATTTAACCGCTTGCCAACCGCGCTATAGTCAAATGACGGCTGCAGCATGGTCGGATAAATCTGGGAGGGCATACATTGACGTCCTCCCAGAATCGCGCTCCCGTGCGCCCCCTGGAATATCCATGACCTCATGGACCACAGCGTCACGTCCGGTTCCTCTCTCCCCTCTGTATCGATCAGTACAGAGAGGAGAGAGATCAGAGGCAGCAGCGCTGTGGGCTGGATGTGCAGTGCTCACAGAGCTGATATGTGACAACTCCAGCCATCCATCCATACTGAGCCATCCATCCGTATCAATACTCAGCCATCCATGCTCAGCCATCCATCCATCCTCAGCAATACTCATCCATCCATCCTCAGCAAAACTCATCCATGCTCAGCAATACTCATCCATGTGGCGTGGTCTCGACATGCAGCGGTGAAGACGTGTTTTCCCTGAGCTCCGGTGGCGGCACCTCTTATAACTACCAATACCCAGAGATCCACCCTGCATCACCCTAAGACACCATGGGGAAAAGGACGGGCAAATCCCTGCCTCAAAAAGGAACCCCATCAGGCTCCATAAAGCGGTATCTTGCCGCGGAAACAGAGGACACTCTCAGCATGGATGGACTAGGCCGCTCGCCTCGCAGCCCGAGCCCCGCCTCCCGCCATAGACCTGCAACCAGGAGACACTCTCCGGCTGTATCAGCTTGCTCTGACGGGGAAGAAAGCACTTCCAGAAACTCGGAGGTCGCAGCTCTGGTTAGCGACCTTCCTACCAAGACAGAGCTAGCCTCTCTGTTCTCTAGCCTGGAACGCTCCATTAAAAAGGAGCTCTCAGCAGTCAGATCAGACCTAAACCACGCGTTGGAACGGGTAGAAGAGTCGGAGCTGCGCCTCGATCGCCACGCGGCCACAATACGATCTCTGCAGACGACTACCCGCAACCTTACTATCTCACATCGCATGGCTCTGTATAAGATCGAAGATCAAGAGAACCGCAATCGGCGGAACAATATACGGATCAGGGGCCTGCCGGAGGCCACAGGTGATGATGATCTCCTGCCTTCCCTTCGTGGCATATTTAATGGCCTACTAGGCCAGCCAGCAGACTTTCCCCTGAAAATCGACAGGGCACACAGAGCTCTAAGGCCTCGCAATCTGGCCTCTGATATCCCACGAGATGTAATCTGCAGGTTACACTACTTTGAGGAAAAGGAGAGAATTATGCGGAAAGCCCGGGAAAAAACACCACTGGACTTTGATGGTGCATGCTTGCTATTTTCCCTGATCTGGCTAGAGAGACACTAGAGAGACGCAGGGCCCTGCATCCGTTAACCGAACAGCTGCGCTTAGCCTCTATTAACTACCGCTGGGGCTTTCCCTCGGCCCTGATAGCCCATAGAGACGGCAAGACGGCTACCCTCCGCTTCCCGGAAGACCTGGGAAAATTTTGCTCGGAACTAAACATCTCACCTCCGGATCTCCCAGGATGGCAAGAATCCATTCCCTCTCTCGGTGTTCCTCCGGATGCAAGCTGGCAAAAAGTGCAGCACAAGCGTGGATCTGGCTCCCCTGATGCTGCTTCACAATTTGGGTGACTGTAGCTCTACATCCTATTTAACGCTACCCAGGAGACTCCCCATAAGTATTACATTTGCAAGTATACTGTTCTAGATTATGTTATGTTTACACCTACCACACAACTGTGGAATAACTGTTGTTTTATTTTTTGTATTCTCAGTTCGTTTTACTGAGGTGTTCAAATCTAGAATACGCTCTCCTACCTCATATGTTAGGATCACCCCTATTTAATTGTGTTTCTGTTTTAAGTATATACCTGTACTTTAAGTGGGGGTAGAAAATGAAAGAGGAGGAGGAGGATAGGTAGGAGATGAAGCGGGGAAAGAGATCTCCTGGCAGGCTCTTTTGAGTCGCTTCTATATTTCTTCTTTTTTTTTTTTTAGGTACCTTTTTTCCCTGGTTCTTCTTATTTTTTCTTGTTCTGGGTAAAGACAACGTTTTTGTTTTTCTATTTTCTCTTTACCACTGAAGAGTTTCGCAAAGCTCTTAAGGCCATGGCCAATGGTAGGGCCCCAGGCCCAGATGGCTTAACAACCACATATTACTGCTCATTCGCTGATATTTTGCTCCCGAACCTGGTTAAATATGCCAACTCGATTTCCTCAGGAGATACCTTTAGGCCAGAAACCTTACACACTCACATTACCGTTATTCCGAAGGCAGGAAAAGATCCGAGCATATGTGGTAGCTATCGCCCCATTTCCCTTTTGAATTTGGATGCTAAACTTTACGCAAAACTAATAGCAAATAGACTCCTCCCCCTAGTACCGAAATGGGTCTCTACGGAACAAACAGGCTTTATCCCCGGCAGGGAAGCCCGAGACAACTCCCTACGTACCCTCTCATTGATTGCACCTGTTGTTGTCAACAGATGCTGAAAAAGCGTTTGACAGGGTGGACTGGGAGTTCTTGCTAGCGACCCTATCCCATCTGGGTATTAGCCCTTCTCTCCTAAGTCAGATATCTGCCCTATATAACTACCCTACGGCACAATTGAGAATTAATGGTACTTTAAGCGAAACATTCACACTTCACAATGGTACGCGTCAAGGCTGCCCTCTTTCACCTATTTTATTTGCCCTTTCACTCGAACCTTTCTTATCTACAATTCTATTACTCCGCATTTACTAAATGCCGCTAAAGCCCTTATCCCTAAGTTCTGGAAAACTACTAAAATACCTTCCTTACGCCAATGGCTGAGGGAAGTGGATCATATGTACTATATGGAGGATCTAACCTACTCCAATAAAAAAAATTCGTAAATGAAGAAAAAAATGTGGTCCTGCTGGTTCGCCTTTAAATACACAACCGCATATGCGGAAATTATGGAATCTAGTTGAATGTACAACATATATGGAGATTTAATGTAACGTGGTCCCTCCCGAGGCAGTCGGCAACCCCCCCCATCCCCCCTTACTCCTGTACCCTGCTTTGCTCTTTCTTTTTCTATTTCTCCCTATTCTCTCTTCTTTTCTTTTTTTTTTTTTTTTTTTCTCTTTATTATTATTTTTTATACCAAAAATTTGACAGGATTTAATGTCTCCTACTAGGGTCTCTATTTTTTTTTTTTCAGATACTATAGTGCTTATGATAAAGTACTTAATTTACTTAGATAACCTTCTTCTGAGATGATATGTATTCTTTCCTTTTTGTGAACATCCTGTGTTTCAATAAAAACTTATTAAAAAAAAAAAAAAAAAGCAATACTCATCCATCCATCAATGTTCAGCCATCCCATCCATACTGTACCCAGCCGTACCCAGCCACACTCAGCCGTACCCAGCCACACTCAGCCGTACTCATTCATGCTCAGCCATCCCCATCCACGGCTCATCCATGCCACATTCATGCTCATCCATGCCACTACAGTGCCTCACAAAAGTGTAATAGGTAATCAAATTAGATTTGACATTTATGCCCCTAGAACACCTGACGGTGCTCCCTGCATGTTGGGCCTCTCTATGTGGCCACGCTGTGTAAAAGTCTCCCACATGTGGTATCGCCGTACTCAGGAGGGGTAGGAGAATCTATTTTGGGGTGTAATTTTTGGTATGTACATGCTATTTGTTAGAAATATTGTATAAATGGACAACTTTGTGTAAACAAAAATGCGTTTTCATTTTCTTTACACATTTTCCAAAAACTTGTAGAAAAAAAATGACATGTTGAAAAGACGCACTATGCCTCGTAGATTACTGTATACGTTGGTTTGTTCTCTTTCCAAAATGGGGTCATTTTTGGGGTGTTTCCATTGTCCTGGTGCTCCAGGGCCTTCAAAAGTGTAAGTGGTAGTCAAGAAATGATATGTATAATTTATGCTCCAAGAACGCCTGACAGTGCTCCTTGCATGTTGGGCCTCTGTATGTGGACAGGCTGTGTAAATGTCTAACACATGTGGTATCGCGGTACTCAGGAGGAGTAGCAGAATGTGTTTTGGGGTGTAACTTGTCCTATGCATATGCTGTGTGTGAGAAATAACCTGCTAATATAACAATTTTGTGGAAAAAAAAAGAAAAAAAATTGATTTTGCAAAGAATTGTGGGAAAAAATTACAACTTCAAAAAACTCACCATGCCTCTTACTAAATACCTTGGAAAGTCTACGTTCCAAAAAGGGGTCATTTTGGGGGTATTTGTACTTTTGATGGAAACTTCAGACATAATATTTTATATGGTTCTCGTGACTATAACTACCTTCATAGGCCAATTAGAACCTTTTTTCTAGTGTGTTTATGATTATTCAAATTGGTTTTTGCTCCTTGTACCTATAAGACTCCATCTTTTCCTCCCTTAGGTTGAAGATTGTAAAGGGATAGGCTGAGGTTTGTTCTGGCTGTCAGGTCCAAATTTAAACCTTATAGGTGTAATTCTAAAGATATAATGGGTTCATTTTTAATATGATTTGTCCATATTTTATATAACTTCATTGATAAATTTGGACACTAGTTCATATGTCCTTCCATAAGTTCCAGGCTAACTTTATTTTAATTCATTTTTATTTTTAATATTTCTTATATTTTTGTTACATATAGGTATTAAAAAACTAAAAGACAAAACAAGGGTTTTTCACACCACAGAGTCCCTTCATTTTAATAAACGTATAGTGTATTATAATATTCCTTTTCATTATAATAAGTGGATGGTGCATTTTAATATTATAGTCATGCACAACATATGTGCTGCAGAGTAGTCTTTTTTAGCTTTAATTGCGGTGTCAAGTTTTTTTTAAATCTGTTTTTTACTTATTAGATACCGGATGTTCTGGGGTGTCATGGATCGTCCTCTCTATTTCCCAACCCAGGGTACAAGCTCGAGCTTTTCCGGTTTTTTAATCATGGTCCGCCTCTATAGGAGGCTTTCAATGACAGCCAGAACGAGGCTTGGTATATCCTTGCGCATGCCTAGTCGTGTGACAGGCCGGCGCTGAAATGAGGCTTGGCTGTAATTCCGTTTTGTTTTTTTCGTTTTGGTTTTCTGTTCACGTTCCGCCCTGAAGGCGGTCTTCAATGATAGCTTGGTTGAATCTCTGCGCATGCCCTGTCGTATGACGGACATGGGCGGAGACGGGGCGTGGCTATACTTTGTTTGTTTATATATAAGGTGATGGTTCATTGCGTCGCCCGTGCCCCGTAGAAGACGTCACGTATGACGAAACATGTAGGGCGTGGCCTCGCAGTGCTTGCCATCACGTGTTCCTGATTTCTTGTTTGCACGGGCGTTCAGCCTCTGTTTTTATGCCGGCTTTTTAGATGTAACGTTTTTTCCTATATTGGAACTTTTTACATATATATCTGTGGTTTATTTTAACCAATAAATCCCTAACATTACTACACTATTGGAGTTCTTCCCCTTGTTTTTCTTAAATATGGACTCTCCCACTCCTGAGTCTCCCCTCTGATGCTGGAGCAGTTGGACCAGTCGGATCAGATTGAAGTCGGTGGTGCACGCTGACAGGACCCGGACATCAACATTCCATCTGTCCCCGCAGAGGGTTATATCTGCAAGCCCATACGACCTTGCCATAGAGGAGGTCCAACGAATGGGGTAAGGGTACATCCATTACTCCTCTTCTGCAATCAATGTGTATTCGGAAATGTTCTTTACAACTTATTACTTTCCTGGTTTTGTGATGTGATACACCAAAGGGACTTTTTTCTTTCTTTTCACTTTATTTTGCTTAACCTATTCATGGACTGATTATAGGTGTTTTTCGGATGTATGACTGTTTATATCTTATTTTCAGAATATTCAAAATTTTTTTCTGATCTTTGAGAGAGGATTTCATGCACTTGTCGTTGCTTTATTAATTTTTGCTGGGATTCATATATAAATTGTGTCTCCGAGCATTATCCCAATTATATTATTGCTAGCGCACAATTTTTTATTTATATATTTGTACTTTCCTGGCTTGTTAGGGTCTCAAGAAATGAGATAGGCCATCAGTGCATCAGGTGTGATCAATTTTCAGAGATTGGCACCATAGCTTGTGGATTCTATAACTTTCACGAAGACCAAATAATATACACCGATTCGGGTTATTTTTACCAAAGATATGTAGCAGTATAAATTTTGGCCAAAATTTATGAAGAAAAATTACTAATTTTCCAAATTTTATAACAGAAACTAAGAAAAATGTATTTTTTTTTTACAGAATTGTCTTTTTTCTTTTATGGCTCAAAAAAAAAACCCAGCAGTGATTAAATACCACCAAAAGACAGCTCTATTTGTGTGAAAAAAAGGACAAAAATTTCATATAGGTACAGTGTTGCATGACTAATTGTCATTCAAAATGTGAGAGCACCGACAGCTGAAAATTGGTCTGGTTAGGAAGGGGGTTTAAGTTCCCAGTGGGTAAGAGGTTAAAGAAGATTTCTCTAGGTTGAGAATCTAACCTAGGTATTCCAGGTAGTTGACTGTGGTGACTATACTTAGGTATAAGCGGGCTACCGACTGGTCCATCAAAAGCAGGTCGTCTAGGTAAGCTATAATCGCTATACCTTGAGCCCTTAATCTGGCCAGAGGAGGGGCCAGGACCTTTGTAAACACCCGAGGTGCAGTAGCTAGACCGAAAGGCAGAGCTACAAACTGAAAATGGAGCTTTTCTACCTCGAAACATAGATATTTCTGGTGAGCATGGAAAATAGGCACATGCAGGTATGCATCCTTGATGTCAACTGACGCCAGAAGTTCTCCTCCTTGTAGGATGAAGACAACTGATCGGATTGATTCCATGCGAAAAGAGCAGATTTTCAGGAATCGAAATAGATCTTAGAGATCTAGAATGGGTCTGACATCTCCATTTGGTACCGTGAAAAGGCTTGAATAAAACCTCAACCCCTGCTCTTCCATGGGGATCACCATGATCATTTTTTGAGACAAAAGTCAGTCCAATGCTTGAAAGAAAATTCTTTTTCTCTGGATCTTTGGCTGGGAAAACGAGGAGACGGGAATTCTCGGAATTCTAGTTTGAAATCTAGAACTATTGTGGAGACCCCCCCATCTGTTTCGAAACTCTTCCTGCCAGAACCTTGAGAACTGCAGAAGTCGAGCGAGCGGGGGGCGCCCCTTCATAAAGAGGCTTTTTAGCATTCTGTCTTGTATTTCCTTCCCTAGGACTTCTTTTGTCCCTGGGGTTGACTCTGAGGTTTACCTGTTGAACCTGGCGGTGGGGGCCGTCGCGGCTGATGCCCCTGGCCCTAGAGAAGGCGCCCATTTGAGGGACGATGAGGGACGATGAGGGACAATGAGGGACGTTTAATTCTTCTCTTAACTGGGAAAATGGTCTTTTTCCACTTTAAATTTTTTGGATGTATTTGTCCAAAATCATTCCCAAACATCTGTTCACCACAGAAAGGAAAAAAAAAAAACAGCCAAGAGTTTTTTGCATGGCGCTTCGGCTGACCAATTTTTCAACCATAAGATTCTACGTATATACACCAGCCCAAGCATAAGGCGCGAGGCCTGAAGAATAGAATCTCTCATAGCGTCAACTGCAAAACATAAAGCCCCTGGCAGCTCGGAAACTTTCTGGGCCTGCTGATTAGGGATAACCTTGAGCACCTGTCTCAACTGGTCCCTCAAGGATTGACATACACCAATTGTCGCCACTGCAGGTTGAGACACTGAACCTGCCAAAGAAAATGTGTTTTTAAACAGGAATTCCAAGTTCTTATCGGTTGAATCCCTAAGCATTTGAGTGTTGTCAACCAGACAAGTCAAATTTTTATTCACAGAGGATATAGCCGCGTCAATTGCTGGTATATCCCACACTTTAGTGAATTTTTCCTCCATAGGATAAAGTACTGAGAACTTTTTAGGAGGATAAAAATGCTTATCTGGGTGATCTCACTCAGAATACATAAGCTGTTCCAGCAAAGAATGGACAGGAAAAGCACGCAAAGCCTGAGAAGGTTTTAGCGAACCCAAAAAGAAGTGGGCCTCCAGCCGACTCAGTTAAGGGCAGCTTAAATGTGGAGCGGACCATCTCAGTAAGATGAAACTTCTTCTGAAGGTTCTTCCACAATTGATCCCCTGGAAGTGGAGTCATCAGCCTCTTCATGAATAAATATATACGCTGCACTTTCCAAAGTCATACACTATACCAGTGTAAAAAGAAACATATAAAAAACCTCCAATAGTGAAAAAAACTGTCTTTCCTAACAGTGGATAGTGACAATAGTGCAATATATGAACACATATATTAAAAATAAACATTACACATATATTAAAAATAAAATATGTGTATATAAAAGCATAAACAATGATGATAATAGATATAAAGTGCTACTGTGCAAAGAGGTGCAATTCCCACTTTTAAAATCCTGTATAGATGATCATTGACCCACTAATGCATAAAAAAGTGCTCCTGTGCATGTGCATAGCATCCAGTATTATATAGTATATCAATATTGCATTGCTGGGTTGTTCAAAGAAGTGCTCCCGTACAAGTGTATGGTATCCAAAAAGAGTCTATCCAGATGTAATAAAGTCCATGCGATTATAAAACTGCTAAGTGCAATAAAGTTCATGCGATGATAAAATCCAGAACATGCCGTGGTGTTCCTCACTCTGGTGCTCCCCTTAGGTATTTAATGCTCACCTCAGAGCGTGCGACCTTGCAACTAAGCGCAGTCAAAACACGCATATGAACCACCTCTAGACTCTTGTAGTTACACCAGAATCCTGGACTCATCAGTATGGTACCTCGGTGAGTGTATAAAATAAAGACTTGATAGTGTAATAGAGTTTTAACAGTTTAATAAACAGAAAGCAAAAAAGGCCCCCAACTGGGGTACTCACATAGAATGCATGTGACAACCCAGGAGAATCTGTAAATTTATTTTTAATATATGTGTAATATTTATATTTATTTTTAATATATGTGTTCATTTATTGCACTATTGTCACTATCCACTGTTAGGAAAGACTGTTTTTTTTTTTTACTATTGGAGGTTTTTTATATGTTTCTTTTTACACTGGTATAGTGTATGACTTTGGAAAGCACAGCGTATATATTTATTCATGTATTTATATATTTATTTATTATCCACATTTGCATGATATATGAGGCATGTTTAACGCTTGCAGCTGATTTTTGATAATTAAGGCATTTTGGATTAGTGGAGGATCACAGGACTCTTTATATTTTAGCTATCAGCCTCTTCATGGTCCCCTGAGGGGAATTCATCCTCTCCCACCCATTGTTCCTCTGTTTGAGGGTCCTGGGCAGTAGAAGGGGACCTATCGCGTTTTCTCCTATTCTGGGAAGATGCGATTAAAGCAGCTATCTTTTCCAATTCCACAAAGGCTGAGGAGAAAACTTCCTCAGTAACATAGACAGGGGCTGAAATGGTGAAAACAATTGCAACCCTTGATGCTAAGTAAACGTGCCCTGGAATGCCTGTGTTACCTCACTCACATGCCATCGTCTGCTACTGTGTCCCTCTGTAGCCAAATGCAACCTGGCAAATGGAGCACTTATAGCTTTTTACAGCCCTGCGTTGTAGACGTTGAGAGACATCAATGCCACGCTAAGCTACGCCCCTCCGTCTTCCCGCCATGCCCCCCCCTCTTTTAAAAAAAAGACTGTTTCCCACGCGCGTACGTGCGGCCTCCGATCCGACTGGATCGGCGTGAGGGGGGATAATGGCGAGGAGGAGAGCAGGAGGAAGAGAAAGAGAGCCGCCGCTGCTATGGCGGTGGGAAAGGGAGCAGAGCGGCATACCGCCGACCGTCTTGGAATCCCTCTCCTATTTCTGGAGAGAGGAGAGAAACTCCTGCCCAGGTGGGGGGCGTTTTTGTAAAAAATCCCCTCCAACATCTTACCAGAGGCTTGGGACTGCTTGGCTGGAGGAAGCCTGCAGCTTCTGCTGAGATATGAGAAGTATGAACCAGGTACAGCTCCCAGTGGTGACTTTTAGGCATAACAACATTTACTTTAACCACTTCAGCCCCAGAGGGATTTACCCCCTTCCTGACCAGAGCACTTTTTACAATTTGGCACTGCGTCGCTTTAACTGCTAATTGCGCGGTCATGCAATGCTGTACCCAAACGAAATTTACGTCCTTTTTTCCCACAAATAGAGCTTTATTTTGATGGTATTTGATCACCTCTGCGATTTTTATTTTTTGTGCTATAAACGGAAAAAGACCGAACATTTGGAAAAAAAATTATATTTTCTACTTTTTGTTATAAAAAAAATCCAATGAACTCAATTTTAGTCATACATTTAGGCCAAAATGTATTCGGCCACATGTCTTTGGTAAAAAAAAATGTCAATAAGCGTATATTTATTGGTTTGCGCAAAAGTTATAGCGTCTACAAACTAGGGTACATTTTCTGGAATTTACACAGCTTTTAGTTTATGGCTGCCTATCTCATTTCTTGAGGTGCTAAAATGGCAGGGCAGTACAAATCCCCCCCCCCAAATGACCCCATTTTGGAAAGTAGACACCCCAAGGAAATTGCTGAAAGGCATGTTGAGCCCACTGAATATTACATTATTTGTCCTAAGTGATTGAATAGTGATAAAAAAAAAAAAAATTACAAAAAGTTGTCACTAAATGATATATTGCTCACACATGCCATGGTTATGTGTGGAATTGCGCCCCAAAATACATTTAGCTGCTTCTCCTGAGTATGGCTTCTCCTGATCCATAAAATGCCAAGATGGCACAACCCCCCCCCCCCCAAATTACCCCATTTTGGAAAGTAGACACCCCAAGCTATTTGCTGAGAGGCATGTTGAGTCCATGGAATATTTTATATTTTGCCACAAGTTGCAGGAAAATTACAAACTTTTTTTTTTTTTTTGCACAAAGTTGTCACTATATGATATATTGCTCACACAGTCCATGGCCATATGTGGAATTGCACCCCAAAATACATTCTGCTGATTCTCCTGAGTACAGGAATTCCACACGTGTGAGACTTTTTGGGAGCCTAGCTGCATACGGGGCCCCGAAAACCAATCACCGCCTTCAGGATTTCTAAGGGCGTACATTTTTGATTTCACTCCTCACTACCTATCACAGTTTCGAAGGCCATAAAATGCCAAGATAGCACAAAACCCCCCCCAAATGACCCAATTTTGGAAAGTAGACACCCCAAGCTATTTGCTGAGAGGAATGGTGAGTATTTTGCAGCTCTCATTTGTTTTTGAAAATTAAGAAAGACAAGAAAAATGTTTTTTTTTTTCTTTTTTCAATTTTCAAAACTTTGTGACAAAAAGTGAGGTCTGCAAAATACTCACCATACCTCTTAGCAAATAGCTTGGGGTGTCTACTTTCCAAAATGGGGTCATTTGGGGGGGATTTGTGCCATCTGGGCATTCCATGTCCTCCAAAACTGTGATAGGCAGTGAAGAGTGAAATCAAAAATTTACAACCTTAGAAAGCCTGAAGGCGGTGCTTGGTTTTCGGGGTCCCCTACACGGCTAGGCTCCCAAAAAGTCTCACATGTGGTATCCCCGTACTCAGGAGAAGCAACAGAATGTATTTTGGGGTGTAATTTCACATATTCCATGGCATGTTTGAGCAATATATCATTTAGTGACAACTTTGTGCAATAAAAAATAAAAAATGTGTCTTTTTCCCGCAACTTGTGTCACAATATAAAATATTCCATGGACTCCACATGCCTCTCAGGAAATAGCTTGGGGTGTCTACTTTCCAAAATGGGGTCATTGGGGGGGGGGGGGGGGGGGGTGAACTGTTTTATGCACAACATTTAGAAGCTTATGTCACACATCACCCACTCTTCTAACCACTTGAAGACAAAGCCCTTTCTGACACTTTTTGTTTACATGAATTGTTTTCCTTTTTTTTGCAAGAAAATGACTTTGAACCCCCAAACATTATATTTTTTTTAAAGCAAAGGCCCTACAGATTAAAATGGTGGGTGTTTCATTTTTTTTTTCACACAGTATTTGCGCAGCGATTTTTCAAATGCATTTTTTTGGGAAAAAACACACTTTTTTAAATTTTAATGCACTAAAACACACTATATTGCCCAAATGTTTGATGAAATAAAAAAGATGATCTTAGGCCGAGTACATGAATACCAAACACGACATGCTTTAAAATTGCGCACAAACGTGCAGTGGCGACAAACTAAATACATTTTTAAAAGCATTTACAGGTTACCACTTTAGATTTACACAGGAGGTCTACTGCTAAAATTACTGCCCTTGATCTGACCTTCGCGGTGATACCTCACATGCATGGTGCAATTGCTGTTTACATTTGACGCCAGACCGACGCTTGCGTTCGCCTTTGAGCGAGAGCAGTTGGGGACAGGGGTGCTTTTTTTTTTTTTTTATTTTTTTTTTGCTTTTTTTTATCTTATTTTTAAACTGTTCCTTTCATTTTTATTTTATCATTTTTATTGTTATCTCAGGGAATGTAAATATCCCCTATGATAGCAATAGGTAATGACAGGTACTCTTTTTTGAAAAAAATTGGGGCCTATTAGACCCTGGATCTCTCCTCTGCCCTCAAAGCATCTGACCACACCAAGATCGGTGTGATAAAATGCTTTCCGAATTTCCCAATGGCGCATTTACATCCGGCGAAGTCATAAAAGGCTCGTAGCTTCCGGTTTCTTAGGCCATAGAGATGATTGGAGCCATTCTGGTCTCTGATCAGCTCTATGTTCAGCTGGCCGAATCACCGGCTGCATTCTCAGGTTCCCTGTTGGGACAGGAGAGCCAGAGGAAAACATGGAAGACGGTGGGGGGGAATTCCCTCCCACTGCTTGTAAAAACAGTCTAGAGGCTAATTAGCCGCTAGGATTGCTTTTACATGAAAGCCGACCGCTGGCTGAAAAGAATGATACCAAGATGATACCTAAACCTGCAGGCATCATTCTGGTATAACCACTCAAAGTCCAACAACATACATACATACGTACGATGCTGGTTCTTGTTGGGCATATATTGTAAACTTTTTTTTCATGCAGCCTGTAGGCTGAAAGAAAAAGAGATTGATCGGTGGGTATGCCCACCATTAGAATACCTCCCTTCATCCACTACTTCTAATGATGGGCATACATGCACCATTTATATATGCCGAAGCATGGGGGCATCCGCCCCAAAAGGTAGGAGCAAATCGCTCCTCCGCCCCTATACTTCGGCATATATGCTCTTTTTTTTTTTTAACTGTGGTGGTGAAATCACCTCCTACAGGGCTGGAGTCACGGCATTATGTATCGTGGGAACAAACGCTGTTGCTGTCAAGATAAATAAATCCACGCTGCAACTGAATGGCGTACCTGCTAAGCAAATGATGGTTAACAATAAAACAAAGTAACATTACAGTATAACAGTAAGACTTACCATACCTGCAAAGCAAATACAAAAAAAAAAATAGTAAAAAATAAAACATTTTTTAACACAACCTGTGCCTAATAAATATATATATATATATATATATATATATATATATATATATATATATATATATATATATATGCCGAAGCATGGGGGCATCCACCCGCAAAAGGTAGGAGCAAATCGCTTCTCTGCCCCCATGCTTCGGCATATATGCTCTTTTTTAAACTGTGGTGGTGAAATCACCTCCGACAGCGCTGGAGTCACGGCTTTATGCATCGTGGGAGCAAACGCTGTTGCTGTCAAGATAAATAAATCCGCTCTGCAGCTGAATGGCGTACCTGAAAACAAAAAAATGGTTAACAATAAAACACAGTAAACAGTAAAGTATAAAAAAATTCCATACCTGAAAAGCATGTATAGAAGCTCTGTATAGAACATGAGTGTTCAGCAAAGCCAATTGAAATAAATAAACAGACACTTTCTTGTACCAGCGTCTGGCGTACGGCGCAAACAACTGGTTGTTGAGGTCCACCCCTCCCAATTTTGGTTATATTCATGGACACAGAGGGGTTTCTCCACAACACCAGTCGCCGTAGCAATTTGGACCGTCGTGTCTGCATGAAGGGAGGTAAGAACGAAAACATTCTTATTATCCCTCCACTTCATAGTGAGCAAGTTATTACACTTAAAGCAGTCTCTCTCCCCCAGCCTAAGACAGGAATCTACAAGCCGCTGGGGAAAGCCCCAGCAATTAGGTCGCACGGTGCCATATGCTCCAATCTGCTGATTAAACAAGTAACTAAAAAGTGGCATGCTCGTGTAATAATTGTCCACGTACAAGTGGTAGCCCTTTCTGAATAAGGGTGACACCAAGCCCCACACAATCTTGCCAACGTTTCCTATGTAGTCAGGGCAGTTTGTCGGCTCTACGTGGCTATCTTTTCCCTTGTAAACCATAAAACTACATGTATAGCCTGTGGCCCTATCACACAGCTTATACATCTTGACCCCGTATCTGGCACACTTGCTGGGAAGGTACTGTTTGAATGACAAGCGGCCAGGAAACTTAATCAGGGACTCATCAACGCAGACAACTTGATAGGGAGTAAACAAGCCTGCAAAACGTTGGTTGAAGTGGTTTACAAGAGCCTGAATTTTGTAGAGCCGATCGTATCCAGGGTCTCCACGAGAACGACAGAGTTCATTGTCATTGAAGTGCATGAACCACAAGATCTGCTCGTATCGTGCCCTGGTCATGGAGGCAGAGAACAAGGGTATATGGTGAATTGGGTCAGTGGACCAATATGACCGCAACGCACTCTTTTTAATTATGCCCATGTTGAGGGAAAGGCCCAGAAAGAGCTTAAATTCGGAAACCGTAACTGGTCTCCAATCTCTGGCAAGGAAGGACTGGGGAATAGTGGCGATGTGTTGACCAGCGCACAAATTGCTTTGGTCCACAATAGATCTATAGAAATCTTCGGTGAAAAACAGCGAATAAAAATCAAGTGACGTAAAATCAACTGTTTCCACTTGAATGCCGGGTTGGCCAGTGAATGGGGGAAGTACGGGTGCTGCAGAAGTGGTGGGTTCCCAATTAGGATTTGCGAATGCAGCAGGAAGGGCACTATGGGCATGACGGGCCTGTGTTCGTCTTCTTGGTGGCAGCGGGACACTACTTGTGCTTGCCACCTCACCAGCTTGAACTGCACTTATGGGACTCGCCACGTGATACTGCAGTGCTGGATTGACTACGACCAGGGTGTACTAGGCTGCTGGTGCTTGCCAGTTCACCAGAAGGAATAGCGGCGCTAGTACTGTTCTGCTCCATACGAGGGACCTGCTGTTCTTGCACATCAATGACAGAAGAAGAAGATCGGGGTCTGGTAAGCCTGACCTTGGCAGGGACTACAACTCCGTTGTCAGAGCCATCTGTCATGGAGCCGCTGTCCTCTACAGGATCATATTCTGAGCCTGAATCTGACAGATGAGTGACTTCCTCTTCACTATCTGTCATGCTCAGAAACATGTAGGCCTCTTCACTAGTGTACCTTCGATTTGCCAATTTGGGCTCTAAATTTAGTGGTACACTAGTGAGACTCACAGGTAAAAAAGCTCCTGACTGTTAGCGACAGTCGTATTAAAACCCTACCAAAAAACAGTTAGCGATCACAGGGATCAGGCCTGACTCGGCGAACGCTGCAGTTATGTGTGTTTAGTGTTTTGTGACAGTGATCGATCGATACTGCACTTGGGTGGGCTGGGCTGGGCTGGGCGGAGGGGCAAAACGCAGGTGCTAGCAGGTATCTGGGCTGATCCCGCTATCACTGCGCTTTTGGGAACCCTAAACTGCTGGGGGCGCTAGTATAGATCTGTTCAGACCAGATATTGATCCGTTCAGATACTATACCACTAAGAGAGGTGTATGCTGCGTGCATGGGTGTTAGCAGTACTGGCACTAACCTGACGCTGCCTGGGGCGACACAGACCCTATCTGACCCTAAAACCCAACTTGTATCACCCGCCGGGTGATCAGGGGGTTAAACCTTTATTAGGTAATAAACGGTGGGTGCCCTGACACTATAAAAAATAACTAACCAACCAGCGTCACCCGTAACAGTTATACGGTGATCACTGGTAAAAGGGTTAACTAGGGGGCAATCAGGGGGTTAAAACTTTTACTAGGTAGTATATGGGGGTCCCTGATGCTATAAAACGCTGATGGCGAACCTAAATACCTCCCTAACTAGCGTCACCTGTGACACTAATACAGCGATCAGAAAAACGATCGCTTAGTGACACTGGCGACGGGGGGGGGGGGGGGGGGATGGGGGGGTGATCACGGGGTTAAACCTTTATTAGGGGGAAGGGTTAGGGCGGTACCTTAGACCTAAAGGGGCCTACCACTAACTGCCATACCACTTATAACGGTCACAAATGACACCAATGCAGTAATCAGTAAAAAAAAAAAACTGCTATTGGTTTCACTGTGACAGGGGGTGCAGGGGAGTGATTGGGGGGTGAAAAGTGTGCCTAGAGTGTTCTACTGTTAGTGTAGTGTTGGTGCACTTACTTGGATGTTTTCTTTCCTCTGCGCGGGAACAAAAAGACCGACACGAGGAGAGATGACATCACTTCCTCTGCAGCTGTTTACATTACAGCAGCAGAGGAAGATTGTTGGGATCGATCGCGAGGGGGTGGCCATGAATGAGTGGCCTCCCCCTCAGCACGGATCACTCCCCTAACGATACCGATCGCCTTGGGCACTGGGGGGGGCACAATGCGCCCCCCGCCCGCGGGAGGTAAATCACGTATCAGATGCGTGATTTTGCCTGCCCGTGCCATTCTGCCGCAGTATATCTGCGTTAGGTGGTCGGCAAGTGGTTAAAGGAGAAAATCCATAAGAACTGTAAAATTCCTTAGGAATATCCACTTACCTTATCCTGCCTCAGGATTCTGTGGTAAAACAGACCCAATCTTCACCCCTCACGGTGGGCTCCGTTAAAAAGTCTTCAAGGACCGGGGTTCCTTTTTATCGGGGTACCACTCTCCCTATAGCACCCCGCCAGGAAGCTTTATGGCTAAAAAAACCAAAGCACTGGATCCCGGGGTCCAGCTCTCAAAAAAGAGAAGCGTTATGGGCTAAACCTCGTTTCTTCCGCCACGAGGACGGGTGGCCTGAAAAGACACTTTGAATGGATCTGGCTGCATAGCTTGCCCCAGCAAAAATTACTCCAGTGGAGCTCAGCATAGCACATCTTTATTTGTGACCAACACCTAAGATACTGGCGAAAAAACTGAGGTACTCCCAGTAATGGGAGGGGTTATATAGGGAGTGAACTTCCTGTCTTAGGGTGTGCCAGTGTCCATCACCTAAAGGTGGCCTATATAACCACATAGAAACTACTATGGCTCTGTGTCCCGTGATGTACGATAAAGAAACACCCTTTTTTTTCTTTTTTTGAAGCAAAGGTGTTTCAGTGCCAACCTTTGCTCCAGTATGTTGACAGCAGGTTAAAAGATGAAGACTTACCCACACTCCCCCCCCTGCCTTATTAATTAATTAGGCTATGCTAACACTTCTGCAGCTTTCATTAAAACAATACCTAGTGATCCTGCCATGAAAGTCCTTGTGTAGGAACTTCCGGTTATAGGAAGACAATGCCCTGTCCCCATCTCTCAATGATTCTCCTAGGTTGTCACACGCATTCCCAATGGTTCCCCTAGGCCAGGGATATGCAATTAGCGGACCTCCAGCTGTTGCAAAACTACAAGTCCCATCATGCCTCTGCCTCTGGGTGTCATGCTTGTGGCTGTCAGAGTCTTACTATGCCTCATGGGACTTGCAGTTCTGCAACAGCTGGAGGTATACTAATTGCATATCCCTAGGCTGTCATTCTGTCACATGCTCTCCCAAATGAGACTGCCAGCAGCCGTGCCAAGCATGTCCCACTGTTGTCACCATGAGGGAAACGTCACTGAGAAATGGTATGCAGCAGCGACTGACGTGTATGCATGTAGACAGGAAGTAGCTGCAAAAAGGGCTGCAGCTACTTGCAACAAAGAATGAAGAAAGGTAAAACAGTATTGTGCACAAGGGAAGTTCACCTTTATTTAAAAAAAAATTGTTTATGACACATTGGCATTCAGTTAGGGGTTACTTGTACTTTAAATGTAGATATAACAAGCACTATACGAACATGATGTAAAAGTAATATTACTAGCCTAAGGCATGGTATTCTCTAACATACAGGCAAATGCACAATTTAGCAGAATATGGCAAAAATATTTTAACCTAACCAAACATTTTTTGTGGCACAGTCTGTGCAAGGTTTAAATATAATATGCAAAATATGCTGAAATATTATACAGGTTCTTCAGATGTGCTTTTCACTGAATTCCAAATATAGCTTTTCCACATTGTAATTATTGTTTAAGCTGCCAAGCAATAAAGTTCTGGGAGAATAGTCTATTGTCCTAAAAAAAACAGTAAGCTGATACTTACAAAGTAACATCTTCTTCACTGGCTAAATGCATCACAAAGAGGGTGATATGGTAAGAACCCTTTGGAATCATAGCTTTGGAAAGTCTATTATCCTTCTGTAAAACTGAATCTTGAATAGTCTGGATGTCATCGTGAATCTAAACAAGTAGATGAAGTGAATCACATAAAATATAGCATGCCAAAATGTAAAGTAAATGCTATAAAGTCATCTTTGGCACCGATTGTTAGGCATTCTAATATAAATTTGTGACTGCAACAGCCACACTCTTCTAGGAAGGCTTTTCACAAGATTTAATGTGCAACGTGCCCATGGGAACTTGTGCTCACTGAGCCAAATCTAAGGTCAGGTACTGATGTTGAAAGAAAAGACATCACAAATGGCATTCCAATTCAAGCCAAAGGTATAAAATGGGGGTTTAGGGCAAGCTCTGTGCCATAAAAAATTAGTTTTTATGGACCTGCACAGAATGTCATTAGGCTGGAACAGAAAAAGGCCTTCTCCAAACTATTGCCAAAAAGTTGGGAGCACACAATTGTCTTCCTTGTGTTTGCATGGTGAAGCATTAAAATGGTTGCAAACCCCATCTTCATCAATTTTAAAAGACATTCACCTTTTTACACTTTGCTCTATACAAATCCAAATCGCATTAGTTGTACCTCAGTTTTATAATCCCACTGCCTCTCACAGCCCTGTGAATGTCTCCAGGACGTGGCCGTGTCTACGCTTGGGAGGTGGAGACATAATAACACTGACTCTCCTTTGTACACGCCCCCAAAAATCACAGTAGCGCAGCTTAGGAGCACACGCGTCACTCCTGGCACGACCCAATGTGCGTATGTCAAAGCTACCCAGTGCCAGGAATGTCAATATATCAGAGTGCTGGGTAGCTTTGGTAAGGAACAGACAATCATAGGGGAGCTGGAGGAGGTAGGAGAAATCTAGCTGGAGTTGCTGTGCACGGCTCCGGGACACACGCCCACTGCTTGTACTTAAGACAGATTATTAGTCTGTCAGTCACAAACAGGGTGTGGGACACAAATTTTTTGGAAATTTTTTTTTCAGTGTAGGAAGACAGGGAGGATTTTAAATGACTGCCTGCTCCTTCTACTGGTCAAACCAGGTACAGATGATTTCTTCTGCTTTACAGGGTGAGGTAGACTGGTCAGTCTAAGGAATAAATAGGTTTTTTTATATATTTTTGGGGGATATTTATTATAGCAAAAAGTAAAAAATAATGCGTCTTTTTCAAAATTCGCTCTTTTTTGTTTATAGCGCAAAAAATAAAAAACGCAGAGGTGATCAATACCACCAAAAGAAAGCTCTATTTGTGGGAAAAAAAGGACGTCAATTTTATTTGCGTGACTTGCACATTTTTGTGCGCTTTCGCAACACGTTTTTTGCATGATTTTCTGTTTAAAATGTAAAAAAAAATTAAATAAATAATAAATAAAATAGATACACAAATAACTAAAAATCATCATAAATAAATGAATATGTAATAATAAAAAAAATAATTAACCCCCAACCTTAAAAAATATATTACAAACATTAATAATATAAATAATAATCCTTTTTTATTATTATAAATTATTAGTAAACATAATAATTTATTTGTGTTTGGGTGTTTATTATTATTTTATTATTATTATTGTTTGTTTTGTTTTTTTAAGGGTTAGGGGTTAAAGCGGTTGTATACCCCACTTTGTGATTTTTACCTACAGGTAAGCCTATAATAGGGCCTACCTGTAGGTAAAATGAATATCTCCTAAACTTGCACCGTTTAGGAGATATTCACCCTGCATGCAGCCGCTGACGTCAGCGGCACATGCACTCTGAAGGTCCGGCATATTGTGCCGGACCTTCAGAGTTTCTTGCCAAAACCGAGGGCTCCCGTGCGCATGCGTGGGATTGATGACATCGCGTCTCCAGTCACTCACAGCACCAAAGCCTGGGAACCTGGAAGTAACGCCGGGGGAACATGTCAGCCCCCTCAGTGGTAATCAGGCGCCACTGGCGGGGGCTTCGTTCTAAGGTAAGTATTTTATAATGAGCTAGTATGCAGTGCATACTAGCTCATTATGACTTTGTTTTACAGGTTTTTTTTTCTTTGTTTTTTTTTTCCACAGGGTTTACAACCGCTTTAAGGTTAGAGGTTAATTATTTATTTCATTAGTATTTATGTATATATTTGTGTATTTTTTTGCATTCATTAGTAGTATTTTTAACACCCGGACCCTTAAAAAAAAAAAAAATTTATATTTATATATATATATATATATATATATATATATATATATATTTATTAATGATAATAATACTACAATAAATAAAATATTAATCTCTAATCCTAACCCCAACCCCTAATCCTAAGTGAATAATAATAAAAAAGAAATAAAAGCTGATGAAAAAGCTAAAAAGCTGAAAATCCTTGCAACAAACGATGCAACAGATGATAATTTTCTCTATTGGCTAATAAAAAAAAACACCAAAGCTCAAAAGCACTGTATAAAAACGCACATACAAACGCGTGAAAAAACGCATGGAAAAACGCTCAAAGGCGGCTATGCTCAGGTGTGAATGCATCCCAACGGCACCGTTCCAATAGAATTATCTGAACTCAATAAATTTGGAAGTGTGTTCACATACTTGTGGCCATGTAGTGTAGCTAAAAAGTTTTGGGTAGAGTGTATGGTGGTTAGGAATTTTGTCATATTTTTACCATTGTTTCTTTAGCTACTGGGAAAATTCTCTATTCCTTTATTTCCTGTATGGCCACAGAGACAGGAAATACATAAAATTACTCCAAAAAGGGGCACAGATGGTAATTAAACACTTTATCTAAAATAAAAAGGGGAAGTCATGAAAACATGGTTCTATAGCTGTTCGTGTCCTCACAAGACGCCAAGAGAAAATACCCCCAGTGGGGTCACTAATAAAAACCCGTTAAGCCACAACCCTTCCCCTATGAAAAAAAAAAAAATGATTTTGGCTGGAGTTGAATTTTAAAGGGGTTGTAATCCTATGCATTAAGGTGAAAAAACTTCTGACACTGACCAGCCCCCCAGTTTTACTCACCTGAGCCCATTTGTTTCCACGGCAGAGACGCGCTCTACCTCATTGCCCATTGTCTCGGCTCTCGATTGGATAGATTGATAGCAGCGCAGCCATTGGCTCCCGTTGCTGTCAATTAAATCCAATGACGCGGGTTCTGGGAGGCAAGGCCAAGTCCGGCATTCTGTGTCTATGGACGCAAAAGCCGGACACAGAAGCGCGCCTGCACGGGGACCCCCAAGGAGAGTGCTTCTCCTAGGTGGTTTCCTGATGCGGGGAGGACCTGATAGCGCCACCGGGGGACCCAAGAAGAGGTGGATAGGGGCCACTCTGTGCAAAACGAACTGCACAATGGAGGTAAGTATGACATGTTTGTTATTAAAAAAAAAAAAAAACACACACAAGGGTTAATAAGAATCTTTTAATTCTGCAGTATGCTATAATCTAAAACCTCCCTAGAATCATGGCCTACAAAATTACCCAGAGAAATCTCAGCTCTGAAATTAGGTTTAATATAAAAAGCCTTTAATATTTGCTGATAAACAGGGTATTGGGGATGCAGTGTTTCTGTAATCACAACACTAGTACTGATTGTGGACAGATCCTGCTATAAGTTTTTTTTAGTCACTTCCCTTCACAATTTAGACTGAAAGCTCTCACAAGCAGGGCACTCCTAACACTCCTGTATTGAGCTGTTTTGTGACTGTACTGTCTCACTTATTTTGTAAAGCACTGCTCAAACTGTTAGCAATCCTGTATAAAAATAAGAATTTGCAGAAGTGGTAAAAACCAAACACTAATACCTTAGAATTTGTAATAGGCAGGGACACAAAATAATTAGGCCTCTTTTGCTGTTTACTTTTATCATCATCTTCACTTTCTAACTTGTGTCTTTTCCTCTTCTTTTTCACCGTCTTGTTTGCTGCACTTGTGACTGAAAGAAATTAATTTAATGAAACACAGAAATACGAAAGACTGACAGCAAAAAGCAATCCGTTTTTTTTTCTTTTTTTTCAAAATTCTTGTCGACTGTATAGCTCTATGTTCATCCAAAGCATGTATAAATGCATTAGATCTCATTTAAACTGTCAAACTCTTTACTCTTTTGGTAAAGTAACGCTTTCTAATTAGATCCTTAAACTTTCCTCCTAATAGTTTTAACACCATGATACGGTCTACTAGAGCTCAGCTGTACATTGAAAATACCGGCGCAATAATCGTTATTCACAAATTTAATGTATTTATCCACTTTAAGACTGGGATAATTTTTCAAACTTGTTGTTTACAAGTTAAAAATATATTTTTTTTGCTAGGAAATTACTTAAGAGTCCCCAAACATTATATATTTTTTTTTTCTAACACCCTACAGAAAAAAATGGCGGTTGTTGCAATACTTTTTCACACCGTATTTGCGCATCGGTCTTACAAGCGCACTTTTTTTGGCAAAAATACACTTCTTTGAATTAAGAAAATAAGACAACAGTAAAAGTTAGCCCAATTATTTTACATTGTGAAAGATGATGTTATGCCGAGTAAATTAATACCTAACATGTCACGCTTCAAAATTGCGCCTGCTCGTAGAACAAAATTTTATCCTTAAAAATCTCCATATGCGACGTTTAAAAAAATTCTACAGGTTGCATGTTTTGAGTTACAGAGGAGGTCTAGGGCTAGAATTATTGCTCTTGCTCTAACGAACACGGTGATGCCTCACATGTGTGGTTTGAACACCGTTTTCAAATGCAGGCGCTACTCACATATGCGTTCGCTTCTGCATGTGATGTCAATTCTTATTTATTTTACTCTATTTAAAAAAAAAAAAGAATGTAAAAATAAAGAACAAAAATTGCGTGTCACTTTTATTCCTAATACAAGGAATGTAAATATTCCTTGTAGTAGAAAAAAGCATGACAGGACCTCTTAAATATGAGATCTGGGGTCAAAAAGACCTCAGATCTCATATTTACACAAAAATGCAATAAAATTTAAAAAAAAATGTTGTTTGAAAGAAATACAAAAAAAAAAAATAAATAAATAAAAATAAAAATGTCCCTTTAGGAAGCTATGGGCGGAAGTGACGTTTTGACGTCGCTACCACCCTGCCATGGTATGGAGCTGGGTGGGGGCCATCTTTCCCTCACTCAGCTCCATACCCCAGAGGGGAGAGGACGCGATCACCTCCGCTGCTGCCGGCAGCTCCGGTAAGCGGCGGAAACCACCGGACCACGGCGGGAGGGGGGGGCCCTCTCCCGTCCCCGATAAAAGTGATCTTGCGGCGAATCCGCCACTGAGACCACTTTTATCTGAAAACGGACTGCCCGCTGAAGAGGATACCTGGGTTATGGCAGCTAGCTGCTGCCATAACGCTATTCCTCTTCAAATTGCCGCCGTATAATGACGGCGGGCGGGCGGTCCGTAAGTGGTTAAAGATTTCCGTCATGTCTCCCCTTCTTTACCCAGGTCTCAGTCTCTCCTTTATATTTAAATTCCTCAACCCTTGCTCAAGTCTTTGTTGCTTGTCTATAGGCTTGTGCTATCTTATTTTTGTATCCATTATCTTGCTCTTTGTACCAGAGGTCTCCAGAACTGGACACAGTATTCTAAATGAGGTATAACTAAAGTTCTATATAGTGAGACCAAGATCTCCTTCCACCTTCTGGTGATTCCTCTAATGCAGGCATGTCCAGAGTCTGGCTCACCCCTCTCCCTGTCTCATCTGAGGCTGCAGATGGGCATCAATCAAGCTGCACTGATGGCAATGGTGAGGCTGCCTTCATGGCAATGGCGAGGCTGAATTGATTGCAATGGTGAGGCTGCACTGAATGCAATGGTGAGGCTGCACTGAATGCAATGGTGAGGCTGCATTGAATGTAATGGTGAGGCTGCATTGAATGCAATGGTGAGGCTGCAATAATGAGGCTGCAGATGGGCACTGATTAGGCTGCATTGATGGGCACTGACCCTTATTTTCCTTCACAGTTCTTTATTTAAAATTTAATTTTTTTCTTTAAAACTTCCCTCTTAAAGTAAAGGTGCATGTTAGGCCGATAAATACAATATATCCAAATAACACGCCCAAGCTCATCCTTAGTGGCGCTCGGGGATTTGTTGGGGGGCCACAAAAGATATATATATCTCCAAAATAACACGCCCAAGCTCATCTCTTCACCACACACAGCTACAAAGGCAAGAGAATTCTTGTTGGGCAGTGTATTGTATTAGTGTTCAGACGAACACACTTAGACCAAATTTTAATGGTTCAAAGAATGTCAAGCAAAATGGTCGGCCTTCACGCATGTTCACTTCATCAAATCTGGCCCTCTTTGAAAAAAAGTTTGGACACCCCTGCTCTAGTGATACTCTCAGGAGTTCTATTCGCTTTCCCTGCTGCACATCTTGACTGTTTGCTCACTTTACAATTATTAGAAATGAACACTCCCAACTGAATTACATACAGTATGACATCATATCTATTTACATCCTTAAAGTGGTTCTAAAGGCATTGGCTCCTGCTGCTCTCAATCACAGCTAGTGAAGAGGGGACATGCTGAGCCCCATTCTGTGTGCCATATGAACACAAAGAGCGGGGCTCAGGAGGGAGCATACATGAGTACCGCCAAAGAAAACAGCTTGCTATGGGGGCACTTGGCATGGGGGGGATGGAGGAGCCCGGAGCACCGGCAGGGGACCCGAAAAAAGGAGGATTGGGACTGCTCTGTTCAAATCCACTGCACAGAGGAGAGGTAAATATAACATTTTTTTTTATTTTTAGGAAATAAAACTTGTACCTTTAGCATCACAAAAATTATCCAGGCTGGGTACAGGAGGTAAATAACTATAATCATGTGAACATTATACTAATGGCTAATTTAAATATTAGAAGACCTTCTCACAGGCATGTTAAAGCAGACTGTATGTGAGCCTCCCAAAAACAAATCACAGTTGTAGCCAGCACCATAAAACCCTTGCTGACAGACTGCTTCAACAAAATATACTGAAGTTGCACATTGCTGCAACTCAATAAAAAGCTGCATTGTATGTAATGATTATCCTTCCAAATTGGAAATTGCTGACTTTTTCAACATATCTGAACATTAAGGCCCCTTCTACACGGGGCAGACTTTGCCAGCTCAGCGGGGGAATCCGTCCACTGATCCCCACTGAGCAGTCGGATAGTTGGTCCATGTCCACTCCTCTAAGGGCGGTTGGATGCAAACGGATGGCCTGTCTGTTTACACCTGACTGCCATCCAATCCAATCGACGGATGGGGAACAGATCTCCATTTGTCTGTTTTTAGAGGATCGGATGTCGGTGGGCATAAATGGACACATCCATAGGGGATAATAGAGGTTCTGATCAGGTCCACCTGAAAAACTCGCAGTTGCAGTGCGGCACCATTGCTCTCAATGGGCGAGTTTCACATGTGGTGCAACTCTGCAGCCTGTATTAAAAATGCTGCAGCAGAGAAGCAAAGCATCACGGCAATAGCATGTATACAGCCTTCTCAGGCTGTAATGTTAGAATTTAGGTGGGCAGCCACCTGTTTTTTCTACTCCTCGGCCATCCTTGTCAAAGAGCCCAAATAGCTGTTTTACCACTTCAATACCAGACACTTTCACCCACTTCCTGCCCAGGCCAATTTTCAGATTTCAGTGCAGTCGCATTTTTAATGACAATTACTCAGTCATGCAACACTGTACTCAAAATACATTTTTATCATATTTTTGAAACAGCTAGGAGCTTTATTTTGGTGGTATTTAATCACCACTGGGTTTTTTATTTTTTTTTAATTTTATTTAGCAAGTAATGTGCTTCACTAATGTGCGTTGATGAGGGTGCAGTAATGAGGCTGCAATGATAAGGAGGCACTAGTAAGCTGCACTGATGGGGCTGAACTGATAATCAGGGCACTGTGTAGCAGTGTAAAATACTGTACTCACTGTGCCCCTCAAAGATCCGACTCTCCTGCCCTCACACACAGTCCGTGTGTGAGGAAAGGAGAGCTGATAACCGAAAAAGGAATGGAGTCTGTGATTGGACACGACTGATCAGAGCTTCTGTGATTGGCCCTTTACCTTGATCTGTGAACTACTGTGTCCAAGGAAAATAGCGGTCACAAAGCACTACAAAAGCAGCACCCTCCCAGAACTGGAAAGCCGGGCTGTAGCCATATATCGACTATAGCGCAGGCAGTAAGTGGTTCAATAAAAAAAAAAAAAGGTGAGGGTTACACATTTTGTACAACTTTTTAAAAAAATATTTAGTACTTTGGTTTATTAGGCCCACAGTCAGAGATAGATCATTAACAAAACAAAAAAAAAAATCAGTTGCTCTTCTCCCTAATGCTGGCCATACACTATACGAAAAATCGTCCGAACCCATTTTCGAAAAACGAACATTCGGCCGTGAGCGTGAATGAAAGTGGCATCATGTAATGACCGATAAATGATTCAGTGGACATAAACAAATGCATTTTTTGTTCGTTTTTTTCCATATACCTAGTGCAGACAGTTCAGATGGGAAACACATTAACTTTTCAATTTATCATTTGTTCAGCAGAAAATTTCCAAACTTGCCCTTCATTTTTTTCGGCTCAAAAACATCCCAACAATTATCGATTTTGTGCCCATTAACTGGCCGAAAGATGAACTGTCTATGGCCAGCATAACAGAGGATCATACCAAAGGAATGTCATTGCAAACTGCAAAGTACCGGTACTTAAAAGCTCATGTTGCTCCAAGGGGATTTGGCCATTTTTTTTCTTTACACACACACACACACACACATCCTATATATACTACAGCTAAAACTTGTAATTGTCTTGTTTCAGAGCTGCTTTACGCATGTGTCTGATCTGGTCATCTGCACCACGCCATATAAGATGGAGGGACCCGTGCCGGAAAAGGTATCTTTAGTTAACTATTCTTGTTAAATTTTATAGTGTTATCACTTATCTGCATCTGTCATTGCTTAATTAAATGTTATACCTACAAGTGTTTGTGTGATCTCACCCTGCATATCTTGAATACAACCTCAAAAACGTAAACTATCGTGTAACCGTGATAAAACAAGCACTACTGTTGTACTAATAATTTGTGACAACATAAAGTTCACAATTTACAGTATATTCTCACAACACTTGTTTAAAGGGAAATAATATTGTAAATTATAACAACATTATATACTTACTTTCAAGAACAGCACTGATATCTACATTTGCAAAAGGCAGCTCAGTTAGCAGGTTTCCTACTGATTCATTACTGCTAACTCTCTTTCTCCTGCGTTTGCTTTTCTTATTTTCCTGAATACCTTTTGGTTTTCCATCTTCCAGAGCTAAAAATAAAAAAAAAAAAAAAAAAATTTTTTTTTTCAAGTGGATACAGTAAATTTATAGTGAGATGTATATATACATTCTAGTGAATGCCATAGTGTCATGAGAATTTAATATGCGCTGCCATTACCAAACTCTACTGTGAGAATGCTAGTTCCTTGGATGTCGTTTAGATGCTTTAACTTCTATGTTGTCTGAGTTTCTGGCCCAGAAGTATAGTAATAAGTAGGTCTGACACTCATTTACAGCATGCTTGTTCCAGTATTGTGACTGAAACATGCCAAAGTCAGACACAGCTAGGCAAGCGTTTTCAGTAGGACTGCATTGGCATCCCCTATACTTATCACATGACATAGTTATCTTAAATGCTTTTTTTTTTTTTTTTTTAATCATTCTTAAAAAAATTCCTCTGAAAACATCTACCTTTTCCATAGCAGAAATGCAGAGATGCCTAATGGAAAAGTAGACATAATAGGATTTTTATAACAGCTTACCTGTAAAAATCCTTTTTTTAAGTACATCACGGGACACAGAGCCATAGTAGTTACTATGTGGGTTATAGGCCACTTTCAGGTGATGGACACTGGCACGCCCTAAATTAAAAAGTGCATGCCCTATATAACCCCTCCCACTGGTGGGAGTACCTAAGTTTTGTAGCAAAGCAATACACGTGTATACCAAGAAGGGAGGGACCTCTGTGTCCCGTGATATACTTCAAAGAAAAGGATTTTACAGGTAAGATTTATAAAAATCCTATTTTCTTATCGTACATCACAGGACACAGAGCCATAGTAGTTACTATGTGGGATGTCCTATAGCAATGCAAACTGAAGGGAGGAAGACACAACAAAGTAGGGCACCAAGAGACTAGAGAACTCATACTGCAACCTGCAGTACACTGCGCCCAAAGGCAATGTCCACATGTCTTTTACACCTACTTGATAGAATCTGGTAAATGTATGGACTGAAGACCAAGTTGCAGCCTTGCAGATTTAAGCCATGGAGGCTTGGTGATGCACTGCCCAAGAAGCAATAACAGCCCTGGTGGAGTGCGCTTTAATATGAAAAGGAGCAATTGTCCTCTTAAAACCATAAGTTTGAACAATCACTTGACAAATCTATTTAGAAATAGTAGATTTTGATGCTGCCTGTCCTCTTTTAGGACCATCTGGCAATACAAACAAAACATTTGTTTACGAATCTGAGCGGTCACTTTCAATAGACCTTGACCGCTGTCACCACATCAAGAAAATGTAGTGACCTTTCTTCCACAGAAGCAAAGTTCTGGAAAAAAATGAAGGCAGAACAATATCCTGGTTTAAATGAAAACCCGATACTACCTTCTGTAAGAATTCAGGATGAGGCAGCAATACAGCCTCATCCTTATGAACAACCAATACGGCGCCTTACAAGAAAGAGCAGCCAACACTGATACTCTTCTTGCAGAAGATATGGCAACCAAGAAAATTATTTTTCCCCCGTCAAGAAGACCAAGGGAATATCTCGTACTGGCTCCAAAAAAAAAAAAAACAAAGGCTGCTTCTATAGGCCGACAGGGCTAAATTAAGTTGCAAGGGTTCAGGGGTGACCAAACTGGAGGATTAATTCGCGTTACCCCCTGAATAAAGTTACAAACCAGAGAGAGAAGGAAGCAAGTGCTTGATGAAAAGAAAGACCGATAAGGCTGACATCTGGCCATCGATAGGATTAGAATTGAAGATGGCCTTGAGTACTATCTGCAGGATTTCAAGGATCCTACCTATGAAATATTTCCTGGGGTGCAAACCCCTGGATTTACACCAGGAGACATATGCCTTCCAGATTCTTGACTCTGGAGGCCGGCATTTTTAGCATTTACCCAAGTATAACTACTGAGGCTAACTGCCCACGATCTTTCAGAATGTGGGTCTCAATAGCCAAAACGCTAAATTTAGCGCTTGTAAGGTGGGATGTAATACTGGACCTTGCGAGAGAAGGTCTGGCCATAGTGGTCGGGTCCAAGGGTCCCCCACCGCCATCTTTACGATCTCGGCAAACCAAGATCTCCTGGGCCACACTGGGTTTACAAGAATCACCTCCTTCCCTTCTTGCTTGATCCTGCGAAAAAGACGCGGAAGCAGCATAACAGGATGGAACGCATAGGTCAGTAAAAAACTGATCCCACGGAAAAAATCAAGGCATCTGTTTCGTATGCCATCGGATCCCTTGTCCTTGACACAAAATTCCACATCTGGAACTCCCCATCTTCTGTTATATCAACAGAAACATGTTGGGGTGAAAGGACCATTCTCCCAGGAACAATTATTGGCGACTCAAGTAGTCCACCTGTCAATTCCTATTCCTGGAATGAAAATTGCTAATAGGCAAAAATGTTGTTTTCTGCCAAGATAGAATATGATTCACCTCTGTCTGGGCCACACGACTTCTCGTGCCCCCTTGGTGAATGATAAAAAGCCACAACTGTGGCACTGTCGGATTGGATCCTGATAGGGCAATTCCGTAGATTGAGCGTCCAGGCCTCGAGGACCAGGCGTACTGCCTGAATCTCTAGAATATTGATGGACATCACTGATTTGGACCATTTCCTTAGGACAGATACTTCTTCCAGGACTGCTCCTCAGCCCAGAAGGCTGGCATCTGTTGTTACCACCTTCCAAGTAACTGGTAGAAAGGATTCCTCTTTTTGAAGATCCTTGGATATCAACCATCAATTGGGGCTCTGACGCATATTGGGAGATAAACGCATTAGGAAGCCCAGAGCTTGGGCCTTCTTGTTCCCAGTTGACAGTTGATGTTTTGCAACAGTCTTAAATGAAACCACGCATAAGGAACGGCCTCGAAAGAAGCCACCAGCTTTCCCAACAAATTCATGCAAAGCCGAATAGAAGGATTCTTCTTTGACTTGAGTAACTTAATCAGTTCCCTATTTTGAGCTGTATCAATGATCAGCCCCAAGTTCTGCAATCTCCTTGATGGATTTAAGGAGGATTTCTCTAGGTAGAGAATCCAACCTAGGTATTCCAGGTAGCTAACTGCAGTGACCAAAGTTTGGATTAAGCGGGCTACCAAACTGATCTATGAAGAGAAGATTTAAATAGGCTAGTATTGTTATACCTTGAGCCATTACCCTGGCTAAAGGAGGAGCCAGGACCTTTGTAAACATTCGACGTGGAGTAGCTAGATCGAAAGGCAGAGCTACAAACTGAAAATGAAGATTTTCTACATTGAAGCATAAATTTCTGGTGAGCGGGGAAAAAACGGCACATGGAAAAAAGCATCCTTGATGTCGATTGATGCCAGAAGTTCTCACCCTTGTAGGACGGAGACTACTGATCGGATTGACTCCATGCGAAAAGAACGGATATTCAAACCCGGTTTAGATCTTTGAGATCTAAAATAGGTCTGAGATCCCCGTATGGTTTTGGAACCGTAAAAAAGGTTTGAAAAACCCTAATCCTTGCTCTACCAAGGGGACCACCGATATCACTCTTTGAGACAAGAGATGATCCAAACCTAGAAAGAGAGACTTCTTTTCACTGGATCTCTGGGATCTTTTTGATCTGAGAAAACGAGGATACGGGAACTCTGACAATGTTACTGCCAGACCCTTGAAAACTGTAGAAGCCTTCCTCCCCACTCGAGCGAGTGGGGGCGCCCTTTCATAAGGCTTTAGTATTTTGTTTTGTGGGTTACCTCCCCCAGGTCCTCTTTTGACTCTGGGACTGACCCTGAGGTTTACCTCTTGAATCCTGATGGTGGAGGCTGTCGTGACTGCCTGGAGGCAGATGCCCCTGGCACTGGAGAAGAAGCACATTTAAAAGAAAAATACTTAAACTTCTTAACTGGAAAAAAGGGAACTTTTCCTTTGGATATACTTATCCAGATTGTCTCCAAATAACCGTTCACCATAAAAAGGGAAACTGGCCAAGAGCTTTTTGCATGGCGCTTCGGCTGACCATCTTTTAACCATAGGATTCTATGCACATGTGCCAGCCTTAGCATGAGCCGTGAGGCCTGGAGAATAGAATCTCTATAGTACCTCTATAAACTGGTCCTTTAAGGACTGAGATACTCTGAACGCCAGCACAGGTTTGAACGACTGAACCTGCGAGCGAAATATATATATATATATATATATATATATATATATATATATATATATATATAATTTTTTTTTTAAAAGGAACTTCAACATCTTATCTGTTGGACCCTTTAGCATATGAGCATTGTCTACTGGACAACTCAAGTTTTAGTTTACAGAGGATATAGCAGCGTTAATTGCTGGAACTCCCCATAAAACCCTTCCTTCATAGAATACAGGTCCTCTGGGACCTACGGGTAGAAACAGCATGGCGAGGGGGTCTGTAAGCCGCCGAGCGGCGTGCTGATCGCGCTAGTTTTCTTCTCTCTTTTTTTTTTTTTCAAAAGAAAAACTTAGAGCGCTTCTTCCTCCATGAAGAGGAGGAGACTGTCAGCACAGGGGGGCCATAGGTGGGGAGAAGAACCCCCCCCCCTCAAGCTTACCAGAGGTCCTGCTGTCTGCCTGGAAGAAGAAGTGAGTGCTCAATACAGCCCCCGGTGGTGACACATAGGCAAGACAACATTTACTGATCTTAAAGGAGACATTCATAAGAAAATTTTTTAAAAATTCTTAAACTCCACTTACCTTTCCCGTCGCAGGGTTTTCTGTGGTAAACCAACAGACCCAATCGTCACCCTTCACGGTAGGGGTGCAACGGATCGTCACCGATTTGTGATCCAAACAGGTCAACCTGTTCGGATCGGCACACCACGCGATCCGCGGAGCGCTCCGCTGCCTCGGCCATAGGAAAGGCCGCGGCTTCAGCCTAGCTCCGGAGCGGTGGCCATCTTGGTACACCCGGCGGCGGCCAATGTCTCCTCAGGAAGTGACGTTTCGTTGCCGCCATCTTGCTACACCCCACACTCCTGCACAGTAATGATAGAGTGAGAAGGGGGGAAGCGGACATCTTGTTACACCCACCGGAGTTTTAGATTTTAGTTATTTTCAACACAAAACGGAGCTTATATGCTTAAATACAGTATTTGTAAATCCGACAGACTGTTTAGAAGCAGCAGCAAACCTGCTGACCTTACATGGTTGCTAATGTGACAGAACACCTCTGATTTTCATATTTAACATTTAGTTAAATGTGAAAATCAGAGGTGTACTGTCACATTAGCAACCATGTAAGGTCAGCAGGTTTGCTGCTGCTTTTAAAATTTAACATCTAAACAGTCTGTCGGATTTACAAATACTGTATTTAAGCATATAAGCTCCATTTTGTGTTGAAAATAACTGTGAAATCTAAAACTCCGGTGGGTGTAACAAGATTTGTCTTGTCTTTTTTTTTTTTTTTTTTGCTGATCTGAAAAATGATCCGACCTGTGACTCTGATCTGAGGAACGATCCGATCCGTGAGTTTATTGATTCGTTGCACCCCTACTTCACGGTGGGTTCCGTTAAACCTTCAGGAGCTGGGGATCCTCAGGAAACCCACTATCCTGGACCTGTAACAGCACCTCCGCCAGTAAAACTTTATGGCCTTACTACCAAAAAGTACTGGATCGCGGGGTTCAGCTCTCTAAAAAGAGAAGCATTTATAGGCAAAAACTCGTTTCTTAGAATACGAGGCCCGGGTACCATTTAATTTGGCCAAAAGAGACACTTTGAATGGATCCGGTCAGCATGGCTAGCCCCATCAAGGATTGCTCCAGAGGAGCTCAGCACAGCACATCTTTACTCGTGACCAACACCTTAGACACTGGCGAAAAAACGGAGGTACTCCCACCAGTGGGAAGGGTTATATAGGGAAGTGCACTTTTTAATTTTGGGGAGTGCCAGTGTTCATCACCTGAAGGTGGCCTGTAACCCACATAATAACTACTATGGCTCTGTGTCCCATGATGTACGATAAGAAAAAAATATTATATAAATAAAGTAATATATACACACACATATTTTGTACACACACACACACACATTATATATATATATATATATATATATATATATATATATATATATATAAATACACACACACACATAACATGTATATACACACAGTATCTCACAAAAGTGAGTACATCCCTCACATTTTTGTAAATATATTATTATATCTTTTCATGTGACAACACTGAAGAAATGACACTTTGCTACAATGTAAAGTAGTGAGTGTACAGCTTGTATAATGGTGTACATTTGCTGTCCCCTCAAAATAACTTGACAGACACCCATCAATGGAAACAAAAGTGAGTACACCCCTATGTGAAAATGTCCAAACTGGGCCCAAAGTGTCAAAAACCATTATTTTCCATCACTGCCTTAACGCATTTGGGCATGGAGTTCACCAGAACTTCACAGTTTGCCACTGGAGTCCTCTTCCACTCCTCCATGGTGACATCATAGAGCTGGTGGATGTCAGAGACCTTGCGCTTCTCAACCTTCCATTTGAGGATGCCCCAGATGCTCAATAGGGTTTAGGTCTGGAGACATGCTTGGCCAGTCCATCACCTTTACCCTCAGCTTCTTTAGCAAGGCAGTGGTCATCTAGGAGGTGTGTTTGTGGTCGTTTTTAATGCTGGAATACTGCCTTGAGGCCCAGTCTCCAAAGGGAGGGGATGATCATGCTCTGCTTCAGTATGTCACAGTATATGTTGGCATTCATGGTTCCCTCAATGAACTGTAACTCCCCAGTGCCGGCAGCACTCATGCAGCCCCAGACCATGACACTTCCACCACCATGCTTGACTGTAGGCAAGATACACTTGTCTTTGTACTCCTCACCTGGTTGCCGCCACACATGCTTGACACCATCTGAACCAAAAAAGGTTATCCTGGTCTTATCGGACAACAGGACATGGTTCCAGTAATCCATGTCCTTAGTCTGCTTGTCTTCAGCAAACTGTTTGCGGGATTTCTTGTGCATCATCTTTAACCACTTGAGCCCCGGACCATTATGCTGCCTAAGGACCAGAGGTCTTTTTCCAATTTGGCACTGCGTCGCTTTAACTGCTAATTGCGCGGTCATGCAATGCTGTACCCAAACGAAATTTGCGTCCTTTTCTTCCCACAAATAGAGCTTTCTTTTGATGGTATTTGATCACCTCTGCAGTTTTTATTTTTTGCGCTATAAACGGAAAAAGACCGAAAATTTTGAAAAAAAATGATATTTTCTACTTTTTGTTATAAAAAAAATCCAATAAACTAAATTTTAGTCATACATTTAGGCCAAAATGTATTCGGCCACATGTCTTTGGTAAAAAAAATGTCAATAAGCATATATTTATTGGTTTGCGCAAAAGTTATAGCGTCTACAAACTAGGGTACATTTTCTGTAATTTACACAGCTTTTAGTTTATGACTGCCTATGTCATTTCTTGAGGTGCTAAAATGGCAGGGCAGTACAAAACCCCCCCAAATGACCCCATTTTGGAAAGTAGACACCCCAAGGAAATTGCTGAGAGGCATGTTGAAACCATTGAATATTTATTTTTTTTGTCCCAAGTGATTGAGTAATGACAAAAAAAAAAATATTTACAAAAAGTTGTCACTAAATGATATATTGCTCACACAGGCCATGGGCCTATGTGGAATTGCACCCCAAAATACATTCAGCTGCTTCTCCTGAGTATGGGGATACCACATGTGTGGGACTTTTTGGGAGCTTAGCCGCGTACGGGGCCCCGAAAACCAAGCACCGCCTTCAGGATTTCTAAGGGTGTAAATTTTTGATTTCACTCTTCACTGCCTATCACAGTTTCGGAGGCCATGGAATGCCCAGGTGGCACAAAACCCCCCCAAATGACCCCATTTTGGAAAGTAGACACCCCAAGCTATTTGCTGAGAGGCATGGTGAGTATTTTGCAGCTCTCATTTGTTTTTGAAAATGAAGAAAGACAAGAAAAAACTTTTTTTTTTTTCTTTTTTCAATTTTCAAAACTTTGTGACAAAAAGTGAGGTCTGCAAAATACTCACTATACCTCTCAGCAAATAGCTTTGGGTGTCTACTTTCCAAAATGGGGTCATTTGGGGGGGTTTTGTGCCACCTGGGCTTTCCATGGCCTCCGAAACTGTGATAGGCAGTGAAGAGTGAAATCAAAAATTCACGCCCTTAGAAAGCCTGAAGGCGGTGCTTGGTTTTCGGGGTCCCGTACGCAGCTAGGCTCCCAAAAAGTCTCACACATGTGGTATCCCCGTACTCAGGAGAAGCAGCAGAATGTATTTTGGGGTGTAATTTCACATATTCCCATGGCATGTTTGAGCAATATATCATTTAGTGACAACTTTGTGCAAAAAAAAAAAAAAAAAATTTGTCTCTTTCCCGCAACTTGTGTCGCAATATAAAATATTCCATGGACTCGACATGCCTCTCAGCAAATAGCTTGGGGTGTCTACTTTCCAAAATGGGGTCATTTGGGGGGGGTTTTGAACTGTCCTGGCATTTTATGCACAACATTTAGAAGCTTATGTCACACATCACCAACTCTTCTAACCACTTGAAGACAAAGCCCTTTCTGACACTCATTGTTTACATGAAAAAGTTTTTTTTTTTTGCAAAAAAATTACTTTGAACCCCCAAACATTATATATTTTTTTTAAAGCAAATGCCCTACAGATTAAAATGGTGGGTGTTTCATTTTTTTTTTCACACAGTATTTGCGCAGCGATTTTTCAAACGCATTTTTTGGGGAAAAAACACACTTTTTTAAATTTGAATGCACTAAAACACACTATATTGCCCAAATGTTTGATGAAATAAAAAAGATGATCTTAGGCCGAGTACATGGATACCAAACATGACATGCTTTAAAATTGCGAATAAATACATTTTTAAAAGCCTTTAAAAGCCTTTACAGGTTACCACTTTAGATTTACAGAGGAGGTCTACTGCAAAAATTACTGCCCTCGATCTGACCTTCGCGGCGATACCTCACATGCATGGTGCAATTGCTGTTTACGTTTGACGACAGACCGCCGCTTGCGTTCGCCTTAGCGCGAAAGCAGGGGGCGACAGGGGTGCTTTTTTTTTTTTTTTTTTTCTTTATTTTTTTTTGCTTTTTATCTTATTTTTAAACTGTTCCTTTCATTTTTTTTTTTTTTTAATCATTTTTATTGTTATCTCGGGGAATGTAAATATCCCCTATGATAGCAATAGGTAGTGACAGGTACTCTTTTTTGAAAAAATTGGGGTCTATTAGACCCTAGATCTCTCCTCTGCCCTCAAAGCATCTGATGACACCAAGATCGGTGTGATAAAATGCTTCCCCAATTTCCCAATGGCGCTATTTACATCCGGCGAAATCTAAGTCATAAAATGCTCGTAGCCTCGGTTTCTTAGGCCATAGAGATGTTTGGAGCCACTCTGGTCTCTGATCAGCTCTATGGTCAGCTGGCTGAATCACCGGCTGCATTCTCAGGTTCCCTGTTGAGACAGGAGAGCCAGAGAAAAACACGGAAGACGGTGGGGGGGGGGGGGCATTCCCTCCCACGGCTTGTAAAAGCAGTCTAGAGGCTAATTAGCCACTAGGATTGCTTTTACATGAAAGCCGACCGCTGGCTGAAAAGAATGATACCAAGATGATACCTAAACCTGCAGGCATCATTCTGGTATAACCATTCAAAGTCGTGAATGGCATACCTGAAGACAAAAAAATGGTTAACAATAAAGCACAGTAAACGGTAAAGTATAAAAAATTGCATACCTGAAAAGCAAACATGATAAAACATAATAACAATAAAACATTGCAGAATAGAATACAGTAAAAAAGAGCAGAACAATAGAGAGAGAATAGAGAGAGAGAGAACAATAAAACAACAACTATTTTTTTTTATTTTATATATATTTTTTTTTTTTTACACTTTTTTTGTAACTAACTTTTATAACGGTAACCGGTTCCAGGTTCGGGTCTCTCAAAATGCGATGGCATCTTGGGAGACCCTGTGAAAGTGTGCCTAGTCTGTGCAATGCTGTACCCTACGCTAATACTCAACTAATGAATGGTAGCGTTCAAAACATTCACCAATGCAAAGACCAGGATTGTCAGGACAGGAGGGACAATAATAGCGGGTGTCACGCCTATATCCGCGCTTGCTGCAGACACGACATCTTTTTTGGGGGTTCGTTGGGTAGGGGTACTCGGGAGGACATAAAGAAAATGCCTCTCATGCAGCCGACTGCATTTGGTTGGGGATGTGAATGGGGGAAGTACGGGCGCTGCAGAAGCGGTGGGTTCCCAATTAGGATTGGCGAATGCAGCAGGAAGGGCACTATGGGCCTGTGTTTGTCTTCTTGGTGGCAGCGGGACACTACTTGTGCTTGCCACCTCACCAGCTTGAACTGCACTTATGGGACTCGCCACGTCACCAAGTGTTACTGCAGTGCTGGTTTGACTACGACCGGGGTGTACTAGGCCGCTGGCGCTTGCCAGTTCAATAAAAAGCTACCAAAAAAACTGTTAGCGATCGCAGGGATCAGGCCTGACTCTGCGAATGCTGCAGTTAAGCGTTAAGTGTTTTGTAAGTGACAGTGATCGATCGATACTGCACTTGGGTGGGCTGGGCCGGGCGGAGGGGCAAAATGCAGGTGCTAGCAGGTATCTGGGCTGATCCCGCTAACACTGCGTTTTTAGGAACCCTAAACTGCTGGGGACGCCAGTATAGATCTGAATCGGATTAGATATTGATCCGTTCAGATACTATACCACTAAGGGAGGTGTACGGTGCGTGCGTGGGTGTTAGCGGTACTGGCACTAATCTGACGCTGCTTGGGGCTGGTGCTTGCCAGTTCACCAAAATACTACCAAAAAAACTGTTAGCGATCGCAGGGATCAGGCCTGACTCTGCGAACGCTGCAGTTATGCATTTAGTGTTTTGTAAGTGTCAGTGATCGATCGATACTGCACTTGGGTGGGCTGGGCTGGGCCGGGCGGAGGGGCAAAACGCAGGTGCTAGCAGGTATCTGGGCTGATCCCGCTAACACTGCGTTTTTGGGAACCCTAAACTGCTGGGGACGCTAGTATAGATCTGATCGGATCAGATATTGATCCGATCAGATACTATACCACCAAGGGAGCTGTACGGTGCGTGCGTGGGTGTTAGCGCTACTGGCGCTAACCTGACGCTGCCTGGGGCTGGTGCTTGCCAGTTCACCAAAATGCTACCAAAAAAACTGTTAGCGATCGCAGGGATCAGGCCTGACTCTGCGAACGCTGCAGTTATGCGTTTAGTGTTTTGTAAGTGACAGTGATCGATCGATACTGCACTTGGGTGGGCTGGGCGGAGGGGCAAAACGCAGGTGCTAGCAGGTATCTGGGCTGATCCCGCTAACACTGCGTTTTTGGGAACCCTAAACTGCTGGGGACGCTAGTATCTGATCTGATCCGATCAGATACTATACCACTAAGGGAGGCGTATGCTGCGTGCGTGGGTGTTAGCGCTACTGGCGCTAATCTGACGCTGCCTGGGGCGACGCATATCACCGCCGGGCGATCAGGGGGCTAAACCTTTATTCGGTAATAAACGGCGGGTGCCCTGACACTATAAAAAATAAACAAACTAACCAGCGTCACCCGTAACAGTTATACGGTGATCAGTGGTGAAAGGGTTAACTAGGGGGCCATCAAGGGGTTAAAACATTTATTCGGTAGTATATGGGGGTCCCTGTCGCTATAAAACGCTGACGGCGAACCTAAATATTTAGGTCCCTAACTAGCGTCACCAGCGACACTAATACAGCGATCAGAAAAATGATCGCTTAGTGACACTGGTGACAGGGGGTGATCAAGGGGTTAAAACTTTATTAGGGGGGGTTAGGGGGGTATCCTAGACTTACAGGGGGGTAATACTAACTGTCCCAACACTGTAACTGTCACAAACTGACACCAATGCAGTAATCAGAAAAAAAAAAAAAAAACTGCTGGTGTCAGTTTGTGACGGGGGGGGGGGGGATCGGGGGGGATCGGGGGGCGATCGGGGGGGGATCGGGGTGTTTTGTGTGCCTGGCATGTTCTACTGTGTTGTGTAGTGTTGGTGCACTCACATACCTGTCTTCTCTCCTCGGGCCGGAACGGAAATTACCTGAGCCGAGGAGAGATGACATCATTTCCTTTGCTGCTGTTTAGCATACAGCAGCAAAGGAATGATGTGATTGGCCGGCGGCGATCGCGAGGGGGGGGCCACGAACGGATGGTCTCCCCCTCATCTCCGATCGCCGTGGGACAAAAGACGACCGCCTCGGGCACCGGGGGGGGGTCCGATCGGACCCCCCACCCGCGGAAGGCAAATCACGTATATGTACGTGATTTTGCCTGTCCGTGCCACCTTGCCGACGTAAATCGGCGTGAGGCGGTCGTCAAGTGGTTAAAGGAAGCTTTCTTCTGGGATGAAAGCCATGCATACCAATTTGATGCAGTGTGCAGCGTATGGTCTGAACACTGACAGGCTGACCCCCCCACCCCTTCAACTTCTGCAACAATTCTGGCTCATACGTCTATTTCCCAAGGACAACCTCTGGAAATGCACTCAACTACTTTGGTTTACCATGGCGAGGCCTGTTCTAAGTGGAACCTATACTGATAAACCACTGTATGGTCCTTGCCACCATGCTGCAGCTCTGTTTCAAGGTCTTTGCATATCCCTGGCCTAGGTTATAAGAAGATTGCCATCAGCGGACCTCCAGCTGTTGCAAAACTACAAGTCCCATCATGCCTCTGCCTCTGGGTGTCATGCTTGTGGCTGTCAGAGTCTTGCTATGCCTCATGCGACTTGTAGTTCTGCAGCAGCTGGAGGTCCGCTAATTGCATATCCCTGGCCTAGGCCATCTTTATGTAGAGCAACAATTCTTTTTTTTTTTTAAGATCCTCAGAGAGTTATTTGCCATGAGGTGACATGTTGAACTTCCAGTGACCAGTATGAGAGAGTGAGAGCGATAACACCAAATTTAACACACCTGCTCCCCATTCACACCTGAGACCTTGTAACACTAACGAGTCACATGACACCGGGGAGAGAAAATGGCTAATTGGGCCCAATTTGGACATTTTCACTTAGGGGTGTACTCACTTTTGTTGCCAGCAGTTTAGACATTAATGGCTGTATGTTGAGTTATTTTGAGGGAACAACAAATGCACGCTGTAATACAAGCTGTACACTCACTACTTTACATTGTAGCAAAATGTAATTTCTTCAGTGCTGTCACATGAAAAGATATAATAAAATATTTACAAAAATGTGAGGGGTGTACTCACTTATGTGAGCTACTGTTTGTGTGTGTGTGTAACATATATATATTACACACATACTAATAGTAAAAGACAAAGTCTAAGCATGTAGGGTTTTTGAAAAATAAGAACTTGACATTGGTCACTGGGCAGTTTGACATAATTTCAAAAGGCACCATTGTGGCTTAAAGTTGATATAGTCCAGAAACAATTAAAGAAAAAAAATGTGGATAAAGAACCTGAGACAGCTTATACCCACAAGTTCTCAGAGAGCTGAGCTCAGTTTTTCTAAGCCATTGTTCTTCATTATTAGAGACTTTTTATGACTGGATGGGTACCAAAGGATTCGTGAAAACAAAAAGCCGTGCCTATATTTATGTAGGGATCAGGGTATTTACACAGTAACTACAGACATGTAAGTTTAACTTCTTTTGCAAGGAAGAAGTTTTAAAATAATATCATAATTGTTTTCTATGTGCCCTATTCATATCATAACACTGCGCTGATGTGAGTTACAGTGTAACTGAAGTTCTGCTATGAGACACTGGGGTTATTTAATTAAAACTAGGGAGTGAAAAATCTGGTGCAGCTCTGCATAGAAACCAATCAGCTTTAAGTTTTTTTTTTTTTTTTCATTGAGGCTTAAAGAGGAAGTAAACCCTGATGGGCTTTACTTCCTCTTTTGTAAAAGCATAATGGGCTAGTGTGCATCGCATACTAGCCCATTATGTGGCACTCACCTGCAAACGATGCCCGTAATATCCCCGCTGGAGGCCGCATTCATCTTTGCCCCTCTTCTTTCCGGGGCTGTGGACTCTGGCTTTGTGATTGGCCAGAGCCGCGTAACATCACTCCCACGCATGCGTGCCAGATCTGACAGTCAGGGCACTCGCTCGGGAAGAAACTGCACAGAGAGCTGTTTCTTCACAGCGCAAGCGCCGATGATATCATCGGCGCACTACAAGGTAAATATCTCATAAACGGCGCACGTTTAGGAGATATTTACAGTACCTATAGGTAAGCCTTATTCTAGGCTTACCTATAGGTACAGGTTCTAAAAAGGGGTTTACAACCACTTTAATAGAACAAGATGAAGTTAGAAGCTGATTAACATACACAACTGAACCAAATTTTGCCCTCTCCTGTTTTAGGCCCCTTTCACACAAGCAGACCAATCGGGACTGCCTGTCCGTTTTTCAGGCGGACTTGATCGGACCACCTATTGCTCTCTATGGAGAGGCGGATGTAAACAGACATGTGTCCGTTTACACCTGCCTGCATCCGATGCAATCCGTCAAGCAGATTGGATAGGATGACAGTCGGATGGAAATAGACAGATGGCTCGTTTCCATCCACTACCCCATAGAGAAGAGTGGACTGTGTCTGTGTCCACTCTGCATTAGCGGAGAAGACACGGACCTGTTATCCACCTGTTCAGCGGGGATCAGCTGACAGATCGGCTTGATGGAAACCTCCCCACGTGAGCAAGCAAGTTCTTTTTCTAAAAGAGACATACTATGTATTTTAAGGGGAACCCCACACCAAAAATTAAAATGACGTGGGGAACCCCCAAAAAACCGTACCAGGCCAGAGCATGCAGACTGGCAGGCCAGGAAGGGGGGGGGGGAGCGAGCCCCCCCCCCAACCATACCAGGACACATGCCCTCAGCATGAGAGGTATATGTATGTTGATTGGGAAAGGGACCTCTTCCCCCACAACCCTGGTCAGTGGTTGTGGAGGTCTGCGGGTAGTGGGCTTATCGGAATCTTTAACAAGTGGTCCCCCAAATTCCCCCACCCTATGTGAATGAGTATGGGGTAATACAGTGCCTTGCAAAAGTATTCACCCCCCTTGGCCTTTTACCTATTTTGTTACATTATAGCCTTTGGTTGAATGTTTTTTTAATCTGAATTATATGTGATGGATCAGAACACAATTGTCTAAGTTGGTGAAGTAAAATTAGAAAAATTATATACATAAAGCTATTTTTCAGAAATAAAAAACTGATAAATGGCATGTGCGTATGTATTCACCCCCCTTTGTTATGAAGCCCTTAACCAGTTCCTGTCCGGCCTATAGCATATTGACGGGGGGGGGGGGGGGAGTGGCTGCGTTATCCTGACTGGGTGTCATATGATGCCCAGCAGGATAACCTGTGCGCACAGCATGGCGATCTGGGACGGCGTGTGTCCCTCGGACACAGCACTTCCCCGATCACAGTAAACAGCCAATGAATTTGGCGGTTTACCACGTGATCGGCTGTGTCAAAGTCACAGCCGATCACCTGTCGTAACAAACTCAGCGGCACGCTCCGTGCGCGCGGCCACACAGGCTACCAGTACCACCGCCAGTTCTGCCATCAGGCCCGCCACTAGTACTGCCACTGGTACTGCCATCAGGCCCACCATCTATACCACCACACAGGCTTGCTACCAGTATCGCCACCAGTACCGCCACCTGTGCCACCACCACCACCCGTACCACCATCGGTACTGCCACCACCACCCGTATGACCACCTGTACCACCACCACCACCCATACCGCTACCTGTACCGCCATCGGTACTGCCACCACCGCACGTACCGCCATCAGTAACACCACCACCCGTACCGCCACCTGTACCACCACTACCACCAGCAGTACCATTACATAGGCCCGCCAAAAAGCACTACCATAATGTTGCAAAGGGTTTATGGCATATGCCATTCTTACCATGTCGGATGATGAGAACAGCGGGGAGCTCCCATCATCCGATTCTGGTTCGGAATACGAACCAGTGGTAAATAGTGGATCAGAGTCCGAGTCCGCGGAGGAAACTGTCCCTCCCAAAAGAATGAGATCAGGACCAAGATCAGGAGATCTGCCCACCACCAGCAGCGCCAGACCCCAGGAAGAGGAGCCCAGTACAAGTACTGGAATCACACGCCCAACCCGAAGAACCCAGCCCCAGTCCTACCTTCCCGATGCCCTGGCAAACCCCTTATGGTTGCCTGCCAACTCAGGATCCGCTATCATCCCCCCTTTCACTGCACAGCCAGTTGTACAACCCGACACTACGAATTTTTCTCAATTCGATTATTTTTGTTTATTTTTCCCACAAGATTTGCTGCAGAATATGGAGGATCAAACTAATCTGTATGCATCTCAATTTATTGCTGCCAACCCCAATTCTTCCTACGCCCACATGTTCCAGTGGCGACGCCTAACACTGGACAAATATAAATTGTTTTTGCACCTTACGTTTAATATGGGGCTTACAAAAAAGAACGAAGTCCATGCATATTGGTCCACCAACCCCACCCAACACATTCCCATATATTCCGCTGTCATGTCCAGGACAAGATACGACACGATTATGCATTTTCTCCACTTCAATGACAATTCACAGTGCCCACCCCGAGATCATCCCAACCATGACAAATTGTACAAGATACGCCCCCTAATCAATTCCTTTTCCCAGCGATTTAGAGACTGCACTTCAAGCAGTATATACCAAGCAAGAGAGCCAGGTATGGGCTGAAATTAAATAAATTATATGATCGAGTCACTGGATACGTCTTCACATTCCGGATCTACGAAGGCAAAGACTCCCACCTACAGCCCCGTGATTTCCCCACATAAATTGGAACCAGTGGGAAAATTGTCTGGGAGCTGGCATACCAGCTGTTCGAAAAAGCATACCATTTATATGTCGACAACTATTATACAAACCTTTTTCGTCACTTTATAGTAAAAAAACCCTAGCCTGCGGTACTTTAAAAAAAAAAAAACGGAAGGGATTCCCACAAAATCTGTTGACAAAAAAATTGCAAAACGGAGAATCAGTATTCATGAGGAATGAGGAGGTGTTGGCCATAAAGTGGAGGGACAAGAAAGATGTCCACTTCCTCTCTACCATCCACAATGACACTGTGGTGGAGATTCAAAGAAGACGCGGCCCCATTGTAAAGCCCAAATGTGTCCACAACTACAATATGTACATTGTGGGGGGGGATTTAAACGAACAGATGCTACAGCCCTATTTATCAACCAGAAAGTCCCGTTATTAGTACAAGAAAGTTGCATTTCACCCGTTTAACATGATGGCCCTTTTTAATTTGTTTGCTACCAAAAAGCAACTCAAAACCAACAAATCACCTGTCTCAAGTATATTGAAGATATCATCACTGCCCTCATTTACCAACAAGGTCCCATCCCAGGAAGCATTCGCTCTGATAGCGTGAGTCGACTTCACGAGCAACACTTTCCCTATCACATTCCCCACACAGAATCTGGAAGAAGACGCCAAAAGAAATGCTGTGTATGCAGCAGAGGAGGTGTAAGAGATACCAGCTATTATTGTCCCCAATGTCCCTCCCAACCTGGCCTGTGCATCGTAGATTGCTTCAAAAATTATCATCCATCCAATATTAGTTCCCCTTATTATTAACAGACTGCCATTTCCCCATTTGCCTGCTATAATTGTTAATTTACTGACCCTGGCCTGTTTACCGACAATGCCTCTGCCTGCCGATTTAAACCACATCTCTGACTTCCACGTGCACCGACCTTGGCCTGTTAATCGACCATGTTTTTGCCTGCCACTTAGACTGATCTTTTGGCCATCTACTTTAGTACACAGGGGTCTCACATATGTGAGGGGCTTCAGAATAGCGTTCTGAGTAGAGAAAACCAGTTTTTCGTTTTCTGTGCTCCCAGAACAGGGTCTGGTTGCCCGGAGGCTTCAAAGCGATTTGGGTGGGAGAAGCCTCTACCGCTGTCCCCCTGACCCTAAGCTTGATGGTCCTTCCTGCTGCCTGGACCAATACTTTGGCTGTGCTGACCATATTTCTGCCTGTAATGACCCATTACATTATGGACCATGTTTCTTCCTGCTGCTTGGACCAATACTTTGGCTGTGTTGACCTTATATCTGCCTGCTGCCTCTACTGACTTTGGACAGTATTTCTGCCGGGACACCTCTGCCTGCTACCTGGACCTGTACTTTGGCTGTGCTCTGGCTGTGCTGACAGTATCTCTGCCTGTATGAACTATGGACAGTATTCCTGCCTGCTCCCTGGATGATTGCTTTTGCTGTCGCTGACCTCATTCCTGCCTGCTGCCTGGACCGATGCTCTCCTCTGTGGACCACTGCACTTCTAAAACCACAGGAAATATTTTGTTATTTTGTGTGTACCTGCTATGTGTTAGAAATATGAAGGGCCTTCAAAAATGTGATCGGTAGTCAGAAAATGATGAAATGTGTAATTAATGCTGCTAGAATGCCTGGAGGTGCTACTTGGATGTTGGGCCTCTGTATGTGGCCAGGCTGTGTAAAAGTCTCACACATGTGGTATCGCCATACTCAGGAGGAGTAGCGGAATGCATTTTGGGTTGTTATTTTTGCTATGTACATGCTATGTGTTAGAAATATCTTATAAATGGACAACTTTGTGTAAAAAAAATGCATTTTCATTTTTTTTCCACATTTTCCAAAACCTCCTGGAAAAAAATGAACCGTTCAAAAGACTCATTATGCCTCATAGATTATACGTTGGGGTGTGTGCTTTCCAAAATGGGGTAATTTTGTGGACAATTCCATTGTCCTGGTGCTCCAGGGCCTTCAAAAGTGTATAAGGTGGTTGAGAAAGGATATGTGCATTTTATGCTTGTAGAACGCCTGAAGGTGCTACTTCAATGTTGGGCCTCTGTATGTGGCCAGGCTGTGTAAAAGTCTCACACATGTGGTATCTCCATACTCGGGAAGAGTAGCAGAATGTATTTTGGGGTGTAGTTGCAATTATGCATATGCTGTGTGAGAGAAATAACCTGTTAATATGACCAGTTTGTGTAAAAAAAAATAAAAAATAAAAAAAATCTTAATTTTCCCAAGAATTGTGGGAAAAAATTACAACTTCAAAAAACTCACCATGCCTCTTAGTAAATACCTTGGACTGTCTACTTAATAAAAAAGGGGTCATTTGTGGGGTATTTGTACTTTCCTGGCTTGTTAGTGTCAAAAGAAATGAGACAGGCCTTCAGTAAATCAGGTGTGATCAGATGTGATCAATTTTCAGTGATTGGCACCATAGTTTGTAGACTCTATAACATGGGTCTTCAAACTATGGCCCTCCAGCTGTTCAGGAACTACAATTCTCATCATGCCTAGTCATGTCTGTGAATGTCAGAGTTTTACAATGCCTCATGGGATATGTAGTTCCACAACAGCTGGAGGGCCGTAGTTTGAGGATCCCTGCTCTATAACTTTCACAAAGACCAAATAATATACACTAATTTGGGTTATTTTTTACCAAAGATATGTAGCAGTATAAATTTTGGCACAAATTTATGAAGAAAAATAACTTATTTGCAAAATAATAGAAACTAAAAAAAAGTGTTTTTTTTTTTCAAGATTTTCGCTGATTTTTCGCTTATATCGCAAGAAATAAAAAACCCAATGGTGATTGAATACCACCAAAAGAAAGCTCTATTTGTGAGAAGAAAATGATAAAAATTTTGTTTGGATACAGTGTAGCACTGAGTAATTGTCATTCAAAGTGTGAGAGCGCTGAAAGCTGAAAATTGGTCTGAGCGGGAAGGTGCCTAAGTGCCTGGTATTGAAGTGGTTAAAAAGCTCTGGTGCAACTTTTTCTTATGTAACTTCAGAAGTCACATCATTTGTGAAATTATGCCCACCTGTGTGCAATCTAAGTGTCACATGATCTGTCAATACACACACACACACCTTTTTGAAAGGCCCCAAAGGCTGCAACACCTAAGCAAGAGGCACCACTAACCAAACACTGCCATGAAGACAAAGGAACTCTCTAAACAAGTAAGGGACAATGTTGTTGGGAAGTACAGGTTAGGTTATAAAAAAAATATCCAAACCTTTGATGATCCCTAGGAGCACCATCAAATCTATCATAACCAAATGGAAAGAACATGGCGCACAGTGGTGTAGTGGGTAGCACTCTCGCCTAGCAGTAAGAAGGGTCACTGGTTCGAATCCCAACCACGACACTACCTGCCTGGAGTTTGCATGTTCTCCCTGTGCCTGCGTGGGTTTCCTCCGGGTACTCCGGTTTCCTCCCACACTCCAAAGACATGCTGGTAGGTTAATTGGATCCCATGTAATTTTTCCCTAGTATGTATGAATGTGAGTTAGGGACCTTAGATTGTAAGCTCCTTCAGGGTAGGGACTGATGTGAATGTACAATGTATATGTAAAGCGCTGCGTAAATTGACGGCGCTATATAAGTACCTGAAATAAAAAAATAAAAAAATAAAAAAATAAAAAAACATGGCACAACAGCCGCACACCAAAACTTACGGACCAGGCAAGGAGGGCATTAATCAGAGAGGCAGCACAGAGACCTAAGGTAACCCTGGAGAAGTTGCAGAGTTCTGGAGTATCTGTACATAGTACGACAATAAGCCGTATGCTTCATAAGGTGGGCTTTATGGCAGAGTGGCCAGAAGAAATCCATTACTTTCAGCAAAAAACAAAATGGCACGTTTTGAGTTTTTTGCGAAAAGGCATGCGGGAGACTCCTAAAATGTATGGAGGAAGGTGCTCTGGTCTGAGGAGACCAAAACTGAACTTTTTGGCCATCAAAGAAAACGCATCACCCAAAGAACACCATCCACATCGTGGTGGCAGCATCATGCTGTGGGGATGTTTTTCAGCAGTCGGGACTGGGAAACTGGTCAGAGTTGAGGGAAAGATGGATGGTGCAAAATACAGGGATATTCCTGAACAAAACCTGTACCACTCTGTGTGTGATTTGAGGCTAGGACGGAGGTTCACCTTCCAGCAGGACAATGACCCCAAACACACTGCTAAAGCAACACTCAAGTGGTTTAAGGGGAAACATGTAAATGTGTTGGAGTGGCCTAGTCAAAGCCCAGACCTCAATCCAATAGAAAATCTGTGGTCAGACTTAAAAATTGCTGTTCACAAGCGCAAACCATCCAACTTGAAGGAGCTGAAGCAGTTTTGCAAGGAGGAATGGGCAAAAATCCCAGGGGTAAGATGTGGCAAGCTCATAGAGACTTATCCAAAGCGACTTGGAGCTGTGATAGCCGCAAAAGGTGGCTCTACAAAGTATTGACTTTAGGGGGTGAATAGTTATGCACATTGACTTTTTCTATTAATATTGTCCTATTTGTTGTTTGCTTCACAATAAAAAAAAAAAATCTTCAAAGTTGTGGGCATGTTCTGTAAATTAAATGATGCAAATCCTCAAACAATCCATGTTAATTTCAGGTTGTGAGGCAACAAAACACGAAAAATGCCAAGGGGGGGGTGAATACTTTTGCAAGGCACTGTAGTAACCCTACTAGAGCTGCACAATTAATCCTTTAAAAAAAAAAATGGAGATCGCGATTCTATCCCCCTTGCATTTTCCCGATTCAGTACAGAGTTCTCTGCTCAAACTGACAGCTGTCAAAAGAAAAACAAAAAAACAAACAGGCAGCCTGCCAAATTTAACCACTTCGCGCCCACGCTATAGCCGAAAGACGGCTGCAGCGCGGACGCTACCTGCTGGGTGGCCGTCCCTGGACGTCCTGCTGTTTACTTCCGCGGGAACGCGCATCGGGGAAGTTCTGTGTTGGCCATGTCCCTTGGACACAGCCAGTCACAGATCGCCGTAAACGGCCAATCATAGCGGCCGTTTACAGTGCGATAGGCGGTGGCAATGAGAGATGACGCAGAGACGGCGTGTGAGGAGGGAGAGCGAACCGCTGCAGCGGTGAGTCAGAAAAAAAAAAAAAAACGGTAAAAAAGTCAAGTCAGTGTCATCTGTCCCGCACTGCCATCCCTCCCCACTGCCATCTCTGTCCCCTGTGCCATCCCTCACCACTGTCATCTGTCCTCAGTGCCATCCCTCCCCACTGCCATCCGTCCTCAGTGCCATCCATCCCCAGTGCCACATATTAGTGCCACCTGTCATCAGTGCCACCTGTCAGTGTCACGTGTCATCAGTGCCACCTGTCAGTGTCACGTGTCATCAGTGCCACCTGTCAGTGTCACGTGTCATCAGTGCCACATATCCGTGTCACGTGTCATCAGTGCCACGTATCAGTGCCATCTGTCATCAGTGCCACGTATTAGTGCCATCTGTCATCAGTGCCACGTATTAGTGCCACGTGTCATTAGTGCCACATATTAGTGCCATCTGTCATCAGTGTCACGTGTCATCAGTGCCACATATTAGTGCCATCTGTCAGTGCCACATATTAGTGCCAAATGTCATCAGTGCCACGTATCAGTGCCATCTGTCATCAGTGTCACGTGTCATTGTCCTGGTGCTCCAGGGCCTTCAAAAGTGTAATAGGTAGTCAACAAGTTAGATGTGTAATTTATGCTCCTAGAACATCTGATGGTGCTCCCTGCATGTTGGGCCTCTGTATGTGGCCAGGCTGAGAAAAAGTCCCACACATGAGGTATCCCCATACTCAGGAGTAGCAGAATGTATTTTGGGGTGTTATTTGTGGTATACACATGCCATGTGAGAAATAACCTATTACAATGACAATTTTGTGGGGAAAAAAAAAAAATCATTTTGCAAAGAATTGTGGGAAAAAATGACAACATCAAAAACCTCACCATGCATCTTACTAAATACCTTGAAATGTCTACTTTCAAAAAAGTGGTAATTTGGGGGGTATTTGTACTTTCCTGACTTGTTCAGGTCGCAAGAAATGAGATAGGCCACCAGTACATCAGGTGTGATCAATTTTTTATGATTTGCACCATAGCTTGTAGACTCTCTAACTTTCACAAAGACCAAATAATATCCACTAATTTGGGTTATTTTTACCAAAGATATGTAGCGGTATAAATTGTGGCCAAAATTTATGAAGAAAAATTAATAATTTGCAAAATGTTATCACAGAAACTAAGAAAAATGGTTTTTTTTTCAAAATTTTCGGTCTTTTTTCATTTATAGCGCAAAAAATAAGAAACCCAGAGGTGATCAAATACCACCAAAAGAAAGCTCTATTTGTATGAAAAAAAGGACAAAAAATTCATTTGGGTACAGTATTACGAGACTGAGTAATTGTCATTCAAAGTGTGAGAGCGCCGAAAGCTGAAAATTGGTCTGGGCAGGAGGGGGGTTTAAGTGCCCAGTAGGCAAGTGGTTAAAACAACATTGCTCAGGCAAGATAAAACCCCCGTTAGACTTACCGGTAACGGTATTTCCAGGAAAGCTACTTGAGATGATCGGCTCCGCCCTCTACAGGAAACACAAATCAGATCTTAAAAGGCCCCTCCCTTACCTCTGACCCTCAGTTGTTTAGAAGATCAAGTAACCTCCACTGAAGGTGCACTCGGCAGAGGAAAAAAAATAGAAAACATAAAACACACCACCACCAGAAAAACATAGTTGACCAGTGAAAAAATAGAATAGGGTGGGAATATAGACGCTGTCCTGGAAGGTTCCTGGAAATACCGTTACCGGTAAGTCTAACGGGGGTTTTCCCCCCTCACCTTCCAGGACAGATACTTGAGAGGATAAACAAGATATTATACCGGAGGGACGACAGCCTGAAGCACTTTTCTACCAAAGGAAAGGTCCTGGCTGGAAAGCATCTGAACTCTATAATGCTTGACAAATGCATGAGAGGAGGACCAGACGGCAGCTTTAGAGATATCTTCCCATGAAGCTCCCGCTCTTTCTGCCCATGTGGCCAACGATCTCGTTGAATGGGCCCTAATTCTAGAAGGAGGGGTGCAACCTGACGCTTTATATGCCTCACAGATGGATCCCCTAATCCACCTAGCAATAGAACTTTTGGATGCTTTGGACCCCTTCTTGGGGCTACTGAACAAAACTAACAGTTGGGAGGAACTCCTAAACCCACTGGTCTTTTCTAGATAAAGTAGAAGACATCTCTTTACGTCTAAAAGGCCAAACCTTTCCTCTTCCGCATTTTTGGGAGAGGTGCAGAAACTAGGGAGGACTACCTCCTGGGACCTATGAAAGTTGGAAGAAACTTTGGGTAGATAGAGTGGATCGGGTTTAATCACCACCCTATCCTCTAAAATTCTCAGGAAGGGATCTTTACAGGAAAGGGACTCTAGATCAGAAATCCTTCGTCCTGACGTAATAGCCAAAAGGAAGGACAACTTCAAATAAATCATTTTCAGGGAAGCCTCATGCAAAGGCTCAAAAGGAGCCCTTGTTAGTGCATTTAATACCAATGACAGATCCAAGGGGGGAAACATGTTTGAGGATCCTGGGAGTATGCCTAGCTCTGGCTAAAAGGAACCTCCTGACTAAGGGATCTACCGCTAGTCTTCTCTCTGAAAATAAAGATAGGGCAGCAACCTGAACCCTAAGGGTGTTGACAGAGAGCCCCTTTTCCACTCCCTCCTGCAGAAAATCTAAAATGCAGGGAGTGGAAAAAGAATCTAAACCAAATTTCCTTTGCAAGGAAATAAAAGTTTTCCAAACTTTCCCATAGATTCTTCTTGTGACCAGTTTACGGCTGTCCAGGACAGTATGAATAACCCTCTCTGAACATCCACTTAACTGTAGGATGCGCCGCTCAGCCTCCAGGCCATCAAATGGAAGGTCTGAGGGTTTGAATGCAATACTGGTCCCTGATGGAGTAGATCCTTCCGAACTGGAAGGGGCCAGGGAGGATACACAGATAGGGCCTTCAGAGAGGAGAACCAACTCCTTCTGGGCCACCAGGGGGCAATCAGAACGACTTCTGCTCTGTCCTGAATAATCTTCCGAACCACTAGGGGCAAAAGGGGAAAAGGAGGGAAGGCAAAGGACAGGCTGAAGTCCCAAGGGAAGGACAGTGCATCCGTCCCCAAGGACCCTGTTTCTCTCTCCAGAGAAGAACGCCGGTAGTTTCTTGTTGAGACTGGAGGCAAAAAGATCCACTGTGGGGAGACCCCATCTTAGCACCACCTCCTGGAACGTGCCTTGATGTAGTTCCCAACCGCTGGAACTGATGCTCACCCTGCTCAAAAAGTCCGCCAGCACATTTTCTGACCCCTTGATGTGAACTGCCCTTACTGAAGAGACATAGATCTCTGCCCAGGACAGAATCTGCTGCGTTAATAACAGAAGTGATTCCGAGCGAGTGCCCCCTTGTTTGTTCAAGTACGCCACTGTTGTGGCATTGTCTGAAAATATTAAAAGGTCCTTTGAATAGACCCTCTCTCCCAGAGACATAAGTGCTTTCCTCACAGCCAGAAGTTCTCTGAAATTCGAGGAGCGACCTGCTTCCTCTGGCAACCAGGCTCCTTGAGCCCGCCAATCCTGTGAGTGAGCACCCCAACCCCACAGACTGGCGTCTGTGGTAATTTTGACCGGGCAATGCTGTGCCCAATCCTTCCCCCTCTGCAGATGTTCTCGCTGCTCCCACCAGGCGAGATCTAGAAAATTCCCTTTTGGTAGTTTTACCAGCTGATCCAGAGAATTTTTTCCTGCGATCCCAATGGAGCAAAAGAAAAGCCTGAAGGGGTCTGGAGTGCAATTGAGCCCAAGGCACCCCTGGAATGGCTGCAGTCATAAGTCCCAGCAATTGCATGATTCGCCGAAGGGAGGTCTGAGGGAGCAGTTTGAAGGTCCGCACAGAGAGAAGAATTTTCATAATTTTCTCTTCGGGGAGAAAAATCTTTAGGGTAACAGAGTCTATTAGATAACCCAGAAAAAGTATGCTCTGTGAGGGTACTAGGCAAGATTTCTGTTGGTTGACCTTCCACCCTAATTTTTGAAAGGTCTGCAAAACCAACTGTAGGTCCTGAATAAGGGACTCCTTGCCCTGAGAAAAAAAAAATCAAAAAATCGTCTAGATATGGGACGATTGATACACCTTGAATCTGAAAAAAGGCCATGACTTCGGCCATGATTTTTGTGAAAATCCTTAGTGCTGCCGAGAGACCAAAAGGAAGGGCATTGAACTGCCAATGAGACGGCTCGTTTCCCACGAGCACTGCAAACCTGGGGAACTTTCGGTGGCTCTGGCAGATTGGTACATGAAGATAAGCGTCCTGAAGGTCCAGGGTCACCATGAAGACCTATGGCAACAACAGATTTCTTACTGAATAAATGTTCTCCATGCGGAAACGTCTGTAAACTATGTATTGGTTCAGGACGCTTAAATTTATGACCATACGAAAGCCGCCAGAAGCTTTCTTGACCAGAAAGATGTGAGAATAAAATCCCCGGAACTTCTGATCTTCTGGGACAGGAGAAATAACTCCCTCTGTTTCCCACACAGAGATCAAATTCAACATGGCTTGCCGTCTCTCTTGGTCTCTTGGCAGGTGGGTAAGAAAAAACCTCTGGGGGGGGAGATTTTTTAACTCCAATCTGTAACCCTTTAACAGAGTTTGAAGGAAATCTCTGCCCATTCCTTGATGAAATGGCACAATCTTCCCCCTACCCCTAACCTGGCGTCACTGGGTACTCTTGGAAGGGGCTGAAGGAGCAAAGGGAGTTCCCCCTTTGAGTTTGTCTTTGTTAAAGGACCATTTCTTTTTAGCCTGTTGGCTTTAAAATTAGCCTTGTTTTGGAAGCCACGAAAAGGCCTCTTATTCTGGGGCTTATTCCTTTGGGAAGAAGGGAATCGATTACCTTTCTCAGAGGAACGAGATAAGACTTCTTCTAAGGAAGAACCAAACAACAGTTTACCTTCGAAAGGAATGCCACAGAGCTTATTCTTGGAGGTAAGATCACCCTCCCAAGATTTAAGCCAGATAGCTCGCCTAGCTGAATTAATGAGAGCAGAAGCCCTAGCTGCAGATTTCACTGAATCTGCTGCTGCATCAGCTAGGAAGACGACTGACTTGGCAATGAGTGGGAGAGATTCTCTAATCTCTTCCTTGGGGGTGTCAGATGCCAGAAGCTCATCTAGACGCTGTACCCATACATCTAAATTTCTGGCCACACAGGTAGATGCAACCGCTGGGCCTAAAGAAAAAGCTGAAGCATCCCAGGCCTTATGCAGCAAAGAGTCGGCCTTCCTATCCATTTGATTCTTAAGGACCCCAGAATCCTCAAAAGAAAGATCTGTTCTTTTGGACACCTGTAACATAGGGGCATCTAATCTAGGACACTTAAAGACAACCTCCTCAAAGTCAGGCTGAAAAGGAAATCTTCTTTTGTGTCCTCTGGATTGGAACAACCTTTTTTCAGGTTCTTTCCATTCAGATAGAATCATGTCTCTAAGAGACTGACGTACCGGAAAGGTTCTAGATTTCCGTCCTGAAGGCCCCTATACATTTTATCCTGCACAGATTGAGCATGCTGTGGTATCTCAATCTGCTCTGAGGTATAAATTGCTTTTAATAGTTCATCAATATCCTCCACTGGAAAAAGATACTTGGATGAGCTACCTGTATCCTCCTCTGATGCAGACTTTTCATCAGATGAAGAGACTGAATTCTCACCTTCCTCCAGATCAGAGGTATTGCGTGAACTAATAGTTTCAGATACCAATAAGGGAAGGGACCTGGCATACGTTGAAGGATCTTGAGCTATGGGTCTAGAGGAGGAAGGGCCTATACTAGCAACCTTGTCATTCAGTGACCGAAAAGAATCCACTACCTCCTTCATAGAAGTCATTAACTCCTTAAAGGAGGAAGACTCTGAACTAGCTCTGGGTGGGATACAATCCTCACAAAATAGCTTTTTGTAACTATCAGAGAGCCTGGCTCTACAGTTCCCACATTTCTTCTTCACCGGTTTGGCCTAGAAGAGAGCAGAAACAAGGGCCATGAAAAAAGGATCCATACAAAAGAAGTCCCTTGCTGCAGCTATCCACAGACCAGGGCTTACCTTGGGGGCAGTATGGGACCCGGATGCTGCCGCTGGTTCAATACGAGCGGATGTTCCATCCTCAGACCTGTCCTCAAGCTCCATGAAGCAAGCGGAGAATGGTCGCCGAGAAGACTGCTGCTGTACTGCAAAAACTGCGCCTAGAATGGCGTTTTTAGCAGGCCATTCCCCTGCAGCATGTCCTCAGTGTCTCCACACCATGCTCCTTATGAGAACTCGGCGTCCGGAAGTGCGTCATGTGACTTCCGGTTCCGGCTGCATCACAGGAAGTCCTCCTGACGCCATCTTGGTACACCAGAATGAAGCATTTGGGAATACACAGTTCCACACAGCAGCGCTGGGGAAAAGAAGGGAGTTGCCAGCATTTTCAAAGGCAAGTAACCCTTAGAAATAGGGAATCCTTCTGGTACAGACCATCATCCAGGACTTGGCCACAACTAGTACTGGATGAAACCAGAGAAGGGGGGTCCACCAACCACAGTTACCAGACCATAGGAAAACAAAAAACGTGTCGGTGCTCCTGGAGGGGCTGGAAACACAAAACAACTGAGGGTCAGAGGAAAGGGAGGGGCCTTTTAAATTCTGATTTGTGTTTCCTGTAGAGGGCGGAGCCGATCATCTCAAGTAGCTATCCTGGAAGGTGAGGGGGGAAAGAGAAACATTGTAACGTTTCCTTTTTTAGAGCAAAGGAATGAACTTCTGTCTGTAGATGAGGTCAGTTTAACCACTTAAAGACCGAGCCTCTTTTTCAGACTCGGTGTTTGCAAGTTAAAAACAAGTTTTTCTGCTAAAAAATTACTTAGAACCCCCAAAGATTATACATTTTTTTTCTAACACCCTAGAGAATAAAATGGCGGTCATTGCAATACTTTTTGTCACACCGTATTTGCGCAGCGGTCTTACAAGTGCACTTTTTTTTGGAAAAAAATCACTTTTTTGAATAAAAAAATAAGACAACTGTAAATTTAGCCCATTTTTTTTATATTGTGAAAGATAATGTTACGCCGAGTAAATTGATACCCAACATGCTCGTGGAATGGTGTCAAACTTTTACGCTTAAAAATCTCCATAGGCGACGTTTAAAAAATTCTACAGGTTGCATGTTTTGAGTTACAGAGGAGGTCTAGGGCTGGAATTATTGCTCTCGCTCTAACGATTGCAGCGATACCTCACACGTGTGATTTGACCACTGTTTTGATATGCGGCGCTACTCACGTATGCGTTTGCTTCTGCGCGCAAGCTCGTTGGGACGGGGCGCCTTAAAAGTTTTGGGTTTTTTTTCTTATTTATTTTACTTGACTTGAAACAGAAAAAAAAAAAATTGGGTCACTTTTATTCCTATTACAAGGAATGTAAACATCCCTTTTAATAGAAAAAAGCATGACAGGACCTCTTAAATATGAGATCTGGGGTCAAAAAGTCCTCAGATCTCATATTTGGACTTAAATGCAATAAAAGAAAAAAAAATTTTGTCATTTGAAAAAAATGACAACAAAAAATGTGCCTTTAAGATGTATGGGCGGAAGTGACGTTTTGACGTCGCTTCCGTCCTGCTATGGTATGGAGATGGGTGGGGGCCATCTTCCCCTCGCTCGTCTCCATACCCAGCCACGGACAGGTTGCGATCGCCTCCGCCGCTGCCATTCTGTACTTGCCAAATATGCTGCAGAAATCTCCCTCCACGAAGTCTGGCTGCAACCATTTTAACTGTGGGCAGCTGAAGCTGCTGCTCGTTCACTTCCTGGATTTACACAGAGGCACACCTCCAGCTCTCATTGGCCCTCTTATGACTCATCCCCCCTCCCTTCCTGGCAAACTGTCATGATGTGCATGATGTGCATGATGTGCATGATGTCATAAGCCTAGGCTTTTTATCAGACAAGAAACAGGAAGTGGGCTGTATAAGGTATTTACTGGCAGCAAAAAAAAAAAATGTTTTACTATCCAAACAACAAGGGCAGAAGATTTAATAGATGGAAAGATGAAAAAATGACTGAAGGTCCGGTTTAAATCAGTATTCTTTGCTAGAAAATTACTTAGAACCCCCAAACATTATATACATTTTTTTTAGCAGAGATCCTAGAGAATAAAATGGTGGTTGTTGCAATATTTTATGTGACACTGTATTTGCGCAGCGGCCTTTCAAATGCAAAATTTTTGGAAAATGAATTAAAAAAAAAAAAAAACGAAAACTGAAAAGTTGGCCACTTTTTATTTGTATAATGTGAAAAGATGATGTTGCACTGCGAGAATCATGATCTTTATTCTAAGCCAAAAAAAAAAAAAATTGCAATTCTCATTTTAGCCAGAATCGTGCTCCTCTGACCCCTACTCATTCATCAAAAGAAAAAAAAAAAAGTAGTTTAAAAAAATGACAGTTTGACAATTCCTTTATTAAATAAAAACAAAAAACAATATCCCCCAAAGTAAATCTATTGTCAATCACAACGCCCGCTGCCACCGCCAACCCGAAAAAAGAAAAAAAAATGTCCACTCCCGCCTTTTGACAGTTCTTAACTACTTCCCGTCCAAGGTACGTCCCAGGAAAACCTTCACTTTGAGCGGGTATATCTGAAAGATGCCTGCAGCTACAGGCATCATTCAGATATCAACTTTTTTAGTCAGCGATTCTCTACACCATAAGGATGATCATAGCGGCTGTTCCACCGATTCATCGTTCTTACGGGCGGCGAGAGGGGACGCCCCCCTCCCGCACTTCTACCAACTCAACGCCTTCATCGATGAGTCGGAGACAGGATCAGCCGGCCCTGGATGGTGACCATAGAGATTTCCGGTACACCAGATGGTCGCCATAGTCTCTATGATCATTCGGAGGACAAGCGCGATGTTATGACGTCATGGACATCACGCCCAGCCTCTGCATTCAAACGAATGGCGCCGCCTCGGCTGGGAAGCCAAGATCATTTATTTATTTTTTTTATTTCAGGCTTCCCAGCCTAGAGGTGAGATGTGGGGTCTTATTGACCCCATATCTCACCGTAAAGAGGACCGATCATGCCATATTCCTATTACAAGGGATGTTTACATTCCTTGTAATAGCAAAAAAAAAGAGATCAAAATGTTTTTTTTTTTTTTAAGTGTCAAACTAAAAAAAGAAAAGTAAAATTAACAATAAAAAAAAACTTAAAGCGCCCCTGTCCCTGTGTGCTCGCACGCAGAAGCGAACGCATACGTAAGTCCCACCCACATAAGAAAACGGTGTTCAAACCACACATGTGAGGTATCGATGCGAACGTTAAGAGCGAGATCAATAATTTTGGCCCTAGACCTCCTCTGTAACTCAAAACATGTAACCAGTAAAACATTTTAAAACGTCGCCTATGGGGATTTTTAAGTACCGAAGTTTAGCGCCATTCCACGAGTGTGTGCAATTTTGAAGCGTGACATGTTAGGTATCTATTTACTTGGCGTAATTGGGCTAACTTTAATGCTTTGTTTTTTTTTTAAAGCATGAAACTGTTTCTTTTCCAAAAAAAACATGTTCGAAAAACTGCTATACAAATACCGTGCAAGATAAAATGTTGCAACGACTGCCATTGTATTCTCTAGAGTCTTTACTAAAAAAACATATATAATGTTTGGGGGTTCTATGTAATTTTCTAGCAAAAAAAAAATTATGAATTTTACATGTAGGAGAGAAATGTCAGAATTGGCCTGGATAGGAAGTGGTTAAATAATTAAGGGGCTTGTGACATAGTTGGCCTCTTAGTTATTTAAGAACTGTCAGAAGGTGGAAGCAGACATTTTTTTGGGGGGGGTTTCGGGTCGGCAGCAGGCGTTGTGATCGATGATGGATTTACTTCAGGGGACATTGTTTCTTGGGGTTTTTTTTAGTAAAGGAATTGTCAAAAACTGCCTATTGTCATTTATTACACTACCCTTTTTTTTGGTACCACCATATCCATTCAATTGGGAGGGCGGGATTTGGGGGCCCCCCCTTGTTAAAGCCTGATTCCAATAAGCTCCCCGCCCCAACCACTGGCCAGGGTTGTGGGGAAGAGGCCCTAGTCCCCATCAACATGGTGATTTGGGGGGGGGGGCATATCTATGTTGAGGGTATGTGGCCTGGTATCGTTCAGGAAGGTGGGGCGCTCACTCGTCCCCCCTTTCCTGGCCTGCCGGACTGCATACTCAGATAAGGATCTGGTATGGATTTTTGGAGGACCCCATCCCATTTTCTTTCTAATTTTGGCGTGAGGGGACACCATGCCATTTTTTTTTTTATTTTTTTTAATATAGCTGTCAGCCTCCCCCTCAAAAAAAAAAAAAAAAAAAAAAATCACACATACTGTAGCTGCTGACTTTTAATATTAGGACACTTACCTGTCCTGGAGTCCAACGATGTCGGCACCACAGCTGATGATTTAATCGGCTGTTGGTTGCTGCCGCCGCTATTGCCGGTAAGGTAACCCGGGTCCCTACTGCGCATGTGCGAAGCGTGCTGCCCCTTCCTACTGGTCCGACAGCAGGGGAAGAAGGGAGGAGGGGGCCGGACTTCTGAGGTCAAACGGAAGTGGGAATAGGGCACCTGTCAAAAACAGGTACCCGCTCCCCCCACCGAAAGGTGCAAAATGTGTGTGTGGGGGGGGGGGGGGGCAGATAGCGAAGTTCCACTTTTGGGTGGAATTCTGCTTTAAGAACATGGTGGTCGCCCACCGTTTATTATGGAGAAATAAAATGCAAAACGCATGCAAACCGCACAGAAACCCATAAAAAAACACGGGTTCCAAAACGCGCTGGAAAACCGCATCAATCATAACTGCATAGATGTGAACCTAGCCTAAACAACTGACAGAAAAAACAGACAAAAGCAGACACGGATAAATGTCAACCTGATCTAAGGTAACATTTACACCTTCACAATTTAATGTGTGCGTAAAAGAAAACAATATACATAGCAATTATTACTGAACAATGATATTGTTCAGATTCCTGTGGTTTGCTGCTCTACAGTTTGAAAAATGCGACATCCAGCATTTTCACGCACATGTTCAAAAATGCACTAAAAAGATTTAATGGCTCCCCAGTGCATCTACTAAAAAGCAGCATGTTTTTCCTGCAGGTTGGTAATGAGTGCAATTTTGGGAGTGTTCCCAACCTCCTCTTAGGCTGCATTCACACCTGTGTGTTTCCTAACCTGTTCCCACTGATGTGGCACATATATGTGGCCTCTAGGTGGGTGGGCTTTAAAGCGGTAGATTGTGCTTACTGCTCGCTTCCAGCACAGACAGCGATGGGGACCGGAAAGCTCCCGCTGCATACTTGCGATCTGGAGCTTTCCGATCATGTGACCGCTGTGACAGCCAACCACAGCGGTCACATACATCAGAATTGCAAAAAAATAATGCCGGCAACTCGATTGCTTCTTCTTAAATCTTTATTGAGCACAGACAGCAGTGTGACATGAAAATGCTAACATGTTTTGGCAAAAGCCTTCCTCGCTGTGAGGAAGGCTTTTGCCGAAACATGTTAGCGTTTTCATGTTGCACTGCTGTCTGTGCTCAATAAAGATTTAAGAAGAAGCAATCGAGTTGCTGGCATTATTTTTGCAATTTTTATGTATGGGACACAATGGCCTGAGCAAAGTTATTCAGCTCATCATCCTATAAATATGCGGTAGAGCTTGGGTGAGTCTGTCTATATTACAGCGGTCACATAACCTGAATGCCTGCTTCTGCCTCCCGGCATTTAGAAGCTTTTAAAGGCCGGGGGGCGATGGCAGGACGGGGCTAAATGAGACAAAACACACAAAAATGTGTTTTGCCACGTGTTTTGGAATTACACTGCAATCGCAGGTCTCACTTACATAGCCCTTGATTGTTACTTGCTCCTCAAGGGTTGGTAGCAGACCTCCATTTGCCACGTGACAAAACACACTCTGAAAAACACCCGACGCTCTGCCATCGGAAAGATTCTGAGCTACTTTGGGGCTTTTGTCATGCATAAGTTGGGCTGTCCCAAGCATGTGAAAAAATGCACAGAAAAAAAACACTCAGGTTTGAATTTAGCCTTAGGTTACATTCACACTCTTTGCCTGCTGGGAACGCACGCAAAATTGTATGCTAGGGTTGCCACCTTTTCTTTAAGCCAAACCCGAACACTTTAGCGGCGCACGGCAGGTTTTATCTTTTTTAGTATACACTATAAGATTGTAAAAGACCAGGGAAACGCTTGGGTGCCCCAACCCAAGGAAAGAAGTAATGCAGATCAGTGCGCCACAGTGAAAAGTGAATGGAGCCAAATTGTGGCTCCATTCACGCCGAGTTCCGGACCGCCGCATATTGCGCTCGTGATCCTGTTACTTCCAATGGCACCCCAATCGTGGCAATTGTCGCCCGACAAACCGCTGCAAAACCCTGCAAACAGAATTGCAGGACACCTGTCACCCAAAAGAAGTTTCTATTCTACCCACGATCTGGCTAGGTGTGAATAGAGCCTTTGAGTCTTATGCACAGAATGCAGGGGACAGGAGTGTGTAATGCATATTAGAAGTCATGAGTACAAACCAAAAAGCGCGTAGGGGTGTGTAATGTACAGTGTAGGGCTAAGAGAGTGCAAAATTCCCTCAACGAGCAATACTCTCACCTACTTTACCCTTTTATCAAAAAGCCCCACTCCTGCAAAAAAAATCCAGCATTATTCTTTATGCTCACCCTACACTCCACACTAGCAAAAATCAACTCTCCCAGAAACCCCCCTCCCAAAACAATCTTCTTCCCCCATCCACAGCACAAGTCCCCCTCCACTATCCCCTAAATCCCCAGTCCCAACACAATCCCCCCTTCTTCCTCATTCCAGCACTTATCCTTACCTCCTCCTATTACAAATCATCCTCCTTCGCGCCCCCCCCCCACCCCCAGTACCCCCTGGGTCTGCCAACAGAGGGTACCACGGGCCTCCTGTAGGGGGACCCAGCACACAGCGGTACCCGGACAGCAGGGGACAATTACAGAAGAGACAAACTGGGAGGGAGAGAGAGGAGCCAGACAGCCGCTGGTGCAGTAGTTTTTCTTAACCACTTCCGGACCGCAGCACGCCGATGTACATCCTCACTTTGAGGACGGATATCGTTGTTATGGAAGCAGCTAGCTGCCATAACCCCGGTACCCCCATGTTCGGCCGGCGGTTCGGCACAAGATAAAAGTGGTCTCTGCAGCGGATTCGCCGCGAGATCACTTTTATTGGTGGGGGAGAGGGCCCCCCTCTCGCCGCAATCCGGTGCCCTCCGCTGCTTACCAGAACCGTCAGCAGAGGCAATCAGGTCCTTCCCGTGGCTGTGCATGGAAATGAGGGAGGGGAAGATGGCCCCCACCCGCCTCCATGACACTGCAAGATGGAAGCGACGTCAAAACATCACTTCCGCCCATAGCTCTTAAAGGGCGTTTTTTTTTTTCATTTTTTTAAATGACGTTTTTTTTTTTTACAATGTATATGAAGACGTGTGTGTGTACAATGTATGTGAAGACGTGTGTGTACAATGTATATGAAGACGCGCGTGTGTGTGTACAATGTATATGAAGGTTTGTGTACAATGTATATGAAGACACGTGTGTGTGTACAATGTATATGAAGACGTGTGTGTACAACGTATATGAAGACGTGTGTGTACAACGTATTTGAAGACACGTGTGTGTGTGTACAATGTATATGAAGACGCGTGTGTGTGTGTGTGAGTACAATGTACATGAAGACGTGTGTGAGTACAATGTATATGAAGACGTGTGTGTGTGTGTGTGTGTGAGTACAATGTATATGAAGACGTGTGTGTGAGTACAATGTATATGAAGACGTGTGTGTGCGTACAATGTATATGAAGACGTGTGCGTGCGTACAATGTATATGAAGACGTGTGCGTGCGTACAATGTATATGAAGACGCGTGCGTACAATGTATATGAAGACGTGTGCGTGCGTACAATGTATATGAAGACGCGTGCGTACAATGTATATGAAGACGTGTGCGTGCGTACAATGTATATGAAGACGTGTGCGTGCGTACAATGTATACAAAGACGTGTGCGTGCGTACAATGTATACAAAGACGTGTGCGTGCGTACAATGTATACAAAGACGTGTGCGTGCGTACAATGTATACGAAGACGTGTGCGTGCAATGTTTATGAAGACGTGTGCGTACAATGTATATGAAGACGTGTGCGTACAATGTATATGAAGACGTGTGCGTGCGTACAATGTATATGAAGACGTGTGCGTGCGTACAATGTATATGAAGACGTGTGCGTGCGTACAATGTATATGAAGACGTGTGCGTACAATGTATATGAAGACGTGTGCGTGCGTACAATGTATATGAAGACGTGTGCGTGCGTACAATGTATATGAAGACGTGTGCGTGCGTACATAGTATACGAAGACGTGTGCGTACAATGTATACGAAGACGTGTGCGTACAATGTATACGAAGACGTGTGCGTACAATGTATACGAAGACGTGTGCGTACAATGTATACGAAGACGTGTGCGTACAATGTATACAGTTATAAGGACACAAGAGTGCACTAATAGGACAGGAAAGGTCTATCTCAGGCGCTGCTATGGGGGTCTATTATCAGTCACACAGTGCTATCTAGGTACGATCACACCTTTGGCTTCCTGCTGTGTGGAGGAGGTCTCGGGCTCCCCGGTCACCTCAATAGCTTGTCTCCCCATTTGCGGTGGAGCAGGAAGAGGGCGGGGCTCCATAAGGTGAGGAGCTACACCGACTACAGACCCGGACCGTGATATGAAGCAGAAAGGCGCACAGCCGCTACATCGGCCACATGTCCATACAGTAAACACAGAGTTACGGGGCGGAGGACGGGACAAACGTCACGTGACACCAGCATGTTTCTGTGCTACGCTGACGCTCAGCCCGATCTTTTCCTGGCGGCTGCTGGGCGAGTCTAGCAAACTCCTCCCCTCTCCGCCTTAGTACAGTCCTTCCTATATCCTGTCTATAACCTATATATATCCCCTGTCTATATCCTTTATATCCCCTGTCTGTCTATATCCTATGTCTATACCTTATATTGTCTATATCCTATATATCCCCTGTTTGTATCCTATATATCCCGTCTATATTCAATATCCCCTGTCCATATCCTATATATCCCCTGTCTATAGGCTATACATCACCATCTATATCCTATATATCCCCTGTCTATAGGCTATACATCACCATCTATATCCTATATATCCCCTGTCTATATTCTATATATCCCCTGTCTATAGCCTATATATGCGCCCTGTCTATATCTTCTATATATCCCCTGTCTATAGCCTACATATATCCCCTGTCTATATTCTATATATCCCCTGTCTATAGCCTATATATATCCCCTGTCTATAGCCTATATATGCCCCCTGTCTATATCCTATATATATCCCCTGTCTATAGGCTATATATCCCCATCTATATCCTATATATCCTCTGTCTATATCCTACATAACCCCTGTCTATATCCTACATAACCCCTGTCTATATCCTACATACCCCCTGTCTATATCCTATATATATCCCCTGTCTATAGGCTGTCTATCCCCTGTCTATATCCTATATATATCCCCTGTCTATAGCCTATATATCACCTGTCTATATCCTATATATCCTCCTATATATCACCTGTCTATATCCTATATATCCTGTCTATATCCTATACATCCCCTGTCTATAGCCTATATATCCCCTGTCTATATCCTATATATCCTCCTATATATCCCCTGTCTATATCCTATATATCCTCCTATATATCCTGTCTATATCCTATACATCCCCTGTCTATAGCCTATATATCCTGTCTATACCCTATATATATCCCCTGTCTATATCCTATATCCCGTCTATATTCAATATCCCCTGTCTATATCTTATATCCCCTGTCTTCCTTGTTCAGCTGATCTGTAAGAAGGTCATCAGTGGGGTCAGCTAGGCTTATTTACACATGCAGTAGTATGGTGATAATAGATGAGGTGGTTTTTAGGCATTTTAGTGCTAGAAATAGCACCTGTAAAGCGTCATCCGTTCATTTCAGTGTGTCTTCTCACACTGGGGTGGTGCGCTTGCGGGACGTTAGGAAAAGTCCTGCAAGCAGAATCTTTGGGGCGGTTTGGGAGCGATGTATTTAGCGCTTCCAAAACGCCCTTCCCATTGAAATAAATGGGCAGCACTTACAAAGCGCTTCGGAAGTGTCGCAACATGGGTGCCTTTAACCCCTTCTTTGGGGTCAAAAGCGCCCTGCTAACAGCCTAAAAGCGCCTAAACAGCACTAAAGCACCGCTAAGACGAATGGCCCCAGTGTGAAAGGGGTCTTATATCAGACATCCCAACCTGAAAAAAAATAATTTCAGGGAGGTGGCAAACTCATTTCAGGGAGGTTGGCGTGGCTTAAACTGTGCACCATTTTGCGTAAGGCTTAAATGGGGTGTGGTTTTATAGAGTCTGAGATGACTTACATAGTGCAGAATGTAGTAATGTTAAATAGGGAAAGTACAGTGCGGAGTGTATGGCGGTGGGTAGTTTGTGCAGGAGAGGAGCGCGGAGTGTATGTAGGTGGGTATAATGTGCATGTGAGGAGTGTGGCGTGTACAGCGGTGAGTAGTATGTGCAGGATGGTGTCAGTAGGGCAGTGGCCGGTGTCCGCAGTTCTTTATTTTTATTATTATTTTTTTACAATTTTTTATTTTTTTGTTTTTCACAATGATTGGGGGTAGTAGACAGTGTCAGTAGAGCAGTGTGTCGGTAGTTTTTTGTTTTTATTATTTTCTCTATTATTTTTTACAATTTTGTTGTTTATTATTTTCATTAAATTTTTTTTATTTATATTTTTTCACAGTGCTTCTGGGGAAGGGGTGGGAAGTATGTGGCGGCGATGGTGTCAGTAGGGCAGTGGATGGTGTCAGTAGTTTTTATATATATATATATATATATATATATATATATATATATATATATATATATATATATATATATATATATAACATTTTTTTTTTTTTTTTTTTTTTACAGTTACATTTTTATTTATTTTTTACATTCGTTTTGGGGGAGGGGGTTGGGGCAGTGGACAGCGTTGGTAGGGCAGGCGGGTGGTGTCAGTAGTTTTTTATTTTATATTTTTTATAATTTTTTTATCAATTTTGTTTACAATTTAATTTTTTTATAGTTTTTGCATTTTTCTTTAACCACTTCCCGTCCGCACTATAGCTGAAAGATGGCTGCTTCGCTAACTTAATTTGCCGAGAGGGTGTCCCTGGACGTCCTCCCGTGCTTGAGCGGACTGCGCGCCCACTGCAGGGTGTGCGCAGCGCGCTCTGTGATCAGCAAGTCTATGAGACTTGGCTGATCACAGATCGGAGTAAGGGATCGGGACCGACCCCTTACCACGTGATCAGCTGTCAGCCAATGAAAAAATGTAAGCATAGTCGGTAATCGGCTATTTTTTCTCCTCACGCTAAAAAAAAAAGCGAGAGGGACATCGATCCCCATCATGGAGAGGTTTCTGTGCCCACCAGCGCCACCTACCAGTGCCCACCAGTGACACCTACCAGTGCCCACAGTGTCACCCATCAGTGCCACCTATAAATCGCCAATCAGTGCGTCATCACCAGTGCTGCCTATCAATACTACCTACCAGTGCCACCTACCAATGCCCACCAGTGCCACCCATCAGTGCTCATCAGTGCAGCCTCATCAAAGAATATCCATAAAGGAGAAAAATTACCCGTTTGCAAAATTTTATAACAAACTATGAAACGTTTTTGTTTTTTTTCAAAAAATTCTGTCTTTTTTTGTTTGCTTAGCAAAAAATAAAAACCCCAGCTGTGATTAAATACCACCAAAGAAAGCTCCATTTGTATGAAAAAAATGATAAAAATTTCATTTGAGTACAGTGTAGCATGATCGCGCAATTGTCATTCAAAGTGTGACAGCGCTGAAAGCTGAAAATTGGTCTGGGCAGGAGGGGGGTTTAAGTGCCCAGTAAGCAAGAGTTTAATCAACCCTGTTGGGGGGGGGGGGGGGGCTTTGGTGAGATATCAGGGGTCTAAATAGACCCCTGACATCTCCCCTTTAAGACCGAGAAAGAGGCTGAGGACACAGATTTCCCAGTCTCTTTCTCAGCATTAAAGATGAATGGACAGGAGACAGCGGCTCCTGTCCATTCAAAAACTGAGCAGAGTAACACACAAGTTACTCTGCTCAGTTTTCACAGGAGCGATCTCGCTCTCTGTGTCCAATTCAGAAAAGGCAAGGGCCGGTAAATGACTAGTCCCTTCCTCTGCTCTCCATCCTGACAGATCCCCACAGCTGGCGGGAGAGGAGGGGAGGGAAGCCGGCTGTGGAGGACGAGGGAGGGCAGAGGAGTAGGACAGGGAGCCGGAGAAGAACGGGGGGGGGGTGAAGGACACGGAGGGGAGCCGTAGAAGAACAGGGGGGGTAGAAGGACACAGAGGGGGGCTGGAGGAGGATACAGGGAACAGCCAGGGATGATTGGTGCAGCAGGAGGGATAGCTGTGATCACCGATCTCCCTATATAGCTTTTTAGCTGACAGCCGCGGAAGGGGGAGAAGGAGAAGCGGATGTCAGCTATACAGGAAGATCGGAGTTCACAGCTGTCCCTCCTGCTGCACCAATCATCCCTGACTGTGAACCAAGGGACCATCCAGGATCTGACCCACAGCCAGGATATCAGGCAGCACTTGCGGGTGTCCGGGGGCTGCCCCCGAAATGCGGGAGGTCCTCCCCCCGACTTGGGATGTCTGTTATATGGAGAATCAATACAAAAAAATAATGATTGGTTAAACCTACAAATTATTTTTTTTTACCCACTGTAGCTTGGATAAAACCACTTTCACACCGGGGCCATGGCTGCATTCACAGAAAAGTTCCGCTCATTTTAGCGGAGATTTACCACTGTTTAAGCGGCACTTTTCGGGCACTAGTGGGGCCCTTTTAACCCCACACAAGGGGTTAAAAACTCCCGTGTTGTGGCGCTTCCAAAGTGCTTTTCAGGCACTTTGGAAGCGCTGCCCATTCATTCCAATGGGCAGAGCGATTTGGGAGCGCTAAATACAGTGCTCCCAACCCACCCCACCCCAAAGATGCTGCTTGCAGGATTTTTCGGAAACATCCCGCAAGCGCACTGCCCCGGTGTGAAAAGTCACACTTGAATGAATGGGAGGCGCTTTGCAGAGGCTATTTCCAGTGCTAAAGCTCCTGAAAACCGCCCCAGTGTGAAAGGGGTCTTAGAATGGAGAGTAAGGACTCATTTACACTTGCTTCAAAATGTGGCATTGGACGCACTTTTCTAAAGCACTCTGAATGCAGGTCAAGCCCCTGTCATTAAATAAAATGGTTGGCTTACAGTCTTGTTTAAACATTGTGTTTGCTTTGCTTCAAAAAATTTTACCCATGTCGCTTTCCTGGTGCTTCAAAGCATCTCCGAAGCCTCCTTAGAAGTCTATGACAAAGCTCGCTTACAGCACCTGCAGCTCTTGAGAGACTTTTATTCAGCTTTAGCTTTGCTTTGAAAGCATTGCAGGTATGAGATATCCCAGGATGCACTGGGAAACCAACAAGCGATCCGGAAATAAATCAGTCATTTCCTGTTCATTAGTTCAGAGGCAGAGGATCAGCAGAGCTGGGGGACCAGTGTTCTGTCAAAACAGCCAACTCATGGTACTCCTGGTGACTCTCCAGCAGCAGTAATTGCAGATTTTGACAATTTTGCTGCTTTGACAGAAGACCGCAATTGTATACGATACGGTAAACGATGAGTTGGCTGTTTTGACAGAACACCGGCTAAGGAGTAACAAAGTTGTTGCCACCTTGGAGGCGGCCATGTTGTTGGTTACCAGTGGGTGGACTAACAATGTCCACTCAATATATTGTGTAGCAGAGCTGTGTAGCAGAGCTGGGGGTTACTACTGAGTGGGGGAAGAGCAGAGATGGGGGTTACTACTGAGTGGGGGATCAGCAGAGCTGGGATTTACTACTGAGCAGGATATGAACAGAGCTGGGGGTTACTACTAAGCAGGGGACGAGCAGAGCTGGGGATTACTACCGAGTGGGGCATCAGCACAGCTGGGGGTCATACTGAGCAGGGGGTCTGCTAAACGAAAGTAGTAATAGGCTGGGGATCTACTAGACAAGCTACCAATAAGCTGGGGATCTGCTGAACAGGGGTACTAATGAGCTGGGGATCTGCTGAACAGGGGTACTACTGAGCTGGGGTTCTACTGGGCCCCTCTAAAGCAAATCAAAAAGCAACACCCACAGGGCATTTGCCAAGCTTCATTTGGAGTTTGGAGGTGTTGCAGAGGTTGAGGCGGCAAGCTTTGGAAAGTGATTGGATGTGGGGCCGAAAGGAGAGTTCAGAGTCCAGGATAACACCTAGCATGCTGACATGTGGGGATGGGTGGATGGTTGTGCCATTGCTCTTGACAGAGAAGTCAGGGGAAGAGGCACATGGGGGAGGAAATATTATAAGCTCATTTTTGGACAAGTTGAGTTTGAGGAAGTGGTGTGATATCCATACAGATATATCTGTTAGTAAGTTAGTGATGCGTGAGGAGACTGATGGAGTGAGTTGAGGGGTGGAGAGATAGATTTGTGTGTCGTCAGCGTAGAAATGATATTGAAAGCGGTGAGAGGCTATCAGCTGACCCAGGGAAGAGGTGTAGATTGAAAATAAAAGAGGCAGCTGAAAGGTCCAGAAGTAGGAGTACAGAATAGTGTCAGTTGGTTTTTCCAGTTAGTAGGTCATTTGTGAGTTTTAAAAGAGCAGTTTCTGTGGGGTGTTGAGGGCAAAATCCAGATTGAAGGGGATCAAGAAGGTTATTCTTAATGAGGTGGTCACTCAGTTGGTTGTAAACCTGGCGTTCAAGAGTTAAGGGGAACAAGGAGATAGGGCGTAGGTTGTTAAGATTGGTAGGGTCCAAGGATGTTTTTTTAAGTATGGGGGTGACCAGTGCATATTTTAGAGCATTGGGGGAAAATGCCAGAAGTGAGGGAGAGATTGGAGATGTGGGTTAGAGAGTGTAGGATAGAGTCAGAGGGCAACCATAGTATTTGAGAGGGAATAGGGTCCAGAGGGGTGGTTAGGTGGATGTAGAAAGGAGTTTAGCAACTTCGTCTGTAGTAGCAGATTTGAATAAGGGGAGTGCCAGTTGTACCTGTTGACATGGGGTCTTAACTGGGGGAGATACCTGTAGAGTGGAGATTTCATCACGGATTATATCAATCTTGTTTTTGAAGTGATTAGCAAACTCCTGGGCAGTGAATGAATCAGTGGGTGGAGGCGGTGGAAGAAGAAGTGGAGATTTGAAGGTAGAAAAGAGTTTACGGGGACTGGATGAGAAGGTGTTAATAAGAGTTGTAAAATAGGTCTGCTTTGCTGTGTGGAGGAAAGAATAATATTTTTGGAGGGCAGATTTGTATTGGTTGAAGTCTTTGAGAGACTTAGTCTTGTGCCACAGACGCTCAAGAGCGCGACTACGTTTTTTGAGAATTTTAGTGTCATCTGTTTGCCAGGGTTGTAGGGGTCGAGGCCTGATTCTGCGTGTAGTGAGGGGAGCGAGCTTGTCCAGGGTGGAGGACAGGGATTTATTGTAGATGGAAGTGGCTTGGTTGGGGCAGGACAGGGGAGAGATTTTGTTATAGAGGTGGTCAGTAGCAGAATCGAGGAGAGAAGAGTTGAAGTTGCAAAAGCTTCTGCGGGTGATGGTTAGGCAATTGGAGGGAAAGGTGGTGGAAGACAGAGGGAGAGCGAAACTAATAAGGTGGTGGTCGGAGAGAGGAAAAGGATTGTTTGAGTTGCATGGAGTGCATAGGTAGGAGAATACGAGGTCAAGGGTGTTGCCATCAGAGTGAGTAGAAGCCTGTACCCATTGCTTCAGGTCAAATGAAGAGATTAGATTAAGAAGTTTAGAAGTACTAGGAGTGTTTGTATTAGCAGGGATGGTGAAATCACCGAGAAGGATTGTGGGAATTTCCGAAGAGAGAAAGTAGGGTAGCCAGGCATAAAACTCATCAAGGAAAGTCGATAATGGAGTAGTACAGTGTTACTATGGTAACACTGTACTACACTCTGTGCTCTGGTCACAGTGTGTGAAAAAAAAATCGTAAAAAAAAAATGAAAAAAATGTCATATAAAAAAAAAAAAAAATGTGAAAAAAAAAAAGAATTTACCGTATTTATCGGCGTATAACACGCACTTTTTTCCCCTTAAAATCAGGGGAAAATCGCGGATGCGTGTTATACGCCGATCCCCTGCGATCCTGAGCTTCAAAATCATGGACCGCGATTTGAAAATGCCGCCGCCGGCGCAGAAATACACAGAGCCGGTCCTCGGCTCTTCTCGGCCACTTTCGGCTTCACTCGAGCGCCGCCCGAACCTAGCCGAGTGTACTCGGCTAGGTTCGGATAGCTCCGCTCACAGTCACGCCCATCCCGGGCGGGACTACGAGTGGAGCCGAAAGGGAACAAGAGCCGCCGAGAAGAGCCGAGGACCGGCTCTGTGTATTTCAGCGCTGGCGGCGCCATTTTCAAATCGCGGTCGGCGATTTTGAAGCTCAGGATCGCAGGGGAGCGGCGCCATTTTCAAACTGAGAGCTGCAAGGCTGCACTAGGGCAAGGCTGCACTGGGATAAGGCTGCAATGGACACTGGGGAAGGCTGCACTGAGAAAGCTGCAATGATGGGCATTTAAATGTAAGTTTTTTTCCCTTAAACTTCCCTCCTAAAAGTTTTTTTTCCTTAAAATTCCCTCCTAAACTTGGGGTGTGTGTTATACGCCGATGCGTGTTATACGCCGATAAATACGGTAAATATTTTTTTTTTTTACATACTGTCACCAGTGTCCTTGACCACCGCCACACCCCTTATATAATAACGCTGTACTGCACTGGTGAGAGTTTGTAAAAAAAAATTAGTGACATTTTTTTCTTTCATTTCTTCATTTTCCCAAAAATTGTGACAAAAAAATTACAACTTCAAAAAACTTGCCATGCCACTTACTAAATACCAAAATGGGGTAATTTGGAGGATATTTGTACTGTCCTGGTCTTTTCAGGCCTCAAGAAATGAGACAGTCGGCTGTCAAAATCATGATTGATTGATTTTCAGATATATACCATTGTCTATGGACTCTATAACTTTCCTACAGACTAAATATATATACACTGATTTGGGTTATTTTCACCAAAAAAAGTAGCAGAAAAAATTGTGGATTAAATGTATTAAGAATGATTATTTATTTGAAAAATTTTATAACAGAAACGAAGAAAAACATATTTTTCTCAAAACTTTCAGCCTTTTTTTGTTTTGTTTTTGGAAAAAAAAAACCCAGTGGTGATTAAATACCACCAAAAGAAAGCTCTATTTGTGTGAAATAAAAGATAAAAATTTTATATGGGCACAGTTTTGCATGATCGCGCAATAGTCATTCAAAGTGTGACAGCGCTGAAAGTTGAAAATTGGCCTGGGTAGGAAGGGGGTAAAAGTGCCTGGTACTGAAGTAGTTAGGATCACATGAGTTAATTGAATAACCGACAACTAAAATTCATGTACACTCTCCAAATTGATGTGATCTATCCACAAGGATAAAAAATAGAAGTAATAATTAGATAAAAAATGTACGTGTACAAATTAGCTCATAGGGTCACATTAAACAAAACTCTCTAACTGTAACTAAATATTACCGTACATAAGGATTCCATCATATTAAATATATATATACAAAGAAATGAAATATATGAAAAACAATTGTAATTTAAAAAAATATATACCGGTATCTACTGTATAGCTAAACGTAGAAGTCTATATTCATACATTGGCAGAAAAGTGTAGGGGAAGGGACTAGGGATATCTTATAGGATTTATGAGCACAATAATTATAATAAATTTCATAGGTAGGAGAATTTGTTAATAAATAGATAAAAAAATGTGTATATATCAAACCTTGGCACCCCAGATGTTTTAGAACTACATTTCCCATAATGCTCAACTACACTGCTGAGTGCTGAGTGCATGAGCATCATGGGAAATGTAGTTCCAAAACATCTGGGGTGCCAAGGTTCGCCATCACTGGTATATATATATATATATATATATATATATATATATACAGTGGGGACGGAAAGTATTCAGACCCCCTTAAATTTTTCACTCTTTGTTATATTGCAGCCATTTGCTAAAATCATTTAAGTTAATTTTTTCCCTCATTAATGTACACACAACACCCCAAATTGACAGAAAAACACAGAACTGTTGACAGTTTTGCAGATTTATTAAAAACGAAAAACTGAAATATCACATGGTCCTAAGTATTCAGACCCTTTGCTGTGACCCTCATATATTTAACTCAGGTGCTGTCCATTTCTTCTGATCATCCTTGAGATGGTTCTACACCTTCATTTGAGTCCAGCTGTGTTTGATTATACTGATTGGACTTGATTAGGAAAGCCACACACCTGTCTATATAAGACCTTACAGCTCACAGTGCATGTCAGAGCAAATGAGAATCATGAGGTCAAAGGAACTGCCTGAAGAGCTCAGAGACAGAATTGTGGCAAGGCACAGATCTGGCCAAGGTTACAAAAAAAATTCTGCTGCACTTAAGGTTCCTAAGAGCACAGTGGCCTCCATAATCCTTAAATGGAAGACATTTGGGACGACCAGAACCCTTCCTAGAGCTGGCCGTCTGGCCAAACTGAGCTATTGGCGGAGAAGAGCCTTGGTGAGAGAGGTAAAGAAGAACCCAAAGATCACTGTGGCTGAGCTCCAGAGATGCAAGCGGGAGATGGGAGAAAGTTGTAGAAAGTCAACTATCACTGCAGCCCTCCACCAGTCGGGGCTTTATGGCAGAGTGGCCCGACGGAAGCCTCTCCTCAGTGCAAGACACATGAAAGCCTGCATGGAGTTTGCTAAAAAAACACCTGAACGACTCCATGATGGTGAGAAATAAGATTCTCTGGTCTGATGAGACAAAGATAGAACTTTTTGGCCTTAATTCTAAGCGGTATGTGTGGAGAAAACCAGGCACTGCTCATCACCTGTCCAATGCAGTCCCAACAGTGAAGCATGGTGGTGGTAGCATCATGTGGTGGGGGTGTTTTTCAGCTGCAGGGACAGGACGACTGGTTGCGATCGAGGGAAAGATGAATGCGTCCAAGTACATTGCTATCCTGGATGAAAACCTTCTCTGGAGTGCTCAGGACCTCGGACTGGGCCGAAGGTTTACCTTCCAACAAGACAATGACCCTAAGCTCACAGCTAAAATAATGAAGGAGTGGCTTCACAACAACTCTGTGACTGTTCTTGAATGGCCCAGCCAGAGCCCTGACTTAAACCCAATTGAGCATCTCTGGAGAGACCTAAAAATGGCTGTGCACCAACGTTTACCATCCAACCTGATAGAACTGGAGAGGATCTGCAAGGAGGAATGGCAGAGGATCCCCAAATCCAGGTATGAAAAACTTGTTGCATCTTTCCCAAAAAGACTCATGGCTGTATTAGATCAAAAGGGGGCTTCTACTAACTACTGAGCAAAGGGTCTGAATACTTAGGACCATGTGATATTTCAGTTTTTCTTTTTTAATAAATCTGCAAAAATGTCAACAATTCTGTGTTTTTCTGTCAATATGGGGTGCTGTGTGTACATTAATGAGGAAAAAAATGAACTTAAATGATTTTAGCAAACGGCTGCAATATAACAAAGAGTGAAAAATTTAAGGGGGTCTGAATACTTTCCATCCCCACTGTATATATAAAATATCCACACTTTCTTTCTTAACGGAGATGTACAGCCAAATCTCAGTCTTCAACCAAAATCCCGCTGTCAGCTGACGTCACAGAGCCGGTCCAGGCTGGGGAAAGATCATGACAATCTGGTCGGGATCTGCCTACAACCGTGGACCGGCAACGGGCTCAGCCTCTCAGCGAGCTGCTTTGAGCCTAAGCCAGCACTGCCACCCTCTCCATAGCTACAGCGTTCCAATTTCAGCGAACTTTTGCATGACCATGTGCATGCAAGGCAGACTTGAGCGGAATCCCGTCGGAAAAGCCATCATATCTTTTTCCGACGAGAAAACCAATCGTGTGTGCGCTGCATTAGAGCTGGCGGGAGACAAATGCAGCATCAAACCGATGCTGCATCCACCAAGGTAAGTATGATCCTTGGAAAAAAAAACAATTGGACTTCTCTTTTAATTCATGTTATGAACATGTAGAGGAGTAAATGGGTACCCGTAAGTGTGTACCAATATACCACAGGCATATCCACGTGTGGGACCACACATACCACAAAGAATTACAAAATCAAAATAAAATTAATTTAAAATGACTCCCAAGGTAAAACTAGTAAACAAGTAGTTTGTCCATTGATTCCTAAGCAATATTGGTTCCCTATGGAGTTAAGGAGACATCTATACAGAACTAAACAAGCAGTGTTGCCAGCCTACCAGATTGAAATTTACTGACACAACACCCAACATTTACTGGCACAGGCACGTTTTTACTGACATTTTCAAAAGTTACAAAATTACAGTTTTAAGTACAAATTTCAGTATTTAGGCTACAAATAAGTACAATATGCAATTAAAAATGTGATTTAAGGTAGATAATAAAAAACACATTTCTTATTTTATTTTTGATATAGTAAGCCGCTCAGAGACAGGACACGGGAGGGCAAGAAATTAGAATGGGCGGCACACACACATGAAAATGACTCTCACAGTGACACTGACAGCAGTGTGCAGCAGCACAGATCACCGACACGACCCCTCCTGAGTCACAGTGACAGCCTCTCTCCACACCAGGGGCTCCCTCCATTCCAAACAGCACTGACAGTCCCGCTCCCAGCTTGCCTTGCTCCTGTCCCACAGACCCACAGACGAGGCTCCGTCTGCTCCACTTGGCTCCCTTGCACCATGACATCACATGACAAGCTCAGGCACCGCATCTGCCAGTCCCGGCCCCTGCTGGCACTGAACGAACACACTGTAGCAGGCACTCGGGCGGCTCAGGACCCGAACTGCGCATGCGCAGTTCTGAGCTGTGTGTCACAGTCATATTTTTTTACTGGCAACCTTTTCCTTTTACTGGCATTTACTTGCAGGAGAAAAGTGCCCATTTTTTACTGGCTGCCAGTAAAAATACTGACAGTTTGCAACACTGGAAACATGCCATATTACACTTATGTAGAAAATAAATCTGGTCCTACTATCTAGTTACTTAGGATTGGAACCAGAATGTTAGGAATACAGACTGGAATATTGTGTGGTTCTACAATTCCCCATTTAACCCCTTAGGAGTCAATGTATCCAGTGTGAAAATACAAAAGGTTTATCTATTGCACAACCTTTGGAATCTCTCAGCATTATGCAGGATGCCGGGCATTGGCAGCTTCTCTGACAGCTGTCAGAATCAGATCTCTCCCTTGCTGGCTAGAGTTTTATGTACTGCTGACACGCACTGGCAGCTCTACAGTGGTTTTCGTCTATTATCTATGCTGGATGTCAAGATTTTAATATGTAAGTGTACTGTTTTCATAGTTGAATAAATGTATTTCAAAATACTATCGAGGATCCTGTGCTGCTACCTTTTTGTTGTTTGAGCTTCTTGGATCTCCCCGGATCTGTTTGGCAAGCTACAGGACCTTTGTTGTGTGGAATTGGCCCTTGTCCAAAACACTTTTGAACCATTTGACTGACTGTTGAGGAAGCTGGACCTTGTAGTGCGCTCTACTGGTTTGTGATTTTTTTTTTTGCGCTTATGCTAAGAGGTGCCTCTCAGGGGACAGTGCAATATATCCTAGCAAATCTCCTACAGTGCACTCTAAAATAGTTATAGTATTATTATTCACTTTGCTTATATGCACTGTTTATTGCCAACTTTGCTGATTGATGAGTTAATCCCAGTCTAGTGGTACAGTACTCTATTCTTAGTTACCTTGGCATAATGATTATACTGTCTAGGGGCATGTCTGAACCTACCTTCTGCATGTTCATTTATGCTGAAACCACCATTTATTATAATAACAATATGATCTTAAAATGCGCCACCAACAAAGATCAAAGCACCACGCCACAGACCCAATCTTAATAATAATAATAAAACACTCGCAACGTCACCTGGGATTCAGTATCCCAGGATGAAGTCGGTATGACGAAACGCGTCGGGACGGGGCTGCACAGCAACCGGAAGTGACGATCACATCCAATCAGAAGTGACGTTCCGAGTGTCTTTAGATAAGGAAGTCGGGCAAAATTTGAAGTTTTTCTTATGTTCGCCATGACGTGATATTTCTGGCATCATACACGATACTCATGCGATACTTTCATTGCCTTCTGGTAAGTGCACTACCATTAGGCTGGTGATGTAATGCTATGTTTGAATAAACTTTTATATACGATATAACATTATCTGGAGTTTATTTTCTCCACATATTACAATTTTCCTTGGACCTCTGTCTGATGGGATGTTGTTTTAACCCTGAGGGGTGACTGCTTGTCTTGCCAAAACATGAGAGTGTGAGGCATTACTAGTTGGTGAGTGTACATCTAACTGGGGAAGCGGTGGCATGTATACTCACATGGTGTGGTGACAGTTGAAAGCTCAGCAACAAAGTGTTTGATTATGAAGTTACTTATGGACCATTAATTTCTTCACACCCTATCACTGTTGGTTTTGTATCTAAATAATTTTTTATTTGCTAGCACTATTTACTTTTATCACCATTTATTATAACCCGTACCACAAGGGCGTGAAATCATTGGGCCCATGTGCAAGATCGAAAGTCTAAAGTAGCGTGCTGCCGCGACAAGTGGGCGTGGTTTAAATTGCGCTAAATATTGGGCGTGGCTTAAATGGGCTGTGGTCAGAGATGACTTACATAGTGCAGAATGTGGTAATGTTAAATAGGGAATGTACAGTGCAAAGTGTCCAGCGGTGGGTAGTATGTGCAGGAGAGGGGTGTGAAGTGTATGGTGGTGGGTATTATGTGCCGGAGAGGAGTAAGGAGTGTACATCGGTGCATAGTATGTGTAGGAGAGGAGTGCGGAGTTTATGAGGCAATTGGTAGAATGTGCAGAAGAGGAGTATGGAGTGTATGGCAGTAGGTAGTATGTGCAGGAGAGGAGTGCGGAGTGTATGGAGGTGGGCAGTATGCGCAGGTTAGGAGTACGGAGTATACAGCGGTGGGTAGTATATGCAGGATCGTGTCAGTAGGGCAGTGAACGGTGTCAGCTGTTCTTTATTTTTATTATTTTAGTTTCTTTTTTTTTTTTACATTTTTTTTTTGTTACAATTACATTTTTTTTAAAATGCTTTTTGGGGGCCAGTGGATGGTGTCAGTAGGGCAGTGAACAGTGTCAGTAGAGCAATGAACAGTGCCAGAATTGTTTTAATTTAATTATTTTATGTGTTGTTATTTTTTACAATTACATTTTTTTTTAATGATTTTTTTCACAATGCTCTGGGGGGGTGTCAGTAGGGCAGTGGACAGTTTGCTGCGAGGTAAGGGGGGGCAGAGAAGGACACAGGGGGACAGACAGGACAATCGGTGGGGGCAGTTACAGGCACTGATCTCCCTGTATACCTTTCAATTAAGCAGCTGACAGCCATGAGGAATGAGAGGATGAGAAGTGGAGAGGAGGAGGTTCTCCTCTTCTCCCTCCCGTGGCTGTCAGCTGCTTAATTGAAAGGTATACAGCGAGATCGGTACCTGTAACTGCCCCCACCGATTGTCCTGACTGTCAGCCAGGGACGGCTCATCCATAAGTGCAGAGTAGGTCTGAGCACAGTGGCCCCCCCCCCCCTTGGGGCCCATGTGCAGTGAACACCCTGCACCCATGGATGATACTCCACTGCTGTACCAATACATTGCATTCATTTACCATTAAACCGTATTGTGTCTTTTTCCTGGTACTAATTCACAACCAAGTTAGAGGAGTCGAGGCACAGAACCCAAAATACCAAGCAGCTCCTTTGGGGGTAGCACTACACCACTACTATTCCTTTAGGCTCCCATTGACACCTGTGCAACACGTATATGTGTGGGTTTTTTTTTCATGCTTGTTTTTATTTATATTTTTTATTTGTAACATATGGCTACCTCTGATTGTTCACATTTAGGTCAAGAAAAACAAAAAGTACACTGTCAATTTCTATTTTTCCAGGCCTGCACAGACTCAGGCATTTTAAACAGATGCATGCCTATTTACAGCCACCTGTCCATAGAGCTTCTCAACAGGTCCACCTGAAAAACTGACAAGTAGACCTAATCAGAAAGCCCCTGTGAAAGGACCTGCCCTATACACAAGGTCCTGACAGTCAGTGCACATAGCACAGCATCACTTTGATGATTTTCAGATTCTATTATTTTAAACAAATTACACATCAACTAGACAATAACATTGAAACATGAATGGCCATCATAAGTCATGTTTTAAAGTGATTGTAAACCCTCACCTTGTAAAACAACCCCTTCAGTTTCATTATAGAAATGAAAGGTGAAACATTTGTGTATAGCTATAAAAAAAAATAAATATATATATATATATATATATATATATATATATATATATATATATATATATATATATACCTTTTTTCCCTTTTTTTATAACTGATCACATACCCTCTGTTCTCAGGTGCATAAGAGCACCTGAGAACAGAGGGGAAGGAGAGACAGCAGCACAGTGATCTTCCCAGTGAATGGCTGTGGGGGGATGTTTCAGGACAAATCTGATCATTGGAGGAGAGCAAACTGAGTTCCCAGCATAGCTAAAGAACTGACCACGTGTGCTCTTTTGCTTAGTGTGGCCAGTTTTTATTAGGAAATAAGGGGACTGGCAGGAACACTAGGAATTTCACACAAAGGAAGCAATACAAAAAGAACAGGATTGGTACAGCAGGTACATATCAGGGATATGAAATGTTGGGTTTACATATTCTTGTGAGCTGTGACATTACCTGAGTTGAAGATTCTTTTCAACTTCTTGCCTCAAAGGGAACATTTTGCCACAGCAAATTGTGTTCCAACAGCAGGAATCTACACTGCAATAACAGGCTGCAGTGATCATGGCTGGACTCACTTTGTGCGCATCCAGCCATGATCCCCGCAGGTAGTCGATGGCTCTGCAAACAGCCATGATTAGCTATGGCCACTGACAGCCTGTCATTACAGTGTACGGGCTTGGCAGCCACAGCTAGCTGCTCTCAGCTGTCAAACCGAGCTGCGGAGATCAGTAGATTCCCGCTGCTGGGATTCGCACCATGGCAAAATTCCTGTGCAAATGTACCCTAAATCTTTATACAGTTTAATTAATACTGACATTTAATTACAGATTATCAACATTAGTACTTGCATCATGTGAACCGCAGTGTTCTATTTTATTGAGGTCTTTGAGGATTGCGGATCACTGCAATGTGTGATGCACTCTGCAGTTTTGCAGATCCAAAATGCACACCATTTCAGTGGATGTATTTGGCAGGTGTGTGCTTATTTCTTCTAATATCCATAATCATATATCTGTGTGTAATAAAAGTGTGAAATGGACAGCTGTCTTATTTTTTCATTTATTAACATTCGTATTTTCATTGCTGACAGGTAGCTGGGTGTTTGCGAAAGTGGCAGCTCCACTTCATGTCATCGCTATTTGAGTTAAAGATCTCATTTGTTCTTGTCATGGCAGGATTCAAGCAGTCCATCGGCAATGTTCTCTGCAGTTTCCATGGAAACGGTAAAATGTTTCATTAAACAAGAAGCATTCAGCTACATACCTTCTTCATAATATGCTGATACGATGAATCAAAAGAGCAGCCCAGTGGTTTAGTTGTTAGCCTTCTACCTTGAAGGTAGACATGTGCAGAACGAAAAAATTTGTTTTGTTTCATTTCGTTATTTACATAAATTTGTCTAGTTAAATTTGTTTCATTCGTTTAATTCGTTTTCGGAATTTGTTTATTCGTTTTCAAATCAATGTGAAACATTTTCGAATCGATTTGAATGTTTTCACATCAATTTCGAATAGTTTTCCAATTTCCAAAAAAAAAAAAAATAAAGGAATAGAATAGAAAAAAAAACATTTTTTTTCTATTCTATTCCTTTATTTTCAATTCTATTTTATGCTCTTTGGAAATTGGAAAACTGTTTGAATTCGAAAGTTTCCGAATTTGAAAACTATTCGAAAACGAATTTCGTAGTCATGTATTCGTTTAAATACGGTACTATTCTAATTCGAAAATTTGGATACATCTAAATTTCCGAATAACAAAAATTTGTCCGAATTTTAATTCAGAATGAAACGAACCACACATGTCTACTTGCAGGTCGCTCTCACTCTCTCATACTGGTGACAGGAAGTTCAACATGGCACCTCATGGCAGAGAACTCTCTAAGGATCTGAAAAAAGAATTGTTGCTCTACATAAGATGGCCTAGGCTATAAGAAGATTGCCAAGACCCTGAAACTGAGCTGCAGCATGGTGGCCAAGACCATACAGCGGTTTAACAGGATAAGTTCCACTCAGAACAGGCCTCACCATGGTCGACCAAAGAAGTTGAGTGCACGTGCTCAGCGTCATATCCAGAGGTTCTCTTTGGGAAATAGAAGTATGAGTGCTGCCAGCATTGCTGCAGAGGTTGTAGGGGTGGGGGGTAAGCCTGTCAGTGCTCAGGCCATACGCCGCACACTGCATCAAATTGGTCTGCATGGCTGTCATCCCAGAAAGAAGCCTCTTCTAAAGTTGATGCACAAGAAAGCCCGTAAACAGTTTGCTGAAGAGAAGCAGACTAAGGACATGGAATTAATGGAACCATGTCCTGTGGTCTGATAAGACCAAGATAAACGTATTTGGTTCAGCAGGTGTCAAGCGTGTGTGGCAGCAGCCAGGTGAGGAGTACAAAGACAAGTGTGTCTTGCCTACATGGTGGTGGGAGCGTCATGGTCTGGGGTTGCATGACTGCTGCCAGCACTGGGGAGCTACAGTTCATTAAGGCAACCACGAATGCCAACATGTACTGTGCTATACTGAAGCAGGGCATGATCCCCTCCCTTCGGAGACTGGGCCGCAGGGCAGTATTCCAACATGATAACGACCCCAAACACACCTCCAGGACGACCACTGCCTTGCTAAAGAAGCTGAGGGTAAAGGTGATGGGCTGGCCAAGCATTTCTCCAGACCTAAACCCTAAGAACACCTGTGGGGCATCCTCAAACGGAACGTGGAGGAGCGCAAGGTCTCTAACATCCACCAGCCCTGTGATGTCGTGATGGAGGCGTGGAAGAGGACTACAGTGACAACCTGTGAAGCTCTGGTGAACTCCATGCCCAAGAGGGTTAAGGCAGTGCTGGAAAATAATGGTGGCCACACAAAATATTGACACTTTGGGCTGAATTTGGACGTTTTCACATTGGGGTGTACACACTTTTGTTGCCAACGGTTTAGACAATAATGGGTGTGAGGTGAGTTATTTTGAGGGGACAGCAAATTTACACTGTTATACAAGCTGTACACTCACTACTTTACATTGTAGCAAAGTGTCATTTCTTCAGTGTTGTCACATGAAAGATATAATAAAATATTTACAAAAATCTGAGGAGTGTACTCACTTTTGACAGATACTGTATATGTATGCATGGGAGATGGGGTCCTTAGATTGTAAGGTCATTAGATAAGAAATGACTGATGTTAATGTACAGTGTATAAAGCACTGTGTGAATTGTCAGGGCTATATAAATACTAGTAATAAATAATCATGTTGCACTGGGAATAGAAACTGTGTGATGTTAAACAATTATTGATTTAGAATCTGTCATGACTGGTCCTTTACCATTAGACTTAAGGGTGCCCAAAAACTTTAGAGGACAGTAACAGATATGATTCTACTGCTTTCAGGTTAAAGGTGTGCTTTACACAGCTTCTACTAGAAACGTAGGTATAGAGGAGAGTCCAGAAACTCTTACCATTACTTATGCCTCGTTTCCACTGAGCGGATCAGTTCAGTTCGGTACGGTACGCTATTTTAAGTGTTTCCATTATGTAAGTGGCCCATACAACCGAACCGAACCGCACCATTCAGGGTCCTGCTTCAGGTGTGGGGCCATAGAAAATGGTACAATTCGGTTAGGGTGGGGCTACGATACATTCCACTAATTGGTGGACGTGTGACACCATGCTAGGCATTTTTTCTAAACCCACGTATGGCCCCTGTCGGTCCGACTTGCAGTGGAAACGCTCACCTGAATGGGCCAGACCATTCTAGGCCTTTCAAACTGTACTGACCCGAACCGATCTGCTCAGTGGAAACGAGGCATTCATTTGCAGGGTATGGCTCCTTTCACATAGAGTTGCTCCATGTCGCTTAGCAGGGGAAATGGAAGCAGATCCCCTGCTGAAACAGGGCTGAATGGGACAAATGTCAGTGTTTTGACATCCATGCCTGTTCAGTGTGTGTCCACGTTTACAAAGCAGAAACGGGTGGACTTATGATGACTCTATGGGCTGTCAGATGTCAATAGACTTGTGTCCATTTACATGAGGCTACCTTTAACCCATCACGTTTAGGTTTGAAAATATGAAAAAGGCCGCAGTTCTTTCTATTTTTTTTCTAAACCTTAATGGAATATTTACATCAGCCTGTCCATAGAGCACATGGAGCCCCTGATCGGGTGCGACTGAAAAATGGACAGGCAGACCTGATTGCAAAGCCCGTGTAAAGGGACCCTAAAATTAGCAATCGAATCAAAGCTCACTAACTGTCCAATAGATTATTGTCACTGAGAAAAGCCAGCCACCAAACATGGACTGATTTCAGCCATTGACATAGGATCCAAACCTAATCAGGACAAAAAATGGGTCATGTATGTATGTAGCTTTTTTTATACAGTAGTGCAGCCGAATAACAAAAGCAAGATTTCACTGAAAGTTAGTCAGTCTTCTACAGTTCTACATAAAGTAATTGCTACACTAGCCATTCGTACTGAAATCTCATTAAATATTACCATTCCGAATAAATCTGCAGCCAGTAGCAAAGTACCATGTGTTTTGGTGTAGTGCAAAACGTACATGCAACTTCGCAACTATGTATGTGTGAACGAAGTTGGAGGCTGGGTTCACACTAAATTCCCATGTGGCTCACAGCAGGGGGCCGGTGCGTCCTTGTTCTCTGTTTTAGGGACGACTCTGGCCCAAATTTTTGCCTGAATTCGGACCTGAGTTGGAGCCAAAGACGCAGGAGGCGACATTTCTTGACCCACCTTCAAAATGGCCACCATATTTAATTTGATTGGTGAACAAAGGGAAGGTGTCTCCCCATCTGTATTTGTTAACCGGAAATGAAGTCCTTGATGACGCCCTGTGGGAGGGCGAAACGCGTTGACGTCATGTCCGGTTCCGAGACTATCACACTTTCAGGGCTGGCTCAGCCCTTCCTTCTCTGAGCTGGCCACTCAGCTGTCAGCTAATTGCCAGCTCTCATCTCTCTCCACAGTTACCCAGCTGTTCCTGATCCTGCTCGTCTGACCTGCCTACTTAAAGCTGTCCAGCTCATTTCATCTCTGCCTTTGCCTTGGTCACATCACAAGAAACCATCTCCTGCATTCCTGTTTAAAGACTGGCTTGCTGACATCCCTTCTGGCTCCTTATCCTGCTTGCTGTTCCTCCACTTGGATCCCTGACTTTTGGCCAGGCTGATTACCCGATCTGGTTACTGAACTCTGGCTTGGCTGACTACCCGATCCGGTTACTGGACTCTGGCTATGCTTTGACTACGCTTACTCTATTTACCTTTTTATTTTTATTAATAAACAAGTGTGATTTTACTGTACTTCTGTCTCGGTCTGGTTCATGGTTTCTGACACAGACGTCACTTCCGGTTATCAGTGGAATGCACTCTATGAGCGGCGCTTTTGTACTCACAGCTCTCTGACTTTTTTTGCCTGATTTTATCTTCCTTCTTGTAAGTATCCATTTTTATATGCGCAATAAATCCATTGCCAAACGGTACTTGACTATAGTCCCTGCCTTTCGTTTTTGGGCAATAATTATCTCAGCTGAGTATCTGTAACAAGTGAAATGTTACAGATAGCTGCCATCCCCGGCCACCATTATAAGCCTGAAGTGACCCCTAGACTGAAAAGCTAGGGTCCATTCCATCCGGTGAGTGGGGACACAGGAGGGGATGTTTGCGCACCTTGGAAACTCTGGAGCACTTTGCACTTTTTTGGATTGGAGCACATCAGTCACTTTATATGGACATTCACTTTTTATTGTTTTCCACTATATTCATTGATGTTGTCTTTGCTAGCACTGTAGTTTATATTGTATTCTGTTTGTCAAGTGAATAGCACTTTGTGTACGACAGCTGCACTTTTTATATATTTTTTTATATATTCTTATTTGTCACATCTGCCACACCATTAGCTCGAGTTTATATATATTTTAATATTTTATGTTCAAAGACGCACAACACCCTTGTGCAATTCACTTTGTAGCTGCCACGGAGATGTGTGAACCGTCTCCATCTCGCATTCAATTCGCACTAGTGTGAACCCAGCCTAAAGGAGGTCAACAAATATTATCTTCCTTTCTATGGTTTTTTCAACTCATTGGGTCTAGATGTTTTACCATTTGATAAAGTTTGAGTATCTCTGGAATGGCTCTACTCAGTTATTATTGGGCTACCATTGGGCAGCAGTATTTATTAATATAAGATGGTAGCTTGTGCTGACCCCAGCTAACTATCTAATCAGTTTTGAAGCAGAGGTTTAAGGAGCTTACCCCACAGTGGCTAATCTAAGATTCAAAGGAAGGCATTTCTTACCAAAGTCTAACCGAAATAATGGCAACTACTCTCAAGATGTGAACAACTTTGCAGAAAAAATATTTAAATCCGTGGCATGCAGTAGCACAGAACACTTCCAGCTAGCCAGGTCAGTAAGCCTTACTTTGGCTGCATTCCCCCTTCTGCTAAGTGACCATCAACCTATAGCAGAACTGTCCAGCAGACTCTGCTGAATAAAATATTTAGTTATGATCAGTGGCTGACAAGCTATTCATTAAAAATTAGCTTTTTTTCATGCACCCGGAACTGCGTTCAGACAGCTTATGTTCTTCTATGAAGATGCATTGGCTGTACGGACCTAGCCACAGGTCTTAATTTTACATATGAGCATGTGTGGGTGAGAGGGGCAGAATGCACACCATCTGCGTTTGGAACCATGTACCTATGCACCTGTCAAATTAGGACCTGCGGCTATGTTCGCACAGTCCCTGCATCCCAACATAGGCAGCCTGCACGCAGCCGCAGCCATATAAACAAACCACTGATTCACACTGTGCTAGCTACAGCATCCATGTGAATGAGCCCCAGGACCTCATTCACTCACAGAGAGTATTTCTGCACCTAGGAGTGTGTTTGCATACAGCTGACAGCAGCAGCATGTATGAATCAATGACAAGTTGACAGACACCGTAGCTGTATGCATGTAACCTCAAGTCCTGGATGCAAACTGGGCCGCTCATAAATCACTAGATGCTCTAACTACATACAGCCACAGCTTCTCTCAGCCTGCTATTGATTTGAACAAGCTACTGGCCATGGCTGTACGCCAACACATATGACTCCCAGGCAGGGCCAGGACAAGGGTGGGCAGGAGGGGCGGCTGCCCTGGGCACAGTGGTATCATGTGAGGTGCCAGGGTACCACAAGGAGATGGGGGGAGGGGATTTGTGTTGGCAGGGGGGATTTGGGTGGGGCGGCAGGAGGTAAGAATTGTTCTAGGAGGGGAAATTTGGGGGTGTGTGTTAACAGTGGTGATGGGGGGGGGCAGATTTGTGTTGAGAGGAGGGATGGGGGAAGAGAATTTGTGCTAGGAGGGGGGGGGGATTTGTGCTAGTAGAGGAATTTTTTGGGGAAGGGGATTTGTGCTAGTAGGGATGTTTGGGGGGCATTTGTGCTAGGAGGGGAAATTTGGGGGGGGGATTTGTGCTAGCATGGAGGATTGCGGAACGAGAATTAGCAGGGAGTGGATCTGTACCGGGGGGGGGGAACTTATGTTTAGGGGTTAAGCATGCAGATTAGTGCTTGATTTGCTTGGAGGGAGGGGATATTTTGCTGACACATAATGCTCATACATCTGGGGGGAGAACGATTTGGCATGTTTGCCCTGGGCTCTAGATGACGTTGTCCTGCCACTGCTCCCAGACACAAAAAATATGCTCCTTCCTGATGCTGTATGGCTCTTTGCGACATTGTGAATGAGGCCTCACACTTTTTTCCACATGCACACACAAATTACACAATAAAAAAAATACACATGTGTACTACAAAGATGGTGGTTATACACTTTGTGTGTCTGTGTGCTGCAGTGGTTTGTGGAGGTCTTTAAAGCTGAACTAAACTCTCTCAGTCAATATGAATTACTTGTAATACTTATGTTGTTAGCTTTAGTAAATAAAGTATATCATCTTTCCTTTATACCTTTTTTTTTTTTTTTTCATTTCTTCAGTTGCTTCTTGGTTTCTGGTCTAGGCCAAAATGTCATACATCCTAGGTTTTTCATGGTCATTGTTTTTCCTTTCCTCTGGAGGAGGAAAGGAGGGGTTTTCTCAGCTAAGCACACCCTCCTGCCTGCATACCTGAACTAAGGGCAAATGGAAGGAAGTAAATGTTACAAAAATCATCTGCCCTTACTCAAGTTGGCCATGGCCAGAAATGCTGGGGGGTTGTTTTTCAAAGTGATTTCTCAACAAAATAAAGCATGGAGATATGGATGGATGGGGGAGTTTGCTTTGAATATTAAAAATGAATTAAATAGCGTTTTCAGTTTGTGTTGCTTACATAAAATGTAAAATTTATATCAAATATTTATCGTAATTTTCCTTTCCTGATGGACTCCATGGCAGCCTACGTGTGGGTTAATCCCACCCCCTCATACCTCATAGGTCCCTTCTCCCATAAATCTTTGCTCTGAGCCAGAGGCCGTGTTCCATAATTTAGCCTACTCCAGCCAATGTGAGGGAACTCCTGCTGCCATGGAGTCCATCAGGAAAGGAAAATTACGGTAAGTATTTAAGTATTTAATATAAATTTTCCGTTTTCCTGACAGACTCCATGGCAGCCTACATGTAGGAAATAACTAGCCATACGCCCTCGGGTGGACAGAGTGCTGGACAAAAGAAAAAGGTTTAATTGGCTCCATCAACAGACAAGATACGTAAACCAAATTTAACAGAAGATAATAAGGCTGGCTCTATGCAGTAGTGTGCCATGAACGTGTTACTTGAAGACCATGAGGCCGCCTTGCAAATAACTTCTGGAGCCACGTGACGTGACGCCGCCTATGATGAAGGCACACTTCTAGTTGAGTGAGCAGTCACCGCTTCGGGAGGCGCCAAGCCCTTGGCTTTGTAAGCCCACTGAATGACCTGAACAATCCATGCTGCAATAGATCTGCAAGAGGCACACATTCCCTTATTCTTCCCATAAAAAAGAACGAACAGGTGGTCGGACTTAAGGAAAGAAGCTGTAGCTTCAAGATACTGACTCAGAGCTTTTCCAACATCTAAGGGATGAACAGTGGAATCCTCGGTAGATCTGTACGTTGGCAGAGCAATCTCCTGATTGTCATGAAACACAGATGCCACTTTGGGGTTTGAACCCAACATAGGAATTAAAACTACCCGATCAGGAAAAAAAAAAGGTTAGAAATGGCTCCTTGCATCCCAGAGAGCTGATTTCAGAGACACGTCCCCTGGCCCAGAGCAAAGATTTATGGGAGAAGGGTCCTATGAGGTATGAGGGGGCTGGATTAACCCACATGTAAGCTGCCATGGAGTCTGTCAGGAAAGGTTATTTCTGCTTTAACAAACGCTGTTAGCTGTATAGGAAAAAAAAAATTAAAAAGTGAGAAAATTACAAAACTTGTCTGGCCAATTGAGTTTAAAATTGGAGCACAGGGCTTGGCAGCAAAAGGGTTAAAATGTATATTTGAGCAAAATAAAAATAAATGTATTCAGTAGAGCTCTGCAGTACATGGGCCATGTACATGTCTTTATTATGATGCTTTGGCTTCCACCTTATTTGAAAACAAGTAACAAACACTTCTTCAGAAATATCCAAAATGCGCATAAAAAAAGGGGAAAAAATGCATTTATTAAAAATAACTGACATAAAACAGATTTTCCTAGAAAATATACCCTGAGCTGTTCACCATGCTGTGATGCAGTTATGGCAATTACCAACAGGTGGCACCAGCTGAATGTATGAAACTTATCCAATTAACGTCAGTACCCAATGTCATAAAACAAAATGAGCAAAGAGAAAAACCAAGACAGTATTTTAAGGGTTCTTTCACACAGGTGTCATCAGTTCAGTCACATCTTGTGCTAAGAAAAAAACGATGAATACCGATTAAGGTATTGAGTTTAGTGATTTTACACATCCATCTTCAGTTTACATTATTATTATTATAATACAGGATTTATATAGCGCCAACAGTTTGCGCAGTGTTTTAGAATCTAAAAGGGAGACAGTACAGTTCAAATACAATAAAATACAAGGAGGGATAAAGTACACCCACACCTTGTAAAAACAATCCATACAGTTTGAAATTGAAATGAAAGGCAAAACAGCTGTGCATAGCTATAAAATGTATATAAATATCTACTTTCCCCCTTTTTAAATAAGAAATCACATATCCACTGTTCTCAGCTGCATAGAGTGGTGGGGGAGAAGAAACAGCAGCACACTGATCTTCCCAGTGAATGGCTGTGCGGGGCGGGGGGGGGGGGGGTCAGGACAAGTCTGATCAGTGGAGGAGAGCATACTGAGTTCCCAGCACAGCTAGAGAGCTGACCACACTGTGCTTTCATGCATAGTATGGTCAGTTTTGACAGACTGGCTGGATCACCAGGGATTTTACACAAAGGAAACAATACAAAGAGAGCAGGAAATTTTTTCATACAAGTACATGGTACAGCAGGCACATATCAGGAATATGAAATGTTGGGTTTACATTTTCTTTAAGAGGGCCCTGCTCATAAGTGCTTACAATCTAATAAATCCATTTTTGCATTCATTTTTTTACATAGCAATCTTTAGTTGAAAAAAGTCATAGGTGACAAAAGTATAAAGAAAAAAATATGGTGCTTGCCTAAAAACAGATGTATACCGAATGAACGTAAATGTCTGTCACCTGTTTTTTTTTTTTCTAACAGGCCTTTTCCGATTTTTTCCTGGGGAAATAAAAATGCAGTAAGTGGATGTAAATGAGCATGCATCTGCCCAACCATAAGCTCCTTTCACACAGATCTGTTTTTCTTCCACAAAAAATAAGCGGTAAAAAAAAATAACGCACCTCCCCATTGAAATGCATAGAAAACGTGTCAAAAATGCATCAAAAGCACACCCGCGGTTGTCCTGTGGAAAACGTACTGCAAACTTGGCAAAAACAAAACTGCGTTTTTACCGCATTTTTTGCTACGGATCAGTGTGAAAGTAGCCATAGACATATCTTGTGGCTCTGGATCTGTTGGGTTCATCAGAAAAAATGACAGATCCAAATTGAACGATTGTCTAAAAGGGCCCTAACTCTTTTAAAAAGTTACTGTACATCATACTGTATTTGTAAAATGTCACTGCAGCCAGTTATGTTCTACAGTATTCATGTTTGATTTATGTTTTTAAGTTACGTTAATGTATACAAGAACAAAAAGTTAGAAAATTATTTTTTTTTATGTTATTAACCAGCCTCATACAATAAATTATTATGGCCTTTTTCCTTTGGCTAAAGATCTCTAAAATTCCAGCATCACCTTAACAGGACTAATGAAGGATGTATAACAGAACAGCATGCTGAATACAGAAAATGCCACAAAATCAAACTCTCTTTTGTTCTCTATTAACATTGACCAGCTGCATGCTCATCCATAATCAGAACCTTGTCTGAACCCTTTGTGCATTAATAATTACAATAAGTGTTCACACCCAGTGCTTTTTTTCACTTGCTCCTTTTATATCTAATATTAAACTGTCTGTAGTGTTTTTGGCATAAACACAGCTAAACCAACTGCACCAAAATGCAGGTAAATGCACAGTGTGAATTATACCATTTAAAATTGTTACATGTATATACACTTATGCCCCGTACACACGGTCGGATTTTCCGATGGAAAATGTGCGATCGGAGCGTGTTGTCGAAAAATCCGACCGTGTGTGGGCTCCATCTGACTTTTTCCATCGGATTTTCCGACACACAAAGTTTGAGAGCAGGCTATAAAATTTTCCGACAACAAAATCCGATCGCATCAATTCCGACCGTGTGTGGACAATTCCGACGCACAAAGTGCCACGCATGCTCAGAAGAAATTCCGAGACGGAACAGCTCGGTCTGGTAAAATTAGCATTCGGAATGGATACAGCACTTTCGTCAGGCTGCAATGTTAAAAATTGTTTAATGCAGCGCACTCTCTTCTTCTTTATAATGTGACAAGAATTAAGTAGTTTTGCTGCTCATATTCACACAGAGTTCTTACAAACGTATTTCTTTATTATTTATCGTGATTCCCTCAATATATTTGGATTTGTCACATCTGGCAAATTTTTTTTTGTTTTTTTTATTTTTGTTTTGTATTTTTTTCAAGGATGATTTATTTATTTATTTTTGGGGGTTTGTATTTGTTTCAAGGCTGATGTTTTTTTTTTTTTGTTGTTTTGTTTTTTTTTTACTCTAGAATATTTTTGTGTGTGTTTTGTGTGTCAAGTTACCACCATTATTATCTTGTATTATTTAATCTCAAGGAGATTGTTTGGTGTTGGTGTCTCTTGTTAATTTCACATTGTATTTTTGAAATGTACCTGAATCCTCACAAACAAACTGTCCTTTTTGAAGGAAAACATACATAGGCGAGTATAATTGAAACACAAAATCCTTTATTAAGGGATCAGAACCAAACAAAGAGGGAGGCAACGCTGGAGAAACAGCAGAAATTGGTGAAGCCTTTGACATCAATTATTTTACTGCAAAATTGGTGGCCTGGGGAGTCCATATATAAGGGAGTGCAGTCTGGTCCAGAAGTCCCAGAGATCCTGAAAGCAGCAGATGACATGTATGTCCCCAGGCTGTGTTCATACAAGAGCCTGCATTTTTTGTCTGACCAGACTGAACCCAGGGTCATCACTCTCTGGTCTTCCTTCCATGCTTCTTTCCACGCTGTGGCTCTGGTGGTGGAGTTGTGGCAGGAGGAGGAGGAGGGGGAGGATGGTCCAACTCACTCTGGTGGGTATTGGGTGTGATTTCGCCCCTCACCCTCTTAGTTAAGACTTTATAAAGAAGGTCCTCACACATGAGGCGTTGACCCTCCTGCATGCCCTGCAGTTTGGTGGCAGCCATGCAGGCAATGGCCTCTTCAGGAGTGGGGTGGCTCTGAGGGACGCAGAAGCCTCCTGAATGAGCCTGAGCGCTGACTCCCCTTCCTGGGTCTTTTGTTTGTAAGGCGGAGGGGAAGGACCTGCGATTCTGTCAGGCTCCTACTGGGCCCAGGCTTCTCCTGGCTGCCACTTAGCCCTGCCTCCTCCTGGCTGCCACTAACCCCCGCCTCCTCCTGGCTGCCACTAACCCCCGCCTCCTCCTGGCTGCCACATTCCACAGCCTCCTCCTGTGTGCCACATTCCACAGCCTCGTCCTGGCTGAGGTCTTCCTGTGTATGAAAAAGGGACATAGTTTTAGTTTTTTTATTCATCAATCACACTCAATTTTCACCTCATGACTGTTGCAAATTGAATGTTAACAAATATAACAGACTATCATTCTGAGCCCAGCATTTTTCATTCTTGTCCCAAATATTTTTGCCCACTACTGTCTATTGATATGTGAAACACTTTATTAAATTAGCAATTAGTGATCAATAATAACATCTCGTAAACATAATTTATTTATTGACCAGAAATCTGTAGAAGAATGCTATACCTGGCTCAAGCTGGGCTCCTCCACATCTTCCTGGCTGGAAGTCCCAGGTTGGACATCGGAAGCCTCAGCTGGGGTGGAAGGAAGAGTGGAAAGGGATTCCCTGACTCCAGTCTGGTCTGACAGAAATCGCAGTCTCTCATAGTACCACAGCCTGGGGACATAAATGTCATCTGCTGCAGCTCCGGATCTTTGGGAATCTGTGACCTTCTTGCGCTCCCTTAGATAAGTGCTCCTCAGGCCACCAATTTTGTCTTTTAAATAAGGGATGGTTGCTGTGGGGACCACCGGCTTCACCAACTCCAGCAGTTTCTCCAGCGCTGTCTGCCTCTTTTGTTTATTATTATATTGCGGGTGTTTCACCTGCCACAGCCAGGGCAGCTCCCTGTATTTGTCTATGAACAGGGGGAGGAAGTTGTGGTCATTGAAGCCATCCATTTTCTCTGCAAGACACAAGACAAACCCTAATGTCAGGCTAAACTCTACTAATCTTGTTACAATATAGGCCTCAATTTAGAAGCAGTATAGGCCCAAGTTTAGATCTTACCTTCTTTATCACGATCGGCGCCTCCGATACTCCTTCCTCCGCTCACAGATCGTACGTACTACACACGCGTGTTGCGCTTTATAGACACTGCGCATGCGTGAACCTCCGCCCGCCCCTGACGTTCTTTCTAGTCTATTCACCGCCCCTTCTCGTTCGGCGCAGTGGGGGAAGAGCACATGGCGGAGACACAGCAGGTGTCAGATAATTACACCGAGGAGGAGGAGGAAAGCCCGGAGCCTGAAACGATCCGATCCCGGAGGAGACGATTTAAGGCATCGAATATGGCCTTTGGGGAGATGTTGGAGATGGTGGACATCCTGAAGAAGGCCGACTATGATGGCAAGTATGGACTTACCCCAACCCCAATGTCAGAAAGGCCAAGATCATGGCGAAAGTGGTCAAGAGTCTGCACCGTAATTTCGGGGTACGACGATCAAAAGATCAGCTCAGGAAGCGGTGGTCGGACCTCAAATTAAGGGAGCACGAGCAGTACAGAAGGATCAGGAGAGTGCTGCAAAAAAGTAAGTATGTTTATTACGTTCGTGCTGCTCCATGTGCTTTTCTTAACTGTTGTCCAGTTTAAAATGGCAACTTCCATGTTCATGGGCACATTATTCGTTCGTATGAAACATTGTTCGTTCGGCCTAGAACACACCATTGTTTTGGCCATATGCATTTAAAACATTTTTTATGTGTAGATGGGTTTGTAACTAGAATGAAATGCAAACTAGATTCTGTGTAAGGAGAGGACACTCAGCAGCAATTTTCACATCTGGACTCTGGAGCACTAGTGTGGGACACAAGAACACCCTTTTTATTAGTGGCCCACACAGGTGCTCCAGTGTATACTTTAGGGGTGTCTCCATCTGTGAAGCTTGTACTAAACAGGTAAGTATTCAAGCTTGACAAAGGACAATAAAATTTCAACATCTTGGAACTCTGCCAAAATAGACAATTGTACCCCACTTCAAAGCAATGTTTCATATTTATAGTTCTGCCATCAAATATCTGTGTGCTAAGTATACCTATTTGTTTTTACATAGGGGATTAAAGACTCAGAGGACACCCCTCATCCGAGGAGACCGCAGACCCCCCACCTCATGAAGAAGGGGAGATCCCACAAAGACAACAGGAGGAGGAGGAAGAAGATGTGGTGGAAATAGTCACCACAACAGGTGAGTGTCTGCGACCACAGGCTCAGGTAACAGATGGATGCCTGTATATTTATAATACATGGTGTGTTTTTGTTTCTATCTTTTTAGGTGATCGTGATGTTGTGGATCCAGGGCATTTCACCTCTGAAAGTGCACAGATCCTGATCGGGGAGATCATGGGGTGTAATAGGGACTTGGAAAACATCCAGAAAAACATCAATGATGTTCAAAAAAAAATGAAGAACATCATTGATGTTTTAGGGAGAGTTTAAAACAAATCCAAATCCAGTTTTTTTGTGAGCTAAAAATTTATACCATTTTTTGACATATTTGCGAAAAGCCAAATTTTGAAGATGCACATAGTGTGTCAACATGTGCTATCTGCCATCACGGGAGATCAATGTAGGCGTTTTTGGGGTGCAACCCCTTCCTCAATAATAAAGTAGCTGTGAGGAAGGGGTTGCACCCACAAAACACATCCCTTGATCCCCCATGATGGCAGCTAGCACATGTTGACATTCTGCAATTTGTGTGCATCTTCAAAATTTGGCTTTTCCTGGGGTGACTTCACCCCATCTGAATGAAATATCAAACACAGTTTGTAAATACTCATGTCTGATATTGCCTTCAAGTTCTACCAAATGTGAACTTTGTAAGTTCAAGATTTGTGTCTTTCTTGTTGGTTTTAAACATGCCTGTTTTATCTTAAATGGACATTTCTACTTTTTCTAATGTGACCCCAAAAATTGTTATACAACAAACATGTTGGTTTGTTTAAAAAACCTTTTACAAATGCACATGTGATTGTGCTGGGATTAAAAAGATTGTTAATCAAGAATGTGTGGATTATTGTTTCAACACTCCAAATCTTTTGTTGTGCTCTAATTGGTGTAATTGGTGTCCATGTAAGGAAGGCGCCAGGTCTCCCAGGGGTTGGGGACCTTGAAATAGCGCCCTCTCCCAGGCAAAACAGCAGTGGGGACTGGTGAAGTTGTTGCAGGTGAAACGACGTGAGTCACAAATCCTTCTGGCTCCTCCGCCATGGCAGTACCTTTAGGAGCGTTCCACAAAGCCCCAGGCCACTCCTCACAAAGGGCTAAAAGCCCACCACCATTGTGGTTCCTCGGCGGGTAGGGCAGATGGCTGTACCTCCAATGTTCCTAGAGAACCACTTCTTTTTTTTTTTTTTTTGAAAAAGTAGCTGGTCTTGCCTAGGGTGCAAAATAGTCTAGCACTGGCCCTGAGCATGGGGGAGAGGATGGAGCATTACGGGTCTAGCAGAGCGGAGGAGCTTGCAGAGGCAGAGAATCAGGTAAGTAAATCTGCTTTTTCTAGGCAGAAAAGAAAAGTTGAATCTTGCAGTGCAGGTGCAGCCCTACTGCTAGGAAGAACTTTTAGGTTTCCTAAGTTCAAAGAAAGACTGTTCAGTATATTACATACTGTAATAAGCCAAAAACTGTTTCTTTGGATATCTTATCTTGCGTCTTCAGAGTCAGAGCAGGAGCAGAGGGCTCTTGCATTGGAAGCAGCCTTGCTACACATTTAATCCTATCCTCATACAGCCCCTTTTCGTTCTGCCTTCACTTTCTACTGTGTTTGGATGTTCTGCCTCTTTGATAAGCTTGGCATGTTATATGGAAATCTCCGAGACACTCAGCTTCTATAACATTCTTAGATGAGTAATCTTTTTAGTGAAACATCTCTAGTTTGTTCATGGTTACAGCGATACTGTACATTGATGCCAATATTTTCCTTGGAACGTCTGTTTCGTGTTTTTTTTTTTTTTTTAACAAATGTGCCAGACCTATACTTTGTATTGTTTACACATTTTTGAGTAAAACAATTCAAATGCAAATGTGTTGATTCAGATGGGTCTATTACCCGGAAAATATATGTTTTAGCATATATTAGCACATAAAACATTCTATAAACACTGTAAATTAGTGTGCTTGAAATAAAATCACAATGTTTTCACATTCGAGAATGACTATGGTAAGAACTAATTAAACTGTATATATAAAAAAATTAGATAAATGTATAATGCTGAAAGCCTCTAACTGCCTGGGACATGTGGGGAAAGATGAATTAATGTTCTTATGTGTTTCCACTCCTTCTGCATTATATAATGCAAGCTTTCATTGATTTTCTGGGAAGGGCCTTGCCATTATTTATCATGCATGATATAGTGGAGGACATTTTTATAGATACATACCCATTTAGATGGCCATATGCTGTAAATACTGTAAATGATCTGCTGTCGTCTTACAAACAAAATGAAAGTAATATTTGTTCAAACGTGGTAGACTCCTCATTTTAATATGGTGGTTGTGTGGGGCTTAATCCTTTTTATGAGCATATACAGGGCTTTTTTTCTCAGAAAAAAAAGGTACAGGAACTCAACCATGACCACCCAACCCCACCCCCCCCCACCCCCACCCTCTAAACCGCATCAAATAGTGGGTGTGGTCAAATTTCACCATTGGGAGGGCCTTAAAGGGGCATTAAATACCAGGAGTGCACTACTTGCAGAGTCTGGGGGTGCTTTATGTACATAGTGCCGAGTGCAGGGGTGTTCTACACAGTGCAGAGTTCAGCCTTCTTCCACAACTGCTCACCTCTGCATCTCCCATCCACATCTCACTTTCACCCCTCTTCAGCTCTGACCTCTGCATGCAACCTCCCCTCCTTCTTAAAAGCTCCACCATCTTTCACATGTCTTATTTTTGTTGCTGTGTTAAACTGAAGCACCCAGCCGCCTCTAGTACCTCCCCGCACAGTGTAGGTGGCACCTCCTCTCTCCCTTGGAGATCATCTAGTGGGAGTGTCAGCATCCACAAACAACCCAATGAACTTGCATCTCCCTTGATCCCATCCTGAACTCTGCAGATCTGTTGGAGACAAGCTATCACTGGTCAACACAGAAACCGGACTTCTGTGTTTACAAGTGATAGTGGTGAGCAAGGAGTAGGAGGCCAGAGGTAGTGGAACTGAGTTCCACCAAGTTCCAGCTGAAAAAAGCCCTGAGCATATATATAAATAAACAATGTGCCTATACAACTATTTTCTGTGTGTGTGTGTGTGTGTGTGTGCTTTAGAGAATACACAATATACTAGTACTTGTTTGCATCCAACAATAATATAGCAGTGTCACCATAACTCTAGTGCTACTAATACAATGAAAATACCATGAATCACAATAAATGAAAAAAAAAACTTATGACTATATCCTGTGTTTAACAGTGCTGGACACAGATTTTCACTATGAATTAAATATTAAAAGGTTGTTCCCAATCGTCCAGTGCTATAGTGAATCACAAAAAAACAAGGGAAGTGTATGTCACCCAAATACTGCTACAATTACAGTGCTGGCAGACATCAAATATCTTTATTGGGAGATTGTCATCAAATTCTCAGTGCTGTGCAAGATAACTCCCAATAAATAACTTACTCAACATACATTTATTTATATCTGTAAAGTGATTTGTGGAAACTGATACCACATTTCCAGTGCTGCAAAATGAACATCTAGTGCACAAACAGTCCTATGGTAGTCCACAGGCTAATAACTGATAATCCACGTATCCCAACGCAGTGCTTGATCTTTCAGTGCTCTTTTAAAAAATGTGCTTCCAATAGCATGCAGTGATATGTTCCACCAGACTTAAAATTTGCCGCTCACCTTGTTGTTAGACCTATATTTGCACACAGGTCTAATAACACTCTATGCTGTCCCAGCAGGTTACTACACAAGATTTCAGCATCCTCAAACTATTTTCCTTACTTAGCATCCACCAATTCGTAATCATACACAGAAAAGAAAAGACAATACTCCATAGTGTTATACTGTTACAAAAAATGATTTACTGCCTAACGAAATCCACTCACATTTCCCATTACACTCAAAGAAGTTTGTATACAATTCCGGCAGTAACTATCCAACAATAATACCTAACTTCCAGTCTCGGCTGTAACCAGAAGTGACACCACCTGGTTCTGTCCTACACGTTACGTCACTGAACATGTGACTTTCTGGAGAAGGAGCAAGGCGCATCGGTGGGGTGACCCCAAAACAAGAGGATCGGTGTGATCTGTGCAAAATCATTGCACAGAGCAGGTTAGTCTAATATGTTTGTTGTTTTAAAGAACAAAAAAAGGAATCTTTAATGTTACTTTAAATTTGCATAATCCAAAGTGATCATATGATGATAAAATGCAGATGTTGCCTACAGTAGAAACCAACTAAATGATCAGTATGTCCAGAGAGTGAGGAATCAATTGTATCATGAGCTGGGGATAGGTAGCAGGTACAAAGCTCCCTGGGGTGAGCACACTTTCAGACACATACCAGTCCTGATGTAGTGACAAACAGTGCAGTGTTTATTGGTGCTATTTCCAAGTCTATATACAGGTGCTGTACAGTGTTCCACAAACTAAACATGGCAAAAGCTCAAAAACAAAATCCTAGCTGTGTCCCACCAATCCACATCCTAACTAACAGGCTGAGCAAACCTAATGCTTGTCAGTTGCCTCATACAATTTTACAGCTTCCACCAACTTACTCTCGCTAACACGACTTATCTGTTCACCAGGCTCAAGAGTACTGACTCTGATCTCCTCCCCTTCACGCTGTTGGCCATCAGCTGACTTTCTCCTGCAGTTTCTGCCTTTTGTTCAGACATGGCATTTGTCTGCAGCAATGGGGGGAGCTGCGGAGAGGATGGGCAGGCAGTCTGCTGTGTGGGTATGGCAGCGAGTGCTCTGCCCAGGGCTGGACTGGGACAAAAATTTGGCCCTGGACTTCATCCAGACCGGCCCACTTTACTCCAAACATCTGGTGTTGGCGCTTCAATCATCCCGGCACCATGGTTGTTATGGTGTCAGGATTATTGAACCACATTATTTTGATTATTACATTGTAATATATAATGAAATAGTTAAACTCACCATAATGCAGAATCAGTGGGAGCCTGAGCGCGTCACTTGCCACTGTCTCCTGCCACCAGATGCAGTGTATCACTTGCCACATCACTTGCCACCAGATGCAGAGTGTCACTTGCCACATCACTTGCCACTAGATGCAGTGTGTGACTTGCCACATCACTTGTCACGTCACTTGCCACCAGATGCAGCATGTCACTTGCCATGTCACTTGTCAGCAGATGCAGCTTGTCACTTGCCACCAGATGCAGCTTGTCACTTGCCACGTCACTTGTCAGCAGATGCAGCATGTCACTTGCCACCTCACTTGTCATTGGATGCGTGTCACTTGCCATGTCACTTATCAGCAGATGCAGCTTGTCACTTGCCTTGTCTGGGAGACTGAGGAAGCCAGTAAGTCCAGGGGGGCTGGAGAGAGTCCAAAAGTCCTCTGACAGGCAGTATTGAATGTCAATAACACCTTGTTCTTGAGTGTCATTTAGTAGGTGATAATTGACATTGATGTGTTTGATCCTAGGATTAACCCTTTCTGATTGCATAAGCTTTATACAACCCTGGTTGTCTTCAAAAATGACAATTGGTTTTGACATGTCTATCCCATTGTCCTCAAAAAGTTGACAAATCTATATTGCTTCTTGACATACGTGTGCTGCTGCAATGTACTCTGCTTCAGTTGAAGATGAAGTTGCTTGCTTTCGACTAGACCAACTTATGGTTCCTTCCCTATACTAGAAGATGAATCCACTTGTGGATTTGCGGTCTGTGCAGTCCCCAGCCCAATCAGCATCCACGTAGCTGACCAGTTTTGGTTTGGATGTTGCTGGTAACCGTAATTACATATGAATTGTTCCATTGAGGTACTGCATCACTCTTTTTACTGTGTTCTAGTCATGCTGACAGGGAGCTGCGACTTTCCTGCATACTATGTCCACTGCTGCGGCTATGTCTTGTCACAGTGGCAATATATAGCAGCTTACCATTTGTTCTGCAATACATATCATTATTGGGTAGCAAGTTTTCTGCTTCATTGCTCTTTTGATAGCCTGGTTCCATCTGAGTTTTCACTTCCTTTGCATCTTGCATATAGAATTGTTACAAGATCTCTGAGATTTTCTGAGACTGGTTAAGAAGGTCTTTTTCTCTCTCTCTTTGGATTCCCAGATAGTAGCTATTGTTCCCTAGCTCTTTGATTTCAAAATTTTCTTTCAGCTTCTGAACTATCTGATTGTAATCCCCTTCTTGTTCAAAACAGGTTATAATGTCATCGATGTGGATAAGGACATGTATCCATCTGTCTCCTTGATTCCTGGAGTAGAGGCAGGGGTCTGCTTTACTTTTTGAGAATCCCTCTCTGGTAAGTACTTTGTTCACTTTCTCATTCCACATCCTTGCAGATTGTTTAAGACTGTAGATGCCCTTCTGAAATTTACACACAAGGTTGTCTCCTTGCTCAAACCCTGGTGGTTGCTCCATGTAGAGATCTTCCTTAATGTCTCCATATAGGAAAGCAGTTTTAACTTCTAGGTGTTTAACCTAGAAGCTAACAACGCTAAGAAGCGATCTGATGGTGGAGTGTTTTATGACGGGAGTGAATGTTTCATTGTAATCTTCACCGAATTTCATGGGACTAACCCTTGGCAATTAGTTTTGCTTTGTATTTGTGGTTATTCCCTTCTGCGTCTGACTTTACTTTGAAAGTCCACTTACTTCCTATAGTTTTGTGGTTAGGAGGGAGCTCTGTGAGTGTCCAGGCTTTATTTTCTTGATATGACTTTAATTCTTCTGCTGCCTTTCTCCATTTATTGGCTTCACATTTTGGCAGGTTTTCTGTGTCTTCCCAGGATGATGGTTCAAGTATGCTGTGTGTTTTGACAGCGTAGGATAGCTTGCGGGGTGGTATCCCCTTTGTAGTCTGAGTGGATCTTCTGATTTCAGGCAGTTCAGCAGGATCTGGTGGGGAACTTGATTTAGGCATTGTGAGTTCCACCTCTTGTTCTGACTCCTGTACAGGTTTGCTTTGGTCGACTTTTTCTTTTGGTTTATTTGGCATATTCACTTCACAGCTTTCAGGTATTGGTGTTTCTGGTGATGGGCTATCATCAAAATAAACACTATGGCTTATTGTCACTTTGTTAGTCTTTGGGTGTAGGATTCTGTAACCATTAGTTTGCTCACTGTAGCCTACTTGAATGCTCTCTATGGCTCTGTTCCTCAGCTTGGATCGCTTTTCACTTGGAATATAGGCATATGCTTTACATCCAAACACTCTGATGTGCCCTAAGCTAGGCTTTGATCCATGTCACATTTCAAATGGTGTACTTTTAATGGCTCTTGAGGGTAGTCTGTTCTGTAGGTACTGTTCTGTATTGTATGGTACAGTTAAATAACCCTACAGAGGAGCCTAAATCACACTTAACGGTTACATTAGGACCGGATGAGTGACCCTGGACACAGAAATATGTGTCCAGACTCTCGTATTCATTCTTAACTGCACGTAACTGCTGGTTAGAAGCAGGAGTGAAGGTACCAGAAGCAAAGTGTGGAGGGAACTTTCGAAACACAAAGGAGTGCTCAACTCCCCATGCACATTATCAGTAATAATTTAACAATGTAGTATGAAATTATCAATATTTATTGAACATATTTTATTAAACTCTTTCCCTTAAAGAATATTAATATGGCTGACAAATAGTACTCAACCCCCCTGAAGTCATGTTTTTGCAACCACTCTATGGTCCACATGGCACCAATAATAAAAGCAGATCTTTCCATAAAGTGATTACAGTGTGGATAATGCATTTCCATCTAGCTCTTCTTCAGATGACTGAGTGATAAACATCTGCAACACACAAATCTGCAATATATTATATCCAAACATCAGGGGGTATACACAAAGTAATTAGTCCTATACATCTACCATAAGCATAGCTTTAATGTAACAATTGCGTAGAGGGTACAAAGTTGTTCATAATCAGCCACATACATTGCCCTGACCTTTCCACCAGGTGCTGCCCAAACCCAAAAGGGGTGGGGGTATTTACAAAGAATGCCAGAGATGCCCCCCCCCCCATGTATCTTATAATTTAAAAATGAAACCAAATAGTAAAGCAATATCAGAATTAAGGACAAGACCAATTAGTCTATTAAATTATAGGCCTTTTGCACATAGGTATATGAATTTTTGCACCAATATGCTGCCAGGAGTAGCATATTATAAATAGGAGCAGAAAAAGTGTCTCTAATCTCTTATATTTTCACTTGTGTTTACATGAATATGGCATTTCAAATCATTTGAGCGCAAACCCATTTTATTGACTAGGATATTCATGTATTCTAGCCACTAGAATAAATGTATACATATATAGGCGTGTGTGTAACACTTCTTGATGTTTGGATATTATCTTGCAGATTTATGTGTTGCAGATGTTTCTTACTTTTTTTCCTGAAGAAGCGCTAGATTGAAACACTTTGGGTTATCCACACCTCTGTAATTACTTTATGGCAAGATTTGCTTTTGCTATTGGTGCCATGTGGACCACAAAGTGGTTGAAAAAAACATAACTTCTTGAGGCATAAGTACTATTTGTCAGCCATATTAATAATATTGCACAAATACATAGACCCGCTGAAGAGGCTCATTAGAGAGTGTAACGCGTACAGGTGCGAGGTGCCGCCATTCAGGACGTTTTTCTTAGTTTTCATCAATATTGATGATATGCATGTTTTTCACATTTGTATGTGAGTATTTTTTCCCTGAGTTAAGTTTTATTAAATGTTATTAGCAGAGAGCACTATGGTTTGCCTTTGTTTTATATGGCTACACATGACTGAATAGGATCCCCGGAGGAGGTTTGAGCTGTCTAGGTGCACTGTGATGAGGATTCCCAAGGTATCCTAAGAGATATTTCACCAGGCGTGTGTGACTCTGTAGTGGGGTCAACATTGGGAGGTGAGCAAGCATTCCAGCTAGAGGTGGTGGTCACTGAAGTCACTGGATATCAATGAACTGTCACTGAAAGTTGCACTACAGTGGAATTTTGTCAATATTTGGACTTGATTTATGAGTTTTTGGTTGCGCTACACTATATGTATCATATTTTGTTTATTACCTATTGAGAGTTACAAGTAGATACACTCTAAGTGATGTGGGCAGCAGTCATGTAAAGCGTATTAATAGGCCATTATATTGATTATTTTATTTTTATTTTCACAATCACATTGTTTATTGCACTGATTATATATATATTTTTTCCACTATTGCACAAACGCATGTTTTATTTAAATATGTTCAATACATTTTGATGATTTTATACAACATTTTAAAAATTATTTGTGCCTTGAAATCCCTGCTCACAATTTACTTGTGGTATTTTCCATGCATTTATAGGGATGTTGGCACATCACAATATTGAAAAATCGTTCATTCTTTAGTTTTCATGGAAGCAGGAGTGAGGAAGAGCTGAGCACTGTTTGTTGCTGAGACATGGCTGAGCGGTGGTGTCCTTTTCCTTGTACCACCTGAAGCAGGCAAGGATCTTAATTACCTGGAAAGGAACAAGTTTCACTGGCAGTGAGACAATAGTTTTTACATTGTTCCAGACTGCTTTTGTTTTGTGCGCTGAAGAGAGCATTTTTTGTTTGCCTGTGTTTGAAAAATAAAAAAATGCTTTGCTGTTACAAAGTCTAAAATATAAAACCAAAATCCTGTGCTACTTCTTTTAATGTGTGATAATCCAATCTAGTGAAACAAATACATTAACATATTACCATTATGTATAGTGCAAATAATAATAAACCATAAAGCACCAAGTTAGAAATCTGAATAAATCCAAAATAAATCATACAATAGTGAAAATTCAAGTCCAAAGTAAACCATAAAGTTGTGCTGATAATCCTCAAAATTCCCAAAACCGCAACTTTCCTACCACCATAAAATTGAGCCCCTTATCAAATGTGCATGACCCCTTATGAATGAGATCATCTGCGCTTGTGTGACAGAATGAGTAACAACATGGATAACACTATGGATAAGCCCTTGCATTGATCCACCAAAGGGCTCATATGAGGCTCAGCAGAAATAACCAAACATAAGCCATATACAAAATAAGAAAGAACAATCCAAATAGTGTCAATCTGCAAAAATTACAGGTTTATTTAAAAAGAGTATTACTCACAAGAAATTAGAAGATTCACAGCATTAAACTAAAGCGCTTCTTGTTCCAGCGTGCATAGGCATCAGGGCTGGGCCTCCTTCTCTGAGCTGGCCGCTCAGCTGTTGGCTAATTGCCAGCTCCTATCTCTCCACAGTGACTCACCTGTTGATGATCCTGCTCGTCGGTCCTGCCTACTTAAGCTGTCCAGCCCAGATGATCTCTACCTTCACCTTGGTCACATCTCTAGAGACGCTCTCCTGTGTTCCTGTTAAAGACTTGCTTGGCTGACATTTCTTCTGGCTCCAGATCCTGCTTGCTGTTCTACTACGCTCATCTCTGACTCCCTGACGTTTTGTCTTGTCTGACTATCCGTTCCGGTTCCTGAACTCCGGCTATGTTTTGACTACGTTTACTCTGTTTACCTTTTTTATTATTATTAAGCAAGTGTGATTTAACTGTACTTCTGTCTCAGTCTGATTCATGGTTTCTGACAATAAGAACATCAAACTCTTGGTTCTGTCCAACACGTTTCATCACGGTTGACATTGTCAGGGACTAGGACCAGCTTTTACAGAATAGGCTGTTCAGGTTCTGTTCATTGCACACTCCTGACACTCCTGACCCCTGTGTTATGCAGAGGTACATAACCTATGTATGTTATGCACTTATAATTCTCTTTGCACTTTGTGTATTGCAGTCCACTGACCCCTGTGCTCTCTGTATGTTAAGAACTCCTGAGTTCTGCATTTTGTGTATTATGCACTACTAAACCCAGGATCTGTGCATTACACACTCCTAACCCCAGGCTCTGTCCATTACACACTCCTAACCCCAGGCTCTGTGCATTACACACTCCTAACCCCAGGCTCTGCGCGCTACTCACTCCCAAGCCTTGCACTCTGTGCATTACACACTCTTAAATCCAGGCTCTGTGACTTAGGCACTCCTAAACCTTGTGCTGTGTGCATTACCACTCCTGTGTCCTGTGGTCTCTCTGTTATGTACTGGTCCCTTGTGATCTGTGTTGTGCGCTCCTGATCTCTGCACTCTGTATGTTATGCATTCCCAAGCCTTACACCCTGTGCGTTATGCAATCCCAAGCCCTGCATTCTGTGTGTTATGCACTTCTGACTCCTGCTGCCTGCACATTGCACACTCCTGAGCCCTGCATTCTGTGCATTACAAACTCCTGACCCTTTCATCCTGCGCTATATGGGTTGTACACTGACCCCTGCACTATATACACTGTATAGTACATTTCATACACCTTGACCACTGCATTCTAAGTACATTATTTACTCCTAACTTCTGCACTTATTATGTTATATTATACATAACATACTGCTGACCAAAATGCTCATTGTTTCGACAATTGCTGGTTGTTAGGTGGTCACAGACTATTTTGATTAAGTTTTTCTTTAGTGGATGTAAACTCCATTCATGAAATGTGACTTGGGCACATATATCTGTAGTGTCTACTTATCTCTCTCTAAAGCCCTAAGTCCCGTGTTTTTATGCTGCTCTGTTCCTCTGTTATCAGCATGATAACTTCTGACAAGTTCTCCGACACAGAAGATAAAAGCAGCTGGAAATTTGTGTTGGCAAGGTAACTTGGAGACAGATAAGTAGAGAGCTTGTCTATTCACAGCACAATTCCGCAAAGTTTCTTCGTTCCTCTGCCTATGTGGAGGGGGGAGGGGCGTGTGCCTTTCCTCCAATCAGCTGTTACACAGTGTATGCCCAACTCCCCCCCCCCCCCCACCCATTGCTGAAACAGGAAGAAGAAAATCTAACAGGATGTGCAATTTCTAAAGAATGTAGAAAGCTGAAGACAGCATATTTACACGTAAAAATTATGTAGGGATATTTGTTTCATCTCTGTGTATCATCTAAGGCTGTTCACTTCAATGGGTATATGTGAGGGTTTACATCCACTTTAAGGTAGGCTGTGTGCAAAAAATGGTTGTGCTATGGTTTGTACATGTCTGTTATACTCTCACTTGTTTCACAATAATTAAAGCATATTTTATAGGGACTGTGACATATGTGTGCCATGTATTCAGAGAGTAGGCTCATGTGTTATTTAACCATGCCCCTTTAAGTTCCTCCCACTGTTAGAACAGATGGATCACACCCACATCTAGCTTTGGCATACAGCATGCACTCCCTCATCTCTCCCAGGGGTACCCCAGGTCTTTCTCATACCTAGCATCAGCACCCCTTTAACTTTACAATCATTATACTAAGCTTACTATTCATGTTCTTAATTGTAGCGGCAATAGCACAACATTTTGCAAATACTTACTTCTTCTGAGGCTGAAACAAATAAAAACAGACAGCAAGCATAAATGGACAGATACATTAAAGTCTATGTAAAGCCAAAAGCATAGTAGAACTAAAAGCAAAAGTTTAGGAGGGTTATAACCCCTGTCAGTTTTTTTGTCATCTGTGTCCCATTGGGGAGATTTTGCTTTACTTCCTGTCCCATAGCCAAAATAGGAAATGAGAGGAAATCCCTCCAAAGTGAGGGAATCCCTGATTGCCACCAGGATCACTGGTAGTAGTGTTCCCTTTGGAAGATTTCCCTATTACTTTCCTAGGGAACACCAAAAATTAGGATAATCTTTAATTTTCAATGATAATAGTAAACATTGCAAATAGAGAGAATAAATCTCCCTATTGGGGGCACAGGCAGCAATAAAAACCTGACAGGTGTTCTAATCCCTTTTTACTCTATCCAAAAAAAAAAAAAGTTAGTTATACTCTATTTTTTATTTATTTTTTTATTTATTTCAGGTACTTATATAGCGCCGTCAATTTACATTCACATCAGTCCCTACCCTCAAGGAGCTTACAATCTAAGGTCCCTAACTCACATTCATACATACTAGGGACAATTTAGACAGGATCCAATTAACCTACCAGCATGTCTTTGGATACTTTAAATATTTTAGTTCTGGTTAGAGTAGGGATAGGTTAAATCCCTATCAGAATATATATATATATATATATATATATATATATATATCTATATATATATATTTGTATATATAGATATATAATTACACATTTTTTTTCTGCTGTCTGTATACTGTCTTGAAGATGCAACATGATATGAAATGAAATCTCCCCAAGGTGAGGGGAATTCCTGCATTAAACTCTTCATCAACATATATGTCCCCATTGGATACATTTTCCCTCACCTCTTGCTGTCATAACAAATAAAAAATTTAGGATTTTTCTTTTACTTTCCATTTTGGTGATAATGAGCACCTGGACAAATAGGGAGGTTACTCTACTCAATAGGATTACAGCAAATAAAAACTTTGCAAATCACCTCCCCTACTAATCCAGAACAAAAAGGAAAGTTTTGCCTTTACATACTATGACAGTGCTGTACCCTGCCACTATGTTAGTAGGATTAAAAATCAGAAAGAGTTTTTATGGATGCAGGTTGAGTGGCTCTAGAATGTTGGTTTAGACCAAAAAAAATTTTGGCTTTTTTGGTTTTCTCCATGTTTTTGTAACTTCTGGATTGGGCTCTGGAGTCCAGAAGCTTTGAAGAGTTTTGGGAAGGAAGAACAAGAAGCCTCTAACCCTGGGTCCAGATTTTACTGGGGACCAGCAGACTGTGTTTGCAGGTAGGCACAGCCTTCATAATCAAGGGCCTGATAGTGGTTCAGGGCTTCACCTGGGGACAGGAGGTACCCTGCCCAAAGGTCAGAATGTGGGCTGGTGGAGCAGGGATCTGCGAGAGGTATGCAGTGTATGCATGCGAGTACACTGGTGCTGAGGCTGTCTGAAGGAAAAGGCAAAGGCCTAAGCCCCAGGCTAGAGTAACAGTGCTATGAGAGTGAGCCAGGAGGCCGGAGGAAGCACCTTCGTTATTATATACACTATATTGCCAAAAGTATTGGAACGCCTGCCATTACAAGCACGTGAACTCTAATGAAATCCCATTCTTAGTCCGTAGGGTTCAATATTGAGTCGGCCCACCCCATGCAGCTATAACAGCTTCAGCTCTTCTAGGAAGGCTGTCCACAAGGTTTAGGAGTGTGCCTATGGGAATGGTTGACCATTTTTTTTAGAAGCACATTTGTGAGGTCAGGCACTGATGTGGACGAGAAGGCCTGGCTCACAGTCTCCGCTCTAATTCATCCCAAAGATGTTCTATCTGGTTGAGGCCAGGACTCTGTGCATGCCAGTCAAGTTCCTCCACCCCAGACTTGCTCTATATGTCTTTATGGACCTTGCTTTGTGCATTGGTCCAAATCATTTGGTGGAGGGGGATTATGGTGCAGAGGTCTTTTCAGGTGTTGGGCTTGGCCTTAGTTCCAGTAAAGAGAACTCTTAAGGTGCCAGCATACCAAGACTTTTTGAACAATTTCATGCTCCCAGCTTTGTGGGAACAGTTTGGGGATGGCCCCTTCCTGTTCCAACATGACTGCGCACTGTACAAAGCAAGGTCCATAAAGACATGGCTGAGTGAGTTTGGGGTGTAGAAACTTAAATGGCCTGCACAGAATCCTGACCTCAACCTGATAGCCAGCCCCTCCACATCAGTGCCTGACCTTACAAATACGCTTTTAGACGAATGGTCAAACATTCTCATAGTCTCACTCCTAAACCTTGTGGACAGCCTTCCCAGAAGAGTTGAAGCTGTTAGGGCTGCAAAGTGTAAGCCAACTCAATATTCAACCCTACGGACTAAGATGGGATGCCATTAAAGTTCATGCGCGTGTAAATGCAGGTGTCCCAATACTTTTGGAAGCATGTATCGATGAGGGAACAATGCTGATGATCCTTGTCGGGGTAACACTGATTTTGATTTACATTGGAACAAATATGTGAATAAAAATGAGCCATCAAGTCCTGAAACAGTGTTTCATGGCTGGACCCACTGGGAAGCACTACACCTTGAGTGAAACCCCCACAATTGTCACAATACACTTTAATATGCAGTACATTATACTAGAAATGTGTGTTAGGATCTAATGATTTTCATAAATATAGCAAGCATCTCTCAATGATCACATTATTTATACCCAAGCTACCTAGTGGACATGGTAGTTAAGTGCTGGAGCCAAACAATTTTCTGTTTGTGTGTATCAGCATTAGTGGCTTGATACTTACATTAATATGGAAGAAAGTTGCTTTGATGAATGACTAATTCTGATAGCGTTGTACATTTGTGCTCATATTGTTAATTTAAAGAGCAAAAACTACCAGTCAGTCTAGTAGCCACGTAATTCTCCAGATTACTCTAAATCTTTCTTTAATAGAATATGTTGTAAGTTTAATTTGACTATTGTATTAAATATCTGTAAAATCATTTATTTTTTAAATTGATAACTGTAATATTAATGGTTGATAGTGGTTGATAACGCTAACATGCTACTTGAATATTCTTTTTATATCAGACAGACAGATGGCAGACCCAGATTATACTCCCTTCTAATCACTTAGGAAGTCTACAGAAGCAATGCTTGGAGAATTAGTCACCCAGCTCCCAGTAACAATGCTGTGATTGGAAGCTTGAAATCCTTTAACCCTTTTCAAAATAGAATCTGCTCACTGTGTCAGGCACATCATCACTTCCACTTTGAAATGGCGATATCTGATCATTATCTTTTCTACTTCAATAACACATCCAAACAAGCTATACCATGTCAGACCAGAATGCAAAAATGAAATAAATGCACATGTACATACTGTAAAATAAAAATGACCTTATGATCATATTAACTGGCTTCATCAATATTCAGTGAGAATTGCAAGAACAGTGATAATTGTGCAAAGTTTTGTGATTTATAATAACCAAACAGATTTATGTTTAGTATACTCAAATCTGTTAAAAGTGGGTTTTTCAAATGTGTACATTCTTTTTATTGTTCTTATGCGCATAAAATACTGGATTGGCTTGCTGACAATTTTGGCCTTATCAAATAGCAAGTCATGGCCATATTTTTATGAGAGGGACAAGTTCAAATCATGATGTTGGAAATACTTTGATATGATACTGCAGGGCTCGACAAACCTCAGGCGCCAGGTCGCCATTGCGACCAGAAACCGTACCCTGGCGCCTAGGCTGCCACCATCCCACTCACTGCAACTCCCGATGCCCCAGACATGCAGTGCTATGATATTTAATACTGACCGCCGTTCCTCCTCCCTTCTCCACACTCAGCGCGGCGCTTGATGCTTGCCAGAGCCGCTGAGTGTGTGAAATTGACGCGTAACAGAGAGGAGAGAGCGAGGATCTGTCAGAATTGAGCTTGATGGCGGGGGTGGGCGGGACCCGGATGGGGTGGGCGGAACCTAGCAGCTATCAAACACCAGCCAATGGGATGGGATCTGGGCTTGCCACTATGTGTATGTGGCCCCACCCCTTTTCTTAAGCAGCCCAATCATTGGCTGGTGTTTGATAGCTTGCTGGGTCCCGCTCACCCCGGCCGGGTCCCCGCCCACCCCCGACATTAAGCTCAATTCTGTCAGCTCCTCTCTCCTCTCTGTTACTTGTCAGTTTCACACACAGTTACTCGGCTCAGTGTGAAACCTGCCAGTGCCATCTGTCAGTGCCACCTGCCTTTGCCAACCAGTGCCACCTGCCTTTGCCAACCAGTGCCATCTGCCAGTGACAACCAGTGCCACCTGCCAGTGCCACCGCCAACCAGTGCCACCTGCCACTGCCAACCAGTGCCACCGCCAATCATGCCACGTGCCATCGCCAATCAGTGCCACCTTCCAGTGCCGCCGCCAATCAGTGCCACCTGCCAGTGCCAATAGTGCCACCTGCCAGTTCCAAACCAGTGCCACCTGCCAGTGCCAACCAGTGCCACTGCCAATCAGTGCCAATCAGTGCCACCTGCCAGTGCCATCTGTCAGTGCCAATCAGTGCCATGTGCCAGTGCCCACCAGTGCCATCTGTCAGTTCCAAACCAGTGCTACCAACCAGTGCCACCTGCCAGTGCCAAACCAATGCCAACCAGTGCCACCTGTCAGTTCCAAACCAGTGCCACCAACCAGTGCCATCTGCCAGTGCCAGTCAGTGCCACCTGCCAGTGACAACCAGTGCCATCTGTTGCCAGCTTTACTCTTTCTGGTTAAAAGGCAAAATACTAAGTTAGCTTTAAATGGAACAATGCAATGGTGTATCACAAGGACTGGCTTTGGGACCACTTTTTTTTAATCTATATATAATATTAATAATTTGTTGGATAAAATGAAATGTAGCATTCCTATTTTTGCTGATGGCAACATTTTTAGTAGGATATTTGCAGGATAGTGACTTTTTACAGAAAAATCTTGAACAAATGGCATATTAAGCAGTTAAATAGTAAATTAATTTATTTTTAAAATGTAGCCACTTGACCTCCAGATGATTAACCCCTTTCATGACCAGGCCATTTTTTAGATATGGCACTGCATTACTTTAACTGACAATTGCGCGGTCATGCAACGCTGTACCCAAATAAAGTTTGTGTCATTATTTCCACAAACAGAGCTTTCTTTTGGTGGTATTTGATCACCTCTGCGTTTTTTATTTTTTGCGCTATAAACAAAAAAAACTGACAATTTGGAAAAAATAACAATATTTTTTACTTTCTGCTACAAAACATATCCAATAAAAAATAGAAAAAAATCGATTTTCTTCATAAATTTAGCCCAACATGTATTCTACTACATGTTTTTGGTAAAAATAAAAAATCCCAATATGCGTATATTGATTGGCTTACATGAACATTGTAGAGTCTACAAACTTTGGTATATATTTATGTTTTTTTTTTTTTATTATACTAGTAATGGTGTCAATCAGCGATTAATAGCAGGACTGCAATACTTCGGTGGACAGTCGAACACTAACTGACACTTTTGACATTTCACGGGAACCAGTGCCACTAATACAGTGATCAGTGCTAAAAATATGCACTGTCACTGTATTAATGACACTGGCAGGAAAAGAGATAAACATCTAGGGCAATCAAAGGGTTAACTGAGTGCCTAGCCAGTGTTTATGTGCATTGTATGGTCTGCTGTTTACATAGGCAGATCTCTGTTCTGCATGTTTTACCAAAGATCGACGGGTGTTGGCGGACATTCAGTGCCCGCCACCCGCAGATTGGCTTCTGCTGTGATTAATATATATGTGATCCTGCACAGGAGGGCGGCCCTGTAGCAGTAAATCTGCTTTAGGGAGATCCAGAAGTGGTTAAGGATATTCACTTAAGCCATGTTTATACCATTGCCACCTAAACATTATTTGGAATGCATTTTGGCACACCAGAACTGAGGAAAAATTTTGGAATATTGGTTAAGTGGCAACTTCAGAATCAAACCCAATATTTGGTTATAAATGAAGGGACAAAAAAGAAAAAAGTAAAAAGAGTCCACCTGTGTGTAATATAATCTCAGTATACATACAGCTGTTCTGTGAAGCCCTCAGAGGTTTGTTAGAGATCCTTAGTGAACAAACCGCATCATGAAGGCCAAGGAACACACCAGACAGGTCATGGATAAAGTTGTGGAGAAGTTTAAAGCAGGGTTAGGTTATAAAAAAATATCCCAAACTTTAAACATCCTTCTGAGCACTGTTCAATCCATCATCCGAAAATGGAAAGAGTATGGAACAACTGCAAACCTACCAAGACATGGCCGTCCACCTAAATTGACAGGCCAGGCAAGGAGAGCATTAACCAGAGAAGCAGCCACGAGGCCCATGGTAACTCTGGAGGAGCTGCAGAGATCCACAGCTCAGGTGGGAGAATCTGTCCACAGGACAACTATTAGTCGTGCACTCCACAAATCTGGCCTTTATAGAAGAGTGGCAAGGAGAAAGTCATTGTTGACAGAATGCCATAAGAAGTCCTGTTTGCAGTTTGCGAGAAGCTATGTGGGGGACACAGCAAACATGTGGAAGAAAGTGCTCTGGTCAGATGAGACCAAAATTTTACTTTTTGGCCTAAAAGCAAAACGTTATGTGTGGCGGAAAACTAACACTACACATCACCCTGAGCACAGTGAAACATGTTGGTGGCAGCATCATGTTGTGGGGATGCTTTTCTTAAGAGGGGCCAGGGAAGTTGGTCAGAGTTGATGGAAAGATGGATAGAGCCAAATACAGGGCAATACAGGAAAACCTGTTATGCCGCGTACACACGGTCGGACTTTTCGTCTACAAAAGTCCAACGGACGCTGACGGACTAAAGCTGGCTGGTAATCCGATCGTGTGTGGGCTTCTCCGGACTTTCAACTGACTTTTTTAGCCTCAAATCCGACGGACTTTAGATTTGAAACATGCTTCAAATCTTTACGTCGTAAGTACGACGGACCCCGAAATCCGCTCGTCTGTGTGCTAGTCCGACGGACAAAAACCCATGCTAGGGCAGCTATTGGCTACTGGCTATGAACTTCCTTATTTTAGTCCGGTGTACGTCATCACATACGAATCCGTCGGACTTTTGTGTGGTCGTGTGTAGGCAAGTCCGTTCGTAAGAAAGTCTGCCGCAAGTCCGCCGAAGGTACGTCGGAAGTATGTCGGACAGGCTGTCGGACTTTTGTAGACGAAAAGTCCGACCGTGTGTACGCGGCATTAGAGTCTGCAAAGACTTGAGACTGGTGCGGAAGTTCACCTTCCAGCAGGTCATAGACCCTAAACATACAGCCAGAGATACAATGGAATGGTTTAGATAAGGGATCTCCAAACTACGGCCCTCCAGCTGTTGCGGAACTACACATCCCATGAGGCATTGTAAAACTGACATTCACAAATATGATTAGGCATGATGGGAATTGTAGTTCCAGAACAACTGGAGGGCCATAGTTTCGAGACCCCTGGCTTAAATCAAAGCATAGTCATATGTTAGAGTGGCCCAGTTAAAGTACAGACCTAAATCCAATTGAGAATCTGTGGCAAGACTTGAAAACTGCTGTTGACAGAGGCTCTCCATCCAAGCCGACAGAGCTTCAGCTATTTTGCAAACTCTTCAGATGTGCAAAGCTGGTAGAGACATACCCAAAAAGACTTGCAGCTGTAATTGCAGCAAAATGTGGTTCTACAAAGTATTGACTTGGGGGGGCTGAATACAAATGCCCCCCACACTTTTCACATATTTATTGTAAAAAAATTTGAAAATCATTCATCATTTTCCTTCCACTTCACAATTATGTGCCAGTTTGTGTTGGTCTATCACATAAAACCCCAATAAAATACATTTACATTTTTGGTTGTGTTTCCACAAAATGTAGAAAATTTTGAGGGGTGTGAATACTTTTTCAAGGCACTGCATATAGGAGTTTTGGAGAGAGCTCAAATGCAGGCAACTAAATGAAAAGGGTGATGGAAATGTGCAATGAAAGGTTTAAGATCATGGGGTATGTTCTTTATGGGATAAAAGACTTTACTAATGTTTTAGCCCAAAGACTGTTCAGAAAGGACGTCATTTGTATATTGATGAAAGAAGATACCAGCAAAAGTTCAGGAAGTGGTTCATTAGAACATAAGTAACTAAAGCTAAGGGATGTTTTACTGCATGAATTGGTAATGGCAAAATCAGATATGGAATATGAAAAATAACTGTTTTCTTGTGATTAATGTTCACAATTAAAGTAATGAAAGGATAATATGGAAATATTTGCCATTTGAATATATGGAATTCATTTGACTATAAGAACATAATTGTTTTCCCCTTTGGAAAAAAGTCAACGACAGTTGCCAGTTATATTTAACCTCATGCTGGGAGAACAGTTGCCCTTTGTTGCCTAAATAATCAGTACACTTTTGTATCCTGTCCAGATCAAAACATATACTAAACATTATTAAGCAGATGAAGACAGGTGGCGTACTGTGATCTCTGTGCTTAACATGCATGCATTTAACATAAAAAAAGATATCTGATGGTGGCATAGGCGTGCGCACAGGGTAATCGCCTTGTGTGGTGCATATTCCCCCCTGTCTAGACCACTGATATTTCATCCCCCCAAAAAATGTTACAAAATAAAATAATTTATTTAAAAATAAAATAAAACTAATGACACTGTCCACTGCCCTACTGACACCATCAGTACATATAAACATGCATATGTATTTGAGCTTTGGGGTGCACACCCTAATGCAAGAGGCTGCGCACACCTATGGATGGTGGGTTCACTCCAAGATTCCGCCTTCTCATAACTAATGTTTTATGAACTAGAATTTATACATTTTAATGGGGCTTTTCTGTAGAATGGCTAAAATTACAATTTGATTTTTTTTTCTCATTCACAATATTACTAATATTATCCAACATGCTCAAAGTCTTGCTAGCAGTTCTGTGCTGTGAGTAATGCTAGCTCCTGTCTCTCTGTTCCAGTGTCCTTAGATGAGCCTAATACAGAGCTAATCAGAGCACAGATGTATGAAGCACGCTGAGCAAGTAAACAAAACGTACTCTGCAATCCCTTCATTACGAGAGCCTGGCTGTCAGTGCCATAAATAGCACTTGGATCTCTGATATAATGTCACAGTAACCTTACCACCAATACAGATATACAGTTCACCTTCGTCATCTACAAATATACTGGATATCATTTACAAGTTACTTTAAAATGTTTGCAGCAAACTTGCCAGCTTTAGATTTAGTTTTTCTTCATTTAAAGATGCACAAAATATGACAAAGTGGTTGTAAAGGCAGACATTTTTAATGCATTCTATGCATTAAGATTAAAAAACCTTCAGTGTGCAGCAGCCCCCCTAATACTTACCTGAGCCCCATCTTGATTCAGCGATGTGCCTCCACTGTCCAGGACTTACCCTCCTGATTGGCTGAGACACAGCAGTGATGCCATTGGCTCCCACTGCTGTCAATCGAAGTCAGTTAGCCAATGCGGTAAAAGAGGGGGTGGGGCCAAACCCCTGCTCCGTGTCAAAATGCACGGAGCAGGTAAGTATAACACGTTTGTTATTTTTAAAGAAAAAAAAAAACGAGACTTTAGTATCACTTTAAGAGTAAATGGCAAGCGGTTGGCGTGCCAGAAAACAATGCAGTCAACAGGATAATAACATTCATCTTAAATACCAAAGTCCAACAGTATATGCAAATAGGGCTGGAGAAGGCTGGCATGTGCAGTCAATAATAACTACAAGATATCTGACAAAATAGGATCTAACAATGACTGAATCTAAAAACCAATACCAAGCCTTAGCAATGTATAACCTTTTTTGATCATAAAAGGGAGGAGAGGTGAGAATGGGGGGGGGGGGGGGGGGGAGTAGTGGTGAACAGAAAAAACAGCTTTAGATTTTGTGTTGTAAAAATAATGTATTAAAAGATGTGTGTGTGTGTGTGTGTGTGAGGAATCTAGGTATACAGAGCCATAACTAGAACCTTCAGGGCCCTGGTGCAAGAAACCATGAAGCCCTCTGAGCCCGGAGCCCTTCCTACTAATTCTGGGGCTCTTTACTTCCATCATGGGTCCCACAGTGGGACGCATGTTCTGCAGCAGGCCCCCTTCCTGCCGTCTTGGGTAGGGTTGCCACCTTTTCCTCAAGCCAAACCTGAACACTTGAGTGGCACCACAGCAAATTTTTTCGTAATATATACTATACAAATATTTTGTCATTAAATAATATTTCTAATCCTATGGTTTTAATGACAAGTATTCCTCATTACATTAGAGCCCACAGAGTTCCCCTTTACATCTGAATCCACAGAGTTGAGTTCCCCTTTACATCTGAATCCACAGAATTCCCCTTTACTACTGAATCCGCAGAGTTCACCTTTACATCTGAATCCACTGAGTTCCCCTTTACATGTGAACTCGCAGAGTTTTCCCTTTACATCTGAATCTGTAGAGTTCCCCTGTACATCTGAATCCCACAGAATTCCCTTTTAGAAATTAACTCGCAGTTCCCCTTTATCTTATTATATCTGAACTTGCAGAGTTCCCTTTTACATCTGAATCCACAGAGTTCCCCTTTACATCTGAATCCACAGAGTTCCCCTTTACATCTGAATCCACAGAGTTCTCCTTTACATCTGAATCCACAGAGTTCCCCTTTACATCTGAATCCACAGAGTTCCCCTTTACATCTGAATCCACAGTGTTCCCCTTTACATCTGAATCCACAGAAATGGAGCGAGTACAAAGAAGGGCAACAAAGCTAATAAAGGGTCTGGAGGATGTTAGTCCAAAATATCCTGCATATTTTGAATGGATCATATATAATGCTGTACCTCTAAGAAGGATGATTACATATCATATATAAATGCTGTATGCTAATAAGTGTTTGTGCTAACCATGTGTACGCTATTGGCCCTGAATACCAAGGCTGCTTTTGCTACTCGGGTCCTGGCAACAGAGCTGGTTTTTCTGCTTGCATCCTAGCAATCAAAGGCTCTATACAGCAGAATTTACCTGCGTCAAAGCAACCTACAGCACTAGATGGCATAAGCCCCATGTAGCCCAACAACTGAGAACAGTAGTCAGCAGAAGCTGCCTAGCAATTAGGTTACTAGGTGGCAGATCCCGCCTGCATCCCAGTAGCATCATCGGCAAAAGACGCCCTTCCAGAACTGAATGACTGTGCTGTAGCCATCATTCGGCTATAGCACGGTCAATAAGTGGTTAAATAATAGCCAGATTGTTTGGAACCTTTTATGCACCTTTCCACAGTGATAATTACCACCAGCATACCACACTCACCAGAAAACATGTCTGTTTAGATTATAGGCAGCACATACAGTGCCTTGAAAAAGTATTCACACCCCTTGAAATTTTCCACGTTTTGTCATGTTACAACCAAAAACATAAATTAATTTTATTGGGATTTTATGTGATAGACCAACACAAAGTGGCATATAATTGTGAAGTGGAAGGAAAATAATAAATGGTTTTCAACATTTTCTATAAATAAATGTCTGAAAAGTGTGGCGGGCATTTGTATTCAGCCCCCTTTACTCTGATAACGCTAACTAAAATCTAGTGGAACCAATTGCCTTCAGAAGTCACCTAATTAGTAAAAAGAGTCCCCCTGTGTGTAATTTAATCTCAGTATATATACAGATGTACTGTGAAGCCCTCAGAGGTTTGTTAGAAAACCTTAGTGAACAAACAGCATCATGAAGACCAAGGAACACACCAGACAGGTCAGGGATAAAGTTGTGGAAAAGTTTAAAGCAGGGTTAGGTTATAAAAAAAAATATCCCAAGCTTTAAACATCTCACCAGTGGCGTAACTAGAACCTTCAGGGCCTTGGTGCCAGAAACCATGAAGGGCCCCCCCTGAACCCCAGCCAGGGCCCTTACCTCCGAGCCTGGTGTTGGAACTCCAGGGCCCGGTCACAAATAGGACCTTTGTGAGCCCTCGAGTTCTGCCATTGGAATCAGTGGTTTTTTTATTATTTTTTTTTACAATTCTTTTAGGAGCACCGTTGAGGGGTTTTGGTGAAACATCAGGGGTCTAAACAGACCTATGATGTTCCACCTTTGAGACAGAGAAGAAGACTGAGGACACAGCCCCCAATACCCTTCTCTGCAGCCTCAGCTACACAGAATAAATAGACAGGAATAGCTCTGTACAGAGCTTCCTGTCCATTCATAAATTTAAGCATAGTAAACACAGTTTACTATATGCCACAGTTATTAATGGACAGAGTCAGTGATTGGTACAGATCAGAAGGGGTCCCCATCCCTAGGGGAGAAGGGGTCCCTGTCCCCAGGAGAGAAGCGGTTCCTGTCCCCAGGTGATAAGGGGTCCCTGTCCCCAGGTGATAAGGGGTCCCTATCCCCAGATGAGAAGGGGAGATGGCGTGCGGTATGGGATGGTGTGTGGGGGTTATACGGTCATCTCACTCACCATGACCAAGCTGCAGCAGGGCACTCATCCATGGTTGCCTGGGCTCCATTAAGCAGCACGGACGGGCGATCAGCATATCTGAGGAAGATCTGTGTATAATGGGGGAGGAGCCCCCCTCCTAGCAGACAAGCCTGAGATGTCCTCCAGGGAGTTGGCCCTCATACTACTGCACCTGCATGCTTAAAGTTCATTTGCCTGGGATAAGCATGCAATGCAGTGTGAGCCAACTCAGGGGGACGGGACTCTTTCTGGGGAGAACAGACACTGGACTGAGCGGCGCTGCATGGAGCAGGAGAGAGGGACCCTGGAGGAGCTGGCCGAGGACACAGGCAGGGAATGCAAAATTAAAGTGCAGCCAGTGCTGTAGAACAGGGAGCTCTGCTAGTCACCCTTGTCCTCCAGCCACCCATGCACACAGTGCGCTGGTACTCCTACCCACCCAGCTGCCACCGACCATACATACAGGGGGGGGCGCGGGCCCCCTGCAGCATAGGGTCAGGTTGCTGTCACAACTCCTGCGACTCCTATAGCTACGCCCCTGCATCTCACTGAGCACTGTTCAATCCATCATCCGAAATTGCAAAGAGTATAGCACAACTGCAAACCTGACAAGACGTGCGGCACCGACGTTAGCGGTAAAGCGTTGCTAGTTTTAGCTGTGCTTTACCGTTGTTTTAGCGTGCTTTACCGTCATTTTAGTGGCGCTTTTCGGCCGCTAGCGGGGCACTTTTAATCTGAAGAAAGGGTTAAAAATGCCTGTGTTGCTTTTGCTTTGCAGGCACTTCGGCAGCGCTGCCCATTCATTTCAATGTGCAGGGTGTTTTGGGAGCGGTGTATACACTGCTCCCGCACCACCCCAAAGATGCTGCTTGCAGGATAAAATCCTGCCAGGGATGGGGCCCATGTTTTATGTAGCATTGGAGGGCTCAGACAGAAGCAAGTGGTTAAAGATCTCTCAAATGGAGCCCTGGAAACTCTCTTCTCCTCCCCCAGTGGGCAGGGCTTAACCCCCAGGTTGTCCAGCCAATCACAATCATCCTGGCTGGTTGCTAGCCATGTGTCCTGTCCCTAGGTTGTACTGGTAGCCAATCATAGCTTGGTCAAGCCACTTGTAAGCACACAAATTTAAATGAACATAAACATTACATTGGACATGGCTCAAACTACAAACAGAGTTATTCCCCACTATGGTGTCATGTAAAGGGCAGGGGGGTCGCTCTCTCTGCAAAAAGGGTCAGAAGGAATCCAGGATGAGAACCCCTGCTTGCAGCCTTTACCCCTGAAAGGGCCGCTGGATGTTTTGGGTCCCTTCTACCTTGCATTAATAATGACTCATCCTTACCAGTACCTGAATGTAAGTTTTAATGGTTTTTATTGGACTGCAAAGCCCTGCATGAAAAAGAGAAAGCAATAGATTGCTTAATCACCTAGGTCAGTGATGGCAAACCTTGGCACCCCAGATGTTTTGGAACTACATTTCCCATGATGCTCATGCACTCTGCAGTGTAGATGAGCATCATGGGAAATGTAGTTCCAAAACATCTGGGGTGCCAAGGTTTGCCATCACTGACCTAGGCTAACTAGTGCTTTGACCCCACCCAATCACCGGCCAATGAACTTGGTGACAAAGTCCTGCCAGCAATGGGGCCCATGTTTTGTAGTAATAGAGTGCTCAGATAGAAGCACGTGGTTAAAGATCCCACAAAAAAAGTGGCAGTTAATTCCAGAGCTCCAGTAATCTTATGACAGCTAGCAATTGGGTTTCACTTCTATCCCTGGGCTCACCTCTTAAGCTTTCTGGGATATTTTATCAACAGCAGCACTTTGCCGCAAAATGACAGGGATAGCCCGTGTGTTCTTTGGAAATTTGCAGCACACACCCATTCCACAAGTAGCATGATAACAGCATGGACTCAGAAACCATTCTTTGTAGCCCTGGTTCTTTTGGTAACAACACGTGGTTCCGCAGCTCTCACCTGCAGCACACGGTCTAACAGCAAGAATCCCTTGCAAAGTAGAACTTTAGTCAGAAAATTAAGTCCTGCTAGATCACTTCAGGCTGGCACCTATTGCAGGTATAGCTACTGTATGTAAAACATTAAAAATAATTGCCTATACTATTTAAAATCTAGTAATACACTGTGTCACCCTGCTCTGCACATGCTCAGTTGCTCTCTATTTTTGTCATTATGCTGAAAATCAGAGCCACCAGAGGTTGATTGCTGACACCCTAAATATTTACTGCTGCTCAGTGGCTCTGGGTTTTAGCAAAATGACAGCCTCCAGCAAGGAGAAACATGAACAATGCTAGAGGCAATTTACAGCACACACTATATTTGGTGGCATAATTGTTAATGTGGAGTGTATGTTGCTTGCTAAAGAACAATATTTTTTTTTATCAAGTTGTTATGGGTAAAGTTCAACTTTAAGTCCTGAGCCACCTTCCTTGGCTCACTGCTTCAAACATACAGCCATGACCTTAGCTCAAGAAGTACAGCCACCATGTTAGCTCCATATATATGTCCCCTTCTAGGCTCTTTGATCAGAAGCAGGCTCTGCCCGCAGTTCTAACTGGTGGTTACTAAGGGTCCTGACATGCTCAGCCCTCAAATGAAGGAACAGCCTTTCTCTCTCTCTAGCAGTACCAGCCATTTTAGTACAAATCATATTAGCAGATGGCTCATTATTCACAACTCCATGCTGCATGTGATCCAGTAGCACTTGTCCCAGCAGACCAGCTGATGTTTTAGTGTCTCCATGCACACAGTCTTCCAGATTCAGAATTGCCCCCTCTGGGTCCCTATAATCAGGCTCCCAACTCTGCCTGTGGTCAGTCTCTCCTTCTCCAGCAAGAGCAGCAGTAGGTGCTCTGGGCTCTCCAGCATATAGCATAGACATAGCAAGGCTCCTCAGAAGAAAGAAATGTGTGGGAAAGACTGAACACTCCCTAAGTGAGTTTCTGCAACCCCGGGGACCCCAGCCTGCCCTTCAGGCCACCTGCACCCACATGGAGCCTGGGAAACTCTTCTCTGATTCTTGGGGAACAGGGCTTAACCTCCTGGCTGCCCAGCCAGTCAGAATCATCCTGGCTGCTTGCTAGGGATGGGTCCTGTGTCTTGGTTAGCCAATCAAGCCTTTTCCTCCCTGCAGATGTCACTTAAGCAGGGAGAGGAGAAAAAAATGTTCCTGTGGATTTTTTTATGTTCGTAATCCCTGGATATGAGGGCTGTCAGCTCACAAAGCTTGCTATCTAAACATATGATGTAACAAACACTGCTATCTACTGTTGGCTTTTAGCACCATGTAGGTAGATGCAGTTTGTCCTCCATTCTGTAGGCGGTGCTGTTCCACTGCACATGTGGAGCAGAGGCTTACAGGAACATTGTTCCTCTGCAGACTCCATAGGTGTCTCTGGGGGAGCAGCTGTCTGATTGGATGGTGCAACTCCTAGTGACCTTCAACACCCATCTTAGGTGTGGTAGTCTTTTTAACCACTTGAACCCTGGAAGGTTTTACCCCCTTCAGGACCAGGGTATTTTTTGCTATTTGGCACTGTGCTACTTTAACTGGCAATTGCGCGGTCATGCAACACTGTATGCAAATTACATTTATATATTTTTTTCAGACAAATAGAGCTATTTTTTGGTGGTATTTGATTACCACTGGGTTTTTTCTTTTTATATAAACAAAAAATTTGAAAAAAAATATATATATTTCTGCTATAAAACATATCCAAGTGGAAAGAAAACAGCCAAATCTCTGCTCTTAGTAAACACAAGGCTCTGTACCGTGTTTCGCTAAGCTGATCAGCAGGTCATGGCCATAAATCATTGGCCGGGACCTGCTGATTGGCTTGTGATATACCGGATCACAGCACAGACAAGCGGCATTTGCATGCGGGCACACCCCCTAAACAGAAAAAAGGGATCACGTACATGTACGTGGTGCGGTGCAGAGCGGCCACCCCATCACCGTATATGTGCATGGGGAGGTCCGCAAGTGCCCAGCTGGGTTTGGTGCACTTTTGGTGAGTGGCTAGGTTAGGGACAGGACCCTCAATTGTTAGGGTGAGAATGAGCGCAGGGAAAGTATTCTGTTCAAGGAGGGACAGTATAGGGACACCGCTGATACTCTTCTTCTTTCCAGTCAAAGAAGCCGCTGCCACAGTCTTCACCTGAAAGAGTCGCTAGTTTGTGTTTCCAGTAAGCCACCTCTCCAGCAGATGCCACTTTTGGTAAAGTTGGCTTTGCCTGGAATAGTACGTTACTGAGAAAAATACAGCTGAATTACTTTGTCATTGCTGATTGACCTGCTGTTACAAATTAGAGCCTCACCGTATGCCTTATGCTACAACCCATGCCATTAATGTCTGGAAATTGGCACTACCTGAGTTTATGCTGTATAGGAAACAGAGTACTAGATACCACAAGTGCTACTGCAAGTGTTACTGCGCTTTATCTTGATAACTATTTATTCAAATATAAGAACTTATACCACCATTTGGACTCTGTGTGAGTGCTCCCTTTTCATTGGGTACCACAGCATTTGGCTCCACCCACAACCAGCATCAGAAAATAGCCCATTCTGATTTTCCTTATATGTATACTTGTTCTTGGCCAGTGACTCAGATAGTATTGAAGCCAGTAGTCAGGATACCAGCCAGATACATTTCAAATTGTGGTAGGCAATGGTTCAAAAATACTTCTGAAGTTAAACATGCAGGGTGAAATGTGTAGGCTTCAGATGTTGACCTTCTTCTAAAAATGCTGGTTTTCTGACTTTGGTACTTTTTTGAGTCACAAACATGCAACAAGTGAAGACAGATCTATTACTCTGAAGCCTTTTGATCAGCATGGCAACCAGACAACTAGCATTTAAAGAAGGCAGACCCCCCAACGGCAGCCTTTTTGTTTCTTTTAGTAAAAGGTTTTCTTTTGCCAGTGTAGCCTCCAACTATATCTGCTTCATTTGCCAATAATGGCCAATAATGTCAGTTTTCTTTCTGTTTATAGTGCATTTGTTCTTATTTTAAAGAATAAATTCACCTTTGGAATATGTTACACCTGTATTTGGGGTGTAACATGTAACATGTACCAGCACCTCCCACCCCCTGAGCCCTCCCCCTCGTGTGACAGTGGGCAGGGGTTCTTCTCTACCCACAGCCGCTTTCCCATATAAAATCAATGCAGCTGTATGGCCAGAACCTCACACAGCCACAATGATTTTAAAGCAATCTGTAACAAGTCCCGTCTTCCACCTCAGACAGCTGCTTGTAGTTCTCAATGTACTAAGTCTGTTCTGATCAGCTCAATTGTAATCCAGGTATTGGCAGAAAGCTGGTGGTAAAGTGTGCAGGAGCTTGACAATGCACCCACAATCTGCAAAAGTATGTTCATTTTTAAAGTGATTATAAAGGTTGTAATTTTTTTTTTAAATAACCAAAACTTTATACTTGCCTGCTCTGTGCAAAGGTATCCTCTTCTTTTGGGTCCCCCGCTGGCGGTCCTGGCTCCTCCCCCTGCTGAGTGCACCCAATATCAAGAGAGAGACCCAGGAGAGCTGCTGCTCTCATGCACATCGCTGGATCGAGATATGGTTTAGGTAAGTATGGGGGGCTGCACCCAGAAGGTTTTTTACCTTAATGCATTAAGGTAAAAAAACCTTCTGCCTTTCCAACCACTTCAATTTTTCTTCAAAGTTGAAGTTATCTCTTCATTTTAGGAAGTAAAATTCAATTGACACAAAAAGCTTTAAGGTAGGTAATCATTTATTCAGGTACCTAAATCTTCCAACACTTTTCAGCTTTCTTTTACTATTTGTTGCTGGTCAGAAAGACATTTAAACAATATACATCTTTTTTTTCCAAGATAAAAAAGCGCCTACCCTGTGCTAAAAATATGTAACAGCTGCCCCTTTAAGTGTGAACCACACTAATAAACTGAACTAAAAAAATTAAGTAGACGCTATTCGACTAAATAAATCCTTAACTTATATGTACTAAGTGATTTATACCTTAAACACTGTAATTATCAATACTGTGCAATAAATTTGATTATTTTTTAGTTCAGTAGATAATATACATGAAGATACCCCATTTATAAAGAGAATCCAGACCATTGTTTTGTTTTTTTGATCATCCTATCACACCAGAACCTTTCCCTTCAATGTAAAAAATTCAAAACGAATATTTGTGATGTTTCAAAAAAAAAAAAAAAACGCAATACAAAGGCAAACAATGAAACTGCTCCACCTTGAGGAAAGTTCTTTTGTGTACCTAAACCCTTCAATCCATAAGTCAATATGTTTGAGAAGACTAAAAGAAAGTACATTTCAGCTAATAGATAGGAGTCCATTCTTTAAATAGAATAACCTAAGGGGTCATCTTGTTTGCATCCTTGTCTTCTCTAGTCAAGTTGCATCTTGCTGTGTTCTTTTAAAAACGAAAAAAGACAAAACTGTAAAAGTATCTAGAAGCAACTGCCTTTAATGCTGAAATTCAGGCAGCTATAAGAACACAAAATAATGAAACTAATTTATTTTCTAAAAAGAAACCTGTGTAAATAGCTACATTTTATTTGGTCTCAACCTTATGCAGAAATCAGGCTAGGAGAAGGTGAAGCAGGACTGGAATCCAATCAAGTAAACTGCAGTGAAATGTATTTACAAAATACATGTTGCTAGAATGAGAGAGCAAAAAGATGACTTCATCAGTCTGTGACACATCTTTCACTGTCCAGTCAGCAGACTTGGTGTGGAGAGCTTCCGCCACTGTAATTCTTAAAGCGGAGTTTCACCCAAACGTGGAACTTCCACTCGTACTCCTTCCCCCCTCAGGTGCCACATTTGGCACCTTTCGGGGGGAGGGGGGCAGGATACCTGTCTTTTACATGAATCCTTTTCGCACTTCCAGGAGCCTCAGCCTTTACCAGGGACCACAGTGAGTAACTGAAGCAAGTACCCGAGCAATATTCTCACCGAACGGGCACGGTGGAGAATGGGGAAATTTCAGGCGGTGATCAAGTCAGGGACCCAACCAGTGGAGGTGACACTTGCAGAGCAGTCTTGTGTGCCAAGCTAGGGACTGAGCCGGTCAGCAGGGGTGAAGCTTGAAGGTATCCAAAGTGCCAAGCTAGCGACCCAGCAGGGAAGCGTGGGTGAAGCTTGTGGGAGATACCACCGCAAAAGCCTTGAGGAGCTCATGGGATTCAGAGTCAGTGAATCAGAGGGTCAAGTGAAAGACCAGGAGCTCAAGGGGCTGAAGAACTATAAGGAGAATTTGCAGTACAACTGAGAGAACAGTTACTTTTGAGTTAGGAACTGTTTAAGTACTGTTGCCATAGGAGACAGCAATCCTGCATGTGCAGAAGTGGCACCTTGCTGGGGCCTTTCCCTGTACGGCTGTCCTCCTGTTGAAGTCTTGGAGTCTGCCATTTGAAACTACTTAAGGGTGTCCTGGCCCAAAACCCTCTTTCCCTTGCAAAATATAAAAAGGACTGTCAAAGAAATAAAACCTCTTTTGCATCCAAGAAGTGTCTGGTGCCCAATGACGTTTATCACCTTTGCACCCACTATGCCTCACAACCCAGTACATATTGAAGAATGTCAGCTATCTTTGCCCTTGAAGGTTCTTATTAGACTGGAAGAGGTCAGAGATTCTGCTACATATATATATATATATAAGAAGGTGGCCTGAATTTATGGGAGGAGCCCGGGGCTATTTAAGCAGACCACTCCCCCTTGCTCCTTGTCAGTTCGAGTGCGCGATTCGTTACGTCACCAGACCGACTCTTCCCAGCTCACTCATGTTCGTGAGTCTGTTCCCGAATTTAGTGTGTTACGGTTGCTCTATTTGTGGTTTTGTCAATTGAGTCTTGCTCACTGTCGCAGGTAGGATTCGTACACCTCTTTTCGTATCATGTTCAATCTTATCAGTTTTTATCATGTTCAATCTTTTTTTAGTTTCCTTATGTTCTCCATTCTGTATGTTCGGTTTCCGCTGCGGAACTTTCGAATCATTCATAAGTCTTCAGTACGCAATTGTTATTTTGCCAAACATGTCAACCCCACAGTTATTTGTTTTCAAATGTGTCACACTTGGCGCTGCACCACACAGCCAGTCAAAGGCCTGTTTTACTGTTATACTTTTCTGATTCGTATCAGATTCATTGCATACTTACCATAGTCCGATTCGAACCTAGTCGCGACGGCGGCACATCGGTTCGCATCGGACGTGTCCCGCACACAATTCGTATCGGTTCTTGTCATACCCTACCAAAAATGATTCGTTATCCATGTAATTTTCCCTACTAATCGATTCGTATCACATTTCATTCATACGCATCACAGTCCGATTTGAACCTAGTCGCGTCATCGGCACAACAGTTCCCATCGGATGCATCCCGCACACTGATTCGAAACAGTTCTTGTCATACCCTACAAACGGTTCGTTATTCATGTCATTTCCCCTACTAACCAATTCATATCACATTTCATTCATACGCATCACAGTCCGATCTGAACCTAGTCGCATCGGCGGCACAACGGTTCGCATCGGATGCATTTTGCACCGATTCGTATCGGTTCACGTCACTTACTTTAGTACAGATTCATATTGGGTTTATTGCATACCTACCACAGTCCGATTTGAGTCTAGTCGCATCAGCGGCACAACGATTTATATCAAATGCATTTCTTACACTCTCAAACACAGCTGCTACCGGTCAGGGTCACAGTTCATTCCTACACATTCAAATTTCTGCTATCCTTTCCTTTTGTTTTCAGTAGGTTACCTTTCTTGCAATCGCTGCAAGCACGTCTCCAGCACAAACATCCTGCAATCGCTGCAGGCACACACAGAAATACAACTTCTTACAGTCACTACAGGCACGTCTTCAGTGACAGCTCCCTTGCAATCATTGCAAGCACGCATCTCAGCATAGCTCTTTGCAATCTCTGCAAGCACACATCTCAGCATAAAAACTCCTTTTAATCGCTGCAAGCACGCATGTCAACATAAACTCCATGCAATCGCTGCAGGCACGCATCACATCATAAACTACTTGCAATCACTGCAAGCACGCATCTCAACATAAACACCTTGCAATCGCTGCAAGCACGCATCACAGCATAACTCCTTGCAATCGCTGCAAACATGCATCACAGCACAAACGTCTTGCAATTGCTGCAAGCACGCTTCTCAACATAAACACTATGTAATCGCTGAAAGCACGCATTTCAACATAAACTGCATGCAATCGCTACAAGCACGCATCACAGCACAAACTTCTTGCAATTGCTGCAAGCACACATCTCAACATAAACTCCTTGCAATCGCTGCAAGGACACATCTCAACATAAACTCCATGTAATCACTGCAAGCACATTCTCAGTGGAACACACTCACAGTCACACTTCATTTTTAGTGGCACTTAATCGGCCACTCGTCACCAGTGGCATTTTCACACGAGCCACTCATCGTTTTCTGTCTGTCATTTCTCCCTTAGGTTAGTCAAGTTCAGGTTCCATCCTGCACCAGGTTGGACGTTATGTCCCAGGTAAAAAAAAAAAAAAACATAGGGATCGCATCTTCACCAGGGCCAGTCGCATACAGGGGGGGACAGCTCATTCCAGGTAAAAAAATATATAATTATATGTATTACACTTATGTCACCCTTACTGCAGCTGTTTCCGGTCGACCAAGTTTCGATCCTAACCAGGACCTTGCTACTAGGGCGTCAGTCAGGTGCGTAGTTCACAGGTTCTTCTACCACATTATCCTGCTGAACCTTTTCACAAAACTGTTACTTCACATACATCATTGGGCGAGCTTATCAGGCGTTAGTTACTGTCACATATGTCTCTACATAACACTCTTTTTTTCAAAGGGCAACACTTCACTTCGCAGTCAAGGTCGCTAAACATTGAGCTCGCTGACAGTGCGAGTGTTAGCAGACCGAGCATACGTCACCAACTACAGACCATAACATTCCTATGTAGGCCATACCAGAATTCAGCTTCTTGCCCCAGTACGCCCTGGGGTTCTGGTCTATGGGTTTGAACTCAGCATAGACAGGCAACCGAGCTATCGGTTATCTGGCCAGTCACCTCCTGGCTCACCTCAGTTGCCACGCACTCTTTTGAGTTTTCTAAATTTCCACTCAACAGGGTTCTATCATGGAACACAATCGGCTTCTGTCTATGCCTGTCATCTCTTTTCTTGTACTTCTCCTTTTCCTTCTTTTCTGAGGTTTCTGTATCCCACTCTGTTCTCTATCCTACTGCTACGACTCCTCTTAACATATCAACCCCCTCGTATTGTCTTATAGCCGGAGCCATTTCGCGGGCCGGCAGTGAGGACTTCACACCTGCCCTCTGTCACCCTGGCTCAGAGAGCGGCAGCGTGCAGTCCCTCAGGGGTTGGACCATCCTCAAACTCATAGCTGAGCTGAGACTCCTCTTCCTGCCGCCATCTACATCTGGGCCCAGCTCTCAGCAGGCATCCCTGCAATCCATCTCTGGGGCCATTTCCCAGCTGCGCTCTTTGGTCTCCTCCTTAGCCGCAACAGTCTAGGTTATTCAGACCAGAGTTACAGTTTTGGAAGTATGCCCACCCACGGCCCTCCCTGACCCTGTAGTGGTCCCGATGCCAGCATCTCCTTCTGCAGGTACGCCAGAGTCTACACCTACCATCCTCCCCGCTCATCTTGTCCCAGCCGGCATCGGGAAGGATATCTTGCAGGGCAAAGGTGTCAATCTGGCATCCCTGCTCGTTTCAGTCCATGATTTGAGCTGATGGTGACTGAGTTCATCCTGGCCTTCGGGATGTTCAGAGATGTCCTTTGTTTAGCCACCTCCAGCAGGAGGGAGGAGCTGGACTTCTATCTTCATGCAGTGACAGACATAGGTTACAAGTATGGAAGATACTCCTTCTACGACTACCATTGGTCGTTTTCAGCCAAAGCAGCGGCCAGGCTTGCCCAGTTCCAGATCAAGACAGACTGGAGCATCACCGACACGGAACTGTTTTGTCGCCAATTTGCCGGTCTAAATTCCCCACTTTGCGCGATCTGCCAATCTTCCACCCACAGAGCAAATTGGTGCTCTAAGGCAGCCACAAGGTGTCCCTTCAATTCCATTTCCACCTCCGGTGTCGGTCAGGGCCTGCTAGCCCCCGCACAACAGCAGCAGATAGACAAGTTGGGACAGCCAGCCTTTTCAGGAGTGGGAGCGGCCATATGTAACAACTTCAACTATGGCGGATGCTCCTTCAGCAAGTGACAGCTACTGCATATTTGTACATCATGTCATAAAGCACACCCGAAGGTCACTTGTCGTCTAAAACAGCTAAACAAGTACTGACTAAGCCAGGTGGATGTCCTTTGGTTGTGGTTTTACCTCTCCACACATCCCACCCCTTCACTGGCCGTATTCCCGGTACACGGCTTCAAGGCAGGATTCCACACCGGCCTCATCATGGTACCCCACTCCACTCACGAATGTAAGTACCTTCAGTCAGCGGCTATTGATGCACGGGCCATAGACACTCTGCTACAGACTGAACTAGATAAGGAGTTCATCATCGGCCCCTTCACACAGTCGCCTTTTTAGACCTGGAGAGTCAGCCCTATTAGGCTTGTCAAAGGCAAGTTCTCCAATAAACTTCGCTTAGTGTACGATTTGTCTGTGCCTTATTTTTCACATGGAATTGCATTAAATGTAGGGATTCCTATTACTTCGCCACCAAGTTGACCTTCGGGTCCAAAAGCAGCCTGTGGCTGTTCGACATTTTCGCCCAGTCCCTTACATGGATCCTATCGCACTAGGCCCAATGTCAGATGATTATCTATTATCTCAATGATTTTCTGCTCATCGAACGCCCAGACATACCCCAGTAGACCTAGACAAGTTAAGAGTGGTGTTTAACAACCTCAACGTGCCCATAGCTGAACATAAAGTGGAAGGCCCAGCACATTCCATCACTTTCTTAGTCATCACTCTGGAGACACACACCATGCAGGCTAGCCTACCTTCTGACAATCTAGTCTGTATTAGGTCAGTAATTCATGACTTTACCCCGTCGCAGGGGTGTACTAAAAGACAGCTGCAGTCCTTGTTAGGGATGCTCAATTTTGCTATGAGGATTATTCCTCAGGGACGGTCTTTAATTTCATGGCTCTTGGTCTTTCTCGCTCAAGTACAGGACCCCGACCAAGTCCTCAGGTTAGACCCAGCAGCGATGGCATACTTAGCAATGTGGGATGAGTTCCTCACTAGGGATGAGCTTTGAGTTTGAATCTAACTCATGTTTGACGCGAACATCGGCTGTTCGCCGAACAGCGAACAATTTGGGGTGTTCGCGGCAAATTCAAAATCTGTGGAATACCCTTTAAAAGTCTTTGGGAGAAATCAAAAGTGCTAATTTTAAAGGCTTATATGCATGGTATTGTCATAAAAAGTGTTTGGAGACCTGGGTCCTGCCCCAGGGGACATGTATCAATGCAAAAAGAAGTTTTAAAAACGGCCGTTTTTTCGGGAGCAGTGATTTTAATAATGCTTAAAGTAAAACAATAAAAGTGTAATATTCCTTTAAATGTTGTACCTGGGGGGTGTCTATAGTATGCCTGTAAAGGGGTGCATGTTTCCCGTGTTTAGAACAGTCTGACAGCAAAATGACATTTCAAAGGAAAAAAAGTCATTTAAAACCACTCGCGGCTATAATGAATTGCCGGTCCAACAATACACATAAAAGTTCATTGATAAAAACGGCATGAGATTTCCCCACAGGGGAACCCCGAACCAAAAAAAAAAAAATGCGTGGGGGTCTGTCACGTACCTTGTGGATGAGCCCGACTTGCAGGGGATGGTCTCTCTTGAGGCTCCGACTCGAGGGCCCTGGTGGGGTGAACAGGAAGCACAGGAGTCAGGAGTGGCACGAGTGCCTGGCAGGATCAACAGCAGGGGGTAGGTCTGGAACTCAGGAAGCACTGTGCAGTAGAACTTCAGACTGAGCCGGAAGGTAGACTGGAACCTGGAAGGAGCTGGATCAGCAGGCTGGTGCAGCAGACTGGGACCGGACAGCAGACTGGAACTGGACAGCAGACTGGAGCCGGATAGCAGACTGGAACTGAAGTCAGGATACTGAGACTGGAGAGTCAGACAAGTCGGTTCGGTAGCCAGGCAGACAGTGGATGTGCCAGAGGGTCAGGCAGAAGAGTAGTCATTGCACATCGCGCAACTGCACGCTCAGGATGCCTGTTACTGGCAGGATCTTCCTGACAGGGTCCCCCTAAATTCCATACCAGGCCCTTCAGGTCTGGTATGGATATTAAGGGGAACCCCGCGCCAAAATTAAAAAAGAATGGCGTGGGGGTCCCCCTCAAAATCCATACCAGACCCTTCAGGTCATTCCGGACATTCCTTCTGGATTGGTGCAGCTTCAGCTGCATCTCAGCATGGACTACCAGACCATGTGATCAAGAAATTAGGCAGATGGAAATCCGCCTGCTTCGCCAGATACATTCCAAATCTTCAGGTGTGCACAAGCCTTTACCAAGCTTGCTCAATAATGTTAGAACTAATAAAGAAATACTTCTCTACCTGGTTATTTTTTCCCCCTTTTCTTGGCATACCAACCAGACGACCAAGGTACACCTCAGCTCTATGTTATGTTGTAAGTCTTGACATGTGTTTATGTGAACCATATTTGCCTCGGTCATAGGGCCACGACCATAAATAAGAAGGCCAGCATGGTGGCCAGAATTTATGGGAGGAGCCCGGGGGGTATTTAAGCAGACAATTCGCTCTTGCTTCTTGACGGTTCCAGTGCGCAATACCCTGCCTCCTATCCCCTTTTTAGGGCACTTCTCAGCACATTCTCCTCCACAATCATCCATTACTTATCTTGGGTATGCCCCCTTTTCTTGGCATACCAACCAGACGACCAAAGAACACTTCAGTTCTATGTTATGTTGTAAGTCTTGTCGCATGTTTATGTGATCCATATTAGTCTTGGTCATAGGGCCACGACCATAAGTATATATATATTATCATTTTGACTGAAGAATGTGCTACAGCAAAAGTAACAGTTTAGAAAGAAAAAACCCTCCAAGAGACCCTCCAAATATCCCCTGGCTAGAAATACATACAAGGCCCCTAAATGTTTGGTATGTACAGTGGGGAAAATAATTATTGTACCACATGAGCACATACTGTAGCCAGTCTGTAGGAGCCAGAATTATTGTTGGTGTTGGTAAAGGATCAAATAATTATTTTACTCACTGAACTGCAACTCAATTAAAAACATTTGTGCCATGTGTTTTTTCTGGATTTTTGGTTGATATTCTGTCTCTATCACTTAAAGTACACCTATGATAAAAAATAGACCCTTCATTATGAGCAAACTTACAAAATCTGCAGGGGATCAAATAATTATTTTCTCCACTGTATGTTGGATGGGGGTCCACATGCCATTTTTACAAAGAAAACCAGGCTGACAAGAAAATATAATTTACAGGCAGTTTAAATGGCATTTTTTTTTCTTTGAAAAAGTCAGTTTTGCTGTAGTACGATATATACATTGTTTTTTTTTTTTTTTTAGGAATTGCACATTTTAATGTTTCATTTTAAACATTATTAGAACCACTGTTTTACTGCAAAATAGTCAGCCCCCTTTGCCATTTGCCTGACAATGCCTTGCCTATTAGCCTTGAAAATAGTCAGAAATGATTTGAAAGATTCAGTCCCCATTGACTTCGACTATACAACTTTTGTTGTTCGATCCCTTTTAGAGTTACGTTCAACTATGTAGTGCAAGGGCCTGCCTGATTGCATACAAATTGAAAGTAGGGATGGGTCGAACACCTCCCAGTTCGGTTCGCACCAGAACACCTTGAACAGGCAAAAATTTCTAGCGAACATTTGAACCCTGTTAAAGTCTATGGGACACGAACATGAAAAATCAAAAGTCCTCATTTTAAAGGCTTATATGCAAGTTATTGCCATAATAAATGTGTATGGGGACCCGGGTACTGCCCCAGGGGACATGTATCAATGCAAAAACATCTTTTTTTAAACAACCGTTTTTCAGGAGCAGTGATTTTGAAATATTGAAATGAAATATTCCTTTAAATATCATGCCTGGGGGGGGGGGGGTCCCCTTAGTCTGCCTATAAAGTGGTGCATCTGTACAATGTTTAGAACATGCCACAGCAATAATGACATTTCTAAAGGAAAAAATTTAATTAAAACTTGTTCATGGCTGTAATGTATTGCAGGCTCCCAGCAATATAGATGAATTTTTTTTTTTTTAAATGACGTGGAGTCCCCCCCCCCCTCCAGGAAAGGGGGCGATACGCGAGCGCCCTCCCATGTTGATGAGGACAAGGGCCTCTGCCCGACAACTCTGGCCGGTGATTTATCGGGGTCTGCGGACGGGCGGATTATAGGAATCTAGAAGCCCCCTTTAACAAGGGGGCCCCCAGATCCCACCCCCCTATGTGAATGTGCCAACTGGTGACGTAACTGGGTGACCCCGCCTCCTTCTGATGTCATGTGACGATGTACCTGATACCCATTCACATGGGGGGTGGGATCTGGGGATCCCCTGGTTAAACCACCAGCCAGGGTTGTCGGGAAGAGGCCCTTGTCCCCATCAACATGGGAACACAGTGCTTTGGGGGGATCCCAAAGCACCCTCCCCATGTTGTAGGCAAGCGGCCAGGTATGGTTCAGGAGGGGGGGCAATCGCTCGCCCCCACCCTTTCCTGGCCTGCCAGTCTGCTTGCATGGATAAGGGTCTGGTATGGATTTTTGGGGGGACCTTATGCAATTGTTTTTTTTAAATTGGCGTGGAGTTCCCCTTAAAATCTATACCAGACCCAAAAGGCCTGGTATTAATTTTGGGGGGGATCCCATGATGTTTTTTTCTTAATTCTGATATAGGGTTCCCCTTAACCACTTCAGAACACTTTATTATGTGCTCTGTACAGCGTTATATACACTACATTGACTGCACTGTATTATATATTCTAAACTGAGTGCACGCTCAATCCACTAACTAACCTGCCTAATCTCTCTCCATTCATAAACACTATACATGGCAGCCGTGTAAGCAGCCTTATATAGTGTGGGGCATAGACTTAGCCAATGATGCATGATTGGCCAAAGGCACCCTGCCTTTGGCCAATCATGGCTCTTACTGTACAACGCACTGTGATTGGCCAAAGCATACAGGTCAGGTGCATGCTTTGGCCAATCAGCGAGCCTTCAACGCACTGCAATTTAGCAGTGCATTATGGGGCGCTTGTTGGCGGCGAACGTCCAGTATGCTCGCTTGTTCTACATCGGGCCCATCTCTAATTGAAAGTGTTTAGGTTTGATCTCATATTATATATGGTTTTGGTAAATCTAAAGGAAAAAAATCCAAAGAAAATTGTATAGTGTGTATCCAGCATTACATTCAGAACTTGAGCTGTTCTGCAAACATCCTTTGACCCAGGTACCTTTGGCTCATAGCTAGTTCAGATGCAAGTTTTTTTGTTTTTTTTTTTAACCACAAAGCTTCTACTTGGAACATACAACCAGGTGCAGATCAGTTAAATAAGAATTTCTTCTGCATGAGACTGGCTAACAGAAGTAAATGTAGTTCAATGTTCTGTGTGAAAATGTACTCCTTTACGAATACAACCCTTCTGAGTAAAGCGGGTTCACTTGCTACTGCTTACTCTGTCACAGATGGGGCCTTCTAATACTCATTTGATCACATGAAAATTAAAAGTTAATTTCTTTGCATCCTATAAAAAAAAAACCACGAGAGATCTAACTGATATAGGCAAGTTTACACAAGTCATACTGCAGCATAGTGTCAGTCAACAAAAGGTTTGCAAAATTAATTTGATACAAGATTATTTTGCTAGTGGCTGTATAGCTAAATCAAATAGTTTAAATAGGAAACGTGTCCTCAGGGATTAGTATAAGTTATGTGTGATACCTTCTAAAATAGCTGCCAATAAGACAAACCCCCATAAAAGTTTCCATACCATTTTAGACGTTTAGGTCATTGTCATCCTTGACAATTTCATTTCAGAAACCGGTGAATTGTTATGCATTGTCAAAGACAAATAGCAGTCTGCAGCATGTTTTAATGGGATAACAGAAAGCCAGGTGCGTGCACGAAAATATTTTTTACCCCAAAAATGTATCCTTATGTCTTTATGTTAAGTTTTTGTAAACTTCCTATAAATTGGGAGCATAGAAAATACACATATAAAGCCTAAATTGTATATCATATTTAATGGCTATTAAAATTATGTTGCAAATAAACCAAACACTACATCAGCACAGGGGCGGATCCAGAGCCTAGTCTCGGGAGGGGCACTGCCAGAAATGCGGATTGTCACTTGCCACGTCCCATGCCACACGTTGCGGATTGTCACTTGCCACGTCCCATGCCACATGTTGCGGATTGTCACTTGCCACGTCCCATGCCGCATGTTGCGGATTGTCACTTGCCACGTCCCATGCCACACGTTGCAGATTGTCACATGCCACGTCCCATGCCACACATTGCGGATTGTCACATGCCACGTCCCATGCCACACGTTGCGGATTGTCACTTGCCACGTCCCATGCCACACGTTGCGGATTGTCAATAACCACGTCCCATGCCACACGTTGCAGATTGTCACTTGCCACGTCCCATGCCACACGTTGCAGATTGTCACTTGCCACGTCCCATGCCACACGTTGCAGATTGTCACTTGCCACGTCCCATGCCACACGTTGCGGATTGTCACTTGCCACGTCCCATGCCACACGTTGCGGATTGTCACTTGCCACGTCCCATGCCACACGTTGCAGATTGTCACTTGCCACGTCCCATGCCACAGGTTGCGGATTGTCACTTGCCTGCTATAATTGTCTGCTGTGTCCCAGTCAGAGTCAGGCTTATTTAACTGGTGACCCCCTGTCATCAGTGCTGGGCAGGGAGGAATGGGCTGGCTGCTGCCACTGGGAGAGCGATGGGAGCAGAGCGAACACATGGCTCATCCTGAGCGGATGTGTCAGCGCTGCATCCCGCCCCAGGGGGGGCAGCAGAGAGATGATGTAATCTCTCTGCTGCCGCGGCTGCCTGTACATTCAACAGTGTGGGCGGAACTGCAGGGATGCAGGGCGGCGCTGGGCGGTGAGAGATGATGTTATCTCTCTGCTCCCCTGCCCGCCGGCTCCCTAATTGGCCAGCAGCCGCTCACAAACTGTCACTGAGCCGCACACAGCTGTTCACGTAATGGAGCCGCCTGTGCTCTCAGCTGTGGAGCCGCCCGCCGGCTCCCTGATTGGCCAGCACTGCAGCCGCTCACAAACTGTCACTGAGCCGCACACAGCTGTTCATGTAATGGAGCCGCCCGTGCTCTCATCTGTGGAGCCGCCCGCCGGCTCTCTCACCCACAGCGATGCCTGCCCTGCCCACCCACTCACCCACAATCTCGGAGGGGGCAATTGCCCTGTTGCCCCCCCCCCCCTGGATCTGCCCCTGCATCAGCAGATGAAAAAAACACCATCATAAAGATTGTTAAATACCACAGGCACCACAGGCACCATTAAGGCCCTTTGACACAACGTCTTCCGTTCTAAGCAGCAGGGGATCTGTCCACTGGTCTCCTGCTGCTCGGAGCAGAGCAGGGGGGATGACAGGTCGGTGTCTGCTCAATTTATGCAGAACAGACATAGACAGACCCTGCTCTGCACTATAGGTGGCCCCGCTGTTTGTTTCCATCTGTCTGCCATCGATCCGGTCTGCCCAAACGAAAGAGGACGCAGTCCTCCTCCATTTTATGTGCACACCAAAGATGCAGCATGCATGAGTGTTGGTGCGCTTTTCGGAAACTGCACCAAAACCACAGGACCTCATAGAAGTCTATGGGAAAGCGCAGCTAACCCACACAAACAATGCAGGTTAACTGCACTTCAGCAAAAGTCTGAAGCCACCCCAACACTGGCACCTACACTGACACTAGCACTCACTACACTCAATCAAGCCCTGAACAAATTATTCTTTATTTGGTTATTTTTTTAACAGACAGATTTTTTTTTTTTTTTTTTTGCAGTTATATCCTCTAGCCATGAGGTAAAATACAATCCTGTATTTTCTCCTCCTGGCTAGAAAGAAAAAGTGTGTTGTTTATCCTCTTCACAGAGAAAATTATAAAAGAATGACAGAAGGATCACTGTGATAGCCAATCAGAAGCTATCACATGATCGAGATCTGATTCCTCCAAGTCCCTATCATTAGTAGTAGTAGCTATTACTGATAGCCCGGTCTCAGTGCTGGGAGCGCGCAACTGAGCATGCTCCCAGCACAAACACAAGAACACGTATATGTGGCACCCAGCTACTGAACGCCGCATATATGTGTTACCCTGTCAAATGTTGTCAGTTTTAAGCCATTATAAATATTCATTGTACTGTAAACGGGCGGCAGAGATCCTGTCCATCATCTACGCCTCCTGGCGTCAGTGTAGTATTGATAATAATTAGATTAGGGGTTGTTGGGTAAAAACTCCAATCAAACAGCGATATACACAGTTGAAATACATACAGTGCCTTGAAAAAAGTATTTATACCCCTTGACATTTTTGTGATAGACCAACACAAAGTGGCACATAATTGTGAAGTGAAAATGATAAATGGTTTTCAATTTTTTTTTTACAAATAAATATGTGAAAAGTGTGGCGTGCATTTGTATTCAGCCCCCTTTATGCTGATACCCCTAACATAAATCTTGTGGAACCAATTGCCTTCAGAAGTCACCTATTTAGTAAACAGAGTCCATCTGTGTGTAATTTAATTTCAGTGTGAAATACAGCTATTCTGTGAAGCCCTCAGAGGTTTGTTAGAGAACCTTAGTAAACAAACAACATCATGAAGGCCAAGGAACACACCAGACAGGTCAGAGATAAAGTTGTGGAGAAGTTTAAAGCAGGGTTAGGTTATAAAAAAATATCTCAAGCTTTGAACATCTCACGGCGCACTGTTCAATCCATCATCCGAAAATGGAAAGTGTATGGCACAACTGCAAAAAATCTACCAAGACATGGCCCTCCACCTAAACTGACAGGCCAGGCTAGGAGAGCATTCATCAGTAAACAGCCAAGAGGCCCATAGTAACTCTGGAGGAGCTGCAGAGATCCACAGCTCAGTTAGGAGAATCTGTCCACAGGATAACCTTTAGTCGTGCGCTCCACAAATCTGGCCTTTTATAGAAGAATGGCAAGGAGAAAGACATTGTTGAAAGAGAGCCATAAGAAGTCCCGTTTGCAGTTCTGCGAGAAGCTATGTCGGGGACACAGCAAACATGTAGAAGAAGGTGCTCTGGTCAGATGAGACCAAAATTGAACTTTTTGGCCTAAAAGCAAAATGCTATGTGTGGCGGAAAGCTAACACTGCACATTACCCTGAACACATCATCCCCAACGTGAAATATGGTGGTGGCAGCATCATGTTGTGGGGATGCTTTTCTTCAGCAGGGACAGGGAAGCTGATCAGAGTTGATGAGAAGATGGATGGAGCCAAATACAGGGCAATCTTAGAAGAAAACATGTTAGAGTCTGCAAAAGACTTGAGACTGGGACCAAGGTTCAGCTTTCAGCAGGACAATGACCCTAAATATACAGGCAGAGCTGCAGTGGAATGGTTTAGATCAAAGCATATTCATGTGTTAGAATGGCCCAGTCAAAGTCCAGACCTAAATCCAATTGAGAATCTGTGGCAAGACTTGAAAATTGCTGTTCACAGACGCTCTCCATCCAATCTGATAGAGCTTGAGCTATTTTGCAAATAAGAATAAGCAAAAATGTCACTCTCTAGATGTGCAAAGCTGGTAGAGACATCCGCAAAAAGATTTGCAGCGAAAGTTGGTTCTACGAAGTATTGACTCAGAGGGGCTGAATACAAATGCACACCACACTTTCCAGATATTTATTTGTAAACATTTTGAAAACCATTAATCATTTTCCTTCCACTTCCCAATTATGTGCAACTTTGTGTTGGTCTATCACATAAAATCCCAAGAAAATCTGTTTATGTTTTTGGTTGTAACATGACAAAATGTTGAAAATTTCAAGGGGTATGAATACTTTTTCAAGGCACTGTAAATGTGAGCTGATTCCCTTTAACCACTTGCCGACCGCCTCACGCATATATACGTGAGCAGAATGGCACGGGCAGGCAAAATCACGTACCTGGTACGTGATTGCCTTCCCGCGGGCAGGGGGTCCTATCGGACCCCCCCCCCCCGGTGCCAGCGGCGGTCGGCTTTTGTCTGGCAGCGATCAGAGATGAGGGGGAGGCCATCCGATCGTGCCCCCCCCCTCGCGATCGCTCCCAGCCAATGAGAAACATCCTCTGCCTCTGTATAGTACACAGAGGCAGAGGATGTGATGTCATCTCTCCTCGGCTCGGCAGTTTCCGTTCCGGCGCCGAGGAGAGAAGACATGTGAGTGCACAACACACACACACACAGTAGAACATGCCAGGCACACTTTACACCCCCGATCCCCCCCTCCCCCGTTCGCCCCCCGATCCCCCCCAATCACCCCTCCCCCCCTGTCAAACTGACACCAAGCAGTGTTTTTTTTTTTTTTCCTGATTACTGCATGGTGTCAGTTTGTGACAGTTAGAAGTGGTAGGGCAGTTAGTGTTAGCCCCCTGTAGGTCTAGGATACCCCCCTAACCCCCCCTAATAAAGTTTTAACCCCTTGATCACCCCCCGTCGCCAGTGTCGCTAAGCGATCATTTTTCTGATCGCTGTATTAGTGTCGCTGGTGACGCTAGTTAGGGACGTAAATATTTAGGTTCGCCGTCAGCGTTTTATAGCGACAGGGACCCCCATATACTACCGAATAAATGTTTTAACCCCTTGATTGCCCCCTAGTTAACCCTTTCACCACTGATCACCGTATAACCGTTACGGGTGACGCTGGTTAGTTCGTTTATTTTTTTATAGTGTCAGGGCACCCGCCGTTTATTACCCAATAAAGGTTTAGCCCCTGATCGCCCGGCGGTGATATGCGTCGCCCCAGGCAGCGTCAGATTAGTGCCAGTACCGCTAACACCCACGCACGCACCGTACATCTCCCTTAGTGGTATAGTATCTGAACGGATCAATATCTGATCCGATCGGATCTATACTAGCGTCCCCAGCAGTTTAGGGTTCCCAAAAACGCAGTGTTAGTGGGATCAGCCCAGATACCTGCTAGCACCTGCGTTTTGCCCCTCCGCCCGGCCCAGCCCAGCCCACCCAAGTGCAGTATCGATCGATCACTGTCACTTACAAAACACTAAACGCATAACTGCAGCGTTCGCAGAGTCAGGCCTGATCCCTGCGATCGCTAACAGATTTTTTGGTAGCGTTTTGGTGAACTGGCAAGCACCAGCGGCCTAGTACACCCCGGTCGTAGTGAAACCAGCACTGCAGTAACACTTGGTGACGTGGAGAGTTCCATAAGTGCAGTTCAAGATGGTGAGGTGGCAAGCACAAGTAGTGTCCCGCTGCCACCAAGAAGACGAACAAAGGCCCGTCGTGCCCATAGTGCCCTTCCTGCTGCATTCGCCAATCCTAATTGGGAACCCACCACTTCTGCAGCGCCCGTAATTCCCCCATTCACATCCCCAACCAAATGCAGTCAGCTGCATGAGAGGCATTTTCTTTATGTCCTCCCGAGTACCCCTACCCAGCGAACCCTCCCAAAAAAGATGTCGTGTCTGCAGCAAGCGCGGATATAGGCGTGACACCCGCTATTTTTGTCCCTCCTGTCCTGACAATCCTGGTCTTTGCATTGGTGAATGTTTTGAACGCTACCATTCACTAGTTGCGTATTAGCGTAGGGTACAGCATTCCACAGACTAGGCACACATTCACAGGGTCTCCCAAGATGCCATCGCATTTTGAGAGACCCGAACCTGGAACCGGTTACAGTTATAAAAGTTAGTTACAAAACAAAGTGTAAAAAAAAAAAAAAACACAAGCAAAAATATAAAATAAAAAAAAATAGTTGTCGTTTTTTTGTTCTCTTTCTCTCTATTCTCTCTCTATTGTTCTGCTCTTTTTTACTGTATTCTATTCTACAATGTTTTATTGTTATTATGTTTTATCATGTTTGCTTTTCAGGTATGCAATTTTTTATACTTTACCGTTTACTGTGCTTTATTGTTAACCATTTTTTGGTCTTCAGGTACGCCATTCACGACTTTGAGTGGTTATACGAGAATGATGCCTGCAGGTTTAGGTATCATCTTGGTATCATTCTTTTCAGCCAGTGGTCGGCTTTCATGTAAAAGCAATCCTAGCGGCTAATTAGCCTCTAGACTGCTTTTACAAGCAGTGGGAGGGAATGCCCCCCCACCGCCTTCCGTGTTTTTCTCTGGCTCTCCTGTCTCAACAGGGAACCTGAGAATGCAGCCGGTGATTCAGCCAGCTGACCATAGAGCTGATCAGAGACCAGAGTGGCTCCCAACATCTCTATGGCCTAAGAAACCGGACGTTACGAGCATTTTATGACTTAAATTTCGCCGGATGTAAACAGCGCCATTGGGAAATTGGGAAAGCATTTTATCACACCGATCTTGGTGTGGTCAGATGCTTTGAGGGCAGAGGAGAAATCTAGGGTCTAATAGACCCCAATTTTTTCAAAAAAGAGTACCTATCACTACCTATTGCTATCATAGGGGATATTTACATTCCCTGAGATAACAATAAAAATGATTAAAAAAAAAAAAATGAAAGGAACAGTTTAAAAATAAGATAAAAAAAAAAAAAAATAATAAAAAAAAAAAAAAAAAAAAAAAAAGCACCCCTGTCCCCCCTGCTCTCGCGCTAAGGCGAACACAAGCGTTGGTCTGGCGTCAAATGTAAACAGCAATTGCACCATGCATGTGAGGTATCACCGCGAAGGTCAGATTGAGGGCAGTAATTTTAGCAGTAGACCTCCTCTGTAAATCTAAAGTGGTAACCTGTAAAGGCTTTTAAAGGCTTTTAAAAATGTATTTAGTTTGTCGCTACTGCACGTTTGTGCGCAATTTTAAAGCATGTCATGTTTGGTATCCATGTACTCGGCCTAAGATCATCTTTTTTATTTCATCAAACATTTGGGCAATATAGTGTGTTTTAGTGCATTAAAATTTAAAAAAGTGTGTTTTTTCCCCAAAAAATGCGTTTGAAAAATCGCTGCGCAAATACTGTGTGAAAAAAAAAATGAAACACCCACCATTTAAATCTGTAGGGCATTTGCTTTAAAAAAATATATAATGTTTGGGGGTTCAAAGTAATTTTCTTGCAAAAAAAAATAATTTTTTCATGTAATCAAAAAGTGTCAGAAAGGGCTTTGTCTTCAAGTGGTTAGAAGAGTGGGTGATGTGTGACATAAGCTTCTAAATGTTGTGCATAAAATGCCAGGACAGTTCAAAACCCCCCCAAATGACCCCATTTTGGAAAGTAGACACCCCAAGCTATTTGCTGAGAGTCCATGGAATATTTTATATTGTGACACAAGTTGCGGGAAAGAGACTTTTTTTTTTTTTTTTTGCACAAAGTTGTCACTAAATGATATATTGCTCAAACATGCCATGGGAATATGTGAAATTACACCCCAAAATACATTCTGTTGCTTCTCCTGAGCATGGGGATACCACATGTGTGGGACTTTTTGGGAGCCTAGCCGCGTACGGGACCCCGAAACCAAGCACCGCCTTCAGGCTTTCTAAGGGCGTAAATTTTTGATTTCACTCTTCACTGCCTATCACAGTTTTGGAGGCCATGGAATGCCCAGGTGGCAAACCCCCCCCCAAATTACCCCATTTTGGAAAGTAGACACCCCAAGCTATTTGCTGAGCGGTATAGTAAGTATTTTGCAGACCTCACTTTTTTTTGAAAATTGAAAAAAGAAAAAAAAAATTATTTTCTTGTCTTTCTTCATTTTCAAAAACAAATGAGAGCTGCAAAATACTCACCATGCCTCTCAGCAAATAGCTTGGGGTGTCTACTTTCCAAAATGGGGTCATTTGGGGGGGTTTGTGCCACCTGGGCAATCCATGGCCTCCGAAACTGTGATAGGCAGTGAAGAGTGAAATCAAAAATTTACACCCTTAGAAATCCTGAAGACGGTGATTGGTTTTCAGGGCCCCGTACGCGGCTAGGCTCCTAAAAAGTCCCACACATGTGGTATCCCCATACTCAGGAGAAGCAGCTAAATGTATTTTGGGGTGCAATTCCACATATGCCCATGGCCTGTGTGAGCAATATATCATTTAGTGACAACGTTGTGCAAAAAAAAAAAAAAAAATTTGTCACTTTTTCCTGCAACTTGTGTCAAAGTATAAAATATTCCATGGACTCAACATGCCTCAAAGCAAATAGCTTGGGGTGTCTACTTTCCAAAATGGGGTCATTTGGGGGGGTTTTATGCCATCTGGGCATTTTATGGCCTTCAAAACCGTGATAGGTAGTGAGGAGTGAAATCAAAAATTTACGCCCTTAGAAATCCTGAAGGCAGTGATTGGTTTTCGGGGCCCCGTACGCGGCTAGGCTCCCAAAAAGTCCCACACATGTGGTATCCCCATACTCAGGAGAAGCAGCTAAATGTATTTTGGGGTGCAATTCCACATATGCCCATGGCCTGTGTGAGCAATATATCATTTAGTGACAACTTTTTGTAATTTTTTTTTTTTTTGTCATTATTCAATCACTTGGGACAAAAAAAAAATGAATATTCAATGGGCTCAACATGCCTCTCAGCAATTTCCTTGGGGTGTCTACTTTCCAAAATGGGGTCACTTGTGGGGGTTTTGTACTGCCCTGCCATTTTAGCACCTCAAGAAACAACATAGGCAGTCATAAATTAAAGGCTGTGTAAATTCCAGAAAATGTACCCTAGTTTGTAGGCGCTATAACTTTTGCGCAAACCAATAAATATACACTTATTGACATTTTTTTACCAAAGACATGTGGCCGAATACATTTTGGCCTAAATGTATGACTAAAATTGAGTTTATTGGATTTTTTTTAGAACAAAAAGTAGAAAATATAATTTTTTTTCAAAATTTTCGGTCTTTTTCCGTGTATAGCGCAAAAAATAAAAACGGCAGAGGTGATCAAATACCATCAAAAGAAAGCTCTATTTGTGGGAAGAAAAGGACGCAAATTTTGTTTGGGTACTGCATTGCCTGACCGCGCAATTAGCAGTTAAAGCGACGCAGTGCCAAATTGTAAAAAGTGCTCTGGTCAGGAAGGGGGTAAATCCTTCCGGGGCTGAAGTGGTTAAACAGATTTGTATTTCTGTCTACCAAACCCTATGCCACATAGCACAGCCCTGTCTAACTTGTCTTTCCCTGATGCAGTTTAAGTTTCACATACAGTAAACTTAATACACATGGGCCGAATGTCAGGTGGCATCGGCTGGTTCAATACAAACCGGCTGACATTCGCCCGTGTGTACTGGTGTCGGTGCGACAGATGCGGCCGAACGGGGCATGACCAAAATAGTTTGCCGACCAAATCCCGTTCAGCGCTCTCCGCTGACTGGAGTCCTGGTGGGGGGGGTCCCCCTGTCAGAACACAATAGAACCAGCAGCGGAGATCGCCGTGCTAACGTTGAATAGGTAGTAAAGCGGCTCTTCCTGAGCTGTCAGTATTTGAAGGTACAAAACTACTAGTGTGTACGGGGCTTTACAGATCCCCTCCTCACCCTTACCCTGTAAATAAACAGTAAGGGTAAAAGCAGCACATTAATGAGCTCTTTGTTTCTCTGCTCTCTCTTGCTATCAGCATGCTCCTTGCATTGCAGCGCACCTGATTGGCTCCTTGTTCTGTTTCTTCCTCTTCCCCCGCTGAGCTCTGTTGTGCAAACTGTACAGTAAATTGCAACAGGATGATACAAGTCACACACACAAAAAAAAAAAAAAAAGTATATAGTAATTAATACAGAACTGAATTAATTTGTACTGTTGGAATTTGTTTTTTGGGTGTGCTGTTGTTTTTTTTAAGTGTCATAACTTTGTTTTTAGCGTTTGATAGTTTAATTTTTAGGTATGATACATTTTGTTGAACTGAAACTATCACACCCATTACTACTACTCTAGATTTCTTTAAACAAAAACATGCAGTATGCAATGGAAGGGGGGCTGTTGCTATCTCTTGCAAAACAGTTTATTTATAATTCTCGTGATGGGCTTCTGAAGCTCCAAGACACTAGATGCTTGTGAAAGATATCAGACTCAAACAAATCAGGGAAATGTCCTACTGATATCCCAGGTGACCAGCACTGGTTTTAAACCAGTGGCAGGAAAATGCCAGTGACAAGTGGTGTGGCAGGATCTGACAGGTACAGTGACAGTTAGCCATCTTATGTATATCAATGTAGGATTTTATTTACACTATTTATTTACTAGACTCTGGTTAAAAAAAAAAAAAAAAATATATATATATATATATATATATATATATATATATATATATATATATATGGCTTTTTTTCTCAAACAATAGGTGCTGGAACTCAACCATGACCCCCCAAAACTCCTCCACCCACACACACCCTCCAAATCACATCAAATAGTGGGTGTGGTCAGTCAGATTTCACGGTAGGAGAGTCTTAAAGGGGCATTAAATACCAGATTGCATTACATACAGAGTGCATCAGGGGGGTGTTACACACAGATTGCAGAGCTGTCACTTGTAAACACAGAAACCAGATTTCTGTGTTTACAAGTGATTGTGATGAGCAGACCCCCCCCCCCCCCCAGGGTCTGAGCCAGAGATGGTGGAAAAAAAGCCCTGTATACGTGTGTGTGTGTGTGTATATATATATATATATATATATATATATATATATATATATATATATATATATATGTATATATATATATATATATATATATATTCTACTCAGGCATGTATTTCTAACTCAAAAAAGCACCTTCTATTGCTCCCTAGCATACGTGTAGCATATGAAGGCGATTCTGAGGCTTTTTTTTGTGCGTTTTCTGCAAGTAAAGTGCTGTAAAGGAGCTTCTTTGGAGTCGGAGCATATGTTTTTGGCCACGTAGACTTTGATAATGAGAGCACCTAAAAAAAACACACATTTTGTGCGGGTTTTTTATGTGCTCAGATGGAGGTCCATTGGGCTAAAAATTCCCCATATTGCTTCAAAGGTAGCTCATGTACCTTATGGAGCATAGCACTGAACTACAGGTGCCTGAACGTGCAGATATGAGCAAGGACAGCTTTAAATCATAATTGGGCTTCATGATTTTTTTTGATTTTGAGCTTCAAGTTACATCATTTTTAGGTGTGAATGGAGGCTAAACACAATACACTGCAACACATTGCAACATGCTGCAACACAAATACAAAATAAACTACTTTGGCTCCCACTGTGGACAAAAAACTTTAAGCAAGCATGCTATGCAGTGCACATAGTGTGAGTCCAACACTGCTCTATAATTGTGCAATATTCTTGGAACTAGCCTAGAAATGTGCTATAGGAACTCATTTCTTTTTCACTAGTTGCATTATCCGATGAACCCCCTCTATTACTGCAAGTGGAGAAAGATCTGACTATGCATTATAAGTACTTTGAAGAATATGCGATGATGTAATCCCAAACATCCTATCTAGAAAAACAAATGATTTTTCACCACCTTGCAGAATATTCTCTCCCAAGACACATTAACTTGCTGTTAATCCCCACGTGCAAACATTTTGAAGACTGAAAGTCGCTATGGGACCTAAAGTAGCTGATGTAATTGTGTATGTTTTGTAGCACCATAGTAACATTTGTCCTATCAGTTTCAAACTGGCAGCCATAAATATATGGTAGTCGTTATACTGTATATAATACTTGTGTTTGCCAGGTGCTTATCTCTATAAATTAATACCTAATTACTTGCTCTTGATTTACTCAAACTAGTGCTGTATTAAATGATGTATAGATCTAGGCTACATCAGTCTTAGGAATTCAAGAATACTGAATTACTTGCTCTTTATTTACTCAAAATAGCGCTGCGTTAAATGATGTACAGAGCTAGGCTACATCGGTCTTAGGAATTCAGATGGCTCGGGGCCACCACACATTCATTGATATTATAGCTTATAGAATGCCATGCCGTTTCAAAAGCCCTCCAGGCCACTGCCCTCCCAGTTCAATCTGGGTGCGACCACCATGCCAACAAACATTGCCATCCATCAAAAGTGTACTTTTAAAAGCAACTAGTGCAAAAACCTACATTTGGTATCAGATTCTTGCAATTTTCTTTATAGTTTAGACTGGAAGAGGGAGAAGTAGCACAAGGAGCCAATCGGCTGCTTTGCAATGTTTGTGTGTGCAAACGAGGAACATGCTGATAGGACAGAAAAGAGTGACAGAGAGGTGAGCTAATCAGTCTATTGCTTTTCCTTCACTATCCAATCAAAGGCTGAGAACAGGGACAACATTTGGTTATGTTACTGATATGTAGTAGAGAAAGGATATGTTTCCAGGTTGGCTGTGCTGTCTGGTAGGGCTTACTGCACACTGTATTCTATTGATGCTTTTTTCTCCTACAGGAGTTTAGCAGCAGCAAAAACTTGGTAAAAAGCTACATTTTTGCTTGCGTATTCCCGCATCTGGCATTAAAGCGGGGTTCCACCCAAATTTTGAACAATATCTGTATGTATTCTCTTCCTTGCCTAGATGCTGACATGCCGTTTAAAAAAATTTAAATCGCCGTAATTACCTTTTATTTTTCTATTCTTCTTTGCACTTTCTGGTTCTCCTCCCGTGGGAGTAGGCGTGTTTCCAGCCTCTCCCAGACTCCTGGGAGCTAGTCTCAGGCTTCCCAGGATGCCACTGAGCATGTGCGGGAACGAGCTGTGAATGCTGGGAGCACAGCATTCACCACATCCAGGAAATAAATGCTTGTGGGCTTCAAATGCCCACAATGAAGATGGAAACCGCCTGCAGTGAATAATATAAGTTATTCTTTCCGACGAAATCTGACACAGGCGGACATATTACACACAATATGTGAGTATGTAATGCTGAGAAGAAAAGTTTGTGAATGAACTAAAAAAAAAAAAAACGATAGATAGGTGGACCCCCACTTTAATATATTTTATTGGACAGAATTCTGCCCATTAGAATGCATTAACACAGGAAAGCTGGAACACCCTGGCATTAATGCGCATTTATGCACTTTTGAACGTTTTTTTAGGCTCCTGAATACGCAAGAGTTTTTTTCTCCCTCTGCCTCTAAATTCCTCTAAACTCCTATGAGTACAAAGACACATAATTGCAAAAAGAATTCTGGCAACTCGATTGTTTCTTCTTAAATCTTTATTGAGCACAGATAGCAGTGTGACATCAAAACGCTAACATGTTTCGGCAAAAGCCTTCCTGGAGGAAAACATGTTAGCGTTTTGATGCCGCACTGCTGTCTGTGCTCAATAAAGATTTAAGAAGAAGCAATCGAGTTGCCGGCATTCTTTTTGCAATTTTGATGTATGGGACACAATGGCCTGAGCACCGTTATTCAGCTCATCATTCTATAAATATGAAAAAATATAAAAAAAAAAGCTTAAACTCCTGTAAAAGCATTGTTTTCAAGCTCAAGTATGCATGATGCCTAAATCTCAAAAACCTCAGAACAGAAGTATCAGCTCGAAAGGAACTGGGGTCATCTTTACCAAACCGCCCTAAAATTTTATGAAATGCTTCCTACAATCTTATATTGTGGTAACAACGATCCAAAACCCAGCAGCAAATTTTACTATAAAAAGGCCTTGCTGGCTATTTGCCAATCCCTTATTAACTACTGGCTGTGCTGAAATTTAACACACAGTGGTTAATATGAAAAGATCAAAATGTTAATAAACAGTCAGATAGCAATAACACCACTGAGAAGAAGTGCACTCTGCAACAAAATAACAGTTCACTGCTGTGAAATATAGACTGTAGGCTAAACTGAATACCACATTATGTTGGGATAAAATGGCATTGTGCACTCTGAGATATGCAGAAAGCTTCTTTGTCCACTAGCTCTGTGGTTTGCATCCAAATTCCTTAGCTGAAAATCTGTAGAAAGCAAAGAATATGTAACATTTTTATTAAAGCTAACAGCTGCCAACTGAGCAGTCTAGAAAAGCCTAATTTCTTCATGAAATTGGAGTTTTTATGATAGTTTTATATGTACCATACTGTAGTAGTTTTTCCCGTACCAAAGCATGCCTTTTTCAAATATTTTACATAGTATATTCATGCTGTTTGAAGATAACCGAGGTTAGAAGCTGAGTTTGACATGTAAAAAACTACTTTTCCCTTAATGTCTGGTAATCTGTGTTTCTAAACCATATTAACCACTTGCCGACCAGCCGCCACAGTTGTACTGCGGCAGAATGGCACGGCTGGGCGAAACAACGTTATGTAACATTGCTTTGCCCTTTGGTCACTAGGGGCGGGTGCGCGCCCCCTGCTCACCCATGGAGCCGATGCAAGCCGACCGCCGGGCTCCCGCGATCGCTTGGGGCACACGGAAAACCGGGATCTGTGTGTGTAAACACACAGTTTCCCGGTTCTCTGAGGGAAGAACCGACAGATCGTCTGTTCATACAGAGTATGAGCAGCGATCTATTTCTTCCCCTACACAGTCCCCTCCCCCCTTCAGTTAGAACACACTCTAGGGAACACATTAACCCCTTGATCGCCCCCTAGTGTTAACGCCTTCCCTGCCAGTGACATTTTTACAGTAATCAATGCATTTTTATAGCACTGATCGCTGTAAAAATGCCAATGGTCCCAAAAATGTGTCAAAATTGTCCGACGTGTCCACCATAATGTCGCAGTCCCGATAAAAATCGCAGATCGCCACCATTACTAGTAAAAAAAAAAAATTTATAATAAAAATGTCATATCCCCTATTTTGTAGACGCTATAACTTTTGCGCAAACCAATCAATATATGCTTATTGCGATTTTTTTTTTTTTTTACCAAAAATATGTAGAAGAATACATATCGGCCTAAACTGAGGAAAAAAATAGTTTTTTTAATATATTTTTGGGGGTTATTTATTATAGCAAAAAGTAAAAAATATTGCAGTTTTTTCAAAATTGGTGCTTTTTTTTGTTTATAGCGCAAAAAATAAAAACCGCAGAGGTGATCATATACCATCAAAAGAAAGCTCTATTTGTGGGAGAAAAAGGACGTCAATTTTGTTTGTGTGCAATATCGCACGACCGCGCAATTGTCAGTTAAAGCGACGCAGTGCCGAATCGCAAAAAGTGCTCTGGTCAGGAAAGGGGTAAAATCTTCCGGGGCTGAAGCGGTTAAAGTAGAACTCCAGACAAACAACAAACTACACGATGTAATACATACTGTATATGGAACCTTTTAAGCTGACATAGGATTTGTATTTGTACCAAGGTTCACTCTAGCCTGTGCGTTTTACTGTGCAGTGTAGTGGAGTGTTGGCTCCAGCAGGGAGCTAAGCAATGCACATTTCAGCACATCACAATACTTTCTTTTTATTTTATACTTTTTTGAAGTGTCACTTAAGTGACACTTAATTTGTGTCATCTAGACATACTGAAACCTTCCTTGCTGCAATGCACCACACGTCACACCAGTGTTTAAGGTAACCAGGGCACATAGAAAACAATTGTTTTCTATGTGCCTTAGTGGTGAGCTGCATTTAGCCCTTGTGGACAAGCATAGGTCACCGTGCATGGTGTGACCAAATTGCAGGGAAAAGTGGGAGAGGGTCAAAGGGGTATGGTTACGGCTCGCTGTTTTTCCCGCATTGCACAGCAATCGCACTGTGTTCATGCGATCTATTGCAGGTGTCAATTAAAAGTTTATTAAAAGTAAATTAAAACAGCACCCCAAAAGCAGGTCACAGAATGCAGTGTATTTGCTTAAATTGGATAGCATAGGTATGGAAACCCATGCGATCCGATTCCAGTGTGGCAAAAAAAAAAAAAAAGTGCACCTTTTTTGTGCAGATGTGGTGTGATTTGAGCCATGCAAAATGATGGGCTCAAATTTCAATGTACAGAATCGCATGTGATTTGTGCAGGAATGCGGTTTGATTCCTGTGCGAATCACATGCAATATGATGCATCACATCAGTGTGAACCCAGACTTAATCATACCTTAGCCTACCCTGATCATGGTCAAGAGTAAATACAAATACAAGTCTGTGCACTCCCAAACCTGTACAAAATGCAGGGTTTGGGAGTGCACAGTCTGCAGGACTGAGGACTGCATAATGCACAGGGTGCAGGAATCAGAAGTGCCTAACACATAGGGGGAAATTTACTAAACTGGTGCACCTGTACATAGTAACTCTCTATATTTTTATCTGTCCTGCATAATATCAGATTTGTACAAGAATGTCCAAAGATCCTCCATTTACGCAGTAGGGGAAAAAGATTATTGTCTACGTATTTCCTGGACTATACCAGCCACTTCTTAGTGGAGTAGAGTTATTCAATACAATTCAATTGTGTACAAAACACCAACATTGGTATTACAAATAAATGTGTCTCACAGTTTACAACGTAACATCAAGGTGCATGTGAAAATAATTGTTAAATTGGACAGTGCACTGGCAAGTGATCTATACTGTAAAAATACAAGGGGGAACACTATATTACACTCAACAGCATCATACCCAAGTTCATTAGTCAATAGAAAAAGAGGGCGGTCTGGATGCTGCCTCTTAATATAACACAACTCCATCCCTATTAAACATTCAAAACAAGAGAAAATTCGCCCATGGGACTTTAAATGAGTTGGTCATATAGGTCATGATGAGTAGTATAAAGATTTATTGAAGTTCCAAAAACATAATTTATAATGAGCATAAAAACATCATAGGGCATGATTAGACCATTGACATATTGGTTACAGTATAAAAATACATGGTATACATATACAACTTAGTACTCGACGCGTTTCGCGAGCTCTGCTCGCTTCCTCAGGAGTTGGTGTATATGCAGGATATCTACAAAATAATAGGTATCAATAAGATATAACATTCAATAATGATAATGGTCAAAGAAGAAGTACGTGGCCTAAAAGAAATACCCCATACTTGCATTATGGTCAATGGGTCCATAGGACTGATCTACAAAGGCAACAGCGGAAGGTACTCCAACCGGGAGCTGAAAGTGCGTAGCCCGCAGTAAGCCAAGCGGGGGTCCAGTAGGAGGCGGACATGGCGAGGAAAAGGAAGAAAAGGAATGTTGTATATCCTAGGATGTCCCAGAGGCCACATATGTCATGACAACTGTAATAAAAATTATATATATGTATGTATCTTCTAGAGTAATATAAGGGTATAAATAGTATGATGTCGCTCTTATGTAGAGAAATCCATGACATAATAGGTGTGGGTGCAAACAGGAAAGAAAGGAAAATGATAATAAGAGAGTGTAAAGGATGCATGGTGTGAAAAGAAAAGAAAAGAATTGTGTTCCTTGGTGTGTCTCAATAGCCATATATAGTATGTTCACGATGTTGGCAGTAAAATGTATGTAGATCTAATGGTAAACACCATAAAGGTGAGATAAATATGTAGAGATAAGGTATCTTTGGATGTCCATATAGTATACTAGAATGAAGAGAGAACACAAACAAGCAAGGGTGGATATGAACACAATACGAGGAGTAAGATGAAGACAAACCAAGATATAGAAAGAAAAACTAGAGAGATGTGTCTTAGTAATAAGTAATGAGTATAGCATTCCACACATAGTATGTGCAAGTGAGGTTGAGTAAAAATAAAATGACATATTACATGATAGTGATGTGCTTACCCATGTGTAGGACCTCTCAGATACGAGGGAACAAGCCAAGTGAGGAGAGAGAGGAGAGTTCGCCATGTCACAGCCTCCAAACTTAAACCCCCGAGCGGGAGCGTTGGGCTACGCCCCTAACGCCATACGAACGTGGCTGAGGTGGATGCCCGCGCTGCGCATGTGCGAGCTCCTCCAGCCAACGTGATGACGCACTGCACGCCAAATCGTGGAGCCGCAAGGATGCGGAAGTCACACGATGGGTGCAGGTGTATGGCGCCGATGTAAAGGTGGCCCCGCCCATACAAATTAGGAGGGGAGGGGACAGCAGGGGAGAGGGTAGCCCCCCATTTATACATCGCAGCTCCCGGAAAAGAGAAACGAAACCGCGGCCACCGATGGACACAGCACATAGGAGACACTACCATAAATCAGCTAGAGTGGCATAAATGAATGATATAGTACTCATATATAATGTATAATGGCAATTGGTAATAGTAAATATGACCACGAGAGCAGCAAACGGACCAAGTGGGCTAGTAGGTGTCTTCCACCTTAATAATTCAATAGAAAAAGAGGGCGGTCTGGATGCTGCCTCTTAATATAACACAACTCCATCCCTATTAAACATTCAAAACAAGAGAAAATTCGCCCATGGGACTTTAAATGAGTTGGTCATATAGGTCATGATGAGTAGTATAAAGATTTATTGAAGTTCCAAAAACATAATTTATAATGAGCATAAAAACATCATAGGGCATGATTAGACCATTGACATATTGGTTACAGTATAAAAATACATGGTATACATATACAACTTAGTACTCGACGCGTTTCGCGAGCTCTGCTCGCTTCCTCAGGAGTTGGTGTATATGCAGGATATCTACAAAATAATAGGTATCAATAAGATATAACATTCAATAATGATAATGGTCAAAGAAGAAGTACGTGGCCTAAAAGAAATACCCCATACTTGCATTATGGTCAATGGGTCCATAGGACTGATCTACAAAGGCAACAGCGGAAGGTACTCCAACCGGGAGCTGAAGGTGCGTAGCCCGCAGTAAGCCGAGCGGGGGTCCAGTAGGAGGCGGACATGGCGAGGAAAAGGAAGAAAAGGAATGTTGTATATCCTAGGATGTCCCAGAGGCCACATATGTCATGACAACTGTAATAAAAATTATATATATGTATGTATCTTCTAGAGTAATATAAGGGTATAAATAGTATGATATCGCTCTTATGTAGAGAAATCCATGACATAATAGGTGTGGGTGCAAACAGGAAAGAAAGGAAAATGATAATAAGAGAGTGTAAAGGATGCATGGTGTGAAAAGAAAAGAAAAGAATTGTGTGCCTTGGTGTGTCTCAATAGCCATATATAGTATGTTCACGATGTTGGCAGTAAAATGTATGTAGATCTAATGGTAAACACCATAAAGGTGAGATAAATATGTAGAGATAAGGTATCTTTGGATGTCCATATAGTATACTAGAATGAAGAGAGAACACAAACAAGCAAGGGTGGATATGAACACAATACGAGGAGTAAGGTGAAGACAAACCAAGATATAGAAAGAAAAACTAGAGAGATGTGTCTTAGTAATAAGTAATGAGTATAGCATTCCACACATAGTATGTGCAAGTGAGGTTGAGTAAAAATAAAATGACATATTACATGATAGTGATGTGCTTACCCATGTGTAGGACCTCTCAGATACGAGGGAACAAGCCAAGTGAGGAGAGAGGAGAGTTAGCCATGTCACAGCCTCCAAACTTAAACCCCCGAGCGGGAGCGTTGGGCTACGCCCCTAACGCCATACGAACGTGGCTGAGGTGGATGCCCGCGCTGCGCATGCGCGAGCTCCTCCAGCCAACGTGATGACGCACTGCACGCCAAATCGTGGAGCCGCAAGGATGCGGAAGTCACACGATGGGTGCAGGTGTATGGCGCCGATATAAAGGTGGCCCCAATATGTCAATGGTCTAATCATGCCCTATGATGTTTTTATGCTCATTATAAATTATGTTTTTGGAACTTCAATAAATCTTTATACTACTCATCATGACCTATATAACCAACTCATTTAAAGTCCCATGGGCGAATTTTCTCTTGTTTTGCAAGTTCATTAGTCAATCCATTCCATACAATCAATATCTAGGACTGAGACAAAATTGCTCCGAAATAAAAGCTTTCTATCTCAAGCTAAGGTTCTAACGAATAGGTTTTAGCTAGGGGATATACTAACACTAGCTTATAAAATAGATTTAAATAAAGTGCTATCAAAACCATTGGATTTGCTGTTATTCTATTAAAAAAAACACATAATAGTCCAGATGCGCTCAAGATCTATATGAGATATTCAAGACAACGTCATCAGAATAAACAGATACTTCATAAATATTGGTATTTGCTATTAACGGATCCCAAAGTGAGTCAATGTATAATAGACTAGCCACAAGTTACGTACAAGAAAGTTGCTGTTCTTCAAGATAAGCTTGTAGAGTCATGTGTTGGGATCTGCTGCCCTCTACTGTTAGCTGCTAATATCATAGTATTATGTATAATTATGTACTGATACTTCCTGTCTCTGGAAGGCTGGCTTTGCAAAACTCCAGAAGGAGGAGGTGGAGAAGGAGAGAAAGTGTCAGCCACATGTCCTGTTCATGCTGTTAAATCCAGACCAGAAGAGACTATTATGCCAATATTCTTATGTTGTAATAGTTAACCAGTAATAGTGAACCAGTTTATTGCAGAGTTTATATACAACTGCTTTTATTTTAGTTAACCCTGTCCCTTCTGGTCTGGGATTATATAGCTTGTTTTAGCTTAAGGTTCGATAACCAGCATAGGTTAGAGCCAAGTTAGGCATCCAACAGCCACTTCTGGTAGTTAAATGTCCGGTTGCATGCCAGATTAGGAAGTACTAGAGAGGGACTAAAGAGCAGAGTAGATAGGCTGACTCTGAGTTCCACTGCCACACCACGATTTCTGCGTGTGAGAAGCTGAGTTCCAGGCTGGTTGGACAACAATTGGATGATCTCCTCATCACTGCTGATCTCGTCTTCAGGTCTCCGACACAAAGATAAATGCCACATCATCACGAGGGGCACCTGAAACTGAACTTATCTGCAACATTGATCTGAAATTATGGTATCTCTAATAATAACCATATATACTTGAGTATATATGCACTGGGACCATCAGACCCTTTGTTAACAATATCTGTTTACATTTGATATATGATCTATAACTAATGTTTTCTTATATAAAGCTTGTATTATTTCCATACTGGTTTTCAACTATATATTTATGATAACATTTTATGTTGGTTGCAGTAGTTCCTCTTTGATTAGATTACTGGTTAATTTTCTGGGAGGGGAATCTCTTCCATTCACAAAGGCACTGTCCTGGGTGGAGGCACTGCCAACTTTTTAATTAAACCCACTCTTCCACTTAGCGATGGTTCTGGTTCTCTTATTTATGTATGGGTTTAGCACAGTATCCTGTTTGGGGAGGATGATTTCTCATAACCCCCAAAAGAGGGCTACATATGATGAGGCAACGATGAGGTTCATTGATGCAAGATGAAGAGAAATAGTCTCTTGCAGGGTTGCCCATTTTAGTTCTAACAAACCTTATATATTACCTAATGGTCTTATACTCAAATTAAAAAAATAGCAAACTGTAAAACAAAAGCGGTTATCTATTTATTTACCTGTGGCTGCAAGTTGTTTTACATTGTCTATGCCATACATAATGGTGAGTGATAGGACACCATATAGCATCACATCATAGATATTGTATAAAATTATTGTTTTGTATAGAGTGCATTCTGACCCCAGAAGGGGCGAGTGAATTAAAAAAATTACACTAATTTGAAATGCGTTGGATACATTCTTTGCGGGCTACAAGCCCTCCCAAATTGAATAAATCCAAAAGCTTTAAATCCCACCTCTATCTGACTATTTTGTGTGGACTCTGGTTACTTTTTGAATATTGTTGTACTAGCACTGTCTTTCATATATGCAGGACTTGGAACTTCATAAGATATTTTGTTTTGGTGAATTGACTATATGATTTTTTTTGGTAAGCTTCAATGGCATTTGGCATTTAAGATCTGTTTTATTATAGGTTTGAAAAGAAAAAAAAATGGTTTATATCACGGTTTGGATACTGGACAGCGTTTTTTAAAATTTATTTATGTGCACCCATGTTTTCCATTAGGTGGCAACACTAGCCTATGAGTACCCTAGGACGCCCCAGGTGGAATAAGCCAAATTGTCCCATTAGGGGGGCTACATAAAGTCTGGGGAGAGATGTCCCTCTAGGGCTCCTGGATCCTCTATCCCCTTGAGAGAATAATATGTGTACAGACTCTCGGTATAAGATATGTGTAATTGTATACTTTGACCAGTATTTGCAGATATTCAGCTAGCTTGTGATGTCTGGCTTTGTTATGATTGCAGGATTGTGAACGCAGTTGAAGGACCTATTGCAGTCCCTACTGCAATATAATCTGTATGTACCTCTCCATAACTGGTTATCATACCTATTGCAATTAGCATCCATGCTTGTATTCTTTTGTGAGAAGGTCCAGTGAAAGACTAAAATCCATGTTTTCTTATGCAAGGTAACCACTGTTAGGAATATGTAGATGTGCCTCTTTATATGCCAGCAATGTAGTGCATTATACTCTGGGCAGCTTGTTTGAATATATACTTTTATTTGTTAGATACTTCTAGTATACACTGAAGGATCGCACAGGATACTGTGAATAAAATCTTTTCCTTGCATTGGCAAGTGTTGGAAATCTGGCCATTTGTTTTATCTGGGTAAAGTGACTTTCATTGTTTCAATTTGTTCATTTATTGAGTTATATTCTCTGGAGCAATGGAGCAATCTCCTCTTTGCTTTTGGCCTCCCTTTTGTGCGCTTTTCCACGGCCTTCTCTCTCCCTTCTTCCCTGGCCATGGCATAGATGAGTGGCTGGGTCCTTACATCATACTGGTACTTCATGATTATAATATATGTACAGTATATGTATATTTTTTTCTTTAGATCATTTTGATACATTAAATAGACTGGCTTCTCCTGAAGAAGTGGATCTATTCCATGAAATGCATCAAGCCATATACGACCAGCATATATCCATACTACTATTACAAAATGTTGTGGTGAAACGAATGAATAAGACTGTATCATGGATCTATTTTATGAAATGTTTTACGGCATTAATTGCATGTTTTTATATTTACCTACAATAAAGGAATTATATTTTATGTAATAGTTGTGTCTCAAAAATTCCATCCTTTACATTACAATACAGAACCTTACAATATATAGGGGTGTGGCACTTTCAGTTTACCTAAGAAAAAAAAAGAATGTTTCGTAATCTAGTTACGATAGTGTGATGGGCCTTCCTGCCTATGTCCTCCTTTTCTAGAGAAAGGTGGGAGCCATATAGAGGGGACACTGAAGGCGGAGAAGAAGGGACATATGAGGGACACAGAAGAGGGGTAATTGGGGAAGACACTGGAGGAAGCAAAGAAGGTCCATATGGAAGGGACACTGGAGAGAGGACACTTGAAGGGTAGGGGAGGGGCCATATAGGGAGGACAATGGAGGAAAGGGGGCATATAGGGGGGACACTGGATAGAAAGCATATGTGTGGACACTGGAAGGGGTGGAGAGAGGTCATATAGGGGTCATTGGGGGGAAGTAGAGGTGCTATATTGGAATACACTGGAGGGGGGTGAGAGGAATTATGTAGGGGGGGCAAAAGAGAGGGATCAGAGGGACATATAGGGGAAACATGGGAAGGAATCAGAGGGGCCATGGGGGGGGGCACTGGAGGGGGAAAAAATAGCCAACTCAGTGTCCAGGTTTTACCAAAGACCAGTAGGGTGTGGGTCCAGGTGCACTCAGCCCTTATAATGAAGGCTTGGGCATGTCAGGGCTGGGCTCAGCCCTTCCTTCTCTGAGCTGTCGGCTAATTGCCAACTCCCATCTCTCTCCACAGTTACCCAGCTTTTGTTGATTCTGCTCGTCAGTCCTGCCTACTTAAAGCCGTCCAGCTTACTTGATCTCTGCCTTCGCCTTTGTCAACATCACAGAGACTTTCTCCTGTGTTCCTGTTGAAGACTTGCTGACGTCCCTTCTGGCTCCTGATCCTGCTTGCTGTACTACTACGTTTACCTCTGGCTCTCTGACATTTGCTTGGCTGACTACCCGATCTGGTTACTGAACTCTGGCTTGTTTTGACCACGCTTACTCTGTTTACCTTTTTATTATTAATATTAAACAAGTGTGATTTAACTATACTTCTGTCTCGGTCTGATTCATGGTTCCTGATAGTAGGCGAAGGCCATGAATTCAGAAGATACCATCAATCCACTTGTTGGTAATATTTTTTCCAGATTGGATGAGCAAGATCACCGCATGGATCAGTTTGCCATAGCGTTACAAAGGCTCCTGAGTCACACGACTCACCTGGAATCTTCCACTGTGGCTGCTCCAGTACAACCTGAGTTGCAGGCCGTCCCTGCTGCTGCGCCAGTCTCTGTACAGGCACTCGCCTCGAGTATTACCCCTATAAGAGGTATGTCTGGTTCCGCTCCGCTTCCCCAGCGATTTGGGGGCGATCCAGTTTAATGCAGAGGGTTTCTCAACCAGGTTGAGATTTACTTTGAGATGGTGCCCCAGATGTTTCCCATGGACAGAAGCAAAGTAGGTTTTGTGATATCTTTGCTTTGTGAGAGAGCCTTGGCCTGGGCAAACCCTCTATGGAAGACGCAAAAACCTGTTGTTTTGGGTTACCCTGACTTTGTGGCCTCCTTTAAAAGGGTATTTGACGTTCCCACACGTTCCGCTTCTGCTGCCAAGTGCCTCATGTCCATGAAACAGAGTACGAGAACCGTTGCCGACTACGCCATTGAATTCCGTACTCTGGCAGCAGAGGTTGCTTGGAACAATGAGGCCCTCGTGGCTGCTCTTTCTCATGGTCTCTCGGATTCCATCAAGGATGAGATAGCAGCCCGAGATATACCCACTGAGCTGGAGAGGTTGATCAAGTTTGCCATCCTCATTGACTCCAGATTTAGAGAAAGACTCTCTTTTAAGGAGCGCTTGCGGAAGCCTCCTGTACGTTTGCCTCCGAGCTTTGCCGTCCCACCCGTGCCTCCCTCACCTCCATGCCTCCTGGTACCGAGTCAGTTTGTGAAGATGAACCCATGCACTTGGGCTTCAAGCGTCTCTCTGCGGATGAGAGAGCCTTTAGGAGGAGGGAGAGACTGTGCCTTTATTGTGGCCAGGCAGGTCACTTTTTGAAGTCTTGTCCTACTCGTCCCGGGAATGCCCGAACCCTGAGGTCCTGTCACAGACAGACCCCTTAGGTTGCGTTGTTTCATCCCCAGTTATCCAGAAGGATAAGCCCCTGGTTTAGGTCACCCTTTTTTGGGCTGAGTTGCCCATCGAGATACAGGCTCTAATCGACTCTGGGGCTGCAGGCCTGTTCATTGATGCTGCCTTTGTATCGCAGCACTCGATTCTACTGCAGCTGCGTGACACTCCACTTGCCATTGAGACTCTTGACAGGAGACCTCTACAGCCTGCCCATGTGACTCATGAGACGGTTCCATTGTCCATGGCTGTAGGGGCTCTTCACCATGAGATAATCCAATTCCAAGTTATTTCCTCACCTGGGTTTCCGCTGGTTATTGGTTATCCTTGGTTACAGAGGCACAACCCCACTTTTGATTGGCTCCGTGCTGAGGTTCTCTCCTGGTCACCAAAATGCAGTGAGACATGCTTTCAGAAGGTAGCCAAGACCTCTTCACTCCCCTCCCTGCCGGAGGAGTACCGTGATTTTAGCGATGTCTTTGACAAAGGTCAAACCGGTAGTTTGCCTCCACACCGGCCTTATGATTGCGCAATTGACCTTCAACCTGGTGCCATACCCCCTCGTGGCCAGGTTTACCCTTTGTCGGTCTTGGAGGATAAGGCCATGGAGGAGTATGTTGCAGACGCACTTTCTCAAGGTTTCATCCGCAAATCCTCGTCTCCTGCTGGTTTCTTCTTTGTGAAGAAGAAGAGCGGTGAAGACCTTGTATTGATTATAGGGCTCTCAATCGTTTCACGATTAAGAATGCCTAACCGATTCCATTGATTACAGAGTTATTTGACCGCCTCAAGGGAGCAACGGTTTTCACGAAGCTTGATTTGAGAGGGCATACAATCTCGTGCGGATTAAGGAGAACGACGAGTGGAAAACTGCGTTTAATACCAGAACAGGCCATTATGAGTACCTCGTAATGCCTTTTGGCCTTTGTAGCGCCCCGACAGTTTTCCAGGAATTTATTAACGATGTCCTCCAAGATTTGTTGCAGTTATGTGTGGTGGTTTATCTCGATGATATCCTCATTTTTTCCAAGTCCCTGGAAAGCCACCACACAGATGTCTGTTGTGTGCTTCAGAAACTAAGAGAAAACAATTTCTATTGTAAACTGGAGAAGTGCGAGTTCCATCATGAACAGGTTAAATTCCTGGGCTATGTAATTTCCACTGCTGGATTTCGATGGACCCAGAGAAACTTTCGGCAGTCCTACAGTGGCCCCGACCCGTGGGTTTACGTCCTCTGCAGCGTTTCCTGGGCTTTTCCAACTATTATCGGAAATGTATTCGTAACTTCTCGTCTCTGGTCAAGCCCCTGACTGCTGTGACCAGAAAGGATGGTAACCCACAGAGTTGGTCTCTGGAGTCCATTAAGGCCTTTGAGAGTCTCAAGGTTGCCTTTGTTTCTGCTCCTGTGTTGGCACTTCCTGATCCTACGTTGCCTTTTATCCTAGAAATTGATGCTTCTGAGTCTGCAGTTGGTGCCCTTCTGTCTCAACGTCCTAACTCTGAGATCGCTATGCATCCGTGTGGCTACTTTTCCAAGAAATTGTCACCTGCATAGTGCAATTACGAGATTGGTGACAGAGAGCTGTTGGCGATCATTTTTCTGAAGAAGTACGCGGAGGCGTACGAAACGTCAACGCAGCCCCTGCAGGGCTTGTCAGCAGGCCTTCAACATGCTTCCTTTTCCAGCAATGTAAAAGGGTTTCCCTGTGATTTGCATACAGCACCATACTTCACAAGCTAATTCTGCATCAGCAATTGAATGCAAAGTTCCTGGTTCCTGGTCTCTTCCTAACCATGTGACCGGTCATGTGATTAGACAGTCTGCAGTGTCTACTATTGAGGAGAATGGTGTGCTGTGACTACACACTGAATGTTGCTCTGAACTGACTGTGAGCCGCTCCATGCCAAACAGCAAGACAGCAGAGTCTGAGGACATCCCCAGTACTTGAAAGAGGTGAGAGCCCAATGGGCAGTTTCTCTTTCCCTCCTTACCTGCTTATCAATAGTCTTTGCATCTGTTTGCCATTCACCCTCCTGCATGGATTGACACACTTGAAACTGATGAACTGTGAAAATATCATCCTGGTCCAGATTGGAAAAGAGACTAAGCCCTTTCTTTGGAGTGGTTTGTCCTTTGCTCCTTTTATGCTGTATTGAGGAAATAGTGTTTGTGCACTGGACATACCTAGTAACAGGAACGCTGGTCTTTCCATTTCCAAAACAACTGGTGTAAACACACATTTAGTGCACTGAGGTTGGAAGCTGCTTGTGGAGGATTTCCTTCTAACAGAGGTTTTTTTTTAAAAAACCCCACCTAATTCAGCTATGTAAGGTCCTGTCTATGTGGATATATGTGGGTTTTTTTTTTTTTTTTCTCAGTACTGCTCAATCTGATGCACAGTTAATACTAGACCACATAAGACTTGATATCCCATCAGTAGCTTACTCCATGTAATGTTTGGTGCAATACTTTTTTCTTTGGATTCAAATGGACACTGCATGCGTTTTTGGCCTGCAGGCACGCTCTGCAGTTTTATTCATCAATGTTGCAGCATGGTTTTTAATTTTGGTTTAGTGTAGTGAGACGGACTGTGTTATCTAGATACATTGTTTATCTTACATATATTTGGAATTTTTTGTATATGTAAATACCCCCACCCCCCCTACCCTTAATAAAGCCTTTTTGCATTTTTGTACCATAAGCCGTAGTTGACCATTCCCCTTTTTTGCTTTCTGGGGACTCCCTTGTCTCCTCTTTCTGTTGTTGATATAGTGCCATTGCTTTTAGGGCAGGTATCCCGTCACATATTGACGAATCGGCTGGTACTCTATTTGCTGTTTGCTACTTTGGTGAGTGTGGATTCAAGGACCTTTTACCCCCCATTTTTTGATCATTTTAGCCCGGAAAGAATGGAGACATCTCCTTGAAGGTACCACTTTGCCGGTTCTCATACTTACTGACCATAAGAATCTCACATTCTTGTCTGAGGCTAAGTGCCTCTCTCCAAGAAGGGCGTGATGGGCTCTTTTCTTGTCGAGTTTTAATTACATTGTCTCATTCTTGAAAGACAAAAACAGAACATTCCATAGCTCAACTCACCAACCAGTCTGCCAACTGACCAAATTAACCTGTCCAACAGTCTGCGTTAAAGCACATGCATTAAATGGATAGATGAGGGGCAGGTGGGCCTAAAGGCAGCCCAATCCCCCTTAAAGGAACAGGAGCACACTGGACACCCAGCAAGAGCACAATGACAGCAAAGGTGTACAGTGTGTCCCCGAACCAATATACATCAGTAACAAACAAATGGCCCCTGCCCCCACCTATAACTGGCCTTCACAGCAAGGAGCACATGGAAGGGCTATCACATGAAAGACAAAAACAGAACATTCCATAGCTCAACTCACCAACAAGTCTGCCAACTGACCAAATTAACCTGTCCAACAGTCTGTGTTAAAAACAGGGGTTTAGTTAGCACGCATTTGCAAACGCATGCATAAGCTGCAAGGCCTCTTCACGGCACCCTGTGTATGCTTGCAGTCCTAACGCTACTGAATTTATAAGTGTCTCCACAATGGAAGCACATGCATTAAATGGATAGATGAGGGGCAGGTGGGCCTGGAGGCAGCCCAATCCCCCTTAAAGGAACAGGAGCACACTGGACACCCAGCAAGAGCACAATGCCAGCAAAGGTGTACAGTGTGTCCCCGGACCAATACACATCAGTATACCCGGTATTAAGAATGTAAGGGCTGATGCCTTATCACAACAATTTTCCTCCACTTCCAAGTTGGAGTCGGTTTCGGTTCCTGTGATTCCTCCTGGTCATATTCTGGCTAAGGTTCACACCAGTCTTACTTCTCCTTTGGGTGACAAAATTCTTGCTGCTCAGGTCCATGCTCCTCCTGAGAAACCTTATGACCGCTGCTTTGTTCCAGAGAGTCTCCGTACTGCAGTGCTCCAGACTTACCATTCTCCCAAGGCAGCTGGCCACCCTGGGAAGAATCAACTCGTTTGGGCCATTTCCCAACAATTCTGGTGGCCTAGTCTATGGGCTGATGTAACTGCCTTGGTAGCTGCCTGTTCCGTGTGTGCTCAGACTAAGACTCCACGACACCTTCCAGTGGGCCTCCTACAACCCATACCCAGTGGAGAGCAGCCCTATACCCACCTGTCTATGGATTTCATTGTGGAGTTACCCAACTCCCAAGACACTGTTATCCTTATGGTGGTTGACCGGTTCTCAAAGATGTGACATTGTATTCCACTTAAGAAGTTGCCCACTTCTAAGGAACTGGCTTTCAATTTTTCTCGGGAGATCTTTCGCTTACATGGGCTACCCAAGGTCATTGTCTCGGACAGGGGTAGTCAGTTTGTCTCTTGGTTCTGGCGAGTCTTTTGTGCACAGTTGGGAATTCAGCTTGCTTTCTCCTCTGCGTATCACCCACAGTCTAATGGGACCGCAGAACGAGCCAATCAGTCCTTGGAGCAATTCTTACATTGCTATATTTCTGACCATCATAACAACTGGTCAGACCTATTACCATGGGCAGAGTTTGCTCACAACAGTGCCTTAAATTCTGCTTCCCGATTGTCCCAGTTTATGGCGAATTATGGTTTCCAACCTTCCGTGTTGCCTGACTCGTTTGTTCCGCAGAGTATTCCTGTGTTAGAGGAGCATCTCCGTGGTCTTTGTTCCACTTGGGCACAAGTTCAGGAGGCTTTGCAACATGCTAACGATAGGTACAGACTCCATGCTGACCACAGACGCCTGCCTGGACCTTCCTACCAGGTTGGGGACAGAGTCTGGTTGTCGTCTCGCAACCTCCGACTTCGTGTTCCTTCTTTGAAGTTCGCACCTTGGTTTATTGGGCTTTTTCGTATCCTTCGCAGGATTAACCCAGTGGCTTACACCTTGGACCTAGTATGCGCATCTCAAATGTGTTTCATGTCTCTTTATTGAAACCTTTGGTCTACAATCGCTTTACCACCTCTGTGCCACGTCCTCACCTTATACAGGTTGAGAACCATGAGGAGTATGAAGTACAATCCATTGTTGACTCCCGTAGGTTCCGTGGGCGCATACAGTACCTGGTGCATTGGAAGGGGTATGGTCAGGAGGAACGCTCTTGGGTCTCATCCTCGGACGTACATGCCCCTGTCCTCCTCCTTGATTTCCATTAACTATTTCCCCTCAAGCCCGGTGGTCCTCCGAGGGGGAGGGTTCGTTGAGGAGGGGGTACTGTCAGGGCTGGCCGCTCAGCTGTCGGCTAATTGCCAACTCCCATCTCTCTCCACAGTTACCCAGCTGTTGTTGATTCTGCTCGTCAGTCCTGCCTGCTTAAAGCCGTCCAGTTTACTTGATCTCTACCTTCGCCTTTGTCAACATCACAGAGACTTTCTCCTGCATTCCTGTTGAAGACTTGCTCGGCTGACGTCCCTTCTGGCTCCTGATCCTGCTTGCTGTACTACTATGTTTACCTCTAGCTCTCTGACATTTGCTTGGCTTACTACCCGATCCAGTTACTGAACACTGGCTTGTTTTGACCACGCTTACTCTGTTTACCTTTTTATTATTATTATTAAACAAGTGTGATTTAACTATACTTCTGTCTCGGTCTGATTCATGGTTCGTGATAGGGCATAACTCAAGGCTCCACCCGAGACACAAGAGGTCTCTGCCTAGGACTAAGGAGCAATCCAACCTTCCACAGGAGTTAGGGAGGCTGCATGGGGCAGTCAGAACCTGAATGTCTTCACAGTGCAGGTGCAGTTGGTGGTGAAAGAGCAGCAGGAAGCTTCAAGAGAACTGGGGTGTCAGGAGAACCCCTATACAGAGGTCAGGAGTGTGACTAAAGGCTGGATGAGCTGGGAGAACTAGGAGAGCTGGGCAATACAGTTGGAGGGACTAGTAAGAGGAGCAGCAGTGCTGTGGACAAGGCAGCCAGGTGGTTTGGCATTTACAACTGACTGTTCATTTTGATGGTTGTAAACCCTCAACTAATTTCTATGTGAACTTTTACATTAGTCAGCTGGTGGGGATTCCCCTCCTCCTGGTTCTCGGATGTCACTTTCAGCGCTCTCCTCCCCCTCGTCGAGCGTCACTGGTATCTACACTAGGTTCGTTCTGGGACATGTAACTATTTTGTCCATCTATTTCATGATCTTCTTATCCACCTCTCTCATCTGTTATAGGGTGGACTATTTAGAAGTATTGTTGAGGATTTACCACTGCTCGGCCTCTGTTCCTCTGTAATTTAATACCATATGGGGTCGAATCTGACACATGTAGTGTATCATTCTACCTGATGTCTACTGCAATACCAGTGATACATCTTACCATTACAATTATCCTATGGTTCATTTTTAGCCCCCAGCACTTACTTTTCGCTACATTCTGCCATTCTGTTGAGCTTTACTGCCATGAGTTTTATTTACCCATATAATTATTATTATACCAATTTATTAAGGCTTTTTCTAATAGTTGGCTAATTTATCTCCTATGACATTTTACTTTTATTCTAGGTAATCCTTACTGTCCTTACCTTTCCCCTGTGACAACACCATAGATACTTTACTACTCCACCCAGTGGCTTTTTTATATCCCCGTTTGTGCTACATCGTGTTGTTTTTTAAAATCGCATGCGTTCAATCATCCCACATTATTCAGTAAGTATATGCCTATTGACTAATATTAATATACGCCTTAATATATATGGATTTACTTCCCTTTTATAATTACTATTAACGAAATCAGATTTATTTTGGTTTGCTGGCCTCTCCCCCAAGGCCCTATATTCCTTACACTGATACCTACCTGTTCTGGACGCTTATAGATTCTTTTTACATCCCTTTTGGGTTTTAGGTTACCCGCCTTGGGCTTGCGCCCTCATGCTCCACACACGTGTTTTATCATATTATGCACGCCCCCATAGTATCTTGGTTTGTCGCTCTTCTTTTGCCCGCAATAGAGACACTCAGTTATTGGCCACCTTGGATATAGATTTAACAGCTCACTACATGTATATGATATTATTTTCATTGTCTTATAGTAGCATGTAAGATATTCATGTATGTTCTCTTCTTCCATTTTTTGATAGTCAATATATAAGCTCCTGAAGAAGCGCTATCAGCGCGCAACATGTAGAGTGAATTGTTTCTATTTGAACATCATCACACCATCTACCTGTTTTTTGAACCATACTCCTGGATTTATATAATACATGGAATGACTTTTACTCATCTCCTTGTCTCCTTGTAGTTATTATTGGTTCTGTACAGTAGCGGTATTGTATATCTTATATTGTATCATTCAATGTGGGTTTTTAGAGATCATGCATCTTTTATGTTTATATTTGAATAAAATTATTTTTGAATAAAATTATTTTTGTATAAAATATTTGTTGACTGTGCCTAAAAAGTCCAAGCCCTACTCTCTTTTGCTATTCTAAATTTATAGGACGTGGCACTTTATACTGATGATGTATCCACAGTACCGCTCTGTGGCTTGATACAATTAAGTATTTCATTAAGTTAAGAGACTACCAATGAACGTGGATCCAAAAAGCATAACACCACTGACCATCAATGTAAGTGTTGGCTGGGGTAGGGGAGCAGTGTGGTGTGCGATTCAGTGCATCACATGACTTGCCTTTTATTTTTTTATTCTAAAGTGTACAAAACATACATTTCATTCATGGCAATTCATGGCATGATGCGCTGCCGGTTCACATGTCATGTGAATTGGATGCAGTTCAAAATGCATCCAATTGGCATACACTGTATGTGAACTAGAGCTGCACGATTCTGGCTAAAATGAGAATCACGATTTTTTTGCTTAGAAGATAGATCACCATTTTCTCACGATTCTCGCGGCGTAACATCATCTTTCATATTAAAACAAAAAAAAAATTGGGATAACTTTACTGTTTTTTTATTTCTTTTTTTATTCATTGAAGTGTATTTTTTCCCAAAAAATTGCGTTTGAAAGACTGCTGGGCAAATACAGTGTGACATAAAATATTGCAGGAATTGACATTTTATTTCCTAGGGTCTCTGCTAAAATATATATAATGTTTGGGGGTTCCAAGTAATTTTCTAGCAAAAAATATTGATTTTAACTTAAGAAACAAGTGTCAGAAAAAGATATAGACTTTAAGTGGTTAAACTTCCTGCATTTACATGTTGCTTAAAAACTTAGCAGACTGCCTGGATTTTTTTCTTTATACACAGAAGTTTCTCTTTGATCTAAGAAGGAAGAGTTATACTTGGCAGACTGCCTGGATATTTTCTTTTGATGCTGAGTGAGCAGAAAAGTCTCTCTATGAAAGAATCGGCAAACTCTGCAATATAGATCGTCAGGGGGGTTGAATCGAGATCATGATTTTTTCATGATGTGTTTGGCCCCATAGTCTTTAATAGAAACTGACTTTAGCAGAATAATGCTGGTAAAACGCTTGAATAGCAGCTCTCCACCCCTAATTTCCTCTCCCTCTCCTCCCCCAGTGCTTTCTATTGGCTAAACAAAAACGCTTGAAGCTGTAAAATGCTTGTAATACACTTCTTAAGCGCTTTAAAAAAGCTTATAAAAATCTGCAAAAAAAGCTTAAAAAAACGGCAGTAAATCGATATAGACAAGAGTCTTTATTCCTAGAGTCCTAGAAAAGGATCAGTCCATAGGTGCAGCCTCTTGTACAGCCCTGGCCAGACGTTTTTAGAATGGCACAAATATTAATTTACAAAAAGTTTGCTGCTTCATTGTTTTTAGACCTTTTTATCACATTTTCTATGGCATACTGAAGTATAGTTACAAGCATTCCATAGGTGTCAAAGGTTTTTATTGACAATTACATTAAGTTTATGCAATAAGTTGATATTTGCAGTGTTGACCCTTATTTTTCAAGACCTCTGCAATTGGCCCTGGCATGCTGTCAATCAACTTCTGGGCCACATCCTGGTGGCAGCCGATTCCTGCATAATCAATTCTTACAGTTTGTCAGAATTTGTAGGTTTTTTTTTTTTTGTTCGCCAGCCTCTTGAGGATTGACCACAAGTTCTCAATGGGATTAAAGTATACCTAAAGGCAAAACCTTTTTTTTGTTTTAGATAGAGTGAAGAGGGATTAGAGCATCTGTCAGTTTTTTTGCTGTCTGTGTCCCCGTTGAGGGGATTCACCCTCTCTATTTGTCCTGTTTACCATTATCACTGAAAGTGAAAGTAAAAGAAAATCCCAAATTTTGTGTTGTCCCCAGAAAAGTAATAGAGGGGAAATCTTTCAAAGGTGGCACTAGTTAAAGAGTACTGGAGGTCCCCAAGTAATTCCCTTAATATGCAGGGTTTTCCTAACGCTCCCTATTTGGGTATGGGACAGGAAGTGAATGGAAATCTCTGCAATGGGACAAAGATGGTGAAAAAAATCTGACAGGGGTTATAATACTCCCTTGCCCTATCCAAAATTAAAAAAAAGTTTTGCCTATAGTTCTACTTTAAGGTCTGGGGAGTTTCCAGGCCATGGACCCAAAATTTAGATGTTTTGCTCCCCATGCCACTTAGTTCACTTTTCCTTATGGTGAAATGCTCCATCATGCTAGAAAAGGCATTGTTTGTCACCAAACTGTTCTTGGATGGTTGGGAGAGGTTGATTTTGGAGGAGGTTTTTGTACCATTCTTTATTCATGGCTGTGTTCTTAGGCAAAATTGTGAGTGAGCCCACTCCCTTGGCTGAGAAGCAACCCCACACATGAATGGTCTCAGGATGCTCTACTGTTGGCATGACACAGGACTGATGGTAGCGCTCACCTTTTCTCCTCCTGAGAAGGTTTTTTCGAAATGCCCCAAACAATCTGAAAGGGGATTCATCAGAGAAAATAACTTTACCCCAGTCCTCAGTAATCCAATTCCTGTACCTTTTTCAGAATATCAGTCTGTCCCTGATGTTTTTCCTGGAGAGAAGTGGCTTCTTTGCTGCCCTTCTTGACACCAGGCCCTCCTATCAAAAGTCTTCTCCTCACTGTGCGTGCAGATGATGTCTTCTTCACAACAATTAAACCACTCTCTGTGAAGTTCTTGATGATCTGATACATGGTTGATTTACAGTAGGTACAATCTTAACAGCAGCAACATCCTTTCCTGTGAAGTGCTTTTTGTGCAAAACAATGATGACTACACGTGTTTCCTTGCAGGTAACCATGGTTAACGGAGAAAGAACAATGATTTCAAGCCCCACCCTCCTTTTAAAGCTTCCAGTCTGTTATTCTAACTCAGTCATGATTACAGGGTGATTTCCAGCCTTGTCCTTGTCAACACTGACACCTGTGTTAACCAGAGAATCACTGATCAATGTTAGCTGGTCCTTTTGTGGCAGGGCTGAAATGCAATGGAAATGTTCTTTGGGGGCTTAAGTTCATTTTCATGGCAAAGAGGGACTTTGCAATTAATTGCAATTCATCTGATCACTCTTCATAACATTCTGGAGTATATGCAAATTGCCATCATAAAAATTCAGGCAGTAGACTGTGAAAATTAATATTTGTGTCATTCTTAAAACTTTTGACTAGGGCTGTACAGTAATCCAATGTCCAGTCCTGTGGTACTAGAGGCAAGTAGCCCCTGTCATTCTCTGCTCAGTGATCCATCCCCTTAGGGAGAAGAGACAATCTCAAGGTTCCAAACTATTTAACAGTCCTCCCAACCACCAGCTAGGCACACCTCTCAAGGGATTGGCTGGGCCCAGCTCAACATTCCAGCTAGTCATTTAAATTCCCCTTCCCTAAACGCTAGAAACTTCTTCTAGATGCAGGAGGAAACAATCAAACTCCCAGTCAGTGAAGCCCTGAGCAGACAAAAAAAAACCAATAACTGCTCCTCTGGCTATAGCAGGAGCCAAAAAACTAAATTTGCCTAGCAGCCTGACTAGGAGGGGGTTACAAGATGAAGAAAAATGTTACGCATTTATACACATATGCACGTTTACCTGCCTGTATTCGTGTTTACATAAGGTCTTTACAGATCATTTTAGTCACGATCTTTCTGTCAACAAGATCAGTAAATTATTCAGTCTGTGTGCAAGAGGCCTTTAACACTTTCTGCCCATGCTATAGCTGAAAGACGGCCGCGTGCACGCCTCCAGCATGCCCTCTGTGATTACTGTGTGCTGATCACAGATCGGGGTAAAAGCAAGTAAGTACATTGTTTACAATGATAATCGGGGCACTGATCATCAATGCCCTGATTATCAGTGCAGTTTATTAGTGACCATCAGCGCAGTTTATCAGTACCCATTAGTGCCTCCTCATCAGTGCAGCTTATCGGTGACCATCAGTGCTGCCTCATCAGTGCAGTCCCATCAGTGCACCCCAGTGCAGCCTTATCAGTGCCCACATGTGCCAGCTCATCAGGGCCTATGAGTGCAGCCTCATCAGTCCCCATCAGTACAGCCTCATCAGTCCAGCCTCATCAGTCCCCATCAGTACAGCCTCATCAGTCGCTATCAGTACAGCCTCATCAGTCCCCATCAGTACAACTTATCAGTGCCCACATGTGCCAGCTCATCAGGGCCTATGAGTGCAGACTCATCAGTCCCCATCAGTACAACTTATCAGTGCCCATCCATGATTCTTCAACATTGTGTATCAGTGCTGTCTCATCAGTCTCCATCAGTGTGGTCTCATCAGTGCAGCTTTATCAGTGCCCACCAGTGCAGTCTCATCAGTGAAGTAGGAAAATTACTTATTTGCTAAATTTTATAGCAGAAATAAAGAAAATGAGTTTTTTTTTGTCTTTTTTGTTTGCTTATATGTAAAAAAAAAAAATCCAGTGGTGTTTAAATACCAAAAAAAAAGCTCTATTTGTGTGAAACAAATTATGCAAATTTTGTTTGGGTACCGTGTTGCATGACTGCGCAATTGTCATTCAAAGTGCTACAAAATGGAAATTTGGCCCGGGCAGGAAAGGGTAAAAGTGCCTGGCATTGAGGCGGTTAAACCACTATACACTAAATAGGTGTAGTTTCGGCAAACAGTAGTACTAATTTATGTAATACATAATGATGATATAAAACATGCTCCTACAGGAATATATATGAAAATTCTTCAAAAAAAGTAAGAGGTACGTTAGATCTGTACAGTCTATACATGGAGCTAGTAACGCTATCTAGAAAGCAAACGGCACACGCTACGCAACTGTTACGAGTTTCCAAAAACGGGCGTGGACACCAGACTGACAGAGAAGACAGGTCCGCTTGAACGACAGACGGCGCAGCCAGTAACATTCAGCCATAACACATAGCTCAGCCAGTCAGAGTGAGGCGGGAGCAGAGTGGGGGCGTTGCTTGCCCGTGTTGTGGTAGTGGTACGGAGAGAGAGAGCAGCACGATGTGTTGGGCGGGGCTTTTTGCGGGTGTGGGCGTGTCCTAGGCTGCAATCACTAGTAGTGCCCACTTGCTTGCGTGTCGGGGAATTTGAATGGTGAAAGCGGCCGTGTCGGCTGGCTGAGGCGGGTGAGGTGACGGTAGAATCAGCGGCACCAAATCTTCGGTTCTCCCCTCGTGGTTACGTCACTGTGTGAACGTCAGACATCTCACGTCAGAGGCTGCACCGCTGGAAGGCGGCTATCTGTCATCTCCATCTTACAGTAAGTGCGTACAGCTCGGAGCTCTCCCTGTTATATTCCATACGGCTTCTATGTGTATATGGCGCTGTGTGTGTGCTGCTCAGTGTTCATTCGGAGCTCCATAACCCTCCACTGACTACACAGACAGACAGAGACACAGACAGACACACACCGGGGGTTAAAGGAGTTCACATGTACGCTCTGCTTCCTATTGCCACGGAGGGGACAGGCACATGTATACAGTATATACACTCAGCACACTGGAGTCCTGCATTGGATCTCATTGTAGGAGATGTAAGGGACAATATACAGTGCTGTGCCACTGGGATCTCTCCTCATCCATATTGCTGCTCTCTCTGACACACACGAGCTCACTCTCTTTCTGCCACGCACTCTCTTGCTCTCTTGTTTCTGGGGCGCGCTCTCTCTCTTGTTTCTGGGGCGCGCTCTCTCTCTTGTTTCTGGGGCGCGCTCTCTCTCTTGTTTCTGGGGCGCGCTCTCTCTCTTGTTTCTGGGGCGCGCTCTCTCCTTTTTTTTTTTTTTTTATGGTGCACGCTCTCTTGTTCCTTCACATGCTCTCTTCTTAATGGCACACTCTCGTGCTAATTTATGACATGCGCACTCTCTTCTCTATGGCATGCGCGCTCTCTTGCTTCTTAATGGAGGCGAGTTCTCTTTATAGTGCGCTCGCTTCTTTGTTGCGTACGCTCCTGCTTTCTTCTGTTACGCACTATTGCTTTCTTTCTGTCGCACGTGAGCTCTAGCTTTTCATCTCTCTCGCGCACTCTCCTTTCTGTTGCACATGCGCTCTCGCTGTCTAACTTCTGTTACACAGGCTCTCTTGTTGTTTCTTGTGTGCGCACTCTCTCCTTTTTTGTTTCTTGTGCGCGCTCTCTCCTTTTCCTCTGCGCACTCTCTCCTTTTTTGTTTCTTGTGCGCGCGCTTTTTTTTTTTTTTTTTGTTTTTGTTTTTTTGCGCTCTCTCTCTTTTTGTCACGCGCTTACAATCTTCTCTCTTTTTTCTGTTTAGCCACTCTTGCTTTCTTTTTGTTGCATGTGCACTCTCGCTTTTCTTTCTGTCGCACTCAATCGCTCTCTCGCTTTTTTTTTTTTTTTTCGCCCACGTGCTCTCATTCTCTCACTGTTCTGTCACGTGTGTGCCCTCTCTCATTCTCTTTTGTCTGTTACAAGTGCGCTTTCTCTCTCCTCTTTGTGTCATGCGCGCTTTCCCTCACTCTTGTGCTCTCTGTCGTGCTCCTGCCCACGTCTCTTACCCACTCTCTTGGTTACTTTCGCTGGCAATCTGGGGTGGATGCTTCGTGGTTTAATTTATATACTTTTGTAGCTACGATGGTTCTTATTTGACTTTTATTAGCATCATGTAGAGCTGCACGATTCTGGCCAAAATGAGAATCACAATTTTTTTGCCTAGAATAAAAAGATCACGATTCTCGCGACGTAAAATCTTTCACGATATACAAAAAAAATTGTGCTAACTTTACTGGTTTAGTGTTTTTTTTTTATTTTTTTTTTTTTTTTCCTAAAAGTAATTTTTTCCAAAAAAATTGCATTTGAAAGACCGCTGCGCAAAAACAGCGTGACATAAATTATTGCAACAACCACCATTTTATTCTCTAGGGTCTCTACTAAAAATATATATACTGTTTGGGGGTTCTAAGTACTGTATTTATTGGCTTATAACACTCACTTTTTCACCACGAAAATCCGGTACAAATAGCGTGTGCGTGTTATACGCCAATACTTTAATTTTAGCTGCCTGATAGGGGACAGGGAGGGGGGCAGGGCGAGCGCCGTCAGATTACATACAGCGAGAATCTCCTGTTTACTTGGCGGCCTCTGTAATAGGTAGTCCTGTCTCCTGGGCCGCCATTGGACCACTGTTCTGTCTATCATAGGAGATTCTCACTGTATGTAATCTGTTGGCGCTCATCCCGCCCCCTCCCTGTCCCCTCTGGGCTGCAGATGGGCAATGGTGAGGCTGCATTGATGGCACTTGTGAGGCTGCATTGATGGCAATGGTGAGGCTGCAGATGAGCATCGATCAGGCTGCATTGATGGCACTTGTGAGGCTGCAGATGGGCACTGACCCTTATTTTGCTTCAAAGTTCCTTATTTAAAATTTAAGTTCTTTTTTCCTGAAACTTCCCTCTTAAAATGAATATGTGTGTTATACGCCGATAAATACGGTAATTTCCTAGCAAAAAAAGATTTTAACTTGAAACCAACAAATGTCACGAGAAGGCTTTAGTGTTTAAGTGGTTAAACTTTCATCACTTACAAACAAAGTCTATTCCATTGACAAATTGTTACAATGTTTATACTTAAGTTCAACTGATAAAAAAATTCTTGGCAGACTGCCAGGTCTTTCCTTCCTTTCTTTTGACAGCTGTGGCTTCATTAGAGCAGAGAGAATTCTTTGCATAGCAAGAATCCTGAAACACTTTAGTCAAGATCGCAACAGGGAAAAAAAATCGCGGTAACGATTCTTGACGATTAATCGTACAGCTCTAGCATGATGGTTTACCCTCTAAATCACTTGTTTGTTGAAAGAGGCATTGGTCATTATTGGATGATTAATCCTATGAATACTTTGGTGTAAACCTCACTTTTTTGTGACAGGAACCACTTGACAAGTTTCTGATGCAGCAAGAACGCTCTCTACTTGTTCCTGCTGAACACTGCTTTATAGGAAATGGAGACACAATCTGAGCTATGTGCTGATTGGAAATCATCCTATAGATCTAAATCGACTATTTATAAGTGTAGTGGTACCCACAAAGGAGCCGCTGTAAATTTTACTGTGTGTGTTTTTTTTTTTTTTCCCAACTCAGTGCAGAGGCAGCCAGGCACACAGCAACAATCCACTCACTCTGGCTCATTGAATAGTCTAGGGCAGGGATATGCAATTTGTGGACCTCTAGCTGTTGCAGAACTACAAGTCCCAAAAGGCCTAGTAAGACTCTGACAGCCACAAGCATGACACCCAGAGGCAGATGCATGATGGGACTTGTAGTTTTGCAACCGCTGGAGGTCCGCTAATTGCATATCCCTGGTCTAGGGGTTTTTCTTTTTATATTTTATTCCTGGTAGAAACTTGGAAGGGATTTAGGGGGTGATATAGAATACTCAAACACTTGACCATGGTACTGCAGAGGACCGCTCTCTCTGTAGACATCAGCAACAGTCTTTCAGTCTCTGTTGGGAATCATGTGATAGCTTGCAGAATAGGTATAGGTTAGGGCTGCATGATCGTTAAAGAATCGAAATTGTGATTATACTCTCCTCCCGATCTTAAAACAGATTGTTATATACAATATTCATTTGGTGATGAGATCTCTCATATAGGAATCCTAACTTTTTCCTGTGATTTATTGTGTACAGTTCTGTTCGTTGAGTAAACCGCCTGGCTCTTTGGCCACAACTTCAGGTCTTGGCCTATCTTTGATCAGCTGGGTTACATAACATGCAGATGCTGTTTTAGATTTGTGCAAAGGAAAGCATAGGAGCTAGCGTGGATTTGCCAGCAGATATTCAAGCTGATCATTGATTTACTAATAAATATACCAAACTGTATGGCTAAGCTGAAATTTAGCTCTTGTATTAGTTTGTGGCTCTCTTCTGAAATGCCATTCTTCTCTACCCAAGGAGCATTACCGGCAGAATGTCCGACTAAACATATATCAAACCCTTGTGGGCCAAATCTGGCCTACCAAGCCTTGTCATGTGGCCCTCGCACCCAGTTTTGCAGCCGGAACTTGGCAGAACTCCATTCTGCCACCTTCATCTTCTACCTCCCGCTCCCCTATGTCACTTATAAACACAGAAGCCTTCTGTGTTGACAAGGACAGTTTTTTGCTCTCGCTCTTAGATCTAACAGATTCCTGCAAGCAATGCATGACAGGGACAGATTTCCAGAATCTGAGAGAGAGTGATCTCCCTGCAAGGTAAGGCAGAGCCGCCTACACATGGAGGTACTAGAGCGGGACAAGGTAGAAGAGAGGGATGCAAGGACGTGTTTGGGAGGGGATGGGGGGGGGGGTGTTTGCACTCTGTACGTAGCACACCCCAGATACAACCGCCTCTGAGGGCAACCATAATGCTTATGCGGCCTGCATTGAAGTGGAGTTTGGCATCCCTGTCCTACCTCATTCACTCAGCACTTCATTTTCACAGGAGTGCTGGATATCCATTTTTATTCATTCATGCTTGCCTTGTGCATGGCATTGAAAGAATCTTTTAAATGTCAGATACGTAAAAGAAGACCTTATCTGCTAAAATGTTGTCAGCTATGAAACCTAGAATAATAAAAAAAAAAAAATCTATAAACTTATTTTTTTGGATTGATGGTTGCACTAGATTTCAGGAAATGAGGTGGCCCGGGAACTAGTGTTTTTAATATGTTTTGGATATGTCTTTTTTTTTTTTTTTTTTTTGTTTTTTGACTCTTCTCCAGCATTGTTGTGTTCTTACTCTTATACAGCGCAGAATGTGATGTGTTTTATATTTAAAGTGATACTAAAGTCTGCTTTTTTTCTTTAAAAATAATAAACATGTTATACTTACCTCCTCTGCGCAGTGGTTTTGCACAGAGCAGCCCAGATCCTCCTCTTCTCAGGCCCCTCCCTCCTGCCCCCACAGCAGGCAGCTTGCTATGGGGGCACCCGAGCCAAGCCGCTGCTCTGTGTGTCCATTCAGACACAGCCATGGCTCAGCACCGCCCCTCTCTCTCCTCATTGGCTCACTGACTTTGACAGCAGCGGGAGCCATTGGCGCCGTGCTGCCGTCTCAGCCAATGAGGCAGAGTCCCGGGTAGCCAAGTCTCTCTCGTGCAACATCGCTGGCTCAAGATGGGATTAGGGAATCTGAGGGGGGCTCCTGCGTACAGAAGTTTTATATCTTAAGGCATAGAATGCCTTAAGATATATTAAAAAAAAAAAAAAAAAACTCTGACTTTACAACCACTGTAAAACACTGGTGTTCTAGAGCAGCATTTTTTTCTGGAGTCTCAAGCATCAGTGAGAGATTTCTGGATCAAAGTTTCCTGTTATTGGAATATAGGACAATTGGTTTCCAGAACCCAAAAGAGTAAGGATCACCTCTAATGTTTTGGGATCTTAGAAGCTTCTATCCTCTGTCTGTCAGTCTGCACCTATCCATCAGTAGAGAGATGAATAGGATTTATACATCGGCTTGTGATTTCCTTTTCATTTTCTCTTCGTCAGTAAAATAACATGATTGTACTTCACAACTTAGAAAAATGATTTCAGTTGACTTATGTAGGAGAGCATTGCATTGATGAAAAGTTTTGCAAGTTTGTATCATAAATATTTTCGCTAATGGCAATTTTAACTTTAAAAGTTATGTAGCTTTTTATGTTTTAACAAGAAAATGTATGTTTTAAAAAGGTCAATCTGTGCTATTTATTACACAGGGGTGTGTTTATATTGAAGTCAATGTGGATTTTTTCATACATTCATTTGTGGTGGATCAGTCACCATATTTAAAAATGCATGTACCAGGAAGATTCACTTTGAGTGAATGAATGTCAGACTGACTGACTGTTCAAATAATCCCCTTAATATTCTAATGGTTTTAATTTTAACTCCATTAATAAAAAAATGGCATGTAAAGAGTAAATTGATGCTAAGCCAACTCCTGCAGCTTTGTCCTGTCTTTGAAGATTAATGTGACGTTTTGGAATCTGCCCCAAGTTTTGTATGAGGTTATTGCCTCTTCCTTTCTCATGCTGTTAAAGGTTCATGGGTAGTTTCATCCAATGATGAAAGTACTAGAATTGTAAACCAAAAATAGTCTCCACTTTGCAGTCTTTGTGCATTGGAAGCTTGGAACATATGTGGATTTAGTTTTGCTTCCCTTTTTTTTTCCTTTTTTTTTTTTTTTTTTTTCTTCCGATATTTGAAGTGTCAGACTGTCCTTCCTTCCGTTATTACTTTATTAAAAGTTTATGTGCTATGTACATATTTTCATTGTGTATATTGTATGGTTTGCTATCAATAACTCTACATTTTGGTAAAACAAAATGCTACTTTTCCAGTTTTATTAATGAAATTCATAATAAGAACATACTTAAAATGTTTGTGAAGGCTAACGTTTCTACCTTCATGTATTCTTTGCATGTAGGTAAAAAACCTTTTGTGAGCTGCCCCCTCTTTATCCAGCAATTGTGCACGGGAGCCTGGTCTCTTTCTCTTTCTCTCTCTCTCTCTCTCTCTCTCTCTCTCTCTCTCTCTCTCTCTCTCTTTCCTCTCTCTCTCTCTCTCTCTCTCTCTCTCTCTCTCTCTCTCTCTCTCTCTCTCTCTCTCTCTCTCTCTCTCGATCTCTCTCTCTCTCTCTCTCTCTCTCGATCTCTCTCTCGATCTCTCTCTCGATCTCTCTCTCGATCTCTCTCTCTACGATCTCGATCTCGATCTCTCTCTCGATCTCGATCTCTCTCTCGATCTCGATCTCTCTCGAATCTCTCGATCTCTCTCTCTCTCCTCGATCTCTCTCTCTCTCTCGATCTCTCTCTCTCTCTCGATCTCTCTCGATCTCTCTCGATCTCTCTCTCGATCTCCTCGATCTCTCTCTCGATCTCTCTCGATCTCTCTCTCGATCTCTCTCTCTCTCTCTCTCTCGATCTCTCTCTCTCTCTCTCTCGATCTCTCTCTCTCTCTCGATCTCTCTCTTTTGTGAGCTGCCCCCTCTTTATCCAGCAATTGTGCACGGGAGCCTGGTCCTCTCTCTCTCTCTCTCTCTCTCTCTCTCTCTCTCTCTCTCTCTCTCTCTCTCTCTCTCTCTCCTCTCTCTCTCTCTCTCTCTCTCTCTCTCTCTCTCTCTCTCTCTCTCTCTCTCTCTCTCTCTCTCTCTCTCTCTCTCTCTCTCTCTCTCTCTCTCTCTCTCTCTCTCTATACAGCAGCCAATGAGTAGATGGCAGGGGGGCGTAGCCGACCCGAGGCTCTATGTCTTACAGATGCATAGAGCAGGGGCACGGGAGCTAGCAGTGCCCCCATAGCAAGTGGCTTTCTATTGGGGGCACTAGTCAAGAGAGAGGAGCCAGGAGCACCAGTGGGGAGCCTGAGAAGAAGTGGATCGGGGGCTGCTCTGTGCAAAACCATTGCACAGAGCAGGTAGGTATTACACGTTTGTTCTTTTAAAAAAAAAAAAAAAAAAAAAGAAAACTGCAGCTTTAATATCACTTTAAAGTAAACTTGAAGTGATAATAAAGTGCCCAAGCTGCTTGTTGCATCATAGCAGTCACCTATAGGTCCCTTTTCTTCAACCTCAAATTCCAAGATGCACTAACATGCGGGCATTCACCAGATATCCTGGTTGCAAGCCTGATCATCCTCCTTGTATCAATGTTTTGTCCATGCTCACATTTGGCCCATCACTATGATGGGAGACCCCACTAGCCAGTTGAAAGGCTATGCAGTGTGCACCATGAGCATGAATAATAAGAGATCTGATGTGCAGTCACCTGGATCTTCCTATAATGAAGATAGCTGTCCCCACTATCTACTAGTTCTACAATACAAATGCTGGAGGAGACTAATGCCGCGGACTTTCGACGGACTGAACTCTGTCTGACTTTTCAACGGACTTTCAACTGAGTTTCAACGGAGTTCCGGACTCGCGAATCGGACTTGTCTACACACGATCACAACAAAGTCCAACGGATTCGACCGTGATGACGTACGATCGTACTAGAATAAGGAAGTTCATAGCCAATAGCTGCCCTAGTGTTGTTTTCGTTTGTCGGACTAGCATACAGACGAATGGATTTTTCGACCGGAAAGATTTGAAACGTGTTCTATTTCTAAAGTCCATCAGATTTTCAACAGAAAAGGTCCGCTGTAGCCTACACATGGTCGAATTGTCAGTCGGATTCGTTCCAACGAATCAGTTCAGTCGAAAAGTACGGCCGTGTGTACACGGCATAAGGCTCTGTTCACACCTAGGCATTTTTGGGCATTTTTCTGCTCAAAGCCTCAGCTCTAAAAATGCCCAACTAAACAAATCCTATTCATTTCAATGGCCCCTGTTCACATCTGAGCATTCTGTCACCTGAAACAAAACGCCCAGCGCTCAAAATACAGGAGCTTCTTTTTTGGCAAATTAAAAGCGTTTTATTGCTTTTACGTTTGGAAAACGCCTTTAAAATAGCCTAGATGTGAACAGAGCCTAAAGGAATGATGGGGAGCATGTATTTATCATGTTGACTTGTAACTTTTTTTATGTTGAGCTACTTTTACTGAATCGTAGGGTGTAGCTTTGTCAATGGTCTGGTCTTGCACGTTGTTTTCTGACTCCTGGGAGTGAAAATCGTGTCAAAGAACAAGCATCTTATAGAGGAATAAAGTCCTCTACTTACACTTACTCTGAAGTTAAGTGTCCAGAGCCTGTTCATCATGGTATAATGTGCATTTCCCATAACAAACCACAACGAATCTACAGAGCATACTGCAACTTCACAGCTGTTTTACAAAATAAAAATAAATAAATAATAATTTGGAGTGATTTGCTTTATGTTGGCCGTTCAAAATGAATAGGCTTCAGTTAGACCCCTTTCACACTGAGGCGGTTTTCAGGTGCTTTAGTGCTAGAAATAGCCTCTGAATACCGCCTCCCATTCATTGCACTGTTTCTTTTCACACTGGGGCGGTGCGCTTGCGGGATGTTGTGAAAAGTCCTGCAAGCAGTATTTTTTTTTTGGGGTGGGTTGGGAGCGCTGTAAATAGCACTCCCAAAACGCCCTGTCCGTTGCAATGAATGGGCGCCGCAAAAAAAGGACTGTTTACCTCATTTTTTAAGGTAAAAACCGCCCCACTAGTTGCTGAAAAGCAGCCGCCAAAGCGCTGCAAATTCAAGTAGCGATTTAGCGCTAATGGTCGGGTGCTGCAGTGTGAAAGGGGTGTAAATCAGGACACTGTAATACAGGATAAAGCACATTCGTTACTGCAACACAGCCTGGTGTGAATAGGCCCTTTTTGATTTGGAGAAAATATATAAAAGCTAAATAAGGTAGGTGGATATCAATATTAATCCATAAGTAATTCTGAATAATTATAATTCAAGGTTATAGAGAAGTGAGTCAAATCTTGAATTTTCCTTTATACGGTTGTTTTAGTATTGTGTGAAGATGATCTGTTGTCAGTATATACTGCTTTACAATTCCTCACATTAAATGCTTGACAAAGAATGGGAAAAACAAAGTGTGTGTGTTTTATATATCTATTGTCTCCTGTGGTGGTGTATTGACCTTTTTATTAGTGTTTTGTTCCCCAGGTGACATCTTTTTATGAGCTGTGGAAGGCTTGCTACATGGCTCCCTCCATGGCAATCTGACAACGTATCTACCAAGGAGACAGCTGCATTAATAGCTGGCACTTATCTCTGGCTCCAAGCACCTGCACTAGCAAAAGCAATGCAGAGGGTGCGGGGAGTCGTGTCAGATTTCCTGAGACAATAGCAAGCTACTAGCATAGTCCTTTTCCTTGCTACCTGTGTTGTCAGATGGCTCTAGGGGGAGGGGGGTCCTGCCTGACCACGTATTTAGCCTTCCACAGCACATAGAAAGATGGGACAAAATACTACATGTACTGTGTCCCCTGGCAGACAGGACACTATTAAAACCAGAGATAAAATTCTTCTTTAGTTGTATATTTAACAACCCAATGGAAGCAAATAAATAAAAGGTGATCATTGTTGGGGTTTACACATACATTAAATCAGCCAGGTTGAACACTTGTTAAAATGGTCCTTATGTGAAGTAAACAAAACATTTTACATGATAAAATATGTGTAAATGTATAATAATCAGTTGGTCCAGAGATATAAGTAAAGCTAAAGCGGAGCTCCACCCAAAAGGGAAGTTTAACTTTAGCCCCCCCCTCCCCCAAAGTTTGGCATATCATTTTTGGGGTGGGAGGGGGGGTGGATAACTAGTTTTGACAAAGTTCCTTCTCTGTTCGTCTAGGGCATCCGAGTGAAAGTTCTCCTTCCCCCTCCCTCCCCAGAGTCTTCTGGGACACGTCACAGGTCCCAGAAGACTGGGGGACTATTCACAAAGCGCAGCTTGCATATGCGCAGTGGGCAGCCAGCTATAAAGATGAAAGCAGCATAACCGGATGCCCACAGTTAGGTTGCCAGCGCTGGGAACATGAATGGTAGTGAAGAACTAGCCTGGGTGAGGATGGAGCTGGATCTATGGACAGGGAAGTGTCCTTTTTATTAAATGTCAGCAGCTACAGGATTTGTAGTTGCTGACCTTTAGCAGTTAAGATCCCCTTTAAATCCAAATTTGACTGTTAAAGTGAAACTTTGTCCTGCTTATATAAAATGCTAAGCCCATTTTAACCTAATAGACAACTCCTTTTACTAGTGTGAAGAACTGAAAAGTTGGGAGGGGATGATGTCAGGCTTTTACTGGAAATGTTGAGATTTGCATAGAACTTCAGCTGCCTACATCTTGTGATATGATCATCTTGGTATGCTGGTTTTACTGAAGGTAACTTCTGCACATACAATTTTTAATATGCTGAGTTAAAATGAATGGTCTACTTTGTAGACCGAACAAAAAGCCTTGACTGTTTGCTGATGATACAACAGACATAGGTGACTCTAAAATAGTCACCTGTTTTAGAGTTCCTGTAGGTCAGCAGAAAGGAGCTGGGCTAATAAAACGGGCATTTCCCAGTCTGTGGGTTGGGCTGTTTATTGATCAAACAACTTGGTTCAGATGTTTGTCCATTTGAACTTGTTTGCACTATATCCTGTTTGCCGTTCTATTTGCTTCTGTAAAACCATCTGAGTAATGGTAATCACTTAAAGTAGTATGAAACCCTCAGTACTTTAAGCATCATAAAATACATATTTCTTACTAAATTATTAAAATCATTACCCCAGGACTTGCAATTTACAACTTTCAATGCTGCTGACTCCTGCTCATTCAGTGCTGCTTCCCTGGACTTTACAGGAAAGAATTAACAGTGGACAGTGCAGTCTCCATTCGGTCTGTTAGCTTGGAGAAGGAAGGATGGTGGGTAGGGTGATTCCTTGTCAAACTGGCAGACCCTCCACCTGTTTCAGAACTACAAGTCCCATCATTTCTCTGCCCGTGGGAGCCGTGCTTCTAAGGGTCAGCCTTGCAATGCTTCATGGGACTTGCAGTTTTGCAACAGCAGAAGGGCCGCCAGTTTGACACCTGTGTCCTAGACCATAGGGCTGTGTTTTTTTTTTTTTTTTTTTTTATTGATGCACACAGTGTAGGGAGCCACAACTCCCTACATGCAAGGGTGGCTCCAAAGGACGCTGCATGAAAAAGGAGCCTCCCTGAAACAGAAAACCTGGACCAGTGGTCATGGCAAGGGTTAAAAGATGAAGCATTCTAATATTCACTAAGTGATTTAAAATGATACTAAATAGACAAGGGTGAATTTCTATTGCATATACATCGTACAACTGTTTATATATTTTCTTAAAAAGCATTGAAGTACCATTTTTTAGGCTGCTCTGTCCAGCAGTCATTTGATTTTTTTTTTTTTTCTTTTTTTTCCCTGCTTTTTCCTGTCCGCAGGGAAAGATCTGTGGGAGGAGCTTCCAGTAATTTGCTGACGTATCGCATATGCTCATACGTTAGTAGAGGACATCCGCACTCTCATGGTGTGATTGGTGCTGTGCTGATCACATGATGTGAAAAAACAAACAGAATAGAAAATCAAAACCACCAATCCACCAATTCAGATGAATGGGCTGTCAAAATACACCACACGGGAAAAATGTGGAAAATGCACAAGAGTGTGTGCCGCATTACTGTGGGATCCCGGAGTGAACTGGCCCCAAGTTTTCTTCAAAACTGCCTTACTTTTTAATGGCCTTGTAGGTCCCAACAATAGTGCTTGATGCCTGGTGATCTTGATTTCTCCCATGTTGTTCAGGTAGATCACCACTCTAAGGTTGCCTACCCCTGCTTTACATTGTAGAGGAGAGATCTGGGGTCTTATTGACCCCACATCTCTCCATAAAGAGGATCTGTCACTGCTAATTTCTATCACAAGGGATGTTTACATTCCTTGTGATAGGAATAAAAGTGATGAAAACATTTTGTGTAAATTCTTTTTTGAAGCACCCCATCCTCCCAAGCAGTGGTGAACGCATACGTAGGTCACACCCACATATGTAATTATGTTGTTCAAACCAGACATGTGAGGTATTGCCACAATTGTCAGCGAGAGCAATGATTCTAGCACTAGACCTCCTCTGTAACTCTAAACTGGTAACCTGTCGCCTATGGAGATTTTTAAGTACTGTATTTTGGCGCAATTTTAAAGCATGACATGTTTAGTAACTTTTTACTGGGTGTAACAGCATGTTTCATATTTTACAAAAAAAAAATTGGGAGATATATATTCATTGAGGCGTATCGCTGCGCAAATACCGTTTGACATGAAAAATTGCAATGACCGCTATTTTATGTGTATATAATGTTTTAGGGTTCAAAGTAATTTTCCAGCAAAAAACAGATTTTTACATATATGAGAGCAATGTCTGTCAGAATTGGCTGGTAGACAAGTGGTTAATGACACCTGATGGGTTTTACTTCCTCTTTATTTCCATGCAAAGGTAAAGCATATTGGGCTACTATGCATTGCATAGTAGCCCATTATGTGTCACTTACCTGAAACCGAAGCCTGCAATGTCACAGCTGTCCTTTTTAGCAGCGAGCGTCCATCTTCACCCCTCTTCCTTCCGGGGCCGTGAACTCCGGCTCTGTGACTGGCTGGAGTCGCGGGACCTGCCAGTCACGGCATGATCCCTATTAGAAAGGGCACAATGTGCCCTTTCTAAAGTGAACATGCGTAGTCATCGGCGCTCTGCTTTTTTCTGAATATCTCCTAAACCGTGGAGGTTTAGGAGATATTTTAAGCACTTACTGGTAAGCCTTAATATAGGCTTACCTGTTGGTAAAAGTGGTTGTACACGGTGTACAACCACTTTAAGGCTGGGTTCGCACAATTGCTAATTGGATGTGGATTTCCCTGCATCCAATTCGCATAGCAGGAGATTGTGACCGGCTCTCTATGGAGCCGGTTCACACATCTCTGGTGCAAATTGCACAGAAGTCCTGTTCATCTTTTGGTCCGTTTCAGGTCCGAATTTAGCCAAAAATGAGTCCTGAAATCGGACCTGAAACGGTGAATGGAGACACACCAGACCCTTTCTGTGAGCCGCTCCGTGCACCAATCTGAACCCAGCCTTAATCAGGAGCTGACAGTGCTTACAAAGATGAGGACCGCTTTCACACGGCTTTCCGATCAGGTCTGCCTGTCTGTTTTTCAGGCAGACCTGATCGGAGCCTCCGTTCACTCCTGTGGAGTAGCAGATGTCCACGGTGACATGTCTGTTGACAGCTGTTGCAGTCCGATCCTGTCTGTGAAATCCAGATGGATGGTGACCCTATTTTCCATCCGTCTGGCAGATCGGATCGGATGGAAATGGACAGGCGGTCTGTTTTCATCTGATCGCCCCACAGAGGAGAGTCGGACTCTGACAGATCCGTCTCAGCCAATCCAAAATGCAGTTCTGACAAAGCTGTTCGTCTCTAGAGCAGTGATGGCGAACCTTGGCACCCCAGATGTTTTGGAACTACATTTCCCATGATGCTTATCTACACTGCAGAGTGCATGAGCATCATGGGAAATGTAGTTCCAAAACATCAGGGATGCCAAGGTTCGCCATCAGAATGTTTGGAACTCAAGGCAGAAACTTGTAATTGGGGTGCAAGGTCTCCAACTGAAAAGCTTCCACAGGGCAGTCATAGGCCTTGTGTTTCTTCCAGGTTTACTTGTAATAGGATAACATTCAGCACACACATACAATGTTCTTTGAGGCAGATTTGTTGCAGCAACTAAAAATACAACTGCTATGGTAATGTATTTTCTGATTTGTTACTCCAGTCATCTTGAGCTGTTAGAGGAATTCAAGAAGCCGTATATAGGAAGTAATTCAGGAAATGTGAACAATTATTTAATAGATATATGAATGGTTATCAGTTGAATATGATTTCATTGCTATGAAAGGGCAGCTAATATGCAGATGTACTACTTTCCGAAATGACTGTGCTGAGTGTATGTGAGCCTGTGTTCTGTGATACTGGAAGAGGACAGGAATCGATTTGGACTGTTGCAGTTGAGCATTCAGTGTGTGTGTGTGTGTGTGTGTGTGTGTGTGTGTGTGTGTGTGTACATGTGGAGGTTTATTGGCATCTGATCTGACTGCCTTACAGTGCAGCCAGCTGTGAGAGAATTGTCACTTCCTTTCCCCTCCCCCTCATCTCTACTTTACGTCTCACTCATCCATCATCATCTTCCATAGCCCTCTGTGCTGCTCCCCTGAGCTTTGCCTGCATCCGGACTGTAAACATCAGCCAGTATGAGCTTTAGTGGGTGGGAGTAGTGTTAAATGTCCTGCCATCTGCTGTCTAAGTACAATCTCTGCATCACCATCGAGCTCAGTCCCCCCCCAATTCTAATGAGTCTACGAAACACGAGCTCTGTATATCATGAAAATGTATTTATATTTATTCTGCTGACAGGAGTTTACAGTGTTCTACTAAAGAGCGGAAAAACAATGAAATGCATTTTAAGCTGCTTTTAAAAAATCAATTTTTTTTTTTTTTTTTTGTGTAAAATATTTTATTGCAGGTCTGATGTATAGAAACTGGAGGAAAAAGCCAGTTGCCCATAGCAACCAGGAGTTCTCAGATTTCATCCTGACCTGCACTGGGGAAGCAAATGATGGCATTTGGTGCTAGGGGCAAAAGCTGCACTTTAGTCTTTTTTTTTTTTTCTCCTCTAATTCTTATCAAGATTTTAATCATTGACTTTTTTTTCCCCTTGCATTGGAGGATGTAAGTTTGATTATCATCTTTTCTGTCCTGCTAAGATTAGGTATTTCCTGAATGCTGCTTCTTGCTCATCATTCAGTCTATTGTATGGTGGAAGATCCAGGGAGCAATCACATCCTTCCTTACCCATGCTTCTGTAGTATGTTTATGTCTTCATGTTACTTCTAGGGAAGAGCACTTCCTCCTTTGTTTACATACAGTACTGGAAGCTAAAAACTGCTTATCGAACCACTTCTACAAGATGTTTCTGTTACTGTGTAATGGGGAATGTTTTTCTTGAATCATCTGTTCAGTAAAAGATATCATACGTTATCAAACAATGAGCAAAGTAATGCACTGCCATCACTGACCCTCCCAAAGCCAACATTGATATTTGTAGGCAGTGTTTGTCAAACTGTGTTCTCATGTAGAATTACAAACAGCAGATGTTTGAACAGTGGGCTGCCAGGTTTGTCATTTTTTACTGTAATGGCATTCATGATTATATTTTACATTGTTGTATCAAGAATTACTGCCTAGAGTACAACCCGGACATCATGGCCCCTCTTGGATTTCTTAGCTACTTAAACCAATACTTTTATGTGTTTTATGTTCTATATACTTGTTAGGTTGTGCTTACAGTGTCTTTATGACTTAAAGCGGAACTCCACCCAAAAGGGGAAGTTGCGCTTTAAGGACCCGTCCCCCACTCCTCTTGAAGAATTCACAGTTTTGAGGAGCGGGTACCCAATTTTGACACTACCCGCTCCCACTTCCACTCAAACCGCCTAGGCCAGTGATGGTGAACCTTGGCACCCCAGATTTTTTGGAACTTCATTTCCCATGATGTTCAACTACACTGCAGAGGGCATGAGCTACATGGGAAATGTAGTTCCAAAACATCTGGGGTGGCAAGGTTCGCCATCACTGGCCTAGGCCCAGTCTTTTGGGACACGTAACAGGTCTCAGAAGACTTCTTGACCATTTGTGATGTGCAGCGCTGCTCGTGCATGCACAGTGGGCACCTGGCTGTAAAGCGGCAAGCTGTCATAGCCGGGTGCCCATAGTTAAGATGCTGGCGCAGAAGAAAGAAGACGGTAGGTGAAAGCGGGTGGGGTGAATACACCGCTGGATCATGGGACAGCCAGATGAGTGGCTGTTTTTTTAAAAGTCAACAGCTACAGTGTTTGTAGCTGCTGACTTCTAATTTTTTTTTTTTTTTTTACAGGAGACTGGAGCTCTTCCTTAAGAGCCCTTTCACACTGACAGCGTGGGGGTGTCGGCGGTAAAGAGCCACTTGTTTTAGTGGTGCTTTACCGTCATTTTAGAGGTGCTTTTTGGGCGCTAACAGGGCGCTTTTAACCCCCGCTAGCTCCCGAATAAAGGGTTAAAGGTGCCGATGCCAAGGCGCTTTGCAGGCGCTGCCCATTGATTTCAATGGGCAGGGGCACTTTAGGAGCGGTGTATAGACCACTCCTAAAGCGCCTCAAAGAAGCTGCCTGCATACTTTTTTTGACATCCTGCCAGTGCAGCACCCCAGTGTGAAAGCATTTGAGGCATTTTTCAGGTGCTTTACAGGCTATTTTTAGCGCTAAAGTGCCTGAAAAACGCCTCCAGTATGAAAGAGGTCAAAGATTTACTTATAGATTTGGATTGCATGCAACAGTTATCTATTTTTAAGTGTATGAATAGCAAAGCCTTTTTATTTGTGGATGTAGTAGGGAAGGGTTGGAACCCCTTTAACGTTTGTAAATGCTCATGTACACACAGACTAGGTTGACCGCTGGCTGCAGGAAAATGCAAAATGCGGCAAAATTGCACCGTTTTGCGGCCAGCTGTCAAAATGTTCCTATCCTGAACGCGACTCTTCCACGTTCAGGAGAGGGCAGTTGAACCTCCCCTAACCACAGCAGCTTCTAAACTTGTGTAAAAGCCTAATGTGTACATGGACAGATAGGCCTTTATGGAGTTGAGTTTAGGAGCTTTACTGGGTAGAATTCTCTTTCTTTTGCTCTTCTTTTTTTTTTTTTTTTTTTTTTTTTTCTTCTCTCCTAGAAGTCATTTTATGACATCTGGATAATGGTAAAGAAAGTAAACTCTGTGTTGTCATTACAACACATTGGCACCACTCTCTTCACAACACACAACAGCAATGGCTGGTTTGAACAACATTGTCCCAGTATTGTTCAGAAATCTCTTTTGGGTTCTCAGTAGGAATGAGCTCAGGCGTATCTGGATCCTGGTCGGAACCCAATTGAGCAATCCAGCCAGGAGACTTTCACTGTATTTGGCCAACATAAGTGGCCAAGGCATTCACCACCCTGCAGCTGCAAGTATATACCCCCCTTGTGTATGTGCAGTGGCAGGGCAGGTACAAATGACAGCTTCCTGGCAGGAGTGACTAAGTGGGTTTGGACTAGGATTAGAACATGCCTGAGCTCATCCCTTACTACTTCCATTACACAGTGGGTAATGCATCCAAATTGATCAAACCCCGGTTTTGCTGATTAAAAAACTAGATACAAATTATACAGATGACATCCTCTTTTTCTTAGATCTTGTCTGTTCAAACCTTCATTTCATAAAACATGATATTGTGTTTGTGTTGTTTTTATAATAATAAATAGTAAATAATAATCTTGGTATTTGTTGGTTATTTTTGGTATGTGTGGTGTTGTTGGTAGGACTTAGGCTCGATTCACACAGGGGCAACACGACTTCAGCGCGACTTTGTACCGCGGCTTCAGCGCGGCTTCAGCGCGACTTCAGCAAATTACAAGGCGACTTGAAGTCGCCTCCATGACAGGCGACTTTGGCTGTGGCCAATCACAGGGCAATCAGCTCTCTGGGAGGGAGGGGTTTTCCCTGCAAAGTCGCTTGACTTTACAGAGCGATCCGACTTGGAGGCGACTTCCATTGATTTCTATGGTACAGGTCGCCTACCAAGTCGGATCAAAGTAGTACAGGAAGTACGCTCTGAAGTCGGAGCGACTTCAGTAGTGTCTATTAAGACGCTAGCGTTCACTCCCATTGAATCTATTTCTGGGGCGACTTGGGGCGACTTGAGGGCGTACAAGTCGGATCCCAAGTCGCCCCAGTGTGAACCGACCCTTAGGCTCCATTTACACTTGTGCGACTTGTCATGCTACTTTGGACATCAAAGTCTCGTGACAAGTCGCAGCCCATTCTCTTCAATAGCACTCTTTGAAATTGGTCTAATTTGCAGTTGCAGCAACTTTGATCCAGAGAGTGTAAAGTTAGATCAGTCATGCTTTAAAATTGCACTGGAAATCATGCGACTTTAAAGTCGTGCTAGTGTGCATGGATCCTTAAAGTAAACCTAAAACCAAAGCTTTTTGACCCCTGTCAGGTGTGGGTTGTCTAGTTACATCTGTGTCTCATTAGGTAGGTTTTCCTTTACTTTCTGTCTCAAAAATCAGGAAGTGGAGAGGAAATCTTTCCAAAGTGAAGGAATCAATGGTTGATACCAGGGTCACCGAGACTAGTGTTCCCATTGGATGATTTCCCCTCTATTACTTAAATTGGTTGTATCCTACTTTGTGATATTTTTTTTTTTTTTTTACCTGCAGGTAAGGCTTACCTTTAGGTAAAATGAATATCGCCCTGCATGCAGATGCTGATGTCAGCGGCGCATGCGCTCTGAAGGTCCAGCAGTTTGTGGCCAAAATTCAGAGCTCCTTGCCAGAAACGGAGGACTCCTGCGCATGCGTGGGAGTGACATCATCGCGGCTCCGGCCACTCCCAGAGCCACGAACCCGGAAGGAATGCAGAGGAAACATGCCGGCTCCCTCAGCGGTTACCGTTAGGCCATACGGGTGCATCATTCTAAGGAAAGTATTTCATAGTGAGCTAGTATGCGATGCATACTAGCTCATTTATACCTTTTTTGCCTTGCAGTTTTTTTTTTTTTTTGTGTTTTGCATACAACCGCTTTAATGACAACCCAAAAATTAAGATTTTCTTTTATCTTCGAAAGTGAAAGTAACTGTACATAAGAGAGACACAATACCCACACTACATACCTATATAAGTCGTTGCGCACCTCGCACATGGCATTACAGCGGGAGAGAGCGTCGTGTCAACATCGAAAGAAGACCGGAGGGAAGAAGATGACGGAGAAGACCGGGCCACCGATGGCAAAAGAGCGGCAAACGAGCAGAAGATAGCGGAGGAGCCCGGCAGAAGAACCGGAGAGCACGGAGAAGAGGCCGGAGAGTGTGGAGAAGAAGGAAGAGACCCCCAGAGCTGCCTAATAAATTACTTTAAAAACCTGTCTAGTGTGTTGTTGTTTTTTTATTTATTTTTTTTTTTAATTGACACTTTTCCTAGGTGAATGGGTAGGGGTACGATGTATCCCATACTCATTCACCTAGGGTGGGGGGCCGGGATCTGGGGGCCCCCTTATTAAAGGGGGCTACCGGATACCGATAAGCCCCCCGCCCGCACACCCCGACAACCAACGGCCCGGGTTGTCGGGAAGAGGCCCTTGTCCTCATCGACATGGGGACAAGGTTCCCTTGCCCCAAAGCACCAACCCCCCCCATGTTGAGGGCATGCGGCCTGGTACGCTTCAGGAAGGTGGGGGGGGGGGGCGCTCGCTTGTTCCCGCCCCTTTTCCTGACCGGCCGGGCTGCGTGCTCGGATAAGGGTCTGGTAGGGATTTTGGGGGGACCCCCACGCCGTTTTTTCGGCGTAGGGGGTGCCCCTTAAAATCCATACCAGGCCAAAGGGCCTGTTATGCCCTTGGAGGGGTAACCCATGCCAGTTTTTTATTTAAAATTTGGCGTGGAGTTCCCCCTCAAGATTCATACCAAACACAGTGCCTGGTATTGACGGGTATCCAAGTCGGATCACAGTTCATTTAAAGTCGGACGTATGTCGGCTTCAAGTCGCAGGGCAAAGTCGGAGTAGGACGGCTGTCGTGTTGCACCAGTGTGAACCCGGCCTTAAGCACTAAACCTTTTTCTGGTTTCAAGTTAAAATCTTAGTAGACACCCTAGAGAATAAAATGGTGGTTGTTGAAATATTTTATGATGCACTGTATTTGCGCAGTGTTCTTTCAAATGCTATTTTTTTTTGGAAAAAATTACTTTAATGAATTGAAAAAAGAAAAAAAAAAAACAGTAAAGTTAGCCCTTTTTTCTTTCTTTCTTTTTTTTTTTTTTTTTTATATGAAAGACACGAGAGTCGTGATCTTTTTATTCTAAGCAAAAAATTGTGATTCTCATTTTGGCCAGAATCGTGCAGCTCTACCCTGCATTGTGTCCCCGAGGCTGTGAACATGCTCTGTTTGGGGTGTGTTGCTAGAGACAGGGGGTCAGCGGTCATGCAGACTCATAGGGCAGTCAGAGGAGAATGAAAACATCCTTCTTTAATCAGCGCTCGCCTGGACACTGATAAAAGTCACAAGACTAATACTGCTGATGATAAAAGGTATTTAGCAGTTTATATTTACTAAAATAATTGCATTTCCATGGTTTGTGTACTATGACAGACCAGATATAGTAAATGCAGGGTACTGGGTTTAGTAACATATTAATTGTGGCCTGTATTGATCTAGAGCTGTGTCTGGCTGAAAGTCTTCTCTCCCTTCTTGGTTTCACAGGTTCTGCTGTGATGGTAGCGGCAGCCATTGGCTCTTGCTGCTGTCAGTCAAATCCAGTGGGCAGAGAGCATGGGGGGGGAGGGGGTCAGGCCTGAGCTGCAATGTGTGTATGTCTATGAACACACATAGCCCAACATCTGTCCCCCATAGAAAGTGGCTTGCTGTGGGGGCAGACACAGAAGAGGAGGAGGCAAGATCACTGGTGGGGGACTCCCGAAGTGGAGGTTCAGGGCTGCACTGTGCAAGACAATTACACAGAGCAGCAGAGCAGGCAAGTATAAACCACTTTTTTTTTTTTTTCCTTTTTAATATTAAAAAAAAAAAAAAACAGGATTTTACATTCACTTCAAGCTGACCATACACAGTGAATTGGGGGATAATATATACACCCACCTGCCACTTTATTAGGTACACCTTTTTAGTACCTTATTTTTTATTTTATTTATTTTTTTTTTATGGTTCAACTAGATGGACTTGTATTATTTATTTTTTTTTTTCAACCTGACTAACTATGTAACCTTGCCTTCAGAACTGCCTTAGTTCTTCGTGGCATAGATTCAACGAGGTGTTGGAAACCTTCCTCAGAGGCTTTGCTCCATATTCACATGATAGAATCATGCAGTTGCGTCAGATTTGTCTGCTGCACATCCATTATGCAAATCTCCCATTCCATCATATCTCAAAGGTTCTCTATTGGATTGAAATCTGGTGACTGTGGAGGCCATTGGAGTACAGTAACCTCCTGTTCAAGAAACCCAGTGGTGAGTTGATTTGAGCTGTGACATGGTGCATTATCCTGCTGGAAGTAGCCATCAGAAGATGGGTACACTGTAGTCATAAAGGGATGTACATGGTCAGCAACAATACTCGGGTAGGCCGGGGCATTTAAACTAGTGGTGCACCGAAATGAGTTTTTTGGTGCCGAAACCGATAATGAAAATGAAAATACACTAGGCCAAAAACCGAAACCGACCGATACCGAAAATGACCGTTTTTAAAAAATTTTTATACAGGAGATTATTAGAGACTGGGGACATGGTACAGGAGATGGTCAGAGGCTGGGGACATGGTACAGGAGCTGGTCAGACTGCAGTTCCTATGGACGTTAGTAGATAATGGCCGATCGGCCCTCTTACCTGACCCAGCGATACCCCCCCAGGACAAACCAACCCCCCTACATTAGTACAAACCCCCCCCCAGGACAAACCTCCATTAGTAAAGACCCCCCTCAGGACAAACTACCCCCCTTCCATTAGTACGCCCCCCCCCCTCTCCATTACGGTACATAAAAACAGATGGTAGAACAGGTGGAGAACAGATGGCAGCAGATCGCAGTTGGCAGGAGTTAAGACAGAGAGGAGGAGGAGAACACATGTCACTGCAGGCACAGACCTCCCCCTCAGCGACGTCACTGTGCAGCTAGTCTCTCTCCACGCAGTGACAGCCACTCCATTCTCTGGCTGCTTTGCTCTCCTCCTCTGACAGGAGGAGGGAGGGGGGGACAGGCTTGGGAAACACATCGACGGCGACTGGCAGGGAGAGCCGCCTCTCGACAAGGAGAGGAGGATGGAGGGTAGCCCTCTGGCACTTCAGCGCCCCCACCTCTGTGTCGCCCGAGTGAATTGCACCCACCTAGGATCAGCCCTGACGACACCCCCGTAATGAGCGGGGGCCCCGCTCCATTTTTGGCGGCATTATCGGCGTGATTTCTCTTTCGACAAATTGCCGAAAAGGCCATTTTCGGCCGATATGTTTCGGCGGCCGAAATTTCGGTGCATCCCTAGTTTAAACGATACTCAATTGGTACAAAGAGGCTCAAAGTGTGCCAAGTAAATATCCCCACACCATTACACCACCAGCCTGAACCATTGATACAAGGCAGGATGGATCCATGCTTTCATGTTTACACCAAATTCTGACCCTACCATCTGATTGTCGCAGCTGCAATCAAGACTCCTCAGACCAAGCAACGTTTTTCCAATCTGCTATTGTCTAATTTTAGTCAGTCTGTGCGAATTGTAGCCTCGTTTTCCTGTTCTTAGCTGAGAGAAGTGGCACCCAGTGTGGTCTTTTGCTGCTGTATCTACTTCAAGGTTTGATGTGTTGTGCATTCAGAGATGGTATTCTGTTTACTTTGGTTGTAACAAGTGGTTATTTGAGTTACTATTGCCCATCTCGAACCAGTCTGCCCATTCTCTGACATCAACAAGTCCACACAACTGCCACTCACTGGATATTTTCTCTTTTTCGGACCATTCTCTGTAAACCCTAGAGATGGTTGTGCGTGAAAATCCCAGTAAATCAGCAGTTTTTGAAATACTCACACCAGCCCATCTCGCACCAACAACCATGCCCACGTTCCAAGTCACCTAAATCTCTTTTCTTCCCTTATTCTGATGCTCAAGTCGTCTTCCATGTCTAGATGCCTAAATGCATTGAGTCGGTGCCATGTGATTGGCTGATTAGCAATTTGTGTTACCAAGCAATTGAACAGGTGTACCTAATAAAGTGACCAGTGAGTGTAATGACAATGTATAATGAACCATCTGAAATTTGCCTAGTGGGTGGCTCTGTTGGCACCCTCCTGGCTGACATCCTTTGACTGACGGCGGCACTGCATATTTGCCCATTCAAGCTGTGTGTGTGTGTGTGTGTGTATAATATATACATACATACATATTTTTTTGACCCCCTTCCTACCCAGACCAATTTTCAGCTTTCAGTGTTGTCGCACTTTGACAATTGCACGGTCATGCAACACTGTACCCATATGAATTTTTTTTTTTTTTTCACACAAATAGAGCTTTCTTTTGGTGATACAGTGGGGAAAATGATTATTTGATCCCCTGCAGATTTTGTAAGTTTGCCCACTTACAAAGAAACGAAAGGTGTATTTTTTAAATGAAACCGAATATTAACCAAACACACAACACAAATATTATAAATTGAATTGCAGTTTGGTAAGTAAAATAAGTATTTGATTCCTCAAGCAAAACATGACTTAGTACTTGTTGGAGAAACCCTTGTTGGCAAGCACAGAGGTAAGATGCCTTCTTGTAGCTTATTACCAGGTTAACACACATCTCTGGAGGGATTTTGGTCCACTCTTCTTTACAGATCTTCTCTAAATCCTTGAGGTTTCTCGGCTGTCACTTGGCAACTCGACGTTTCAGCTTCCTCCTTATATTTTCTATAGGTTTAAGGTCTGGAGACTGGCTAGGCTACTTAATGATCTTAATGTGCTTCTTCTTGAGCCACTCCTTTGTTGCCTTGGTGGTATGTTTTGGGTTATTGTCATGCTGGAAGACCCATCCACAACCCATCTTCAGTGTTCTGGCTGAGGGAAGAAGGTTCTCATCCAAGATTTTACAATACATGGCCCTGTCCATTATTCGGTAAAGTTGGTCTGCACCTTTAGCAGAGAAACGGCCCCAACGCGTAACGTCAACGTCTCTGAATCATTTTAGATGTTCATTGGCAAACTTCAGACAGGCCTGTACATGTGTCTTCTTGAGAAGGGGAACCTTGTGGGTGCTGCAGGATTTCGATCCATGGGGGTGTATTGTTACCAGTGGTTTGTTTTGTGACTGTGGTCCCAACTCCCTTGACATCATTCATAAGCTCCTTCCATGTATTTTTGGGCTGATCCCTCACTTTTTTTCTCATGATCATCATGGGCAAGCCCCATGAGGCAAAGTCTTGCATGGAGCTCCAGACCGAGGGCAATTGGCTATTTTGCATTTCTTAGATTTGTGAATAATCGCTCCAACAGTTGTCTCCTTCTCACCAAGCTTCTTGCTGATGGTCTTGTAGCCCATTCTAGCCTTGTGCAGGTCTACAATCTTGTCCCTGATATCCTTTGAGAGCTCTTTGGTCTTGCCCATGATGGTGAGGTTTGAATGGAAGAAAGATTCTGTGGACAGGTGTCTGTTTTGTCGTTAGGAACACCTTCCTAAATTGACAGGACTAATCTGTGTATCACATGAGCACATACTGTAGCCAGTCTTATTTTTACTCACTGAACTGCAAATCGATTTCTAACATTTTGTATCATGTGTGGTTTTTTTTTTTTTTTATTTTTTATTTTTTGGTTGGTTGATATTTTGTCTCCTATCATTTAAAATACATCTATGATAAAAATTATAGACCCTTAATTTCTTTGTAAGGGGGCAAACAAAATCTGCAGGGGTTAAAATGGTAATGTTCCCCACTGTATTTAATCACTACTGTGTTTTTTTTTTCTACTTTTTTTGTTAAAGGAAAGACCACAAATTTTGAAATAAAATGTTTTTCTTCGTTTTCTGTTTTATAAAATTTTGCAAACTGGTAATTTTTTCTTCTTCACTGATTGGCACTGGCTTCACTGATGGGCACTGATTGGAATCACTGATAAGCAGCACTGATGGGCATTGTTGGGGGTTAATTATCAGTGCAGATGTCTTCTTTTGGTTACTGGCTCTCTCCTCATGCTGTGACAGCATGAGGAAAGGAATACTGATAACCGGCAAGTGTGTTTACATTGTGATCAGCTGTGATTGGATACAGCTGATTACATGATAAAGAGTCGCTTTGATCATCTCTTTATGCTGATCTGTGATCAGCTGTGTCTGAAGGACACTGCAATCACAGTGGGCGTGGTTCTGGAGGGACGTTATGTGACAACCGTGCTCCTAGCCATCATTCGGCTAGAGCGCGGTCAGGAAGTGGCTACTGTATAGATGTATTATCAGCTTTACAGTGTTGCCCCTCTGTAGCTTTGATGGGCTTATGATTTAACACTCTGGGGTTAATTTACTAAAGGCAAGTAGACTGCAATTTGCAAATGCTCTTGCTGAAGAGCTTAGTAAATAAGGTGAAGCTTAAAGCTGAACTCTATCTTTTCATACACTTTTACATAGTTTGATTGGTCAGCTTGGCCCAAATGAACTATGTCCCTTAACACGAGGGCCGCTGGATGGGATGTGCGGTATAAACTTCCAGTGTTTTACCTGGAACACAGTAAAGTCTATCACAGCGGCGCTCAGCCATTCAGAGTAAGCGATGTATTTTAGCAATGAATACAAGGCTTCCTCTGATAGGTGAGTGAGAGGTTGTGACATCAGCCCGCCTCTCTGGCTCAGCCAATCAAAAGGAGCTTTGTATTCCTTGATAGAATACATCGCTTTCCCTGAATAGCTGAGCACCACTGTGATACTCTACTGTGTATCAGACTGGAAGTCTCGGCTTGAACCCGGAACACATTGCGATTATGCTGTATGTAGTCGCAATACAGTGTATACCGCACATCCAGCGACCTCACGTGTTAGTGAAACTGGCCCATGTAAGGTGTATGAAAAGATGGAGTTCAACTTTGCAAAGATCACATGCAAGAAAAAAAAAAAAGAAAAGATTTTTTTGCTTGCCCATGATTGGATGATGGGAGTCAGCAGAGCTTTCCCTCATTTATTTACTAAGCTCTGGAGCAACTGCACTTGAAAAGTACACAGTCTATTTGTCTCTAGTAAATCAACCCCTTTTGTCTTGCTTATAAAACACTGCTAAAGAGTTTAACTGTAATGGCCTGTATTAAATTAATCCAAAGAGCAAGTCTTCTATGCATGTCCTTGTATTTGCTTATCTAAGCTTAAAGTGAGTGATCCAAGAAGCTGAGTAAAGGAGTGTGAAAAAGCAGATTGTTTTATAATTTGGTAGCAGGGAACCATGAGATCACTTAATCCGGTTACATGCCAACCCGCAATATCACTTGACATGAGTGGGAAGTAACAAGATTACAACCAGTCTATTTAGTATTTTGTTTTTCATATATAGTGGTAGTATTACATTTTTATTTTATGTAATCCCCTTGTGATATAGATATTATATTATCTCTACAGTTGTGCTCATAAGTTTACATACCCTGGTAGAATTTATACATTTTTGGCCATTTTTCAGAGAATATGAATGCTATCACAAACTCTCATGGTTAGGGTTAACAAGATTGGAAGGAGAGTTGAGGTGTCCACCCGGCGGCACCCGCTATGCCAGTCCTGGAGCCTGGATATATAGCAGGGATGCGTGCATGGCACTTCACTGGGGTGTGTGGAAGCGTCTGGGCGGTAGCACAGCTGCCCAAATGCTTCCATCTGACAAGTAAACCCTACTGCAGGCATGTTTAAAAAAAAAAAAAAAAAATCCTACCTGCCTGGACTGCATGGCTGGGGGGATATGAATTGTGCATCCCTGGTCTTGGGGTCTGAGTATTCAGTCTATGTCTTGTACTGTATTAAGGTAAGAGCAATTTTGGCTTACCTGAAAATTCCATATGTCGGAGTACTCTCAAAATTAGGTACCCACTCCACCCCGCCCCCCCTCAAAAAAAGTACAATTTTCTAAAGGGGGAGGGGGAGGGGGGTCTTAAAGTGAATATCACCAGGATTACTATATGGACCACTTATGTATTCTTGTTGTAGTAATTGTGGTGATAAAGTCTCTAATATAGTAACACTATGGGGACAGAGGAAAGTCAGCGCATTTCACACTAACTCAGCGCTTATTTATGGTAACCTATGTATTTCCTCTTGCAACTGTTTTAAACAAAAAAAAAATGAATGAAGAGTTGTCTTACTGATAATTCGATTCCCTTGGCTTTTTATTCTGCTCCAGTGGTCTGAGTACTTCTTGAGTCTCTGATGCAGTGCAAGCATACAGGGTTCATGGTTACTACCTACTTGTTCTGGAATAATTTCTTGGAAAAGCCAGAGGCCGCCAGACAACTAGCATTTCAAAAGTGAATTTGGCTTTGGCAGCCTACATATTACAGGGTTAATTTTGCTTGTCTGTCTGAGAAGTGGTGATGCCAAAAATGATTAGAATTTGTATAAATTGGAGTTTTTTTTTTTTTTATTTTCTATTTTTTTTTTTTTTTGCTCTAGGTGGTTTTAAAGAAGTTACCTGGGCGGTCAAACAACATTTTGTTACATAATATTGTGCATGCACACAGCTCAGACCCTAACAGTATTGAGTCTGTCACTGCTGATCTTGCCTTCAGAAAATAACTGCCCTGGCATAAGCATGCAGATCAGGAGATCTAGCTACAGTGGTTACATAACTGTTGCAAGTAAGCGAGAAACGCCAGACAGCCAGCCAGGTGACAACCTCCTGCTGAAGATGCTAATCAGTAGCAGCAGTTGTATTTCTATTATGCAAGCTATACAATAATGGCAACCATCATAATTTATAACTTGCTTTTGAAGTAGGATGCACATGGAAGGGCATTGAAGATTTCCAAGCACACTAAAGCCTGGTACACACTACTATTTTCTTTTTCTGTTCAGCCTGCTGGGTTAAACGAAAAAAACCTGACAGCTCAGGCGGAGCTGCTGTACCAACTATTTGATGTTTAGTACAGCGATCTCTCCTGCTATGCTATTGTGTTCTGATAGGGGGATGGCCCCCCCCCCCCCCGCCAGAACACTTGGGTCAACGCTCTTAGCCTTTGGGTGAGAGTGCTGATTGGTAGCCAATCGGCCCCTCCGACAGAAGCTGTCCGAACATCTGTTGAACCAGCTGCAGTACACAGGGGCCGAATGTCGGCCGGTTCAATAGAAACAAAGCCTCTTCCTTTAGAGTCCTCAATATTCGTTAACCTGTTGGAAGTCCTGTTGTCCTGTCATGTGATTTGATGACTTGTAGACTGGATGTTGCGGTTTCTGTATGATCTTTTGATGAATTTGTAATTTTGGGGTTTATTTGCTAAAGCTGCAGAGTGCAAAATCCAATTCTGCATAGAAACCAGTCGGCTTCTAGGTTTTATTGCCAAAACTTAATTGAACAAGCTGAGGTTAGAAGCTGGTTTCTCTACTTGAGAGTGCAAAATCAGTCTCGCTTCTGTAGAGATGTGCTCGGGCATGTTCGGGATCTTTCGAGTCCCAACCCACCTGCCCGATCCCACCAGGAAGCCAAAACTGCCCACCGCTAATCACAAGCGGTGAGACATTTTCCTGGTCCGCAGCTGCATGGATCGAGAAACGTCTCACTTCCTGTGATTATGGTGTGCAGTGTCGGCTTCCTGCCAGGATCGGGCAGGTGGGTTGGGACTAGGATCATCACAAACACGCCTGAGCCCATCTCTACTCTCAAGCCTTAGTAAAAAAAAAAAAACTTTTGTGAGTATAGTCCTTACCACCTATATATGAAACTTCTATTTTAAGGATAATGCATAAGGCCAGTGTGCCCTCTGTTTTGCTTTATGGTTTCAGTGTTTCTAGTCCTCCTCCTCAGTCTGGCTTTTTTGTGGCATTGGCTCAGTAAAGGCTTCTTTCTTGTTCTACCTGATCTTGGCTTGGTATCAAGACATTCCTGAATTTTCCACTTCTTAATAAGTGATTGAACCGTACTGACTGACCTACTCAAGGCTTTGGGAATCTTTTGATATCCTTTTCCATCTTTATACAGTTCCATTACCTTGTTACGCAGGTCTTTAGTTCTTTTCTACTCCCCATGGCTCAGTATCTAGCCTGCTCAGTGCATCCAAGTGAAATTTAAAAGAAAATTGTAAATTCTGTATAAAACGGTTTTCTATTTTATATGCTTTGTTCATGTATTCCACACTGCATTCATTGTGCACATGGCACTAACATTTTGATTACATTCGCATTCTTTCAAGTCCTGATTAGAAATTAGCTTGCCTATGTAACGCCCCTTGTTACCATAAAAGTACAATTGTAATATTCATCTGATACCTTCTTAGTCATGTGTTTAAAAAACTTCAATTGTACCAAATAAACAAAACAGTTATGTGGAAAGATGCAGTGTATTTGTGTCTGTTCCCTACTGCGGTATTATTGATTTGGAACCACTAATCAACATAAGGTTAGGAGTTGTCCATCTATAAATTTCCAGAAACAAGCTAACCAACTCATTGACTATTTTATACAGACACTAATTGTAATTTAAAAAAACACAGATGTGGGGAAATTAACCTTTTTAATTGCTATTTTAACCTGTGTGTGCCACCTTCTGTGTCTGTACCAAGGCCAAACATTCCAGAGTATGTACACTTTTGATCAGGGCCATCTAGGTGATTTCTGCTATCATTATGATTTAAAAAGAAGCCAAACAATCATGTGCTTCATATAATCACTATCCTTAAATTAACTACTTCAATACTAGGCACTTATACCCCCTTCCTGCCCAGACTAATTTTCAGTGCTCTCACACTTTGACAATTACTCAGTCATGCAACACTGTACCCATATGAAATTTGTGTCCTTTTTTTCACACAAATAGAGCTTTCTTTCGGTGGTATTTAATCACTAGAGGGTTTTTTATTTTTTTGTGCTATAAATAAAAAAAGACCGAAAATTTTGTGAACGAAATATCCTTTTTCTTTGTTTCTGTCATAAAATTTTATAAATTAGTAATTTTTCTTCATAAATTTTGCCCAAAATGTATACTGCTACATATGTTTGGTAAAAATAACCCAAATTAGTGTATATTATTTGGTCTTTGTGAAAGTTACAAGCTATGGTGCCAATCACTAAAAACTGATCACACCTGATGTACTGAAGGCCTATCTCCTTTCTTGAGACCCTAATAAGCCAGGAAACTACAAATACCCCCCAAATGACCCCTTTTTGGAAAGTAGATATTCCAAGGTATCTAGTAAGAGGAGTGGTGAGTTTTTTTGAAGTTGTAATTTTTTACCACGATTCTCTGCAAAATGAAGGTTTATTTATTTATTTATTTATTTATTTACAAAATGGTCATATTAACTGCTTCCCGACCAGCGCACGCTGATATACGTCGGCAGAATGGCGCTGGTGGGCAAAAGGCCGTACAGGTACATCCCCTTTAAGAAGCGGGGCTGCGTGAACGTGACCGTGGGTCCCGTGGACTCGATGTCTGCCGTAAACAAAGCATTTCCCCGTTATTCCTAGTGACAGGTCAGTGATCATTGCTCTCTGTCAGTGCAGACACTACAGAACATAGATCTGTAACTCACTGCTCCTGGCTCTTCTCTCCTCACACTGGAAACTGTGTGAGGAGGGAAGAGCTGGTAACAGTTAGTTACCGGTCTGTGTTTACATTTAGTGATCAGCCCTGATTGGATCACAGACGATCATGTGGTAAAAGCCGCCGGCCAATGGCTATTTTACCACTGTCGGTGACTAGCAGTGTTCCCGGTAACACACCCCCACCTTGTGCAATTGGGCAGTACAATCCGTGATCGGCCGTGACTTGATCACGTGGCCAACAGCCATGCCTAATTGCTGTTCGCCCCTGTCGGTGACGAGGTGTGTCTCGGTGACACGTCACCACAGTGCATGACGGTGCAGGGATGCGCGCACCCGATCGCGCGCAGTCCCTCTTTCAATGGGATGACTTCGTCCCAGAACAAGAGGCGCACCGCCCCTCCGTCATTTGATGGTGGGCGGGCGGCAACAGGTTAAAACTGTTTTTTGGCATGATCAGTCATATTTTCAATATTAATGCCAACATTTCATGATTTCTGCCAGGGTATGCGAACTTTTGAGCACAATTGTAGCAGTAGGTAACTTAAAGGCAGGTATACCTGGAGGGAGCCCATTCCTCCCTTAACCACTTACGGACCGCCCGCCGCAGTTTTACGTCGGTTGTTTGAAGGAGGATATCGTTATGGCAGCAGCTAGCTGCCATAACCCTGGTATCCTCTTCTTCAGTGGGCGGTCCGCTACAAGATCTGCGGTGGATTCAGGGGACCCCCCCTTCCGCCACGTTCTGGTCCCCTCCGCCGGTTAACGGAGCCGTTGGCAGCGGCGGAGGCGATCGCGTCCTGTCTCCTGTTCGGTATGGAGACGAGTGAGGGGAAGATGGGCCCCCCCACTTGTCTCCATAACCATGCTGGGTGGAAGTTTTCTTTTTTTTTTTTTTTTTTTTTTAAAACGATAGATAGATATATTTGAAATATATATATATATAATTCTCTCCACGCAAATTGTGGTGGCAAATAAATACATGTAATTAAAATAATGCACGAGGCGTGTGTGTGTGTGTGTGTGTGTGTGTGTGTGTGTGTGTGTGTGTGTGTGTGTGTGTGTGTGTGTGTGTGTGTGTGTGTGTGTGTGTGTGTGTGTGTTTTTTTTTTTTTTTTTTTTTTTTTTTTTTTTTTTTTAAAACCATACTGGGCCTCTACTCCCAGTGGTAAAAAGGTGATACTATACAGCTCTTTCTCACAGTGCACATCTATGAGTACACCATCACATTGAAAAAACATTCAAGGTTGAATATTAAATAGTTAAACATTTGTGCAAATCGAGAAAAACAAAATGGGGATGTGCTAACTCAAGCCCATGTAAAATAAGCCAAAGCTACAGAAAATCTGGGAACTAACTTGCAATCTTTACACATGATATCATTTATCCTTCCTGTTATTTTCACTGCTCCCTGTCAAAAAACAAGAGAAAGGTCACACAATGTATTTTGCTGCACATATAGATGAACCGCTTATATGTTGTCATTTACACTATTATGTCAAAGCAGTCACCAACATTAGTTTTTGTATCAGCTTTTCGTTCATAGCATCAGTCAAGGTATGGTGCATTGTTTTGAACACGCAGTGCCATGTGCATTATATCCAGTATCAATTTCTTCTTTCCAACTGTGTTTTTAGCCTTAGGGGGATGACCATTTGATTATGGACAGGAATAGTTAGGTTGTCCAGGGAATGAGTGTCTGCGATCAGTCATTAAGGTTGTTTACTGAACCACACTTGAAACCGCCTCAGTGAAATAGAGTTCAACTCTGTTTCACTGAGCAAATAGAAGGCCAACCTCAAAGTACAGAGAAAAGTCTAGAAAGGAAAAACCTGCAAATGGTCAGTTGTAACCCAGTGCAGGGACATATAACTGTTGCTCTTCTTGTATAGTGGGCATCATTAGATACCAGACAGTAAGTCTTCACAGACCTCCTTTTTTTTTTTTTTTTTTTTTTTTTTTTTTTTTTTTTTTACAGTGCTGCCAGAGGTTTTCATGAAAGATACCCACCAATGGCATGGGCTAGTACACACCACTGCTCATTTACATTGATGCAACCTGGTCTTTACAGCTTGGGGTAAAGGGGTCTTTGCAACTCTCATAGCCCCAAAGGTTGGAACACTGAGGAACTATCAGTTTGAAAAAACACGTCTAGGTTTAAAAGGACTCCTGTTATGAAGAGGGTTGTGGAAGCTGCCATTGCTAAACCACACTTTGGCAATGCTTGTTCCCTGGCTGTCACATTGATGCTTTGGTTTTAGTGCTGCCTAAGTATAGAAATAAGAAGCTTTCTTTCTTTCTTTCTTTCTTTCTTTCTTTCTTTCTTTCTTTCTTTCTTTCTTTCTTTCTTTCTTTCTTTCTTTCTTTCTTTCTTTCTTTCTTTCTTTCTTTCTTTCTTTCTTTCTTTCTTTCTTTCTTTCTTTCTTTCTTTCTTTCTTTCTTTCTTTCTTTCTTTCTTTCTTTCTTTCTTTCTTTCTTTCTTTCTTTCTTTCTTTCTTTCTTTCTTTCTCCTTCCCATTTGTGCATGATTTTAAATGCATGTCCTTAAAAGAGAAGTATGGGTTGTGTGGTTTTTTTTTTTTTTTTTTTTTTTAGACCCATACTTGCCTATGTGGATGCAGCATCGCTCCGATGTTCCCCTGTGCCTCTAAGACTGAGAACTGAGCGGTCAAATGCCGACAATCGCTCAGTTCCCACAGCTCCGTTTGCAGAGAGCTACTGACTGACAGTCAGCAGCCCCCATGCTCACTGGTGCGCTGGGCTGTGAAGGGGGACGGAAGCAGCTGGTCCATGGATCTGGGTGGATCCCGACTTATCATGACGCCTGATCCTAGACTGACTCTGTGACGTCCGAGCCTGGACTGATTCTGTGACGTCAGCAAAGACTTCAGGTTCACAGGAGTGCAAAAGGAACTGCACTCTTGTGATCCTCAGGAGAAGTACAGCCAAAGGAGCTTTGGCTGTACTTCTCTTTTAAGAATTCCCAAAACCCTGTATGTTGTGTTCACTGAGAAACACATCTAAGACCTCAGTTACCCTGGCACTCCTGTTTAGTTTTTGTAAATGTGGGAGAAGTCACCAGGGAAGTGTAAACCACTTTTTTATACTCATCAGTTTTTTCCTGCATTTAGATGTTCCTAGGTGTGTTTAGCCATCTTTAGGCTCCAAGCTCACTGCGCTTAAAAAAAGTCTATTCTTTCGGTAGTAAAGAAACGCTCATATAGAGCAAAGTTTAGGCGAGTTTTTTTTTCGCCTCCAAGCTCCAATCAAACACGAACCAGAAGGCTTTTTTTTTTCTGCCCCTAAACGTTAAAAATGTCTCTTAACGTCCTAATGTCCATGGATGCATAGGATAACATCGAGCTGCTTCTACAGGCAGAACACAAAACTCCTGTAGAAGCAACGTTTTTTTATGCCAATGTGCATGGAACCTTAGAGTTTTTGAATTGCACAGATTCCTAATTTCTCTAAGTGCAGCTGAACTGACTGCAACTAAGTGTGGGTAAATGCACAGTGTGATTTTCTCCATTGAAAAATCATTACATGCATTTATATGCTAATTGCATATAAACCCAGGTTTAACTGTGCCAATGTGAACGAGCCCTAACAGTATTTTGAAGTTATATTTACTCTTTACCGCTTTGACAGTAAAGAACCCCTTACGCACTTTAAAGCGGACCTAAATCTAAAAATACATTTCTCATGTCTTCACACATTGCCATCTAGTATTCCAGGACCGTGCTCTAACTGAGAAATTACCTTCTGCTCTTCCCTTTTTTGTGTGAATGCCCTAAATTAGAACAAGTAATGACACAAATTTCCAGAATAGCTCTAATCTTTATGCACATGCACAGAATCTTGTGGCTCAAAACCTGGTCAGCAGAAGCTGCCTGTAAAAGATGCTTCACATGTATGATCTTTGAAAAAGGATGTCTCCTTGGTCAGTCGATTTAACTAATTCATGATTTCACAAGCAGAAATGTTGTTCTTCCACAGTGGAAAAATCCAAAACCCTCTCCTGATGAGCAGTCCTTCTTTTCAGCATTAGACTTGGCAAACAAAGCCCACCAAGTCTTACCCAAAGTGCTCTTCCTAATGGTAGGGTGCCCTCGCCTAAGAGTGTGGGAAGTCTGTTACAGTTTGCTTCTCTGGGTCACAAATGTAGCGGACCTGTGGATTCAATCATTGGTTTTAAAGGCGTACAAAATAGAGGTGAGAACTATTCCTCAGCGCTTTCTTCTCAAAAATCAACCAAAACCTTCCCAAGGACCATCAGAGTTGCAGATTGGACTTCTGGAAGTTCCAGTTTCCCAATAGAAGGAGCAGTCAGCTCCGAGCGCATAGCCTTTCATCACTGCAGCCCTGATTGAGAAGATTCCAGCCCTGCCTAGGTCCAATCAGACGCCGGTGACATCATCACTTCCTGTTCCACGGTCCATGCTGGTCTATGTTGAGCTGCTTGGTTCCTTTTCTCCTGGAGAAACACTGTGATCCATTACAGCCAGCTGCTCAATCCTTTCCAGCTATCCGGAACAGCAGTGGGACCCACAGAGCCATGTGGAATGCCAGGACTGCACTTTACTTTGACGAGCATGCATCTTCTATCATCTTGTAAGTGGTTTTTAATCTTATCCTATTAAAGTCGTCATTTTAATACTACACTCATGTCGGCGCCTCCCCTCCTTGTTTTTTCCTTACATGTCAGTTGCAGAAAGCCCTGAACCATCCCTTGTCTAGGGGAGTGATTATGCAAGTAGCTCTATGGTACAAGTTCAAAAGATTCAGTTTGCGGTACCAAAACCCAGTGTCCTAATATAGGCTTAGAATTCTTCAAGAAATATCTTAAAATTCCAAAATTTTCCATTGACTATGCAAGGTTAGTTATTGTGTCTCTGAGACATCCAAAATGCTTATTTGCATATTCTCATTTATCCACCTCATGATGGCCTTCTACGTTTTGCACTAGGAGACAATTGTGTCCAGTTTGTAGCGCTGCCATTTTGCCTAACCTCTACTACCAGAGTATTGACAAAGTTTCGAGCATCTCTCCTTGCCCTTCTAAGAACTTGGGGCATCCAGGTCACAGGTTTGCTTTGATGGCCTTCTCCTGAAGGACTCCTCCTTTCCAGCTATCTGAAAATGCCCACAGGACAATTCAGATGCTTCAGGCTTTAGGTTGGGTGATCAACTTCCAAAAATCTGCTCTCCAGCCTTCTTTGTCTGGAATACTTGGGGTTGTGAGTCTCCACAAGAGTTCTAGATCTCATGGTAGCCTCTTTCGAGGCTATTATTAGGATATGATTTTACTAGTCTGCTGCCTTTATATGCTGTTGCTAAGTCTGTGGTCTACAACGACCTCTAGCTCTTTTTCCGTTGTCCATTTCTTCCCAAGGATCTCTTCCTTTTACGTATTTAACTTAATTATATTTTATGAATATAATTTCAATATTTTAATATCTCATCTGGTATGCAGCTGCCCATCCCTCTATTTTAATAAGCTCTTATTTTAAAGTTGGAAGCTATGTGCTTTGAAGTTATTGCCCTGCATAGCTTGACATCAGCAAACTGAGATTGAACTACAGGGGGTCCCCGGGTTACAAACAAGTTAGGGACTATAGGTTTGTTCTTAAGTTGAATCTGTTTGTAAGTCGGAACAGGCACATTTTTCAGGTGTAGCTCCAGCCAAAAAAACTATTTTTAAGCTTTTTGGATAGCATAGGGAAGGGTTAACACCCCTGTAACATTTGTTTTGCTGTGTGTGCCCCTGTTCAGAAGATTTCACCTCACTTTCTGTCCCAATGACAAATGGATTTTGAAAATTTTGGGTTGTTGTGGAAACAAGCCTTGGTGATAAAGCCTTTTCCCCAAAATAGCTCTTACAGGAGAGAATTTCCCTTCCTAGGGGTAGATTTACTCTTACTTCCTGTTGTCTGCCTCCGTTTGTAAGTAGGAGTCGTTTGTAAGTCGGATGTTTGTAACTAGGGGACCCCCTGTACTTATTGGAATGATCCAGGGGGTGGTAAAAGCCTCGGGGTGCAATTTGGGGGTCGTTAAATAAAAATAAGGGGGAGTGGAGACCTGGAGAATGAAGAGAATATTTTTAAAAACCATTTGTACATGTTTCATCTATTGAGTAACATAAAGTACAAGTCGTAGTCATTACTTTGATTTCCAGTTAAACACACCAAATACAAGTTTTATAACGGATTAGTGGTCAAGTCTCCTAACTGGTCTTAAAGCCCAACCTCGGGCAAAAAAAAAAAAACATCCTTTGCAGTGGGGTTAATGCAAGGCGGAACATCCATTCCCTAATCCTTCTTGTGACTAATGACCCTCAGAAGCTACATTTTTTTTATGTCACTTCCAGGATCACTGCTGTCATTCCTTAGCTAGTATAGCTGAGGATGCAGCTATTTGAACATGATGTGCCTTTGAAGAGTTGCATTTGGAGGGCAGAGGAGACATTGGGGTTCTATTAGACCATCAATATCCCCATAAAGATGACCTGTCACCTGCCCATGCTATCACATAGGAGGCTTGTTACCCCTTTGTGATGGCAATAAAGTAAAAAAAAAAAAAAAAATCAAATCTCGTCCCTTATGCACATACCCCATATAAAAAGTGCAGAAGGGCGAGCACGTGTGTGTAAACATCAATTACGCCACACGTGAGGTATTGCATCGAGCACTGGAGTGAGAGCGATATTTCTAGGGCCATAGTTCACGATTGACTCTAAACTGATTACCTGTAAAGGCTTTTAACCACTTCAGTACAGTGTACTTTCATCCCCTTCCTGCCCAGGCCAATTTTCAGCTTTTAGCGCTGTCGCACTTTGACAATTGCACGGTCATTCAACACTGTACCCATATAAAATTGTTATTTTTTTCACGCAAATAGACCTTTATTTGGTGGTATTTCCTTACCACTGGGTTTTTAATTTTTTGCTAAATAAACCAAAAAACTGAAAATGAGGGAAGGAAAGCTCTTCTTTTTTTTTTTTTTTTTTTTTTAACTCTACTAATTATTTCGTTTGCAGGAGAGTCCACAAACAATTTTTCTATATATCTGAAAATCGATCAGTCCTGATGTACTGACAGCCTATCTAATTTCTTGAAAACACAAGGACAGTATAGATATTCCCTTAATAACGCCTTTTTGGAAAGTAGACAGTGCAAGGCATTTAGTAAGAGGCATGGTGAGTTTTTAAAAGTTGTCATTTTTTAAGAAATGTAGAAAATTTTTTTTTCACAATTTATTTTTCCTACTGTCACCAGTGAAGTACAGTGTTGTTGTATAGCTGGTGTGGCTGGTGACTGTATGCTCAAAAAAAAATTAGAGCAATACAGGGTTACCATGTTAACACTGTACTACTCTGGGAAAGTGATCAGGATTTTTTTTTTTTTCTTTAAACAGTATTATTTGCTTGTACTGGTGAATTTCAACTGAATGAAACATATTTATTCAGTGTGTATTGTAAATAGCTGTGATTGGCTACAGGTAATCACATGATACAGATGGGCTGTGATTGGCCCGGTCTGTACCATGAGATCACTGTGACCAATCACAGCTAGCAGCCTAACTTGTACACAATGAATGGCATGAAATGAAGCCATTCATTGTTTTCATTGTTTACAAGTGTCATGTGATCTGCTGTGATTGATCACATGGTACCGGCAGCACGTCAGTACAGTCATCAGCCGGTGATGGTCATGTGACATCCACCCGGAATAACGAGTGTCCTGCCTAGCTGTCATTTGACAATAGGCTAGGTGGGAGGTGGTTAAAGCGTCGCCTGAGAAGAATTTTGGGTACCATTGTTTTTTTTTTTTTTTTGTAATTTCACAGGTTTGCACAGTTTTAAGACTTGGCATTTGATAAATGTGCAAATATAGTGCAACATAAAAAAATTGCAGCTACAAATTTATTTTCTCGGGTCTCTGCTTTCAGAAAATAGTATATTATTTGGTGAGTTTACAATAATATCTAGCAAAAAAAAAATGCAGATTTGTGTGCAAAAATACAAAGTACAAAGTTCGTCTGTCCAATACTCTATCCGTTCTGAGGAATTAAGGTAAACGACTTTCAAGAATGAGTGACCCTTAGCAATCTGGTATGATTTTGATGGAAAATTTGAGAGATTTCAGTTTCTAATTGCAGCAGCTTTTTTTTTTTTTTTTCTGGGCTCTGTAGATAGTGACACTGAACCAATGCCAGAAAGTGTAGTAGAAAGAGGTGATTGGCGCTCCCTAGATTGCGTATAGGTGGCCAGTCAGTGGTGTGCCTAAAAAGTGTACCTTGCAAACCTCAAAAATGGTGACTGAACGAGTAAACTATACCATAATTTATGTGCAAACTAGTACCACAATACAAATAAATATAAATATAGTGCCCAAATAAGCTCCAGGTACATAGAAAGTGCCTGGTGGTGATATACCAATCAAAACATCAAAAATAAATAAACATACATAACATAATTAGCTGTTGTGAGTGAGGTGACCACTGAACAAGCATACTCCACTACCGTGATTCCACTGGCGTGGTAAATATATTTTAAGTGTTCATTAGGGCCCTTTCACACTGGGGCGGGCGTCGGCGGTAAAGCGTCGCTATTGTAAGCGGCGCTTTACCGTCGGTATGCGGCCGCTAGCGAGGCGGTTTTACCCCCCGCTAGCGGCTGAGAAATGGTTAAAAACCACCGCAAAGCGCCTCTGCAGAGGCGCTTTGCTGGCGGTATAGCCGTGCTGTCCCATGGATTTCAATGGGCAGGAGCGGTGAAGGAGCGGTATACACTCCGCTCCTTCACCGCTCCGAAGATGCTGCTAGCAGGACTTTTTTTACCATCCTGCCAGCGCATCGCTCCAGTGTGAAAGCCCTCGGGGCTTTCACACTGGAATGAAAGCAGCGGCACTTTCGGGTCGGTTTGCAGGCGCTATTATTAGCGCAATAGCGCCTGCAAACCGCCCCAGTGTGAAAGGGCCCTAAGTGAGTATAAAATAATAGTCCGTATAATGGAAATAAATCTTCACTCAATATGAGTAACACAAATGGTGACTTAGGTGCTTTCAAAAAAATCTTCTGGTGACTTTGTGCTCCCCCTCCAGGGTCCCGTAGGGGTAATGCGCTTATAGTTCCAGCCACTGCAATCACTCCACCGTAGTAGTTCCGGTGCCTAGGATATACTTCCTTGTTAAGGAAATGTTTAAGAGCTCCAATCGAGCCCAAGGTTATCTGCTGCTGTCTCTAATTGGAAAGTGTGGCTATGCATGCATATAAAAGTAAACACTCTGAGACACGCTCAGCACCGTTACTTTTTACACTTCTAATTTATTCAAGGCAGTGCTAATGTTTTATACACAAAAATACGTCATTGTATGTTAGTCTAATAGGTACATCTCATTGGTTAAGATATAAAAGAAGATGGAGAATCTTCATAACGAGGTTTGGCTGTCCTTGGTTTTATCTTCAGTTCCGCGTTCTTCTGATGTGTGGGATGTAGGGAGTACCCGCCATCTTGAGAAAATATAGGAACAGAGCAAACCTGTATACTTATATAATGAGTAAGGAGAAAAATATGTATACACATAAGAAAATAGACATTTTCAGATTATTATTATTATCTACATCACATTCCTTCACAGTCCCCCCTAAAATGACTATTTTCTCTTTTCTGTCCCTAATACTAAAGGTCCTACTTTGGCCTGGCCCTTCTCCTCAGCAACTCTTTTAGGCTGTATATAGAATTGGGCAGCAACTGTTCACTACCCTCCTCAATACAGCTGGAGAGGTGCAGTCAGGTGCTATCTATCCCTATAACCCTATAGGATTGTGAGATTATGGACAGGGAGTGACTGTAGAGGAGTGAAGGGTTTGTCATCTTCCATCATAAGGGGGTCCTCTTCTTCTTGGTGGAGAAATGTAGGTGTGCTATTGTCTACAGCCTTGCTCATTAACTTTTTACAAAAGGTAGAATACAGCATACAATCAGGGCTAAAAGAACCAGGATTATTAATACTGTTACCCGTATCTGGGCGAGCACCTTCTGCCACCCACTCATCCAGCTAAAGTATTGATCCCATGGGTCTGTGATACCTGAGTTCTTCAACTCCAATGACAGATCTTCTAATTTCTTTATAGCTAGAGTAACCTTACCATTTGGGCCAGTATTATCAGAAATGTATGTACAACAGGTTCCCGTTTTTTCCTATGATTTTAAAAAACACCTCCTTTCCCAGCTAGCACCATGTCTAAGGCCATCCGGTCCTGGAATGTCATGTAGGAAGTGGGGGATAACTGGTCAGCAATTCCCTGGAGGGCATCTTTAGTGTAATTTACAAATCTCTGTTGGTTATAATATGTGTAGTGTCAGGTCACCTAGAGGCTGGGTGACAGATGCACACCGTTGGGATCAGGAGTGCACCGCAAGATAGTGGACCCTACGGCTGACTGCTGCGGATTGAACCCTGGGAGGTTCAGGAAGCAGGTCTACTGGATCACTGACACAGATCCCACTGGGAGCTAGAGCATAGATTCCCCAGGGCGCGGAGTCTAAGAGCCAGCGGGTGTTCACCAGAGCCTTTAATGGTAAGGATGGACTGCGCTGCAGTCTGGCTCCAGGTCGCGGCCCCCAGGGTCTCACAGCTCACGCTCACAGTAGACTACAGGAGAAGCAGGCAGCAGGCTGGAACAACAAGGAAAGTAAGGGATAAGCCAAGGTCGGTAACAGGAATCGGATGTAGGAAACACAGCAAGTACACACAGAGGCTAACACACAATGGTTGATCAGCACTGCTGGCTTGCAGTGCACAGGTTAATATAGGGTTCCCTGATAGGGCCTGGGGTGGGGCCATGCTTAGAGGAGAGGTTACAAAAGCAGTCAGGTGAGGGTCAGCTGGTCTCTAGAGATGAACACATGGAGACAGGTATGCTGATCGACAAACTCTATTGCATAACCATGACATGTATTTAATCCAATCTACATTCTTGTTGACAGTTGTTATGGGGATCAAAGACTCAAAACCAGCTTTTACCTGGTCCCTGGCTTTAAATTCATCAGGGACCCCCCTTGTAACCCCTATGGCATCTATGTACACATGAGGGTCAAAGCTTCCGGAGAGAGCTGCTCGCTTTCTCCTCTGACTGTGTGCTGGGTCAGTGTATGTATCAGGGGTATCTTCGGTTAGGATATGGGGGGGGGGCATAATGACCTTTGCAAGGGCACATTCACTGGTCCAGATTCCCTCTAGATCAAACAGAAAAAGGATATGCAGCACCCGAAAACATGCTCTCCTGCAGTGATAAGCGTGCATTCAGGTGTTCTTCCTGGCCAACTTGACTGAGGTGGCTGTAGTCAGCAAAACTTGGAATGGACCATCATATCTTGGCTCAAGGATCTCCAGACAGTAGTTGGTGTGTTCCTGTATCTAATTCAGGATCTGGAATGGAAGAAAACACCTGGACATGCATTCAGGTTAATTCTCGTGATAATGTGGTTACATAATTAGTCAACACATCAGACTGCAACTGTAACTGTTGTGGAAAGTAACAACCAAGTCTGGGAGCTGAACCAAACAAAATTTCATAATGGGATAGGGCATGTTTCCCCCGGGGGGGTGTCTGACACTGAACAGGGCAATGGGCTAACTGTCTGGCCAACTCATGTTAGTCTCTTGGGCCATCTTTAACATCCTGTTTTTTTTTTTTTTTTAGTGTCCCATTCATCCTTTCTACCTTCCTGCTACTTTGAGGGTGGTATGGGGTGTGTAGTGCCAACTGAACCCCCAGTGCTGCCCTAATCTCTTTAGTAAGGGTTGCTGTTAAGGCTGGGCCCTGATCTCTCAATATCACCTCTGGGACCCCAAATCTACATACTATCTCACTATCTCACAAGTAGTTTCTTAGCTGTGGTCCTGGCAGTCATGACCACTTCCACTAGGGCGTTTTCGAATCTGCCACTTCTTGGAACTTGAGAATGATCAATTTGCATCCTCTGGAATGGGGTATAGGGCTTTTGCCAGGTGCTTCTTCTGTGTTTTTTCTGTGCGTCCTGGGTTACATTTGGTGCAGATAATGCATTATCTGCAGAAGTTGTCGATCAGTGGAGTAACTCTTGGTACAACACTTGTTGATAAGAGAGTTCATAAAAGTCTTTGTCAAGTGGGCAGCTCCATGTGCCCATTGCACCACGACTGGGTACATACTCCTGGGTAGACAAGGCTTCTTGTTGCACTCGAATAGTCCATTTCTGAGAGTTGCTCCTCTCCGTTTCCAGCTTTCTGTCTTATCCGGACTTGTTGTTTTCTGTAGTTCTTTTAGATAAACTCTGTCCACTGGGAGAGTCTGAAGGTAAGCACAGGGTGGTCTTCTTCTACCACCCTGCTGTCCACTTCCCGTGGACCACCAGCTGTCTGTTTGGCAGCTGAATTGGCTAGATGATTGCCTCGAGCTTCCTTTGAGTTCAGTTTGTCATGTGCTTTTACTCATAATAGTCACTTGGGTTGGGAGAAGCAAGGCATCAATCAAGTTTTCACAGGTGTTCCTGCAGCCGTCAGGAATCCTCTGTCCTAGATAACACCATAATGATGGGCAATGCTGAAAGCATATCTTGAGTCCATATGAATGTTGGCTCTTTTTCCCTCTGCCCATTTACATGCTGTAGTATGTGCTTACAGCTCTGCCTCCTGTGTAGACATCACCGGTGGTAAGGCTTCAGCTTGTAGAACAGTGTTTTCAGTGGTGACCGCGTGTCCTGTGTGGTCATGGGGTGACAAGTCAAGACTCTACTCCTCCTCCTCAGACTCTACTCCTCCTCCTCCTTTCCCCCCTCGAGAAGTGGAAGAAGGGTGGTAGGGTTCAGTGTTTGACAACTTAATAGAGTAATGCTGTCCAGTAGGAGGGAACACAGGAGTCTCAAGTGTCTGGTAGTGGACAAGTGTTTCGGCTGGATCTTGGTTGAATATGGCAACAACGTCATGGGGAGCAAGCAGAACGAGGCAGTGTCCAAGGACCAAGTTCAAAGTTTTGTCAAGCAAGGCTTGTGTAGCAAAGCCAGCTTGCAGACACAATAGGCCTCCTCTTGCTACTGCATCCAGCCAACAGGAATAATATCCTACGGGGCGTAGGCTGATGCCGTGTGATTGGGTGAGTACACCTGCAGCATGTCCCAGACGTTCGGATACAAAGAGCTTGAGCGTTTTGTCGTAGTCTGGGAGCCCTAGCGCCTGAGATGGCACACTTGAGGGCCTCAAACTTAGATATTTCTTCAGGAGACATCTGGAAGGGTCTGATTGCAGAGCATCAGTAGGAAGGCTTCTGGAATCCATGCTCCACACTAGGAAATTAGTCCAAGGAAGGCATGAAGGGATTTCTGGCCTTGTGGCAGTGGGATGTCAGAGATTACTTGCACCCTGTCTTCAGTGGGGTGTCTTGTCCCATGGGACAAACAGTGTCCAAGGAAAATTACAGGTGTTGAGCACCACTGCAATTTGGGCTTTGAGGCTTTGCACCCCTGGTTGGCAAGATAGCACAACAGGCTTTCTGAGGTGACTTCAACAGGGGGTAAGTCAGCTACACAAAGGAGAAGGTCATCAACATGTTGGAAGAGAATCACTTCCGGGTGTTCCTCTTGTCATGTGTCAAGGATGATAGCCATAGCTTTTGCAAACTGGCTTGGAAAGTTCTGTGCCCCTTGTGGCACAACTGTTTAGGTATGTTGCCGTTTCTTTCCATGGATGAATGCAAAAAGGTACCAGCAGGAGGGGTGAGGGTGGACACTGAAGAAAGCGTTTGTAAGGTCCACCTCTGTGAGGTACTTTGCAGTCAAAGGCATCCACAGCAGGTACCTGGTTCTCTTAGGATTCTCTTCTTGGGGTTATTGTGGTTTCCAGGGCAATGATGCGCCCTCTTTTAGCTTGACTGAAACTGGTGGCACCTTTAAGTGACCGTTGTCTTCCGGTCCTGTGGACCATAGGCACGCAGGGATTCTGTCAAGTACTTCCTGCAGTATTGAGCTTGAAGTTTTTGCTTCATGAAGTGTCGTCAGGAGAGGCAGAGAACACAAAGCAGATGAGTCTTCTAAAGATAGGGGAGTATGTAACTTCATCCCCCCTTCAGGCGTGTCCTGATTGAGGCCTGTAGTCCGGACAACACATCAGCTCCTAGTAGATTCAAGGGACATGTAGAGGACACCACAAATCTGGCAAGCAAATCAGGAAATGTCCCCACTTGGAGTGGCTCAACAAATGGACTGGAGCGGGGCACCCCATTCACTCCCACGCAGGAAACGTGTGTGTCTCTTTTCATAGTGGGAGAAACTCAGATCATCAAAGGCCTGTACGAGTCTAGCATGATACTTTTTCAGACTCCCCTTGGGTAATATCTTGGATTGTGGTGGTCTGATCCGTCAACTTCTCCTTTGCCCAGTCGTGGAGTTGTGCACAGAACTCCACGCCTGAGGTGTAGGAAGTGGCACTTGTCAGGCAGGCATCATTGAAGGCCGGCTGCATGACTGGCCAAAAGACATGTCCTGCTTTGATTTGGCATAAGCTGATCAAGTCTCTCCAGGCAGCTGAGTAAGTTTCTTGTATCTGCACTATCCTGTGGTAGAAGGGAATTGGCTGCTTCTCTGGGTCAGGCAGACTTGTCACTAAGGCCTCTGCTTGTGATGGAGTAAAAGCGACATACATCACTGGTGCCCCTTCTGGTAACCGAGACTGTTGTTGGGGCGGGGGCTGGCAAGGGGCACTACTCCTTACGGTTGCCAGCATCTGTTTGAGATCCTCTCGGAACTGTGAGTCCGGAGCCAGATTGGGGGTTAAATCAGTGGGTGGCCTTGCTGCCTGCTGTTGGGCTTCCCACTCAGATGCTTCTTCATCATTAACATATCCGGCCTGGGAATGTGATGCTCCCGTATTGGGGAAGACAGGTGTGTGGTATGAACCATCCTGGTTTAAAACAGGGAGGGCTGGGTACAGACTGTTTAAGCTTACTGGGTGTACCAAGATGGCCACCGGCAGGAAATGCACTGGGCTGGGTAGAAAGTGAAGGCATGGGTGCACTAAGATGGCTGCCGGGCTGAGTTGTCGCAGTGGGTTGTGCTTGGGTGGTGAGAAAGGAGTGGTTGTTAGACGGAGGGCAGTGATGTCCCTCCCCTTCTTTTGTTTCAAATTCCAACATAGCGTGGTAATTTCACATACTGTATCATCAACTCTGTGATACACATACATAATACAATCGCCATCTTTCTTAACTTCCTTTATCCAATTTTCTTTATCACACAGGATTTTTCTCCCTGTTTCTTTAGCAACATAACTTACGCCACTTCGTTCAACTTTGTTAACTATTTCAACATCTTCTTCTCTCCTCTTCACAATATCACATTCTTCACAATATCACATTCTTTTCTCTTTCTGTTTCTCGGCTAACGGCTTGAGAGGAGAATACGTACAACTAAGAGGTTAATATTCTTCTCACTGCTCCTTATCAACAAATTCCTTGGGTGGGGGCACATAAGGCTGCGCTCCTAGCTGCTACTGTCTGCTATAACCCTGTAATGTACAGTTAATCTCAGAACAAGAACAAACACATGAGGGGTAATGGGGAGCAACGGCCCGCGACCCAACAGATCCCCCGGGCAGCCCCCCCCTCCGACCTTAACCAGTCCCCACCCCAACCCCTCTCGTGTATAGCAAACAGTAAACCACAAATACACTCACGACAGGACATTACACCTGCCACTCTTCGAACTGCAAAATTTCAGCAGGCTAAGATAACCACAAGGGCAGACCACCCTGCAAAAATTAACCCGTTTATAGACGTCTGTTACACCTCTCCCTCCAGAGGCCGACAGCTCATCTGGGGGTGAGACTTCTGTAACACTTTCAGACTGCGGGGGGCTCCAGCAGCTGAGATAACCCTCAAAGGTTCGACAAACCTTGAGTAACCCGTCCTATAAGGCTCGATTCACACAGGGGCAACACGACTTCAACGCGACTTTGCAACACGACTTCAACCCGACTTCAACACGACTTGTGGATCCGACTTTCAATGAACGGGGATCCGACTTGGATCCCCGCCACTGTGTTTGGTATGAATCTTAAGGGGGAACTCCGCGCCAATTTTTAAATAAAAATCCGGCATGGGTTCCCCCCCCCCCAGGGGCATACCAGGCCCTTGGGTCCGGTATGGATCTTGAGGGGAACCCCCCTACGCCGAAAGGACGGCGTGGGGGGTCCCCCCAATCCATACCAGACCCTTATCCGAGCACGCAGCCTGGCCGGACAGGAATGGGGGTGGGGACGAGCGAGCGCCCCCCCCCTCCTGAACCGTACCAGGCCGCATGCCCTCAACATGGGGGGGTTGGTGCCTTGGGGCAGGGGGGCGCGCTGCGGCCCCCCCACCCCAAAGCACCTTGTCCCCATGTTGATGAGGACAAGGGCCTCTTCCCGACAACCCTGGCCGTTGGTTGTCGGGGTCTGCGGGCGGGGGGCTTATCGGAATCTGGGAGCCCCCTTTAATAAGGGGGCCCCCAGATCCCGGCCCCCCACCCTATGTGAATGAGTATGGGGTACATGGTACCCCTACCCATTCACCTAGGGGAAAAAAAGCGTCAATAAAACAAACAGTACACAGGTTTTTTAAAATAATTTATTAGGCAGCTCCGGGATCTTCTTCCGACTTCGGGGGTCCTCTTCCGACTTCGGGGGTCTCTCCGCCGTCTCCTCCCGGTGTCCGCATCTTCTGCCGGCTCCTCCGCTATCTTCTGCAGCTCAATTGCTAGCGGTGGTCCGGACTTCTGCCTTCTTCTTTTCTTCCAGAGATGTTGACACGACGCTCTCTCCAGCTGGAATGGTCTCTGAACGCTCCGCAACGGACTTATATAGGCGGTGACCCCGCCCCCTTATGAGGTCACTGTCCCAGGGCATGCTGGGGCTGTGCCGTCATAAGGGGGCGTGGTCATCACCCGGTGACCACGCCTCCTAAAACGTCACAGACCCAGCATGCCCAGGGACTGTGACGGCATAAGGGGGCGGGGTCACCGCCTATATAAGTCCCTTGCAGAGCGCACAGAAACCATTCTGGCTGGGGAGAGCGTCGTGTCAACATCTCTGGAAGAGAAGAGGGAAGAAGATGATCCAGAGGTCCGGACCACCGCTGGCAAAAGAGCGCCAGAAGATAGCGGTGGAGCCGGCAGAAGATGCGGACACCGGGAGAAGACGCCGGAGAGACCCCCGGAGTCGGAAGAAGATCCCGGAGCTGCCTAATAAATTATTTTAAATACCTGTGTACTGTGTTTTTTATTGACGCTTTTTTCCCTAGGTGAATGGGTAGGGGTACCATGTACCCCATACCTATTCACATAGGGTGGGGGGCCGGGATCTGGGGGCCCCCTTATTAAAGGAGGCTCCCAGATTCCGATAAGCCCCCCGCCCGCAGACCCCGACAACCAACGGCCAGGGTTGTCGGGAAGAGGCCCTTGTCCTCATCAACATGGGGACAAGGTGCTTTGGGGTGGGGGGGGCCGCAGCGCGCCCCCCTCCCCCAAGGCACCAAACCCCCCATGTTGAGGGCATGCGGCCTGGTACGGTTCAGGAGGGGGGGGGGGGCGCTCGCTCGTCCCCACCCCCATTCCTGTCCGGCCGGGCTGCGTGCTCGGATAAGGGTCTGGTATGGATTGGGGGGGACCCCCCACGCCGTTTTTTCGGCGTAGGGGGTTCTCCTCAAGGTCCATACCAGACCCAAGGGCCTGGTATGCCCCTGGAGGGGGAACCCATGCCGGATTTTTATTTAAAATTTGGCGCGGAGTTCCCCATTTGAGCACAAGTCGCATGCCGAAGTCGGATCATGCGAGACGGCGATCCGACTTCAATGATAGTCAATAGGCTGAAGTCGGATCAAAGTCGGATCCAAGTAGTACAGGGAGTACGCTCTGAAGTCGGAGCGACTTCAGTAGTGTCTATTAAGACGCTCCCATGCACTGTAATGTGAATCTCTTTCTGGGGCGACTTGGGGCGACTTGAGGGCTTACAAGTCGGATCCCAAGTCGCGGTAGTGTGAACCGAGCCTAACCGTTTGCTACAAGGTAAAACCTCATCCCAGAGGCCGACAGCTCGTCTGGAGATGAGAACACACATACACACGTAGCACTTTTAGACTGCTAAGTTTCGTAGCCCAAAGAATGGCAGACAGTGAACAAATACAGAAACCCATTGGCAGGTTTGTTAAAACAGCCTCAGGCGAGGAAATACCTGCCTCTAAGACAGTCACAGCATACCGTCAGAATCCAGCGGTCAACCGAAAGATAAGAAAGTCGTACAGTGGTAAGAATATAAAAAGACTTACCGTACTACTGTTAGGGCTGCGCAAACCCCCTCTTATAAATCAATTAACGCTCGAATCCTTATCGCGGTATGGCTTCGACTGTAGCCTGAAGCTCCCGGGTTTCGGCACCAGCTGTTAAGGAAATGATTAAGAGCTCCAATCGAGCCCAAGGTTATCTGCTGCTGTCTCTAATTGGAAAGTGTGGCTATGCATGCATATAAAAGTAAACACTCTGAGACACGCTCAGCACCGTTACTTTTTACACTTCTAATTTATTCAAGGCGGTGCTAATGTTTTATACACAAAAATACGTCATTGCTATCTTAGTCTAATAGGTACATCTCATTGGTTAAGATAGAAAAGAAGATGGAGAATCTTCATAACGAGGTTTGGCTGTCCTTGGTTTTATCTTCAGTTCCGCGTTCTTCTGATGTGTGGGATGTAGGGGGTACCCGCCATCTTGAGAAAATATAGGAACAGAGCAAACCTGTATACTTATATAATGAGTAAGGAGAAAAATATGTATATGCATAAGAAAATAGACATTTTCAGATTATTATTATTATTATTATTATTATTATTATTATTATCTACATCACATTCCTTCACATCCTTACTTTAGGTAGTTTGTGGTGTGATCTGTTTTAGGTTCTCACTGGTTCAGGGATGTGTTGGAGAAGGTGGATCCTCACATTCAGTTTGTCTAAGGTACAATGGCTACAGCATGTTGTCCTCCAATGTCCGGACATGTGAGAACCTACTACAGATCACACCACAAACTACCTAAAGTAAGGAAGTATATCCTAGGCACCGGAACAACTACAGTGGAGTGATTGCAGTGGCTGGAACTATAAGCGCATTACCCCTACGGGGTGAGTGGATCCGGTGAGTAGGGACCCTGGAGGGGGAGCACAAAGTCACCAGAAGATTTTTTGAAAGCACCTAAGTCACCATTTGTGCTACTCATATTGAGTGAAGATTTATTTCCATTATACGGACTATTATTTTATGCTCGCTTATGAACACTTTTCATATATTTACCACGCCAGTGGAATCACGGTAGTGGAGTATGCTTGTTCAGTGGTCACCTCACTCACAACAGCTAATTATGTTATGTATGTTTTTTATTTATTTTTGATGTTTTGATTGGTATATCACCACCAGGCACTTTCTATGTACCTGGAGCTTATTTGGTCACTATATTTATTTGTGTTGTGGTACTAGTTTGCACATAAATTATGGTATAGTTAACTGTTCAGTCACCATTTTTGAGGTTTGCAAGGTACACTTTTTAGGCACATCACTGACTGGCCACCTATACGCAATCTAGGGGAGCGCCAATCACCTCTTTCTACTACACTTTCTGATATTTATAGATCCCCTCAGGGAGCTCTATTAGAGGAGGCTGCACACCTAGTGGGTATCCTAAGCGCAGTCACTCACCATTCATTTTTAACTGAACCAATGCCAACCTACTAAGGTGTGGTGGTAGGACTGCTGATGTTTGGCCATGTTTTACAATCCCAGGGTGGATATAGATCAAAAGTCAATGATTAAAAAAAAAAAAAAATAAAAAAACTTTTTTTTTTTTTTTTTTTTTTTTAAAGGTTTTTTTATTTTTTTTTGGGGGGGGGGGGGGGATTTTGTCAATTTATTTAAAAAACATGCTTTTGGAGTAAAAATCTATCTAAAGATAGTTTTCTATTTTAAGACACCATTAATAATTGAGTTTATTCAGCATGAAATGGAGCTTGGTTATGTAGCAAGAGGCTGTATATTCTGCAAGATTTACATTTTTGGTAAACTCATTCAATGAATCCAAGCTCTGCAAGCTGAGATAACATGCACTACATTACACAAATTACACAGTAACCATGAGATAAAACAAAGTTCAGGAATATTCCTTTATCCCATGGTTTTGCAAATCTATGTACAAATAGACAAACTACAAACTGTATGATTAAATTGGTTCTGATATCACTGTTTTACTAACCTGACAGCTTATTTCAAATAGGAAACCTTCATTTTGTTTGCAAAAATTAAAGGTTCTAACTACCAGCAAGAATGAGTCCTTACATTTAACCACTTCAGCCTTGGAAGATATTTGGCTGCTCAATGACCAGGCCATTTTTTTGCGATACACCACTGTGTCACTTTAAATGACAATTGCGCAGTCGTGCGACGCTGTACCCAAACCAAATTAGAGTCCTTTTGTTTTTCCCACAAAATAGAGCTTTCTTTTGGTGGTATTTGATCATGTGTGCGGGTTTTATCTTTTGCGCAATGTACAAAGAAAGCGGCAATTTTGAAAAAACACAATATTTTTTACTTTTTGCTATAATAAATATCTACTTCTTCTTTTTTTTTTTTTTTTTCTTAAAAAAAAAAAAAAAAAAAAAAAAGCTAATTTTTTTTCCCCTCAGTTTAGGTCGATGTGTATTCTTCTAAATATTTTTGGTAATAAAAATCGCAATATTATCGTATTTGTTTATTGATTGGTTTGCGCAAAAGTTATAGCGTCTACAAAATAGGGGGTAGATTTATGGTATATATATATATATATATATATATATATATATATATATATATATATATATATATATATATATATATATATATATATATATATATATATATATATATATATATATATTTTTTTTTTTTTTTTTGTTTATTTTTGGACTAGGAATGCACCGATACCAATTTTTTTTTTTTTTTTTTAAACGAGTACCAATTCCTTCTTTCTTGTTTTTGTATTTAATGTTTTTTTATTAGTACCAGCCGATACCAATTACCGATACCTACCGCAACTGTTTTGTTTTCACTTCAGCTGTCAGCAATGGTACAGAGCATTGAAAAGTTATTTACAATGAAATAGATTTTTTTTTTTTTTTAATTTTGCGCTTTTTCAATGTGAAATGTGTAAATATATGTTAATATATATGTGTAAAAATACTCACTAACAAAGCAAACAAAAGTCTTAATTGTTTATCGTTTATAAAATAGACATGAACAAAAAAAAAGCAGGAAAATGATTAAATGGAGGAGAATAGGGAGTTAAAGCGGGGGTTCCACCCAAATTTTGAACAATATCTGTATGTATTCTCTTCCTTGCCTAGATGCTGACATGCCGTTTAAAAAAATTTAAATCGCCGTAATTACCTTTTATTTTTCTATTCTTCTTTACACTTCCTGGTTCTCCTCCCGTGGGAGTAGGCGTGTTTCTAGCCTCTCCCAGACTCCTGGGAGCTAGTCTCAGGCTTCCCAGGATGCCACTGAGCATGTGCGGGAACGAGCGGAGAATGCTGGGAGTACAGCATTCCCCACATCTAGGAAATAAATGCTTGTGGGCTTCAAATGCCCACAATGAAGATGGAAACCGCCTGCAGTGAATAATATAAGTTATTCTTTCCGACGAAATCTGACACAGGCGGACATATTACACACAATATGTGAGTATGTAATGCTGAGAAGAAAAGTTTGTGAATGAACTAAAAAAAAAAAAAAAAACGATAGATAGGTGGACCCCCGCTTTAATTAAGGCTGTTCAGAGTAAATTAAGGGTTTATAAGGGGTTAAACAGAGTACATTTGTTAATCCCTTTGATCTGCAGATGAAGAAACAGAACGATTCAAAAAGAAACAATGTTTCTTTTTATTTTAGTGCTTCAGCGCTGAGCAATGTTGTTAATAAACATTGCCGGCTGCTTTTATTTTTTGACAGCTCCAATTACCAAACTTCTTTTAACCCTTCAGCTGTCAACAGGGGAGACCCACTGACAGCTCAAAGAACCGAGCCTGAAAGTATCGGTTTCAGGTATCAGTGAATTTGCATGAGTACCGATACTTGTGCAAATACTCGGTATCGGCACAGATACTAGCATAGGTGCAACCCTAATCGGGACTGCAACATTATGGCGGACACATCGGACACTTTTGACACATTTTTGGGACGATTGACAATTATACAGCGTTCAGTGCTATAAAAATGCACTGATTACTGTGTAAATGTCACTGGCAGGGAAGGGGTTAACACTAGGGGCGATCAAGGGGTTAACTGTGTTCCCTAGGTGTATTCTAACTATGGGGGGAGGGGACTGACTATAGGAGATGACACATCGTTGTTCCTAGCTATTAGAAACTCACGATCTGCCTTTCCTCACAGAACAGGGATTTGTGTGTTTTACACACATGTCCCTGTTCTGCCTCTTGTACCTGTGATTGCACGTGGCTGGCGGTCATCTTGACTGCTGGCCACAAGCATCGGCACCCCCGCAGTGCAGCAGGTGCACGCCTGCTATCCCGCGTAAAGGAGCTGACGTACAGCTACGATGGCTCGCGTGATCGTGCCGACCTGCCGCAGTATGACGGTGGCTGGTCAGCAAGTGGTTAAAGAACACCTGTCACTTCAGATCCATCATGGCAGCACCTGTTAGTGGGCATCCACTTACCTGCTGCCGCCGCGTCCCTCACCTTGTTGTGTCACTGCCACATCACCAGCCGTCCCATTAAAGTGAATGGGACTGTCTGAGTTAACAGCGGGACAGAGGAGGAGCTGCTGCAGTGACAGAGATGACAGTTGCTCTTTAAAAAATTATGATTTTAAATCGAGTTGATTTAAATCCAATCCACCCTGTTACAATCTGACAACCAATGTGTTGAATAGAACAAAATTATGATATGATTGGTATCAAACAAACATGATCTTATGACTATTTTTCTTAGGCGTAATGAGCCCAATCTACCTGCTGTACATTATGGAATGTCTGGTCTCAAACTGATTGTTCCTTTTTTATACATTTGGGTAGACACTCCGTAAAACAAATTTTATCATATCAGGATTTATGGAATATGAAGAGAGTTTGAGAGCTGCGCTGTTTAAAAAGGGAAGTTTCAGGTCAAGTAGAGCCAGACTTAAATAGGTATTGCTTATAAATGGCATATTATGTCGGGAAGATAGCCTGTTAAGGTTTTTGGTATGACAATTTTATGATTGCTATTTTGAGGCTTGCTTAACAAATATCCTGTTTAATGGCATTAATCATCTGGGCCTGGGTCCTGTCAGATGTTGTATCTAAGAATGGGCTAAGGCGTGTTCGGATCAAAGCCTCCAGGAAGCGGACACAGCACACCGCCAATCATAGGCAGCGTGTGTATGTGCAGCTGCCGGTCGGGAAATGCCTTAGGCTGCTTTCACACTGGGGCGGGCGGGCGTCGGTGGTAAAGAGCCGCTAGTGGCCAGAAAAGGGTTAAAACCGCCAGCAAAGCTTTGACGGCGGTTTGGCGGCGCTGCCCCATTGATTTCAGGGGGCAGTTTGCCCCCTACAGCACTGCAAAGATGCTGCTTGCAGCTTTTTTTTTTTTTCTTTTTTACTGTCCTGCAAGCGCACCGCTTCAGTGTGAAAGCTCTCGGCCCGAGGGCTTTCACACTGGAGAGACAGGAGAGGCTCTTTACAGGCGCTATGCAGACGTTATTTTTAGCGATGTAGCGCCTGTAAAGCACCTCAGTGTGAAAGTATCCTTGCTGCCTATGATTGGCGGTGGGCAGTGATGGCTTCCTGGCAGGTTTGATCTGAACACGCCCAAGCCCATCACGATTTGTGACCAGTATGTTTCTTTATGACTGCCTGCTTTGTGTCTGAAGCTAACTTTTAAAGTGATTGTAAAGCTTACGTTATTTTTTTTAATTAAAATAATAAACATGGCAAATTACCTACTCTGTGCAATATTTTTGTACAGCGCAGCCCCAATCCTTTTCCTCTGGGGTCCCCCACCAGCACTCCTGGCTCTTCCTCTTTGGCGAATGCCCCATATAGAAAGACGCTTTCTATGGAGGCACTCGTGCAGGCTTGCTTTCGAGCCCCGCTGCCTGCTTTTGTAGACAGACAGCGGGCACAGTGTCAATTTGCTCTCATGCACAATGCAGGACTGAGATCAGGCTCAGGTAAGTATAAGAGTGGGTGATGGGGGGGGATCCTCTGCAACAGTAGGTTGAATACATTAGGATAAAAGAAAAATAACTGAAGCCTTTGCAACCACTTTAAGGCTTCATGTACAGGGAACATTTTACAACCTCCCCTGAGCGATTTAATTTGACAGATAGTAAACGATGTTTACAAACGTCTGTTTTGCCGCGTTTACATTCCGTGTTTAGCCGCGTTTGCGTTCAGAAACTTTTTTTTTTAATCTTTTTTTCAAATAGTCAAAAATGTATCTCCATTAAAAACGCCTGTAAACAAAACGCGGCTAAACGCGAGTTACCAGAAACGCGTTTAAAAGCTGTTGAAAGCATTTGGCATTTCAGATGCCTCTGAAACATCCATTCTGAACGCTTAGGCCCCTTTCAAACGGACGGATAGAATGGTGCTTTTGGCTGCGGATTTTCTAGTTTTCTACCGCAGCTAAAAGCATACAATGCTTTCCTATGGCCCCATTCACACACTGCGTTTAGCTGCAATTTAGTTACATGCGGTTCCGTGCGGACAGAAAACATAGAATTGACTGCGTCCAGGAGCGATTTAGCGCAGCTATCCGCACATGACCGCAGGTAATCGCAGTGCACTGTGTCAGCTGCGGATAACAGCGCCAAGCTGCTCATTGGGAAAGGAAAAATGTTTTTTCCTTTCCCAATGAGCGACAAGCACGGGGATCCGTCTTGGATCCCCGCCAGTGCCTGGCACTGTTTGGTATGCATCTTGAGGGGGAACTCCACGCCAATTTTTAAATAAAAAAACCGGCATGGGTTCCCCTCCAAGAGCATACCAGGCCCTTCGGTCTGGTATGGATTTTAAGGGGAACCCCCTACGCGGAAAAAACGGCGTGGGGTCCCCCCCAAAATCCATACCAGACCCTTATCCAAACACGCAGCCCGGTCGGTCAGGAAAGGGAGTGGGGACGGGCGAGCGCCCCCTTCTGAACCGTACCAGGCCGCATGCCCTCAACATGGGGGGGTGGGGTGCTTTGGGGCAAGGGCCCCCCCCACCCCAAAGCACCTTGTCCCCATGTTGATAAGGACAAGAGCCTCTTCCTGACAACCCTGGCCATTGGTTGTCGGGGTCTGCGGGCAGGGGCTTATCGGAATCCGGGAGCCCCCTTTTTAATAAGGGTGTCCCCAGATCCCGGCCCCCCACCCTATGTGAATGAGTATGGGGTACATGGTACCTCTACCCATTCACCTAGGAAAAAAGTGTCAATTAAAAAAAACACAGTGGACAAGTTTTTAAAGTGATTTTATTAGGCAGCTTCGGGGGTCTTCTCCCTCTCTCTGGTGTCGTCTCCGCGCTCTCTGGTTCTTCTCCAGTGCCTTCTACCTTCTGCCGGGCTCCTCCGCTATCTTCTGCTCTTTTGCTAGCAGAGGAGCCCGGTCTCCCGAGCGAGGTCCGCTACCAATTATATAGGCATGGGGCGTGGCCACCGGGTGATGTAATCCGGTGACCTCACCCCATATGTCGTCACAGTTTCGGGGCGAGTTTTTTTTTCCTGCTACTGAATGCTGGTTAACCACATGCCGACCGCCCGCTGTCTCCCCTGTGCAAATCGTCGTAGCTGTACGGCAGCCACTTTAAGGGGTATAGGGGGGGGCGCGTGCGCCCACCGCGTCACTGAGGAGCCGCTGCGCATGCTCAGCATCCGCGATGTCCGCCGGGCACCCGCGATCGCTCCTGACAGAGCAGGAACAGGGATCTGTATGTGTAAACACACAAATCCACGTTCTGCCAGGGGAGAGGAGACAGATTGTGTGTTCCTAGTATATAGGAACACCGATCGATCCCATCCCCCCACAGTTAGAACACACACACTGAGGGAACACATTTAACCCCTTGATCGGCCTCCTAGTGTTAACTCTTTCCCTGCCCGTGACATTTGTACAGTAACCAGTGGCTATTTTAAAACCATTTGGGATATTTATTATAGTAAAAAAATATTGATTGATTTTTTTTTTTTTTTCCTTTTTTTAATTGATGCTCTTGTTTTTGTTTATCGCGCAAAAAATAAAAACCGTAGAGGTGATCAACCACCACCAAAAGAATGCTCTATTTGTGGGAAAAGAAGTACATCAATTTTGGTTTGCGTACAACGTAGAGGTGATCAACCACCACCAAAAAAATGCTCTAATTGTGGGAAAAGAAGTACATCAATTTTGGTTTGCGTACAACGTCGCAAGACCGCGCAATTAGTTAAAGTGACGCAGTGCCGTATAGAAAAAAATTGCCCAGTCAGGAAGGGGGTAAATCCTTCAGGGGTTGAAGTGGTTAAAGGGGAGTTCCGCCTTGGGAAAAAAAAAAATTTAAAGTCAGCAGCTACAAATACTGTAATAGCTGCTGACTTTTACTAATATGGACACTTACTTGTCCAGGGAGCCCCACAATGTCCGCACCCCAGCCGATCTTCGGATAGACTGTCGGGTGCAGCCGCCACCATTCCAGGTAAGGAAACCCCGCAGTGAATCCTTTTTGGCTTCATGCCTGGTTCCCTACTACACATGCCCGAATCGCTTTCTGATTGGCCCGGTGGCGGAGGAAGGAGGAGGGGGCCGAACTTCTGGGAGATTGGGCTGCAATCCGGTCTTCCAGAAGTAAGGAAGGTGACCTGTCAAATAACGTTCTCCGTTCCCCTCTCTCCACTGAAAGATGCCAAATATGACCCCGGAAAAGGGGGGGGGAGAGCAATTAAGTGGAAGTTCCACTTTTGGGTAGAATTCCGCTTTAAACTGCCTGCACATGAATATACAGATTAGAAACAGTGGTCTTGGGTTTTGTCCAAAAAGCTGAATTCTGCAAAATATGGAAGCCTTATCTTTTAATTTTCAAGATAATCTAGTTATTGGAAAACCTCTTCAAAGCAAACCTTGCCATGGAATGAAATTTTAAGGATTTACATATTCTTAACAAGCAATAAATGAACTTCAAATCAAGTTTTTCACTAACTTGTGTAGCTGCAGGCACTCTAGGAAAAGTTACTCTCAAACAAGCAGTAAATGGGCTTTAAAATAAGCTCCTGGCTGACTTCTGCAGGCACTGTGGAGTAATTCAAAGTTCATATTCATAGAAGCACAGAAGAATATGTAAGCTAATTAAATGTCCATAGCCTGGCAACGTAAGGGGAACAACACTCTTACAGCTAAGAATGCAGCTGTTAGTGTCATTAAACCCATATTCACAAAGCCACTAAAGCATTTCTTTTGTGTAAAGTGAAATATACCTGGTTGATCCTGCTGTCCCTCCCATCTTCTCTGTGTCCCCATTGCAGGCTGAGATTGTGTAGGCAAGCTTGTGTCCTCTACAGCAGTGGTTCTCAACCTCAATCTTCAAGTATCTCCAACAGGCCATGTTTTGGGAATTTCTCTTAGATAAAATAGCTATCCAAAATACCAAGCCATTGACTCTGATTTAAAGCACCTGTGCAAGATAATGGAAAACCCTGCAAACATGGCCTTTTGGGGGTACTTGAGGACTGATGTTGAGAACCACTGCTCTACAGAACATGCTCAAGTTCAGTTCCCTTCTAAGCTCTGCATGTTCTCCTTTTTCTAATCTTTGCAGCCAATGTGACTATAGAGTCACACATGTGAGCGTATACACAGTGGTTAATGATACTCTCCTCCCTCCCTTCTCTATGTCCTCCTATTGTCAAACACTATGGGAGTGGGATATAGTGTGCTGATTGATTACATTCACTAAGAAATTCACAGAAACACTTATTTAATACAGATTTACCATTAAAACTATCCAATGTAATTGCTAATATATGTAAATAAAAAAAAAAGAGGTTCTGATGCTGATACCGTCTGAACAAAATTAAAGCTAGTGTCAATCCTCTCGGACTCTTTCTACACCATGCAAAGTAGAGGGAGTAAGCCTTGAGGGGTTAAAGTTCTAAAAAAAGTTATAAAGAGGGTATCATCCTAATGAATTAAAAATTGGGAGATAGAGACAGCTCCCCAAATGTGTCCCCATTAAAAAGTAAGGACATTCTAGGTACCAATGGGACAATATACACGTTTATGAATAAACATTTTATTTTATTTTACATATATAAAAAGACCAAACATAATTTTTATTAATCAAGGCAGAACAATATATAAAATCAAGGGGTGTTTATGCAGTTGTGTAGATACTTGATCTGCTCCAAGATTGGAGTCAAAAGTATGGAAGGTCCTCATGGGACATGTGGTCCTATACATGTTTGGCTTCATCAAGAGGATGATATCTACAATAGAAATATCAAATTATACGAAACAATCACGGGTCCAAAAAAAAAAAAAATTTGTATATAAATGTAGTAAAAAAAACACACATACATATTAGGTAACAGGTATTTTTGGTAACATGGGTAAGGGAACAAAATGGATGGTTGCACAGCCGCTTACCCGTCCAACCGCAGAAGCACAGCCAACAACACCACAGGGTTTCCCTACGGCAGATATGAGGGATGTATAAAAGTGGATGATAAGTCTTTGCAGTAGCTAAATTAAATATGAATATGAAGAATAAATATACAATTATGTGGACAATAAACCATTGAAAGAGGGGAAACTCAGAGGGGGGAGGGAAAGGAGAAAAGTGGGGTAAAAGGAAGAAGAGGGGGAGAAGATGGGAGAGAGTGGGTGGGAAAGGAGGGCAAGGCGAATAAACGGTAGTGGGAAGAAAGGTGGGGTAGAGGGGGGTGGGGGGAGTTTGGGGAACTGTTTCTACCCCTCCCCCAATTTTCTGTATACACCCTATTAATGCACAAAAAATATCCACGTTTGATGTTCAGTAAGGATTGTTCGGGAGCTGTAAAACTGTTATTTTGATATTTATAATCTAATTCAAATTGTTCTTCTAAAGTCATGTGCATCAATCAGGGCTGGCCTGACTGACAATGTAGAGTAATAGAAGCCCCTCCCAAAGATCTTCCCCCACAGATGTGAAAGATCATGTGACCACACAACAGGAATAAGATCCTTAGAGGAAAAAAAACACAAAATACAATGACATGATGTATATGCATTATGGCAAATAATACTTCTCTGTTTAGCATCACGTTAAAGTGTTGATTAGCCTTAAATTGTTAATGAACTTTCTTTGTTACTTAATTTCTGTGCTTTTTGCACTTGAAAAAAAAAAACCAAAAAAAGAGCACCAGACCCAAACTATATGGAAAAAGTCAGATCGTTTTAATTATTGGTAAAAAAAAAAGAGAAAAGTATAGTATGTGCATGTTGTTCCAGTCTGCATGCTGCTGCGGTTAGGAGGTGTTTCCACTCCCTCTGTTGTGTTTTAATATATTATGTCATAGACCTTGCAATGACAGATGGCGGCCATATGCCAGAGAACTTGGCATCATTATTTGCATGTTATTCAACAGGAGATAGCAGACACTCAAAATATTAAACACTGCTTTGGATTTGAGCAGTTCTCAAACTCTTATTTGATTTATCGCTTACCTACCTGAGCCGGATCTTAATCCAGCACTGTGCCACTGTGCCCGAGATCAGCATCTTTCTTGGCTCTCTCATTCCCTCCTCACTGGACACAGAGTCAGCAGCGGGAGCCATTGCTGTTATTTACTGCCAGTGAGCAGGGAGTGGGACCAGGTCATGTTCTGTGTTGGTGGAGCCCACTCAAGTGTCCCGCAAGTGGCTTGAGCCAGGAGCGCCGGTGGGTGACCCTAGAAGGAGCATCAGGGCTGATCTGTGCAAAACTAGCTGCTGCTGGACATCTGTTTACAGATAACTAGAACACAATCCACTAATAGCAGAATAGCTTCTAACTTTTTTTTACCCATGCTTTAACTTTTAAGCCTAAGTTCAGCCCTTCCTTTTGGCGCAAGATGTGGCCCGCAAAGTCCATCAAGTCTTCCCCTGAACCCTCTTCTGAATGGAGGGGCGCCCTCAATCTTAAGAACGGGGTGGGGGGGGTGGGGGGGGTGGGTCTGTTATAGTTAGCATTTCTCTGGGTCAAAACCTGTTTCTATGTCTCTAACCTGTGGGTCCAATCGATGGCTTCAAAGGTTACAAAATATAATTTCAAAACTCTATCCACTCGCCACTTTCCTCTTTCAAACCCATCAAAATCTGCACAAGGACAGTCAGATTTGAAGAATGCACTAACCCACCTCATGTCCCAGGGAGTAGTTGCTCCAAGACCTCTAGAAAACAGGCTCAAAGGGTTCTATTCATACCTGTTGAAGGTACCAATGTTCAGCAAGGGTATTGTCATATCCTGGACCTAAAATCTCTCAAGAAATATATTTCACATGGAATTCACAATGTCTATTTGCATATTTCCATTCATCCACTTCATAAGCATTTTCTATGCTTTTTCATTAGGAGACCATCATTTCCAGGTATTGTACTTCTATTAAGCTTATCCTTTACTCTCAAAGTATTCACAAAAAATCTTACTCCTCTTCTAACTCTAAGAACTCGGGGATCCAGGTCATCTCAATGGGCTTCTTCTTTTAGACATCTGCAAACTTCCAAAGGCCAATTCAGATGCTTCAGGCTTTGGGTTGGGTGATCAACTTCCAAACTTTTGCCCTCCAACCTTCTCTTCCCCTTTAATACTTGGTTTTGATCCTGGACACAGCCTAAGCAAAAGTCTCCTTCCAGAAACTGCTCTTTTTCAGAATTCATGGTCGGGACTTGAGATCAAAGTCCTTGAGGCCCTCTGTGAGATCCTCAGAGTTCTGGGCCTCATAGTAGCCTCTCCTTTGAGGCTGTCGCATTCATCCAATTTAATTCAAGATCTCTCCAACACTACATGTTGGCATTGAACAAACATGCGCCTTCTCTCGACCTACCTATGCTCGTATCCAGCCAAGCAATGAATTCCTTAGCCTGGTAGAGATCCAACCCATCCTTGACCAACGGCGAAGTTATTTCTGCCATATCACTGGAAGGTGATAACAGATGCCAGTCCTTCAAAGTTCAAGAAGCATGGTCGCCAGAAGAAGCCAAGCTCTCCATCAACCTGCTACAGCTCAGAGCGATAAGAAGGCTCTGCGCCATTAGACCCCCATGGCCCCACTCCCAGGTCACAGGATTTGACTGACAGCAGCGGAAGCCTATGGCTCCCGCTGCCCCAGCAAAGCCTGTGAGAGCTGCTACAGACTAGCCAGAACTGGGTTAAGTGAGGACCAGTGTTAATTTCGCCGACTAAAACATTTTAATCGACTAAATGAATTCTATTTTAGTTGACTAAAATACGACTAAAACAATTCAGATATCTAAAATACGACTAAAACTAAAATGACATTTTAGTCAAAAGACTAAGACTAAAACTAAATTGAAATTTGACTTCAAAATTAACACTAGTGCATGTCCATACCTCAATACCATAATTAATAACCTATTAGATTTTCACTCCAGCAGTATATGAGTTTGGAAATTGTAGAGAAATGTTAAGTAATGCATTACAATTTAATTACACCCATTCGATTTTAGATGACTAAAATGAGTTTTAATCGACTCAAATGTACTGGAGATTTCAGTGGACTAAAACATAGGACATTTTAGTCAACTAAAATATAGTGGAGATTTAGTTGACTAAATACGACTAAAACTAAAACAATTGCAGAAGACTAAAGTGGGACTAAAACTAAAATGCCATTTTAGTCCTAAGACTAAAACGAAATCGAAATTTGCTGCCAAAATTAACACTGGTGAGGACACGGGTAAGTATGGAGGGTTAAGGGGGGTATACTACTACCTAAACATTTTTTACCTTTATGCAGGGAATTCTATTACAGTATGACCAGCTTTAGATTAGACTTTATCAGACTGCATTTCCTAACCCTAAAAGCTTTTTTTTTTGTTACTATGGCAGCTGAATTATATTGCTCCAAATGATCAGTCATTGATGATATGAAATGGAATAGGGCATTAGGTGGCTCCAATTTAACACCAAGTTACTCTTATGTTGCCGGGACCATTGTGTTACAGATCAGTCATGTCCCTTAGGCTGCTTTCACACTGAGGCGCTTTACAGGCGCTGTAGCGCTAAAAATAGCGCCTGTAAAGCGCCTCTCCTTTCACTCCAGTGTGAAAGCCCGAGTGCTTTCACACTGGAGCGGTGCGCTGGCAGGACGATAAAAAAAAAGTCCTGCAAGCAGCATCTTTAAGGCGGTGTATACACCGCTCCTAAAGCGCCCCCCCTGCCCTTTGAAATCAATGGGCAGCACCTCCGGCAAAGCGCCGCTTGCGGGCGCTTTTACCCCTTTTTCAGCAGTTAGCGGGATTAAAAGTGCCCCGCTAGTGGCCGAAAAGCGCAGCAAAAGACGGTAAAGCGCCGCTAAAGTACCGTCAATGCCCCTGTGTGAAAGTTACCTTACTGCGTAGAAAGTAAAAGTTCCCGGTGCACTTCCCGAACTGCTGCATTATTGTACAAACCTAGTATTTTCAGTGACTGTGGAATTATGCCATCTTCTTTGGCAGCCTGTGCTCATTAATAAAGAACAAGCTTTGTTTTGTTAATTTATCCAAGTTAGATGGTTCATCACACTGGCACTGATGACAACCTTCCAACTCACAGGCCCATTTGTACTATGTCCATGCATGCAATATTGGCTAATCCTTCAATAGAACACTTGCAGATTACATTCAAATTTCCTTCTTCTTGAGGGATCCCACAGGTATAGTATATGCATAGCTACATTGGTCCAAGCTGAGCCAATGTAACTAAATAAAAATGTCCATATCCATAAACCACCTAAAAAAAAAAAAAAAAAAAAAAAAAAAAAAAAAAAACACAAGGGCATTTTTGTTGTGGCTGTTTATTTTATAACAATCCTGTAAAATTAGTGATCTAAGAGAACAGAGCTGGATAAATCTAAGGTAACCAAAAAGAAATACAGGTAGCACATGTTTCCTGAATCTGTTCTTTTGATGCAAATGGTAGAACTTGCTGCTTGGTCTTAAATTAGATTAACTGAATAATAAAGTTAGTGATATTAAAGCTATTTTTATTTATTTTTTGCTTAAAATTCAAGCGGTTATACTTGCCTTCTCTGCAACGATAATACAGAGCTGTCCCTCGCCGCCTCCTTCTTTAGTCCCCCGCTCCTTCTTTATGTTGTGTGCTATGGGGGCACCTGCATGGGCATGCTCCTGAGCCAGGCTGTGTGCATAGAACAGAGTGCGAATCTGCCACACCCACTGTTCTCTCCTCATGTGACTGACAGCAGAAGGAGCCTACTGGAGGCTTCTGTGAGAATAAGAGAGCAGTGCTGTTTTAGATGGGACAACACTGAATCGTAAGAGGAGGTATTTGGGGGTGGTGGTGGGGGGGTGGCCAGAAAAAGGGGCTTTTTTTTTTTTTTTTTTTTTAAACTTAATGCAGGGAATGCATTTAGGGCTTTCACACAAGTTTCCAGATTCTCTCCCCTCTGGTATACCATAAGTTTACAGAAAGTCGAATGTACACTGCTGCAATCTGCGATATGCACTTACCCAGATTAAGTGCAGAGATCCTGCCCACCCTCTTCTGCTTTGAAAGCCAATCACTATTTTCCGTTGCTAGGCTTGGTGCAGATAAAAAGGTAAGGATGAAAATGTAGATTTTTCTCTATGGCTGAGACAGGGGTATACACCTTATTAGGTTGGAAATCCTGTGGCTTGTGTCATAGGTTTACATAAAATAACCCTAGTAAATAATAGTGTGATACTCCCTTCCTTCCAAATGAAACTTTTTGCTTCCAAAAAGAGTGTGTAACTGCCCCTTTAAGTACATTACCACTTAAGCTATTAACAACATTGCATATAAGGTTTGGCGCTATCACCCTAGTGTGAAAGAGCTGTGCTTCACACGTGGATATTTCTCCACTCTTACAGTGCTTTCCACCTCGTGCCACTCCAATGCACTCACCACAATATTATGGCCCCTAGTCAGGGCCGCGGGAGTACAGCCGATACAACTGTAAGGGGCCCTGGGGCTCGAGGGGACCGCTCGGGACGGAAGAAGGCAGGAGGGGTGAAAGGGAGCCGTGTTGTGCACTATACAAACGATCTTGCAGCTTCTGCTGCTCTCTTTGACATTGAGCTCAGATGTCAAGGCCTAAAGCTGTGTAAGGGGCCCAAAAATTTCATAAGATCATAAGCGCGTAATCCAAAGGCTCAGATATGCTCTTCAGATAGTAATGTATCTACAGACCTGCTTCTTCACCAAGAATGCTGTCTGAAGTTCTCGATGTATTAGGTAATACACATCAGGAAAGATACAAATTCTCAGTGCAGTATTTATTTAAGAGTAACATTTTTCACAAAATTTTTAAATTATACACACACATTTTAAGGTGCTCAGTTCCTCGGCACCAATACACTCAGCCTGTTTTGTATATCCTTGCGACTGCCCCGCTCGCGGGAGTCGGCATGCATTCCAAGCCCTGGAACTGGAAATGACGGCACCGTAGGATCTGGATATGGTGGTCACGTTACTGCCTCCTACATGTTTCGCTGAGCCAGCGTCTTCAGGATCTGAAGATTGTCAGATGTTTTGTCTACACTCTACATCTGTCTTCATAAGATGGTTCACAACATTTAAATAGTGTATAGGCGACATGAACATTTTTGAAGCAGATAATGGCGGTTTTAGAAATGTTCTGGGACATGTCCACTTTCGGTTGTGTTTTGGTAATTGTCATTTTCCTGTAAAAGATTATGATCAGAAGTAGTGTATATTAGTTCTTTGAACTGTATTCCCAGTCTTTAGTTTAGTATTTGTAATCTATGTTCTTAAGGATTTTTTAACACATCAATGGTTTGTGGTCATTCTGCTATAATGTGGGAAACTTTATTCTGCTGGCAAAAGGCTGTAACAGTTAACACTGATTTTCCCTGGTTTTCTTCCTATTCATGATCATTCATCTGTGCACATTTTAATTGCAGTATTATTTGTGAATTCAGTGCCAAGACACCCTTCTCTCTCTGCATGTACTCTACAATAGGACCTTCAAATTGTGGGGTTGTGTTTCACAGGATAATATATATATATATCTCTTGTAATCATAATTTGTTTATATGAAGTGGAAATACTGATTGTTTATAAATGCTGTATAATATATTGCTGCTTTTGCTATCCTTAAAGTGTGTGAAACTGAGAATTAAAGTTTGTGCTGTATCAGAGGTTTAGTGTACATTAACTTTACTGTTGGTACATAGACAGTGAAGCTGGGGGTTATAATGTAAGATCATATATACACAGGCTTCAAAAGCATTTTAGTATGCATTCCTTATGCCCACAGAGGGCATCCCAAGCAGTGGGCTGAAAACGGTGTGCTGAGATACATGACAAAGCATACACGCAAGCAGCTAAAATTGAGGACTGGAGTTGAGAACCACTGAGCTAAATGAAGTGTTTGCTTTAGTTTATGCTTCATTATGCTTGATGCTTCATACCTTTTTTTCATGTGAAGGCCTGATGAGTGAGCTTTGGATAGATGGTTGGCATGTAACCTGAAAGTCCTAAATGTTGTTTGCTTTGCCTCTGTAGCCAGTACAGCTTTGTTGTACCTGAAGTTTCTGCTGGTTAATCAGAAATAACCATTTTTAAAAAACACTCTTTTAATATACATTTTCTTTTATTGATAATAAAAGTTAAATATAGCAGGTGGTCCAGATGTATGGGAATTCATTTTTTGTTGAATCATACTTGCCCAGGTGGATGCAGCATCAGTCTGATGCTGCATCTGTCCCATGCTGCATCTGTCCCCCACCGGCTCAAATGCTGAGAACCGAGCTATCTGCTGAAAACGGGTCACAGGAGTGCAGAACAAAAGCCGGCCAAAGATGGATGTTGGACCGGACGAATTTTGATCCAAGTATGGGCAGGCTGGTTGTACTGAAGCTCTTGATCAACTTCAGTACAACCAACCTGTTGGAAAATTGTTTGCTTGATTTGTGCTGCCGGCTATAGCAGACGGTGCTGATGAGTGTATTCTGGCGGCAAAGGAGCCCTACCCCCACCCCCCGTCAGAATACAGTAGCTCCGCAGAAGGGATTTTCCCATCCACCTGTGTGGATGGGATAATCAATTCAATATTTTACTCCCACATTTAATGCTTTATGTGAAGTGACCCTTTTTGTGCTGTTCATGTTATGCATTGGGTGTCACATGGGGGTTGATTTACTAAACCTGGAGAGTGCAAAATCAGGTGCAGCTCTGCATAGAAACCAATCAGTTTCCATTTTTTTTTGTCAAAGCTTAATTGAACAAGCTGATGTTAGAAGCTCATTGACTACTATGAACTGCTGCACCAAATTTTGTACTCTTCAGTTTTAGGGCCAGTTCACACTGGTCCGACCTGCGCTCTGACTTCGAGAGCACAAGTCGCATGACATGTCAAAATTAGTTTCCTATGGGAGCTGTCTTAACTGGTCCGACTTGTGTCGGTTCGACTTTAAAAATGCTCCCTGCACTACTTTGGTCCAGCTTGGGCATGATTTCAGCCCATTGATTTTGAATGCAACTTGCATCCAAGTCGAGTCATCCTCTTAACTGATTCATCTTGTGGCATGTGCCTTGTGGTTTGAGGATCTTGAGGGGGAACCCCATGCCAAAATTAAAAATAAAAATGGCGTGGTGTGCCCCCCCAGATCCATACCAGGCCCTTTTGAGTCTGGTATGGATCTTGAGGGGGAACCCCATGCCATAATAGGGAAAAACAAAAAAACAAAACGGCGTGGGGTTTTCGGTCTGGTATGGTATGCATCTTGAGGGGGAACACCACGCCAAAATAAAAATAAACCGGTGTGGGGTCCCCCCTTAAAATCCATACCAAACCCTTATCTGAGCATGCAGCCCGGCAGGTCTCTCCTGGACCATATCAGGCTACATACCCTCAAAATGGGCGGGGTGGGTGCTTTTAGGCAAGGGGGACTCGGTTTATGGGGACAAGGACCTCTTCCCGACAACCCTGGCCGGTGATTGTGGGGTCTGCGGGCAGGGGGCTTATTGGAATCTGGCCCCAAGGTCCCGCCCCCCATTTGAATGGGTAGGGGTACGTTGTACCCCTACCCATTCACCCAAAAACAGTGTATTGTTACAAAAAAACAAGAGACGGTTTTGGAAAAAACGTCTCTTGTTTTTTTGTAACAAAGGACAGTTAAATTTTAATTTTGGCGTGGGGTTCCCCCTCAAGATGCATATCAGACTCAGAGTTGGATCTCGTTCATTGAAGTCGCACGGAAGTCGGAAATAACGTCACAGGGCAAAGTCATTCAACTTGTGTGTCGAAACAGCGTGACCATAGCCTTAGTAAATTAATCCCAATGTGTCTGCATGTGATAGATATGCTTACATTCTTGCCTGGACCTCTGATATGTTCAGGTCTGATTTGGATCCTTACCGTGTCTTTCTATGCTGCTGTATTTAAACTCTGCTTACTACCATCTGTATTCTCTATGGGTGCTCTACAAGATAATCTTTTTACAGCTCAGGATGTAAGACTATTTTGTAATATTGCTGTGCTGTTCAGATAGTCATGGCATAGTGTCTGACAGCAGGGGTCTCCTGCTTGGCATTTATGCTACAACATTTAACCCTATGCATTGCATGTGTGGTGCCTATGCAATATTTGTGGTTTGTTTTTATCCAATACCACAGTTTCAATCTCTTCTATGATTTCCTATGTAGATAGTTTGCCTATGTTTGTTTACTGTTTTGTCCCCTTACACTGTAGCACATTTGTTTTGTACAACCAGTTAATATAAATGTCACACATTGCATACTTGTGCTGTAATTCTTGTGCATGTCATTTTTGTTGCGATACTTTACTAACAATTCAGTGCAGCCCTCATAACATGATTTCTTGTCTAACAAGTTTAGACTACTACTATTACTACTACTGCTGACTGCTACTAGAAGAAGACTTAAAGTGGAACAAAAGTCTTTGATTTAAAAAAAAAAAAATTTTGAGCAGGCAGTCTTTTTTTGGAGAATAGGCTTGCCATGGCCAGCAACATGGACAAGGTAAAACTGGGTCACCCTGTATTAGTGCCAAAATTCAAACACTCCGAGCTTAGTCTCGGGTGAATGGTCAGGTGTTACATTACACTACTGGCTGCACGCTTAAATGCTACTTCTGCTTGGAGCCTTTTAAAAGATACTCCAGTGCTTCCTCCCTATCTTTTGTCACAAGGACTTCACTACAAGTCAGCCTACACCTGTGTTGCTGCGTACTCCTTCCACGCGCACTTACCCTATATTCTGCACCATACTGCATTGGTACCCTGCAGGGAAATACCCTCCCCTTTACGTATGGAGGAAACCAGTCACAAGGGAACAATGGCAAAAACTGAGGTGAGCGTTTACCCTGCCAAAGGCTCGCACAACACTCAACCTCAGCATCTGACTCAAGTTCTACTTAAGACATGCAACAAGAGACATACCTAACATGCAGATTTTTCTGCATCTGTCACAATTCCTCAGACAACTAGAATCTTTAATACAGCTATCTCTATCCAGGGCTACAAAAAGCCAAGCCCCTTTTCTCCAGCTTCTCCGTCTCTCTGCGTAAGTTGGATCCCGATATGTCTGGCCTAGTAGAGTCAGACACAAAGAAATGAGATGGACCTGGAGGCAGCCTTGGAGGAGGCTGCGGAAGATTTTCCACCCTCAGACTCCTATACACCTGAAGCTGCAGCTTCACATAACATGCTTGCTAATGTGGAAATGTTCACTTTTGCTATGTGCAGAAGTATTTGCATGGTCGCACTTGATTCTCCCCCGTCTCGTCATGTTGTGTTTTTTTTTTTTTTTTTTTTTTTTTAAATACAAAGAGACCTGTAAAATCTAAAAACACATTCTCTGTTCCCCAAATAGAAAGGGCAATCTGTGATGATTAGGTCACTCCAAAAAAGATTTTTATTAGAGTTCAACAATGATTTTCAGTCTAGTGGAAAAAGTTCACTAAGAAGTGGTCTGTTCTGGTAATTGATCCTGCCATGTCAGTATTAAACAAAAATCTCTCTGTACCAATTGAAGATGTTCCTTCATTCAAATTTTCTGCAGCTTGGAAGTTTTAAGGTGCTCCTAAAGCCGGTCTTGACTCTTGAAGGCCCAGCTCTATAACCAGCAAATTTCTGTCTAACTGCAGCTAACTGGACTAGGGCAATGAGCAACCAAACACAATCCTGTACTCAAGGATTGTGCCGTAACTGAACAATTACCTTCTGCTCTGCTCTTTTTGTGTGGATGTCCCAAAACAAGAATTGAGATGCTTCAAAGTACATAGTAAACACAAATCTCCCGCACTTGAAAGTGGGCCCAAAAAGTGGTTGTCTAAATTCTTGTCCTGGCTTGCCCTGTATATGTCACGCTTTGTTGCCCTCAAAAAGTCTAGGAAAGTCTCAGCAGCTTTAGATCCACGATACAACGTATCACATAACAGAATAAATTCCAGCAGTGCAGGCTTACGCATTTTAAGGACTTGCCGCTTCCTCAGAGAAAGCTAAGAGGCAAGTCCTTGTAATGGGTCAGCCTGCTGTACTGCAAGAATTTAATCTAAAAGCTGCTGTTGGATCTAAAGCTGCTGTCTGTTTATGAAAAGGTGACGCATGCATCAATTTGTGGGTATAATACTTACCTTTTTTTTCCTGTTAACCGCTTGCCGTCATTATGTGGTGGCAGGTCGGCTCTCCTACGTGAATTTGCATAGCTAGAGGGCGGCTCGCACAGTTGCTCGCTGCCGGCAGCTTGCACACGCTGTGTGAGCGTGCCCGCGGGTCGGGCGGACTCCATCTCCGCCGGTGCTACCGATGTCCGCCGGCGACTCACAGTCGCGATGTACAGAGGCAGAATGGGGATCTGCCTTTGTAAACAAGGTAGATCCCCATTCTGACAGGTGACCTGACAGAGATCTACTATTCCCAGTGATCGGGAACAGTGTTCTCAGTCATGTCCCTGGCAGCCCATCCCCCCCCCTACAGTTAGCACACACCCATGGAACAGGGTTAACCCCTTCCCTGCCAGTGTAATTTTTACATTGATCAGTGCATTTTTATAGCACTGGTCTCAAAAAAGTTTCATTTTGGGGTCCGATTTGTTGGCCGCAATGTCGCAGTCCCGCTATAAATCGCAGATTGCTGCCATTACTAGTAAAAACAATAAAAAAAAAAAAATAAGTCCCTATATCTATTTCATAGTTTGTAGACGTGATAACTTTTGTGCGAACCAATCAATATACACCTATTTCGTGGGTGTGTATATGTGTGTGTGTAATGTATATGTGTGTGTATATATATAGAGAGCAGTAACTTTTTTTTTTTTTGTTTTGTTTTTGTTTTTCAAAATTGTCGCTTTGTTTATAGCACAAAAAATAAAAACCGCAGTGGTGGTTGAATACCACCAAAAAAAAAGCTCTATTTGTGGGGAAAAAAAGGATGTCAATTTTGTTTGGGTACAGCGTCGCATGACAGCACAATTGGCAGTTAAAGCGACGCAGTGCCGTATAGCAAAAAAATGGCTTGGTCATTAAGGGGCAAATCCTTCCTGTCCTTAACTAGTTAAATGCTTACATTGAGGATAATACACTAGGTTTGTGTGCCCTGCTTTTTGTTTTGAGACTTCAAGAATTGAGATGCATAGGTACATACAGTAGTTGACTCTAAACACTTCCCATATTCCTATATACAGTGGGGAGAACAAGTATTTTATACACTGCTGATTTTTATTTATTTTTTTTTTGCAGGTTTTCCTACTTGCAAAACATGTAAAGGTCTGTAATTTTTTATCATAGGTACTCTTCAACTGTGAGAGACGGAATCTAAAACAAAAATCTAGAAAATCATTTATGATTTTTTTTTTAACCACTTGTCGCCCACCATATAGCAAAATGACGGCGGCAAAGCGGTTTCAATATCCTGACTGGGCGTCATATGACATCCAGCAGGATAACGGCCACCGCGCACCCGTGGGGGCACGCATTGCGGCATCGGTGGTGCGGTGTGTCAGTCTGACACACCGGTACACCGATCTCGGTAAAGAGTCTGAGGGAGACTCTTTACCACATGATCAGCCGTGTCCAATCACGGCTGATCACAGTGCAAACAGTAAGAGCCGGTGATCGGCTGCTCCTCTCACGGGGGGGGGGGGGGGGGGGGGTGTCTCTGTGCTGATTGATTATCAGCGCATCCCCCCTGAGGATGCCCTCACTGGACCACCAGGGTCTGCTGCATATCAGTGCCACCTATCAGTGCCCCTCAGTGCCGCATATTAGTACCACCTCATTGGTGCCTATCAGTGCCACCTTATCAGTGCCCGTCAGTGCAGCCCCATCAGCGAAGGCAAAAACTTACTTATTTACAAAGTTTTGTAACAGAAACAAAAAAAAATTTTTTTTTTCAAAATTTTCGGTCTTTTTTTTTTTTTTTTTTTTGTTTAGCAGAAAATAAAAATCCCAGAGGTGATCAAATACCACCAAAAGAAAGCTCTATTTGTGGGAACAAAATGATAAAAATTTTGTTTGGGTACAGTGTAGCATGACCGCGCAATTGTCATTCAAAGTGCGACAGCGCTGAAAGCTGAACATTGATCTGGGAAGGAAGGTGTACAAGTGGCCTGTATTGAAGTGGTTAAATAATTAATTTTGCATTTTATTGCATGACATAAGTATTTGATCACCTACCAATCAGTAAGAATTCTGGCTCTCACAAATCTGTTATTTTTTCTTTAAGAAGCCCCCCTGTTCTCCACTCATTACCTGTATTAACTGCACCTGTTTGAACTCATTACCTGTATAAAAGACACCTGTCCACACACTCAATCAAACGGACTCCAACCTCTCCACAATGGTCAAGACCAGTGAGCTGTGTAAGGGCATCAGGGATAAAATTGTAGACCTGCACAATAGGCAAGCAGCTTGGTGAGAAGGCAACAACTGTTGGCGCAATTATTAGAAAATGGAAGAAGTTCAAGATGACGGTCAATCTCCCTCGGTCTGGGGCTCCATGCAAGGTCTCACCTCGTGGGGCATCAATGATCATGAGGAAGATGAGGGATAAGCCCAGAACTACACGGCAGGACCTGGTCAATGACCTGAAGAGAGCTGGGACCACAATCTCAAAGAAAACCATTAGTAACACACTACGCTGTCATAGATTAAAATCCTGCAGCACACGCAAGGTCCCCCTGCTCAAGCCAGCACATGTCCAGGCCCGTCTGAAGTTTGTCAATGACCATCTGGATTATCGAGAGGAGGAATGGGAGATGGTTATGTGGTCTGATGAGACAAAAACAGAGCTTTTTGGTCTAAACTTCTCTCGCTGTGTTTGGAGGAAGAAGGATGAGTACAACCCAAGAACACCATCCCAACCATGAAGCATGGAGGTGGAAACATCATTCTTTTGGGCTGCTTTTCTGCAAAGGGCACAGGACGACTGCACCGTATTGAGGGGAGGATGGATGGGGCCATGTATCGCGAGATCTTGGCCAGCAACCTCCTTCCCTCAGTAAGTAAGAGCATTGAAGATGGGTCATGGCTGGGTCTTCCAGCATGACAACAACCGAAACACACAGCTAGGGCAACTAAGAAGTGGCTTCGTAAGAAATATCTCAAGGTCCTGGAGTGGCCTAGCCAGTCTCCAGACCTGAACCCAGTAGAAAATCTTTGGAGGGATCTGAAAGTCCGTATTGCCCAGCAACAGCCCCGAAACCTGAAGGATCTGGAGAAGGTCTGTATGGAGGAGTGGGCCAAAATCCCTGCTGCAGTGTGTGCAAACCTGGTCAAGAACTACAGGAAACGTTTGATCTCTGTAATTGTAAACAAAGGTTTCTGTACCAAATATTAAGTTCTGCTTTTCCAATGTATCAAATACTTATGTCATGCAATAAAATGCAAATTACTTAAAAATCATACAATGTGATTTTCTGGATTTTTGTAGGAAAACCTGCAAAATCGGCTGTGTATCAAATACTTGTTCTCCCCGCTGTATTTTGTTCAATAAGATGCTAATCTAAAAGTTTTTTTGAAACTATCAACACTTTCTGCTGACACCACTGATTTAGAAGGGAGTTCCACATCCTTACTGGTCTTAACAGTAAAAAATACCTACGCAGTTTAAGGTTAAACTGCTTTCTCGTCCAGCTTCATTGAGTGGCCACTTGTCTTCTTGAAGGACCTGAGCCTGAACAGTTTCCTCCCTATACTGGAATCGCCATTTAGATATTTGTATATTGCCATCATATCCCCTCACCAGGGAGAATACATTTAATATTTGCAGCTGTTCAAGTCCACATTTATAAGCTTTGTTGCCCTCCTAGGGAGAAGTCAGAAGAGCCGCCTTAATAAATTACATTAACACCTTGTGTGCGATGTTTTATTTTTGACACTTTCTTTTCAGGTGAATGGGTAGGGGTACAATGTACCCCATACTCATTCACATAGGATGGGGGGCCGGGATATGGGGGCCCCATTGTTAAAGCGGGTTTCCAGATTCCGATAACCCCCCCCACACACAGATACCGACAACCAACGGCCAGGGTTGTCGGGAAGAGGCCCTTGTCCATGTTCATCAACAAGGGGACAAGGTGCTTTGGGTTCGGGGGGCGCAGGGTCCCCCCCATGCCCCAAAGCATCAAACCCCCCATGTTGAGGGCATGCGGCCTGGTACGGTTCTGGGGGGAGCGCCTGCTCATCCCCACCCCCTTTCCTGACCTGTCGGGCTGTGTGATCGGATAAGGGTCTGATATGGATTTTGGGGGGGGGACTCCCACGCTGTTTTGCGTTGCGGGGTTTCCCTTAAAATCCATAGCAGACCGAAGGGCCTGGTATGCTCTTGGAGGGGTAACCCATGTCGGTGTGTTTTTTTTTTTTTTTTTTTTTATTTATTTTTAACTTTTGGCGTGGAGCTCCCCCTAAAAATTCATACTGGACACAGTGCCCGGCATTGTCAGGTATCAAAGTCTGATCCCTGTTCATTGAAGTCAGATGCATGTCGGACTTCAGATCGCAGGGCAAAGTTGGATCCAAAGTGGTACGACTGTGGTGTAGTACCAGTGTGAACCTGGCTTAATGCTGTGATCTGTGAGGCAGGCTTTGAGAGGTTTGGGACTCTTCCTGTAGGTGTGACTGGGTGGGATTGAATGCTAATTAGGGTCTATTCTATCCCACCCTCCATCAACTACGAAGAAAGTTACATGATTTGCAGACTCTGTAAGACTACAAAGGGGAGTCTTCTACTCTAGAGAATGAGCAAGTGGCTGTGAGGCCCTCAGTATCAGAGGATCTGCAGACAACAGAGCAACATGGTACAGAGGTATGATCTATACTGGGACTGATCATTCCATTCAGTTCTAGTGAAAAGAAAGTTGGAGTTCAGCTTTAAGCCTAACTCATTTTTTTAGTATTGAGTATTGATTATTAGGCGCATTTGGTGGATTCCACAACCTCAAAGGCCTGGGAGGAAACTGATATGCAATGATTTTATTTTGATGCGTTCTTTTTTTGTAAACTTAGGGCACTTTCACAATGATCCGTAGCAAAAATGCAGTAAAAAGACATATGCGTTTTTTACATGATTTTACTGCATTTGTGCGTTTTTCACAGGGCATGTGACTCAAAAACCGCATCATAAATGCAACACAGGTGCGTTTTTTGCCTTGTTTTCAGTGCATTTCAATGGGGAGGTACTCTTTTGGTGTGGGGTGTTGTGTTTTTTATTTTTTTTTTAACTGACCAACTATGCACCAAAAATGCAGCAAGGAGGATTTTTTTTTACATCGCAACAGAAGTGCAACGGACCAGTGTAAACACAAACATAGAATTTAAAGGGATGCGTTTTTTTTTTTTTTTTTGTTTTTTTTTTCTCCCCCCCCCCTTTTTTTTTTTTTTTTTTTTTAAACCATTTAAAAAATTGCTCAGTGTGAAAGCAGCCTTGGCTGCAAAGAAATTTAGCAAAACATTGGACTTTTTTACGCAGCTTGTATTTTTGCAAAGATTGCTCTGGTTCTGAAGTGGTTAAATCAAAAACTGCTTCCGTTATCTCTTTCCAATACATAAGCTGTGCTTTGCAGTAGAGTATGCTATGAACTCAGACTTGTAGAGAGAAAGAAGACCTCTTCCTGACTCCTGACCAGTGAGCATTGTTCACATTGGTGCAGCTCTGTTGACATTCCACATAAATATTGTAGCCAAGAATGAAGAAGAGAATTCTTTTGTTTTTTGACCTTTCAGTCCAGTTCTCTTGTTGTACAAAAGGTACAGTTCCAACAATTGTCTGCATCTGTGAGGAGTGTTGCGTTTCCTATCCAGTATCAGAGAAACATGGGGTACCAAAGTCAAGGTTATTTAAAATGTTTTTCCTGCTATAAAAAGTTGATAAAGCATTACCGTATCTTACTAACCAAAATAAATGAAATGTAAATGTCCTGCTGTCTGTCTTTACTTTCATACAGCTTCTCAATTGCACATGAAGTATGAAACTCTGCTTCAAAATGAAAATCTCAGCTTTTGCTGAATAAATCGATGTTTGGTTAGTCCTCTCCTACAGCTGTCGCCTACAGGGCATGTCCTTGTCAGAAAGCTGTAGGTCTTATACTGTTCACTGTCCACCATCATGTTGTAACTGCTTGCATGTCCACAAGACCAAAATAGCTTGCAATTTAGTCTATGAAGCTTTTCATGTTAGTGTAATGTATAACATGACAATGCAGTGCATTTAAAAAAAAATCTCTTTTGTACGCTTTTGTAAAAATGCATATTACACTATAGTCGATGGTAACATGCTAAAAAAAAAAAGCAAAACTCATTTGAAATTCGTGTTAGTCACATGTCCATGATTTCAGGAACGGCAATTGAAAAAGAAAACGAGAAAAATGCATGTAGAATGCAAAAAAACCTCCCAAACACATATTGCATTGCACAAAAATTTTTCCACATTTTGTTATGTTACAGCCCTATTCCAAAATTAATTAAATTATTTTCCTTGAAATTCTACGTAATGACAACGTGAAAGTAGTTTGTTTAAAATCTTTGCAAATTTTATTAAAAATTAAAAATGAGAAAAATCACATGTACATAAATAGGTCAGCCTTTGCCCAATACTTTGTTGAAGCACCTTTTGCACCAATTACAGCCTCAAGTCTTCTTTTTTTTTTTTTTTTTTTTTTTTTTTTAATACAAGCTTGCCTGTCTTGTGTCTACAAGCTTGGCACAACTATTTTTGGGCAGTTTCTCCCATTCTTCTTTGCAGGACCTCTCAAACTTCATCAGGTTGCATGGGGAGCATCGGTGCACAGCCATTTTCTGAGCTCTCCAGAGATGTTCAATTGGGTTCAAGTCTGGGCTCTGACTGGGCCACTCAAGGACATTCAGAGTTGTCCCGTAGCCACTCCTTTGTTATCTTGCTGTGTGCTTAGGGTTGTTGTCCTGCTGGAAGATGAACCTTCGCCCCAGTCTGAGGTCCAGAGCGCTCTAGAGAATGTTTTCATCAAGGCTGTCTTGGTACATTGCTGCATTCATCTTTCCCTCGATCCTGACTAGTCTCCCAGTTCCTGCCGCTGAAAAACATCCCCGCAACATGATGCTGTCACCACCACGCTTTATTTTAGAGATGGTATTGGCCAAGTGATGAGCAGTGCCTGATTTCCTCTCGACATTATGCTTGCCATTGAGGCCAAAGAGTTCAATCTTTGTTTCATCAGACAGGAGAATTTTTCTCATGGTCTGAAAGTCCTTCAGGTGCCTTTTGGCAAATTCCAGGCTGGTTGTCATTTGCCTTTTACTGAGGAGTGGCTTCTGTCTGGCCACTCTACCATACAGGCCTGATTGGTGGAGTGCTTCAGAGATGATTTGTTCTTCTGTAGGGTTCTTTTCTTATCCACAGAGAAATGCTGGAGCTCTGTCAGAGTGACCATCGCATTTTTGATCACCTCCCTGACGTAGGCCCTTCTCCTCCTATTGCTCAGTTTGGCCAGGTGGCCTGCTCTAGGAAGAGTCCCGGTGGTTCCAAACTTCTTCCATTTACAAATGATGGAGGCTACTGTGCTCATTGGGACCTTCAATGCTGCAGAATTTTTTCTATACCCTTCCCCTGATCTGAGCCTCGATTCTATCTGTCTCAGCGGTCTAAAGACTATCCCTGGGACTTTATAAAGTCCACAGTTAACAGTGCATGTCAGCACGAGGCATTTTCTCCTGGAAGATTTGCAGTCAACTGCCAGGCTGGATATCTAGATCCAGTGGTCTCCCCAGTCCAGCTAGCAAGCGCGTGCAGACCGCAGCTACGCGCTAGGCTGGCCGCAACAGCCTCAATGGATGGAGGCTGGCCCACGAGTTAAACGTCTTGCAGGGTCGCATACGAACAGGCTCTGGTCTGAGTCGCAGCGGTCCCTTGGCCAACAGCCCCTCACTTCGTTGGCAAGGAGTTCTGTCTGTAGGGTCACCCGCACCATGGATCAGTAGGTACAGTACCCCCTTTGAGCGGTTTGAGGTGGACGCGGGTACCCTCCGGGGTTGGTCGGACCTACCTGCAGGATCCCTCCTCCCATCTAAAGTCCCTTGGTTGAACTGGGCTTCCCCCTCCCCCCACGGATTGGTGGGAGTCACAGGGCAGGCAGCAGAGACCCCTGGGGGTCTACCCTGCCATTCCCCTTCTGGGTGGTGTGTGTCCTGCCCTGGCGGTATGGGGCGGGGGGTTTCAGTGCAGAGGGTGCATGCCTTGCTGTGTGTGCAGTTTGGGGGTTCCAGTGCAGAGTGCACAGCAGTGTCCTCTTAAATGTTCACCCTGCCAGGTGGAGTACAGTACCTTTTTAAAAGGGGGTTCCCTTGCAGAGGGCGCAGCGATGTTGAAGGCACAGAGGATCCTGGCAGCATGCTTCAGCATGTCAAACGGCCGGCGGCCATGTTTGGGTGGTCCGATGACATCACGGCGGCCATTTTCCCTTTGTCTGTGGCCAGCGGCCATGTTTGTGTAGCAGATTATGTCACGGCGGCCATTTTTCGTTAGTCTAGTGAGATGCTAGAGACGGCCGGAACCTCGTGGAGATGCCAGAGCTCCTCCTCTTCCTGTCCTGGGATATATGAAATGGACGCTGACATTGGTGTTGCTGGGTCCGAATTGCGGTGCTCCCTTGTTTGGTAGGGTGAGTCTTTGGGGGTTCTTGTGTATCTCCCTCTGCTGATAGGTACCCTGGCCATTGGGGTGTCCTTTTAGTGGTGCCAAAGTTCCTTTGTACTACAGGGTCGTCTTCCCTATGGAGCCTCAGGATCACATCTCACCCACTGATCCCCTCATGGAGGTGGCAGGTCCCTTGGAACCCCAGCTTCCCATGGTTGCGCTGATGGCGAGTCATTGTTATCCCGGGTGGAAGTAGCATGTGGGCAAAGGCCCAGGAGGAAGCATCCCCTGCCTTTCCCTGCTCAGTCTGTCTCATCTGATTCTGAGCCTGATGTCGCCTGGGATGTGGCCCGTCCAGGGGGTTTAATATCTCGCCCCCGACCCGTCCGATAGTGAGGATAAGTCCTCTGCAGTCTCAGCAGCGAGTGAAAAAGCGCTGGTGGACGCACTTGTTACTGCGGTGCGGGAGACTCTAAAGATGGAGGATGTGGCTGTGGCCTTTGGTACGCATAAGTCACCTCGCACGCCAAGAGTGTTTTATTATCTGTCTAATTATATAGGTTTACCTGTAAGGAATGGGAACAACCAAGGTCACCCTTTGTGGTCCCCAAACGTTTCGCAGTACGCTACCCCTTTGAAGAATCACTTTTAAAAAAGTAGACTACCCTCCTGTTTCCAGATTGAATAAAGCAACCATGATCCCAGGAATCCCCGTCCTTTAAGGACCCGGCTGACAGGAAAGCAGAGGCTGTGGAACGCAGCATGTTTACTATGGCTGGGTCAGCATTGCGTCCAGTCTTGGCCTCAGCCCTGGTGTAGCAGTCCCTAATCGAATGGGCCAAGCTTTTGCGCCAGGGTCTGGGTAGGGAGCAGGTACCCGCTGCTTATGTTGATTTAGCGCACCAGTTGGTCCATGGGCTGCAGTATATTTGTGATGCAGCCTTGGATGCAGCTCCTTCGCTGTCCATGCTTTCTGTTTCAGCAGTGGTGATTAGACGTGTGCTGTGGCTTAGGTCAAGCCTCTAAAAAAAAAAGCTCTTTTGATCTGCCCTTTCAAGGCAACAGCCTGTTTGGGGCTACCCTGGTTGACATTAAGAGCGTCACGGGGGGGGGGGGGGGGGGGAAGAGTACCTTCCTGCCTCAATCTAGGAAAGGGAAGGAGCCTTGTCAGATGGGGGCCTTCCTTTTCAGCCCATAATCAAGTTCTTCTGGGCTCCCGGGACTGCAGATAAAGGAAAACAATCTCTCAAGTCTTCCTCAGGAAGCTAAAAGCAATCTTGGTCTGGTAAGCCTAGAGCTTCTCCGGATCCACTGACAAGACTCCTTCTTCAGCATGAAGGTCTGCCCTCACCCATTGCTGGTGTGGCGGGACATCTTTGCTGTTTTCCAGATTCATGGACCTCCTTCGTGAGCATCAAGGGGCTCCACGAATTGAACCTTTTGGGGGTACCAAAGAAAGGGGACAGAATTTGTCCACTTCGGGGGGCCCTGTGTCTCCTTGTGTGGGCATAATTCCTGTAAAGGTTCGGGTGACATCCGAACTACCCAAGGTCTGCTCTAGTTTGTCCAGGAAATTGGGCTACCTGGGTCTGACTCTGCAGTGAATGCTGACCAGGTTAGTAGTTTTTCTTCTCAAACGTCAGCCCCTTCAGCAGGTTCAGTTCAGCCTTGGGTTATTTTGCTATTTTAGCAAGGCAGTGGTTGTCTTGGAGGTGTCTTTGGGGTCGTTATCATGTTGCAATAATGCCATGCAGCCCAGCCTCCAAAGGGAGGAGATCATGCTCCGCTTCAGTATGTCACAGTATAGGTTGGCATTCATGGTTCCCTCAATGAACTGTAGCTCCCCAGTGCCGGCAGCACTCATGCAGCCCCAGACCATGACACTCCTACCACCATGCTTGACTGTAGGCAAGACACACTTGTCTTTGTACTCCCCACCTGGTTGCTGCCACACACGTGTGACACCATCTGAACCACATCCGTTTTATCTTGGCCTCATCAGACCACAGGACATGGTTCCGGTAATCCATGTCCTTAGTCTGCTTGTGTTCAGCAAACTGTTTGTGGGCTTTCTTGTGCACCATCTTTAGAAGAGGCTTCCTTCTGGGATGACAGCCATGCAGACCAATTTAATGCAGTGTGCGGTGTATGGTCTGAGCTCAATCTAAAACGTACAGATCAAATGATTTTATCTCCGCTCTAGCAGCAGGGGGGCAGGAATCTTACATCGCACACACTGCAGAGCACAGGGTTCCCTGATATTTGAAAGCTAATTGAAGGAAAAGGACCCACCTCTCCCTACACAGACTTAAAGTGTTTAACCCAAAAAAATAAAAATAAAGACACTGTTTCCTTAACACTTTCCTGACCATCCGCCAGAGTTATACTGTGGCAGATTGGCTCCCCTGTGTGAGCCATTGTAGCTGTTCGTCAGCTCTTGGCGCTTAAGCAGGCGCGCCCGCAGTGTGTCTCTCGAGCCGATGCGTGTGCCCGGCGGGCGCGATGACCTCCGGGCACCTGCGATCGCTTGTGACAGAGCGAGAACCGTGTGTGTGTGTGTGTGTGTGTGTAAATGCACAAATCCCGGTTCTCTCAGGGGAGAGGAGACAGGTCGTGTGCTCCTACTAGGTAGGAACACCGATCAGTCTCCTTCCCTAGTCAGTCCCATCCCCCCACAGTTAGAACACACCTAGGGAACAGTTAACCCCTTGATCACCCCCTAGTGTTAATAACCCCTTCCCTGCCAATGACATTTGTACAGTAATCAGTGGCTATTTTTAGCTCTGATCGCTGTCTAAATGCCACTAGTCCCCAAAAAAGTGTCCGATCTGTCAGCCGCAATGTTGCAGTCACGAGAAAAATCACTGCTCATTGCCATTACTAGTTAAAAAAAAAAAAAAAAAAAATTAAAATTCCATAAATCTATCTCCTATTTTGTAGGCGCTATAACTTTTGAGCAAACCAATCCATATACGCTTATTGTGATTTTTTTTTTTTTTTTTTTTTGTGATATTTATTATATCTCTTTTTTTTTTTTTTTTTTATAAGCACAAAAAATAAAAACCACAGAGGTGATCAAATACCACCAAAAGAAAGCGCTATTTGTGGGGAAAAAAGAACATCAATTTTGTTTGGGTACAACGTCGCACCACCGCACAATTGTCAGTTAAAGCGACGCAGTGCCGTATTGCAAAAAATGGCCTGGTCAGGAAGGGGGCAAATCCTTCCGTGCCTGAAGTGGTTAAAGCATTATATACAGCACAGTGCTTGTGCTGTGTCATTTGGCCCCCTGTATCACCTGGCTGATCCTGCTAGTTTCTACCCTCCCCTATCTGCGCCGACTCCAATATATCAGGGCTGCTGAGCTCCGACACCGGAGTCAGTGTACGTGTCACCGTCATCCGCAGCCCTGTTCTGTTTCTCCTGTGTCCTCTCCTTCATCCTCTGCGCCCTTCCCCTCTCTGACTGTCTGCTCCGTGTCCGCGTTGCCCCTCCCGTCCTGCTCTAATTAGGGTTAACTTTACATTATCCTCTTGGTTGATTTAATCTGATGTCCCCCTGTGACTGTGCTTTATTAAAAATTCAGCTATATACCTTTTTACTAAGCGCAGAACGGTGATCAGGTCACATGCCATCTCTCTTCTCTCGCATGACAGCTGCAGCGTGCGGGGGCCGCCTCTCTCCTCCTCCTCTCGTGAATTATGTCAGCGAGGGGATCCTCTGGCCTCGCCTGCTGCATCTGTTGGGCTGAGGGAAGAGAGGCGGCATGTCACGTGATCGCCGATCTGCGATTAGTAAACAAGGTATATAGCTGTATCTTTAATAAAGCACAGTCACAAGGGAACATCAGATTAATCAACAAAGAGGATATTGTAAAGTTAACAAACTTTTTAAAAGGATAAATGTGCCTTTCATAACATGTTTCATGTCACGCCCATATTCAGGGTGTAACCTGTACCATGTTATGAATGGACCGACCCCTGCACGCCGATACACTGACAGATCTACAGGAGACCTGCATGGCTTCAGTAATCTGCTGATTGCTGGTGCACTGCTTTTACAGGCTCCTGCAAGAAAAATAATAAATGCACATTTTTTTTTTACCTGTGTATTTATTATTTTTTGTCAAAAGGTGAACTTATCCTTTTTAAGGCCCGTACACACACATCGGACAAAAAAAAAAAAACGCATTCGGAGTGATCGTCCGATAATCTTTTAGTTTACACGTTTTTGAAGAGGCGATCATGACGTTTCATGTAAAAATATCCAAAGGGACAAGCATGAAAATTTTAATCCAAAGCGGAATTCCACCCAAAAAATGGAAATTCTGTTTTAAGTACTTGTGACCCCTTGACATGCCACATTTGGCGTGTCATTTTTTTTTGGGGGGGGGTACCTAGTTTTCACAGGTACCCAGCTCCCACTTCCTCTTCTGGTGGCGAGCAGAAGTTCAACCCCCCCCCCCGCCTGCAATCTTCTGGGACCTGTGATGTCACAGGTCCCAGAAGATTGCCCGGCCATTCACAACGCGCAGCGCAGCCGAGTGGAGGGGGGAGAGAAGCGAGGCTTTTGTTGGCTGCATTGCTGGACCGTGGGACAGGTGAGTGTCTGCTTATTAAAAGTCAGCAGCTACACTTTTTTTTTTTTTTTTCTGACAACTTTTAAATGGGTGGAACTCCGCTTTTAAGACAACAGAAAAAATGATTTTTGTGTAATTTAGTATAGTATTTGTACGGATAAATGTGTCCAAGTCCATGCATACTTGGAAATAGAGAATACATTACAATACAATAACTAAAATCTTATTGTGAAGGGTGCCAATCATATGTGACTCCGTGCGTGTATGTAACAGCTGCCCCTTTAAGTGTGGATCACCCTATATTGAAATCAGAAAAGAAAGGCACTATTCTCCTGTGCGAAAATTGATGTAAACTATACCATATCTTACGGAAAACCCATCATTCAAACCTTGCTCAAATTCTCAATATTTGTGGTCACATATAACTGTTACAATCTAGATTAAAGTTTGTATACAAAAAATATGTATCTTAGACTACACATTAAAATATAATGCAATCAAAAAATTGTGATAAATCCCAAATAAAGTTAAAAAAAAAAAAATTAAATGTGATAATCTTTAGAGCCCATCCACCATACTTCTCTCCCCAACAAACGGGTTCTCCACCACGTGTGACAATGCAAATGCACTCACCAGAGCCTCAAGGACCAGTATAGCCTTTTGTTACACCAATTTGATCAGATGCATTGGTCAGCTTTCCTTCAATATCCACACACTTCTCCAATGATAGTAATCTCCCATCAAACAATTAATACCAAATACCAGAAAAGATAAAGGATCATGCAATACCGTTTATTAAACTTGGGTTACTATAAATATCTCTTTATACAAAATGCGCTTGCATTAAAAGGTGCCCAGTCTGGCACCAGCTCGACCAGCCTGCACAGTCATAACTGGCAATCAGAATTCTGCGGAAACCGCTCGCCCCACCGTTGCCTCCTGGAACCCAGCGTGCGTTCCACCAAACACCGGATGTGACGTCACTGGTTATCCACGGCAGCAGGCAGCGATTTGACCTCTAACAGACTACATTACATCACTTCTGAAGTTTTATTCTGTCTCACGAGAATTTTTGTAACTTTGGTAATGATTTGTTTTCGATCTGATACTAGTATGCAAAAAAAAAAAAAATCTAAACGATAATTCTTCCAATATTTTCATTGTGTGTACTAGGCTTTACAGACTTCTAGAAAAGTTTACAGAGCTAAGATGTAGGTCACCTGCTGTGTGCTGGAGGGAGGCAGACCATCTCCCTCTAGACTATTCTGTCAGGAAAAAAACAGAAGTGACTCATACAGATAGAGGAGAGATCAGAGGTGAACCACACGTTGTGCTCTGGATTCAGGCTAGCACACACTATATTGGGAAGTTCTTTGTTCATTTCTCATGTCTGAGGTGTACAGCCACTATAATGCACCGCAGTAAAAAAACGATGTGCATTTAAAAACAAAACAAACTTATTTAATGTGATGGTGTAAACATGCCTGTAAACGGAGCTACCACAGACTAGTCTCTGTAGAGAGAGGAGGGGGCAGAGCAGGGAAACTATAGTGATTTGCCCAGCTTTTCTAAGCTGTCTACTGGAGAGCGGCCGGCTTGATCAAGGGCTACCTGCAGGCAGGAAATGTTTTGCCCTGTTTTCCCCATGTTTATTGGTGCCTCGAGATATGCTCTTAATTACAGCATTGCAAAAACATTGCGGAAACCTTTTTGTTTCTGTATTTGGGTCAAGTACATGTGTGTAGGGGGTTACTTGTTTTTACGTTTACAAACGTTTTTATTGTAGGAAAATATAACATCTGGGTGTACAGGCAAAGTGGTGACAAAAATTATGGTGGCCAGAAAGCCCATTACAGTTAAATGATATATCACACACAGTGCAAATAACAATTCTCATAAAAATACAAAATGAGCCCATGAAAACAGAAGTAACAAAACAAAAAGAAAATGAAAAGACAATCAAATAAAAGAAAAAGGGAGCTTACAGTTGTGACAAATGTGCACTTCTAGTAAATTGAATATGCCATCAAACAGTAAGGGCTCTTTCACACGGGGCAGATCAGTGATGATCCGCCCCGTGAACACCCGCTTGCTCAGCGGGGATCGCTCCGCCGATCCCCGCTGAGCAGGAAGATGACAGGTCCATCGCTGCACGCTGTGCAGCGGCGGACCTGTCAGAGCGCCGCTCTCCCCTATGGGGGATCGGATGATGACGGACCGTAGTGTCCGTCGTCACCCGATCCGATCCGAAAACAGATGGAAAAGTAGGTTTTTCCTCCGTTACACTTTTCGGATCGGAGCAGGTCGGATGTCAGCGGACATGTCACCGCTGACATCCGACGCTCCATAGGGATGAATGTATGTCCGTTTTTCATCCGAAAACGGAAGGATGAAAAACGGACATACGGATCGTCCGTGTGAAAGAGGCCCAAGGGTGTTATTTTCAGTAATACAAAGAGCATAAATGCTATGGAGCACTTGAGGCATTGTACAAATTGGTTCTATCAAGTAGGATTATGATCTGGTTTAATGGGAGTCAGCTGCGGGCACCGAGGGATCTTCTAGGCTGTCACTAAGCAGATGGGCTGTCCATTTATTCCACTTTCGGTCAGATATGTGCATGGAGTCCAGGAGAGTATGGTGTATTCTTTCCATAGTCCTGATGTACTCCATACGAGAAATTACCTGCGACCAAGAAACGTGGGGGCGTTTCCAGTTCATTGCTATTGCCCACTGGATCGCACTAAAAAGTGTGTGGATTAATTTTTGTATGGGGAGGGGAACAGCTGGAAGCTCTGCAAACAGTAAGCACATTTGACAAGTCAATGTAAGTGATACTCCGGAGGGAAGCGTTATGAGAGATGTAGTCTTGTGCCAAATGGCGTCCAAGGCTTTACAACTCCAGAACGTGTGTAATAACGTACCCCTGTCCTGGCATCCTCTAAAACATGTGCCAGGAACCAGGGGATATATTCTATGGAGGCGCTCTGGGGTGTAGTACCACCCAGTGTGAAGTTTGAGTACCGTTTCCTTAATTGACACTGAGCGTGTACATTTGTGCATGTTGTCTATCATTTCCTGCCAGTCCTCAGCAGGGACCTCCCGGGCCATCTCTACCTCCCATGCCTCCATTGCTGTGGATTTTTGAGGGGAGTTATAATCATTGAGGTATCGATAAAGTACGGAGATGGTCCCCTTATCCCTCGCAGCTTCACCACACAGAAGTTCAAATGGAGTCTTCGACATCTCCACTCGGCCCAACCTTAAGTGCTGAGTAGAAGTGTCAAATTTGCAAGTATTGGTGAAACTCGAATCTGCCCGTATCGTATGTCTGCTGCAGGTGAGCGTAGGAACAGAAGGAGGCGTTCTGCAGTAGAGACTCAAGGTTCACCAGGCCCTTTGCAATCCATTTAAGGAATGGTGATTTAGAGGAAAAGGCTGGGGGGAATGAGGGTTCTCCCAAAAAGGAAGATAAAAGGGGCACGTCTGATTGTAACTTAAATTTTTTACAATAGAGAGACCATAAATAAAGTGATTGGCCAACTATATTATTTAATGGGGTGACATCTCTAGGAGGAATTGAGCGGGACCAGAGAAGGCCCGGGAGGTAGTATGGAGTCACCGAGATCTGCTCAAATTGTAGCCATGGTATAGAGGCAGGGATGGTATGCCACTGTGCCAATTGGATAAGACGTGATGCCAGGAAGTACTTCCACAGATCTGCGCATCCCAAGCCTCCCCTCACCTGAGCTCTATACATCTGTATACGACCCATTCGCGTTTTTTTGTTTTGCCATATAAATCTAAGCAGATCTGTTTGAATCCTCAGTAGAACTGAGCGAGAAACATATAGGGGTAGGGATCTAAAGAGGAACAGGAGTTTGGGGAGGATGTTCATTTTCACTGCCTTAATTCTCCCTAAAAATGATATGCGATATGAGGACCATTGATTTAAAAGGTGTTTGACATTAGAAAAGGCTGGAGGATAATTCAAGGAATATAACTGTTTCAAAGAGGGGGCTTGTTTAATACCTAGATATTGTAGGGAGGCATGATTCCATGAGAATTTTAAATTTATCTTTAAGAGTGGTCAATAAAAGTTGTGGGAGATGAATTGGTAGAGCCGAACACTTGGAGGGGTTGACTCCCAGGCCCGTTAATTTATGGAAGGAGTCTAGGGAGGACATAAGGTTAGGGAGGGAGAGTAGAGGGTCTGAAATAAATAAAAGTACGTCGTCCGTGTAGAGGCTAAGTTTAAATTCTTGATCCCCTTTCGTGTAACCCTTAATGTTTGGGTCATTAGAGATGGATCTAGACAGGGGCTCCATGGCTAGCGCAAACAAAAGCGGGGATAATGGACACCCCTGTCTAGTACTACATCTCAGGGAAAAATAGTCTGAGTTACAACCCGGAAGCTTAATACGGGTCTTCGGGTTATGGTAAAGGGCTTTGAAGCCATGCATAAATGCCCCACTAAATCCAAATTTGGATAGCACTGAGTCCAGATATGTCCAGAGGACACTATCAAATGCTTTGTTTATGTCTAAACTCAAAAGTAGTACTTGGTTTGAGTTCATATGGGCGTCCTGTAGTATATTGGTGGCTAAACGGATATTATCTGTGATCTGCCTCGAGGGGATAAAGCCGGTTTGATCGGGTGATATCAGGGTCGTTATAACTTTTAGCCAGTCTGTCTGCCAAGATCCTCCCGAATATTTTAAGGTAATTATTTATAACAGAAATGGGGCGGAAATTTTGAGGGAGGGTATGATCTTTGCCGGGTTTGGGAATGAGGGACATGTTTGCTAACAGCATTTCTTCCGGGAATCGCTTTCCTTTGAGAATATGGTTATACATATTAGTCAGTGTGGGAAGTAGTGATTCAGCAAATATTTTATAGTAAACGGCAGAGTATCCATCAGGGCCTGGGGCTTTGGAGGGTTTAAGAGAGTAAATGATAGAGGCGACTTCTTCTGATGAGCAGGGGGCATTGAGGATACCCAATTGCTCCTCTGAAAGCCGAGGAAGCGAGAGAGTATCCAGCCAAGACTGCATGGGAGGAGGAAGAGAAGGGTCCGGGCCAGAAAAAAGTTTCTGATAGAAGGAGGAGAAAATTTTTAGAACATGTTTGGGATGGGAGGTGAGGTTACCGTGATGATTTTTTAATTTGTAGAGGTGAGTCGGTTGGGTGGACTGTTTGTTTGAGCTTTCGCGCAAACATCGTGGAGCGGAGTTACTATAAAGGAGGAAACGAGCTTTAGACCATCTAAGAGATTTCTCAATATGACCTGAAAGTATGTCATCTAGGGCCCTCCTTTTTTCAGTGATCTGAAGGAGCAACTCCTGCGAAGGGGTCTGAGTGTGTCTATGGTACAGTTGTTCTAATTCTAGGGTGAGTTTGAGTATCCTGTTGTTTTTGGCGTTTCTGAGTCGTAGAAATTTCAATCAAGTGGTCCCTCATCACAGCTTTATGGGCTGCCCAGAGGGAAAGGGGAGAAATATTCTCCAGATTATAGAGCTAAAATATTCTTTGAGGCGTCCAAGCAACTGTGCAATGATCACCGGATCAGTGAGTAGTGTGTCGTTAAGGCGCCAGGACCTGGCTGTATGTGGGAGGCCTAAACAGGAGATATGGGTAGATACGATGTGATGGTCTGGCCAGGGGCAAATTTGTATGTTAGCTGTAGGAGAGTTCACTGTCAAAGAGGGGGTGCAGAAAATATAATCCAGGCGGGAGTAACTATCATGAGGGTGGGAATAGAAAGTGTATTCCCTAGAGCCGATATTGTGGGCTTTTCAAACATCTATAAATTGAGAGGACTTCAGGGAATGTTGAAGGGATTTGGGAAAGGCCTTAGAGGTTGGGCATGTTCGGCTTCTATCAAGTCCTGAGTGGGCCACTAAGTAAAAATCACCTCCAATTAACATATGAGGGGAGTGGAACCTATCTAGGGTCTGGAAAAATTCTTTAAAGAATGTAGCCTGTGAGGCATTTGGGGCATACACCGAGGCCAAGGTTAGTTGTTTATTCTGGATGGAACCCTGAACTATCACAAATCGACTATTAGGATCTTTATAGATCTGTTGAGCCTGAAACATCACAGAGTTCTTAATAAAGATGGCCGCCCTTCTAGACCTGGACCCATAAGTGGTGAAGTAGCTTTGATTAAAAGTTTTATCAAAGTATGATGGGTGATTGTCTCTAGAGAAATGAGTCTCCTGAAGTAGGATAACATCTGCTCCAAGAGATTTATACATTTTAAATGCTTTTCTCCGCTTTTGAGGGGTATTGAACCCTTTTTACATTGTGGGAAATTATTCTAAAACCCATAATATATTAATGGTGGGACAGTTAGGATCAATAAGGAGTCCAAGCCGAGAAGGAGCAGCCAAACAACAACACAACCCTTCCAAGGGTGTGACACAGTCATGGCGTGCAATCCCGCAGGAATGTGTGCATCATCAATCTGAGTTAGTAACACATATATCACTATGACGGAATCATCTGATAAGTATAACACAAAAAAAAGCAAAAAAATAAAACCAGAAACAAAGAGTAACAAAAAAACTAGAAACCTGAAAACCAGGCCAAAAAATGGCCAAACATAGCTCAGGGGGGTCATGGGGAAAGACATTCCATAAACCCAAAAAGAAGTGTCTATTCGGACCAAAAGGTCCAACACTCTGATTGTTTGTGTCCGTGTCATCAGTACAAATGTGGATTTGTCGGAAAAGTTTACCTGTGGGAAGTCAACCAGCTCAGACATCACTAAACAGACGGAGAGCCAGCCAGCCCCCAATGTTGAAGAGTGTAGGGACAATCAGGCGGACGCAACCGGGAATCCGTAATGAGCCGGGAGAGTCCAAATTCCTCTGGGCATGTTGGGAGATGATCATAGTACGCTACCTTGAGGGAGAAAAACAAGACGAAAAAAGGGTAGATGAAAAAAACAAAAAAAAGGGAAAAAAATGAGCATTGCTGTCAGTCACGGTGTTGATCTCGGCGGTCTCTTCTGGGTGGAGGGGTTGCCCAAATAGCTGAGTGATGTGGGGTGGGAGGTAGTCTGGGCAGCGAAGCCGCATCAAGGAGGCCCAATTTCACCAGCAATTCCTTTCCTTCTGCTAGCGTGGTTACTGTGTAGGTCGTACCATTATGGGGCACTTGAAGCTTGAATGGGAAGCCCCAGCAGTAACGAATACTGGCAGATTGAAGGCCCGATGTAACCTCTTTCATCTTCCTGCGCTTATCTAGGGTGGTAGGGGAGATATCCGGGTACATTTGAATCGGAATGCCTTCCAGGCGAATATTAGGGGTGTTTCTTGAGGCTCTGAGAATTTCCTCTTTGATCAAGAAGTCCTTAAGGCAAAGCACTATGTCTCTTGGTGGTTTCTCAGGAGGAGGGGGAGGGCGAAGGGCCCTATGAATCCTGTCACAGGAAAAGGCCGACAACGGGGAGTCCGGCAAGAGAGATTGAAATATCTTCTGTACAGTGGGTAGTAGATCGGTGACCGATTCAGGCACTCCTCGCACCCTAAGGTTGTTGCGACGGTTCCTGTTGTCGAGGTCCTCAATGTGGGCTTGGAGTTGCAGGACCGTTTCAGACAGGGACTCATGCTCCTTTCTGAGATCAGAGTACACTAAGGAGAGCTCGTCATGTTTAGTCTCCAGTAAATCAGTTCTACTACCTAATGCTGCGATCTCAAGGGACAGTGTGTTTGTAGATTTGTGAAGCTCTGATTGAAATTTCTGGGCAATCTTGTCATACATTAAAGTCAGACTCTCATCCAGATCAGCCTTAGTAAGCTGCAACGTGTACTCACTGTCTCCCGGGGAGTGTGGTGGTGAGGAGGCTGCTGTAGGAGAATGTGCCTGTGTCTTCCGGGCGCCATCTTGGGCCTGCATGTTTTTCTCCTTCTCTCTCAGCAGATATGTCGTTAGTGATCTTTGGGCCGGTTTTCCACGACGATTTTTAGGTCCCGTCATGCGCTGAGTGTTCCGCCGGGGGTGCGGGGATGAATTAGGTAGAAAACCTGTGTTGATCGCCCCGGGGAAGTGCCGTTAGTCTCCGTGGCTCACGGAGCTCTCAGCCCTTGCTTCCTCCTCGGTTCCGCCGCGCATGTGCCCCGGGTTACTTGTTTTTAAATGATTACCATAAACTTCTGATTTTTTTTTTTTTTATAGGGGTGAACTGTAGCTGCATGGCGATGAAATGTTCCACACATGATCAGAATGCTGCTCCTGTGTACCAAGGTTCTGCAGTTATAGAATGAATGAACGCTAAGTGTTTCCCAGTCTTTCGAATCGAACCAAAGTGATTGACTCTGTTTCCAAAATAGTTATTGGGCATAATATTCATTTCTGTAATATAATCATGTAACACTGAAAATAAGAATATTCTGGAATTTCTTCCTCAAATGGATTAAATATTTAGAAGTTGGTACTTTAATAGATTTTATGCTGATTTGTCTTGTAAAGTTTTTAGGTAGTTACCCGACCTAGTTCTTTTACTTGCAGAATCTCACAGGCAAGCCAAAACGGTTTCAAGCATTAAAATGAGATGGTGAAACTGTAGGCTCCATTTAGCATATTTCCCAACTTTGCAATGTATAAATGAGGGCTACCCTGGGACCGTGAAGATATAGGCTAAAATGAGCATGGCCAAATTGCACCGAATTTTAAACGTGACATAAAGGTGCATGGTTAAATAGAGTATAAACCTACATATGGTATACATTTAACATTGTCTGCAGTCCCCATATAAAGAGTCTTAACTTACTTTTACCACTGTTTGTATCTCTGTTGGGGAGTTTTTTTTTTCTTCTGCATTTCTGCTCTGTTGACCTTCAGGTGAAAATGAAGAGGGTAAGGAGGTTTTAGTATTGGATTGATACATAGAGAATAGTGAAAGTGGGCGTGAACATCATTGATGAATAGCACATAATGGAGTTCGGGTGCAGACTTGCCTTGCCAAAAGCCTTTAAATTGGCTGCTTTACACCCTGCCTTTATCCAGCAGCAGCTATGAAAACACGCATCTAGCAGGTTTTGCATAAATATGAACATACTTAAGGGACCAGCACCACGGAAAAGTAAGACAAGACAGGGTCACCCTTTATTTGTGACTGTTACTGTAAAATCTGTGGCTGTGCTTAGAATGTATTTACTTTACAGTGTAAACTCTTCAAACTTGATGCTAAAACTCAACCCCTCAGACCTTAGTCTCATGTGGACTACCAGTTGTTACATTACACCATAGATTGCCTGCTTTACCGTCGCTTCCACTCACAGCCCATATATCTTACTTGGGCGATTAATTCCACCCTTTTGCCATCATGATGGTCTGATGCGGCACTGATGGGGCTGCACTGATAATCGGGACACTGGAGTTTGCAGAAATAAAGATAACTCTGCAATACTGGACCCCTCTTCTTCAAGGACCCCCAAAAATGGTGCAATTAGACAATGCTACAGTTGTGGCCTTCCTCAACCACCAAGAGGCCACCAGGAGCCATGCAGCCTTTAACCACTTCAATACTGGGCCAATTCTGACACTTCTCACATGTGAAAACCTACTTGGAGCCCCCAAACATTATATATTTTTTTCAAGCAAAGGCCCTAGAGAATATGGTGGGTGTTTGTTTACAAGTGATCGCTCCATAATTTTGACGGAGTGATCATGTGGTAAAAGACCGCTGTCAGCCATTTGCCATGAACGGAACAAGAATACTCCCATGTGCATGCCCCAGCGGAGCCTCGTGAGGAAGTGGGAGCTGCCCCCCCCCCCCAAAAAAAAATGAATGGCATGTCAGGGGGTCACCATAACTTAAAGCGGAAGTTCCTTTTTTGGGTGGAGCTCCGCTTTAAATTATATGGTTGGCGTTTTAAAAGCCTTTGCAGGTTACCAATTTAAATTTACACAGGAGGTCTGGTGTTAGAATTATTGCTCTCACTCTGATGTTCGTTGTGATACCCCACATGTGTAGTGCTATCACTGTTTACATGTGCGTTCGCCTCTGTGTGTGAGCATGTATTTCTTCTTTTTTATTTTTATATTTGTTTAAAGAAAATGTTTTGATTACTTGTATTGCTGTCAAAAGGAATGTAAACATCCCTTTTGACAGCAATAGAAATGACAGGACCCCCATCTCCTTTGGGCTCAAATGCAGCCAATCAGACACAGATCATTCTGTCAATGCTATGCGGCCACTAAACAAAGAGCCGTAACAGGAAGTGACAAAATAGTCGTCGTTTCCAGGTTCTGATGTCACAAAATTGGAGGAACCGGTTTAGTTCTTCTCACAGTGAGATTGGAGCTGGATGCCACCAGCCACATTGTTGCTTGGCTTTCCGACCCCTAAGGAGAGCCCGGTAAAAGTGGCGGTGGTATGGGAGGGCTGCTCAGTACTTTTACATGAAAGAGAATCGCTGGCCCTAAAAATTAATACTGGGATCATGGTTGTAGCCTCAACCAGTATAGCCGCTTTCCTACCGATAGATCTATCTCTTTATTGCAATCTTCAAAGCAAATCAATCATTTTGTGGATGGATACTCCCTGTCCTATGATTTCTACTGTCTACATCCCAGGTTGGACAACTGGCAGCTGGATTACCTCATCCTCAACTTCCAGGATCAAGGGGGAATGGGCTCTTTGCCCTAACATCTTCCACCTGATATGACAGAGATGTGGGACCCCAGATGTACATATCCTGGCCTCCCGTTCCAACAACAAGCTACCTCTGTTTGTGGCCAGGAGAGCAAGGGGCACTGGCATTGGATGCTTTGATAAATTCCTGGTCTCTGTTCAGGCTAATCTATGCCTTTCCCTCCACTGCAAATTCAACTTTGTCTGCTTCTCAAAATGGAGCAACAGAAAAAGGTGGTGGTTCTCATTTCACCAAACTGGTCTAAAAGAACATGGTACACAGACATACTCAGACTACTAGGAGTGAACGCATGGACTCTTCCCAACAGGCCAGACCTGCTATCTCAGGGCCCTTTATTTCATCCTGCTTTTCAGTCACTAGCTTTAATGACGTCCCTGTTGAAGCGCAGGTCTTAGATGTTTCTCTGAATCTGTCATTCCTGCCTTGCCAAAAGCATAAAAAGCCACTTCCAGAAAAATTATTTTATTATACCTGGAAATCTTCCTTTGCCTGGTGTGAACACAGGTACTTCAATCTCGGAGATTATTCTGTGCTTCTGATTCTGGCCTCTACAATCAGGTCTTGTCTTAATCACTCTGAAAGGACAGGTGTCCTTTCCCCAAATGAAATTACTCATTCATTGCCTGGACGTAGTCAGAGCCATCAGAATCTACCTCAATGCAACAGCCTTGATTAGGAAGATGCACTCCCTATTTGTTCTAAGCTCAGGATCTGGCAAGGGACATGCTGCTTCCAAGTCCACTATTGCTCAATAAGCTCCTGTAACCCAGCATTGTTAGCTCACTAAGTGGTTTTTTGTTCATACTTTTACAAAGTAGTGGTTCTTTTCACCCCATATAGATATTTGCATGTAAATTAGTATTTTTGCTATGTTTGTGGCTAAACTTTTCTCCATTGTGTTTCAAATTAGAACTCCAGGCAAACCTCTAAATACACAGTTAAAATACAATATATTAAAGTATTGGAATGCCTGCCTTTACATGCACATGAATGGCAGTCTTAGTCCGTAGGGTTCAATATTGAATTGGTCCACCCTTTGCAGCTATAACAGCTTAAACTCTTCTGGCAAGGCTGTCCGCAAGGTTTAGGAGTGTGTCTATGGGAATGTTTGACCATTCTTCCAGAAGCACATTTGTGAGGTCAGGCACTGATGTTGGAGCGAGATGGCCAGGCTTGCAGCCTCTGCTCTAATTCATCCCAAAGGTGTTTTATGGGGTTGAGGTCAGGACTCGCTCATCGCTGTCTTTATGGACCTTGCTTTGTACACTAGTGAACAGTTATGTTGGAACAGGACTGAGCAATCCCCAAACTGTTCCCACAAAGTTGGGAGCTTGAAATTTTCCAAAATGTCTTGATTTGCTGACACCTTAGGAGTTCCCTTCACTGGAACTAAGGGGCCAAGCTCAACCCCTGAAAAACAACCCCACACTATAATCCCCCTCCACCAAATGATTTGGACCAGTGCACAAAGCACTCATACCAACCAACCAAAGTACAGCTATGGGCTTATATATATGAAATCCGTTTGATGTAAATGTTTAGCTTTGCTAGGAGTCTTCTTAATTTCATACTATTGCTATTCACTTGCATTGACACAGGTGTGGCAGTACCTATTTGCATAGCTTCAATTTGCTTTATATTGACTATTAACATATTTCCTAGTGATTCAAACTGAATGCCCAGAATGAAGAATTTCGGGAGGTCTTTGATGTTTTTGGGACTCCCATATAGACTTAAAGTGGTTGTAAAGGCAGAAGGTTTTTTATCTTCATGCATACAGCCTTCTGTGTGCAGCAGCCCCCCTCAGCAACCCTAATACTTACCTAAGCCCCATCTCTGTCCAGCGATGTCCACGAGCGTCTCAGCCATCCAAGATTTTCCCTCCTGATTGGCTGAGACACAGCAGTGGCTTCATTGGCTGCTGCTGTTCAAGTCAGCTAGCCAATCGGGGGAGAGAGGGGGCAGGGCCGGGTCCGGGGCTCCGTATCTGAATGGACACAAGGAGCTGTGACTCGGCTCAGGTGCCTTCATAGAAGCTGCTTGCTGTGGGGGCATTAAACAGGAGGGAGGGGCCAGGAGAGCTGAAGAGATACCCGAGAAGAGGAGGATCGGGGCTGCCCTGTGCAAATCCACTGCAACAGAGCAAGTAAGTATAACGTGCGTGTGCGTCTCACTGTGAGATCGGAGTGTATATATATATGTGTGTGTGTGTGTGTGTATGTATGTATGTATGTGTGTATGTGTATGTGTATATATATATATATATATATATATATATATATATATAACTGTTTATGTTTAATTCATATTGATTTCTATTGTCAGCTGCAAAACTTTCTTTGCTTTAATGAAGTGTACTTATCGCTGAGCACATAGCTTGTTACAGAAACTGTATGTGGCGATTCCCGTGTCTTAGCCATGTGATTGTACTATCCATGGACTGAATATGCTTGGGTGCACTCATAGCACAAAAAGAGGAATTGTCCGCTTACATAGGAGAGTGCTGATTGACAGTCAATAATTAGAAGACCCTTTTTTGAAGAATGAAAAATAGTTTCAGCTAATAATTTTCTGTTCACTTGTGTTATTGTAACTGCTGAAAGTAATCTCTTTACATTTCGGTCCAAAATAGGATAATGTTTGTCATTATAGTTTGATTATAGCAGCTCCAGTACAGGGGAGATAAATCACTAAATCCGACGAAGGACTTGCAAAGGTTTATATGATTTTGTAATCTATTGAGGAGCATATAGTTATGTGGATATTTTATATAAACAGTGTGTACACTTAAACATATTGAACATATAGGGAAGGACCAGGCCTTGAGCAATGTGCTGTGGACTGATGAATCAATGACAGAGTTTGGCCATATTAACAATAGACATGTTTGGAGCAAACTGAAGACAGCGTTTCAGGAGCAGAACCTCATAACTGTGAAGCCCGATGGTAGGAATGTTATGATTTAGGGGTTCTCTGCTGCTTCAGGGCCTGTGCAGCTTGCAATCATTGAGTGACTTGTCAATAGTATCACACTGTGCTTGGTAAGGATGTGAGGCAAACTTTAAGTTGACCTGAAATGGAAATGTCAACAAGTTATCTCAAGCACAATAGCAAATCCACCAAGAAATTGCTCAAAATGAAGTAGAGTGTTGTAGTCTGCCCTATTCAAAGCGCTGATTTGATGCACGTTGAAATTTTGTAGGGGGATTTTGAAACTGGTGCTTCATGAAAGGAAACACACAAATATCTTGCAACTGAACGATTTTTGCACGCAGGAGGGGTAAAATATTTCATAGTTAATGTCAGAGAATGGAAGGCAGTTATTCAAAATGAATATCATTAGTCATTTTGGCTAAAAAGGGCAGTATCAAGGATGTAATTTGTCCACAGTACAACATCATTACATCATTGATATTTTTTTGAAAAGGCACATATATCACCTATATCTGTAGTTTGTTTTTATGAAGATCTATTATTTGCCTGTTTATGTGGAAAAAGTCAACAATTGCCTTGGGGTGTAATTTCTTTTACATTTAACTGTATATTAAAATAAAACACAAAATCTTGCAACATGGATGTAAGCTTAAGGCCTCATGTACACTGCTGCTGGTAAACGGACGTTCAGAGGCAGTAGGATGCTTTTTTCAACTGCCCCTGAATTCATACAATGCTATCTTATGTGTACATGTACACAGGTTTGTTTAATGTCGTTTTTAGGCAGTTGTGTTTATAGGCTTTTCTTTGCAGGCTAAAAAATTAGTTCAGATGCCGAAGTTTCCGACGTGTCAGATGCCAAACGCGGCAACTCGTGTTTAGCCGCGTTTCATTTACAGCCGTTTCTAAACCTAAACGTGGCATGTAAACGCGGCGAAACGGACGTTTTAAACATGGGTTACTATCTGTCAAGTTAAATCGTTCGAGAGGTTGTAAAAACGTCCTATGTACATTAAGCCTTATTGTATGGCATAGCTGTTCCAGTATATGTTTTGTGAAAATGTGCCCATTCTTTTATGGGCATGAAATGCCGCAGCAAAGATATTTGGTAAAATAGTACAGTTTTAGTCTCATGCACACTGGGCTTAAAGGCCTGTTCCATTGGCAGAAAAAAAAAAAAAAACGAATTTTCCAAATTTCTTTGCTGCGGCATTTCAAAAAAACAAACAAAAAACGCTCATCTAGAACATTTGTGTACAGGAATTAGGAGTGTGTTTTTAGCTTTTTTTTTTTTTTTTTTTGCCGTCAAGCGCAAATCAAAAACACAACCGCAGAAGGGTTTTTTTTCCTACTCTAAAATATGCCTCTAGACGTCCTAATGTGCATGGACACATAGGAGGACATTGAGTTGCTACTACAGGCAAAATTCCTGTAGAACCAGCATTCTTTAAGCCAGTGTGTATGGACCCTAGGGCCAAGTTCACACTGGCATTAATGGCAGGCGTTTGAGGGGCATTAAAAACGCATACCTTCTAAAAGTCATCTGCTATCCATCAAAGCACAATAAATGGGGAAAAAACAACCAATCACTTCAAAATGGTATGAGTGGGCTAAAACCATCATTTTTTTTTTTCCTGTTCTCTCATTAATATATTAATGAAAAATTCAACAAATCTTTGTCATGCCTTCACACAATTTCCTCTTGTGTAAAACCAGGCTATATATGCTTTGTCATAACTTTATATATTCCTCTGTTCATTTCTTTTCTATTCTTTTTTTTTTTTTTTTTCCTAGATATTTAATCTCATGTGAGTGACATTGCAGTCCATCCCATCACTACAACCTGGATTCATAAGGTCATAAGGTGAGGTTTTTTTTTTTTTTTTTTTTAAACGTTTGGCAGTAGTGGTAATCTCTCATTGGCAAAAATACGTACATGTGACATGAAGGCAAGTTATTCTTTTACTGTCAGAAATATTCAAGCACATCTTTCTGCTTACTTTGCTTCTCTACATTTTCCAATGTTACTGTTATTTTTTTGTTTGTGTAGGTTGTTTTCTTTCATCACAGTATTATGCAGACCACTGACCTTTGCAATAGGCATCATTATTTAAGTATTCTGGTTGTCATGTTTGCTGTTTTTATTACAGCCATGGTATGACAGCTACAAATGAGAAAACCAAATAATGGCAATGTGACTCTTCTTCACCTTGGCTGTTCTGAAGAGATATCGGAGGATGAATGTGTGATCCTACGTACAGTGCAGGCAGGGTCAAAGCTTGCACCTGTGGGGGAGCTTTCTGCAAAAATTTAAAAAAGCTTGCTGTGTGTGCTAACTTGTCAGATTATTCCTCTAAACACACCGTGGTAAAGCTGTATGCTGAAGTTAATATTCTAAAGGGACAGTACACCCTAACATGGTGGTAGCCAGTTGTGCTGAGTTTCCTGCTAGCTTTATTCCATGAGGACTACAGTAGTAAAACATTTCTGTTATAGTTTTTGGTTTTTTGCATTCCTACCCTGGATGGGGTGTTCCCACTGTTGCTGCTACACAAAAGTAACATGAACACATTAAAGTCTTGTACACACGCTTAGATTTTCGGAAGACCGAACGTCCATTTTTTGGTGGCATGCTAGTCTCATGTTGAAAATGAAGAGGTTACTCACAATCCGAAAATTTTCGTAGGACAGAATACAGCGTCAGAAGTGACCTAATGTGTTGAATAGTTTTGTATGTATTCTTTTGTTTCTGAGCATGCGTAGTCTTGCTATTCCTTTTTTTTTTTTTTTTTCCGTACGAAAACCTTGCTAATGAAATGAAAATCTGACGTTGAGTTCACATCTGGCAAAAATGTTAGTCTGCACATCCAGCTCTTGTCTGACGAAAAAGCAAAATCGGCTGTTGAAAGCACCATACTAAAGATCCGAAAGTCGTACGAATTTTTTCATCTGATTTTCGTATTGTGTGTATGGGCCTTAATAATCAAAAGAGCACACAGCTCATGACACTGAAGTTCCAGAAATGTAATAAACACTGACACATGAGTTGTGGATGGAATGAGTCTACCACTGCTTTGTGCATGTGTAGTCATCAGCTGCTCAAACAGTGATGTCAATAGTTAAAGTGGATGTAAACCCTCCATATACCCAGTGAAGTGAACAGCCTCAGATGATACACAGGGATGAAACAAATCTCTCTACATAAGTTTTACATGTATATCTGCTGTCTTCATCTGTATATATCCTGTAGAAAGTACTCTGCGTGTTAATGTTTTTCTCTTACTGGTCAGCACTGGGAATGGATTATTGGCATACAGCCAAGACAGCTGATTGGAGGAAAGGCGCACACACACACCCTCTCCTCATTGGCAGAGGAAGAAAGGAATGTGCACAGCTCTGCTCTTAGACGACAAGCTGACTGCTAATCTATTTATAGCAACCTCCCCCAACACACACTTCTATCTCCCTTCTCGGAGAACGAGTGACGTTATCAGGCTGATAACAGAGCTATGAAGCAAGAGACAGCTATGGGACTTAGGGCTTTGGAGAGAGATAAGAAAACGCTGTAGATATATGTGCCTAGCTAAAATTTCATTAATCTGGTTTACATCCACTTTAACCTAAATCAGTGGAGCTGGTAGGCTGAATTAAAAAAAAAAAAAAAGGAACAGATTCCTCGATCCTAACAAGCAACGTGGATGAAGTGTCACTAAACTAAAAAAAAAACCTTTTCTTTATAATTACTATAATGTGTCTGTGCCCTTTGTTGAGCTCTAAAAATCTTAATTTATAAATAAGTTACGATTGTAGCCCACAGTCACTAATAGTGTGGTGGCAATCATCTGCAAGCTCATAGAGCCCTTGCACTTTATCCACCACACTGCACATGCTCCTCTGCTATGTAAATAAGCCATGTCTACACAGGGCTTACTGTGAAGAAAATCTCTAACTGGTTACTACAGCCCAGGTTGGGGGTTGAGCTAAGCCGGAGCAGGTCACATGTCCTATGACGTCACCTCAGCTTTTGCAGGCCCCCCCAGGCCGTGCAAAGTGCATCGAAACTGTCAGTCAACGATCTGATCTGCCCACCAACTCCTTTGGGTGGATCAGATCCTTGACTGACCTCTCCACTCTGCTGTGCACGGCCTGGTGAAGGGCTTGAAGAAGCTGAGGCAACATCACAAGGCAAGTTATCAGCTCTTATTTAGTCCTGTCCCCAACCTGGGCTGTGCTCCAGGGAAAAAGAAAAAAAGTGATGTGGCCTTCAGTATTATACAAGCAGAAAAGGTATTACATTCAAAATTTCTAAAGCATTTTCTGCATAAATCAGTGGCTGTTAATGTGCCCTGTCATTTAGATGTGGGAGCATTTTTGTGAATGGAATAGTGTAATATCTACCCCGTTGTCTTTAGCTAAACTACTCAAACCCTACCGCTCATCTCATCTCATCTTCACAACACACACACTAACTATTGTGTAGTCAATGATAAGCAAATAGGAGGACTGTATAGACTCAGAGTTAACATGTGCACAGGACAGTTCTGAATTTGACATGACCAGTGGACACTGTTTGCTTTTTTCAAATAGATATAGCAACGCACTATTGGTGGCTTGTTTAATTGGACAAAAGGGAGCAAATACTGGAAGTTAAAGTGGAAGTCAATGCAAAAACTAAAATCCCTGCATCTATAGCTGCCACGGATCTAACACTTACTGCTCTATGAAAAAGTGTGTATGTGTGGAAGTATAAACCCCCACCACCAAACCTGTGCAAATGGGAAAAAAAACAAAGTATAATGGTAAAATGAATAATGGGAGCAGCTCGTAAGTATATAAGTAAAAAAAAAAATAATTAATTTCAAAGTTAATTAACTAGAACTGCTCTCTCTCGAAAAATAAAGTGCTCAAAGTGCATAGACCAATTTCAGCAAACAATATATATGTGTAAAAATGTATGTGTACCGTCAACAAAGTTATCTGATTAAGTGTCCAAATCAAAATACTCAAAAATCAAAATGTGCACGTGGACCTTCCAATTCTTGGTGAACAGCAAGGGAGTAGGTCTTCCATCCCCAGCCACACATCCTACTCGCCAGAATCTGATGACACCCATTACAAGTAGTCTTATATCCTTGTGAATAATGCCAATGGAAAATCTCACAGCCACAGCTCCGGTCTGGACGGATGTTCAATCAGGATCCCAAGAAACCTATTCCAGGTACTAAAAAATGCCTGTAGGAAATCCTGATGTGGAAATAATCATAACCACAGCATCGATCCGAGTGGATGCCAAGGATTTAAAAGAAGAAAAGGGCTTCCATGTTAAAGTATGTGAAATTTAATCAAAAATTGAGGTAAAAACAGATAAAATCTCCATAACAGCTTAACACGACCATGTGTTGGAGATGCCGTTAGCGTTCCAGCTGCGTTACAAACAGTGGAAGTGACGTATCATGCTCAAGCTGTTATGGATATTTTATCTGTGTTTACCTCAATTTGTTGATTAAATCTCGATTTTTTTTTTTTGTTTTGTTTTTTTGTTTTGTTTTTGTTTTTTTGATTATTTTGATTTGGACACTTAATCAGATAAATTTGTGGACGGTACACATAAATTTTTACACATATATTGTGTTTGCTGACATTGGTCTATGCACTTTGAGCACTTGTATTTTAATTATTTTTCAAGAGAGAGCGGTTCTAATTAACTTTTAATTCTTCTTTTTTCACTTACCCCTCTATCCCTGTAAAGAATAAATGAGTATACATACCTTTTTGGAAGCTGACCTGATCCGCTCTCCAGCGGCGGAAGCTATGCAGATGACATGGCCGACAACGGCTGTGAAATAACAACTACGTACAAAGCCATCCACAATTTAGCCCCCAGCTACATCGCTAGCCTAGTCTCTAAATGCAAACAAACTCGTTCTCTTCGTTCTTCTCAAGAACTTCTGCTCTCTAGCTCCCTCATCACCTCCTCCCATGCTCGCCTCCTGGACTTTTCCAAAGCCTCTCCAATCTTATGGAATGCTTTACCCCAATCTGTCCGCTTATCTCCTACTCTTTTAGCTTTTAGACGATCCCTGAAAACCCTTCTCTTCAGAGAAGCCTACCCTACCCACACCTAACAACTGTTTTTTAATTTTCTCCATCAGCTCACCCCCCACAGTTATTACCTTTTTTGTTTCCACTTGACCTCCCATTTAGATTGTAAGCTCTAACGAGCAGGGCCCTCTGATTCCTCCTGTATTGATTTGTATTGTAAGTGTACTGTCTGCCCTCATTTTGTAAAGCGCTGTGCAAACCGTTGGCGCTATATAAATCTTGTTTAATAATGATAATAAAAAAGTGATGTCGCCCATAGAGTTACTATGGGGCTTCTGTTGTCATCTGTCTCCTCTGCACTCGCCTCTACATTGAAGCTGTGGCTGACAGCTCAGCGTGGGATCCGGTTGGAGTGGGTTGGATCGGCTTCCAAAAAGGTATGTATACTCCTTTTTTCTTTACAGGAATAGAGAGGTTAGTGTTAGATCTGTGGTGACTATAGATGCAGGGATTTTAGTTTTTGCATGGACTTCCACTTTAATTGTTTTGTGTTTACATATACTGTATTTCAAACATTTTACTTTAAGGCCTTATGCATACAGGGCACTAAAAACACCACTTTCTTGTTCATACATCACGGGACACAGAGGCTTGGTAATTACTTAGTGGGTTAGATAGTACCTTCAGGTGATTGGACACTGGTAACCCTAATTACAAAGTGAGTTCCTCCCCTATATAACCCCTCCCACATGGAGAGTACCTCAGTTTTTTTCACCAGTGTCTAGGGTGGTTGGTCACATTGAAGATGTGCTAAGAAGAAAACTCTGTTTGGTCTGCGAGGACGTAGGAGCTATACAACCGGATCCATACCTCGGGCCAATGCTAAAACGCCTAAGATGGATGCTACCCGGGGCTCGTGATTAGAAGAAACGAGGTTTTGCCTGTAATGTCTCTCCTTGGAGGTCTGGGCTCTGGGATCCAGGCTTTGGTGTACTAATATAACAGTGGCACGAAAAGTTTCTGGCAGAGTCTTCTACAGGTCCAGGGAAGAGGATCCTGTGAGTAGGAACCCAGAACCCTGAAGGTTGGCACAATGCTACCCGCCGTGAAGGCTGGAATCTGTCTGTTCTCAGCAGTTCTTGCTGCGGGGATAAGGTAAGTGAAGACAATCCTAAAGTTTACATGTTATGTATTATCTTCTGAGTGGTTGTATGTCTTACTAGGTTTTCACCACTAGAGGGAGTAAGAGACAACCTGGTGTATACTTACATGCCTTCCAGGATACATGCTCAGTGAAGCTGGTCTGTGAATGCTGCTCACCTCTTCCGCTGCAGGCTCTGCCACATGAACACAAAGGGGGGGGGGATCCCACGCTGTCCGGGGGTCCCACGCAGTCATCTGATGGTCTCCTTTCTCCCCCCTCGCCCTGGCGCTGCCATGATGGCCCTATGCACGCGCAAGCTTTTACAGCAGGGACGGCGGGGAAGGAGGGGGGCGTGGTTGCAGCGCCATGCACGGCGCACCAGTGCGCAGACGCAAAGCGGCCGTTTTAAAAGCCCAAAGCGCCAGAGCTCCTGTAAGCAGTGGGACACAGAGCTGTGGGCTTAGTAAGCATCCCAGTGGATCAGATCCTGGCAAACCTAAGACACCTACTCGGCATCAGGTTGTGCAGTTTATAGCTAATGTTTATATTATAAGACTATAGCACAACAGTGATTGCACTTTACATTAGTACCTCTTCTTTGCAGCCTAGGAGTAAGAAGGCTTCAGGGGGAGGTAAAAGAGGCACCAGGAAATCACCGCCTACATCTAGGGGTTCTGGACATGCTTGCAGGATACCATCCCCCCCCCTGAAAGACTAGAGGCAGCCTCACAGGATGAGTCTGTACCCCTGTCAGGTTTTGCAGCCTCTCCCAATGTTTCAGTCCCTGTTTATGTCACAGAAGACGCTTTAAAGGCTGCATTGGATGGTTTGGAAGAAAGGATTACTACCTTTGTCACAGCTTCCTTAAAAAAATAGCAGGAAAAGGGGTAGATCCCCTCCCTCTGCTTTGGGTTCCCTATCGGTTGAGCATTCTGATGATGTGGAAAGATCCCTATCAGAGGACAGGGATCAGGTGCAGTCAGACGAATCAGGGGAAGAGGAGAAGCTGTCTTCTACCTCCTAGGCGCTCAAAGCACAGGTGCAATACTATACTGAATTGGTGCATTCCACATACAGATTGCCCTCTGCTGAGGCTGCCATTTCCCCTGTTTTCTCCCTGGGGTCCCGGAAATCCCACAGGCTGCGTATGCCTTCCCAACTCATCCTTTACTGGATGAATTGTTGTATGAGCACTGGGGTCACCCAGATAAACTTTTTTCTCCTCCTAAAAGGTTTTCTATGCTTTATCCGGTGGAGGAAAGTTTCACCAAGAAATGGGGAGTCCCAGCCATAGATGCGGCTGTTTCTTGTGTGAATAAGAGCCTGACCTGTCCTGTGGACAATGCTCAAGGGTTTAAGGATCCAACTGCCAAAAAGCTGGAAACTTTATTTAAAGCCTCTTTCTCTGTGGTGGGCGCTGTGGTCTAGCCTACGGTTGCAGCAATTGGCATTAGCCAGTTCCTCAAGGAACAAATGAAGCAGGTGCTTAGCCTCCTTTCCACTGAGGAGGCCGAGGTTTATGCAGAACTTCCTAAAGCCTTGTGTTTCATGGTTGATGCCATTATGGATTTTGCTCAGCAAGCATCTCCCCTCACTCTCCTGCTGGTACACATGTGCAGGTCCCTTTGGCTTAAGCATTGGGCAGCTGAAGCTTCATGCAAAAAATATTTAACTGGGTTCCCGTTTTGTGGACAACGCCTGTTTGGGGATGATCTGGACAAATATATCCAGAAAATTTCCGAGGTAAAACCACGTTGTTACTGGTCAAAAGGAAGGGTAAACGTCCTTCATTTAGACATTCTCTGTCCCCAGCCCCTGGAGCCTCATCCTCCAGGCAATGGCAATGGCCTCCCCAATCAAATACTAGGGGAAAGGTCCAAAGTCAAGCCCAAGGGCAAAAGAAGCCTTGGGGTCCAAGATCTGGTAAACAGAACCCCAAAGCCTCCCTATGAAGGGGTGCCCCCGCTCAGCCAAGTGGGGGGAAGACTGCTGCAGGTGCCTGGTGGGAAGAGATTCAGGACTAATGGGTAGCCTCCACGGTGTCTCTGGGCTACAAACTAGAGTTCCGGGAGCTTCCGCCATCTCGTTTGCTAAAGTCAAGAGTCCCCAGGGATCCAGAAAAAAGAAGGCCCTTGCTTCTGGCCTTTAGAACATCTGTTATCCCAAGGGGTAATTATAGAGGTGGCCCCGGAAGAGTAAGGCTCAGGGTTCTACTCAAACCTCAAACGGAGATGTCAGACCTATTTTGGATCTAAAAGACCTGTATCAATTTCTAGACATTCGTCCTTTCCGCATGGAGTCTATCCGCTCAGTAGTCTCCACCCTTCAGGGGGGAGAATTTATGGCATCAATAGACATCAAGGATGCATATTTGCATGTGCCAATATTTTCCGCTCACCAAAGATTCCTAAGGTTTGCGGTGGATCAGCGCCACTTTCAATTTTTGGCCCTTCCTTTTGGTCTTGCTACTGCTCCTAGAGTGTTCACAAAAGTTCTAGCCTCGCCCCTGGCAAATCTAAGGGCTCAGGGCATAACTGTGACAGCTTATCTGGACGATTTGCTACTCAGAACAGTCTGTAACACGCCTAAGCCACAATGTGCCCTGCATGGTAAAGTACTTAGAGTACCTAGGCTGGGTCCTCAATCTAGAGAAATCCTCCTTGCAGCCCCTAAAGAGGCTGGAGTATTTGGGCATGGTCATAGACACAGTCAAAAGCAGAGTGTTCTTACCCAGGTCAAAAGCCAGGGCCATAAAAGATTTGGTCCAGGTAGTCTCAGCAAAGAGAAAACCCTCTATCCGACTATGTATGAGACTATTGGGGAAGATGGTCGCCTCTTTTGAGGCTGTCCCTTACACCCAGTTTCACTCGAGACCTTTACAAAGCAGCATCCTCTCTGCCTGGAACAAGAGGGTTCAAGCCTAGGATCTTCCAATGTGCCTATCCCCAGGGGTGCGCCAGAGCCTCAATTGGTGGTTACTGACCAAGAATCTTCTAAAAGGAAAGTTCTTTGTCCCAGTTACTTGGAAACTCGTAACCACAGATGCCAGCCTAATAGGCTGGGGTGCAGTTCTGGAAGAAGCTTCCACCTAGGGAAGATGGTCCAGAGCCGAAAAGCCCTTGCCCATCAACATTCTGGAAATTCGGGCAATTCGTTTAGCCCTCAAGGTCTGGACTTTCGGACTACAGGGTCATCCTGTGCGGATACAGTCCAACAATGCCACGGCTGTGGCTTATATCAATCACCATGGAGGCACCAGGAGCCTGGATGCCCAAAGGGAAGTGAATCACATTTTGTCTCTGGACAGAGAGGCATATTCCTTGCCTGTCTGCAGTCTTTATTCCAGGGGTAGAAAATTGGCAGGTGGATTTTCTAAGCCGCCAGCAGCTGTGTCCAGGAGAATGGTCTCTACACCCTGACATATTTCAGACCATATGTCAAAATTGGGGTACCCCGGATGTAGACCTGTTTGCGTCCAGGTTCAAGAAAAAACTGGACAGCTTTGTGTTAAGAACAAAGGATCTGCTAGCACAAGGGTCAGATGCCTTAACGATTCCATGGGTTCGGTACTCTCTGATATATGCCTTTCCTCCAATTCTGCTTCTTCCGCAGTTCCTTCGGAGGGTCAAAAGGGAAGCAAAGTCGGTCATTCTAGTGGCCCTGACTTGGCCCAGACAACCTTGGTATGCAGAGATCGTAAAGATGGCAGTGGGAAAACCTTGGGTTCTTCCGCTGCATCCAGTTCTACTCTCACAAGGTCCAATATTCCATTCTGCTTTACGAAGTCTGAATTTAACGGTTTGGCTGCTGAGACCCACATTCTGAACGTATGCCATTAGCAGGATTCTTGCTTTTCTTCAGTTAGGCATTGAAATGAGGCTGGCTTTGAGCACTATCAAAGTCCAGATCTCGGCCTTATCGGTATTCTTTCAAAGGCCACTTGCCCCACATTCCCTGGTCCGGGCCTTTGTTCAGGGGGCACTGCGCTTGAATCCGCCAGGCAAACCTCCTGTGTGCCCATGGGATCTGAATTTGGTTTTGTCCGTTTTGCAAGAGCAACCCTTTGAACCATTACACCATGCTTCTTTAGTTCTTATGACAAAGAAACTGGTCTTTTTGGTAGCCATTTCCTTGGCTAGAAGGGTATTGGAATTAGCAGCACTTTCTTGCAAGGAGCCATATTTGATTATTCACAAAGACAGGGTGGTGTCTCCTCACCCAATTTTTTTTTTTTTTTTTTTTTTTACCTAAAGTGGTTTCAGGATTCCATCTGAATCAAGATGTGGTCCTTCCATCCTTTTTTCCAGATCCACAGTCCGCGGAAGAGGAGTTATTACACTCTCTAGATGGTGTAAGAGCAGTCAGTATCAATCTACAGGCAACCGCTCAGATGCGAAAGACTGATTATCTGTTTATTCTGCCAGAAGGCCCTAGAAAGGGCCAGGCAACGTAAAAATCCACTATTTCCAGATGGATCCGGCAAGTTATTATTCAGGCTTATGGCATAAAGAAGAAGATTCCTCCTTTTCAGGTTAAGGCGCACTCAACTAGAGCGGTTAGTGCTTCATGGGCAGTGCATCACCAGGCCTCCATGGCTCAGATCTGCAAGGCTGCAACTTGGTCTTCAGTCCATACATTCACTAGATTCTATCAGGTGGCTGTAAGAGGGCATGAGGATGCCGCCTTTGGGCGCAGTGTGCTGCGGGCAGCAGTTTAGATCCTCTTGTCTGTTGGCGGTCTATGTATTTTCTGATCTGTGTCTCCCTCCCCTCAATTTGGGCATTGCTTTAGGACATCCCACTAAGTAATTACCAAGCCTCTGTGTCTCGTGATGTATGAACAAGAAAATAGGATTTTTAAATACAGCTTACCTGTAAAATCCCTTTCTTGGGAATACATCATGGGACACAGAGCTCCCGCCCCGCTTTGGGATTATACGTTGGGGTACTTATTGCTTTGCTACAAAACTGAGGTACTCTCCATATGGGAGGGGTTATATAGGGGAGGAACTTGCTTTGTAATTAGGGTTACCAGTGTCCAGTCACCTGAAGGTACTATCTAACCCACTAAGTAATTACTAAGCCTCTGTGTCCCGTGATGTATGAACAAGAAAATGATTTTACAGGTAAGCTGTATTTAAAAATCCTATTTTTAAGGGATTTTGTGTGTGTTTTTTTTTTTTTTCTTCTAAATGCCTCTCTATGTTGGCCTATGTGTCCATGCACACATAGGCATTTATAGTCATTTAGATGCAGGAGTGTTTAGAGACAGAAGAAAAAAAAAAAAAACATAGGGTCAGCAATTTAAGGATAGGAGCATTTTGCCTACAAAAGAAAAAATGCCATACAATGTCCAGCCTCTTTAAAGTGCTAGCTGCACGATTGACATTGTCTAGGGAATGAGGAGAAGGTAAATGTATGAATCTAGAAACCATATTTGTAACTCTTCATTTAATTCTTGAATTTACTTGTCAAAGTTATTATTAACAGGTAATAGTCTTTCAGGATCGGCATGTGGGGTGCCCCAGATATGCAAAACAACTTGAATTCAGTCTCTGTTGTTTCCAACATACAGCCCCAATTCCGAAAAAAGTTGGGAAACTGTAAAATTTACATAAAAGCAGAATGCAATGATTTGCAAATCTCATATTTTATTCACAATACAAAATAGAAAACATATCAAATGTTTAAACTGAAAAAATGTGCAATTTTGGGAAAAATGCCACCCTGTGGCTAATGGCCAAACACCACCTTCAGACCAGTGTGAAACTGAAGTGTAACAGATAAGGACCCCCACCCTGGTGGGCAACCACATAGGCGGGAGGCATTTCAGATAGACAGAAGTTGCTTTAAGAACTTTTCCACAAACACAGCCAGATGGGGATCCTCCGTCCCTTCGAGCAGGCTGACTACTCTGATGTTTTTGCGTTGTCTGTTCTCCGCATTATCCCCTGCCTTCTGTAAGGCAGTAACTATGGCCAGAAGATCAGTGAGCTGTGCTGTGTGGGAACCAGAGGTATCCTCCACTGCCCCCCCAGTCCTCCGCTTCAGAAATGGCCCCAAATTTCATTTCTGATGAGGGTGCACTCAGTGGTTGGGTGGCCTATACGCACCATCAGTGCAGCCTTACAGTGATGCCATCCAATAGGGGTTTTGTGAATCCTTCAGGTCCTGGATCAGAAGAAGAGGGTATTATCTGTAGTACCTGGCAGTGTGCCCATGCTTGAAGTGTAAGCAGGTCCTGGGAGTACTGGCAGTAGAGGACAAGATGGCGGGGGGGTAGGACACATGACCCGGCCTCTCGCTGTTCTCTGATGCCGCGGGTCTTTAGCTGAATTTCTAGCTGACATGGTCCTTGCCCAGTCTGTTCCCCCGGGCGGACTCCCTCTCCCCACAGACCAGCAGATGCTACAGAATTGTCCGTAGACAGCAATATAGTCAGGCTGATAGAGGACCTAGTAAGGTACACTCAGCTAGGTTTGTGAACGCCTCCTGGGCTTTCTGGTATTGGGCAATAGTTTCCCAGATTTGCAAGGGTGCCAACTGGTCTTATATTCACACGTTCCTAAAGTTTGATGTTTACCTCATCTGATGCCAGCAGCTTCCCTTTGTTTACTCTGTTTTGTAATGCGGGCTTGTTTGGCATATTTTTTTTTTTTTTTGCTCGTTGCCCACCCCTAAGCTTTTCTATGTTGTGATGTTTCGCCTAATAAACTATACAGAAAACGAGATCTTAATTGTACACTGCAGGAGACAGGGCTTGTATTTATAGACCATAGAGTATATCAGCTACTTTACGTCATGGAACACTAGCGAAAAAGCTTGCTAGAGCATGCAAAACTCTATCTTTTTTTTCTGGGTAACTTCTGTGAGTACCCAATTGGGGATTCGTTCATTTAGCAATGGTGGATCAAAAGAGCATGATTGCTAGGACAAAAGGATCAAATAGCATGTTTTCTTGTCCTTTTGTCCAAGGCAATGTTCTATGATGACACGCTACCCATTATCTGACACTGGCTCCCTCTCAGGCATGCAGCATTCTGCTTGTGACAAACAGATCTCTCTGCCACTGTTTGAATTCTTTGGAAACTTTTTGGCATTCTAGACCCTTTGGTTTCCAGAGGCCAGAATTTCTACGCGTCCTGTATTCCCCCTGATCAGTTTCAGGATTTAGAATCGGAACCTCTTTTTTGTTTGAGGATATTCTTAGGTAAACTATTGAAGACCCTGGTTTTGTAGCAGAGGCTGCAGAGCATTTTCCTCCTTTTGCATTTTAAGAGATTTAAGCTGTGGTGCTCACTTGTCTTTACTTAGCAGTACCTGACCATTCACAGCCTAAACAAGCCCTAAGGACACTAAAAAAAACTGGCTAAGTCCAGAAAGACTTTGTGCACTTTCAGTACCAGCCCAACCCAGAAAAGATATTTACTCCTCCTAAGCTTTTTGCTGAAATGTATCCCATAAAAAAGGAATGAAAAAAATAGACTGTTCGATAGTGGATCCTACCATTTCAGTTCTTAATAAACAACTTACAGTTCCTATTGAGGATGTTTTCTTTTTTTTAAACTGTCTGTTACCCCATCGTTTCATATTCCTGATATGTGCCAGCTGTACCATGTACTTGTATAAAAAAGTATCCTGTTCTGTTTGTATTGCCTCCTTTGTGTGAAATCCCTGGTGTTCCTGCTAGTCCCTCTGCTTTCCTATTAAAAACCGACAACAATAGACAGGAGAGCACACCGTGGTCAGTTCTCAAGCTGTGCTGGGAACTCAGTGTGCTCTCATCCAATAATCAAACTTCTACTGACAAGCCCCCCCCCCCCGCACAGCCAATAATTGGCAAGCTCAGTGTGCTGCTGCTTCTCCTCCCCCAGCTTTTATGCAACTGAGAACAGAGGGAATGCCATCACTTATCAAAAATGGGGGTGGGAAAAGATATTTATAAAGTTTTATTTTTGTTATATCTGTATATACCCACGTTTTGCCTTTCATTTCTATTTTAAACTGGGTTGTTATACAAGTAGAGCGTTAAGAATCACTTTAAGTATTCTGTTGATGGGCAAATGGAAGCCCTCTTAAAGACTTTCTAAGACCTTGCAGGTACTGCAGCTGTTGCTATGTCCATTTGCCAGACTATTGCTTATTAGATATGGCATATAAATAGACAAATGTGAACCTGTCTTTAAACAGTTACAGCTGATGCCCTCAGTATTGTTTTTTGTGTTAAGGCTCTATTGAATATACTTTATCAAGCCTCTCGAATGTCCTTTATCTCTGTGCACATGCGCAGGATTTTGTTGTTGAAAGCTTGCCCTGCCAAACCTGCTTGCAAATAGTATCTTCAAAGAATGCTTTTTTTACGGTGAAGGCCTGTTTGAAGCATCCCTAGATACCTTTTATCAAGAAAATCTCAGGGGGAAAGATACTTACCCTGCAAGACTAAAGGCTGGTACACACAGACCAAATATCCTCCTGTTCAACAGAAACCGGTTGACATTTGGCCAGTATGTTCAGCAGGCCTAACCACCAGCTTCTGTCGAATGGGCATGCTGGAAAACCAACAGCCGACTGGCATCCAAAATCTGTGCGCGCGGGGGGGTTATGCATTCCCCCTGTCAAAACGCAATAGCACAACAGTGGGGGAGATTGCCATACTAAAACATGTAATGTTAGTACAGCAATCCTGTCCAGATTTTGGCTGAACGAAAAAAAACTTAGTGTGTACCCCACATAAGGCTGGCCATAAACGAGTAATTTTGTTTTTTCTTCGCTCAACCAGTGGGTTGAATGAAATAAAAAAAAAAGACCCAATTCCTCCAGCCACACATTTTGAGGTGGATGGGGTAATCCTCTCTGCTAGCTATTGTATTCTGACAGCAGGGTGACTTCCCTGCTGTCAGAATACACTGATCAGCCCTGCAAGCAGCACTGATCGAGTGACAAAAATCCGACAGGGCGGTTGTACAGAAGTTGAATGGTAGATCCAACCACCCTGTCCTTGGTCCTTGGATCGAAATTGGGCCAGTCCCCGCTGAACCGGACAAATTTTAATCCATGTATAGACGACTTAACTCTTACTCCTACGGCTACTACTACTATTTCTACAAAATAATTATTTTCACTGTCCCCACGTGTCTACTTCTGAAAGGATTATCACCTCCTTCTTTCAAAAGCTATTGACTCCGAAGTCTGCCAAGCCTACCCAGAAGCCCTCCTTGGAAGGAAGAGGCCTCCCCATTCCTTGGAGTGGTGGGGTATCTGTTAGCGTCGGCATCCGTTTTGGATCCAGGCCGTCTGGACCCAGAGATCATATTGTGTCATTTCAAAGGGGTACAAGATAGAAACTTTATCTTTGCCCCCTCCTCCCTTTTTGCTTTCCAATCTGCCAGCTTCAGAACAAAAGAAGGCAGATTTAATGACTGTCTTCATGAACTTCAGGCACAGTGGTTGTATCGGTTCCTTTAGAAGAATTTCAAACTTCTCTTCAAACCTTTTCACAATCCCAAAACCAAATATAAGCATCTGCCTCATACTAGACTCTAAACAGATTTATTTTTATGCCAAATATCTGAATAAAAGCAACAAGATCTGTTGTTACTTCTCTCATACAATAGATAAGATGCTTATTTACACGTTTCTATCTTATTTTATTATTTATTTTCTTATTTTTTCTATATTTTTCTTGTGAAAAAATGCTGATCACGGGTGCTGCAACTTAAAAAACCTTGAACATGAGGTTTACACAGTATGAAAGAAAATTTAGTGCGCTACCCAAATTAAACAAAATTAATACATTGAATATATGGATAGCCCCCTCTCCCAGTCGATGCCCGTTGAGGAGAAACGCAGCGTTGGGCGGAGCCAGAGGACCTGACGTCACCACTTTCTCAGCTGATCGGCTTCGGCCACGGCTGTGTTTTTTAGTTGCAACTGTGTTTGCCCTGCCAATGCTTTGGATGTCAGTGGTCCGTTTTATGGATTAAAAGTATTTTTAATCTACTGCACAATGAAGCGCCTCTTCTTCTCTCAAACATCTTATCCCATGCTATGAGTGTTCTTGCCGGAGTAGTGAACAGTGGAGCTTGTTCCTGATTGCCGCCCCAGGAGTTTGAACCATCTGACGTGGAGGGAATCCCATCTTTGCTTAGGATCACCTGTTCCTGACATAGGAGAGAATCTGTTCAAGCTCGCACGATCTCTGTAATAGGGGTCCAGCACTTCTGGTAAGCAGCCCCCCTTCTCTATGTCTCTACACTGCCTATGAAAATATCGTGAAGATCTATTGAAGACAACATCGTTTATATTGAGGAGTTGCACCTCCTATATGGACTATATATTTTTACTTGCGTATATTCAATGTATTAATTTTGTTTAATTTGGGTAGCGCACTTAATTTTCTTTCAAAACACTACCTCTCAGTTTGCTGCAGCATGAGGGTTCTGGGCTTGAGGTAGCCTCCTTTGCCCACTTTCACTCCAGACCTTTTCAATACATACAAAACATACTCCTGATGTGGAGCAAGAAAATCCAGTCTTTGGATTAACTAATGCTTCCATCCAGCCAAAGTTCTCCCTAACATGGGGGATCTCCAAACCAGCCCTTGAATTGGAAAATCTTGCCTTCGCACGCCTTGAAAGTTGATGACAATGGGTGCCAGCTACTGTATATAGGCTGGGGTGGCGTTTACAACTCTCTGACTTTCCAGGGGGACCTGGTCCTCTCAGGCTCTCAGGAGTCAAGACGTCCCACCAACATTCTGGAATTGGGGACGATTAGATTGTTTCTCCAACACTGGACCTCTCTTCAGCAAAGCACCCCAGTCAGAGTACAGTCAGATGAAGCCACAGCCAGACCATTCCACAGCAGTTACCTACAAGGGGACACTGGAAGTCAGGATGCCCTAAAAGAAACAAGTCTGATACTCTCCTGGGCAAAAACTTGCATTCCCACTCTCTTGGCCATCCACTCTGGACAATTGGCAGGTAGACTTGCTAAGCTATAAAATACTTTGCACCCGGAGATCTTTCAAAATCTCTCACAGGTGGGAAGAAGCAGATGTAGACATCCTGGCCTCCAGGTTCAACACAATACTAAATAGGCCTGAAACAAATACAAGGGATCCTCTGGTCTTTGCACTGAATGTTCAGGAGATTCCTTGGGCTCAATTCAAGCTGGTCTATGCCTTCCCTCCGATTCCAGCATAAATGTGCTGCTTTTAAACAGCACTGCCAGTGTCCAAATTTTGTTCAAGGTAGCAGTGTATAACTCAGTTGTGTCAGTAAAAATACTGATCCTGTGTCCCTTAACCACTTCCTGTCCTTGGGCCGTTTATAAACGACCTTAGGAGCAACTGGTATATTTTAAAGTGTGCTGCTTTTCTGCTGCTTGAGTAATTTTACAGGGCTCAGAAGACTGCACCCTCAGCTGTTCCTGGGCTGTTTTGTTCCACTGGGGGGCCTGGAACTGCTTTAAGCTGTCGAGCTGGCTGCCCACCAAGGAGATGGCGCAAACATCCTCTGTGATGAATAAAGTTGGAAGCAACAAAGATTTTGTCACTCTCATTTTCAGTGTTGTGTTCCCATCTCTCTGTTTGGCTTCCTTGGAGGGCAAAGGAGGGATCAGGGGTCCAATAGACCCCAGATCTCTCCATAAAGAGTATCTGTAATTGCCCTAGCTTTCACAAGGAGTGTGGTTAACCCCTTTTTTAATAGCTATAAAGTTGAATAAAAAAACAGTGTGAACAAAAAAAAAAGCTTTATGGACTTGTTTACACTTGCTTGAAAGAGGAAGTAAACCCTGATGGGTTTTACTTCCTCTTTTGCTCGCTGCAAAGCCTGCAAATGAAAAGCATAATGGGCTAGTATGCTTTCTGTGGTTACGATGGGGGATTTCAATGCTGTCCTAGATGCGGCGCTGGACTCTTCCAACCCGAACAGAGGGTAGCCTGCTGAATTGATTAGCTGGGTGTCCGTGGCAGGTTTTACGGAACTGTGGTGATGGAAGAATCCGACCGACAGATGTTTTTCCCATAGATCCTTGGCCAGGATTGATTTGGCCTTCGCGAATGAGCTTCTCCTACCATTTGTGACAGATGTCCCATACTTGGCTGGGGGACTGACAGACCATTACCCTCTTTCTCTCACCCTGACCTTGATGTCGAGGGCGAGAAGGGGGGGGGGTGGAGTCTCTCCCCTGCATGGTTGCAGCATGAGCAAGTCGCTCCCCAGCTAGAGGAATTAATAAAGATGTACTGGTCATCCAATGCTGATACAGCGGATCTTCTGGTAGTGTGGGATGCCTTTAAGGCAGTTACTAGGGGGGAATGTATTTCAGCTATTAAGACAGCTCGAATACAGGATAATGAGGAGAACAAGAGCCTGCAGCGGCGGGAGAGGGAGTGTGTGGAGGCTCATGTGGGATCCCCTACAGGGACCTCGTATGGATCTCTGTTACAGGTGCGCCGTTCTTTGTCCCTACACATTACAGGTCAGACCCACTCTGAGATGAGGAGGGCTCATACAGTGTTTTTCGGAGGGAAATAAGAATGGGAAGCTTTTGGCGATGCTGGTTGCGGATTATCACCCGATCACTAACATACCGGTCATAAGGGACCGGGGGGGGGGACCTTGGTTAGTGACCCCCTGCTTGTCATGCAAGAGTTTGTCAATTTCTATTCTTCCCTCTACTCCCCCATTCCAGCTTATAACCAATTAGCCTTAGACTCCCTCTTAAGTGATCTGCCAATCCCAAAGCTGTCGGATAATGACATCAATATTTTAGACACTCAAATTACGGTCAAAGAAATACAGCAGGCGATCTTTGCTTTTCCTCCGCACAAGGCCCCTGGACCGGATGGCCTCTCTGCCGATTTTTGTAAGGTAAACGTTGAGCTTTTAGCCCCTGGGATTAATCTGCTTTTGGAATATTGCCATGAACATGACATTTTGCCAGACTCCATGTTAGAGGCCTATATGGTTCTTTTACTAAAGCCAGGGAAGGATCCGATGGAATGTGCATCCTACCAGCCTATAGCCCTGTTGAACATGGACTTAAAGATTTTAAGTACTGGCACTTAGACTAGCTACTGTTATCCCCTCCATAGTCAATATTGATCAAACGGGTTTTATGCCGGGTAAGTCAACTGACACAAATCTACGGAGACTCTTCACCCACTTACAAATTCAGCCAGAAATTGCCAAAACTAGAATAGTAGACTCCATAGACTTTGAGAAAGCCTTTGACTCAGTGGATTGGCTGTACATGCTCAAGGTATTGGAGGTCATGGGGTTGGGGCCACAGTTCAGGAAATGGATTGCCATGTTATATAGATGTCGGAGAGTAGCAGTTCGGTTGGGCTCCTCTATCTCCAACTTCTTTGAGGTGGGAAGGGGAACTAGGCAGGGATGTCCGCTATCCCCCTTCCTGTTTGCCCTCGCCCTGAAACCCCTGGCGGTAGCACTTAGGTCATCGAGGATGATACAATCCATCAGGATAGGAATGATAGATGAATCTCTGGCACTGTATGCTGATGATATGTTACTATTTCTTCGTGACCCTGGAGACTCATTGAAAACAGCTTTGGGGATTATTGATCACTTTGCCAAATTTTCAGGGCTGAAAGTAAACTGGAATAAATCTTCTATTCTACCCCTAGACACTCAAGCCAAAGACAAGGCTAACTGAGCTTGCCGCTACAGTGGGTCACGTCCCTCAAATATCTAGTAGTTAAGATCACAGCTAATATACAGGATTACATGCCCCTAAATCTATTACCATTGATAGCACTGCTAAAGCAAAAGGTTCAGGCACGGACAAAACTGCCACTGTCCCTAATAGGCAGGATCAGTTTGCTGAAAATTAAATTTTTCCCAGTAATCCTCTATTTCCTGAGACATGCACCTGTATGGGTCCCAAAATCATTTTTTAAAAAGATTGATAGCATCATTTCATCTTTTCTGTGGGCTCCCAAACCCCCAAGAATAGGCATTAAAATATTGCAGGAACCCGGTGATCAGGGGGGACTGGCACTGCCAGACTGGCAGAAGTATTATCTAGAGGGTTAAATGGTTTTTGCTCGTAGGTGGTTGCTGGCGGAGGATGGGGATGCGGCGGCGGTATTGGAGGTGGCCCATCTGGGGTCATATGAAAGTCTCAGATTTGCTCTGTTTAGGGGATCTAGGTCTGACCTACCTTTTGAGAACAACAATGAAGGCCACAATCAAGGCATGGGAGACACAGTAAAATTGGCATGTCCTAGCTATGGGGGGGGGGGGGTTATCGCCATCGGCTCCCCTATGGATGAACCCAGCCCTACCCCAGTTCTGTAGTCTGCTGGATCCTATGCTGTGGGCAGTTAAGGGAGTGAAAATGCTGAGGGATATCACATGCTTTGGAGAGCTGTTGACCTTTCCCCAACTAAAATCAAGGCATGATCTTTGACAAGCCTTTCAGATGCAGTTTCGGGAGATGTAGGTAGAGTCTCTGCCCTTGGCTCTTGAAACTCTGTTGTCAAGTGAGGGGCTGGTCAAGCCCCTTTCGGTGTCATATAAAGAATTTTTCAAGACAACTCCACAGGTGGTCACCAGGTGCAGAGAGAGGTGGATGGCGGAGGTTCCTGATGCACAGGGGGAGGATTGGGATGACTTATGGACTCAACCATTTAAACATCTAGTGTCAGCCAGGGATAGGTTGATTTCAGTTTAAATTCTTGCACAGAAGTTACTACACCCCAGCTAGGCTGGCTAAGATCTTTCCTACGGCCTCAGCAGAGTGTTGGAGGTGCTCTCACTTGCCGGCAGACGCCGATCACATTTTCTGGAAATGCCAACATGTTCAGCAGTTCCGGTCGGATATCACCTCCTGTATATCGGAACTATTGTCGGTACTGATACCGATGACTCTAAGGGTCTGTCTACTAGGTCTTGTGAATGAAGTGGTGCCATCACGTGCTCTGTGGACTATGCTTAACATTCTGCTGTTCTATGGGAGGAAAGCTATTTTATTACATTGGAAAAATCCGGGGACACCGGGTGTAACCTTCTGGAAAGGACTAGTAAACGCCATGCTACTCTACTACAAAGCTACATACCAGGCTAGGGGCTGTATGAAAAAATTTGACAAGGTTTGGCAAACATGGTATAAATCCAGCAACATGGTAGGATAGGGAATAGTGTGTAACATGTGCCAATGACGTCCTGAGAAGACCATATTACCCAAAAGGAGGAGGGGCTGTATTTTTCTTTTTTTTTCCCCCTTTTTTGTCTCTATTTTTATTCAGGTTCTTTATTTTTATATTGTTTAATTTGTTTACTCTGGTAAACTAGGTGACCCATATATTACATACTAAATAAATTTGGGAATTGTCTCATGAAGTCATGAATATCAACATACCGGAGTTAACATTACCTACTGGAAGCTACAGGAAAACTGAAGGATCCTTATTAGATGAGCTGTGACTCAAGGTTGGGGAGGAGGGTTAGGGGGGAGGGAGGGGCTTTTGTGCTAGATAGTTGAACTATGTTAGTCGAGATGGATTGGGCCATGTTGGCCATGTGTGGATGGTGTCCGATTGACACGTCCAAATGTATGTTATATTTTTGCAAAAAAAACAAACAGAATTAAAAAAAAAAAAAAAAAAATTTGAAGCAAGCGCAAATGAGCCCTAAAGCACCTTCGTCCCCCTGTGCTTGTGCACAAGTGCAAACATGGGTATAGGTCCCGCATGCATATGTAAATGTTAATTGCACTCCACATGTGCTTGCCATGAGCGTCAGAGTGGGAGCAATAATTCTAGCGCCATAGTTCACATTTAACTCCAAACTGCTAAACCTGTAAAGGCTTTTAAAGCTTTGCCCATGGATAATTTTAGGTACCGACGTTTGTTGTCATTTTGCAAGAGTGTGCCATTTTTAATCTTGACATGTTTGGTATCTATTTACTCAATACTACATCAGCTTTTATACATGACCCAAAATTTAGTTTTATATTGTTTGTGTGGACTAAAATTCATTTAAGTGTCTCTTTTCCTAAAAATTTGCATTTGATAAATTGGCTGCTCAAATATTGTTTGACATAAAAAATTGCAACAGCCACCATTTTTATTCTCCAGGGCCTTTGCTTTCAAGTTAATAGATTTGGGGGTTTTAAGTAATCTTCTAGTAAAAATGCTGATTTTGGCATCTATGTGAGAAATGTCAAAATTGCCCTGGATGGCTTCAATTTAAGGAAACATTTTAAAGCAAGTCCAAATAGTTTTTTCTATTAACAAGTGAAATTTCTTTAACTTGCAGCAGTAAATTATAAACATCTAAAGCCTGACATTTCATTACTATGGAACAGTACTTGATTGTTGGTAAGAGCTGACTCTTTATTTTATAATAATTTAGGATCGAACTTTGCAACAGTTTTTTCTTTTAAAGCCAATGCTTGGTATTCTTTCTGTGCATCTTACCTACCTGATTGAAGGTTTTACTAATCGTATCCATGTTATCAATAGCTTATATGGATCAAAAGGTACCAATTTTGCAGAGGTTGATTCGGTGAGATAAGTTTTGAAAATCTGAAGCAGACATGAAGTATGATATCCCCCTATTATGAATCCAAAAGGAAAAATATTGTCATGTTGAAGTACTTTTCCTCTTGCCCTTTTTGTTTGGATGTTAGTGAAAGAGATGGGTTGAATGTTTCCCTTCTGCATATGTTCAATTCCTCCTCCCCTGTTTCCAGCTATGTTAGTGCTTGGGTGGGGTCTGGTTCATTAAGTTTCCCATTCAATCTCCAGTGGCTTTTCTTTTGCTAGTCCACTTGTATGAGAGCGGTGTTCTGCTGCCTTTACTCCAGAGTCAGACTTGTCTGCATGCTGGGAGCTGCAATCTGTTCAGATAGCCTGATGTGCTAGGTAAATATTTCTTCATTTCCATTAAGTACTCAGCAGTATGTCAAAGTTCACTGAAAGTTCTTTAAAGTTCCAATGTCTTTTAAGCCTAGGCTTTTGCTAAATATTAATAACTGATTTTACAAAATTATTTTTTGGAAAATGCCTGCTCTTCGATGTTTGCAATTCTTGTGATAGAAGTTTTGCTTGTTGTATAGATAAAGATACTGAGTCATAAGTAAAGTGTAATCCTAGTTATGGTCCAATACGGGTGGCATATTATACAGTATTAGTCACATATGTATCCTTTCTCTGAGAGTTTCAGTTCAGCAATAAAAGAAAATGCCAACAGGTTGTCTTTTTACATAGTCCTCAGGGCTGTAATTTCTAGATACTATGTGATTTGTTTGTAACCTTCAGAGATGACCTGATGATCTTAATGAGACTGAGTCTTTTCCTTCGTGCCTGGCATATTTTTGATGCTAGTCCCTGACTAAATCTTGGATTTCACTTCCATTAAAGCTGGCCATACGTGGCTCGAGATTTGTCAGGTTCAACAAGGACCATCTGAACTTCGATCCATGTATGGGCAGGCTGATTGTACCCGAGTCGATCCATCAATCATCTTGGATACATCTAGCCTGATTTTTTTTTTTTTTTTTTTTTTTTTTAACATGCGATTACTGCCAGGGGCTATAGCTGCTAGCTGTAATCACTGTGTCCTGCTGGCAGGGAAGGCCCCCCGTGCCCCCCCCCCCCCCCAGCCAGCAGAACACCATAGTGCTGTGAGAGCCATTCCTCTATAAACACTGACCGTGATGGGAGAATCGAGTGATGTTTGTAGGGGAGGGATACAAAATCGAATAATCTATGGGCTGCTTAACACTTGACTTTTGTATTCAGTAAAGATCATCCAACTAAACAATCCATCTAACATTTTGTAGCTTTGCAATTTACTGCTTAACCAATTCTTTTTTTTTTTTTTTTTTTTTTTTTTTGATTGCCTGGTGACCTTTTTAATCATGTGTTGATGGCAAAACAACATGAAATCTGTTCTTCTTAAGAATCGTTGCAAAAAATTAAATGCAGCTAATATATTTAGAGGTTACAGAAGCCAAGTGACAAATCACGTTTAAAACCCTAGTGGATCTGACTTTGCCGTTATTTAAGTACCAAGGGTTGTTTTTTTTTTTTTTTTTTTTAGTGGAATATTATGGTTACGACAGTGTATTGCTGAATGTTGCTTTTTTTGAAGAGGTTAATGATTGGGTTCTCTTTTCATTCAAAATGTAGTACGTCTTATGAAGCTGCTTCCAGATATACAGAATATCAATGTATTGATCACAGCTTGTTTTTGCTTTTTGACAAAGATATATCATTTATAAAATCACTGATTTGTAAGAAAAAGTTGCCTCACAATACTCTACTAAGGTGATGTTTTTAGTAGAGTAGTAGTGTTGTGAAAGGTATGTTAGAAGTTTGACAAATTTTGTAGTGCTAACATGCACCCTTCTTTATTTCACTACCTTCTAATATTTGTGTTTTATATGCATTGTAAATTACGAGTCTGTATTTTAAATACATTTAGAGGTCCTGTATGAAAGTTCAAGTAAAACCCCTGAATGAGCCAATTCTCCTTACCTGTACTTCACATGCTTCTTTTCAAAGACACTACAGCTCAGAGTGGGTGGCTTTCAGCAACAGATGCAGTGCTGTCCATTAAGAAAGCAGTGGACATGGCTGGTTGTTTATGCTTAGGTGCTGATAGTCAGACTTCAGGGTGTTGAATCTGCAGTGATGATGGCAATAGCCACACCCCCGTAACATTTTGCCATCCCACTGTAGTGAAATCTGGCACAGCCTACATGAATAACACATGTACTGCGTTGGTTAACTGCTTGTTTTTGTCTAGGGGATCTCAGAGCGGAGATATGCTCCGCCGATCCTCCAAGCGCAAGACCGGCTGGTGCTGTCAGGTGCTCCCTCCTGGTGCTGTCGGCTCCTCCCTCCTTCGGGTACCTCCTGTAGCAAGCCAGGGACTGAGGAGGCATCCATGCAGGGCCGTCTTTAACGCAGGGCAAAAGGGGCAGCTGCCCAGGGCCCAGTTATTGTTGCGGGGCCCGAAGCAGCAGCCCCTTGAGCCCGTGCCAGTGGTGCCATAGATCTAACATTCTGCCTGCCACAGTGACGCTGCTGAAGTCCCGCCTCCTGGCTCCTGCTGCTGCTGACAATAGTGGTTAGTTGCTAGGACCGCCAGGCGTCTAGCAACAAACCACGTGGCTAATCTGACTCCTACCCCCGCATTCAGCGGAGATCGGAACTTTCTCCTGCAGTCCTGGCTTCTGCCACACCTCCAGGCTCCCCCTGCAGCTGTCAGTGGTGGTTGGTTGCTAGGTCACGACCACTCAGCATATAGCAACCAACCACATGGTTTGTCTGACTCCGCCCCCGCCCAACGTGTTCAATGGATGAGCACGGGATTTGATGTAAGGAGGGGGCTCTCTGGGGACCCTGATGTAAGGAGGGGGCTCTCTGGGGACCCTGATGTAAGGAGGGGGCTCTCTGGGGACCCTGATGTAAGGAGGGGGCTCTCTGGGGACCCTGATGTAAGGAGGTGGGCTCTCTGGGGGACCCTGATGTAAGGAGGGGGGCTCTCTGGGGGACCCTGATGTAAGGAGGGGGGCTCTCTGGGGGACCCTGATGTAAGGAGGCGGGCTCTCTGGGGGACCCTGATGTAAGGAGGCGGGCTCTCTGGGGGACCCTGATGTAAGGAGGCGGGCTCTCTGGGGGACCCTGATGTAAGGAGGCGGGCTCTCTGGGGGACCCTGATGTAAGGAGGCGGGCTCTCTGAGGACCCCAAAGTAAGGAGTGGGCACTGGGAACCTCGATATATAGAGAGGATAGCTCTGGGAATCCTGATTTAAGTTTGGGGGCTCTGGGGACCTTAATACAAGAAAGGTGACTCTGGGACCATGATTTCAGATGGGGGGGACTCTGATGTAAGGAGGGGGGGGGTTCTGCACTGCCACTGATCCCATCCCCCACCAGCACTGTAACTCATCCCATCGCCCCAGCACTACCACTAATCCCCCCCCCCCCCGCCTATTGCCATTGATCACACACCCCCTCCGCCCCACAACTCCAAAAGCCAATGAGGGAGCAGTCATGATGTGCAGCAGTCTCTAGCAACCAATCAGGGAGCGTAAGTGGGGAGCGAAATTGCATGGTGGGGGCCCAAAAAAAATGTTTGCTCAGGGTCGAATCAATTCTAAAGACGGCCCTGCATCCATGCATATGCTCCCTTGAGTCCCGAGCCAGGCTGTGTGTCCATAAATGCACATAGCGCCAGTAAGCTACACTACTGCTTCTTCCTCACAGGAGTCTAACATAAAGACCAGTTTTCCTTTGATTAAAAGAAAACAAAAATCAGGAGGTTACCATTAATAGCTGCTACCAAATGGAGGCACAATTTGTCCTGAATAAAACAGGGAATAATTTAGCTGGTAACTCTACATAGCTGCAACGATATGTACAGTTTTCCCTTTTCATCTTTCAGGACAGCCACTATGAGAGATAGGCTCCTCCTCTTCCCTAGGAAACCCTGCACCAGCCCATAAATTCTTACTTCCCCTTTGCCAGACCTCAGTTATTAGTGTTTCCTCCGGTGGGGAGACACTGTGCATTGAACCAGGCCAATCAGTTAGGGAGACTGTGGCCATGAAAACCCTCTAAGGGAAGCAGGGGCTTCCAGGGAACAAAGGTGTGGTACATACCCGCCATCGAAAGCCACCCCATCCTCGTCCATTGCGGCAGCAGGATGCAGGGGACCCCTGTCGCATCCACAGGGCCGCAGCAGGGAGGAAGCTCAGCTCTCCCTGTAAACAGTATAGGCCGCATGTTTTGGAACCAGTGAGCTGGACGACGGGTGACGTCATTTCTGGCGGAGGGCGCACGCTTCCTTTTGACCCGCGACCTCCGGTTCCAGGTTGTGGAGCTGATAGGGGGCCGGGCACAGGCTGGAGAAGAGTCGGGAACACGCACAGGCAGCTTGAGACTCTGTAGCAAGCAACCACCTGCAGTCATGTTGGAAGCCGATGCCCAGACGACGCACATTGACACTACCTCCAGCCTTCCTAAGGTAAGAACACCCTGGGGAAGGGTCCTATCTATCTAGGATTGCCCCTCCATGTATGGTTCCTATCTATGGGGGGGGCAGACCCTCTGGGTGGTCGGGGGAGGAGGCTCAGATCCCCACAGGCTAGTGCACTCCCAGGGTTTCTTCATTTTTTGGGTACATGTATTTCAGAAAGCTACTGAAAAGTCAGTCAACGCATAGCTCTAAAAGGAAGTGTGCCTCCTGTAGAGACAGAATCATGGACAAAAGCTTTGTGTAAAGACTGCATAGACACCCTGGTTAAGGAAAGGGAAGAGGAACAACAACCAGGATTAGCAGGCTCTGTAAAGGAGCTCTCGTCCACCTTTTCATCATTTAAATCTTTTTGAAAAGTTTCAACTCCCCGCTAATCCCGCTCTCCAGGATACAACCCCGCTGCAGGCTCAGAGCTCTGCACCTGCCAAACCTGCTACTACAGTTATGGCAGAGGAAGTTTTAGGCCCTTCCGAGGTGGAGCATAGGCAACCAGACAGTGCCACCTCTGACTCCCAGAAGGTATCAGAGGGAGAGGACCAGGACAGGGAGTTCAGGAAACCCTCTTGATATAAACTGTTATTGGGTGAGGTAGAGGACCTCCTTAGGTCAATTTACACAACCCTCGGTATTCAGGCGGACAAGAAACCCACTGACACTCCATGATCTAATGTACAAAGGCTTGGGGGAACAAAAGAGAAAAGTCTTCCCAGTACATGAGGTACTGGTTGAAACAGTTAAAAAGGATTGGCAGGATCCCGAAAGGAAACCCTTTTTCTCTAGGTCCCTAAAGAGAAGGTTCCCATTTTCAGAGGATCCCGCGTCCATTTGGAATAAGAGTCTCAAACTAGACACTGCCTTCTCCCAGGTCTCCAGACATACTGATCTGGGTGGTGATGGGATGATGGGGGGCTTTGGCGGATGTCATGGACAAAAGGATAGACTCCCCTCCTTTAAAAAGACGGACTCAACAATGGGTAATTTGAAGCCAGAAATGGCTGTCAGTTGTGGCCCGCAACTTAGAACATTGGCTCTCCCAGATTCAAGAGCACATTGAAGCAGGTACTGCCAAGGAAACTATTATATCTTCCTTCCCCACGATTCTGCGAGGAATCGCATACATAGCGGATGCCTCGGCAGAGTCTGTCCGCATGTCGGCCAGATCAGCGGACCTGGCCAACTCTGCCAGAAGAGCCCTCTGGCTGAACACTTGGCCTGGCGACAGTGCCTCCAAGGTCAAGTTGTGTGGGATACCATTGACGGGAGACCTTCTCTTTGGCCAGGGTTTAGATACAGTCTTAGACCGTACGGCAGACAGAAAAAAGTCCTTCCCACTTAAGCGGAAATCCCCAGAACAAACAAAGAAGCCGTTTCCCTCGCAAAAATGTAGGGAGGCCCCAAAACCGGAAGGGCAAAAGAAAACTTGTGGCCAAAGTGGCTAGGGCAGTGGAGGGGTGATTTTTCGCTCTCCCGAGCAGCCCCGTAAAAACCAATGACCCTTCAAGCACGGTGGGAGGAAGACTGGGGGCCTTCCTCCCTCAGTGGGAGACTATCTTCCCCCAACCAGTTCATCCTGGGGGTCATAAGAAGGGGGTACCTCCTGGAGGTCACAAGACCTCCCCCGCGAAGATTCCTTGTCACGCATCTACCCAGGTGCACAGCAAAGGCCGAGGCTCTGTTAGAAACTCTAAGCGATCTACAAGATCAAAATTTGCAGAGTACCAAAGGTGGAGGGAAGGAGAGGGATTCTATTCACACATTTGTGGTGAAAAAACCCTTGGGAAAATTCAGATTAATTCTGAATTTAAAACCCCTGAACCGTTCTTTTATTTATAAGAGATTCTGTATGGAGTCAATCTTTACGGTCAGAGCCCTGTTACCCCACAATTGCTTAATGGTTTTGCTGGACCTCAGGGACGCTTGCCTACATGTCCCTATCACAGAAACCTCTCAGAGGTTTCTCTGGCTAGCAGTAGACTTGGAGGGAGTAACGGTGCATATACAATTTCAAGCACTGCCTTTCGGGCCATCCTTCTCGCCCCGCATATTTACAAAGGTCTTGGCAGAGGCCATGGCTTTTCTACAACTCCAGGGAGTGTCAATAATAGCATACCTGGACGACCTGCTCCTATTTGCAGCGTCTCCAGAGCAGCTAGCCAAAGATCTAGAACTAACAAAAGGGGTCTTGACAAGCCTAGGGTGGCTGCTGAACTTGGAAAAGTCCAGCCTGATTCCCTCACAACGTATTACGTACCTAGGATACCTGCTGGACTCAACGCTGTTGAGTTTTTCTCCTGATGGAGAAAGTACTGAAACTGAACAGAGCAGTAGCCTCTCTCCAGGGCAACCAACATTTCTTCATAAGGTCTGTAATGTCAACGTTGGGTCTGCTAACCTCTCCCCTCCCAGCAGTGCAGTGGGCAGGACTACACTTTCGTCCCCTGCAGACCTTCGTCCTAAGGGTGTGGGATCACAGTCAAAAAGATCTAGACACCTTAGTACACGTTCCACATCAGGTAAAGAGATCACTCTGGTGGTGGAGGAAGGTAGCGAACCTGTTGCAAGGACATCTGTGGCTCATCCCAGTTTCTCGGGTGGTAACCACAGATGCAAGCGGCAAGGGCTGGGGGGCACATCTGGGATCCCTTCTAGCACAGGGCACGTAAGTAAGAAGATCGTCCAGTTGGAAAGAGCTGAAGGCAGTCGGGCTAGCCCTCAGGTTTTTCAAAAAGGAACTCCAGGGCCACCACATTCAGGTGCGGTCGGACAACTCGTCTGCTGTTGCCTACGTAAATGAGCAGGGCGGCACGAGAAGCGGAGTCCTGTTGGCCCTAACAGACATTCTCTCACTCAGCAATTTTCCTGAGAGGGGAAAGGAACGTGATAGCAGACTTTCTCAGCCAAAAGAAGCTGAGGGAGGGCGACTGGGTCCTCAACCAGGAGGTCTTCAATCTCATATCAGAAAGATGGGGATCTTCGGAGGTGGAACTCTTTGCGTCAAAAGACAACGTGAAAGCCCTCCGTTTTTTTCTCCCTAAACGGAGGGGAGGGAGCACTGGGGGTGGATGCGTTGACCCAGAACTGGCATTTCAAAACATGCTATGCCTTACCACCTCCGGTATTGTTGCCGGCCGTTCTGAGGAAGTTTCAAATAGAGAACACGTCTCTGATTCTAGTAGCACCACATTGGCCCAAGAGGGCATGGTTCTCAATTCTCAAGCAACTAGCAGTAGAACCTCCCCTATTCCTATCACCTCGGGAGGATCTCCTCTCACAGGACCCAGTCCTCTGTCCACAAGTACACCAGTGGAAGCTAGCAGCCTGGCTACTGAGGAGGGTATATTAAAATGCAAGGGATTTTCAGAGAGATTAATCTCCACCCTCCTCAATAGGAGGAAAAAGGAGACGCTCTGGATTTATAAAAAAAGTCTGGCTCCATTTTAACAAGTTTTTTTCCCCAGGTGGGACCTATCTTTTAGTCTTGCAGAACGAGAGCCCCCTTTGAACCTTTAGAAGGATGTTTACTGAAGGAACTTACTTTAAAGACAATATTTTTAGTAGCAGTGACAACTGCCAGGAGGGTCAGTGAGATTGAGGCCTTATCAATTAGACCCCCTCTTTGCGTTATTTTCCCAGATCGTTTCGTTTTCAAAACCGATCTGGCATTTTTGCCCAAAGTGGCTTCAGGATTTCACAGAAGCCAGGAGGTAGTCTTACCCTCTTTTTGTCCCAACCCCTCAGGGGAAGGGGAATTGAAATACCATTCTTTTGGATGTAAGGAGATGTATCCTGCAGTACCTAGAGCTGACAAAAACATTAAGGAAGTCAGACACTCTTTGTTTTGTTTTCTTGGGCCAGAAAGGGATACAGAGCGTCTCGACGCACTATTGTCAGATGGCTCATAGTAACCATTGGACAGGCCTATGCATTAGCATTGAAAGAGATCCCTACAGGTATAAAAGCACACTCTACCAGAGCTATGGCAGCTTCTCAGGCAGAAAGAGCTGGAGCAATGCCAGAACAAATATGCAGGGCAGCAACATGGTCCAGCTACTCCACTTTCGTAAAACATTACAGAGTAGACCTGGTGTCGGCAGGTGAGCAAACCTTTGGGCGAAAGGTTTTGCAAGCTGTAGTCCCACCTTAACTTAAAAGTGCTCGTCTATCCTCTCATAGTGGCTGTCCTGAAAGACGAAAAGGGAAAATTAAAGTTACGCTTACTGGTAATGTCTTTTCCAGTCTTTCAGGACAGCCCTAGTTACCCACCTGAAAGTTTGGGGGGTGTTATCATGTGATCGTATGTTATTAATGTGTTCTTGTGTCTCCCCGGCTGGCCGGAGGTGATCTTGGAATAAACTGAGGTCCGACAGGGGGAAGTAAGAATTTATGGACTGGCGCAGTGTTTCCTAGGGAAGAGGAGGAGCCTATCTCTCATAGTGGCTGTCCTGAAAGACTACTGGAAAAGACGTTAACGGTAAGCTTAACTTTAATTTTCCTAACATATGGCAAAGTTGCAAAACTGCCTAAAGGCGAAGTTCACCTTTTGACAAAAAATAATAAATGCAAATTTTTTTGCAGGTAAAAAAAATGTGCATTTATTATTTTTTGTAGTAGGAGCCTGTAAAGCATTGTACCAGCGATCACTAATGTCATGCAGGTCTCCTGCAGACCTGTCAGCGTATCTGTTTGCTCATACCTTGTACGGGCAAGCCGATACACTCGGACTGGAAGAATCGATGAACTACCACAGTGTTCCCTTCATAACATGTTACATGTTACCCTTGAATATGGGTGTAACATTTTATGAAAGGTGAACGTATCCTTTAAGTGGTAGGGTTTGTTTCACCTTCTGTCATGAAGGGTTTAAGTCTCTGAAGGTCAAAACTTCTTGTTTGTAAGTTTGTCTAGGCTTGGGCACCATTTCCTGAATCAGGGAAACGTCATTGTTTGTGGTAAAACCACCTAAAACTGAAATTGTAGTGTTTACTAATGCTGGAATCTTTAGTTCAGACTGTTTAATATCTCTCAAGGAATATATTCAGATGGTCTGCACACTTGCTTGAGTTGCATATATCCCTCCTGTGGGTGAGACTTTTTGTATATGGCTGCACAGTGGCTAAGTGGTTAGCACTTCCAACTAACAGCAATAGGGTCGTTGGTTTGAATCCCAACCATGGTACAAACTGCCTGGAGTTGGCATATTCTCCCTGTAGGTTTCCTCCGGGTAATCCAGTTTCCTCCCACACTCTAAAAACATGCTGGTGGGTTAAAGCAGAGTTCCACCCAAAAGTGTAACTTCCGCTTGTTGTACTCCTTCCCCGGTGCCACATTTGGCAGGCACATTTGACAGGTGTCCTGTCCCCACTTCCGGGAGCCTCAGCCACGGGTATTTACGTCATCCCTGCGGCTCCCTCCTCCTTCCTCTGGGCCGGGCCAGTAGGAGTGAGGAGCGGAGCCTCGTGCAATCGCAGTAGGGTTCCTGGCGTGAAGCCGTAAGGCTACTCTGCCGGGTTCCCTTACTCGCAATGTAGGCGGCATGCACTGGACAGCTGATGGATAAACATCAGCTGCGGTGCCGACATCGCTGAACTCTAGGACAGGTAAGTGTCCGATTTATTAAATTCAGAAGCTGCAGTACGTGCAGGTGTTGGCTTTTAATTTTTGCAGCGGTGGGCAGACCTCCGCTTTTAATTGGCTTCTTTCTAAATTGTCCCTTGTATATGTATGTATGAATGTGAATTCGGGACCTTAAATTGTAAGCTCCTTCAGGGCAGCGACTGTTGTGAGTATGTTGTGTGTGTGTGTGTGTATACTATATGGAAAGCGCTGTGAAAATTAAAGGTGCTATGTAATAAATTAAATAGATAAATATGGCTGCCCTGGGAGGTGAGAAGTGTGAAAGTCGGAGCACTGCTGCAATGTTGAATATTTACAGACTGGCCTGGTTGATGAATCTGATTTTAGTTTTTTTGACAGCCAGAATACATGTCAAATATTCCCATTTTCTGTGCTCTTCACATGAAACTAAAGTTTTTATATTATTTTTGAGGGGTTTGCAATTGCTTTAAAGTGTTACAAAGTTTTCAGTTTAATGGTCCTTTGGGTTGCTCGTGTATCATTGTATTGTTTGGGTTGGGAAAGAGAGGATTTGATGTGGAGAATGACAATATTTAGGATCTGCTCACCTGCTAGGAAGCTGATGAATTACAACAGACTATGGTTCCCAGACAGTCTTTCCATTGCACATTCCTTGGAATTCCTATGGGATGTGCTGTGATAACATGACATTTCATCACAGGAAGAGACTGTTTTGGGCACCAGAAAAAGTCCAGTTACATTTGGGGCTGCAAGATAGAAACAAATCTTCACCTGTGCTTTGTCTTGCTCAGGTTTTCATCACTGTGGTACTTTGTCAAGGTGAATTAAGGGATGGTTTACAATTTGAATTGACAAGTTCCATTTATGTGGATAGATAAAATATAAAAATCAACACTTCCGGCCTGAAGCCTCAAAACAAATCTTGCTCATTTAACCTTGTTGGATTTGGTTCTATCATTGTGGGAAAAATACCCCAGACGCTGGACTGCAGCTATGTAAATATTTGAATAACATCAGTGGTTTTAGTGATGGCTTGTGCTGCAGTCTGTGAAGTAGTATGTCATGTTCATTCTACAAGTTTTTACTTCCATCATTCAATTTTATCAGAATACATTAAACCAAATTTTGGTGGTGCTGCAATAGCTTAAATCTATTGGGATATGATGCTCAGCAGTGTTGTATGTTATGTAGCATTTCTGCAGTCCTTTATGCCGCAATTTTTGAACATTACTATGTTTGAACAAATCTGGACCCTTTAGTGGCGCTCCAAAAAAGACTGCATTTGTTTAGTATGAGCATTTCCAAGAGCAGGTACATCATTTAACTATAGTCCTATTGCTAGGCTCTTAGGTCATGGCATATATGGATTACCAGGTGAAATGCCTGAAAAGATTTTAATAAAGAAGAAAGGTTCCTTAAAGACTGTCAGATGTCCGGAGAAACCTACTTTAGTATTGGCTTACTTCGACCCAAAAGTGCAGTCGATCAAGCCATCATGTCTCCATCGGAAGCCTCCTAGTCCTGTGTACAACACTGTGGTCTGTGTCTTATATGCAAGACTAAAATAATCTTAAATTACTATGTATTTTATCCAAGGCTTGCAATTACTAGTTTCTCAGAAGTCCGCAGAAAAGACTTTTCTTGACCGTTTATCCTGAATCTTGAGTTGGTGGACAGTATATCATTTTAAATGTGAAATGAATTGATATGGTTACATTGATCTCTTACAAATAATTTGTTGTACGAAGCCTATCAAAGTTTTTACAAGGATTGGTGGCGGGCTTTCAGTACCAGAAAATGTTAAAATGTCAAACTGTTCTCAAAAATGTCCCTAACATAATACCCTATCCAAGCTGAACGTTTTAAGCTAACCCCTAAAATTAACCCTAAACAATTAATCTGCACTCTAATGCTATACATTAGCTCTAATGTTTTCCCTTTTTCAGCTCCTTAACCCTCAAACCTTATATTACCCTTGATATAATACTAACTTTACCTTGAAAAGACCTTACTTTTTATTGGGTACCTAAGGTGTTTGCACTGCAGTCTATCTCTCCTTCTTTTAAGTTTTGGTAACAAAAGCTAATGCTACAGAGAGGTTAAGGGCCCTTTACACAAAGGTACCGATTCAGGCTGACCTGATTGGACCCTCTATTCAGCGCTAGGGACTAGATGGTGTAAATGGACTTGTTCGTTTACACCCACATACCTCCAATCCGATCTGGTCTGCTAAAAAAAATACAAAAAACGAGGGGTTTCAGTCCCCTTCCGTTTAGGTGAATTGGAGGGCAGTTGGGTGTAAATGGACAGTGGAGTCTTTACACCCGACCGCCCGTAGGGCAAAGTAGACTCTGTGTGCAGGCGGACACAGTCCTATCATCCGCCCACTCTGCTGTCATCACCAGGGTATCAGCGGACAGATCTCCTGCTGATCTAATCGGAGTTTGTTCACACAAGTGTGTTGCAAAAACATGTGCAAGATCATGTTCTTTCCCAAAACGCAAAAAAACAAACAAACAAAAAAAAAAAAAACCTCTTTGCACAAGTGGTGTGGTATGGTGTGCAGTGGTGTTAATTCCTAATAGCAGCCCCACGCATCTTGCAAACGTACGCGTCAAAATGCATAGTACTGCAATACCATGCGGATCGGTGCGGCACAATTTTGAAGTTGGTGCAGGCACCTTTTTTGCACTTTTTTCACGCATAGGACAGCCCTTTGTAATTAAGGGGCTGGTCCAAACGCAACGCGCAACCTCCTGGTGGAATGAAGTCTTAGCTGGATCAGGCAGTGATCATAATATCTCACATATTGACATTAATTGGTCATGTTTTTGGAGTTTTTGGTTAGTCCCTGCTGGGAGAACACAGCGATTGTTAGCGGCTAGTCAGGCATTTAGGACACAATGGTTTTTAGGTATGGTGTGATGCTAAATCAGGCATGGTGGCACAAAGACACGGTGATGCTCCACATTTTTATTTGGCTTATTCACTTTACTATTTAATAAACAGACACACTTTTGTAAACTGTTGTAGTATTTTTTTGTCCTGTACCTATAATTTTGTGAGGATGTGCTTGAAGAATTCAAGATTTGGATATTTTTACATAGTTTCATAGATCCAGCTTGGACCATACACCATACCTGTGGGATCCCTAGCTAGTAATCACAATGTTAAACAATTCTACTACAGTGATCTCCACTAGTTTCTGTCTCCCGTGCAGAGCGGCTGTCCTTCTGTGTTGTGAATACCGAAGGCCACCTGCTTGACACGGGTGCCATTGATAGATCGCTTCACATTTTCTCAATGTATAGCACTCTCTGATTGGACAAGGTGGAGAAGTGGGGCAGTGATGTCACACATTGTTAAAATGCAAAGCATTCACTGCATGGTGCTCATGCCCAGCAGGCCACCTCCTGGTTTCACAATGCAGCAGTGCAGCCACTCAGCACAGGACCTGGAAGCCAGTAAAGATCATTGTAGGAGCGGTATCGACTTCAGTGATTTCCACGTTCCAGAGGGATCTCAAGCTATGGCATACAACAGGGGTCAGCAACCTGTTGATCATGATCTACCTGACGATCACAGGCAGGTGACCGGTAGATCGTATCCCTGACTTGCCAATTCACAGTCTAAACTGCTCCTCCCACTTACACAGAGCAGCACAGGGCGGAAACATACCTAGTGCACTGCACTGATCTGCACCATCGCTCCCCTCATATCCATCTGAGGCTCTTGTTTGTGAAATTGCGTGAGATGGACTGGAGAGGAGGGCTGGCGAGGATCGGCGAGCCTGAAGAACAAGCAGTAGGGTGTTGCTGAAACTTCCCTGCTATGCATATGAGGGAAGTTTCTGCCAGGCTGACTTCCTGTACACCCCCATATCTGCTCTCATGGCACCCTCTACTGCCTTGACTCCTTTATTAAAAAAAAATGTTCTGCACCGAACCGCATCTAAGGGAACCCCTGCACGTCTGCCTAATGCCAGTGCATTTCTCGGCATGTTGTGAAAGCGTGCAATTTTGCGCACATTCCCAACACGCAATGTGAACCTTGCTTTAAAACCGTAAAAAAAAATGAAAAGGTATGTATCCTCTACATGTTTAACAAGTATGTGGATAGTGTTGGGCTGTCCACACACTTCACATACACGTGGTCATATGCATTCCTTACACATACTTTAAGAAACCTGACTGGCAAAACCTAAAGCCGTAAAATGAATTACCATTGTTAGTTTTTTAAATTGTTCTAAACTTTTTTTTATACCACCATACATGCTTTGATATGTTGTACATTTAGGTTTGCTACATTAGGCAGCACATGCAGAATAAATGTCGTGCAACCTACCTCAGTGCACCAAAAGTTTGTGAAGAGGCATATTTTTGGAATGCCAAGTAACACACATGGTGCATTGCAGGTACATGGTGGAAGTGTGTTGGGTGCCATTCAAAATGAATGCAACAACACATGTATGGTGCATTGCCTCTCACTTTTGGTTTGTTAAAGAGATACTATAGCTAAAAACATAATTTTTTTCCCCTTAATGCATTCCTTGCATTAAATAAAGAAAATGTTTTATTTTTCTCTGTCCTCCCCCCTTCCCTGTGTGAAGGGTAAGAGAGGGGAGAAGAGATCCAGCCTTGTGCACTCCCACATCTCTTCTCCCCTTTCCTCCTCTTCACACAGGGATTCAAACCGCAGGAACCATTGACCACTTCACTTTCATGGGCTACAAAACGCCTCTCTCCATTGTTATAGAAATTGGGGGCGGGGGGTGTCCTGTAGTCTTAATACACTGCCTCTCAGGGTGACAATGCTGCTACTCCATCGATGCAATTAGCTTTGTACCCCTTGGAACGGAAGTGTGTAAAGAAAAAAAAAAAAAAGGTCTGAGAAAAAAAATCTAGTGCAGCCACACTACTGGTACCACAACACTGGTAAGTTGCAATATATTAAAGCTGTGGTTACCCTGAGCAAAACCCTGAGCATATAGGCTGTGATATATAAGAAATTTAAGCTTTAAAGTAGAACTAAAAACAGAACTTTATTTTAAATTGAATAAGGGAGTGTTTTTATAGCAGGGTTTTTTCTTGCCATCTATGTCCTGTTGGGGAGATTTTCCTTCACTTCCTGTCCCATAGCTAAAACAGGAACTAAAAGGCTTTCCCTCCAAAGTTAGAGAATCCCAGGTTGTCACCAGGGTCACCAGAATTGGTGTCACTATTGGAAGATTTCCCTTCTGTTACTGTTGTGGAGACAACCCACATTGTATTTCAAATATATCCAGCTTGTGCCTTTTTAAATCTGAATGATCTTGAAGTTTGTAAACTTTGTGAAGGTCTTCCATACATTAACATCCTTGAATTCTGTGACTTGCAATTACTATGCCTATGAGTAGGCACTGCCGTGTCACAAAATTCACAGAGCTTGCCTTCTTAAACTGTTGATAAACCCACAAGTGTAAAATCAGTCTGTATATGCAGTAAAGCATGCGTGTTATACTCACTGTGGAACTTAAGGGGTTAATCTTGTGTAAAAGGGCTGTTTGATTCAGTCTCCTCTGATCCTCCCCTTCCACAGTCCCCAATCTATCTGCTAATAGAGCCTTGGGGGCACTCTGCACATGCTCAGATTGGTGTGTATTGCTAGAGTTTTTTTGTTGGGAGGGTGCATGTGATCAACACAGGGCCAATCAGCACTGTCCAGACGATGGAGTCATAGGTCTTGCAGCCTCATAGAATAGTCAGAGGAAAATGACAACTCCTACAAACTTTTAACCAGTGCTCGGTTGGACTCTCGTAGAAGTCACAATACTGCTATATACTGCTGATGAGACAAGGTATTTTAGCAGTTTATAGTTACTAAAATAATTGCATTTCCATTGTCTGTCTACTGTGGGAGATCAGATTTAGTGAATGCAGGGTACTGGGTTTAGTAACACTTGTAACACAGAGCGGTTGAGGGGAGGAGTTTAAAGAGAGGAAGTCATTACTTTAGTTACTGCTTGCAGGGAGCAAGGAACCATGGAATGTAGTCCTATGTAGAAATGGAAAGTAAACAGCAGAGAAGCAACTGCAAAGCATGCAGGGAATCCAGGAAGTTGTGGAAAGAGATGGCCAGCAGGCAGGCAGAACTCTCAGAGTAAGCTTATATTGGATTGTGAAACATAGCTATGGTTTTGTATTGTTCTCATAATGCTGATGTTTTACCGTAGAATGAAAATGTATGCTGTGACCACAGATCTCCTTTAAAGTGGTTCTAAAGCGTAAACATCTTTTACCTTAATAAACTCCCTGCATTTACCGCTTCCGGACTACCACCCAAACTTTTACTGTGGCAGGGCGTCTCGGGTGCGCAAAATTGCGTACTTGTACGTGATTTTGTGCACGCGGTTTAGGGGTCGCGTGCGCCGCTCCTGCTGTGTCCAATCAGTGGGTCCGGCGTCCGCGATCCACCGATCGTTCACAGGAAAGACGGTTCAGCAGTGTGCTGATGTAAACAAAGCACACCGCTGATCTGTCAGGGAGGAAAAGTGAGATTGTGTTTCAGCTAAGCTGAATCACGATCTCTCCATTCCTCCAGTGTAACACTTACCCCTACAGTTAGAAACACCTCCCAGGGAACACATTTAACCCCTTTATTGCCCCCTAGCGTTAACCCCTCCCCTGCCAGTGCCATTGTATACAGCGATCAGTGCATTTTTTTTTTTTTTTTTTAGCACTGATCACTGTATTGGTGTCACTGGTCACCAAAAAGTGTCACTTAAGGTCAAATATGTAGCAGAATACATGATTTTACTTTTTTTTTTTTTTTTAGTGTATTATATGTATGTAGCGCTGGTAGATTTGCAATCTACCGCATGTTAGGTAAATTTAGTAATTTGTGCGTTAGGAAGGTTAAGTTTGCCTCTGTTCCAGCTTGGCTGACGTTGTGTGTGTGTTTCCGTGCTGACCGGTGGGTGTCGCTGTTGCCACTGGTCAGGGTTGGAAAGGCAATGTGTTGAAGTGTAGGGATGCTCCTCTGTCCCGGAGACAACTCGGTGGAGGTGGTCCTCCGAGTTGCATTCTGGGCGAGGGTATTTATTGGACAGACGCCATATTTTGGGGTTCGTTTGACAGCCACCTGCTGGCCCTCCCGGCAGGTATGCGTTAAGGAGCTACCTCATGGTCCTCCGTTCGGGAGGCCCATGATGCTGCGGCGCAGGGGTGGGTCCAGAGGCTTGTCTGGGGCCTACCACCGCGGCCGAGGAATGGTCCTGAGCTGTCGGTCCTGTGTGACGAAGCTGGACAACCGAGGAGATCCCAGGGGAGGACCATCTTGGAGAGATCACGCAGCGTGCTGGTCTATAGAGGGGCCTGGTGACTCGGTTGGAGGACGTATCCGAAAGTAACTATACAGCATAGTGTTGACGGCTCGGCTTAAAGGTTCAAGCACTGTGACTGACATTTCACTACAGAAAATCTATACATCCTGTGGCAGAGGATCGTACAGATTTTGTTCCCAAACAAGTCTGTGGCAGAGACTTTGATTCGTGCTGTGTGCTGGCTGCTAGACCGGTGAGAGAAGCCTATTCAGACGAGCAAGGAGTGTGTCCCATGAGGGGAGCACATTCCATATAGTATTTGATCTTCTACCAGGACATTTGTCAAGAGAACCCTACCAGAGAATTTTTGAGTTTCTTCTGCAAGTCTCCTTTCCGTCTCTTTCCTGCTATTTCCTAAGTCGTTTGTTTAGTTAAGCATTGAAAACGTACTCCAGTGTTGGTGCGTGTATTGTCCATCAGTAAACTCAACGGAACCCTAGACCCGGTGCCGGTGAAACAGAGGGAAGCAGAGTGAAGGTAACAGACCCGCTTAAACCAGCAGCTCCACCGTGAGTTATTGCTACATGTATTATAGCAGAAAGTAAAAAATATATTATTTTTTTCAAAATTGTTGTTCTTTTTTTTGTTTTGTTTTTATAGCACACACAAAAAAAAAAAAAAAAAAAAAAACAGAGGTGATGAAATACCACCATAAGAAAGCTCTATTTGTGGGGAAAAAAAGGACTTCCATTTTATTTGGGTACAACGTCGCACGACCCCGCAATTGTCAGTTAAAGTGACTCAGTGCCATATCGCAATACATTGCCTGGTCAGGAAGTGGGTAAAACCATCCAGTGCTGCAGTGGCTCGGTCTTCTCTCCCCGCGCTCACAGGCTTTGTTGAGGCAGCGAGAACCAATGGCAGTCAAATCCTCTGATGGGGCAGGGCCAAACTATGCGGTCTGTGTCGATGGACATGGGCTGATCTGTTTGGGATCGAACCTGCAGGTTCGCCACCATGGGAAGCAGCTTCCTATGGTGGCAAACAAAGAGGAGGAGGAGGAGGAGCTTGGAGCGCCGGTGTTCTGCCGAGAAAGTTCCACTCGGCGGATAAGGACCTCCCTCTACTGCGCAGGCGCTGCGCCTGCGCAGTAGGATCCGGCAGAAATAGCCGAAGGTGAAAAGGGGAAAATCAGCTGTACACGGCGCCTGTAAGAGGGCCCCTCGCGGGCTCGCCACGCTTCGCTCGCCACGCTTTACTCGCCACGCTTGGGGCACGGCCTCGCTTCGCTCGGCTCTTTTTTTATTCCCCCTCTATGTCCACTTGGATGGTGGGGAAGGAACCTGGACCCAGGGTGCAGGCGCCGTGTACAGCTGATTGAACATTTTGAGATTCGGCTATCTCCAGCGGCTGATAGTAGTTCGTACTGCGCAGGCGCTGCGCCTGCGCAGTACAGGGGGGTCCTTATCCGCCGAGGGAACTTTCTCGGCAAGACACCGGCAGGGGACCCAAGAAGAGATGTGGGGGCACTTAGTGCAATTCCATGAGGCAAGCAAGTACAGATACTCCTCGTTTTAACGACCTACCTGTTTAACGACCACTCGGACTTATGACCAGCTCTTCTGACCTGAGCAATACACTGTACATCATTGTATTGTACAGTACAGAATTTTTGTCCTTTATATTTTGTGTTCTGTGCTTATGCAAATTAAATAACGTTATTGAGTTGGAGTTTTGTGTTTTTAGACCTTTTTTTCAGAATACAGTACAGTATTTAAGAATGTTTAAAATATTGATTACCTGTGGATCCTCGTTTAACGACCAATTCGTTTAGGAACCTGGTCACTGGAACGGAACCTGGTTGTTAAGTGAGGCAAGCATGTATAACATGTTTGTTATAAAAAAAAAAAATCCTTTACAATTGCCTACATTTTTGTTTTGATTAGGGTATATTTTGCAAACCTGTGTATGTACTGTATGAGCACCTGTGGTTTCTAAGATGTTTGGTGTGTTTTTGTTCCAAAATTTGGTAAAGTATGAGCTTCAACCTGAGATAATTATCTTCTGTTCTAGGAAGTTGACCACCGTAATAGTGTGGGTTTTTTTTTTTTAATTGCTGGACAAAGCTGTATCTGGGTGCTTGATTATGCATGTGAACTTTCCTGAAACACTGCAACTAATGAGCATTCCTCTAAACTTCCTCATGAAATAAAAAGTATGCCAAGATGCTAATTGGGCGTAGTGGTCATATGACCTTGTAACCAATTTTGCTGCCTTAACTAAAAGGAAAGATTTTTTAATTACAGCCACCATTTATGGTTCAGTTTAGTTGATTGATTTATAGGGTTTTTAAAGCTGAATTTGAGGCATATAGTAAAGAGTTTGGTTGGCACTTAGCCATACGCGGGTAGATTTTAAATTTGAATGTTTATATGAAAATTGTAAAAAAAATTGTTGGGTCAGAGCATGTGACAGCACCATCAGTGACTTAACAAATCTTGTTAGCACTTAAAAGTTTTGCTCCATTGCCATGATTTAAATTTTAATGTTCGATTTTTAGGAAGCATGGAGATAATGTTAGTACTTGTGACCCTACCACATATAATTTATAAAATTAAGGAATGTTCATGACAGACAACAAAAATAAACCACTTGACCTCAGGAAGGTTTTACTCCCTTAATCACCAGGGCATTTTTTGCTATTCAGCACTGTGCTACTTTAATTGGCAATTGCTTGGTCATGCAACGCTGTACCCAAATGAAATTTTATATACATTTTTTTTTAAACACAAATCGAGCTTCCTTTTGGTGGTATTTAATTTCCACTGGGTGTTTTACTTCTTGCTATATAAGCAAAAAAATACAGACAATTTAACTGCTTGCCGACCAGCGCACGCCGATGTACGATGGCACAGCTGTGCAAATGGGCGTACCTGTACGTCCCCTTTAAGATGCGGCTTAGTGGGCGTACTCCGCGAGAGTGCCCGCGGGTCCCGCGGACTCTATCGTGACACGGAGCGACAGAACGGGGAGATGCCTACTGTATGTAAACAAGGCATTTCCCTGTTCTGCCTAGCAACATGACATGGATCTACTGCTCCCCGTCATCGGGAGCAGTGATCTCTGTCATGTTATAGTGAGCCCATCCCCCCCACAGTTAGAATGTGTCCGCAACAGTCAGTCAAGATAAAAATCGCAGATCGCCACCATAATGAAAAAAAAAAAGAATAAAAATGCCATAAATCTATCCCCTATTTTGTAGATGCTATAAATTTTGCGCAAATCAATCAATATACACTTATTGCGTTTTTTATCAAAAATATGTAGAAAAATACATATCGGCCTAAACTGAGAAAGAAATTAGTTTTTTTTTTATGTATTTTTTGGGGATATTTATTATAGCAAAAAGTTTTTTGTTTATAGCGCAAAAAATAAAAACCGCAGAGGTGATCAAATACCACCAAAAGATATCTCTATTTGTGGAAAAAAAAGATGTCAATTTAGTATGGGTGCAAGGTGGTACGACCGCGCAATTGTCAGTTAAAGTGACGCAGTGCCATATCGCAGAAAGTGTTCTGATCAGAAAAGGGGTAAATTCTTCCGGGGCTGAAGTGGTTAAAAAAAAAAAAAAAATTAAACAGTTCTAAGGTACTGATGGCCTGGCATTTTGGGGCCTCAAGAAATGAGATAGGACAGTATAAATACCCCCAAATGATCCCTTTTTGGAAAGTAGGCAGTCCAAGGTATCTAGTAAGAGGCATGCCAGTCTTTTAATAGATTAAATAACACACATGCGCACACACACACACTCTTTTTTGGTTTATATCGGTGATGGTCACTGTAACATGAATTGGTTTGAACTGTCATAATTGGCTTTCATTCATGACTCATTGTTTACTATTGTGATGCTTTGAATGACCACAGCTATCACATGGTACGTGGTGCTGTGATTGGCCCTGGTACCATGTGATCACTGGTAACCAATCACAGATCACGCACAGTAGTATGGATTCCATTCATGGATGTTGTTTATTAGGTGACAAGTGATCACGCAAGGATTATGTGGTATCTGGTCCGATCACAGTGACCAAATACTAAGCACCGCAAACAAATCGCCCCGCAGTTCGCATGAGCGAAGCAACCTACTGGTATGTTGCAGTGCCTGCTCAAGCCACCGGCCAGCATTAAAATTACCGTTGGCCTGTCACCAAGTGGTTAATGTGATTGTAAACCTTCTTCTATTTTTTTTTTTTTTTTTTAAATAGCAAGCATGTTATACTTACCTTCTCTGTGCAATGGTTTTGCACTGAGCAGCCCTGATCTGCCGGGTCCCCCGCCAGTTCACCTGGCTCCACCCCAGTGCCCACCATAGCAAACCGCTTGCTATGAGGGCTCTCGTGCAGGCTATGGACACACACAGCGTGGCTCAGCCCTGCTCCCTCCTCAGTGTGTATGATTAACATCAGCAGGAGCCAATGAAGAGGGAGAAATATGCTGCTACCGTGCACACGACTGGATCGAGATTGGGCTTAGGTACGTATAAGGGGCTAGCTGCACGTCAAAGGTTTTTTACCTTAACCCTCCCTTTCACTGTCACGCCGTACGGACCTAAAAAGTGCCCGCAGGTGGCCAAGTCCATATGCTGGACGGACCTCGTATCTCCCTCTCCTATAAGCTTATGGTCACTTCAGTGACCATAAGCTTATCTCAGAATTGTTCAGTAGACTCTGTTGAACAATTGGCGGATTACAAACCGCTGATCAGAGTTATTAACTCCTAATGTGAGGCAGTCCCATTGATGTCATGTGGGATGTAGCACCTGCATGAACAGAGCTGTTGCTCCCAATTTTACATCCATGTAGGCCCAGGTGCATGTCCCTGAGCTCACACTTCCTGCGTTCAGGGTCATGTACCCACACGGATGTCAGATTGGGAACAGCAGCTATACCTGTGCAGCTGTTGCATCCCAATTGACATAAATGGGACTGCCTGTACGGGGATGCATGGAACTCCTGTGCGGGTAAACATGGCCCTCCATGGGCGTACACTTTGGTATGCCATATGTGAACGATGCTTTATTAGCAATTTAGCAGGAATTTTGTAAGTTATGTTTATGTGCACCATTAATGATTTTAGTGTATTTTTAGGGAAAAAATTGATTTAATAAACGTTTGCGCAAATATCGCCCTGCCTTAAAAATCAGTAGCACACTCTTCTTATTCTACTGGCCATGTGCTTTCAGAAAATGTATGGTTTGGGGGATCTTTTACAAATCCTGGAAGCTGTAAGTGAAAAATGTTGAAAACCTCCAGATTTTAAGAGAAATTTTTGGGTACTTTCGATTTTTACCATTTTGCAAAAGCGCAATTTAAAATTTACAAATATTTGTTATTAACTCCATACAGGTTAAGCTTTTATAATTAGTAGGGATTTAGCAGGAATTTTGTAAAATTAGCTGTGTTTTTATCTGCTAATAATGGTTTTAGTCTATTTTTTGCAAATATATTGGTTGATAAACATTTGCGCAAATACCGCGGGGTCTAAAAAATCAGTAGCACCTTCTTTTTATTTTAAAGGTCATATGCTTTCAGAAAATATAAGGTTTTGGGGGTCTTTCACCAATTCTGAAAGCTGTAAGGGAAAAATTAAAACCTTCAGATTGTTAGAGAAATTTGGATATTTCCATTTTTGGTACATTCAATTTTCACCATTTTGCAAAAAGGCTCAATGTAAAAATGTATTTATTTTTTGTTATTTATTAACTCAACACAGATAAAGCTTTTTATATTTAGTAGGCATTTTGTAAAATTTGCTGTGCATTTATCTGCTAATCATGATTTTAGTGGATTTTTATTTATAAAAATATTGTTTTGATAAACATTTGCGCAGAGATCGTGGGACCTTAGAAATCAGTAGCACATTCTTTTTAGTCTAGTTAGTTTAGTTTAGTTTCAGAAAATATATGGTTTGGGGTGCTACTTTGAAAGCTACAAGTGAAAAATAAAAAGCAAAGGAAAATTGCAAAAATGGTCTGGCCACCTGAGGGTAAAAATGGAGCACAGAGCCTGGCAGCGAATGGGTTAATGCAGAGAATGCAATAAGGTAAAAAATATTTCAGCCTTCAGAACTACTTTAAGGTTTCATTCACATCGGTGGCAAAAGCAAGCAGTTGATGCAAACCTCAGGTAACCCCCTGTTCGGTTCACAGCAGAACTCCCAAACAGGGGAAAAGTTCTAACCCCAACGACAAACCCCATTGAAGTCTATGGGAACCGGACAGGAAAAATCGAAAGTGCCCATTTTGAAGGCTTATATGCAAGTCATTGGCCATAAAAGAGGTATGGGGGTCTGGGTACTACCCTACATGTATCAATGCAAATTTTATAAAAACAAATGTTTTTTTCAGGAGCAGTGATTTTAATGATGCTTAACCACTGGACAACTGGGCACTTAAACCCCCCTCCTGCCCAGACCAATTTTCAGCTTTCAATGCTCTCACACTTTGAATGACAATTACTCAGTCATGTAATACTGTACCCAAATGAATTTTTTGTCCTTTTTTTCATACAAATAGAGCTTTCTTTTGGTGGTATTTGATCACCTCTGGGTTTTTTATCTTTTGCGCTGTAAATGAAAAAAGACCGAAAATTTTGAAAAAAAACGCGTTTTTCTTAGTTTCTGTGAATTTTGCAAATTATTCATTTTTCTTCATAAATTTTGGCCACAATTTAAACTGCTACTTATCTTTGGTAAAAAATAACCCAAATTAGTGGATGTTATTTGGTCTTTGTGAAAGTTATAGAGTCCACAAGCTATGGTGCAAATCATAAAAAAAATTGATCACACCTGATGCACTGTGGCATATCTCATTTCTTGCGACCCGAACAAGTCAGGAAAGTACAAATACCCCCCAAATGGCCCCTTTTTTGAAAGTAGACATTCCAAGGTATTTAGTAAGATGCATGGTGAGGTTTTTGATGTTGTCATTTTTTTCCCACAATTTTTTGCAAAATGAAGATTTTTTTTTTCCCTCCACAAAATTGTCATTGTAATGGGTTATTTCTCTCACATGGCATGTGCATACCACAAATGACACCCCAAAATACATTCTGCTACTCCTGAGTATAACGATACCACATGTGTGGGACTTTTTCACAGCCTAGCCACATAGCGAGGCCCAACATGCAGGGAGCACCATCAGGTGTTCAAAGAGCATAAATTACACATCTAACTTGTTGACTATCTATTACACTTTTGAAGGCCCTGGAGCACCAGGACAATGACACATGACGCTGATGTGGCACTGATGACAGATGGCACTGATATGTGACACTGATGTGGCACTGATGTGGCACTGATGACAACTGTCACTAATAGATGGCACTGATGGCACGTGACACTGACAGATGGCACTAATATGTGGCACTGATGACAGATGGCACTAATATGTGGCACCGATGTCAGATGGCACTAATATGTGGCACTGATGACAGATGACACTTAATATGTGGCACTGATGACAGATGACACTTAATATGTGGCACTGGTGACAGATGACACTTAATATGTGGCACTGGTGACAGATGGCACTAATAGGTGGCACTGGTGACAGATGGCACTAATAGGTGGCACTGGTGACAGATGGCACTAATAGGTGGCACTGGTGACAGATGGCACTAATAGGTGGCACTGGTGACAGATGGCACTAATAGGTGGCACTGGTGACAGATGGCACTAATAGGTGGCACTGGTGACAGATGGCACTAATAGGTGGCACTGGTGACAGATGGCACTAATAGTTGGCACTGGTGACAGATGGCACTGATACGTGGCACTGGTGACAGATGGCACTGATACGTGGCACTGGTGACAGATGGCACTGATACGTGGCACTGGTGACAGATGGCACTGATACGTGGCACTGATGACACGTGACACTGATACGTGGCACTGATGACACGTGACACTGATAACATGGCGCATGACAGATGGCACTAATATGTGGCAGTGGGGACAGATGGCACTGACGTCACTTTTTTCCTGACACGCTGTCTCTGTGTGAGGAGGGAGAGCCGGCGATGAGAGATGATCTCATATGTTTACATATGCGATCATCTCTCATTGGACACTCCGATCACGCTGTAAACAGCCGCTGTGATTGGTCGTTTACAGCGATTTGTGAATGGCTGTGTCCAAAGGACACGGCCAGCACAGAATTTCCCCGATGCGCGCCCGCAGGAGCGCACATCGCAGAAGTAAAAAGGAGGACGTCCAGGGACGCCCTCCCGGCAATTGGCGTCCGCGCTGTAGCCGTCTTTCGGCTATAGCGCGGGCGCGAAGTGGTTAAAGTGCAAAAATAAAAATTTATTTAAATGTTGTGCCTGGGGGGTTCCCTTAATTTGCCTGTAAAGTGGCACACCTGTAGCACATATAGTTTTGCTGCAGCATGTTCTAACATTTCTAAAGAAAAAAAAAAAGAGCGCCCCTCTTCCTGAACCATACCAGGCCATATGCCCTCAGCATGGGGGGTGGGTGCTTTGGGTCCCCCCACCCCAAAGCACCTTGTCCCCATGTTGATGGGGACAAGGTCCTCATCCCCACAACAGTGGCTGTAAGGGTCTGCGGTTGGAGGGCTTATTGGAATCTGGAAGCCCCCTTTGACAAGGCTGCCCCCAGATTCCCCCCCCAAATGTGAATAAGTATCAGCTACATAGTACCCCTACCCATTCACCAAAATAAAAAGTGTCAAAAAGTAATAAAAACACAGTTTTTTACAATTCCTTTATTAAAGAAAAAAAGTGTCCCTCCAATGTAAATCCATCATCAATCATGCCGCCAACATGAAGGCTGGCCGCCTACTGCTGGCTCCACTGTTTGACAGTTTGTTTATATAGGTAAGAGGCGGGGTCACCAGGTGACACTGCCTCTTACCTATATAAGAACTATCAAACAGTGGAGCCTGCAGTTGGCGGCCAGCCTTCATGTCGGCGGGGGCATTTTTTATTTTTTGGGTGCGGCGTGATTGATGGGGGACACTTATGTTTTATTTAAAAAAAAAAATTAAAAAAAAAAAAAAGTCAAAAACAGTGTCTGTGTTTTTTACTTGATGACACTTTTTTGGTGAATGGTTAGGGGTACTATATACCCGATACTCGTTCACATGGTGGGGCCAGCATCTATGGGCCCCTTTGTTAAAGGGGCTTCCAGATTCCCATAAGCCCCCTGCCCGCAGACCCCCACATCCACTGGCCAAGGATGTGGGGATGAGGCCCTTGTCCCCATCAACATGGGGACAAGGTGCTTTGGGGTGGGAGGGCAGAGCGGTTACGAACACCCGCCAAACACCCTGCAAATTCGGGTGTTGGACGAACGAGCCGAACAACCTCATCAGCTACATTCCAGGTCCTATTCCTTAGCTGACAGATACTCTGAGAACTTTATCCAGGACTGGTATCACACTGTCTCTCCAGATTTAGGATAGGATTTTCCCCTGTAAGGTTTCCTTCCATCATAAGTGCCTCTAAACAATGTATAAATGTGGGAAATGCAGTAGTGTATACTTTGTTTCCGTTGGATGAGTTCTTTTGAGAAGTACAGAAAGATATAGTGTACATTAACAAAACACAAGCACATCCCTGAGTAACAGCGGCCTTCTGCATTTTTTTTTTCTAATAAAGTTTTGAGCAATCAAATTAATATTTTATTGCAGTAATCGGAGAAAATAAGACTGTTTAATAGCTTTCTTTAGGGTAACAGCATGCAGTATGTGGCATACTGGATGAGTCTGCCCACTTTCCCCTATCCCCCCCAGAGAGGTTCTAAAGTATGTGTGTGTATGTGTGTATTATAATATAGTGTATGTGTGTGTGTATGTATGTGTATGTATATATGTATATATGTATATGTATATATGTATATGTATATATATATATATATATATATATATATATATATATATATATATATATATTCTGCATTAAGGTAAAAACAAATCCCTGTTATATTTCCTACCCCCCAATACCTAAACACTTACCTGACTCCTCTTACTGCTCCAGTACTGTCTTGGCTGCAGCACCGCTTCTCTCACATCCTGGTCTCATAGGAGACCCTGAGAGCAGGAGGAGGCCTAGCCTCCTGTGAGGAGGGAGCTGGAGTCATGGCTCAGCTTGGGAGCATGTACTCAATAGCACATGACTTGCACCTGAAGAAATAAGGAGCAGACAGCGCTGACGGGGGACTGCCAAAGAGGTCAGGGGCCACTTTTTGTTAGTTTTTTTTTTTTTTTGCTTAAAAAAAAAAAAAAAAATCACTTTAATGACTATAATTTGAACAAAACTAAATATATCAAGCTTAACATTGTTGTTTGTTGCAATCTGAATCTGCCCTAAAGTATTAAGCCTGCTTCACATCACATTTTAATGTAATGCGCATTTTGCTGGAAACTGCATAAAAAAAAATGTAGGAAGCAGGACTATTCGTTAACACACACCTGGGTTTATTTAATAAATCTGAAGAGTGCAAAATCAGGCTCACTTCTGCATAGAAACCAGTAGGGTTGTACCGATACTAGTATCGGTATTGGCACTGATACCGAGCATTTGCCCAAGTACTTGTACTCGGGCAAATGCTCCCGATGCTTCCCCCGATACCTGGACTGTCAGCGGTGATCGGTGCGTGGGGGAGTTACAAGCTTCTCCCCCCGCGGCTTTAGCTGCTTTAGTGACATACACCTGTGATCGGTGCTTGTAACTCCCCCACGCGATCACCGCTGACTGTCACTGCATCCTCCTCCATGCCCCCTCCGTTCCTCTGTCCCCCTCTCCCGTTCCCCTCTCCTTCTCTGTCCCCTCCGTTCTGCTATGCCTCTCCGCTGTCCCCTCCGTTCTGCTGTCCTCCTTCTCCTTCCTTGGTGAATGGACAGAGTCAGCTGACTCTGTCCATTCACATAACTGAAACATTGTAATCTCCTGTGATTATGATGTCTCAGTTTATGAATGGAGAGGAGCCACTGTCTTCTCTCCATTCATTTTCAGTGCAGCTGAGGCTCCAGAGAAAGGACTGGGGAATCTCTATCCTCGGTCTCTTTCTCTGTCTCAAGGGGGAAATATCAGAGGTCTGTTAAGACCCCTGATATCTCACCAAAGCCCCCAACAGGGCTGATTAAAAAAAAAACAAAAAAAACCACATATTGCAATAAAGAATAAAAAAAATATTATTGTAAAAAACAAAAATTGTAAATAAATAAAAAAAAAAAAGCACACAGACACCCCCCCCCCCCCCCCGAAAAAAAAGAAAGCATTGTTAAAAAATTAAAAAAAAAAAAAAAGTCACATGACATTAAAAAAAAAGGTATTGGTAATCAGTATCGGCGAGTACTTGAAAAAAAGTATTGGTACTTGTACTCGGTCCTAAAAAAGTGCTATCGGGACAACCCTAGAAACCAGTTAGCTTCCAGGTTTTATTGCCAAAGACTAATTGAACAAGTTGAGGTGAGAAGTGATTGCTACGGGCACTGTAATATGAAGGGGATTGCACTGTAAAGGGGCTCTGTAATCAGTGCAGGCCTACATCACAGGGAAAATTGGGTGCTGCGAAACCGGTCACTGGTGCAACCAAGGTTGGGGACCGCTGACCTAAGTTACATTTTATAATTTTTTCTGTGTGCCACATTGAGGAGATTATCTTTTTTAACCTGTTCCGGAATCGCCATGGGAAGATAAATCTCTACAAAGAGAAGCAGCTGTAAATTTTTAATTTCCCATTGGCAACAAAGGTAGCACTAAAAACATGACAGGTTCTAATCCTTCCCTACCCCTCTCTATAACAAAACGCCATCTAAAAACAGGGATGCACCTATTTTGTGAACCAGTTCGCTATTGCTCCCTAAAATATCCAGCTTGTACCTGTATCTTTTGGGCATGTCTAGAGTTGTTAATGTGGTATTTTTCCCACTTAAAGGAGAATTTTATCTTTTGCAAAAAAAAAGTGCATTTATTATTTTTTTTAACCAGAGAAGCATTGTAGTACCCTTTTGTAACACAAGCACTGGAAGCCTTCAAACAAGTATTTATGACCAAAAAACATCTGTGTAAGTAGTTATGTCTAGGAAACAATTCTGTAAAACAAACTCAAATACGTTCTTAAATAAATGTCATGTAGCTTTTGTCAAAAGTTTAAACTTAAGTAAAGTCTATTGACGTCACCAAGTGACTTCCAGTTTCCTTCTTTCATTCTACTACTCAAATATGCTTCCTTCCTCCCCTTCACTGTGCATCATTTTATCAATAAGCATCTCCATCAACATGTTATCTGTTTAGAGTATTAACATTGGACAGTTTTGGAAATGTTCCTTTTGTTGAAGACCATAGCAAAGGACATTTAGATACTGTACTTGCTGTTCTAGATTAAGTAACTAATATAGTGTTTTTGCCATTTCAGCATCGACCGAGACCATGACAACTGAAGCAAGTCCTGCAGTCGAAGTGAATGATTCTGAAAAACCTGAAAGTAAGAATGAGCCATCGGGAAACCCAAATGAGGAGGGCCAGCAGGCAGAAGGAAACACGGATGTAGTCGCTGACATCTCTGAAAATGAAAACCCTGGAGAGTCAGACCAAGTGAATGCAACTGAAGAACCCTCTTCCCCCAGCAGTCCTACAGAGAAGAGCCCAGGAAAGCTGAAAAAGGAAAAGGAGGCACATGAAGGCAAAGGCATTTCACGCTTTCTCCCACCATGGCTCAAAAAACAGAAATCCCTAAGCCAATCTGACTCTAAGGAAGATCACAAAGATAATATGGCAGAGTCATCTGATGAAAAGCAAGTGACAGATGAACAAGTGAACAGCCATGAGGAAAAACCAGAAGGAGATAAAGCTGTGGAGGTTGCAGCAGAGAGTAAAGAGGATAAACTTCCAGTGTGCAACGCAGAGGTCTGTATATGTACTACCTTTTTTTTTTTTTTTTTTTTTTTTTTTTTTTGTTCCCTAACCTTCTTTTTGTTTTTAAAGCTGAAATTTAGCTATGAATAAAAGCCCCTACAGATTTAGCCACATCACTTACCTGAAGAAATCTTCACTACAGGAATGCCTGTCCTCTTCCTGTTTCTGAACTTCTGACGCTACAGTGGTTAGCAGCTTTGGATCTTCAGGCCCAATGGTCTTCTGATCCAATGGGGCCACGCCCCCTGTATTGGGAATAGTTCTTTCATTGATTACACTGCCTGTAACAGGATCTGTGAATGTGGGGAGAGTCTGATCAGTCACAGGATTCTTTACACACACATTTTGGCTTCTTGCACACTGCTGCCTGAAAACGCTCCGTTTTTTAGGCTTACATGTGTGTTTTTTTTTTTTTTTTTTTTTTTCACTTATCTAAATGCAGTCAATTGTTTTCAGTCTGCCTGCCCTGTACACACAGGCACATAAACATGCGCTGCGTATTGATCAGTAAAAAAAAAATACAGAAATCTGAGTAGTCAGCATTTGCTTGTGTATAATTGCAAATGTGCTAAACTACACTTCCCTCAATAAAATAAAGCTAGAAGAATGTTTATATTTGTGCATATGTACTTGCAAATACACACAAATGATCTACAGCTTATCCTCACGTTTTTTTTCTGCCAGGAATGTCTGATGTTCATACATTAGTACACCGTGCAAGAGGCCTTAGTTGTTCTCTCATGCACCGTAGGAGTCCTGAATCCTACAGAACTTCCCTGCAGTGTAGATAACAGGCCCTGCTCTCTCCAACATTCTCTCAAAACTTTGCAATCTACAACCACCTAAGATTCAGGTGCAGAAGAATAGAGTATTGGCATCACTTGCAGTGCTGCCACCTGTTTAGTACCTTCTTACAGGTTTATTTTAATTATAGCCAAAAAGGAACAGTCTACCCAAAATGTATTTCAATTGTGGGTGTGAATAAACCAGTAGGTTATTTCTCTTGAGAGCTATAATGTTTTGCATGCCAAAACCCTATTGCTTATTTTCTTTATGAGAAATGAATAATCCTCTAGTCTCAATGTGCCTGAATATCATTGCAATAGAGCTGATATTGAATGACTTTAGAGACAAGTGGGGCACATGTCAATCTCAACCAAACAAGTTTCTTTCAGTGGAGAATATATGAACTTTGCTTGCTATGGAGAGGTTTCATTTCCTTTTACATACCCTTTTTTTTTTTTTTTTTTTTTATAACTTCATCTCCTAGACAGCAGGCATAATTTGAACATCCCCTCCCCCCATTTGGGCATTTGGGTACAATGTATAGTTCGGGATCTGGGATAAGCACCACAGATTAAATAGATAAGTACTATTTACAGTCTTGATTATGTTATTTCAGCTAGCAATAAATACCACATTTGTCAGAACAGTGAAGTTAACTTTCTTTTCCCTCTTCAAATCATGAGGAATAGATTCCTCTTGATTGAGAAGTTGATACAGCTGTTACACAGTTTGGCTATACTGTAGTTGCTTCCACCATTGCATTTGTAAATTGATAGTGCCCATTTTGATCCCTTTTTGTTTGACCCAGCTTCATGTACAGTCAAACAAAACAGTTCATGATGACCTTCTACTTCACTGTAATGTTGAATAGGATGTACTAGATGAATTCTGTACGCACGTGTCTTTTTGGTGCAATGGTATAAAGAAAAACTTGTGTATTTTGTCTTATTCTGAAGTTTTTCATTAATAATGTTTTTTCCCTTTTTCCAAAATCCTTGCAATTGCATTTTACTTGATTCCCCTTTTTCTAGGATTTCAGAAATAAGATTTTGCTTCGCTCCATTTAAACCTGCCAAAATTAGCTCATCCTGAGCAGGTGACCAGTTAGAAAGGAGGGTGAGGCTGGGGGGGGGCGTTTGTTTGACACTGATCTGCCTACACTGCTATATTGTGCTATTCATTTATGCTTTCTTTTTAAACTAATGTGCACAGCATTAGCTATACCATGTTACAGTAATTTCTGCCAGCATTAGGTGAAAACTTTTGCATTGTTCCTGCCTTCGAATACTTTCATTGCTTATGTTCTCCTTTGCATGCTTTCAGTAGTGTCATAGACATACCTTTATTCTAAAGCTTCACTCAGCTCTCTTTTTTTAACTATTGATAATCTTTTAAATGTCAAACTTTGAATAGAACCTGTTTTGATGTGGTTTTTGAAAGAAACAGAATATCCTAACTGTACAGTACTAAACACAGGCTTGATATTCATAAACCCTGGATTATAGTACCTTCATGTGATTGAACACTGGCAAAGCTTCTGTGAACACAATGTTTGTAGTTAGCTGCAGGGTGCTTCGTAGGTCCAAGGCCATTGTCCATCCCTCAGACCCTACAGACTTCTTCGAGGGTTTACTCAATGTGATGGGCAAATGCTAGACCCTATAGAGGGACCAGCAACATGGACAGCTAAGACAGGATCACCCTGTTTATTGGACCATTAATGTAGCCCCATAACAAATGTAAGACATATTGGGGTTGATTTACTAAAAGCAAATCCACTTTGCACTAAACGTGCACTTGGAAGTGCAGTCGCTGTAGATCGGGGGGGGAAGATCTAAAAAGAGGGGAAGTTCTGCTGATTTTATTATCCAATCATGTACAAGCAAAAATGCTGTTTTTTTTTATTTTCCTTGCACGTTCCCCTCAGATCTACAGCGAATGCACTTGCAGTGCAAAGTGGTTTTGCCTTTAGTAAATAACCCCCATTATCTGTTACTTGCTTTACACTTATCTGTATGCCAAATGGTATTCATTTATACATTAAAACTATCAAGCAACCAGGAATGTGTTTAACATTTAGTCACTTATACAATGTTAAACTTCAAATTTGGTGGTAAAATTCCATCATCCACAGTTTGCTGCCACTTCTTCCTAGGAACTTTTATAATGTACTCAGGTGCTTTCTCCCCCTTTTGCCACAAGGATTTTGCTACAAGACCGTCAACTCCAGGAATGCTGTGTACTAGTTTTTATTCTCGCATTATATGACAATGCTTCCTTTGCACCGTGGTCTTTGCATCTGTATCAAACTCCATTTCCAGCACGTGACAAGTGACTAAAGTAGACTTTCTGCAACTTTGTCACAATTTGGTATCTGCTCCTAACCTCTTGAACATCCTTAGCAGGTTTGCCACTATCTCGGGTCTCACTATATAACTTGTGTCGTAATGCATGCCCCCAATGACATCAGTTATTATGAAACGTGTAGGACAGAGCCAACGTTTGTGATGTCGCCACACTTGTCTGTCTTGCAAGTGAATGGGATCCTGTGTATACTCTAAATACTGATATTGAATTCTACAGCGCTGTTTTTTTTTTTTTTTTTTTTATCATACCAAATGTGGGTACCTTAAATTTTATTGCATTGGTAAACGCATCTTTACAGTTTTATGCTATGTGGATTTCTTCCTGCTTTTTATATATGATCACTTCCTGCTCCATCATGCCGGCTTGAAATGCACCAGAATTACCTGTGATTCCTTGGGATCTGACTATTTTCAGACCTGGTGGTCTGTCTGTAGCATGTGACACTCTAATAGGGTCCATCTTGTTTCTGGTGGTGGTGCACGTGGTCGCACTGGATTTCAGACACAAATTTGTCTTTTCACACATGATTCCTGGATAACAGGATTTGGATTCATGCTATCTACTGTATTCCTTTGTTTTAACACATACTAGCGCTGCAAATATTGTTTTATATGGTTTATTACAAAGTTTGTCTGACAGTTTTTTGCCAGCGCATACTCCCACTCTTACACAATATTATATAAAGTAACCTCTCCATGTTCTGCTCAAGTAATGACCAATGTTTGCTGTCCATCATTTTTTAATCCAAACATATTGAATGATCCCTCTTAGGCTTTATGGTTTTTTCACAGTTATACAGTTTAAGGCAATTATTTATGAACTATAACTCATTGTATTACCCTCATATGCAACCTAAAAGGTTGATTGTGTATGTATGTGTGTATGTATTGTACCTCAACAACCGATTGCACTGAATTGAGATCTGTACTTATGCTTGTTGTACGTTGGACATGCATACAAAGTGCTACTTTGTTGCCGTTTAATTTATGCGATTCTTTTCTTGTAACCGCAATAAAATATTTAAACAAGGAAAATATTTTCATCTCTTTTGGAAATCATTGTCGCTATTGCAGCAATTCCTGTTTATCAAACCACAGCTATATGGACTAGGGCAATAAACAACCAGCAGAATTCTGTCTTCCAGAACCGTACTTTGGCAGAGCACATATAACATTACCCTTCATTTTTTTTATTTGTGTTTGATGCCTTAGAACAAGTCATGATACAAATCTCCAGAATGGCTTCAATGGCCTTTGATGGAGGACGTCTCATTGGTGAGGTACTTGACAAATTCATCAAAGATATCATAGGTGGATCTAATGCCTTCAAACAAATAGCACGTCAACGTTCCACCCAGGCTTCAACTTCTAAGCCAAAATTCATCCCTTCATTTCGGCCCAAGAATTGAACACAAAATCCACCAAGTCTACTCCAGAGCCTTCTTCCTAATGAAGGGGCACCCTGATTCCTAAGAGTGTGGGGACATCTGTCACATCTGTGGGTTCAATCAGTGGTTGGAAAGCAGTACAAAATAGCGTTTCATTCTCTACCCCTTTACCACTTTCTTCTCTCAAACCAACCAAATTCTGCTCAAAGACCGTCAGATTTGCAGAATGCCCTGAACTATCTTTTGTTTAGGGAGTTCCAGTACCTCTGGAGGATAAGTTGGGTTAAAGTTGAAGTTGAAAGGATTATATTCAAACCTGTTAATGGTACTAAAACAAAAAAAGGTATTTGTCCTGTCCTGTAACAAAAATGCCTAAACAACTACCTTGAAGTTCTGTAGTTTAATGTGGACGTCCCAGGTCAGTTATCACCTCTTTTAATCACTTAAGCCCCAGGAGGTTTTACCCCCTTAATGACCAGGCAATTTTTTGTGATATGGAACTGCGTTACTTTAACTGACAATTGCACGGTTGCGCGATGCTGTACAGAAAGAAAATTGATGTCTTTTTTTTTCCCCACAAATAGAGCTTTCTTTTGTTTGTTTTTTTGTGCTATAAACAAGAGCGACAATTAAAAAAAAAACAAAAAAAAACCTATGTTTTACTTTCTGCTATAAAACACACCCAATAAAAAAAATATAAAAGATCCAATTTTTTTCATCGGTTTAGGCGAATCTGTATTCTGTTATATTGATTGGTTTGCGTAAAACTACAAACTATGGGGCATTTTTTTTCTTTACTAGTAATGGCGGCGATCAGTGATTTTTAGCGGGACTGCGACATTGCGGCAGACAAATCGGACACCTGAAACTTTTTTGGGAACCAGTGACGTTATTATAGTGATCAGTGCAAAAAATATGCAGTTACTGTACTAATGACACTGGCAGGGAAGGGGTTAACATTGGGGCGATCAAGGGGTTAAGTGTGTCCCTAGGAGGTGCTTGCTAACTGTGTGGGGGATGGTCTGACTGGGCGAACACAGATCTTCTGTTCCTGCTTAGCAGGAACAGAAGATCTCTGTGTCCTCCCCTGTCAGAACTGTGATCTGCCTTGTTTACATAGGTAGATCACCGTTCTGCCTCTCTGGGGAGCGATTGCGGGTGGCCGGTGGACTGATTGGCTCCCTCTCTGTCCAATGGGTGTGCACATGCACCCACAGTAGCTATTGCATGAAATGACATACAGGTATGTGATTTTGCGCATTATATACAGTATATATGCGATAGGCAGTCTTTAAGTGGTTAAACAAGGTGAATACCTAGCATCTATAAATGTTCAAGATACAGTACATGGAAGCATATTCCCATTTACCTACCTCATTGGCGCTTTCTGTGCTTCATTTGCGCTTTCTATGCTTCGCAGTAGAAGACAAACACTTCTAGTTTGTAATACTGCCATTTGGCTTTTCCTCTGCTCAAAGTATTTATAAAGGTACCTGCACCCTCTCTCGCCGGTTTACAAACTCAGGGTGTCCAGGTCCTCATGGATTTAAACAACCTTCTTGTGAATGATCTCCCTTCCAACTATCTGCAAGTGTCCACAGGACTATTTAGATACTTCAGGTTTTTGGGTAATTGACTTTTATAAAATTGCGCTCCAACTTTCCCATCACCTGGAATACTTGGGTCGCCTTCTAGATACAGCCCAAACTGTATCTTCCAGAAAACAAGCTGGTCTCTATCAGATCTTCCGCTTGGGCGTTATAGGCAAAAGACATCCTGCTGTGAGATTTTCCATGAGAGTTCTAGGCTACATGGTGGCCTCCCTTTGAGGCTGTTCCATTCTCTCAATTCCTTTCAAGGCCTCTCCAAAGACGTTTTTGTTTTTCTGTTATAAACATGCTCCATCATTTCACCTTCCTGTGCTCCCTGTGCTCTATCCAGCCAGGCAAGGAACAATGGAGCTGTCATTTCTACCATACAATGGAAGGTGATGCCGACAAATGCCAGCCCCTCAGTCTGGGGAGGACTGTTCCAATCTGGAACCTGGTAAACAAACATACTCTGACTTCTATGAGGTTACTCCTGGCTCCTTCCAAACCGTCACTAGACTCAATGGCATGGTAGGGGTCTTTTATTTTGTTGTTCCAATAAAAGCAAGAAAAACCCCTTCCAAAAAAATCTGTTGTATCTGGAAAATCCTTCTTTGACTTGTGTTAAAATAGATAGGCACTTTAAACCAAGGGATTACTCTGTACCTTTTTTTCCTGCCCTTCCAACAATTTGGACTTGACCAAAACTTGGCCTTAAGTACTCTTAAAGGACAGGTTTTGGTTTTGTCCATTCTTATTCAAAAACCTCTAGCTTCATTTTCCATTGTAAAAATCTTTTCTCAAATCAAATTACTCTTGCAGCACCCTGTGCTTTCCTGTGACCTCAATTTGGTTCTCTCTGACCTGCAGAAACCCTGTGCATCCACCAAGGAATTTCCTTTTGAATGATCTCTCCTGCAAGGTAGCCTTCTTGGGGGCTGTCATTTCTGTCAGGCGTATCTGAGTTTGTTCACAAGGGTAAAGTAGTCTTGCGCCCCAGACTCTCCTTTCTTCCTAACGTGTCGTAGACTTCCACCTCAACAAAGACACATATAGTATTCCCTCCCTGTTCCTAAGCACCCAAAGGAGATTGCTGTTCACTGTCTGAATGTGATCAGAGCCATCAGTGTCTCTAAAAGCTACAGCCTGTAGGAAGACGGACTTGCTTTTTTTGTTCTAACCTCAGGGCCTCGTAAGGGACATCCTGCTTCAGGATCCACCATTGCTAAGTGGATAAGACAACTCATCTCAAGAGCTTATATCCTAAAGGATAAAGAACCTCCTGCACTAATATATGCTCACTTCACCAGGTCAATAGGCGTTGCCAGAGCATTCCGGCATCTATCCTCTGTGGTCCAGCTTTGTAAAGCTTCACCTGGTCTTTTGTTCATACCTTTTCCCATTCTACCAGGTGGACCTCCAATCCTTTGCTGATGCAGCTTTTAGCAGCAGGGTTCTTGCAGCAGCATGCTGAGTTTGATCCATTGACCCTTGTTATTGTTGGGCCAGTTGGCACAGTTCTGCTTTGCCTTGATGCTTACCCTTCTCATTCGTTGCTTGGGTATGTTCTGGAGTCTATGAATATCAAATCTGTGTCCTATACTATATGATTAAAATAAAAGGTATTTTGACTTACCTGAAAACTCTATTTCTTGGAGTATAGTACAAGGCACAGGCCACACTCCCTTCTGTTTCTGTGTTACTCTGCATTGCTTGCTAAAAAACGGAGGACTCATGGAGTGAGGTAGGGGTTATAGGGGGATGATCAGGAAGTGTGTACTCAAAAGCTTTGCAAGTGTCCAATCACCTGAAGGTACCAGCCTATAACCCAGGGTCTGTGAGTATCAAGCCTGTGTCCTGTACCTTTTTATTCCAAGATATGGCATTTACAGGTAAGTCAAAAGTACTTTTATTCTTATTTTCATATAGTATTTATTTGTGCAGGCTTATGTAAAGCTGAATTCCAGGTACAAATAAAAGGCACACATTTATAGCAATTCTGTAATCTGAAGTAATTCTTTATATTAATCTTTTATATACGAGCAGTGTAAATTCCTGCATTAGACATGGTATCAGCCCTATTTTAGTCCACTGTACAGCAAAGCTCAGAGGGGGGGGGGGGAACTGTCAAGGAGCCACTCTGGCAGCGCATAGAGCATGTTGAGAGGAGGAGAGTGCAAGAGAACAGAGAGATGTGCACATTGTTGTGTAGCTTTTATTTTCACTGTCCAGTCAAAGGGTGGGGTTGCTGTATTGCTTGAAATCTTCAGTCTTTTGCCCCCCCCCCCCCCCCCTGGAGGTAGTAATACAAACAGCTGCACTTGTCAAAAGTGGCAACTATGCCCGCCCTCCTCCCCCACTGTGTCAGTCATAGAAACTGTGGTTTTGGTTCCCACAATGAAAAGCGCCCTATGAATGGAGGACAGGTGGACTTTCCATTTGTCTGTCCTACATTCATAGATTGTTTTTCATTATGAGATCTGATAGTACAGTTTCTGTGAATGGATCAGGGAGAAGGGTGATTATTGTCAGTACTTTTTGCAAGTTTCTGTGACAGTTGTAGCTGTTTGTAATAACCCCCGCAGCAACAGAAGATCACAGTTGCGGGGGTATTCAGGGAGGGGAGGTTAGAGAATTAAAGATTTCAAGAAACACAGTTGTCATAAGCACAAGGGAAACTTTTTGTATACTGTAAGTACTGTCCCTGGTGCTGATTTAAAAATAACATTTGTAAACCCTTACATATACTCAGTGAAGTAACTATACTCAGGTGATACACAGAGAATAATCAAATCCTTCCACATAGGTTGTACCTCTTTTTATCTGCAGCCCAAACTTCTCTAAACCAGTTATAGGTCCAGAATTTACACAGCATCCCTGAACTTCAGAAACTAGGGGGCTTTAGCTAGGGAGCTGTAATTACACTCTGCAGAGCTCAGTGAGAGCTCATTGGATGGAAGGGACAAACTCCCCTTCACACAGGAACAGAGCTAAGGCTGTTAATCACAGGCTGTGTGCTGGAGCTCCTTCCCCTGTTACCTTTTTACTTCTTGGTGTCAGGAAAACTTGTCAGAAGTTACTCATGCAGATAGCAGAGGAACGAGGCAGCAGACAGAAATGACAGTGCTCCGGATTAAGACACGTACACATTATAGAAGGATATACTTTATTCATATTTCATGTCTAAGATTTACAGCCACTTAAAGCTTTAAATATACAATTGTTTTGTTTGCAGCCTTTAAAAGAGGAAAACCTAGGAACAGAAAAGGTGGAAGAAGAGGTGAAAAATGTAGAACAAAAGGTGATAAAAGTTAATCAGCCTGTTGAAGCCAAGAAGGAGAGTTCTTTCAAATCCCCGAAAAAAATGAAAACTGTGCCATGTAGAGTGACCTTACTCGATAAAACAGAGTACACATGTGATGTCGAGGTAGGTGGAGTTTGTAATACCATTATCTTTATGATTAAGCCTTTGTTTAAAGAGTCCCCTTCGCCAAATTTAGGAAATGCAGGTAAAAGTGCAAAAATAAGTACCGGTATTTTAAATGCTTTCTTTTGAGTTTGTTTTCATCAATTCGTTTTAATTTGTTTGCAATACACCTCTGGACTTGCTAGAAAAATTGCCTAGGCGATTCCCTAGCACAGCCCCCTTTCTCTTTGTACATCATAGCTCTTCCCTCTTCTGGGGGTATCTAATTACTCTGTGATGGCTCAACTCCTCTACCCCGCCCTCCTTTCACCTCACTTTTATGTAGCTGCATGGGGAGGAGCGAGAGGGAATATTATATAGTTTCACTTAAAGGGGTTCTAAACCCTTACCATATACCCAATGAAGTGATAGAGATGAAATCAATATTGTTGTACCCGTTTATCTGCAGTCTTCTCTAATCTACATCCATTGAAAGTGCAGAATTTATAAAGTTTTCCTGAGCTGTCAAAAAGAAGGGGGGGAGAGCTGATGTTACCTTCTGCAAAGTTCAGTGAGGAGAGCTCTAAGATCTGACATGGCCCCCCTTTCACACAGCCCACAGGAACAGAGCTGAGGTTGTTAATCAGCTGGAGCTCCCTCACCTGTCACCTTTTTTCTCTGTGTGTCAGGCAAACTTGTCAGAAGTGATTCAAGCTGATTGTACAGGAACTGGCAGCAGACAAAAATTACACTTAGATGACGATTTACTAAAGTGGTTGTAAAGGCAGAAGGTTTTTTATCTTAATGCATTCTATGTGCAGCAGTCCCCCTAATACTTACCTGAGCCCATCTAGATCCAGCGATGTTGTAGGAATATCTCGGCTGCCCAGGACTTGCCTCCTCATTGGCTGAGACAGTAGCGCAGCGCCATTGGCTCCTGCTGCTGTCAATCAAAGTCAGCCAATGAGAAGAGAAAGGGGGCCGGGCCACGGCTCCGTGTCTGCATGGATACACGGAGCTGTGACTCGGCTCTGGTGCCCCCATAGCAAGCTGCTTGCTGTTGGGGCACTCAACAGGAGGGAGGGGCCCCAGAACGCCGAAGAGGGACCCGAGAAGAGGTGGATCAGGGCTGCTCTGTGCAAAACCATTACACAGAGCAGGTAAGTATAACATGTTTGTTATTTTTACCTAAAAAATCACTTAAACCTGGAGGGTGCAAAATCTGGTGCAGTTCTGCATAGAAACCAATCAGCTTCTAAATTCAGCTTGTTCAATTAGGCTTTGGCAATGAAACCTGGAAGCTGATTGGTTTCTATGCAGAACTGCACCAGATTTTGCACCCTCCACTTTTAGTACATAAACCCCTTAGCGCTCTCAATTGAGACAAGTACATGCTATAGAAGGATATACCGTATTTATCGGCGTATAACACGCGCTGGCATATAACATGCACCCCAAGTTTAGGAGGGAATTTTAAGGAAAAAAAACTTACAATTAAATGCCCATCAATGCAGCCTTGTAGTGTCCATCTGCAGCCTTGTAGTGTCCATCTGCAGCCTTGTAGTGTCCATCTGCAGCCTTGTAGTGTCCATCTGCAGCCTTGTAGTGTCCATCTGCAGCCTTGTAGTGTCCATCTGCAGCCTTGTAGTGTCCATCTGCAGCCTTGTAGTGTCCATCTGCAGCCTTGTAGTGTCCATCTGCAGCCTTGTAGTGTCCATCTGCAGCCTTGCTGTGTCCATTTGCAGCCTTGCTGTGTCCATTTGCAGCCTTGCTGTGTCCATTTGCAGCCTTGCTGTGTCCATTTGCAGCCTTGCTGTGTCCATTTGCAGCCTTGCTGTGTCCATTTGCAGTCTTGCTGTGTCCATTTGCAGCCTCGCTGTGTCCATTTGCAGCCTCGCTGTGTCCATTTGCAGCCTCGCTGTGTCCATTTGCAGCCTCGCTGTGTCCATTTGCAGCCTCGCTGTGTCCATTTGCAGCCTCGCTGTGTCCATTTGCAGCCTCGCTGTGTCCATTTGCAGCCTCGCTGTGTCCATTTGCAGCCTCGCTGTGTCCATTTGCAGCCTCGCTGTGTCCATTTGCAGCCTCGCTGTGTCCATTTGCAGCCTCGCTGTGTCCATTTGCAGCCTCGCTGTGTCCATTTGCAGCCTCGCTGTGTCCATTTGCAGCCTCGCTGTGTCCATTTGCAGCCTCGCTGTGTCCATTTGCAGCCTCGCTGTGTCCATTTGCAGCCTCGCTGTGTCCATTTGCAGCCTCGCTGTGTCCATTTGCAGCCTCGCTGTGTCCATTTGCAGCCTCGCTGTGTCCATTTGCAGCCTCGCTGTGTCCATTTGCAGCCTCGCTGTGTCCATTTGCAGCCTCGCTGTGTCCATTTGCAGCCTCGCTGTGTCCATTTGCAGCCTCGCTGTGTCCATTTGCAGCCTCGCTGTGTCCATTTGCAGCCTCGCTGTGTCCATTTGCAGCCTCGCTGTGTCCATTTGCAGCCTCGCTGTGTCCATTTGCAGCCTCGCTGTGTCCATTTGCAGCCTTGTTTTGTCACTGCAGTTTTTAAAAATGGCGCCGCAGAGAGACACAGAGCTGGTCCTGTGTCTCTCGGCGGCTGTCAGCTGCTTTCGGCTCCTCTCGTAGACCTGTGGGCGGAGCCGAGCGCTGCCGACATTCATATGTAGCCGAGTATACTCGGCTAGCTCCACTCAGTCACACCCAGTCCCTGTATTATGTCCATCTTAGGGTGGGACTGGGCGTGACTGTGAGCGGACCTAGCCGAACCTAGCCGAGTACACTCGGCTAGGTATGAATGTCGGCAGCGCTCGCTCCTTCGCTCACAGTCAGCGGGGGGATCGGCGTATAACACGCACCCAAAATTTTCCCCTGATTTTAAGGGGAAAAAAGTGCGTGTTATACGCCAATAAATACGGTATATATATAACACCATTTAGAACTTGAGGAGGACAGAACAAGCCTCTAGACCAGTAGTGACACCTAGATGCCAATAAAATTACCTCCTACTTGTACAGGTATTAAGTTGCCACCTTCATGAACCTCAAAGAAAAGAGCTAGCCATTTGGCTACAAGAACCAGCAGGGGACTGTGAGAAGGCCCCAAATTGTCTGCTAACTTTGATCTACAACAGATCTGAGGACTATATTTTATCTCTCATAAAAGCCAACGTTCTAGTTGCAGAGAGATGTCAAAAATTCCTTATGATCGTACACATGTTGAGCTACATGTACATGTAAATCTATATTTGCTGTGCATTTAGAATCCAGGAGAAATACACAATTGTTATATGGCGCCTGATTGCCACAGCTGAACAGTGATTGGTATTGTCACAATCAGACTGACGCGCTAGTGTCGGAAATCGTATCCCGACACAGCGATCAGAGCCATTCCAGGCCCTCCTCTTACCCCTAGTCAAGGGCCACGCTCTGGTTAATTAGCTGCTGCAGGCCTGCATCGCGTGACAGATTGATGTAACATTAGCGTGATTATGGCTGTAACAATATGCTTTGTAGTTTGTACATATTTCATGTCTGAGATTTACAACCATTTTTAAGTGTTTGTAAACCTCTAACATGAAAATATGAACAAGCGTATCCCTCTATAGTGTTTGCTAGCCTCAATCCTTTCCCTCTGATCTTTCTACCCTCTGCTATCTGCGTGAATCACTGATAAGGGCCGGTTCACACTGGTCCGACATGCACTCCGACTTTAAGAGCACAAGTCGCATGACGTGTCAAAATCAACGGTTCCCTATGAGAGCCGTCTTAACTGGTCTGACTTTGAACATGCTTACTGCACTACTCTGGTCCGACTTGGGTGCGATTTAAGCCCATCGATTGGAATGTACCCCATGCCAAATTTCATACCAGACCCTTCTCAAAGGGTGCAGTCCGGCAGGTCAGAAGGGGGCGGGGGGGGTGGGGTCGCGGGACAAGTGAGCGCCACCCCCCCCCCGGACCATAAAAGGCCACGTGCCCTCAACATAGGAGTATTGGTGCTTTGGGGTGGGGGGCTCTGTGCCCCCCCCAAAGCACCTTGTCCTCATGTTGATGGGAACAAGGGCCTCTTCCCGACATCCTGGGCGGTGGTTGTGGGGGTCTGCGGACAGGGGACTTATCGGAACCTGGAAGCCCCTTTACAGAGGGGGCCCACAGATTCCAGTATCCCCCTATGTGATGAGTATGGGGTACATTGTATTTCTACTCATTCATCAAAAGTGTAGTGTTACAAAAAAAAGGACGGTTTTCGAAAAGTCCTTTTATTAAAAATGAAGAATGTCTCCCATCAAAGCTCCGTGTCTCCCCCCTCTGCGTCTTTCTCCCCCCTCTGCGTCTTTCTCCCCCCTCTGCGTCTTTCTCCCCCCTCTGCGTCTTTCTCCCCCCTCTGCGTCTTTCTCCCCCCTCTGCGTCTTTCTCCCCCCTCTGCGTCTTCTCCCTATGCCAATGACTTCTTCCTCTGCTGACGCTGGCTCCCATTGTGTCAAGTCTGGTGTCTGACAGTTCTTATATAGCCATGGGGCAAGGCCATCATCGGACATCACCCGGAGTCTCCGCCCCTCGTGATGTTACATGGAGACCCCACCCCCTGTCACGAGGGGCAGGGTCTCCGGGTAACGTCGCCGGATGGCCATGCCCTTTGGCTATATAACAGACACTGGACCTAACCAAAAGGGAGCCAGCGTCGGAGGAGGATCTGGTCGGCAGAGGGAAGAAGTCATCGACTGAGGGAGAAGAACATGGTGAAAAAGCGGAGGGAGAAAACATTGAGAAACATTCCTTATTTTTAATAAAGGACTTTTTGAAAACCGTCCTGTTTCTTTTTTTATTTTTTTTACTTTTACTTTTTTGTAACACTACGCTTCTTGCATGGTCTGGGGGTTGGGAGACCCCACGCCTTTTTTTTTTTAATATATTTATTATTTTTGGTGTGGGGTTCCCCTCAAGATCCATACCAGACTCAAAAAGCCTGGTATGGTCAGATCCCGTTCATTGAAGTCGGACATGGAGTCGCACGGCGAAGTCGGATCAGATGTCGTGCCGGAACAGTGTGAATATAGCCTAAGACTCTAAGCTGACACAAAAGCCTCTTGGGAGGGGAAATTGAGTGAATACTTGTATCCTGCCCTTGGGGCTGAATGAGAAAAATCCAGAGGTGTATAGCCAGCTTAGCGGAAATCCTGCTGAAAATCCTGTTTGCTAGTTTTAAAAAAAAATGTTCATGTTCCTGTTGTCCAAAATAATCCATCTTGGCTGTGAGTTATGTTTGCTATACGCCACTGTATTTGTGATTGTATTAAGTATACATTTTAAGGTGATATCTTAAAATTTTTACTTAAAGTGGTTCTAAAGTGTCAGTGCAATCTATGTAAGAAGGTAAAAAATCTTCTCTGTGCAGCAGCACTGTACAGAGTAGGTGTGTATAACATGTTTGTTATTTTAATGTAAAAAAACCATGGCTTTAATATCACTTTTACCACTTTCCGCCTGGCCTATAGCAGAATGACGGCCGGGCGGTGGTTCAGTTATCCTGACTGGGCATCATATGACATCCAGCAGGATAACGTACCGTCGCGCGCCTGTGGGGACATGCAGCACGATGATCAGCGGTGCTGCGTGTCACTCTGACGCACCGCATCTCCGATCGTGGTAAGGAGCCTCTGATGGTGGCTTCTTACCACGTGATCAGCTGTGACCTATCACAGCTGATCACAGCGTGAACCAGGAAGTGCCGGTAAATGGCTTTCCTTGGTTTGTGCTGACAGGGAGAGCAGATCGGCGGCTCTCCCTGTCAGAAGGGGCGGGGGGGGTCTGTGCTGATAATCAGCACATTGATTATCAGCACAGCCCCCATGAGAGGTGAAACAACAATGCTAATCAGTGCCCATCGGGAACACCTGTCAGCGCCCACCATAGTGCCAATCAGTGCCCATCAGTAACACCTGTCAGTACCTCATCAGTGACGCCTATCGGTTACCATTAGTACCGCCTATCAGTGCCCATCAATTCTACATATCAGTGCCCATCAGTGAAGGAGAAAACAAAATTTTGTAACAAAAAAAAAAAATGTTTTTTTTTTTTTTTTTTTTTAATCTTGGTCTTTTTTTAGTTTAGCGAGCAATAAAAACCCCAGTGGTGATAAATACCACCAAAAGAAAGCTCTATTTGTGGGAAGAAAACGATAAAAATGTAATTTGGGTACAGTGTTGCATGACCACGTAATTGTATTTGAAAGTGCGACAGTGCTGAAAGCTGAAAATTGTCCTGGGCAGGAAGGGGGGGGGGGGGGGAAGTGCCTGGTATTGAAGTGGATAATCCAATCACAAATTATGTGGTGTATAGCAAACCTAAATGGTGCCTTCTTCAGGATTTTAGCGTCATTCCAATTGTGTGGCTAAATATATGCTATCATCTGTAAAAACTATGTCCTTTAGAGAGGGGTAAGTATGTTTTAGGTAGAAACGTACAATGGAAAATACAATAAATATGTTCATTGATACAGAGCTGGCTGTTGTACCATGAAATGTGAATTCATATTGACCTACTTTAAAACCAGGCAGAGAATATTTTGTAATCTTATGTCAACGTCTATGTTCTCCAAGCATGGCATGAAGCTGTCTTTTTCTGTTATGGAAAATGAACAAAGGATAAAATGTGCTGTTAAGTGTCTTTTCATGTCGCATATCTTTAGTAACAGACTCTCTTGTGATCTTGCATGTTTCTTGCAGGATAACCTGACGTTCCATTTATAGATAGTGGTAGATTTTTAGACTAGGCAAGAAAAAAACGCATCGTCAAGGAGACCGCTGCTGACCTATTTTTTTTTTTTTTTTTTTTTTTATATATATATATATATATATATATATATATATATATATATATATATATATATATATATATATATATATATATATATATATATATATAATCCCTTCAAGTGCTTCATATGCAGTTTACTCACCTGAAAGCAAGCAATTGTGTGATCTTATTTGACAAATTACAGTCTAATAATGACCTAGAAACTGCTCAATGTACACATCCCCTGTTCACACTCTTGTGCTTTTTACAGTGCAAAAATAAATATTTTATTGCAGAAGGCATTAAACGACTGCCTAGCATGGCTATATTTTAGTTAAGCACGTCTGAGCAATTGATGCACATTGAAGCTGACATGAGATTCATAGCTGCTTGCAGTTCAAGACCATTTGTCGTGCACCCCAAGGAAATAGCTACACTCTGCACAGTACAGAGGAGAGGGAGAGCTTGTATTTCCTCTACTTGCCTCGCATCCTCTCAAACATCTGATGGGGGTTAGCTGGAACTGACTATTATGGAGTGTTAGAATTAAATTCCAAATATACCGTTGTTGCCTAGTGATGATGATGTTAATAAAAATAGTAGTGATGTTAAAGGGTAAGTTCACCTTTACAGAAGAATCTGTAAGGTGAACTTCCCTCCAACCCCCCCCCCCCCCCCAGTCCTGCTGACCTGGAGCACGGCGATGACCCGCTAGGAGACATCGGGTTGCCGCCTCAACGCCCGGGGCGGTAGGTACCTATAGGTATTAAACATGCGCCATTTAGGAGATATTTACTGTATACTGTGCTGATGATGCCATTGGTGCATGCACTCTGAAGGACCGCCCGCCCGCGCTGTTTCTTCTGAAGCATGTGCTGTGACTACAAAATAGGGAATAGTTTTATGGCATTTTTATTTTTACATTTTTTATTAGTAATGGCGGCGATCTGCGATTTTTTTTTTTTTTTTTTTTTTTTTTTTTGGGACTGCGACATTATGGCGGACATATCGGACAATTTTGACACTATTTTGGGATCGTTGTCATTTATACAGCGATCAGTGCTATAAAAATGCACTAATTACTGTGTAAATGACACTGGCAGTGAAGGGGTTAACCACTAGGGGGCGATGAAGGGGTTAAGTGTGTCCTAGGGCTTCAAGTCACATGACAGCGATCACCGCTCCCGATGACAGGGAGCGGTGATCTCTGTCATGACACAAGCCAGAACGGGGAAATGCCTTGTTTACATAGGCACTTCGCCGTTCTGAGGCTCCATGACATGATCGCGGGTCCCGCGGGCACGGTCACGTCCCCGGCTATCCCCGGCTCTAAAAGGGGATGTACAGGTACACCCATTTGCCCACCGCTGCCATTGTGCCGACGTATATTGGCTCACGGTGGTCGGCAGCTGGTTAATAGACTGCTAGTAGCATGTCAATGCATGAGGTCTGATTTAGGTGTTCATTTATTCCTTATTTTTTTTATTTTATTTTTTTGGGGGAGTCCTACATATATCCGGTGGGTATTTTTTTTTTTTTTTTTTGGTATCTTTATTTTTAATTGTTTATATATAATATATCTTTTTCTTTTTTTTTTTTTTGTTAGAGCTGAGTTACAGATGTGTTTGTGAGAAATAAGAAATAAAGGAGGTTATCAGTCAAAAGCACGCGCTTTTGTACAATACGGGGATGTAGTAATTTGTACCTAATGTAACTGTAAAATGGGAATACGTATACTGCAGCATTGCAAGACTTTACCACAGTGAAATTTACTGGGGAAACCAACATCAGTATCAGATCTCATGTTAGAAGACCAAGCGCTTTCATATACAGCGGGTAAAATAAGTATTGAACACGTTACCATTTTTCTAATTTTTATAATTCTAAAGGTGCTTTTGACATGAAATTTTCACCACATGTCAGTAACAACCCATGCAATCCATACATACAAAGAAACCAAAACAAATACGTTCAGAAATTAAGTTATGTGTAATAAAATCTAATGACACAGGGAAAAAGTATTGAACACATGAAGAAAGGGAGGTGCAAAAAGGCATGGAAATCCAAGACACCAGCTGAAATCTATTGGTAAATAAAAAGCAATCTTGTCCCTTGTCAGTGCAAATTAATATCAGCTGGTTCAGTCTCAACTGATGGTCCATAAAAAGGTGTCTCATTACCAAGGTGTCGCACAAGAAGCATCTCATGGGTAAAAGCAAAGGGCTCTCTCAAGACCTTATTGTTGCAAAACAAACTGATGGAATTGGTTACAGAAGGATTTCTAAACTTCTGAATGTTCCAGTAAGCACTGTTGGGGCCATAATACGGTAGTTGGAAGAACGTAATTTCACCATAAACCAGCCACATCCAGGTGCTCCTCGCAAGATTTCTAACAGAGGAGTGAAAAGCATTATCAGAAGAGTTGTCTAAGGGCCAAGGAACACTTGTGGAGAGCTTCAGAAAGATCTGGAATTAGCAGGTACAATTGTTTCAAAGAAAACAAGAAGTAATGCACTCAACCGCCATGGCCTGTATGCACGCTCACCACACAAGACTCCATTGCTGAAGAAAAAGCATGTTGAATCTCATTTTAAAGTTTGCACAACATTTAGACCAACCTTTTTCAACCAGGATGCCTTGAGGCTTATTCAGGGGTGCCTTGGCAAAATGCCTAAAAATCGCCCAAAAATTGTATACAAGACGGCGTGTGGATGAAGCCTGCCTTTTAGTTACACAAAGTCACAGGTTTTCATTGTGCATCATTACAACCTTCTAGCTGCCAGCATCCTAGCGACCAATAGCATCATTAAGTTGATAAGGAGGATGTCAGTTGCCTGCACAGCATCCTTGTTTAACCCTCCTATGCCCCTCTCCATCACCGTTGAGGGTCACATTAGCTGAGTGATGGAGAAAAACTGAGGGAAAAGAGAAACATTTGAATACTAGTCAGTACCACTTTACAAAAGTGTATTTGCTTTGGAAGAATAAACAACCTCTATCGTTGGGTGTCCTACTTGTGTGGATGTTGTGCATTATGTAAAACCATTAGAATAGGTTTTACATTTTAGATTGGGGTGCCTTGAGATTGTCCATAATTTTTAACTTCTTGCCGCCCGTGTAACGTCATATGACGTCGCAGACTTTGAGCGGTGACATCTGAATGATGCCTGCAGCTACAGGCATCATTCAGATATAGTCTTTTAGAGCTGGTGATTCCCTTCACCATAAGAATGATCATTGCGGCTGTTCACCTGCTTGATCGACAGCAGGAGGGGACTCCCCCCGCCCTCCAGGGCTTCTCCCGGCTCGCCTCTACCATCGGCAAACCGGAGAAGAAACCGTCTGCCCCGGATGCTGACCATAGAGATTTCTGGTGGGCCAGATGGTCCCCGCATTCTCTATGATCGTTCGGAGGCCGGGTGCGATGTTATGACGTCACGCCCGGCCTCTGCATTTGAAAAAATGCCGCCGTCTCGGCTGGGAAGCTGAGATCTTTTTTATTCCAGGCTTCCCAACCTAGTGGTGAGATCTGGGGACTTGTAAAGCCGACCTGTCAAGCACTATTGCATGTACATTCCTTGTAATAAGAGTAAAAGTGGTCAAAAAAAAAAAGGAAAAAAGTGTCAAAATGTGAAAATAAAAGTAAAATTAACAAAAAAACAAGTAAAGCGCCCCTGCCTCCGCGTTCTCGCTCGCAGAATCGAACGCATACGTAAGTTGCGCCCACATATGTAAACGGCATTCAAACCACAGATGTGAGGTATCGCTACGAATGTTAGAGCGAGAGCAATAATTCTAGCACTAGAGCTCCTCTGTAATTCAAAACCTGTAACCTGTAAAAAATATTAAAGCGTCACCTTTGGGGATTTTTAAGTACCGAAGTTTGGCGCCATTCCACGAAATTCAAATGTGTTTTCCCCCCAAAAAACGCATTTGAAAAATTGCTGCGCCAATACCATTGCGAGATAAAAAGTTGCAAAGACTGCAATCTTATTCTCTAGGGTCTCTGCTAATTATATATATATCTCTGTATCTATAGATAGCTAGATAGATCTCTCTCTCTCTCTCTCTCTCTCTCTCTCTCTCTCTCTCTCTCTCTCTCTCTCTCTCTCTCTCTCTCTCTCTCTCTCTCTCTCTCTCTCTCTCTCTCTCTCTCTCTCTCTCTCTCTCTCTCTCTCTCTCTCTCTCTCTCTCTCTCTCTCTCTCTCTCTCTCTCTCTCTCTCTCTCTCTCTCTCTCTCTCTCTCTCTCGATATATATATATAGATATATATATATATATATATTTGGGGGTTCTGTGTAATTTTCTAGCAAAAAAGATGATTTTTACATGTAGGAGAGAAATGTCAGAATTGGCCTGGGTGGCAAGTGGTTAAAGGGTGCCTTGACTGTAAAAAGGTTTAGAAACACTGATTTAGACAAGCCTGTAAAATACTGGGATAATATAGTCTGGTCAGATGAGACCAAAATGTAACTCTTTGGATGCCATAATACTCACCATGTTTAGCGTGGCGCTGCACATCACCCCAAAAACACCATGCCAATAGTGAAGTATGGAGGTGGGAACATCATGGTGTGGGGCTGTTTTTCAGAATACAGTACTGGCAGACTTCATGTCATTGAAGGAAGGATGAATGGAAAAATGTAACAAGACATTCTTGATAAAAAAAATCTGCTGCCATCTACCAGGATGATGAAACAAGGGTGGACATTTCAGCAAGACAATGATCCCAAACACAAAGCCAAGGAAACTCTCAATTGGTTTCAAAGAATGAAAATAAAGCTGCTAGAATGGCTAGTTTCTCCATACAGGAGGTATCTTGAAGCTGTCATTACCAAAAAAGGATTTTGTACGAAGTATTAAATACATTTCAGTTGGCGTGTTTAATACTTTTTCTCTGTGTCATTTCATTACTGGGTCGTCAGTTGAGACTGAACCAGCTGATATTAGTTTGTGCTGACAAGGAACGGGATTGCTTTTTAATTACTTGCCTTGCCTTTTTTTGCACCTCCATTTCTTCATGTGTTCAATTGTTTGTTTTCCCCTGTTTTATTACACATACCTTAATTTCTGAACTTATTTGTTTTGGTTTCTTTGCATGTATTGATTCCATGGGTTGTTACTAACATGGTGAAAATTTCATGTCGATGGCACCTTTAGAAATACATTTACCTAGAAAAATGGTGACCCGTTCAATACAAATTTTACATGCTGTAGGTGGGTTCTCTGCATTTTATTATGTATAAACGTCATGTTATCCCAAGGGTATCATGAAAATAAATGTTCCTTTGTATTTTGATTGAAGAATGGATCGTCTTTAAAAAAAAAAAAAAAAAAAAAAAAAAAGTACCTTTTTTTTTTTTTTTTTTTTTCTTTTTTCTTTTTTTCTTTTTTCTCTTTTTTTCTTTTCTCCGGAGTTCTACTTTCCTCATTATAAAATGTGATTGTTTTTTTCATTTTATTTAGGTTCTAAATCTACATTACATTAAATTTACATACCAAGCAACTAATATTGTTCAATGTCTGGCAGTGAAGCCTTGGTTCAGTAACATAACATTTGTGGCAGACATTGTGGCATTTTTCCTTTTTTGTACACCCTAACTCTGTTACTGAAAGGGAATTCACTATTTGTTCCATTGTAATGTGTTTGCCCTTGTCAGCTAAGTACACAATAGTTTTAGTGTCAGAAAGGCCTACACAGTAACAGATAGGCGCGTTTCACGGGAATGAGTGTCTCGTGAAGTCTGCTCAGAATGGCAGACTAAGCATTAAATGCAGTCTTTTCTGCTGGCACACAACAAAATATTTTCTACTTTTGGGCGAGTTATGGAATACCACAAATAACAAGACTGCCATGTAGGATTCCTCAAGAGCTCGATTCATTTGCAGAATGGAGTTTTTTTTTTTTTTACCCCTGTAGTATGTAGCATCTGTGTTTATCCAGTTGTGCAGGCAGTGATATTTTATGTGTGTTCTACATAGATTGTGGCTATAGGGTAAAATAAAAGCCATCTTAAAAGGAAATTGTCTTTGTTTTTTGCAGCAATGTCCGGTTGCTGCTCTTTGGCATCTCTGGATTGCTGGGGTTATCCAAGGGTGTTCTTGGCCAATCGCTGTTATACTTCTAAAGTAAGACATGCTTTGGAGGGGATTAAATACGGTGGCTCATCTCACTCCTGTGGTTGTCAGGATGCTGCAGACTGAATGCTATTGACTGGAATCAGGGCTAACTATTGTTTTCTATGATTAAACCCACAGATGGTATACTGCACACCTAAGTCTCTTAATGAAGGTACCTCCAACAGGAATCCGTCCAAGATCCCAATTAGCATTCAACGCAAGAATGTTGAAATAAACAGTGTTGCAGCACTCAATGTTTTTATTTTCAAAGTAAAGATATTGATACAAAATGGCAACTGTTTCAGGCTGTCTTGCTCGACCTTTCCTCAAGCCATGAAAAAGCATTACAACTTGGTAACATTTTACACATGAATTCAAATACCTGCTAAGCCAGAAATGACATTAAAAGATCACTCCTCCTCAACTACGGACAAATATTAATAGCCACCTATCACAGTTGTGAAATTGTACATCCTTTTTTAAAAAACATGTCTCACTAGTGGCAATTACGTCTGTTTATGTAATAGAATACTCATGCTGTGCAATACAGTCTTTTAGCTACTGTGTAGCTTCCCCTATATTACACAACCTATTCATTTTATCATATAGATCACAAAAGTACTTGACTTGTAAGTCCATGGATATTTTTAATTAGGATAATCCCTATAGGGATGACTAAAGAGTCTCACTTAATGATAGCAGAATATTGTATACAAGACAAACCTGCAAATGATCCTGCTCACGTAGGTTCCAAAAATGTAAAAACAGGCTGTGTATGGGAAACAAAAATCAGATCTAACTACTTGATTATAAATCATTCACCTCCTCTTAGACAACTGCCCATTGTCTAAACACTCCAATAAATTTCAATGTCTATTAATACAAGAAAAGACTTGTCTTAATTGTACAGTATAGGGCACAGGCAACTTATTCATATACCATGGGTTAGACGCATACCTTTAAGTGATTGAACATTAGCAAGCTTTTGAAGACGGTCACATGGGGCATCTCCTCTATAGCCATACCCCACCCTGTGAGTTCTCAGTTTTTTGCTAGTGTCTGAAGATGATGGAACTCTACTTCACAGGATATGTCAGTTCACCATTTTTATTATTTTTCATTTTTATTTTTCTTAGATCTCTTTAATCAACACCTCACTGTCTTCTAATGCCTGTACAGAAGCAGTGTATCCAAATGTGCAACCTCGGTTAATTAGACCTTGAGGTCTGTACCTGGACTCCATGCCACTTGGAGCTCAGTATATCATACTACTGGTTAAACACTTTGCACTTCCGCCTAGATCTCTTATAAGGTACTCAGGCGCTTCCTCCTACTCTTTCACTATGAGGATTCATTCAGTATGAACTACACCTTGGTTCATGCAATTTCCTTCCGGACACATTTACCAATGAGTACCCCACACATGGCTATGGTGGAGACCAGGAGAAAGGGAGTCAATTCAAAACAGCAGGCAAACCACCTATCTACTGTAGACCCACGAAGAGTGATGATGCATCCCTTGCATCGGAGTAGGACCCAGTTTATTTCAGCATCTGATTCTAGTTCTTTTTCAGGCATGCAACAAGCAGCTTATTTAACGAAGATAGAATTTTCTGCATCTATGCCACAATTTCTTGGACAGATTATGGCTTTAATACAGCCATTTTTGTCCTGAAAAACATACCACCTCTTCTACTCCAGGTTCTTACCAGAATCGGATCCTGACTTGCCAGTCCTAGAGGATGCAGACGTAGAAAGGAATGAATAGGTTATTGAGGTAGTATTGCCGAAAGCTGCAAAGGATTTCTCTCCCCCACATTCTAACTATATTGAAGAGGGCACTTCACGGATCATGCTTGCTAAAATGTAACTAACACTGAAAAGTTAACTGCCTCAAAAGCCTGGGCATTGTGAAACTTGATTCTTCTGTCTCGCTTTTCTCCTTTAGCTCAAAAAAGTGCAAAATCCTGCAAAACATTCTGAAAACTCTTTTAACCTGGAAGGCCCAGACCTGCAACCAGTTCTAGCTGCTATTTCTATGTCAAACTTTATCTAACTGGAGAACAATGAACAACCAACCCTTCATTTCAGGACTGTGCTGTTCCTGTACTTTCTGCTCTACTTAATGTGGATGCTCTCTAGAGCATGCCATTAGACAAATGTCAACAATGTACAAATGAGAACAAGGAGGCGGGACTTTAAATCAATTAGGGATGAAAGTACGCATGTTGGACTGCCTAGTTGTAACCATCATGTTCCTGCTTTGTAACTATTTCATGCTGTATTTTTTATTTATTTATTTATCCCCCCCATGAAAACTTACAAATATATTTAAAATATATTTATTTTTTAATTCACTCTTTCCCCTATATGACACCTCAGAGTTGTGTGTACTTTGGCGACGGTCTTGATGTGGTTTATGTTGTCCCTGTCTTGGTTTTCCTCTGGTCCGTGAGCTGCGATGCGCACTGTGGGCGTTCCCTCCCCCTGTTCTCCTGCGGGGGGGGGGGTGTGGATGCGCACGCACTGCGTGTCGACGTCACACTCTCTACACCGGCAGGCGGTGCCTGTTTCTGTGGCGATGCATTTGCCGGCTATTATTCCACCTACGAGCGCTATGGGACTCGGTTTGGCGCCAAACCACCAGGCGGCTCTTCCGCATTGGTGTTGGTGCCTCCCTTTCCTCGCATATGTGTGACGTTGATGAGTCTTTTCCGGCGGTGCCCTTTATAGGCACTATCTTTGGATGGTTCTAGCATTTGGCTTCTACTTTTTCCTTCAGACTCCATACACAGCCTACCACCCTTTTTGGTTGGTAGACTACATTTCCCCCATATCATTCTTTCTGCTTCCTACCATCTCACTTTTCACTTTTTGGTCCTGTCAGTCCACTTTTGTAGGTGCTCTTTAACCTTTCGCATACTTCCCTGTTTTTCCTCACCTTTCTCCTTTTTTGTGAAATTGCATGATCCCCATGCGATTTTTCACCTTTCTATTCTTTCCCCCTTTGTGGTGTGTTTTCTTCCTCTTTGAACTCACCACACACTTTACTTTTCCAGGCAACAGTGGATGCTGGTTTTCTAGTCATGATTATATATGAGAGGAGCCCAGGGAGTGTTGGGTGCTACTTATACCCCCACTGGGAGTCTTGTTCACATTCTGGCTTTTCTCTTCACACATGCACTTCATGTTTCAGAGCGTGTCTCTGTACGATGTCACCAGGTAACTATTTCTGATTTCCGCTCCATCACACAGACTGCACATCCTTTTGTTTCCTCTCACTCTTTTCCCCTCGGGGTATTGCATGATTTTGATGTGATTTTTCACTTTTATTTTTATGTCTATCTTTTTTCTATGATTTGGTTCATTTCACGCACCTTCTTGCACTTATTTTCCTATTCAGTGCACATCACTCACTTTTATAATTTAAAAAAAAAAAAAAATGTTATTTACTTTCTACAACCCCTATTTGGTGTTTGTGATCACACATGTTCACTCACACATCACAGCCTGATGCATGACTGTCCCTTAGAGGGTTGCATGTTGGGCTGGCTGGCGCTTAACATACCATCTCAGCTCCCGGAGGAGATGTTTCCCATGTGGGGATATTCATGACCCTCAATACCATACCAATTGCACATGGATGCCCTGTAAGTATCAATATAGGGTGTTTTTACCCCCCATTTCTTTTTATATTTTTCACACCTGTGACTATAATAGACCAACTAGAAATGCACAATATATCATTACAGAGATCTTCCATGTGTACACGCTTGCTCCTGACTAGTGCCATCAAGTCACAAAACGCGGTGAGATAACAGATGTCGTGTTCAAATCGCATACTTCATCCTACCACGTCATTGTGGATTCTATTCATGCATTATGTATTTGACTATATACTATACTCGAATCATGTGCTATCCAATTTTGGGCTTTTCTATATGTATCATGTGCCATCCATTTTTTTAATTATTTATGTATTATGTATTGCTGTACGAAATAAAGTTTTTAAAATCTTACTCCATGCAGGTATTTAATTATATGTGTAGTATATCAATTTTCTGTCGCATATGAATTATGAGACAAATGTCTTACTCATTTACATATATTATAGATATGTTAATTATAATGCCACACAACACTTTACCCTTCGCAAACTTCATTTAAAGTCCCGCCTCCTTGTTCTATTTTGTACAAAATAATAGGAATGGAGGCTGATGACAATGTCATCTCCTCATATAAAGTCCCACAGACCCCCCCCCCTTTTTTTTTTTTTTCATCAGTGGCTCTAAAATCCATTCACATGTGCAGAATCTAATGGCTAAAAGCTTAAAGAGCTGAAACTGCCTGCAAAAGGCACCTCACACATGTGCCCTTCCAAGGAAGACATCTGGTGAGGCAATTGACCAATTCATAAAGATCATAAAGTGGAAAAGTTTTACTTATTTACAGTGGAAGGTTCCAAAACCACCCTCCTCTGGAGCGCCTAGCTCCTTGGTGCCCAACACAGCCTGCAGGCTATTGGGCACCAGTCAGATTGCAGAGTGGCAGCTGGGTGCTGGAACGTGCTAACACTGAAAGAGAGACTGTAATGTCCTGGCCTGGGGAGAGAGAGCGACATGGGGGCCTGTGATTGGTAAGTGATTTAACCCCCGCCCTAGGTTAACACTTTCACTGGCATGACCACCAATAAATGGGTGAGGGTTTACACATTCACTGCCATAACAACTAATATAGGTAAAGGGGGTTAATGCTTTCACTGCCATGACCACCAATATGGGGGAGGGGGGGTTAATAGGTTCACTGCCATGGCCACCAATTACGAGGGGGGGGGGGAGAGAGGGACACGTTCAACCCCATGTCTGCTGAGGGGGGCTATCTCTGAGGAAGCTGGGTTGCCAACAAAACCGGTCAGACGTCAGTCTTTTCCCCCATTTGAACCTGTGGTGGTGCTCCTTATATCTCTCTGATAGATGGACTTTTGCTTTTACCCTTGGAGTGAAGTTCCTTCAACTTGAAGTTCCATAAGATTGAGTGGACTTTTTTATTTTTTTATGGTCATCTGCTTAATGGCGATATCCAAGCCATGCATAAATGTTATATATGTAGCCTCGGTGGTCCCTGTAGAAGTCCATGTGTGGATATTTCCACCTTGAGACTTTCTTCTCATCTGGAGTGCTCAGAGTTCTTGGATAGCGTCTATACAGTGTTTGCAAACCAGCTTTATCACCCCATCGGGCTAGGTCCAGTTCATTGACGCAACTACTTTGCTTAGAATGTCTTATCAGTTAAGAGTCTTTCCTGTAATTTTATACATTCACTTTTGAGGATTGTTCTATCTTCTTAAACAGTGCATGAAACCATTGATGAGTTCTCCCTTTATGTCAGGGGTAGGCAATCTCGGCCCTCCAGCTGTGGTGAAACTACAAATCCCATCATGTCTTTGCCTCTAGGAGTCATATCAGTGATTGTCAGGGTCTTGCAATGTCTCACTTGTAGTTTCAAAACAGCTGGAGGGCCGAGGTTGCCTACCCCTGCTTTATGTGATCTGGAGCATCGAGTATCACAATCCCTTTATGGATGAAGTGGGTTACCTAGTATGTTTTAGGAGTTAATATTTCACAGCCCTTTTACCCACTCCAGGATCAATTCCCTTCTTTATATAAGCATTCAAAGAACTGTTAGGTTGCGAGAACACCACCACTATCCCTATCATTACACCCTTTCTGTTTGTTTTGTTTTTAATAGGTATACCTTTCTTTTTAACTTGAGTTTTTATGTCTAAGATTTTTCTAGATGTAATAAAATACCTTTGTTAAACAGTTGGTTGCATAAGAGTTGTTTATTTTTTATTTTGAGTTAGAATTTAATTTCTGTGGTGCCTGGAAATCCTGTTTTTCCTGTTGTGAATGCAGTCAAATTAATCCCAGAGATTACTCTATGCTTCACATTCTGGTCTTCTACTATCAGGTCTTGACCAGGATTTAGCCGTTAGAACCCTTAAATGGCAGTTATCTGTGTTATTTATCCTTTTTTCAAAGACCTGTAGCTTTACACTCCCTAAAAAAAACCTTATTCAACTCTTTGCACCACCCAGTGCTTTCTTGAGACCTTAATCTGGTTCTCTCTGCCCTGCAGAAACCACCCTTTGAACCTCTCAGGGACATTTCCCTGGAGATTGCCAGTAAAGTAACCTTTTTTTGTAGCCATCATGTTTGACGTGTCTCTGAACTGGCAGCCCTTTCCTGTAAAGATACTTGATTCCTAATTCGCAATGACACGATTGTCTTATGCCCAAGACCATACTTTGTTCCAGCTCAATGAGGACATTGTCTTGCCTTCCTCATGCCCTGCTCTTGAGCATCCAAGGGAATGGTCACTATATTGCCTGGACTGTTGTAAGAGACAGTGCATCTTTAAAAGCTACCTCCTCCATCAGACAAACATACTCCCTATTTGTTCTTTTCTTGGGACCTCGCAAAGGGTCACCATGCTTCTATATCCAACTGTGCTTTTTGGCACAAGGCCTCTGTAGTTCAATCGTGTAAGGCCGCCACCTGGTCTTCAGTTCATACTTTATCAAAAGTTTTGGTGGGCATTCAATCTTCTGCAATCTTTGGTTCTAGCAGTCGCACTCTGAACTTAGGTCCTTGGCCCTTGTTGTGTTTTTTGGGCCTGTTGACACAGTTTGGTTTGCCTAGTATCTTGAAATACTCATGCACAGCCTACCAAATACATCAAACAAAAAAATTCCTTATTGTCTTAAATCCTAATCAAGTGATAAATATACAAAATCAGACAATGTCACGCTGCTGCAAGTTATAACAAGCCTTTTAAAGTGCTAATATAAACCTCAATACATCAGTGAAAGAAAAACTATTCAACGTGAGATTTCTTATAATCCATATATAGTGCAGATATACAAAGTCCAAAACTCTTCATTATATGGGTGTTTTATCACCACACTCCAGTGCCGAATAGTTTACCCAGTGACACACACGCCCTCACCTTATCAAATGGACCTATAAACAAATCCAGGTCTACTGTGCTTGACCCCTTTGATGAAGAAAGAAGTTGGGCCTGAGGACAGCTTCACATTCTAACCATTAGAATCTACCAATTCAGCCGAGATGTATATTCCTCTTTTAGGCCTCTTTCACACGATCGGACTGTCAATCCGTTTTTCATCCATCCGTCAACGGACAACAATGCATTCCTATGGGCAAACGGATGACCATCCGTTACCTTCTGTTCACCTCTGCTTTGGATCTTATACATTATTTTTTAACGTACAGGGGCACGTCGAGATCTGTGAAAACGGATATTAACTGACGTTATGTGGACGCTTGATCAGTTAAGATCTGTTTGGAATAAATTACGTTTTGTTTTTTTTTTGTTTTTTTATATGTGAACTCAACCTCAGGCTGCTTCAGTAGTATGCAATGGGTCCAAAATCGATGAAGTCTCCTAGTCACAATTTGCTTTTTCTTGCTGCTCTTTCTCCACATATAGGCAAATATGATAAACAATGTCACGCTGTCCCAAAAATTGTTGGAATCCATCGCACAACGCAGATAGCACATAGACAAGGACACAGCAAGGACAAGTCACTCACTGAAAACTGCAATGCAGCATGAGAGGAGCAATGCTTTCTGGGTAATGTCATCAAAGCCACAGAAACTGCTGTAAACGGATCATAACGGATGCAAAAACGGATAACGCAAAGGACAAGAACTGATATGTTTTCAACGTGGCTAAACTGACAAATTAAAAGCTGTCATAGTGCAAAAATTCTGAATACTATCACTTTAATAAAATATTAAGAAATGCACTCACATGAGATCACATAAACTAGCGCACTACAATCTCATCAATTCTGGTCCTAGCACAGGCAATTATAGGCAGATTCTGGCGCCTCCCTACCTGTTTCCTGGTCTTATGTAACCCGGCTCCACCCAACGTAATGCGTCATCAATCCCTTAGGTGCTTTTGAGCGTTTATTCATTCCAATGGCCAGAATAAATGATTAGTCTGGCCAATGGAATGAATAAATTCCCAAATGCTTGATGTGCCTGAACACACCTAAACGCATTTGCAAAATGCAATTTTTGTTGCATTTTTTTTAAACTGCACTTTCCTTCTCTGGAGCAAAGGGAAAAAATGCCTTGTGTGCATGAGGCCATATTATAAAATGCCTGTGGGCTGTGTTACATACAGGGGGAACTACACAGAAGCTAAAAGATTGTATTACACAGCAAAAGTATTCAGTTATAGAAAAAAACTAATGGAATTGTCCCTAGCAAGACATTTTGTTGGAAAAAACTGTTTCACAATGGAAATGCATAGCTTTTTTTTTTTTTTTTCCCCCTAACTTAAGAAAAGGTGGTAAGCGTGAAACTGTGTTGGAAAAGAGAGGTGAAATAATTCAAATACATTACAACTGATCGGCCTCAGTGTAGTCTTTTGATTTACATCTGTTTTTTGCTTCCTGACAATGAAAGAGTTAAATAGTTCTGAATACAGTTGGGCTGCTTTCACTCTGAAAGCAATGGCCATTAGCGTTAAAGCGCCGCTCGTTTTAGCGACACTTTTGTGCTGTTTTTCTGCCACTAATGGGGCGCTTTTAACCCCAAAGAAGGGGTTTAAAACACCCGTGTTGCTGCGCTTCTGAAGCGTTTTGGAAGCGCTGCACTTTCATTTCAATGAGCAGGGCATTTTTGGAGTGCTGTATACAGCGCTCCCAAACCACCCCAAAAATGCTGCTTGCAGGACTTTTCCTAACGTCTCGCAAGCGCTTTGCCCCAGTGTGAAAAGATATACTGAAATTAATGGGATGCATTTTTCAGGCGCTATTTAGAGGCTCTCTAAGCCTCTGTATAGCCTCAGATTTCTAGCGCTAAAACGCCTGAAAACTGCCTCAGTGTGAAAGGGGTCTAAAGAGGTTGGTTTAGCGTGTATTTAACTTCATGTGCGATGTGACTGTTTTGTAACGCTTTTTCTTGACGTGCAGAAGGATGAGAGGCAAATTGTTGCCATTTTGTAGTAATGTCACTACTTTGCAAATAAAAGAGCATTGAGTGCTGCAACACAGTTGTGTCCATTATTTTCTATGGAGAGTGGTCAAGCCATAGGCAGAATGCCTAAAATACTGTCTGGGATGCTATTCTGCCCCCAAAGCAGTTTAAGCAAAACCTTAGTACAATTGTTTGGTCTGGTCTGCTGTTTATCTATATTAGCAGCTGTAATATACTGCATTGCCTAATTTAATGCTTTTAGCAAACATTTCATTGTTAAAACGCTTTGTTTATATTAAGTATATGTTTCAAAAGTATTTCATAGCAGCGATTTTTTTTTTTTTTTTTTTCTACTGCAAATTATGACTCTTGTTTTCATAGTTTGACTAGCTGTGCTGAACAGATGTTAGTGGCAGTTGAAGTTTCTGTGTGGCTGTGTAAATAAAGGCTTGGCTGCTTTGTTCATTTTTCTTGCTTTACTTTTTTATACGCAAATGTTAAACTAGAGGTCTCATTAACTCCCAAAATGTCATGTTGAGCAGCAAACTTTATCATGGCATGATTTTTGTCACAACTTCTTTTCAAAGTGGAATAAATGTTTTGCTGACTGTCTGATATTGCATTTTGGCTGCTCTCCCTTTAAGATGTAAAATTCCACCAGCTTTTAATTTTGAGGTAATATGCCGATTTATTTGTTAGAACTGCATTTTTAAATCAGCCATTAAAAATGAAAAATGTATTGAGCATAAGGGAAAGGGAAAAAAAAAACTTGGCTTTTGCTTGGTGACAGTAGTTTAAATGAAAAACCATATCCTTTAGTGTTGGCCAGTTGATTTTAAAAGCAACCTTTCATTCCTTCTAAAGATAATCTGTCATGAAGGAAAATACTTGAGCTTCTGATTAGGCTGCAAAGCTTTCTGGAAAGTGATGGCTTCCGTACCTGTGTCCTAGTATATATCGCAGGAATTGGCATGTTGGCTTCCATTTGGGACTTCTTGTTCAGATATTTTGCTTTGTAACTGGTTACCTCCCATACCCAAATACGCATGACCCTCCTTTTTGAAACCCCATTTCCAAGAACCGTAACAGAGGAAGTTGCTTTCACTTCCTACTACAGCTGACAAGTCCTTAGAGGTTACACGAACATACCTTAAAGGTGAATTCCAGGTAGAGTACATTTTTACATGGTTACATTGGTCTGGCTTGGACCAATGTACCTATTTTTACACCATATTTTTCTAATGCCCCTGAAAGATGGAAATCATTGAAGTAGACACAGCTACGCCAGTGATCTCCACTTGCTTCTTGGTTCTGCGATGAGCCTGCTGCATTCTGAACACAGGAGGTTGGCCTCTAATCAGTGTTTGGTGAGAGTTCGTATTACACCACCACTTAAGAGATGTTTTCCTGCAGTCATTCGATGAGACTGATGATTTTTAAACACATGAGTGTAACTTTTACCTTTATAATAAAGCTATTGGATGTAATGGAGAGCACTATGGTTTCCTTTTATTTTTTGAGTTCATCATCCTTTTGGGAGATTTCTCCATCGAGTGAGCTGAATTTGTCTATTGAGTTAACATTGTCCTGGCTTTAAAGGAGACATGCTCTGCAATAGGGAGGGGGGACATGTCAGACTCTGCATTCTTTTTGCCACTGCTTGTTTGTGAAAAGTGTTAACCAAGGAAAGTTGCATTTAAGAATCAGCCATCTCCTTCAAGACTGTTGTCAGTTCAGCCATGGCAGGAGGGGAGGGAGGCAGGTTGGACCTCATGACTGGTTAGAAAGCACTTGGCAACCTGGGACAAAGTTGTTTTTTTTTTTTGTCCTATTGGAACAGAACTGTAACAAAAGTATTTTACTTTATTGCTTATTATTAGAACAGGGATATGCAATTAGCGGACCTTCAGCTTTTGCAAAACTACAAGTCCCATCATGCCTCTGCCTCTGGGTGTCATGGTTGTGACTGTCAGAGTCTTGCTATGCCTCATGGAATTTGTAGTTCTGCAATAGCTGGAGGCCCGCTAATTGCATATCCCTGCCCTAGCAGAACAAGCATTTTACCCAAGTAGTGCTGTGACACAGGGTAGGGCTTTAAACTTTTTTATGCACCTATCCTTTGATATCAATATGTTTCCATGATTTGAAACTTGGTGAACTGTTGCTCAGATTATCAAGATAAGTTAATACCTGCTCTGTGTATTTGTTCGAATCCTGTAGCTGCTGACTTATAATAATAGGACATTTACCTGTCCATAGATCCAGGGCTGTGCTCACCTGAGCTAGTTTTTCTACTAGCCTTTGGGTTCCCAACGCTAGCAGCTTAAGTATGGGCACTCGGCTGTGACAGCTTGCGGCTTCAGGTGGGAACCGGTACCTACGAAAAAATTACGTGCCAAATTGGGTGGGGGGGTGGGGGGGGGACGACTTAAATCAGAACTTCCCTTTTTGGGAGACGCTCCGCTTTAAACTATCGATTTGTACACCGTTAACTCACTGCCTCTTTTCTTTCTTGTAGAAACGTGCGAAGGGCCAGGTGCTGTTTTCCAAGGTCTGCGAACATCTCAACTTAATGGAAACTGATTATTTTGGATTGATCTATCGGGATAATGCTGACCACAAGGTACTTTTAATTTACAACTTTGCCCTAAAAATGCTTTAGCTAAAAGCTGTATATGAGCACTTATTTGTAGGTAGCAAGTTTCGATCTGTAGTTTATATTACATTTGACACCATTTTATTGAACTTGAAAGAAGTAATCTAAAGGATCTCTACAAAAGGTAAAATAATGCCACGAGGTTAACATGGTCCAGACAGTGCGTGAGCTGTCATGTCCCAGCCTGACCTTTTCTTTATTGGCTTCTGCCAGATTACTGCTAGACTTGAGTGCTTTTGTTAATGCTTAATACTCTGCAAGTTAATGCCATTCAGTATTGCTTGATAGAGTAAAGTGCTTGTTTATATCCATGGTATGGAGCAAGTGCTCGGTTTTATTCAGTGTTGCTCGATGAGATTTTCATGGCCACTTAAGTGCAACCTATGTATGTTTTTACAATGTTTTATTTAACTTTATTGATTTGGATCTTTCTCCTATGCAGGCCATACACAAAGGAAATTTCTTTCCTGCAACCACCTCGAATCACCCATCAACACAGGCAGTGTTGACAGGGGAATCCCTCCCGCCAAACCATTGTGTTCTCGAGGGGTGGGGGGAGCCATCCCCGCTGGGAGAAGACAGTAATTATTCCTAGCAGCTATACTAGCCGCTAGCGATTAATCACATTTAAAATTCGGCAGGCTGGTTGTACCTGAATTGATTTATTTATCAACTTGTTACATTTCAGCCTGCCCATACATGATTTGAATCTTGGCCGGTTCAGCAGGAACCGGACGAGTTTCGAACAGTCTATGGCCTCCCTTAGGAGTGAGAAATGCATTATGTATTGTTCTATATAGTTATGCAGCCCAGGCTGTTACCTCACAAAATAGGATTTTTTTTTTCTACAGCTTACCTGTAAAATACTTTTCTTGAAGTACATCACAGGACACAGAGCCGGTTATTATATTAATAACTACTTGTGTTATACACCACCTATAGATGAATGGACACTGGTAGATCAATCAAACAGGAAGTCCTCCCCTAAATAACCCCTCCTACACAGGAAGCACATCAGTTTTGTAGCAAGCAATACATTTTCAAAAGAGGGGAGGGACCTCTGTGTCCTGTGATGTACTCCAAGAAAATGATTTTACAGGTAAGCTGTAGAAAAAAATCCTGTTTTCTTTATTGTACATCACAGGACACAGATCCGGTTATTATATTAATAACTACTTGGGACGTCCCAAAGCAGTATCCTTGAGGGGAGGGAGACGCCATCATATAAACTGCCACCAGAGAAGGATCTAATCTGCTATTTGTAATACGCTGAGGCCAAAGGCAGTATCTTCTATGTTATTGACATCCATCTGGTAAAAATCATGTAGCTGTATAAACCAAAGACCCAATTGTGGTCTTTCACACCTGGGCCACTGACACCCGATGACGGATGACTCAAGATACTCCCCCACACCTGGTAGAGACTCTCTCCCCGGAAATAAATGGGTTTTTGCCATTTAAATCATAGGCATCATTGATAAACTGGCAGATCAACTGTCGAACTGGATGCTGCCTGCCCTTCCTGGGTTTTCTGGCTGCACAAGCCAGGATTCCTGACCTGTGCCAACAACTCAAGTAGATCCTGAGCGCCTGAACAACCTCTAGCGTATGTAACGATCTTTTTCCTGCCGACTGTGGATTAGGAAAAAAATAAAAGGCAAGACGCTGTCCTGATTCAAGTGAAAATTAGAAACCACTTTAGGCAATAAAAGTTGATGACGCAACATCACCTTATGATGCGAGACCGAGAATGGCTTCTTGCATGAAAGCCGCCAATTCTGACAATCCATTCAGTGAAGTGATAACAACCAAAGAAGCCACCTTCAGAGATAAAAGGACCAACAGAATCCCCTGGTTCAAAAAAGTAGCTTCTGCAAGAACAATCAATTTCAAGTCCCAAGGACACAAGAATGGCCTGACAGGTGGGACTGTCCAAGTTACATGCTGTATGAGGTATGTACAATGAGTGAGAAACAATGACCTCTGGGAAAGGATAGGGACAAACTCTGACCCTTAATGGTACTTAAGGCCAATCTCCTTTCCCCTACCGATTGGAGAAAGGAAAAAGAAAATCTCCCACTCACAAATTTCTGCAGGTGCCACTTCCTGGCTTCACCCCAGGCAGAAAAATATTTTCAAATCCCAGGGGCTCAACCGTGCTGAGATACAGGACTCAAGACCATTAGGTCCCGCTGGACTGGGAGTGTCCAAGGAGCAACCCCCACAAGACTCACTATGTCAGTGTACCATTGCCCTCCTGGGCTAATTTGGCCAACACTAATATCAGTGTTACCACCATGCGGATTCTTTGCAAAAGATGTGGCAGAAGCCAAAATGGGAAAAAACATCAAATAAGGGAGAACCAGTCCTTAAGGTGTTACCAGTACATTTACCCCTATTGACAGTGGGACTCTTATCCCGGATACACATGTAGCCAGCCTCAAATCAACTTGGAGAGACTGGCCTCAGTGGTTATTATTCTCTAAATTCCTGAAAAGGAAGTATATCAACCACCAGTTTTTGATCTTCAAAACCCTGGAAACAGAGCCTTCTGGCAATCCAATGCCTGGATCTTCAAGTTCCAGACAGAGAGGATGGTCCTCTACCAAGATCTGGAGTAGGACTGTATGAAGGGAACGTGCTTTGACCTAAACACAGCTTCTTTCTATAGAAATGGAATCGACTGCTACCTGAGCAAAGATTGAGGTAATGAGTATTGAGGTGTCTTCAGCAAGCTCAGCACTGGGGCTAGATGCTTTGTGAACCCTCTGGAGCTGTGGTCAACCCAAAGAGAAGATTCACAAAAAAAAAAAGCCTTTCCACTGCAGAGATCCTTGATGAGCCTGGAAACAAACTGCCACATGAAGATGTGCATTTCCAGATGATTATGGACCCCGAAATCTACCTCTTGCAGAGAGGTCATCACTGAACAGATCAAGCCTATCTGAAAACAGAAGGATGTTTAGTGGCTTGAGATCTTAAGATAGACCACATGTCCCTATTTGGTTTTGGACCTGTTACCATTTAATTGTCTCACAAAAATGAGCCCATAACTTCTGCTCCAAGAGCAGATTCAAGGAAAAAGATTGACGACTCTGTGGCAGACCCAGAAAGTCCCAATAGGTTCACTTAACCTACCAGGTTTCTGCCAGCTAAAGATGGAACAAACCACCTCAGAGACTACCCTAAGATCTTCTGGTCTGAGACGCTCCCAAAACACAGCCGCCTCAGATGTCTCCCTTACACAGGTGGGGAAAAGCTTTCAGCTCCTGGTATTCCTGGGCAGTCTCCCATCTATATTCTAACCAGGCTTGATCCTGCTTAGGCTTTGATCAACCGAGGTCAGACATGATCAAGGTGATGCTGCTGCAGTCTGACGAAAAAATGAATGTGTCAGAAAACACTGCAATGCCAAAAACCACAGTGGCTCAGATGCACCTGACACCACTGTCCATCGGGAGATGTAGACACCGTCAGATCCCTGAACCTGAGAGTGGTGCACCTGCCTCCCCCCGGCTGTCTTTCTTATCGGGAACCATTTAACTGGTATAACAGGTAAATAACTCTGCAACTATATTAGCCAAACTAATATACAGTCCTCCAAGGATGCAGGTCAATATTGGTTTACCTCTATGAAACCTCTTAGGTATGCCGATATGCCAAGTACCTAGACATGTAAATATGCAGGTATACAAGTATTCTTGCCATTCATGCATTTATGTATGCAGTTCAAGGCCAATAAGCATACACGCATGTACCCCCAGGCAAATAAGCACATCTGTATGTAGTCCTAGGCAAATAAGTACATATGTATGTAGTCCTAGGCAAATAATCACATATGCATGTAGTTCCAGGCAAATAAGCACATTGGCATGTAGTCCTAGGCAAATAAGCACATATGTATGCAGTCCTAAGCAAATAAGCACATATGTATGTAGTCCCAGGAAAACAAGTACATATGTGTACAGCTTAATGTAAATAAGCACATATGTATGCAGTTTAATGTAAATAAGCATATACGTATACAGTACAAATGAAAACATGCCAGCGTGTGTTTAACCTCTTACCCACTGGGCACTTAAACCCCCTTTCTAACCAGACCAATTTTCAGCTTTCGTTGCTCACATTTTGAATGACAATTACTCGTCATGCAAGACTGTACCTATATGAATTTTTTGTGCTTTTTTCACACAAATAGAGCTTTCTTTTGGTGGTATTTAATCAATGCTGTTTTTTCTTTTATAGTGCAAAAAAAAAAAAGACCGAAAATTCTGTAAAAAATTTTAATTCTGTTATAAAATTTTGAAAATTAGTAATTTTTCTTCATAGATTTTGGACAAAATTTATACTGCTACATATCTTTGGTAAAAAGTTTTATTTACATTAAACTGCATACGTATGTGCTTATTTACATTAAGCTGTATACATGTACTTGTTTTCCTGGGACTACATACATATGTGCTTATTTGCTTAGGACTACATAAATATGTGCTTATTTGCCTGTCTAGTGTGCCAAGCTTGTAGCATCATACTCAAAAAGACTTGAGGCTGTAATTGGTGCCAAAGGTGCTTCAAAAAAGTATTGAGCAAAGGCTGTGAATACTTATGTACATGGGATTTTTTTTTTTCCGTTTTTTTTTTTTTTTCATTTTTAATAAATTTGCAAAGATTTCAAACATCTTTCACGTTGTCATTATGGGGTATTGTTTGTAGAATTTTGAGGAAGATAATTTAATCCATTTTTGAATAAGGCTGTAGCATAACAAAATGTGGAATAAGTGAAGCGCTGTGAATATTTTCCTGGATGCACTGTATTTACTGTATATTTTAGGTTCACTTGTCAGGCTGCAGGAAGACAGTAAAATGTAACTAAGGGCAATTTGCTTTTTTCCTTTTGGTCAGCGTGAGGGTTATAACCCCCTGACAGTTTTTTGTGTTGCCTGTGTCCCTTAGCCAAGACCGAATGTAAGAGAAATTCCCTTCAATGTGAGGGAATCCTGGGGTGTCACCAGAATTGGTGTTCCCATCGGAAGCCTTCCACTCTATAACTGTTCTGGTGTCAACCTGAATTTGGGATTTTTATTTTAATTTCACTTTTAATGATAATGGTAAACAGGACAAATAGGGCAAATCTCCCTATCGGGGAACAGACAGCAATAAAAACTGACAGGTGTGCTAATCCCTCTCCACTCTATCCAAAACTAAAAAAAAGTTCTGCCTTTAGTTATACTGTAACCTGTTATGGACCGCCTCATGCAGATATACTGCGGCAGGATGGCGCAGGAACATGGATCTTTGTCTTCCCCCCAGTCAAAGCATCCCCCACACAGAAAGCACTCCCTAGGAGCACATTTATCCCTCTGCTTGCCCCTGATGTTAACCCCTTCCCTGCCACTGTCTTTAATGCAGTGAAAGTGCTTTTTTTTTTTTTTTTTTAGCACTGATCACTGTATTGGTGTCCCTGGTCCCCAAAAAGTGTCTTTTAGTGTCAGATTTGTCTGTGGCAGTGTCGCAGACCCGCTAAAAATCACTGATCGCTGGCATTACTAGTAAAAAAAGAAAAAAAAAAAAATCAACAAATTTATCCCTCAGTTTGTAGACATTTTAACTTTTGCGCAAACCAATCAATATTATACGCTTATTGCGATTTTTTTTTTTTTTTTTACCAAAAATATGTAGCAGAATACATATTGGCCTAAATAGATGAAGAAATTTAGATTTGTTTTTAAATTTTTTTATTGGGAATGTTTTATAGCTTTAAGTAAAAAAAAAAAATAATATATAAAAAAAAGAGGTGATCAAACACCACCAAAAGAAAGCTCTTTGGGGAAAAAAAAATATCAATTTTATTTGGGTACCTCTTTTATACCAGTGTGCATTGTTAAAATGTAGTTTTATTGCCAGTAGGCCTGTTCTCATTTGCTACTTATATATGCTGTCTTATACATTGAAAAGCTTCATCTGCTATAGGAGTTATAGAAGTGTGCTCAAAACATGCTTAAATGAGCCTTTAATGTTTGTTTTTTATGTGCTTTTAAATAGAGACTCAATGAGAAATTTCTTGTTTGTAAATCAGAGATATCCATGGAAGCAACAAAAACCTAATTCTGCTTAGCATGTCTTAAGAGGTATTAAAGAAGAACTATAGGCAAAACATTGTTTTCATTTTGGATTGAGTAGAGGGAGGTTCATAACCCCTGTCAGTTTTTCTTTTTTGCCATCTGTGTCCCGCTGGGGAGTTATCCCTTCACTCCCTGTCCCATAGCTGAACGGGAAGTGAGAGGAAATCCCTGCAACTCAACTGAATTCCTTTGACTTCCCTCCCTCCAGGTCACCAGAAGTAGCGTCCCTATTGGAAGATTGTCCCTCTCTTACTTTTCTAGAGTCAACCCAAAATTTGGGATGTTCTTTTGCTTTCACTTTCAATGATAATGGTAAACGGTACAACTGGAGAGGGGAAATCTTCTTAATGGGTGCACAGATAGTAATATACCATAATACAAGGCTCGACAAACCCCAGGCACCGACCAGAAGTTTTGTGCTTGCGCCTGGGGTGCTGCCCGAATTCTCCACACACCCTGCGCGTCCTCCCCGCTATGTATCCGGGGCTCCGCTTGCCCAGCTGTGAGGCGGGACCGGCATAGCAGATGCCGCCGTGTAGAGTGGAGGAGAGCAGAGAAACATCCACTCTCCTCCTGTTCTAGTTGTTGACTGGGAAACGACGTGTGACAGGACTTCCTGGTCCCTGTTCAGTTTCCCTGACCATTCAGGCTGGGAAAGAATGTAATGCAGTGCGATGAGCATCACATTACATTCACTGATGCGCAGAGGAGACATGCAGGGTCTTTAAGACCCTGTATGTCTCATAATAAAAAAAACTGTCACCAAAAAAAATCATCACATAGGGGACTTTTTTGTGATGGGGAAAAGAAAAAATTAATTGTAAAAAAATTTGAGTTACTCCCAAATACATAAAATGCCCACACACACACACACACACACACACACACACACACAAGCAATTGAGGCCCACCACACTTACGCACGTACAAACGTAAACACACAACAGAGCGCCTATGCCTGAAAACGATTGTGATAAACATGTTACATATGGCTGTTCATGCCGGAATGAGAGCATTAATTCAGCAGAAGACCTCCTTCGTAACGCTAAAATGATGACCTAAGAGGACTTTTAAAGTGTCACCTATGGAAAATATAGGGTACTGAAGTTTGTCGCCATTTCACAGGCGCATGCAAATTTAAAGTTTGACAGGTTTGGTATCTATTTACTCAGTGCAACCTTGGCTTTTATATTTTATCAAATCATTGGGTAATTTATTGTGTCTTTGTGTCGCTTAAAATTAAGTTTTAAAGTTTTTTTATTTTAATTGAAATTTTGTTTTTCCTAGACCTTTGCGGTAATATCATGTGACATAAAAAATTGTAACTACCACAATTTTATTCTCTAGGGTGTCTGCTTTCAGAAAATATATAATGTTTGAGGGTTTTATGTAATCTTCAGGCCTAAAATGATTTTTTAAATGTGTGCAAAAAAAGTCTCGCTGTGAAAGGGTTAAAGGATAAGTTCACCTTCAAGAACATGTTACATGTTCAACCCGTAAGATTTGTTAGTTAAAAAAAGAACTGGCTCCAAACTTTTTTAGCTGGCTTCTAGATTCAAAGCAAATTTGTCAAGCCCTGACATAATAGATGTTCAAATCCATGCTCACTCTATCCAAAAAAAATAAGTTTGCCTTTAGTTATACTTTTAATTAGTTATACTTTTAACCACCTGCCCATAGTACATTTACAGTGGGTGAGTGGCAGCTCCAGGCTGAGCCACATATTGGTACGTCGCTCAGCATTTGCTCTCTGGCATGCCCCCCGGGGCGAGCAGCAGAGCGATCCCGTGACTGCTGTGTCCGGTAGTGGCTCACAGCCGGGGTATTATGTGATCGCAATGACCAATTGTAGTGATTACATGTAAGGAGAACTATCCTAAATGGAAGGCATTCATGACAGCTTGGTTACTATTGTGTTTGGCCTACAACTATTACATGGCACCTGGGCAAATCGCATCACCCTATACCATGTGATTATCTGTGGCCAATCACTGCATTACAATAGTAAGCAAGTTCTCATGAATGAAAGCCATTCATGACTGTTAAAACTATTGCTTATAACATTATTATGCCCTATGGGCAAGGTAAAATGTGTTAGATGGGGGTGGCTTTGAATAAAGCCAGCTATGGCTGCTTTTACCTGTTTACTAATGGCTGTGCTAGGTGTTTGGGACATTTCTCTATGCTGATCACACTAGTTTGACACAGTATGCACTGTTGACAAACCCTTGAAATTGTGTCATGCTTATTGCACAGTTGTTTGGTCTGATTGTTTAGTGGACTGGGTAAAGGACAAGACTTACCATTGTCTGGTCTCTATAGATCAATCTAAGCAATGTTCAGACTAATATCAGGCTATAACAAGACACTGGTCACCGCCCACACCCATAACTGGCCTTCACAGTAAGGAGCACATGGAGGGCATATACATACAAGAAAAAGACAATTCCATAGCTCAACTCACCAACCAGTCTGCTGACCAACCAAATTTACCTGTCTAACCGTATGTTAAAGGCAGGGGTTTAGTTAGCACACATTTGCAAACGCATGTGAAAGCTGCAAGGCCTCGTCGAGGCACCCTGTATTACTTGCAGTCCTAACACTAAATTTATAAGTGTCTCCACAGTGGAAGCACATGCATTGAATGGATAGGTGTGAGACAGGTGAGCCAGGAGGCCGCCCTAGCCCCCTTAAAGGGACAGGACACACACTGGACACCCAGCAATAGCAGCAGAGGCGTCCAGTGTGTCCCCGACCCAAATATACAAACGGTAACAAGACACTGGTCACCGCCCACACCCATAACTGGCCTTCACAGTAAGGAGCACATGGAGGGCATATACATACAAGAAAAAGACAATTCCATAGCTCAACTCACCAACCAGTCTGCTGACCAACCAAATTTACCTGTCTAACCGTATGTTAAAGGCAGGGGTTTAGTTAGCACACATTTGCAAACGCATGTGAAAGCTGCAAGGCCTCGTCAAGGCACCCTGTATTACTTGCAGTCCTAACACTAAATTTATAAGTGTCTCCACAGTGGAAGCACATGCATTGAATGGATAGGTGTGAGACAGGTGAGCCAGGAGGCCGCCCTAGCCCCCTTAAAGGGACAGGACACACACTGGACACCCAGCAATAGCAGCAGAGGCGTCCAGTGTGTCCCCGACCCAAATATACAAACGTTTGTTTGTATATTTGCGTTTGCAAATGTGTGCTAACTAAACCCCTGCCTTTAACATACGGTTAGACAGGTACATTTGGTTGGTCAGCAGACTGGTTGGTGAGTTGAGCTATGGAATTGTCTTTTTCTTGTATGTATATGCCCTCCATGTGCTCCTTACTGTGAAGGCCAGTTATGGGTGTGGGCGGTGACCAGTGTCTTGTTACCGTTTGTATATTTGGGTCGGGGACACACTGGACGCCTCTGCTGCTATTGCTGGGTGTCCAGTGTGTGTCCTGTCCCTTTAAGGGGGCTAGGGCGGCCTCCTGGCTCACCTGTCTCACACCTATCCATTCAATGCATGTGCTTCCACTGTGGAGACACTTATAAATTTAGTGTTAGGACTGCAAGTAATACAGGGTGCCTTGACGAGGCCTTGCAGCTTTCACATGCGTTTGCAAATGTGTGCTAACTAAACCCCTGCCTTTAACATACGGTTAGACAGGTAAATTTGGTTGGTCAGCAGACTGGTTGGTGAGTTGAGCTATGGAATTGTCTTTTTCTTGTAATATCAGGCTATGCATGCTGGAAATATTGTTCTGCAGTGTAGCCCTAATAAATTTCCATAAGGAAAGACAGAACATTGTTTAAATGCATGTGATATACAGGTTAACCACAGATGTTTGTAAGAGAATGTAGTAAAACAAATAATGTGTGGCGTTTGCAGAAGGTGTGTACGAACGATAGCACAATTTTGCAGCTGTATATTTAGCTATGAATTGTTCACACTAGAGTACTTCTACGGCTCTTGGCTGCATTCTCCAGTACAGACAAAGTGAATATACAAAATCTCTTTGTCAAATGTGCACCTCTGCATTACAGTGTGGTGCAGAGAAAAGTCCTGCCAGCTGCATTTTTTTAGATTATATTGTTTACCTAATCCATATTTTCCAGGTATTTTGTTGTGCTTGTAGTTCAAGGGTGGGTGATGTCACCTGATATTTTTATTTGACCTTTTAGTAATTGATGTAGCTTGTGATGTAATATGCTGCATGAATAAGGTTGGGTTTGTTCAAAATATGTATTGCTGGCTGCATCCATTCTAAAGCCTAGTACACATGATCAGAAACTCATACAAAAAATACCGCTTTTCGTAGCAATCATACAAAATGCTCGGAGACTAAGGCAGTGCTATAGGAAGTGTCCGGAGAGTGCAAACCTGCTATAGGAGTGATTTGAGACTGGGGAAATGTTTCAGGAGAGTCATTGACTTGATGCATGTTACATCAGGCCACTAGAGATGGCTGCCTTTACAGCCCCACTCACCCTTACATGTTTGTGCCCCCTACAGCCCCCTCAAAGTGTAACTAATCCCACCAATAAAGCAGAACTATATTCAGCTCCTCCAGCAATGCGGTGTCCATAAGAACCCTTGCCAGCCGCTGAAATCTTTGACCAGCCTGGTTCTGAGTTCCAATCTTAGCCATTTTAATATGCAGTGATTTGGGCTCAGTGCAAATTGCAAACAAGAAGGTAAGAATTGCAGAAGAGTCATAATGTTGGGGGAAGTTATCAAAATTGGAGTAGACAGAATCTGGAGCAGCAGGGCATGGCACCCAATCAGCTTCTGTCTTTCATTTTCATAGCTTAACTAAACAAGCTGAAGATAGAAGTTGATTGGGCAGCTGTGCATGGCAACCAGATTTTGTCTGCTCTAGTTTTAATAAATTCCCCTCTGTCTCTTATGCATTAAAAATCCTGCTTGTTCACAAATATTTATCATGTTAAATTCCACTTTAACTGTTTTCCAAACCAGTAACATTCAAGTTACTAGTGTGCTTGTGTTAAGCTCTCTACGTAGCTGTCAAGCCATCAAATGATAACGTGCAGCACCATGGAAACTGCAGATCAAACAGAGGCTAAGATGGAAACCTTCTTGGTTGTAAATGATATTCTTATTATACAGGATTTATATAGTGCCAACATTGAGGGCAGACAGTACAGATACAATTCAATACAGGAGAAATCAGAGGTCCCTGCTCGTTACAGCTTACAGTCTAGAAATAGACAGGTTTAGTTTTGTTTCAGTTTGCTGGATTTTGTAAGCACCAAAAAAAGACCATTTTCTACAGGGGCCACAGGTTAGGCACTACAAGTGCCAAAAGTAATTAGTCTGGACAGTGTGCAGGAGCCTGAAATTGCACCTGTGATCCACCAATCGTGGGTGCAATGCTTTGTATAAAAAAAATACACACCTTTTTTTTTTTTTTTTTTTTTTTTTGCAAAAATATGTGCATTTATTATTATTATTTTTTTATTTTTTTTGTGTGCATTAAAGCCAACAGTCTTTTATTATATTTTTTTGCACTCCTTGAAGATCTACCAGTTTTTTTTTTTTCTTTAAACCATCTATCGTACTCTACATTTTATCATGAGCATACCCAACCTGTATATTTTTTCTTAGGAAGGCTCTGGGCAAGTTCACTTTTGCATTTGACACACTTTTCTGCTTCTGAGAAGTTCATTGTGAGATGTTATAATATTTGGTGTTTTCTTAGCATGGAGATTCCTTTTTAAATCACCATGGATTGCTCTTTTTCTAATGAAGTTCTGTTGCTTTTCTCCTTTTTGATACTAAAAAGGTTTTCAATCTTTGGGCCTCAACATAATCACAAAGAGACAAAATGTGTTTGCTTTTTGGCGCAAGTTCTATGATTCAGTTTTTCCTGTTGAGGTTGTTGCTTTTTTGGATTAAAATGCCTCACTTCTGTGACCTCCAGACAGAGTTGTGCTGAATGCAGAATGATGTAGCTCTTGTTCCAGTGCAACCAGTACAGTAAGCTATTTATGAGCCAGCTGTTGTGCGGGATTGCAGCTGCACAGTGGGTTAGCTGACTGCCAGGCACTCTTGTGTGTTGATCACCATTTAGGCCTCCAGACATAGTGGTGAAGATGGCTATCTTAGAAGCCCTTGACCTTAAGTTACCCATGGACATTGGACAGTGCTTGCCAGGCACACACGGCCAACGTTTATATAAAATAGAATTCCATAAACATTATTAATCTTTATCAAAATTTTTTTTTTTGCAAATTACAACATTGAATACCAGATAGTATTGACTGCAGGCATTGATTGCATGTTCATTTTATGACAGAAAAATAGGTATGATAGATAATTTTTTCATTTGAAGCAGTATGGACAAAATAAGCTTAGTTGGACATTTTCACTTGGAGAAATATGGTGGCTGTCAACGTCGATTTTCTGTATGTGTCAACGCTGCGCTCAGTGCCAATTCAAACACCAAAAATCGTACATTAGGGAGCTGCTTGCAAAATATCCAAATACAAAGATATCCAGATACTTAAGGCAAAGGCTTCATGTACACGGGACGTTTTTACAACCTCTCCTGAATGATTTAACTTGACAGTAACCCACGTTTAAAACGTCCGTTTTGCCGTGTTTACATGCCACGTTTGGCGGCGTTTTGCTGCGTTTGCGTTTAGAAGCGCTTCTAAAGAAAAAAAATATATATTTTTTTTAAATGGCCAAAAACAAAAAAAGCCTATAAACGAAACGCGTTTAGACGCTTCTTTTGGCGTCTAAAACGTCAGAAAACTTCGGCGTCTGAACTCATTTTTTTGCCTTCAAAAAAAGGCCTATGACCGCAACTGCTAAAAACGACAGTAAACGAACCTGTGTACATCATGTACACATAGGATAACATTGAATGAGTTCAGGGGCAGTTGAACAAAAAGTGTCCAACTGCCTCTGAACGTCCGTTTAGCAGTGTACATGGGGCCTAAGTTTACATATTTGCGTTTCTGTGCTGCATCTTTATACTTTAACTACAAGTTTTCTTTACCCCAGAGACCATTTAATATAGATGCTGTTTTTTGGCCACATGCAGATGAGCAATGTCAGGTTTTTTTACTCTTCCTCTATTTTATATTGCCAATGTTTTTTACATTTGTTTTATAGCACTAGCTGATTTCAAAAAGCTTGTAAGGCTTTATGCACATAACCATACAGGGACCGTACAACATTGACATTCCCAAGAACCACTGTTGCCATGTACAGCTAACCATTGAGATGCATTAGAAGAGGCGGCCATACACCGTTGTATTGGGGGTTGCATAAACCACCCACATGTGCACTGACGTATGCTCCAAACACAAATTATGTGTGCATTCAGAGCATGCATCAGTGCACATGTGGGTGCCTTACGCAGCCCCGGAGCACAACAGCTGCCTCTTCTAATGCATCTCAGTGGGATGCTGTACGGCCATGTGCAAAATGCCGAAAGAAAATTCACTATGGTTTTTATTTGCATATGAAGTTTGTGGTAATGCAAGACAATCTGCTGACATGCAACTGTAAGAAATCCACTAGGAATTAACCATCATTATGTTCTAATGTTGTACCAAAATCCTAGAGGCATGCACACTCAAGGGCAAAATTTGGTCACAAGCCAGTCAACCAGCCACTATGCGTTTGGTTTGTGTAACGAAATCTGAACACCTGTAGGAAATCACACAAACATGAGGACAAGGTACAAACTCTATGCAGGCATTGTTGTGCTGAGAATCGATCCTGATGCAGCAAGGTCATAGTGACAATCAATAAATTGCCAAACGTTCCATTAATATAAGAAATGTTTTCAAAAACAAAAGTTAACTGCAGCGTTCACTGCATAGGCTTTAACCTTGCAGACTTTCATTCTGCACTAAAGTGTGTTAGATCATCTTTTATATGGGCATTTCACTTAGTAAAAGTTCATATCATATTTCACATTCGACAAAGCTTGAATAATGTAAAATACTTCCGTTTCCAGGCACACACTGGGAGTTTCTGAACTTTTGTTTACCTACATTGTTATTTGGCAGACAATACTTTTCTTTTTTTCAAAAAATGGCAGAGGGCCAGGGAAGAGAGAGCAGTACAGCTTTTTCTTCATGCTAACGGATTAGTGGTGGACACTTGAGATTTGGTTTAGCCATATAAAATAGTAAAAAATGATATAAATTTTGATTTATAAAGAAGGATTCAATTTTAGAGGGTTTTTGCAATACCTACTGCAAATCCCTACGTTAATTTTATTTGTATTTTATTTTTATTTCGAAGGTACCTGCATAAATTGCCAGCACAATACCAATAGCAAATTAATGTGCAACTCCTTCTGTGTGGCCCCTTTTTTCCACAGGACCAGTAACATAGCCTCTTTATAGGTACCATTAAATCTAATTGGACAGAATTAGGCTGACTGTAGATGAGTGGATATCTCCCTGAGATGGGCAAGGCAGAGAGATGCCCACTTTTGAATCATTGCGTGTTAGATTTGCAATGGTATGTGCATGTATGCTCCAGCTTGCTCACAAAATCTCCCTGTGCAATAATGAGGGCTTCTGACTGCCAATTAGCAAATCCAGTATGTCCCTTATTATGACCTTATTATCACAACAGATATTCAAAACCAGGATCATCACTTGCTTTTCTCATGTAATATATGGTATAGCAGCCATACATGTTAAGATTTCTCTCACCCAGCTCCATGTGCTGAAATGAAGAAATGTGTACATTCCCCCATCCATTCTAAGCAACGTGGATGCTGGAATCTTTGCTGCTGTTATTGTATTCTGATATCAGAATACCAAAACAATGACCATCTATCAATGACATCTGATTGCAGTTGCTGAAAATTTTTCGTTATGCCCTTTGGATTTTCAGATCAAAGTTGTCAAGCCAGTTGCTGTTGTCAGGGCCACCAACAGCTCGAACTTTGGCCAAATTGGGCGAAAGAGATGTATATAGCCAGCATAAGTCTAGTGAGCAAGCCTAAAACCCAACATTTAGCCAATTTTTTCCAAGTTTGGATGGAGTTAGGAAAGATTCAGAAAGTCTTCTATCAGTTTTTTATCAGTGTGTGACTGTACTGAGTAGATTTTGTAACACTAGGGACATAATTGATGAGCATGGTGGTCACTTGGACAGGAAACCATTGATAATAAGCCTTCTTTATGTTATTGTTGCTAGTCGTGTCCTCATTAGAGAGATCTCTTAAATGGAGACACGGGTAGCAATAAAACCTGACAAAGGGTTTAAAAATTAATTTTTCAGCTTCAGTCGAGCTTACAGTATATCTAAAGCTAAAACTTTTTTTTTAAGGGAACTAGGTAATGGTAAAACCCCAGACAATTTTTTAATTTTTTAAAATTTTTTCTTGTCTGTGTACCTGTGGAGGGTTTTTGCTTTGCTTCCTGTTTCAAGTTGCAACAGGAAGTCAGAGGAGATAAGCATATCCACTCCAAAGTAAGCAATGTTTTAGCTGTCACTGGAAAAACTGTCCCCTTTGGAAAAGTTCCCCTTCACTTCTGACACAGCCTTTTTGCTCACTATTTATCCTGTTGACAATGGTCAGGAGGTAAAATAGGATTTATCACACCAGCAGGACACAGAAATAAAGCCCTGAGAAATGTTCTAAACATTTCCTACTCTATCCAAAACAAGGTAACAAAGAATACATCAAACCTGTGCTTTACCCATGCCTGAGGGAAACGACTAGTTTTCTTTATTATCAAATATTCATCTTTCCTTTGCTCTCCCGCTGCTCCATTCAGCGGGAGAGATCCGATGCTTACGAGGTGATTACCGTCAGCTTTCCTTCATTAACGGTTTCCTAAAGGTGGTCGATGAAGGAGAAGTTGACAGTAATGACGGCACATGTATCGGCATCAGAGTTCTTTTTAATCACTCTGCTGAAGCATGGGAAAGAAAGCACCTCTGTTTACAAATATAACAGATTTTAGCAGTTATCCCAGCACTGGACTTTGTTCCTACTTGGTTTAGAGCTGCACGATTAATCGTCAAGAATCGTTATCACGATCTTGACTAAAGTGTTAACTAATTCTTTCTATACAAAGAATTCTCTTTGCTCTTCTGAAGCCATAGCCGTCAAAAGAAATGAAGACAAAACTTGGCAGTCTGCCAAGAATCAAAACATTCTTTATCAGTTGAACTTAAGTATAAGGCCCCTTTCACGCTGGGGCGGTTTGCAGGCGCTATTTCTGACATTTGTTGGTTTCAAGATAAAAATGTTTTTTTTTTTTTGCTAGAAAATTACTTAGAACACCCAAACATTATATATATATATATATATATATATATATATATATAATTTTTTTTAGTGGACACCCGAGAGAATAAAATGGTGGTTGTGCAGCCGTCTTTCAAATGCAATTTTTTTGGAAAAAATTACTTTAATGAATTTAATAAAAAAAACTAACCAGTAAAGATAGCCCATTTTTCTTTGTATAATGTGCAAGATTTTACGTTGCGAGAATCATGAGAGAATCGTGATCTTTTTATTCTAAGCAAAATAATCGTGATTCTCATTTTGGCCGGAATCGTGCAGCTCTAACTTGGTTACCGATCACATGGAAAATAGAGACTGAATTTAAAACGGGATCACTCCCATTGGTACTGTGCTTGTTTCTGTTGCCATTTATAATTATATACTTGTCATAATTTCCTTTCCTGGTGCCTATTAATGGCAACATACAAATGGTTGGTGTTAGGATGAACACTGGAGCGGGCAGAATCAAAATGACTTTGGGATTCCTGTAACAGTCTTAGCCTTTGTCGACTTTATGAACATGGCCTGAGAGCCTCTCCAACCTCTTCTAAAACCTTTCCTTGGATGATAGGATCTTGCATCTCTTATTTCTTTGGTGTAATGTGTTTCTGGGAGGAAACCCTTTCCTCCTTTTATCCTAAGGAGTTAGCCCACTTTTTCCTCCAATAGCTCTGTTGATGGCTTTCTCCAGGTTGTCACCAAAAAGCGTGTTGCCATCTTAAGGTGTGCAACATCAGATCCTAAACCTTAGAGGAGGGGTGCCTTCTTTACAGTTAACTGCGTACAGCATAGCCCTGACAGTACAACAAATTCAGTTAAAGGAGTTGTAAAGGCAGGAGGTTTTTTATCTGAATGCATTCTGTGCATTCAGATAAAAAACCTTCTGTGTGTAGCAGCCCCCCCAGCACCCCCAATGACCTACCTGACCTCCTCCTCTCTCCAACAATGTCCATGATCCCCTCAGCCATCCTGTACACTCCTCCTGATTGGCTGAGACAGAGCAGCGGCGTTTTGGCTCCAGTGGCTGTCAGTCAGCCAGCCAATCAGGGGAGAGGGGGGCAGGGCCAGGTCTGGGCTCCGTGTCTGAATGGATACATGGAGCTATGACTCAGCTTGGGTGACAACCTGTAACAAGCTACTGGCTGAGGGGCACTCAAAGGAGGGAGGGACTAGGAGCAACAGAGAGGGACCCGAGAAGAGGCGGATCCAAGCTGCTCTGTGCAAAAACAACTGCACAGAGGAAGTAAGTATAACATGTTTGGTATTTTTTTTTTTTTTTAAAGCAAGCCTTTACAATCACTTTAATTAGAGGCTTGGCTATAAAATTGGATGCAAGCTTTAAAGCGGTATTAAACCCAAAACCAAAAATGTAATACAATTTTCATTTTTGAGCCCCCCCCCTATATGTTTTCACCTGATGATCTGGCCAGTAACACACCACCTGTATTTGAGTGCCCCCCACTCTATATTAATGAGCACAGAGGAACCTTTGGACAGCAGTTTTGTTAATCTGAGGGCAGGGGAGTGTTAGGCATACTAACAGATTTAAATACACTAACAAATTAAGTCCAAATCCAGCTAATACTTTACAACAAACCGTTTTTCTCCTTTTTGGCCCCTTTCAGACAGAGCGGAATTCGTCAAGCGTATCCACCTGCTCAATGGGGGAGCTCTCCGCTGAGCAGGTAGATGACAGGCCTGTGTCTGCTCCACTATGCAGACTGGACATGGACGCAGCCCGCTTTTTTCTATGGGGCAATCAGATGGACCATCCGACTCTCATCCGATCCGCCGAATGGATGGGGAACTTATCCCCATCTGTCTGTTCTTAGCTGACCGGGTCAGATGCCAGTGGGTGTCAGTGGACACATGTCCGCTGGCAGCCGCCGTTCCATTAAGAACCCAGGGGGGTTCCGATCGGGTCCCTCTGTAAAACGGACAGGCGTACCCAATTGGTCCGCTGGTGTGAAAGAGGCTATTGGGTAAATGTTTTACATAAAAGCTGATCATTGTAAGCACTCCTGCCAGTGTTAAATGATTTGTCTCATCCCTAAAAATGATAAATCTGGGAAGAGGGCTTGTTATTTTGAAAAACAACAAACATACTGGCTGGATCACATTTAAGAATTGGTAAGCTGCAATATAATACATGTTTGCTTTTTGGTTTAATACTGCTTAAAAAAAAAAAAAAAAAAGTCTCCCGAAGGGTAATGTCATAATGTGCTAGTATACACCGCATGCTAGCACATTATGACAGACTTACCTGTGAAACAGAGCCCCCCCAGCGGCATGCTGTCACAGCTGACAGGGAATCCATCTTCACTAGGTCCTCCAGGTTCGTGGGCTCTGGCTATTTGAATTGCCAAGCCACAGTTACGTCGCTCCCGCGCATGCCGTCCAGTGAGAGCACAGTGCGCATGCGCCAGTGATGTCACCGTTTGCTTCACATGCAAATATCTCCTAAACAGTACATGTTTAGGCAATATTTACTGTACCTACAAGTAAGCCTTATTATATGCTTACCTGTAGGTACAAAGCAACAGAGGGAGTTTACGCCCACTTTAACTCATCTAGTGCTGTGGTAATTTGAGCTAGGTCTATGTCCTATTTTAGTGCAGACTCACAATTATCCATGTCCTTATTGCTCTTGAAATGTTCACGTCATCACTGGCCTGCATGCTGCCCCTGCCACCTGATAAATTCTTTTAACATCCTGAGTAGTAGTCCTAGCCAGTGTCATTATAGTTACATCTACAACTGGAAGGAACATCATACAGGAAGAGGGGAAATATAGTTATTCTGTTTTGCCCTGTATGAGCAAAGTATGTGTTCCATGTAAGCAAACTGACATGGGGTTGTGATGGCACTTATTGTTTCCTAGAACAGCTTATGTCATGATAGTTCCTTGGAGGCATCCTATATGGTGGTTCACTTTTCCTTTTATGATGTTGAAGACCGCTTTTGAACAGTGGTCCTTTCTTTTTGCATTCAGTCTACGTAGTAAAGAATGTTAGGGCTGGTTCACATCTTAATGTCTGCATTCTGGATGCATTTCTGCTTTTGCCTTTTTTTCCCCTCTTTCTTTCCTTCATCTCTATTGAGGACATGTGCTTTTTGCCACGTTCCAGATTCTACCATGCAGAAAAAATGCATAATGTTCTACATTTGTTGACTACACTGCATTGGAGTGAACATGTTCCACATTTGTTAACTACACTGCACTGGTGTGAACATGTTCCACATTTGTTGAAGGTACTGCTCTGGTGTGAACTAGGGCTATTGGAATCCATGTTAAACACTGTCCATGTGTTTTTTGATGTATGATAAAAACTCCCTGGACTACATCTGGTGTGAACCCAACCCAAGGCAGCCCAACGATGGGTTGCAGGAAAGAAATTTGCATGATTTCCCCGTCAACACACACTGACAGGGGAATCCCTCCTGCTGAGCAATTGTCTTCCCCCGAGGCGGGGTTAGGCAGGGGAAGCCATCCCTGCCGGGAGAAGACATTGATTATTGCTAGCGGCTATAGCAGCCGATTGCGATAATCGAAAGTGAATCCAGCAGACTGGTTGTACCCAAGTTGATCAATCCATCAACTTGGACATTCTTCCTGTCCATTAATGGTTCAAATTTCAGCCGGTTTTTACTGAATCAGCTGAGATTCGAACAGTGTATGGCCGGCCTTACTGTCTAGTCAATTTTCAATTTCTGTATTTGAACAGTCACTATACTCTACTGACTTATCCAGTGTCTTTCTTCTCATTTCAGAACTGGCTGGATCCTGCAAAGGAAATTAAGAGGCAAATTAGAAGTAAGTGTTTTCTATTTTAATTCCCGGCATATAAACCTTTTCTTTTTTCTTTTTTTGTACAGTAGTATTTGTTTATAAACTAATGGATAATTTCACTTGGATATGACTTTATTCCAGTGATCCTAGAATGATGTGTGATGTGGTAATAACACTTTGTAACATTTTTTTTTTCTGTTGGATTTTATATGTGGCATATTTAAAGATAACCGATACTTTGAATTATGTTGTAGACATCATTTTTTGTGCTTAAATGTGAAATCTTTTCTTAGATCGGGGGTTTTCAAACTACAGCCAGTGGGCCACATCCAGGCTACTACAGGATTTTTTATGTCCCCCAGTTGGGGTCAATGGCCTATCCCTTTGCACAGATTGACAATTCAGATCATCAGAGGCTGCCTTTGGTCTCTGCTTCCACCTAATGTATAAGGGGACTATGATGGGGAACCCAACGCAAGGAGTCTAATGGGGACCCTGATGTAAGTGGGGATTCTAATAGAGACCCTGATGTAAGGGGGACCCTGATGTGATGGAGAACACATTAATTTATAAAAGTAAATTTTTATGGTCCGAAAATATTTGTAAAATATAAAATGTGGCCCTTCTACTAAAATGTTTGGAGACCCCTGCTATAGATGACTGCTATCACACCTTCATACCTTTCCCATCTATATAGATGAGATTGAGGTTAATATTTCTAGCTGTTATTTCAGAGGTGTACTTATTTTGGGATCGTCATACACATACAAAAAGAAAAGTTTACGGTCTAGAAATAAGGTCCAGCCTTTTTGCCCTTAAAGTGGATGTAAACCCGAAAAACGTGTTTTTTTTTTTTTTTTGTGTTTTTTTTATATATATATATATATATCTATATATATATATCTATATATATATAGATATATATATCATACTGTAGAGTATAAGATTTCCTATCATTTGAGTCCAGTCTTGCCACACAGAGTTAATCCATCTCTGAGCAATCCTCTTTTATTGTTCAGTGAGACAATTCTTGACAAACTGAGAAGAACTTTGTCAAATCCTCCCCCTTGCTGTGAGTGACAGGTGATTTACATCTCATGCACTAGCCTAAGACATGCAGTATTTTTAAATTCCCTCCCCCACTCCTTTCTTCTGCAGCTCTGCAAGGATTGGCTGTTCCACACCTCAGCATGATTTGGCATGCTGAAGTCATGTGGTTACTTTCCTGTCTTTTCACTGGATGTTAGAGATCATAGCAGAAGTTCAGTTAGAAATACACAGGAGAAAATGCATATTGACAAGGGGAGTGTAGAGGTGGGCGGGGAGTCTTCTGACATCACGACTCCACCCACTGAGCTCCAGACAACAGACCCACCCACAGAATCTGCAGTTTTTCGGGTCTAATAACAGACAGAGGGGAGACATTTGACAGGTAAAGATACATCCAAGAGGCATGTATATCCTTATAGATAACCCCTATGGCAGTAGTTTAGAAAGGATGACGTTGGGTTTACATCCACTTTAAATTCATTTGCATTGCTGTTTGCCCTTTATTATATATCTTTTGGTTTTTGAGGTTTGCTTGTCCTTTACTGACCATAAAGTATTTAAGGCAGTACATGGATGTTTTGATTTTCTTTTCTGCATCCACAGGTACATTGGGGGGCATTCCTCCTGCAGAGCTATCCGCATGCCGACCAGCCGCTCGGCTGTGCGAATCGCTGTCATGATACGTCGGTACCATTGACGGGCACTAGCGCGCCCCCTGCTCGCCCCCCGAGTCTATGCGGGTGCCCGGTGGTCTCGATCACCATCGGGCTCCTGCAATGGCTCGGGTCACACGCGGAGAAACCCGGAACTGTGTGTGTAAACAGTTTCTGGTTCTCTGAGGGGAGAACTGACAGATCCTCTGTTCATACAGAGTATGAACAGAAGATCTGTTAGTTTCCCTGCACGGTCCACATCCCCCTTCAGTTAGAACACTTCCTAGGACACACATTAACCCCTTCACTGCCCCCTAGTGTTAACTCCTTCACTGCCAGTGACATTTTTACAGTAATCAATGCATTTTTAATCGCACTGATCGCTGTATTAATGCCAGTGGTTCCAAAAATGTGTCAAAATTGTCTGACGTGTCCGCCATAATGTCGCAGTCACAATAAAAATCCCTGATCGCCGCCATTACTAGTAAAAAAAAAAAAAAAAAATTCATAAAAATGCCATAAAACGACCCCCTATTTTGTAGACGCTAAAACTTTTGTGCAAACCAATCAATATACGCTTATTGCGATATATTTTATTTATTTTTTTTACCAAAAATATGTAGAAGAATACGTATCGGACTAAACTGAGGGGGAAAAAAAATGTTTTTTATATATTTTTTGGGGATATTTTTTATCGCAAAAAGTAAAAAATTATGGTTTTTATTTCAAAATTGTCGCTTTTTTTTGTTTATAGCGCAAAAAATAAAAACCGCAGAAGTGATCAAATACCACCAAAAGAAAGCTTTATTTGTGGGGAAAAAAGGACGTTGATTTTGTTTGGGAGCTACATCGCACGACCACGCAATTGTCAGTTAAAGCGACGCAGTGCCGAATCGCAAAAAGTGCTCTGCTCTTTGGCCAGCCAAATGGTCTGGGGCTGAAGTGGCTATTGTGTTCTCCTGGCAAGGGGGCATGGGGAGCTGTCCCTGCCGGGAGAACACTTAATTATTGCTAGCAGCTATAGCCACTACCAATAATCGCATTCTAGAAATCGAACATGCTAGTTGTACCCAAGTTTATCCATCCATCGACTTGGGGACAGTCAGCCTTTCTATAGGCTGTTCGAATCTCGGCCGATCCCTGCTGAACCGGCTGAGATTTGATCCATCTATGGCAGGTTTTAGTAATACCAATGGATCAATTTGTTAAAGCAAAAGAGAGATGATGAAGAGCTAAAAAATTATTTTCTACTTTACAGGCATCATAATGATTGATTGTTGCTCAATATAAAGTACTGCACTTTTTATATTGATGTTTATCTTGTTTAAGAAATCTAGTATAATGTAGAGATGGTCATTGTATTAGGAAACCGATTGAGAGGAAAACCTTCATACTTTCTTGGTTCATGATATACTTGATTTAAATAAAAACATAGCAGTGCTAAGTCCTGTGTAAGTAACTCACACAGTGCGTTTTACAGCCGCTTTTATCAACGTCAAACGTTTTTTTACACCTTTTAAACGCCTCTTCATGTTATTGTATGTGTTCATGTACACATAGGCTTTTAGTGGCATAGAAATTTTCAAGCTGCAAAAAAAACCCAGGGCCAGTGCATTGTGGAGCAGCAGCGTTACAGCTGTAAAAACGCCTGATGTGGCTAAACGCGTGTTAACGCTGTATACAGCGTTAGGCCATGTCAGCCATTTTTAGGCTGTAGTAATTGGATTTGGGAGTGGAAAAAAGAAAAGGTCAGAGAAACGCTGCTAAATGATAATGCGGCTAAATGCGCTTTACCACCAATGCAAAACGCTTCTAAAAGCAGGTTTTTACTGCTGCTTATCTGGTGTCAGTACTGGCTTTATGGCTCCTTTTTTTTTTTTTAACACCCTATGTGCATAAGGCCTTACTTTTTTACATTCTGGTTGAGAGATCGTAAAGGACAACTGCACCTGTACATTAAGCATGCATGCTGTGACCCCCTGCAAAATTTAGCTTGCTCATAGGAATGAATGGGATTGGACGTTTTTGTTGAGAATGCTGTGTATTGCCAGGCAGGGCTGCATAGAGAAGGTCGCTGGAACAAGGAGAAAGGTAAATATTTTACGAAGTGGGCTGCAGTCAGGGGGTTCAGGGATAAATTGAAGGAAAACTGTACAAAAAGCCAGTAGAGCTGCACAATTCTGGCCAAAATGAGAATCACGATTTTTTTGCTTAGAATTAAAAGATTATGATTCTCACGACATAAAATCTTTCACATTATACAAAAAATGGGCTAACTTTACTGGTTTAGTTTTTTTTTTAATTCATTAATGTAATTTTTTCCCAAAAAATTGCATTTGAAAGATCACTGCGCAAATACAGTATGACATAAAATATTGCAACAACCACCATTTTATTCTCTAGAGTGTCTACTAAAAAAAAAATATATAATGTTTGGGGGTTCTAAGTAATTTTCTAGCAAAAAAAATGATTTTAACTTGAAACCAACAAATGTCAGAAAAAGGTTTAGTGTTTAAGTGGTTAAACTTTTTTTTCACTTACACACAAAGTCTATTCCATTGACAAATTGTTACAATATTTATACTTAAGTTCAATTGATAAAGAATATTGTGATTCTCGGCAGACTGCCCGTTTTTTTCGTTCCTTAGGCCCCTTTCACACGGGGCTGTCCGTTTTTACTCCTCTGCTTGCTCAGCGGGGATCGCTCCGTTGATCCCCGCTGAGACGGCGGGTGACAAGTCCGTCTCTGCACTCTGTGCATGGATGGACCTGTCAGAGAGACCGCTCTCCTCTATGGGGGGGGATCGGATGATTACGGACCGTCTGTCAGTTTTCATCCGATCCGCCAGACAGATGGAAAATAGGACATCCATCCGTCTGGATTTATCGGATCTGGGCAGATCAGATGTCGGATCTGGGCAGAGCAGATAGAGGTGTATGGAATGACCGTTCAGATCCGCCTGAAAAAAACTGACAAGGTGGATCTGAACGGTCCGCACATGTGAAAGGGGCCTTTCTTTTGACGGCTGTGGTTTCAGAAGAGCATAGAGAATTCCTTGCATAGCAAGAATCGTGAAACACTTTAGTCAAGATTGCAACGGAAAAAAATTGCGATAACGATTCTCGGTCATTGGCATTAGGCTATCTTCAGATAAAAAAAGACTGCATGGACATCGCTCTATGGAAACCCCCCCCCCCCCCCCAACACTCCCAGCTTGCCTTAGTTTTTTGCTAGTGTACTTAGGTGTTGAACCTGTTCCCTATACTGAAAGAAGCTTACCTACTTCCAGTGGCGGTTTTGTTTCTCACTTTCGTTACTATCGTTATGATTCTCCTATTAAGATTCTTGCTGCACCATCTGCAGCTTTCAGATTGGTTGACTTCTTGGCAGAGGCTTGGGGGACTGTACCTAGGCTGGCTCATAATGTTGCTGCAATGCACTGGATCATGCTGTAGGTGCTCCTCTTGGCACAGGAAGTAAGCCACGGGGTGCTTTACAAGTGTAGGACTATGGTCTGCTAATAGCAGAGCTGTGCCTGAAGAACTCTGTGGGGGTATAAACAGACTTGGGGGGCACACCCTAAAAATGTGTTTATATTCAAGATGGTGCTGCTATAAGACCAACAAACAGAACAAAATAGATTTTAGCGCACACATACAAAAATTACATTGAATACTGCAAGGCTATTTAAAACACCTGAACATATTGAAAAATATGGGGATTTGGTCACACTATATGGCCATACAGTGCTAAGCCCACTACTGCTTCAATGTACCTCTTTATCAGTGGTTCCTACACTAATCATAGAATGAAAGATCCTGCATCTCAACCATGGGAGACAAACTCCTCTTTATGGGAGAACTATAAGGAGGACTCCTATAACAGAGGTGGGCACTAATAAGGGGTAATGGGGGAGTGGGGTGATCCAACCCAAGGGATCTGGTCAGGACCCTCAACATACAGACTTGGGGGGGGGGCACACCCTACATTCAAGATGGTGCTGCTATAAGACCGGCAAACAGAACAAAATAGATTATAGCGCACACATACAAAAATGACATTGAATCTTGCAAGGCTATTTAAAACACCTGAACATATTCAAAAATATGGGGATTTGTTCACACCATGTGGCCATATTGCTAAGCCCACTACTGCATTTAAAGTACATTTTCCCTGTGGGGGTATGCCCATCATGGAGGACAAAGCCAGGATAGAATATATCTCCCCTTTAAACCAGTCTGCAAAGGCTTCAAGAGTGAGTACATGGCAAAAGCCCTTTAACCACTTCAGCCCCGGAAGATTTGGCTGCACAATGACCAGGCCATTTTTTTGCAATACGGCACTACGTCACTTTAACTGCTAATTGTGCGGTCGTGCGACGCTGTACCCAAACAAAATTGATGTCCTTTTTTCCCCCCACAAATAGAGGTTTCTTTTGGTGGTATTTGATCTCCTCTGCAGTTTTTATTTTTTGCACTATAAACAAAGGAGCGACAATTTTGAAAGACTATCTTTTACTTTTTGCTATAAAAAAAAATCCCAATTAAAAAAAACAAAAACAAAACAATTTTCCTCAGTTTTTAGGCCAATATTTATTCTTATACATATTTTTGGTTAAAAAAAATGCAATAAGTGTATATTGATTGGTTTGCGCAAAAGTTATAGTGTCTACAAAATAGGGGATAGATTTTTGTAATTTTTATTATTTTTTTTTAATTGTAATGGCAGTGATCAGCGATTTTTATCGGGACTGTGATATTGTGGTAGACTGATCGGACACTTTTGACATATTTTTGGGACAAGTGGCAATTATACAGCGATCAGTGCTATAAAAATGCACTGATTACTGTATAAATGTCACTGGCAGGGAAGGGATTAACTGTGTTCTCTAGTGTGTGTTCTGACTGTGGGGGCGGGGAGGTGGGACTGACTAGGAGGAGAGAGAGATTGGTGTTCAGACTTAGTATGAGCACACAATCTGTCTCCTCCCCCCTGAGGGAACCGAGATTTGTGTGTTTACACACACAGATCCCGTTTTCGCTTTGTCACGAGCGATAGCGGGTGCCCGGCTATCATAGCGCCCGCCGTGCACTCGCTCTGGCGGCACGCGCATGCCCCCTAGTGTTCAAAAAAGGTGAACCGACGTAAGGTACCGTTTTGCTTAGGGGTAGCCAACCTGCTGCAGTAAAACTGCGGCAGCTGGTCAGGAAGGGGTTAAACATTAATGCCAAGGTTGCCTTTTTATCTTCCTTTAGGGTGTTTGGGAGGCCAGTAATCACTCTACTGATGGTCACTGCTAGGAACCAGGAGCACCTGTTTAATTTTGAGTTTTGGCCATTTCTTTGTATTGTCATGCTTCTGCTCTTGCGTGGCCTACCCCTTGTAGTGCCTGGTCTGCCTCTTGGTGCAGAGGACTCCGTCGCTGGAGGAACTCCACTTTTCTTATGAACATTCTGGAACTCCATTCAGAAGTCATAGCACTCAGAAGAATTTGGATTTGATCCTCTCTTGAGCAGAACGGCGTATTCTGGCTCTGTCCATCCATTTTACAGGCGTGGAATTGTCAAGTGGACTTAGAGTCGTAAGCATCTGGATCTGGGGCAAAAGGCTCTGGAGGTGTTTCAAGCCCTTTGTCAGATTCAGATTTGACACCAAATTGTCACTAGGCCTATGGACTGTTGGGCCTTCACAGTGACTCAGTGGGATCAGTTCAGCCTGATCTTTGTCTTTCAGCCCCTCCAGATTATCCCTTGTCTGCTCTGCGGGATCCAGATGAAGGGCACTGCAGTGATTCTCACTGTACCAAATTTGCCCAGGAGGATGTGGTACTCGGACATACTTTGCCTCCTGGCAGACTCCATGTGGCCCCTTCTGGATTGTCCAGATCTTCTGTCCCAAGGGCCAGTGTCCCATCCTGCTTCTCCTTCACTGGCTATTGAAGCCATGGCCCTAAGAGACATGGGCCTATTGGACTCAATCATCCCTATCCTTTTGAAGGCTAGCCACTTCAGCCCCGGACCATTATGCTGCATAAGGACCAGAGGACTTTTTCCAATTTGGCACTGCATCGCTTTAACTGCTAATTGCGCGGTCATGCAATGCTGTATCCAAACGAAATTTGCGTCCTTTTCTTCCCACAAATAGAGCTTTCTTTTGATGGTATTTGATCACCTCTGCCGTTTTTATTTTTTGCGCTATAAACGGAAAAAGACCGAAAATTTTGAAAAAAAAAGATTTTTTTTTTTTTTCTACTTTTTGTTATAAAAAAAAAATCCAATAAACTCAATTTTAGTCATACATTTAGGCCAAAATGTATTCGGCCACATGTCTTTAGTAAAAAAAATGTCTAAGTGTATATTTATTGGTTTGCGCAAAAGTTATAGCGTCTACAAACTAGGGTACATTTTCTGGAATTTACACAGCTTTTAGTTTATGACTGCCTATGTCATTTCTTGAGGTGCTAAAATGGCAGGGCGGTACAAAACCCCCCCAAATGACCCCATTTTGGAAAGTAGACACCCCAAGGAAATTGCTGAGAGGCATATTGAGCCCATCGAATATTAATTTTTTTTGTCCCAAGTGATTGAATAATGACAAAAAAAAAAAAAATTACAAAAAGTTGTCACTAAATGATATATTGCTCACACAGGCCATGGGCATATGTGGAATTGCACCCCAAAATACATTTAGCTGCTTCTCCTGAGTATGGGGATACCACATTTGTGGGACTTTTTGGGAGCCTAGCCGCGTACGGGGCCCCGAAAACCAATCACCACCTTCAGGATTTCTAAGGGTGTAAATTTTTTATTTCACTCTTCACTGCCTATCACAGTTTCTGAGGCCATGGAATGCCCAGATGGCACAAACCCCCCCCAAATGACCCCATTTTGGAAAGTAGACACCCCAAGCTATTTGCTGAGAGGCATGGTGAGTATTTTGCAGCTCTCATTTGTTTTTGAAAATGAAGAAAGACAAGAAAAAAAATGTTTTTTTTCTTTTTTCAATTTTCAAAACTTTGTGACAAAAAGTGGGGTCTGCAAAATACTCACTATACCTCTCAGCAAATAGCTTGGAGTGTCTACTTTCCAAAATGGGGTCATTTTGGGGGGGTTTGTTCCACCTGGGCATTCCATGGCCTCCGAAACTGTGATAGGCAGTGAAGAGTGAAATCAAAAATTTACGCACTTAGAAAGCCTGAAGGCGGTGCTTGGTTTTTGGGGTCCTGTACGCGGCTAGGTTCCCAAAAAGTCTCACATGTGGTATCCCCGTACTCAGGAGAAGCAACAGAATGCATTTTGGGGTGTAATTTCACATATTCCTATGGCATGTTTGAGCAATATATCATTTAGTGACAACTTTGTGCAAAAAAAAAAATTTGTCTCTTTCCCGCAACTTGTGTCACAATATAAAATATTCCATGGACCCGACATGCCTCTCAGCAAATAGCTTGGGGTGTCTACTTTCCAAAATAGGGTAATTTGGGGGGATTTTGAACTGTCCTGGCATTTTATGCACAACATTTAGAAGCTTATATCACACATCACCCACTCTTCTAACCACTTGAAGACAAAGCCCCTTCTGACACTTTTTGTTTACATGAAAAAATTATTTTTTTTTGCAAGAAAATTACTTTGAACCCCCAAACATTATATATTTTTTTAAAGCAAATGCCCTACAGATTAAAATGGTGGGTGTTTCTTTTTTTTTTTCACACAGTATTTGCGCAGCGATTTTTCAAACGCATTTTTTGGGGAAAAAACACACTTTTTTAAATTTTAATGCACTAAAACACACTATATTGCCCAAATGTTTGATGAAATAAAAAAGATGATCTTAGGCCGAGCACATGGATACCAAACATGACATGCTTTAAAATTGCGCACAAACGTGCAGTGGCAACAAAATAAATACATTTTTAAAAGCCTTTAAAAGCCTTTACAGGTTACCACTTTAGATTTACAGAGGAGGTCTACTGCTAAACTTACTGCCCTCGATCTGACCTTCGCAGTGATACCTCACATGCATGGTGCAATTGCTGTTTACATTTGACGCCAGACCGATGCTTGCGTTCGCCTTAGCGCCAGAGCAGGGGGGGACAGGGGTGCTTTTTTTTTTTTTTTTTTTTTTTTTTTTTTTCTTTATTATTTTTTTGCTTTTTTATCTTATTTTTAAACTGTTCCTTTCATTTTTTTTTTTTTTTTAAATCATTTTTATTGTTATCTCAGGGAATGTAAATATCCCCTATGATAGCAATAGGTAGTGACAGGTACTCTTTTTTTATGAAAAAATTGGGGTCTATTAGACTCTAGATCTCTCCTCTGCCCTCAAAGCATCTGACCACACCAAGATCGGTGTGATAAAATGCTTCCCCAATTTCCCAATGGCGCTGTTTACATCCGGCGAAATCTAAGTCATAAAATGCTCGTAGCTTCCGGTTTCTTAGGCCATAGAGATGTTTGGAGCCACTCTGGTCTCTGATCAGCTCTATGGTCAGCTGGCTGAATCACCGGCTGCATTCTCAGGTTCCCTGTTGAGACAGGAGAGCCAGAGAAAAACATGGAAGATGGTGGGGGGGGCATTCCCTCCCACTGCTTGTAACAGCAGTCTAGAGGCTAATAAAACATTGCAGAATAGAATACAGTAAAAAAGAGCAGAACAATAGAAAGAGAATAGAGAGAGAGAGAACAATAAAACGACAACTATTTTTTTTTCTTATTTTTTTTGTGTTTTTTTTTTTTTACACTGTTTTTGTAACTGTAACTTTTATAACGGTAACCGGTTCCAGGTTCGGGTCTCTCAAAATGCGATGGCATCTTGGGAGACCCTGTGAAAGTGTGCCTAGTCTGTGCAATGCTGTACCCTACGCTAATACTCAACTAGTGAATGGTAGCGTTCAAAACATTCACCAATGCAAAGACCAGGATTGTCAGGACAGGAGGGACAATAATAGCAGGTGTCATGCCTATATCCGTGCTTGCTGCAGACACAACATCTTTTTTGGGGGGTTCGTTGGGTAGGGGTACTCGGGAGGACATAAAGAAAATGCCTCTCATGCAGCCGACTGCATTTGGTTGGGGATGTGAATAGGGGAAGTACGGGTGCTGCAGAAGTGGTGGGTTCCCAATTAGGATTAGCGAATGCAGCAGGAAGAGCACTATGGGCACCATGGGCCTGTCTTTGTCTTCTTGGTGGCAGCGGGACACTACTTGTGCTTGCCACCTCACCAGCTTGAACTGCACTCATGGGACTCGCCACGTCACCAAGTGTTACTGCAGTGCTGGTTTGACTACGACCGGGGTGTACTAGGCCGCTGGCGCTTGCCAGTTCACCAAAATGCTACCAAAAAAACTGTTAGCGATCGCAGGGATCAGGCCTGACTCTGCGAACGCTGCAGTTATGCGTTTAGTGTTTTGTAAGTGACAGTGATCGATCAATACTGCACTTGGGTGGGCTGGGCTGGGCCGGGCGGAGGGGCAAAATGCAGGTGCTAGCAGGTATCTGGGCTGATCCCGCTAACACTGCGTTTTTGGGAACCCTAAATTGCTGGGGACGATAGTATAGATCTGATCTGATCAGATATTGATGCGTTCAGATACTATACCACTAAGGGAGGCGTATGCTGCGTGCGTGGGTGTTGGCGCTACTGGCGCTAACCTGACGCTGCTTGGGGCTGGTGCTTGCCAGTTCACCAAAACGCTACCAAAAAAACTGTTAGCGATCGCAGGGATCAGGCCTGACTCTGCGAACGCTGCAGTTATGCGTTTAGTGTTTTGTAAGTGACAGTGATCGATCGATACTGCACTTGGGTGGACTGGGCTGGGCCGGGCGGAGGGGCAAAACGCAGGTGCTAGCAGGTATCTGGGCTGATCCTGCTAACACTGCGTTTTTGGGAAGCCTAAACTGCTGGGGACGCTAGTATAGATCTGATCAGATATTGATGCGTTCAGATACTATACCACTAAGGGAGGCGTATGCTGCGTGCGTGGGTGTTAGTGGTACTGGCGCTAATCTGACGCTGCCTGGGGCGACGCATATCACCGCCGGGCGATCAGGGGGCTAAACCTTTATTCGGTAATAAACAGCGGGTGCTCTGACACTATAAAAAATAAACGAACTAACCAGCATCACCCGTAACGGTTATACGGTGATCAGTGGTGAAAGGGTTAACTAGGGGGCAATAAAGGGGTTAAAACCTTTATTGGGTAGTATATGGGGGTCCCTGTCGCTATAAAACGCTGACGGCGAACCTAAATATTTACGTCCCTAACTAGCGTCATCAGCGACACTAATACAGCGATCAGAAAAATGATCGCTTAGTGACACTGGCGACGGGGTGATCAAGGGGTTAAAACTTTATTAGGGGGTGTTAGGGAGGTACCCTAGACCTAAAGGGGGCTAACACTAACTGCCCTAACACAGTAACTGTCACAAACTGACACCATGCAGTAATCAGAAAAAAAAAAAACTGCTTGGTGTCAGTGTGACGGGGGGGGGGGGGGTGATCGGGGGTGTAAAGTGTGCCTGGCATGTTCTACTGTGTGTGTGTTTGTGCACTTACATTACAGTCTTCTCTCCTCGGCGCCGGAACGGAAACTGCCGAGCCGAGGCGAGATGACATCACATCCTCTGCCTGTGTGTACTACACACAGGCAGGGGAGGATTCTCATTGGCTGGGAGCAATCGCGAGGGGGGGGCCACGATCGGATGGCCTCCCCCTCATCTCTGATCGCTGCCAGACCAACGGCGACCGCCTCAGGCACCGGGGGGGGGGGGGGTACGATAGGACCCCCCGCCCGCGGGAAGGCAATCACGTACCAGGTACGTGATTTTGCCTGCCTGTGCCATTCTGCTGACGTACATCAGCGTGAGGCGGTCGTCAAGTGGCTAGGAAATCGACATCTTGCAAAGTCTACCAGCGCATCTAAAAGTCTTGTTTTGCTTGCTGCAAGTTAAGGCACTTTCATTCTATAAATTGCTCTGTGGACTTTTTTTTCCTTTCTCTAGTCTGGTCTGGATCAGCATCTGGCATTGAGTGCCATCAAAGGACGAATCTAGGCCTTGGCTGCTCTGTTTTGAGACCTTACACCTCTCACTTCCAAGTCATATCCTCTGTTCAGGATGTCACACATCTCCAACTATACATGTCACCTTGGGACCTCAATCTGGTTCTGTCTATTCAGAAGCTGCCTTTTGAACTTATTAGGGATATCTTTGTCTGACCTTGCCCATATGATGGCCTTTCTTATTGCTATCATGTTTGTGCAGAGGGTCTCCGAGTTAGCAGCTTTGTTTAGTAAGGAGCCCCCTTTAGTGTTGCACAAAGACAAAGTTGTTTTGAGACTCTAAAGCATTTTTTCCCCCCAAAGGTGATCTCCTATTTCTACCTCAGGATATTGTCCTCCCTTTATGTCCAGCTTCGAAGCATGCAAAGTACAGCTGTACTCCAAGAAAAGGATTTTACTAATAAATCAAACATCCTATTATTACTGACAAGTAGTAAATTCAATGTGCACCTGTGTCCAGACTATGGACATAATCAACATACCAATCAGATGTGGAGAGTCAACTGGGAAGCAGGGTTAAAAGGAGGTTTAATTTGAGAGGGTAGATGCTTCCTCCTAGAGCCCTGTCTATTAAACAGGAGAGCTCAGAGGGTCAATGTGGTGGTGATGTGTGAAGAGAAAAGAGCTGTTTGCAACCTGGGTCCCAGTGAAAGCTGACACAGGACTCAAAAGACTAGCATGTCTTGGACCTTTCCTGTATTGTGAGCCTGGATTTTTGTACTTTGAATCTGTGCTGAAGCCTCTGTTTAAAGGCTATGTTATGCACTGACAAATTGTTAAAAAACAATTTTTGTTGCATTAAAGTAAAAGGAAAAGCCTGTGTTTTCTGACCAATAAAGCAGATAACGTTTACAAACTATGTTGCGCATACCTGTTTCCCCTCTGATCCTGACAACTGGTAGAGAATGTAGCGGGGCAGTTTGAGGGGTGCAGACCATGGGCGTGGTCATCTTGGGCTGTTTTGTGGGTGGTGTTTCCAAAGAACGTTACTGTTCTGAACCCCAGTCCCGGGAAGAGATGGCTGTTGGGGGCTCTACTTCAACAAGAGAGCTGTTCTGGAGCAAAGAGGGCTGCTCTGGCACCAAGAGGTCATCATAGATGAGTAGAATTTTGAACATTAAATTCAGAAAAAAAAAAAAAGTACTAAAAAATTGTGTTCGTTTTTCTAACCATTCGTGGGTCAAAACGACGAACAAATTTCTAACAGTGTATGAGATTTTTGTTTGGTAAAGTCAAATAATTTCAAAATTAAATGTTAAAGGAAACAAAATATTTTGAATTTTCTGAGAATTTTTGTAAGAATTTCGTTCAAAATTCTATCCATCTATGGCAAGCTTTATCCCCCCAAGAACTGGCTGGTTGATTGGTGACATCACAAAGTTTGTTGTTGATCCTGCCACCAACTGGGTCACTTGGTGGCCCAGTGCCTCAAGCAGGACGAGCCGATGGAATTAGACATGGCCATTGTCGCTCCATATATGCATATGCTGCTTGTACTGCTAAATGTGTAAATCCATATTAGACATTAACAAGGTGCAGGTTAAGCTGATGCCTGGAGAACAAGTGGTTGTGTTTGCATAATGATGTGAAAGACTATCCCATGCATTGTGTAACCCCTGTCCACCCCAGATGGAAAAGCTTCACTAAAGATTTGGGCGATGGTAGGGCTTTAACATGATCTGTTAATTGGGTGAGACTGCCCCATGTTCTGGGACTTGTATGAACAAACGTTAAAGGGTCCAGAAGCTTCCCCTAAAAAGGAGGAGCCCTTTGTTGAAGTACCTACCACACCTCAGCTTAAAAGCAAGGTTGATTTGTGTCAGGAGAAATGTGAACCTGCAGAGACTGACCGAGGTTCGCTTGAGGTGTTTGCAGGAATAGAAACAAGGCCCCTATCTCTGAGCCAGACCTGCCTGATTTTGAGATCTCTTGAGAAATCTTTCTTAGCATTCTGATAAGGGATCCCAATCTGATCCCTACCAGGGACCAGGTTGCAATGTTAAACCCAATGAAGTTATTCAATATATAGATATGCAAGCTGGTCAGGAAAACACACCTGGCATGTAACTCAAGCCTTCAGGTACAAAGCAGATAACAGAAATCAGCAATAAATAGAAACATTGGAAAGTCCATTCCGCAGCACCTTCTGTATTTTTGTTAAGAGTTATAAACCCATCAAAATGACAGTTTGGGACCTGTCAGGATTCTTCATCTGGTATGTAAAAATACACACACACACTATATTGTCAAAAGTATTGGGACCCCTGCCTTTACCCACTCATGAGGTTTAATGACAACCCATTCTTAGTCCGTAAGGTTCAGTATTGAGTTGGCCCACCCGTTGCAGCTATAACCTCTTCAACTCTTCTGGGAAGGCTGTCCACAAGGTTTAGGAGTGTGTGTATAGGAATATTTTACTCTGTGCAGGCCAGTCAAGATCCTCCACCCCAAATTCGCTCATCCATGTCTTTATGGTGCGGAAGGAATTCCCCCTTACAGGACTTTAATGGCCCAAATAGTAGTACACAAAGAGTATGTAAAAGGAGTATACAAAATCTATTGAAATATAAACAATTAAAATTTGAATCAAAAGGTGGCTATAAACATCTGAATTACATTGATATAGCAACAAAAAAAACAGAACAAAACTCTAGAGAGGTCCAGGGACTATTGTGATAGGGTCACCAAGGCAAGGTGCACGGACCACACCGACGCGTTTTTAGGAAACTCCTTCAGGTTGCGTAGAGCAATTTTGTTTCTATCTTTAAAAACAGACAAAAAATGGTAATAAATAACATGTACAGAAAAATGTGTGTGTATATACATGTATGCAGAATATACAGCCATTAGTTATTCAAAAACATATCTGAGTACAGGTATATGAAGAAAATATAGAGGAACACTTACATGTTGCCAAAATAAATGCATGTACATGTCACAGCCACAGAGTGATTTTGTAAAAACCAGACAGCCATGTTCCAACAACGATCCGATTGCCGCATCCAGAGGCCTCCAGATGGAAACAGCAGTGAGCAGCCAGCGAGACCAGCATAGAGTGAAGCACAGCCACAAGAGGCACACGGGTACTGGAGAGTGCTTCTTATAACACTGAGGAAATCCTCATGCTCTATTTAAATTTAAGAAAGGATAAGCGTATAGAGGAGTATATGTAGAAAGATATACCAAAGAGTTTTTATATATTTTATTTTGACATATATATACAGCGAGTAGGTGTATATATAAATGAATAGGCAGGGACCATAGTATATAATATATACCGTCCATATGAATTCTGCTAAAGGGAAGTGCTGCTGGGATTAATATCCAAGGCAGATGAAACACTTGGTATTGAAATGTAAATGGTAGTTTAAAGAATAGTGGTATAGAAGATATGTCTATGGAGCATGCAGTCAGCAAGAAATGAATAATAAGGGGGCAGTAAACCTTTAAATGAAAACAAATGTTACCTGATCAGGAAGGCGATGGAACATTGCAAACTGGCCCCCGGGAGAGCGAGAGCACACAGCATAGATGTAGCCAAACAAGTGGGAGATGGACTCCATTTGTCTGGCTTCTCCACTGTACTGCCTTTTTGGGATATAGGCCCAGCCCATCGGACAATCATACCACCCTTCTCCTCTTTGTATCCATGTCTTTATGGACCTTGCTTCAGTCATGTTGGAACAGGAAGGGGCATTTCCCAAACTGTTCCCACAAAGTTGAGAGCATGAAATTGTCCAAAATGTCTTGCGATGCTGACGCCTTAAGAGTTCTCTGCATTGGAACTAAGGGGCCAAGCCCAACCCCTGAAAAATAACCCCACAATATATTCCCCCCTTCACCAAATGATTTGGACCCGTGCACAAACCAAGGTCCATAAAGACATGGATGAGCGAGTTTGGGGTGGAGAAACTTGACTTGCCTGCACAGAATCCTGACCTCAACCCAATAGAACACCTTTGGGATGAATTAGAGCGGAGACTGTGAGCCAGGCCTTCTCGTCCAACATCAGTGCCTGACCCCACAAATGCGCTTCTGGAAGAATGGTCACACATTCCCATAGGCACACTCCTAAACCTTGTGGACAGCCTTCCTAGAAGAGTTGAAGAGTTGAAGCTGTTATAGCTGCAAAGGGTGGGCCAACTCAATATTGAACCCTACGGACTAAGACTGGGATGACATTAAGTTCATGTGCGTGTAAAGGCAGGCATCACAATACTTTACAATATAGTGTGTGCGTGTATATATCTGTATCTATCTAAAAATATATATATATATATATATTAGGGATGCACCAATATCAGTTTTTTTTAAGACTGAAGATGAGTCTCTATAGTTTTAGTGTCGTGACTTTTTTTTTTTTTAATTTAGTTTTTTTTTTATTCTTAATTTTGCAGTCAAGGAAATGAACATAGGACAGTGAAGAAAACACCACAAGAACAAACATTACCAAAAAATATAATCTCACATCTAAGCTAGTACATAAACGGCTGCTAGGTCAACTATCAAATGAACCATCGGCAACAGCTGACATCAATGCACATTGTAGGATGTTACTTAGAAACGCCCTGCACATTTCCAAAACAATTTTATATTTTCCAAATCGAAAGATAAAAAAGATTGAGATATCGGTCCCTATGACCGTACCTGGATATTTAAAATGCAGAAAAAAGGCAGCAAGAAAGAAAAAAAAGAAAAGAAAAAGGGGGGGGAGAGTGAGACCATCCCATAAAACCTAGTCTTCTGGTGTTCCACTAGGCTGTGAGGCTAATGTCTGATCCCTATAGTAAAAATAGGGAGTCCAGATCTTCCAGTACTTGTCGTCCTGTTTTTAAAGTCCTGATAAGGTTTTCCATAACCTGAATATCTGCTATTCTGGTACGCCAATGGGCAGCTGTAGGAGAGCATGTACTCTTCCACAAAGCTGGAATGCATGGTTTGGCTGCTGTAAGTAAATGCCTGAGTAAAGAGTTACGTGATAGTTTTTTAAGGGATTGTTTACACCATACATGCATGAAAACTGTATAGATTTCACTTGCAGAGATCAGTATCACATCAGTTTTCATTCGCGTTTCGGTGAGTTTTTACAGCCTGTTCACATATGTGAGAGCCAGGCACAGTGCGATTTGAAAGAGTCCTGTGTGATTTCATCAAGTTCAGGGGCAATTAATAATCTCATACACTAGAATTCGCATAGGAATCGCACTTGTACTCATGCAAATGTGTGGTGTTTGTGCAACGCTAATACACACACTGTATATATTGTTTGTGTGAGCAGTGCCATTTTCTGTGTTTCTGCCCTGTTTTCAAATTATTCATTTGATGTTTTGTAATGCAGCATTATGGATTGTGGCAGTTTTTGAGGCAGATTTTTGTTTCCTTCAGTTGCTTAGAGCAAAAAAACACAGGCGCCTCCATACTTGTTCCATTTATTGCTCATTGTAGCCTTGGAGCAGATTCACAATGCATACAAATCTCTGTTGACCTCTGCAAATTCTTGGATTCCGTCGTCATGAGCTGGTGGAAAAGCTGAGGCTCATATTGCAGAGGACAAAAAATAAAAATGTTGAAATGTGTTATCTTGGGATCATGTGGTTTAGAAGGAATGGGATGTGGTGTGAGACCTTGCTGGTGTAGGAGACCTTTGTTAAACATGAAGAGGTTTTGCATTGGAGGTAAAGATTTAGTCTATTAAAAGCATGGTTTTTCGTGGAACCCCCTTCCCTGTGTTGTTTACTGCATTCATGATGTGTTTGGCTTTTCTCGAGCATAGCCACATTGTCATATTTTGTGTTTCATTCCCTTTTCGTTGTGTATATACAGACATTATGATGAAGTGTGGCCAGATTCACATACCCCCATCTGGAAGAAATATGTGAGCAAGACTTTCAGTCTCTGATAGCAAGGCTGCATTTTATATGTTAAAAAAACAAGCAACGTTCATAAAAAGAACACAGTCGCTAGTATAAATTGTGCATATTTTCACTTGACAAGTCACCTAAAGATTTATTTAATAGAAAATATTTTCTCGACTGGAAACACGAAAGCTATTCACTCTGAAATCTATAAAGCAAACAGTTACTGTTGGGCTGTAGACTATACTTAGACACTGCTGCACACCCCTTCTTGTAATGTCATTTCTGTAATGAGGATCATATGGTACAAATGTATATTCTTTATACATAGTCTTTGTATCCTTGAGCCCAAGTGGCTGCAATTTCCTGTTCAATGTTTCCCTAGCATGTCTTATCTTTTCAGTGAGAGATTTTTCCCAAGCTAGGGCAGCGACAACATCACTCGAGAATTTTGGCTGCTTGTGATTTTTTTTTGTTTAGTTTTCTTATCTTATGGATTTTCAGTTGCTTCTTGCTCCGCTGAGTGTATATGGTGTGTGCTAGGCTAAATTTTTTGTGCATTTGTGTGTTTTGGGATCTGTAGTAAGTAGGGCCATCACAGCTGAACATTCAAAGTGGCTTGTTGCAAAATCATTTGTGTAATTTTTTGATTTGATGGAGAAACCTTTCTTTTTCATACATCATGGGACACAGAGTCAGGCTAATATTCATTACTTGCTGGGTTATACTTCATTGTTAGGTGAATGGACACTGGTAGACCAAAGGTCTTCAGACAGGAAGTGATCCCCTATTTAACTCTTCCCATACAGGAAGCACTTCAGTTTTTTACCAGTGTCTGCAAGGTGGATGGTACGGTTTGTTTAAGCTCTCTAAGCTTCAGGTCTCTAGTCCTACAAACTGTTCCAAAAATGAATCGAGGGATTGACCGATCAGATCCATTTGACACAGACTTTTATGCTAAGATAAATGGTACCCGAGCCTCACAAAGAAGACTCTAGATCCTGCGAGGTTTTGCCTTTAACGTGGCCTCTGGGCGCTGGACCCTGCAGAGTGGAAATCCTGGACATTACAGCACTAAGGCATTTCCTGCAGGGTGCTGTACATGTCCAAGGGAATGGACCCTAAACATGAAAGGGTACCCAGTCCTGGAAGGTCCAAATGACAGGGACCCGCTGTGAAGGTTAAAGATTGGGCACTTAGCTTCTAGGTGGCCCTGTGCCTGGACGGGTAAGTGAAACCCCTTTATTTTATTATTGTGGGGTGTCCCAGTGATTGTAACAATCAGTCAAGCTAGCTAAAGGCTGGACACCTGTTTGCGGTGACCATACGGGGGAGTTCTGGGTTAGCTGTGAGTGTTTGCAAAGTGTACCTTTTTTTTTGCTTGTGTCTGGCTGTTTTTTACCTGTATGATGGCGCACAACGGTGCGCCATTTCGCATTGGTTCGCCATGGCGCACGTGCATTCGCAGGAGCGCCGTTGGGTTCAGCAGTTCGTTTGGCGGTCTTGGCTTGCGCGGCTTTGCCCGCACATTCGCCGCAGCCTTTATCTGGGCGCACAAAGATTTGTGGTACGCGAATACAGTCACGCCCGCTCACTGGGACCGCGCACATGCGTGCGCACACACTCGCATAGAATGTTCGGGCGCACACCCAAGCATGTGGTGCTTCGAGAAAGCAGCTGTGGGGCACAGAGCAGGCTCTGAACAAACACTGGCAGTGGTTAATTTTTCCTTACCTGGGTCACGTGAGTCACCAGGTGTTGCTTGGCAGGCTAAAGGTGCTTAGCAGTATTGTTGCATAGGGGCTTGGTGAGCCCTATTAAAGGGTCTCCCTTCTGAGGTGTTTTAATTACACCCAAGTACTCTTTGTTTGCAGGTATTGAATATCTTCCTAAAAGAGGAGCGGGACTAACAACCCAGGGAAGGGCACACCTACATCATCAGTAGATCCTGATGAACCTAGTCGTATCCCTAGTGTTGTATCCCCTGAAAGACCAGAGGCTTCCGGGCAATCTGAGCCGCTGCGCTTATCTGGTATTGTGCCTACAGTCAACGCTACTGCATCTCCCTTTATCACTAAGGATGAACTGTCCTCAGCCCTAGCTGGATTAGAGCACAGGATTGCCGGCATGATTGCCTCCATCCCGCAGGGTGGCAGGAGGTGTGACAGCTCCCCCTCCCTGGAGTCTCCTCATCTGGAGCAGGAATGGGTTGAGGATGGGGAAGAGCTTAAAGCTCAGGATTCAATGAAGTGCCCAGCAGATGAGTCTGCTTCCGAGCAAACTGGACAAGATCCACTCAATGTCTGCCTCTGTTACAGAGGTTTTTGATCCTGACTCTGACCGAAATGGTTTGTTCTGCCTTAAAGTTGCCTCTTGCAAAGGTGACTGAGACCCCTTGGTCCTCTTTGGGATCTCTGAGACCTTTTCAGGAACAGGTGGTGTATGCCGATTGGGAACATACTGACAGGACTTTTTTGCCTCCTAAAAGGTTTTCCCTTTTTGTATCCCATGGATGCAAAGTTTGTTAAAAAATGGAGCATGACAGCCATAAATGCAGCAGTCTCTTCCTTAAACAAGAACTTAACTTGTCCAGTAGCTAACGCACAGGGCTTGAACAACCTTGTTGACAAGAAATTGGAATTATTATTAAAAGCTTCCTTTACCTGGCTATTCAGCCAGCTGTTGCAACAATTGGTATTTGCCAGTCCGTAAAGGATCTGCCTGAAAGTAAGACAGATATTCCTTGAACGCTGTGTTTTGCTGTTGATGCTTTAAAGGATTCAATACAGCAGGTTTCTTGTCTGGCTTTCTTGTCTGTACATATGCGCAGACTTCTGTGGCTTAAGAACTGGTTAGCCAAGCTTCCTTGTAAAAAGTTATTGGCTGGTTGCCCGTTTCACAGGGAACGTTTATTCGGTGATCACTTGGGCAAATATATCCAAAAGATTTCCGGAGGGAAGAGTTCTCTAGTTCCTGTTTAGAAAAGCACCAAATGTCCCTCTTTTAAAAACCCGGGGACTGCTTCCTCAAATGTCTCAACGTCAGGGCGGTTCTGCCACCAACAGGGCGCTAGGGCCAGGGGCAAGCCGCAAGGCCAGGGCCAGAAAAGGCCCTGGGTCCAAAATAATTCTAAAACCAGCACCAAGCCCTCCTTTTGAGGGGATGCCCCCACTCCATTGGGTGGGGGGAAGGCTCCTGCACTTTGCGGACATTTGGAAAACGCCAATTCAGGACGAGTGGGTCACTTCAAATATATCTTGCGGTTATAAGCTAGAGTTACGAGGGGTGCCCCCTCAGTGGTTTCTAAGATCCATCATTCCCTCGGATCCTCCAAAAAGAAACTTATTGTTTCAGGCACTACATCATCTAGTACATCAAGGAGTGATTGTAGAGGTTCCGGTATCCGAAAGGGGCACAAGGTTTTACTCAAACCTGTTTACGGTTCAGAAACCAAACCGGGACACAAGGCCAATTTTGGACCTAAGATCCCTGAACAAGTATCTTTTGAGACGGTCCTTTCGGATGGAGTCTGTCCGCTCAGTAGTAACCTTACTCCAGAGGGGAGACTTTTTAGCCTTGATTGATATAAAGGACGCGTACCTACTCGTACCTATCTTTCAGCCTCATCAGAGGTTCCTACGTTTTGCAGTAGAGGAACGTCATTTTCAGTTTGTGGCTCTACCCATCGAGCTTGCTACAGCTCCCCGGGTGTTCACAAAGGTCCTAGCACCAGTACTTGGTCACTTAAGGGCCCAAGGGATCCTGATGCTCGGGTATCTGCACGACCTCCTGCTCAGAGATCACTCAGTATAGGCTCTAGAACAGAGCATAATATACACAGTGAGGTATTTGAAAAGCTTCGGCTGGATCATAAATACCGAAAAGTCAGTCTTGAGTCCAGCTCAAAGTCTAAGATATTATTTAGGTCTGATTCTAAAAACAGTCCAAGCAAGAGTATTCTTGCCACCCGTAAGGATCTCTGCCCTGAAGTATCAGGTGCGTCAGATAATCGGCACCAGACAACCCTCCATTGGGCTCTGTATGAGTCTTCTAGGGAGGGTGGTATCCTCCTTCAAGGCGGTGCCCTATGCCCAGTTCCATTCCAGGCCTTTACAACAAGACATCTTTGTTGGCTTGGAACAGAGGGAGAAAAGCCCTGGATTATCCAATGTGCTTATCTCCTCAGGCATGCTTAAGCCTAAACTGGTGGTTGCAGGATCAGAAACTGCGAAAGGGAAAATCCTTTCCTTTCTCCCGGCAACTTGGAGAGTACTGAGTACAGATTCCAGTCTCTCAGGCTGGGGAGTAACCCTAGATGTGCTCACAGCTCAGGGGAAATGGTCAGGTACAGAGCAGACCTTGCCCATCAACGTCCTAGGATTACGGGCAGTACGTCTGGCCCTATGATCCTGGACGGTGGAGCTTCAGGACTGCCCCATCTGGGTTCAGTCTGACAATGCCACGGCAATGGCCTATATAAACCACCAAGGCGGTACCAGAGGTTATTCAGCTCTGAAGGAGGTGAACTACATACTAGCCTGGCGAGAGGGACATGTGCCAACAATATCAGCAGTCCATATCCCGGGAGTAGGGAACTGAAGGCAGATCATCTCAGCCGCCAGCAGATGTGCCTGGGAGAATGGTCCCTACACCAAGGTGTTCCAGGAAATTTGCCAACGTTGGGGATGGCCAGAGGTCGACCTATTGGCATCCAGGTTCAACAACAAGCTACAGCAGTTTGTGTTTCGAACAAGAGATCGTCTAGCAATTGGAGCAGATGCTCTGATAGTTCCATAGAGCTCCCTGGTTTATGCTTTCCCTCCGATCCCTCTCCTTCCACATTTGTTGCGCAGGATTCGGAGAGAGGGGGTTACAGTCATTCTGGTGGCACCAGCCTGGCCCAGAAGGCCCTGGTTCTTGGAGATTGTGAGACTGACAATAAAAGGACCATGGGTGCTTCCACGTTGCCCCAATCTACTGTTTCAAGGTCCTATATTCCACCCCAATTTACAGTTTCTAAATTTGACGGCATGGCTATTGAAGCCAGGGTGTTAAAGGGCCGTGGCATCTCAGGACCAGTGGTGTCTACTATAGTGAATGCTAGGAAAGCTGTCACTAGGAAGATTTATCATAAGGTCTGGAAGACTTATATTGCTTGGTGTGAAGCCAGAAAATGGCATCCTCGGAAATATGTGATTTTGTGAATTCTCTCTTTTCTACAAGCATCTGTGGCAATCAAATTGGCTTTGAGTACAATCAGAGGTCAAGTTTCGGCCCTATCAGTAGTCTCCCAAAGGCCTTTAGCCTCCTATTCACTGATCTGAACCCTTATGCAAGGGACAACTCTCTTGCGTCCCCCCATTAGGTCACCTATGTGTCCTTGGGACCTGAACTTGGTGCTGTCTGTGTTACAGAAACCATTTGAACCTATTAAAGCGGGAGTCCGGTGAAAAAAATTTTTTTAGATGTCAGCAGGTGCAAATACTGCAGCTGCTGACTTTTAAAATAAGGACACTCGCCTGTCCCAGGGTCCAGCGATGTCGGCACCCGAGACCGAACCGATTCTCAGGTGCTGCCGCAGCCATTCTCAGTGAGGGGATCACAAAGTGAAGCGTTGCGGCTTCACTTCCCGGTTCCCTACTGTGCATGCGCGAGTCGCGCTGCGTGTTCTAAATGGTCCCCGCTATCTCCTGGGACCTGTGTCTTTCCTAGGAGACAGCGGGGGAGTGCGGGAGGGGGCGTGACTCCCGTGGGAGTCTATTCCCAGAAGTGGGTGCAGATACCTGTATTATACAGGTATCTGCACCCCCCCGAAGGTGCCAATTGTGACACCGGAGGGGGGGGGAATCTGATGAGCGGAAGTTCCACTTTTGGGTGGAACCCCGCTTTAAGGTAATTCCATTAGACTTGCTGTCACGCAAGTTAGCCTTCCTGATGGCTATGCAGGGAACAGTACTTGATCCTTCACCAAGACAGTCGTGTTTTGACCTGTTCCTTCCTTTTTGCCAAAAGTGGTGTCGGACTTTCAGTTAAATCAGGGCATTATTTGGACTTTGTCCGGGCAGTCAAGGTTTATTTATCTAGATCTGCGGAGATCCGAGGATCAGACTTTTTTTTTTTTTTTTTTGTTTTTACCAAAAGGACCCAAGAAGGGACAGGCAGCTTCGGAAGCTTCCATTGCCAATTGGGTAGGTCAATTGGTCATTCAGGCCTATGGTCTGAAACATAAGGCTCCTCCCTTTAGGGTGAGAGCTCATTCTACCAGGGGTGTAGGAACCTCCTGGGCTTTTCGCCATCGGGTATCTATGACTCAGATTTGTAAGGCTGCTACCTGGTCTTCAGTGCATATGTTCACAAAATTTTATCAAGTGGATGTTCGAGCAACCGAGGATTTGGCTTTCGGCCACAGTGTTCTGATGGCTATTGTTTGGCAGGGTGTCTCCCTCCCCTCAAGGCTATTGCTCTGGGATGTCCCAGCAGTTAAAGAATATTAGCCTGACCCTGTGTCCCGTGATGTATGAAAAAGAAAATAGAATTTTTACGTCATACTTACCTGTAAGATCCTTTTCTTTGAGTACATCGTGGGACACAGTGATCCCTCCCCTCTTTTGAGGATTCAGCGCTGCTACAAAACTGAAGTTCTTCCTGTATGGGAGGGGTTATATAGGGGATCACTTCCTGTTCCTACCAGTGTCCATTCACCTAATGATGAAGTATAACCCAGCAGGTAATGAATATTAGCCTGACTCTGTGTCCCATGATGTACTCAAAGAAAAGGATTTTACAGGTAAGTATGACGTAAAAATCCTATTTTTTTTTTTTAAGTGTATGGGGAGGTGGGGGGATACTTAATGCATCTTTGCAATACATTTCTGTCATGGTGTATCCCTTTTACAAATGATGCAAGTAAAGAAATAATATATGCTGATCTGTCCGATATCCTGTGTGGTCCTAAATCCCTGGTCAAACTGACAACACATTGCCTCTGCTGCAAATTCTTCCATGGTAGGTTACAAATCCCCCTTCCCCTGTTATCTCTATAACATTAGGGGAGGTGTTCTGTAGTTCAACAGAAGAGAACCTGTGAGAGTGGACAACAGTGAGATTTCTGTTCAGTGTACATGAAGTTACAAGAATTCTGGTTTCCTCTTAAGATTGACGAGTGTTTTCTGTAATTGCAGAAAACACAGCCTAAAAAGACAACCAATGTTGCCTCCACATCTAAGGACTGGTATGCTGCAATACATTAAATTTTCATTCTCAGTTTAAATATCCTTTAAAAAAGTGATAGTAAACCTCCCCAAAAAAATGTAATCAATTGCAGTTTACCTGTCAATGTTGTGGCTGCTTTTTGTAGGCCTTTTTCCCTTTGTTTTCACTTGGTGATGCAGCCGTAATGTACTTCCTGTCTTAGGCTGGCCATACATTAGACAATTTTCTTGTACAATTTTCCTTTAAATTTACCAAAACCATATAATATGAGGTCAAACCTAAAGGGCCCTTTCACACCTAATGCAGTGGGATGCAGTTGGATGCAGTTGGATGCATTTTGGTCTGCACTCCAACTGCATAGACAGTCCAAAATCCAGGCTATCCTTTGTGCATAGATAACACCATTGCAGTGCAGAAAAATACAGCATGCTGCATACATACATACATACATAGAAGCCCAAGGAAAGAAAGCAGAAGGAAGTGACCTCACAGGACAAATTTAGATAAAAAAAACATGCGTCATCTGCATGTAGAATGCGCATCAAATGCATGCATAGGTACAAGGAAAAAAACGCTCAGATACTTGCAGTTTCTGGTGTGACTGGGCCCAAACACTTTCAGTAAGTATGCAATCAGGCCCTTGCACTACTGTACATAGTTGAAGGTAATTTGAACAAGAAAAATGTATAGTGTATGGCCAGTATGTCGGACAACGGCCGGTTAAATAAAAAAGTCTGACATTCGGCCCGTGTGTATGTTGGTCTCTTGGGCATGCTGCAAAACCAGCAGCTGACTGACTGCCAATTGGCATTCTCACCCAAAAGCAGAGAGTGCTGATCAGAGTGTTCTGGTGGTGGGGCCTGGTTTTGGGGCATGCGCCCCCCCCCCCCCCCCCCTCAGAACACAACAGCTCAGCGTGGGGGGGAGATTACTGAACTAACCTTGCATGGTTAGTACAGCAGCTCCGACGACTGAAGCTGTCCGTTTTTTGTTTTGTGCACGAAAAATAAACTGTAGTTTGTACCCGGCTTTAGGGTGTCTTCACTGTAGATGGAGGAGCAAGAGAGACTACCTTGGATAACAGCATTATCAATTAGAAGAGTGTGTTGTAAAATGAGCTAGCAGATTTACATGAACTTAACTAACCAATTCAAGCCAAATTCCAGATAATAATTTTTAAATGTATACAGCAACTTATTTTTTTTTTCCTTTTGGGATGTAGGTTTTAGGAGCTCCCAAAAAGAAGTGTGAACAATGCATGCATCTCACAACCCCCCTTTACCACCAGTAACTAGCTTTTCCATTGACTGAAAACCATTTTAAAACAATGTTCAAGCTTTGACGCCAGCAAAAAGCTAAACATTTCCTGTACAAACATTAATGATAAAGCCTGTAAAAGGACTAAAGACAACTTGGGGGCGGCCATAGACGAGTCAAAAACTGAATGTTCTGTCGATTGAAAACGAAAGATTGTGCTATCATTTGTGTTTTTATTTTTACAAAAATAAAAAATCCTGCATGAAGGATCAATTGTGGCATGAAAATCAAGTGTCGCAGCTGGCACACAAATGATGCGAAAAACAAACGGTCTGATGATCAACAAGAATTTACATTGGGTTTTCGACTCTCCTTTGGCTTGTGTGAATGCAGCCTTACATGAATAAACAAAAGCTGACCATTGTAATTACCCCCATCAGTGTTAAAGTTGAGTTAAATAAAACTTATTAAATAAATCTGCCTGCTCAGGCTTCTGTAGAAAGTACACTAAGCTGCTCATGTGCAGCTCACTTTACATTTTAGCACAGTACCTCTGTGCCAAGATAACTGCACTTCTGCACATGCGCAGGAGTGACATCATCCAGCACCAGCCAATCAAGATGGCTGAAGATTGGCACTAGGAAGTAGCTGGGGAGAAGATGCCGGATGGATTGAAATTCATCTCTAAAAAAAAACTTCATTGTAATTCAGTCTCCACCATGTCACATATTGTAGCAACAATCCACAGTATGTATTTTTGTTGCTAGAAATGGGTTTCACTGAATGATGTGGGTTGTAGCAGTTTCAGAAATCTTTAACTCAGTTGCTGAGCGATTGCTGTTTTATTTATTTATTTTTTTCAGCTTGAGGACTGATCAGGAGAAATGCCAGCTTTATTAGCTAATCATCTTATTCAATGCAGCTACTGATGATCATAGCACACCAGTGTTTTTGTAGCTGCTTCGAATCTCTACTTTAACATTTCTGACAGTAACTGCTGTGGCCAATGCAAAGCCAAATTTTCACACTAGTATACACAGGTTGTGAAACCAGGTATGAGTGGCAGCTATGTTGTAGGCTTGTGGAACTTGGTGGAGACACAACTCCAGAGAAGTCCTAAAGAGTATGTAAACCTAAAAACAAAACTTAATATTTTGGAGCTTACCAGTGTTTTAGATGTGATGGCCGCACTCCGTTTTTTCAGGCTTTAACCTTTTTTTTCACCTGAAAATTCTGCAAATAACACACTTCCATTCTCTTCCTGTCTATACTTATTTCTCCAGTATATCTATGAGAGACGTCATGTTTGCCACACAATATTGTAACAGAGTGCCACGCTAGTATACAAAATGTGAAGAAGAAAATATAAAAACAAATGTAAATAAATGCAATCCAATTTGCACATATTATCCCATATATATGGCATGCAATGGATAACGTAAGATAATGTATAATCTCATAGGAACTCCATGCAATAGTGAAAATCACACTTCAAAAAAATACACCAATGAAGATGATAATCCAGTAATAAATACAGTGGGGTTGATTTACTAAAACTGGAGAGTGCATCAGCTTCCAGGTTTTAGGGTCCTTTAACACAAATGGACTGTTCATTTCATCAGTTCAGTTCATCTGTTTTTCATAAGTTTTTTTTTTTTTTCTTTTTTACATCCACTACCAATGCAAAAATTGATGAAAAACTGACAGTTTTTCATCTGTTCAGTTTTTTTGACAGATGAAAAATAGGGCTTTCATCGGTTCAAAAAAAAAAAGGATGTTGACAGGAGCGGATGAAAATAGATAATCATCTGTCGTCATACGTTTTTCCATAGGAATGCATTGATTTTCGTTTTTCATCCGTCAAAAAGGGGCCTTGTTGTCAAAGCTTAATTGAACAAGCTGAAGTTAAAAGCGAATTGGCTACCATGCACAGCTGCATCTGATTTTGCATTCTCCAGCTTTAGTAAATCAACCCCATTGTATGTTCTTCATAGGTAAATACCCACTCCTCAATCCACCTCACCACACATACTGTATGAGCTTACCAGAAATAGTGTGCCTCTCAGTAAATGAGAAGTGCTTTTTGTAAATGCTGGTCTAAAATCCGTACATCGGGATGAGCAGCCACCACTCGTCAAGACAAAGCACATAACAGCAAGCTGTCGCTCAAACACAAAGAAGAAAGGAACACCAGGCTCACATAGTGTAAAATCCTTATGGCAAAATGTATTAAAATTAGTTAAAAGGACTTAAAAACACATAGAAAGAAATCGGCGTGTACAGAATCCAAATGGCTGATGCACATGCGTGGCGACGTTGTGATTTCCAGCTCCACTCTGTTTCATCAAATATGATGTCATCCTGGGCACAAGAAGATTTGGTAAAAAAGGATACTGCGCTATAGGGTAAAAATAAGAGTGAGCTGCAACTAAAAAGTGTTATACGACACCAAACAGATAAACAAAGCAAAAAGTCGCGCTAATCAATAAAATAATAATTGACATATGCTCACAATGATAAGTGTCAAAAATCACGACAAGTGACACAAAATAAAGGTTGGAGAGACACACAACAAAAATGCAAAATGGAGTGCATCAAACTATATATAAAACCTAATGTAGTGCATCAAATATACGAATGCAAATACGTGATATATAAGGAAATGTTATAAAAGAGTCCAATTGAAAAATGTCCATAAATAAGGTGGATTAAAGAAAACACAAAAATCCATATATGGAAGAATTGAATCCATATTGCAAAAAATATATAAACCATAAAAAGTCCAATAATTGATGCAAATCCATAGGTGATTTATTGTGAAGTTCCACACTAAAGTGACAAGTGAAAAAGATATATCCTCCACCACAGAAAAATGCTGCCGCTTACCAGAAATCGGTGGTCCCTTATTACAGGGAACCACACTGGGCGAGTGGCTGTAACCTCCGCTCGGGATCTCACTGGCAAGCCCTGGACGACTCAGCATCAGCAGGGGTGGTCAACAGAAGAATCAACAGAAGGTCAACAGAAGAATCGGTAGCTGGGCAGTGATTTCGCCAAAAGAAACAAAAAGCTCCACATAGCGTAAATCCTTAACCTCTTCAGATCCGCGCTATTGCCAAATGACGGCAACAGCGTGGACCTACATTGCCGGGATGACGTCAATAGACAAGCGGCCTGCGCGCCCCCTGCAGGGCGCGCGCTGCACGCTCGGTGATCAGAGAGTCTATGACCCCTTACCACATAATCATCTGTCAGCCAGTGACAGCTGATCATATGATGTAAACAGAGCCGGTAATCGGCTGTTTTTTCTCCTCGCGCTGACAGCGTGAGGAGGAAAAAAAAGCTGATCACCGGCGACCGTGAGAGGAACATTAGTCCCAATCACGGCGATCATCTGTACCCCCTGTAATGATATCACGTACGGGACATGAAAAGCTGTAGCTAGCTGCCATCTTGTGTGGAAGTAGCCATGACAGTTTGGCTAACCATGTAACATACAGAGAAATTTGAACTCCCTCCTCCCTCCTCCCTTGTCTTAGGAATTCAAAGCTTTTTAAGTTCAACAGAAAAGGTTATCTCAACAGAGAAAACAGAACCAGGTTAGGTCAGTAGAAAACATTTGTTGTAAGGGCAGTGTTCAGGCCTGTCGTAAAACTGTCACCTCCCCATTCAGAGACCTAACAGGCCCCGGTTGTAAATTGTCTGAATACACCTCCAACTTATAAGTATGAAATTTCAGCATGTGTCCTAACTTCTGGCTTAGTAATAGCACAGCCATAATCTGGACATATTTAGTTTCCTCAGATAATATGGAACGTTTCAAGTCCAGACACCCCTATGTCAGGTCATATGGGAAACCCCTGGGACCACTTATTCCTCCAAAGCAGGCTATACATTATAGAGATGGCATGTTTAGACTTGTTTTGAAGGAAATCTCAAGTTGAATAATATGGATATTTGGAGTCTGTAAACACTATAGATGCAGATATATGAATATGTATTACAAAATCTACCTGGGACGTGGTCATGAGTGTAGACACTTCCCAGCAACCAACCCCTAAACAAGATGACCAGACGATTGGTTACTGGTCACTGTCAACACCCCTTTGATTTGACAGAAAAAAGGAGATGCCAAGACAATGGGCAGTTCTCCTTTTACCATCCAAGAAGAAACATCTGCCAAGTCGAGAACCGAGTACCTAGCTCATCGATCGAACTCTGATCAACCCTCGGACATTAATTGCAAGTATTCTTTCTTCCCAATTCTACCTTATTGCTTTGTGGCTGTATATTGTCTTTATCTTTTTGAAACATCTTTTTTCTGTAAATATTTTATTTGCACCAACTTTGACCTTTTTATAATAAAAACCCTTATGTTGAAAAGTGTTAATCTTGTCTCTAAAGCTCTTAATGCAAGCTATAAACGAACCTGCCTCTTGAAGGGCGCTACTGTTGTAGAGTAAGACTCTGAGCAGACCTGTCTGTGGTGGCAGTGTGTGTGGCAGACGCTTATTCTAAAATTATAATTGGTATTGCAAAATTACGAGTCTCCCCCAGCTCGGTCTTTTAAACGGGGGTGGTGGCAGTTAAAGGGTTAATTGTGTAATTAGCCCAGTGACAATCACTCTCAGGTTGCTCGCACCTAGATTGTGGTCCCGCAAGCTGGAAAATCTTTGTGCTGGGCGCAGCTGAGAGTGGCATTGTTATGTAAGTGACAGCGTGGTGTGAGGTTGGCCAGTCCTTCGTTGCAAGTTAGCGAGGAGGGCGGGGATCTGACACCCACGTTCGTCACACCCCTGCCAGTGACACAGCAATAGGCAGCAGTGCCGCCTACCAGTGCCCACAGTGCCACCCATCAGCGCCCACATCAGTGCCACAACAACAGTGCTGCACATCAGTGCCACCTATCAGTGCCCATCAGTGTCACCTACCAGTGCCCATCAGTGCCACCCATCAGTGGTACCTATCAGTGCCCATCCGTGCCACCCATCAGCGCCCATCAGTGGCCATCAGTGCCGCCTTATCTGTGCCCATCAGTGCCGCCTTATCTGTCCCCATCAGTGCCGCCTTGACTGTGCCCATCAGTGCTGCCTTAACTGTGCCTATCCGCGCCCATCAGTGCAGCCTATCAGTGCCCACCAGTGCCGCCTCATCAGCGCATATCAATGAAGGAGAAAAATTACCTGTTTGCAAAATTTTATAACAAACTATGAAACATGATTTTTTTTTTTTCAAAATTTTCCATCTTTTTTTGTTTAGCAAAAAATAAAAATCCTAGCTGTGATTAAATACCACCAAAAGAAAGCTCTATTTGTGGGAAAAAAATGATAAAAATTTTATTTGGGTACAGTGCTGTATGACCGCGCAATTGTCATTCAAAGTGTGACAGCGCTGAAAGCTGAAAATTGGTCTGGGCAGGAGGGGGGTTTAAGTGCCCAGTAAGCAAGTGGTTAAACATTTATTTAAGTAAAAAAGACAAATGAACACTTACAAAACGAAGGATGTACATGTGCAAGATAAACATGAAAGGATGAGCCGGCCGGCTTCCAAACAGCCCGTAGCTACTGGGACTGGACGTACAGCAGTGACGTCAGAATGTAGCTCCTCCTCCCTACGTTGTTTCGTCACTAGCGGACCACGTCCACTGGTTATCCCGTGACCACGTCCGCTAGTGACGAAACGGCGTAGGGAGGAGGAGCTACGTTTTGACATCACCGCTGTACGTCCAGTCCTGGTAGCTACGGGCTGTTGGGAAGCCGGCTGGCTCATCCTTTCATGTTTATCTTGCACATGTACATCCTTCGTTTTGTAAGTGTTCTAAGTGTTCATTTGTCTTTTTTACTTAAATAAATGTTTAAGGATTTATGCTATGTGGAGCTTTTTTGTTTCTTTTGGCGAAATCACTGCCCAACTACCGATTCTTCTGTTGACCACCCCTGCTGATGCTGAGGAGTCCAGGGCTTGCCAGTGAGATCCCGGGCTGGGTTTACAGCCACTCGCCCAGTGTGGTTCCCTGTAATAAGGGACCACCGATTTCTGGTAAGCGGCAGCATTTTTCTGTGGTGGAGGATATATCTTTTTCACTTGTCACTTTAGTGTGGAACTTCACAATACATCACCTTTGGATTCGCATCAATTATTGGACTTTTTATGGTTTATATATTTTTTGCAATATGGATTCAATTCTTCCATATATGGATTGATTTTTGTGTTTTCTTTAATCCACTTTATTTATGGACATTTTTCAATTGGACTCTTTTATAAAATGTCCTTATATATCACTTATCTGCATTCGTATATTTGATGCACTACATTAGGTTTTATATATAGTTTGATACACTCAATTTTGCATTTTTGTTGTGTGTCTCTGCACAAGAAGATTTGTCATAAGGATATTAGACAATTTATTTATATTTGTTTTTATTTCTTCACGTTTTGTATACTAGCACGGCACAGTCTTTTACTGTCTTGACTTTTCATGTGTTGTATTCTATACATTTAAACATGCTGCTGTTTAGTTTCTTTGCATTATGTGAATATTTGCGCGGTGATTATTTGTCACACAGGCTGGACACACTCCACTCCATTCCATGGTGAATTAATTGGACTAGTAGTTTACATAAGAAAGATGAGTTTTTTTTGGTCCTATCATTTCACAGGAAATAACAAGAAACACTGCATTTCTGGCTAGATCATGGTTACTTTCTGTACTTGCAGAAAATGTTTTTTAGCCTGAAAAGTGAACTAGTAAGAAAAGAAAAGAGGACAGGTCAATTAGTTTCAGTATAAATCACACAAATAGGAGACATGAAGGGAACACAAAGACACTGAATTTCAAAAGAGCCAACTTCCCTAAACTACAAACCTTGCTAAAAGGCATAAATTGGGATAAAATATTAGGAACAAAGAATACGGAGGAGAGATGGGTTTGCTTTAAGAGCATATTAAATAAGGGCATTAGCCAATGTATCCCATTGGGTAATAAATTTAAAAGAGCGAACAAACATCCTGGATGGCTTAACTCCAATGTAAAAATGCATATAAAAGCAAAGGAGAAGGCCTTCAAAAAATACAAGGTTGAGGGATCATCCACAGCATTCAGAATTTATAAAGAATGCAATAAGAAATGTAAGGGTGCAATTAGGATGGCTAAGATAGAACATGAAAGACACATAGCGGAGGAGAGCAAAAAAAAATCCCAAGAAATTCTTTAAGTATGTAAACAGTAAAAAAGGGAGGACAGACCATATTGGCCCCATAAAGAATGAGGAAGGACATCTGGTTACAAAGGATGGGGAGATGGCAAAGGTACAGTACCTGACCGCGAGATTGTGTTTCCAGCGCGATACCATCGCGCTGGTTCTCGGCGACAGGGTACTGTGAATGTCGCGCTGGCTTGCTCATCGGGAAAGGAAAACGTTGTTTTCCTCCCGCGATGAGTGACAGGCAGCGCTGACAGCTGTCTGGTATGAATCCTGAGGCGGGAACACCGCGCCAAATTTTAAATGAAAAAAACGGCGTGGGTTCCCCCCTCGGGGGCATACCAGGCCCTTAGGTCTGGCATGGATTGTAAGGGGAACCCCCTATGCCAAAAAATCGGCGTGGGGGTCCCCCCCAAATCCATACCAGACCCTTATCCGAGCATGCAGCCCGGCCGGCCAGGAAAGGGGGTGGGGACGAGCGAGCGCCCCCCCCCCCTCCTGAGCCGTACCAGGCCGCATGCCCTCAACATGGGGGGGTGGGTGCCTTGGGGGAGGGGGGCGCCCTGCGGCCCCCCCACCCCAAAGCACCTTGTCCCCATGTTGATGAGGACAAGGGCCTCTTCCCGACAACCCTGGCCATTGGTTGTCGGGGTCTGCGTGCGGGGGGCTTATCGGAATCCGGGAGCCCCCCCTTAATAAGGGGGCCCCCAGATCCCGGCCCCCCAGATCCCGGCCCCCCACCCTGTGTGAATGAGTTTGGGGTACATGGTACCCCTACCCATTCACCTAGGCAAAAGTGTCAATATAAAAAAAACACACTACACAGGTTTTAAGAATAATTTATTAGTCAGCTCCGGGGTCTTCTTCAGACTTCGGGGGGTCTCCTTCCGACTTCTCCCGGTGTTCGGCCTCTTCTCCCGGGCCCCGCCGCTATCTTCTTCCAGCTCTATTGCCAGCGAGGGGCCCGGTCTGCTGCCGCTGTCTTGTCGCCGCTGTCTTGTCGCCGCTGTCTTGTCGCCGCTGTCTTGTCGCCGCTGTCTTGTCGCCGCTGTCTTGTCGCCGCTGTCTTGTCGCCGCTGTCTTGTCGCCGCTGTCTCGCCGCCGCTGTCTCGCCGCCGCTGTCTCGCCGCCGCTGTCTCTCCGCTTCTTCTTTTCTTCTTCCCCGATGTTGACACGACGCTCTCTCCGGCTCGAATGCTGTGTGCGAGCTGCGGAGCCATTTATATAGGCGGTAACCCCACCCCCTTACGACGTCATGGTCCCAGCATGCGCAGGGACTCTGGCGTCATAAGGGGGCGTGGCCCCAGAGTCCCTGCGCATGCTGGGACCATGACGTCGTAAGGGGGCGGGGTTACCGCCTATATAAATGGCTCCGCAGCTCGCACACAGCATTCGAGCCGGAGAGAGCGTCGTGTCAACATCGGGGAAGAAGAAAAGAAGAGAAGAAGTGGAGAGACAGCGGCGGCGAGACAGCGGCGACAAGACAGCGGCAGCAGACCGGGCCCCTCGCTGGCAATAGAGCTGGAAGAAGATAGCGGCGGGGCCTGGGAGAAGAGGCCGAACACCGGGAGAAGTCGGAAGGAGACCCCCCGAAGTCGGAAGAAGACCCCGGAGCTGACTAATAAATTATTCTTAAAACCTGTGTAGTGTGTTTTTTTTATATTGACACTTTTGCCTAGATGAATGGGTAGGGGTACCATGTACCCCAAACTCATTCACACAGGGTGGGGGGCCGGGATCTGGGGGCCCCCTTATTAAGGGGGGGCTCCCGGATTCCGATAAGCCCCCCGCCCGCAGACCCCGACAACCAACGGCCAGGGTTGTCGGGAAGAGGCCCTTGTCCTCATCAACATGGGGACAAGGTGCTTTGGGGTGGGGGGGCCGCAGGGCGCCCCCTCCCCCAAGGCACCCACCCCCCATGTTGAGGGCATGCGGCCTGATACGGCTCAGGGGGGGGGAGGCGCTCGCTCGTCCCCACCCCCTTTCCTGGCCGGCCGGGCTGCGTGCTCGGATAAGGGTCTGGTATGGATTTGGGGGGGACCCCCACGCCGATTTTTCGGCATAGGGGGTTCCCCTTACAATCCATGCCAGACCTAAGGGCCTGGCATGCCCCCGAGGGGGAACCCACGCCGGTTTTTTCATTTAAAATTTGGCGCGGTGTTCCCGCCTCAGGATTCATACCAGACAGCTGTCAGCGCTGCCTGTCACTCATCGCGGGAGGAAAACAACGTTTTCCTTTCCCGATGAGTGAGCCATCTCGGCGCTGGCTCCTGCGACGGGGCTCGTAGGTGTCAAATCTCGCCGAGAAGTGCGGCGAGATTGACACAATATCGCGGTCACCTACTGTATTGAATTTATTCTTCTCCTCAGTCTTCACGAGTGAATCGGGGGGCTTCAGTAACCAAAACTGCAGTGTTTATCCTCATGACACAACACAGGAAGCACCTACATGGTTAACAGAGGACGGAATTAAAATTAGACTTGAGAAACTTAACATTAATAAATCACCGGGACCAGATGGCTTGCATCCGAGGGTACTTAGGGAACTCAGTCAGGTGATTGCCAGACCGTTGTTCCTAATTTTTACAGACAGTCTATTGACTGGAATGGTACCAGCTGATTGGAGAAAAGCCAATGTAGCACCAATATTTAAAAAGGGCCCAAAAAACATCCCTGGGAATTACAGACCAGTTAGCCTAACATCAATAGTATGTAAACTCTTGGAGGGGATGATAAGGGACTATATACAAGATTTTAGTAATAAGAATGATATCATTAGCAGTAATCAGCATGGATTCATGAAGAATCGTTCTTGCCAAACCAATCTATTAACCTTCTATGAGGAGGTGAGTTGCCATTTAGATAAAGGAAGGCCCGTAGACGTGGTGTATCTGGATTTTGCGAAAGCATTTGACACAGTTCCCCATAAACGTTTACTGTACAAAATAAGGTGCGTTGGCATGGACCATAGGGTGAGTACATGGATTGAAAACTGGCTACAAGGGCGTGTTCAGAGGGTGGTGATAAATGGGGAGTACTCAGAATGGTCAGGGGTGGGTAGTGGGGTTCCCCAGGGTTCTGTGCTGGGACCAATCCTATTTAATTTGTTCATAAACGACCTGGAGGATGGGATAAACAGTTCAATCTCTGTATTTGCAGACGATACTAAGCTAAGCAGGGCAATAACTTCTCCGCAGGATGTGGAAATCTTACAAAAAGACCTGAACAAATTAATGGGGTGGGCGACTACATGGCAAATGAGGTTCAATGTAGAAAAATGTAAAATAATGCATTTGGGTGGCAAAAATATGAATGCAATCTATACACTGGGGGGAGAACCTCTGGGGGAATCTAGGATGGAAAAGGACCTGGGGGTCCTAGTGGATGATAGGCTCAGCAATGGCATGCAATGCCAAGCTGCTGCTAATAAAGCAAACAGAATATTGGCATGCATTAAAAGGGGGATCAGCTGCAGAGATAAAACGATAATTCTCCCGCTCTACAAGACTCTGGTCCGCCCGCACCTGGAGTATGCTGTCCAGTTCTGGGCACCAGTCCTCAGGAGGGACGTACTGGAAATGGAGCGCGTACAAAGAAGGGCAACAAAGCTAATAAAGGGACTGGAGGATATTAGTTATGAGGAAAGGTTGCGAGCACTGAACTTATTCTCTCTGGAGAAGAGACACTTGAGAGGGGATATGATTTCAATTTACAAATACTGTACTGGTGACCCCACAATAGGGATAAAACTTTTTCGCAGAAGAGAGTTTAATAAGACTCGTGGCCACTCATTACAATTAGAAGAAAAGAGGTTTAACCTTAAACTACGTAGAGGGTTCTTTACTGTAAGAGCGGCAAGGATGTGGAATTCCCTTCCACAGGCGGTGGTCTCAGCGGGGAGCATTGATAGCTTCAAGAAACTATTAGATAATCACCTGAATGACCGCAATATACAGGGATATGTAATGTAATACTGACACATAATCACACACATAGGTGGGACTTGATGGACTTGTGTCTTTTTTCAACCTCACCTACTATGTAACTATGACTAGTAAATTACAATATATTACATTTTTGTTGTCAGTTCAGATTTACTTTATCATTGAAGCTTCCAAAAGCTAACATAAGCAAGTATCTGTTGTAGAGTTAACCTAAAGGGTGAAATTCATTGTTGGTTTTATCATCTTATGTTGTAGCCATAACATATGTTAAAGGGGATCTTCAATGCATCTGAGCACCACAAACCAAAATCACTATTTTTAATTCATTTTTAATATTTAAACAAACTCCCCCATCCATCCATCCAAGTTTCTATGCTTTATGTATTTCTGGATGTGGCCATCTTGAGTAAGGGCAAATGACTCATGTAGCATTTACTTCCTGGAATCCATCTGCCCTTAGCTCAAGCATGCATGCAGGATGTATGAGGACAGTTACACTACCAAGAATCCAGAAAGTAACCGAAGAAATGTTAAACTTGTTTTTTTAAAAAAAGAAAAAAAAGTAAATACAATATACTTTCCTATCTATTTACTAATACTAGCAGCATGAGGTTAAAAAATAATCAATGTTGATTGGGAGAGTGCAGTTGCACTTTAATTTACCTAAAGTATGTCATTAAACCTTAAAACAATGTTACTCCTACAAGATACAATTTTTATTTCATATTGTACTGAATTGAGGCAAATTAGATTGGGAAGTTTGTGATACTGTATAACCATAAATTTAACATTAGAAACCTGTTGGAAGCTACTCGTATTAAAGCAGTTGTAGTCTACCTCGTAAATACAAAGATCCTCAATTGCATCCCCCGACATGTCCAAAGGGCCGCACAATGGAATTTGTACTTCACAGGGATCTTTCATACCTGCGCAATCCATGTGGAAGCCGTCAATCGCTGTAGTAGTTGACGCTACTACAGTGGTTGATGTGATAGGCCTCATTCACACAGGCTGTAGTATACCGTGTTCTGTGTATTAATGTAAATTATGATACAGCAGCTGCACAGACGCGGCCGCTGGGTCCCAATATGAAATTCATGTGGCTGCAGATGGGTGTCCCTGAACCCACCCCCATGATGGATGTCATATTGGGACATAGCAATCGTGTAGTGCAGCTGCTGTGTCTCAATTGACATAAATAGGGCTGCCTGCATGGGAATGCACGGAACACCTGTGCAGTTAAACATGAGCCTGCACTGGTGTACTGTATGGTGTGCCCCATGTGAACTACTAGGCCATATTCTGTGTCCTGTGCTGAATGGGTTCCCTTCTACATAGTAATCACAGGGGGTCGCTTGCTTAGCCCTGCCTCTACTCGCAAAGCACCTTATATTCTTTTCAATGAACACTTTCCACACAATGGATGAGGTGGCGACTGTGACCTCACTGTTCTGCAACTCCACCACACCTATTCAGCCCATGCCTTGTACAGCTGTAGCCAAAAGTTTTGAGAACTACACAAATATTAATTTTCACAAGGTCTGCTGCCTCTGTGTTTTTTAAATCTTTTTGTCTGATGTTACTATGGTACACTAAAGTATAATTGCAAGCATTTCAGAAGGTTTAAAGGCTTTTATTGACAATTTCATTAAGTTTATGCGAAGAGTTAATATTTGCTGTGTTGACCCTTCTTTTTCAAGACCTCTGCAATTTGCTCTGGCATGCTGTCAATCAACTTCTAGGCCACATCCTGACTGATGGCAGCCCATTCTTGCATAACAAATGCTTGGAGCTTGTCAGAATTTGTGGGTTATTTTTTGTTCACCTGCCTCTTGAGGATGGACCACAAGTTCTTAATGGGATTAAGGTCTGGGGGGTATCGTGGCCATGGACCCAAAATTTTGATGTTTTGTTCCTCAAGCCGCTTATCACTTTTGCTTATGGCAAGGTGCTCCATCATGCTGGAAAAGACAGTATTTGTCACCTAACTGTTCTTGGATGATTGGGAGAAGTTGCTCTCGGAGGATGTTTTTGTAACATTCATTATTAATGGCTGTGTTCTTAGGCAGAATTGTGAGTGACCCCACACCCTTGGCTGAGAAGCAACCCCACACATGAATGGTCTCAGGATGCTCTACTGTTAGCATGAGACAGGACTGATGGTAGCGCTCACCTTTTCTCCTCCTGACAAGGTTTTATCCGGATGCCCCAAACAATCCGAAAGGGGATTTATCAGAGAAAATGACTTTACCCGAGTCCTCAGCAGTCCAGCAGTTTTACTTAGAGAGAAGTGGCTTCTTTGCTGCCCTTCTTGACACCAGGCCATCCTCCAAAAGTCTTTGCCTCCCTGTGCGTGCAGATGCACTCACACCTGCCTGCTGCCATTTCTTAGCAAGCTCTGCACTGGTGGTGCCCTGATCCAGCAGCTGAATCAACTCTAGGAGACCGTCCTGGTGCTTGCTGGACTTTCTTGGGCACACTAAAGCCTTCTTCACAAATGTAGTGGAAATGTTTTTTTGGGGGGTTAGGTTCATTTTTATGGCAAAGAGGGACTTTGCAATTATTTGCAATTTATCTGATCACTCTTCATAACATTCTGGAGTATATGCAAATTGCCTTCAGAAAAACTGAGGCAGCAGACTAAACTTTGTGAAAATGTAATATTTGTGTCATTCTGAAAACATTTGGCCATGGCTGCTTTTCTGTGTGGTTACTATGCAGTTGGGAAGCTGCTCAGCACAAGACTCAAAAGTTTTTTGCTATCACGGCAGTGGTGTTGATTACTACAGCGTTGACCTCTTGTAACAGCGATCCTGAGATATGCATGCTTACATTGATCCAAGCTGGACCAATGCAACTATGCAAGAAAAAGTGCGTCTGCAGTGGAACGTTAAATGGCATTCATATTACAGGAACTCATGTGATCAGGGCTCTGGAGGTAGGAAACCTAACTAGAATACTTCCAGTATGTGGCTAAGTGATGCCTAGTCATTACTGCTCACTCCCACCATCAAGAGTAAGCTCTACAAACATTGGTCTCAGAGCTACTGCATTAGGAGAGAGAGAGAGATCATGTGAGGGGGTTTGCATTAGTAGAAAAGCTCACTACTGTGATGGGGGAGGTGAGCAGTAACAACTAGGCCCCACTTGGCAACATCCTGGGAGTATTCCAGTCAGGCTTCGGGGGTATGTGAATGGCCTAAACTTATTGCAAGGGCATCATTCAACTTTATTCAGAGCTGCACGGTACCCCTTAACTGCATAGGCAGTTTTTTGTAAAGGTGAACTAACCCTTTAAACATAGGCTTAAAATTAAAGTGATACCAAACAGAGAAGTGTATTTATTAGCATAACTAATTCACATAAATACTATGCATCATGCCACTGTATTTTGTCTTCTTTATGATCTTTCCCTGTTCTTTGGCATCTACAGGGAAAGATCCTTAGGAGGGACTTCTATTACTCTACTGATGTATGCTCTCCACAGTGTGAGTCTGCATCTGGTCAACTCTGGTTGGTACTGTGCCAGTCACTTGACTAAAAAAAAAAAAAAAGTATAAGAGCAGCAATTCAAATAAGATTATAAATATCAAATGACTGTTTTACAGCTTCCTATCAGTCTTTAAGCTCCATGCACACTGAAGCTCATAAACGGCCGCTTTTGGGAGTTTTTTTTTTTTTTTTTTTCTCTTAACAGCCCATAAACTCCCCCATGTACACATGGACGTTTTTGGACGTTCATCACCAGTGGAGTTTACGGGCTGTTGTCTGAACCACAAAAAATGCTTAAAAACATTAAACGCTGATAAACATCAATAAACGCTCAAAAACATAGCACACCAAACATAGCGGTTTTGATCCATTGAAAAAAATAAATACATTTTTCTAAAAAAAAAACGCTGAAAAACGCTAATAGATGTTATTGCAAAAACGTTAAACGTTGAAAGACTCACTGCAAAGCTACTGGCATTTTTATAAAGTTTTTTTAACGTCAAGTGTGCATGGAGCCTTACTGAGCATCAAATGTGTATGTTTTGTGAATTAATATGGTATAGGCAGTCAGATAATTGACACTAGCTTTCATTTTGTTCAGAAGGCATCTGCTCTTTTTTTTTTTTACCTTACAGGTATTAACTATTATATTAGATATATTTAATACGGATTTATATTAAAACTAAATGTTTTTGTGAATTTCTTAGTGAATGTAATCAACCAGTATACTATATTTCACCTCTTAATCGTGCTTAGTAATAGAAGGACATGGAGGAGAAGAGAGGGAGGAGAGTGTCATTTAACACTTTATATACCCACATGTGCGACTCTATAGTTACATGGGCTGCACAGATAAGAAAAAGGAAAAAAAAAGCTTAGAAGGGAACTGAAATTGAGCATGCTCCGTAGAGGACACCAACTGGCCTACACAATCTCTTAACCTGCAGTGGGGGAACATGGAATATTGGAGGGACAGCCGAAAGCAGGATTATACATATGTATATTTCACTCTACACAAAACAAATGCTTCAGTGGCTTTGTTAGTATGAACACTGTTATAGAACATGTAATGAGAGGTTTTCAAAGTCTGGGTTTAATGGTGCTAATATTATTTTAAGACTCCTTTTATTTAATATTATATAATCACATCTATGTAAAAGTGATAATATGTTCTTATTGAAAATGTAATAGCCTGTATTGAGCTTGATGTTCTCCTGTTATTGGTAAAGACATTTGTAGTGCCATTCATTTGGGTTTACTATGTCTGTTTCTTTTTTTTGGATTTGGTGAATATTGCTTTTTGTTCATTGTACTTCACTGTTAGGCCTTGGGTAAAACATTGAAAACATTGAGAAAACCGTAACAGTAGGGAATTGTCCTTAAAAGGGGCAAACCATTCTTTTCCATAGTGTGTCTGCTATGAATCATATTGATTGTTTACTGTTTTAGCTCTTGCATTCCTGCCATTTGAGAGTGCTGCTAATGATATTTATTGAGCAGTCTGTACAAATTCCTGACATTTTACTCATTACATAACTTAAAAACTTCATAAACAACAGATGACCTTAGCATCTATAAACCAAATCTGAATCCTCAGTCTACCTTCTAAGACCATTTTCTCACCATTTTGTCACCACTTGTGCCTAGGGCAGCACAAAACTTTTTTTTTTTTTTTTTTTTTTTTAGGGAAGTGTTAGAACTCTCTCTCCATTTTTATTGATGTTTGTGTATACTCTGGGAGATAAAACTTCATATTTTGTTTTAAGAACTTTATCATAGATGAAAAGAGTACTTGGCAGTGGACCTTAAAGTGACACTAAAAGTTTTATTTTTATTTTTTAAAAATAACAAACATGTCATACTTACCTCCACTGTGCAGCTTGTTTTGCACAGAGTGGCCCCGAATGGCATTTTCTGGGGTCCCCTGGGCGGCTCCTCCCCGTCTCAAATAACCCCCTGGGAGAAGCGCTCTCCCAGGGGGTTACCTTGTGTGTGCGCTCCCGAGTCCTACATTCGGCATCCATAGCCGCCAAGTGCAGGACTCTGCCCCGCCCCCCGGCGCCCACGTCACTGGATTTGATTGACAGCAACGCGAGCCAATGGCTGTGCTGCTATCAATCTATCCAATGAAGAGCCGAGAAGCCCGGGCAACGATCGAGCGCGGGACTTTCGAGGGCTCAGGTAAAAAAACCGGGGGGCCAGTAATCATTAGATGTTTTTTCACCTTAATGCATAGGATGCGTTGAGGTGAAAAAACGTGAACCTTTACAACCCCTTTAAGCCAACCATAGATGGTTCGAATCTCGCCAGTTCAGCAGAGACCGGTGAAATTCGAACAATGTATGGGCAGGCTCATTGTACCAAAGTTGATCGATTTAAACAACTTGGGTGCAACCAGCTTGACAGATTTTGAATGTGATTATTGCCAGCAGATACAGTCACTGTCAATAACCACTGTGTGTTCTCCTGGCTGGGACGGCTCCCTCTGCCCCCCCACCAGGAGAACACAGTAGCTTTACGAGAGGGATTCCCCCAACAACACTGACCGTGTTTGGGGAATCGAGGGATTTTCTTTGGTTGCAGGAATAAAAAATCGCTCCATCTGTGGCTGGCTTATGGTGGGGGAAAGCTCTTTTAGACATCAAGTCTAATTAAATTGTCTGCCATTAAAACCGCACAATGTAAAGCAAACCATGGAGTTTCTTACAATAGCATCTAAACTATATTGTATCTTACCTTAGATGTGGTGGGTGCATTAATATTTTTTTACCTTTTGCTTTGTTTTTTTAATGTTTTTACCTTTACTTTCTTTTGGTAATGCTGCATGTAACATACTTCCTGTCTCTCTGTCTACACTCACTTCTGCATGGTATCTACAAAAAGAGCCAGGTTGTGCACAAGCTGGACTTCAAATGTGTTTTACCTTTTATTCATCTCCATTACATAGGGGATTGATTAGGCTAGTAGTTTACAAAAGAGAGATAACATTGTTTAAGCTCTCTCTAAGCTGACAGGAAGTAACAAGAACACTGCATTTCTAGGAAGACCTTTGCCGCGTACACACGAGCGGACTTTGCTCGGCGGACTTTTCAACGTACTTTACGACTGACTTTCTGAATGAACGGACTTGCCTACACACAGTCCACCAAAGTCTGTCGAATTCGTACGTGATGACGTACGACCGGACTAAAACAAGGAAGTTCCTAGCCAGTAGCCAATAGCTGCCCTAGCGTGGCTTTTTGTCCGTCGAACTAGCATACAGACGAGCGGACTTTTCGACCGGACTCGATTTCGACGGATTAATTTAAAACATGTTTCAAATCTAAGTCTGTCCAACTTTTGAGAAAACAAGGTCCGCTGGAGCCCACACACGATCGAATTGTCTGACGAAATCCAGTCCGCCGAGCAAAGTCTGCCGTAAGGTCCGCTCGTGTGTACGCGGCATAAGAGGTTTTTTTCTGTACTTTTTTTGACCTTTAAAAAAAAAAAAAACACAGTGCAGCCACCACATCAACTAGTAAGCTGCATTGTTTTTGTTTTTTGGTTTAGATGCACTTTAATTTTTTTTTTCTGACCTTTCTGGTAAAAAGAAACATCTGGACACTATACAGTGGATATTAAGTCTACACACCCCTGATAAAATGTCAGGTTTCTGTGATGTAAAAAAATGAGACCAAGATAAATAATTTCAGAACTTTTTCTACCTTTAATGTGGCCTATAAACTGTTGAACAACAAACTGAAATCTTTTGGGGGGGGGTAAAAATAAAACTAAAATATGGATTATGTGGTTGCACAAGTGTGGGATGTAGCTGTGTTCAGAATTAGGCAATCACATTCAAACTCATGTTAAATAGGAGTCATTACACACCTGCCATCATGTAAAGTGCCTCTGATTAACCCCAAATAAAGTTCAGCTGTTCTAGTAGGTCTTTCCTGACATTTTCTTAGTCTCATCCTACAGCAAAAGCCGTGGTCCGCAGAGAGCTTCTAAAGGATCAGAGGAATCTCATTATTAAAGGGTATCAGTCAGGACAAGGGTACAAAAGAATTTCCAAGGTGTTAGATATACCATGGAACACAGTGAAGACAGTCATCTTCAAGTGGAGAAAATATGACAACTGTGACATTACCAAGAACTAGATGTCCCTCCAAAATTGATGCAAGGACGAGAAGAAAACTGGTCAGGGATGCTGCCAAGAGGCCTACAGCAACATTAAAGGAGCTGCAGGAATATGTGGCAAGTACTGGCTGTGTGGTACATGTGAAAACAATCTCCGTATTCTTCATATGTCTGGGCTATGGGGTGGAGTGCCAAGATGGAAGCCTTTTCTTATGTAGAAAAACATCCGAGCCCAGCTAAATTTTGCAAAAACACATCTGAAGTCTCCCAAAAGCATGTGGGAAAATGTGTTCTGGTCTGATGAAACCAAGGTTCAACTTTTTGGCCATAATTCCAAAAGCTATGTTTGGCGCAAAAACAACACTGCACATCACCAAAACACCATACCCACTGTGAAGCATGGTAATGGCAGCATCATGCTCTGGGGCTGTTTTTCTTCAGCTGGAACAGGGGCCTTAGTCAAGGTAGAGGGAATTATGAACAGTTCCAAATACCAGTCAATATTTGCAAAAACCTCCAGGCTTCTGCTAGAAAGCTGAACATGAAGAGGGACCTCATATTTCAGCATGACAACGACCCAAAGCATACATCCAGATCAACAAAGGAATGGCTTCCCCAAAAGAAGATTAAAGTTTTGGAATGGCCCAGCAAGAGCCCAGACCTGAATCCGATTGAAAATCTGTGGGGTTATTTGAAGAGGGCAGCGCACAGATTTGGAGTGTTTTTGCAGAGAAGAGAAGTCAAGATGTGCCATGCTGATAGACTCATACCCAAAAAGACTGAGTGCTATAATAAAATCAAAAGGTGCTTCAACAAAGTATTAGTTTTAAGGGTGTGCACACTTATGCAACCATATTATTTTATTTTTACTTCCCTCCACCTAAAAGATTTCAGTTTGTTGTTCAGCTGAATTGCACAGTTTATAGGTCACATTGAGCCCAGGTTCACACCAGTGAGATCAGACATTTGCATGTGACTCGCACCTGCACCTGTGGTGCCGATCGCATGCAATGTCTGTGAGATGCGAGTTCAGCCATACAGTTGTATGGCTGAACTTGCGTTAGATTTGCACAGAAAAAAGTGTAGTGACTTATTTTTCCCCGCACTAGAATCTGATCGCATGGGTGTTCTCACCTATGCGATCTGATTCCTGTGTGAGTTCACAGTTCGCACTGTGGTAGAACTGCCTGTGGTAGAGGAGCGATGCGGGAACCAGCTTTGTAATCACACTGGTTCCCGCATCGCATCAGTGTGAACCTAGGCTAAAGGTGGAAAAAGTTCTAAAATGATTTTCTTTGTCTCGTTTTCCCCCTTTCGTCTTTCAGGACAGCCACCTTCGAGAAACCTCGGCTCCTCCCTTCTCAGGAAACACTGCCTCCACAAGAGCTTTAAGCCACTTGCCCCCACCAACTCGTCCTCCTGTGGGGAGACACCACTAGGGACCGAGGCCAGTTCAGATGGAGAGGCTGAGGCCAGTGTTTCCTGGAAGGGAGAGGCAGAGGTTTCTCCTGCCACAGCAGCATGGCTGGGGAGCCCGTTACCTGTGCTGCATCTTAGCACACCCGGTCCTCCCTTGGGCAAGATGGAGATCTGGGGGCTCACTTTCCTCTACCCGGGGAGGGTGCGGTGTGAGGTGCCCGGGCCAGCGTGGAGCTCAAGGCTGAGCCGGGTGACGTAATTTCCGGCGGAGTCGGGCACTTCCGCTTGACCCGCGGCTTCCGATCCTGGCCGCGGGGGGCGGGAAAGTGAGTGGCGTGATGGCTGGTGTGTGCTCCACAGTTGCTATAGTGACAGCAGAGGAGCAGCTCAAGGCGGACCACGTTTCCTAATCTGATTGAGGAGTATGTCGGAGACAGAGGATTTCCAATCTGCACCGGGTGACGCCAGCGCCAGCCACTTTAAGGTAAGAAGAACCATGGGGTGGCGTTCTCTTACCATTTTTCCAGTTAGCTCCATGGGCGAGTCCCTCTTTTTGGCGTGTCCTGGGGACTTTTTTGGCGTTTCAGAGCAAATCCACAGAAAAGTCTAGGTCCCCACACAGCTCCAGGAGGAAGTGTCCATCATGCATGACCACTATGGTGGATTCCTGGCCTAAAGTGCTTTGTAGGGAGTGCATTGAAGGCTTAGAGAAGGAGCATTCAGCAGAGCAGGGTACGGACTTGGCAGCGTCCATTTTAATGAGCTTTCTAGCACCTTTCAATCCTTTAAATCGCAAGTTTCCAGCCCCCCCTCCCAGCTAATCCTCCGCCAGTGCAGCAAAGCATCCCACCTGGTACGCGGCGGTTCCCTCCAGTAGTGGAGCGTTACCAGGGGGCACCAGAGAGGTACTAGAGGAAGATCCTGACAGCGTATCCTCAGCCTCCCCAGGGGAGTCAGGGAGAGGGGGTGGATGGTGAATCCACTAGAACCTCTAGGTATAAGCTCTCCCTGGAGGAAGTGGAGGATTTCCTGGGAGCCATTCATACAACTTTGGGGATCCAGGAAGAGAAAAATCGCTGTTGCTCCACGACCAAATGTATGAAGGTCTGGGAGAGCAGAAAAGGAAGGTCTTTCCAGTCCATGAAGTCCTGGTGGAAGCCGTTAAAAAAGAATGGCGAGACCCAAAAAAGAAGCCTTTCTTTTCCAGGGCCTTAAAGCGTCGATTTCCTATTCCTGAGGATGAAGTGGTAGTCTGGAACAAATCTCCTAGGCTGGACGCAGCTTTCTCACAGGTGTTTAGAAAAATGGACCTGGCTTTTGAGGACATGGGGGTGCTTGCTGACCCCATGGACAAAAGAATGGGCTCCCTCCTAAAGAAAACCTGGGACTTGTCCTCAGGAAATCTTAAGCCTGCCATGGCAGTCACGGTGGTGGCTCGCAACATGGAATATTGGCTGACGCATATAAAGGTGCGTATTGAGTCTTGGACCTCAAAAGAGACTATATTGTCTTCTTTACCTATGCACCTGAAAGAGGTAGTGTACATCGCAAGTGCCTCAGCGGAGTCAGTACGCTTGTCCACAAGATCTTCCGCCCTGGCCAACTTGGCCAGAAGACCTTGGCTTAAAACTTGGCAGGGGGGTAGTTTATCCAAAGTAAAACTCTGCGGTGTACACCTCACAGGAGATTTGCGGTTTGGTCCAGATTTGGAGGTCCTCTTAGATCGGACAGCTGACAAAAAGAAGGCCTTTCCCATTAAAAAGAAGTTTGGGGAACAGTCTAAAAAGAAATCTCACCCACAAAAGAAATTTGTGACCCCGAGAGCTGAGGCTCAGAAAAATGGTTGGGGCCACAAGAGCAGAGGACGTGGGGGAGCAATTTTTCGCTCTCCTGAACAGCCCCGAAAGTCCCAATGACGGGTTGACCACGGTGGGAGGAAGACTGGGGGCTTTCTTCCCACAGTGGGAGTCGGTCACCTCCAATGACTTCATCCTGGGAATTGTAAGGAGGGGGCACAGACTGGAGTTTTCAAGTCCTCCCCTGAACAGGCTTCTCATCACAGACCTCCCAAGGTGTGCAGAGAAGGCGGCTGCTCTTCTATCCTCCTTGGAAGAACCGGAGCAGCAGGAAGTAGTGACGCGGGTCCTGGCAGGGGAAATAGGCAGAGGGATCTACTCCCACGTCTTTGTGGTACGCAAACCCTCAGGGAAGTTCAGGCTCATTTTAAACCTGAAGCCTCTCAACCGGTCAGTTACCTACAGGCGGTTCTGCATGGACTCGGTCTTCTCAGTAAAGGCACTGCTCCCACCGGACTGCTACATGGCATCCATAGACTTGAGGGATGCCTACCTGCATGTTCCCATCGCAGAGGGCAGTCAAAGGTTTCTCATATTAGCAGTAAGGTCCGGTGAGGAGACGGTCCATCTGCAATTCCGGGCCCTTCCTTTTGGCCTATCCTCTTTCTCCCCACATAGTCACAAAAGTCATGGTGGAGACCCTGGCTTTTCTGCAACTCAGGGGTAATGCTGTGATTGCATATCTGGACGATCTTCTCCTGTTTGCTCTCTCCCCGGAGCAGTTGGTCCAGGATCTGCAGGAGGCGAGGGGCGTTTTTGGAAACTCTAGGATGGCTCTTGAACCTAGAAAAATCCAGCCTGATCCCATTCCAGGGGGTCCCCTTCTTAGGCTACATCTTGGACTCAACCCAGCGGAGGGTCTTTCTCCCTCAGGAGAAAGCCCAAAAAGTGGACAAGGCAATGGCATTTCTGCAGTGTAATCACCAGGTCTCGATAAGGCAGGCCATGTCATCCTCAGGCTTGCTGGCGGCAGCCCTCCCTGTCATATAGTGGGCAGGCATACACTTTCGCCCTTTGCAGCGGTTCATTCTGGGGGTTTGGGACCACAGTCAGAGGTCTCTGGACTCGGTGGTTCAAGTGCCAGTACAGATAAAGAGATCCCTGTGGTGATGGAGAAACACGGCAAACTTGTCACACGGTCTAGAATGGGTACTGCCGGTGTCCAGGACTGTCATGACGGATACAAGCAACACCGGCTGGGGAGCACACCTAGGTCCACAGCTGGTGCAGGGTTCCTGGAGAGTGGAGGACGCAAAGAAGACCTTGAATTGGAGGGAGTTGAGGGCAATTGCACTAGCTCTCAAAGCCTTCCAGCGGGAGCTCCAGGGGCAACACGTACAGGTCCGCTTGGACAACTCCTCAGAGGTTGCCTATATCAACCAACAGGAAGACACCAGAAGCAGTTCCCCGTAGGTCCTGACAGAAGCAAGCTTTAGGTGGGCTGAAGTCAGTGTTGTCACTCTCAGCTGTACATCTGAAAAGGGGGGAGTTAAACCAGCTGGCAGACTTCCTCAGCAGGAAGCAGGACGCTGAGGGGAAGGTGACAGGGTCCTGAGATGAGTCGAGATGATCACTTGAAGGTGGAGGGGGGTCCCATGTGTGAACCTCTTCGCTTTGAGGGAGGATGTGAAAACTGACCTGTTCTTTTCACTGAACAGGTGGGACAGGCATTAGGGGTGAATGCGCTCTATCAGAGCTGGCGTTTTACCAAGTGTTATGCCTTCCCTCCCCTCTGGCACTGTTACCCGCAGTGCTGAGGAAATTCCAGACAGAAGACACAAACCTGATCCTAATAGCGCCACACTGGCCCAGGAGGCCGTGGTTTTCCGTTCTGAGAGATCTGGCTGTGGAGCCCCCCTGGGTGTTGCCAGTCCGGGAAGACATTCTCTCTCAAGGCCCAATCTGTTGTCCCCAGGTGGAGAGATTGAATCTAGAAGTCTGGTTACTGAGGGGGAGATGCTGAAGGGTAAGGGTTTCTCTGATCGATTGGCGACCCTTCTAAGTTGCAGAAAAAAGGAGACGCGTGCTATTTGCCTGAGGGTTTGGAAAAAGTTTAACACTTGGTGTGCAGAAAGCTCCTTTAACGTACACAGCCCAGTAGCAGTACTGGAGTTCCTGCAAAGTGGGGCAGACAAGGGGCTGGCCCTTAGCACTCTGAAAGGTCAGTTTTCTGCTCTAAGTGTTTTTATGGTAGCGGTAAACCCCTCGATATCGAGGTTCTTTAAAGCCCTAAGCAGACAAAGACCAGTTAGATCCCACCCTTTCCCTATGCGGGATCTTTCTCTGGTGTTACAGGCTCTTACAGGGGAACCTATAGAGCCAATAGCCTTGTGCAGTCAAGCTGCTAACTCTCAAGACTTTTTTTTTTTTTTTTGGTAGCGATCACTACTGCAAGGAGGGTTAGTGAGCTGGAAGCCCTCTCAATTTGGGCACCTTTTCTTCAATTTTTTCCGGATCGGAAAGTGTTTAAAACCAATGCGGCTTTTTTGACAAATTATTTCTAAATTTCATAGAAGCCAAGAAATCAATTTGCCTACTTTTTGTTCAAATCCTGTGAGGGAACAGCATGTTTTTGACAGGCTGGATGTTAGAAGGTGCATTCTAAGGTACTTGGATAGTATGGCACGATTCAGAAAGTCTGATTCATTTTTTGTTTTCTTTGTCAGGGCTAGGAGGGGTTCCAAAGTCTCAACTTATCTATTAGTCAGGCATATGCAGTCAAAGGGATGGAGGTCCCAGAAGGTATCAGAGCCCCTTCCACAAGGGCTATGGCGACATCACAGGCAGAGTGGGCTGGTGCTACACCAAAGCAAATCTGTAGAGCGACGACGTGGTTAAGCTTTACCACCTTCGTTAAGCACTACAGCAGTGGTTCTCAACTCCAGTCCTCAGGACCCACCAACAGACCAGATTTTAAGTATTACCTTGGGGAGATGCAGACTAGAATACTGCAATCACTGAGCAGCAAATTATGTCACCTGTGATGTATTTCAGTTATCTTGAAAACCTGGCCTGTTAGTGGGCCCTGAGGACCGGAGTTGAGAACCACTGCACTACAGGTTGGATTTGTTATCTGCCAAAGACCAGGCCTTCGGGCGTAAGGTTCTTTGAGCGGTAGTCCCACCCTAGGGTAAGTGCTTGTTTATCCTTTCAAAGGTGGCTGTCCTGAAAGACGAAAGGGAGAAAATCAAAGTTACACTTACCGGTAACGTCTTTTCCAAGAGTCTTTCAGGACAGCACCGGTACACACTCAAATAATAGTTTGCCACTGGGACGTGAGAGCGTAAGAAAATTGAAGGTTGGTATGATATGTTCTTGTGTCTCCCTAGACTGGCCGGAGGTTCTCATGGAAAACTGAAGGGCCATTGTGGGCGAGTGGCTTAAAGCTATAGTGGAGGCTGTGTTTCCTGAGAAGGGAGGAGCCGAGATCTCTCAAAGGTGGCTGTCCTGAAAGACTCTTGAAAAAGATGTTACCGGTAAGTGTAACTTCGATTTTTTTTTTTCATCACAGAAACCTAACGTTTTTACAGGGGTGTGTAGACCTTTTATATCCACTGTATATAGCTGAACTTTTGAAATGGTAACAAAATAACCCGGTCACTCTGAACATGCCACTAGGAAAGAAACCATCTTTTTAGTTGATGTCAATGGCTTTGATTATTTATTATTATTATTATTATCATACAGGATTTATATAGCGCCAACAGTTTGCGTAGCGCTTTACAACATGAGGGCAGACAGTACACTTACAATACAAATCAATACAGGAGGGATCAGAGGGCCCTGCTCGTTACAATCATTAGATGAAAGCAAGATTTATTTTTTGTGTTAAGGCGACTTAACGTTTTCTTGTATTTGGCAATGCCACAACCTGCTTTTTTTTAAATTTTTTATTGCTGTATGAATGTTTTAACATAGTTGCTCTTCCTTTTTATAGGCTCCCCTTGGCAATTTGTGTTTAATGTAAAGTTCTACCCTCCGGATCCTTCTCAGTTAACTGAAGACATTACGAGGTATCTAGTTCTTTTATACCCAAGAAAATTTGTGTGAATTTTGATTTGTGATTTATTTTTTTTTAGGTGCAAATCTAGAGAAACCACTCAATATATTGCTGAAATACATTTTGTTGTTAAATGTGAAAGGATTGGTAATCTTGTGGTCTACTCTTGTGATACACACACCTCCTGCTTTGCAGTATGATTACGCTGATATTTCCAGTTGCAATACATATGCTTAGGGCCTCTTTAGATCTTTGCAGGCCTATATGGTATTTTTCCTGTTATGATGTATTGTTTAAGGGAGCCCAGCTATTTTTAATGGGCTGCGCATGCACAGCAATGGCTCAAAAATGTACAAACATTTGACTATTTTCTTTAACACTACAAGGCATGGCATGTGCATTTTGGTGTGCTGCCTGCTGCTGTAATTGTTTTGTGCTCTCATTTTCACGAATGGTATTGCAACACAATGCACAAATTGCCATGCCTTAATGCTCTGGAAAACATCTGTCCTACAGCAAACCAAAAAATATGTAGAAAATGGGATTTTAAAGGTACCCCTGATATAGGAAAAGACATTATCTACTAAAAATATATCAAATATTTATTAAAGCAGTTTTACAAAAAAATATACGATAAAATGTGAGAACAGTTTTACATTCACAGTCAAAGGTATACATCCTCAACCTAATATTGACAATGAAAAAAACTGTGGTCACCAAGAGTTCAAAGCATAACCACGTCCACATAATTTCAACATGTTTCGCCCAGAAGACTAATCAGGAAAATGGACGAGGCTTTTCAATTATTCAACAACAATATTCACGATAAAAACAACCTTGGATGTTCAAAAGAGAGAGAGAAAAAAAAGGTAAATACACAGAAAAAAATACATAAAACATTAACATTTATGTAACTTGAAAGCTCTTTAGCTTGTGCAACCATAACTCCACCAAAACCACCCTCCAGAAACAAAAACAAAAATTATCCCACTCCCCCCCCCATCAAAAAAAAAAAAAAAAACACCCAACAACCCCCATCACACAGGCTCCCACCCAACCCTCCCCTAATACTCCCACCCAACACAACCACCGCGTCAACTCCATACCTCTGTAATAGAGTTCTGGGGAAGTCGCAGGATACGAGGCGTCAACTGAGAGAAGAGGGGAGGAGGGGTGCCCCCAGAAGTGACTCCCCCCTGTGTAGTTCAGATGGATGCCTGATCACCCGTAGGGAGGGATGTATATTCACATGGATGAAAATCATCAAAAGCAAAAAGGATGATTACGGTATCTGTAACAGATATCATAGATAATAAAATTTCACACATATTACGGATGAAGAGAGAGGTAGACCACAAGACAAACTAGACAGTGGACACCACTCACCAACCCCCCGAAGAGTATTTGTATTGGGAGCTCATGAGGACTGAATGGCACAATATCAGCAATGCAGAGTTTTATAGGGGGCCATGTTTTACCAACCAAAACATTTTGAATTCTGTACAGCCAGTTTCTATACACTTTTCACACTGCACAGCCAGACAGGTAATACATATGTAGTTCCTTATTCAGAAACAGATATTCCTAGTTCATATTCTAGTTAAGATTCCTATGTTACATCTCTGCTTCCAGTTTTTTTTTATTGTAGAATGCAGAAAACAAATCTCATAGTGAACGAGTATGAACAGCATGTAGTACAGCATTTATAAAGCTTTTTTTTTATGATTTGGGCTTAATAACATTTTAAGACCTAAATCTAAAATGTAATACTTCCAAATGTAGTTTAAATCATTTTCATTGGAAAAGGAATGCACAGTGTCTACTTCGCTTACCATGCTCCTTTACAGTATTGCTTTGCTACTTTAATAAAGGTGTGCAGTAAACATTTTGTAAGGTTCCTGATCAGTTTGTTCATTTTTTGACAGATATCACCTGTGCCTTCAGCTGCGTCAGGACATTGCTTCTGGACGTCTGCCATGTTCATTTGTGACGCATGCTCTTCTTGGTTCGCTCACGCTTCAGGCTGAGGTGGGAGACTATGATGCAGAGGAGCATAGAGCTGACTATATCAGTGACTTTCAGTTTGCACCCAGTCAGACAAAAGAACTGGAAGACAAAGTTGTGGAACTGCATAAAACACACAGGTCTGTTTCTATCCAGTAAGGTGTGCAATGAAAATGTACAGTGCTTCACATAAGAATTGTCTGCATTTGTCCCAAGCAGTCAAAATGTGAATGTGAGCAATATTGACAAATATAATACGATATGCATATATAAATAGTAGCTTTACTATGCTGATTTAACAAATTTAAGACAAAAATTGCATTCCCTAAAAATTTACCTCGATTTGTGATTTGTCTAAATATTACATATAGTTACAGTAACATCAGTGCCAGAAGAAAAAACAAACTTCACACTTTGTGCTCCTCAACAACATGTTTTAAGATATAGTGTGTAGGACTGAAAAGGAAGGCATTTGACTAAATCCTGGTGTTCAATCAACCCAGTCTTTAGTTTAGGCTGTCCTTAACATTCTAGAATATTGGAACATCTTGAGAGGGCAGGTTTACACCACAGCGTTTACCTTGTCCTCAAAAATTGCCTCCTATCTCTTGAGCTAATAAATCCTACAAGATGGCTACATGTGACATGGAACATTTTGGATGTCCCATGTCCATGCTAACAGTTGGCATCCTTTCTGTTTTTTGTTTTTTTGTTATATAAAATGTAAAGATATCTGGATGTAGAAAACATGGTAAAACATTGGCTTTCAGACCATAATACATTTTTCTGTCTTGGAGGTCCAAACTTTCTACTCCTTACATCATTGGTGGTCAACTTACTTGATCTAAGGCACCTCAAGTGTGGCCTCTGAGTTAGCCAAAGGGCCATACATAATATGCAGTGGATGTAATTCCACAGAAGGCTGTCAGGGACAATTGGCTGCAGCTAATCACATGGTACGAATGGGCTGTGATTGCCTTGTGTACCATGTGATCATTGTGACCAATCACAGAGATCAAAACAATGAATGGCATGAATGAAAGCTATTCATTGTGTACAATTATCATGTGATCTGCTGTGACTGGCCACAATGATCACATGGTACTGGCAGCGGGCTGGCAGGAAATGGTCTGTGACTGCAGACATTATATAGGAGTTGTTGGAGACTGGGAACATGCTGCCAGAGACCGTCATAGACTTGGAGACAAATCACCACTGTTACAGCTGATATGTTACAACATATCAGTGTTCTCATAGTTTTGACTCCTTAACCACTTCCCGTCCGGCCTATTGTCTACGATGGCCTGGCGGGAGCTCTCTCATTCTGGGTGGACAGAACATACCTCACGTGCGCCCCACGGGGTGTGCTGCAGCAGGATCCGTCTCCCGCTTTGTCCCCCGGACACAACGGATCACAGATCAGTGTACCAGCCCGCTGTCAGTACCATGTGATCATTGTGGCCAGTCACAGCAGATCACATGATAATTGTACACAATAAATAGCTTTCATTCATGCCATTCATTGTTTTGGTCACAATGATCACATGGTACACAGGGCAATCACAGCCCATTTGTACCATGTGATTAGCTGCAGCCAATCGTAGCTAATCACAATGAATGAATCCATTTCCTTTAGTAAAAGTAGTTGTTTATAACAGTGATATTCACTGTAAACAATCCTAGTGTGCAAAAAAAAATCCTGATCACCTCCCTAGAGTAGTATAGAATTACTATGGTAACACTGTGTTGCTCTGGTCACAGTATGCAAAAAATAAAAAATTATTACAACTTTTTTTTTATATATATACTTTTCACTAGTCAGTGTGCCTGATCACCGTCCCACCAGTTATATGATGATGCTATCCTGCACTGGTGACAGTACATGTAAAAAAATAAAATGTGAAGAAACTATTTTTTCAATTTTTTCTAAATTTCCAAAAAAAAGTGACGAAAAAATTATAAATTAAAAAAACTTACCATGCCTCTTACTTTGGACTGTCTACTTTCCAAAAGGGGTCATTGGGGGGATATTTGTACTGTCCTGGCATTTTCGGGCAATAAATGAGAGGCAATCGGTACATCAGGACTGATAGATTTTCAGACTGTAGACTCTATAACTTTCCTACAGACTAAATAATAAGCCCTGATTTGAGTTAAAAAAAAAAAAACAAGAGAAGTAATGGACTGCACAGAAAAGGTAAAAAACAAATTAATCTAACCATGTAACTGCTAGAAGCCTGGCTAAAAAATATTTTTCACTTATTTGAGTAAGCTTCAAAATAGACTGCTGTCTATAAGGGCCTCACAGTAAGTGCAAAGTTGCTACAGGTGGTTCACCAGGGCCTTACGTTTTCTTTGTTGATTTTAAACATATATATTTTCAAATGAAAGCTGCATCATAAATTCCAACTTTGCATGCCTTAGGGTTAGCATTTTTGTTAAATGTTTTTTTCCACAAAGCTGCTAATGCAATCCTTTGGAAATTTTGGAAGCTGAATTTTTGTGGGATCTCTTGGCTATCTGCTTTCTCTCCATCCCTGTCGGTGAGCTTTGGCTTGTTATCATTCTTTCCCTTTGCCAATGCAGTTTGTCTATGTTTGGTATATGCCAATGTTAAAGTCTGTTTTGCTTTAGCCATTAAAAAAATGTTGCCATAGTTTTGACAAAAAAAAATACAATTTAGTATGTAATATTTGGCTTGTTTGGGATTCTGTTGGTTTCCTTATGTGCTTTAAAAAGTCCAAATTCCAAATTGCAACTCCTGTTTAACAATTTATTATTATTATTATTATTATACAGGATTTATATAGCGCCAACAGTTTACGCAGTTTTTACAATATAAAAGGGAGACAATACAGTTATAATACAATAAAATACAAGAGGATTAAGAGGGCCCTGCTCAGAAGAGCTTACAATCTAATAGGGTGAATTAACACAAACTTCTAACTGGAAAGCAATTTGAAACCACTTAATTTTTAAAGCTGGATTTGTAATTGTAATTTACATTTTTATAACTAAATTTGTAATTGGATTTGTAATTGGATTTGTAATTGTAAATGACATACTTTACAGCTAAATTTTAATTTTCATTAGGTATTTTGGTCACTTTCTGTAGCGGCTATTAAATTAAGCACCAATTTACCTGGAGGCTATTGGATTTTACCCTGTGGTTAAATAACATTTGCGAGATCCAGACACACTGAAGGGAACTGCAGTCCTCTCATTGATGCACCAACACACTACATATAGCTAGCTAGGGAATAGAACAGTGAGACGTGAAATCCACAAGGTCAATTATGAAAGATTCCTATTTGCAAACTTCTATAAAGCCACCTACTTCCATAAAGTGTGTAGTTGTGCTCACAACTAAGAAATTATTAGCATTGAGAAATAGCAGTAAATACATTAAGTTCGAGCTTTTTTGGAGGCTGCTCCTTTTTTTTTTTTTTTTTTGGTAAAACAATCAAGGCATCACCTCCTGATATCTGTATTAACACATTAAAAAGATTTTTAAGAGTCACTTACTCATGCCATGTCTATTTGTTTTTAGGGGGCTTACACCAGCACAAGCAGATATTAATTTCCTAGAAAATGCAAAGAAATTGTCAATGTACGGCGTGGACCTGCATCATGCCAAGGTAATTTTATTATTTTAATATAATATCGAGAATAGGATATTTGTAAGTTATGTTTGAAATTATGTAAAGGACCAAATTGGATGCTTCTAGGCCTCTTTCACATGGGTGGTTCAATCAGATCCCCCTGTCAGTTTTTCAGCGGCTGTGTTGTGTTAGTGTTTGGGCAGGTGGATGTAAACAGATGAGCGTCCATTCACATTCACCTAGGTCCAAAAATGAGGGAAATTGGCTGTGTCTGTTTTTTGTTTTTTTAAGGACATAGGTAGCTGACATAGGTTCCTGAGGTGGCTGGATGTAAACAAACACGTCTGTTTACATCCACCTGCCCATTGACATTACATGGATTTGTTAAAGTGTTTGTAAAGGTTTGCTTTTTTTTTTTGAATAACAAACAGGTCATACTTGCCTATGTGCAAGGGTTTTGCACAGAGCGGCCCCGATCCTCCTTTTCTGGGGTCCCCCAGCAGTGCTCCTGGCTCCTCCTCCTCCTCATCGAGTGGCCCCATGGAGAGCCACATTCCATGGGGGCACTAGTGCGTGCACGGTCCCGAGTCCTGCTGCTGCGTCCATTGACACAGACAGTAGGACTTGGCCCCACCCCGGGCTCCCGTCTCACTGGATTTGATTGACAGCAGTGGAAGCCAATGGATCCTGCTGCTATCAATCTATCCAATGAGGACCCGAGACAACGGCTGGAGCTGCTAGGCTCGTGCTTGTCGCTAGAACGTTCGGGATCAGGTAACAAAAAGGAGGGCTCTGGGGGGCAGCTGCACCACAGGAGGTTTTTCATAGAATGCATTAAGGTGAAAAACCTTGAGACTTTACAACTCCTATAAGCTCCAGAAGGGCAAAACTGAACAGCAGTGTATGTCACAAAAGTCATCCATACTGTTTGGCTCCAAATCAGTGAAGAATCTGTTCAAGGATCTCCTGCTGATCAGAACAGACATGTTTGGAAAAGGGCCTAAAAACTGTGAAACTCAGGCTCCCACAATCCAAATTGTTAGAGGGCTTATCTTAAAGTGTTACTAAACCCAGGACCCTGCATTCACTATATCTGGTCTTCCACAGTACACAGAACATGGAAATGCAATTATTTTGGTAAATGTAAACTGCTAAATACCCTTTCTCATCAGCAGTATATAGCAATCTTGTGACTTTTATCAGTGTCTGGTTAAAGCTTGTAGGAGGAGTTCTGCATTGCACTCCTGTTTCTGCACTGACTGTCCTATAAGGCTGTAGGACCCCTGACCCTCTATCTGGACAGTGCCGATTAGCCCTGTGCTGATCACATGCACCCTCCCAAGAAAAAAAAAACAAACTCTCTAGCAATACACCCCAAACTGAGTATGTGCAGCTTGTCCCCAGGCTCTGTATTATCAGGAAATATATTGGGGACAGAGAAAGGAGAAGAGAATCAGCGAAGACAGGATCAAACAACCTTTTTACACAATGCAGAGGATTAACTCCTTAGGTTCCACAGCGAGTATAACATGCATTCTTTCCTGCACATACAGAATGATTTTACTGGTTTAGTAACACTTTAATCAAATTTACAAAGAATGTTTTGTCAATTAAATGTATTTAAAATAATTGGAAACCTTTGAAATGCAAAATGAACAAAAAGCATATCCTCATATAAAGTGTTTCAATAGTGGCCAGTATGGATCCTGGGGACTGGCAAGCTGACCTACCCCCAGAGCACAGACATAACATCCCAGCAGTAGATTGCACGTCTCTCATCCAAACTACTATGGGCGCTGCAGTTCCACTGAACCTTGTGGCCGCAGGAGGCATCTGTGTATTTTTGGTGTAGCTCTTTGTTGATCAACAATCTCCCCTCCCTTGTCCAGCTCCAGACAGGACTCCTGCCTGCAAATGGGACTCCACTGCTGTGTCACAGGCTTGGGTTTGCACAAGCAAGCATCAGCAGCATATGTGATGGCACATCCATGACGCAGAGAGCCAAACGTTCCCGCATTCCTGCTTCCCCCTGAAACAATGGCAAAGCTTCAAGACTCCCTTCGGCCAGCTCTGACTGCTGCCCTGTACTAGTAGGGAAACTGGAGTCTGGTGTGAGTCTGGCTAGATGGACCCTTGTATCTCCACCCCCACTCCATTAGCCATGCAGTACAGCTCACTGCAATCATGCTGCTGCCCCCATCTGCTCCAACACCTAATGTCTATCTGTCAAAGCAGGCAGGAGGAACCACTGCTTTAGAGCTCTGGAGGATCGAAGACTGCAGCTAAAGAGGTACAGATTATGTGGGATGATTTGCTTCATTATGGTTTATCACCTGAGGCTAGTCAGAAACCGTGGGGTTATGTAAAGGTTTATTACCACTTTAAGGAGAACCAGTCAACTGGGCATCTGTATTAATCCGAATCTCCAATCTTGATTTGTTATAATAGTGCAGTTTTGCCTCTCTGGTATTACTTGTTTTTATTTTTACTTGTATTCTTTCCTATTAGAGCAGATGTATTGGGCTATATAAGGGTCGGTTCACACATATGTGAATTGGATGCGTTTTGAACTACATCCGATTCTCATGACATGTGAACCAAACCAGCTTTCTATGGAGTTGGTTCACATATATGCGGTGCATCCGCAGTGCGAATTTATAGAGTCCGGTACGATTTCTGAGCACAGTGCAGTGGCCCCACCCCCTTGTGATGTCATAAACCCAGCATGCACCAGTCAATGTCACAAAGAGGCGTGTCCACCTGGTGACCTTGTCGGGTGGTTTTGCCCCATAGTTATTTAAAAACTGTCAGATGGCAAAGCTAGTGACAGGTACAGAGCTTTTTTTTTTTTTTTTGGGGAGGGTTGCGACGGTGTTCATTGCAATTGATGCTGGATCTACACTGGGGGACATTGTGTTTTTTTTTTTTTTAAATTAAGGAATTTTCAAAAACTGTCTGTTTTTATTTTTTTTTGACACTTTTTTGGTGAATGAGTAGGGGTATCGCATACACATTCACAGCCCCCCACCCACAGACTCCCACTGCCAAGATTGTGGGAAAGAGACCCAAGGTGCTGCGCGGGGGGGGGACCCTACCCAAGGTGCTGTGGGGGCTGGCCCTAACCTAAAGCAAAGAACCCCCCGTGTTTAGGGCATGTGGCCTGTTATGGTTTGGGGGGGGGGGGGGGGTTGTTGCTCGCTCATTCTCCCCCTTTCCTGTCCAGCCAAGCTGCATGCTCCGATAAGGGTCTGGTATGGATTTTGGGGTCGACTTTTTTTTTTTTTTTTTTTTTAGTTTGGCCTGGGCTTCCCCTTTTAGAATCCATACCAGGCATAAAAAACCTGGTATGGATTTGGGGGAACCCCACGCTGTTTCTTTTTCTCAAATTTTATTGACCACGATTCTTTTACATTCAGCTGTTGAGTCATCGGTTGTTAATGGTTGCAGCGGCCGGCTTCCCGGCCCACTCCTTAACAACCAGCTATTGATAGGGACGCTGGTGGCCACCCGCTCCTAAAATTTGCATCTGAATCGTATTTAAATGAACAGCTACTTTGGAAATTCGCAGTGAATACGGACCTGAAATTTGCACCACACATGTGTGAACCTAGCCTGAACTCCAGAAAATCAGCTACTTTGTAAAACTGCAGGCCTACCAAAAAGACAATGTTAATTGACCGTTTTAGAGGCATTTGGCGTCGGAAACTTCGGCGTCTGAACTCATTTTTTGCCTTCAAAGAAAAGCTTCTAAATGCAACTGCCTAAAAACGACATTAAACAAACCTGTGTACATGTACACATAACATAACATTGGGTGAGTTCAGGGGCAGCTAAAAAAAGCATCCAACTGCCTCTGAACGTCCGTTTACCAGCTGGTAAACGGACGTTTAGGAGCAGTTGGGCGTTTTTTTTTTCAGCTGCCCCTGAACTCTCCTCTATTATTTTATCAATACATGTACACAGGGTCGTTTATAGTCATTTCTAGGCAGTTGAGTTTAGAAGTATTTTTTGGAACGCAAAAAAAAAAAAAAAAATGCTTTCAGGAATAATGCTCAGAGGCATTTGAAACGTCAAATGCCTGTAACAGCTTGTAAACGCAGTAACTCACTTTTAGCCGTGTTTCGTTTAAAGGTGTTTTTCATTTTTGGCTTTTTAAAACGCCTCTTAACGCTAAACGCGGCATGTAAACATGGCAAAACTGACGTTTTAAACATTGGTTACTACCTGTCAAGTTAAATCGTTCAGGAGAGGTTGTAAAAACGTTGTTCATGTTACATGAAGCCTAAAACTGTAATTTCAACAGCATCTACAGTTTAAGGGGCAGCCCAGCCAGTTATACGCCCAGTGAGTTGCAGTCACTTGGGGCTGATTCACAAAACTGGAGTACAAATATGGGGCTCTTGTTAGTAGCAACAACTCAAGTTTTACTCTTTATTTTATAGAAAAATAAATGAAAATCCAGATTGGTTGCTATGGGTAATTCTTTTTTGCTTTTTGTTTTGTTTTTTTGTTTTTTTTTTTTGTTTTTCTTCTTTTATGAATTAACTCCTTTTGTGGTATTAAATTGGAATCAATTGTGTTAAATTGTACAGCTGTCCAGTCCCATGATTAATGATTTTGCTTGTAAATTGGGCTTTTTGATGTTACTACTAAACTGATTCCATCAAGACGGATGCCTTCATAAATGTGTGCTTTTTGTGTGTGGTGTGTTTTGGTGTGCATTAGAAAAAAGATTGTACTTTCAGTAAAACACATTTTTCAACGGGATGAATGCCATGTAAAACACACTGCTCTGTGTGAAAAACACGTGTCTGAATGTACTTTTAGGTTTAGCATTATTAATTTATATTTTTTTATTGTGCAATTGCATTTTTTTCACATGCCATAGCAGACTTTATTGGGGTTGTACCCATTAGTCAGTGCTGATTACCACTCCTTTTTATGTTTGAAATGAGAGGGTTCATATACAAATGCACTTCTGCATCTAGTTTTTGTGGCTCAAGTCTCCTGTCTGTTCTCCTACTGACAATGGTGGGGGTTAGCAGTACACCGCAAAGACTACTTCAAATGAGCCAGAGTGCAGAGTTAAACAGTCACTGGTAATTTTAGCAGTGCAAATATGTTTTGCTTTTAGAAATGTTGTTGTTCTTATAATGTCTGCTCTAAATATTTTTTTCCAATCTATTTTGTTAGGATTCCGAAGCTGTGGATATCATGCTAGGTGTTTGTGCAAATGGATTGCTTATTTACAAGGACAGACTTAGAATTAATCGTTTTGCGTGGCCCAAGATTCTTAAGATTTCCTACAAACGCTACAATTTTTTCATTAAAGTGAGACCTGGTGAGGTAAGCAACACGGATATTTAATATGTACCACGGTTATAGTATTTGTAAGTATATGTTGTACACTTTCCATTGTGGTTTATATTATCTAATAACAAGGTAAAATATGTCTGTAATGTTAAAAAGAAGTAGGGGAGGGTAGGTGCTGCCCATTTTCCCCTGTTGCAGAAGCAGGGGTAGAGGGGATGCATGGTTTTGGTTAAGGTGTCACTTACACCTAATCTAAGATTACGGCAGAAGTTAAAGCTTCAGGCAGGCCATACAGGGGTCAAAATCTTATCAAATAATTTTTGTTCGTATTTCACACCATTAGTGGGCTGCAGCAACAGCCGATTTTTGTGCGGCAATCAAATTTGAGTAATAGGACATGTTGGAAATTTTTTGAAAAACAACCTATTTTCTAATCAAATGATTGGAGAATCGCGAATGTGCAAGAAAAGAAAATTCCCAGAAAGAAAAGAAGATTCCCAGCCACAAATTCTTTTCTGTAGCAACATGAGGTGAAATTGAAGGCTTGGTTGGCCGAATTTCGAAATTAATGGAGTACCCCTCCAACGGCCAATATTTACACAACAAAATACATTTAAAAAGTCTACATATCTTTTTTCCATCAATTTAAAAACATTTCGCTTTAAAAAGCATATGCAATTTGTAGTAGGACACCAACTCTACCACTTGTCTTCCCAATAAACAAGCAGAGCAATTATAACATGCAAGTCCTCAGAGATCATTAAATGTGGGTTGACGCATTTCATGAGATGACTCACTTCATCAGGACCTCAGATCTTATTATATAGATCTAGTTGGTCACTGAAACCATATTAAAACATTTTTTACACATACATTGGGTAAAATAAGTCATAAAAGACCTATAACCTCACATTTAATAACAATGAAAATAAACCAATCCCTGAAGAGAGAGAGGAAGGGGAAAAAAAATAAACCTATATACCTTCCTCAAATTCACTCAAATATGCACCTTTGGTTGGCCACAAGTGGAAGAGTCTATTTAAACACGTTACGCTGGCCTGTGGGAAGACCACCAACAAGGGAGATATCATGGACTAAGAAAAAAATGACAAAAGAGATACATTTGAACTACGGGGGTGAAAAGAAAACCATTGCCGCTAATAAAACAAATTTCATTGGGGACATTTAAACTATTCCCTTATCAAACCCAAGTCTTTAGGCATATACAGGTGCATCTCAAAAAATTTAAATATCATCAAAAAAGGTTAGTTATTTCAGTAATTCAATTCAAAAAGATGTGTTACACACAGAGTGATAGATTTCAAGAATTTCTTTCTTTTAAATTTTAAAGATTATGGCTTACAGCTAGTGAAAACCCAAAATTCGGTATCTCAGAAAATTTGAATATTACATAACACCAATAAAAAAAAAAAAAACAAAATTTTTTTTAATACAGATACATTTTTTGAGATGCACCTGTACAGTGGATATAAAAAGTTTACACATCCCTATTAAAATGTCAGATTTCTGTGATGTTAAAAAATAAGACAAAGCTAAATCATGTCAGAACTTTTTTCATCTTTAATGTGACCTATAAAGCATACAACTCAATTAAAAAAACAAACTGAAATCTTTTATGGAGGGGGGGGACTCAATTAATGTGGTTTCGTAAGTGTGCAACACCTTCTTATAACTGTGATCAGAATTAATCACATTACAGTACACACCTGCTATCATTTAAAGTTCCTCTGATTAGCCCCAAATAAAGTTAAGCTGTTCTAGTAGGTCTTTTCTGACATTTTCTTAGTTGCATCCTACAGCAAAAGACATGGTCCGCAGAGAGCTTCCAAAGCATCAAAGGGATCTTATTGTTAAAAGGTATCAGTCAGGAGAACGGTACTAAAGAATTTAGGCATTAGATATACCATTGAACACAGTGAAGAAAGTCATCAAGTGGAGAAAATATGGCACATCAGTGACATTACCAAAAACTGGACGTCCCTCCAAAGGTGCTGAAAAGACGAGAAGAAAACTGGTCAGGGAGGCTGCCAAGGCCTACAGCAACATTAAAGGAGCTGCAGGAATATCTGGCAGGTACTGGCTGTGTGGTACATGTGACAGCAATCTCTCGTATTCTTCATATGTCTGAGCTATGTGGTAGAGTGGCAAGACGGAAGCCTTTTCTTACGAAGAAAAACATCGAAGCCCAGCTAAATTTTGCAAAAACGCACCCGAAGTCTCCCAAAAGTATGTGGGAAAATGTGTTATGGTCTAATGAAACCAAGGATAAACTTTTTGGCCATAATTCCAAAAGATATGTTTGGTGCAAAAACACTGCACGTCACCAAAAGAACACCATACCCACTGTGAAGCATGGTGGTGGCAGCATCATGCTTTTGGGCTGTTTTTCTTTAGCTGGACAGGGGCCTTAGTCAAGGTAGAAGGAATTATGAACAGTTCCAAATGCCAGTCAATATTGGCACGAAACCTCCAGGCTTCTGTTTGAAAGCTGAACATGACGAGGAACTTCATCTTTCAGCACGACAACGCCCCAAAGTATATGTCTCAATCAAAGGAAGGGCTTCACAAGAAGAAGATTAAAGTTTTGGAATGGCCCAGTCAGAGCCCAGACCTTAATCCGATTGAAAATCTGTGTGGTGATTTGAAGAGGGCTGTGCACAGGAGATGCCCTCGCAATCTGACAGATTTGCAGTGTTTTTGCAAAGAAGAGTGAGAAATATTGCCAAGTCAAGATGTACCATGCTGATAGACTCATATCCAAAAAGACTGAGTTCTGTAAAAAAAATCAAAAGGTGCTTCAGCAAAGAATTAGTTTAACCACTTAAGCCCTGGAAGGATTTTCCCCCTTAATGACCAGGCCATTTTTTGCGATACGGCAGTACACCACTTTAACTGACTATTGCGTGGTCGTTCTATGCTGTACCCAAACAAAATTGACCTTTTTTAACCCACAAATAGAGCTTTCTTTTGGTGGTATTTGATCACCTACGGTTTTTATTTTTTGTGCTATAAACAAAAAAAGACTGACAATTTTGAAAAAACAATTTTTATTTTACTTTCTGCTATAAAACATATCCTAAAAAATATATAAAAAAACAAATTTATTCATTAGTTTAGGCCAATATATATTCTTCTACATATTTTTGGTAAAAATAAATTATCGCGTCTATAAACTACGGGATAGATTTAGGGACTTTTATATTATTTTATTTTTTTTATTTTTACTGGTTATGGTGGCAATCTGTGTGTTTGTTTTTTTTTTTTTGCAGGATTGCGGCGGACAAACCTGACCCCAAATGACACTTTTTAGGGACCAGTGACATTATTACATTGATCAGTGCTATAAAAATGCACGGGTCAATGTAAAAATTACACTGGCAGGGAAGTGGTTAACACTTGTGGGAGATCAAGGGATTAACTGTGTTCCTTCCTCGTTGTGTTATAACTGTAGGAGGGAGGGCTACCAGGAACATGACAGAAATCACTGTTCCCGATCATGCAGAAAAGGAAAATGCCTTATTTACATAGGCAGTTCCCCACTCTGCCTGTGTACAAGGCGATCGCGGGCTGCCGGCGGACACACGCTCCCGCACCCGCTATCCTGCTTGTACGGACTGATGTACCGGGACGTCAGTTTGCGCAGGAGAGCCGGCCTGCCGCAGTATATCTGCGTGAGCAGGTCTGCAAGTGGTTAAGTGTGTGCACACTTATGCAACCATATTATTTTATTTTTACTTCCCTCCACCTAAAGGATTTCAGTTTGTTCAACTGAGTTGTATAGTTTATAGGTCACATTAAAGGTGGAAAAAGTTCTGGAATGATTTATCTTTGTCATTTTTTTTTTTCATCACAGAAACCTGACATTTTAACAGGGATGTGTAGACATTTTATATCCACTGTATATATAACATGATGGCTGCCTCCACAGAGACATGCAGAGGGGAATTTATCTTTCTTTTTCAAAGTTTAACTAAACGAGCTGAAGATGGAAGCTGATTGGTTGCCATGCACAGCTGCTCCGGATTCTGTCTGCTCCAGTTTTGTTCAAATCTCCTCACAGTGCAGACAAGACAGTGTTGACCAGTCCTTTTTCTTCTGCTTGCCTATTTGGTCACAGCTTCAAGGTTCTCTTTAATACCTTTTTACCAAAGTGATAACTCCAGCTGCCAGGGTGCCATTTAAAGACCTGTATGTTTGAAGGAGGTTTGTGTCATTTTTGTCAGAAAATGAATAGCATATGGAGTCCTCTCTGCTAATTGGCCTGTACAGAAACTTTTTAATGATAGTTTTTTTTTTTTTTTTTTTGTTTGTTTTTTAGTTGGAACAGTTTGAGAGCACAATCGGATTTAAACTGCCAAACCATCGAGCAGCCAAAAGGCTGTGGAAAGTGTGTGTTGAGCACCATACATTTTACAGGTATGATTAAACTTCAGTACTTTTATATATACACTTTGTCGACATCAACTGTTTTTATTGCTATCTTCACAGCATCAACATTTACATTGTGTAGGTTTAAGTTGTATAAAAAGTAGTTTTGCGTGCATCACACTTTTATAAAAAAAAAAATCTTCACACCTGAAAAATGAATCGATCAGATCCTTAAATGTTTTTTACATAGAGCTCATTCACATGTACATGGATGCAGAGAGCTGTACACCGTGAAAACCTGGGCCTGGGAGTGACAGGTGTTTGCATACTACCTGCCTGTATGAATGACAGGCTGTGACTGTATGCTGGTAAACACAGATGCAAGCGTATACATGCATACAGGCACAAATGTACTCCCCTGGAAACTGTCTGGGCACAGATATTCATTTCTCACTGTATGGCTCTCTGCACTCATGTGAATGAAACCCTGAAGTGCACTTCGACTTTAGCAGTAATATTTGAGAAACACCCACTATATGTCTAGTGTCCCCATTCATACCTAAAAAATGTTTCCCTGTGTTTGTTTTTTTTTTCTTATCTTTTTGCAGTTGTTGGTTTAAAGCAGGTTCATATATAGGACTGCAAACTGTTCTGAACAATTTCAAAGTGCAGTTACAGGGACAAAGTTAGGGACAAGTTGAGGGAACGTGCAATAACATACAATGTGAAAACTCAAGCCTTGGGATCTTTAACCATTTGTTAGGACAGACTGTATTTAATTCTAGTTTGACATTGATAATCAGCCTGTACAGTACAGACAGGATTAATTATGATAAATGTACCTCACCAGCCCCCACTCTAACATTATATAGCAGGGTAAAGCAGAGAAGGATTTTTAAACAAGTATAAAGGTAAGCAGTATTTTATAGAGACTAGTTATGATATGTGAATGGAAACATAACAAATGTAAGGTAGGTTTTTTTTTCCCAATTTGCCCAAAAAAGTGGAAATACACTTTAATAATATTAATCTAAGTAACTTGTACTTGCCATATACAGTGGCGAAAATAATTATTTTAACCCCTGCAGATTTTGTAAGTTTGCCTACTTACAAAGAAATGAAGGGTCTATAATTGTTATCATAGGTGTATTTTAAATGAGAGACAGAATATTAACCACAAATCCAGAAAAAAACACATGATACAAATGTTATAAATTGCGTTGCAGTTCAGTGAGTAAATTAAGTATTTGATCCCCTACCAACCAACAATAATTCTGGCTCCCACAGACTGTCAATTTATGAAGGTGCTCCTAACGACACCTGTCCACAGAATCTTTCTTCCATTCAAACCACACCATTATGGGCAAGACTAAAGAGCTGTTAAAGGACATCAGCGACAAGATTGCCAATGAACATCTAAATAATTCGGAGAAGAATTGGGAGAAAGTGCTGTGGTCAGATTAGAGCAAAATGTAGCTCTTTGACATTAACGTGACTCGCCGTGTTTAGAGGAAGAAAAATGGAGTTTATGACCCTAAGAACACCATCCCTACAATCAAGCACGGAGGTGGAAACATTATGCTTTTGGGCCTTTTTCTCTGCTAAAAGTACAGGCCAATATTGTCACATCGAGGGGCCAATGGACGGGGCCATGTATTGTAAAATCTTGGATGAGAACCTTCTTCCCTCAGCCAGAGCACTGAAGATGGGTTCTGGATAGCATGACAATGAACCGAAACATACCGCCAAGGTAACAAAGGAGTGGCTCAAAAAGAAGCACATTAAGGACATGGAGTGGCCTAGCGAGTCTCCAGCCCTTAATCCTATAGCAAATTTAAGAAGGGAGCTGAAACTTCAAGTTGCCAAGCGCAGCCAAAAAACCTTAAGGATTTAGAGAAGATCTGTAAAGAAGAGTGGACCAAAATCCCTTCTAAGATGTGTGCAAACCTGGTAACCAACTACAAGAAATATCTTACCTCTGTGCTCGCCAATAAAGGTTTCTCCACTAAGTCATGTTTTGCTTGAGGATCAAATCCTTATTTTACCCACTGAACTGCAACTCAATTTATAACATTTGTATCATGTGTGTTTTCTGGATTTTTGGTTGATATTCTGTCTCTATCATTTAAAATACACCTATGGTAAAAAATTATAGACCCTTCATTTCTTTGTAAGTGGGCAAACTTACAAAATCTGCAAGGGATAAAATCATTATTTTCCCCAAAGTACATAAAAGTGTAAGTTTTTCATACACACATAATTTCAGAGAGAATTACTTTTACAAACCTTTACAAAATTATAGGTTTGATTAATAAATGATTTTCATTTAAAAGGAATAATCGTTCCAGGTAGATAAATCCAATGACATTTACCTAAATTAATCTTTCATTGTTTGTCAAACCAGTTAGCTTGAGTGAAAGATCATTTTTAACATTTATTTACCATTATGTTTGTGGCTAATTTTATGGCTATCCCAAAACTAAGTATACATCTTAAATTAACTTGTAAACACAACCCTCAGGACCCTTTCACATATGCAGAACATTTGTCTGTTTTTCATCCATTCATTGATGGATGAAAAACGTTCATCAATGCAACTCTATGGATCACAGAAGTGCAGTTCGTTCTGCACTCCTGTGACCCGTTTTCAGCAGACAGCAGGCTTAAACCCACTGTCGGTTGACGTCGCAGAGCTGGTTCAGGCTCGGGAAGGATCATGATCATATGATCGGGATCCGCCCACATGCTTGGATCGGCACCTGGTAAAAACACTCTAAAGTCAAAAAACGCTGATGAACGCTCAAAAACGCAGCTCACCAGCATTTTTTGATCCATTGAAAAAAATAAATAAAAAAATAAACATGCTAAAAAATGCTAACGCGGAAAAACGCTGTTGCAAAAACATTGAGAAACTCACTGCAAAGCTACTTTTTTATAACGTTATTTTACGTTTTTATAACGTTATTTTAACGTCCAGTGTGCATGGGGCCTTAAAGTCGCCCAGTATTTTGGCTGTACTAAGTCCAGTGCTTTGACATTGTACAGTGAAGCTAAAACCTATAGCTAGCATTGTCAGTATACATATCACATCTCAGAAAAATATACCCCAAGTTGGCTGCAGGTGTATTACTGGTGTGAATGTACAACCCCAATTCCAAAAAAGTTGGGATGCTGTATACAATCTACATAAAAGCATAATGCAAGGATTTGCAAATCTCATAAACCCATATTTTATTTACAGTATCAAATGTTACAGGGCATTTTCATCCCCTTCCTGCCCAGGCCAATTTTCAGCTTTTAGAGCTGTAACATTTTGAATGACAATTGCGTGGTCACGCGATGTTGTACCCAAATTAAATGTTGATAATTTTTCCCCCAGAAATAGAGCTTTCTTTTGGTGCTATTTGATCACCTCTGCGTTTCTTTTTTTCTTTTTTTTTTTTTTTTTTTTGCGCCATAAGTAAAAAAGACCGACCGTTTTTGGGGAAAAAAAAAAAAATATATATATATATATATATATATATATATATATATATATAATTTTTTTTTTTTTTTTTTTCCCCCAAAAACGGTCGGTCTTTTTTACTTATGGCGCGAAAAAAACGAAACGCAGAGGTGATCAAATAGCACCAAAAGAAAGCTCTATTTCTGGGGGAAAAATTATATATATATATATATATATATATATATATATATTTTTTTTTTTTTTTCCCAAAAAAAATGGCGCAAGAAAAAACGAATAAATATCCCAATTTAAAAAACAAAAAAAAACAAATTTCTTCTTCAGTTTAGGCCAATATGTATTCTACATATTTTTGGTAAAAAAAAATTGCAATAAGCGTATATTGATTGGATTGTGCAAAAGTTATAGTGCCTACAAAATAGATTATTGATTTATTTTATTTTTATTATAATTTTTTTTTACTAGTAATGCGATTTTTTATCGGGACACGTCGGACACTTTTTGACACTATTTTGGGACCATTGACAATTATACAGCGATCAGTGCTATAAATATGCACTGATTACTGTGTAAATGTCAGTGGCAGGAAAGGGGTTAACACTAGGGGGCGATCAAGGGGTTAAATGTGTTACCCAGGTAGTGATTCTACCTGGGGGGGGGGGGGATACCAGGAACACAAGATCTGTTTCCTCTCCCCTGACAGGACGTGGATCTGTGTGTTTACTGCTCTGTGACGGATATCGCGGCCGCCGGCCATGCACATCAGCTCCTAAGTGACGAGGCGGCGCACGCACGCACCCCCTAAAATGCCGGGAAGCCGAGGGCCTCATACGACGGCCCGCCCGGAGGGACACAGTGTTCCTGCGGCCGTCATATTACAATGGCCGGGATGGGAAGTGGTTGAACTGAGAAAATGTACAATTAAAAAAAAAAAAAAAAAGGTAAACGGCAGCAACACTTTCCAAAAAAGTCAGGACAGGGCCATGTTTACCATGGTGTAGTGACCCCTCTTCTTTTACCAACACTCTGTAAATGTCTGGGAACTAAGGGGACCAGTTGCTGGAGTTTTGTGAAAGGAATGTTGTCTCATTCTTGCCTGATCTAGGATTGTAACTGCTCAACAGTCTTGAGGAGTCTCTGTCATTTTTTTGTGTTTCAAGAAGCACCAAATATTTCCAATTGGTAAAAGGTCTGAACTGCAGGCAGGCCAGTTAAGCACCCAGACCCTCCTGCTACGAGCCATGCTGTTGTCTTAGATACAGTATGCAGTTTAGCATTGTCCTGCTGAAAAAGCCGTTGTCAGGTTGGGAACATATGCTGCTCTAAAACCTGGATATATCTTTCAGAATTGATGGTGCCTTGATGTGGAAGCTGCCCATTCTATAAACACTAATGCACTCCCATACCATCAGACATGCAGAGATGCTTTTGAACTGAGCACTGATAAGCTGGAAGGTTCCTCTCCTTTTTAACCACTTCCCACCCGGCCTATAGCAGAATGAAGGCCGGGCGGTGGTTTAGCTTTCCTGACTGGACGTCATATGACGTCTTTCAGGATAACCGCCGGCGCGCGCCCGTGGGGGCTCGCAGCGTGGTGATCGGTGGTGCCGCCTGTCAGTCTGACACACGTAGCACCGATCTCGATAAAGAGGCTCTGACGGAGGCTCTTTACCATGTGATCAGCTGTGTCCAATCACAGCTGTGCACAGTGTAAACAGGAAGAGCCATTTATCGGCTTTTCCTCCCTCGCGGTCAGCGGCTCTCCTGATGGGGGGGGGGCCTGCGAGGATGCCACACTGGACCACCAGAGATGCTGCCAGGACCACCAGCACACATGGATGACCAGGTATGGCCCCCAGGGATGCCACACAGTGCCCTAAAATATGCCAATCCATGCCCAGAAATGGTGCTCGTCAGTGCCTACTACAAATGCCTGCCAGATGTCTCCTCATCAGTGATGCCCATCCATGCCACCCATAAGTACCCATTAGTGCCCATCAATGCCTATCAGTGAAGGAGAAAACGTACTTATTTACAAAATTTTATAACAGAAACAAAGAAAAACTTTTTGTTTTTCTAAATTTTGTCTTTTTTTATTTGTTGCTCAAAAAATAAAACCCCCAGCAGTGATCAAATACCACCAAAATCAAGCTCTATTTGTGGGAACAAAATAATAAACAATTTTGGGTAGAGTGTAGCATGACCGCACAATTGTCATTCAAAGTGTGACAGCTTTGAAAGCTAAAAATTGGCCTGGGCAGGAAGGGGTGAAAGTGCCTGGTATTGAAGTGGTTAATCTGGATAACGCGGCACCCCATGGTTGCCTAAAAGAATGACAAAAAAATGTTTAACCACTTTTCGACTGTAGGATGTCCGTGGACATTCTTAGGTTGAAATGTTATATGGGAATGATGCCTGCAGCTACAGGTATCATTCCGTTTTTTTTTTTTTTGTTTTTTTTTCAGCCAGCGATTTCTCCTTTTTGCAAAAGCCATCCTAGTGGCTGATTAGGCGCTGGATTGCTTACACAGGCAGCGGGAAGGGACACCTCTCTGGGCTCTCCTGTGTGATTGTAGAGCTCGGGCTCCGATCTGGTGCTTTCGTCGGGTTACCACAGAGCCAGCCATGGACCAGATGATCCCAGATATCTCTATGCTCCTGGGAGCCAGGAAGCAACGTCATGACGTCATTTTTTTTTCTTCTTGTTTTCATGCTTTCCAGGCTTGAGGGGAGTATTAGGGTCTTACAGACCCCAGATTTCTCCATAAAAAGGACCTGTAATGCCTTATTTCTATCACAAGGGATGTTTACATTTCTTGTGATGGGAATAAAAGTGATTATTAAAAGAAAAATTACAGTATAAAAAAAATAAAAATTGAAAGTGCCCCGTCCCCTTTTGCTCATGCGCAGAAGCGAACGCATACGTAGGTCACACCCGCATGTGTAAACTGTGTTTGCACCACACATGTGAGGTATCGTCGTTAATGTTATAGTAAGAGCAAAAATTCTAGCACTAGACTTCCTCTGTACCTCTTAACTGATAAACTGTAAAAAAAAAAAAATTGAAGTGTCACCTACGTAGATTTTTAAGTACCGTAGTTTGGTTATTCGATGGGCATCCACAATTTTAAAGCATGACATGTTTGGTATCTATTTACTTGGCATAATATCATCTTTTATGCTCTAACAAAAATTGGGTTATATATTGTGTTTTTTTTGCATTAAGATTCATTACAGTGTGTTTTTTTCCAAAAAGATTGCATTTGAAAAATTGCTGCACAAATACCTTTTATGACATAAACAATTGCAACAGCCACAATTTTATTCTCCAGGGCCTCTGCTTAAAAAAAATATGTATTCAGTAGGGACGGAAAGTATTCAGACCCCCTTAAATTTTTCACATTGTTATATTGCAGCCAATTGCTAAAATCATTTAAGTTCATTTTTTTCCTCATTAATGTACACACAGCACCCCATATTGACAGAAAAACACAGAATTGTTGACATTTTTGCAGATTTATTAAAAATGGAAAAACTGAAATATCACATGGTCCTAAGTATTCAGACCCTTTGCTCAGTATTTAGTAGAAGCACCCTTTTGATCTAATACAGCCATGAGCCTTTTTGGGAAAGATGCAACAAGTTTTTCACACCTGGATTTGGGGATCCTCTGCCATTCCTCCTTGCAGATCCTCTCCAGTTCTGTCAGGTTGGATGGTAAACATTGGTGGACAGCCATTTTAGGTCTCTCCAGAGATGCTCAATTGGGTTTAAGTCAGGGCTCTGGCTGGGCCATTCAAGAACAGTCACGGTGTTGTTGTGAAACCACTCCTTTGTTATTTTAGCTGTGTGCTTAGGGTCATTATCTTGTTGGAAGGTAAACCTTCGGCCCAGTTTGAGGTCCTGAGCATTCTGGAGAAGGTTTTCCTCCAAGATATCCCTGTACTTGGCCGCATTCATCTTTCCCTCGATTGCAACCAGTCGTCCTGTCCCTGCAGCTGAAAAACACCCCCACAGCATGATGCTGCCACCACCATGCTTCACTGTTGGGACTGTATTGGACAGGTGATGAACAGTGCCTAGGTTTTTTTCACACATACCGCTTAGAATTAAGGCCAAAAAGTTCTATCTTGGTCTCATCAGACCAGAGAATCTTATTTCTCACCATCTTTGAGTCCTTCAGGTGCTTTTTAGCAAACTCCATGCGGGCTTTCATGTGTCTTGCACTGAGGAGAGGCTTCTGTCGGGCCACTCTGCCATAAAGCCCTGACTGGTGGAGGGCTGCAGTGATGGTTGACTTTCTACAACTTTCCCCCATCTCCCGACTGCATCTCTGGAGCTCAGCCACAGTGATCTTTTGGTTCTTCTTTACCTCTCTCACCAAGGCTCTTCTCCCCCGATAGCTCAGTTTGGCCGGATGGCCAGCTCTAGGAAGTGTTCTGGTCATCTCAAACGTCTTCCATTTAAGGATTATGGAGGCCACTGTGCTCTTAGGAACCCTAAGTGCAGCAGAAATTTTTTTGTAACCTTGGCCTGATCTGTGCCTTGCCACAATTCTGTCTCTGAGCTCTTCAGGCAGTTCATTTTGACCTCATGATTCTCATTTACTCTGACATGCACTGTAAGTTGTAATGTCTTGTATAGACAGGTGTGTGGCTTTCCTAATCAAGTCCAATTAGTATAATCAAACACAGCTTGACTCAAATGAAGGTGTAGAACCATCTCAAGGATGATCAGAAGAAATGGACAGCACCTGAGTTAAATATGAGTGTCACAGCAAAGGGTCTGAATACTTAGGACCATGTGATATTTCAGTTTTTCTTTTTTAATAAATCTGTAAAAATGTCAACAATTATGTGTTTTTCTGTCAATATGGGGTGCTGTGTTTACATTAATGAGGAAAAAAATTAACTTAAATTATTTTAGCAAATGGCTGCAATATAACAAAGAGTGAAAAATTTAAGGGGGTCTGAATACTTTCCGTCCCCACTGTATATACACTCACCGGCCACTTTATTAGGTACACCTTGCTAGTACCAGGTTGGACCCCTTTTTTCCTTCAGAACTGCCTTAATTCTTTGTGGCATTGATTCAACAAGGTGTTGGAAACTTTCCTCAGATTTTGGTCCACATTGACATGATAGCATCACGCAGTTGCTGCAGATTTGTCGGCTGCACGTCCATGATGCGAATCTCCCATTCCACCACATCCCAAAGGTGCTCTTTAGAATTGAGATCTGGTGACTGTGAAGGCCATTGGAGTACAGTGAACTCATTGTCATTTTGAAGACATGGTGCATTATCCTGCTGGAAGTAGTATACACTGCTCCTAAAGCGCCCCTGCCCATTGAAATGAATGGGCAGCGCTGCCGAACCGCCAGCCATTTCAACCCTTTTTCGGCTGCTAGCGGGGGTTAAAAGCGCCCGATAGCCTCCAAAAACCTCTTCAAAAGCTACGGTAAAGTGCTGCTAAAAATAGCAGCGCTTTACCGCCAATGCCCCAGTGTGAAAGCAGCCTAAAAGAACTATATGTTACAATGTTTCTCTTTATCTAGCTTGAGCGATGTTGTGAAAAACTTGGCAGGCTGCCTGTTTTTTTTTTTTTGTTTTTTGTTTTTTTTGACAGCTGTCAGCTTGAGCAGAGACCTCTCTGCACTGAATGGAGGAAATGCTTTTTTAAGATCGCGAGGGGGAGGTTGATTATTTAACGATTACTTGTGCAGCTCTACTTGGTTGTAACGTGTGGTAATTTGAGTTACTGCTGCCTTTCTATCAGCTCAAACCGGTCTACCCAATCTCCTCTGACGTCAACAAGGCATTTTCGTTGACACAACCTCCGCTCACTGGATATTTTCTCTTTTTCGGACCATTCTCTGTAAACCCTAGAGATGATTGTGTGTGAAATGTTTGGAGGTTTTGAGTAATTCATAGCAAAAAAATTGAAGATTTTTACATGTAGGAGAAAAATTCCAGAATTGGCCAAGTAGGGAAATAATTAAACATTTGATAGGTTTACCATTTCTGTTGTGAATAAAATATGGGTTTATGAGATTTACATATCATCGCATTCTGTGTTTATGTCGATTTTACACAGCTTCTCAACTTTTTTGGAATTGAGGTTGTAGATACAGTCCTGTGTAGATTTGCGGCATTTTAATGGTGTGGGTTTTTTCTGTTTTTTTTTTTCTATTATTATTAGGAGAGAATAGCATTACTGTTTTTTAATATTGCATTTTTTGTGGTGCCAACCTGGATCATATTATTTTTCAACATGTGTATATGTATGTATGTGTGTGTGTGTATATGTGTGTGTGTGTATATATATATATATATATATATATATATATATATATATTACACATACACAGTATATACGCTGCTATATCCACTATGAATAAAAGTTTGACTTGTCCGGTTGACAATGCGCAAATGCTTAGGGATCCATATGATAAAAAATTGGAATTCCTGTTAACATTTTCTCCCTGGCAGGTTCAGTGGTTCAACCTGCAGTGGCGGCAGTTGGGGTATGTCAATCCATGAGAGACCATTTTAATCTTCCTTTCCACGGTGAAAAGCTGTTTGGGAAGGATTAGGACAAATGTATCCAAAAAATATCAAGTGGGAAAAATACCCTTTTGCCAGTTAAGAAAAAGAGTAAACGTCCCTCATTTAAACTGGCTCTTTCTCCAGTGCCAGGGGCATCAGCCTCCAGGCAGTCGCGACGGCCTTCCCCGTCAGGTTCAAGAGGTAAAGCCCAGGGTCAATCCCAGGGACAAAAGAAGTCCTGGGGGAGGAAACCCCCAAGATAGAACGCTTAAGCTTATTTATGAAGGGGCGCCCCCGCTCGCTCGAGTAGGGGGGGGGAAACTTCTGCAGTTCTCAAAGGTCTGGGAGGAAGAATTTCGGGACAGATGGGTGGTCTCTACAATAGCTCTAGGTTACAAACTAGAGTTCCGAGAATTCCTGTCTTCTCGTTTCCTCTGGTCAAATGTCCCCAAAGATCCAGAGAAAAAGAAGTCTCTCTTTCTAGCGTTAGACCGACTTTTGTCGCAAAAAGTGATCATGGTGGTTCCCGTGGAAAAGCAGGGGTTAGGGTTTATTCAAACCTTTTCACGGTACCAAAACCAAATGGGGATGTCAGACCCATTCTAGATCTCAAAGATCTAAACCGGTTCCTGAAGATTCGCTCTTTTCGCATGGAATCAATCCGATCAGTAGTCTCCATCCTACAAGGGGGAGAGCTTCTGGCATCAATCGACATTAAGGATGCATACCTGCATGTACCTATTTTCCCCGCTTACCAGAAGTATCTGCGTTTCGAAGTAGAAAAACGTCATTTTCAGTTTGTAGCCTTGCCTTTCGGTCTAGCTACTGCACCTCGGGTGTTTACAAAACTTCTGGCCCTTCCTCGGGCCAGATTAAGCACTCAAGGTATAACAATAATAGCATACCTGGACAACCTGCTCTTGTTAAACCGGTCAGTAGTCCGCTTGGACCAAAGCATGGTCACCACAGTCAACTACCTGGAATACCTAGGTTGGGTCATCAACCTAGAGAAATCTTCTTTAAAGCCAGTAAGGAGATTAGAGTACTTGGGTCTGGACATAGATACAGCCCAGAAGAAGGTGTTTTTACCCCAGGCAAAGATCAGCGCCATAAAGGAGCTGGTCCAAGGGGTCAGGGCAAAGAAGGGTCCTTCCATTCGCCTTTGTATGAGGTTGTTGGGGAAGATGGTGGCTTCATTCGAAGCAGGTCTCTATGCTCCGTTTCATTTGAGACTGCTGCAAAACCGTATCCTATCGGCCTGGAACAAGAAGATTCATGCACTAGATTTTCCAATGCGCCAGACCCTCAGTTGGCGGAGGATATCCGAAAATCTGCAGAAGGGGAAATCCTTCTTACCAGTTACCTGGAAGGTGGTAACAACAGATGCTAGCCTTTCAGGTTGGGGAGCAGTCCTGGAAAAAGCGTCTGTCCAAGGGAAATGGTCCAGAACCGAAAGGACCTTGCCCATCAACATTCCAGAGATTCGAGAAGTGCGTTTAGCCCTAAAGGCCTGGACATTCAGGTTGCAGAATTCTCCTGTCAGAAGTCAATCCAACAATGCCACAGCAGTGGCTTATATCAATCGCCAAGGGAGCAACAGAAGTCAGGCAGCCCAGGGAGAGTAAACCATATCCTAACCTGGGCAGAAAAACATGTGCCGGGCATTTTGGCAATCTTCATTCCAGGGGTAGAGGACTGGCAGGCAGACTACTTAAGTCGCCAGCAGTTGTTCCCGGGGGAATGGTCCCTTCACCCCGACATCTTCCTGGCTATATGCCAAAGATGGGGGATCCCGGATGTAGATCTGTTTGCGTCCAGGTTCAACAACTAAGTTGACAACTTTGTGTCAAGAACAAGTAATCCACTCGCATGCGGAACAGTTGCGTTGGTGACCCCGTGGGATCAGTTCTCACTGATTTATGTATTTCCTCCTATTCTGTTGCTACCTCGACTTCTTCGCAGGATCAAGCGGGAAAGGAAATCGGTAGTTCTTGTGGTCCCAGCATGGCCCAGAAGATCTTGGTATGCAGAAACAGTAAAGATGGTGGTAGGGGCCCCATGGCCCCTACCACCACATCCAGACCTGCTATCGCAGGGACCAGTGTTCCATCCTACTTTACAAGCGCGAAATTTAATGGTTTGGCTATTGAAACCCATATTCGAAAGAATCGTGGGCTTTCAGGCTCAGTGACACCTACCTTGATTAATACAAGGAAGCCAGCCAGAGTCTGGAAGGCATATGTTTCTTGGTGTGAATCCAGGGGTGGGCATCCTAGGAAGTATGTCATAGGTAGAATTCTTGCCTTTCTGCAAATGGGACTGGAGATTAAACTGGCCTTGAGTACTATGAAGGGCCAGGTCTCAGCCTTATCAGTATTCTTTCAACGTCCGCTTGCTTCGCATTCTTTGGTCCAAAGCTTTATACAGGGGGTAATGCGGTTTAATCCACAAGTTAGAGCACCCCTTTGGGAAGTTAGCTGTCGGCATTACAGAAACAGCCTTTTGAGCCGATACAACATATTCCTTTGGTCCTTTTGACAAGGAAGCTAGTTTTTCTGGTAGCCATTTCTTCTGCAAGAAGGCTATCAGAGTTGGCGGCTCTTTCTTGTAAAGAGCCATATTTAATTGTTAACAAGAATAGAGTAGTATTGCGTCTTCATCCTAGTTTTCTGCCAAAGGTGGTTTCAGGTTTTCACCTAAACCAGGATATTGTTTTACCTTCATTTTTTTCAGAACCCTGTTCTAAGGAAGAAAGGTAAATACACTCTTTGGATAAAGTGAAAGCAGTCAAGATCTATTTGAAGGAGACTGCTCAGATTCTGAAAACAGATGTTTTGTTCGTGTTGTCTAAAAGGAAAGGTAAGGACGGACAACATCGAAATCCACTATTGCCAAATGGATTCGGCAGGTAATTTATTCAAGCTTATGGTTTGAAGAGGAAGGTTCCACCTTTTCAGGTCAAAGCGCAATCTAGTGCTTCGTGGGCAGTGCATCACCAAGCCTCCATGGCTCAAATCCGCAAGGCTGCAACTTGGTCTTCAGTCCATACATTTACCAAATTCTATGAGGTGGATGTAAAAAATCATGAGGATATCGCCTTTGGGCGCAATGTGCTGCAGGAAGCAGTATAGGTCCTCAGGTCTGATGGCTCCCCACTTTTGTTTGTGTCTCCCTCCCCTCAGATAGCATTTCTCTGGGACATCCCATATAGTAACTACTATGGATCTGTTTCCCGTGATGTACAATAAAGAAAATTGTTTTTTTCTAACCGCTTACCTGTAAAATCCTTTTCTTGGAGTACATCACGGGACACAGAGGTCCCCCCCCCCTTTCTGGGTACACGTGTATTGCTTTGCTACAAAACTGAGGTAATCCTGGTAAGGGGAGGGGTTATATGGGGAATTAAACTTCCTGTTTAGGGTGTGCCAGTGTCCATCACCTGAAGGTGCCATATAACCCATACAGTTATTACTGTGTCCCATGATGTACTCTAAAAAAAGGATTTTACAGGTAAGCTGTTATAAAAATCCTATTTTTTTGTGTTATCAATCATATTCTCTGAAAAATGGCCAAGAAATCATAAATTCTGCCAGGGTATGAAAACTTATGAGCAAAACTGTGTGTGTGTGTATATGTGTGTGTATGTATATGTGTGTGTGTATATATATATATATATATATATATATATATATATATATATATATATACATAAAGTGGCCAGTGAGTGTATATACAGTGGGGAAGTATTCAGACCCCCTTAAATTTTTCACTGTGTTATATTACAGCCGTTTGCTAAGATCATTTAAGTTCTTTTTTTTTTTTTCCTCATTAATGTACACACAGCACCCCATATTGACAGAAAAACACAGAATTGTTGACATTTTTGCAGATTTATTAAAAAAGAAAAACTGAAATATACAAACTGTTGTAATTCCTACACCGTTCACCTGATTTGGATGTAAATACCCTCAAATTAAAGCTGAAAGTCTGCAGTTAAAGTACATCTTGTTTGTTTCATTTCAAATCCATTGTGGTGGTGTATAGAGCCAAAAAGATTAGAATTGTGTTGATGTCCCAATATTTATGGACCTGACTGTATATTTAACTCAGGTCCTGTCCATTTCTTCTGATCATCCTTGAGATGGTTCTGCACCTTCATTTGAGTCCAGCTGTGTTTGATTATACTGATTGGACTTGATTAGGAAAGACACACACCTATTTATATAAGACCTTACAGTTCACAGTGCATGTCAGAGCAAATGAGAATCATGAGGTCAAAGGAACTGACTGAAGAGCTCAGAGACAGAATTGTGGCAAGGCACAGATCTGGCCAAGGTTACAAAAAAATTTCTGCTGCACTTAAGGTTCCTAAGAGCACAGTGGCCTCCATAATCCTTAAATGGAAGACGTTTGGGACGACCAGAACCCTTCCTAGAGCTGGCCAAACTGAGCTGTTAGGGGAGAAGAGCCTTTGTGAGAGAGGTAAAGAAGAACCCAAAGATCACTGTGGCTGAGCTCCAGAGATGCAGTCAGGAGATGGGAGAAAGTTGTAGAAAGTCAACCATCACTGCAGCCCTCCACCAGTCATGGCTTTATGACAGAGTGGTCAGACGGAAGCCTCTCCTCAGTGCAAGACACATGAAAGCCTGCATGGAGTTTGCTAAAAAAACACCTGAAGGACTCCAAGATGGTGAGAAATAAGATTCTCTGGTCTGATGAGACCAAGATGGAACTTTTTGGCCTTAATTCTAAGCGGTATGTGTGGAGAAAACCAGGCACTGCTCATCACCTGTCCAATACAGTCCCAACAGTGAAAGCATGGTGGTGGCAGCATCATGCTGTGGGGGTGTTTTTCAGCTGCAGGGACAGGACAACTGGTTGCAATCGAGGGAAAGATTAATGCGGCCAAGTACAGGGATATCCTGGACGAAAACCTTCTCCAGAGTGTTCAGGACCTCAGACTGGGCCGAAGGTTTACCTTCCAACAAGACAGTGACCTTAAGCACACAGCTAAAATAACGAAGGGGTGGCTCTTCAACTCCGTGACTGTTCTTGAATGGCCCAGCCAGAGCCCTGACTTAAACCCAATTGAGCATCTCTGGAGAGACCTAAAAATGGCTGTCCACCAATGTTTACCATCCAACCTGACAGAACTGGAGAGGATCTGCAAGGAGGAATGGCAGAGGATCCCCAAATCCAGGTGTGAAAAACTTGTTGCATCTATCCCAAAAAGACTCATGGCTGTATTAGATCAAAAGGGTGCTTCTACTAAATACTGAGCAAAGGGTCTGAGTACTTAGGACCATGTGATATTTCAGTTTTTCTTCTTTAATCTGCAAAAATGACTAGATTCGAAAGGAGGCAGTCTCTCTTTGGCTGGCTGATAATTTTTCACCCATCTCAGTTGATTTTGAATTTATTTAAATTTAAAGTGGATTTAAACCCGATTCATGAAATTTGAGCTGGGCACATATATTTGCAGTGTTTTCTTATCTCTCTTCAAAGCCCTGAGTCCCATGGCTTTCTCCTGCTCCATTCTTCTGTTATCAACATGATAACTTCTGACAAGTTCTCTGTCAACTGTGATAAAACCAGCCTGAATTTTGTGTCAGGGTGGGTAGATGAGCAGAGAGCTGGTCTATTCACAGCACAGCTCTGCAAGTCTCTGCAGGGGGTGGGGGGGTGGTGCCTTTCCTCCAATCAGCTGTTTCAGTGTATATGGCAAGAATCCACACCCACAGTTGAATCAGGAAGACAAAATGCTAACCCGACATGAACTTTTTAAACAGTATATAAATCTGAAGACAGCAGATATACATTTAAAACTTGTGTAGAAGGATTTGTTTCATCTGTGTATCATCTGAGGCTGTTCACTTCACTGGGTATATATGAGAGTTTACATCCACTTTGAGCCCTCATTCACATTGGAGCGATTTGTAATGCGATTTGACAGATTAAATTGCATGACAAGTCGTAGCCTATTGCCGACAATGGCACCGTTCCAATCAGTCCGACGCCGACTTTGCGGCACCACACCAATTTTGCAAAAGTAGTTCCTGCACTACTTTTGCCGATTTTCGCGTGCGACTTCAATAGACATCTGTGCATGAAGCTGCACAAATGTCTTTCAAGTAGCACCTAGAATTGTGCTGACCTGCTACTTTGGAATTGCGCTACTTCAAGTGAAGTAGCAAGATTTCAAAGTAGCATCAATGTGAACCAGGGCTAAAGGACTTTTGTCCTTGTAGAGTACCCAGGGCTCGAATGTCGGCAGATTCAGTGGGAATCAGCTGAAATATGAGCTGTCTATGCCCAGATATAGGAAATCCTACACCCCAGACATACTGCTTAGTTGAAAATGCTAGACAATTCAACAGAAATGTTGACAATAAATAACACCAGTTTGCTCTTTTAAGTGTTTATAGTTTGCATGTCTGCTGCTATGGAGAGATGCTGAAACTCAAAGTAATTCACCTGTTCCAATTTATGACATTTTATCACAGTTGTTTACTTTAATAACCGACAATTAGTGTCAACCCTAATGGCACTCCAGCTGCTCACAACTTCCTGTTTTGTAATGTGATTTTAAGCATAATTAGTTGCTGTCCACAAGTAATCGGATGCATTGGCAAAGCAATTCTGTGTTATTTCCTGTACTAACTAGATTATATAGTTGTGGTCTATACTAGGCAGAAGTAAAAATTGCAAATGAGGGATAATTTTAAATTTAGCACTTACCAGCTGTGATTCTTTTGCAGGCTCTCCTCACCAGAGCAGCCACCAAAGGCCAAATTCTTGACTCTGGGATCTAAGTTTCGTTATAGTGGCCGCACACAAGCTCAGACAAGAGATGCAAGTATGAGAATAGACAGACCTGCACCATATTTTGAGCGTACGTCCAGCAAACGTGTCTCAAGGAGTCTTGATGGAGGTAACAGAATTGGAATTTCCATAGAGTACATAATGCCTAAAGGTGGCAACAAAGGATAAGTTGATCATGACGGGACTGATTGCGGAATAGAGGAGAGAGGAGGCAGAGTGAGAGCTTATGGGCAGAGAGGTAGGTAGGTGATTGTAAGTGAGGGGACTAAATAAGAACTGAAGTTGATTATGGACAAAGGGATACGGGGAATCAGAGTTGGAACTAATTAAGACTGGGAGAGAAAAGTAGCAGCTGATTGTGGACTATTGCGAGGAGACCTAGTGGGAGGTGATCTTGGATGGTTCAGGAAGAGTGAGGGCTGATCATGGCAGAGAAGAGTAGGATGGGCGTGATGAGCAATTTTGGATTGAGATGGCAAAGCGACAGCTGACTTTGCAGTGTGGTGGGATTTTAAAAAACAATCAGGATCATTATTTTCCCAGTTGGGGTTTAATCAAAATTACAGTTTTTATTAACCAGATCACCGTTTATACCCACTCTTACGTTCAGGTGTGACCAGCCAAAAAAGCTCCTAACCTATGTTGCAGCCTTCACTATATCAGGGTCTTTGCAGCCATCCCTTGCATTGCCAAAACAAGGACTATGGACAATCAAAACAAAAAACAGACCATGGAAGCGCATGCCTTTTTCTTTATTAAAGATAAAATGATACACAATGCACTCGCATGCTCCCGGAATGACACCAAGTGCATCACACAACTGTGAGACTCCACTTTCAGAACCCCTGTATGGATGCTACTAGATTGAATCCACTTGGCTAAAGGCTCCTCTCCCTGAATCTATATGTTAGGAAAGAAAGAGAAGAGCGGGGAGCCGGCCTTAATAGCAGCTTGTGTATGACAACTGGCAATCATTCAGTAAAGCAGGGTGTACCTGAAGGAGGCTGTGCAGGTTGCCATCGATTTGAGGTCACAGGCCATATCAGATGGCTTCAAGGGCCAGGGGTTGAGCATGCCTGGTGTAACACGTTTGGTAATGTATTTCCTTGATTAATACCATTTGAAGAACTAGTGCAACTTTGTTGAATCCTAAGGCTTAATGTACACGGGACGTTTGCAGCGTTTACATGCCACGTTTTCAAATAGTCAAAAATGTATCTCCATTAAAACGCCTGTAAACGAAACACGGCTAAATGCGTCTTACAAGCTGTTGCAGGCATTTGGCATTTCAAATGCCTCTGAACATCCGTCCTGAGCGCATTTTTTTGCATTCCAAAAAATGCATCTAAACTCGACTGCCTAGAAACAACTATAAATGACCCTGTGTCCATGTACTTATAAGACAGTGATGGCGAACCTTTTTGAGCCCGAGTGCCCAAACAGCGACACAAAACTAACTTATTTATTGCAAAGTGCCAACATGGAATTAAACCTACTAGCGGCTCTGTACAGAGGATGGGACTGATCATCCCTCTGAATGAGCCCTAAGAGACCAAAAATGTACGATTCTGCCCAGAAAAAACCTTTTCTGCTTTTTCAAAGGAGTGCATTACGTCAGAATACAGGGATCAGAGATGCGTTGTGCTCAGAATACAGGGATCAGAGATGCGTTGTGCTCAGAATACAGGGATCAGAGATGCGTTGTGCTCAGAATACATGGATCGGGGGGTGATGTGAAGGCCAATAGAGGACACTGCTATGGGGATGGCCCTTCCTAAAGCAGTGTCCTCTGGCCCCTTCACATACCCACCACATACACATCAGTGTCCTCTGCGCCCCCTCCCTTTCCCCCATAGCACTGTCCTACCTGTGTATTTGCAGACAGAGTCCTCCACATTGTCATGCTTTAGCGCCCTCCGCCCGAGCCCCTGCACAGGAAGCTGCTCTCCTATTGGCCTCAAAGTCCAGGAAGGGAGGAGTCATTCTTCTCTTCCTCTGTATCGTGGCTCTTCTTACAGAGGCAGACACTCCGTGTCCTTCCCACTGGGCTGCCCTCAGTGCATGCAGGGAGGGTTTTGCTTACATCTGCCGCCCCGCTGCCTGATCGATCGCACTGATGATAGGAAGTGAGCCGACTCCTCCGCACCTGCACCGCCAGTGCAAGAGGCTACCTTGCTGGGGGATTCCCTCCCCTATCCTGACGGGGCGTTGAGTGCCCACAGAGAGGGCTTGGCGTGCCAGCTGTGGCACGTGTGCCATAGGTTCGCCATCACTGTTATAAGATAACATAGAGGAGAGTTCAGGGGCAGCTGAAAAAAATGTCCAACTGCTCCTAAACGTCCGTTTACCAGCAGCAGTGTACATGAAGCCTAAAGCATTCCTCGGTTCCTGTCACTTTTAACAACCTTTTTGGTATGGAGGCTTACTGAAGCCCGCAAACCGCTTTAGGGACTTGGGTCCCTAAATAAAATAAACTGGATAAAAGTAGATGAGAGCAGAAATTCATAACTGTCATTTGCGTAAACTTTTTAGAGGTCATCTGTACATTTTCATGTACAAAATATTTGAGGTTGTATATATTTACAGCATCAGGGTAAGTTTTTTTTTTTTTTTTTTTTTTGTGTATTATGTATTGACCATAGAAATAATGTACCATGAGACTTGAACTAGTATAAATGGTAGGAGTCTTCAAAAAAAAAAAAAAAGAAAAAAAAAAAAGTAATTTGGATAACCAAGATATAATTTAAACTGAATTGTCTAATACTATCTAAAACCAGCTGAATATGTTTCTTCATCTATGATACCTATCAAACATAAACCCTTTTTTTGTGAAAATGTAGACCAGATTGCGTGAATTAAATACATGCCCTAAAATTCATAAATTATAAGATACATTGGAACCCCCCCCCCCCAAAAAAAAAAAAACAAAAAACAAAAAACAAAAAAACAAACATGTTTGGTATTTGGGGCAGAAAACAAAAACTGTATAATGTAGATGGCAAAAAATGTTGTGCTATGGTGCCACCTACAGGCAAAATGCTATCATTGTTCCACTGTGCGAAATGCTGCTTACAGGAAAAAACTGTGCAAATTATACATTCTAAAAATAACTATTATTTTTACAAACGTTGAACGTATACAGGTATTTGTACAAAGCTATTTGTATTTGACTTTTGTTTTGGAATTTACTTTGCATTTCGGTATATCATGTATACACAAAAGTAGTAAAGACTGTTCCATAACCTCTGTTTGTGATCATGTACAAAAACACTATGACAATTATTTTAGAGAAATGGATGAAAGCGTTACACATTTGTTGCAAAATGCAGTGGGAAGGTCTATAAATCGTAAAAACATTTTTGGAGTGAAAGCACATAAAATAAATCAATCTTGAATTTAAAATCCTTCCCGTATGTGCATATCTGTGAAAAATATAAGTCATGAAGTCTCTGCTTTTTAAAACCCACATTCTTTACTCCTCCAAATGACACAAAACTTTTCATCGCCCCCACTAGGTGTAACCCCAGTGGGACAGAACTCAGCGAATGTAAATGACCAGTTTAACCAATAAGGTGGTTTAAAAGGGGAAATCACAGTGAAGTATCTTTTATTTAATTAAAAGAAGGCGAATACTTACAAAACAGAAATGCTTTCCCAGCACTGAGGGCTAAATCCCTCAAACAAATATAGGCAGAGCATACAGACTGCCCCAGAGCTGCCTCCTGTCACCTACATCCACCTCCTCTGCATGTAATGATGCCCTTTGAGCAATGTTTTTGTACTGGTTTTCAGTGGCTTAGCATTAGAATAGTCATAAATGTTCAACAGACACTTGCAAATCTGCCACTAAACCCAGACAATAACAAACTCACGACTACTTTCCAAGTTAACTCCCTTGGCAAAAATTTCCTTGGTGGGTCCATCCCGTAAAGGATTAATGTCCAACATTTATAAAGTATTCAACACCACTCCCTATCAAAATTTGTATAAACATCCAAAAATGAGAGAAGACTTTGAGGGGGGGGAAGCTACCTGTGGAAACCTGGGTAAGCTAGTCACAAGCCGGTAAAAGCTTCATTTGCACCCTTGATAAGGAAAATCATTATAAAATACTTTTCCAAACACTGGAACACCTCCATGTTATTTAACAGCCAGTGACAGGTGTGGATGTTGCACAAAGAAATTGGGGTCTATAAACTGGCAATGTCTTCTTCTCGAACCTTACTCGGAATCTGTTAATTTCCATGCTGATGGAATATTTGATAGTTGGATTCCCTTTTCTCCCAAGTCCAAGGCCAAAAGACTTCTATCACATATACTCGCTACAGCTATATGCCTAATAGCCCTTTAAATTTTAGGCCATCCCTCATAGAACTCTACACCAGAATTAGATACCTTAAACTAATGAGGAACCTTGCAACACACTGCCATGACACCCTTGAACAGTTCAGTAAAGTCTGGAAGCTGTGGCACCTCATGGAAACTCAGCATAATGTGAGTCCCTACACTTAATCTTTCACTAACCAGAGGCTTATTCTGTGTTCCTGGTACACTGACCTAATTAGAATTGAACCCTTTTCATTGTTTTTTTTCTGCTTCTGTTTCTCCTTATCCTATTATCTGATTCTTTCTATACTTTTCCTCAAACCAAGGGATGACCTCACAGTAAATATAAAATATGGATATCCAACTAATATTATAAGGCTGGCCATACACAGAACAAATTTCTTTCCCACAATCAGGGGTTGCAGGAAAGAAATTTGCTCGAGTCCCCCATCAATAAAGATGGTGTTTATGCGGGAATCCCTCCTGCCAGGCCATTGCCTTCTCCCAGCAGGGAAGGGTAGGAGGAGACGTCCCCGCCGGGAGAAGACAGTGATTATCGCTGGCGTCTATAGTAGCCTCTTGCGATAGCGAATCCGGCAGACTGGTTGTACCCAAGTTGATCGATCAACTTAGTGCAGTCAGCCTGCCCTTTATTGGTTCGCATCTCAGCCCATGTATGGCTGGCCTAAGATTGCTGGCCATGAACCTGTGGTTATCGGCAACCTAAATAATCCTGAGCAAGGTGTATTGACGAAACTTGCGCTGTACTGCGGTTTTCAGCTATAGATTGTTATCTAGAAATGACTACATTTCTGAATAAGTACAGCAAAACCTTGGATTGAAAGTAACTTGGTCTGAGAGTGTTTTGCAAGACAAGCACATTTTTATTTTTTTTATAAACGAGCAATGTCTTGATATACAAGTAGTGTCATCACAGCTGAGTATAAATGAGAAGATTGGTGCCTCTAAGTGAAGCAATATGGTTACATTTAATGAAGGTACAACATTTAGCAACTCACATGGTTGATGATTATAAGAGGCATATTGAAGTATGCAGGCATCCGGGGTAAAGCTGTCCACATAGACCATCCTCCGCACTGCCATCCCTTCCACGCTGCGCTCCACGAGAGCTTCAAGCCTCGCTTTTATATCGATTTACTGCAGGGTAGTCTTCCCGGTCACAATTGTAGACTGACAGCCGCGAGAGCCGGCGGTGAGGGGTCTATATGGACAGCTTTACCCCAGATGCCTGATACTTAGATATGCCTCTTTTAATCATCAACCATGTGAGTTGCTAAATGTTGTACCTTCATTAAATTTAACCATATTGCTACACTTAGAGGTGCCTCTCTTCTCTTTTATACTCTGTAGCTCCCGCTGGATTTTGCTTCTAATCCCCATGTGGAGGCTGCCATTTGTGGATGGACATTTTATCACACTGCTATAATCTTTTTATATGGGCTGTAAACTGAAAGACCCATGAATAAATGGCTGTGGAACGAATCATCTGAGTTTCCATTATTTCTTATGGGGAAATTCGCTTTGCTATACGAGTGCTTTGGATTACAAGCATGTTTCCGGAACAAATTATGCTCCCAATCCAAGGTTTTACCGTACTGTTCTTTCCAGAATTGTTCATGCCAGAATTAGAACACACCTTCTAGTTATTGCATCTGCCTTTATCTCTACTCATTATAGATTATTTCTCTCTTGTTTGGGAATACAGCTCCTAAAAAAAAGGACCCTAAGTCCATAGTTAATCCAGAAAAAGGACAAAAAAAAGCCTTTAGCACTTGTCTCCACTGGCTGCACATATTGAATGCTTTCAAATGCTTTGAAAACGCACCTCACAATTTCAAACCCTTTGCATATAGTTAATGTATGACCACACTAAGGTCGGGAAATTTGAAGATTGCAGCACTTAAACCAATCACTTTTTGCTTTTTTTTTTTTTTTTTTTTTGACAAGCTGCAAACCTCTGCAACATTTCTGCTTCTATTTGTACTGTACTCATTAATAGCATTATGCTCTATTCCTCCAATGGACAATGATGGGGTACCATTCCTCCAACTGACACCATCAATGGGGCTTTATTCCTCCAACTAACACCAATGATGAGATGCAATTCCTCCCACTGACACCATCAATGGGGCTTTGTTCTTTCAGCTGACACCAATGATGGGGTACCATTCCTTTCACTGACACCAATGATGGAGCACCATTCCTCCTACTGATGCCATCAATGGGGCTTTATTCTTCCAACTGACAGCAATGATGGGGTACTATTTCTCCAACTGGCGCCAATAATGGGGCACTATTCTTTCCTTTAAAATCAATGATAGGATATCATTTACTGACACTGACGCTGGGGATGTTTCTACTCCCACTGGCCACAGTCCGGACTCCTTAAGCTCGAAGGACAGTAAACTGGCCCTTCGTTTAGAAAGTTTGGAGACCCCTGCTTTATGCTTTTACTAATTAATCGCTCTGAACAGAATATTCACCCATTATATAGTCTGGTTTAGTCTAGGCTTAGACAGCTTGAATTTCGGCCATTCAGCCTGTGCATCTACTCTAACAACATTGATGGTGCAACCTCCATTGTATTCCAGCTGCCACGGTGTCTGTGGCTGCTGGTGCTGCTAAACAGTGATTATATCTGACAGGATGAAATTCAAGCTGTCTTGGGGGTCTTTAGTAGTGGTCATTGCATAATGGAAAAGAGTAAGCACACACAAGTTACAGGCTGCTTTTTCGATTACTTTTTCAGTCTTACAACCTGTTTTTTTTTTTTTTTTCTTTTTAATTTTATTTTAAGCTCCGATAGGAAGTATCACAGACCAGAGTCTGCTGAAAGACGTCCCTGATGCTACAGTAGTCAGTGCTATTGATGGTGTTGTCTCAGGACAAGAGGGTGTGACGCTTGAACCTCATGATGGAAAAGAACATATTGGCACTGGATTTGCACTCACCAATGATACCAAGGTAAGGTTACCGAAGACTTGTTTGCTGCAATATGTATTGCTCATGAAGCTGTAAGTTTAATTCCTTGGCTTCGAGCGCATGCAAATATGCAGCCAATCGACAGCCAGGCCCTGGCGCAGAGCGGCCCCCATATTTGCGTGCAATAGTGCCAGTAGAGCTGTACCGAGTTACCAGCAGCTAACTTAAAGCTCCCGTTCATAGCGTGCGATCGGGAGCTTTTCGATCATGTGACAGCCAATCATGGCGTATGCCCTCTCTGCATACTAAACCCCTTAAAGGGCCTGCGGGCACCGGTTGTTTAAGTGTTTAAATTGCTAATATACTCAAAAGTTATTATTATATGATGGATATACACTTATTTGGATGTTCCTCTCACTTATTATATTCCTGAATAATTCCAGTTCTGGGTAGTTCATCTAGGAGTTTGGAGCTGGTGACCCTTACTAATCACTACAGCCATTACAAAAGCAAGCAGAGTCTTTCTTTCCCATCTGCACTCGAGATTTGAGATTTTACCATTTACCGCAAAATATTAGATGTTGGTAGGTGCTAAAACCTACTGGTATTTGCCCAAAACTGAAATATTGTTTTTAGAAAAGGTGAACCTTTAAAAGCCAAAAAACATCATACTTTGGTACGTTATATGGAATTTAGTAAAATGAAAAAAAAAAGTTTAAATGAGAAACAATAGGCTTTGTCCCCTGTGTATTAAAAATTAAATGACTGCTACAGAGAGTTCTAGCTGTTAAATTGCATATGCATGTCATCAGAGCAGAACCTTTCTACCACCTTACATCACTTGAGGCAAGTCACTTCACATATACTCAGTGAAGCGAGTTGCCTCAAGTGATGCACAGAGATTAAACAAATCCTCCTACATAAGTTTGTTTATCTGCAGCGATCTCTTATCCACAGACATTCAAAGTCCAAAATGTTTAAAGCTTGCCTGAGCTGTCAGAAAAAAGGGGGCGGATAACTGAAATTGCACACTGCAGAGCTCAGTGAGGAGAAATCTGACAGCTGATTGGGGGAAGGGACACACCCCCTGCACACAGGAACAAAGCTGAGGCTGTCAATCAGCTGGAGATCCCTCCCTGTCACTTTTTTCTCTTAGTGTCAGGAAAACTTGTCAGAAGTGACTCATGCAGATAGCAGAGGAATGAGGCAGCAGTAGGAAATTACACTTAGTGCACTGGATTGAGACAAGTACAGACTATAGAAGTCTATGCTTTGTTCATATTACTTGTCTGATGTTTACAATTTGTCAGAAGTGATTCATGCTGAGGACCAAAGCAGCAGATAGAAATTGCACCTTGTTAAGAGCCCTTGCACACTGGGGCGGGGGGCGGCGTCGGCAGTAAAACGCCGCTATTATTAGCAGCGTTTTACCGTCGGTATGCGAGAAAGGGTTAAATACCACCGCAAAGCGCCTCTGCAGAGGCGCTTTGCCGGCGGTATAGCCGCGCCGTCCCATTGATTTCAATGGGCAGGAGCGGTATACACACCGCTCCTTCACCGCTCCGAAGATGCTGCTGGCAGGACTTTTTTTACCGTCCTGCCAGCGCATCGCTCCAGTGTGCAAGCCCTCGGGGCTTTCACACTGGAATGAAAGCAGCGGCACTTTCGGGGAGGTTTGCAGGCGCTATTATTAGCGCAATAGCGCCTGCAAACCGCCCCAGTGTGCAAGGGCTCTAAATGAACCCCTTTACTACCACGTAACACATATATGAGGTGTCCAGGAAATAAGCCTCAATCTTGGCGCCAAATTAATGTTTTCTAGTATTCTAGAATCGCGCTTTCTCACGCGCTCCCAGCACAAAGACTGGACTGTCAAGGACAGCCGGCCCAGCTCTCGTACTAACGATCAGGACATGGGGGAACCAGGTCCCGATCACATGATCACTTGTGCTAGCCTGTGATTAGCTATCATGGTGATCATTCACATTATAGCCCGCTCTAATGTTGTTCCTTCTTTGTGAAGAGAAAAAACAGACTACTGCTCTAGGGGAGGAAAAGATACAGTGTAACTATTCCTTAATGCTAGAGAAGTTTACAAAAACTTTTATGAAAAAAATAAAATGCAGAGTAACTAGTTCAGGATATGAACTAGTTTTGTTAGTGTCAGTGTACAGTAGCAGATTAAGTGTCAGTGCAAAGACCAGTTCACACTATATGCGGTAACAGACAGACGCTCTGCGATTTGGCCCTGGTCGTTAAGGGGTTAACCTTATTTCTAAAGCCCCCCCTTCCCCATGTGATAGCATGGACGGGTAACAGGTTCTTTTTGAGGAGACATTAAGGGTCTGTAGGACACCTAATGTCTCCCCAGCCCTCCACAGAGCCTGGGAAAAACTGCAGGGGATTTGGCACATTGAGGATATTGTAAAAGTGATCAGGCAACTCTATAGCCACTTAGGTCACTTTTACATGAAATCCGGGAGCTGGCTGTAAAAACAATGCCAAGCTCAGGGTGGCAGCAGCATGTATGTGAACATATTGAATATCAGGACATTTATAAATGTACCTTGGTAGGGGTTAAAACGACATAAAACCCAAAAACAAAAGAAAAAACTTTTTTTGGCTTTTTTCTCATTTTCACGTGTTGATCTGGTCAGTGTGTTATTTTTTTAACCTCCTTGTAAGGCCCCTTTCACACTAGCCAGACTGCGCTTGACTCCGGTGGACTCTGTCCACTGATCCCCCAAAAAGCAGAACGGGTGGATGACCTTGTCCGTGTCTGCTCCATTTCAAACACAGCCCACTCTGCTCCTTTTGCTGCCTGGTTTAAAAGGACTGGCTGTTTATTTACAACCGGCTGCAGTCCTATCTGATCTGCTAGACACAAGTCCATTTACATCAGCCTCTCCATAAAAGTGAATGGAGGGTCTGATCGGGTATGCCTGTCTGTTTTTCAGGTGAACCTGGTCAGACCCTGAATTCACTTCTATGGTGAGGGAGCTGTATGTAAACGGACCAATCATGTGAAGGGGGCTCAACAAATCAAACTGTCTACTAAAAGTGTCAAACAGAGGGCTGAGACAAACCATTTACGACTGACACGGGTGCTTACAATGGTTAGCTTTTTTTTTTTTTTTTTTTTTTTTTTTTTTTTTATGTAAATCTTCTTTTCCAAAAGGAAAAATAAAAGAACTCTTGCATGTGCTTTAAGCACTTTTTAAAAGTGTTAGCTGGAGTTTAGCTATACTTTTAGTCAAGTCCATCTAAATTTTCTAGTGCATCTACTACCCTCTCCCCATACTGAAAATGCTATTGTCCAGGATTTGGCCCCATTGCTCCTCCATACAGTGAAGCCAACCTAAGACAGGAAGTGTGTTTGCTGGTCAGATCAGCTGGTAAAAATAAAGGAAACAAATGCAACCACACAATTTAAAGCTGCGTTCCACCAAAAAGTGGAACCTTCGCTTATCTGCTTTCTCGCACCCTCCGGTGCCACATTTGACACCTTTCGGGGGGAAACTGGTACCTGTGTTTGACAGGTACCCCTCCCCACTCCCTCGGAAGTTTGGCCTCCTTCCTCCACCGCCGGGCCAGTTAGAAAGTGCAGCGCACGTCGCGCATGTGCGGTAGGCAACTGGCTGTGAAGCCAAAAAGCTTAACTACCAGTTTCCCTTACAATGATTGGCGATGGCAGCATCCGAGAGCCGATCTGAAAATCAACTGGGGTACCGACGTTGTGGGAGCCCTGGACAAGTAAATGTCCTAATGTTAAGTCAGCAGCTACAGTATTTGTAGCTGCTGACTTTTTTAATTTTTTCGTGGGGGGGGGCGGAACTCCTCTTTAAGCAATGGTAAGCTACCAGTCCCTCTCTTCCTATTAAAAGCTGAGCACACTAGGCATGACAGCACAGCGTGGTCATTTTTCTGGCTGTGCTGGGAACTCTGCCTGCTCTCCTCCAAAGATTATATTAGTGGGAAGATCAGTGTCATGCTGTTTCTACCCCCAGCTCTCTGAGTTCCTTATGCAGCTGAGAACAGAAGGTATGTGAGCATGTCTACAAAATGTAAAAAAAACAAAAACACTATTTTATGTTTTTTTATATGTATACACTAAGGTTATCCCTTTCATTTCTGTTTTAAACTGAATAATTGGATTCATTCATTCAAACTTATCTGTAAAATCCATTTGTTAGAGTACATCACAGGACACAGAGCAGCCATATACATTATTACCTGGGTTATGCGCCACCTATAGGTGAATGGACACTGGTAGAATAACCAAAAACAGGAAGTGATCCCCTATATAACCCCTCACATACAGGAAGTATTCCAATTTTTTTAGCAAGCAATGAACTCCCAAAAAGAGAGGGGTGGGATCTCTGTGTCCCGTGATGTACTCAAAGAAATGGATTGTACAGGTAAGTATGAATAAAAAAATTCAATTTTCTTTCTCGTACATCACGGGACACAGCCATATACATTACTACCTGGGACGTCCCAGAGCAGTAGCCTTGAGGGGAGGGGAACACACTTTATGAAAAACAGCATCAGATTTATACAACAGCCCGCAAGATACTACAGCCAAAAGCTGAGTCCTCTGCTGCCTTAACCTCCACCTGATAAAATCTTGTGAATGTATGTACCGAAGACCAAGTAGCGGCCTTGAAAATCAGTGCCACTGATGCCTGATGGCAAAAAGCCCACAAGGTTCCAACACCCCTGGTAGAATATGCTCTAACCCCAAACGGAGGAGCTTTACCTTTCAAGCCATAGGCCTGAGTGATTAATTGGCAAATCCAAAGTGAAATGGATGCCTTAGAAGCCGCCTGACCCCTCTTGGGGCCTTCCGGCAAAACAAAAAAAACATCAGAACTTCTAATGCTTGCAGACCTTTCCAGGCAGACTGACCGCCTGCACCACATCCAAAAGGTGCAACTGCTTCTCTTCTGGCGAGCTATGCTGAGAGAAAAAAGGTAGAACAATGTCCTGATTTAAATGAAATTCAGAAGCTACCTTAGGCAAAAAGGACAGAACAGGACGTAGCACCACTTTATCATGGTGGAAAATTTTATAAGGCTCCTTACAGGAAAGGGCCGCCAATTCACAGACCCTTCTAGCCGAAGTAATTGCAAAAAGAAAAGCCAACTTCCCGGTAAAAGAAATAACAGAATTTCGTTGATTGGTTCAAAAGGCTGCTCCTGTAGCACCGACAAAACCAAATTTAAATCCCAAGGGCAAAGAGGTGATTTTAACGGGAGGCAATAAGTGAGTCGCTCCCTGAAGAAAAGTCCGGACCAGGGAATGTGAAGCCAAAGGCTTCTGAAAGTACACTGATGAGGCTGAAACCTGTCGTTTAATTGTTGTCAAAGCTAATCTTTTATTTAAGCCTGACTGAAGAAAAGAGAGAATTCTGTCTACCAAATATCTGCAAGGATGCCAACTTCTGGCCTCACACCACGCAATGTAAGCCTTCCAAACCCTGTGATAAACCTTCCTGGTGACCACCTTCCTGGCATTCACCAATGTAGTTAATACTGGTCCTAAGATAGCATGATCTCCTAGCACCCTGGCTTCAATAGCCACGCCATCAAATTCAGCGTGGAATATAGACCCCTGTGACAGTAGATCGAGCCAGAGCGAAAGCGTCCAAGGCTTGCCTACTGCTAATCTCACTACCACCGGATACCAGGCCCTCCTGGTTCCGGGCCAGAGCTACCAGAATGACTGATGTCATCTCTTCTCGGATCCCGCGCAAAAGATGTGGCAGAAGAGGAATGCATAAATCAAAGAAAACTAAGTCCAGGGAACTTTCAGAGCATCTATCCTGATCGCAAGTGGATCTCCAGCACAAGGCGTATTGCCCGCAGCTCTAGTACATTGATGGGCAATCCCTGTTCCTTCAGAGTCCATTTCCCCTGGACTGTGGAACTTTCCATGACTGCGCCCCAGCCGGAAAGACTGGCATCTGTGGTCACTACCTTCCAAGACAGTGGAAGAAAAGACCTTCCCTGTACCAGATTCTGGTCTACTAACCACCAGACGAGACTTCCTCGAGCCTTGGGGGTTATGAACATGCAGGAATCCAAAGCCTGCATCTTCCTGCTCCATGCAGACAAAATGTTCTGCTGCAATGCCCTGGAATGGAACTGGGCATACGGAATTGCCTCCCAGAAGACTCCTACAGAGTCAGATAGACGGCGTCTCTTTCGGCTTACCTGCTGAACCTGATCCTTTAGGACCTCGACCCTTCTTGGAGGCAAGGACACTCTCTTACCTGGACTGTGTCCATAAGGCCTAAGTATTCCAGACTTTGAACCGGTTTTAGGGCTGATTTCTTGGAATTTATGATCCATCCGAGATGTTCCAGGAATTGGACCGTAAAGGTCACGTTTCTTACCAAAACCTGCAGTGATTGATCCCTGAGTAGAAGATCGTCTAAGTAGCGTGCAATCAAGATCCCTCGAGATCTTAGAAGACCCAGTACGGGTGGCAGTATCTTTGTGAAGACCCAGGGTGCAGTTGCGAGCCCAAAGGGCAGAGCCACAACCTGGAAATGTTGTTCCTCTATGACAAAGAGCAAAAGCCTTTGATGGGGTTGGAAAATTGGCACGTGCAGGTATGCATCCCTGATGTCTATGGATGCCAGAATCTCCTTTTTGGAGAGAGGTCACGACAGAGCGGACTGATTCCATTTGAAAGGGGCGCACTGGGAGATGACGGTTCAGTTCTCTTAGATCCAGAATTGGTCTTATGACGCCATTTGGCTTTGGAACCATGAACAGATTCAAATAAAACCCTCTTCCCCTTTCGGGAACTGGGACCTCCATGAGCACCCCTTGCCGCCATAAACGGTCTAGTGCTTGGAGTAATAAGCCCTTTCTTGAAAGGTCTGTGGGAACGCTGGACCTCACAAATCTTTGAGGAGGGTAGCAGTGTAATTCCAGCCTGTACCCCGAAGACACTGGAGATGACACACCTGTGCTGAATTAGCGTTTCCCACAATCCTGCAAACTGCAGCAACCTTCCCCCCACCCGCAGAAGTGGGGGCATCCCTTCATAAGGAAGGTTTGGTGCCAGTATTAGCGGACTTTTGAACCCATGGCCTCTTTTGGCCCTCGCCCTGCTGTTTACCTTTGGCAGCAGATCCCTGGTGCTGACGGAATTGCCTAGGGCCTGAAAAACCTGAGGAGTGGCACCTTAAGAGGGCAGTGTAGCTACTTTTTTCACAGGAAGGAGTTATCTCTTTCCTCCAGATATTTTTTGGATGTACTTATCAAGATCATCCCCAAATAAACTTTCTCCATGAAAAGGAAAACCTGCTAGCATCCTCTTACAAGGGAGCTCTGCTGATCAGCTTTTTAGCCATAAAATTCTGCGCATGTGCACAGACAAAAGAGCCACGCAGGAGATCTGCTGCATGAAGTCTTTAAGGGCATCTATAGCAAAGCAAAGAGCCTGAGGCAGATCTGCTGCATCCTGAACAAAATCCTCTGGTCTATTGGGCCATCTAGCCTGATCCTTCAAGACTTGACAGACCCCCAATTGCTGCTACTGTGGGTTGAATAGCGTAACCTGCCAGGGCGAAGGATGCCTTTAACAAGGCTTTCAGCTTCTTATCCGCAGGATCCTTAAAGACCTATGCATTATCCACTGGACAAGTTAAGGTCTTGCTCAGGGTGGAAGCTGCTGCATCCACAACCGGTATGCTCTACTTCTTGGTAACGCTTTCCCCCATAGGATATAACAGAGAAAACCTCCTAGGAGGCACAAATATCCTGCTGGGTGCTCCCAGTCGGAATATACCACCTGCTTCAAGAGTGGGTGAAAGGGAAACACCTGTGTACCCTGCTGTGGTTTCAAAGAACCCAGGGAGAAAGAAGGTGTATCAGGGACCTCCACTAGAGGTAACTCAAAGCTGTATGAACCATCTGTACAAGAGAATGAACAAGAAGCTTTTGTGATTGAGAGGCTGATATAACCTGAGCCTCTTCAGACTTTGAATCATTTGCGGGAGATTGCTCTGTCTGGATATCAATTGCCTGACCGGCCATTACCTCTTCTACCTCGTCAACCTAGTCTTGCTCCAATATAGGGGGAATAGGGGAAGGGGATCTGTCACACTTCCTAACACTTTGTGTGACAGAAGTGATCATTCCGGCAAGCTTGCCCTCTAAACCAGCCAAAGCTGATGCCAGATCCTCTTTAGTAATAAACTCTGAGGTGGAAGCATTGGTAGTAGGCACAACGCCGGATAGACGCAGCGGCTCAGATTGCCCCGTGTCATCTGGTCTTTCAGGTGAGGCTATTGCAGCAGAGTTCCGTTTATCCTCTACAGGGGCTACTAATGGGCCACTAATGGAACACATGCGCCCTTTGCTGCAGCGCTCCCCCAGGTCACTTCCTAGAAGACATGGCTTGCTGAAGCAGTGGTAACTGGCTTTGTGACACAAATACACAAGTTCCTCAGTACCACAATTCCTCCTTGGAAGAATCTTATCCAATGAACTGTTCTTCCAGCTACTGCAATATAATTAAGGCTGTGTCTGTCATCACTGATAGGACTCGCGTGTCACCCAGGACAGACTGCTCTGTGTCCCCTCTGCCGGCCAGCAACTAACTGTGCTTTTAGCCCTTAAAAAAAGCTTCCCTTGGTATTCAGGGCCTCGTGCACAAGCCCGTGTTCGCCCCTGTGGAGGAGAGCACACATAGCAGCAGACCTCTAGTGGGCAAAAAAAAGCATTGCAATCAAAACGTGTTTTTTTTTTTTTTTTTTTTTTTTTTTTTTAAGTTCCCCTTGGCTTGTGCAGCTCTGGGAAGAGAAACACAGAGCAGCAAACCCATGTCCTCTTGTGGACAAAGCAAGCATAGCAAGGAAATTTTTTTTTTTTTTAAACATGTCAGCCTAGATACAACTGTTGCAGGGGTATAAATAATAATTGGACCCTGGTTTTTCACAGGGCCACTTACCACTTCCGCCGCAGGACAATAGCCTAAGCCAGAAGTCCAGCCCTTCACCCATTGTGGTGGGTTCTGTCACACGGACCTTCAAGAACTGGGTACCCTTTTAGCATGAGGGTCCACTCCCTTGGACCTGTACAGCACCCTGCAGGAATGCCTTAGCGCCGTAGTGTCCAGGATTCCACTACACAGGGTCCAGCATCCGAAGATTGCATTACAGGCAAAACCTCGTTGTTGATCCTTTAATTAACAAATGACCATCCACCATTTTAGACACTGGCAAATAAACTGGAATACTTCCTGTATGCAAGGGGTTATAATAGGGGATCACTTCCTGTTTTTGGTTATTCTACCAGTGTCCATTCACCTATAGGTGGCGCATAACCCAGGTAGTAATGTATATGGCTGCTCTGTGTCCTGTGATGTACAAGAAAGAGAGGTTGTTTTTACAAGGAGGACTTTATACTTTAAAAATTTCACAAATCTAGAACTGGTTGAAATGGTGTTTTTAAAGCGGGATTCCGGCCAGCTGAAAAAAAAATTTAAAGTCAGCAGCTACAAACACTGTAGCTGCTGACTTTAAATAAGTAGACTTGCCTGTCCTGGGTGCCCGCGATGTCGGCCGCCCGAGGCCGAACCGTCCCTCGGCTCTCGGGTCCCGGTACCGCCATCCTATGTAAGGGAAACAGGCAGTGGAGCCTTGCGGCTTCACTGCCCGTTTCCTACTGCGCACGCGCGAGCGGCGCAGCAATCTGTGAATGGCCCCGTGGTGTTCTGGGAACACACACAGTTCCCAGAAGACAACGGGGCCGCTCACCGAGGAGAACGCGCTGCGGAATAGGAAGAGGCAGATTAGGAAGACTGTCTAACAACAAGGGTTAAGGTAAGTATAAATGTTTTTTTTTTTTTTTTTTCAAATTTTTTTTTTTTTTTTTTTTTTTTAGGAATTTTGGTGGCATTTTTTTTTTTTACGGGTGGCCCTCCGCTTTAAATGTTTACCTGGAGTTTCAATTTAAGTTGCCTAGTTTTAAACATCAGTTTTGATGAATATTCTTTTTTTTTTCCCTCATTTGTTTATTCACATTGACAATTGTCTTAAATATGTGTTTCACAAAGGCTCCAGAGCTTGTTAGAGAATTTTTTGTACTTAAACAAACATCACCATGAAGACAGGAGAGCTCTGTAAGCCACTAATGAGGATTATTTTAAACTTTTGTGACCCCCTGGAGAACTGTAAAATCCATTAATAAAAAAGGAAGCCATGTGACACAACTGTGTGTCTGCCTAGCGAAGACCATTCACCAAAACTGACCTGAAAGATGTGCATTGGGTAAGCCATAAATTATGCAATTTTCTTTCCTTCAGTCACGGGCTGAAGGAAAGAAAATTGCTAAATTCCTTGTTTAACACTGGAATTCCTCCCGCTGCGCTATTATATTCTGACAGCAGGAGGTTTCCCAGCCATCAGATTACAATGATCGCTGCTGGCAGCTATAGCCACCGGCAGTGATTGCGTGAGAAAAGTCCGACAGTCTGGTTGTACTGAAGTTGATCAGTAGATCGACTTCATTACAACCTGCCTGCCAATAAATGGATCGAAATTTGTCTGGTTCCTTCTGAGCCAGCTGCATTCTGATCCATCTATGGCCAGCCTTAAGCTGGGTACACATGCTGGGTTGCACAAAAAAAAGTGACAGCTCTGGTTGGAGATACTTTACTAACCATACGAGGTTCGTTCAGCGCTCTCCACCGCAGAGCTGTTGTGTTCTGACAGGGTCCCCCCACCAGAACACTGTGATCATTGGCTGAGAGTGCTGATCGGGAGTCTGTCGGCTGCTGGTTTTCTAGCATGCATGTTCGACAGCAGCCGGTTTCTCTCTGACAAACCGACATACACGTGGGCCGAATGTAGGCCTTTTTTTTTTTTTTTTAAACTGCCCATTGTTTTTCAACATTCGGCCATGTGTACAGGGCTTTAGTCAGAGAAGCAAACGAGGTTAGTGCTAACTCTGAGGGAGCCTCAAAGAGTCACAGCTGAGATAAGAGAAACCATCTAATTTGCAGCCTGTCAGAAACCATGAATCAGACTGAGACAGAAGTACAGTTAAATCACACTTGTTTAATAATAATAAAAAAAGGAAAACAGCGTAAATGTATTCAAAACATAGCCAGAGTTCAGGAACTGGAATGGATAGTCAGACAAGCCAAAACGTGAGGGAGCCAGAGAGGAGCGTAGTAGAACAGCAAGCAGAATCTGGAGCCAGAAGGAATGTCAGCCAAGCAAGTCTTTAACAGGAACACAGGAGAGCGTCTCTAGAGATGTGACCAAGGTGAAGGCAGCGATCATCTGGACTGGACGGCTTAAGTAGGCAGGACTGACGTAGTGTTATGACTTAATTCACGTTTTGGATTTCATGGAATAAAATTAAATATTTTTATCCTCTGATTCTGGAGTGCGGTCACCGCCTTTCTTCTATTTGAGTTAATATGGGGGAGACACCGCAAACGTAATAACAGGTTGTTTGGTCTGTTGAAACCAAGTGAATATTTAGGCCTTAAAGGGGTTGTAAATTTTGTGTTCTTTCACCTTAATGCATCCTATGCATTAAGGTGAAAAAATACCTGGCAGTGACCGACTCCCCCCCAGCCCCCCAGTTTTACTTACCTGAGCTCTGGAACTTGACCCGGCGGGGACGCGCTGTCTCTCTGCCCGGGGCTCTCGGCTCTTGATTGGATAGATTGATGGTAGCGCAGCCATTGGCTTCCACTGCTGTCAATCAAATCCAATGACACGGCACCAGGGGGCGGGGCGAGTCATACATTCGGCGTCTATGGACACCGAATGCTGGACTCGGGAGCGCCCCCACAAGGTAACTCCCTCGGGAGAGCGCTTCTTGTAGGGGGTCATCTGATGTGGGTAGGAGTCACGAGAGCCGTCGGGGGACCCCAGAAAACGAGGATTGGGGACACTGCAAAACGAGCTGCACAGTGGAGGTAAGTATGATATGTTTGTTATTTAATAAAAAAAATACCCTTACAATCACTTTAAAGTAATAAACCCATAGCATTTTTTAGTTTAACATACTGAGCACAATAAAATAAACATTCCCTAGTAAACAATTTGTTAAAATTCTTACCCCAACACTTGCAGTTTACAACTTTTGATGTTGCTGGCTCCTGCTATCTAAGTGCTGCTTCTTTACAGGGCAGTTAACAGTGGGCACTGCAGTCTCCAGTCAGTATGTTATCTTGGAGGAGGGTGAAGTAGGGGGAGTGCCTTGCATCATAGGCTATAGGGCTGTGTAGGGAGACACAACACTAGTCCCTGCATGCAATGGTGCCTCCATAGGACACTGCACGAGAGGAGCACCCTGAAACAGGAAACCTGGTGCAGTAATCATGGTACCAGCTTTAAACTGAACCATAGGCAAGAATTAAAAGAGGAAGTTGCATACTCCAGTATGTGTTTAAATCCACGTTGGAATTCACAGAGCAGAGGGTTTAATATCGTTTTGCAAGAAACTTGGAAGAAGTTTGCTTTCCTGCAAAACAATCTGGGCACTGTACCCTGAATAATTCTAAAGGGTGCCTATGATAACCAAAGTGTCAGTGCTTGCGTCTGATTCGTGTACCTGTTCTAGTCTGTGACAGGTACATAAATCTGTCAGTGCTCCGACTGAGGTCAGATTATCCATACTGGACATTCCTTAGACCCCTTTCACACTGGGGCGCTTTGCAGGCGCTATAATGCTAAAAATAACGTCTGCAAAGCTCCCTGAAAGAGCCGCTGCTGTCTCTCCAATGTGAAAGCCCCAAGGGCTTTCACACTGGAGCGGTGCGCTGGCAGGACGCCAAAAAAAGTCCTGCTTGCAGCATGTTTGGAGTCGTGAAGGAGCGGTGTATACACTGCTCCTGCCCATTGAAATCAATGAGGCAGCGTGGCTATACCGCTGGCATAGCGCTGCTGCAGCAGCGCTTTGCGGTACCTTTAACCCTTTCTCGGACGCTAGCGCGGGGGCGGTAAGAGCACCCCCCTAAGCGGGCGAATAGCGCAGCGAAATTGACGGTAAAGCGCCGCTAAAAATAGCTGCATTTTACCGCCAACGCATCCACCACCCCAATCTGAAAGGGTCCTTATTCCTTGTACTCACTCTTTCCTCAGCCCACTGTGCCTGTCATACTGACAGGTGCATAGCTGAGGAGTCTTATACTAGGGGTGAGTGGAGCCTGATGGCGAATTGAGAGACTAGTTCCCCATCTGATCCGCTTTACTTTTAAATGACGGCGCACGGCATTTGGAGAATTCATAGCCACTATTCAGTCCAGTAATGGCTTTTGAATCCACCCCCTGCTGTTGGCACTGTGCGTTGTCAGTTAAAAGTTAAAGCGGAAGTAAACCCATCAATTTTAACAATTTTAAAAAAATAGATTCATTTCCGGCATGTGCCATGAATGTAACTGTTACATTGGTTGTGCTCTCAACCAAACTGTCAAACCATCCAATGGCTGGTGTCAACTGATCACATGTAGAGCATCATGGCAGTTGAAGATTAACCACTTGAGCCCCGGACCATTATGCTGCCTAAGGACCGGAGGTCTTTTTCCAATTTGGCACTGCGTCGCTTTAACTGCTAATTGCGCGGTCATGCAATGCTGTACCCAAACGAAATTTGCGTCCTTTTCTTCCCACAAATAGAGCTTTCTTTTGATGGTATTTGATCACCTCTGCAGTTTTTATTTTTTGCGCTATAAACGGAAAAAGACCGAAAATTTTGAAAAAAAATGATATTTTCTACTTTTTGTTATAAAAAAAATCCAATAAACTAAATTTTAGTCATACATTTAGGCCAAAATGTATTCGGCCACATGTCTTTGGTAAAAAAAATGTCAATAAGCATATATTTATTGGTTTGCGCAAAAGTTATAGCGTCTACAAACTAGGGTACATTTTCTGTAATTTACACAGCTTTTAGTTTATGACTGCCTATGTCATTTCTTGAGGTGCTAAAATGGCAGGGCAGTACAAAACCCCCCCAAATGACCCCATTTTGGAAAGTAGACACCCCAAGGAAATTGCTGAGAGGCGTGTTGAACCCATTGAATATTTATTTTTTTTGTCCCAAGTGATTGAATGACAAAAAAAAAAAAAATATTTACAAAAAGTTGTCACTAAATGATATATTGCTCACACAGGCCATGGGCCTATGTGGAATTGCACCCCAAAATACATTCAGCTGCTTCTCCTGAGTATGGGGATACCACATGTGTGGGACTTTTTGGGAGCTTAGCCGCGTACGGGGCCCCGAAAACCAAGCACCGCCTTCAGGATTTCTAAGGGTGTAAATTTTTGATTTCACTCTTCACTGCCTATCACAGTTTCGGAGGCCATGGAATGCCCAGGTGGCACAAAACCCCCCCAAATGACCCCATTTTGGAAAGTAGACACCCCAAGCTATTTGCTGAGAGGCATGGTGAGTATTTTGCAGCTCTCATTTGTTTTTGAAAATGAAGAAAGACAAGAAAAAACTTTTTTTTTTTCTTTTTTCAATTTTCAAAACTTTGTGACAAAAAGTGAGGTCTGCAAAATACTCACTATACCTCTCAGCAAATAGCTTTGGGTGTCTACTTTCCAAAATGGGGTCATTTGGGGGGGTTTTGTGCCACCTGGGCTTTCCATGGCCTCCGAAACTGTGATAGGCAGTGAAGAGTGAAATCAAAAATTCACGCCCTTAGAAAGCCTGAAGGCGGTGCTTGGTTTTCGGGGTCCCGTACGCGGCTAGGCTCCCAAAAAGTCTCACACATGTGGTATCCCCGTACTCAGGAGAAGCAGCAGAATGTATTTTGGGGTGTAATTTCACATATTCCCATGGCATGTTTGAGCAATATATCATTTAGTGACAACTTTGTGCAAAAAAAAAAAAAATTTGTCTCTTTCCCGCAACTTGTGTCGCAATATAAAATATTCCATGGACTCGACATGCCTCTCAGCAAATAGCTTGGGGTGTCTACTTTCCAAAATGGGGTCATTTGGGGGGGTTTAGAACTGTCCTGGCATTTTATGCACAACATTTAGAAGCTTATGTCACACATCACCAACTCTTCTAACCACTTGAAGACAAAGCCCTTTCTGACACTCATTGTTTACATGAAAAAGTTATTTTTTTTTGCAAAAAAATTACTTTGAACCCCCAAACATTATATATTTTTTTAAAGCAAATGCCCTACAGATTAAAATGGTGGGTGTTTCATTTTTTTTTTTTTTCACACAGTATTTGCGCAGCGATTTTTCAAATGCATTTTTTGGGGAAAAAACACACTTTTTTAAATTTTAATGCACTAAAACACACTATATTGCCCAAGTGTTTGATGAAATAAAAAAGATGATCTTAGGCCGAGTACATGGATACCAAACATGACATGCTTTAAAATTGCGCACAAACGTGCAGTGGCAACAAAATAAATACATTTTTAAAAGCCTTTAAAAGCCTTTACAGGTTACCACTTTAGATTTACAGAGGAGGTCTACTGCAAAAATTACTGCCCTCGATCTGACCTTTGCGGCGATACCTCACATGCATGGTGCAATTGCTGTTTACGTTTGACGACAGACCGCCGCTTGCGACAGGGGTGCTTTTTTTTTTTTTATTTTTTTTTTCTTTATTATTTTTTTTGCTTTTTTATCTTATTTTTAAACTGTTCCTTTCATTTTTTTTTTTTTTTTTAATCATTTTTATTGTTATCTCGGGGAATGTAAATATCCCCTATGATAGCAATAGGTAGTGACAGGTACTCTTTTTTGAAAAAATTGGGGTCTATTAGACCCTAGATCTCTCCTCTGCCCTCAAAGCATCTGATGACACCAAGATCGGTGTGATAAAATGCTTCCCCAATTTCCCAATGGCGCTATTTACATCCGGCGAAATCTAAGTCATAAAATGCTCGTAGCTTCCGGTTTCTTAGGCCATAGAGATGTTTGGAGCCACTCTGGTCTCTGATCAGCTCTATGGTCAGCTGGCTGAATCACCGGCTGCATTCTCAGGTTCCCTGTTGAGACAGGAGAGCCAGAGAAAAACACGGAAGACGGTGGGGGGGGGGGCTTTCCCTCCCACGGCTTGTAAAAGCAGTCTAGAGGCTAATTAGCCACTAGGATTGCTTTTACATGAAAGCCGACCGCTGGCTGAAAAGAATGATACCAAGATGATACCTAAACCTGCAGGCATCATTCTGGTATAACCATTCAAAGTCGTGAATGGCGTACCTGAAGACAAAAAAATGGTTAACAATAAAGCACAGTAAACGGTAAAGTATAAAAAATTGCATACCTGAAAAGCAAACATGATAAAACATAATAACAATAAAACATTGCAGAATAGAATACAGTAAAAAAAGAGCAGAACAAGAGAGAGAGAATAGAGATAGAGAGAACAATAAAACGACAACTATTTTTTTTTATTTTATATATATATATATATATATATATATATATTTTTTTTTTTACACTTTTTTTGTAACTAACTTTTATAACGGTAACCGGTTCCAGGTTCGGGTCTCTCAAAATGCGATGGCATCTTGGGAGACCCTGTGAAAGTGTGCCTAGTCTGTGCAATGCTGTACCCTACGCTAATACTCAACTAGTGTATGGTAGCGTGCAAAACATTCACCAATGCAAAGACCAGGATTGTCAGGACAGGAGGTACAATAATAGAGGGTGTCACGCCTATATTCGCGCTTGCTGTAGACACGACATCTTTTTTGGGGGTTCGTTGGGTAGGGGTACTCGGGAGGACATAAAGAAAATGCCTCTCATGCAGCCGACTGCATTTGGTTGGGGATGTGAATGGGGGAAGTACGGGCGCTGCAGAAGCGGTGGGTTCCCAATTAGGATTGGCGAATGCAGCAGGAAGGGCACGACGGGCCTGTGTTTGTCTTTTTGGTGGCAGCGGGACACTACTTGTGCTTGCCACCTCACCAGCTTGAACTGCACTTATGGGACTCGCCACGTCACCAAGTGTTACTGCAGTGCTGGTTTGACTACGACCAGGGTGTACTAGGCCGCTGGCGCTTGCCAGTTCAATAAAAAGCTACCAAAAAAACTTAGCGATCGCAGGGATCAGGCCTGACTCTGCGAATGCTGCAGTTATGCGTTAAGTGTTTTGTAAGTGACAGTGATCGATCGATACTGCACTTGGGTGGGCTGGGCTGGGCGGAGGGGCAAAATGCAGGTGCTAGCAGGTATCTGGGCTGATCCCGCTAACACTGCGTTTTTGGGAACCCTAAACTGCTGGGGACGCTAGTATAGATCTGATCGGATCAGATATTGATCAGTTCAGATACTATACCACTAAGGGAGGTGTACGGTGCGTGCGTGGGTGTTAGCGGTACTGGCGCTAATCTGACGCTGCTTGGGGCTGGTGCTTGCCAGTTCACCAAAATACTACCAAAAAAAACTGTTAGCGATCGCAGGGATCAGGCCTGACTCTGCGAACGCTGCAGTTATGCATTTAGTGTTTTGTAAGTGTCAGTGATCGATCGATACTGCACTTGGGTGGGCTGGGCTGGGCCGGGCGGAGGGGCAAAACGCAGGTGCTAGCAGGTATCTGGGCTGATCCCGCTAACACTGTTTTTGGGAACCCTAAACTGCTGGGGACGCTAGTATAGATCTGATCGGATCAGATATTGATCCGATCAGATACTGTACCACTAAGGGAGGCGTATGCTGCGTGCGTGGGTGTTAGCGGTACTGGCGCTAATCTGACGCTGCCTGGGGCGACGCATATCACCGCCGGGCGATCAGGGGGCTAAACCTTTATTCGGTAATAAACGGCGGGTGCCCTGACACTATAAAAAATAAACAAACTAACCAGCGTCACCCGTAACAGTTATGCGGTGATCAGTGGTGAAAGGGTTAACTAGGGGGCAATCAAGGGGTTAAAACATTTATTCGGTAGTATATGGGGGTCCCTGTCGCTATGAAACGCTGACGGCGAACCTAAATATTTAGGTCCCTAACTAGCGTCACCAGCGACACTAATACAGCGATCAGAAAAATGATCGCTTAGCGACACTGGTGACAGGGGGTGATCAAGGGGTTAAAACTTTATTAGGGGGGGTTAGGGGGGTATCCTAGACCTACAGGGGGGTAATACTAACTGTCCCAACACTGTAACTGTCACAAACTGACACCATGCAGTAATCAGGAAAAAAAAAAAAAAAAAACTGCTGGTGTCAGTTTGTGACAGGGGGGGGGGGGTGATTGAGGGGCGATCGGGGGGGGGATCGGGGTGTTTTGTGTGCCTGGCATGTTCTACTGTGTGTGTGTGTGTGTGTGTTGTGCACTCACATACCTGTCTTCTCTCCTCGGGCCGGAACGGAAATTACCGAGCCGAGGAGAGATGACATCATTTCCTTTGCTGCTGTTTAGCATACAGCAGCAAAGGAATGTTCTCATTGGCCGGCGGCGATCGCGAGGGGGGGGCCACGAACGGATGGCCTCCCCCTCATCTCTGATTGCCGCTGGACAAAAGACGAGGCACCGGGGGGGGGGGTCCGATCGGACCCCCCACCCGCGGAAGGCAAATCACGTATATGTACGTGATTTTGCCTGTCCGTGCCACCTTGCCGACGTAAATCGGCGCGAGGCAGTTGTCAAGTGGTTAAGCAGAGGCCAAGATGGCAGCTTCCTTGGTTGAAGACGATAGGATGGTTGACTTCCACTTTAAGCAGACCTAATGAGGAACTAATCTCTCCTAGTTCTCCATCAGGCTCTTCCAACCTAACGAGAACTTCTTAGATATGAAGATTGCCATATTTCAGTAATGACCTCTCCTACCTTTACGTTTCACCCTTATTTTTTCTTTTGGCAGGGGAATCTCTCGGCCAATACATGAATTTCCTAGCACAGACATGTCCCATTATGATTAGTGGTGTACCTCTGTACACTAGCTCAGAGTTTGTCCTTATTACCGTCAGTTTCTTAATCTGAGAACTGGCAATAATTCCTTTTTCTAAAAGTGTCCGTAGTAGGAACTACCTGAATTATCGGTACAAAGCCACACTAAATTGGTTTAAAACTAAAAAACCTTTGATGTCTTTAGAATGGTCCAATCAAATCTCACACCTCAATCCATTTGAGGATTTGTGGCACCAACAGTCCAAATCCAAACAGATTAAATTACACAATACAGATGTGTATACACTGGTAGAGACTTACTACAAATTACATGGCTGTAATTGCTGCCAAAGGGGGTTTTATCAAGTATGGAATCGGGGATGAAAATATTATCAACTGACATTTCTACTTTTCAACTTTACTTTCTGGAAAAAAAAAAGAATGCACACCTTTCTAATGTCAGTATATTATGAAAATCAAATGCTAGTTTTCCAGTTGAAATCAAATTTAATTTCAGGTTGTAACACTTACACATTTTGCACTTTTCCAAGGGGAGAAATGTAAAGACCTATAATCTCTAACTCTCTACAAAAATGTACCCTAGGTGAGCCAGAGTGTAAAGGTTTATTCAGACTAAACTACGGTAACTTCTCTTTAACTCCTTCATGTTTTGCATACTACACTAATATATATTTACTGTATATAAAATGATTATGCCGGTCACCAGCACTGCATCATTTTATATTTGAAATAAGTATTTATCAGTGCACATTTACTGAGTTTGAAACCATTAAATCAGAACAAAAGAAAACCTCTAAGGTGGGATTTTCTGGGCAATTAATGAAAAAATATGAAATACGAAAAAATACAATTTATTAACACAAAAATTCATAAAACATCATTCAATAATAATCACAAGGTATAAACAACCATAATACTGTATTGACAATGTTGACAGAAATGGCAAGAATCCCACTACATGAATGTAGGTAATCCATGCGTGAGTCCAACGTGTTTCGAAATATGTAAATACAATCTTCATCAGGGACAATTTTTCCATTTCTGTAATGCAAAGCGTAGTATAAATACATATATAGAAAACAATCTATATCATAACATATACAACAATCTATTCAAAAAACTTACATATCAAAAACATCATCATTGGAAATTCCTCCGTGCCCAAAATTCCCCAAGACAGTCTAAAAAGCCTTTCATCATGCAAAAGAACCCAGGGATAAAGATATCCAACACGGGCATCAGAGACGAAAAACCTGATTGCGGACAAGGGACCTGCAGCACAAAATGTATGAATATGCATAAATTAAAATTATATTAAAGACCAGGATGCCAGAGTGTACATTTGAAAAAGAAGGGCACATCCAACAATTACCTACATTCATGTACTGGGATTCTTGCCATTTCTGTCAACATTGTCAATACAGTATTATGGTTTTTTTATACCTTGTGATTATTATTGAATGATGGTTTTATGAATTTTTGTATTAATAAATTGTATTTTTTCGTATTTAAAACATTTTCATATTTTTTCATGAATTGCCCAGAAAATCCCACCTTAGAGGTTTTCTTTTGTTCTTATTTATAATTAAGGGATGTTGGCAATTGTACACGCAATCTTTGGGAGTCAAATTCTCTTCTGAAACCATTAAATCAACCCATGGAGCCTAGGAGTCACTTTAGGAAGTCATTTTCATCACTGCAAAAGAAAAGGCTGTAAAACAGGTGGCAGTTGTAAGTGTTTAGGTTTATTGGCTGCAGCTCATGGGATTTCTCCTGATCTGACTCTGTAGTTTAACCCAAAGTTAATTACTTATGTGAATTCTTTCACATTTATTTGGAACCAGTATTGATAAACATCCAGTTGTGGATTTCTAATGCAAGTGACACATCCACTGTCTTTGCTTTTAGATCTCAATAGTACATACCGTATGTGTTTCCTTATAGTTCCACTTGTATATGCTATCCTTGTATAACATGCTTAGTACAGTAAGGGAAAAAGGAATTTGATCCCCTGCTGATTTTATACGTTTGCCCACTGACAAATGATCAATCTATAATTTTAATGGTAGCTTTAACAGTGAGAGACAGAATAACAACAAAAATATCCAGAAAAACGCATTTCCAAAAAGTTATACATTTGATTTGCATTTTAATGAGTGAAATAAGTATTTGATTCCCTATCAGTCAGCAAGATTTCTGGCTCCCAGGTGTCTTCTATACAGGTAACGAGCTGAGATTAGGAGCACTCTCTTAGGCTGTGTTCACACTGGTACGACATATGCTCCGACTTTGGGAGCACATGTCCCTTGACATGTGTAAATCAATAATTCCCTATGAGAACTGTCTTAACTGGTCCGACATAAATCGGTCCGACTTTGAAAAAAGGTTCCTGCACTACTTTGGTCCTACTCTAGCCCATTGAATATCATTGAAGTTGGATCAAAGTCATATCCTTGTCCTAACCATCCAACTTTTGACATCTGACATGGTGTTTACAGCAGCAGTGAAAAGGCATTTATAACACTGGGATTGTTTTGATTGGTCAAAGGACAAGTTAGACTATCTCAATATCAGAGCAAAATCTTATCCTGTTTATTCAAGTCGGATGGAAGTAGGACCGATGTTGCAGGGCAAAGTAGGATGACAGTCATGTCCTACCAGTGTCAACCCGGCCTTAAAGGGAGTGCTCCTAATTTCAGCTTGTTACTTGTAAAAAAGACACCTGTCCACAGAAGCAGTCAGATTCCAATCTCTCCACCATGGCCAAGACCAAAGCACTGTCCAAGGACATCAGGGACAAGATTGTAGACCTACACAAGGCTGGAATGGGCTACAAGACCATCGCCAAGCAGCTTGACGAGAGGGTGACAAAAGTTGGTGCAGTTATTTGCAAATGGAAGAAGCACAAAATAACTTTATAACAAATGGGACTAGACAGGGGTGTCCCTTATCCCTGCTACTCTTCGCTCTCTCTCTGGAGCCCTTCCTCTGTACAATTTGTCTGAACCCAGACATCACTGGTGTTAAAGTCGTGACACACAAGATAAAGTATCGGCTTACGCTGATGACTTGATGTTTTCCCTCTCCAACCCGTCTGTGTCCCTACCAAACTTGATCCACAAATTCGATACTTATGGCCTGCTATCAAACTTGAAGATCAAGTTTGGCAAATCGGAGGCTATGGGGGTGGGAGTTTCCCCCGCGCTGCTTCAGACCTTGAGACAGAGCTTCAAGTTTACATAGACTGAGATAGCTTTAAAATATTTGGGATCTTACATTCCTTCTGACATGTCCTGGGTCTTTGAACTAAATTTCCCCCCTCTCCTGACCAGAACCTGTGTTTAGTTGGGGAGTTGGCTTTGGGGCTTGTATTCATGGGTCGGAAGATGTAACCTTCTCAAAATGTGTATTTTACCTAAGTATTTGTATGTCTTCCAAGACCTGCCGATCAAGATACCGTCCCACTACTTTAAACAGATTTACTCCTTATTCATTAAATTTATATGGGCACGCAAGTGACCTTGCACGCCCCGATGCCAGCTAACCCTGCCTAATCACTGCGGGGGAATTGCACTCCCTGACATTCTGAAGACATAAAACGACACCCCCTAATAGGTCCTACAGTCCCTTATGCTCGCGTATATTTTCACAAACTTCTCTCTCGTCCTCCAACTCACCCCTGTTGCCCATCCTTGGGAATTCACGGGTCATCCCAGGTATGAGAGACCGTCATTTCAACACCTTACGGCAGGATAACTGTTTTTGGGCGTCGCATTTTCTAATCTCAGGCCATTGGCCTCCTGCCTCTTCATTAATGGAACCCACCGGTCCCTTTCGCTTGCAATTTTGGAGTGCCTTACAACTTCATCACTTCCTCCATTCCATACAGGACCCACAGAGATTTGGTCGATAATTGTCCACATTTGAAGAATACTGCTCGGATGATGGGACACTGACACAAGTGCTCTCAAAAATTTCCAGTTTACTGATTACTCCTCTGGAACAACTGCATCTAACTTGGATGGGGAAATGGGAGAAGGAACTGAACCATAAGTTCACACCTGGCCAACTACAAAAGATTATTAGGTTCTCACTGAAACCATCCATCTACACAAAAATTCAGGAAACCAGTTACAAAATACTGACGCAGTGGTACCATCCCCCGCAGATGTTACATAAATTTTACCCTGAGGTGGCTGATCGCTGTTGGAGGTGCCAGGAGGAGGGTGGTACGATGTTGCACATTTTATGGTCCTGCCCTAGGTTAGTAGCATATAGGAGAGAAACACGGAAAATTATACGAAAATTCACTGACTACCAGATCCCTGACGACCCTGGCTTTTTCCTGCAACATGATATGCCTTTTAAAACAAAAAACTAAATATAAATAATTGATTGTCCGACATTTACTAAATGCAGCTAAGTAGTGCATCCCACTTAACTGGAAAAACCCGTTACCTCCGACTGTCACTTGCTGGCCTCTAAAGTGTAAGAGATCAATAAAATGGAAGATCTCACACTTTCAGCACAACATAAACACGAACAATACTCAGAGTTGTGGAGATTGTGGAATATGTTTGTTCTCTCTAAAGAGGGTCTAGCCATGCTTGGCACATAAGTCTTGGGCAGCTGTATCCTGATTAGCTAATGTCCAACTCCTACCCAGGACTCCCCCCTGCTCCTTCTTCCCGCTCTTCCTCTTTTATTTCTCTATTTTTGGTTCACTTTTCTTCTTTCCTTTCTCTTGATACTATGAAACTGGAAAACGGTAGAGGCAGTCCTAGATCCTACTGCTAACGGCTTGTCCCTCACTTCATGGTTACTTTACATATTAACTGTACCAGGGGACTGTTACGTGTATCCTGAATTGATAGTTGGATGTATACAATTTAATCTCATTTGAATGTCAAAGAAGTGCTATTGGTTAAGCATTGTCAATGTAATAACTTGGATATGCCTCTTGTGTCTTAAATAAAATATTTGAAAAAAAAGAAAATATGTGGAGGGAGCTGGAGGTTCGAGTTACCAAATGTCAGCCTCGAAAACTTAATGACTTGGAGAGGATCTGCAAAAAGGAGTGGGTCAAAATCCTTCCTGAGATGTGTGCAAACCTGGTGGCCAACTACAAGAAACGTCTGACCTCTGTGATGTCATGTTTTCCCAAGGGGTCAAATACTTATTTCACTCATTAAAATGCAAATCAATTTATAACTTTCTTGAAATATGAATTTCTGGATTTTTTTTTTTTGTTCTGTCTCTCGTCGTTAAAAAAAAACTACCATTAAAATTATAGACTGGTCATTTCTTTGTCAATGGGCAAATGTACACAATCAGCAGGGGATCAAATACTTTTTTCCCCTCGCTGTATTTTACTGCACAAAGCATGGCTTTGACTTCTGTTTCTGCCAGCTGTCCTTTTAACTAATGTCTTTAGTTGGTGAAACTTGATTGGGCTGCTCTTCAGCTGAAAATAGAATTTCCCATTTCCTTCTGCTAGTGCGGTGTTACCCTACCCTTGCTACGTGTCTCACATGTCCATCATGCTGCATTTTCTGAAAATTATTATAGGATCATAAATGCCAGTTTCTACAATCAGTGGAGAAATACACTTTTTGCATTGGTTAGAACATTTATATCTCAATTGAAGTTCAGCTGAAAACAGTAAGGTGTCAATCTTTTAGTGGATTTCTTGAAACCGTGGGGCAAGCAGTATGCAATTGACTGGTACCCTGGCATTAAAACCACTGTACTGAAATATACTGTATATGTGTATGGCCAGAGGGAATGGGTTAAACACCACTAGTATAAAATATAGTGCCCTGCTCTAAATGGCAGAAAAGGACTGAAGCTGTCTGTGGAAGTAGTAGTAGTCTCTGCAATGGTCGGACTAACCCCCTATTTATTCAGACCTACAGCTCTGCATCAACAAGGCTCACACTCCTATCCAGTTGCATAGCTGTAGGGCTGACCATGCAAGGGGTGTGCTGAACTGCTGCAGAGAAGACCACTGCTTTCACACAGAGAGCAGTGGTCCTTATCTGTAGCTTAGAGCACAGCGTATTATGTTGGCACTCGAGGTGCTTTACAAGTAAAAACAGTAAGACATTTACAACTTACTGTTTTGTTCACCCTATTTTCAGCTGAACTTCCTTTGGGCTTTAAAAGAAACCCTTATTAAAACATATTACTCCATATATAAAAATTAAAGCCCAACTTTGGGAAATTTGACATTTTTCTTTTGCAGTGGGGCTGTGCCCCCACTGCAAGGGTAAAAAGCTTGATTAGGTCTAAGGAGCATGGAAATGTAAACTTGCTGACCCGATCCTCTGCACTTTTGTGCTGCTAGATTGATCCCCCCCCATGCTCCATCTGTCTAAAGTCTATAGCCCTGCAATGGATGCAAGTATGACAAGGGGAAGTCCACTGCCAGAGCATGGGCGAGTACCGTGTGCCAGGACGATCGAGTAAGTAAAATACTTTTACTCTCCCACAGACCTAAACAAGCTGTTTACCCTTGTAGTGCAAGCATATACCTGCTTCAAGGGAGAATTTACAATTTTTATGGAATTGATCTTTAAGAATTCATAAAATGTTATTTGCACATTTAGCCAAATTTCGCCAAATGCTAATCCTGCCTCGCACTGTCCAGGCAGGCCTTTTTTTAATTTTATTTGCTCTGTTGTCTCTTTTTTGTGTCTGTGTTTGTGAATATGTTGTTCAGATGCAGATCACTTTATAACTAAAAGAAATTGGAACAAAGTCTCAGGGCTGTTACTTTACAACTTACAACTCCGCACACAACTAACTACAAATGCATTATGAAAGTTGTCTTTGATGTTTTCTACAAGGCTGTCCTAATTTACTCATTTCATACATTAAATTGATTTTCCAGAATAATTCAAAATTCAAACCCTATTTTGACCTCACTTTTCATATCCTTATTGTGTGTTTGTTTCACAGATGACATTCAGTTTTTCAGATTTACAGTATAACGGTTTTAGAGTGCTGTTATAACTGAATTGTGAGGTTGGGATGGCAGATTCCACTTTAGAAACACTGCTACCAAAAATCTAAAATCATGGTTTTTAGGACTCAAAGATGCGGGGAAGGGGGTGGATTCTTCAAAATGTTAAGAGAGTGGGGATTCGCTTTGGTGAAAAGCCAGGCCTTCACTCTATGAACTGGGTTGACAGCTTGCATGGTGGGTATTCTAAAACACATTTTTTTGGTGTGTGTGTGTGTATGTGTATATATATATATGTGTGTGTGTGTGTGTGTGTGTGTGTGTATATATATATATACACACATACTAAAGCATCTGCAGTTGGGATGTGTGTTGTGTATGCTCTTATATTATACTGACATCGTTTTTGTAACTGCACAGTTTTACTTGCTTAATCTTATCAAACTAACATTTTTTTTTCTCTTTTTTTTCTTTCTCTATTCCTCTCACATGCACATTATTCTCACTTTTTTTGTCCTGCAATTTTGCATTTGAATGCACACTCATGTCCACCTGCTACTGGTGTGGTTGAAACAGCTCAGTCACCCATCATCACAGTCACCCACTCACTGCTCTCATACCATACTTGAAAACTTGCCAACCATCCTTGAGATAGATGTATTTTCAGACATTTCAGAGGATGATGCGATGGGGGAACAGCATGATGAACCTTCTAGTGGTTTAGAGGTTAACATCTGTGACAATAATACAGATGGCATGTTTCCAGATCAGGACATTATATCGCCTAAAATATCACAATCTTCCACTGATGCAGGCAGCCACATTTCTCATCTAGATTGTAGTAACAATCATTCTATAAATTGTAAGAAAATAGAATTTTTCTTCTCATTCAGCTTTTGTAAGATTTTTCCTTTAAAATTCCCTTCTTTGCTTGATGAGGATGGGTACATCAGTTTCCCCAGTCTCCCAGACGTCTGCGTCTCTTTCCTCCCACCAGGCTTCCAACGCTATGTCCCAATTACATCCCCTTCCTTCATTCCTTCTCTCCTTCTCATCTTTGTGCTGCTTCTTTCCACCTCCCAGTCTGTACCATTTTCATTGACCCTTTCCCTTCCTCTCGCTCTGTCCCTCTGCTACCTTGAGCCTAAGGCGACATCATGGGGCTCCTTTTATGACCATGACCTGAATAACAAAGCAGCACAAGAGGTGTGTAACATAACTGATTCAAGTTGCCACTTGCATCTAGGCTTCACTTCTGTATGTTTTTTATCCGATAAAGATCATCAGTATAGAAATGTATGGGGGGGCGCAAATTAATAGAGTTAGGAAAATATTGGAAACTTTTTCAGGTTCTTATTGCTGTTCGTATGCCTATTAGGGATACAAACACTAAAAAGTGAGAGAGTCCCCACCTTTGACAGTTCTCATTGGAAACCTTGTACCCTTCGAAAGACATCCCCTTAAGTTTTGGATTTTTGTACTTGGGAGACAAGAATCTAGCAGGCATTTTAGTGCACATTCACCACTTCCCAATAAATTACATATAAAGTTTCAATCAAGTCTTTTTAAACATATTTTTAATATATTTTAATACTAAAGATTTCAAATACAGCATGTTACAACATTTAGTGCTATACTGTATGAATAGGAATAGCTTTTTACAAAAAAACTTAACATTTTAAAATCTTAATTCTAATATAGTTTGCAAAGATATATTTTTCATGTTTGCAGACTGTATTTGTTTACTATAGATGGACGCTCTGCTTCTTGTTTGGCAGTACTCTGTATGATGACTGTGTTAGGCTTCTCTAGTTAAGTTGTAATCTTAAAATGACAGACTGTCTAACTACTTGAAATAATTTTAAGTCATTAAAGCAGACTTGTATCCACTACAGGCTCCCTCAGCACTTGGTATAATGTGCAAAAGCATAGCATCATGCATATTATGGTATCCTTGCCTCCTAGTGTAGCTCTGTCTAAAGATGGGAGGTCCACCTGTCACTGCCACAGCTCTCTTCACTTGGTCATCTTCTAAGTTCAGAGTTTTCTGAATTATCTGAAGTCATGAAGGAAAGTGTGATTTGATTAAAAAAATTTAAATAAGCTAAACTAGACCTCCTTCCAATGTTTTTGTTTTTATTTTGGCTGACGTGGGGAATAGCCAAACCCACTATCAGGTTTTTATTGCTGTCTGTGTCTCCATTAGAGAGATTTCCCTAGTTGAGGATACAGTGATGAAACAAATTTTTTATTTTTTCTAGCAATAAAATGTGACATATGTTCTAACTTTTTTCTTAATTCTATCAACATCCCAAGAAAACATGTTTGCTGGAGTTGCACATTAAGTTCATGTAGGCCCTTGATCATGATGAACATTTTCAAATATTTGCAAGCATAGCTTGCCCCATCAAGCAGTCATACTATACAAAGGGGAATTGTGAGCAAGCCTTTATTGATATGTCGTATCTGACATGTAAGTTGCCGTAAAGGACTGATTAACAAAATGCAGATGTACAAACTGAACACCCAATGAATCTGTGAAATAGGACAACATAAAGCCGGTGTATTTTGCTAGTTACCTTCAAGCAGTCAAAGTAATCGCCCAAGTTGTACACTACAGTCCAGTACATGAATACTAGCACATTCTGTAATAATGATTAATGTGTTGCACATTTCATTGCATTAATTCAAATTTTTCTTACTACCGGTGATTTAATATGCTCCAGCTGGAAAAGGAAGAGGATGAGATCCTGGAACAGGTGTTGAATGCTACTTTGGAACATTTTTGCCTGCCAAATGTTTCTACAAGTGTATGTGTAAAAAAGTGTAGTGTGCTTGTTGTCATCTTGCTGCTCTGCTTGTATTGAGTTTCATTTCAGGTCTTTGTTCTATGCCTGTTCCAGCAGCATGACAACTCTCCCATGTTTATAGTGGTCATTAAGTAGAGAAGACATCACTCACATGTCATAAGAGAAACATGGTTTCTTCCATTGCTGAGCTGTCCATCTTCAAAGTGGTAGTTGCCTGACTGACACACAGAGTCACTATTGTTTTTATTAGTTTGAGTCGCTAATAACCAATAGTTCTAGGCTTTATTATGTATACATGTTCTGCATCAGTAACCCAGAAGATACAGCCAGCATAAAAGCAGGACAACTAGTGTTTTCAGAAGGTGTTAAGCCCATGTATTTCTCACTGACAAGTTAGCACTGTTAAAGACCGCTGCTTACAGGACTAGAACAACTTTGTTGTCTAAACATTTGCACATCAGCCTGTTTCCCAACCACGACCCGCTTGTTTATTTTGCTTTATATTATTTTCATTTTCCAATTTCGCAGAGCAAGTCTTTGAGAATACAAGGAGAAAATATTTATGTCAGACATAGCAATTTAATGTTGGAGGTTTGTATAATGCAACCTGTTAGATAATCTGCCTTTGTTAAAAAGGTGGGGCTGGCACATGCAGGCTGCTGCTAAGAACACAAGCATGAAATGCATGGGCTCAGGCCTGCCAGAGTGCATGCTATGACTTCTCAGAGTCTGTCTGAATCTTGCCTTTTTGGATACATCATTCAGTGTTGTGCGTGGCAACTGGGAGTAGCAGCCCTGTACATTGGCCAGACAGAACAGATTTTTATATCTATTGCCATGTCTATGTTTGAAAGTTACGATACCATGGGAGAGAACACATTACAGAAAAGTTAGGCTTCTAGAAAAGGTGGCTGACATAAGGCTGCCCTTATTGATCAGATGTGTAGCTTAAGATAATTGGGAATTGTTGTGGTTAAGACTCAAGCAAGCACAAAAGCACACAAGTATTGGGAGTACTTACTACTTGCAAAGCTTTCACAGCATGTCTAGGGCTACATTCATAGGAGTGACTAGTGCCAGTGAAAATGACAGTGGCAGGAATCTGCTGATGCCTGCAGCTATCTTTGCCACCAGTGAGTTGCTAGTTGTGGCTCTGAGCCTTGTACGCTTCAATGACAGGTTGGCAGCAGCTGCAGCTACCCGTTGTGGTACACTCAAACAGCAATTACCTGCAGTGATCACTGTTGGAAGCCCACAAAGTGCGTCCTGGAGCGATCACTGCAGGTAATCACAGGCTGGACAGACAGCCATGGATAGTTTCAACCACCGCTGACCTGTCATTGAAGTATATAGGGCTCGGTGGCTGCAGCTAGCCATTCACAGGTGACAAAAACAGCTGCAGGAATCTTGCCATTGTCATTCGCACTATGACCAGTTGCCTGTATGAATTTAAGCTAAAACGCTGTGACCAGTTCAGGATAGTTACCTTTTTCGTGGCAAATTGCTAAGATAATGGACAATCACCTGTCTGTGGAAAGTCTTAATAGTTTGTTGCCCCTGGCAACTATTCGCATTTGCCATTCATTCTTTTCCTTGGCTTGCTAAAAAGATAGTTGTAGCCCTGGCCCCTGATTGTCCTTATTTCATACACTTTATAAATGTTAAACCTAGTGATTTATTCATATACATTTATGTCTACACGATGCCTTTGGAGAACTATGTTTAACATTGCATAAAGTTTATATATAATAGCACTTGCCAATCACGTTCATACCTGATATTCATTAGATTAAAGAATGTGCATACGAAGTCCAGCTGGAGCGGGAATTGTCCCCCATAACAGTTCAGAACCCAGCCTGCTTATTGGCAGGAGAAGCCACGAATGGGGTCTGTCCCGCCTATCTTGCTTAGCCCCATTGGAAGAAGGTGAACTCTAAACTCTTATATGCGTCTTAGAGAACATGATGCAATAGTATCATTGCTTTACTTTTACTGTCAATATATTTATTTTAGTAACAGATTTTATAACAACTTGTACTGACCTGGGCTGCCCACCAATCCCTATGTCACGTCAAGTCATTAGTCTTTGTTTCTGTTTGTTCTTCTAACATTTTTATTGTTATGTCATTTGCCAGGTTATAACAATCACACTAACTGCCGATTTTTGCTTTTTTGCAGCTTTTTTAACAAGCGCAATTGATTTCAAGGTTTATCAATCAAAGATTTTCTCTGGCTTTGTGCTGCCCATGGAGAAATTGTTTTTTTTTTTTTTCCCTCTATAATTATATGGAAATGGAGAAATAATAACAATAGGATACAAAGCCAGAAACGTCTTTGGTTAATTTTTTTATAATTTGTTTCTTTTAAGAAAAATGTCTGATCTGATGATAAGGCCCTTTTTGAGATATGTTGAGTGCCAAGCAGCCAATATATAGTATGTATCATTTAGTTTTTATTCTGAAATAGTTTCCTTGGAATTTCCTTTTTAGTAGATTACCGACTACATGTTGGTGGTATTCTGATGGGTGATGATTTTTTTTTTTTTCCCCCCCAGTTCCCCTTTTCATAAATATTTCCTTTCTCAAATCAGACATATTTCTTTAACATTCAATTAGAGCTAACACAATTTAACCCACATTTGTGTTTTTCGTTTGTATGTGTGTTTTTTTTTCTTACTTATTGTCAGGATTTGGATAAGTCTCCAGAGGAAATATTGAAACATCAGGCTAGCATTAGTGAGCTCAAGCGCAGTTTCATGGAATCCACCCCAGAGCCTCGTCCCAATGAATGGGAAAAGCGTTGTATCACACCTTTATCCCTGCAAACACAAGGGGTATGTTAAAGCTTTCTTCTTGTACATGCACCCTGAAGTATGAAGGTAGTATGTGGTATATGTGTCTATTACAAACAAATTCAACAAAATATTTCTGTTAGTTGCCAAATCTGAACCACTGGTGTAAAAATGTCAGCTAAAAAGAGTAGCATGGTTAATAAATAGAAGAAATACTTTATTTTGCTGGTTATATGTGAATGTGACATATGTAGCTTTATGGGACCATGTAAAATACTAAAGTTTTGATATCAGAGACTGATAAACTGTGTAATAGAAAAATGTTTCAATTTTGGAGTCTGCTATATAAAAACTAGTACTGCATAAAAGAATTGACAGCCATCAGCTTTCATTATACTATACTACATCTGGTTGCTAGGGAAAAAAAGCTTTAATTCTCTTTGCCCTAGTAATCATAGAGTGCTGCTATGTACAGGTGTCTTACAACTTATACCAGAGAGTAAGCCATCGCTAATCTAATTGGTGTTAAATTTTTATTTGTTTTCTTATTTGTCATTTATATTTAAAAAGTTTTTTAAGTATTAACTTGATTAACATAATTACATTATCAAAAGGTGTTTGTTTTACTAAACAGTGTTTGTCAGTTAAGTTTTAGAGGACCCACATTCTCTTATGTACACTTGACTGTTGGAAGCATTCCTTTTTCCAGTAACATTTTTTATTTTTTATTTTTGTGGAGTAAAGGTATAGAAGATATTCGCATTGCGTGTGGTATTGCTCAATAAGTTCAATTTACTAAGCTATAACAATTCTTTTTCATAATAACCATATTAACAAGAGAGCCAGTGAAAGTTGAAAATATATCCCCTGTCTAAAAACATTTGATAGAGAATGTATTAAAAAAAAAACTTGGTGAACTGAACCGAATGTCAGTTGAGTCTCATGTAAAAAATAAATTCTATGAACTGTTTTGCTGTGCTAGAGGTAAAGATGTCCTAGTGTAATTGATTTATGTTGTGTACGGTATGTATAATATGCCTCTAAGGGAAAACATAGCTCCTTTTTGGTTGATTGGCTGAATAAGGAACCATAAGATAAATCCGAAGGGGTGAAGATTTTGAACTTAAAGCCTCAATCGCACAGGCACAAAGGTCCGTGCAGAGTGAATAAGACATTCGATTTTGCACATGGAGCCGCTTGGAGTTGTGTAGGCCAGTGGTTCTCAACCTCAGTCCTCAAGTACCCCCAACGGGCCATGTTTTTGGAACTTCCCTTAGACAAAATAGCTCTTAAAAATACAATGTCATTGATATTTATTTAAAGAAGCTGTGCAAAGTAAAGGAAAACCTGGCCCGTTGGGAGTACTGAGGTTGAGAACCACTGATGTAGGCAGCCTGTGCTAATAAAAGAAATTGCAGTGACTGTATGGACTTCACAGGGGCAGGTTCGTGGTCCCAAAGAAAACCGTGTGTACGAGACACTGCACCCGACCCTGCCTGCTAAAATCAGCTGTATGGTGAGGTCTGTACAGCCACTGCGCGTCATTAGCACAGGCTGCCTGCGCACAGCTTCACCCACATTAACAAATGCATCCATGCAAATGCAGTCTTAGACTTTCATATAAGGATTTATGTGAAACCTGTTACCACATCAGCACAGATGTTGTTAGACTTTATTTTTCAAATTACCGGCATGTAGGTTATTGCAACTTGTATTATTAACCACTTCAGCCCCGGACCATTTGGCTGGCCAAAGACCAGAGCACTTTTTGCGACTCGGCATTGCGTCGCTTTAACTGACAATTGGGCAGTCGACCACGTGGCTCCCAAACAAAATTGACATCCTTTTTTCCCCACAAATAGAGCTTTCTTTTGGTGGTATTTGATCACCTCTGCGGTTTTTATTTTTTGTGCTATAAACAAAAAAAAGCGACCATTTTGAAAAAAAGCATAATTTTTTACTTTTTGCTATAATAAATATCCCCCAAAAAAATATAAAGAAACATTTTTTTTCCTCAGTTTGGGCCGATATGTATTCTACATATTTTTGGTTAAAAAAATTGCAATAAGCGTTTATTGATTGGTTTGCGCAAAAGTTATAGCATCTACAAAATAGGGGATAGTTTTGTGCCATTTTTATTAATAATTTTTTTTTTTTTTACTAGTAATGGCGGCGATCAGCGATTTTATTGTGACTGCGACATTATGGCGGACACATCGGACACTTTTGGCGCTATATTGGGTCCATTCACATTTATACAGCGATCAGTGTGATTAAAAATGCATTGATTACTGTGTAAATGTGACTAGCAGTGAAGGGGTTACAGGGAGCTGTGATCAGTGTCCTCTTACTAGGCAGAACAGGGAAATGCTTGTTTACATCAGCATTTCCCCGTTCTTCCTCTCCGTGAGACGATCGGGGGTATCCCTGCAGACATCGAGTCCGCGGGACCCACGATCACACTCACTGACCTCGCGGCGGGCACGTATGCGATGGCACAGTGGCAAATTTAAAGGGACGTACGTGTACGCCCATTTACCTGTCCGTGCCATTGTGTCGCGCAAATGTACTGGCGGCGGTCGGCAAGCAGTTAGTAAAGAAAGAAGAGCTCTGCCTGTTTTACAATATGAACGCTAATTTTATTCATTATTGTACAAGTCAACAAAGCAGAGAGTGCAAAATTGCAGTATACTTTCCTAACTTTTAACATAATGCAAATTTGAGAGATTGTGATTTAGAATCCCTAGAACATGGTGATTTAGATAATTCTATACAGAATATGGATAAAACACATTTTGATATCGGAGATACAATGGCACTGTAGGGCTCTGGAGGCAAAGGATTCTTTTCCTGGGTGTGTGCTATGCATTTAATATACCTTAATAGCTGAAATCTGGTTAATGCTTATCTCAGACCTTTGTGCTTTTGTATTGATGTTTCCACACTCTTTTTCTCTTGCTTTTTGGTCTTTCTTTCTGTTAACTCTTTGCTCTCGCTCTCTAACTTATCTAGAGCTTAGAAGAAGAGATAACATCAATTCTGTTTAGTAAAGAAAGCTTTTCCACCTTCAACATATCTAATCAGCGGACCAAAGAGGAGAATGTAGTGAATGATAGCCTTCCTTCTGATTTGCTTAGTGTTTCCCATTCCCCTCCACTGCCTGAGGTGCACTTCTTTTCTTTTCTTCATTCTAGTCATTACTATATTTATTACTGATCGTTTCTATCCATGCATTTTTGGTAGGACACTGGTATTATGCTATGATAATGAAATCTTCAAGAATAAGTCCTTAGTATTAGGGCCCAATAAGGCTCATGCATTATGGTGAGTTGCATTAACACACGTTACCATGTGTTGCATTAACAGCTTGTTCACACTGAGGTTGATTTACTAAAAGAAAATATACTGTGCACTGCAAGTGCAGTTGCTTTAGATCTGAGCAGAAGCTCTGCTGATCTCTATCCAATCATGTGCAAGCAAAAATGTATTTTTTTGTTTTCCTTGCATGATCCCCTCAGATCTAGATCAACTGCATTTGCAGTGCACAGACTATTTACCTCTAGTAAATCAACCCCATTGTATCCTTGTAACACACCACAATGTGTGAGCACATAGTCCTAACATTATAAATAAGACATGTTTGCACGTCTGCTCTATTTTTCAGAATAATTTGGAAATAATGACCTGTCTGTTTTTTTTTTTTTTTTCTTTACAGTGTTGCAAGGTGTGAAATAGCGTGTCATAGGTCTTTAGAACGCACATTTAAAATTACAAATAAAATGCAGCTGAATAGTAGATACATAGGTGTGTATAGGCCCTAGGGCAGCCAATTGAAATGAATTGGCTGCCAACACACCAGAACGGTAAAAAAAAACAGGCATGTAGCATTAGTAGTGCATTACCACACGCTGGGAAAGCGCAGTGTGGTGCCATTCAAGACAGATGGCACTAATACGCATAACATGCATTGCAGTAACATGTACATTAAGGCAACACACTGAAACAGAAAAGTGTGAATGGGAGTACTTTTTAGAGAGCAGGGAATAACATAAATGACCAATTTGTTCTCTTTAGAAAGCTATTGATAACCTCCAGAAATAATCACACAGTATATACACCTATATTTGTGTAAGTTCTCTAAAAAAAATAATTGGTATTTGAGTTGATTTCGTAAAGCCCTGCGCAAACTGTTGGTGCTGTATAAATCCTGTGTAATAATAATAATTTTCATCATCAAAGGATATATTTGCCTCCAACAATACTTTGCTATGTCGTTTCCTTACTGGGTTTTTTTTTTTCTTTACCATTGCAGAGTTGTCTCCTGACTTTTTCTACTGTCATCAAGACAGAAAGTGAGAGGAAATGAGGGGAATAGCAATAAAAACTCATTGTGGGGAAGGGTTAAATTTTTATTATGCTTTGTAATCCCACAGGGAAGTGACACTGAACTCTGGTGTAAAAAAACAAATTCTAGCTAACAATTCAAATTCCAGAGATTGGCCAGGGACTGTGTACTATGGGATTTGCAGTGTGCATAGAGAAGTGCACATAACTGCAACTAATGTGCGCTTCTCATTCCAAACTAAAGTGAGGTAGAAAAGGAGAGGTTTCGAGCTCACTGGGAAATTTACAAAGAGTCAAAACACAATTTTATGAAAAATAGATTACCATGGCCATTAAGTAGTGAATGTACATGGATTAAGGCACAAAAGAAAACCAGCGCTATTGAAACCGTATTGATTTATAATCAAAGTCCATGAAATTATGTTTTCACTCTAAATTCTCACCAGATGAAATTTCCCATCACACTTCTGGGTCAAATTTAGGCTGAAACGATAAAGACCCTGTCCACCTTAGCCAAAAAGAAAAACTATTTTGGCCAGAGTTCCACCTTTGTGAGTCACGTAATTACTATATAAATAAATGCTACGAATTACATTTATGGAAAAGAAAACCAAAGTTTGATATGCCCCAGACTTTAAAAGAGAAGTATGGGTTTGGGCTTTTTTTTTTTTTTTTGATGAATACTTAGTGAGGGAAAAAAAATATTTGATCCCCGGCTGATTTTGTAGGTTTGTCCACTGACAAAGAAATGATTAGTCTATAATTTTAATAGTAGGTTTATTTTAACAGTGAGAGACAGAATAACAAAAATATCCAGAAAAACACATTTCAAAAAAATTATACATTGATTTGCATTTTAAGGAGTGAAATAAGTATTTGATCCCCTATCAGAAAGAATTCTGGCTACCAGGTGTCTTCTATACAGGTAATGAGCTGAGATTAGGAGCACTTTCTTAAAGGGAGTGCTCCTAATCTCAGCTTGTTACCTGTATAAAAGACACCTGTCCACAGAAGCAATCAATCGGATTCCAATCTCTCCACCGTGGCCAAGACCAAAGGGCTGTCCAAGGATGTCAGGGACAAGAATGCAGCCCTACATAAGGCTGAAATGGACTACAAGACCATCTCCAAGCAACTTGGTGAGAGAATGACAACAGTTGGTATGATTAATCGCAAATGTCAAGAAACCCAAAATAACTGTCAATCTCAATCGGTCTGGGGCTATATGCGAGATCTCGCCTCGTGGAGTTCCAATGATCATGAGAACAGTGAGGAATCAGCCCAGAACTACACAGGAGAATCTTGTCAATGATCTCAAGGAGGCTGGGACCATAGTCACCAAGAAAAAAATTGGTAACACACTAGGCTACGAAGGACTGAAATACTGCAGCGCCCATAAGTCCACCTGCTCAAAGCACATGTACAGGCCCATCTGAAGTTGGCTAATGAACATCTGAATGTTTCAGAGGAGAACTGGGTGAAAGTGTTGTGGTCAGATGAGACCAAAATTGAGCTCTTTGGCATCAACTAAACTTGCTGTGTTTGGAGGAGGAATGCTGCCTATGACCCCAAGAACACCATCCCCACCGTCAAACATGCTGGTGAAAACATTATGCTTTGGGGGTGTTTTTCTGCTAAGGGGACAGGACAACTTCACCGCATCAAAGGGACGATGGACGGGGCCATGTACCATCAAATCTTGGGTGAGAACCCCCTTCCCTTAGCCAGGGCATTGAAAATGGGTCGTGGATGGGTATTCCAGCATGACTATGGCCCAAAACACACAGCCAAGGCAACAAAGGAGTGGCTCAAGAAGAAGCTCATTAAGGTCCTGGAATGGTATAGCCAGTCTCCAGACCTTAATTCCATAGAAAATATGTAATGGGAGCTGAAGGTTCGAGTTACCAGACGTCAGCCTCGAAACTTTAATGACTTGGAGAGGATCTGCAAAAAGGAGTGGGTCAAAATCCCTCCTGAGAAATGTGCAAACCTGGTGGCCAACTACAAGAATCGTCTGACCTCTGTGATTGCTAGCAAGGGTTTTACCACCAAGTACGAAGTCCTGTTTTGCGAAGGGGTCAAATACTTATTTCACTCATTAAAATGCAAATCAATTTATAACTTTTTTGAAATGTGTTTTTCTGGATTTTTTTTTTGTTCTATCTCTCATTGTTAAATAACTCTACCATTAAAATTATAGACTGATCATTTCTTTGTCAGTTAGGCGAACATAAAAAATCAGCAGGGGATCAAATACGTTTTTCCCCTACTGTACCTAGGTGGATGCAGCATGGGTCCGACAGCTCCCCGAGCAGAGCGTTGCTGTCCATCACTGCTCTCTGCTCTGCCCGCCTCCTCGCTCACTGGAGCGCCGGGCTGTGGAGGGGGCGGGGGCAGCCGGCTCAGGCTGTCAGAGGCTCACAGAGGCTGAGCTGGGTGTTGGGGATGACGCGGTGCCTAGACCAACTTCTGTGACATCAGCAGAGAGCGGACTTGAGCCCGCTCTCTACTGAAAACGGGTCACAGAAGTGCAAAACCAATTGCACTCCTGTGATCCAAAGGAGAAGTGCAGGCAAATGCTTTGGCATTACTTCTCCTTTAACGCCTTATGCACACTGGTCATTTTGAAATTTTTCCTAGAAGCAATGTTTTAGCAGAAAACAAGCCTGACCCATCTAAAATTGTTTAAAGCTTCTACAAGCTTTAGGCATGTTTACAGGCATCAAGAGCTTGGGTACTCATTTCATTGGCCAGGATATTAGCGTTTAGGCACATTTAGACACGTTTAGCAGCATCAAGCATTTTTTTATGCCAAATCTCTGCTCATCCTGTACACACTAGCAGTGTTTTTTCTTTTTTTTTTTTTTTTTTATGCCTCTAAAAACCCCTGCCACTAAATGCTGCTAAAGGCCTATGGACACATAGGCTAACATGCAGCGGAGTTTAGAGGCAGCAAAAAAAAAACGCCCGACACATACTAGCAGCTGCAAAATGTCCAGTGTGCATGAGGTCTAAATTGGTTCAGCTGAAAAGCAGCTTGTTTACCGCTTTATTTTAATCTTTAAACATAAATCATGACACATTGGTACTCTAAAACAACAAACATTTTACTTTAATTGCACACTTGAGGACACAGGACTTGAATTTTTGGACCATGGGTTAAATTCCGCTACTTTCAGGTGATACTGGTAGTTGTTTTGCTAGGAATGCCCCCAGTGCACCCTAATAAAACCTCACCCACTCCCTGGGAGTCCATTTTTTTTGCTAGTGTCTTTAGGTGATGGACCTCTTCCCCTATAGAGAAGTTTCTAAGCCATTCTTTTTAAAAAAAATTTCTATTTATTTATTTATTTTTTTACAAGTGAAAAATCTATCAATATTCAACTGCTTATTGCCTCAGGCCTCAATATTAGTTTCCTGATCGGTTACCCTTGATGATCATCTTGGGAACCGTACCTGGCCTTTGCAGCAGAGCCAGCCTATAATGTTTGGGCGCTGGATCCTGTGTTTGGTGCTCACCTTGGCATAATGCATCGAGTGTAGCAAGACACAGGGTGCTATACAAGTTCAGGGCCGTGGTCTATACCTATGGCACCCAGACCCTGAGGATCCCCTTCACTGGGTATGTCCACCATGATGGGTGAAGTTTGGTTCCCTCTGGGAGCCTGCAGCATGCATAAGAGAAGACAGGACTTCTCTGTATGAACAGTATGACCAGGTCCTGTTTTGCATGTGCAATGTTATTCACTTAATTGTATTATCCCCCTCTGTAAAGTCTCTACCATGTTGGCGGTAGGTAACATTTTCCTTTATAAAATTTGGCGGGTTTTTCCCACTCCACAAAGTTGCTTGGATAGTGACAGAATTGCAACTCCCCTTCTGGCGAACGCACTTCTGCCCACCATTTCCTCTGAGAACATAAGAAGCATGTCAGTCGATCACCTGACTGAATGCTTTTCTAGATACACAGCAACAGGACATCAGTCAGCGCCAGGGTTATAGAGCTGTTAGGGTCAACCTAGTTACAACATCTTGCTTTAGTAAAGAGACTCCCTCTTTGTCCTCTCTAAAGGTCCCAAGAATGGATGTTCTGCTTCCTTTTGCACTATTTATAGGTGGCTTATGCCCTTAAGGTAGGGGTTCCTCCCTCCCCTATCAAGCCCCATTTCACCAGATCTGTCTGTGTTTCTTGGGCTTTTCAGCATCAAGCACACAGGTTTGCAAGGCTGCCACCTGGCCCTCTGTTCATACCTTTCCAAAGTTTTACCCGGTGGCTCTCCAGACCTCTGCTGAAGCAAGCTGTAGTCGCAAAGTGCGTCAAACTTTCATATAAGAGTTTTGGGTCTGTTGACCATTGTTTTCGGTGGGCCTGTTTGCGAAGTTGTTCCCCACCCTTCAGTTTATTAAATGGGGATTCCCTGAGGTCAATCAATACAAGTCCTGTACTGTACGGTTATGATAATGGGAATTCTGACTTCCCGGAAAATCCATACCTTGGAGTACATTACAGGACGTTGGTCCCTTCCCTTCTGTCCTCTGTTTCACATTGTTGCTTGCTGCAGAACTGAAGTGGGCTGAGGTTATATGTAAGGGTTTACTGGGGATGTTCCCAGCAAAGCTTTTGCAAATTTCCAATGTTGAAGATAGTGTGTAATCTATAGTCTATGGATACAAGTCTCATGTCCTTTAGTGTACTCCAAGATATGGAATTTACAGGTATGTCAAAATTCACATTTTTTTTGTTTTAATTCATTATGCATTTATATCCAAAAAACGTCATGGTTCAGACTGCATTATGTTATGCGTGCTGTTGCTTTCAGACATTGAAATACGTGAAGGGTAGCAAATAGTAACTAGGGCACTTTCCTGCATTCAGGGACTTTAGATGAGTGTGGTGAACTTTGTGTAGCAATTACTTATTTAACTTATTTTCTTGTGAAAGTTTAGATTGTGTTATTCATGCTGGTTACTGTAAATTAAGATGGGTCCTACTTTACGTTTTCAAACTGGCTTTATATCATCTGGTTTGCATTTGATTTTAAAGTGTATATAAACCCTAATGATTAACTTTTCTTATTTGCCACCTTTTGGTCTGGTAAATATACAATCAAAAGTGTTTTGATGCATCTCTTCAAAAGTCAAAAATACCTGTTGACCTTAACAGTAAACCAGTGCTGCCTGTACACTCTATGATTTTGCCTCAAACAATGTTATCAGAAAGTGTGTTAGGACTACAGATCACCTTCCCTCTATCTTATTGAGTAGATGAGGGGGGGCAGTGTTCCGTAGTCCTTACACATTTCTACCACAGGGTGACCACGCTGCTTCTCCATAGGTAACAGTACAGTGAGTAAGTGTTGTCACCCTAAAGTAGGAAGTATGTTACTGGTAAGATCACCAGGTAAAAATAAATGGGAAAATAAAGAAAACATCCACATCTAAGGACTAGTAAGCTGCAATATGTTAGTTTTTGTTCTCAGGTTTAGATACACTTTAAGTGTACTTACAAATAATACATGCTTTCACGACAACTGACATTCATAGCTTGTGCCTGTAATTGTGCAGGCTTGGTGGCCACATTTATATAAGAGTACTTACATTTGTTTCTTAATGTGTTGTATGTGAGTACATTTTATGTTAAATACTCCTTGACTTTTAAGACACTTGTGTGTCTTAAAACATACACGTGTTCTTTTCTTTTAAATTAATCTGTCTTTTATGAAAATGTATTTTTGTTCTTGTCTTTGTGTAAGTGTATTGAATTTGTGTCCTTTCGTTACTTTGTGTCCCACAGAAACTTTTACCCAGAACAAGAGGGATGCGCACTGGACTCAGTGATGCTCTTGAGGTGCTCAGATTGTACTAAAGTACCAATTTGTTCATCTTAATCACCATCACATTTCCACTTTTCAGTTGACTTCATCATTTTTGTCCACCATGTAGATGGAAATCTTAAGTTTATTTCCGTTCTTTTGTTTGATTTATTTATTTATGTGTTTTATTTTCCTCATCCATTTTCCATGTAGAACTCAAATGAGGTAGAGAACATAGAGGACGAAAATCAGTCAGATTCTGACACTAAAAACACTTTGGTTACTGAAGACCTCAAACCCGAGATAAACGGAGATATTGAACACCCTAATGATATGAGTGAGCAGACTGAAGGTGTAAAATTACTGGATAAAAATGAGACCAAATCAGTGTCATCTTATGATAGTAGTAGTGAAAGTGAAAATGAAGTAGAATACAAAACTGAACACAGGTTACCTGAGCATGTTCTAAAGGAAGAACCGGAAGAAAGTGCAGAAGAAGTAAAGGAAGAGGAACCATTAGAGGAGTCTCAGGGTTTTGTAAGTGAAGACCACACTGTGAGCATTACGGTTACCCAGATCCAGGAAAAGACAGAGGTTGTATCCCAGGAAATCACAGTTGCTACCTATGAAAGTGAAGAGAAGGTTGTAGAGGATGACCATGAAGTTCTTGAAGAGGAAAAGAACACAATTAATGGGGATGTGTCCCACATTGATGTTGACGCTTCTGCTCAAATAATCTGTTGCTCTGAGGTAAATTGGTTATGCTCATCAGGCTTTACAAAACATACTCTTCTGCTGTTATAGAGGATGTTTCCATTTCTTTGAATCAATCGTTTAGTATATTAGAAAATATCAAGCAGTTTCCACAAAAAGGAAAAACCGTTTACATAAACTTTTTTTTCTTTCTCTGCTGTTGCAGTACTTCATAATATCTTTACATCTTATTTTACTGGGCTATGATTTTCCATACTTAAAAAAAAAATAATTTTCATTATAGATCTCATTTTTCACTTTTCTACACGTCTTCACTGTGTATTACTATGCATGTGTAAGTCATTCTAGTCTAATTGTATGTTCTTAATATCTTCTGATATGTCTCGTACAAATTTCTGTTCTCTTGTCCCATTTTCACTCTGTAAAGTACTCTACCACCTATGCATTGACATTTTAAAATTGCACAGCTAGTACTAAAACCTAACAATAGCTTAGAAAACACTGAGTAGCCACCGTTCTTTTAAAAGTCATAGTCTGTGGATTGCTGAAGAATTGAGCTCTATAACTAGTTTAAGTTTGTCTAGAGTCTCTCGAAATGTGCATGTAACCATATGGTTCCCTGAAAGGTACTTGGCATTAAAGGAAAATTTGAAACTTTTAATTGTCTAAAATTTAGCACTTTATACATTTTAGTTTTGACAGCAAAGGTTTTCTGGTACCTTAGAGTAACTTCAAGTTGAGCTCTGGGTTGTAGTTCTGGCACCCCTTAGACCAGTAATGGCGAACCTTGGCACCCCAGATGTTTTGGAAGTACATTTCCCATGATGCTCAACTACACTGAAGAGTGCATTAGCATCATGGGAAATATAGTTAGTTCCAAAACATTTGGAGTGCCAAGGTTCACCATCACTGCCCTAGCACTACCTGAAATAGCGCCTGTGCATGGCCCAAAAGAACAAGTGGAAGTTGGCATATTAAAGGTTCCAATATTTTAGAGGGCAATCTCAAAACTAAAAGTAATGTATATGCAGGCACTTTCTTTTGCCTGCTCTTAGAGAATTAGATTGGCTTCACTTTTTTTCTTTTTTTAATTATAAGCTCACTTTAAGTCTGTGATCTGTCCATAACGCTTGGGCTACATATACTAACACTACTAAAATCTTGCTTATGCTACAAAATAGTCTAAAATTGATTGCATGTGTACAAACTGTGCACATTTAATTTAGATTTGACAGACCTAGTGAAACCTACAACCCCAATTCCAAGAATGTTGGTCTGCTAATCTATATAGAAACAGAAAGCAATGATTTGTAAAAAATCATAAACTCATATTTTATTTACAGTAAAAAATAGAAAACATATCAAATGTTCAAACTTAGAAAATGTACCATTTTAAGAAAAAAATAAGGTTAAGTGGTAACAAGTCAGTAACATGATTGGGTATAAAAAGAGCATCATAGAAAGTCACAGTGTCTCTGAAGTACAGATGGCCAAAGGGTAAAATATCTACGGTACATAATATCATCAAAAGTCTCCGAGAATCTGGAGAAATCTCTGTGCACAAATTACAAGGCCGAAACACAACATTGAATGCCTGTGATCTTCTGGCGCTCGGACAGCACTGGAAAACACATTAAAAACGGGCAGGATTCTGCATGGGTACAGGAATACTTTCAAATATCACTGTGAACATAGTTTGCTGTGCCATACAAAAATGCAAGTTACGCTCGATCATGCAAAGAAGCTATATCTGAACATGGTCCAGAAACACTGCCATCTTCTCTGGGCCAGAGCGCATTTAAAATTTGGTCTATAGCAAAGTGGAAAACTGTTCTGTGGTCAGACAAAATACACTTTTGCAAACTGCAATGCTACTGGAAAAATGTTTTGTGGACTAATAAAACAAAAGTTGACTTGTTCAGGAAGAATATTCAGCACTATGTATGGTGCAAAAATGATACTGCTTACCAACATTAAAACATTATTCCAGTGGTGAAGTATGGTGGAGGAAACATCATGATTTGGGCTTGTTTTGCTGTCCCAGAGCCTGCATCACTTGCCACCATCGAGGAGAAAACTAATTCCTAAGTTTACCAAAATATCCTACAGGATTGTGTCAGGGTGGCCAAACTTTGATCTTATATAGGTGCTGCAGAATGACATCAATAGAGCTGGTCACACCAGACAACCTACAAATGTGTCTGAGCTGAAGATGTGTTGTAAAGAGGAATCATCAGAAATCCCTCCTGAAGGTTGTGCAGGTTTGATCTAGAGCTACTGAAAGTGCTTGCTTTAAGTCACATTGCTGCCAAGGGAGATTCGACCCGCCATTAGGTCCAAGGGTTCACTTTTTCCTCCAGCACTGTGAATGTTTAATGGGTGTGTTCAAACAGACATTAGAATTGTTTGTGTGTTATCAGCTTAAGCAGATTGTTTTTGTCTATTGTGAATTAGATTAGGATCAGATCACATTTTATGGCAAATTACTGCAGAAAACCAGTTAATTCCAAGGGATGCACATACATTTTCTGTCCACTGTATATCCAGGTTTTAGAGCAGCATATGCTCCCATCCAGATGACATCTTTTACAAAAAACGCCTTGCATCTTTTAGCAGGACATTGTTAAAACGTTTACTACATTTATGACAACTGCATGGCTTTGTAGAAGAGTGCTTAACTGGCCTGCCTGCAGTACAGAACTTTTACCAATTGAAAATATTAGGCGCATCTTGAAGCAGAAATACGACAAAGAAAACCCAGGACTGTTGAGCATTTCGAATCCTAGATTAGGCAAGATTGGAACAACATTCCTCTCCCAAAACGCCAGCAACTGGTCTCCGTTCCCAGATATTTACAGAATGTTGTCAAAAGGAGAAGGAATGCTACACAGTGGTACACATAGCTCTGTCCCACCTTTTTTGAGGCTTGTTGCTGCCATCAGTTTTAAAATGACCTTCTTTCCTAAAATGGTACATTTTTCTCAGTATAAACTTTTGATATGTTTTTTTTTTTTTTTTTCTATTGTGAATAAAATATGGATTTGTGAGATTTGCATTATTGCATTCTGCTTTTATGTATATATTTTTTACGGCATCACAACTTTTTTTGGAATTGGAGTTATAACACCTTTTACCCCAAAAGAAACTGGGTAAAGAGAAATGGGACTCTGATTTGCCATACAGAGGAAAAACTATAACAACTTTATTGTATAAGTAAAAATAAGAGTCCATGTCATATCCCTAAATTATGACCAATATGGCACATTGTAATAAAACTCTGACATAGCAATTTTCAGTCATCTGGGGTCGATATGTTTCATGATTAGTTTGCTTCTTCGGGATTCACACCTACTGCATATATGTCGGAAAGTCTGTTCTGCCAAATAAATTGAACCTGTACATAACAGAAATTACATCTTTCGTATCTTTTGTATAAAACCTAAAATACCCCATAGTTGGAAAACCTGGGTGGAACGAGGGAAAGTTAAAAAAGGAAGGTTTTTGTGTTTCCTGAAGATGCAAACTAACGGACAGTCGCATATGTTGAAACTTGTGTGTCAGATTTTTAGTATAATGTAGATGGCCATGAATTATAAATATGAATCTGGACTCTGATATGGACTCTGTTCTTTTATTTTTATTTATACATTAATGTTATGGTTTTATAAATTTACTGTGTTTCCTCTATATTGCACATTAGAGTCCCATTTCTCCTCCATCACTCTCTTTGTTTTGGGGTGGAATGTGTTAAATGTTTCACTTTGATGCAGGAATGGTGCCTGCAGAGTTTAAATAATGGTCTATTGTATGTACTCACCCTCTGGTTTTGTTTGTTTTGACGAATATATTCTGAGGCACTGAATTATAAATAAACTATGGCCATTCTTAAGTTCTTGGTAGTAAATGAGATTTAAAACAAGAGATCCAGGACCTCTGGCTGATTTTATTGTGAGCTTATTCTTCTTAACCAATTGAGTACTAACCTGTAAACCCCTTCATTAACAGGTCATATTACAGTTTTTAGTGCTGTGATAGTGTGACTGACCAATACTATGTTGTTCATGCTCATTATTACACATGAAAATATTCCTACTTATTAGGAAATCTCTTACTGCAAGAGGCGGCAGTCCTTCACTCTAATATATGTACAAGTGAAAGATTGGTAGTACTATGTGGACCATGTTTACACTGCTGTCAAATTAGACAAGGATTGTGGCTGGTCCAAGGTATCTCCTTTTACATGGAAACCCTAAGTTCCTGGTTCTGTCTTTTTCTGCACATTTAGGAGATACCTTTTTGATCAGGTATTCTACATTGACAGTTCAGAACATGCCTAGTGAGCTAATTGCTTCTGACAGACAATGCATATCTTCTACATTAGAAGAAAACAATAGAAAATGTTTAACCTTGTGGATTTCTTAACCTTTTAACATCAACAGACATCCCAAAAAAACATTGACTGAGCCCAGGTTCACACTGACAGCAGGATTGAAATTCCTGCATGTCAGTCCCGACTTCAGGGGCGTTTTTAAAGACATCTGTGCGGGTTGCTGCACAGATGTCTATACAATTTGCACCCCAAAGTTTCCAAAAGTAGTACAGAAACTACTTTTGGGATTCGGTGTGGCGCCACAAAGTTGGCGTTGCACCAATTCAGACGGTACCATTGTCGGCAATAGCCGCTGCTTTGGCATGTGATTTGACATGTCAAATTGCTGCAATGTGAACCTAGGCTTAAACATCAATCACATTCCCCAAATACATACACAGACAAAGAGTTACAAACCTATAAACGGAAAGATGCTATTACATTACATATTTTAAATGACAGATCTTTTACTGATGTTGAATAACATGCTGATTTTTCTCTAGCCTCCAGTAGTGAAAACAGAGATGGTCACCATTTCTGATGCCACACAAAGAACTGAAATCTCCACAAAAGAAGTCCCAATTGTACAAACAGAGACAAAAACAATTACATTTGAATCTGCTCAGGTAGATATTGTTTGGTACCTCTTTTTTTTCTTTCTCTTCTTAAATCCAAGATGATCCTGTCAGAAAACAAAACAAACCTACTCTAAAATCTTTAAAGACAGAATAGGGTTGATTATGCTGCATAACAGTGGCAATTCAAGATGTCAATCAGGTGTCTTGCATTTAGTATATTAATACCTTTCTATGTTTGCAAAATGGTGATTTTTTTTTTCTCATCACATTTAGTCAGTTTATTGTGCTAACTTCTTTTGAAGATCTATTCTTGCGATTTAAAATTGGTACTACAAAATATTTCACTACAGTATATATCAATAGCCATAACTAACCATAATACTCTAACCTTACTAAATAAATAGGTGGATTTGGATAACCACCTTTGGTTACTTGTTCCCATTTGTAATGTAAAGGGATTCTATTGTGTTTTTATATATTTTCTTTTTTTTTTTTTTTTTTTTTAAGCGTAAAAATAATTTAAATAACTTTAATTTTATTTTGTATAAAGTTTGCATATTAAAGTATCAGATTTGACTTGTGAAGTCAGCAGCTGCCATTTCAAAGACTACTGACTCCATTATTTCTACAGTTATTTACTACTGTGCTGTGAATAGTGTCTGTAATTTGATGTTCTAGTCACATTTGTTTACCTTACACCCTAGATGAGTCAGAGGAGGGACACATGCCTCTTCTAGTCTGCCAGCTGGATTTTTAGCTTGAAGGAAGCAATTCATTTACATAGTATTGCTGTGCTTTCTGATTAGAAGGACCTGTATTTTCTGCAATCTATAATGTGAATATTGGTAGACTCCATGGTGGGGATTCAGAGGTACTGCAGTTAAATTTGTATATCAAACCCCTTTCTGTAACTAGACAAAAGTTTTTAGGCACAATTGGAATTGATGGTTATGGTGAAAATAAATGACAGTTTAATAATTTTAAATCAGTTGTAATTCTGAAGTATTCGTAAGTTGAAGCAGAGCTAAAATCTGCTTCACCTCATCTCCAGTAATGCAACATCAGCATGCTCCCTGGGCACCTTCGACCTCTTTGCCCAGTCACCTTCTAGACTGCCATGCTCAGTCATTTTGATTGGCTAGCCTGAGCTAACATAACATTTACGCATGTGCAAGGGACTTCATTCATTACAGCACCCAATATATGCAGAGAATGTACATTAAGAAGAAATACAGCTGGCAGGCAGAAGATGAATGTTCATTGCAGAAGGGCCATACAAACTCTATCCTGCATAGGAAAACATGCTTGCTAACAATTTTTTATTCTGAAGCTATAGTTTACTTAAAGTACCCCGTAGCACGCCTTTGCATCTTTGTATATGCTGATTGTTTTGATATTCAGTTTTTTACAGAAAGCAATCTTTGCTTACATGATTTGCTTAGTTTGAAATTCATTTGTGTAGAAATTTATTTTTAAAAATGCACATGTCCATTAAAAAGTCTGTAAAACAGGGTAGCACCTTTAGGTTAGTTGGCACTACTAGTTCGCATGTGTGGTGCCTGTTCCTTGTATCTTGCCCAAAATTGTAAGTGTAGTTTTCTACATTTTCAGCCCCTTTTGGGCTATTTTTCTAATTTCTAAATCAAACCTGTGTGGGGCAGGTCCCCTATGGTGTTCCAGTAGTACCAGAACCAAGATTGCATAGGTTTTGTTTGAGTGCTAAAATCATGCTAATGTCGTTCACTGTAGCTTCATTATTCCATTTTTAAATATTTGTTCTGACATTTACAAAGTCAGTGTCTCATTCTTTGTTCTGTCACCTTAATTATACTGTATAGAATGCAGTGATAAACCAGTCTACTAACTTCAAAATGAATTTAGTTTAAACTATGGTGCTAGAACAGGTAGAAATGCTTAGTCATATGCACAAACAGGTGTAATGTTTGTTTAAATACACTTAACGTCAACCAGTGACCAGAATATGTGTATTTAAATATCTACCTATTCTTTAAAGTGGTTGTAAACCCTTACATATACCCAGTGAAGCTAGATATATGCATGTGTGTTCAGTAGCATTTTTAGTATTTTTGTTTTTAATGTGTTTTATTTGTCCCATGAGTTGTTTCTCATTAGTTTAACATAGAAAACTCTGTGGGGGGGAAAAAAGGATAATTTCTTACTGGTTAAAAAAAAAACTGTGACACAATATCTGCACTGCCATTGCTGCCTCTATTTCCAAAAACTCCTGTTGCCTGGCTGTCTTTCCGATCCTATGTTTTCAGTGTTTTTTTGGATCGCTGAGCTTGAACAAGTATTCACATCAGGTGTTTTGTCATCACTCTGACTCAACTTGCTACATACTTGTTTTGTGACAGGGACTCAAAATACTGTTAAAGTCAGAAGATCAGCATTACAGCAAATTAGCATTCTCTGGAAGACACCAGCAGTGTTCACCTACATTTTTTATCAACATAGTGCTTTTTAAAGGCCTTTAAAGGTCTGCACAGGTTTTTAATCTTAAAATTTACAGTTATCTCTTATTTCCTCCCTGTACAAAGGCGATTGGCAGTGTTGACGGTGAACCTGGCATTTTACTAAGTGCCCAAACCATCACTTCGGATTCAGTCTTAACAACTACAACGACACACATCACAAAGGTAAAGTGCAGTGCTCAGTCAAGTGGACAGTTTTAGCAGTATAGTGGTGCTGTCATTAAGCAGGTCTGTACCTTTTGAGGCCCAATATATACAGTATCTCACAAAACCCCTCGCATCTTTGTAAATATTTCATTATATCCTTTCATGCGACAACACTGAAGAAATGACACTTTGCTACAATGTAAAGTAGTGAGTGTACAGCTTGTATAACAGTGTAAATTGGCTGTCCCTTCAAAATAACAACACACAGCCATTAATGTCTAAAGCGTTGGCAACAAAAGTGAGTACACCCCCTAAGTGAAAATGTCCAAATTGGGCCCAAAGTATCAATATTTTGTGTGGCCACCATTATTTTCCAGCACTGCCTTAACCCTTTTGGGCATGGAGTTCACCAGAGTTTCACAGGTTGCCACTGGAGTCCGCTTCCACTCCGTTTGAGGATGCCCCACAGATGCTCAATAGGGTTTAGGTCTGGAGACATGCTTGGTCAATCCATCACCTTTACCCTCAGCTTCTTTCACAAGGCAGTGGTCTTCTTGAAGGTGTGTTTGTGGTAGTTATCATGTTGGAGTACTGCACTGCGGCCCAGTTTCCTAAGGGTGGGGATCATGCTCTGCTTCAGTATGTCACAGTACATGTTGACATTCATGGTCCTCTCAATGAACTGTAGCTCCCCAGTGTTGGCAGCATTAACGCAGCCCCAGACAATGACACTCCCACATCCGTGCTTGACTGTAGGCAAACTTGTCTTTGTACTCCTCACCTGGTTGCCACCAAATTTTATCTTGGTCTCATCAGACCACAGGACATGATTCCAGTAATCCATATCCTTAGTCTGCTTGTCTTCAGCAAACTGTTTGCAGGCTTTCTTGTGCATCATTTTTAGAAGAGGCTTCCTTCTGGGACTACAGCCATGCAGACCAATTTGATGCAGTGTGTGGCGTATGGTCTGAGCACCGACAGGCTGACCTCCCACCCCTTCAACCTCTGCGGCAATGCTGGCAGCACTTATATGTCTATTTCCCAAAGACAAAATCTGGATATGACGCTGAGTATGTGCACTCAACTTGTTTGGTCGACCTTGGCGAGGCCTGTTCTTAATCGAACCTGTCCCGTTAAACCACTGTATGGTCTTGGCCACCAGACTGCATCTCAGTTTTAGGGTCTTGGCAATCTTCTTATAGCCTAGGCCAGGGGTAGGCAACTTCGGCACTCCAGCTGTGGTTATGCTACAAATCCCATCATGCCTCTGCCTCTAAGAGTCTTGCCTATGATTGTCATGGTCTTGCAATGTCTCATGGGACTTGTTATAAAAACAGCTTGAGGGCCGAGGTTGCCTACCCCTGGCCTAGGCCATTTTTATGTAGAGCAACAATTTTTTTTCAGATCCTCAGAGTCCTTTGCCATGTTGACCAGTATGAGAGAGTGAGAGCGATAACACCAAATTTAACACACCTGCTCCCCATTCACACCTGGGACTGTTTAACACTAATGAGTCACATGACACGGGGGGGGGGGAGGCTAATTGGGCCCAGTTTGGACATTTTCGCTTAGGGGTGTACTCATATTTGTTGCCAGCGGTTTAGACATTAATGGCTGTGTTGAGTTATTTTGAGGGGACAGCAAATTTACACTGTTATACAAGCTGTAAACTCATACTTTACATTGTAGCAAAGTGTCATTTCTTCAGTGTTGTCACATGAAAAGATATAATAAAATATTTACAAAAAATCAAGGGGGTGTACTCACTTTTGTGAGATACCGTAGATGAATACTACAAAGTTGCAACATTGGGAAAACTATTTATAAGCTGCAGATAATAGTAACAAATGGTATCATTTCCCCATATCTACAGTATGTCAAACCAGTTGGACATGCAGCCATCAGATTACTATTAAAAATAGGCACAAGATTGGTTTCACACCTTTGGTTGGTATGTTTTCTATCAATGTGCATGGATGTGCATTATGACTTGTGTTGACATTTAATACGGAGTTCATAATACACAATGTTGTGCAGTAATGTGTTTTGATGCGTTTCCCTTGATTTCAATGAAAAATGCAAAAAAAAAAAATCAGATATGGATGTTTTAAGATTTAGTTTTAGTTGCACTACATAACTTAGCATGTATTGGGGGATTTGTTTTATATATTTAAATTTGGGGCACATTTTATGATTCACTTGGGGATGAGATCAGTGCTGTTTATAATGTACACACACACACACACCTTTTATTTGATGGTCACTGCTTTTTTTTTTTTACTATTATGTTTTCGTTTTTCCACAAGCACTAGCTCTGAAATTGCCTTGGTGGATCTCAACTTCATGTGATCGTTTGCTCAGACTATCTCCAGTTAATGTTTGTTCAGACAAGGGATGATGGGTTCAGTTGGTTTTGCATAACTGTGCAAAGCTGGTAGTACACAGTCAGACTAGAAGATGAGTAGAGCCATTGTGTGCAAGTCGTATTTGCATAGCTCTTAAAAAAATTGAGCTTTGCATCACACATGTAATTTAGTTATAAATGATGTAATATTTTCATGATTTGTGGTACAGAGGAGTAGCTAGTAATTATTTTCTTCTTCTAGACCGGGAAAGGTGGAATATCTGAAACAAGAATTGAAAAGCGTATAGTTATTAGTGGGGATGCTGACATTGACCATGATGAGGTAAGTTCTTTCTGTCTGTGCGGAATTTGCACTCATCCACAAAATGTAATTATCATTTAATAAGACTATTAATGCTCAATCATCTGACAGTCTCTTATTGTATTGAGTGCCAGTGATTACAGAAAACTTCTAAATATTAAGTTCAGTCCATGTGTTTCACCTAGGAAGTACATGGCTCTGCTGCTAATGCAATATAAAGTGGTAGACCATAACCTTCACACACTAAAGGATGACTTTACTGTGTGAAGGTTATTGGACTTTGGGCTTTGGATGTTACAGTTCAGTGTTTAAAGTGGAATTACATTGTGTCTGAGCACCACAAACCAAAAGCACAATTTAAATCATTTTTAATATTCAAATCAAACTCTCCCATCCATGTCGCCATGCTTTATTTTGCTGATAATTCACTTAGAAGAACACCTCCCTAGCATTTCTGTCTGTTGCCATCTAGAGTAAGGGCAGATGATTTGTGTAGCATTTACTTCTTGGAATCCATCGTTCCTTGGCTCAGGCATAAAAGCAGAAGGGTGTGCTTAGCTGAGAGAACCTCTCCTCCCCTCCTGAAGACTTGTGGGATGTATGACATCATTTGCATAGGCATAGAAACCAGGAAATAACTGAAGAAATGTAAAAAAAAAAAAGTTTTTAAAACAAGAAAATATATCCTTTCCTATCCATTAATGCTAGCAGCCATATGGATTACAAATAGTCAATATTGATTGAGATAGTGAAGTTCCACTTTAATGTTCAAAGCCTGGCCAGATGACCTTTAAGTCATATGACCAGCCTCTTCCCAATCGTAAAGTAATCTCTGCAGCACTATGCAGAGAATTTCATGGCACGCTAAAGGCTCACACTACACACTGTGTTCTATAAATAAAGTGTAAATTGTAGAGCACAGTGAGAAGTAAACACGGGTTGATTTACTAAAATTGGAGAGTGCAAAATCTGGTGCAGCGGTGCATGGTGGCCAATCGGCGTCTGTCTTCAGCTTGTTCAATTAAGCGTTGACAAAAAAACTGGAAGCCTATTGGTTTCTATGCAGATTTTGCACTCCCCATCTTTAGTAAATCAACCCCATTGTGTTGACTGTTGGAGAGTGGATTGTGGTATCCACTCTCCTTTATTACTGTACCCCTTTGTGTGTCATCTGTAATAATGATGTCGATATTTGGTGTTCTGGCATTTAAAATGTACATGTTGTTGTAGATCAACAACTGACCATGTAACTATCTGTGAGTGGAGGGGGCAAACCTATCACCTGCCTGTCCTCCATTCATAGATCCTGTTTCGTTCATAGAAGCTGTAGTAATGGCTTCTACAAATGGAGCAGCTGGATGGAACTGGCAGGCGTAGTCAAGCACTCTTGGTGAGAGTCTATGACAGCCCTTAGTTCTATTAACCCTCACCACTCCAGAAGATTGTAAGGGGGGTGGCAGGGTAAGTTGGCACTAGAGGAGGAAAGGGGGACACAGCGGCACGAGGGACACATCTTACCGAACTTGTGCTGATGTTTCAGTTTTTTTATTTTAGATAAACGTAGGCTTTAATTGATATCCTAGCAGGTTGCTTTGAATGGATGTCGCAGCCAGTATAGTAAATAGTGTTCTGTCTGATCTGTTTTTGTAATCCCATCTTCCAGTTTGTTTCTTCCTAGCAGGGGTAACTAGAACCTTTAGGGTCCCGGTGCAAGAAACCATTAAGGGTCCCCCTCTTTCCATCAGAGTTTTAGTCTTCCAGTTCAGGGAGGGCATTCATTGACATCCTCCCAGAACCCTGCCTCCTACGTGCTCTCTGGGGCATGCATTCAGCGTGCTCCGTGACTGCTGAGTCTGAAGGAACATGTTAAAGGGCCAATCACAGTGGCCCTTTACCATGTGATCAGCTGATCAAATGTAAACAGACTTGCCAGTTATCGGCAGTCCTTTCCTCCCACGCTGTGTCTGTGTAAGGAAAGGAGAGCCGTTAACCGGCAAGAATGTCAGTACATTGTTTACACCGATAAGGGCACTAATCATCAGTGCCATGATCATCAGCGCAGTCTATCAGCGCTCATCAATGCTGACTATCAATGCTGCCTATCAGTGCCACCTACCAGTGCTTATCAATGCCGTCCATCAGTGCCGCCTACCAATGCTCATCAATGCCGCTTATCAGTGCTCATCAATGCCGCCTAACAGTGTATATCAATGCTGCCTGTCAGTGCCCATCAGTACTGCCTATCAGTGCTCATCAATGCCGCCTATCAGTGCCTCCTCGGCAGGACTCAGAGCTGAGATAGTCTCTCTTATACAGCCCAGAGCCTACACTGACCGTTCCCCCTCCCTCGCACAGATGGGAGACAAGAGAGACGATCTGCTCCTTCTCCTCCCGCCCCATTCCTCCTGTGTGTGCACTTCGGGAAGTGTGAAGCACAGTACCTGAATGATCAGGGGAAAGGGGTGGGAGGAGAAGGAGCAGACCAGCTCTCTCCTCTCCCATCCATGTGAGGGAGCAGCTCTCTCCTCTCCCATCCATGTGAGGGAGTGGAACTGTCAGTGCAGGCTCTGCGCTGTATGAGGGAGATGCTCTCATATTAGAGCCCTGCGGCCGGCAATCCCGCTGGGGCCCCCGATGGTGTTGGAATGCCAGGGCCCAGTTGCAGTTGCGACCCTGATAGTTCCGCCACTGCCTCCTTTTACCAGAGCATTAACATCTGACTGAATCTTTCTAATCAGTGGCTTCTTGCATGTTAATAGCTTGCCTTTTAATCCTACCCAATCAACAGGCTATCTTTAAAGTGAACGCACTTCATACTTTCGTATATCCGATTGAGAGAGATTGGAATTCTACAGTAGAATCCTATACTAGTTCATTTACAGTGACGTTTACCTTCTTTTCTTGTGGACAAAGCAATTTGTGAGGTGATAAAACAAGTTATTTACCGATTACAGATTGAGCTATTTTTTTCTTTAAGATTTGATTCACGTTTTAAGCCTAGTTAAGGTATCCATATTCTATTTAGTATAAATCACATATTTATGGTACTGTATGACATTTCAAGGCAGTATTGTTAATGTTGGGCCAGCAAAACAGTGATTTTAGAAATGAAGCCTTATTAAATTTAAAAACACAAATTTAAAGTAACGCTAAAGCTTCTCTTTTTTAAAAAATAATTAAAACAATATATGTGTTATAATTACCTGCTGTGTGCAGTGGTTTTGCACAGAGCAGCCCCAATCCACCTTTTCTGGGGTCCCTCGCCACCAGCACTCCTGGCCCCCCCACCCCTTTGGCAAGTGCCCCATAGAAAGCATTTTTTTTATGTGGGCACTCGTGCGGGCTCACTCCTGAGCCTCCCTGTTTGCATCTATTGACACAGACTGTTTGGCTCAGCCCTGCTCCCTCGTTCCAGCATTTGATTTACAGCAGCGGGAGCCAATGGCTCTCATTACTATCAATTTTCCCGGTGGGGAGGGAAACAGTGGCGGGATCGCAGGATTGGAATCAGACTCCAGTAAGTAAAAGGGGGGGGGGGGGCGGACACCGGGGGAAATCTGCAGCACAGAAGGTTTTTTTTACCTTGATGCATTCTATGTATTAAGGCTTTAGATCCACTTTAATATATTTCAGCTTACCAATCCCTAAATATGGTGGATGGAATTTCCATCCGCCACATTTAAGTAACACACTTCCTGTATTGGGATGTGTCCAATCTGGATGAAGGAGCAGTGTAGACACCTTTGGAAAGCAGCATTGTTGTTTAGGGGAGAGAGTATTAGATTCACTAAGTATATTTAGATGAACTTTACTAACAAATTTAAGCCAAACTCTAGCTAACGCTTTTTAAACAGTTGCAGTACCAGTTGTTTTTTCTTTTGGGATAAATGTTTTACGTAAATGAATAAATGTGACCGTTGTAAGCACCCCTGTTAGTGTTATCACAACCCTCTAAAGCCTCGTAAACACGATACGATTGTTGGCCGATCCAGTGTCTGATTTTTGTTTTCAGGGTGTGTGCCAGGATCTTGTCTTGCATACTAACGTTACACAATTGTTGTGCCACAAACACGAACGTATTGATGTACTACGAGGAATTTCAGCTCTTGTGCGCCACCCTTTGGTCCCCTTTTGCTAATTTTGTGTTTGGTGAGCATTGATTCCGAGCATGCGTGTTTGCACTGTTGACTTTTGTGTGACGGATTTGAGTACTGACCATACAAAAATCTGACGTCAAACTGTTTTCCCCTGAAAATTTACTAGCGTGTCATCCAACATTTGTTGGCCAAAAGTTGGACAACAATTGTCAAAAGGGGTGTACTAACTGTAAGATTTTAGGACAACAATCTGTCAGCAGACAATCCCCTGCCAACAATCGTACCGTGTGTATGAGGCTTTACTTTCACTTTTTGAGTTGAAAACTCACAGATTTACTGGCTGTTTCACCAGCTGAAAATAAAGGGAAATATGACTAAAATTTAAAACTAACCACAACATTTAAGAATCTGTAAGCTGCAATGTAGTAAGGCCTAGTTCACACCTATGCGTTTTTTAATGCATTTTCAGTTTTGCAGAAACACAGTACAGTCCATTTCACATGGTTTCCTATGGCTCACTTTCACATCTGTGCATTTTCCACCAGTGTGGTTTTTTTTGTAAACAGTGACTTTTTTTCCTGCAGGAGTTTGCGTTTTGGTTCCATAGACTTAAATGGAAACGTATCAGAAACAGAGTGCTTTAATTTTTTATGCGTTTCTGCTGGTTTCTCCCATAGGACATCTGACACCACCTAAAAACACAAAATGCATAAAAAAATGCAACAAAAGGGCGTATGAACAAAACGCACCTGGAAAATGCTTCAATTGGAACCAGCATAGGTGTAAATCAGGCCTCAATGTTTGTGGACCTAATACGGTTTAATCACTTAACAACCGGGCCAAAGCCGAATGATACATACAGTGCGACTCGACAACTGTGGGAGGGCGTACATTGACGTCCTCCCAGAATCGCGTGCCCCCTGGGGCGCGCACACGGGAGTGTCCAGTAAATGATCATGGTAAATGGCTGCTGACAGAGGCCATTTACCACGTGATCGCTCTGTCAAATGACGGAGCGATCACTTGTAAACAAACCGGCGTCATGTCCGGTTCCTCTCTCCCCTCTCTGTACCGATCTGTACAGTGTGAACGGAGAGGAGAGAGTTCGGTTGTAGCAGATCTATGGGCTGGATGTGTAGTGCCCACAGCGCTGCTCTGTGCCCACTGCAGCCTCATCCATCATCCATCCATGCTCAGCCATCCATACTCCACAATACTCATCCATCCATCCATCCATGCTCAGCCATCCATACTCCGCAATACTCACCCATCCATCCATGCTCAGCCATCCCTCTGTCATACTCATCCATCCATGCTCAGCCATCCACACTCAGCAATACTCATCCATCCATGCTCAGCCATCCCATCCCCCCAGCCATACCCCGCCGTACTCTACCGTACCCCGCCATACTCGACCGTACTCAGCTGCCCCATCCATACTCAGCTATACTTGGCCATCTACATCCACGGCTCATTCATCCCCATTAGATTTGAGACATTTATGCCCCTAGAACACCTGATGATGCTCCCTGCATTTTGGGCCTCTGTATGTGGCCAGGCTGTAGAAAAATCTCCCACTTGTGGTATGGCCATACTCAGGAGGAGTAGGATAATCTATTTTGGGGTGTAATTTTTGGTATGTACATGCTATGTGTTAGAAAAAATATATAAATGGACAACTTTGTGTAAAAAAAAAAAAAAAAAAAAAAAAAAAAAAGCGTTTTCATTTTCTTTGCACATTTTCCAAAAACTTGTAGAAAAAAATGACATGTTCAAAAGACTCATTATGCCTCATAGATTATACGTTGGGGTTTTTTCTTTCCAAAATTAGGTAATTTTTGGGCCGTTTCCATTTTCCTGGTGCTTCAGGGCTTTCCAAAGTGCAAGAGGTAGTCAGGAAATTAGATGTGTAATTAATTTTCAGCTTGTTCAATTAAGCTTTGATAATAAAACCTATAAGCTGATTGGTTACTATGCACAGCTGCACTAGATCCTGTGTGCACCAGCTTTAGTAAGTCTCCATCAATATATTGAAGGACTGTTGATTGAAGACAGTCATACTTACAAAAAGTTTAAGTGATTGTAAAGGCTATTATTTTTTTTTTTTAACAAGCATGTTTATTCCTACCTGCTCTGTGAATTGGTAATGCATGGAGCAGACCAGATCCTCCTCTTCTTGGATCCCCCATCGGCACTCCTTGCTGCTCCTCTTCTGTGAGCCATCATAGAAAGGGGCTTCCTATGGGAGCATACCTACAGGCTCAATCCCGAGTTACGCTGCCTGTGTCAATAGTCAGGCTCGGCCACACCCCTCTCTCCTCATAGGCTTTGATTGACAGCAGTGGGAGCCTGTGGCGAGAGAGACAGCAGGTCTGCTGCTCTCAGGCACAGCGCTGTATCAAGTTGGGCTCAGGTAAGTATTTCGGGTTCCTGGGGGGGGGGGGTGGTTATAAACCACTTTTAAGGTTTATAATCCAGTTTACATTTTTTGTTTATAATTACTTAGGATGTGACCCTGCAGATCAGATGATTGTCCTGAACAATGTTTATATGATCATATGTACCAGTGATATTGTAATATTTTTCCACAAAAGTCATTTACAGCTTAGAGGGATAGCTGTCTGTTACAAACTTTTTTGTGTTGGATTTTGTTTTCAAAGATTGGTGCATGATGAGTTTGTATCTCACTTTGTTGTCATAGGCATTAGCACAAGCAATAAAGGAAGCCAAAGAGCAACACCCTGATATGTCGATTACTCGTGTGGTGGTCCACAAGGAGACTGAGGTTACTGAAGAAGAAGATGAAGACCAACAGTAAGGTAAACAAGCGATGTGAAATCTTACAACAGTTCTGACTTTGGGAGAACATCCTGTGGGCTTGACAGCTGATGCAGCACTATACTACTACTATACACACTGGGGTTGATTTACTAAAGTCAAATTTACTGTGCACTTTTGAAAGTGCAATTGCACTCTGCAAATGCAGTTGCTCCAGAACTTAGTAAATGAGGGAGAGCTCTGCTGGCTTCCTTCATCCAATCATGTGCAAGCAAAAATGCTGTTTTTTTTTTTTTTTTTTTTTTTCCTTTGATTAGTTGTTTTTTTGTAAAGTGAAGCTTTACCTCATTTGCTAAGCTCTGGAGCAACTGCACTTGCAGAGTGCGACTGCACTTTCAAAAGTGCACAGTCTATTTGCCTTTAGTAAATCAACCCCATTGACTTATTAAAGTAGTATTAACCATTCAGTGTTTTTTAGCTTAAAAAATTAAGCGTAATAAGGTAAACGTTCCCTGGTAAACGATTTGTTAAATTGGGGTTTTGATAATTAAAACTAGTGGGTAATTTAACACAATAAAACAAATATCTCATAATTCCTTTACAAGAAAATGTCATGCCATTACATTTTACAATAAGATTAATGTACCAGCAGTACTATCGCACCACGGAAAAAGGTTGGCAGAGCTACACGTTTTAACACTGATATGTTATATGAAGTTCGTGCCAGATTTAGCCCACTAACATTCACCTGTAATAGATATCAGTTTTGGGGTGGAACAACACCAACCAGCAGTTTTTTTGGATGGATGTGCTGAGGTACTTCAATATGTTTGCCTAGTTTGTTGCACTTAGTCTTTTAAAAGAGCTCTGCACTGTAACATAAAATATTCTCTCCAGTAGGTGGCAACAAAGCACATGATTTCAGCAACATGTACCCTGGTTCTTTGCGTGGTAAAACTCACCTATATTGAACATGTTACAGAAGGATCACACTATGTTTGTATTCATTCACTGCTGTTTCAGTAATCAAACTAATTTTTCCAATAGAATATAAGAAACTGGTTTTATTCAAATAGTAAACATCTCCTTATCAGCTGTAGAATGATTTTGATCAATATATACCGGTGTAGCTTTACTATAAAAACAATAAATGTAAATTAAACTATTGGTGGGTCATTAATATATTTTATTTTTTTTGTAGTGTAATTGTAGTGCAAAGAAGATAGATCTCATTGATGATTGGTGTGGCTAAATTTACATCTGTTACTTCATGCTACATGCCATAAAGCTTATTTTATGCTGCGGGTTGCTTGAATGAAAGAATTTATAGAAGTAAATGTTTGGGGATTGTCACAAATTTAGGTTTAAAAACTTCAAGATCATTCAGATTAATAGTAGGCTAATGAATAAAATAGTGTGGAATTTTACACTTTGATCATAGATACACTTTAAAGTATATGTAAATCCTAGCAGAATGACATTTAGTTTTAAAATACTATGTATTATAAATAATTGCAATTTAAAAAAAAATAAAAGTTCAGCTTTAAAGACAATGGGTAGACACACCACATTTTGATTTGATTTAGATTTCTATTTATGCACTGTAAATGATGTTAATTGATAAATATTCATTTCATTAATTATTTTAATTTGGCTTCAGAGGCTGGTTTAGTGTTATAACCGGCTTCCATAAAAACAGAACTGTACTCACTTGCCTGTTTACTCCTCCTCCAGCTATGACAAATCAAAGCTGTCCCTCTCTGCTCCTTCTGCAGGTGCTGCCATCTTAGGGTCTCATGTCACTCACCTACACCCACTTTTGATGTCTGCTATGTCCTCAGAATCATTATGCAGATTTATACTTTTTTCCCACCTTGTACAGTGCAATTTGTATGACAGTGAGAGACACCCACATGGCCTTGTGTCATGCAGTGGAGATATGGGTATGTATTTTATGTAAAAATACATAGGGAAGACAAAATCTGCATTTGGAGAGCTCCTGGGGTATATACAGGCACCTATTGGTTCATGCCTTCCCATCAGCAGCTTACATTTGTGAGTGTGGTTTTGTGACTGGTTTGCTTTGACCAGTTTCTGACACCAAAACATTACGACTGTTATTGTAGTGAGTCCTTTCTGCAAATTATTTTCAGCCTTTTCTTTCATCTGTGCAAATTATTTGGAATGCTTGTTTTAAAGTTGTCAAAATGATAGCAGAAAATATTTAAAATGTTCATGAATTTACATTTGTTCTTGGTCCTTATCAAAGGTGTTTCAGACATACTATTTCTGCAATTACCCAAATTGTTAAGCATTACCTATTTTTTCACCATTACCAAGATGAGAGGTGTTTTAACTGTACAGCTCTGTCCTTTTATTTTATTTTTTTTTTTGACTTTTACCTCCTCGTTCCTGGCATTCAGGGTGGTTTGGCAGACTGTGATGGCCTCGAGCACTCTCACTGTGTCAGCCCCTGCAGACACTCCCCCACTCGGCGTGGCGCCGCCATCTTGCTCCGGGGGGTCCTTGTCCTGCCACCTGTATTTATCCAGTTTAGCCGCTGCTTCTTTTATTTGTTTTCTGCGGGGACATGGTTCAGGGAGGCACCGGGTGTAATAGTAGCAAAAATTGGGCGTTGTAAAGTTGGTAGGGTCTTAGGATAAGCAATTCAGGATACTATGCCGGTGGAGCTTTGATCACCAGCATCCTACTTAATGTTGCTCCAGGCCACGCCCCTCCTGATCATACCCCCTTCATTATCCATTTGTAACTACATCCAAACACTGTCTGTCCTAACAAAGAGTTAAGCTGGCCCAAAATGGTGCAGTTTTCTTTTCTACAACTACATGTTGCAGGAAAGAAATTTGCTCGATTTCCCCATCAATAGCATTTTGATGGGGGAATCCCCTCCCTATGGAGCCTTTGTATTCTCCTGACAGAGAAGCCGTTTCTGCCAGGAGAACGCAGTGATTATTGCTAGTGGCTATAATAGCAGCTAACAATAATCGCATGTAAAATCTGTTGTCGATCGATCAACTTGGGTACAATCAGCCCTCTCATGCATGGTTCGAATCTTGGCCCATTCCTGGTGATCTGGCTGAGATTCGAACCATCTATGGCTGGCTCAGATGTCCTGTGTCTGGCAATGTTGTGCTCGGGAGGACATGTGCACTCTTACCTGTGTCGGCTCTGCAGGCAGCACCAGTTGGTCTGTCCCTAGGGACCCAGATGTATCAGAGGGCTTACAGGAGCCTGGGCAAGGAGGACCAGGTGGAGGAATGTGCCTGGAAGACAGCAGATCCCCTAGGTTGGAGACTCTGATGTAATGGAGGCATTGAGGCATATTGGCCTAAATTGATGAAGGAAGGAAGGACACTGATGTAAAGGGGGATACTAATGTAAGGTAGGGCATAAACCACTTGCCGACTGTCTTCTGCAGATCTACTGCGGCAAGGTGGCTTGGCTGCACAAACCGTAGTACTTGTACGTCGGTCCATGCATGAGATAGTGTGGGCGCACGCACACGGTGGTCCTGTGGACTCAATGAGAAAGTACAGAGATGTAAACAAGGCGGATCCCCATTCTGACAGGGGACAACATGGAGATCTCCTGTTCCTAGTGATCAGGAACCTCGATCTCTGTGTTGTCCCAGTGAGCTCATCCCCCACACAGAACACACCCAGGGAACACAGTAAACCCCTTTCTTGCCAGTGTCATTTATACATTGATCAGTGCATTTTTTTTAGCAGATTTGTCCACCGCAATGTCGCAGTCCCGCTAAAAAATCGCAGATCGCCACCATTACCAGTGAAAAATAAAAAAATTAAAAGTCCCTACATCTTTCCCCTATTTTGTAGACGCTATAACTTTTGCGCAAACCAATCAATATACGTTTATTGGGATTTTTTTACCAAATATTTAGCAGAATACATATTGGCCTAAACTGATGAAGAAATTCGATTTTTTTTTTTTTTTTTTTTCATTTCAAAATTGCTTCTCTTTGTTTATAGCGCAAAACATAAAAACCGCAGAGGTGATCAAATGCCACCAAAAGAAAGCTCTATTTGTGAGGAGAACAAAAGGACATCAATTTTGTTTGGGTACTACGTAACTGGCCTACGCAATTGTCAGTTAAAGCGACGCAGTGCCGTATCGCAAAAAATGGCCTGGTCATTAAGGGAGTAAGTCCTTCCTGGCCTGAAGTGATTAATTTAAGTGGAGACTCTGATGTAAAAAAAGGATTCTGATGATAGGAGGGATTTTAAAGTAATGGGGAAAACTGCTGTAAGGTGACAGGTTTAAAAAAGCCTATCTTGGCATTTTGAATACTTTCAAGTGCAGAGGAGGGGTTCTCAGATCCCTCGATAAAGAGTACCTGTCACTGCCTGTTACTGTCACAAGGGATGTTTACATTCCTTGTAACCGCAATAAAGCTGATAAAAAATAAATTAAAGGGACAGTGTAAAAAAATAAATAAGAGAGTTTTTTTAAAAGCACTCCATCCCTCTGTGCTCGTGCACCAAAGCGCACACAGAGTTGTGCCCGCAAATGTAAACAATGTTTAAAATCACACATGTGTGGTATCGCCCTGATTGTTAAAAGTAGCTTAGTTTGTCATCATTAAACGAGTGTGCGCAATTCTAAAGCATGACATGTTGGGTATCTTTTTACTCTGCGTAACATCATCTTTTACATTATAAAAAAATGGCAAACTTTACTGTTTTTTTATATATACACAGTGGGGACGGAAAGTATTCAGACCCCCTTAAATTTTTCAGTCTTTGTTATATTGCAGCCATTTGCTAAAATCATTTAAGTTAATTTTTTTTCCTCATTAATGTACACACAGTACCCCATAGTATTCAGACCCTTTGCTGTGACACATATTTAACTCAGGTGCTGTCCATTTCTTCTACACCTTCATTTGAGTCCAGCTGTGTTTGATACTGATTGGACTTGATTAGGAAAGCCGCACACCTGTCTATATAAGACCTTGCAGCTCACAGTGCATGTCAGAGCAAATGAGAATCATGAGGTCAAAGGAACTGCCTGAATTGTGGCAAGGCACAGATCTGGCCAAGGTTACAAAAAAATTTCTGCGGCACTTAAGGTTCCTAAGAGCACAGTGGCCTCCATAATCCTTAAATGGAAGACGTTTGGGACGACCAGAACCCTTCCTAGAGCTGGCCGTCTGGCCAAATTGAGCTATCGGGGGAGAAGAGCCTTGGTGAGAGAGGTAAAGAAGAACCCAAAGATCACTGTGGCTGAGCTCCAGAGATGCAGATGGGAGAAAGTTGTACAAAGTCAATCATCACTGCAGCCCTCCACCAGTCGGGGCTTTATAGCAGAGTGGCCCGACGGAAGCCTCTCCTCAGTGCAAGACACATGAAAGCCCGCATGGAGTTTGTTAAAAAAAAAAAAAAAAAAAAAAAAAACACCTGAAGGACTCCAAGATGGTGAGAAATAAGATTCTCTGGTCTGATGAGACCAAGATAGAACTTTTTGGCCTTAATTCTAAGCGGTATGTGTGGAGAAAACCAGGCACTGCTCATCACCTGTCCAATACAGTCCCAACAGTGAAGCATGGTGGTGGCAGCATCATGCTGTTGGGGTGTTTTTTCAGCTGCAGGGACAGGACGACTGGTTGCAATTGAGGGAAAGCTGAATGCGGCCAAGCACAGGGATATCCTGGACGAAAACCTTCTCCAGAGTGCTCAGGACCTCAGACTGGGCCGAAGGTTTACCTTCCAACAAGACAATGACCCAAAGCACACAGCTAAAATAACGAAGGAGTGGCTTCACAACAACTCCGTGACAGTTCTTGAATGGCCCAGCCAGAGCCCTGACTTAAACCCAATTGAGCATCTCTGGAGAGACCTAAAAATGGCTGTCCACCAACGTTTACCATCCAACCTGACAGAACTGGAGAGGATCTGCAAGGAGGAATGGCAGAAGATCCCCAAATCCAGGTGTGAAAAACTTATTGCATCTTTCCCAAAAAAGACTCATGGCTGTACTAGATCAAATGGGTGCTTCTACTAAATACTGAGCAAAGGGTTTGAATACTTAGGACCATGTGATATTTCAGTTTTTCTTTTTTAATAAATCTGCAAAAATTTCAACAATTCTGTGTTTTTCTGTCAATATGGGGTGCTGTGTGTACATTAATGTGGAAAGGAAATTAACTTAAATGATTTTAGAAAATGGCTGCAATATAACAGAGTTAAAAATGTAAGGGGGTCTGAATACTTTCCGTCCCCACTGTATGTATGTGTATATATATATATATATATATATATATAATATATATATATATATATATATATATATATATATATATATATATATATATATATATATATATATATATATATATATATTCATTCATTGCTTTTACTCTGACGTTCATGGTGATACCTCACGTGTATTGCAATTTCTGTGTATGTTTGCATTTGCGCATGAGCATGGGGGGATGGGGCTGCTTTAAGATTTTTTTTATTTATTTACTTTGTATACACTGCAGCCATGATGCTGGTATAACCACTTGCCATCCTGAATGTTTTTATAGGTACGCTGGATGGCAAGTGGTTAAATATTATTCAAATTTTAACCATTTAATGATTTGTAGTATTTCTTATAAAGTGCTAGATTTGGCTATTTTATATTAACAAACATATATATTTTTTTTTTACTAATCTTTTGTATTCTTTTTTGTTTTGCAGAATAAACCTAGAGCAGGTGTCACAGAATGAAGGAATTTGACATGTCCTGCTGCTAACATTGCTATGAATTGACCAGGTTTGGCAAGCATGATGGGACGCCTGAAGGCTAAGATGCCAACATACAACCTCAGCTTAACATCTCTGACCTGTGCTGTTTCCACTTCTGTTTGTTCTGTTTTTATAACCACTTCCTAACATCCATAGCTTTTTAGTATAGATATGTTATGCACAACTACTTGCTATTTTTGTAATTCTTGGCTATCCGTTTGTGAACAATAACCCTTTATAAAACAGACCTCTGAACAGAGGGTGCCGAAAACCTTTGTAACTAATGTAGAATATTTTTTCCTGTTTTATTTTTGCTATTGTCTTAATGAATTTCTCTTACTGGGGTATATAATTACAAATTATTCAGGTAAATTTATTGTTTAGAAAAAAATGTTTTGTATACATTACTTAAATTTCCGGTTTCACATTTCTTGGTGTTTTTCTACATTCAGTTGTCTTTTAAAGGCTTTGGTTAGTCTTGAGAAAAATTGAAATGGTTGCAACACAATTTGAGAGCCTTGTGCAAAAGGATTTCAGGCTAAACTTTTATTGCTGCATCGTAGAACACACCAGCAGAGGGAGTTCAGTTAGCTAGTTTAATCTGGTGCTGCTTCCTTTTTCTGCTTTTTCCCATTTGGGAGTGAAAACACAAAACATTCCAGAAAACATGATCTACAAATGCACTTCTTTCCCTAAAAAGGAAGCAAATGCAGTTTTGGCAGCTTAAAGCAATGTTGTGCTATTTTGTTAAAGTGTACGTAGCTATATGTTTGTTACAAATTCACCTTTGTAAACACTTGCTTTTCATTTTTCTTTTTTTTTTTTTTTTTTTTTTATGTCTTCATATTAAAACTGACTTGACGATAGTTAAACTGATAACATTTTCTAGATCTCTGTAATGATTTCAGTGTTTTATTTTGTTTTTTTTTTTACGGTGCAGAAGGACAAGACCTTGTCTGCATTCACTGACCGCATCCACTTTGTTCACCACTAGTAATGTGTATTGAGCTCATCTTCGCTTGACCTGTTGTTCACCAAGTGTATAGTTACAATCCAAAATTAGATTTATAGCAGCTTCAAGTTGTATTAAGAATATTTTGCTTTCTGTAATACTGTTAAAATAAAGTTTATTCTGTTGAATATATTATGTTTAATTACTGTTTGAAATGTAAAAATAATTAAATAAAAAAAAAAAAATGACAAGATCATCACAACTATGGTGCAGGATCTGCCCTTACCATGTTAAAGCTCTTCTTTATACTGTCATAAACTCATTACAATACTCATTTTGAGTTGTATTTACATTGCCCTCAACATAGGTACAGTTTACAAGGAAATCCAATAATACTATTATAATACCATTGAAAGAGCTTTGCACTCTTATGTTTAAATTTAACCTTTTTGTGTCACTGACACAAGGCATATGGTGGAATAGGACTACTTACAGGATTCCCCCTTCTGCTGTAAAGCTCCTGGTCTCTCCAGTGTCCATTAACTTAAAAGGCACAAATGCATCAACCCTACCATGCTATGGCTCAAAACCCAAAAAGGTTATTGGTAAAATGAAAAACCAAGGGGTTACCATGCTAATTAAATCAATATAAACTGTGAAATGAACCAGTTAATAAATGAACCAGTTAATAATGTGCCACCATAATATTAACAACCTCACATTTTCATATACAGTATCTCATTTTTTGTAAATATTTTATTATATCTTTTCATGAGACAACACTGAAGAAATGACACTTTGCTACAATGTAAAGTAGTGAGTGCACAGCTTGTATAACAGTGTAAATTTGCTGTCCCCTCAAAATAACTCAACACACAGCCATTGTGTCTAAACTGCTGGCAACAAAAGTGAGTACACCCCCAAGTGAAAATGTCCAATTTGGGCCCAAAGTATCAATATTTTGTGTGGTCAGAGTTAGAGTCCTTGCGCTCCTCCACCTTCCAATTTGCCGCAATATACTGTAAGAACATAATCATTACTAAAGTAGCCGCTGTCACTTTAAGTGATTTCACTTCCACCTATAATCCATTTATGTGCCAAAAAACATGCATAAACCATGAACAATATACTGTGTGAAATACAATATAAATACAAATTAAATATTGCACAATTAAAAGTGTACAAGTACAATATCCAATCCATTAATTGTGAAAAATCTTATAACCGTTCATGTGAGTAATATTTGATTGAAGACGATTCTGCCATAAATTCACTACACAGTGCAAACAAGGATGAGTGCTCTCCACCACCAGTTTCACAGGCTGCTCACCTCCTAACAGAGAAAAATCAGCAGTTATCCCCTCTGGGGAAATGATGACACCTGGCACAGTATGGATCACAGACTTCCTTGGATGAAATGACTCCCCCTGAGAACCCCGATCATCTTGTCCGACACATATTATCACATGCAAAAGAAAGATGACATCTAGTGCTTTCCATTTCCAAAGGATTTAGTAGTATAAAGGTAAAAAAAGATACTTACAAGTGAAGCACAATCAGCTTGTGCAAACTGCAAGGCATTTACAAACCTCCAATTCTCAAGATGGCCATGGTTGTGATGTCAGTGCGTAAGCTCCACCCCCTAGATGTGGGTCATCGGGGCGTTGTCTTTTTCAGTAAGGGGTGGAGCCATAATATCACTGAACAGGCTTATATACTCCTATTTCCTCCCTACACACGTGCAGCTAATTAGCCAGAAATCACGCTGCCCAAAATGGACATAGAGTGCACAGGGGTCACTTGAAAAAATACTGGGGTCATGACCAGATAAACTGACCTGATGTATACAAGAAAAAAAATCACAAAACCGAAGCCTACGCACTAATCTACTATACCACAGCCATCTTTTACATAACTACCTTTAAAATTCAACGTTTAATAAGGAAATTAAAAAAATAAAAATAAATAGAAATAATAATTTAAAAAAAATGATGTTGAATGGAACTAAATAAAAAATGCAATAAATCCATGATCATATTAATCTTCATAGGTACACTATATAGAATATAAAATATACCACAGGAGATAAAAATTCTTCTATCACTAATAAAACAATTTCAATCAAAATCTACATTCAGGCCCCTCGGAAGAAGGACCTTGGCCTCAAATATCCATGAAGATTCTCCTACTCAGTTGCCTGATGACATTACCTCCCTTCCAATGTCTTTCTACCTGTTCGATCCGATCCCCCAAAATTTTAATGAACTCAAGTTTTTATCATGGGCATATTTAAAATGCTTGTGTACCTTATGTGTGACTACTCCTTTTTTGATATTCCTCATATGTTCCTCCACTCTTATGTGCAATGCCCTAGATGTGTGGCCAATGTATTGTAGCCCACATCCACACTCCAACACTTAAATAACACCCATGGTCCCACAAGTAATGAAATCACGGATGGGGTATTCGTTCCCTGTGCTGGTGGAAATGTAACATTTGACCTGGCCTGACGGCATGCTAGACATTTCCCACATGAATAAAAACCTGTCAACACATTATTAAACAAGATGCTCTTTTTAGGTACTGGTGGGTCTATAACCCCAGGGGCCAATCTATCTTTCAGTGTGGGGGGCCTTCCTATAGATGAATCCTGGATGAACCGGCAAAAGAGGTCCCAAGTCTAAAATCACCTTATACTCAAACCCAGAATTACTACGTGGGTGACCATCCTGTAATAGTGCTTCCCTATCCATCTCTAACACTTTGTGTTTGTCAATACGGACACATGGTCATAACCCTTTTCTATGAATCTATTAGCCAGAACCTCTGACTTCTGTAAGAAGTTGGATGTTTTGGAACCGTTTCTATGAATTCTAATGAATTGTCCCTTAGGAGTATTTCTCAGCCAGCAGGTATGATGACAACTGTCCCAGGGCAAATAGGCATTTCTATCAGTGGGCTTAAAATGATTCCTAGTGAGTAACCTGTCCTGCTCTTTAAATATCTCCAAATCCAGGAGCACTACCTGCTTGGTACTGATCGTCCAAGTCAGTTTAATTTTAATAGTAAGGGTAAAGAATTGAGGGAGTTTTTATTGTCAAGTAAACAAAATAAAATGAAATTACTTGATAATCAGATTAAAGAAATGAAAGATAAAAAAGAAGTTGCCAAGGATACACCAGAATTTATTAAATTAGCAGGGGAACTGATGAAAAAAGTAGAAAAATTAGATGGATACACAAGAAAAAAAGCAGAAGAAATTTTAAGAGGAACGGGAGATTTTAAAAATAGACCTTTTTAAATGGCAGCAGGTTTACTGATGAAATAATAGCACCTTCCCGAGAGAGTTCACCGCCTAAAGTAGATACAACTAGACTCCCTGTCCCTCTATCTCAAAGGAATGGAGGCATCTCTAATCCCAGAGGTAATTTGAGAGATGAGTCGAGGAATGAAGGACTCCCATATCAATCCCAAACCCCTTTTAGGGGCAATGGGAGGGGTAGGAGACCTTTTAGAGGGGGGTCCCCCCCAGGGGGAGAGGAGGGTAGTATTTAAACCCGCATAGGGAACCCCATTATCAGAACTATGCCCAGTGGGATCAACGTGGATCCAGATGGGGTAGTTTTCATCAAGGGTGACAGAATTATCCAAGAGCCCAATCCCAGTACCCTCCCTCCTATGGTTACAGTGATCATAATGTACCTACTGTGAAAAGGTTCTCTCCTCTGTATAACTAGTCTACTGGTGTTTTTTTTTTTTTTTTTGAAAATCTTTTTATTGAGTATAAGACATACAAACAGAAAACAACAGTAAACCTGCTACAGCATTGGGACTAGACCCACGCAGGGGCCAGTGCCAGCCGGCAACTGGGCTGTTTCCATCATTAGTGACATACAGCTGTAGCACGTCTATAAGAAAAGAACAACAAACAACCTAGTGCTGTATTGGCTCCTGCTCAGTTGAAATATCTAAGGATCAGATCATTCATTCGAGACCCAAGGGACAATAATAGATATCAAATAAACCCATATCAGAGATTACAATACAAAGGTGTCACCCAAAGTATCAAAATCACATCCACCCATAGAGTGGTATTATGTACATGCTCAATCAGTCTGCGGTTGCCGTGGAGGCCTCCGCCAGCCATTTGGCCCACACTCTACGGTATTTTTTGGGGTATCCTCTATTTTGGTAGGTTTCCTTATAAAGCGGTAGTACTTTATTGACATGTGTTTTCCATAGCAATATTGACGGTGGGGCACGTTTTTTCCATCAGAGAGTGATCATTTTTCTGGCATAGAAAATCAGGAGTCCTATCAGAGTCCTCTCCGCTATCTTGGGGACTAATGCTTCTACTAAGCCTAGAAGGCATATCTGCGGGGTTGGGGCTATATCTATTCCCACCACTTCTTTTATTACAGATATTACTTGTGACCAGTAGTTTTGAATTGCTGGGCAGGACCAGAAGATGTGTATAAAGTCGCCCGGATCCCCAGTACACCTCCAACACTCCGAGGACAGGGAGGTTCTCATTTTATGCATTCTATAGGGGGTAATATATGCCCGGTGTAGTATTTTGTATTGTATGAGGCGGTCACGAAGTGAGACCAGGATTTTGAAGGGGAAGTCCCACATGTCCTCCCAATCCTCGGAGTCCAGTCCCGGGATGTCTTGTGTCCATCGCTGACGGAGCTTTGACAGATCTGGATAGGAAACTCTAAGGAGATGTGCATAGAGGACCGAAGTCGGTTTCCTGGTGCATTCATATCTTGTGACCCTCTCCAGATCGGATTGCACTATTTGCGTGTCATTGGGTAATATTTGGGCTTTAAACAAATGAGACAGTTGCATATAGCGAAATAAATGAGAGGGGGGAACATTATTGTGGCACACTAGATGATTGAAGGGGTGTATTGCCGTGCCGGTGGTGAGGTCAAATATCAGTTTAATGCCACATTTGGCCCATATTTTGGGGTCTGGTAGTGAGTAAAGATGGGGTAAGGTCGGGTTGTTCCATAGGGGGGCGTGTGGGGATACTGCATTCCGTGGGAACTTCTCAAATCCCAGTCCTGCCCTCCAGGCCCTTAGAGTCGTGTGCATGGAGGTGGTCAAGTCATATGGAGCCTTGGGACCTCGAAGGGGTAAATGTGTTAGGGCCTCCACAGAACGGACCACCGCAGCCTCCAGAACTGCCGCGGGGTTGGACGCGTCCGGCACTAGCCACCAAACTGCCGTGACCAGCTGAGCTGCCAGAAAATATTTCTGGCAGTCTGGAAACGCCAACCCCCCTTGCGAAACTGGACGCATCAGTGTGGACAGTTTAAATCTAGGGGGGTTTGAGCCCCAGAGGAAGGAGGAGAACATTTGGTTCAATTTCATAAAAAATGAGCAAGGTATCCATTGTGGGAAATTACGGAATAGGTATGTAAATTTAGGTATGATTTTCATTTTAATTAAGTTAATGCGGCCTAATAAGGATAGAGGAAGGTTCTCCCAGGCTTTTAGTTTAGCTTTGACTCCTTGTACCACCAGGTCTAGGTTAAGGGGGATAAAGCTGGATGCGTCTCTCGAGACGCGCACCCCCAAGTACACCATTTCGTCTACCCATTGCAGTTGGAGATCTGGCGGGGCTAGTCTTTTTGCCTCAGGGTCAATAGCTAGTAACTGGGATTTTGTCCAGTTCACCCGTAATCCTGTTATTTTGGAGAATTCCGTTAATACTTGCAGCGCCCCTCCAAGGGAGGAGTCCGCGTCGTTCAGAAAGAGTAGGAGGTCATCCGCGTACAGAGCTGCCCTCTCCTCCAGCCACGCTATTTTTAGTCCTTTTATGTGGGGCGAGACCCGCAGTGCCTCCGCCACCGGTTCCATAGCTATTGCGAACAGTGCTGGAGAGAGAGGGCAGCCCTGCCTGGTACCCCTGGACAGTGGGAAGGGGGGAGAGATGTCACCCCCCAGTCTGATGGCCGCCCTCGGGGATTTGTATATAGTTTGCAGCCACCCAATAAAAACCAACGGAAATCCCATCCTCCGCAGAGTTTCCCAGAGAAATGACCATTCGATCGAATCGAATGCCTTTTCGATATCGAAGGAGGCAACCGTTCTAGTGCCCACATTATCATGTATGGCGTGCAAGTTGGTGAATAGTCTGCGGAGGTTAATATCCGTTGATTTATTGGCCATGAATCCAGTCTGGTCTGTGTCTATAATGGAGGGCAGAAGTGGGTTGAGTCTAACAGTAATTAATTTAGATAAGATTTTGAAGTCAATGTTGAGAAGTGCTATGGGCCTGTATGAGGCGCACTGTTTGGGATCTTTATTGGGCTTAAGGATTAGAATAACGTGCGCGTCTGCCATGGAGGGTGGGAGCGCTCCCTCCCTCAGACATTGGGTATAAAGGTCTGCCAACAGGGGGGCTAGGAGGTCCGCATGAGACCGGTAGAATTCGACGGGTAGACCATCAGGGCCCGGGGCCTTCCCAGTTGCCAATGAGTTAATAATAGCATGTACTTCCTCTGCAGTGATAGGCCTGACCAGATGTGACCTCTCCTCGTCTGAGAGCCACCCCAGGGCCAGGGGGTCCAGGAGAGGTGCCATCTCGCCAGGAGTCATATCCTGAGGGAGCGTGGTACTGTATAGTGTCTGATAGAAGGTCTGAAACTCCTTTAGGATACCCTTTTGGGATGTAATAGATTCACCTGTAGGAGAGACCAATTCGGGGATCAGAGTCATAGGGGTGTCGTGATGAGACATCATTGCTAGCAGTCTACCATTTCTATCACCCTGCTCAAAGAATCTCTGTTTGGTGTGGAATAACTCTAAACGTGTGATCTCAGTGAGTTGGAGATCTCTTTTTGTGGACTGCAGTCTATCGAAATTGGAGATCGAGGGGTCAGACCCGTAAGTGGCTGATGCCTCTTCAATCTCCCCCTCCAACCGTGTTGTGCTTGCTTGTTGATTTACCTTCACCGCCTTAATTGCTGACATAGTGTCCTCTAGTAAACGCCTTGAAGGCATCCCAGACTGTGGGAGGAGAGGATGACCCCGCGTTATGTTCCCAAAATTCACGTAATGTTTGTGGGGTCTGCTCTGATATCTCGTCATGGGAGATCCAGTGGGCCCCAAGGCGCCACATGGAGCCACTGCGTTTTTCTCGGGTCATCATAGTGATCTTGAGGGGGGAGTGATCAGAAAGTCCACTAGATAGATAGGTTGCCTCCACTATGTCAGTTAACATAAGTTGATTTGCGAACGCATAATCAATTCTGGAGGAGGTTTTATATGAGGTAGAAAAACATGAGTAAGCTTTAGTCTGGGGATGTAACCACCTCCACACCTCAGTAACCCCTGCCGAGTGTGTCCACCCCAGCAGGCCCCCCGTAGAGGACTGTGATGGTGTGGGCCTGTCAAGATCAGGGGAGAGGGTGTTGTTGAAGTCTCCTAGGATTAACAATTTAGCTGGACAATACGGGGTAATCCTCTCCAAAATAGTGTACAGCACTTCCGGTTTGAAAGGTGGTGGGATATAAACACCTACTATAATATACCTTTGTTGCCAGGCCGTCAATACCACAATTACAAATTTGCCATGGGGGTCTGTATGGACCGCCTCAACTTTACATGGGTAGGATTTATTTAACAGTATTGAGACCCCCCTGGCATATGAGGAATACGTGGCATGGAAAGTTTTATGAACCCAGGGCTTTTTCAAGGCCATCAGTTTGCCACCCATCAAGTGGGTCTCCTGTAGGATCAGTACATGCGGGTTGTGCGCCTTGACATACTGGAACATCAGTGCCCTTTTAAATTTGGAGTTGAGGCCTCTGACATTCCAGGATATCACCGACATTGTTCCCTGATCATGTGATGTCATGATCCCAGGGGAGAATTGCTAACTTCAGGGTGAACGAGTCCCATCTGAGTCCCACTTGATGAGTGGTTTTTAGAGCAAGAGCCAACCGCACATAACACATAGAAACCATAGAAAACAATACAACTTCCCAAGCACTGTGTGCTTTTCCTACCGGTACCTGGACCCCCCAAAAAACACTGGGGATGGGCCGGGAGCCGGTCTATACCCAAAACTGAACTCAACTTTGTAAAGCGGTAACCTGTGAACTAGGCCACACTACAGTTCTCCGCAGCACCGAACAGAAGCCTCGGAGGCGAGATTGGGGGGATGTGTATCCTGTCACGGCAAGAGGGGCCTGGTGACAATTTCTCTAGTTAGATGGAGAGCACCAGGTCTCTGGCTTCTTGTGAACCTACCCAATCGTGAGGGTTCAATGTGGATCACTCGTCGAGGTACTTTTGAGGTGGCTCCGGTACTTACAGGAAGTTTTAGTAGGATGTAACGGGCAAGGACGTGGGAAATCCGTGCATCTGATATCCTCATGGGATCAGGTCGTCAATGCAAGGTGGTCAGCCAGTCGTCAGCATCTGCTGGGTTATCAAAGAACCAGATTGCTCCAGCATGTTGGACTCGCAGGCGGCTGGGGTAAAGCATGCTATATTTTATGTTCTTATCCCTGAGCCGTCTACGAACATCGTTGAAGGTTTTCCTCTTCCGCTGCAAATCGGCTGAAAAGTCGGGGAAAAGATGAACGGAGGTGTTACCGTAACTGAGTGTGGGATGTTTGCGGGCTTCAGAGAGGATCTTGTCCCTGTCCTGATAATTGAGGAAGCGGACCAGAAAAGGTCGGGGGAGGTTCCCCGGGATGGCGCAGCCGGTGGGCACCCGATGGGCCCTTTCAACCACGTAAGTAGGAGGGACGTCTGTGAGGCTCAGGAGATTTTTAAAGAACTCTTCCGCAAATTCAGCCGGGTGGTCCCCTTCCTCTTTCTCAGGTAGCCCCAGGACCCTGACATTATTGCGTCTGAGTCAGTTTTCGGCGTCATCTGATTTTGCGACAAGGGACTGTACCGTGCGCTGCAACTCAGCAATGAAGGAGGCATGCGTGGTGGTAAGATCTTCGGTGGCGGATACTCTGGTCTCAGTTTCAGTCATTCTCCCTCTTATTTTGTCAAGGTCATTCCTGATAAAATTGCACTCCTCAGCAAGATGGTCGATGCGCACAAGCAGTGAGGTCCTACTCCGCTCGATCGCAGCGAGGATCGTGGCTGTACTATCTTGCGACAGCGGGGCCGACTCCTCTGTCGCTGGAACCTCCCCGGGGCCCATCTCCATTTCAGCTAATAAGGCCCGGAGTCGTCCAATCAGTATGGGGACTGACTGCGGCGAAGAGAGTTGTGGCTGCCGGGGCGATGAGCCGATCCCAGCGGCCCCGGAGTTCTTCTTCCCCTTTCTGAAGGGGGGGGACATCTGATGAGTCACTAAAGGGGGCCCCGACAGAGGAGCAGCTCGTGCCCAGATCAGTGACCAGGAGGCAGCCGCGGTCGGCCCAATGGAGCAGTGGGTAATGAGCCAGGGAGAGCACAGTCCAGGCAGGCAGACAGCAATTCCCTGCAGCCCCCCTCTTCACAGCAATCCCCTGAGCAGAGGCAGTCCAGTAAGGGTGGAAAGCTGGGAGTGAGATCAGGAAAGGCCCAAAGCAGGAGGGACCCAGGCAGAAGGATGGCAAAGACACCAGGCCCCTGGGCACCTACACTGGCCCACATAGGCAGTCCCCACCGGTCAGCACACCAGGTCACTGCAGGGAGATGGATGGATGGTGAGGCAGGTGGGGGCAGCAAGAGCCACACTCTTGATTTGAGGCCGGGCCGGCCGCGGCGCACTTCTGCGGGGTAGCCGCTCAGGAAACAGTGCCGTCAGGCAGGCTCCACTAGGCCGCAGCGAGCGCCCCCAGCAGACAATCAGACCGAGCCAGGCAGGTGGGGGGGCAGGCAGGAGGGGGGTGAAACACAGTCTCAAGGATGGATGGCAGTCCCTTACCCCAGGCTGGGATCAGCTCGCTCCGGCCGGGTACAGGTCAGCAAGATGGTGGCTGCAGGCCTGAGCAATGCACGGCCCCCCGGATGACCACGGCTGAATCCCCACTCAGGATCCGCTCAGGACTCAACAGGGGACAGAGAGGAACAGATTGGCAGGTTGGGTGGTCTTTTTAGGCATTTGGGTGGGTGGATGGCGAAGGATTGAGTTCAGGATACCCGCAGCTCCTCTCAGACAATTTCCTCCGGTCAGCACACCAGGCCAAATCTGGGAGATGGATGGATGATGAGGCAGGTGGGGGCAGCAAGATCCGCACACTTGATTTGAGGCCGGGCCGGCCGCGGCACACTCCCGTGGGGTAGCCGCTCAGGAAACAGCGGTGTCAGGCAGGCTTCACTAGGCCGCACTAGGCCGCGGCTGCCGCGAGCGATCCCAGTGGCACAGCAGGCAATCAGACCACACCAGGCAGGTGGAGGGCAGGCAGGAGGAAGGATAGAACACTGTTTTAAGGACAGATGGCAGTCTGTTACCCCAGGCTGGGATCAGCACTCTCCGGCCTGGTACAGGTCAGCAAGATGGTGGCCTCCCGGACGACCACGGCAGAATCCCCACTCAAGATCCACTCAGGGCTCAGCAGGGGAAGGAGAGTAACAGATTGGCAGGTTGGCTGGTCTGTTTTTGGCAGTTAGATGCGAGGATGGCGAAGGATTGAATTCAGGATACCCGGAGCTCCTCTCAGACACGTCTGCCGCTGCTCACATCCGGACACGCCCCCCTACTGGTGTTTTTTTTAGAGAAACCGATGGACCGCCAGAACAATCAGGGATTGATTGAAGTCCATCTGGGGGAAAAAGGAAAGAAAGAAAGGGAGGAGAGCCGGGAGAAGAGAACAAAAAAATAAAGTACCAATAGGTGCTGGTATTTTTAACATTAGTGGACAGGAATTAAATAAAGAAGTAATTAGAGTCTTCGATAAAGGCCTCAAGTATAGAATCTCAACAAATTTGATTCCCATGTACAGATACAAAGATGTATGCGCACTTTGAACCAAAATAAATACTTTTTGTCTAAACCTGATACTAGACCCCCACAGAGGGAGATAGGCTCTGTTTCCACTCTAAGGAATAAATCAGTTTTTAACCCTCCCTATAGCGATAATAAATATTTAGAAGTCTTCCGGAATATGGTAGTTGAAGATGTAGAAAATCTGAAATTTAGGAAGGTCCACTACCCCCAGTTGATTAAAAAGGGTATTAAAAATATTGAACAGAAGAAGGATATAATTATTCGTCCAGCCAATAAAAGGGGGGGGGGGGGACTGGTGATGAGTAAACAATATTATTGAGAAGAAATGGAAAAACAATTATCAGATTCCAACACCTACCAATTGCTGAGGAGTAATCCCATTTCAGAATTTAAAATTAAACTAGATATATTGATCAAGAAGGGGGAGAGGAGAGAGATACTAACCAAGAAAGAAGCCTTATACCTTAACCCTATAGTGCAGTGATGGCAAACCTTTTTGAGCCCGAGTGCCAGGCATGTACTGGCCATCGGGACTACAGGGAGTTTCCCGGTGGGCCGATGGCTCAGTGGGCTGGTTTCAGTGATGGGGAGGAGAGAGAGAGAGAGAGATACAGAGCGCCAAGTGTAGCATTAAAACAACTTTTTATTCCACTAAAGGAATGTTACTGACAAAGGGAGTAGAGTGAAAGGCATTGAAACACTGTGCAAGAGTCCAGGCTTGTCATCAATCTGAATTAGGAGCCGCCAGCGGGAACCGATCAGGCTAGTAAATGCAGAGCACCGGTGCGACAGTGACAAGTGACACGCTCAGGGCTCCCACTGGTTCTGCATTATGCTGAGTTGAACTATTTCATTTTATACAATGTAATAATAGAAATTATGCACTTCAATCATCCTGACACCATATCAACCATGGTGCCGTGATGATTGAAGTGCCAACACCAGGTGTTTGGAGTGAAGTGGGCCGGTCTGTATGAAGTCCAGGGCCAAATTATTGTCCCAGTCCAGCCCTGCCGAGTGCTCAAACTGAAATAAATAAGGTTTTGTGTTGCAAAGTGCCAACACGGCAATTCACGCGAGGGGGTGCTGAGCGAAAGAGAAGGGGGTGTGTGAGAGAGAGGGGAGGGGTGTGAGAGAGATGCTGAGAGAGAGGGAGGAGACAGAGAGAGAGAGGGGGGAAAGAGAGTGGACAGAGAGAGAGAGGGAGAGCAGAAAGGGGGGACTGAAAAAGCAGGGAGCTGAGAGAAAGGGAGACCTCTAGTTCTGTCCCTATCTGCAATCCCTGCTCTTCTTCCCTGCCCCAGTCTTTGTCTGCAGGTATTCAGTGTATAATTGTGCCCGGTACTTGTTTCCATTCATGATCCGGGAGAGCCCTCTGCTCTGTTCCATCCAGCGGCTCCCTCACAGCCTGCGCCTCTCACCTGTCCTCGTCTTCCGGGCCCACAGTCAGTCTGTTCTCCGGGCCTCACTGTTGAAGAAGGTTTGAGGAGTCCAGGTTCCCGAAGGCGCCAGGGATGCTGCGCCCCTCTTCGGCCATAAAATTAAGCGGTGAAGCTCTTCTCTCCCTCCCGCGCTGTCAGGCCTGTAGCCTACCACGCGGAGGATGCTGGGCCGCCTACTCACTCATGCAGTTTTCTGCACCTTGCCGCTGCTTGTTTCTCTCCCTCCCCTGCTCTCAGTTCTGTAGCCTTCCGTGCGGAGGCTGCGAAGCCGCCCACTCACTCGTGCAGATAATTTCCTGCTGTCCTGTTCTCCCCGCCGTGAACCTGGACCCTCTTGCGTGCCCACAGAGATGGCTCTGCGTGCCAGCTGTGCCATCACTGCTATAGCGTGTAAAACACCTTTCATATAATTTTTACCTAAAATCCACAAAGATGCACTGCGACCTCCTGGTAGACCGATTATTAATGGATTAGATTCTGTATGTTCTAGGTTGGGCCAATACAGAGATTATTTTTTTGCAGCCATTGCTGCATCAGACTGAGGCCTATATCAAGGACACCAAGCACATTATTCAATGCTTGGGATCGCTTGAGGGGCTTCAGTCATGCATTTTAGCTACTGCCAATGTAGGCTCACTTTATACGATCATAGGTCATAAGGATGCCTTGCAATCGGTAAGGTGGGCACTGGAGAAGTCTAACCTTACTAGTGGTCATAAGAAGTATTTGTTGAAATATTTGAAAACCAGAGGCGTAGTTATGGGGGCCAGGTTTGCACCTAGTGTAGCAAACCTGTTCATGGCATGCTGGGAAGCAGAGATTTTATGTGAATGCCCAGAGGCACTCGTATGTTACAAAAGATTTATAGACTACCTATTGATCATTTGGAGGGGAGACCAATGATCTTTTGATGCGTTTAGGGCGAAAATTAATAATAATTCCAAAAACATTCAACTGACTTGGACGATCAGTACCAAGCAGGTAGTGTTTCTGGATTTGGAGATATTTAAAGAGCAGGACAGGTTACAATCATTTTAATCCCACTGATAGAAATGCCTATTTGCCCTGGGACAGTTGTCATCATACCTCCTGGCTGAGAAATATTCCTAAGGGACAATTCATTAGAATTCATAGAAACTGTTTCAAAACATTTGACTTCTTACAGAAGTCAGTGGTTCTTGATAATAGATTCATAGAAAAGGGTTATGACCATGCATGTGTATTGACAGAAAAAAAACAAAGTGTTAGAGATGGATAGGGAAGCACTATTACAGGATGGTCACCCACATAGTAATTCTAGGTTTGGGTATAAAGTGATTTTAGATTACATTGTACAGTTTAGATAGGTTAAACATATTATTAGAAATCATTGGGATATTATGAGAAAAGATAAGGTATTGGGACCTCTTTTGCCGGTACATCCAGGATTCATCTATAGGAAGGCCCCCACACTGTAAGATAGAATGGCTCCTGGGGTTATAGTCCCACCAGTACCTAAAAAAAAAAGCACCTTGTTTAACCTCTTCCCATCCCACGTATAGTCAAAAGACGGCTGCCAGGTGTCTCTTTCATCCTGGGCAGCCGTCATATGACGTCCTCAGCTTCCCGGCCACTAGGGGGTGTGCACCCACCATGTCACTCATGAGCCGATGCATGTGCCTGGCGGCCACGATGTCCACCAGGCACCTGCGATTGCCGGTCAGAGAGTAGGGACGTGGATCTGTGCGTATAAACACACAGATCCGCGTCCTGTCATGGGAGAGGAGACCGATCGTGTGTTCCCAGTACAGAAGAACACCGATTGTCACCTCCCCCAGTCAGTTCCCTCCCCCCACAGTTAGAATCACTCCCTAGGTCACGCATTTAACCCCTTGATCGCCCCCTAGTGTTAACCCCTTCCCTGCCAGTGACATTTATACAGTAATCAGTGCATGTTTATAGCACTGTTCACTGTATAAATGCGAATGGTCCCAAAATCGTGTCAAAACTGTCCGATCTGTCCGCCGCAATATCGCAGTCCTGACAAAAATCGCAGATTGCCACCATTACTAGTAAAATAAGAATGCCATAAATCTATCCCCTATGTTGTAGGTGCTACAACTTTTGTGGAAACCAATCAATATACGCTTATTGTGATTTTTTTATTTATTTTATATTTTTACCAAAAATATGTAGAGTACATATTGAGTTTTTTTATTTATAGCGCAAAAAAACAAAACCGCAGAGGTGATCAAATACCACCAAAAGAAAGCTCTATTTGTGGGAAAAAATTATCAAAATGTCATATGGGTACAGTGTTGTACCCGCGCAATTGTCATTCAAAGCATGACAGCGCTGAAAATTGGCCTGGCAGGAAGGGAGTGAAAATGCCCTGTAATGAAGTGGTTAATAATGTGTTGACAGGTTTTTATGCATGTGGGAAATGTCTAGCATGCCGTCAAGCCAGGTCAAATGTTAAAAGGAGGAAAAATTATATTTCCACCAGCACAGGGAATGAATACCCCATCCCATCCGTGATTTTATTACCTGTGGGATCACGGGTGTTATTTAAGTGTTGGAGTGTGGATGTGGGCTCCAATACATTGGCTGTACATCTAGGGCATTGCACATAAGAGTGGAGGAACATATGATGAATATCAAAAAAGGAGAAGTTGCACATAATGTTGCACATAATAACCCAAGCTTTTTAAATATGCCCACGGTAAAAACTTGAGTTTATTAAAATTTGGGGGGATCGAATGGTTAGAAAGACATTGGAGGGGAGGTAATGGCATCAGGCAACTGAGTAAGAGAGAATCTTCATAGATATTTGGACATGGTTCCAGTAATCCATGTCAATCCATGACAAGTCTGCTTGTCTTCAGCAAACTGTTTGCGGGCTTTCTTGTGCATCATTTTTAGAAGAGGCTTCCTTCTGTGACGACAGCCATGCAGACCAATTTGATTGGCAGAGGTTGTTTCTCCAATCCGAGCAGGCTCTGTATTCATTAATAGAACACATTGCTCGCCGTGATTGGCTCAGCGCTGTATACTATATGTAGCTGAAGCTACATATACAGTATTACCGCACATCCAGGTGGCTGACATCCAGCGGGCGGCATTTTATATCGGCATATAAGACGACCGCAATTTTTTTTAAGTGTAAAAGGTCGTCTAATAGGCCTGTAAATATGGTATATCAAATCTTAATCTCATAGTACAATTAAAAATTGCCAAAGTAGTAAAAAAAAATCATCAACAGTCCCAAAATTTAATAATAAAGTGACATTGTTGATGAATTTTTTGAATCCTTACTTGTTAACCACTTGCCACTTAAAACCCCCTTCCTAACCAGGCCAATTTTCAGCTTTCAGCATTCTCACATTTTGAATGACAACTACTCAGTCATGCAACACTTGTACCCATATGAAATTTTTGGCATTTTTTCACACAAATATAGCTTTCTTTTAGTGGTATTTAATCACCACTGGGTTTTTAATCTTTTGCGCTATAAATTAAAAAAGACCGAAAATTTTGTAAAACAAAAATGAAAAAAGGCCGAAAATTTTGTAAAACAAAAATGCATTTTTCTTCGTTTTGGTTATAAAATTGTGTAGATTGGTAATTTTCCTTTATGAATGTTGGCCAAAATTTATACTCCTACATATTTTTGGTGAAAATAATCAAAATAAGTATATATTATTTGGTTTTTGTGAAAGTTTTAGAGTCTGCAAGCTATGGTGTGGCAATCATTGAAATTTGACCACACTTGCTATACTGACAGACTATCTCATTTCTTGAGACACTAACAACCCAGGACAGTACAAATACCCCCCAAATGACCCCTTTTTGGAAAGTAGACATTCCAAGGTATTTAGTAAGAGGCATGGTAAGTTTTTTGAAATTGTAATTTTTCCCCACAATTCTTTACAAAATGAAGATTTTTTTCACAAAATTGTTATATTACAAAGTTATTTCTCACACACTGTATAGGCATACTTGCAACTACACCCCAAAACACATTCTGCTGCTACTCCTGAGTATGGTGATACCACATGTGTGAGACTTTTACGCAGCCTGGCCACATACAGAGGCCCAACATGCAAGTAGCACCTCCAGGCGTTCTAGGATCATAAATTACACATATCATTTCCTGACAACCTATCACACTTTTGAAGGCCCTAGAGCACCAGGACAATGAAAACGCCCACAAAATGACCCCATTTTGGAAAGCAAACACCCCAATGTATATTCTTTGAGGCATTATGAGTCTTTTGCATGTGTCATTTGTTTCCACATTTTTTTGGAAAATGTGGAAAGAAAATGAAAAAGCTTTATATTATTTTTATTTTAATTTTTTTTTTTACAAAAAGTTGTCAATTTATAAGATATTTCTAACACATAGCATGTACATAGCAAAAATTTCACCCCAAAATACATTCTGCTACTCCTGAGTATGGCGATACCACATGTGTGAGACTTTTACACAGCCTGGTACCATACAGAGGCCCAGCATTCAGGGGCACCATCAGGTGCTCTAGGGACATAAAATTACAAATCACATTTTCTGACTACACTTTTGTGAGGCACTGTAGGGCACTGATAAGACCTGTAGTGGCACCGATGTGGCATAAATGAGCACGGATGAGGCCAGATGTGGCGCGTATAAGCATGGATGAGGCACTGATGGGCATAATTGAGGGACATATGAGCATGAATGAGGCACAGATGGGTTAGTATGAGGCACATATGGGCATAGATGAGGTATGAATGAGGCACAGATGGTCTAGAATGAGGCAGGGGTGAGTGCTGCTGCAGTCGCCCTCCTCTCCTCGCATGCTGTACCGATCGGTATGTACAGAGTGCCAGGAGAGGAGGGAGCTGAACTGGACATGCGCCGGTTTGTTGGTAAGTGATCGATACGTCATTGGACAGAGCGATCATGTGGTAAAGGGCCACTGTCAATCGGCCTTTACCGTGATCTGTGATGTGCCAGGCCCGGTGAGCACAGACATTTCCATGTGCGCGCCCCAGGGGGCACGGAGGAGGCGCAAGTCTGGGAAGAAATCGTACGCCCTCCCAGAATTAGCCAATCGCACTGTAGCTGTCATTCGGCTATGGTCCAGTTGGCAAGTGGTTAAATGTCACTTCATTTGATGACTTTTGGCATTTATAATTGTACTGTGCAATTTAAGATTTGATATATGAAATTATGATGTTATTTATTTGCAGGTGAATATTATGGTGGCACATTATTAATTGGTTTATTTCAGTTTATATTGATTTAATTAGCACCGTCACCCTTTGGTTTTTCACTTATTCTCTTAACCTCTATGGTTATTAGTGACTGCTGCCGATTTGTAGATATTTATTTTATCTGTGGCGTGAATTTGATTTGTATGTCTATATTGGTAAAATATACGTGAATACATTTATACAGTAAATAACACTAAGCTTTTGTGAATAAACTTCAGTTGCTATATTAAAGTGAACCCTTAAACATATCTCACTTTATACAGCAATGGTATGAACACGTGTAGACAATAAAATTTCTTGTAAAAAACAAAAGGAGTGAAAAAGATTTGATACAAAAGGCCTCCAAATATGACAAAGGCACAATCAAAAATCCATGGAAACACTCCTCCAAAAAGATGTGTGTAGTCCAATGTCGTATCGTCCTAAAATTTCCATCACCATACAAAAGCCCTCCAAACGTGACAAGATCACAATCAAAAATCCATGTAAACACTCCTTCAACAAAATGTTATATATAAAACATAAATAAAATATAATCCAATTGTGTATCACCCTAAAATTTCCACCGCCATAAGAATCTTCAATAAGTCCCAAAATTTTACCTTCACAACACTTAGGCATGCACTTTTTGTAAGTGCGTTCCTATCTTGGGCTGAAGCTGGGAGAGGTAAGCAGCCGAGTGGTTAGCAGATTTAACTGTCTCTGCTAAACTACCAATCCAGCTATACAGCTGCACAGTTGTCCTTTTGTTTTTTGTGCTTGGTCTTCTGAGCCTATGTGAGTATATTTTTAATTTTGGTTAATAACCTTATTTGAATGGTATCACACCATATTGAGCTTTTTTGGCTTCAATATGCTCGTCCTGGGTTTACTAAGTGGAAGGTGGAAGATTACTACCCTGAATATGGAGCAAGTGTAATTTCCATCTGTTCTGAGCATGCACAAGCTGTGTTTGCCTATTTGATAACCAGAACACTTTGGGATACTGTATATTGAAGATTCTTATGGTGGTGGAAATTTTAGGATGATACAGCATTGGATTATACACACATCTTGTTGGAGTGTGTACATAGATGTTTGATTTGGAGGCTATTTGTATCACAATTTTTTCACTTCTTTTTTTAGGAGTAATTTTATTGTTTACACATGTTTGCTTTAATTGTCAGCAATGTATAAACTGATATATATTAACTGGGCAGAACTGTCCCCCAGACGCTGCTGAAGAAAAGAATGGTTGTGATCACAGGCATTCACAAATATGGCCAGACACCCCCCAACAGCCACTGCTGCTATTGCTCCTGCTCACATTGAGCCATGTGTTCCCGCAACTGCTGCCTGCTTACCAGGTTTGCCTTGTTCTCTCCTCTACCACCCAGTGTGCTCCAATACCCTACATTGCCCCCCAACCACTTTAATTCCCCCATGGCTCTCCCCTCATTGCCCCCAGCTTCACCTCCTCTTCGTCCCTTCGGTAGTCAGCAGCTGTGGGCACAGGGGGAGTCGGGTTCTAGAACGGAGACCAGGTGGTTGGTAAAAATAGTGAGGGATCGATACCTATCACTAATGTGATCATTCATAACTATAGTTTACTATGCTTTCATTTTGTGAATTAACATGAAGCCTCTGTTTATTTCACCAAATCTCCTCCAAAAGGGTTGTAAAAAAAAAATGTAGTGTTTGATTTTGTTTTTTTGTTTTTTTATGTTTTTAAATACATTCATCCATCCATCTCTATGTGTGACAGTGTGTTGCAACAAAATATATGCCTGCCATGTTTCACAAAAAGGCACAATTTAAAATTTATAAATATTTGTTATTAACTCCATACAGTTCTAGCTTTTAGGTTTAGTAGGAATTTTGTAAGTGATGTTGTTTGTGAGCGCTAATGATTTCAGTGTATTTTTTTAAAAGAATCGTTTTTGATAAACATTTGAGCAATTTTCATGGGACCAATAAAATTAGTAGCATCATTTTTTTTTTTTTTTTAATTCTACCAATCCTATGCTTCCAGAAAACGTATGGTTCGGGGGGGGGGGGGCCTTTTACAAACTCAAAGCTGTAAGTGAAAAATTGCAAAAATGATCTGGCCACCTGATGTTTTAGGTACTGCAAAGGGTCTGACGGCAAATGCGTTAAAAGCCCAAAAGATGCAAGATTGTTACAGACAAAAGAGGTTAGAGTGCTGAATACTATATTTAGCATTTACTGGAATATTGCTAGCTTGTGCATTATATTGAAAAGTTCACATTAACATGCTAGAAACGATGCTTGCAAAATCCAATCAATGAGAATTTATAACAAATGGCATTTAAGCAAGTCTGGGTAAATCGTAACAAAGTTTGCTATTTACAGTTTAATTTTTCCATAATCTTCATTTACAAAATGGAACTTGAAATGTAAATTCTGCAAAGTGACATAGCAAACATCCATGTTATGTACAAGGCTTGTTTTACAGCAGTACCCACTTATTTATCTGCTCCCAATCATGGCACTTTTTACCAAGTGCTGAAGATCAGTACTTTGTTGCAAAGCATTAATTAAAAATAATTGGGCGGCACAGTGGTGTAGTGGTAGCACTCTTGCCTAGCAGTAAGAAGGGTCGTTGGTTCGAATCCCAACCATGACACTACCTGCCTGGAGTTTGCATGTTCTCCCTGTGCCTGCGTGGGTTTCCTCCGGGTACTCCGGTTTCCTCCCACACTCCAAAGACATGCTGGTAGCTTAATTGGATCCTGTCTAAATTGTCCCTAGTATGTATGAATGTGAGTTAGGGACCTTAGATTGTAAGCTCCTTGAGAGTAGGGACTGATGTGAATGTACAATGTATATGTAAAGCGCTGCGTAAATTGACAGCGCTATATAAGTACCTGAAATAAATAAATAAATAAATTGGCCTTTCCCTGTAATTCTGAATCCGAAACCCCCCAAGGCCCCATATACACTTGTGTGATAGTACTTTAGCATGAGAAGAATTCTCCTGTTTTTGTTCTACAGGATTAAAGCAGGCCATACACTAGTAAAATTTTGTTTAACTTTTATTATTCTAAAGCGTTCGATTTTCTAATCATCAGTGGGGTCAAATTTGTTTTCTGCAGCAGTGGCAAGAAAATTTGAAGGAGCAGGACGGAAAAATTTTCATGAACAAATTTCGAATAGTGAATGTGTTTTCTGTTCAGGGAGTTACATTCATTCCAAAATCAAATGTTACAATCAAACAATATTTTAACCACTTCCCGCCCGCCATATAACAGAATGATGTGCGCAAAATGGTTAAGTTATCCTGACTGGACTTTATATGACGTCCAGCAGGATAAGCCGTGATGACGCGCAGCGTGGCGATCGGTGGTGTGGTGTGTCACTCTGACACACTGCAACTCCGATCGTGATAAAGAGCCTATGATGTAGGCTCTTTACCACATGATCAGCCATGGCCAATCACAACTGATCACAGCCTGTAACCAGGAAGTGCCAGTAAATGGCATTCCTTGGTTCGCACTCACAGGAGAGCTGATCGCTGGCTTTCCTGTCAGAGGGGGGTCTGCGCTGATAATCAGCACATTGATTATCAGCTCAACCTCACCACATCTGCCAATCACTGCCCATCAGCTGCTAGTCAGTGCCTATCAAAGTGCCCATCAGTAATGCCTGTCACTGCCCTTCACAGATGCCAATCAGTGCCCATCAGTAATGACTGTCAGTACCTCATCATCAGTGCCTATCAGTGCTGCATATCAGTGCCCATTAATTCTACATCCTAGTGCAACCTTATCAGTGCCGAGAAGGAGAAAACTAAATTTTATAACAGAAACGAAAAAAAACTTTATTTTTTCCAAGATTTTTTAATCTGTTTAGCAAAAAATAAAAACCCCAGTAGTGATCAAATAGCACCAAAAGAAAGCTCTATTTGTGGGAAGAAAATGATAAAAATGCAGTTTGAGTACAGTGTTTCATGACTGCGTAATTGTCATTCCAAATATGACAGCGCTGAAAGCTGAAAATTGTCCTGGGCAGGAAGGGGGGAAAGTGCCCTGTATTGAAGTGGTTAAGTTACTTTGAACTGACATTCGCCAAGTTTTTGATTGTACAGAGAATTTTCATACAAATGTTCGAAAAGCGTATAGTGTATGGCCAGCTTAAACCAGTTACGTAAATAATAAATCAATAATGCAGACAAAAAAATGTATTTCTTGAAAGGAGATCGCCATGCAGAATAGTAAACAGGCACACCGAACAGCAATTTGTACTGTATCATATAGAGCAAAAGAATACTACACAAAATGTGAGGTTATAGCAGGGAGCAGTCTCCCTTGGACAATGCATTGCTTTCAAAGTGACCGTGTCAAGTGTTAAGAACATTCCGTATAACTAGTTCCCTGCAATAGTTGAATTATTATTATACTTGCCTCCCCAGCAGCTGTCTTCTACCTTTGCTCCGCTCCAGGTTCTGAAAGTCTTTTTGGCTATCAAGACTTTCGGGAGTGCCAGATGCCTGTGTCCTTAGGCCACATGTCATAGTTCCAGCATACAACCTTTAAAAGATTGTCCCCCGGCATCTCTGCACTGAGAATCAAGCCAACAAACACTGCTGATGGCTCGGTTCTCACTCCTCCCCGAGAGGAGAGCTGCTGGCTGTCAGTCAGCAGCTCTCCTCTCTGCTCCTCCACGCTCATTGGCGTGCTGAGCTGTGAAGGGGCAGGGAGCGGCCGCCTCAGCGGCTTGCTGAGCCCGCCATCACTCAAGGCAGCTGGCGGATCCAGACTTGGGAAGTCGGGATGATGTGCTGCCTCAACTGATTGCAGTGACGTCAGCAGAGAGCGGACTTCAGACTGTTCTCCACTGAAAATGGATCACAGGATTGCAAAACAAATTGCACTCCTGTGACCCATAGGAGAAGCCCAGCCTAAAAAGCTCAGGCTGGACTTCTCCTTTAAGTAACTCCTGTGTCCTGTAGTAATCAGATAATGGAACCTCAGTGCATGGCGGGGCATGCAGGTATCCAACACTTCTGGAAGTATTGATCGTCGAAGAGACTGCCAGAGTTTGCAGTCCTAAAAACTGAGGGAATATAGGAGACACAAGTCCCTAAAGAGGTATAATACTTCTATTTTAGGGAGCTGGCTTTGTGTTTTTTAGGTTTAAACTTGTGTTCTTGAAGTAAAAGTGTTTGTTACCCTAAAACAAAAAAAAAAGAATCCTGTTCCTTTAAAGCATGTTATACAGCACGGTGCTTGTGCTGTGTAATTAGGCCCTTCTATCACCTGAAATACCTGGCTGATCTGCCCTCCCCCCTGTAAACTGACCATGGTTTATCATGGCTGCAGATCGATTGTGCACCTCAAGGACTGTATCAGCCCAGAAAAGATTTATACTTGCAAGCTTTTTGCTAAAGTATATCCTATGTAACGGGAATTAAAAAATAAATAAATACCTTACAGTTCCCTGAGGATGTTCCAGTTTTTAACCCTTTGCCCATGGAAAATTAGGGTACTAAAGTTTGTTGCCATTTCTTGGCACCTTTTACTCGGCACAACTTCATATTTATATTTTACAAAAAAAATGGTAATATATTGCATTTGTGTGCCATAAAATTAGCTTTAGTGTATTTTTTAATGAAATGTTGTGCCTGATAAGCTATTGCACTAATATCATGTGACATAAAATAATTAGCACTACCACCATTTTTTTTCCTCCAGGGTGTCCTTTCAGAATGTATAAAATGTTTGGGGGGTATTTACATAATCATCAGGTCTGAAATTATTGTTTAACATGTACAAAAACCACAAAAACAGCTCTGCCAGTGAAAGGGTAATGTGTTCTATTGATAGGGGTGTGAAAGCCTTTTTAAAGCTCTCATTTGCTCCTGCAGGTCTAGCAATTTTTACCATGTCTAATTGCCAAACTATCGCAAACTAAAATAAAATCTAAGGCTCAACACCTACTTTTGTCACATACACTGGCACACCAAGCCTTCCCAGAAGCTCTCCTCATGATGAACATGCATCCCCCTTCCTCTGGGATTGAGGATGGGTCTTCTGTTGGTTTTTCCATTACACTGAATCTGAGATTGGCCTCTGAGTTCAATCTGTTATTTCAAAAGGGTATAAAATAGAGTTTCTATCTCTGCCCCCTCCTCCCTTTTTACTTTTCATTCTGCCTGTTTCAGACCAAAAGAAGGCACATTATTGACCGCCTTGCACCAACTTCAGGCATAAGAGCTGGTTGTACAAGTTCCTTCAGAAGAAAGGTATCTCTTCAATCTTATTTCCAGTCTCAAAACTAAATAGGGATATCTGTCTAATACTGGACTTTAAATCCCTAAACAGATTATTTGTGTACCAAAACAAAGGAATCTACAATATGTGGCATTGTTTTCCTCAGACAAGCAGATTTTTCTACATCAGTAGACATACAAGATGCCTATGTCCATATTCCTATTCTTCCATAACATAGTGCTTTACTGTGGGAGAACCGCACCCCCAGTTTATAGTGCTGCCATTAAGGCTCTCCTCAGCACTCTTAGTACCCACAAAAGTGCTTGCCCTGCTTCTGGCTGCTTAACGAACACCGATCATTCATGTTACAAGTTACCTGGAGGACCTTCTACTGAAGAACTCCTCAGCCAAGACCTTGTCTGCCAATGTCCAGAGGACCATCGAGTTCCTTCCAACCTTTAGCTGAATAATCAGCTTTCCAAAATCTGTTCTCCATCCCTTACATTGTCTAGAATACTTAGATCTAATCTTGAACGTAGTCCAGTAGTGGAAAACTGGCAGGTGGACTTTCTAAGCCATCAAAGCTTAGACTCGGGAGAGTGGTCCCTACACCCCAAGGTCTTTCAAAATCTCTGTTTAAGGTAGGGCAAATCAGATGTGGACATTGTGGCCTCCAGGTTCAACAACAAGCTGATATAGTTTATGTCCGAAACCAGGGGTCCTCTTGCCCTAGCAGTAGTTGCCCTGCGATTAATTGGATTCAATTTCAGCTTGTTTATGCCTTCTCTCTGATAAAGATCCTCTCTCGGCCGCTGTGCAAGGAGGAGAGGGTCCCAGTGATTCTCATCGCACTAAACTAGCCCATAAGAACGCAGTACACAGAGTTCTGGTGATCGAGCCTTGGCTTCTTCCAAATATTTTGGGCCAAAGCTCTCTGTTCCATCCTGCTTCTCAGGCACTGGCTTTAACGGCATAGCAGTTGAAACCCAAGTCCTAAGAGATACGTGTATTTCTGATTTGGCCATTCCCACCTTATACAGAGCAAGGAAATCCAACTCCTGCAAGATTTACTATAACAAATGGAAGACCTTCCTTGCATTGTGCAAAGACAGTAGGCTTTACCCCCAGGGAATACCCTATCTTAAGTATTTTGGCCTTTCTTCAGTCCAGTCTTGACGAGTGTCTCACCCAGACTACCCTTAAGTGACAGGTTTCTGCCTGCAATCCCTTATTGCAACTTTTGCTCATATAATTCCCCCAATTTGATCTCCTGCGTTACCTTGGGATTTCAACCTGGTGTTCTCCGCTCTTTAGAGAACACCCTTTAAACTAATTAGAGACATTCCACTGGAAGACCTCACTTTTAAGCTTGCCATCACGTCTAGTGTTTCTGAGTTAACATTTTTCTCTCATAATGAGCCTTTTCTTGTTTTGCACAAGTACAAGGTGATTTTGAGACTAAAACCTTCTTTTTTTTATCCAAGGTGGTCTCCTCTTTCTACCTCAGTGAGGACATCGTCCTCCCTTGCCTCTGTTTTGTCTACAAAACATGACAAGAAAATTGCCTTACTTTGTTTGGATGGGGTTAAGGGTGTCAGCGTATACTTGGCAGCCACAGCCTATTTTAGCAAGACAGAGTCCCTTTTTGTTTTACATGGAGGTTCTCATAGAGGACACCTTGCTTCCTGCTCCACCATCATCAGGTGGATCAGACAGCTCATTTCCAGAGCCTATACCCTTCTGAAAAAGGTTCCCTTTCTTCCCATCCTAACCCATTCTACCAGATCTTTTGGTGTCTTCTGAGCTTTTTTAGCATCAAACATTTACCTTATATCCCAGATTTGCAGGGCTGAAACCTGGTCCTCTGTTCACACATTTTCCAAGTTCTACTAGGTGGACATTCAGGCCACAGCTAATGCAAACTTCAGCAGCAAGGTGCTTCAAGCTTTTATCTTTTTGTTCATGTTCTTTAAATTCCTGTGTTTCATGTGAGCCTGTTCTATGTTGCTATGTTGTAGGCCACCCCTCAGTTTTATTGCTTAGTCATATCTGACGGACTTATGCCGCGTACACACGATCGGACATTCCGACAACAAAACCGTGGATCTTTTTTCTGAAGGATGTTGGCTCAAACTTGTCTTGCATACACACGGTCACACAAATGTTGTCGGAAATCCCGAACGTCCAGAAAGCGGTGACGTACAATACGTACAACGGGACTATAAAAAGGAAGTTCAATAGCCAGTGTGCCACCCTTTAGGCTCCTTCTGCTAATCTCATGTTTATCTCGTATTAGTAGAAGTTTGGTGAGAGACGATTCACGCTTTTCAGCCTCATGCTTTTCAGTTCGTTACTGCTTGTCAGTTTGTGCTTGTGGGTTCATATCTGTTCTTCAGTGCGTGTTGTCAGTTCGTTCCTGTCTTTCAGTGCGTCCTATTTAAAAGTTCGTATCTGTTTTTCAGTGCGTTTTTGTCCGCTCGTTTCTGATTTTCAGATCGTTCTTCTCCGGTCCTTTCTGATTTTCAGTGCATTCTGTCAGTTTGTTCTGACCAACCGTTCGTTTTCAAGCCATGTTATGAGTACGTACTCATCATAGAGTTCGTGCTGTGCAAGGGCTTGGTGTTGGAGTTTTTGCTTTGACCCAAGTCCAGTCCATGAACAGGGCGAGGAGGAGTTCATGGACGAAGAATTGGTTGCTCCAGCGTGACCAATTCTCTCACATGCCTTTGCTGCGGGAGATCCGGGAGAAAAATCCTGATGATTTAAGGAATCATCTCCGGATGACTGACCCTGTTTTTCACCGTCTGTTGGCTTTGCTGTCCCCTTATATTACCAAGCAGGATACCTGCATGCAGCAAGCCATCATTCCCGAGCAGAGGCTCATCGACGGGGAGAAGTCTCCATGATATCAAGTTTGTGCTTGTGGGTTCATATCTGTTCTTCAGTGCGTGTTGTCAGTTCGTTCCTGTCTTTCAGTGCGTCCTATTTAAAAGTTCGTATCTGTTTTTCAGTGCGTTTTTGTCCGCTCATTTCTGATTTTCAGATCGTTCTTCTCTGGTCCTTTCTGATTTTCAGTGCATTCTGTGAGTTTGTTCTGACCAGCCGTTCGTTTTCAAGCCATGTTATGAGTACGTACTCATCATAGAGTTCGTGCTGTGCAAGGGCTTGGTGTTGGAGTTTTTGCTTTGACCCAAGTCCAGTCCATGAACAGGGCGAGGAGGAGTTCATGAACGAAGAATTGGTTGCTCCAGCATGACCAATTCTCTCACATGCCTTTGCTGCGGGAGATCCGGGAGAAAAATCCTGATGATTTCAGGAATCATCTCCGGATGACGGACCCTGTTTTTCACCGTCTGTTGGCTTTGCTGTCCCCTTATATTACCAAGCAGGATACCTGCATGCAGCAAGCCATCATTCCCGAGCAGAGGCTCGTCGACGGGGAGAAGTCTCCATGATATCAAGTTTACGGCTGGAATCTCCCCCCAGGCTCTGGGATTCATTATTCCAGAGACCTGTTCTGCCATCATACAGGTCCTGCAGAAGGACTATATTAAGATAAGTTTTCTCCTTAACATTACATTATATGTATTTAATGTTTGCTAATGTATTGTATTTATTTCATCATTCCATGATTACCATTATTGTAATATGCTGTGAATGTCCTCTTTGTCCTCATGCATGCTGGAAGCTTTTAAAGATCCTTTTTTGTCCTTCATGCATATTTGCCTTCAATAACCTCCCCAGCATGCTATCCTGGGCCCATACACACCTAGCCTCGTCACTTAACAATGTATTTTGTCAGCTCCATTGTAGTGCTTACCCTAAACACCCCCTAAAATGTGTCCAAATGTTATTGTTGTCCTTAAATTCAGGCAGAGTGCAAGAGGCATTTTTTGGGGGGAAAAACTCATTTGGAACCCTCCCTCCCCCCCAACTGCTAAGTCAACCGATACTCTATCTACTGACTTTGCCAAACCCATACACACACTATACCTACCTCTTTTGTGTTCATATTTATGGATGAATTCACCAAAGCATGTAGTGCAAGCGCCTGCCTGAATACTTTCAAATGGTACTGTTTAAAGTTTTGTTCTCCTATTATCTTGATAGGTAATTGCAGAATGTAAAAATGTGCCTCAGTTTGGACAGTGTGTATTCCTATTTTTGTATTATGACACTTCTTACCTGTCCAGTGGGCTGCCAATAGTGTAAGCAAGTAGGGGCTGGCCAAAGTAACACACATTATTTATGCATTCATCTCTCAATGAAGGGGAGAGGGTTACCTGTCCAAAATATCTACCCACCCCCCCACCCTAAAATTTTTCCAATGGGCCATCAAAGGGGGTGAGGAATCTGATTAGTGGATCTTATTATACTTTTGTCTTGAAATACTCCTTAAAATAAATGTTATACTTATGTTGGCCATGAATGTTTGTGTCTAATCTGCTTTCAATGTTATGTGCAAAAGTACTAATTTTCTTTTTTCTTGTTTGACTCCACAGTTTCCTTCAAACCCACAGGAATGGCCGACTGTGGCCTCCCAGTTTGCCCAGCAGTGGGACTTTCCCAACTGTGGAGGGGCAATAGATGGGAAGCATGTCCACATAGTCCCACCCCCCAACTCGGGGTTATACTATTACAATTATAAGGGGTTTAATAGTATTGTGCTGTTGGCGGTGGTGTTGGCGACAAACAAGTTCCTGTATGTAGATAATGGGAAAAATGGCCGGATGTCGGATGGTGGAGTCATCACCTAGATGGCGTTCTTCAGATGTCTCCAGAATGGCGGCTTGGGCTTGCCACCTCCGGAAGACAACGTGGCAGGACTCCCGTTTGTCTTTGTTGCTGATGAAGCTTTTGGGCTGGGTGAGCATCTGATGCGGCCGCTCCCCATTTGGACCCTCACCCCAGACCAGAGTATTTTAAATTACCGGCTGGCCAGAGCCAGAAGAGTGGTGGAGAATGCCTTTGGAATAATGGCCAGACGGTTTTGCCTATTTCTCACAGCGATCAACATGGCGGAATATAAAATAAATCATATTGTCCTTGCATGCTGCATACTCCATAATTTCTTAAGAAAAAATGCATCAAACTATGTGGCCTCAGTTGGGACTGTGGCTGGCTTTCCTGATCCTTCAACCCTGACAGCTCTTGAAGCTGGCTGTCCTGGCTTGCCCCCCCAAAGCACCCGCGAAGTTCGACAAAAGTATGTAGAGCACTTTGAGGGTAGGGGGTCCATTGATATGCCAGACAATGTCTAAAACATGTCTTAAATAAGAAAAAAATTCTTATCGTACATCACGGGACACAGAGCAGGTGATGGACAGTGGCACGCCCTAAGGCAAAAAGTGCACTCCCTATATAACCCCTCCCACTACTGGGAGTACCTCAGTTTTTTTGCCAGTGTCTAAGGTGTTGGTCACGAGTAAAGATGTGCTGTGCTGAGCTCCACTGGAGCAATCCTTGCTGGGGCTAGCCATGCTGACCGGATCCATTCAAAGTGTCTCTTCTGGCCAAATCGAATGGTACCCGGGCCTTGTATTTGAAGAAACAAGGTTTTTACCTGTGAATGCTTCTCTTTTTAGAGAGCTGGACCCTGGGATCCAGTACCTTTTGGTAGTAAGGCCATAAAGTTTTACTGGCAGGGTGCTGTTGCAGGTCCAGGATTGCAGGTTTCCTCTAGGATCCCCTGCTCCTGAAGGTTTAACAGAACCCACCATGAAGGGTGAAGACTGGGTCTATTAGTTTACCTCAGAAAACCCTGCGGTGGGAAAGGTAAGTGGAGTTTTCTAAGAAATTGTTTTGAATTTTCTTATGAATGTCTCCTTTAAACATAAAATGTTGTCATGCCTATGTGTCACCACTGGGGGCTGTATTGAGCACTCACCGCCTCATGCTGGAAACAGCGCTGTGTCAGAGAACTGAAATGCTTCCTTTTCCTCCAGCCGAACAGCAGGTCCTCCGGTAAGCTTGAGGGGGGGGATGGGTTTCTCCCCGCTTATCACCCCCCTATGCTGATAGTCTCCCCCTCATGGGGAAAAATTATTTAAAAAAAAAAAACACAGGAAGCGCGATCAGCACGCCACTTGGCGGCTTGTAAACCCCCCCGCGCCATGCGTCTCTCGGTAGGTCTGAGAGGACCTGTAGTCCATCACTCGCATGGGAAAAACCCTTATGTTAAAATGGTCGGTGGAGCCGTAGGCAACGTGGGGGGGCTTAATGGCGTTGGCGTTCTACGACGCCAGGACACAAGGAGACAAGTTTTTAAAAGCACATTGTGTGTTACTGCAGGTTGTGGAGGGACACAAGAGCAAAGAGGTGGCATTAACAGGTTTGGTGACACAGGCATTTCCTTTGACACATTTTTTTACTGCTTTATCAGGCTGGGCATTAATAGCAGCAATTGTGCTGGACTATACACCTAGCTGTGTATGCATTCTTTCTGGTAGTGCCTCTGCTTTGTGCATCAGGCTATGAGCGGAAGGGGGACAAGGAACAACTCAAAGGGTTCTAGAGGATCGATTGTTTTACAGCAACCTAAATCCATGTCTAAAAAAATGACATCCTCCTCTGGAGGATGCGGCCGGTCAGAGTGAGCCATCAGGGGGGACTGGGGTCGCAGCAGCTCTAGACACTTCAGCCCCTATATATATCACTCAGGAGATTTTGTGGAGGAACTCAAAATTATTCCTGATCAGCTGGCCCAGCAGATAGCTGGCATGTCAGAGGCACTGTGTTTCACAGTGGATGCTATGAAAGATTCTATTATTCAAGCCTCACGGCTTACGCTAGGGCTGGTACATATGCGCAGAGTGCTGTGGTTGAAAAATTGGTCAGCCGAAGCGATGTAAAAAGCTCTTAGCCAGTTTCCCATTTCATGGTGAACGGTTGTTTGGAGACGATCTGGATAAGTATATCCAAAGAATTTCTAATGGGAAAAGTTTTCTTTTACCAGTAAAGAAGAAGTTTAAATGTTTTTCCTTTAGACATGCATCTTCTCCAGTGCCAGGAGCATCTGCCTCCAGGCAGTCTCGACGGCCTCCACCGTCGGGTTCAAGAGGAAGACCTCAGGGGCAGCCCCAGGGCCAAAAGAGGACTTGGGGCAGGAAACCTGTGAAGCAAAATACTAAAGCCTCCTTATGAAGGGGCGCCCCCGCTCGCTCAGGTGGGAGGAAGGCTTCTACACTTTTCAAAGATCTGGCAGGAACATTGTCAGGACAGATGGGTGGCTTCCTCAGTTTCTCTAGGTTACAAACTAGAATTCCGAGAATTCCCGTCTCCCCGTTTTTTTAAATCAAACGTTCCCAGAGATCCAGGGAAAAGGAAGTCTCTTTCTGGCTCTGGATCATCTCTTGTCTCAGAAAGTGATATCAGAGGTTCCCACAGAAGAGCAGGGATCAGGGTTTTATTCAAACCTCTTCACGGTACCAAAACCAAATGGAGGTAAGACCCATTTTAGATCTCAAGGATCTAAACCGGCACATGAATATCCGTTCCTTTCGCATGAAGTCAATCTGATCGGTTGTCTCCATTCTACAAGTAGGAGAATTTTTGGCATTGATCGATATCAAGAATGCCTATCTCCATGTGCCAATTTTTCCTGCTCATCAGAAGTTTCTACGGTAGAAAATTGTTATTTTCGGTTTGTGGCTCTGCCTTTCGGTCTAGCCACCGCACCTCGAGTTTTCACAAAGATCCTGGCTCCTCCTTTAGCCAGGTTAAGGGCTCAGGGTATAACAATTCTAGCCTACCTAGATGATCTGCTTTTAGTAGATCAGTCAGTCACCTGTCTAAACCAAAGTTGAATCTCAGCAGTAAGCTACCTAGAATTCCTAGGCTGGATTCTCAACCTAGAAAAATCCTCCTTAAAACCGTCAAGGAGATTACAGTACTTGGGGCTGATCATAGATACCGTTCAAAAGAAGGTATTCTTACCTCAGGGAAGGATTAGCTCCATAAAGGAACTGATTTGGCTTGTCAAAACAAAGAGAAATCCTTCCATTCGGCTGTGCATGAAATTGTTAGGAAAGATGGTGGCCTCCTTCGAGGCCGTTCCTTATGCGCAGTTTCATTCAAGACTGCTGCAAAACAGTATTCTGTCGATCTGGAACAAGAAGATGCAGGCTTTGGACTTTCCAATACGCTTTTCCCCCAAGGTGTGTCAGAGCCTCAATTGGTGGTTATTGTCCAACAACCTTCAACAGGGGAAATCTTTTCTACCAGTATCCTGGAAAGTGGTAACAACGGATGCCAGCCTTCTAGCCTGGGGAGCAGTCCTGGAGGAGGCTTCTGTCCAGGGGAAGTGGTCCAAGTCAGAAGGCCTGAACGCTCAGATTCCAAAATTGTAACTGTCAGGATTCAATCCGATAATGCCACGGCTGTGGCCTACATCAATCACCAAGGGGGCACGAGAAGCCGTGCAGCCCAAAAGGAGGTGAATCATGTGCTATCTTGGGCAGAAAGCAACATTCGTTGCCTATCGGCAATTTTCATTCCAGGGATAGAAGATTGGCAGGTGGACTACTTGAGTCGCCAACAATTGTTTACGGGAGAATGGTCCCTTCACCCCGACATCTTTCTGTCGATATGTCAAAGATTGGGTGTTCCAGACGTGGATCTGTTCGAGTCCAAATTCAACAACAAGGTCCACAACTTTGTGTCAAGGACAAGGGATCCACTGACATGCGGAACAGACGCCTTGGTCTTTCCATGGGATCAGTTTTCACTGATATTTGCATTTCCTCCAGTTCTGCTGCTTCCGCACCTTCTTCGCATGATCAAGCAGGAGGGGAAGGAGGTGATTCTGGTGTCCCAGAAGATCTTGGTTTGCCGAGATCAAAAATATAGCAGTAGTGGACCCTTGGACCCTGCCACTGTGGCCAGACCTTTTTACGCAAGGTCCAGTATTCCATCCTACCTTACAAACACTAAATTTAATGGTTTGGCTATTGAAACCCACATTCTAAAGCACCGTGGGTTGTCTGCTTCAGTAGTGTCTACTTTGGTTAATGCTAGGAAGCCGGCCTCCAGAGTCATATACTATAGAGTCTGCAAGGCATATGTCTCCTGGTGTGAATCCAGGGCTTGGCACCACAGAAAGTATGTCATAGGTAGGATCCCTGAATTCCTGCAGATGGGACTGGAAATTAAGCTGGCCTTGAGCACTATCAAGGGCCAGGTCTCGGGCCTTATCAGTATTGTTTCAACGGCCTCTTGCTTCTCACTCTCTAGTTTATAACTTTATTCAGGGGGTAACGCAGATTAATCCTCCCGTCAGGACACCCCTGAACTCTTGAGATTTAAATTTAGTCCTATCGGCTTTACAGAAACAGCCTTTGGAGCCTATACAGGATATTCCCTTGGTTCTTTTGACGAGAAAGATAATCTTTTTGGTTGCCATATCCTCTGCCAGAAGGGTATCGGAATTGGCAGCTCTTTCTTGTAAAGAGCCATATTTGATTATTCATAAGGATAAGCCTTATAAGCCTCATCCTAAATTCCTACTGAAGGTAGTGACAGGTTTTCATTTAAACCAGGATATTGTTCTACCTTCTTTTTTCCCAGAACCTTGATATAGGGAAGAGAAGTCACTACATTCCCTTGATGTAATGAGAGCGGTCAAGGTTTATTTAAAGGAGACAGCTCAGATTCGCAAAACAGATGTTTTGTTTGTATTGCCAGAAGGTCCTAAAAGAGGACAGGCAGCATCAAAATCTATTATTTCCAAATGAATTCGTCAAGTGATTGTTCAAGCTTATGGTCTAAAGAGGAAAATTCCTCCTTTTCATGTTAAAGCGCACTCCACCGGGCTGTTAGTGCTTCTTGGGCAGTGCATCACCAGGCCTCCATGGCTCAGATCTCCAAGGCCGCAACTTGGTCTTCAGTCCATACATTTACCAGATTCAATCAAATCGATGTAAAAGGTCATGAGGATATTGCCTTTGGGCGCAGTGTACTGCAGGCTGCAGTATGAGTCCTCAAGTCTCTTAATGCCCTACTTTTTTGTTTTGTCTCCCTCCCTTCAGTTGCCATTGCTAAAGGATATCACACATAGTAACTACTATGGCTCTGTGTCCCGTGATGTACGCTAAGAAAATAGGATTTTGGGGGGCATGGCTGGACGCCGAGCTGAATGGCCATGTGATCTCCCCGCTCCTCATGGACCTGCTCTTAGAAAGCTTTTAACGTGGGCTTAAGAAACAATAAATTGGGGTAAGTGGCGCTACCTCCTTATGATTGATATCAGTGTGTGAGCAGAGAGGAAAGAGGGGGGGTGGGTGCCACACCACCAGTGGGTCTGCCGCACCTATACTAAAAAGTATATAGTCCCACCGCAAATAAAATCCCAGTATTTCAAATATGAGTGTGTCTGTGGTACGTCACTGTGTGATATTTTATATCCGTGCAATGTATGCTCCCACACTCACTCATACCTTCATAACTTCAAAATAAAATTAATTGTATCTGTGAATATAGTGTGAACTAAACAATAAGTGACAGATATATCACAATAAAACCACTATATAATATCCTTATAGTGATTCCCTTATGTATCCCTAGTAGTACCAGCTGAGATATAGGGCTTAGTGCCAATATAGTAAGTGTAGTGGAAATATTAAATTATAACCATAGTCATAAATATATCACCATGTGTATATGGCACATTAAGTGAAAACACACTGTTCAAACACACTATGCATCCATAGTATGTATGAGGCAAAGTTCACATAAAATGTGCAAATAATAGTTCATATAGTGTACATTGAGTCTTCTTCAAAAAAGTGACAGAAATCAACCGGTGACTTAAGTGCTCTCAGTAGCCACTGGTGACTATGTGCTCCCCCTCAAGGGTCCCCACTCACCGGATCCACTCACCCCAAAGGGGCAGTGCGCATATTGATGTAACTGCTGCAGTCAATACGCCATCGTAGTTGTTGCGATTCCAGGGATGAGCTTTTATCTTCAGATGGATTGTAGTGTACTCTGTTAATTACTCCCTCATAGGAGAAAAAAGATGTAGGCTCCCATAGTGTAGTAAATTCGTATAAATTTATTAAAAGATACATAAAAGGGTAAAAAATATATAAAAAGTATAAAGTTCCGGGCAAAAGCCTAAACACGGCATCCAAAAACCTTGTACTACTATGTACAGGTATTGTAGCAAACTTAAACCTGGTGTAAGAGCCTCAAATTAATCAATAAGTGCTAGACACAGAGCGGAGACAGCAGCGGTGCACTGCGTTCCATCTGTGTTCCACCTGCTCGTAGACCAGGAAGTGACGTAGAGTGCGTGGCGCCGTCGTACGCGTTTTGTCATAGACGTCCTCAGCAACAGTTCGAACAGGGACTTAGCTTCGAATTAAGGGCAGAAATTGCCCCAGCAGGACACAGAAACAAGAGGGAGACTCAGGGCACTATATCTCACAGGGTCCACCGATCCAGACCTACTGCTCTCCACTCCCAGATTCCGCCATGCGGGAGGCGGACAACATGGCGCAGCAGCGCGCCACGCAGCCATCCTCTCTCCTTCCTTTGGAGGCTTCCAGAACAAAATGGGCTACCAAAGCTGACTTTAATCTGCTGATAGCTGAGGTTAAAGAAGCCTGCCAGGGTGAAATTAGAGCTCTGCAAGCGAACTTCCACCAATTGGCCACTCAGGTGGACGACATGGATGAGGACCTGCAGGCCACTAAGTTCACGGTCCACCGAGTCCAATCCCAACAGACTGACGATTGTTATATGCTCCGTGACATGTAACACCACCTGGAAGACTTGGACAATCGCAACCGCCGCAACAATATTAGGGTTCGGGGTCTGCCGGAGTCTTCCCTCCCAGAAGATCTGCAATCAGTCCTCCAAACAATCTTCAATAACTTGCTGGGAGTGCCGGCCTCCACGCACATTGAAATGGACAGAGCCCACAGAGCCTTGAAGCCTAAGGATCAAGCGTCCAAGCCTAGAGATGTAATCTGTAGAGTGCACTTGTTTGCTTTAAAAGAGGACATCATGCGCAAAGCCCGGCTGATCAAACTTATCGTAGATGGTGCCCCGATCCAGCTCTCTCCCGACCTATCTTGGATTACTTTACAGAAGCGTAGGCTACTTCAACCACTCCTTCACTCTCTGCAGGAAAACTCCATCTCTTACCGCTGGGGTTTCCTCTTCAGCCTAACGGCCACACATGCCGGGAAGACGGCAACACTCCAAGTGCCTGAGGACATTTGTTTCTTCTGTGAGACTCCCCACTCCAGACCTCCCAGGCTGGGATATCATCCCCCCTCCTCCCCCATGGACCGTCTGGCAAAGGATCCCTGTGAAGAGGAGAGGACGTCCCCCTGATGCCCCCCGCAAGAGCCCTAAGCAACGCTCAGCCTGAAAACTGTCATGGCTACTTTCACTTCTTTTTTGACCCATTTTACAGGTGATGGGCCCAGTCCTCGAGGATTTTGGGGGGCATGGCTGGACACCGAGCTGAATGGCTGTGTGATCTTGTCTTCGGACGGTTCACCAAAGTTGGAGTTAGTATTTGCGCTATCTGCCCTTTTTTTTGTTCTCCTTCCACGGTTGTCGCCCCTACTCTGCGGGAGGTGACCTCCGTCCCTCCTGGCTACCCTGTCCTCTGGCACTTGGGCCGTCTCGTCGGGATATTGACTCTCCTGATGCCCGGCCTGGGTGCGGATGACTCTGTGACTGTGACTCACAGCTCACGTGTTTCTGCCCACTTGTTCAAGTTATTCCTTGAAATGACTAGTATTGTCCCCTTGCTTTTGTTTAATCTTTAACCGCTTCCTTTTTCAGCAGGTCCCAGATTATAGGTACCAGTTGGACTTCGGTATCTGACACTACCCCCCCCTAATTGATTAGTGATTTAAAAGTTCCTTTCTAATCATCACTTACTCGCCTCACCCCTGTTGGACGATGGGGGTAACCTGGAACTCTTGGCCTAATGTTGGACCTTTATGGTTTGTTATGCGAATTGTGAATTATGTTTGTTTTGTTAACATACCTTTGTTTTCTATCTCCTTCTCCCCTTTCTGGCTTTTCTCTCCTGGGCTCCTGTGTTTATCCACATGTGAGGGTCGCCATCCCTGGTCTGAAGTCTGGTCTCCCTGGATCACTGGGTTTGATAAGTATATAACACCTCTACACACGCTTTCCAACTACCTCCTGCCCATACCTCAATCACAACATGGTACAGGTCTACTCACATAATGTTAATGGTCTTAACTCAAATTTTAGACGGCAATTGGTACTGAGGAGCTTCAGAGACTCTGGAGCAGAGGTTATCTTTGTACAGGAAACACTTCTGGCGTTTGCTTCACGGTAGCCTCTAGCACCAAAAAGAAAGCAGGGGTGGCTATTCTGATAAAGAAGGGATCTCCATTCACGTCCACTTCCTCCTACTCTGACCCCCATGGCCAGTTTTTGATCCTTAGTGTCAGATGGCAACAATCTGACATAACTTTCTGCAACATTTATGCACCAAATGTGAGCCAGATGCCCTTTGTGACTAAGGTGTATAACCGCCTATTCAGAACCACACATTCCTTTTTAGTCGTGCGAGGGGACTTCAACCTCCCGTTATCCCCTACTCTGGATAGAACATCCCTTAACAAAAAAATCTCCCCCGCGCCTCTCCAGGCAATCCCAACAATTCCGACAGCTCACCCGCAAGTTTGCTCTGTTTGACGCATGGCGCGTGGAGCACCCAACGGAACGTCAATAATCCCATTACTCCCACCCATTTCGCCCCTTCCCTGCACACGATCGCTGATGTGGGAATCCTGCCTATATCGTGGTCGGACCATGCTCCGATCCTCTTGAAACTTAAATTGGATCCTTCCAAGGTCAGACGTTGCCATTGGCAACTTAATGACTTTCTCCTGAAGGATCTTGTACTTAGGTCGGAGTTGGAAAACACCTTAAAAATTTACTTTGTAGAGAACAATACTCTGGAAATCTCAGTGGGAACCCTCTGGGAGGCACACAAAACGGTCATATGTGGCCAATGTATAGCGGTCTCTAGCCTGGAAAATACCAAGCTGTTAAGACAACTGACAGCACAGCGCCTACGGAATGACTTCGTCCTCAATCCGTCGCTCCGTCAGTTATATTATGATACAGGTAACAAAGCCTACACCTTATTAGCGTGTAAACTCCGTGAACATACTCATAACTCGGCCCCCCAAGCCCTGCGGGACCCAACTGGGACCCTTCACTCCCACCCCAACCGTATTGCCCAATTACTCCAAGACTATTACTCAGACCTTTACAATAATCCCTCTATACCACACTTACCGACTCAAGCAACTTATACTGACCGCGTACGAACCTACCTCGCATCCAGTGGGGTGGCCACTTTACCAGCGGAGGCCCTACACTCTCTTAATGCTCCGATCACTGCTGAGGATATCTCAGAGACTTTGAAGCTTCTCCCAAATAATAAGGCCCAAGGCCCTGATGGCCTCCCGTATGAATATCATAAAACTTTCTTACCCACCCTGCTCCCACATATGGTCTGTTTATTTAATGGATTCATGGGAAAAGAAGGAATCCCATGAGACATGCAGACCTCACACCTCACGTGCATACCCAAACCTGATAAAGACCACACACTGTTCGGAAATTACAGACCCATAGCTTTATAAAATTCGGACCTGAAAATTTTTACAAAATTATTATCCCTCCGAGTGAATGAGATCCTCCTCTCCCTGATCCATAAGGATCAGGTGGGCTTTGTCCCAGGTCGCCCAGTGGGGGACAACACCAGAAGAGTCATCAACTTAATTGACATAATTAATAGACAAAAAGACGAGACACTGTTGCTCAGCTTAGATGCTGAGAAAGCCTTTGATAGGCTTAGCTGCCCTTTTATGTTTTCCACCCTCGAATATCTGGGCTTCCGGGGGCCGTTCCTTGGGGCAATTAGGCACTTATACGCAACTCCATCTGCCTCCATCAAAACACCCTTTGCGGCATCTACTTCCTTTTCCATTTTCCACTAGGCAAGGATGCCCGCTCTCCCCGTTGCTTTTCACCCTGTGTATCGAACCCCTGGTGGCCCAGATCCGACGGGACCCCAACATCAGTGGTGTAATGGTTAGAGGTCGCAAATTTAAAATCTCATTGTTTGCAGATGACGTTCTTCTGACCCCGACACGCCCACATATCACCCTCCCCAACCTTCATAAACTCCTTGAGGAATATGGGTCCCTGTCAGGATACAAGGTTAACCCAGCTAAATCAGAAGCCCTCCCACTCAACCTTCACCCTGCAGAAGTGCACCGCCTATCGGAAAACTTTTCATACACGTGGAAGTCCCACGCCATCAAATATCTGGGGGTACACCTCACTCCTCGATACAAATCTCTATACCTATTGACCAAATGGTGACATTACCCAATGTCTTGGTTTGGATGCAATGCCTCGGTCAAGATGTACATATTACCTAATCTCTTGTACCACTTTATGACCCTCCCGATGCCCATCCCATCTGCCCAGCTTAGGAAACTCCAGAATGACCTCCTAAATTTTACGTGGAATTATAAACAGCACCAAATAGCCCACTCCATAATGTGTGCCTCCCAAAAGGATGGGGGTTTGGCCTTTCCACACCTCCAGCGTTACTATTATGCGGCCCAACTGAGGGCTATAGCTCCTGGGTTACCCTTCTGGCCTATAATCGCTGGACTCAAATAGACAAAATATGGCTAGCCCCCATCCACCCGAACAATTTATTGTGGAATACTAATGCCGATGTCCCCTCCACTGCCCTACTGCACACCATGAACCTCCTACGCACTGTTTGGAGACAACTAAATCGCAACACATCCCCACAATCTGAGGCCTCCTTGGTAACAGCTTTCCTCTACAACCCTAAACTAACCAACAATTTGACCTCCCAGATAATTTCACCCTGGTTGCAGAGGAATCTCTTTCAATATGGACATCTGGTGAACCCAGTTTCTAGGATATTGTTGCCCTTTGACGAACTCAGAACTAAACACGAACTCCCCCGCATCGCCTTTTTTGGTTACCTCCAAATCAGGCACTACGCACTCACCATCACCCCAACCCTCCAATTCCATCCCCATTTGAATGCTTCATTTTATCAGGCCCTTCACAGAAAGGGCTGACTTCAGACATATATAAGCTTTTAAAACCCTATGATATGGTCTCTCGGGGGAAACATAGCTATATGCGTAGATGGGAGGAACACCTTGGAGAGGAGCTAACCCTTAAACAATGGGCCATCATATGGTCTTGGGCGGCTAAGAGTTCTATATGTACTCTTTACAAAGAGAACACATACAAGGTACTCTTCCATTGGTACCTAACTCCGTCATGCCTGCATGCTATATATCCATCTTTCTCGGACCACTGCTGGAGGTGTCCCCAGGACCGGGGCATGCTACTTCATATTTACTGGGGCTGCCCATCCCTCCAGCCCTATTGGCATTTGGTCCGGGGGCTGCTCCAGCGGCTGCTCGAGGTAAATATCCCTCTCTCCCCTAAGTTTTTTTTACTGGGCCTCCCCCCCTAAACTTTCCACACTAGCAAAAAAGTTGACCACACAAATTTTAACAGCAGCTAGATGTCTAGTAGCCCTCTACTGGAAACAACAAAACCTACCTGATCTTTATTCCAGAATTAAGGATGCGGAGGTCATGGAGTCCATGACGGCTAGGCTAGCGGACCAGGTGGACCGACATACAGCAACATGGGAACTATGGCATCAAAGAATAGACCCCCCCATGATCTCATGAGAACCCCCCCCCCGTTCCCTACAATACCATTGCTCGAAGCCCAGGAGAGATGCGCCCTTCAGATTGGGACTTTCTTATACTTTTTCTTTCCTCTCCCCCTCTCCTCTCACCCCCCTCTTTTCTTCTCTTTCTTCTTCTTTCTATTATTCTTCCCTTCCTCCCTTTCTCTTTCTTCTCTGGAATAGTGGGCCACGCAAATATAAATCACGGACCCTACTGATGGTCTATTTGTTAGAGCAGCCTGCATGGTAATTACTTCAGCGCTACCTCTCCCTGTTACATAGTGCTGTTCCTTGTTGACCTATGTCTGTGGATTGTATGTTAATTCTCTCATACGTAGACCTCCATGCCCATTCCAGAGCTGTTTGTGACTACTATTTCCCTTTTATTACTTTATTTTCCTTTGTTTATGTTTTAAACCACTGTATTGCACATGTTGAAACCTAATAAAAATGGTCAATTATAAAAAAAAAAAAAAGAAAATAGGATTTTTATAACAGCTTACCTGTAAAATCCTTTTCTTTAAAGTACATCACGGACACAGAGGTCCCTCCCTTCTTTGGTATACACGTGTATTGCTTGGCTACAAAACCGAGGTACTCCCAGTAGTGGGAGGGGTTATATAGGGAGTGCAAAGCATCCCCTGATGAAGTCACGTGATTGGGTGACGTCATGCGTAGGGACAGGAAAGGCACTGACACAGACTTGGATTGACGAGCTCGCCGCTCGTAGGAGACATATGCTATGTGCATCTACTTCATGTGAGTACATGCTTTTAAAACTTCAATAAAATACCGCTTTGTTCAAAATACTACACTATCTGGTACCCTTCTGTTCTTCCTTATGTTGGCTCTGCTGTTACTGATGCTGATACTGAGGGATTAAAGCACAGGGACCACCGGCTCCGGTCCAGGGACCCCAAAGAGAGATCATCTCCTCCATTTGCTTTCTATGCGGTTGTCCCATTACCGCAAGGTAAGAGGCCATTACCCATTTGTGTGTGTATTTATGCACGAAGAGGATACACACCCTCTCTCTTTCGGCACCCCACTGGTTACCTATTGCACATTGGTTTTTAAAGGGATACTACCACTGAATATTTTATTTCTCAGCTTTCACTGGCACACACGTTTGATGTGTTTAAGACTCTGTTTGGACTTTACACCATTATATTTTTTGTTGTTTTGGCAATACCATTCGAGATGTGATTTATGGACATATGCCACACACCTATGTGCACTGATGCGTTTTTTGCGTAATTTTTATATATATTTATTCTGTTTGGTTTGCACTTTTTTGCTCATTTGCACTATATTTTCGCACATGTCATTTTAGTATCTTATATGCATGTGGTATTTATCGTCTGGTCCTTGCTATGATACTGTTGTTTTTGTACACATATTTATGACCATATTTTAGTATTAATATGTTTTTACGGGCTGCACAGTGGCACATTAGCACTTTAGGTTTTATTTTGCACATGCCACAATAGCAGTATGTGTGTATGAGGACTATTTCTGTTGGTTCCCTGCACACATTGTGCTGCTATAGTCCTTGCACAGGGCTTATTTGAATATGGGTTAGTCATTTATTCACCATACACGTTTGGATTTTGTTACAAGATATTGTGCATGAGAGCTCATTACCCTTGAGTCCCACTCATTGGATTTACATTGCTATATGTCACCACATCTCTTCACCATACCAGACTAGCGCAGCACCTATTATTTATGCTTTGTACTGCCCATGGGCCCTGTTTGATCCCATTCGGTGTTTGCAGCTATCCACGTGTACCGTCTTTTTCCAAGGTAGCGCAGGAATAACATACATTTTTTTATATAGGGAGTGCACTTTTTGTCTTAAGGCGTGCCAGTGTCCATCACGTGAAGGTGGCCTATAACCCACATAGTAACTACTATGGCTCTGTGTCCTGTGATGTACTTCAAAGAAAAGGATTTTACCGGTAAGCTGTTATAAAAATTCTATTTTTATAAAATGAACTCATATTTCATTTGATTTACTGCTTGTGTTTCTTTTAGCTGTCTCCTCAGTTATCCAATGTCCTTTTATTTTAGGCCATTTTCTTCAATAGTGTAAACGTAATTTATTTGATACATGAGGTGACAATCTCTTCTTCAGCTAACTATTATGTTGTGGGTCTGCTACACACACACAATGTTTTTGTTGTTAATATATGTAATGCATTAATGATAAAAATAGTCATCCTTTTCAGCTCCATGAATTAATTGCTTTGCATCCCTAAATGGCCTGATTGGGGAAAATTTTAGAGCACTGTGGGGGTTATTTACTAAAGGAAAATCCACTTTGCACTACAAGTGCACTGAAAGTGCACTTGTAGTGCAAAGTGGATTTGCAAATACCCCCATTGTCACTGTAACTACACCAACTTACTCCGAAAACTGGTATTGAGCATTGAAATAAGAAGCCACACATTGTTGAGTATAAAACATTTTACTCCGTGCACATTCACATGTGCATTAAAAAAGTGTTTTTTAACAAACCAACATCTTTGGTGTATAACATGTATGTGTGACAGTATATAGCCTTTTTTTGGTTAAACAGGCATGTTTAAAACCATAAAACATACACATCCACAACTCAGGAACTTACAAAGTTCAACTTTGATCAATTTAAGGTAATATGTAACATTAGTATGTCAAAACTGTGTTGATTTTGCCTTTATCAGATGGGGTGATCTCACTCACCCCTGTAAAAGCCAAATTTTGAAGACGCACACAAATTGGGATTGGAAATGTGGATTTCCATCCTGATTCCATGCCTAATGTCAACATTTGCTAGTTCACATCATGGGGGATCAATGAATGTGTTTCGGGGGTGCAACCCCTTCCTCTCATCTACTTTAGTTGCGAGGAAGGGGTTACACCCACAAAACACAAACACTGATATCCCATGATGGGAGATAGCACATGTTGACACACTGTGTGCATCTTCAAAATTTGGCTTTCAAATTAGTTTAAAACTTTAGTAAAAATAAAAAATACAACAACAAACTGTTCAATTTTTGGGTGTTTTAGATTCTACCTAAAACATCAATGATGTTCTTCATTTTTTGTTGTACATCATTGATGTTTTCCTTGACCTTCTGTAAATCCCCATTGCACACCATTATCTCCCTGATGAAGATCTGTGCACTTGCACTGTTGAAATTAGTTTCTTCTTCCACAACATCCACATCACCTAAAAATAAAAAAAAACACACATTATGTCTTATAAATATGCAGGCATACATCTATTACCTGAAGCTGTGGTCTCAGACACTGACTTGTTGTGGTCACTATTTTGCCCACTTCATGAACCTCTCCTCCCTCCACATCTTCATGGTGTGTGGGGATTTTCCCTTTATCTGGAGTAGTGGGGTTCCTGGTGTCCTCAGATGTCCCAATTCTTTTCTCCCCTATGTGAATAATAAAAAAGGTATACTTAGCACACAAATATTTGAGGGAAGAGTTCCAAGCTGAAGACATGATTTTTTTCCCTTTCTTAAGGGTGGAATATTTACCTTTTTTGGTAAGGTATCACACATAGAGAGACCCCTAGTAACCACTGGAGCACCTGCGTGGGACACACTAAAAAGGGTGTTCTGGTGTCCCACACTAGTTCTCCTGTGTCCAGATGTGTAAACAGCTGCTGAGTGTCCTCTCCTTACACTGAATCAAGTTTGCATTTCATTCTAGTTACAAACCCATCTAGACAACAATGTACTAAACTTCTTTTAATACAAATAGGCATGAACAAATGTAGTTAACCTGCATCTGCCAAAAACATTGTATTAGTGGGCGAACGAACGATGTTCACTATAAACGATTACTGTGCCCATGAACCTGAAACTTGCCATTTTAAACTGTACAACAGTAAAGAAAAGCACATGGAGCAGCACTAAAGTACTAATAATAATAGGAACGCATGACAAATACTTACTTTTTTGCAGCACTCTTTTGATCCTTCTGTACTGATCCTGCTACCTCAATTTAAGGTCTGACCAGTGTTTCCTCAATTGCTCCTTGGATCGTTCTACCCCAAAATTCCTCTGCAGACTTCTCACAACTTTAGTCATGATCTTGGCCTTTCTCACATTTGGTTTTCTGTACGGTCCATGCTTCCCATCATTGTCGGCCCTTTTCAAGATGTCCACCATCTCCACCATCTCTACAAAGGACATATTTGAGGCCTTAAATCCCCTTCTGGATCGGGATGTTTCTGGCTCCAGGCTTTCGTCGTCCTCCTCATTGCTGCTATTCTCACGCACCTGTTGTCTCTCCTCCATGTGCTCTTCCACTGCGCCGAAAGAGAAGGGGCGGGGAATACACTATACAGATATAGAGTGGAGAAGGGAGCTGAGATTAGGAGTTGCAGTTAATGGCTGCCAGCAGTGCCTGACTTTCCAGGGGCTCCCAGGTAGGGAAGAAATTGCCTAATCTTTGGCTATTGGAAAAATACGTCCTTGGAATTTCCGGTTCGATGACCCATTCTGGTGACTATCGGAGGCTCGTTAGTTGAAGTGCACCCCATGAGTTCCAGTTCCTTGGACACCCTTCCATTGCCCATGTGAGGCTTACTGCTTGACTGACTCCATGTTATAAGACATTGGAGTCCACCCAATCTGGTAAGAGTACCCATCCTTCTTCATTTATTAATGCCAATCACTATTGATGTTGTTTTCTACCTACGGATCCATACTATACACCCTTGATGCAGTTTCCCACCTATGGACTCACATTATTTTTGGAAGTCCTTCTGGGACTTTTCACCGTTTACCTTTGAAGTATTTACCACAGAGTTGACACCAGTGGACTATTGATTTATATATGCTTTATTTCCAGGGTTAATATTCATGGACTTGACACATTGTTACACATTTTTTTACTTTAGAGCGCTGCATTTTCTCTTTGTTTTGGGGAATACACTAGAAAGAAGGTTGGGGTGGAGTTTCACGCATGCACAGTGTATATAATGCATAACACGCATGCGTCGTACGTACGATCGGTGAGCGGAGGAGGAAGTAGCGTAAGCACCGATTGTGCAAACGAAGGTACAATTTCAACTTGGTGCATCAGTGGATACATTTAATGACCATGTCTTCCTCCCAAACTTTATTGATAAGTACAGAGAGCTAACCTGTCTATGGCAAAAAAAACCCACCAATATTATAACAACAAACTAAATAGGAAGGCAGCGCTGGATCAACTGTTGGAATTAGTGAAGCCTGTGATTCCCACGGCAGACATCAACTATTTGAAGGCCAAAATTGGTGGCCTGAGGAGCACATATAATAGGGAGCGCAAAAAGGTCCAGGATACAATGAGAACAGGAGTAGCAGCAGATGACATTTATGTCCTCAGGCTCTGAGACTACGACAGACTGCGTTTTTTGTCAGACCAGAGTGAACCCAGGCCATCTCTCTCAACTCTTCCTTCCACACTTCCTTCCACTCTTCCTTCCACATCATATGAGGCTTCCGACGTACAACCTGGGCCTTCCACCCAGGAAGAAGATGTGGAGGAGCCCAGCTTGAGCCAGGTCTAGCATTGTTCAACATATTTCTAGTAAAAAAATAATGATGTTAACTAGATGTTATTATTAATCACTAATTTCTGATTTAACAAAGTGGTTTACATATCAATAGACAGTAGTAGCCAAAAATGATTGGGACAAGAATGTAAAATGCTGGGGTCAAAAGGATAGTCTTTTCTATTTGGTAACATTCAATTTGCAACAGTCATGAGCTCAAAAATGTGTGATTGATGACCAAAAAACTAAAACTATGTCCCATTTTCATACACAGGAAAGTCTCAGCCAGGAGGAGGCTGTGGAAAGTGGCAGCCAGGAGGTGGCCGTGGAAAGTGGCAGTCAGGAGGTGGCTTTAGAAAGTGGCAGCCAGGGGGTGGTCGTGCCCAGTACCCTGACCGAATCCCAGATTCCTCCCCTCCGCCTTCCAACAGAAAGGACCAGGAAGGCGAAGAACCTGGAGGAGTCAGCGACTTCTTTGATTTGGCAGGGCTACTGCGGTCCTCACAACCACCCCTAGTGTCCAGGAGGCCTTTGCGTGTATGACGGCCAGTAAAGTGCAAGTAATAGAGGAGGGCCAACGCCTCATCTGTGAGGAGGTAATATTTCAGGTCCTAAATAAGGGGGTGAGGGGCCAACTCACCAATAAAAGCCACGTCTATGAGTTGGACCATACTCCTCCACCACCTCCAGCAACACCCCCAACACCACAGCCTGGATTGAAGCGTGCAAGGAAGTCTTGAGTGTGATGGCCTGGGTTCGGTCTGGTCTGGCAAGAAACGCAGGCTGTTGTAAGACCACAGCCTCAGGACATATATGTCATCTGCTGCTGCTCCCGATCTCTCAGAGTCCTGGACCCTATTGTGCTCCCTATTAAATGGACTCCTCAGGGTACCAATTTGGCCTGTGAAATAATTGATGTCTGCCCTGGGGTACAAAGGCTTCACCAATTCCAACTGTTTCTCCAGCGTTGCTTTCCTCTTTATTTTGATAGGACCCCTTATAAATTTTTAATTTTTGTTTTGATAAATACTTGGCTATGTGTTTTACTTCAAAAAGGACAGTTTGTTTGTGAGTAGGCAGGTACATTAAAAAAAATACAATGTCAAATTAACAAGGGACACCAACACCAACCAACCTCTTTGAGGTTAAAAAATACAAGATAATAATGGTGTTGTGGTAACTTGACACACAAAACGACAAAAATTATTATGGAGATCACTATAAAAAAAAAGAAAAATTCTGGAGATCTTGAGAAAAAAAAAACAAACAAAAACAAAGATTATTCAGGATATCATGAGAAATAATAAGAAATCCGTTAGTCAGAACTGTGTGTGACTATCAGCAGCAAAGCAACTTCATTATTCTAGCATTATAAAGAAGAAGAGAATGCGCTGAATTGAAAGATTTAAAAATTTGCAGCGTGACGAATGTGCTATCTCCATTACGAACGCTAGTTTTACAAGACCGACCGCTTCCGTCTCGTACTAGATTCTGAGCATGCGTGGAATTTTGTGCGTCGGACTTGTGTACACACGCTCGGAATTTCCGACAACAAACTTTTTGAACAAAATTTGGGAACCTGTCGGAAAATCCGATCGTGTATACACGCCATTGGGATGCAAATCCTTGTCCTGTACTATTGGAATTTTGACTTCCCTGTAAACTCATTATGTTGGCATACAGTGCAGGACACAGGTCCCTCCCATCTATATCTTGATTACTTCTTGCATGCTAAAAAAAACCCCAAAAACCCTACATGATAAGGAATATACAGTAAGCACATCAAAATTCCCATTTTGTAACTTTTGTACATGTAAATAAAGCTGCATATCTTTCTAAGTACATCAGCTGATAACCTATGCACCTTCACTTTACTGACTGTCGACCCTCTAAAAATTGCTGCAGGACCCAACCAGGTGGTAGTTTGTTGTATGTAGTTTAAGTATGGATCCTCCATGTTTAGTGAGTGCATTTGTACCTTTTCTGAACTGCAAAAAATATGTATTCTCCATGAACAAGTGTTATTTAAAAAACAGCTGTAGCCTACAAGTGAAAATCGGTGGGCAGTTATTGCCTTTCGGGAAGCTTTTCAACTGTGATACAGCCAAAAAGTCCATTCAGCTCACTTTCAATTAAAGTACATCGTAGCCAAATTCAGAATGCTTTTCATTGTGTTGCCCTGGACTGCAGCCTCTTGTCTCATCTGAGGACTGCTTAGTAGTAAGGGAGGCTTTGCCTGTGCTTTCAGTGTTAGATTCAGGACAATTCAAAAAATATTCACACAAGCTGCTACAGAAATTTAGTGAGGAGGACAGACATACATGGGAAGAAGATTAATGCCACAGCTGTTTATGTCCCCTGTGAACATTTTTTTTTATCTCAAAGCAAGGTTTTATTGAAAAAGAAAAAAGGTACAATACATCTATAATTTGCATCAGAGCAATACAAGTTGTTATACAATCACACGTCTTTCTTCCATACATGGTACTACAAGTATATCTTGTACATGTGAACTGTTTGCATCTTCACTCTAAATTCCTTAAAAAAAAAAAAGAAAAACCATGGTACAAGTGCGCAGTGGGTTGTGCAACCTCTGTATAAAACAAATTCAGTTGTGTATATATAGCAACAGTTACATTATTCAATCCAATATCAGCTCCACCGGTGCTAGTCCTGATACGTTCAACCATGGATCCCAGAGCTTAGCAAATTTTGTCATACTACCCCTATGTTGGTAGCCCTGTAAACATTTTAATGTTAAATGTAAACATTTAATATGACTGAGCACCTGACGTGCTTGTTGCATGTTTCCATGGCCGACAGATCCCCACCTCAGCAGGAGGCTGTCTGTCTCCAGAGTGTTACCTCAACTGGACTGATAAGTAACTGTCACCCTTCCCTTGGTAGCAGGCTGCTCCCTGGGGTGGTGGGCTCTGTGTCATCTCCTTCTTTCCTTCCAGGCCTTGGTTATCTGTGCCCAGTCCCCCCGAGCTCCTCACTCCTGTTCACCTGTTGGGTGTCCTGGCCAGGGTAAGCTGGACTCCATCCAATGCGTGGATGGGTTCTGGGACCACTCTTCCGGCACATGGGGTTGTTTGTGTCTCCAGGGGCGCCCACCATGTTCTAGGCCAGCAGCGGCCATTTTGCCGGGGGCTGCTTGTGTTTGAGATGGGCATTTTGCCTGGGTCTATTCTTGTATCCATTTTGGTGGTGACTGTCTCAGAGGCCATTTTGGGGAGGACCTTCTCCTATGTAGTCTAGCCTGGTTTTGTTCAATGGACAGACATTTTGGCAGGGATAGTGGTGGCAGCCACTTGTGTAGCCATGTGGCAGTGGCTATTTTGCAGCCCTCTAGTGCAGGGACTCCCCTTCTGTAGTGTGGACATGGCTCAGAGCACTGCTTCAATGGCGGCCTTGGTCTGATTTTGTGGTTAGTCCTGCTGGGATCCCCCTACCTCTGTTGCAGTCTGTTGGGGGTGTTTTTTTTGTCTTCCTCTCCATGGGCTTTTTCCTGTCTAGTCTGAGAGGTGTGCCTACACATGGAGTCTCAGGTGCATGCTTCTCCTCCAGACCCCCACATGAAGGCAGCAGTGTCCTTGGGGTCCTCTATTCCCTTGGATGCACTGTCAGCGGTCCTTGAGTCCATTGACTCCTGTGTGTAAGTGCCATTCGGGAGCAAGGCAAGCAAAAACAACCTTCCGCCCACCCCTTCCCCCTCAGATTATTTCAAGCCAAAGTCTGGCTCAGGCACTGTGGGTTCCGCTTTTCTTACGGACCCAGAGGATGTGGTCCCCAATCCCTCTGATAATGAGAATGATTCCTCTGCCACAGTTGCTGCGCAAGAAAGAGCGCTGGTTTACTCACTCATTACCTCTGTGTGGGAAAGCTTGAAAATTGAGAATACCTCTGGGGCTGCCGAGGAGCTGGCTGTCCCCTTTAGTATTTAGAAGTTGGCATGTTCTGGTAAGGTTTTTCCTTACCCTGCCTCTTTTGACAAATTAGTTTACAAAGATTGGGAACATCTAAAGTGTCCTTTTGTGGTCTCAAAACATTTTTCAGTGCGTTATCCCTTTGAGCAGCCCCCTCTGAAGAAGAGGACCTCTCCTCCTTTTGCAGACCCTCCCATCTCTAGGTTAAACAAGGCAATACTGATCCCAGTGGAGGAGTCTCCTTCCTTCAAGGGTCCTGCAGACAAGCAGAATCAGTCACCCGTTCTATGTTTATGGTCTCTGCCTCGGCTCTTCGCCTGGTTTTGCCCACGGCCTTTGTGTCATAAATGCTCACTGAGTGGGCTAAGCTTTTATACCAAGGTCTGGGTTCTGTCCAAGCTCCGACGAATTCGGTGGCTTAAGTATTGGTCTGTGCACCAGACATCTTAGAAAGCCTTGGTCTATTAACCCTTCCAAGGTGAGCGGCTCTTTAGTGCAACCCTGGATGAAATCATTAAGAATCTTACAAGAGGAAAGTGTACTTTTCTCCCGCAGTCCAGGAAGGGGAAGAAGCTGTGCTGCAAGCAGGGTCCCTCCTTCTCTGCACACAATCGTTTTTTTCATTCACCAGGCTCCTCAGAAAAGTGATCCAAGCCTTTCAAGGCTCCTGGCCTCACAAGTCCCCTAAGCATGCGGACAAGCCTTCCTCGGCATGAAGGCTTGCCCCCACCTGTTTTTTTACGTCGGTTAGTGGATCTGTGAACTTCTCTCCTTTCTGAAAAATGGGTCCATGAACTGATTTTGTCAGGCTACAAAATATACATTTTTTCCCTATCTTCCAGACAAATTCTTTCCTTTCATTCTTCTCTCCCCATCTTGTTTGCAGGCTCTCTACTGGACAGCGCAGGATCTGTTTCTCCTGGGCATGATAGCCTCTGTTTCGAACCTGGAGAGGTTTTAGAAATTTTACTCTAATCTATTTAAAAAGAAAGAAGGGGTTTGTCCAATACTGGGTCTCAAGGCCCTAAATTGCTTTGTGAAAGTTCAGAAGTTCAGGATGGAATCCACTCTGTGGTGGCCTCCCATCATCAGGGGGATTTCCTGGCCTCCATAGACATCAAGGATGCGTACTTACACATTCCCATCTGTGCTGGGCACCAGGACTTCCTGCACTTTGCTGTAGGGAACATGCATTATCAAATTGGGGCTCCTCCCCTTTGATCTGGCTTCTGCTCCTCGGGTGTTTACAAATGTGCTGGCTTCAGTCCTAGAGTTATTGGAACAACAGGGAATTGCTGTGATAGACTGTCTGGATGGCAAGAAAAAATAAAAAAAACAATGTCACTGAAATCAGCAGCATACAAATGGAGGCAATGAATCCAATCCAGTAACTCAGTGGTTCTTAACCTCAGTCCTCAAGTACCCCCAACGTTCCATGTGTTCAGGTTTTCCTTTACTTTGCACAGCTGCTTTAAATCAATATCAATGACATGGTATCGATAAGAGCTATTTTATCTAAGTGAAGTTCCCAAAACATGGCCTGTTGAGGGTACTTGAGGACTGAGGTTGACAACCACAGCACTAACTCACTAAATAATGAATCAAGTAGCAAACTGGCAATATGAAAGCACATGATAAAGAACCTGAAAAAAATAACTACTCTATTTAATACAGATAGTTTGACTATAAAGGATAAATCTTTATTAGGACAATATGTAAATGTACATACCAACAAGAAAAAATATGGGAATCCTGCTGAGTGAATATTGTAGGACTCACCTAGAAGTACAAGGGGGGAGTGTAATCAGTAATACTGTAACAAAAAACAAAAAAACAGACAATACAACACTACCAATATGAGTAACCTAACACTTTTATTACAAAAATAAATGTATCAGCATGAACACCAAGCTGGCCCCCCTAATGATGACCAGAAATCCACTACCCCACCTAGCAATTAATTTCCCCTAGACCACCAATGACAGGTGAATGGAGGATACAACCCTACGAGGGAGCTGGGCCTATCCTCCCTAAACCCCCCTACAGACCTAAACCCTATAGAACACCTGTATAGCAAGGTCTATCTCACTGCTGATGGTGTCACACCTTAGGGCCACAATGGGTGAAAGGGGCACCTCACCACAGTGCTGGCAGAGCCCACCACAAGCTGGCACCCACCCGCAATAGCCCGTCAAAATTGTCAGTCATGTACCATAGTTAATAGGATGTAAAGTGCAGAATGGCATGTCCCAAAGAGCTACACCAAGCTGAGGATGACCACGGCTCCAAATATATCAGGCACTCATAGTCCATCCTGAAGCATCAGTAAGATGAAGCAGGCAGGTGTAAATGTAAAGGAACTCCATAATTAGAACACCAGCGAATAGCACAGTGTAGGGCATGCTAAAAGTCTAATAAAGACTGATGAATGGACTACCACATAGTGAATAACGCTATTGACATAAAAAGGATGGTCCCAAACCATTTAGGTAACTCTCCACCTGTATACAGTACTACCAATGAGCGGATAGCAATTACAAATGTCAGGTATAGTGGTGTCGATGGTACTCACGACCCTATGTCCATGCCATCATCCATGTGAGCTGGTCTGGATCTTCACTGGCTGCCATATGTAAAATTATTCAAAAAGTTATTCAAATCTACTGGCTAACACCTATGCAGAGAAAGCCTCCACCCAATACCTTAAAAAGCCATGACAACGTTGTCAGTGATAAAACCAAAAGCTTGATTGCAAGACAGCTACCTGGTCATCTGTGCACACCTTTACCAAGTTTTACAAAGTTTGTTTGGGCATTTTCAAATTTGTTTTGGCGTTGACTGTTTAAGGTTTCTTGTCCCTCTTCTTGGGGCTCTTGGGTGTTGTTGCATGCTCTTTCTCTGATAATCCACCCCTCATTCAGGTACTGGTTTGGGATGGTCAAGACTAAGGAAGAGCTGTCTGTAAAATCTATTTCTCTGAGTTAATTTAAGGATACAGCACCCATCCCTCTTTTTTTTATGCTGCTTTGTGATGAACTGCGCTGCCTATAACAGAGAGAGGGGGTTAACAACCAGCTAGGACTGCCCATAGGTGATACTATGTTCTTTTTTTCTGCCTAGTGTCCTACTCCTGAAGGTGGTGGTATAACCCTACGGTCAAGGCTTAGGAAGAGCTGTGTCCTTCAGTGAACTTAGAAAATTACATTTTTTACGGGGAAGAACAAAAAAATCCTGTTTTTCTCTTAAAGCAAGTATCCAGCTTTTTTTTGTACCAGGGACGGATAAGTGTGAACAGATCTCCACAAAGGGCAAAACTCACCTTTTACATTTATCAGGCAAATGTCCTCACTGGGAAATGTTCCCTTACCTCCTGTTACAGTAACATGACAGCTGTCAGTGAATTTCCCCAGAGTCACATAGCAGAAAAAATAGGATAAGAGGTCCTAACCCTTCCAGGCTATATTGATATTTGAAAAAAAAAAAAAATAGAAAGACTGTAGTTCAAGCATACTACCGTAAATGGAATAACACAATTTAAAAATTACATTTACATATTACATCAATCTATAGGAAAAAAGGTTTATATTTACCACTCGAGCCATGGTACAAGTGCCAGCTCTGAAGGACAGTCTGGCTAATTTATTTAGGGCTGGATTACACCAAATGTGGTGGGACTGCGTTGGGTGGCTATTTCAGCACAGTCCCACCATTTGGACAAGGCAAAATGCCTTGTCTCCTATGTGCCCAGTTCACACCACTGCATTGCAGTGGTGTGAACGGAAAACACCGGCCTTTAGAGTACACCCAATTCTCTCGTCGAGTCATGCCAGCCATGGACTTTACCCATGCAGGTACCCTGGGGCAGCTACTATTAGCATTAAATAGGAAAAGGACGTTCTGCCATGTTATGTTTATTATGTTGCACGTTGGTAAAAGTTGTTAACCATACAAAGCCTGGTCTGAAGTTACTCAAGGGGTGCACATGGGGTCCTGGTGCATATACGCAAGGATCTGAGTCTACCACAGCTCATAAAAGGTTCTAGTAACATCACAGCAACAAAAGGTTAACTGCAACCAGTCGTTGGTGTGGTACCTCCTAAGGTGACAGGTTTCTCTGGTAGCAAAGGGGTCTTGTGTTACAGCTCCCTCCCTAGCTGTCTGTCTCTGGGAGTGGATTAGCATTATGGCCTGATCACTGGGTATGGAAAAGCAAGAGTTAAGTGAGTATGTATGAGGAGGATTTAAATAATCTCTGTGTATCAGCTGAGACCCATCACTTCAATGAGTATATGTAAAGGTTTACAAAGAAAAATGTGAAGGCTGTTTTTCAGCCTCATTCACACGGGCATAATTATGCATACATCTGTACGACGGGCCATCTTTGCCTGCATGCAGAAATCTTGTGCATCTGCATGCAGGCAGTCCCATATATGTCTTTTGTGATGCAACAGGTGCACAGACACAGCTCCTGGTCCCAATTTGACAGCCACACTGGTGCGTGGCCCCGAATGCAGCCAGTGTGTGTATGGGGACATGCACCCCCTCCTGCATGACTATCAAATTGGGACCAGCGGTTGTGTCCGTGAAGGTGATGTGTCCCAATAGTCATGAATGGGTGATTATAATACCACGCTATGGAAAATCAAAACGTATGTACCAGTGTAGCTGCTGGCACACCACCTTTGTCTCCCCACCAGGGACATAAATATGGAGCAATATGTATGTAGCGCCCTCCTGGGTCTTCTGGGAGCAAGGAGGTACCTCCAGAGACAGGGAGCGAGCTAACATTCACCCCAGGGCTGAATCCATGGTTATAATGGGAAGTTAGAACAGAAATTGGGCGCCAGTGACTTTAGATATTTTTCTTTAATGAAGAACTTGAAAGTAGTAATAGGAGAGAGGGTTAGGGGAGGTTTCAGATACCATTTGCAGATCACTTACAGACTCCTAAATCCAAAGGTAAAACAGCTTTCTCTTTTAGCAGATCTTGAATACCTGGATAGGCCTCTCACACAGACCTAGCAGCCAGTAGAATTTCTGGTCAAGCCTCTCTCACAGACTTAGCAGCCAGTAGAATTCTTGGATAAGCCTCTCTCGCAGACTTAGCAGCCAGGAACTAGTTACCACGGTTTCGATTGTAGAATAGGATTCAGCTTCACAGTGTCAGAACCTTTGAGCCATCCGGCAATGCTGTAAGAGCAGTTTAGGTATAGGTGCGTCCTCCAAATAAGTCATCAAGCCCCCCTGAGAGACCAGCTATCCTCCTGGCTCTCTCCAGCAAGGGTCCTCCCCTGGATCTCCTCAGCTTGGCTCAGCTTCTTCCACACAGGCAAGACAGCCTAAGGACCACCGCAGGATCAGTAGGCCCCAGACAGGCTTCTAGGCCTACTTACAGAACTCACAGCGGCACATCCACAGGTCGGGAGGGCCCAGGGAGAGAAGAAAGAGAGCACATGGCCCTGCCCAATAAATACCCCTTTTCCAGAATGTACAGCAGCCAGGAACCTCCAACTGGGCTTTTCTGGAAAAAGAATAATCATCACATAGCTCAACCTTGCTGTAATTCTCATACTGGCCTGTGGCACCAGTGACACCTACTGGCAACAGTGAGAAATGTACAACTCAATTGATTTTAGAGCAGAACCAAATAGACTATACAATCAGTCTGAGCTGCTTACAGCTCAGCCATAAACTAAATTTACACTATAGCCCCAATTTTAGGGACAGGCAGCTACATGTATATTTGGTATGGCACTACAAACCACCTCTGTCTTATACCTTAAAATGTATATTCGATGTGGTGCTACAAAACACCTCCCTCTTTTACCTTAAAATGTGTACTACAATAATTATTGTGTGAAAAATTCTGTTTCTGCCTTAATGCATTTCACATACTTTCTCTATGTGCTATAAAGCACCTCCCACGTATCACATAAACAAAATGTCATACAATCACTGAAAAAATAATATAATATTAGAAAAAGTGTTTAAAAGTGCAGTCCTTTTTAAAGTGCTCTTGAAATAAAGTGCTGATTTCACACACTATGGTGTTTGTGACAGAATAACAATTCTGCCTCAGAAGATCAGGTAGTTCCTGCCTAATCTCTGTTTTCCAATTAAGCAGCTGATGAGGACTTCCATTGACATCTCTGTAAGGTTCTTCTGATTGAACCCTTATATACTGGGCTACATTATGGATTTTGCTACTACAGATGGTCCCTTCTACATCATGGCAACCCTGTCTGGTTTGGGTCTCCTGGTTTAGACACTGCTGGACAACATTCTAGTGTAAGGGAAGTCCTTGTTATGACAGGAAAAAGCATTTCCGAACCTGATTTTCAAGTGAGGGATATTGGAGGAAGGTTCTTGTAACACCCTGAGCTGTCTGCAGGCAGAGCACACTATTGTTCTGCTGCAAGCATCCACTGATAGTAACAGGGAATGCTTTAATAACTTGATGGGAGCTGTTCACCTGGAGTTAGGCCCTCTTCCCTGGTTGGTTCACAGGCTCATAAAGAAAGGTTCTCTGGTGCTCTTCCCTGTTTTGGATTTGATCAGGCAGGTATTCTTTGGTGTCCTGATAGGACTTATATTCTGGGTTCTACAAATTCTGCTGCTTTGTTGGATCTGGGGAGTCAGGAGCATTCTTAGTTCTGTGACTCTTAGAGCTTCGCAGAATTTCAGAAGGTTCCCTCTTGGAGGTTTGCCCCAGGAGTGCCCTTCCAATGCTGCTGTGAGTGTGTTAATCTTGGTCTTCAGCTCTATCAATATTTTAGTCCATCTCACCAAATAATAGGTAGGAATTCTAACTTAATTCCCTGTCTACCTATGTTGGGGTGCTATCCAGACTTCTTACACCCTTGTGGGTGGGGCCTACTTGACCTGTAGATGGGGACCAATGCCCAGGACCAGGCGGGCCACAGTCGTTCGAGAATCAGCATTAAGGTGACACCCCATATTATGAAGTTTCATGATCTCTGTTCCTGCAATATTCAACTCCTTCCCTCTCCCATATTTGCAGCTAGGTCCATAGGGTCTCCATGCCGCGGATTCAGTCCTGAATGCTGTGGGGGTACCAACTAACTGTTGCTAACCAGAGGACCTGTCATCCATGCCCAGTACCACTCTCCTGCCGGCTGGCTGCTGTAGCATTCCCACCCGCCCTAGTTACCCATAGCAGCCACATGTTAGACTTGACTTCCTGCCAACTCCTCTGTATAGATAACCCTTTCTTGGTGGCTCTCTATCTTCTCCATGTGTGTGTGTGTTACAAGCCGTGTTCTTTTGATACACCATGTACCTTCATGCACCCCTTTGGATAAACTTCAGACCTGGCATGGAACAGTTAATGAAACTTTACTAAAGCTTCTTTGCCAGTACAAGTAAATACAACACAGTCTACCACAGTTCTTCATGTGCAGTCCTAACACTAGTTAACTCAAGTAATTGTCTTTGCTGTGTCCTTGTCAGGGCTGGATTAACATAGGGGCTATTGGAGCTGCAGCTCCAGGCCCCTTCATTAATATCTGCCCAATACCCTGACACTAGTCTAGTCTGGTCTAGCCCAGGTGCCAGTCACAGGCTGCTACATTGTATTTTTAACAGGCAGTTGCACAGCTTCTGTGAACCCGCGCCACTCCTCCTCTAGGACCAACACACTTCCCTGTCAGGCGGAGTGATCTCCACCTGAGAGGAGTTTCCTAGTCCCAGCAGACATGACGTCATTCAGAGGCCAGCCCGGGAGGCTCGATGGGAGAGGAGTGCTGGCAGGACTGCAAGCAGCGAGGAACCACTGTAAAACAAGTGAGTAAAGCAATAACTAAGGGGCTGGGGCCCGGGCTGGTATTGGCTAATATTATTTCCTATCCTATGTTGTTTCAGGCTTCACCATAGATAACCCAATATTTTTGTAAAATATAAAAGCTGATGTTACACTGAGTACATAGATACCTAACATGCCATGCTTTAAAATTGCACAGGCTTGTGGAAGGGCAGCAAACGACGATACTTAAAAATCTCAATTGACTACACTTTAAAAATGTTTACAGGTTACCTGTTTAGAGTTACAGAGGAGGTCTAGCATTAGGATTATTGCTCTTGCTCTACCGTTTGCGGGGATACCTCACATGTATGGTTTGAATACCGTTTACATATACTTGCATGACTTACGTATACCTTCACTTCTGCGTGCGGGCACAGAGGGATGGGGCACTTTACATTTTTGTTTTTCTTATTTATTTTACTTTTTATTTTTACACTGTCCCTTTATTTTTATTCTTTTATCACTTTTATTCCTATTACAAGGGATGTAAACATCCCTTGTAATAGAAATAAGGATGACAGGTCCTCTTTATGGAGAGATCTGGGATCAAAAAGACCCCACATCTCTCATTTACCTTTAAAAGCAAATGATAAATACCGTTTTTTTTTAACTTTGCGTTAAAAAAAATAATTATTTTCTATGGCCCGGTAACTGGAAGTGAAATCATGACGTTGTTCCGGTCCTCCAAGGGCATAGAAACGAGTGGCAGCCATCTTGGCCTCACTCCTCTCCATACCCAGATACCACCAGCATCGGATCGCTCCCAGGCTTCACCGATCGGTCAAGTAAACCCGGGAAGGGGGGTACCCCTCCCGCCGCTTCTAAAATTGATCCTGCTGCGAATCCACTTGAGAAAAAATTTCCTGTAGTAAGAAAAGCTGCTGCCATAACCCTGGTATTTAACGTCAAACAAATGACATATTTTTACTATATGCAAGCGGTTAAAATATTTAATTTGTTTTAGCAAAAAATTGTTTGCGCTTTCATTTTATTTTTTTCCGTAAAAAGGCCAACCAAAATCCTAGCACCCGGCCCATGATGCCCTTAATCTGGCCCTGTTTCTTGTGTTCAGCCTGTTTTGATCTGAGTGCATTCCACGCATCTGGTATAACTTTTTATAAACGTTCCCATACATTCCTATATGCGCATAAACTGTACATACATCTATGCACAATGTCACCTCCATTTCTCCTGCTAGTTTCTGTTCTCCCAGGCTAAAGTCCCAGGCATGACTGACAGTAAATGCCACTCATCATGACACATCTGTGGGTGGAGGCAGAGGAAATGCTGAGAAATGGACATTTCCAGATCTTGTGTCACAAAGTACAGTGTTTCCTGCACCTGCAGTTATCTCTGTTGCTGAGTGGCTTCAAGCTCTACAGCATTAATTTGTTTTTTAACCACTTGCTTACTGGGCACTTATACCCCCTTCCTGTCCAGGCCAGTATTCGTCTTTCAGCACGCTCACACTTTGAATGACAATTGCACAGTCATGCAACACTGTACCCATATGAAAATTTTATCATTTTATTCCACACAAATAGAGTTTTCGTTTGATGGTATTTTTTTATTTTTTACTAATTTTGGAAAAAAAAAAGTTTTTCATAGTTTGTTAAAATTTTTTGCAAACAGGTAATTTTTCTTCTTCACTAAAGTTCGCTGATGAGGCGGCACTGATGGGTACTGATAGGCTGCACTGATGGGCACTGATGAGGTGGCACTGATAGGTGCCTGTGGCACTAATGGGCACTAATTAAGCACTGATCAGGAGGCACTGATGAGGCTGTACTGATGGTTGGCACTTATGAGCACTGTTAGGCAGTACTGATAGGTGGCACTGATAGACGTCACTGATGGGCACTGCAGGAACTGATTAGCGGAACTGGAGGGCACTGATTAGCAGCAATGGTGGGCACTAAGGGGACTCATGTTCCTCTAACAGAAGTCGGTTAATGGCTTTCTTCTTTTTTCATGCTGACAGCCGCTGATTGGTCGATCTGTGATCAGCTGAGTCCCAAGGACTTGGCGATCACAGAGCACACCCTGCGCATGCCCCAGGGGGTGCACGGGCAGCACTAGAATGGGAGGAGGTCCATGTACACCCTCCAGGCGTTTCAAGCCCGCGCTGTAGCTGTCTTTTGGCTATAGCGTGGGCACCAAGTAGGTAAGGAGACTCTGTCACCACATTTTACATTCTAATTAATGTGAAGAATGACAAATAACAATAAAATCAATTATAAAATAAGATAATATGTGGCGCTATTCTACCCTCCTGTACCACCCTCCTGTATCACTTTATTAATACATTTAGATAGAAACTGGAATCCTTCCCAGATACCTTTTTTTGTTGGAAGGTGTATTGCCACACACCTGTTACCTGTAGTAGAAGAACTTTAGATATACTGATTGGTATATTAGTAGTGTATTTGTTCTCTGCAGGGTGGTACAGGAGGGTAGAATAGCGCCACATATTATCTTATTTTATCATTTATGCACTAGGGTGTTCAGTACACCCATTTATGTCGGCAGCTTTTTTATCTGGTACCGTATTTTAGATTTAGGTCTTTTATTTTATATATATATGAGGTTGTGGTCTTGCGCATTAGTTCCTGTATCTTTGTAATAAAATCAATTACTATATAGACTCTTTGTACTCTTTGTTCGAAACCTACTTGGAGGTGTTGAATATGAATCCGCACTTTCCCTCAAACATGCTGTCCTCTATCTGTTGCTGTAGGGGTACCCGTATGTAGGCAGGTGCAACCTGGCCTCTATTCAGTAGGTGGTGCCAATGGAGTGGGATCTTAATGCCCCGTACACACGGTCGGATTTTCCGATGGAAAATGTCCGATCGGAGAGTGTTGTCGGAAATTCCGACCGTGTGTGGGCTCCATCGGACATTTTCCATTGGATTTTCCGACACACAAAGTTGGAGAGCAGGAGATAAAATTTTCCGACAACAAAATCCGTTGTCGGAAATTCCAATCGTGTGTACACAAATCCGACGGACAAAGTGCCATGCATGCTCAGAATAAATAAAGAGATGAAAGCTATTGGCTACTGCCCCGTTTATAGTCCCGACGTACGTGTTTTACGTCACCGCGTTCAGAACGATCGGATTTTCCGACAACTTTGTGTGACCGTGTGTATGCAAGACAAGTTTGAGCCAACATCCGTCAGAAAAAATCCTAGGATTTTGTTGTCGGAATGTCCGAACAAAGTCCGACCGTGTGTACGCCCTATTAGAGGAAAATTGTTCCTTGAGATATCTAGTAGTTGTCACAGGGGATGCAGATGTATGATTGGACGCTGCAACTTCTGATGACCTCTGGCAGCCATCTTGGTATGAGACTCTAAATTATGATGACCACACCATTCGGGTGTGCCTGGAGTGAGTGGATAGGTGAGGGGCAGAGACCCCATTTGTCAGGGAGAGTTATTAGTGCAAGGAGAGGTTCCAGAGTAGGGTCAGTGCAGGTACACCTCTTGTTCTCCACAGCCATTCTGATACCCAGATCGGAGGTCGCTACCTTATTCTACAGTTCATGAACCTTCTAGCAGAAGCTGTTCTATGGTAAAACAGGCTAAGCCTGGAACACTGCCACTCTGCAATATTGTGCCATTACTAAATGATATAAGAGCTGCAATTCTGTGCCATTGCCAAGTAATATATTGCTGCAATACTGTACCATTACTAAATACAAAACTGCTGCAATACTTTGCCTTTTCTAAGTGTTATATTACAACTGCATTTATTATTTATTATTTATTTCAGGTACTTATATAGCGCTGTCAATTTACGCAGCGCTTTACATATACATTGTACATTCACATCAGTCCCTACCCTAAAGGAGCTTACAATCTAAGGTCCCTAACTCACATTCATACATACTTGGGACAATTTAACAGGATCCAATTAACCTACCAGCATGTCTTTGGAGTGTGGGAGAAAACCGAAGTACCTGGAGGAAACACACGCAGGCACAGGGAGAACGTGCAAACTCCAGGCAGGTAGTGTCATGGTTGGGATTTGAACCAGCGACCCTTCTTACTGCTAGGCAAAACTGCTATCCACTACACCACTGTGCCGCCCAAGCATGAGCATACTACAGCTTGATTCTTGAATGACAGTACCTATAGCACTATCTGCATATACCCTTGTTAATCTTAAAGTGGATGTAAACCCGATTCATGAAATTTGAGCTGGGCACATATATCTGCAGTGTTTTCTTATCTCTCGCCAAAGCACTATGTCCCATAGCTGTCTGTTGCTCCGTAGCTCTGTTATCAGCCTGATAACTTCTGACACGTTCTCCGAGAAGGGAGATAGAAGTGTGTGTTGTGGGAGGTTGCTATTAATAGATTAGCAGTCAGCTTGCCGTCTAAGAGCAGAGCTGTGCACATTCCTTTCTTCCTTTGCCAATGAGGAGAGAGGGTGTGTGCCTTTCCTCCAATCAGCTGTCTTGGCTGTATGCCCAGGCTTCATTGCAGTGCTAACCAGGAAGAGAAAAACTTTAACACAAAGAGCACTTTCTAAAGGATATATACAGATGAAGACAGCAGATTTACATGTAAAACTTATGTAGGGAGATTTGTTTTATCCCTGTGTATCATCTGAGGTTGTTCACTTCATTGGGTATATGTGAGGGTTTACTTCCACTTTAATATACAAGATATAATACAACATCCTGGACTGTGTGTGTGTTATCTCTCCCAAGCTGGGTACCCAGCCCTAGGCCCCACATAGACATACAGTACCTCATAGATTAGCAAAGTAACGCATGATTGTTATACTCTCTGTGGAACCAGCCTAAGGGCTTAATCCTCCGCATTGTGTAAAAAGGCAGTTTGATCCTGTCTTCTCTGATCCCCCCCTTCCTTCTTTTACTGTCCCAAATCCATCTGCTGACAGTACAGAGACTTGGAGACACTTGTCATAAGCTCAGTTTGGTGTGTATTGCTAGAGAGTTATTTTTTTGGGGGGAGGGTGCATGTGATCAGCACATGGACAATCAGCACTGTCCAGACAGAAAGTCAGGGGTCATGCAGCCTAATAGGACAGTCAGAGGAGAATGAAAACTCCTCCTACAAGCTTTACCAGTGCTCGGCCGGACACTGATAGAAGTCACAAGACTGCTATATACTGCTGATTAGAAAGGTATTTTTCAGTTTATATTTACTAAAATAATTACATTTCCTTGTACTGTGGGAGACCAAATATAGTAAATGGAGGGTCTGAGGTTTAGTAGCACTTTAAAGTCACACAGGATATTGGCCCTGAGAGCAATCTCTTCTTTAAAATAAAAACTTGCTGGAATCGGTCATATAAGTTATATCATATTTCTTATTATGTTACCTCATATCTCTCTGTCTCTCTCTCATTCTCCCTATGCAGCTGCCTGGTTGTCTACAAGCAACCTCACATTATTTTATTTGTCTGTTGACATCAATTACCATGTAACTACAAACGTTACTATCTCAACAGGCACTGACTTAGTTGGGAGCCCCCTCCTGAGTAGGGATGTACTTGGGTATAGCTCAAACTTCGGTTCTCCCAGAATGGAAGCTGATATTCTATCTTGGCCACTGCTGCCCAATCAGCTGCAGCCAGAGCATTCCTTGCCCGCAGCTGCACAGACAAAGGAGCCAGAATGCCTGAGACATAATTGACCATAATGTCATCCCATCTCCTGAGCTGCTTGCCATGAGCTGTTAGGGCAGCAGTGTGTGAAGGATCAATAAGCAAATCCTGCTGGGTGCCGCTGGCATAAACAAGATAGTGGCACCCAGCAACATTTTGCCAATGTTTGGGATATGAATTTAGCAGATACTTAAAGTAACACAACTATTATAATTATAAACACAACTATTATAAATGAATACACTGTAGAGGTCTGGATTTAGGGTGATGACAGTTATTGGCACACTCAATAGATTGTAGTGCAAGCTTTCAAGGCATGCTGGCATCTTGTTTTAACTGATCTTCATTAACGATTCAATAATAATAAGTAAGTATAGAAAAAAGGCGATAAAACTGCGCTATAGACCAAAATAAACAATAAATCGTTGAAAAGCTGCAATCCTGACAATAAACATCAATTGTGGAGAAAACATAAAAAATAAAAGGAATTGCGCTAGTACATGTGCAAAATATCATAAAAAATATATATATGTATTGCTAAATGCAAAATAAAATAAAAGTGAATGTGAATGACAATTGATAATAATCCACTTTAATGTCCCAATAAAGTAAGAGCTCAATATAGTATGTAAAGAACTCCAATTCGGGAACTCCAACACAGGAAATCCAAATGATAATTCAATCAGTGACAGCAAAGGAGGGTCCACCACCAGGGATAGAAGGGGTTGCTCCTTACTGGATGGCCATGACCCCCCACTACAGAGGATCACAGCAGTGTAACATCTTATCTGCCTGCTGTGATCCTCTGTAGTGGGGGGTCATGGCCATCCGGTAAGGAGCAACCCCTTCTATCCCTGGTGGTGGACCCTCCTTTGCTGTCACTGATTGAATTATCATTTGGATTTCCTGTGTTTGCACTTTTTGGGCGAATTGGAGTTCTTTACATACTATATTGAGCTCTTACTTTATTGGGACATTAAAGTGGATTATTATCAATTGTCATTCACATTCACTTTTATTTTATTTTGCACTTAGCAATACATATATATATTTTTTATGATATTTTGCACATGTACTAGCGCAATTCCTTTTATTTTTTATAATAATAATAAGTGGCTGATAATAAAAGAGGACAGGGTCTCTTTAAACATTGAGGGAAACATAGCATCTTTCAGCTACACATTAATAGCTTAAATGTTCCATATATTTATACTAATGCCGTGTACACACGAGCGGACTTTACGGCAGACTTGGTCCGGCGTACTGGATTTCGTCGGACAATTCGATCGAGTGTGGGCTCCAGCGGACTTTGTTTGCTCCAAAGTTGGACGGACTTAGATTTGAAACATGTTTTAAATCTATCCGACTGACTCTTCTTTCTAGCGGACAAACCGGTCGTCTGTGTGCTAGTCCGACGAACTCAAACTGACGCATGCTCTGAAGCAATTACAAGACAGAAGCGCTCGGTCTGGTAAAACTAGCCTTCGTATTGAAGCTAGCACATTCCTCTTCTGTGATCTTTTAATACAGCGCTTTTTTTTTTATTTATAATGCGAGAGGAATGAAGTTGTTTTTCTGCTTTATATTCACACAGAGTTCTCACAAACTACTTTCTTCATGATTTATCCTCATGCCATGACTAATATGGTATTTTTAAAAAGCCAGATCTCCATAAATAAAGTTTTAAATTAGATTTTGGACTCATCTTTATTTTTTTTATTGATTTCAACACTTATCTATTTTACAATGTTTGCTAAATTATACCAACGTTTTTTTTTATTGTTTTTTTCAGGATTTTCTAGTTACCACAATAACCTTAATATTTTATGTTGTTTTAATGAGCCTTAATGAGGTTGGTGTCCCTTGTTAATTAGACATAGGGGGGTGTATTTTCCAAAGGCAAATTCATTTTTCACTACAAGTGCAAATTCTACCTGGAATTGCACAGAAAGAGCATTCTGAAGTGCCTTCGCTGTGGATCTGAGGGGCACATGCAAGGAACCCCCCCCCCCCAAAAAAAAAACCTTTTTATTGCACATGATTGTATGATAAAATCAGCAGAGCTTCCCCTCATTTCAGCTCTTCCCCTCAGATTTACAGCGACTGCACTTCCAACAAGTCCACTTGCTGTGCAATTTATAAAGTGAACTTTTCACTAGTACTTTTCACTTGATTTTAGAAATGATTTAGCCTTTTGGCAAAAACACACATAGAGGTTGATTTACTAAAGAGAAAAAGACTGTGCACTTTGCAAATTGCAGTTGCCCTCTGCAAGAGCAGTTGCTCCAGAGCTTAGTAAATGAGCAGAAGCTCTGCTGACTTCCATCATCCAATCATGTGCAAGCAAAAATGCTGTTTTTAGAATTTTCCTTGCACAGGATTGGGTACTCTTTGCAAAGTCAAGCCTTACCTCATTTCCGAAGTTCTGGAGCAATTGCACTTGCAGAGGGCAACTGCCCTCTGCAAAGTGCACAGTCTATTTGCTTTTATTAAATCAACCCCATAGTCTTTTTCACCTGTACCTGCCTACTCCCAAACAAAATGGCGTTTTTGAATCAAAACACATAGTCAATAATGTAAGGTAACATAAAAAATCCATTTATTTTGGTCAACAAAAAAAATTAGGAAGCCAACACTGGAGACACTTTTAGAATCTGTGAAGCCTTTCATCCCCCAGGACACACATCAAGTTTTAGGACAAGAAAATTGGTATCTTGCGACTATAGGGAGCACAGGGAGCACAGTCAGACCAGACAGAAACCAGGCAATCACTTTCGACTCTTCCGTGGAGCCTTCCCTCCACGCTTCTCTGCAGCCTTCCTCGGAGGTTGGGCCTCTGGTGGTGTACTTGGGGCAGGAGGAGGAGGAGGAGGAGTGGCTTCATCTGCCAGATACGTGGTAGCAGTAAGCTCCCCTCTCAAGCCCTTCTGATATGCCTGAAAAATCAAACCCTCACAGAGGAGGCGTTGGCCCTTTTCCAACTCCAGCAATCTGCTGGCTATATAGGTGCCATACGCCTCCTCTGCATTGGGTGGTGTACTCAGGATTTGGCTTGCTTCCCGTATGAGGGCTAGGGATTCCTGCATAGTTTGTGTCATTCTCCTGGGCCTTTGGTGGAGAATGCGGAGGGGAGGCACCTGACACTCCGTGCAGCTTCTACTTGGCCCAGCCACAGCCTCCTCCTCTCTCCCACTGGGCAAGGCCTCCTCCTCTCTCCCACTGGGCAAGGCCTCCTCCTCTCTCCCACTGGTCAAGGCCTCCTCCTGGCTGAGGTCATCCTGTGTCAAAAAAAGGGACATAGTTGTAATTTTGTGTTACGCAATCACACACAATTATCAGCTCATGACTTGCAAATATAATTCTCAACAAATAGTAAAGGCTATCTATTTGACACCACCATTATTTCAGGTGATCAACAATATCTGAAGTTAAGTATATTTTTGGCCACTACTGTCTAGTGATATGTCTACATATTAATATTTGTGATGAAGTCATTTTTTATGAAGCACTTAAAAATGTAACACGTTAACATCATTAATAACATTGACACAATCAAAATTCCACAAAAAGGATACCTGGCTGAAGCTGGGTGCATCCACTTCATCAATGATTAAAAGGCCCAGTTCTTCCTGGGACTCCTCAGCTGGGGTGGAGGTGGATGGAAGGCTGGAGGGAAGAGTGGGGGGAAGGCTGGAGGGAAGGGTGGGGGGAAGGGTGGGGGGAAGGGTTGAAAGTGATTGCCTGGCTTCTGTCTGGTCATCCAGGAATCGCATTTTGTGGTAGTACCACAACTTGGGTACATAAACTTGGTCAGCTGCTGCCCCGGATCTGAGCGACTCCTGGATTATATTGTGTTTCCGCTTATACGTGTTTCGCAAGATACCAATTTTCTTGTCCACAAACTTGAGGCCTGCCTGGGGGACTCGAGTCTTCACAAATTCTAAAAGTGTGCCCAGTGTTGCCTTCCTTACATCTCTATTGTAATATAGTGGGTGTTTGACCTCCCACAGGTTTTTCTTTTCCTGATATAGCTCAATAAATTGGGACAAAAAATCTACCTCTTTAAAGGGATTCATTGTTTCTGAAGACAAGACACAAGATCCAAACTAATGTCAGTCACAAATCACAGGATTATTTGTGTTTGGAATCTAGGGGACACATACATACACACACACACAAACACACACACCCCAAACAAATTCACCAAACACACACACCCCCACTTTAATCTTACCTTAGTTTCTGACACTCGCTACTTCTGCACGGACATACGTAGGCCATCGTAATAGCTTTATATACACTGCGCATGTGTCATGCTCCGCCTGCGCCGCCCGCCCCTGACGTTCTTTAGTACGATTTGTCCCCGCCCCTTCACTCTTCGTTGCGCAGTGGGAGTGTATAGCTAAAGATGGCGGAGAGAATCAGTGGAAGTAGCGCAGAGGAAAGCCCGTAGCCACAACCATCCACATCCCGGAGGAGATATAAGGCCACCAACATGGCTTTTGAAGAGATGGTGGTGATGGTGTCCATATTGAGAAGGGAGGACTACGATGGCAAAAAAGGACCGTACACACGACCAAATATGCGTAAGGACAAAATAATGTCCTCAATTGTCACCGCTCTAGAAGCAAAATTTGGCACGAAACGGTCGAAAGAACAATTGCGGAAGCGGTGGTCTGATATCAAAAGTCGGGAGCCAGAACAATATTGGCGAATAAAGAAGCTGCTTAGAAAAAGTAAGTACTTGTGTTTTCATATTGAGATACTTAACTTGCATGCTGATCTATATTTTTTTACTTTATCCAGCATCGTTCGTAAAGACCGTTCTTTGTAAAATACATATGATAATTTCGAAAATGACGACATACATTTATGTCTTGATAATTTTTCGTATTCACACAATTTGTTGATGTGGTATAGATGTGTTTGAAAATATAATGCTTCTTCAAAAATGAATCAGTGTAATGTAAGGACAGGACACAGCAGCTGGTTCCACATCTGGACTCACGAGCACTATAGTGTACTATGTGACCATAACTAAATTTTTGAGGGGTCATACACATAGGAGATAATTGAGGTGTCTGCATCTGTGAAACTTGCCTGAAAATGTGCATTGTTTATAATTGTTGTTCAGAGGGAATGTTCATCCTGTCTTCTAAATTTTTGAGTACAAAAAAAGGCAATTGTCTACAACTCCTAACCAACATTTCATATTATTTTTTAAAATCTAAAATATCACTGTGTTTTAACTATACCTTTTATTGAATTATCATAGGGGAGAAAAGACTCAGACAACAGTCCAAGGATCCCAGGACCCCCCCAAGTCACCAGCCTGAGGCTGAAGATACCCCAAGCCCCAGCCCAAGAACACGCCCACCCGACGACCTGGAGGAAGGAGAGGTGGAGGAAGTGTGCGAGGTTTCAACCCCACCAAGTGAGTGACTGACACCCCAGCTTAAGGTAATGTATTTTGGCGTGCATATTTTAACCCTTGTTTTTATTCACTCATTTTAGGTGAGCTTCTGGTTGTGGAAGGCCAAGCGGCAGAGCCATTCACCACAGACAGTGCCCAAAGACTGATTGGCCAGATAATGCTGTGGAATGGCCAAATTGATAAAATGCATGACCAAATTCACAGCATGCAACTTCGCCTGGACTCCATGCAACAGGAAATGAAGAACATGATTGATGTTTTGGGCAGAATATAATAACTTTTTTGCTAAAAACATCAATCATGTTCTTCATTTCCTTGTGAAGTTTGTTTGTTCTTGAAATTTTTGGTTATTTTTTTTTGGGATCCCAAAAATATTTTTGGGATGCACACGGTGTGTCATCATGTGCTATCTTCCATCATGGGTTCTCAATGTACTTGTTTTGTGTTTGCAACCCCTTCATCCTCAAAATTATTTAGTGGTGATAGGAACAAAGGGATTGCACACACAAAACACGTACATTGCTCACCCATGATGGGAGATAGCACATGTTGACTTGGCCCTTTTGTAATGCTCTATTTTGAGCATATTAAAAATTAACTATTTACAAGGGTGACATCAAATGCACCGTTCTGAAAATGTTGAACTTTGTAAGTTCTTTAATTTCTTGGTATGTTTTTCAAAACACTGTTGTGAATGTTAAGATTTTAAACAAGGTCTATTTTTGTAAAAATATGCCTTTAATAACGTTAAAACAAAATAAATATTTTTACCCAAAAAAAATATATTCTAAAAAAAAAAAAAAGTTTAAAAAAATGCACCTTTCAATGTGCACACAGTAAAATGTTTTTACTACTACAATGTGTGTGGCTGATTATTTCTCAATAATATATATTTTTTTTTTGTGTGGTTACAGTGGCAAAGGGCCTGATTAACTAAAGGTAAATGCACTTGCCACCACTACAAGTGCACTAGGAGACAGACCAAACTAAATGCAAAGAAGAATAAAAACAAGATAATTAAAATAATTCACATATCGCTCACGCACTTGATGTGCGGTTCAGGGGGCCAAGCCAATACGGCCAATTTCTAGGCCTGTCATTGTTTGATGTTGTACCAGTCCGGCCTCAGGCCCAACAGAAGAAATATATGTGGCAGAATGTCTCCGTAAAAAGTTATGTAGGATGCAGCAAGCAAGTATGACGTAATTTAGTTTATAGTCCGCTAGATTTATTGCTGAAAGGAATAAACGGAACCAGCTGGCCAGAATCCCAAAGGCATTCTCCACAACTCTTCTTGCTCTGGCCAGCCGGTAATTAAATACCCTCTTCTCAGGGGTGAGTGTCCTTTGGGGGAACAGCCTCATCAAGTGCTCACCGAGAGGAAACGCTTCATCAGCGATAAAAACTGAGGGGAGTCCATCAACATTCTGGTCATCAGGTGGCAATCCCAGGCCACCAGTCTGGAGACGCTGGCACAGCTCGGTCTGTGCAAAGACTCCTCCATCAGACATCCGGCCATTCTTCCCCACATCCACAAACAGAAAGTCCAAATGTGCCGAGACCACCGCCATCAAAACTACACTATGGAACCCCTTATAGTTGTAGAAATAAGACCCCGAATGTGGTGGTGGCACAATACGGACATGCTTCCCCTCAATCGCCCCGACACAGTTGGGAATGTCCCAACGGTCAGCGAACTGGGAGGCCACAGTCTGCCATTCATGTGTACTGGATGGAAACTGTGGAGTGAAAAAAAATACAAACATTAAGATAAGGACTTTTAAACATAACTTGGATATCAGATTACACAAAAACATTCGTGAACAACAGCAGTCAAACATTATTAATATGTGTGTGTGTAATTTAAATTGTAAAAAACATAAGGCCCACTTATAAGATTAATCACCCCCTCTGATGGCCCATTGATCCATTTGAATGTGGGGGGAGGGGTTCTCATTAGGTTAACAAACACACCTGACTGTTTTAAACATTTGTGGGGTGGGGGAGGGGTTCTAATTAGGTTAACATACACACCTGACTGTTTTAAACATTTGTGGGGTGGGGGAGGGGTTCTCATTAGGGCCCAAAACACACCTGACTGTTTTAAACATTTGTGGGGTGGGGGAGGGGCAAACAAGACAATGGAGCAGACAATATACATTGTTCAAGGGACTATAGGCTAGAGATATAAATGGACCCAGGATTGCATGGTGGGGAGGTTATTGAAGGTAAATATGCATGTAGGGCAATAAATAATTAATGTCCAAAAACAGGCATGCATAAAGATAAAGGGGACATTCACAGCATATTGAAAGCATGGTAATTAGGTAAGGAGGACATTTATACAATACATTAGCAAACATTAAATACATATCATGTAATGTTAAAGTAGAAAACTTACCTTCATATAGTCCTTCTGCAGGACCTGAATGATGGCAGAACAAGTCTCTGGGATTATGATCCCTAGAGCCTGGGGGGAGATGCCTGTCGAGAACTTCAAGTCCTGAAGACTTCTCCCAGTCGCCAAGTAAAATAACGTGGCAACTAGCCTCTGCTCTGCACTGATGGCTTGCCTCATGCAGGTATCCTGCCTGCTGATATAGGGGGTCAGCATAGCCAGCAGACAATCAAAAACGGGGTCCATCATCCGGAGATAATTCCTGAAATCCTCAGGATTATTCTCACGGATCTCACGGCAAAGGCATGTGCGAGAATTGGTCACGCTGGCGCAATCAATTCTTCATCCATGAACTCCTCCTCGCTATGCTCATGGACTGGACTCGGGTCAAAGTATTAACCCCGACACCAAGTCCCCACGCAGCACGAACTCGAGAACGAGTACTTCCACGCGACATAGCTTCAAAACGGTCGGCTGGTCAAACAAACAAACTTATAACAAACGCACTGAAGAACAGCAAGGCCTATGAAGAACGACCTGAAAATCAGGAACGAGCGGACCAGAACGGCCTCCAAGGCAGGTTACGAACTGACCAACACGCACTGAAAAGCAGATACAAACCTCACAAGCACAAACGGAACCGCAGAAAACGATTGAAATAAGCTGAAGTGTGAAAAGCGCAAATCGTCTTTAACCAAACTTCTACTAACATGAGATAAACACGAGATTAGCAGAAGGAGCCCAAAGGGTGCCGTAGTGGGGCTTGAACTTCCTTTTTATAGTCCCGTCGTATGTGCTGTACGTCACCGTGTTCCAAACCAGCGGACTTTTGCAGTGATCGTGTGTGGCCAAGTCCGTCCCTTTTTAAGTTCGGCGCAAGGAGCCGACAAAGTCCGGCGAAAAGTCAGCCGAGCAAAGTCTGCCATAAAGTCTGCTCGTGTGTACACGGCATAACTTGTTTGCTTGATGTTAAAAATCAGGCATGTTTAAATACATTCAGTTCATAGGCTAGCTGGATTATGAACCTTAATGACATGCAGAAAGTTAGTAAATAACTGAGCAATGAAATAAGTCTCAACTAAATAATACATTGAGTAATTAAATGGCTAAAAGCTAGATCAGCCCAGATGGAGAGGAAAAACAGATGTTCTGCTGTTTAATTAATAAACGACTTTCTGATTAGTTTCACAAGAATGGGTTTGAGACTTTCTGTGGCTATGGCACTGACTGAAGGATGGCTCCTACTTCAAAAATATGGTTTTCAGTATCTGTTAGGCAGCTCTCATCTGAAGCATGAAATATTATAGCATGAATTACTTGTTCTCATATAAATCATAAAGCTGTGAAGTTGAGCTCCGGACACTTTTTTTTCTTTAGTTTGTGATAGGGTCAGGGCCACAATAAAAAGAGCACCAGGGACAGTTGCCCTGGGCTCACCAGTCAAAGGGAGGCCAACCAGCCACTACCAGAAACACTACTGTGTGCTTTGTATCAGTGGCACAGTTATCATGAGATTAGAGATGAGCTGAGTTTGGAGTTCGGTTTGAGGTGAATTTGCAGAGCACGACTATCGTTCAGGTGCTTAATCCAAACTTCATGGGGGGAAAGTAATACAAACTGTGACCTGGATAAGAAAACACAAATTCCTACACTGCCAAGTTTGTATATGGGAAGCAACTCCAAAAGTGACTTGGCCCAGGTCTTACCAATCAGCTTAAAGTATAACAGAGACAACTAGAGTACAAAAAGGGCAGCCAGAATGGATAGTAAAAACCCCTGAAGGCTCTGCTACCTTAAGTGACTTTGTTAGGTCCAAGTCTGCCTGTAGGGTTTCACTATTATAGTATAGTAGATATTGACAAAGTCCATGTCAGCACTAAGAGGAGGAATAGTCTCCAAATTTTTTTTTTTCTGCCGGCTTTGTTGGGGCCCCTCAGATGTTGCACTTATAGTGATGCAGAACGGCTTCTAGGTACTCCCAATTTGAGAGGGTGGGAGAGCTCTGGTAGTAATACCTTGGAAAAAAAAAAGGGTTTAACGGTAATGACAGGACAAGCAACAAGTCCAGGGAGAAGGTGAGTAGGTCTGAGTTAATAGGGCAATCCTGAACAAGTGATATGGCACTGTTCCGTGGTGTATTGAAGAAGTGTGGCAATGTCTAAGGAACTAGAGGACAACCTTTACGCTTACAATTGTGTAGTGTGTTTAACGGGCTGACAGCCTTCTTATTAACCCTGTTCATCAGCTATAAATGCAGACGGCTGAGGGGCCCCCTCATGGATCGATGGCTTGAAATCCGGCAAACACAGTCTGTATGACTGAAGATGTAGAAGGAGACTGGCGAACCTGCTCAATATGGCTAAAGAAGTAGAAGGAGACTGGTAAACCTGTTCTGTATGGCTGAAGAGACTGCTGCTAGGCTGCACTTGAAGGTGACTTGCTGGACGTTTGGTTCTTTTCTCGCTCTGGCATCAAGTGCCCCGAGCCTCTTTGAGCAACTCACTGAATTTCTCTCCACTCCTCCTTCCTGGCTGCATAGCTCCCCGGGGACTGTAGTTTCCTTGCCAATGTGATGCAGTGCAGCTTGTACTTAGTGAAACTATATGTCCCTCAGTGCTTATCTTAGCAACCCTTCCCCTTCATAGTCCGATATTGACCAATCAGGGAAGCACATAAGAGGACAACAGAGGCCTAGTCAACAGGCTTGCTGGGACTTCTTGTCCCACAATGATAATTCTGTAAAGTTTATCTTTGCCTTGTTTTCACCAGAGGGACCCTTAAGGCCAGCCCCTGGCTACACATGGACTACCTCAGTTTCCTATTGCTTGCTGTACATTTTACTGCATGGTAGCCAGGTTTGCGCAGATAGACTGTTCTGGCATGTTACTACTACTTATGCCACTACTGCTCCTGCTAAGATAAAAGCGTCCTCCGTTAGCAACCTGGTTCTTTTGGAGTATCCTGCATATCCTGCATAACTCCCTGAACCCCTCTCCAAAGTTCTACTAGTAATACATTTACATTGAATAAGGCACCCTTAATTGTTTATTGAGCCTGAGTGGCTGAAATGCTGCTAAGTGCCTGGCTGCCCTGCACAGATTAGAGAAGGAACCTGTGTGCATCTACAGTGGTCCCTATGGGGGTAGCGCTACAAACACTATAGTGCAATAAACCTAATCACAATAATTATCATATACAGTAGCTGTATATGGACAATAAAATGTATGACTGTGTTATACAGAAAAAAGGCTCCAATAGCCTGATACCATAAAAGAATAAAAATCTTTATTATAAACTAAGAAACATACTCGCAAACTTCCAGCAAATTATAGACATATCAAATAGTTAAATTGTTTGTTAACCTAAAAAAAAAAAAAAGCATGTTATACAGCACAGTGCTTGTGCTGTGTCATTTGGCCCCTGTAACACCCGAAATACCTGGCTGATCCTGCCTGGTTTTGCCCTCCCCTTTGTAAACTGACCACGGTATATCATGGCTGCTGAGCCCTGGCACCATGGTCAATTTACTTGCCTCCATCATCCGCAGCCCTGCTTTGTCGTCCTCTGTGCTCTCCTCCATCCTCTCCCCCCTCCCCTTCCTGCCTATCAGCTCTGTGTCTGTGTCCGCCCCCTCCCCTCCTGCTGCTGAAATTACTGTTCAATTCTTACACCATCCTCTCTGTTTATTAATGTAATCTGCTCCTGTGTCTGTGCCTTATAAAAAAATGCAGCTATATAGTTACATAGTAGGTGAGGTTTAAAAGAGACACAAGTCCTTCAAGTCCAACCTATGTGTGTGATTATAAGTCAGTATTACCTTGTATATCCCTGTATGCTGTGGTCATTCAGGTGCTTATCTAAAAGTTTTTTGAAACTATTGATGCCCCCCTACTGAGACCACCGCCTGTGGAAGGGTTTCACATCCTTGTCGCTCTTACAGTAAAGAACCCTCTACATAGTTTATGGTTAAACCTCTTTTCTTCTAATTTTAATGAGTGGCCATGTGTCTTGTTAAACTCCCTTCCACAAAAAGGTTTTATCCCTATTGTGGGGTCACCAGTATGGTATTTGTAAATTAAAATCATATCCCCTCTCAAGCGTCTCTTCTCCAGAGAGCATAAGTTCAGCACTCGCAACCTTTCTTAATAACTAATATCCTCCAGACCCTTTATTAGCTTTGTTGCCCTTCTTTGTACTTGCTCCATTTCCAGTACATCCTTCCTGAGGTGCCCAGAACTGGACAGCATATTCTAGAGTGGGAGAATTATTCCTTTATCCCTAGAGTTAATACCTTTTTAATGCATGCCAATATTCTGTTTGCTTTGGTAGCACCATTGCTGAGCCTATAATCTACTAGGACCTCAGGTCCTTTTCCATTCTAGATTCCCCCAGAGGTTCTCCCCCTTGTGTATAGATTGCATTCATATTTTTGCCACCCAAATGCCATTAACAGAGCACCGATCGGCACTCACGTGACCCATCGCCTCTCTCCTCCTCCGCTGCTGACTGACGTCACTGGGGGTTCCTCGGCCCGCTGCAGCTGTCAGGCCGAGACAGAAAAGAGCTGACAGGTCATGAGAGCGCCAATTGGCGCTCTGAAAACAGGTATATAGCGGTTAGATATAGTCAGGAGAATAATTTGGTGGGACTTTTTGGGTGCCGGGAAAGGAGATCACAACAAACATCAAAGTAAAAAATAAAATTCATATTTTATTCAACATATACAAAATTTAAAAATTATGCTGGCTATACATAATAACATGAAATGACATACAGCAGTACATATCAAAATAGATTTGGATATGAACAGTCACTCAGTACTGTAGTCCTTAATCCCTACATGTTTCGCCCAGTGGGGCTTCCTCAGGGGATATGTTGAGGGACCCAAGTGGATATGTGGCTTCATGAAATAAGATACAATTAGAAGCCATAAAAATATTCACAAAGAAATATATATAAAGGAAAGCATTAACGGTTGTCCAAAGTTGATTGATTAGGCTCCCATCTGATTAATAGTTACCTGCTAGTAGACTCAAGGCAGGTGTAGGAAAACGGACTTAGGTATAGGTATAGCGGTATTTTTTTATAAGGCACAGACACAGGAGCAAATTACATTAATACACAGAGGATGGTGTAAAGTTTACTTAGTGGGTCAACAACCACTTTAAACATCCAGGTAGAAGCTGTGTAAATACACTTAGCATTATACAAAGCCCTCTGAGGAAAAGGCTAGTCCTCGAAAAGCGTTAGCCTACTGGATCTCCATTTGTCCTGTCACATGTTATGATGTACTGTGGGCTGGATCGTTCTGTTTTTTGCGATGAGCTTTGATGCAACTGTCATTCTGTGAGTATAATACTTAACACTTTTTACAACACTAGAGTTATATTTTTAGGATAATGTGCTAGCTAGGTGAGCCCTCTTTTTTTTTTTGTGGTTCCAATTGTTTCATACTCCCCCAGTCTTATGAGGGCAACAAGGCAAGAGCAAGGATGGAATTATAGTTTACTAACACCTCTGGGCCCACTGCCAAGCGCAGGAGATTTTAAATTTGTGATTACTTGAAAATAACCTAGCTAGGTTTCTAGAGAGGATCACTATTGAATCAAAACACATTTGACTATAATGGTCCAGTGCAGAAAAATGATTCCTGGACTGTATAGATACGTACAAAAAATGTTCTCCCCTGAAAGAACTCCCTTCCCCTTCTTACTACCCTGGGAAGATACACCTTATGCTTTGGTCATTATAATAATTTATATATAAATACTTAATACTGAATATGAATAAACTAATGATATAATGATTGAATCATTAAAGTTTTTTGAGTAACTGTTGTATATTTTGTTTTTCAATAGATTCCTGTGGCAAGTCGCGCTGTTCCCTTGAGTCTCACTTGGGGGATGGGCTTCCTTCTCCTCTTGGCTTCCCAGCACTGTGGGGAGAGGTGAAACTTCATGATTCTCCCCTTTGCATCCCTGCAGTTATGCCTTTGGCCACTGGGGGGAGCCCATACCGTGCTGGCGGCGCCCCGTGATCTCAATTGGACGTATTTGTGACGTCACGCGCATGCGCAATTTCTTTCCCCGTATGTGTGCTACGCACTGACATCATGCAATTGCGGCAAAGGATGACGGCGGATGCGCATCGGCCTTCCGGAACGCCGAGGGAGCCACGTCGATGCCGCCATTGGCGGCGAGGTCCACAATGGCGGGGAAGAGATGGGACGGGGAGAAGATCACACCTGCAATGCCCCAATCAACACTGATTGGAGGGTACTTAAATAGTCACTTCCCTCCAGTGGATCTTGAGGTGATCCCTGGAGGACCAATAACGCTCTTACCATGAGAGGAACACAAAACAGTAAGTGCGGCTTTGTATACACTGGCTGGATGGAAACCCCACTTATTATTACTGACATTTTTGTACGAATCTTTTTTCACACAGACTGACCTTTCAACACCTAATTTTGGAATTTTGTCAATGAGTGCATATATCCTTCCTGTGCTTGGCGTTTTGCACATCTCTAACATTAAAGGTAAAATACATTTATTTAATTTCACTAGTTTTGTCTACACATAACAACATCGACACTGCCACTTCCCTGTATCGTTTGTTCTCAGTTTTCTTTTCAGTTTGCCCTGTATTTTTGTTTTTTTGTTCTCAGTTCCCATTCACCAGCACTCACTCAAATGCACATTGCTCTCACTTGCAATACATTGCATCTTCTACTTCAATCACCTATAGTGAACACATTAATTTGCCACCTTTTTAATTCATACGTTCATTCGCATTTTAGTTATTTTTCCATGCACACATCACCTTTCACTACATAATTTGACTATGATAACACAAAAATTACTTGACCCCAGGGGTTGATTATCCAACCTATGGGCTCAAAAAACCAATAACATTGTTTTTAATATAAATATATAATAATCACCCAATTAGATATTACTAAAACGGATATCTGTTGGGATTTCTGAGATTAGGTGGGATCCCGAGCCATTTATAAGTTACACCAAACACTTGGATAAGAATGATTTCTGTCTATCCACTCTGACTTCCTAAATTATAAATTGCAGGTGGCCCTTCCCCCTACTCCTTCCCCGCCTAGGGCCTAAATACGTGGCTCCTTGCAAACCCTGTGGATTGGGGACCCCTCTGGGGGGACATTGAGGTGGCACATAACTGTCCAGGATCCCTTGAATGAAATTGTTTTTAAATCTCTGTTTACGCGAGGTCAATTACTTGAAGGGTAAGTATATCATCTTGAATAGGAAACAATGCATGGTTTATATAGAACAATACATATGAGGTATTTTTCTACTTTCACTGTATGTTGCCAAAATATAAATAGTAAAAAACTCTTTTGATGTATTTTTTAGAACAGTAAAAAAAACCCTGAAGAAGACCACGAATGTAGGGGTCGAAATGCATTGGGGTATTTCTGTGCATTCTATGATGTAATGTAATTTGCAATAATTGTTCCTAATGTACAATGTTACCATCAATTTTGTTTACCTTGTTTTTATGCCATCAACCAGAGCTCATATTTTAAACTCTTTGTATATTTGAATTTTTCCATGAAATAAAGTAATCAGTTTTTTACAAATATATACGTTGTGTATTTTGCAGCTAAAAATCCCAGTGGGGAACCATTCCATGTTATCATTTTTTGGGGTGTGCAGCTCCTCTGACTCTTATATATGTGTTTTTCCATGATATACTTTTTTGGGTGGTTAAACACCCTTTGCCCTTTGAACACAAAAGAGCTAAATTATGAGCTAAGGTGTATCACAACTGTGTGTTTGAAAATGCTAGCTACAATTTCCTGTTGCTTAAAAATATTGTATATCCTTCTACACTCTGTAAATATGAGTATTTTCAAGGTGAAGAATAGGCAAACCTAATGTCTGGCTATGAAACTGACGACTTTGAGTAGGGGTATCAGGTTGAAACCCAGATTTCCTCCCTTGTTTAAAAACTAAGCAGAATTTTAGAAAAAGTCTGCTCTTTTTTGGCACACTAAATCCTTTGATCGCTATATAAAGGAGAAAAGTAACAAATATGGGTTACGTATCCATATTTTTCTGAATCTGGAACAAATAGGCGAGGAATGCAAAAAAGGAATGGGAAAGCAATTTTCAAAATAGCTTGCAAGAGATTATGTCTATACTCACCAGAAAATACACTAAACAATTAGCTGCATTAGATAAAGAAATTAGCACTTTGGAATTGGAGCTGGTCCCATTCAAAGACCATGCACTATATTCTAAGCTACAGATTAAACATAAAGAACATGTATCTGTGTTTAATAAGAATATTCTACAAAAGAAAGAAACCAAATTCTGGAGAGATAAGACGGCTTTCTCAGAAGGGAGAGCATATAAATGGGTTAGCAACACTTATTTGAAAAAACAACCGAGGGATTATTCTCTATCAAGTAAATTTAACGTTACTTCCCAACCAAATTCTTCTCCCCTAACTCATAGCCAGGGTGCCTATAATTGAGGCCGTGGACGCCAGAAAAAAAGCAGGAATAATAAGGGTTTCCTTTAACAAGAAAATAAAAAAACGCACTGTCAACAGCTGGTCAGTCTTCAAACGCAGCAATGGGGGAATCTGATTCCTCATTTTCAGATGCTCTCAATGTTTTCCACTAAAGCAATTAATCCAACCAAACATATAGTACCTCAGAAAACTTTAAACTCCACACAGGGAGCATACTCCCCACAGACCAACAGGGGAGGAAAGGGAATGGAATCATATGTAATTCGGACTTAATTCAACCATTAAATGTTATCAACTTGTTCTCATACAGCATAACTCAAGTGGAAACCCAGCTACTATCGAAGGGGTTAAGTTTTTTGTCCTCAACAGAATTTTGAAATCTTTGAACTTGTGACTGACCTTCATCTCTTTGCTCGCAAATTGATGTTAAAATGCCAATATGAAACAAGCAACAAAGATATAGATGCTACAGATTCGTCAAAATATAGCATGGGAGAATTTAAGGCATTGCGTGACTTAACTCTCCTTTTTCAGGAGAGTAATTCAGACGACCTGATTGACCAGTTTGATCTAGACAAACTGTTTGAAGAAGTCAATAAATCAACTCGAAATCCCATCACTCTATTTAAGAAACTATCTACAAAATGTCCCCCACTTAACACCAATCCCAGTGTGGCTACCTTTTTAAAACAAACCTTGAAGGATATTGCCAAAATTCCTTGTAATAAAAATACCCCACAAAATTAGTCCTTAGATGAAAAATAAGCCCTAGAATCTTTATGTAAATGAATTGCTCATAATAAAACCATCAGACAAAGGCGGCAACATTGTCCTCATGGACAAAGATGCCTACAAACAAATGTGTCAAAAAATTCTAGATAATAAACATTGGTACAAAATTATCCTCTCTAGGCACATAGACAAATTTAATCAACAATTCTAAAGTCTTGTTGACGATGCCAACCAAAAAGGCACAATCAACAAAGCCTTACAGTGGGAATGAAAAGTATTCAGACCCCCTTTAATTTTTCACTCTTTGTTATAGTGCAGCCATTTGCTATAATCATTTAAGTTCATTTTTTTCCCTCATTAATGTACACACAGCACCCCATATTGACAGAAAAACACAGAATTGTTGACATTTTTGCAGATTTATTAAAAAAGAAAAACTGAAATATCACATGGTCCTAAGTATTCAGACCTTTGCTGTGACACTCATATATTTAACTCGGGTGTTGTCCATTTCTTCTGATCATCCTTGAGATGGTTCTACATCTTCATTTGAGTCCAGCTGTGTTTGATTATACTGATTGGACTTGATTAGGAAAGCCACACACCTGTCTATATAAGACCTTACAGCTCACAGTGCATGTCAGAGCAAATGAGAATCATGAGGTCAAAGGAACTGCCTGAAGAGCTCAGAGACAGAATTGTGGCAAGGCACAGATCTGGCCAAGGTTACAAAAAATTCTGCTGCACTTAAGGTTCCTAAGAGCACAGTGGCCCCCATAATCCTTAAATGGAAGACGTTTGGGACGACCAGAACCCTCCCTAGAGCTGGCCGTCTGGCCAAACTGAGCTATCGGGGGAGAAGAGCCTTGATGAGGTAAAGAAGAACCCAAAGATCACTATGGTTGAGCTCCAGAGATGCAGTCGGGAGATGGGAGAAAGTTGTAGAAAGTCAACCATCACTGCAGCCTTCCACCAGTCGGGGCTTTATGGCAGAGTGGCCCGACAGAAGCCTCTCCTCAGTGCAAGACACATGAAAGCCTGCATGGAGTTTGCTAAAAAAAAACACCTGAAGGACTCCAAGATGGTGAGAAATAAGGGGGTGTTTTTCAGCTACAGGGACAGGACGACTGTTGCAATCGAGGGAAAGATGAATGCGGCCAAGTACGGGGATATCCTGGACGAAAACCTTCTCCAGAGTGCTCAGGACCTCAGACTGGGCCAAAGGTTTACCTTCCAACAAGACAATGACCCTAAGCACAGCTAAAATAACGAAGGAGTGGCTTCACAACAACTCCGTGACTGTTCTTGAATGGCCCAGCCAGAGCCCTGACTTAAACCCAATTGAGCATCTCTGGAGAAACCTAAAAATGGCTGTCCACCAACGTTTATCATCCAACCTGACAGAACTGGAGAGGATCTGCAAGGAGGAATGGCAGAGGATCCCCAAATCCAAGTGTGAAAAACTTGTTGCATCTTTCCCAAAAAGACTCATGGCTGTATTAGATCAAAAGGGTGCTTCTACTAAATACTGAGCAAAGGATCTGAATAAATTAGGACCATGTGATATTTCAGTTTTTCTTTTTGAATAAATCTGCAAAAATGTCAACAATTCTGTGTTTTTCTGTCAATATGGGGTGCTGTGTGTACATTAATGAGGAAAAAAATGAACTTAAATGATTTTAGCAAATGGCTGCAATATAACGGAGTGAAAAATTTAAGGGGGTCTTTCCGTCCCCGATGTATATGAATTTATTAGAACCAAGCATCCCAAGGTACCTACGTTTTATAGTTTACCCAAAATTCACAAAAATCCCACTAGTCCCACAGGACGACTTATAGTTTTGGGAAATGGGGGTATCTCTGAAAATCTAAGGAGGCTTATTGACTCGTACCTGCAGCCCTATTGTGTAGCCTTACCATCATTTATTAAGGATACAATTCACTTCTTGCAGACAATTAATCAACTAACATTATCTGAAGATTCCATATTGGTCATAATTGATGTTGAGGCCCTGTACAGCTTGATCCCTCAAAAGGAAAGGATTGTCAGCTATAAAGAGGATATTACAACAGGTTCCAGATATGATAGGCCGCTTAATGATTTAATCTTGAATGGATTGGATTACATTCTTAATCACAATTATTTCTCCTTTGACGGCTCCCACTACCTCCAGGTGCAGGGCGTAGCGATGGGGACATGTTGTGCCCCATCTTACGATAATCTGTACCTAGGGGAGTGGGAGCGGTTGCTTTTCAGTGGTGAGGATCTTGCCAAGTACCTGGGCCATGTCTCCACATGGCTCAGGTACATCGACGACATCATCTTATGGGAAGGTTCTGAGGAGACCCTTTCTGGGTTCTTTCAGAAAATTAATATCAACAACTATAACCTTAAATTTACTATGACCCATGACGTCAAGTCGGTCACTTTTCTAGATGTTCGGATAGACTGCAACCAGACAGTAGAGTTGAACAGCACCTTATATAGAAAAAGCACTGCTGGAAACACAGTGCTACATGCTGGTAGCTTCCATCCAGTTCCCCCCAAAAACTCAATCCCCTACAATATCTTCATCTATGAAGAAAATGTTCCAATTAAATATTGTTCAAAAATTATGTGGTTGAGTTTGTATTCGGCCATCTTGATGGTCGTTTGGAAAAGCTGGAACCGGCTGGCCATTATGCCAAAGGCATTCTCGACCACTCTTCTAGCCCGGGCCAGCCAGTAATTTAAAACCCTCTGCTCCGGGGTCAGGGTCCTCATGGGGAACGGCCTCATCAGAGGGTCCCCCAGCACAAAGGCCTCATCCACTACAAAAACAAACTGGAGGTCCGCCACATTATCCACTGGAGGTGGCAACCCCAAGCTGCCATTCTGGAGATGCCAGTAAAATTCCGCCTGGGCGATCACTCCTCCATCAGACATACGGCCAGTCTTCCCTACGTCCAGATATAGGAACTCATAAGTCACCGTCACCACTGCCAACATCACAATACTACTATACCCCTTATAATTAAAGTAGTATGACCCCAAGTTGGGTGGTGGGACGATCTGGACTTGCTTCCCATCTATCTGAAAGTCCCACTGCTGGTGGAAATGGGAGGCCATTCCTGTGGGTTGGAAGGAAACTGCGGAGTCAAAGAAAAAAAAAATTAGTACTTTTGAAATGAGTATTTAAAGAGAAAAGTATAATGTCCACTTATCAGATTCCTCACCCCTCTGATGGCCCATTGTAAAAAATTTAGGGTGGGGGGGAGATGTTTTGGACAGGTAACCCTCTCCACTTCATTGAGAGCTGAATGCCTAAATAATGTGTGTTACTTTGGCCAGCCCCTCCTTACTTACACTATTGGCAGCCCACTGGACAGGTAAGAAGTGTAATAATCCAAAAATATGAAAACACAATGTACAAATTGAAGCACATTTTTACATTCTGCAATGACCTATTAGGAAAACAGGAGAACAAAACTTTAAACAGTGCCATTTAAAAGTATTCAGGCAGGCACTTGCTCTACATGCTTTGGTGAATTCATCTATAAATCTGACCACAAAAGAGGTAGGTATAGTGTGTATGGGTTTGGCAAAGTCAGCAGATAGAGTATTGGTATCGGTTGACTTAGCGGTTGGGGGAGGGAGGGTTCCAAATGAGTTTTGGCCCCCCAAAAAAGCCTCTTGCACTCTGCCTGAATTTAAGGACAACAATAACATTTGGACACATTTTAGGGGGTGTTTAGGGTAAGCACTACAATGGAGCTGACAAAATACATTGTTAAGTGACTAGGCTAGGTGTGTATGGGCCCAGGATAGCATGCTGGGGAGGTTAGTGAAGGCAAATATGCTTGAAGAACAAAAAAGGAGAATTAAAAGCTTACAGCATGCATGAGGACAAAGAGGACATTCACAGCATGTTACAGTCATGGTAATTATGGAATGATGAAATAAATACAATACATTAGCAAACATTAAATACATAGAATGTGATTTTAAAGGATAAAACTTACTTTAATATAGTCTTTCTGCAGGATCTGAATGATGGCAGAACAGGTCTCTGGAATAATGATTGCCAGAGCCTGGGGGGAGATCCCAGTCGTGAACTTGATGTCCTGGAGACTTCTCCACGTCGCCAAGTACTGCAAGGTGGCGACGAGCCTTTGTTCAGGAGTAATGGCTTGCCACATGCAGGTGTCCTGCTTCGTAACAACAGACGGTGAAAGACGGGGTCCGTCATCTGGAGATAATTCCTGAAATCATCAGGATTATTCTCCTGGAGCTCCCGCAACAAAGGCATATGAGAGAATTGGTCACGATTAAGCAACCAATTCTTGGTCCAAGAACTTCTCCTCCCCCTGTTCATGGACTGGACTTGGGTCAAAGCAATAACTCCAACACCAAGCCCAACAACAGCACGAACGCTACGACGAGTACGTAACCGCAACATGGCTAATAAACGAACGGCTGCTCAGAACGAACTGACAGAACGCACTGAAAATCAGAAAGGACCTTAGAAGAATGAGCTGAAAATCAGAAACGAGCGGACAAGAACGCACTGAAAATCAGAAACAAACTACAAATAGAATGCACTGAAAGACAGGAACAAACTGACAACACGCACTGAAGAACAGATACGAACCAACAAGCACAAACTGAAAAGCAGAAACAAACTGAAAAGCACGAGGCTGAAAAGTGCAAACCGTCTCTCACCAAACTTCTACTAACGTGAGATAAATACGAGATTAGCAGAAGGAGCCCAAAGGGTGGCTCACTGGCTATTGAACTTCCTTTTTATCGGCTCGTCGTACATCTTGTACGTCACCACGTTCCCACATTCGTAATTGTTGGCCAACATTTGTGTGACCGTGTGTATGCAACACAAGTTGGAGCCAACAACCTTCGAACAAAAATCCATGGTTTTGTTGTCAGAAAGTGTGATCGTGTGTACGAGGCATGAGACTGTTGTTTGCAAGGCTTTTCACTGATAGAAGGCTGCCTTCTAGTTCTAGAACATACAGCACTTTCTTTACAAGGATACTCTGCTTGCCTTGTGGTGTAATGCAGTTCAGGAAGCCCTGGCCTTTACCTTCGTCAGTGGTGTTTTTTCCGTTTGCTAGGAAAACATCTTTTGCACTGTAATGAATGTTTGTAAAGAAGGTCTCATCAGTCATGTGGCTTGTTGCACCTAAATCTATGCACCAGCCGCTTGTCTTGCCGCTCTGTGTTACTTTAAAGGTGCCATTCCATGATGTGTCTGCAGTTTCCTTTGTGGCTGCTTTGACTCTTTTGTTTGTGGATAGCTTTAGCTTTCATTGCTTGGCTTTCCAGATAGAACAGTCCTTTTTAACGGACTGGTCCTTTTACAGCGAAAACAGGCTCTGATTTCTTTGTTGTGCTTTGTGCCTTTGTACATCTTAAGAGCTTTGTCATCATGGTGCATATTTTCTTTTCTTCTGTCATATACATTGATTAATTTCCCTTTGACATATTCTAGTTTCAGCACCTGCTTGGGTCTGGTTTCCAAAGCGTTAATAAGAGTAGTATATGTTTCTGGAAGGCTGCAGAGGAGCAGGGCAACAATATTGTTATATTTGATGTCCTCTCCAATGGTGCGTAGCTGCTCTATGATCTCTAGCATAGTTTTTTTTGTGATACACATTTAGCGTTTTTTTTGCGATACACATTTTTCTATTTTTTTATTTTATTATGTATTTTTTTGATCTTTTTAAACTATGTGGTTTCTTATACTGATCCTTTTCTTTTCTCAGTGATTCATGTTATGATATGTCTTGCTTGTTATCACTTCCTGAGAAACATGCACCTGCAGCGGTGTTCTCGTTTACTTTCAATTACTGACATATAATTAGTGGGAGTGAAATGCATTATCTTTTCATTTTTTGCACTATTTATATGTTGTATTTTCCTATAGTGACTGTGCTGTGAACAAGGCTAACTGCCGGAACGCGTCAGCTGTCACATTTTAATGGTCATGATATAATAAAAGATTACAGAAGAATATCCAGAGTTGCCGGCATTTTCTTTTTTATTCTTAAGTATCTTAGTTGGATGGAAGGAGGACATCCCAAGCCTGAGCACCTGGAGTAGGTGTGTCGGTCTTCTATTATCTCACCAGAGGCTTCACAGTCAGAGCGGTGCTTCTCTTGCATGCAGACAGTTTCTCCCACACAACGCTCTGTCAAGCCATCATTTCAACAAAAGGAGCAAAAATTAAAGACTCACCATCTGTACTATATACACATGCTTCACTAACCTCTGACCATGAATTTTGTGTAAAAATACACCTTCACTGAGTTTGTAACATGGATCGTCGTAAGAAGATATTGCAGGTTTATACCAAAGATCCAATCCCTATATCAGAGGGCTCCAATTGCATTTCCTTTTTTATTCAACTAAAAACAGCCCTCATCAAAGAAAATAAGGTATTTTGGGATGCGGAGGGCCTTAAATAGAATGGGTTTCGGAATCAATGATTCCCAGGGGGCTTTGAATTAAGAAGTTCCCTTCAACACCATATTCAGATGAATCAATGACTAAATGGAATGGCATTCTATCTAAGTGTTCCTTAGATTTGATGGGGTTAATTATTACACAGGAAGAGAGAATGCTGGTTTCCATCAATGAGAAGATTGACTGCATTCAGGAGTCTCAAGCCATGAAAGCATATGTTAAACTTTATATAGACCTTGCAGATTCTCTCAATAAGTTTGAACAGGACTTAATGAACGGTAAAAGGCTTAAATATTTGAGGGATGTCAAGGATTAGCAAGATGGTTTGGTTTATACACGATCTTGTTTGGATAGACCGCAATCAATTTTGAAGGGTAACAGATGATTAAAACGCAAACCAAAAAGACATGTGAACTTCAGCTCTCCGGAACCTGACTCTCAGTCAGAGATTTCTGATATTATGCATGGAGCATCATCTGTCACCTCTAGGGGTTCCACGTTGTCAGTCTTTTCTAAAGACATGGATGGTAATAATTCTTCAAAAAACTGCCCAGCGGTTTTAAAGGACAAAGTAAAGAAGAAGAAAGGAAAACAAGATGAGGATGAAGAGGACAACAAAAGGCAAAATTGTCCACGATAGGCAAGGAACGGGAAACTATAATGCAGGTGACAGCTGTTTTAACCAATAATAGTATCTCTAAGGTGGTCAATTTATCAGATTTTCAGGTTTCCAATTCAGAGATGTCTCTTCTCTCTCTAAAGGTCTTTCTTTCTCTCCCAAAACGCATTTTGATCAGTTTTAAAACTATACTTGACGTTAACCGATTTGTCCTTAATGTGGTGTTAAGAATGCATTTCAAGTCTGAGATTGAGTCCACTGCTGACCTGCCTGTAATTCCCCAGAGTGATACATCTCTCATTATGTCCCCAGATACATTCAATTTTCAGGATCTGGTTATGCGATCTACTCTTGAGAATCTGCAGTCTGAATCGGCAGGGGGTGCTTATGGTATTCCAGATGATAGCATTCAAAGTGGGAATAAATATTTTTATCCAGTAAAGAAGCGTAGTGCAGTGGTAGAAATGTTCCAGACACTAGTTGAACAGGATTTGGTCACACTGGGAAAGAAAATAGAGAGAACACCTTTTTTTTCTAAGGATAATCTAACACGGGCTGAGAGATCTGCCCTTAAAGCCTTGAGATCCCGGTGGGAATTGGTGATCAGACAAGCGGATAAGGGGGGATCAGTTGTTGTTATGAATGCTGTACATTATGGAACAGAAGCATTACCTCAATTGGGTGATGCTTCAACATATCGTATTTTAACAAATAATCCTACACTCATTTTCAAACAACAGCTGTCTTATCTTCTGGATTTAGGATGTGATATGGGAGTTTTGTCTTTTGGGATGGTGTTATATCTTTCTGTAGAAAACCCAGTGGTCCGGGTCTTCCATCATCTGCCCAAGTTACACAAACATACTGTACCTTTATAAGGTCGCCCCATAGTTGCGGGCATTGGGTCACTTTTTGAGAGACTGGACCACTGGGTGGATCATTACCTACAGGTTATTAGGCTTTCGGGCTACATTAAAGATAGCTTGGTCATGCTAGCCAGTATACAGGACATCAAATGGACTGCTGCCTCTCATTGGCTTACTTTAGATGTTAAGTCCCTTTACTCATGCATCCCTCATAAATTAGCTTTGGATGCTTTGAAATTCCACTTGCAACAATATTGTTTTTATAACAGGGAATCAAAAGACTTCATCATAATGGCAGTGGATTTTCTACTTAGAAACAATTATTTTATTTTTGATAATGTGTACTACCTCCAATGCAGAGGTGCATCGATGGGGGCTAAGTTTTCACCATCCTTAGCAAATCTGTATATAGGATGGTGAGAAGAATTGTTTCTTTTTTCTCCCTCCAATCCCTTCATGAGCCATATCAAATGGTATGGTCGCTATATAGACGACCTGCTTTTGGTATGGGTTGGAGCCCCTGCAGATGTTTAGCCTTTTGTCATTTATCTTAACAATAATTCTTTTCATTTAGACTTTAGTTTTGAACATCATGATATAACTATCAATTTTCTGGACATTACCTTGGAGGGTTCTATAACTAATGGGACCGTTCATACTCAGATTTCCCGAAAGGAGTGCACCGGCGATTCATTGTTATTGGCCACTAGTTGCCATCCGATGCACACCATATGGCCAGTCCCAGTGGGTGAGTGTATCAGAGCCAGGCACAATTGTCCTACAACAGAAGCTTTCTCTGAAGAATGTAAAGTTGTGTCCTTCAGACTTTTGGCACGTCAGTATAGACAAAGGGACATTAATAGGGCCATATGTGTAGCCAAAAATAGGGATAGATCTACCCTTCTAAAGAATTCCCAATCCAAAAATAACATTGTTCGAGAAACTAAACCAATTACCTTTGTAACTACTTACTCACAGGAGTTTAATTCGATTAAGAACATAATTTTGAAGTATCTACCTATCTTGTCAACTGATGGGGATTTAACATCCATTAGAGAAGCTAGCTATAGTAGATTCCAGAGGTGGGGGACTCGAGTCACATGACTTGACTCGAGTCAGACTCGAGTCACCTGTTTGAGGACTTGCTTGACAAAATTAATTAAATGACTCGACTTGACTTTGACTTGTCACTAATGACTTGCGACTTGACTTTGACTTGGGCTATTTGACTTGCAATGACTTGGCACCACCAGTGCTGTGTCTTGGCCTAGGCAAAAGCCGCCCCCCTCCCCACAAAAGAAAGCTCCCTCCAAGTCCCGGCTTCGGGGTAGATCAGTATTTTGACTTATTTTGTGACTTGACCAAAATAAATGACTTGACTTGACTTGCTTGACTTCTAGCAGGGACTCGACTTGACTTGCTTGCTTTTCGCCACAGTAACTTGTGACTTGCTTGTGACTTGAAGGTTAAGACTTGAGACTTACTTGTGACTTGCACATGTGTGACTTACTCCCATCACTGGTAGATTCAGTAGTCGACGGTCTAATACTTTGGGTGGCATTCTCTCCCCCAGTTTGTACCAGTCCAAAGTTTCTAGAGGTACATGGTTACACACCACAAGATCTACACCGCAGGCTTCTTGAGAGACAAGTCTGGTGGATCCTAAATTTACATACCAGAGTGCCCTCAGGTATGAATCTCCGCTGATATTGACGATGATGTTGACCTTTTTCTCCAATAGGTTTAGTTTTAGCGATTTGTTTTTTGCGATACACATTTAGGGATTTGTTTTTTTGCGGTACACATATTTTTCTATTTTTATTTAGTTTTTTTTAAATCTTTTTAAACTATGTGGTTTCTTATACTGATCCATGTTTCCTTTTTTTTCTCAGTGATTCATGTTATGATATGTCTTGCTTGTTATCACTTCCTGAGAAACATGCACCTGCAGTGGTGTTCTCTTTTACCTTCAATTACTTGTGTCCTCGGGGTGACCCTGGATAAGATCGGCTCCACAAAATTCGGCCCCTCGTAAACCGCTTCAACCAACAGTTTGCAGCCTTGTTTACTCCCGATCAAGTTGTCTGCGTTGATGAGTCCCTGATTAAGTTTTCTGGCCGCTTGTCTTTCAAACAGTATCTTCCCAGCAAGCAGTCCAGATATGGGGTCAAGATGTATACGCTCTGTGACAGGGCTACATATAGTTTTATGGTTTACGAGGGAAAAGAAAGTCACATGGAGCCCAAAAACTGCCCAGACTACATGGGGAGCACTGACAAGATTGTTTGGGACTTGGTGTCACCCTTATTGGGAAAGGGGTACCACTTGTACGTAGACAATTATTACACAAGCGTGCCACTTTTTAGTCACTTGTTTGATCATGAACTTGGCGAATGTGGCACCGTGCGATCTAATCACCAGGGCTTACCCCAGCGGCTTGTAGATTCCTGACTTAGACTGGGGGAGAGAGCCTGCTCGAGAAGTAATAATTTGCTCGTAGTGAAGTGGAGGGATAATCGGAATGATTTTGTTCTGTCCTCCCTTTGCGCAGATACGACAGTTCAAATTCCAGCGGCGACTAGTGTTGTGGAGAAACTCCTCTGTGTCCACAAATACAACCTAAATATGGGAGGGGTGGACCTCAACGATCAGTTGATGGCGCCATACTTAATTGCCTGTAAGGCCAGATGCTGGTACAAAAAAGTGTCTGTATACTGTATGTATATATTTTAATTGGCTCTGCTGAAGGCTTATGTGCTATACAAAGCTTCCGGACGAACTGGATCCTTCCTTGAGTTCCAGGAAGAGATCATCACAGCCCTTCTGTTTCCAGATGGTGCTGTGGTCCAACTTTCCAACACAAATGCAATGAGCTGGCTGCATGAGAGGCATTTTCCGTATGTCCTCCCTGGTACCCCTACCCAACAATCACCCCAAAGAAGATGTTGTGTCTGTAGAAAACGCTGATATAGACTTGACACCCTCTATTATTGTCCCTCCTGTCCTACCCAACCTGGTCTTTGCATCTGTGAATTTTTTCGAATGCTACCACACACTAGTGGAGTATTAGCTTAGGGTACAGCACTGCACAGTCATAGGACACCCTTTCACAGGGTCTCCAAAGATGCCATCTCATTTTGAGAGACCCAAACCTGGAACCGTTACAGTTATAGATAAAAGTGTAAAAAAAAAGTTAAAACAATAAAAAAAAATATATAAAATAAAAAAGCCAAAAACAGTTGTCGTTTTATTCTTCTTTTTCTATTCTCTCTCTATTGTTCTCTCTCTAATGTTCTGCTCTGCTTTACTGTATTTTATAACTGCAATGTTTTATTGTTACTATGTTTTATCATGTTTGCTTTTCAGGTATGTAATTCTTTTATACTTTACTGTTTACTGTGTTTTATTGTTAACCATTATTTTCTTTTCAGGTTTTCAGCACTGATTTATTTATCTTGCAGCAACAGCGTTTGCTCTCACTATACATAAATCAGCGACTCCAGCGCTGTAGGAGGTGATTTCACAACTACAGTTATATACTGTATATATATATATATATATATATATATATATATATATATATATATATATATATACCAAAGCATGGGGCAGGGGTGGAGGGGCGATTTGCCCCTAACATTAGGGGCAGATTGCCCACGTGCTTTGGTATATATTTATTACTCTTTTTTGGCAAAGATTGCTGTTGTTTTATTGAGTTAATGTTTTATTGCTACCATTGTTTGCTTTTTAGGTACACAATTCAGCTACAACAGCAAGAAGCAGCAGAATGTATTTTGGGATGTAATTTCACATATGCCCATGGCATGTTTGAGCAATATATCATTTCAGTGACAACTTTGTGTAAATTTTTCATTTTTTTGTAATTTTTCAATCACTTGTGACAAAAAATAAAATATTCAATATGCTCAACATGCCTTTCAGAAAATTCCTTGGGGTGTCTACTTTCCAAAATGGGGTCATTTGGGGGGGGCTTGTACTGCCCTGCCATTATAGCACCTCAAGAAATGAGATAGGCAGTCATAAACTAAAAGCTGCGTAAATTCCAGAAAATGTACCCTAGTTTGTAGACGCTATAACTTTTGCCCAAACCAATAAATATACGCTTATTTAATTTTTTTCTTACCCAAGACAGAGTGAATGCATTTGGCCTATATGTATGACTGAAATTGAGTTTATTGTATTTTTTATAACAAAAAGTAGAAAACATAATTTTTTTCAAAATTTTCTGTCTTTTCCCGTTTATATTGCAAAAAAAAAAACCCCACAGAGGTGATCAAATACCACCAAAAGAAAGCTCTATTTGTGGGAAAAAAAGGATGCGGATGCGAAATGGGTACAACATTGCATGACCGCACAATTACCAGTTAAAGCAGCGCAGTGCCGAATTGTAAAAAAGTGCTCTGGTCAGGAAGGGGGTAAAATCTGGGGGGGGGGCTGAAGTGTTTAAGACAACCCTGGAAGTCGGGATCAGCTCTGTGAACCTTTTGAAGCAAACTGCAGAGTGGAGTGTTCAGAGGCAGAGAGAATTCAGAAGGCAGTGGAATTTCTCCCAATAGTAGGTCAGCACAGCAACAGTAGTCATGGAGTTGCATTTTGGGATGGATCTTCTTTGTCAAGCCTAAATGAAATGGCATCCATGGTGCATATGTACTGCTGTAGGGGGTGGAGACTACTATTGGCAATTATTGGAAACCAACTATTGAAAAACATATGCAAGGATACTTAGGGGTTGATTTACTAAAACTGGAGAGTGCAAATTCTAGTGCATCTCTGCATAGAAACTAATCAGCTTCTAACTTCAGCTTGTTCAGTTAAGCTTTGCCAAAGAAAAAAATCTAGAAGCTGATTGGCTTCTAGAGAAGTAACATTTTTGGCAGTGGCGGAATTACTGGGGTCGCAACAGTCGCAGTTGTGATGGAGCCGGCATTCCGCCACTGTGGGGGGGGGGGGGCCCAGCGGGGTTGCTCTTCACATCGCTGAGGCTGAGCGTGTCTCTCATCTAACAGCAGAGAGACACCGGCATTGTTTGTTTTATTTCCCTGCTCTCCGTGTGTCCTCTCTCTCGCACGGCATGACAGGACACACAGCTGATCTCCCCCCTCCCCTCTCTGTGTGCTCCACGGGCAGTCAAGTGTGAAGCTAAGGAGCTCACATTTCCTGCGGAGCACAGAGAGGGGAGGGGGGAGATCAGCTGTGTGTCCTGTCATGCCATGCGAAAGAGGACACACGGAGAGCAGGGAAATAAAACAAACGATGCCGGTGTCTCTCTGCTGTTAGATGAGAGACACACAGGCGTACAGTGGAGCGTACCGAAGCCGCCTCCCCCTCCTCTCTGGTTACGGAGGGGGAGGAGGAGGAGTCCGAGGGAGAACGCTGTTCTGAGGTTTGTAAAGTTTGTATTCAAATAGACATGTGCTGGGGGGAACACTATGGGGTGGGGGTCTGCACTGAGGAGGGGTCTGCATTGATGAGGTGGGGGTCTGCACTGAGGGGGGTCTGCATTGATGAGGTGGGGGTCTGCACTGAGGGGGGTCTGCATTGATGAGGTGGGCGTCTGCACTGAGGGGGGTCTGCATTGATGGAGGGAGGGGGGTCTGCACTGAGTGGGGTCTGCATTGATGGGGGGTCTGCACTGGGGGGGTGTGCATTGTGGGGGGCCTGCACTGATGGAGGGGGGTCTGTAATGAGGGGGGGTGTGTGCTGATGGAGGGGGGTGGTCTGCATTGTGGGGGGCCTGCACTGAAGGAGGGGGGTCTGTACTGAGGGGGGGGTGTGAACTGATGGAGAGGGGGTCTGCAATGATGGAGGGGGGGTCTGTACTGAGGGGGATGTGAACTGATGGAGGGGGGGTCTGCACTGATGGAGGGGAGGTCTGCACTTATGGAGGGTGGTCTGCAATGATGGATGGGGGTCTGCACTAAGGGGGTCTACACTGATAGATGGGAGTCTATGCTGATAGAGGGGGGCTATACTGATAGATGGGGGGTCTGCAATGAGGGGGGCTATACTGATGGATGGGGTCTGTACTTAGTAAAGAGGATCAATACTGCGAGACGGGGGTCTGTACTTAGTGGGGGGTCTATACTGAGAGGGGGGTCTGCAGTTAGTATTGATGGGCACTGATGGGCAGTATTTAAGAGTACCGATAGGTGGCATGGATGGACACTGCAATAATGAGCACTGATAGGTGGTGCTGATAGGCGGATTTGATGGGCACTAATAGGCAGCATTAATGAGCACTGATAGGTAACACTTGTAGGTGGCATTGATGGGCACTGATAGGTGGCATTGATGGGCACTGATACATGGCACTGATGATTGTGGTACTGATTATCAGTGTAAACAATTTACTGACATTCTTGACAGCTAATGGCAGTCCTTTCCTCACACAGACACAGCGTGGGAGGGAAGGGCTGCGGATAACCGGCAAGTCTGTTTACATGTGATCAGCTGACATCACATGGTAAAGGGCCACTGTGATTGCGCTGGATGCACGTCCCAGGAGGCATGCGGGAAGCACGGTTTTGGGAGGATGTCCATGGATGCCCTCCCAAAATTGGAAGCCTGGAGCTCGGATGGAAGGGGGGGGGGCCATCATTGTTTCTTGCACCGGGGCCCTGAAGGTTCTAGTTACGCCTCTGATTTTTTGAAATGTTGAAGCCATTGGAAAAAAACTTTTTTTTCCCCTGTTTTTGTCCAAAAAACACTTGAAATCTTGGAAAAATTTTTTAAAAATTCAGTATGGAGTAGATTTACAAACTGAAAATAATTGTGTTACACAGCTAACATGAAATGCAGTGTATATAAAAGTATTAGGCTTGAAATAAAATTACAGCTTATTCAGTAAATAAATGATATCTGCTTTTTAAAACTGTATTTTTAACTACAAATGGAATAACAAGGACTGTATATGTTAGGAACATAACCAGCATAATAATGTAAAAGCTTCCTGCCAATATGCATGTCTACACCACCAACATACTAGCAACACCTTCCCTTCCCATTTGTTGTCCTTTTGTTTTTTGTCCTGTGCTGTGTGTTGCAATATCCTGTGGCCATTTGATGCAGTGGCCTTCTGATATATGTCATGTTCATGTGTCTTAATTATTATCTTCCATTGTGGAGTTTATTGAATTTTTAACTAATCAATACATTTTATATTTTTTTATATTTATCCCATTGTATGCTGTGTCACTCATTTGGCCCTCTGGTTCCCCATTGTCTTGGTGGGGACAAAACCCCTTCTTTTTTGATATGTATGCAGTTTGACTAGAGTGACGCTACCTATACTAGGTAATTTTGGACCCTTTATGTTTCTTTTTCTTGGTTTTTACCTATAGGTACAACTTGAGGTATACAACCACTTTAATATCACCATTTTACTGAGAGGAAAAGAAAAAACAATTTACTGAGCAGACTATAGGTAAACGTTATGCTGTGATGGTGGAGACATTATTAGGAACCATAGGCCACTTTCACAATTGTACAACTTGTCCTGTGACTTGGGGCTGAAATGTCACATGATAAGTCATACCCCATGATTTCCAATGAGTACCGTTCATATCCGTGCGACTTCAGGTCCCAGTGACTTCAAAGTAGTCCCTGCACTACTTTGGTCCGACTTTGATGCGACTTGAGGTCATAGACCTCAAGATTACACAGGCATTGCTTCAAGTTGGGTGACTTTCAGGTCATATAAGTGTGAAAGGGGCCTTAAGGTTATAAAGATAACTAATTTGCCAGACAAATTTAACCTCTTACTTCTCAATTAAGGCCTGAGAGGCCAGAAACTATCATCTACTGTATCCCAACAATCACCCAACTGTATGGGGTACAAGATGGAGCCCACAAGCAAACTAAACTGGAGCTTTTCCCCTGCAGTGCCCTCTAGTGGGAGATATGCATGTTTTTCTTGTTTGAGAACTGAATTGAGAAGTACAGTGTAACTTGAATTGTATTGCAGGATTTGCTTGTCTTCGGCTGAGAGGAATTGCAATAATTAAAAATTTTACAAGTCTCAGAAATCTTTCATTAAAGTGATACTTAAGTCTTGTTTTTTTTTTAGTTAAAAATAATAAACATGTAATACTTACCTGCTCTGTGCAGGGGTTTTGCACAGAGCAACCACGATTCTCCTCTTCTCGGGTCCCTCTTTGGCTCTCCTGGCCCCTCCCTCCTGTTGAGTGCCCCCATAGCAAGCTACTTGCTGAACATGAGGCAAGCCACAGCTCTCTGTGTCCATTCAGACACTGAGCTGTGGCCCGGCCCCACCCTGTTTCTCTACTCATTGGCTAACTGACTTTGATTGACAGTAGCAGGAGGAGTCGGGCATCCGAGACACTCCTACAACATTGCTGGATCTAGATGGGGCTCAGGTAAGTATTAGGGGGGCTGAGGGGTGCTGCTGCACACAGAAGGCTTTTTATCTTAATGCATAGAATGCATTAAGATAAAAAACCTTCTGCCTTTACAATCACTTTAACCACCAGTACCGCCATCGGTACTGTCACACAGGCTCACTAGTACCGTCATTGGTACCGCCACTAATACCGCCATTGGTATATCTACACAGGCCTGCCACTAGCACTGCAAATAATACCGCCATCAGTATATCTACACAGGCCCGCCATCAGTACTGCCACACAGGCCTGCCACCAGTACCTCCATCGGTACCTCCACCAGTACCTCCATCGGTACCGCCACACAGGCCCATTACTAGTGCCACCATCGGTACCGCCACACAGGCCCGCCACTAATACGGCCATCGGTACCACCACACAGGCCCGCCACCAGTACCACCATCACACAGGCCCGCCAATAAGTACTGCCATAATGTCTCAAAGGGTTTACACACCTGAGGAGGCATATGCCATCCTTACCATGTTGAATGAAGACAGCAGCGGGGAGCTCCCATCATCCGATTCTGGTTCGGGATACGAGCAAGTGGAGGATAGTGGATCAGAGTCCGAGTCAGCAGAGGAAACCATCCCTCCTAAAAGAATAAGGAGATTAGAGCCAAGATCAGGACCAAGATCAGAAGACCTGCCCACCACCAGCAGCGCCAGACCCCAGGAAGAGGGGCCCAGTACAAGTACTGGAATTACACGCCCAACCCGAAGAATCCAGCCCCAGTCCTACCTTCCTGATGCCCTGGCAAACCCCTTATGGTTGCCTGCCAACTCAGGATCTGCTATAATCCCCCCTTTCACCACACAGTCAGGTGTGCAGCCCAACACTACGAATTTTTCCCAATTCGATTATTTTTATTTATTTTTCCCACAAGATTTGCTGCAGAATATGGTGGACCAAACCAATCTGTATGCATCCCAATTTATTGCTGCCAGCCCCAATTCATCCTACGCCCGCATGTTCCAGTGGCGACGTCTCACACTGGACAAATTTAAATTGTTTTTGGGCCTTACATTCAATATAGGGCTTACAAAAAAAAAACGAACTTCATGCCTATTGGTCCATCAATGCCAATATATTCTGTTGTCATGTCCAGGACACGCTACAACATGATTATGTGTTTTCTACACTTTAACGATAATTCGCAGTGCCCTCCCCGAGATCATCCCAACCACGACAAATTGTACAAGATACGCCCCCTTATCAATCCCTTTTCCCAGCAATTTTCTGAAGTCTTTATCCCATACCAAAAAATTTGTGTGGACGAATCCCTTATACATTTTACTGGCCAACTGCACTTCAAGCACTATAAACCAAGTAACAGAGCCAGGTATGGTTTGAGCCACTGGATACGTGTACACATTTCGTATTTATGAAGGCAAAGACTCCCAGCTCCAGCCCCTTGAATGCCCCACATATATTGGAACCAGTGGGAAAATTGTCTGGGAGCTGGCAAACCCCCTGTTCGAAAAGGGATACCACTTATATGTCGACAACTATTCGTCACCTTTACAGTACACAAACCCTGGCCTGCGGTACCTTAAAACAAAAAACGGAAGGGCTTCCCACAAAATCTGTTAACAAAAAAATTGCAAAACGGGGAATCTGCATTCATGGGGTCCGAGAAGGTGTTGGCCATGAAGTGGAGGGACAAGAAAGATCTCCACATCCTCTCTACCATCCACAATGACACCTTCGTGGAAATCCAGAAGACGCGGCCCCGTTGTAAAACCTGAATGTGTCCAAGACTACAATCTGTACATGGGGAGGTGGATTTAAACGATCAGATACTACAACCTTAATTGTCAACCAGAAAGTCCTGTCATTGGTATAAGAAAGTTGAATTTCATCTATTTCATATGGCCCTGCTTAATTTGTTTGTCTGCTTCCAAAAATCAACTGAAAACCAACAAATCACCTATCTAAAGTATATTGAAAACATCATCACTGCCCTGATTTACCAACAAGGACCCACCCCAGGAAGCAGTCGCTCTGATACTGTGAGTCGACTTCACAAGCAACATTTTTCCTATAACATTTGAAAAGAAATGCCGTGTATGCAGCAGAGGAGGAGTTAGAAGAGATACCAGCTATTATTGTCCCCAATGTCCCTCCCAACCTGGCCTGTGCGATCTGCAATCTCAGATTGCTTCAAAAATGATCACACATCCATCATATATTAGTTCCCCTTATTATTAACAGACTGCCATTTCCCCATTTCAAATACCCATGTGGATCATTTGCCTGCTACCATGTTTCTGCTTTCCATGTTAATTAACTGACCCTGGCCTATTTATTGACAATGTCCTTGCCTGCTGATTTAAACCACGTTTCTGACTTCCATGTGCACCAACCTCAGCCTGTTTACGACGATGCCTATGCCTACCGTTTTAAACCACGTTTCTGACTTCCACGTGCACCGCCCTCGGCCTGTTAATTGACCATGTTTTTCCCTGCCACTTGGACTAAACTTTTGCCCATTTATTTTAGAACACAGGGGCCTCACATATGTGAGGGGCTTCAGAATAGAGAAAAACAGTTTTCATTTTCTGTGCTCCCAGAACAGGGTCTGGTTGCCCAGAGGCTTCAAAGAGATTTGGGTGGGAGAAGCCTCTACCCCTGTCCCCCTGCCCCTAAGCTTGATGATCCTTCCTGCTTCCTGGACCAATACTTTGGCTGTGCTGACCATATATCTGCCTGCTGCCTCTACTGACTATGGACAGTATTTCTGCCTGGACACCTCTGCCTGCTACCTGGACCAATGCTTTGGCTGTGCTTTGGCTGTGCTGACAGTATCTCTGCCTGTACGAACTATGGACAATATTCCTGCCTGCTGCCTGGATGATTGCTTTTGCTGTCGCTGACCACATCCCTGCCTGCTGCCTGGACTGATGCTATCCTCTGTGGATCACTGTACTTCTAAAACCACAGGTAATCTTTTGTTATTTGGTATGTACCTGCTTTCCAAATTGGGGTCATTTTGTGGGCAATTCCATTGTCCTGGTGCTCCAGGGCCTTCAAAAGTGTAATAGGTGGTTGAGAAATGATATGTGCAATTTATGCTCGTAGAACGCCTGAAGGTGCTACCCCAATGTTGGGCCTCTGTACGTGGCCAGGCTGTGTAAAAGTCTCACACATGTGGTATCGCCATACTCAAGAGGAGTAGCAGAATGTATTTTGCGGTGTCATTTTTGCTATGTACATGCTATGTGTTAGAAATATCTTATAAATGGACAATTTTGTGTAAAAAAATGCGTTTTAATTTTTTTTCCACATTGTCCAAAAACTTCTGGAAAAAAATGAAAAAGACTCATTATGCCTCATAGATTATATGTTGGGGTTTTTGCTTTCTAAAATGGGGACATTTTGTGAGCAATTCCAGTGTCCTGGTGCTCCAGGGCCTTCAAAAGTGTAATAGGTGGTTGAGAAATTAGATGTGCAATGTATGCTCATAGAACGCCTGAAGGTGCTACTTCAATGTTTGGCCTCTGTATGTGGGCAGACCGTGTAAAAGTCTCACACATGTGGTATCGCCATACTCAGGAAGAGTAGCAGAATGTATTTTGGGGTGTAGTTGCAATTATGCATATGCTGTGTGAGAGATATAACCTGTTAATATGACAAGTTTGTGTAAAGAAATAAAAAACCCAGTGGTGATTAAATACCACCAAAAGAAAGCTCTATTTGTGATAAAAAAAATTATAAAAATGTTGTTTGCATACAGTGTGGCATGACTGAGTAATTGTCATTCAAAGTGTGAGAGCTCTGAAAGCTGAAAATTGGTCTAGGTGGGAAAGTGCATAAGTGCCTGGTATTGAAGTGGTTGAGGTCTTCATGTTTTACAGTTTAAATACCATGTCATAGATATATTATAAAAGAACACATTCCACTCTTCATTCTTTTTTTCCAATCTTTCCAGCAAAAAAACAAAAACAAAAAACAACTTTGAAAAAAATGGAAAAAAAAAATTTTTTCCCCAATTTTTCAGTTTGTTTCCCAGGCTTGCTCATCTCTATTGGTTTCTATGCAGAGTTGCACCACATCTTGCACTCGGGTTTTAGTAAATCAACCCCAGTGTGCCTAAACATTTCCTGATCTCACATATCTGTAGTTGTAAAGGGCGAACGCTGTTTGCATTTGAGAGCATTTCCAAAAAATATCCCTTATATAAAAAGGTTTAACATCTTGTGTCGACAGGAGACTTACTGGATTTTAAATGAAATACTTTAACACCATGAGGAATTAGAAGCAAATGCCATTGTTTGATATGCTTGATGTTCATTTATTCTCTTTCAGTTTAAATTACGTGATATTGATTTCCTGGAACTCTTTTCCCATGTATGCGTTTCAAAGAGTTCATTAGAAAAAGGAGGTGTGTATTTTATTAAGAAGGGGGAAAAGAGGAAAATAGTTTAATATTGCTAGTAGCTACAGAGAGCAAAAGGGCATTAAAGTGGTATAAAGGCGGAACATTTTTTACCTTAAAGAGTAACTGCACTTTCATGGGAAAAAGGTAGAAAATAAAAACAAAATAATATATGTTAATAAAAATCCATTTATCGTTTTCCTTCCACTTCACAATTATGCGCCACTTTGTGTTGGTCTATCAAATAAAATCCCAATAAAATACATTTACGTTTTTGGTTGCAACATGACAAAATGTGGAAAATTTCAAGGGGTATGAATACTTTTTCAAGGCACTGTAAGAAGAGATTATTAACAGTACATACATCTAATGTACAAACAAGTATTATCAGCTCGATAGGAGTCCTGGTGGAATTGTGCACGTATACCTGGGTATATACAGTATATAGTTATTAATAAAGATACCCACAGATGAATGTTGCAGCAAAGTCCAGTTACTGGGGCTCCTGAGGATGATGCAGCATCTGTTTTTGTGTCAGAGACCTGAAGACAAGATCTGCAGCCACGGGGAGAACCTCTATGACAACTTTTCCAGACCCCAAAAGATAGAGGGTTTTGGGGGAGGAGATCTCCAGCACACAGCCTATGATTTACAGTTTCAGCTGTGCATGTTTCCCATGTGCTGTGTGTGTGTGTGTGGAGGGGGGGTGTCCCTTCCCTCCAATAAGCGCTCAGTGCTCTCCTTTCTGAACTGGGCAGTGTGAGACTTCAGATTCCCATCCCCGGCTTTCTGAATGCACAGACAAGCTGTGTAAATACTGCACTTTGAACTGAAATAGAGTATAGAAGGCTGCAGATAAACAGATACAGCTTATAAACATAGTTGCCAACACTGAAAAAAAAAATTCAGGACACTTTTTTGCATGTAGGTGGAGCCTTGCTATAATTAGGGGGCGTGGTATTCTTTTGTAGGCGGGCCATACCGCAACAGAAAAATGTGGCGCGCGAAGCGCGCTGCGGCGGAAAGTGGGCGTGGTTTGAGTGGAATAGTGAGCGTGTCTTAAATGGGAGTGGCTTTGAAGGGGCATGGTATGCGATGAATGAGGGATGGAGGGAGAAAGAAAGAAAGAGGGAGAGAAAGAAAGAGAGAAAGAAAGAGGGAGAGAAAGAAAAAGAGGGAAAGAAAGAGGGATGGAGTGACAGCAGGCCCTGATCCTACACAACAGTAGAAATATGTGTATTCCAGAAAGTTTAACAAATCAGCAGATAAAGATACACCAAACACCTGGTGTTGGCGCTTCAATCATCCCGGCACCAAGGTTGTTATGGTGTCAGGATGATTGAAGTGCATTATTTCTATTATTACATTGTAATATAGAATGAAATTATTTAACTCACCATAATGCAGAATCAGTGGAAGCCCTGAGCCTGTCACCTGCCACGCCGCCTGCCACCAGATGCCATCAGGTGTCCCCAGCGGAGTCCCCCCTTACATCAGGCATTTCCAGCTGACTCCTCCCTTACATCAGGCATTGCCAGCGGAGTCCCCTCTTACATCAGGTATTGCCAGCAGAGTCCTCCCTTACATCAGGCATTGCCAGGAGAGTCCTCCCTTACATCAGGCATTGCCAGCGGAGTCCCTCCTTACATCAGGCATTGCCAGGAGAGTCCTCCCTTACATCAGGCATTGCCAGCGGAGTCCCCCCTTACATCAGACATTGCCAGCGGAGTCCTCCCTTACATCAGGCATTGCCAGCAGAGTCCCCCCTTACATCAGACATTGCCAGCGGAGTCCCCCTTACATCAGACATTGCCAGCGGAGTCCCTCCTTACATCAGGCATTGCCAGCAGAGTCCCCCCTTACATCAGACATTGCCAGCGGAGTCCCCCCTTACATCAGGCATTGCCAGCAGAGTCCCCCCTTACATCAGACATTGCCAGCGGAGCCCCCCCTTACATCAGGCATTGCCAGCTGACTCCTCCCTTACATCAGGCATTGCCAGCGGAGTCCCCTCTTACATCAGGTATTGCCAGCAGAGTCCTCCCTTACATCAGGCATTGCCAGGAGAGTCCTTCCTTACATCAGGCATTGCCAGCGGAGTCCCTCCTTACATCAGGCATTGCCAGGAGAGTCCTCCCTTACATCAGGCATTTCCAGCTGACTCCTCCCTTACATCAGGCATTGCCAGCGGAGTCCCCTCTTACATCAGGTATTGCCAGCAGAGTCCTCCCTTACATCAGGCATTGCCAGGAGAGTCCTCCCTTACACCAGGCATTGCCAGCGGAGTCCCTCCTTACATCAGGCATTGCCAGCAGAGTCCCCCCTTACATCAGACATTGCCAGCGGAGTCCCCCCTTACATCAGGCATTGCCAGCAGAGTCCCCCCTTACATCAGACATTGCCAGCGGAGTCCCCCCTTACATCAGGCATTGCCAGCAGAGTCCCCCCTTACATCAGACATTGCCAGCGGAGCCCCCCCTTACATCAGGCATTGCCAGCTGACTCCTCCCTTACATCAGGCATTGCCAGCGGAGTCCCCTCTTACATCAGGTATTGCCAGCAGAGTCCTCCCTTACATCAGGCATTGCCAGGAGAGTCCTCCCTTACATCAGGCATTGCCAGCGGAGTCCCTCCTTACATCAGGCATTGCCAGGAGAGTCCTCCCTTACATCAGACATTGCCAGCTGACTCCTCCCTTACATCAGGCATTGCCAGTGGAGTCCCCTCTTACATCAGGTATTGCCAGCAGAGTCCTCCCTTACATCAGGCATTGCCAGGAGAGTCCTCCCTTACACCAGGCATTGCCAGCGGAGTCCCTCCTTACATCAGGCATTGCCAGGAGAGTCCTCCCTTACATCAGGCATTGCCAGCGGAGTCCCCCCTTACATCAGACATTGCCAGCGGAGTCCCCCCTTACATCAGGCATTGCCAGCAGAGTCCCCCCTTACATCAGACATTGCCAGCGGAGTCCCCCCTTACATCAGGCATTGCCAGCAGAGTCCCCCCTTACATCAGACATTGCCAGCGGAGTCCCCCCTTACATCAGGCATTGCCAGCAGAGTCCCCCCTTACATCAGACATTGCCAGCGGAGTCCCCCCTTACATCAGGCATTGCCAGCAGAGTCCCCCCTTACATCAGACATTGTCAGCGGAGTCCCCCCTTACATCAGGCATTGCCAGCGGAGTCCCCCCTTACATCAGACATTGCCAGCAGAGTCCCCCTTACATCAGACATTGCCAGCGGAGTCCCCCCTTACATCAGACATTGCCAGCGGAGTCCCCCCTTACATCAGGCATTACCAGCGGAGTCCCCCCTTACATCAGGCATTGCCAGCGGAGTCCCCCCTTACATCAGACATTGCCAGCGGAGTCCTCCCTTACATCAGACATTGCCAGCGGAGTCCCCCCTTACATCAGGCATTGCCAGTGGAGTCCTCCCTTACATCAGACATTGCCAGCGGAGTCCCCCCTTACATCAGACATTGCCAGCGGAGTCCCCCCTTACATCAGACATTGCCAGCGGAGTCCCCCTTACATCAAACATTGCAGCGGAGTCCCCCCTTATATCAGACATTGCCAGCGGAGTCCCCCCTTACATCAGGCATTGCCAGCGGAGTCCTCCCTTACATCAGACATTGCCAGCGGAGTCCCCCTTACATCAGACATTGCAGCAGAGTCCCCCCTTACATCAGACATTGCAGCGGAGTCCCCCCTTACATCAGACATTGCCAGCGGAGTCCCCCTTACATCAGGCATTGCCAGCAGAGTCCTGTCCTTACACCAGGCATTGCCAGCAGAGTCTTGTCCTTACACCAGGCATCCCCCAATGGAGCCCCCCTTTCCTTACATCAGGCATTCCTAGCAGTGGAGACTCTCTCCGCCGCCATTACTAAATTGAATGGGATAGAATAGCCGGGTGGCTGCCAATAGCAATTGAGCTGCGGCGCCGCCCACCCCCGCCCCTCCCCACATCAGGTCGCAGACAGACGGCAGCGGGGAGGGAAGTGGGCGGTGCCACAGCTCAAATTCTTTTGCCAGTCACCCCACCATTGCTAAACAGTAATTGTTTATTTTGGTCTTCAGGAAAATGGTGGCCGGTGGAGACATTGTCTCCGTCAGCCACAGACCTCTAGCGGCGGCGAAATAAGTAAAAAAAAAAACGGTAAAATAAGAATTTCCCGGGACATTTCCCAGGAATGGCTAAAGCCGGGAAAAGGGTCTAAATCCCGGGAATGTCCCGGGAAATTCGTGACAGTTGGTAAGTATTTATATAGGAGGATTTATTTAATCTCTGTGTATCAGCTGAGGCCAGTCACTACCTTGGTTATACTGTACGTAAGAGTTTACAACCACTTTGTACCAACCACAACCACAAAGTTGATCCAGGGAAAATACGATTGCCTCTCCGGGGATTTATTTTTTTTGCCTTCCTCTGGATCAACTGTGGGTATAGGTTTGTGTATATGGGATTGTATTATTATTATTATTATTTATTTATTTTTTTTGGTTGAACTAGGTGGACTTGTTTCTTTTTTCAACCTGACTAACCATGTAACTTTAAAGGATTTGCGTATGTTTCATGTCGACCTTGAAACCACGTAAACCCTTTCCTTTTCTTCATTTATTTATAACATTACTTTGCATTGGTACAGGTTCCCCACAGCATTGCCTGACTTTCCATGCTATTTGTTTGGAAAAAAAGCCAAACAAATGCAGCCAGCACATTTAAAGATTGGTAAACCACAATATATTGAACTTTTGTTTTGGGTTTGTTACCACTTTAATAGTTTAAAGTTCCTAAAATCAGCTTAAATATGATGTCTATATGAAATATCTGGTTTCGTTTTCAGGCATAGCTATTCAAAGTCTAAAAAAAAAATGCTCTGTAGCAATTTTCTTGGTTGTTTTGCCCATTTCTAGACAACAAAAGCTCTCCAATGTAAAATATAATCTTATGGTTATATCTAGTGATTATATCCATTATAACAATTTACGCAAATAGCATGTGTTTGGCTGTCTGAACAGCAATTTACCAATAAAGTATTTACTCAGTTGAGCAGCACTTCTATGTTATTTTCTTTCTATATTGTTTGCTGGATAGCGCTGACAGTTATGCCTAAAAATCATGACATACAGTACTTACTGTATGTAAAGTGTGCTGAACGCCTCCAGTTAATGTTTATTCTAATCATTTTCCTGTCCTAGATATAATATATACTCCATTCTTAGTGGTATTTAGTAAAAGTGAAAAGAAGGATACCCATATTGAGATGTAGAGAATTTGTACATGTGTGCATGTCTTTCCATTCCAGTTGAGCTTATATGCGTGGGAAGAAAGAGGCATCCTAAGGTTCTGTTTAAAGCTCAACTCCAGCCCAAACTTTTTCTAGTTTGAGATGGATAAAGAAGGGGTATAACCATATAAATGTTTTTTTTTCCTGACCGACTCCATGGCAGCCTATGTGTGGGTTAATCCTGCCTCCTCTCCAATGCTATAGGACCCCACTCCCATAAATTTGAACTCACCGGAGACTGTGTTCCATTTTTGTCCTCCTCTTTCGACCTATAAGATGTGCACTTACGTTTCCTCATGTCCAAACTGGATGAATGAACCCAGAGTGGGCCGATGGCAGGCTTACCAACGAAGAGGTGCAGAAAGCCCAGAGCCCAGCCACGGCGGGTGAGTGGCCTCAGGCATGTATGCCCCAGTGGTGAGGGTGCAGCCTGCATATGCCAGGAGGAGACCTGATGACCTGGCAAGGTCAGGAGTCTTCATTTTTCTCCATGGCAACGCTTATGTTTTTTATTTGTGTGTGTCCCCTCCCCTTATCCTCCCATCTCCTGGCTCTGTCCTGACCCTCATTGAGCCTGGAGCGCTTCTGCGTTCCAAGGCGCCGTCGCTATTCAGGGTCGCGGACGCGACGGGCTTCAGCGCATACGCAGGGCCTCGGGTAACTCTGAGGCTTGGTTGTGCATGCACAGGCATCTTCTGACAATCAGACATGGCGCAGGCATGGATGGGGGATGCGGCGGTGACGTCATTCGGGCAGGGGATTCAAATAGCCTGTCAGCCACTGCTTCCGTGGGATCTCCTACCGCAGTGTGCGGCAGCCTCCCCAAGCCCTGGGGACCACTACAGAGGTAAGCACCAGCCTAGTCTGTGCTTTGTGGGCAGCATTGCCTTAAAGGGACAGTAACCTGGCTTTCTTTGGCTATTATGTATTTTTCTTTTTTTTTTCTATCCTAGGACTGTTTGGTCTTTTTTCTCAAATTGTGAGCCTTTAAGCCCTCTTCCTCTGTGGTGCCATGGACAGATCACCGCGTTCATTCAGTCAGGCCATACGTTTAAGGTACATGTGGGGGAGGGGGCCAGGATGGTGCGTGGATGGACAGGTTTCCTAACAACATGCCTTCGTGTTTTCCCTACCCTCTTTTAGCCCCTCTAGGTTGGTTCATCAACTTGGACCAGACGATATAGACCTTTCCAGGCTGCATCAGCAATATCAACATTCTTCTCCCAGGTCCAGACACGACTCTCCGTCCAGGACCCACCAACAGAGGAGATGTTCTCATTCCTCCTCCAGACACCGCAACTGTCACGATACCACTTACAGTGAGCCCACAGGTGAGCAGGTGACATGGGATCCCCCAGGGCGTGGAGTCTAAGGGCCAGCCAGTATTCTGCCAGGTACCCCCTCACGAGGGTTTGGGCTTAGCTGCGTGCTGACCCCAGGTCACGACCCCCGGGTTCACCCCACTCGCTAGGGAAGTACCAGAAGACACTGTCAGACAAGGATGGATGGATGAAGCAAAGGAGAGCCGGATGGCTAGCCAAGGTAAGGGCTGACTGCAGACAACGTAATCAGAACAAGCCGAGTCGGTACACAAGAGATCAGTTCACAAGAGGTCAGGTTAAGGCAGGTTACACGAAGGGGCCTCAGAAACAAATGTTGCTCAAGCAACCAGAACTGGTCAGAGAGGGATTTAAATAGAGAAGCACATGAGGGGTTGGACAGGAAGTAGCAGGAAGGAATCATATATTACACCCATAGCTGCAGAGTGCAGCAGAGCTGAACACAAGCTAGTGGAACAACAGGTGCCAGCCGGCCTACAGCAGTAAAGGTGAGACACAGATCAGCTCCGCAGCTGATTTGTGACAGCACCCACCGCCATGACGGCCACTCTGATCGCAGAGCCTGCTGGGGATGTGGGACGTGAGTCCCGGAGGGCAAATCACTGTGTGATCCATGTTATGCCTTGACGGTCGGGGACAAAGAGATGCAAAATAAACAGATGGAGTCTCTTGTTGAGCGTGTAGTGCAGCGATCCCTTACGATGCTTCCCCTTATTCCTCGGACAGCGAGATGGTGGGAGATGAGTTTGTCGGAGGATTCTGGCATGCCCCTGTAGAAGTCCGATTAGATCAAAAGGGCTTTGCTTCTTTGCTCCCCACATTGCTTTGTTTTTATTGTGATCACAATTTTATTTGCTGTATGCTGCTTTTATGCAAATAAAACCAGAGTTGCTTTTGATCTGCACTATCTGGAGCCCCCTTTTCTTTTCACATATTTTAGATCATGAACTCGTCTATTCCATCGATCCAGCCATCATTGGCCCAAGGATTGTTCCATCTGTGACGAGCTTATCGGATAGATGTCGTCTCCTGTGCATACCTGAATTTGTTCCAGTTTTCCTTCCAACTATCCTAGAACATCTTGTGCCGCATCAATTCATGCTTGTTTAATCTGGTGTCGCTGACATCCAGATCCACATGTTCCGGTAAGAGTACCCATTTTATTTCTTCTTGGTGATATCTGCTGACAACAGTTTATTTGATGTCTTCGATTGCCCACGTGAAGATGAATATTATCTGACGGACTATCCACAAACCTCCTTTTTTGGGACATTAGTTGTCTAGACATTCACGTTTTTGTCCTTCTTTACACTAAGTTGTCCATCATTTGAAGGACTATTTATTGTCTATTTATTGTCGACACCATTACCTTTTTTCTGAGATTCACCCTTTTCTTCATTCCACTTGTGTTTTGTCACTGTATTAGGTTCACGTGTTCAGAATTTTTACACAGTTTTTCACTTGTTTTTTATTATTACCTTTTTCAGTATTTTTTCAGATTGTGTAGCTGTTTCACACAGCTTTTTATTAGCGCTACATTCACATTTACCTTATATCCCTTCAAGGCTGAGGAAGTGAAACATCTGGAAAACGCTCCCCTCGTAGACGCAGCTCTGATGCGACTGGCCAGGCACGTTAGTCTTCCCTTGGAAGATGCGGCATCCTTCAAAGATGGGCTTGAAAGGAGAATAGACCAAGACCTGAAGAGGATTTACGGATTAACCGGTATGGGTTGCAAACCCGCTTTGGCGCTTGCGGCCATGTCAAAAGCCATGGAGGCTTGGACTGAGAACGTAGACTCCACACTCAGAGGAGTCTCTGAAGAACTGGCCAGGGGCTTGGCAATTCAGGAGCTGAAGCTGGCAGTGGCCATCCTGAGGGAGGCTTCAATTGACCTTATCCGCCTGTCGGCCCGGACTATGCTGTCCTAGGTCACGGCTATGTGGGCCTTGTGGTTGCGTCCCTGGGTTGCCGACCCAACATCCAAACAAGCCTGGTGTAGGATTCCCTGTTCGGCAACAGGCTGGATAGTGCCATAGCCCGGGCCATGGGTGGGAGGTCGGGCTTCCTACCTCAGGATAGGCATCCGTTCGGTCAGAAGAGGGCCCAGCGCAGAAGACATAGTACCGAGCGTTCAAGGGAAGCACGCTCCTATAGGCCAGCCAAGACTTCAGAAGGAATTGGAGCAGAGGGCAGGCATCTTTCCACAAGCCCGCCAAGAGCCAGGCGTCCAGTGGACGAGAACCGGCTAAGTCTTTTTGAGATTGGGCCCGCCCAGGCGGGTCAGGTGGGGGCGCGTCTGCTTCTCTTCCAGCACGTCTGGGTGGCCTCAATCTTGGACTACTGGACCATCATGATGGTCTTCATAGGCCACACATGGTCCTTCACCAGTACCCCTCCCCCCAGATTCATTTCCACCCTGCTACCATTGTCAGAAGAAAAGAAGCAGGTGCTACTGTCCTATATGGATTCGTTGATAGTACAAAAGGCAGTGGTGCCTGTCCCAAAGGGCGAAGAGTTCCAGGGGGTGTACTCCCCTCCCTTTTTAGTTCAGAAAAAAAACGGTTTGTGGTGCCCAGTGATAGACCTAACTTACCTAAACAAGTTTATAAAACACGAAAAATTCTAAATGGAGACTCTGTTTACCATCCAACAAACTGTGCAGCCAGGCGATTGGCTGATCTCAATCGACTTAAAAGATGCTTACTTCCACGTGCCTGTGGCAGAAATACCTCCGGTTTCAATTCGAGCAAGAGCATCTACAGTTCACCTGCCTCCCTTTCGGGCTGACCACCTGACCTTGAGTTTTCTCAAAAGTTCTTTTAGCCATGGTGGCCCTCATCAGAACAAAAGGGATACGCTTGTACCACTACCTCGACGACCTCCTGTTGCTGTCCCAAGACAAGGAACAGTTGTTGGTCTACAGGGAGCAGGTTATCTCCACACTGACTGAATTCGGTTGGCTCTTAAATCTGGAAAAGAAGCCATTTAGATCCGGTCCAGCGCCTGATATACTTAGGGGCCCAGTTCGACACTGTGGAAAGTACCATCTCTCTTCCAGTGCAGAAGATCCCAGTCATTCGGGAGAGAGGTTACGCCCTTTCCAGACAGGGTTTCTGTAGCAGTGGAAATCAGGGGACAACAATCAATAGGTTCACATAATATCAGTGATGAGGAGCAGCCTCTTCTGGTGACTTGCCACTCCATTGTCCCCGTCTCATGGGTCACAGTCATGACCGATGCCAGCGGTGCTGGATGGTGAGCTCTCTGCAGGTTGGAACTTGCTCAAGGCAAGTGGGATACACATCTTTACAAACCGGGCTCAAACGTCCTGGAACTTTGGGCAGCCTGGTGTGCCCTCCAGTCCTTCACCCATCTCCTGAAGGGGGGATCAGTGTTATTAAGGATGGACAACACCACAGCGGTCTTCTATGTCAAAGACAGGGGGGCACCCGGAGCTCCACCCCACTCCAAGAAGTCAAGCCCATTATGCCTTGGGCCCAGAGAAACCGGGCCAATATTTCAGTGGTCTTCATCCTGGGAGTCCAGAACGTCCAAGCAGGCTTCCTGTCTCGCACTCAGTTGGACACCGGAGTGTTTCCTTCATGTGCAGACGTTCAAATGGATCCTGTCCTTGGGAGTCAATCCTGAAGTAGATCTATTTGGATCCCCCTGCAACTTCAAGATCAAGAAGTATTACACTCGGGGCTGTTGCAGCCAGGCCTTCGGGATAGATGCCCTGACAGATCAGTGGAACTTCAACAGGGCATACGCCTTTCCCCCACTCCCGATCATCCTAAGGTTCTTACTGAGACTTCAAGCAGAAGTGGTTGAAGTGGTAGTGATAGCACCTTACTGGCCGAACAGGCCATGGTTTCCCCTCCTGGTCCAGCTCAGCTTTCGGGACCCGGTGCATCTTCCTCTCAGGTCAGACCTTCTTTCCCAGGGGGCAGGGAGAGACTGGAATCTCTTGGGTGCGCCTCAAGAGTGATTTCCACCCTCATGAGCTCGAGGAAGTCAAGCATGAATAAAGTCTATGGGAGAATTTGGGCCAAGTTCGTCGAATTCTCATCCTCTATGGGCAGATTATTCAGAGACCCAGATATCCAGGATATACTCAGCTTCCTTCAATCCGACCTAGATCTGTTGCTATCTATCAGCTCTCTCGGGGTCCAGCCTTATCGGCCTGCTCCGGAACATCATGGGCCGTCCACCCTTCAATCCGGCAGTTCTTCCTTGGGGCGACAAGACTCAGGCCCCAAAGAAGACCAAGATTCCCCAAATAGGATCTTCCTCTTGTTCTTGACTCATTGTCTGGACTAAGTTCCACGGGATCTACCCCGCTTCCTATCAAAGACCTTTTTGCAAGAATTGCTTTCCTGGTAGTCTTCACTTTGGCCAAAAGAGTTTACGAGATCGGGTCCTTGGGTTAAAGAACCATTCCTGACTTTCTTCCCGGACTGGGTGGTCCTCATCCCTATGCTTGGCTCAAACCCGAAAGTCACTTCAGTGTTCCATGAGAACCAAGAAATTGTCCTACCTACATTCAGGACCCGGGTCCTCTGAAGTTCATCCTATGGATGTAGGTGAAATACTGAAGGAATACCAGTTACTTCCTCATTTAGATGCTCCGAGTACCTGTTTATCCTGCACTTTGGCAGTAACAGAGGGAAGTGAGCTTTGACCAGAATGATTGCGGCCTGGATCGTCCAGTCCAGGGCTCAAAATTTCAAGTCCTGAGCTACTAGCCAGGCCTCAAGGGTTACTCGCCACCAGTTGCCCCACCCAGTCCCTACCCTGCCCGCCCCTAAACACACCCTCATAAATTATCCCATGAAATGACACTTAAATGTTTTATACAGAATTAAGTTATAAAAAGAAATATTAACAAAAACTATATCCGTGCCCATCAGTGCAGCCTCACCTGTGCCCAAAAATGTAACCTACCTGTGTCCATCAATGCCGCTTCACCTGTGCCCAACAGTGCAGCCTACCTGTGTCCATCAATGCCGCTTCACCTGTGCCCAACAAAGCAGCCTACCTGTGTCCATCAATGCTGCTTCACCTGTGTCCATCAATGCCGCTTACCTGTGTCCATCAATGCAGCCCACCTGTGCCCATCAATGCAGCCTCACCTGTGTCTATCAATGCTGCTTCACCTGTGTCCATCAATGCTGCTTCACCTGTGTCCATCAATGCTACTTCACCTGTGTCCATCAATGCAGCCCACCTGTGCCCATCAATGCAGCCTCACCTGTGTCTATCAATGCTGCTTCACCTGTGTCCATCAATGCTGCTTCACCTGTGTTCATCAATGCTGCTTCACCTGTGTCCATCAATGCTGCTTCACCTGTGTCCATCAATGCAGCCTACCTGTGTCCATCAATGCAATCTACCTGTGTCCATCAATGCAGCCTACCTGTGTCCATCAATGCAGCCTACCTGTGTCCATCAATGCAGCCTACCTGTGCAGGGGATGAGAGGAGAGGAAGAGGATTGCCGGCCGGATCATCAGAGTGCTGAGGAACATTGCTGTAACAGCTTTCATTTAAATTGCAGTGTGTTCCCGCCGCTCACCGTCACATACAGCCCTGCCTCCTGGCCCGGAGGCGGGGCTGTATGTGACAGCGAGTGCGGGGAACACACAGAGATGTTCCTTGGTGCTCTGATGATCCAGCCGGAAATCCTCTTCTCTCTTCCTTGGGGCGATCACTGGGAGAAGAGCTCCCATCAACCCTGCCTGCTGGCTGCGCACGCCCCCCCCTCACACTCTCAGGCAGCCTACGCCCGCTAGCCCTTATTTTCCACTGGCAAAAAATGAGTAGGCAAGTGGAAAATTTGAGGGCTGGTCCAGTCTATCCAGCAGGCCTATAGGGCTAAGGGCTTGGCTCCTCCAGAGGTGGTGACGGCACATTCCACCAGGGGCATGTCGGCTTAGTGGGCAGCAGCCCGGCATGTGGCTCCAGATGTCATCTGCAAAGCGGCCTCATGGATCTCCATTAATACTTTTATGTCACATTATTGTATAGAGCCTGCTTCTCTATCTTCTGTGAACTTTGGTTTCAAAAATCCTGTCGGTTGACGGGCAAAATTGAATTTTCTTTGATCAGCATACCCACCCGTGTGGTCTGGCTAGTTATTTCCCACGCGTAAGCTACCATGGAGTCCATTAGGAAAGGAAAATTATGGTAAGTATTTGATAACAAATTTTCCGTTTTTTTGTTGCCCGTGCCCACAAAAGGAGGAAAATACTGACTTTTTGTGGTGTCTCCACACAACAAATTTATTTGTCCTGGGACTTTAAATGAGGCACAGCACATATGACCAATGAATAACTCGTTTTCAAAATTATTGTTTAATAAATGAATAAATAATGCATACAACAAGAAGAGGATAAAATGGTAACAAGCTGATTTGTAATGAATCCATATTAATGCATTTCATACATAATTAAATATAGCGTTGACCATAAACAATCCAACTGGCAATACAGAATTAAAACAAAAATTGCATCCATAAACTCGACGCATTTTATGACTTTTTGATCACTCTTCAGGAGTAGATGCATGTATAGTATCTGTAAGATAAAACATACCTAATGGTATCTCCTAATACATAAGATAATTCCAACCTCAAAAGCCACCAGAGGTGCTCTAATGCTTACTAATCAAAGAACAGCTATGACAATATTTCCAAATGGTGATTGACAGAGGAGTCTCCCCCCAGTAGCTGTGGAAGTGTGGCTCAGCGAGAACCCAAGGGGACAAACAGGAAGCGGATTCAACATGGGTGGGCAATCCATGATGGCACCAAAAGTAGCTGCTATAAAAAGAAGTTTAAGTGGAGCATGGCCTGGAGCGTGATGGGATATGACGCCGGTGGGGAGAGCTCCGCTTGGTATTAATCCTGTCTTAACTTACCTGATTTCTAATCCAGGATTTTCACTATACAGTTGGTTCCTGTGAGTGTCTAGAGCCTAGAGGAATATGTCTCTGCTGAAAAAAGTCACAGAGACCAGCAGCCAACTTGCTAAATTCCGTTGACAGTAGAAAGATCTGCAGGCCTAAGTTGGAGCCAGCGCCTCCTCTGACATGGAGCAGCATGCGGCTGAAACCTTCAAAGTTCTAGAGGTCATCTCTAACTGTCAGAATACACTCATGGCCAAAATCGATGAGGTAAAGATTGATATCTCCCTAATGCACCAGGATATGGCCCAGCTTAAAGACCGGGTGACCGAGACTGAGGCCCGCATCAGCAGAACAGAGGATATTTTGTATCCCTTGCAGCATACCACAGATATCGTTCAGCGCCAACTGCAACAGATCAGCGCCAAGCAAGACGACATGAAAAATTTTCTCCGCAGATGCAGCCTCAGATTAGTTGGGCTCCCATAAAAAGCAGAGGGTTCTGACTCAGCAGGCTTCCTGGAGAACTTACTGATCACTACCTATGGTAGGGAAACATTTTCAGTAATGTTTGCGCTGGAACGAGCGCATCGTATTCCAGCTCAACCCCCTCCATCAGGCACCTCACCCCGCACCTTTATTGCAAAATTTCTTAATTTTCAACCGGGACAAAATACTCCTCTTAACTAGAGAAATAGGGAATATTCCCTTTCACAATGTTCACCTGGCTGCATTCCCTGACTTCTCTAATGAAGTACAGCGGCAAAGATCCCACTTTCAAGATGTTAAGCGAAGCATGCACATCCAACATTTGAAATATGCCATACTGTACCCTGCATACTTGCGCGTAGAAGATGACAGTCGGGTACAATTCTTTTATGACCCAGATGCGGCCTCTACCTGGCTGGACCAACGTGCTCAACATGCCTGAGCGGCTCTTCGGCCACAGAATACCGTGAGTAATACCCCAGATGCACTTTTGCTGCCCCTGTCTGACCCCAATAGACTACACTTGCCGACGCCGTTTCTTGTGGATAAGTATATGCCTTCTCCCCCCTTAACTCACTCGTGACTCTGTATAACATTTATAGATTATCCTGTTCTATGGAAATGTGATCCTATTTGGTACTTCCTTCTATAATGAATATACTTCTAGGTGGAACCATTCCAATTTTGAACAATCCCACTGCTTTTCAATATTGCTCCAGGAACTTTGGCCATGGACACTGTGTTACTCCTCCTCTTTTACAAGCGACTTCTGCAAGTTTGTGGAAAATTGATCTCAAGATACTACCTCTCCATGCACTTGTCAGTGAAGAAGTCACCCCCATAGTAATGTTTTTTTTCCCTGTTTATGGATCTACGTTGAAACCGAAGTTACCAACCCCCCCCCCCCCCCCCCTTTTGGTATTTTCAAGCTATATACCTCCGGTATCTTTTGTATGCTGGATGATCGTTACCATACTCAGGTTTTGGGAATTGATGCTCACTCTAGGTTAGGGTGGTATGGAGCTGGGTGCGTTGGGAAATGTTAGTGTTGAACAACTTTTTTTTTTCTTTTTTCCTCGTGGTACTGTGAATGTACATGGTGATATGTGTTTATAATTTTATGATACTACGTATTATGTATATTTGTTCGTACAAAGTTGTAGATGTGTCTACATACTGCCGGTCTGACATGCAAGTTATCATCTCATATGGGGTACATATGACTCATGACTTCCATTACATTTTTAATGTGCAATGTCAGAGGGCTATGCAGTAAAATTAAACGCACAGCCGTCCTCATGTTCCTTAAAAAACAAAAGGCTGAGATTATCCCCTTGGTTGAAACGCATATTAAGGGCCATCTACAAGCCATCCTAAAAAGCCCCTGGATAGGATAGACATATCATACCACTCACACAAACCTATCCAGAGGAGTCTTACTTCTCATTGTCAAAACTGTTCCTTTCAATCTTATTCTTTTGCAGTCCGATTGGCAGGGCAGATATATCTTTGTACATGCTGCCATAGGTGGCATCCCACTTTTAATCTTAGCTTGCTATATCCCCCTCCATACAGTTTGGAGGTAGTTAATGAAGGCCTTGACTTTATTTCACAATATCCAATGGTCCAGGATGTGTGGATGGGTGATTTTAATATGACTATGACACCGGAACTGGTTTGAATGGGGTTAAGAGATCCAGCTGTGACTCCCCTTAGTCACACTAGACTATACTGTATACTAACTGACTTTGCCTTAATAGACACATGGAGGCATAAACACCCTTCTACAAAGGCCTACTCAAGTTACTCTGCTAGCCACAATACTATGTCTCGAATAGACTTTACTGTATATTTGTATCCAAACCCCTTTTGCCCAAAGTGTCGGGAGTGGGATTTGCCCCGAGAATCTTATTTGATCATGCTTCCTACTGGACGACTGCCTTGTTGCTCATATCCTCTCCCACCCCTACATGGAGATTAAATATTGGCTGTCAGCATTCACTAACCAAAGGAATATAATTGACGAATAAAGAAAAAGAAGTTTAACCGCTTCAGCCCCGGAAGATTTTACCCCCTTCCTGACCAGAGAACTTTTTGCATTTTGGCACTGTGTCGATTTAACTGACAATTGCGCGGTCGTGCGACATGGTACCCAAACAAAATTGACGTCCTTTTTTTCCCACAATTAGAGCTTTCTTTTGATGGTATTTGATCATCTCTGCGGTTTTTATTTTTTGTGCTATAAACAAAAAAAGAGCGACAATTTTGATAAAAAAACACAATATTTTGTACTTTTTGCTATAATAAATATCCCCATTTTTTTTTAAAAAAGCTAATTTTTTCTCAGTTTAGGGCTTTAGGCCGATATGTATTCTTCTATTTTGTATTATTTAATCTTTTATTATTTTTTTCTCTTTTACAAAAATTACAAACAAATAAAAAACAAATATCGGAGATCAAAGCATAAACATATCCTTCAATATCTCCACATTTACATACATATCTATCACTAATATATGATGATACGGGAGGGGGGTGGGGGGGCTACGAGACACTGTGTTAGTGCCAAAAAAAAAAAGGAAAAAAAAAAAACCCGGGAGGAAGGCCATAAAATATCTTTTGGTTCTTCCTTGTGCTTCCCAAGTGCTATATCCCTACTTGATTATGTGTATTTGTTATACCCTTGTGGTTTTCCGTGCTTTAGTGTAAAAAAAAAAAAAAGAAAAAAAAAAAGGAGCCTGTTGGGTAAGTTATGGGCGGATAATCCGCCTCCAACTGTCCTTGTGTATAAATTCTGTGTTCTATCAGAATTACATGATTACTTTCTATGTGTTTCCCTACCTTAATGTATTTAGGAGGATCCTCTGGATCCTTCACCCTCCTTTGTATTCTCTAAAGACTGTGCTATTTACTTGTGTGTCTCCACTAATAGTTATCTCTCCTCCCCACCTCCCCCCCCAACAACCACCCTCCAGCAAAACAACAAACACATATTCACTCCACATATTCCTAAAAAAGTTGTGGTTCAGTTCTCATTTGTTTACCTTATATCAAGTGCATAGCGATCTCGGCGCATGGGAGAATGCAATCTGTGCGCCACTATGGACATCTCCAATTCAATATTAACAGAAGATGAAGTTGCCAATATTATGGGGTGATGTGAGGAAGTTTAGTAACTGCCCAAGTAACAAATATGCCCAAAAATAGAATGAGAAAGTAACTTTTTCAGAGCAGGCCTGCTGTGCCCACAAGTACGTTTAGAACTGCGTGAGATCAATGTAAGCAGTGTGCATGTGCAAGCGCATTTGTTCACTGCGCGGCCAAAATCATAGTAAATGTCAAGCAATGTAAATGCAATTGCGTGGGTTGAATGGGCGCAGCTCTAAACTTGACATTTTTTTTTTATGCTGGTTCACCTTTATGTATTTTTTTAAGGAGATTTGCACACAGGTCATGTTAGCATATTACATTGCCAATATGTGACATGCACCTTGTTAAAATTATGTAAAAAGTCTCTCGCTCTTCTAGCTTCTCCTAAAATGGCATTTAACCTTCCCCTCAATGCATATGATTTCTTTGGGCTAGCTTTTGCTTTTAAAGGGGAACTTCACACTCCATTCTCAAAAGGCTGTGAGCTGCATTCACCAATCCAAACCACATCCTTTTTCAGAGCATACAAAAGGGCCAGCTAGGAAAGGGGCGAGAAGAGCGATCGCCCAACCCCCTCCTGACCCATACAAGGCCCCATGCACTCAACATAGCTGGCTGCCTTTGGGGCATGTTGGGCTCAGCCCAATACCAACCACAAAGCACCTTGTATCCACTAGTTTAAAGGGGCATTCCCATTCCGTAAAACCCCCTGTCTGCAGCCCCCCACAACCCTAGCCTAGGGTTGAGTGGAAGAGGCCCTTGTCCCCCTGAATATGGGAACAAGGTGGTTGACTTTGGGGTGCCCGAGCCCCTCCTGCCCCAAAGCATCCACCCCCTTTCATGGGCGGGCTTGCTGTGTGTTTGGCTAGGGGTTTGTTAGTGTTTGGGAGGGGCACCATATTTTTTTTTTCGGTTGGGGTGGGGGTTCTCATTTTAAGCCTTAACAGACCCAAATGAGCTTGTATGTATTTGGGGGTATGGGGGGGGGGGGCAGGCTATTTTTTGTTTTTTGTTAAAATCTTGCAGCTGCAATGTAGATTTGTAACTTTTCTCTAAAGCCGTACATCTTTGAAGCAGCATTTTGGATACTTGCTACAGATGCACCACTTTACAGGCAGAGTAAGCCCGCCCTGCCCGCCCCTAAACACACCCTCATAAATTATCCCATGAAATGACACTTAAATGTTTTATACAGAATTAAGTTATAAAAAGAAATATTAACAAAAACTATATCCGTGCCCATCAGTGCAGCCTCACCTGTGCCCAACAATGTAACCTACCTGTGTCCATCAATGCCGCTTCACCTGTGCCCAACAGTGCAGCCTACCTGTGTCCATCAATGCCGCTTCACCTGTGCCCAACAAAGCAGCCTACCTGTGTCCATCAATGCTGCTTCACCTGTGTCCATCAATGCCGCTTACCTGTGTCCATCAATGCAGCCCACCTGTGCCCATCAATGCAGCCTCACCTGTGTCTATCAATGCTGCTTCACCTGTGTCCATCAATGCTGCTTCACCTGTGTCCATCAATGCTACTTCACCTGTGTCCATCAATGCAGCCCACCTGTGCCCATCAATGCAGCCTCACCTGTGTCTATCAATGCTGCTTCACCTGTGTCCATCAATGCTGCTTCACCTGTGTTCATCAATGCTGCTTCACCTGTGTCCATCAATGCTGCTTCACCTGTGTCCATCAATGCAGCCTACCTGTGTCCATCAATGCAATCTACCTGTGTCCATCAATGCAGCCTACCTGTGTCCATCAATGCAGCTACCTGTGTCCATCAATGCAGCCTACCTGTGCAGGGGATGAGAGGAGAGGAAGAGGATTGCCGGCCGGATCATCAGAGTGCTGAGGAACATTGCTGTAACAGCTTTCATTTAAATTGCAGTGTGTTCCCGCCGCTCACCGTCACATACAGCCCTGCCTCCTGGCCCGGAGGCGGGGCTGTATGTGACAGCGAGTGCGGGGAACACACAGAGATGTTCCTTGGTGCTCTGATGATCCAGCCGGAAATCCTCTTCTCTCTTCCTTGGGGCGATCACTGGAGAAGAGCTCCCATCAACCCTGCCTGCTGGCTGCGCACGCCCCCCCCCTCACACTCTCAGGCAGCCTACGCCTGCTAGCCCTTATTTTCCACTGGCAAAAAATGAGTAGGCAAGTGGAAAATTTGAGGGCTGGTCCAGTCTATCCAGCAGGCCTATAGGGCTAAGGGCTTGGCTCCTCCAGAGGTGGTGACGGCACATTCCACCAGGGGCATGTCGGCTTAGTGGGCAGCAGCCCGGCATGTGGCTCCAGATGTCATCTGCAAAGCGGCCTCATGGATCTCCATTAATACTTTTATGTCACATTATTGTATAGAGCCTGCTTCTCTATCTTCTGTGAACTTTGGTTTCAAAAATCCTGTCGGTTGACGGGCAAAATTGAATTTTCTTTGATCAGCATACCCACCCGTGTGGTCTGGCTAGTTATTTCCCACGCGTAAGCTACCATGGAGTCCATTAGGAAAGGAAAATTATGGTAAGTATTTGATAACAAATTTTCCGTTTTTTTGTTGCCCGTGCCCACAAAAGGAGGAAAATACTGACTTTTTGTGGTGTCTCCACACAACAAATTTATTTGTCCTGGGACTTTAAATGAGGCACAGCACATATGACCAATGAATAACTCGTTTTCAAAATTATTGTTTAATAAATGAATAAATAATGCATACAACAAGAAGAGGATAAAATGGTAACAAGCTGATTTGTAATGAATCCATATTAATGCATTTCATACATAATTAAATATAGCGTTGACCATAAACAATCCAACTGGCAATACAGAATTAAAACAAAAATTGCATCCATAAACTCGACGCATTTTATGACTTTTTGATCACTCTTCAGGAGTAGATGCATGTATAGTATCTGTAAGATAAAACATACCTAATGGTATCTCCTAATACATAAGATAATTCCAACCTCAAAAGCCACCAGAGGTGCTCTAATGCTTACTAATCAAGAACAGCTATGACAATATTTCCAAATGGTGATTGACAGAGGAGTCTCCCCCCAGTAGCTGTGGAAGTGTGGCTCAGCGAGAACCCAAGGGGACAAACAGGAAGCGGATTCAACATGGGTGGGCAATCCATGATGGCACCAAAAGTAGCTGCTATAAAAGAAGTTTAAGTGGAGCATGGCCTGGAGCGTGATGGGATATGACGCCGGTGGGGAGAGCTCCGCTTGGTATTAATCCTGTCTTAACTTACCTGATTTCTAATCCAGGATTTTCACTATACAGTTGGTTCCTGTGAGTGTCTAGAGCCTAGAGGAATATGTCTCTGCTGAAAAAAGTCACAGAGACCAGCAGCCAACTTGCTAAATTCCGTTGACAGTAGAAAGATCTGCAGGCCTAAGTTGGAGCCAGCGCCTCCTCTGACATGGAGCAGCATGCGGCTGAAACCTTCAAAGTTCTAGAGGTCATCTCTAACTGTCAGAATACACTCATGGCCAAAATCGATGAGGTAAAGATTGATATCTCCCTAATGCACCAGGATATGGCCCAGCTTAAAGACCGGGTGACCGAGACTGAGGCCCGCATCAGCAGAACAGAGGATATTTTGTATCCCTTGCAGCATACCACAGATATCGTTCAGCGCCAACTGCAACAGATCAGCGCCAAGCAAGACGACATGAAAAATTTTCTCCGCAGATGCAGCCTCAGATTAGTTGGGCTCCCATAAAAAGCAGAGGGTTCTGACTCAGCAGGCTTCCTGGAGAACTTACTGATCACTACCTATGGTAGGGAAACATTTTCAGTAATGTTTGCGCTGGAACGAGCGCATCGTATTCCAGCTCAACCCCCTCCATCAGGCACCTCACCCCGCACCTTTATTGCAAAATTTCTTAATTTTCAACCGGGACAAAATACTCCTCTTAACTAGAGAAATAGGGAATATTCCCTTTCACAATGTTCACCTGGCTGCATTCCCTGACTTCTCTAATGAAGTACAGCGGCAAAGATCCCACTTTCAAGATGTTAAGCGAAGCATGCACATCCAACATTTGAAATATGCCATACTGTACCCTGCATACTTGCGCGTAGAAGATGACAGTCGGGTACAATTCTTTTATGACCCAGATGCGGCCTCTACCTGGCTGGACCAACGTGCTCAACATGCCTGAGCGGCTCTTCGGCCACAGAATACCGTGAGTAATACCCCAGATGCACTTTTGCTGCCCCTGTCTGACCCCAATAGACTACACTTGCCGACGCCGTTTCTTGTGGATAAGTATATGCCTTCTCCCCCCTTAACTCACTCGTGACTCTGTATAACATTTATAGATTATCCTGTTCTATGGAAATGTGATCCTATTTGGTACTTCCTTCTATAATGAATATACTTCTAGGTGGAACCATTCCAATTTGAACAATCCCACTGCTTTTCAATATTGCTCCAGGAACTTTGGCCATGGACACTGTGTTACTCCTCCTCTTTTACAAGCGACTTCTGCAAGTTTGTGGAAAATTGATCTCAAGATACTACCTCTCCATGCACTTGTCAGTGAAGAAGTCACCCCCATAGTAATGTTTTTTTTCCCTGTTTATGGATCTACAAAACAAATTTTGATAAAAAAACACAATATTTTGTACTTTTTGCTATAATAAATATCCCCATTTTTTTTTAAAAAAGCTAATTTTTTCTCAGTTTAGGGCTTTAGGCCGATATGTATTCTTCTATTTTGTATTATTTAATCTTTTATTATTTTTTTCTCTTTACAAAAATTACAAACAAATAAAAAACAAATATCGGAGATCAAAGCATAAACATATCCTTCAATATCTCCACATTTACATACATATCTATCACTAATATATGATGATACGGGAGGGGGGTGGGGGGGCTACGAGACACTGTGTTAGTGCCAAAAAAAAAAAGGAAAAAAAAAAACCCGGGAGGGAAGGCCATAAAATATCTTTTGGTTCTTCCTTGTGCTTCCCAAGTGCTATATCCCTACTTGATTATGTGTATTTGTTATACCCTTGTGGTTTTCCGTGCTTTAGTGTAAAAAAAAAAAAAAGAAAAAAAAAAAGGAGCCTGTTGGGTAAGTTATGGGCGGATAATCCGCCTCCAACTGTCCTTGTGTATAAATTCTGTGTTCTATCAGAATTACATGATTACTTTCTATGTGTTTCCCTACCTTAATGTATTTAGGAGGATCCTCTGGATCCTTCACCCTCCTTTGTATTCTCTAAAGACTGTGCTATTTACTTGTGTGTCTCCACTAATAGTTATCTCTCCTCCCCACCTCCCCCCCCAACAACCACCCTCCAGCAAAACAACAAACACATATTCACTCCACATATTCCTAAAAAAGTTGTGGTTCAGTTCTCATTTGTTTACCTTATATCAAGTGCATAGCGATCTCGGCGCATGGGAGAATGCAATCTGTGCGCCACTATGGACATCTCCAATTCAATATTAACAGAAGATGAAGTTGCCAATATTATGGGGTGATGTGAGGAAGTTTAGTAACTGCCCAAGTAACAAATATGCCCAAAAATAGAATGAGAAAGTAACTTTTTCAGAGCAGGCCTGCTGTGCCCACAAGTACGTTTAGAACTGCGTGAGATCAATGTAAGCAGTGTGCATGTGCAAGCGCATTTGTTCACTGCGCGGCCAAAATCATAGTAAATGTCAAGCAATGTAAATGCAATTGCGTGGGTTGAATGGGCGCAGCTCTAAACTTGACATTTTTTTTTTTATGCTGGTTCACCTTTATGTATTTTTTTAAGGAGATTTGCACACAGGTCATGTTAGCATATTACATTGCCAATATGTGACATGCACCTTGTTAAAATTATGTAAAAAGTCTCTCGCTCTTCTAGCTTCTCCTAAAATGGCATTTAACCTTCCCCCTCAATGCATATGATTTCTTTGGGCTAGCTTTTGCTTTTAAAGGGGAACTTCACACTCCATTCTCAAAAGGCTGTGAGCTGCATTCACCAATCCAAACCACATCCTTTTTCAGAGCATACAAAAGGGCCAGCTAGGAAAGGGGCGAGAAGAGCGATCGCCCAACCCCCTCCTGACCCATACAAGGCCCCATGCACTCAACATAGCTGGCTGCCTTTGGGGCATGTTGGGCTCAGCCCAATACCAACCACAAAGCACCTTGTATCCACTAGTTTAAAGGGGCATTCCCCATTCCGTAAAACCCCCTGTCTGCAGCCCCCCACAACCCTAGCCTAGGGTTGAGTGGAAGAGGCCCTTGTCCCCCTGAATATGGGAACAAGGTGGTTGACTTTTGGGGTGCCCGAGCCCCTCCTGCCCCAAAGCATCCACCCCCTTTCATGGGCGGGCTTGCTGTGTGTTTGGCTAGGGGTTTGTTAGTGTTTGGGAGGGGCACCATATTTTTTTTTTCGGTTGGGGTGGGGGTTCTCATTTTAAGCCTTAACAGACCCAAATGAGCTTGTATGTATTTGGGGGTATGGGGGGGGGGCAGGCTATTTTTTGTTTTTTGTTAAAATCTTGCAGCTGCAATGTAGATTTGTAACTTTTCTCTAAAGCCGTACATCTTTGAAGCAGCATTTTGGATACTTGCTACAGATGCACCACTTTACAGGCAGAGTAAGCCCGCCCTGCCCGCCCCTAAACACACCCTCATAAATTATCCCATGAAATGACACTTAAATGTTTTATACAGAATTAAGTTATAAAAAGAAATATTAACAAAAACTATATCCGTGCCCATCAGTGCAGCCTCACCTGTGCCCAACAATGTAACCTACCTGTGTCCATCAATGCCGCTTCACCTGTGCCCAACAGTGCAGCCTACCTGTGTCCATCAATGCCGCTTCACCTGTGCCCAACAAAGCAGCCTACCTGTGTCCATCAATGCTGCTTCACCTGTGTCCATCAATGCCGCTTACCTGTGTCCATCAATGCAGCCCACCTGTGCCCATCAATGCAGCCTCACCTGTGTCTATCAATGCTGCTTCACCTGTGTCCATCAATGCTGCTTCACCTGTGTCCATCAATGCTACTTCACCTGTGTCCATCAATGCAGCCCACCTGTGCCCATCAATGCAGCCTCACCTGTGTCTATCAATGCTGCTTCACCTGTGTCCATCAATGCTGCTTCACCTGTGTTCATCAATGCTGCTTCACCTGTGTCCATCAATGCTGCTTCACCTGTGTCCATCAATGCAGCCTACCTGTGTCCATCAATGCAATCTACCTGTGTCCATCAATGCAGCCTACCTGTGTCCATCAATGCAGCCTACCTGTGTCCATCAATGCAGCCTACCTGTGCAGGGGATGAGAGGAGAGGAAGAGGATTGCCGGCCGGATCATCAGAGTGCTGAGGAACATTGCTGTAACAGCTTTCATTTAAATTGCAGTGTGTTCCCGCCGCTCACCGTCACATACAGCCCTGCCTCCTGGCCCGGAGGCGGGGCTGTATGTGACAGCGAGTGCGGGGAACACACAGAGATGTTCCTTGGTGCTCTGATGATCCAGCCGGAAATCCTCTTCTCTCTTCCTTGGGGCGATCACTGGGAGAAGAGCTCCCATCAACCCTGCCTGCTGGCTGCGCACGCCCCCCCCTCACACTCTCAGGCAGCCTACGCCCGCTAGCCCTTATTTTCCACTGGCAAAAAATGAGTAGGCAAGTGGAAAATTTGAGGGCTGGTCCAGTCTATCCAGCAGGCCTATAGGGCTAAGGGCTTGGCTCCTCCAGAGGTGGTGACGGCACATTCCACCAGGGGCATGTCGGCTTAGTGGGCAGCAGCCCGGCATGTGGCTCCAGATGTCATCTGCAAAGCGGCCTCATGGATCTCCATTAATACTTTTATGTCACATTATTGTATAGAGCCTGCTTCTCTATCTTCTGTGAACTTTGGTTTCAAAAATCCTGTCGGTTGACGGGCAAAATTGAATTTTCTTTGATCAGCATACCCACCCGTGTGGTCTGGCTAGTTATTTCCCACGCGTAAGCTACCATGGAGTCCATTAGGAAAGGAAAATTATGGTAAGTATTTGATAACAAATTTTCCGTTTTTTTGTTGCCCGTGCCCACAAAAGGAGGAAAATACTGACTTTTTGTGGTGTCTCCACACAACAAATTTATTTGTCCTGGGACTTTAAATGAGGCACAGCACATATGACCAATGAATAACTCGTTTTCAAAATTATTGTTTAATAAATGAATAAATAATGCATACAACAAGAAGAGGATAAAATGGTAACAAGCTGATTTGTAATGAATCCATATTAATGCATTTCATACATAATTAAATATAGCGTTGACCATAAACAATCCAACTGGCAATACAGAATTAAAACAAAAATTGCATCCATAAACTCGACGCATTTTATGACTTTTTGATCACTCTTCAGGAGTAGATGCATGTATAGTATCTGTAAGATAAAACATACCTAATGGTATCTCCTAATACATAAGATAATTCCAACCTCAAAAGCCACCAGAGGTGCTCTAATGCTTACTAATCAAAGAACAGCTATGACAATATTTCCAAATGGTGATTGACAGAGGAGTCTCCCCCCAGTAGCTGTGGAAGTGTGGCTCAGCGAGAACCCAAGGGGACAAACAGGAAGCGGATTCAACATGGGTGGGCAATCCATGATGGCACCAAAAGTAGCTGCTATAAAAAGAAGTTTAAGTGGAGCATGGCCTGGAGCGTGATGGGATATGACGCCGGTGGGGAGAGCTCCGCTTGGTATTAATCCTGTCTTAACTTACCTGATTTCTAATCCAGGATTTTCACTATACAGTTGGTTCCTGTGAGTGTCTAGAGCCTAGAGGAATATGTCTCTGCTGAAAAAAGTCACAGAGACCAGCAGCCAACTTGCTAAATTCCGTTGACAGTAGAAAGATCTGCAGGCCTAAGTTGGAGCCAGCGCCTCCTCTGACATGGAGCAGCATGCGGCTGAAACCTTCAAAGTTCTAGAGGTCATCTCTAACTGTCAGAATACACTCATGGCCAAAATCGATGAGGTAAAGATTGATATCTCCCTAATGCACCAGGATATGGCCCAGCTTAAAGACCGGGTGACCGAGACTGAGGCCCGCATCAGCAGAACAGAGGATATTTTGTATCCCTTGCAGCATACCACAGATATCGTTCAGCGCCAACTGCAACAGATCAGCGCCAAGCAAGACGACATGAAAAATTTTCTCCGCAGATGCAGCCTCAGATTAGTTGGGCTCCCATAAAAAGCAGAGGGTTCTGACTCAGCAGGCTTCCTGGAGAACTTACTGATCACTACCTATGGTAGGGAAACATTTTCAGTAATGTTTGCGCTGGAACGAGCGCATCGTATTCCAGCTCAACCCCCTCCATCAGGCACCTCACCCCGCACCTTTATTGCAAAATTTCTTAATTTTCAACCGGGACAAAATACTCCTCTTAACTAGAGAAATAGGGAATATTCCCTTTCACAATGTTCACCTGGCTGCATTCCCTGACTTCTCTAATGAAGTACAGCGGCAAAGATCCCACTTTCAAGATGTTAAGCGAAGCATGCACATCCAACATTTGAAATATGCCATACTGTACCCTGCATACTTGCGCGTAGAAGATGACAGTCGGGTACAATTCTTTTATGACCCAGATGCGGCCTCTACCTGGCTGGACCAACGTGCTCAACATGCCTGAGCGGCTCTTCGGCCACAGAATACCGTGAGTAATACCCCAGATGCACTTTTGCTGCCCCTGTCTGACCCCAATAGACTACACTTGCCGACGCCGTTTCTTGTGGATAAGTATATGCCTTCTCCCCCCTTAACTCACTCGTGACTCTGTATAACATTTATAGATTATCCTGTTCTATGGAAATGTGATCCTATTTGGTACTTCCTTCTATAATGAATATACTTCTAGGTGGAACCATTCCAATTTTGAACAATCCCACTGCTTTTCAATATTGCTCCAGGAACTTTGGCCATGGACACTGTGTTACTCCTCCTCTTTTACAAGCGACTTCTGCAAGTTTGTGGAAAATTGATCTCAAGATACTACCTCTCCATGCACTTGTCAGTGAAGAAGTCACCCCCATAGTAATGTTTTTTTTCCCTGTTTATGGATCTACGTTGAAACCGAAGTTACCAACCCCCCCCCCCCCCTTTTGGTATTTTCAAGCTATATACCTCCGGTATCTTTTGTATGCTGGATGATCGTTACCATACTCAGGTTTTGGGAATTGATGCTCACTCTAGGTTAGGGTGGTATGGAGCTGGGTGCGTTGGGAAATGTTAGTGTTGAACAACTTTTTTTTTTCTTTTTTCCTCGTGGTACTGTGAATGTACATGGTGATATGTGTTTATAATTTTATGATACTACGTATTATGTATATTTGTTCGTACAAAGTTGTAGATGTGTCTACATACTGCCGGTCTGACATGCAAGTTATCATCTCATATGGGGTACATATGACTCATGACTTCCATTACATTTTTAATGTGCAATGTCAGAGGGCTATGCAGTAAAATTAAACGCACAGCCGTCCTCATGTTCCTTAAAAAACAAAAGGCTGAGATTATCCCCTTGGTTGAAACGCATATTAAGGGCCATCTACAAGCCATCCTAAAAAGCCCCTGGATAGGATAGACATATCATACCACTCACACAAACCTATCCAGAGGAGTCTTACTTCTCATTGTCAAAACTGTTCCTTTCAATCTTATTCTTTTGCAGTCCGATTGGCAGGGCAGATATATCTTTGTACATGCTGCCATAGGTGGCATCCCACTTTTAATCTTAGCTTGCTATATCCCCCTCCATACAGTTTGGAGGTAGTTAATGAAGGCCTTGACTTTATTTCACAATATCCAATGGTCCAGGCTGTGTGGATGGGTGATTTTAATATGACTATGACACTGGAACTGGTTTGAATGGGGTTAAGAGATCCAGCTGTGACTCCCCTTAGTCACACTAGACTATACTGTATACTAACTGACTTTGCCTTAATAGACACATGGAGGCATAAACACCCTTCTACAAAGGCCTACTCAAGTTACTCTGCTAGCCACAATACTATGTCTCGAATAGACTTTACTGTATATTTGTATCCAAACCCCTTTTGCCCAAAGTGTCGGGAGTGGGATTTGCCCCGAGAATCTTATTTGATCATGCTTCCTACTGGACGACTGCCTTGTTGCTCATATCCTCTCCCACCCCTACATGGAGATTAAATATTGGCTGTCAGCATTCACTAACCAAAGGAATATAATTGACGAATAAAGAAAAAGAAGTTTAACCGCTTCAGCCCCGGAAGATTTTACCCCCTTCCTGACCAGAGAACTTTTTGCATTTTGGCACTGTGTCGATTTAACTGACAATTGCGCGGTCGTGCGACATGGTACCCAAACAAAATTGACGTCCTTTTTTTCCCACAATTAGAGCTTTCTTTTGATGGTATTTGATCATCTCTGCGGTTTTTATTTTTTGTGCTATAAACAAAAAAAGAGCGACAATTTTGATAAAAAAACACAATATTTTGTACTTTTTGCTATAATAAATATCCCCATTTTTTTTTAAAAAAGCTAATTTTTTCTCAGTTTAGGGCTTTAGGCCGATATGTATTCTTCTATTTTGTATTATTTAATCTTTTATTATTTTTTTCTCTTTTACAAAAATTACAAACAAATAAAAAACAAATATCGGAGATCAAAGCATAAACATATCCTTCAATATCTCCACATTTACATACATATCTATCACTAATATATGATGATACGGGAGGGGGGTGGGGGGGCTACGAGACACTGTGTTAGTGCCAAAAAAAAAAAGGAAAAAAAAAAAACCCAGGAGGGAAGGCCATAAAATATCTTTTGGTTCTTCCTTGTGCTTCCCAAGTGCTATATCCCTACTTGATTATGTGTATTTGTTATACCCTTGTGGTTTTCCGTGCTTTAGTGTAAAAAAAAAAAAAAGAAAAAAAAAAAGGAGCCTGTTGGGTAAGTTATGGGCGGATAATCCGCCTCCAACTGTCCTTGTGTATAAATTCTGTGTTCTATCAGAATTACATGATTACTTTCTATGTGTTTCCCTACCTTAATGTATTTAGGAGGATCCTCTGGATCCTTCACCCTCCTTTGTATTCTCTAAAGACTGTGCTATTTACTTGTGTGTCTCCACTAATAGTTATCTCTCCTCCCCACCTCCCCCCCCAACAACCACCCTCCAGCAAAACAACAAACACATATTCACTCCACATATTCCTAAAAAAGTTGTGGTTCAGTTCTCATTTGTTTACCTTATATCAAGTGCATAGCGATCTCGGCGCATGGGAGAATGCAATCTGTGCGCCACTATGGACATCTCCAATTCAATATTAACAGAAGATGAAGTTGCCAATATTATGGGGTGATGTGAGGAAGTTTAGTAACTGCCCAAGTAACAAATATGCCCAAAAATAGAATGAGAAAGTAACTTTTTCAGAGCAGGCCTGCTGTGCCCACAAGTACGTTTAGAACTGCGTGAGATCAATGTAAGCAGTGTGCATGTGCAAGCGCATTTGTTCACTGCGCGGCCAAAATCATAGTAAATGTCAAGCAATGTAAATGCAATTGCGTGGGTTGAATGGGCGCAGCTCTAAACTTGACATTTTTTTTTTTATGCTGGTTCACCTTTATGTATTTTTTTAAGGAGATTTGCACACAGGTCATGTTAGCATATTACATTGCCAATATGTGACATGCACCTTGTTAAAATTATGTAAAAAGTCTCTCGCTCTTCTAGCTTCTCCTAAAATGGCATTTAACCTTCCCCCTCAATGCATATGATTTCTTTGGGCTAGCTTTTGCTTTTAAAGGGGAACTTCACACTCCATTCTCAAAAGGCTGTGAGCTGCATTCACCAATCCAAACCACATCCTTTTTCAGAGCATACAAAAGGGCCAGCTAGGAAAGGGGCGAGAAGAGCGATCGCCCAACCCCCTCCTGACCCATACAAGGCCCCATGCACTCAACATAGCTGGCTGCCTTTGGGGCATGTTGGGCTCAGCCCAATACCAACCACAAAGCACCTTGTATCCACTAGTTTAAAGGGGCATTCCCCATTCCGTAAAACCCCCTGTCTGCAGCCCCCCACAACCCTAGCCTAGGGTTGAGTGGAAGAGGCCCTTGTCCCCCTGAATATGGGAACAAGGTGGTTGACTTTTGGGGTGCCCGAGCCCCTCCTGCCCCAAAGCATCCACCCCCTTTCATGGGCGGGCTTGCTGTGTGTTTGGCTAGGGGTTTGTTAGTGTTTGGGAGGGGCACCATATTTTTTTTTTCGGTTGGGGTGGGGGTTCTCATTTTAAGCCTTAACAGACCCAAATGAGCTTGTATGTATTTGGGGGTATGGGGGGGGGGCAGGCTATTTTTTGTTTTTTGTTAAAATCTTGCAGCTGCAATGTAGATTTGTAACTTTTCTCTAAAGCCGTACATCTTTGAAGCAGCATTTTGGATACTTGCTACAGATGCACCACTTTACAGGCAGAGTAAGCCCGCCCTGCCCGCCCCTAAACACACCCTCATAAATTATCCCATGAAATGACACTTAAATGTTTTATACAGAATTAAGTTATAAAAAGAAATATTAACAAAAACTATATCCGTGCCCATCAGTGCAGCCTCACCTGTGCCCAACAATGTAACCTACCTGTGTCCATCAATGCCGCTTCACCTGTGCCCAACAGTGCAGCCTACCTGTGTCCATCAATGCCGCTTCACCTGTGCCCAACAAAGCAGCCTACCTGTGTCCATCAATGCTGCTTCACCTGTGTCCATCAATGCCGCTTACCTGTGTCCATCAATGCAGCCCACCTGTGCCCATCAATGCAGCCTCACCTGTGTCTATCAATGCTGCTTCACCTGTGTCCATCAATGCTGCTTCACCTGTGTCCATCAATGCTACTTCACCTGTGTCCATCAATGCAGCCCACCTGTGCCCATCAATGCAGCCTCACCTGTGTCTATCAATGCTGCTTCACCTGTGTCCATCAATGCTGCTTCACCTGTGTTCATCAATGCTGCTTCACCTGTGTCCATCAATGCTGCTTCACCTGTGTCCATCAATGCAGCCTACCTGTGTCCATCAATGCAATCTACCTGTGTCCATCAATGCAGCCTACCTGTGTCCATCAATGCAGCCTACCTGTGTCCATCAATGCAGCCTACCTGTGCAGGGGATGAGAGGAGAGGAAGAGGATTGCCGGCCGGATCATCAGAGTGCTGAGGAACATTGCTGTAACAGCTTTCATTTAAATTGCAGTGTGTTCCCGCCGCTCACCGTCACATACAGCCCTGCCTCCTGGCCCGGAGGCGGGGCTGTATGTGACAGCGAGTGCGGGGAACACACAGAGATGTTCCTTGGTGCTCTGATGATCCAGCCGGAAATCCTCTTCTCTCTTCCTTGGGGCGATCACTGGGAGAAGAGCTCCCATCAACCCTGCCTGCTGGCTGCGCACGCCCCCCCCTCACACTCTCAGGCAGCCTACGCCCGCTAGCCCTTATTTTCCACTGGCAAAAAATGAGTAGGCAAGTGGAAAATTTGAGGGCTGGTCCAGTCTATCCAGCAGGCCTATAGGGCTAAGGGCTTGGCTCCTCCAGAGGTGGTGACGGCACATTCCACCAGGGGCATGTCGGCTTAGTGGGCAGCAGCCCGGCATGTGGCTCCAGATGTCATCTGCAAAGCGACCTCATGGATCTCCATTAATACTTTTATGTCACATTATTGTATAGAGCCTGCTTCTCTATCTTCTGTGAACTTTGGTTTCAAAAATCCTGTCGGTTGACGGGCAAAATTGAATTTTCTTTGATCAGCATACCCACCCGTGTGGTCTGGCTAGTTATTTCCCACGCGTAAGCTACCATGGAGTCCATTAGGAAAGGAAAATTATGGTAAGTATTTGATAACAAATTTTCCGTTTTTTTGTTGCCCGTGCCCACAAAAGGAGGAAAATACTGACTTTTTGTGGTGTCTCCACACAACAAATTTATTTGTCCTGGGACTTTAAATGAGGCACAGCACATATGACCAATGAATAACTCGTTTTCAAAATTATTGTTTAATAAATGAATAAATAATGCATACAACAAGAAGAGGATAAAATGGTAACAAGCTGATTTGTAATGAATCCATATTAATGCATTTCATACATAATTAAATATAGCGTTGACCATAAACAATCCAACTGGCAATACAGAATTAAAACAAAAATTGCATCCATAAACTCGACGCATTTTATGACTTTTTGATCACTCTTCAGGAGTAGATGCATGTATAGTATCTGTAAGATAAAACATACCTAATGGTATCTCCTAATACATAAGATAATTCCAACCTCAAAAGCCACCAGAGGTGCTCTAATGCTTACTAATCAAAGAACAGCTATGACAATATTTCCAAATGGTGATTGACAGAGGAGTCTCCCCCCAGTAGCTGTGGAAGTGTGGCTCAGCGAGAACCCAAGGGGACAAACAGGAAGCGGATTCAACATGGGTGGGCAATCCATGATGGCACCAAAAGTAGCTGCTATAAAAAGAAGTTTAAGTGGAGCATGGCCTGGAGCGTGATGGGATATGACGCCGGTGGGGAGAGCTCCGCTTGGTATTAATCCTGTCTTAACTTACCTGATTTCTAATCCAGGATTTTCACTATACAGTTGGTTCCTGTGAGTGTCTAGAGCCTAGAGGAATATGTCTCTGCTGAAAAAAGTCACAGAGACCAGCAGCCAACTTGCTAAATTCCGTTGACAGTAGAAAGATCTGCAGGCCTAAGTTGGAGCCAGCGCCTCCTCTGACATGGAGCAGCATGCGGCTGAAACCTTCAAAGTTCTAGAGGTCATCTCTAACTGTCAGAATACACTCATGGCCAAAATCGATGAGGTAAAGATTGATATCTCCCTAATGCACCAGGATATGGCCCAGCTTAAAGACCGGGTGACCGAGACTGAGGCCCGCATCAGCAGAACAGAGGATATTTTGTATCCCTTGCAGCATACCACAGATATCGTTCAGCGCCAACTGCAACAGATCAGCGCCAAGCAAGACGACATGAAAAATTTTCTCCGCAGATGCAGCCTCAGATTAGTTGGGCTCCCATAAAAAGCAGAGGGTTCTGACTCAGCAGGCTTCCTGGAGAACTTACTGATCACTACCTATGGTAGGGAAACATTTTCAGTAATGTTTGCGCTGGAACGAGCGCATCGTATTCCAGCTCAACCCCCTCCATCAGGCACCTCACCCCGCACCTTTATTGCAAAATTTCTTAATTTTCAACCGGGACAAAATACTCCTCTTAACTAGAGAAATAGGGAATATTCCCTTTCACAATGTTCACCTGGCTGCATTCCCTGACTTCTCTAATGAAGTACAGCGGCAAAGATCCCACTTTCAAGATGTTAAGCGAAGCATGCACATCCAACATTTGAAATATGCCATACTGTACCCTGCATACTTGCGCGTAGAAGATGACAGTCGGGTACAATTCTTTTATGACCCAGATGCGGCCTCTACCTGGCTGGACCAACGTGCTCAACATGCCTGAGCGGCTCTTCGGCCACAGAATACCGTGAGTAATACCCCAGATGCACTTTTGCTGCCCCTGTCTGACCCCAATAGACTACACTTGCCGACGCCGTTTCTTGTGGATAAGTATATGCCTTCTCCCCCCTTAACTCACTCGTGACTCTGTATAACATTTATAGATTATCCTGTTCTATGGAAATGTGATCCTATTTGGTACTTCCTTCTATAATGAATATACTTCTAGGTGGAACCATTCCAATTTTGAACAATCCCACTGCTTTTCAATATTGCTCCAGGAACTTTGGCCATGGACACTGTGTTACTCCTCCTCTTTTACAAGCGACTTCTGCAAGTTTGTGGAAAATTGATCTCAAGATACTACCTCTCCATGCACTTGTCAGTGAAGAAGTCACCCCCATAGTAATGTTTTTTTTCCCTGTTTATGGATCTACGTTGAAACCGAAGTTACCAACCCCCCCCCCCCCTTTTGGTATTTTCAAGCTATATACCTCCGGTATCTTTTGTATGCTGGATGATCGTTACCATACTCAGGTTTTGGGAATTGATGCTCACTCTAGGTTAGGGTGGTATGGAGCTGGGTGCGTTGGGAAATGTTAGTGTTGAACAACTTTTTTTTTTCTTTTTTCCTCGTGGTACTGTGAATGTACATGGTGATATGTGTTTATAATTTTATGATACTACGTATTATGTATATTTGTTCGTACAAAGTTGTAGATGTGTCTACATACTGCCGGTCTGACATGCAAGTTATCATCTCATATGGGGTACATATGACTCATGACTTCCATTACATTTTTAATGTGCAATGTCAGAGGGCTATGCAGTAAAATTAAACGCACAGCCGTCCTCATGTTCCTTAAAAAACAAAAGGCTGAGATTATCCCCTTGGTTGAAACGCATATTAAGGGCCATCTACAAGCCATCCTAAAAAGCCCCTGGATAGGATAGACATATCATACCACTCACACAAACCTATCCAGAGGAGTCTTACTTCTCATTGTCAAAACTGTTCCTTTCAATCTTATTCTTTTGCAGTCCGATTGGCAGGGCAGATATATCTTTGTACATGCTGCCATAGGTGGCATCCCACTTTTAATCTTAGCTTGCTATATCCCCCTCCATACAGTTTGGAGGTAGTTAATGAAGGCCTTGACTTTATTTCACAATATCCAATGGTCCAGGCTGTGTGGATGGGTGATTTTAATATGACTATGACACCGGAACTGGTTTGAATGGGGTTAAGAGATCCAGCTGTGACTCCCCTTAGTCACACTAGACTATACTGTATACTAACTGACTTTGCCTTAATAGACACATGGAGGCATAAACACCCTTCTACAAAGGCCTACTCAAGTTACTCTGCTAGCCACAATACTATGTCTCGAATAGACTTTACTGTATATTTGTATCCAAACCCCTTTTGCCCAAAGTGTCGGGAGTGGGATTTGCCCCGAGAATCTTATTTGATCATGCTTCCTACTGGACGACTGCCTTGTTGCTCATATCCTCTCCCACCCCTACATGGAGATTAAATATTGGCTGTCAGCATTCACTAACCAAAGGAATATAATTGACGAATAAAGAAAAAGAAGTTTAACCGCTTCAGCCCCGGAAGATTTTACCCCCTTCCTGACCAGAGAACTTTTTGCATTTTGGCACTGTGTCGATTTAACTGACAATTGCGCGGTCGTGCGACATGGTACCCAAACAAAATTGACGTCCTTTTTTTCCCACAATTAGAGCTTTCTTTTGATGGTATTTGATCATCTCTGCGGTTTTTATTTTTTGTGCTATAAACAAAAAAAGAGCGACAATTTTGATAAAAAAACACAATATTTTGTACTTTTTGCTATAATAAATATCCCCATTTTTTTTTAAAAAAGCTAATTTTTTCTCAGTTTAGGGCTTTAGGCCGATATGTATTCTTCTATTTTGTATTATTTAATCTTTTATTATTTTTTTCTCTTTTACAAAAATTACAAACAAATAAAAAACAAATATCGGAGATCAAAGCATAAACATATCCTTCAATATCTCCACATTTACATACATATCTATCACTAATATATGATGATACGGGAGGGGGGTGGGGGGGCTACGAGACACTGTGTTAGTGCCAAAAAAAAAAAGGAAAAAAAAAAAACCCGGGAGGGAAGGCCATAAAATATCTTTTGGTTCTTCCTTGTGCTTCCCAAGTGCTATATCCCTACTTGATTATGTGTATTTGTTATACCCTTGTGGTTTTCCGTGCTTTAGTGTAAAAAAAAAAAAAAGAAAAAAAAAAAGGAGCCTGTTGGGTAAGTTATGGGCGGATAATCCGCCTCCAACTGTCCTTGTGTATAAATTCTGTGTTCTATCAGAATTACATGATTACTTTCTATGTGTTTCCCTACCTTAATGTATTTAGGAGGATCCTCTGGATCCTTCACCCTCCTTTGTATTCTCTAAAGACTGTGCTATTTACTTGTGTGTCTCCACTAATAGTTATCTCTCCTCCCCACCTCCCCCCCCAACAACCACCCTCCAGCAAAACAACAAACACATATTCACTCCACATATTCCTAAAAAAGTTGTGGTTCAGTTCTCATTTGTTTACCTTATATCAAGTGCATAGCGATCTCGGCGCATGGGAGAATGCAATCTGTGCGCCACTATGGACATCTCCAATTCAATATTAACAGAAGATGAAGTTGCCAATATTATGGGGTGATGTGAGGAAGTTTAGTAACTGCCCAAGTAACAAATATGCCCAAAAATAGAATGAGAAAGTAACTTTTTCAGAGCAGGCCTGCTGTGCCCACAAGTACGTTTAGAACTGCGTGAGATCAATGTAAGCAGTGTGCATGTGCAAGCGCATTTGTTCACTGCGCGGCCAAAATCATAGTAAATGTCAAGCAATGTAAATGCAATTGCGTGGGTTGAATGGGCGCAGCTCTAAACTTGACATTTTTTTTTTTATGCTGGTTCACCTTTATGTATTTTTTTAAGGAGATTTGCACACAGGTCATGTTAGCATATTACATTGCCAATATGTGACATGCACCTTGTTAAAATTATGTAAAAAGTCTCTCGCTCTTCTAGCTTCTCCTAAAATGGCATTTAACCTTCCCCCTCAATGCATATGATTTCTTTGGGCTAGCTTTTGCTTTTAAAGGGGAACTTCACACTCCATTCTCAAAAGGCTGTGAGCTGCATTCACCAATCCAAACCACATCCTTTTTCAGAGCATACAAAAGGGCCAGCTAGGAAAGGGGCGAGAAGAGCGATCGCCCAACCCCCTCCTGACCCATACAAGGCCCCATGCACTCAACATAGCTGGCTGCCTTTGGGGCATGTTGGGCTCAGCCCAATACCAACCACAAAGCACCTTGTATCCACTAGTTTAAAGGGGCATTCCCCATTCCGTAAAACCCCCTGTCTGCAGCCCCCCACAACCCTAGCCTAGGGTTGAGTGGAAGAGGCCCTTGTCCCCCTCAATATGGGAACAAGGTGGTTGACTTTTGGGGTGCCCGAGCCCCTCCTGCCCCAAAGCATCCACCCCCTTTCATGGGCGGGCTTGCTGTGTGTTTGGCTAGGGGTTTGTTAGTGTTTGGGAGGGGCACCATATTTTTTTTTTCGGTTGGGGTGGGGGTTCTCATTTTAAGCCTTAACAGACCCAAATGAGCTTGTATGTATTTGGGGGTATGGGGGGGGGGGCAGGCTATTTTTTGTTTTTTGTTAAAATCTTGCAGCTGCAATGTAGATTTGTAACTTTTCTCTAAAGCCGTACATCTTTGAAGCAGCATTTTGGATACTTGCTACAGATGCACCACTTTACAGGCAGAGTAAGCCCCCCCCCCAGTTACTGACTTTTAAGCAATTTTGCATTTTAAAGGTACTTCTTCTTGTTTCGTTTTTGGGGTTGTCCAGATTGGTGACATAGATATATGTCCCTCAGGGTGGGACCTGGGCCCCCATAGTCAGTTCCCATAGACTGCATGTTGTATAACTTTTGCTCATGTTAGGCTCTTCGTTTGCCCCCCCGGACTGAGGGTGTTTGTCCTATCTGTAATTTTGTAGCATACTGGATGATATGCTTAATTTTGGACAGGGGGTGGCTTATTTTGTGCTAGCTGCATTTGGGTTGGTCTGGGCATGCTCAGGGACTTTGATTTTTTCCTGTGCCTTTTGGTGTGTGAAATGCATTTGGGTTGGTCTGGGCATGCTCAGAGACTTTGCTTTTTTTTCTTCTTTTTGTGTGTGAACAGCACTGGGATGTTTCTGGGCATGCTCAGAGAGTGTGTTTTTTTGGGTTAGTAATTTAAGGACATCCTTAACAGGTGTACCCACTTTGACGTTCTGTCTCTACACTGGGTGAACTTGCATTTTGTGTGTTTTTAATGGACTGTGCATGTGTTTTTAATTGCCTCATTAGCACGCAAACTTATGTTATATAAAGCTTGCAGATGGCATTTGTTACCTTGCCCTGCAAAGAGGCAAGATTGTGTGTGGGGCTGGCAAGAGAGTACATTTGGGTGGCCTTATAGAGTTTGGAACACATGTATTTTGTTTGTTATGTCTTTGCAAGTTTTTTTTTACTTTGGTTTATTGTAATTTTTTTGTATTTTTTTTTGGGGGGGGTGATATTTTCTCCTGAAATATTTTTGATGTTGTCAATGTGTGTCGTTTGTAGGTTGTTTCACTTTTTTTAATTGTCTGTACTGCATTATTTTGCAAAATCTTCTGCCAAGATGTTGTGACTAATTAATGTTTAAATACTTACTATACTTTGTGGGCGCAGTCCTTTTAACTCCTTTTAATTTCCTTTGCAAAATGGTCAGACCTCAAAACCATATTCTGTTGCTTTTCAGGTCTGACCATTCAGTGTCAGTCAGTGTCTCAAATTAACATACATGTGTTTTTTTTTGCTTTCCTTGCTCTTTTCCAAGTCCTGTTTTGTTGACCAATAAAATGTGTAGCAAATTTTTATGTTTTATGTGTTTTGTTTTTCATGCAACAGATTTCCCAGCTGCAGCTTAACCACTTGCCGACCGCCTCTCGACGATATACGTCGGCAGAATGGCACGGGCAGGCAGAATCACGTACCTATACGTGATCTGCCTCCCGCGGGCGGGGGGTCCAATCGGACCCCCCCGGTGCCCGAGGCGATCGGCATTTCTCCCCCAGCGACCGGAGGTGGGGGGAGGCCATCCATTCGTGGCCCCCCCCCCTCGTGATCGCTCCCGGCCAATGGGATCTTTCCTCTGCTGCTGTATAGTAAACAGCAGCAGAGGAAGTGATGTCATCTCTCCTCGGCTCGGTATTTTCTGTTCCGGCGCCGAGGAGAGAAGACATCTTTCCGTTTCTGCACCATATGTTGGACTAGATAAATTTATTTTTAGATTTGATTGGAAAATTGTGGTTACACCCCCTGTCAGAATTGTGAACTTTTCAATACTATCATCACGTTTGCTATTTATATTTTCCACATTTTTTTAACTGTTCATGCTCTTTTCATCACAAAAGAAAATGTGTTCCATGTTCAATATGGGTTGTTACACATGACTATACACTAAGAATTTTTTCACAATATTCTTTATTTTCTCAATCCCCTATCTGGGAGGGATTTGATGTGGTTATTTTACACACAGGTGTGAAATTGCTTTTTCGTTTTTTAATTTCTTCACATATATGTTTTAGTATTAGCGCTACACTTCTTAGCCCCCTGATCGCCCGGCAGTGATATGCGTCGCCCTAGGCAGCGTCAGGTTAGCGCCAGTACCGCTAACACCCACGCACACAGCATACGCCTCCCTTAGTGGTATAGTATCTGAATGGATTGATATCTGATCCGATCAGATCTATACTAGCGTCCCCAGCAGTTTAGGGTTCCCAAAAACGCAGTGTTAGCGGGATCAGCCCAGATACCTACTAGCACCTGCCTTTTGCCCCTCCGCCCAGCCCAGCCCAGCCCGCCCAAGTGCAGTATCGATCGATCACTGTCACTTACAAAACACTAAACACATAACTGCAGCATTCGCAGAGTCGGGCCTGATCCCTGCGATCGCTAACAGTTTTTTTGGTAGCGTTTTTGTGAACTGGCGAGCACCAGCGGCCTAGTACACCCCGGTCATAGTCAAACCAGCACTGCAGTAACACTTGGTGACGTGGCGAGTCCCAATAGTGCAGTTCAAGCTGGTGAGGTGGCAAGCACAAGTAGTGTCCCGCTGCCACCAAGAAGAAGACAAACAGGCCCGTCGTGCCCATAGTGCCCTTCCTGCTGCATTCGCCAATCCTAATTGGGAACCCACCACTTCTGCAGCACCCGTACTTCCCCCATTCACATCCCCAACCAAATGCAGTCGGCTGCATGAGAGGCATTTTCTTTATGTTCTCCCGAGTACCCCTACCCAACGACCCCCCCCAAAAAAGATGTCGTGTCTGCAGCAAGCGTGGATATAGGCGTGACGCCCGCTATTATTGTCCCTCCTGTCCTGACAATCCTGGTCTTTGCATTGGTGAATGTTTTGAACGCTACCATACACTAGTTGAGTATTAGCGTAGGGTACAGCATTGCACAGACTAGGCACACTTTCACAGGGTCTCCCAAGATGCCATCGCATTTTGAGAAACCCAAACCTGGAACCGGTTACAGTTATAAAAGTTACAGTTACAAAAAAAAGTGTAAAAAAAAAAAAAACCCACAAAAAAATATATACAATAAAAAAAAAATAGTTGTCGTTTCATTGTTCTCTCTCTCTCTATTCTCTCTCTATTGTTCTGCTCTTTTTTACTGTATTCTATTCTGCAATGTTTTATTGTTATTATGTTTTATCATGTTTGCTTTTCAGGTATGCAATTTTTTTATACTTTACCGTTTACTTTGTTTTATTGTTAACCATTTTTTTGTCTTCAGGTACGCCATTCATGACTTTGAGTGGTTATACCAGAATGATGCCTGCAGGTTTAGGTATCATTTTGGTATCATTCTTTTCAGCCAGTGGTCGGCTTTCATGTAAAAGCAATCCTAGCAGCTAATTAGCCTCTAGACTGCTTTTACAAGAAGTGGGAGGGAATGCCCCCCACCACCATCTTCCGTGTTTTTCTCTGGCTCTCCTGTCTCAACAGGGAACCTAAGAATGCAGCCGGTGATTCAGCCAGCTGACCATAGAGCTGATCAGAGACCAGAGTGGCTCCAAACATCTCTATGGCCTAAGAAACTGGAAGCTATGAGCATTTCATGACTTAGATTTCGCTGGATGTAAACAGCGCCATTGGGAAATTGGGAAAGCATTTTATCACACCGATCTTGGTGTGATCAGATGCTTTGAGGGCAGAGGAGAGATCTAGGGTCTAATAGACCCCAATTTTTTCAAAAAAGAGTACCTGTCACTACCTATTGCTATCATAGGGGATATTTACATTTCCTGAGATAACAATAAAAATGATTAAAAAAAAAAAATTAAAGGAACTGTTTAAAAATAAGATAAAAAAGCAAAAAAATAATAAAGAAAATGTATTTATTTTGTTGCCACTGCATGTTTGTGCGCAATTTTAAAGCATGTCATGTTTGGTATCCATTTACTCGGCCTAAGATCATCTTTTTTATTTCATCAAACATTTGGGCAATATAGTGTGTTTTAGTACATTAAAATTTAAAAAAGTGTGTTTTTTCTCCAAAAAATGCATTTGAAAAATCGCTGCGCAAATACTGTGTGAAAAAAAAAATGAAACACCTACCATTTTAATCTGTAGGGCATTTGCTTTAAAAAAATATATAATGTTTGGGGGTTCAAAGTAATTTTCTTGCAAAAAAAAATATTTTTTTCATGTAAACAAAAAGTGTCAGAAAGGGCTTTGTCTTCAAGTGGTTAGAAGAGTGGGTGATGTGTGACATAAGCTTCTAAATGTTGTGCATAAAATGCAAGGACAGTTCAAACCCCCCCCAAATGACCCCATTTTGGAAAGTAGACACCCCAAGCTATTTGCTGAGAAGCATGTTGAGTCTATGGAATATTTTATATTGTGACACAAGTTGCGGGAAAAAGACAATTTTTTTTTTTTTTTTTTGCACAAAGTTGTTACTAAATGATATATTGCTCAAACATGCCATGGGAATATGTGAAATTACACCCCAAAATACATTCTGTTGTTTCTCCTGAGTACGGGGATACCACATGTGTGAGACTTTTTGGGAGCCTAGCCGCGTACGGGACCCCGAAAACCAAGCACCGCCTTCAGGCTTTCTAAGGGCGTAAATTTTTTATTTCACTCTTCACTGCCTATCACAGTTTTGGAGGCCAAACCCCCCCCCAAATGACCCTATTTTGGAAAGTAGACACCCCAAGCTATTTGCTGAGAGGTATAGTGAGTATTTTGCAGACCTCACTTTTTGTCACAAAGTTTTAAAAATTGAAAAAACAAAAAAAAAACATTTTTCTTCTTGTCTTTCTTCATTTTCAAAAACAAATGAGAGCTGCAAAATACTCACCATGCCTCTCAGCAAATAGCTTGATAGCTTGAGGTGTCTACTTTCCAAAATGGGGTCATTGGGGGGGGGGGTGTTTGTGCCACCTGGGCATTCCATGGCCTCCGAAACTGTGATAGGCAGTGAAGAATGAAATCAAAAATTTACACCCTTAGAAATCCTGAAGGCGGTGATTGGTTTTCAGGGCCCGGTACGTGGCTAGGCTCCCAAAAAGTCTCACACATGTGGTATCCCCGTACTTTGGAGAAGCAGCTGAATGTATTTTGGGGTGCAATTCCACATATGCCCATGGCCTGTGTGAGCAATATATAATTTAGTGACAACTTTTTGTAATTTTTTTTTTTTTGTCATTATTCAATCACTTGGGACAAAAAAATTAATATTCAATGGGCTCAACATGCCTCTCAGCAATTTCCTTGGGGTGTCTACTTTCCAAAATGGGGTCATTTGAGGGGGTTTGTACTGCCCTGCCATTTTAGCACCTCAAGAAATGACATAGGCAGTCATAAACTAAAAGCTGTGTAAATTCCAGAAAATGTACCCTAGTTTGTAGACACTATAATTTTTGCGCAAACCAATAAATATACGCTTATTGACATTTTTTTTGCCAAAGACACGTGGCCGAATACATTTTGGCCTAAATGTATGACTAAAATTGAGTTTATTGGATTTTTTTATTAACAAAAAGTAGAAAATATCATTTTTTTTTCAAAATTTTCGGTCTTTTTCTGTTTATAGCGCAAAAAATAAAAACCGCAGAGGTGATCAAATACCATCAAAAGAAAGCTCTATTTGTGGGAAGAAAAGGATGCAAATTTCGTTTGGGTACAGCATTGCATGACTGCGCAATTAGCAGTTAAAGCAAGGCAGTGCCAAATTGTAAAAAGTGCTCTGGTCAGGAAGGGGGTAAATCCTTCCGGGGCTGAAGTGGTTAACTAGGCATTGCAAAACAAAGCAGTGTGATTTTGTCTAAGGCCCCTTTCACACTGGGGCGTCGATGGTAAAGCGCTGCTATTTTTAGCGGCGCTTTACCAACGTTTTTGTGGGGGTTTTCACCCACTAGTGGGGAGCTTTAACCCCCTCTAGCGGCTGAAAAAGGGCTAAAACGACACTTTGCGGGTGGTTCAGCAGCAGTGCCCATTCATTTCAAGGGGCAGGAGTGGTGTATACAGGTAAGTATTTCATATTCTATTTTCCATTTTAACACAGTGGTTCTCGGCCTCAGTCCTCAAGTACCCCTGACAGGACATGTTTTGGGAATTTATCTTAGCTAAAATAGCTGTCCAAAATACAAAGCCATTGACTGTGATATAAAGCACCTGGGCAAGATGGAGGAAAATCTGCAACTGGCCTGTTGGGGGTACTTGAGGACAGGATTGAGAACCACTGATATAGAGTACTGAGCTAATATTGAGCTCAAGACAATCCTATTCTATTTGCGGGCATTTGAGGGAAACCAAGTGAGTGTTAGAACCCCTGCTTATCTCTTTAATTTTGGGCTTTGTGTCCCTTTTCCTAAAATTGGCTTCATTTCCTGTTACATAGCCAAAGAGGAAGAGAGGGTAAAACCCTACCAATGTCTTTCATTGGGGACAATCCAACTAGTGTCCCCATTAGGCAAATTGCACTCTAGCACTTTGTTGTGTACACCCAACATTATTAGGTATTTTGGGGTTTGTTAAAGGCAAATCCACTCTGCAATACAAGTGTACTCACTGTAAATCTGAGGGGAAGCACTGGTGATTTTATCATCCAATCATGTAGAAGCAAAGATGCTGATTTTTTATTTTCCTTGCATGTCCTCCTCGGATCTCCAGCAACTGCACTTCCAACTGCACTTGTAGTGCAAAGTGGATTTGCCTTTAGTAAATAAACCCCAAAGTCCAAGATACCTTAGCATTTTGCTGTGTACACCCCAAATTAAGAGTGCAATTTACCTAATGGCTAAACTATTTAGATTGACCTGTGCGTCCCCAAGGAAAGACATTGGTAGGGTTTTACCCTCACTTCCTGTTTGGCTATGTGACAGTGTCACGTACCTGGTGGCGGAGCCCAGAATGCAGGGAGTGGCCTCTTGTGTGCCTCTGGCTCAAGAACCCCTGATAGAGGAAACAGGAACTCGAGAGCACAGGGGGCCACAAGTGCCTGGCAGGTGGCAGGTGTAAGGGTGGATCCGGACCTCTGATGTGGCTGAAGGAGAGCTAGCAGGAACACTGGAACAGATGACTGTGAGGAGGGGTACGGTAGCTGGCAGGATCTCAGGAACAGCAGGCAGCAGGAAGGTATTCTGTAGTTCAACTGGAGCACTGGAACAGCAGACTGAAGGAGATGCACCGGAACTTTGGCAGGAGCAATGGAACAGCTGACTGTGAGGAGAAGTACCGTAGCTGGCAGGAACTCAGGAACAGCAGGCAGCAGGGAGGTGTTCTGTAGTTCGGCTGGAATACTAGCAGGGTCAGACAGGCCGGGTCAACACTGGCGAGCAGAGCAGGTGCCAGACGGAGGCAGAAGAGTAGTCGAGGTACAGACCGGGCTGGCAACAGGCAGGCAATGAACAAACCGTAGGAAGAGGCAGGAGGGTAGTCAAACAAGCCGGGGTTGGGGACTGGCAGCAAACAGGATAGTCAGGAGCAGGCTGGGTAGACAGGAATCAGGTAGACAGGTATACTGGTAGCTTAGGGTCACAGGAAACGCTGTAGACCGGACAGCAAGAAAGCATGCTGACAGGCTCCTTTAAATAAGCCTATTGGCGCTAAGCGCTGTCACACTGCACGTCTGCGCGCACCCACGCGCGCCCGTGCACCGATCGTACGTGGCCGCTCGCACCATCGTGCACACGCGTACACCCGTTCATGCTAGCGCGCACCCGCATGCGCCCGTTCACGCTAGCGTGCACACGCCCACTGGCTCTATCAACAGGAGTTCTGTGCACCGATCTTCCGCCGACAACTGTGCTAACAGGACGTCTTTCATGACAGACAGGAAGTGAATAAATTTGAAGGAGAAAGTGGCAAAATTTAGGAGGTGTCTTCACCCTATCAGGGGTGCAGACATCCCCAAAAACTGACAAGACTTCTAATCCCTCTGCACTCTATCCCCAAGAAAAAATAAGAAAGGATTTATTTAGTTAAACTTTGCAAAGACACAGTCCTAAGTTCAACTGTGATGCATGTCAATGGCCCATTTACTGTAGACCTTGTTTAATAGAAAACACCAGTTGCCTTTCACTATAAACATGTGTTAGTCCAGTCCTGGAAATCTGCATCTGCTTTCCTATTAATTTCCCTAAAAATTGGGTTCCTGCAGCTAGATGCGTGACTGATGTGTGCACGGAGGTGTGTCCCCGTGGCTCATATCTGGTTCCCGGAAGCAGTGGACAGCACACAGGAATGACATCAGACCCCTACAGGAAGTTGCTTGTACTGCTGCTAATTTCTTCCCACCACCATGCCCCACTCACTGTTCTCTGATGAAGAGATGGTCCTTATTTGCAAATTAAGATTTTTTTTTTCCACTTCCTGCCCGCCCACCGTCATATGACATCCTGGGCTTTGGGCGGGTATATCTGAATGATGCCTGTAATTACAGACATCATTCAGATATTGTCGGTTTCAGCCGGCGAATCTCTACACCATAGGAAGGATCATAGCAGCCGTTCCGCCGCTTGATCGTTCCTATGCGAGGCGAGAGGGGACGTCCCCCCCCTCCCGCCGCCCTCTGGTGCTTGCTCCGACTCACCGTTACGATCGGTGAGGCGGAGAGCGGATCCGCCGGTGCCGGATGTAGATCATAGAGATTTCCGGCGGACCAGATGGTCGCCGGAGTCTCTATGATCGTTGGAGGCCGGGCGTAATGTTATGACGTCACGCCTGGCCTCTCCATTCAAAAGAACGGCGCCGCTTCGGCTGGGAAGTGGTGATCGTTTTATTTTTTTTTTTTTATTTCAGGCTTCCCAGCCTAGTGGTGAGATATGGGGTCTTATTGACCCCATATCTCACTATTAAGAGCACCTGACATGTCATATTGCTATTACAAGGGATGTTTACATTCCTTGTAATAGGAATAAAAGTGATCAAATTTATTTTTTTTCAAAAAAGTGTCAAAATAAAAAAAAAATATATAATAAACAATAAAAAAAAAAAATTTCAAGCGCCGCTGTCCCTGTGTGCTCGCACGCAGAAGCGAACGCATACGTAAGTCCTGCCCACATATGAAAACGGTGTTCAAACCATACATGTGAGGTATCGCCGCAAACGTTGGAGCGAGAGCAATAATTTTGGTCCTAGATCTCCTCTGTAACTCAAAACATGTAACCAGTAAAAAAATTTGAAGCGTCGCCTATGGGGATTTTTAAGTACCGAACATTGGCGCCATTCCACGAGCGTGTGCAATTTTGAAGCGTGACATGTTAGGTATCTATTTACTCGGCGTAACTTCATCTTCCACAAAATGCAAAAACATTGGGCTAACTTTACTGTTTTGTTTTTTTTTTAAACACAAAACTTTTTTTTCCCCCAAAAAACGCGTTCCAAAAATCCCTGTGCAAATACTGTGTGAGATAAAAAGTTGCAACAACCGCCATTGTATTCTCTAGGGTCTTTGCTAAAAAAAACATATATAATGTTTGGGGGTTCTATGTAATTTTCTAGCAAAAAAATGATGATTTTTACATGTAGGAGAGAAATGTCAGAATTGGCCCGGTAGCATGGGGTGGTATTTGTGTGGGTCCCTAACACACATTCATACCTATTAGGGCCGATTTAGACAGGATCCGGTTTACCTACCAACATGTTTTTAGAGTGTGGGAGTAAACCAGAGTACCTGGAGGAAACACACGCAGGCACAGGGAGAACATGCAAACTCCAGGCAGATGAAGGCACGTGATCCCTGTGCCGAAGACGCGTAGGGGAGGGGCAGGACGAAGCTGTCAGCACAGAGAAGCAGAGGATTATACACCACACCGCACGCCATACGAGTTTTTCACCTGTATATTACATTCTGGATAGGATGGTGCACTCACACACCTACACATTGTGAGTACCCCCCTGAAGGGAACTGTTTATGATTTTTTAATAAATCCCTGATGATATTATGCTATGCAGTTTCTTTTTTCTCATACATGTTACCATTGATGTTATCTGAGCGAGGTGAAGATCAATACCAGCATACCTTATATGAGCCCAGGAGTGGCTCCAATGCGTGTTTAGACACCGTTTAATTACTGTGTCACACGCTCAGAGGTGAGCGCATACACGATTGGGGTTCACAGGAGAGCACTGAAGCATGCTTTAATATGTACACCATATAGGAAGAGCACGAGGAATACCATTCTTTATGGACACTATATTTTTGCACTTTATATTTGCTACTTATGAACTGGTTTGAACTGAGATTTGAACACTCTATTATTATACAACCAGCACCTGGACTTTTGCATGTTGCACTTTTGTTTATTTGTTTATTTATTTATTCATTTATTTATTCATTCATTTATTTATTTTTCTCACAGGCGAATTGCACTTATCATTGCTTTTAGCATTTAAAATTGAATAATTTTTGTTTGTTGACACTTATAGGTTTTGCAATATTGATGTTTTTTGCTTATCACGTATTGTTTTTTATTTTTTATTTCTCAGCGCAGACACAATTATTTATTTATTTTATGTGATAACAGATGGCAGCATTTTCTTCAGACTCATACACACAGTTTGATTGTCGTACGACCGAGCGTCAGATTTTTGTCAAAAGCGCTTGTGCAGGATTTTGTCTAGCATACTAACTATCCGCAAACTGTCGTTCGAAAAACACGAACGTAGTGACGTACTACGAGAGTATAAAGGGGAAGTTAATTTCTAGAGCGCTACCCTTTGGGACCCTTCTGCTAATTTTGTGTTAGTAGAAGTTTGGTAGTGTTGATTTGCAATTTTCAGGTTTGTGTATTTTTTTGGTAATGTTCTGTTATATTTTCTTTGTTTTTTTTTTTCTGCATGGAAAGCACTTTTTTTTGTTAAGTTATTTTTATTTGTATGGCAGATAGCATCTCTAATTTCTGTAGTTTTTTTTTTCTGCACAATAAAAAAATTGTGTAGAATAATACTTGGCTATGTGTTTTTCTTCAAATGACAGTTTGGGAGTAGGCAGTTACATTAAAAACAACACAATGGAAAATTAACAAGGGACACCAACATAGTTGTATCTTTGATCTTAAAAACTCAGGGATAAATGTGTTGTGGTAACTTCCCCCAAAAAATCAAACATAATATTAATATTATTTATATCACTACAAAACAAATGCCTTTTAAAATACGTTTGGCATAACTACATCAGTATCACCAGCAAAGCAGCTTCATTATTATCCCATTAAAGAAGATGAGAATGTGAGCTGCATTTCGACATTTTATCAATTGCCACGCCACGAATGTTAATTCTAGATTACTATCGGTAGTTTACAAGACCAAACTTTTTTGGGTTGTTCCTTGATTCCGATCATGCGTGTTTGTACTTTCGACTTTTGTGTGACGATTTCTGTACTGACCATCTGAAAATTGGACATTGAGCTGTCGTTTATGAAAAATTTACAAGTCTGCTCATCCATCTTTTGTCTGACGAAAAAGTGAAATCAGCTGTCAAAAGCACCGTACTAACAATCCGAAAATCAGCAGACAGCTTGTTGTATGAATTTTCCCATCTGATTTTTGTATTGTGTGTACGATAGAGAACCAGAGGACACGGGATGATTGTAAACACAGCCAGGTGATTTGTTACTTGGCAAACTTTTAACTGTGGTTCTAGTTTTGGAGTCTGTGAATGGCTGGGAAAGAGACTCTAGCTATGTGGGAGACAGTGAGGGGATATTAGCCAATTGCAAGAAGGACTCTATCGAAGAGGCAGTTGGCTGTTGGGTTGAGGGGTCTTGTTGGAGGTTGTAGAAAGAAGAATAATAATCACTGAATAACATAAAAATTATACCGCGCTGTTAGAACATATAAACTAAACTTAAAGCAGCTACTAAAGTGGGATAAACACACAAATATAATAAGAAAAAATGTAGCAGCGCTAGGGAATTATCAAAAACTAAGTGATTGGTGAATCAATAAAGTGAATGATCAACAGTGATAATAAAAATAAAATTCATCAAGGTATTAATGTTGATACCAAGAAAATTACAATATATACATATAGTGTATCAAAAATAGAACTTTTCTTCAATAGAGAGCTAATCGTGAACAAAATCCATAAACCAGATGTGAAGAGATGATTTGAATAGATAAGGGATGAGTCCTCCACCGCAACCAAAGTGTCAACACCACACAAAATGCGCTCTTACCGCAAGGCAAGCTGTATAAGCCTGCGGCCAATTACCCGGCCAGGGCCTTTATCCAGGGAAAACAAGGGGGACCAGTGCCACGGCAGGATCTTAGGAATGTGATCAGCAGATATCTCTGATCAACCGGGTCCCGGGTTCAGATAAGTGGTCAATTCAGATGTCGCTTAGATGTTCCCCAGAATACAAAAACTCACCATAGCATAATTCTGACAGACCATCATTTTATAATGTGCACTGCTAAGTTGTTATCTGGTGACAACATGAGGAGACCTGGCTGAGGGAGGCCTGCCATAAGGAGTGACATTGTATGTGTGGCACCTAAAGAACCTTAAAAGTGACAACTGCATACGGGAGGAGCTGACGTGCTGACGTCATCGCGTGTTGCAGTCCAAGTGGACGGGCGTTCGTACAAGCCGGCCGGCTGTTATGCTGTTTTTAATCCTTGATATTGTAAGTGTTACTCTATTTTTTTATTAAATGATGGTTTGTCAGAATTACGCTATGGTGAGTTTTTTTATTCTGGGGAACATCTGAGTGACATCTGAATTGACCACTTTCCTGAACCTGGGACCCGGGTGATCGGGGCTATCTGCTGATTACATTCCTAGGATCCTGCCGTGGCATTGGTCCCCCTTGTTTTCCCTGGATAAGGCCCCTTTCACACGATCGGACCGTTCAGGTCCGCCTGTCAGTTTTGACGGCGGACCTAAACGGGCACTCCATGTTAGCCTATGGAGCGACGGTTGTCAGCGGAGACATGTCCGCTGACATCCGACCCGGTCCGATCCGCTAAAAGCAGACGGATGGCCCTACGTCCAGGTCTGTCGCTGGCGGATCGGATCGGCTGAGATCTGATGAAAACGGATATGCTGTCCGTTTTCATCCGATCCCTCCATAGGCGGCAGCGGTGCCTGACAAGCCCCTCCCCGCTCAGTGAGCAGAGAGGGACCTGTCATCCGCTGGCTCAGCGGAGATCAACGGAGAGATCTCCCGCTGAGCCAGCGGACTGAGGCGGACTCCGTGGAAGAGGCGTCTGCCTCGTGTGAAAGGGGCCTAAAGGCCCTGGCCGGGTAATTGGCCGCAGGCGGGGGAGGACTCAGCCCCTATCTATTCAAATCATCTTTTCACATCTGGTTTATGGATTTTGTTCACGATTAGCTCTCTATTGAAGAAAAGTTCTATTTTTGATACACTATATGTATATATTGTCATTTTCTTGGTATCAACATTAATACCTTGATTAATTTTATTTTTATTATCACTGTTGATCATTCACTTTATTGATTCAATACACACTGAATGCATTCGCTATGTCTTGGGCATTGGGAAGGGTTTATCCTGAGAACGGGTGATGGAGAGAAGAGAGTTTTGATTTGCTAAGTTGTATTTTGACTTGTCCATTTAGTAAGGTTTGTTACCTAAAGCGCAATAACTTGATTTAATGTGTTTTAGATTGTTCTCATATTGGTATAGAAGTAGGGAATTTCTGTCTGTTATTTAACAAAGAGGAGGATAATAAGGAGGATGGGCATTTTTGTTTTGTTTTGTTCTTCTTTTTGTCTAATGGACTCTAGCTCCTCATCAATTTGCTGAGTCCTCTCTTTACAAATGGATTTAGTTTTGTAAGTATACCACACATACAGTGGGTTTCCCCCACTGACAGCTGAAATGTAAAAAGAAAAATGCCGGAAATTTTTGGTTGTTAAGGAGCGGGGCGGTCGCCTCCTTGACAACCAATGGTTTAATTCAGTCAGTGGAGTTCCCCTGTTGACAGCTGAAGTATAAACTGAAGTCCCAGTAAAATTGCAGTTGTCAAAAAAAATAAAAAACAGCCGAGCAATGTCTATCAAAAACATTGCTCAGCCGAAAGATAAAAAGAAAACAGAAAGTTTTTCTTCATCTACAGATCACAGGGATGAACTTCGATCTGCAGATGAAGTCAGTTTAAAGCAAACTGTTAAATAAAAAAAATATATATTTTTGTTTTTTTTATTAATTGTTTATCTGTTTAACCCCCTTATTAACCCTTAATTTACTCTAATCAGCCTTAATTAACTCCTTATCCTCCTCCATTTAATTATTATTTTCCTGCTGATTTTTTTTGTTTGTTTACTAATATTTTCTAAAATAGAAGTCATTAAACCTTTTTTTAGTTCGCTTTGTTCACTGATATTGTTATACCTTTAACATATATTTACACGTTTCACATTTGAAAAAAAAGAACAAAAAGAAAAAAAAAATCATTTGTAAACAACTTTTCAAAGCTTTGTACCATTGCTGACAGCTGAAGTATAAACAAAACAGTTGCGGTAGGTATCGGTAATTCGTATCGGCCAGTAAAAAAAAGTATCGGTACTTGTACTCATTGTAAAAAAAATGGTATCGATTCATCCCTATTTAAAACTCTATATTTCTTTAATAAAGCATGGTCATCCAAATACATCACTGTATTATGGTATTTTATCAGGCTTTTTAACATGTTTCGGCAAATATCTGAACTTTTTTAATTTAATTGTGATAATCATTTTCTTCAAAATCTTAACATATACTGGGGGCAGATTTACTAAAAACAGTGTGCAAAATCTGGTGCAGCACTGCATAGAAGCCAATCAGCTTCCAGGTTTTATTGTCAAAGCTTAAATGAACAAGCTGAAGTTAAAAGCTGAATGGCTACTATGCAGCAGCTGCACCAGATTGAAAGGGCTCCAATTTTAGTAAATCTCCCCCACTGAGAATTTTGGCTGCTTACCAGTTGTTCCACTCTGGATCATTCAAATATAAAGCTGCGACACACGTGATAGTGAAACCTATATGTGTGATAGGCATAAGTAAATAATTCAATAATTGTCACTCCACAACTGGTTAGCTGAGTAACATATAGATGTGGGTAAAAAGTACATAGAGGAAAAATCCACAAGTGAAAAGACGGGTTTGAAAGTTGTCAGTCCACAAGTCACCAAGGAATTTTCAAAGTGATCCAATGACACACCAAGTTGAATAGTGCACCTCCACAATATGAATTAAAGGCTTACCAGAGGCAAGCTATAGCAGGCCTGTGGCTATAACCCAGCCAGGGTCCTTGGTCCAAGGAAGTGACAGCAACACATCAAAGAGTCAAGGAGGGTAAGCCACAACAAACTGACAGGTAGATGCTCACGGATGCTCAAAGTCCGGATTGGTCAGTGAGTTACCAGAAAGTGAGAAAAGGAGCTCACTTAGTCTAAAACCATAACACATTCCAGTTTATTAAAACAATAGTTGCACTTACATGATATAAAACATCATAAGGTAAAAGAGAAAGCCGGCCGGCAAACAAGTGAACACCCGTCCACACACTAGGGCAGCGTGATGGCGTCAGTACTTCCAACCTCCCAACACTTGTTTCATCATACAATGACGTCCTCTGGGGAACGGACGATGCACTGACGCATCACGCTATATACGGGAAGCAGGAGAACCAAGCCTCGGTTTGAGTCACGGAACCAGAACCCCTAAACTTCCACATGGAGATCTGGAACCTCCGGATCCACCATTTTGGAAGCTGGAAGAAGAGTTAAAATCCCTGAAGCTATTCATAGAAAATTATACTAAAAATGGTGAATTTATCTAAGAGAACAGAGAACAAGATAAAAAAGATCAGTAATCTCAGTTAAACTGATCGTGTGAAATAATAAATTAAATACATAAACGGTCATAAGAAATCAACATAGAGGTATAACGATAGCTGATAGCCAAATTGCAAAAGGCCATATTGACCCAAGTGTTGCCAATATTCTATGGCCAAACATACGAATGAACTGATTAAGGGGAACTAATTAAAGGGAAGCACCCCAATAAATAAATAAATATAGCAGTGTATGAAGAAATGTATATCAATACAACAGCACTATGTGAATTTCGTCAATTGAGATATGGGCCAGACATCAAATATAGAAAGATGCCTGTAAATTAAATGATGTTACCAGTCCAATCTGGAATATAGGAGACGGGTCCCAACATAAAATATACCCCAATTGGCTAGGATCCAACACATCTGATGACAGAGAAACTCATGCCATGAGGGTTGGTCCCAAATTAACTTGTAGGTTAACGAATTAATAAGAAGTCAATTGAACGGGCAATATGTAAACAAATTTAATTAGTTGGTTAACAATGATATGCCCATAGCTAGACCAGTAGGGCCAAAGACAAACCATCTGGCCATAACATGGGGAACCCAAAAAAAGGTTTCTCCATATTACAGGTGTCCCCACCACTGACTCATACAAGTTCACACCAGTGCATACATATTAAAGAACTATTAAGGATAAACATAAAAAACATATAGCAGGATTAAAAAGTTTAATCCTCATGTCATAAGTTGTCTATGAACGCATTAACGTTCATGTCCACATTTAACCCAAATGGGACGTAGCACCTCAACCCATGTATCCAAGACATTTCAAGTCTGGATATGCTTCTGGCGCTTCGTCCGGCCCACATATTGGAGCCCACAGGGGCACTGGATCAAATATACTACCCCCTCCGTTGCACAGGTGATAAAGGGCTCTACTTCATATTCCTTAGAAGTGCTGGTTGAACAGAACCTATATGTGCGTCTCTGTGTGCACCCATTAAGGGAGCACACACAACACCTTCCACATTTGTAAAACCCTGTAAGATTCCCAAAAAAACTTTCTTGCTTGGCTGGAGGACTTAGAACATTGGGCGCCACACTATCATGGAGAGAGGGGGCTCCCTTATATATAATTTGTGGTCTCCCAGGAAGGGCTGTACTTAGTACTGGGTCATTAATGATATGCCAATGTTTTCTGATCAAATTCCTGATATTTTTATGCTGAACAGAGTACGTGGTGACAAAAGGGACCTGAGAGATTGTATTCTCACGTGGTGGTTTAACCTTCAAGAGGTCATCTCTGCTCATAAGATTGTTCCACTCTGGATGCTAATGCCCTGCCACTGACCTCTTTCCCATCCCATCCCAGCACAGCACACAGCTCCTCTTCCCCAAACTACACACAGGTGAGATCACATTCCTATACACACAGTATAATGACGGCGGCTTGTCGACAAGCGGTTAAAGGAATCACTATGGACGCGAGCTGCTCCTCTGAAAAAGGTCTTGAGGAACCTATGGCACATATGAAAAGATAGATCAAAAGAAGGCACCAGCATCTAAGTGCATATTTTATTAACCATTTCCGTACAGGGCAGTTTTACGCCCTTCCTGCCCAGGCCAATTTTCAGCTATGGTATATATGCAGTATCTGAAAATCAGTCAATTCTAATCTATTGACAGTCTATCTCATTTCTTGGGGCCTGAAAATGTCAGGACAGTACAAATATCCCCCAAATGACACCTTATTGTGAAGTAAACAGTCCAAAATATTTAGTAAGAGGCATGGCGAGTTTTTGAAGTTATAATTGTTTTGTCACATTTTGGAGATTGAAGAAATAAAAAAAAAGTCATACTTTTTTTTACATACTGTCACCAGTGCAGTACAAAATAATCATATAACTGTTGTGTTGTGATCAGGGACACTGACTGGTGACAGAATGTAAAATGCTTTTTATTACATTTGTTCCTTTTTTTTATGATTTTTTTTCACATTGTGACCAGAGCAATATAGTGTCACCATAGTAAAACTTTACCACTCTAGGGAACTGATCAGGATTTTTTTTTTTACACATTATGTTAGCTTATAGCAGTGAATTTCATTGGTATAAACAACCATGTTTACTGAATAAAACTGATTCGTTCAGTGTGTATTGTGATTAGCTGTGATTGGCCACAGCTAATCACACGGTGCAGATGGGCCCTGTCTGTACCATGTGATCACTGTGACCATTCACAGCTAGCAACACGGTTGTACACAATGAATGGCATGAAAGGAAGCCATCCATTGTTTACAGTTGTTTTGTGATCTTCTGTGATTGATTATAGCAATCACATGGTACCGGCAGCGGGCTGGTACACTGATCAGTCATCGACTGTGTCTGATGGACACAGCTGGTGACAGATTGCACCGTAGCATGGCCCCACGGCCACACATGAGGCTTGTTTGGGGATAATCATGTGATGTCCACCCAGAATGATGAATGTCCCCCCCAGCCATCAATTGACAATAGGCTGGGTGGGAAGTGGTTAAAACCAAGACAAAGAGGGCTAAAATGGTGCAAGGCAGGTGCAATGGACTGAGCAGGAAAGCAAGAACTGCGAAATGCTGTGAGGCTTCTGGGATGGTTCGGCTGGCAGCGTTGGGTCTGGATCCACTTCAGCTGAACTCGGCAATGTCCGGCTGTGACAGCACATGAGGCAAGGGGGTAAAGCTACGTGTTTCAGGACTGAGACCCACCCCTTTGTCAAGCCAAAAGATGAGGCAGTGAGGAGGGGCATCATATTTAAAGGAAGTGGAGGCAAGAATATGCAAAAACTCTATGATAGCCTAGGCTGAAAAAAACCCCCATTGAGCAGGCTAATCCGATATGGGGGAAATACTAGTGCATGAAACATATAAACAGGAGACATATAATAAAAAAGGAGACCCTTTTTAGTTGCAAGGCCCTTTATTTCAAGTGCCACTTGCAACTAAAAAGGCTCTCTTTTTTTTTTATTATACTGTATGTCCTTCGTTTATATGTTTCATGTACCAGTTTTCTGCCCTACTGACCTCCTGTACACTGCCCTGCCAATTCCTGTACAATCCCTCGCTGACCTTCCATCCCTTGCTCTATTGACCTCCTGTACACTGCCCTACCAAGTCCTGTACAATCCCCTTTCATACTTTGCCCTACTGACCCCCTGTACACTGCCCTGCTGCCCCCTGCCCTTTGCCCTGCTGCCCCCTGTACACTGCTTTAAAAACGTATAGCTTCTGTACACTGCCCTACAAACTACTGACCCTATCCATTGCTCTGCTGACCCCCCTGTACACTGCCCTGCTGCCCCCCTGTCCTCTGCCCTGCTGACCCCTGTACACGGCTTTAAAAACGTATAGCTTCTGTACACTGCCCTACAAACTACTGACCCTATCTACTGCCCTGCTGACCCGCTGTACACTGCCCTGCTAAAACCTCATAGGTAGTATCTGGAATGTTGAATTTGAGATTTCTTCATACTGAATATACTCTTGATTTCCAACTCTGAAGACTTCCTGTTTTACAATTGTATTGCAGCATTTCTTCCAAAGTATACATACTGATATATTTGTTACAATACTTTGATTTTACTAACCTTGTTGGGACATTGCATAATATTCTAACATGATCATATGCTCATACTTTCTTCATATAGGGAAACTAAATGTTATGAATATTGAGTTGTGGTAGAAAAGTTTTTTTCATAATTAAATATATTCGACTAGTTGTTAAAAGAAAACATTATTTGTGTGGTATTTGATGTACAATATTACCAATTATTGTTATAATACAGCAGAGGTGTTGAAATTTGACTAAATAGTATTAATGTTGAAAATACAGCCTCTTGAATGCATAGTAATGAATATGAATATAGAACTACTGCAATGTAAGAATTGTATTTTTGTAAAATATAGACATTGTAAATTTGGCTCTTGTGGTCTACACAATGCAATGACATTCTTGGGAGACTTCCCAAGAATTTGCTATGGAATATTTGGGTAAACTACAGGTCCTTTCCAGTTATTTGAAAGAACTACATTTTATGCTCTTCTCTAAAAAAAAAATATGAAAATGAACAATATTGACAAGTGTTAAAAAACTCAATGTTTTGGTAGGCAATATTATATAAGAAGAAGTTTACAGAGTATAACTGCAGAAAATATAGGACAAGCACAAATGATTTAAAAAGGGTGACAGTGCTATAGCTTAGTCCCAGTGGAAATATTTCATCTATCATTCTTGTGACAGCCACATTTTGTAAATGGCAGGTAAACCCCTAGTGAGCTTTCTTTTGGGACTTACCTTATATATTATTTTAAGATATAAATATAACTCCCAGCAATACCATTAATAGATGTGTAAAATTTCCCTTATGAGCACAGAATTAGTTACAGTAGCAGGCTTTTTATAGATGGACTACTTGTGCTTTGTATTCAGGTAGATTGCATGCATCAAACAAAGCTAGTATTATCACTTAAAAAATACACAGAGAACTGGTTAACGGGAGAAAGTACTACTTTACCTTGTACTTCTTGAATCAGAATATCAGCTTGGGTGGTCCTTCTGATAGTTATGCTACCGCTGGTATAACTCTTATGCTCTGTACACACGATCGGACATTGATCGGACATTGATCGGACATTCGGACAACAAAATCCATCCGATTTTTCCCGACGGATTTTGGGCCAAACTTGTCTTGCATACACACGGTCGCACAAAGTTGTGGGAAAATCCGATCGTTCTGAACACGGTGACGTAAAACACGTACATCGGGACTATAAACGGGGCAGTAGCCAATAGCTTTCATCTCTTAATTTATTCTGAGCATGCATGGCACTTTGTGCGTCGGATTTGTGTACGCACGATCGGAATTTAAACGATCGGATTTTGTTGTCAGAAAATTTTATATCCTGCTCTCAAACTGTGTGTGTCGGAAATTCCGACGGAAAAAGTCCGATGAAGCCCACACACTATTGGAATTTCCGACAACACAATCCGATCCCACTTTTTCCATCAGAAAATCCGACCGTGTGTACAGGGCATTAGGTTATATAACAATGCAGAAATACTCCAGGGAGAGTAAAGAAATTCTTCCTGACTCTAAATATCATTTTCACGCTGCATTACCTGTCTGCATTTTTTAGCTCACGCTCCCCAATCTCCAACCTCCAGGATGGAGATTGGGTGGGCATGGGGCTAAGAAACAAACTGGGGGTCAGGTATGTAGGTAATCCAAGGTGGCCATACCAGCTTTACCATCGTCGGCATAGCTCCAAAGGTCATTTACTCACTTAAGTCCTCCACTACATACTACATCAAAGTAGGGAAACCTTTGGGGGAGTCTACCTGTATAAAGGGGCAGAGGTATAACCAGGGGCGGGCTGGGCCAGAGGCAGGGTGAAAATGTTCCCCCCCTGGCGCCTAACCTCTATTCAAAATGGCCGCTGTGATGGCCACTGTCTGCTGACATTTTTTCTTTTTTTTTTGTGGAGGAAGTCGGTCGTGGTGGTTGGCTATGTTCTTGCCGTGTTGAATTCCGGGAGTTGTAGTCCGGACCGCTCTTAAGCACCTGGTGGCGGAGGATGGAGAGAACTGAGCAGTGGCGCGCAGCAGCCAGAAACTTCAACTCCTACTGGAGACTGACTCTTTAGAGGCAGGCAGAGGCGGGGCACACAGTGCGTCAGGGGACGTGTGATACACATCACGTGCTGACATCCTAAGTCTCCCGCATTTGGCTGCAGGCTCTCGGACACCTGCGAGCACCGGGCGATCTCCCGGGTGGGCCTGTCACTCAGCCACAGACAGAAGATAGAGCAGCCCGAGTGGTCGAATTGAGTATGGCCGTGGTGGCCGCTCGGGCTGCTTTGTCTTCTGTCTGTGGCCAGGGGAGGGGGCGGGTTGGAGCCAGGAGCGTTCCGCTGGTGGACACTGATGGGCTGCCCTGGTGGGCACTGATGAGGTGGCACTGATAGGCTGCACTGGTGGGCACGAATGAGGTGGGACTGATGGACATTGATAGGCTGCACTGGTGGGCACTGTTAAGGTGGCACTGATGGGCACTGATAGGCTGCACTGCTGGGCACTTATGAGGTGGAAATTGATGGACTGAACTGGTGTGCACTGATGGACACTGATGGGCTGCACTGGTGGATACTGATGAGGTGGCACTAATGGACACTGATAGGCTGCACTGGTGGGCAATGATGAGGTGGTACTGATGGGCACTGATAGGCTGCACTGGTGGGCACAGATAGGCTGAACTGATGGGCACTGATGAGGTGGCACTGATGGGCTGCACTGGTGGGCACTTATGAGGTGGCACTGATGGACACTGATAGGCTGCACTGATGAGGTGGCGCTGATGGGCTGCATTGATGGACACTGATGAGGTGGCACTGATGGACACTGATAGGCTGCAGTGATGGACACTGATAGGCTGCACTGATGGGCACTGATGAGGTGGCACTGATGGGCTGCACTGGTGGGCACTGATGAGGTGGCACTGATGGGCTGCACTGGTGGGCACTGATGAGGTGGCACTGATAGGCTAAACTGGTGGGCACTGATGAGCTGCACTGATGAGGTGGCACTGATGGGCTGCACTGGTGGGCACTTATGAGGTGGCACTGATGGACACTGATGAGCTGCACTGATGAGGTGGCACTGATGGACACTGATGGGCTGCACTGGTGGCACTGATAGGCTTCACTGATGGGCACTGATGAGGTGACACTGATGGGCATCACTGGTGGGCACTTATGAGGTGGCACTGATGGACACTGATAGGCTGCACTGATGAGGTGGCACTAATGGGCTGCACTGATGTGCGCTGATAGGCTGAACTGATGAGGTGGCATTTATGGGCTGCACTGATGAGGTGGCACTGATGGACACTGATAGGTTGCACTGATGGACACTGATAGGCTGCACTGGTGGGCACTGATGAGGTGGCACTGATGGGCTGCACTGGTGGGTCCTGATGAGGTGGCACTGATGGGCTGCACTGATGAGGTGGCACTGATAGGCTGAACTGGTGGGCACTGATGAGCTGCACTGATGAGGTGGCACTGATGGACACTGATGGGCTGCACTGGTGGCACTGATGGACACTGATGGGCTGCACTAGTGGGCACTGATGAGGTGGCACTGATGGGCTTCACTGATGAGGTGGCACTGATGGACACATAGGCTGCACTGATGGGCTGCACTAATGAGGTGGCACTGATGGGTACTTATAGGCTGCATTGGTGGGCACTGATGAGCTGCACTGATGAGGTGGCACTGATGGACACTGGGCTGCACTGGTGGGCACCGATGGACACTGATGGGCTGCACTGTTGGGCACTGATGAGGTGGCACTGATGGACACTGATGTGCTGCACTGGTGGGCACTGAGGTGGCACTGATGGAACCTGATAGGCTGCACTGATAGGCTGCACTGGTGGGCACTGACGAGGTGACACTGATGGGCTGCACTGGTGGGCACTGATGGGCTGCACTGGTGGGCACTGATGGGCTACACTGGTGGGCACTGATAGGCTGCACTGATGAGGTGGCACTGATGGGTACTGATAGGCTGCACTCCATGTACACAGACTACACTGTAAGCTGAAGTGTGGGACTTCCATTTTCTGGGTACTAGTGACTCTGTAGCTGCAGTGTGTCAGGGAGAAGCCCACCATGTTTGTATGGGGTCTTTGCTGAGGGACAGGCAGGGATGTACGGCTGCTTCAGTATGGTCTGCACCCCTCCAAATGTTGCACCTGGGCGAACAGACATGCTGCCCCCCACACTACGCCACTGCCACCACCAGCTCTGTGGCAGTGTTGCCAACCTACCAGATTGAAATTTACTGACACGACTCCCAAAATTTACTGGCACAGCCAAGTTTTTACTGGCATTTCCAAAAGTTACAAAATCACAGTTTTAAGTACAAATTTCAGTATATACGCTACAAATAAGTACAATATGAAATTAGAAATGTGATTTTAGGTAGATATTAAGGCAAAAAACATATTTCTTATTTTTTTTTCGATATAGTAAGTAAGTAGCTCAGGGACAGGACTCAGGAGGGCAAGAAATTAGAATGGGCAGCACACATACATGAAATTAACTCTCACAGTGACGCACAGTGACAGTCTCTCTCACACCAGGTGGTCCCTCCACTCCAAACAGCACTGACAGTCCTGCTCCTGGCTTGCCTTGCTCCAGTCCCTCAGACCCGCACACTAGGCTCCGGCTGCTCCATTTGGCTCCCTTGCGCCATGACATCACACGACAATGTCAGAGACCACCTCCACCAATTCGTCCCCTGCTGGCAGGCACTCGGACAGTCTCGGCCTCCTCCAGACCTGAACTGCACATGTGCAGTTCCGAGCCGAGTGTCACAGCCATATTTTTTACTGGCAACCTTTTCCTCTTACTGGCAATTACTGGGAGGAGAAAAGTGCCTATTTCTTACAGGCTGCAAGTAAAAATACTGACGGTTGGCAACACTGCTCTGTGGCTGACCAGGTTGCACCAAACACTTCACAGTTAATTTGACTCCACTGTGAACTGAAATTGTTCTTCCTCACACACACACCACAGAACAGTAATGTGTAACATCATATAATACACTGCCCGGTCCCCGGCTGAGACAATCATGGAACAAAGTGTTTCTTTGCTTGAAACGTTACTAAAAAATATTTGAAAGTATAACAGTCCATACATTGGCAGAATACAGTCTATGTCTCAATCAACTATCCAGTACCTGGTATTGGACCTAGGACAAAAGATTTGCAATCCAGGGGCAGAGTTTAGCATGTATTCTGGAAGCTGCCCCACTATTACAGTTGATTACAGGATGGGGTGCTGTGGTGTACTCATTCAGTGTCCCACTGAAAATCAGTCCCAGGCCTTAGGGCTACTCTACAAGCTCCAGGAGGAAAAATCTCTCATGTATCAACATGGGGACAAAGTGCTTTGGGATCGGGGGGGGGGGGGGCAGAGCCTCCCCTGCCCCAAAGCACCTATCCCCCCATGTTGAGGGTATGGGGCCTGGAATGGTTCAGGAGGGGGAGCACTCGTTTATCCTTTTCCCTAACCTGACAGGCTGGATGCTCGGATAAGGGTCTGGTATGGATTTTGAGGGGGGGGGATGGACCCCATGCTGTTTTTTATAAATTTTGGCATGGGGTTCCCTTTAAAATCCATACCAGACCCAAAGGGCCTGGACTGTGGGGTCCCCCAGTTTTTTCACCATTTTTTTTTCAATAGCTGGGTGCCGGCAGTTGCAACTGCGAGTCAATTTAAATGTGGTTTGACTTCTTTTTTTTTCTTTAGAAATGTCATTTTTGCTGCAGGATGTTCTATGCATACTACAGATGTGTCACTTTACAGGAAAACTAAGGGGAACCCCTTGATGTAAAAAGTATGCCGCTGTCCCTAAGTGATTTAGTTAAAGCAGGTGCACTTTGTATACCAAAACTGGTGACCACTTTTTTGCTCTTGTTTTTCCAAATATTGGCAAAATAAAGGTATCAAAAATCATCTTTTTTTTTTTGGGGGGGGGGGGGTGTCCCTGAATGGCAGTTTGGAAAGGAAATGTGGTCACCCTACTCTGAGATATGGAGTCTTTAACTCTGGGATTAAAACACAGCAAAACAATAACTCTTGAAGTGAACCCTTCACACTGCATAGGTGTTAAATGCATATTAAGTCTAAGGGTAGAGGAAAAAAGGTGGAATACTTAACTTTTACCCTGCTCCAGCAGGCATCTGGTGCTCACCTCTTCTCTCCCAAGCTCCATGTGGATGGGTCCTCTCACATACAATGTAGGACTGTTGGTATACCCTATCAAAAGTTTTATATGCGGCCCTATTATTTGAAGTTATGACCCTTTTGTAAGGTGTCATTCCTGTGAGGCTTTCCGATGAGAAGCAAAATATTTGCATCAGGATCTAGGAATCCACAGGTACTGACAACACCAAAACAAACAGTAGTTATATTAATTTACCGTCCAGTACAATACCATATGTATTATCCCTTAACCCAACAAGATAAAATATGCTTACCCAGCTTTATTTTAGAAGTGAGTATGTACTTTTGTACTGACATGTATATATGATCACAAATACTGTATTACAACACAATCTTTGTGTAAACATTGGATTAGTGAATTTAGAAAATGTTTCTTCACACAAATCCTGTTTAACCTTTAACTACTTCAGCTCATGAACCTGTATACTCCTTGGACCATATTTCACCTATGTGCTTATTGATTTGATAATACATATGGTATTGCACAGTGGTGTAGTGGGTAGCACTTTCACCTAGCTGCAAAAAGGGTCGCTGGTTCGAATCCTGACACCATCTGCCTGGAGTTTGCATGTTCTCCCTGTGCCTGCGTGCGAGTACTCCGGTTTCCTCCCACACCTTTAAGACATGCTGGTAGGTTAATCGGATCCTGTCTAAATTGGCCCTAGTATGTATGAATGTGTGTTAGGGACCTTAGATTGTAAGCTCCTTGAGGGTAGGGACTGATGTTAATGTATATGTAAAGCGCTGTGTAAATTGTGGTGCTATATAAGTACCTGAAATAAATATTAATTACTAAAGGGAGGAGGAATTATTCCAGAAGTTGTGCTGAACAGGCTCTGTGCAAGAGCCCTCAGAGGGAGACATTAGCAAAGACAGTTTGTATATTTTTTCAGAACAGGTTTACTTTAAGCAAAGTTTAGCTCAGGAATATTTGTTTGAAATTATAGTCTATTTATGTTTCTGCTAATAAATCTTTCAACATAATTTGTATGATTTTCTTTTTCCCTGGTCACTTGGCTTTATGCCATATTTTGAGACTGCCGACCTTTTCTGTGTTAATCTCTTTGGGGATGACTGTTAAAACTGGATTAAAGAACATTTCATAAGCGGCACTGGAAAATGATGGTGTGGCTCCCAGTCAAAAAGGCTTAATTTTTATTTATTACTAAAGTAAAACTCTAGGTAAACAGTTAAATACACAGGACACATACAACATACAGGACACATATTTTTTTTATCACCTGCCAAAAGTTTGGTATTTTTGTCTAACCACCGTTGTGATACAAACACTTCTGCTAGTCAGTAAGATAACATCTTCTAGATTCAGCCTTACTATTTTTGGGGTCAGTTTCCTGCTCATTCAACAAAGCTTCTGCTTTTAAATAATTTTCTAAAGAGAAAACTGGAGGTAAAAGGGTGAAATAAGAAGCTTCCCTGCTGAGCAAGTAAAAACATTTGTCACAAGGTGTGACATTTGTAAATCACATCTTGGGAATGAAGGAAAATTGGCACTGAAACCCTAGGGTTATTCTATTTGTATAATAATATATGGTAGTATTTGGACAAAGTATGCCAATTGGCAGTTGTTCCACATTTCTACAATTTTCTTGGCTTGTGCCTGAATGGATCTGAGATTAAAGTGCCACATCAGGAATTCATTGCCCAGGTAGACATTTATTCCAATATGAATTTGGACGAAGGGTGGAGTCAATCTCAAGATTAACCATGGCAAGCAAACACTAAAGTTTATATTTTAACCAAGGGCATAGATGGGAGAGGGGGTTTGGGGGTCCAAACTGTTTGGGAGGCAGGCATACAGCCAGAGTCAGATGGGGGTACAGAGGAACATTGTAGCCTGGTAAGTGACAGTGGTGTTCTGACTGGATGGGGACAACACTACAGGGTGATGGCAGGGTGGCTGGAGGCAAGCACTGTAACCCCTTTTCTCTCATCATGGTCTCCTGGTTGAATAGCAAAATCAGTGCTCAATTGTGGTCATGTGGAATGGGATCACGGGTGTTATAGTAGGGGCTAAATCCAAGGCAGCTAGACAATGACCATACTGGAGGATATGGGTGACAGCAAAACAAAACCGGGGGTGTCACCACTAAAAGAGTCTCTGGGAGGCAGCATAAAATAGTGTAACAAGTTTAATAGGACATGCACATCGGAAAACCAAAATCCAAAGTCAATGCCATAATGATGTGGATGATGGAAGAAATAAATGTATTAAAAACAGCTTGTGGAATCACTGGGATTCACATAGTGACGGGGAGCGGACGGCATCCACAGATTGAGTGAGCCTGGCAGTGGGGGAGGGGCCAATCTCCCTGCTGCAAAAGGACCTGTAAGGCGGCCTGGACTCGTAGGCTCGGTGCGGGGGGAGGCTGCGGGCCATGGAGGGATGGAACGCTGTATCTCACCTGTCAGTTTGCAGAACCAGTTGGTGGACTGGCAGGGATCGGGTGAGGCAGCGGTCCACAGTCAGATGGCAAGGCACTCTCTCTGGTGGTGTGTAGGCGAGCGTGTGGCTGCTCCTGTAGATGGACAAACGGAGTTGCCATGATTCAGATGGGGAAGTTGCGGGGGGGAACTGAGGTCAGATTGGTTAGTGTCCAGTGCTGAAGGGAGCCGAATGGACTCAGGAACCTGCGTGTGCTCGGGAACCAGCGTGACCCGCAAGCAGTATGGTTACCATGACTACGCGTTTCGTGCTCATGCGCTTTATTAAAGTCACGGGAATCGGCAATCGTAAAGTTTAAATACCCAATATATGGGAGGGAAGTGGACAAAGCAGTGGGGTGGGAAATTTGGGCGGAAGCCGTAATTCATTGCTGCTCAGAGTGGTCCCCAGAGATTAAAATAAGCTACTGTAAAAATTTTTTACAGGACATTCTTAATATATATATATATATTAAGAATATATAATATATATATATATATATATATATACACAGTGGGGACGGAAAGTATTCAGACCCCCTTAAATTTTTCACTTTGTTATATTGCAGCCATTTGCTAAAATCATTTAAGTTATTTTTTTTTCCACATTAATGTACACACAGCACCCTATATTGACAGAAAAACACAGAATTGTTGACATTTTTGCAGATTTATTAAAAAAGAAAAACTGAAATATCACATGGTCCTAAGTATTCAGACCCTTTGCTATGACACTCATATATTTAACTTGGGTGCTGTTCATTTCTTATGATCATCCTTGAGATGGTTCTACACCTTCATTTGAGTCCAGCTGTGTTTGATTATACTGATTGGACTTGATTAGGAAAGCCACACACTTGTCTGTATAAGACCTTACAGCTCACAGTGCATGTCAGAGCAAATGAGAATCATGGGGTCAAAGGAACTGCCTGAAGAGCTCAGAGACAGAATTCTGGCAAGGCACAGATCTGGCCAAGGTTACAAAAAAATTCTGCTGCACTTAAGGTTCCTAAGAGCACAGTGGCCTCCATAATCCTTAAATGGAAGACGTTTGGGACGACCAAAACCCTTCCTAGAGCTGGCCGCTCGGCCAAACTGAGCTATTGGCGGAGAAGAGCCTTGGTGAGAGAGGTAAAGAAGAACCCAAAGATCACTATGGCTGACCTCCAGAGATGCAGTCAGGAGATGGGAGAAAGTTGTAGAAAGTCAACCACCACTGCAGCCCTCCACCAGTCGGGGCTTTATGGCAGAGTGGCCCGATGGAAGCCTCTCCTCAGTGCAAGACACATGGAAGCCCGCGTGGAGTTTGCTAAAAAAACACCTGAAGGACTCCAAGATGGTGAGAAATAAGATTCTTTGGTCTGATGAGACCAAGATAGAACTTTTTGGCCTTAATTCTGAGCGGTATGTGTGGAGAAAACCAGGCACTGCTCATCACCTGTCCAATACAGTCCCAACAGTGAAGCATGGTGGTGGCAGCATCATGCTGTGGGGGTGTTTTTCAGCTGCAGGGACAGGACGACTGGACTGGTTGCAATCGAGGGAAAGATGAATGCGGCCAAGTACAGGGATATCCTGGACGAAAACCTTCTCCAGAGTGCTCAGGACCTCAGACTGGGCCGAAGGTTTACCTTCCAAGAAGACAGTGACCCTAAGCACACAGCTAAAATAATGAAGGAGTGGCTTCACAACAACTCCGTGACTGTTCTTGAATGGGCCAGCCAGAGCCCTGACTTAAACCCAATTGAGCATCTCTAGAGAGACCTAAAAATGGCTGTGCACCAACGTTTACCATCCAACCTGACAGAACTGGAGAGGATCTGCAAGGAGGAATGGCAGAGGATCCCCAAATCCAGGTGTGAAAAACTTGTTGCATCTTTCCCAAAAAGACTCATGGCTGTATTAGATCAAAAGGGCGCTTCTACTAAATACTAAGCAAAGGATCTGAATACTTAGGACCATGTGATATTTCAGTTTTTCTTTTTTAATAAATCTGCAAAAATGTCAACAATTCTGTGTTTTTCTGTCAATATGGGGTGCTGTGTGTACATTAATGAGGAAAAAAATGAACTTAAATGATTTTAGCAAATGGCTGCAATATAACAAAGAGTGAAAAATTTAAGGGGGTCTGAGTACTTTCCGTCCCCATTGTATCCCTGTGGCATTCCCCCTGATGCCCCCCTCTGACGTCACGGGGAATGCCACAGGGAAGTCCCCGTCAAGTCCCCGTGCGTCAGAGGGGGGTGGGGTTACCGGGTGGCTCCGCCTTCCGTTATTTAAGAACCGTCAGAAGACGAGAAGCGTCACACAGCGGGAGCTTCGAATCATGGTGGATGCGGAGCAGCCCGAGAAGAAGAAGCAAAAAAGATGCCACGGAGGAAGATGCCAGACGACAACACCGGAGGAAGAACCAGAAGAAGAAGAAGATGGAGGAAGAAACCGAAGGAAGATAGAAGATAGAAGATAGAAGAAAGAAGAAGCATTTAAATAAAGGAATTGTCAAAAACTGTCTCTTGTCATTTTTAACATTTTTGACACTTTTTTTGTGAAATGGAAGTACCCCCTTACCATTTCACACAGGGGGGAGGGCCAGGATCTGGGGGTCCCCTTGTTAAAGGGGGCTTCCAGATTCCGATAAGCCCCCGCCCGCAGACCCCCACAACCACCGGGCAAGGGTTGTGGGGATGAGGCCCTTGTCCCCATCAACATGGGGACAAGGTGTTTTGGGGGGCTACCCCAAAGCACCCTCCCAATGTTGAGGGCATGTGGCCTGGTACGGTTCAGGAGGGGGGGCGCTCTCTCATCCCCCCTCTTTTCCTGCGGCCTGCCAGGTTGCGTGCTCGGATAAGGGTCTGGTATGGATTTTTGGGGGGACCCCACGCCATTTTAAAAAAAATTTAGGCGCGGGGTCCCCCTTAAAATCCATACCAGGCCTGAAGGGTCTGGTATAGATTTTGAGGGGGACCCCACGCCATTTTTTTTTTTTTAATTTTGGCCGGGGTTCCCCCCAATAGCCATACCAGACCTGTGGGACCCCCCACCTCATTTTTTTTTTTTAATTTTGGTTCGGGGTTCCCCTGTGGGGAATTCCCATGCTGTTTTTATCAATGAACTTTTATGTGTATTGTCGGACCGGCAATTCATTAATAGCCGCGAGTAGTTTTAAATGACTTTTTTTCCTTTGAAATGTCATTTTGCTGGCATACTATAGACACCCCCAGGTACAAAATTTAAAGGAATATTACACTTTTATTGCTTCACTTTAAGCATTATTAAAATCACTGCTCCCAAAAAAAACGGCCGTTTTTAAAACTTTTTTTTGCATTGATCCATGTCCCCTGGGGCAGGACCCAGGTCCCCAAACACTTTTTATGACAATAACTTGCATATAAGCCTTTAAAATTAGCACTTTTGATTATTCATGTTCGTGTCCCATAGACTTTAACGGTGTTCGCGTGTTTGAACAAATTTTTTGCTTGTTGGCATGTTCTGGTGTGAACCGAACAGGGGCGTGTTCGGCTCATCCCTACTGGTGAGGGGTTTGACTACCTAACTTTGAAAAGTGACTAAGTGACCGATTTATGTAACTTTGTAGTGTGTTTGCGCGACTGTACGGGGAAGTAGCGGTGAGGTGGAGGGTTTTTTTTAACGAATGAATCGAGACCGGTATGAAGGACTCGATGTAAAATGACTGCTGGACCTGAAAAGAAATGACAGGCAATATGCAAACAAAACCTGTAAGGCTGAAGTGATGGGTGTGAATCAGTGCTTTGTTGGTTCGAGTGGATTTGACTCGAAGCGACAGGTGCATGAAATGAAATGAGTGAAATGTTTATGCCATGATAGAGGCACGAACTGGTGTGGCATGACTGGGACAACCAACGAGTCGGACTGTGGAGCACAGAATGAAATGAGGGCAAGCCAACTGGGGCACACTGGGATGAATCAATGCATCGCAGATGCCACTGGATTTGAATCGGAGCGCGGTACGTGACAGTGAAATGAGTGAAAATGATCTACCATGACAGAGGCGTGAATCAGTGTGCCGCGACTGCAACTGACAACGAACCGGACTCTGGAGCATGTACTGAAATGAGGCCGAAAAATAACTGGGGCACGCCGCAACTAATAGGTGCATCACGGATGCGACTGGATTTGAATCGGAACATGATACGTGACAGTGAAATGAGTGAAATCATTTGCCATGACAGAGGCACGAATCGGTGTGCTGCGACTGACAACGAAGTGCACTCTAGAACATGTACTGAAATGAGGCCAAAAAACAACTGGGGCACGCCAAGACGAATCGGTGCATGAGGATGCAACTGGATACAAGTCGGAACATGATACGTGACAATGAAATGAGTGAAATGATGTGCCATGACAGAGGCACGAATTAAATATTTTGGTATGATAGAGGCACAAGTTAGTGGCTAATACTACGGCTACGTGTAGGGTTTCTTTAACGAATGACTCGAAAGTTCGATATCGAGGTTTGGTGACAAGATATCTAACAAATGGTGATGTATGAAATTAAAAGGTCAAACTAAACCCTACCTGTGACAGCCGAGCCAGACACGTTGTACGAAAACTGCGAATGGGAACGAAAGCCTCGGAAAACTACGAACACGCAACTCATGGACGCTAATGAGTTGAATAGTCGGCCTAGTGACGTGGTATCGCGCACAGGAAACCGACAAAGACCACAAGCGAGCGGGCTGGTTAAATACCCCCTGGGCTCCTCCCATAAATTCACGCCACCATACTGGCCTTCTTACATATATATATATATATATATATATATATATATATATATATATAATTTTTTTATGGCTGCTAACACGTTCTGTATATTCTGATAAATGCAATGGAGTACTGGCTTATTCATGGGGTAATTATAAATTATCATTTTTTTATTGCTTCCATTAGCTTATTTTAATCTCTGGGGACCACTCTCTGAGCAGCGATGAGTTAACGACTTCCGCCCAGATTTCCCGCCCCACTGCTCTGTCCACTCTCCGCCCACATATTGGGTAATTAAACTTTACGATTGCCGATTCCCGTGACTTTGATAAAACCCATGCATGCGAAACGCGCACGAGCCTACCCGATTTGACCTCGGTTCCTGCCCCGCGGCTTCCCCATTTGGATCAGAGCAACTCTGTTTGCCCATCTACAGGAGCAGCCACACACTTTTCTACACACCACCAGAGAGAGTGGCTTGCCATCTGACCATGGACTGCGGCCTCACCCGATCCCTGTCAGTACACCAGCTGGCTCTGCAAACTGACAGTTGAGATACAGCGTTCCTTCCCTCCGCGATCCGCAGCCTCCCCCCCCACTGAGCCTACGAGTCCAGGCCGCCTTACGGGTCCTTTGTCTGCAAGAGTGCAGCAGGGAAATTGGCCCCTCCCCAACTGCCAGGCTCACTCAATCTGTGGATGCCGTCAGCTCCCCTTTGTTTTGGGAACCCCAGCGATAGCGTAAGCTGTTTTTAATACATTTATTTATTCCATCATCCACATCATTACTGCATTGACTTTGGATTTTGGCTTTCCGATGTGCATGTCCAATTAACATCTTGCCGACCGCCGCACGAACATTTACGTCGGCAGAACGGCACAGACAGGCAAATGGGCGTATAGGTACGTCCGTTTAAATTTGCCGCTGTGTGGTTGCGTGCTCGCCGCCGGCGGCACGTGCGCGACCCTGCCGCGAGCTCCGTGAGTGTGATCGCGGGTCCCCCGGACCCGATGTCCGCGGGGATACCCGAGATCATCTCATGGAGAGGAGGAACGGGGAAATGCTGATGTAAACAAGTGTCGTGTCACACGTAGCCCAATTCCCCTACAGTTAGAATCACTCCCAAGGACACACTTAACCCCTGCAGCGCCCCCTCCTGGTTAACCCCTTCACTGCCAGTCACATTTACACAGTAATCAATGCATTTTTAATTGCACTGATCGCTGTAGAAATGTGAATGGTCCCAAAATAGCGCCAAAAGTGTCCGATCTGTCCGCCATAATGTCACAGTCATGATAAAAATCACTGATCGCCGCCATTACTAGTAAAAAAAAAAAAATTATTAATAAAAATGCCATAAAACTATCCCCTATTTTGTAGACGCTATAACTTTTGCGCAAACCAATCAATAAAAGCTTATTGTGATTTTTTTTACCAAAAATGTTTAGAAGAATACGGCCTAAAATGAGAAAAAAAAATGTTTTTTTATATATTTTTTGGGGATATTTATTGTAGCAAAAAGTACAAAAAAATGCGTTTTTTTCAAAGTTGTCACTCTTTAGCACCAAAAATAAAAAACGCAGAGTTGATCAAACACCACCAAAAAAAAGCTCTGTTTGTGGGGAAAAAAGAATGTCAATTTTGTTTGGGAGCCACGTCGCACGACCGCGCAATTGTCAGTTAAAGCGACACAGTGCCGAATCGCGAAAAGTGCTCCGGTCAATGGTTTGGGGCTTAAGTGGTTAAACTTGTTACGCTGTTTTATGCTGCCTCCCAGAGACTCTTTTTATCCTAAACCCACTGAGCGCTGACACCCCTGGTTTTGTTTTGCTGGTCTCCTGGTTGGCTCTACAACTTTTGTTTCTTGTTCGGAGCCGTGCATGTGTTTTGCTGTTGTTAACATAACAGCTCATATTTTTTTGATGGGACAGTATTTTATATCTGGTCTTATACTAGAGATTGATAGTTCTCTATACCTAGTGCATTTTATGACTGGCATGGTTCTAATAGGTTACTTTAACTGACCACTGCAGTCTATACACATCACTGAGGATTCGCTAAGGAAGTCCACACGGACGATACGCGTGCGAGGGGCTCTGTGATGTCAGTACAGCCACCCATCTGGTTCATTTTATGCTGTATACTCCTGCACTGGGAAACAGTGCTTGCTTTGTGAGTAATATTTTTCTTATTTAATAAATTTTATACCTTTTGTATGGAGAGCACTATGTCCTGTTATTTTTGTTTTTAACATGATATATATCAACCGATGAGACTGAATTTGGGATACTGCCTGTGGACCCCTATCTCCATAATCTACCCTGTGGAAGGGAATGCATGAGTGACCTTGCTGTTAACGCAGAAGGTCCACTCAATAAGGTGAGCAGCCTAGACCCTTGGTGGAGGTTCACATTGGTGGTGATACAACGAATACAATCTTATCCTATCACTGCACCCTTTCCTTGCCAACGGAGGGATCCCCCTTCTGCAAGTGGGCAGCTTTTGATCTCCTCGGACTAAGATATACTTTTTGGGACTTTGCCTCATGCGTTTTATTAATGTACGTTTAATATGTACTATTTGTGTAAAGTTTTCTTTAGGCTAGGCTATATGCCAAAAAGCATATGTAATGGATGATTTGATTTTTTTTTTTTTTACAAATGATTTTTCGAAGGATTTGCACTTGTCTGTTAGACCTTCGCTTGTGACACAGTAATTAAAGCATATTGTGTGGGTACAATTCATGATTCACTGTGGATCGTGATGCCTATACTCCACAAGGCTGAACCCCTAGGGAAAAAATGTTCTATTGCCGGGATTTCGTTTAGCTTTAGTTTAATAGTGAAATGATAATATAAAGCACATTGTACACACATATATTTGTTATATAACTTTTATGAGCAGGTGTTACAATTGATATTGAAGCATTACCATTGAGCTCTATTCATTCCATGTTCTTCTTTGGATGAGTCACTATTGTTTTTTTTTTTTGCTTTCTGTTTCATAGAAGTAGACTGCTATATTATGTGCTTTCTGCCAGGTACTGCACAAACAACTCCCACACTTTAGGTAATTGCTGCTTTTTTATTACCTTTTGCCTTATGAAATGACTGTGTGAGGTTGCTTTGCTCTAATGATGGGCTCAGTCAAGATCACAATTTGTCCCAATACATCCTTACCGGTCCTGAAAATACTGTGCGGATGAAAAAAATCAGACAGGCAAAGAGTTCAATGACAAATTGGCTGCTTTACAAACATATTACTGCTCAACAGGCTGTGTGATAATCACAAAATGTCTACACATCTATTAAGAAAAATATGATGTCCTCCTTGGAATGAGTCTGTACCAAATAATAGGCATATTTTGTTCATAGCTCCGACACACCACTTCTGTTATATGATTGCACATGGACAGTTCTGAGCAGCATAACTGCAGAAGAAGGAGATTTAGATGACTAGAGCATATTCTGTTCCACAGGCAACGCCAGTAGCCATGAGTAAATCGGCCAGTGACGTATTTTAGACAGCTCCAGCTTTAAAGTCTCAGGTGAAAAGCCTTTCTCCAGGAAACACATTTTAATTGGCAAGCGCCTTTTTCTTTCCCCTCAAAGCTGTGCTTAGTTTTTCTTAGCTTCTTCCTTTTCCTCAAGGAGTGTCAGAAAATTCACATTATGGGGTTGATTTACTAAAGGAGTAATGCTAACTGTGGGGAGGTATTTAAAAAAATAAGACTTTTCCTACACATATGTTTAAAGTAAACATGGATTAAACCTTATTAATAGTTAAAATGACTCCTCATATGTGCAGCTATTAGATGTTTAGAAGATGTATTAGGAAGTCCTCTTCATGTGCTGGCCCTTGGATGCTTTTAATTGCCTGTATTGAAGGTAGTAGTCTTGCAGTGCCTCTCTGGGGTTTCGGGTTCGAGCCAGTTCTTCATTTACTGGGGATAAAGGAAAGCACTGTTATTAGCAATAAGAGCTTTACTAGCTAACACCTATTAATCATCAACAGATAATTAGATGGCCACCGTGTGGCTGTTCATTAGGGCTGACCGTGCTGGGATATCCTATATATTGGCAATAAAGCGGCTGCACTAAAGTGTTCTGTAGTGCAATCAGAACCGAATGTCTGTTCATCCTATGATCATGATTTATAGTACAAAGGATTCCCCAGTCACTGCATTAAAGTACACAGAATCCTAATGTGTCTATTAAAGTGGTGGCTACATTGAAATTTCTCTGCATCAATTATCGTAGGATGGTGTGTTTGTATATAGTGTTTACAAGTTTTACTATTCATTAAAGAGGATCTCCAGGCTTGCCCCAAAAAATTAAAAGTCAGCAGCCACAAATACTGTAGCTGCTCACTTTTAATATAAGGACACTTACCTGTCCAGGGATCCACTAATGTCCTCACCTGATTCTTCAATTGGCTTTGGGTGCAGGGGTTGGCATCTCTAGTAAGGTAAACAGGGAGTGAAGCCTTGCAACTTCATAGCCTGTTTCCCACTGCGTAAATGTGAGTCGCGCTGCACCTTGGAAATGGTCCCATAGTCTTCTGGGACCTGTGATGTGTCCCAGAATACTGCGGGGGAAGCGGGGGGAGACGAAAGTTGGAGCAGGCTCCCTCCCACCACAAAAAAATTACCAAATGTGTTAGCGGAGGGTACAAACAGGCAGTGTTTCCCCTTTTGGGTGGAGCTCTGCTTTAAGTTTAGGCTTGCCACTACCATGCGGGTTCAAGATTTGTGCAGATTCACCTGGGTTGATCTTTTTTAAAACCATGATGCATTTCATGTTCTTTGAATTATAGCCAGAAGGCCTAGACCAGGAATCCTCAAACTACGGCCCTCCAGCTGTTGCAGAACTACACATCCCATGAGGCATTGTAAAACTCTGACATTCACAGACATGACTAGGCATGATGGGAATTGTAGTTCCTGAACAACTGGAGGGTCATAGTTTGAAGACCCCTGGCCTAGACGGACCAACAAAGGGACGTTTGGATGAGTCATCCCACTCACTATAAACAGAGCTACTGTATTGAAAGGATATGAAAGTTGACAAACTACACGTGGTCATTTAGAAAACCGTACGTACTGTATGCACTCATTTTGATTTCTAGCCCTTTGGGTAATGAACCCCTTTGTGTCTGTAGGCGGGTATAGTCTACTTTCTCCACTGTAGATGGCACTCTTCCGCAGCAACACTGCAGTTGGAGAGGAAGTCAAAACTAACATAGTTCCTCTTTTGTTACCTGGGTCACTATGGAAGTATCCATATTGAATGCTGCCTTCTCATGTGACTCTGGTAACTATCTTGGGTCAGGCAAAGCCTTTTTGAGACAAAACCCAAGGGTCAAGGATGACCACTCACAATAAGACATTTTAATTCAGGACCAACAGCGGTGATCATTGAATTATAGAAAATCCTTATTATACAAAAATATATAGTAATAGACAGACTGCTAGGCTTTTAGCCAGCAACCCTCCAAAAAAACAAAAATTTTAAATTGAGACAACGTTGTCACAGCATTAAATAACACACGGCTGAGCTCAGAGCCATGCAAACAGCAGCCAGTCACCCTCCATACATTCAGCAATGCCTCACACATGCCTCACACATGCATTTTAATAGATGCAGTGTTTCAACAAGTGGGTCTTATCAAGTCCACATAGGCTGGTTTCAGTATATAATCCATTTTAATTGGCTAGTCAACTCTATGGACACACAGTGTGAGGCTGTTAGCCAATCTGCTTCTAAAAACTGCCTATATACAGAATCTCACAAAAGTGAGTACACCCCTCACATTTTTGCAAATATTTTATTCTATCTTTTCATGTGACAACACTGAAGAAATGACATGTTGCTACAATGTAAAGTAGTGAGTGTACAGCTTGTATAACAGTGTAAATTTGCTGTCCCCTCAAAATAATTCAACACACAGCCATTAATGTATAAACGCTGGCAACAAAAGTGAGTACACCCCTAAGTGAAAATGTCCAAATTGGGCCCAAAGTGTCAATATTTTGTGTGGCCACCATTATTTTCCAGCACTGCCTTAACCCTCTTGGGCATGGAGTTCACTAGATCTTCACAGGTTGCCACTGGAGTCCTCTTCCACTCCTCCATGATGACATCACGGAGCTGGTGGATGTCAGAGACCTTGCGCTCCTCCACCTTCCATTTGAGGATGCCCCACAGATGTTCAAATACGGTTTAGGTCTGGAGACATACTTGGCCAGTCCAGCACCTTTAGCCTCAGCTTGTTTAGCAAGGCAGTAGTCGTCTTGGAGGTGTGTTTACGGTCATTATCATGTTGGAATACTGCCAGGCCCGGACTGGGCAGACCGGGAATTTGCCTGGTTGGCCGGGGCCTCCAGCTCCATAGCCTGTTGATGATCAGGCTGCACAGCGGGAGGTAAGTGGCGTGGCCTGGACAGGGTTAACACAGGCCACGGCTGCCGCTCATCCACCGCTATGTGTCCATGCCTGTGTCATCTCTGGGCTCTGGCGCAACTACAATAGCGGCTCTCTCACACACAGCTCAGCCAACGCTGACAGACGCACTGCTCCTCCTCTTTCCGGCCCTCTACTCTGTCTGCCCCGCCCACACCCCCTGCGTCTGCCCCGCCCACACATCCCCGGGGAGGTGTGAAGGAAGGAACATTTAAAAGCCACAGGCAGCCTGTTTCTGAGCCTCATCCTGGGGTGAGTAAGCTCACCCTCTCTCCTGCCTTCCAGTGTGTATATAAAACGAATTTAAGGGGTGTTCTGTGGACTCTGATACAAGAGGGTGATATTAGAGTCCACAGAGCTTCCCCTTACAGTAAGTGGGGGCTCTGTGCGGACTCTGATGTAAGGGGGCTCAGTGCGGAATCTGATTTAAAGGGGCTCAGCGCGGACTCTGATGTAAGAGGGCTCAGTGCGGACTCTGATGTAAGGGGGCTCAGTGCGGACTCTGATGTAAGGGGGCTGAGTGCGGACTCTGATGTAAGGGGGCTGAGTGCGGACTCTGATGTAAGGGGGCTGAGTGCGGACTCTGATGTAAGGGGGCTAAGTGCGGACTCTGATGTAAGGGACCTCTGTGTGGAATCTGATGTAAGGGGGCTCTGTGCGGACTCTGATGTAAGGGGGCTCAGTGCAGACTCTGGTGTAAGGGGGCTGAGTGCAGACTCTGATGTAAGGGGGCTCTATGCGGACTCTGATGTAAGGGGGCTCTGTGCGGAGTCTGATGTAAGGGGGCTCAGTGTGGACTCTGATGTAAGGGGGCTCTGTGCGGACTCTGATGTAAGGGGGCTCAGTGCGGACTCTGATGTAAAGGGGCTCAGTGCGGACTCTGATGTAAAGGGACTCAGTGCGGAATCTCATGTAAAGGACCTCTGTGTGGACTCTGATGTAAGGGGGCTCAGTGCGGACTCTGATGTAAAGGGGCTCAGTGCGGACTCTGATGTAAAGGGTCTCAGTGCGGAATCTCATGTAAAGGACCTCTGTGTGGACTCTGATGTAAAGGACCTCTGTGCGGACTCTGATGTAAGTGGGCTCTGTGTGGACTCTGATGTAAGGGAGCTGAGTGCGGACTCTGATGTAAGGGGGCTGAGTGCGGACTCTGATGTAAGGGGGCTGAGTGCGGACTCTGATGTAAAGGACCTCTGTGCGGACTCTGATGTAAGGGGGCTCTGTGTGGACTCTGATGTAAGTGGGCTCTGTGTGGACTCTGATGTAAGGGAGCTGAGTGCGGACTCTGATGTAAGGGGGCTGAGTGCGGACTCTGATGTAAGGGAGCTGAGTGCGGACTCTGATGTAAGGGGGCTGAGTGCGGACTCTGATGTAAAGGACCTCTGTGCGGACTCTGATGTAAGGGGGCTCTGTGTGGACTCTGATGTAAGTGGGCTCTGTGTGGACTCTGATGTAAGGGAGCTCAGTGCGGACTCTGATGTAAGGGGGCTGAGTGCGGACTCTGATGTAAAGGACCTCTGTGCGGACTCTGATGTAAGGGGGCTCAGTGTGGACTCTGATGTAAGGGGGCTCTGTGTGGACTCTGATGTAAGTGGGCTCTGTGCGGACTCTCATGTAAGGGAGCTGAGTGCGGACTCTGATGTAAGGGGGCTCTGTGCGGACTCTGATGTAAGGGGGCTATGTACGAACTCTGATGTAAAGGACCTCTGTGCGAACTCTGATGTAAGGGGGCTGAGTGCGGACTCTGATGTAAGGGGGCTGACTGCGGACTCTGATGTAAGGGACCTCTGTGTGGACTCTGATGTAAGGGGGCTGAGTGCGGACTCTGATGTAAGGGAGCTGAGTGCGGACTCTGATGTAAGGGGGCTCAGTGCGGACTCTGATGTAAGGGGGCTCAGTGCGGACTCTGATGTAAGGGGGCTGAGTGCGGACTCTGATGTAAGGGGGCTGAGTGCGGACTCTGATGTAAGGGGGCTGAGTGCGGACTCTGATGTAAGGGGGCTGAGTGCGGACTCTGATGTAAGGGGGCTGAGTGCGGACTCTGATGTAAGGGACCTCTGTGCAGACTCTGATGTAAGGGACCTCTGTGCGGACTCTGATGTAAGGGGGCTGAGTGCGGACTCTGATGTAAGGGGGCTGAGTGCGGACTCTGATGTAAGGGACCTCTGTGCGGACTCTGATGTAAGGGGGCTGAGTGCGGACTCTGATGTAAGGGGGCTCTGTGCGGACTCTGATGTAAGGGGGCTGAGTGCGGACTCTGATGTAAGGGGGCTCTGTGCGGACTCTGATGTAAGGGGGCTGAGAGCGGACTCTGATGTAAGGGGACTGAGTGCGGACTCTGATGTAAGGGACCTCTGTGCGGACTCTGATGTAAGGGGGCTGAGTGCAGACCCTGATGTAAGGGGGCTGAGTGCGGACTCTGATGTAAGGGACCTCTGTGCGGACTCTGATGTAAGGGGGCTGAGTGCGGACTCTGATGTAAGGGGGCTCTGTGCGGACTCTGATGTAAGGGGGCTCTGTGCGGACTCTGATGTAAAGGACCTCTGTGCGGACTCTGATGTAAAGGACCTCTGTGCGAACTCTGATGTAAGGGGGCTCAGTGTGGACTCTGATGTAAGGGGGCTCTGTGCGGACTCTGATGTAAGGGGGCTCAGTGTGGACTCTGATGTAAAGGGGCTCAGTGCAGACTCTGATGTAAGGGACTCAGTGCGGAATCTCATGTAAAGGACCTCTGTGCGGACTCTGATGTAAAGGACCTCTGTGCGAACTCTGATGTAAGGGGGCTCAGTGTGGACTCTGATGTAGGGGGGCTCTGTGCAGACTCTGATGTAAGGGGGCTCTGTGCGGACTCTGATGTAAGGGGGCTCTGTGCGGACTCTGATGTAAGGGGGCTCTGTGCGGACTCTGATGTAAAGGGGCTCAGTGCAGACTCTGATGTAAAGGGACTCAGTGCGGAATCTCATGTAAAGGACCTCTGTGCGGACTCTGATGTAAAGGACCTCTGTGCGAACTCTGATGTAAGGGGGCTCAGTGCGGACTCTGATGTAAGGGGGCTCAGTGCGGACTCTGATGTAAGGGGGCTCTGTGCGGACTCTGATGTAAGTGGGCTCTGTGCGGACTCTGATGTAAGGGAGCTGAGTGCGGACTCTGATGTAAGGGAGCTGAGTGCGGACTCTGATGTAAGGGAGCTGAGTGCGGACTCTGATGTAAGGGGGCTGAGTGCGGACTCTGATGTAAGGGACCTCTGTGCAGACTCTGATGTAAGGGGGCTGAGTGCGGACTCTGATGTAAGGGGGCTTAGTGCGGACTCTGATGTAAGGGGGCTGAGTGCGGACTCTGATGTAAGGGGGCTCTGTGCGGACTCTGATGTAAGGGGGCTCTGTGCGGACTCTGATGTAAGGGAGCTGAGTGTGGACTCTGATGTAAGGGACCTCTGTGCGGACTCTGATGTAAGGGGGCTGAGTGCGGACTCTGATGTAAGGGGGCTGAGTGCGGACTCTGATGTAAGGGACCTCTGTGCGGACTCTGATGTAAGGGGGCTGAGTGCGGACTCTGATGTAAGGGGGCTCTGTGCGGACTCTGATGTAAGGGGGCTGAGTGCGGACTCTGATGTAAGGGGGCTCTGTGCGGACTCTGATGTAAGGGGGCTGAGAGCGGACTCTGATGTAAGGGGACTGAGTGCGGACTCTGATGTAAGGGACCTCTGTGCGGACTCTGATGTAAGGGGGCTGAGTGCAGACCCTGATGTAAGGGGGCTGAGTGCGGACTCTGATGTAAGGGACCTCTGTGCGGACTCTGATGTAAGGGGGCTGAGTGCGGACTCTGATGTAAGGGGGCTCTGTGCGGACTCTGATGTAAGGGGGCTGAGTGCGGACTCTGATGTAAGGGGGCTCTGTGCGGACTCTGATGTAAAGGACCTCTGTGCGGACTCTGATGTAAAGGACCTCTGTGCGAACTCTGATGTAAGGGGGCTCAGTGTGGACTCTGATGTAAGGGGGCTCTGTGCGGACTCTGATGTAAGGGGGCTCAGTGTGGACTCTGATGTAAAGGGGCTCAGTGCAGACTCTGATGTAAGGGACTCAGTGCGGAATCTCATGTAAAGGCCCTCTGTGCGGACTCTGATGTAAAGGACCTCTGTGCGAACTCTGATGTAAGGGGGCTCAGTGTGGACTCTGATGTAGGGGGGCTCTGTGCAGACTCTGATGTAAGGGGGCTCTGTGCGGACTCTGATGTAAGGGGGCTCTGTGCGGACTCTGATGTAAGGGGGCTCTGTGCGGACTCTGATGTAAAGGGGCTCAGTGCAGACTCTGATGTAAAGGGACTCAGTGCGGAATCTCATGTAAAGGACCTCTGTGCGGACTCTGATGTAAAGGACCTCTGTGCGAACTCTGATGTAAGGGGGCTCAGTGCGGACTCTGATGTAAGGGGGCTCAGTGCGGACTCTGATGTAAGGGGGCTCTGTGCGGACTCTGATGTAAGTGGGCTCTGTGCGGACTCTGATGTAAGGGAGCTGAGTGCGGACTCTGATGTAAGGGAGCTGAGTGCGGACTCTGATGTAAGGGAGCTGAGTGCGGACTCTGATGTAAGGGGGCTGAGTGCGGACTCTGATGTAAGGGACCTCTGTGCAGACTCTGATGTAAGGGGGCTGAGTGCGGACTCTGATGTAAGGGACCTCTGTGCGGACTCTGATGTAAGGGGGCTGAGTGCGGACTCTGATGTAAGGGGGCTCAGTGCGGACTCTGATGTAAGGGGGCTCTGTGCGGACTCTGATGTAAGGGGGCTGAGTGCGGACTCTGATTTAAGGGGGCTGAGTGCGGACTCTGATGTAAGGGGGCTCTGTGCGGACTCTGATGTAAGGGGGCTGAGTGCGGACTCTGATGTAAGGCACCTCTGTGCGGACTCTGATGTATGGGGGCTGAGTGCGGACTCTGATGTAAGGGGGCTCAGTGCGGACTCTGATGTAAGGGGGCTCTGTGCGGACTCTGATGTAAGGGGGCTCAGTGCGGACTCTGATGTAAGGGGGCTCTGTGCGGACTCTGATGTAAGGGGGCTCTGTGTGGACTCTGATGTAAGGGGGCTCTGTGCGGACTCTGATGTAAGTGGGCTCTGTGCGGACTCTGATGTAAGGGAGCTGAGTGCGGACTCTGATGTAAGGGAGCTGAGTGCGGACTCTGATGTAAGGGGGCTGAGTGCGGACTCTGATGTAAGGGACCTCTGTGCAGACTCTGATGTAAAGGGGCTGAGTGCGGACTCTGATGTAAGGGGGCTTAGTGCGGACTCTGATGTAAGGGGGCTGAGAGCGGACTCTGATGTAAGGGGGCTGAGTGCGGACTCTGATGTAAGGGGGCTCTGTGCAGACTCTGATGTAAGGGGGCTGAGTGCGGACTCTGATGTAAGGGAGCTGAGTGTGGACTCTGATGTAAGGGACCTCTGTGCGGACTCTGATGTAAGGGGGCTGAGTGCGGACTCTGATGTAAGGGGGCTCAGTGCGGACTCTGATGTAAGGGGGCTCTGTGCGGACTCTGATGTAAGGGGGCTGAGTGCGGACTCTGATGTAAGGGGGCTGAGTGCGGACTCTGATGTAAGGGGGCTCTGTGCGGACTCTGATGTAAGGGGGCTGAGTGCGGACTCTGATGTAAGGGAGCTGAGTGCGGACTCTGATGTAAGGGGGCTGAGTGCGGACTCTGATGTAAGGGGGCTCTGTGCGGACTCTGATGTAAGGGGGCTGAGTGCGGACTCTGATGTAAGGCACCTCTGTGCGGACTCTGATGTATGGGGGCTGAGTGCGGACTCTGATGTAAGGGGGCTCAGTGCGGACTCTGATGTAAGGGGGCTCTGTGCGGACTCTGATGTAAGGGGGCTGAGTGCGGACTCTGATGTAAGGGGGCTGAGTGCGGACTCTGATGTAAGGGGGCTCAGTGCGGACTCTGATGTAAGGGGGCTGAGTGCGGACTCTGATGTAAGGGGGCTCAGTGCGGACTCTGATGTAAGGGGGCTCAGTGTGGACTCTGATGTAGGGGGGCTCTGTGCGGACTCTGATGTAAGGGGGCTCAGTGCGGACTCTGATGTAAGGGGGCTGAGTGCGGACTCTGATGTAAGGGGGCTCAGTGCGGACTCTGATGTAAGGGGGCTCAGTGTGGACTCTGATGTAGGGGGGCTCTGTCCGGACTCTGATGTAAGGGGGCTCTGTGCGGACTCTGATGTAAGGAAGCAGGGGGCGGGAGGAGCTGGAGATCTGCACAGTGAGTAGAGAGTAAAAGGGGGGCCATGATTGCAGGGACACTGTAATATACTGTAAAGGGGCACTGTACAGGGCAGTCCCCTTTATATTATTTATATCAGTGTTGCTGCACATTACAGAGTGGAGGACCAACATCACCCCCCCCCCCCCCCCCAGTCCATGGAAAAATTGGCTGCTCAGTCCAAAATGCCCTGGGCCTAATTTTTGGCCCAGTCTGGGCCTGAATACTGCCCTGCGGCCCAGTCCCCGAAGGGAGGGGATCATGCTCTGCTTCAGTATGTCATAGTACAATTTGGCATTCATGGTTCCCTCAATGAACTGTAGCTCCCCAGTGCCGGCAGCACTCATGCAGCCCCAGACCATGACACTCCCACCACCATGCTTGACTGTAGGCAACACACACTTGTCTTTGTACTCCTCACCTGGATGCCTTCACACACGCTTGACACCATTTGAACCAAATAAGTTTATCTTGGTATCACCAGACCACAGGACATGGTTCCAGTAATTCAGGTCTAGTCTGCTTGTTTCAGCAAACTGTTTGTGGGCTTTCTTGTGCATCATCTTTAGAAGAGGCTTCCTTCTGCCATCACAGCCATGCAGACCAATTTGATGCAGTCTGAGCACTGACAGGCTGCCCCCACCCCTTCAACCTCTGCAGCAATGCTGGCAGCACTCATACGTCTATTTCCCAAAGACAACCTCTGGAAAAGACGCTGAGCACGTGCACTCAACTTCTTTGGTCGACCATGGCGAGGCCTGTTCTGAGTGGAAACTGTCCTGTTAAACCACTGTATGGCAGCTCAGTTTCAGGGTCTTGGCAATCTTCTTATAGCCTAGGCCATCTTTATGGAGAGCAACAATTCTTTTTTTCAGATCCTCAGAGAGTTCTGAGACCTAGTGATACTAACGAGTCACATGACACTGGGGAGGGAAAATGGCTAATTGGGCTCAATTTGGATATTTTCACTTAGGGGTGTACTCACCTTTGTTGCCAGCAGTATAGACATTAATGGCTGTGTGTTGAGTTATGTTGAGAGAACAGCAAATTTACACTGTTATACAAGCTGTACACTCACTACTTTACATTGTAGCAAAGTGTAATTTCTTCAGTGTTGTCACATGAAAAGATATAATAAAATATTTACAAAAATGTGAGGGGTGTACTCACTATTGTGAGATACTGTATTTTGTGTGTGTATGTGTATATATATATATATATATATATATATACACACAATATTGTCAAAAGTATTGGGGCACCTGCCTTTACACGCACATGAATTTTAATGGCATCCCGGTCTTGGTCCATAGGGTTAAATATTGAGTTGGCCCACCCTTTGCAGCTATAACAGCTTCATCTCTTCTGGGAAGGCTGTCCACAAGGTTTAGGAGTGTGTCTATGGGAATGTTTGACCATTCTTCCAGAAGAACATTTCTCCACCCCAAACTCACTCATCCGTGTCTTTATGGACCTTGCTTTGTGCACTGGTACGCAGTCATGTTGGAACAGGAAGGGGCCAACCCCAAACTGTTCCCACAAAGTTGGAAGCATGAAATTGTCCAAAATGTCTTGGTATGCTGACAGCCTTAAGAGTTCTCTTCACTGGAACTAAGGGACCAAGTCCAACCCCTGAAAAACAATCCCCACACCATAATCCTCCCTCCACCAAATGATTTGGACCAGTGCACAAAGCAAGGTCCATAAAGACATGGATGAGCGAGTTTGGGGTGGAGAAACTTGACTGGCCTGTACAGAGTCCTGACCTCAATCCGATAGAACACCTTTGGGATGAATTAGAATGGAGATTGTAAGCCAGGTCTTCTCATCCAACATCAGTGCTTGACCTCACAAATGCGCTTTTGGAAGAATGGTCAAACATCCCCATTGTCACACACCCAAACCTTGTGGACAGTCTTCCCAGAAGAGTTGAAGCTGTTATAGCTGCAAAGGGTGGGCCAACTCAATATTTAACCCTACAGACTAATGCCCTGTACACACGGTCGGATTTTCCAATGGAAAAAGTGCGGGATTGTGTTGTCGGACATTCCGATCGTGTGTGAGCTCCATCGGACTTTTTCCGTCGGAATTTCCGACACACAAAATTTGAGAGCAGGATATAAAATTTTCCGACATCAAAATCCGATCGTTTAAATTCCGATCGTGTGTACACAAATCCGACGCAAAAAGTGCCACGCATGCTCAGAATAAATTAAGAGACGAAAGCTATTGGCTACTGCCCCGTTTATAGTCCCGACGTACGTGTTTTACGTCACCGCGTTCAGAGCAATCGGATTTTCCGACAACTTTGTGCGGCCATGTGTATGCAAGCCAAATTTGGGCCAAAATCCATTGGAAAAAATCTGATGGATTTTGTTGTCGGAATGCCCGATCGCGTGTACAGGGCATAAAACCGGGATGCCATTAAAGTTCATGTGCGAGTAAAGACAGGTGTCCCAATACTTTTGACACTATAGTGTGTATATAATATGTGTGTGTGTGTGTATAGTATACACCCTATATACAGTATCAGGTGAGAACTGGGCAGGGCTGATAACAATGCTTGGGATTTCAATGAGTTGCTAGCTAATTACAGGAAGGTAGGAACTCACTGGATTTTCAAAAGGATCAACTGGTATTTTTCAGAATAGACAACTTTAACCTCTTCATGTCTTATAGTAAAAGAAATATTAACGCCTAAGCACAATTTTGCAACTTTTACATGTGTTAGTAAAACTGTACATATCATCACAACTACTTTGTGCATCCGGGTGGACTATACCTTGTTTTTTTCAGGAAAAATAGGACTTTCATTTGCTTGTAAATGGTAATGGATATCTCCTGATTTTTGTTTTTATTATAGAGAAGATCGAGTACTATCTGTCACAATTGCATTAATATGGCTACAATCAAATCAAGTATGTTTTTATTATCAAAGGAAAACATGCCCAAAATAGTAAAAAAAATATTTTTTTTAATGTAGCTATTACTTGTTACTGCTATAACCTACCACCAAAGAACAACTCAAAATAAATGTTTCTGCTCCTGACAATCGCAGCGATACCATGTGTGTATGTTATTTGTTTTCTGTACCCACAGTACAGCCCAGAAACAATAGTGAGCATTTTGCATTTTTTTATCTTATCTAAAACACACTGACACTAATACTAATTAAAAAAATTAAAATCCTGCCCAAAATATACTGACCCTGACCTTTGACTCTTACTTGACCCAAACACTAACCCTGGCACTGGCCTAAATCAAACATTGATCTAGGTATTTTTTCTTTATTTTTTATTTTATTTATTATTATTATTATTATTATTTTATTTCCTCTCTGCAAGGAGATGTATACAATACAATGTACAGTTGTGGGAAAAAAGTTTTTGAAACCCTGCATGGTTTTGTACATTTGCCCACTGACAAAGAAATGATCAGTCAATCATTTTAATGGTAGGTTTATTTTATCAGCGAGAGACAGAACAACAAAAATATCCAGAAAAATGCATTTCAAAAGAGTTATAAATTGATTTGCAATTTAATGAGTAAAATAAGTATTTGATGCCCTATCAATCAGCAAGATTTCCAGCTCCCAGATGTCTTCTATACAGGTAAAGAGCTGAGATTAGGAGCACTCCCTTAAAGGGAGTGCTCCTAATCTCAACTTGTTACCTGTGTAAAAGATGCCTGGGAGCCGGCAGAAATCAATCAGATTCCAATCTCTTCACCATGGCCAAGACCAAAGAGCGGTCCAAGAATGTCAGGGACAAGATTTTAGACCTACACAAGGATGGAATGGGCTACAAGACCGTTGCCAAGCAGCTTGGTGACTGTCAGACTTACCCGTATCAGACTGACGAACCCGATATAGCAGAGGATGGCCTCCCGTACGTATCTGGTTCCCGGCCCCTGATAGACCACACAGCAGGCACGGGAGCACAGAATGGTATGAGAGCCTGGCGGGTGGTTTGCAGGGATAAGGCCCAGAGTCCCGATGCAAGCTGGCAGGAGAAGATAGGTAGGCTGCAGGTCAGCTAACAGGTGCAGAGCAGAGCAGAGCAGACAGGTCTGGACACTAGCAAAGTTGGCAGCAGGCGGTCAGCACGGTACAAAAGGGATAAGCAGATGCAAAGTCCAGGTCACAGGCAGGTTCGGCAGCAGGCGGTCGGCACGGTACAGAGGGGTCAGGCAGATTCAAAGTCGGAGGCAGGCAGGGGTCGGATGCAGGCGGATAGCAGAGCAGAGTCCAGTAAACAAGCCAGGTCACAGAGAGAGATCAAACAGTACACAGGAAACAGGAAGCACGGGAACAGGAAGCTGATGATCGAACAGCACCGAGCACAGCATCCCAGCAACCTAAATAGGGCAACCAGCGCCAAACACCGCGAACACTCCCGCGCCGGCACGCACCCGCATGCCAGCGCGAGCCAGCGCGAAGCGGCACACTCCAGAGTGCCCAGCAAGTGTCCTAAACCGAGATCCTCTCTGACAGTGCCCCCTCCTTAAGGGCAGCCTCCGGATGCCCAGCCGGGCTAACTTATCTGCATGGGTACTCCAAAAATCCCTTAAGAGTTCCTCAGCGTGCAAATTGGCCTCCGATTCCCAAGAATTCTCTTCTGGTCCATACCCCCTCCACTTGATTAAATACTGGATTTGGTTGCATCTCTTTCTACAGTCCAAAATTCCCTCCACCTCAAACTCCTCCTCGTTATTGATAATTACGGGTTCAGGCGGGCCAGTATTGCGACCCGAAAAAGAGTTGGGGATAACGGGTTTAAGTAGGGATACGTGAAAAACCGGATAGATTTTCAATGAATTAGGTAAGTCCAGCTCATAGGCCACATCATTGATTTTTCTCTTGACTGAAAAGGGACCCATGAACCTGGGACCTAACTTTCTTGAAGGACAAGCCATCCTTAAGTTACTGGTAGACAGCCAGACCTGATTGCCAGGTTCTAGCAACAGTTGTCCTCGCTTTTTCCTGTCATACATCTTTTTGTTGTATTCTTGGGTTCTAGCCATGGTTTCCTGCAATAATTTGTTGTTGCTGATGAAGAAGTTCATAGTTTCAGAGACCGCAGGAATCGCACATTCAGGTAAGGGACTGGTTAAAAAGGATGGGTGAAACCCATAGTTCGCAAAAAACGGTGTTTGTTTGATGGCCGAATGCACAGAGTTGTTGTAGGCAAACTCGACAATAGGCAGGAGAGAGACCCAGTCGTTTTGTGAGAAGGCAGAAAAGCAATGAAGGTACTGTTCCAGTGACTGATTAGTTCTCTCCGTCTGCCCATTCGTCTGGGGGTGGTAGGCCGATGAGAATGCCAATTTTATTTCAAGAGACCTACAGAGAGCTTTCCAAAATCTGGAAGTAAACTGGACCCCACGATCGGATACTATACTCGAGGGGACTCCGTGGAGGCGTACAATTTCCTTAATGAATATTTTTGCAGTTTCCAAAGGTGATGGGGTACCCTTCATGGGTAGGAAGTTGGCCATCTTGGACAGCCTGTCTACAATGACGAAGATGGTGGAGTAGCCTTCTGCCAACGGGAGCTCAACGACGAAGTCCATCGCAATCATTTTCCATGGCCTTTCCGGCACGGGTAAGGGCCTTAACAGACCCCAGGCCTTCGTTCGGCTGCTCTTGCTCCGAGCACGAGTAATACAGGATTCCACGAAGCTCTTGCAGTCGCTTACCAGCTGGGGCCACCAAAAGGTACGTTGTAATAGTTCTGTTGTTTTCAACACACCAAAATGCCCCGCCAATTTGTGGTCGTGGCAGAGTTCCAGTACGGCAATCCTCAGATCCTCTGGGACCAAGATCTTGTCCCTGTATCGGAATAAGCCGTCTTGCAAGCTTACCTCGCCTTCCACAGAAGGGGACCAATTCCTTGAGGCCTGTTTAATCCGGGAAATGAGATCTCCCTGAAGAAGCAGAAAATTTCCAGCAACAAGAATGGTGTCCAGAGGCAGAGATTCCCTGGAGTCATGAAACATACGAGATAATGCATCTGGTTTGATGTTCTTGGTACCTGGCCTATACGTAATGTGGAACTGAAATCTAGAGAAGAACAGAGCCCACCTTGCCTGTCGTGGTCTCAATCTCTTGGCAGTTCTCAAATACTCAAGATTTTTATGATCCGTGTAAATCAAAATGGGGTGAGCGGCCCCCTCCAACAGGTAGCGCCACTCTCCAAGTGCGGCTTTAATGGCCAGCAACTCCCGATCACTTACATCGTAATTCTTTTCTGCATCGGAAAGTTTTGTGAGAAGAAGGCTACGGGATGAAGGAGAGCCTTGGCACCTTGCCGTTGAGACAGTACTGCCCGTACCGCGACCTCTGATGCGTCCACTTCAAGGACAAACGGTAAGGCAGTGTCTGGTTGCTTCAGGATAGAAGCGGAAGTAAAAAGTTCCTTGAGTTTATCAAAGGCTGCTTGCGCCTGAGGAGACCAGCAGAATCGTTTTCCCTGTTTCGTCAGTTCTGTGATAGGGGCGATGATAGTAGAAAAACTTCTTATAAATTTCCGATAAAAATTGGCGAAGCCGACAAAGCGTTGGACCCCATTTTTATTGGAGGGAGCAGGCCAGTCCAGAACCTTTTGCGGGTCCATCTTGACACCATTGGTAGAGATGATTAAGCCAAGGAACTGCATGCTCTGGAGCTCAAATTCTCATTTGTCTAATTTAGCATAGAGTGCATGCTGCCTGAGTCGGGTTAACACGTTCCTGACATGCCTGCGATGTTCAGTAACAGAAGGAGAAAAGATCAGAATGTCGTCCAGGTATACAATAACATATAAATCCAGAAGGTCACGCAAAATGTCATTTACAAAATGCTGAAAAGTTGCTGGTGCATTGCACAGGCCGAAGGGCATGACGAGGTATTCGTAATGTTCGAACCTGGTACGGAAGGCCGTTTTCCACTCATCCCCCTCTCTGATGCGAATTAAGTTATAGGCCCCACGGAGATCGAGTTTAGTAAATATTCTTGCTGACCCCAATCTTTGGAACAGCTCTGGCACAAGGGGTAAGGGATAGCGATTTTTGATGGTCACTTTATTGAGTTCTCCATAATCAATGCAGGGACGTAGCGAGTGATCCTTTTTCTCGACGAAAAAGATGCCGGCCCCGGCTGGTGATGTAGAAGGACGGATAAAGCCTCTTTTAAGATTTTCATCGATATACACCTTGAGGGTACCCAGCTCCTGCTCTGTCAAAGGGAATATTCTCCCGAAAGGAACTTCAGATCCAGGCAACAACTCAATGGGACAGTCGTAGGGTCTATGAGGCGGAATGGTCTCAGCCCCTTAAGACATCGGAGAAGTCCTGGTAAGGGATGGGGATTGCCTGCTGCGATTCCGTGTCGGTGTTCAGACACAAGAGTTGACTGGGTTTTGCAGGAGTTCTGTGCAAACAGTGCTGTTGACAGTAACTGGAAAGGAACTTGATTTCCCCAGAAACCCAATCAATGCTGGGGTTATGCGCCTGCAACCAAGGCATTCCTAGAATAATATGGAAAAGTGGGGAAGAAATAGCATCCAGCTGGAGAAATTCCCGATGACAGGTGTTCATGGTGGCTAGCAGTGGGATGGTTTCCTGGGTGACCGGACCAGAGCTGAGAGTGGAACCATCCGCGAGATAGACAGCAAGTCCCTGCGACTTTGTTCGGAGAGGAATACGGTGTTGAGTCGCAAAGGTGAGATCTATGAAGCAACTGCAAGCTCCTGAGTCAATGATGACCAGGGTAGGCAGATCCTGTCCTGGAAGCTGGAGGATAATGGAGAGAGCCAGATGGTTAGCAAGGTTAGGCAAGGCAGGTGTGAACTTAGAAGTAGCGGAAAGAGACTTACGTGTCTTTTTCGGGCAAGACCTCATATAGTGACCTGACTCTCCGCAGTACATGCATAAGTTATTGACCCGTCGACGTGGTCGTTCTTCGGGAGTGAGAGATTGACGGAGAAGCCCCAGTTGCATCGGTTCAGAAGTATCAAGGGCTGAGGCAGCTGGTACCGGAAGGCTTGGGCCTACGGAGCTGGTAGCACTAGGGACCCTGGGAAGGACCCAAGTGGGGCAGAACTGGTTGACAGACCTCTCGGAATGACGCTCTCTCAGACGCCGATCGATCTGCACTGACAGGTTAATAAGGTCTTCCAGAGTTTGGGGTACGCCTACCAGTGCCAGCTCGTCTTTGAGCAAACCAAACGGAATTGGTATCGCAGGGCCGCGTCATTCCATACAGTGTCTGACCTCCAACGCCTAAATTCCAGGACGTAGTCTTCTGCGGGCCTGCGCCCCTGTTGTAGGGCATGTAAAGTGGATTCTGCCGTGGCTTTTAACTGAGGGTCCTCGTATAATTGAGACATAGCAGTAAAGAAGGTATCCAGAGTATCCAAACAGACAGACTTTTGCTCCAGGAGGCGGTGGGCCCAGGCCTGTGGTTCTCTAGATAGAAGAGAGATGACAAAACCCACTCTGGTTGCTTCCAAGGAGAAGGTGCGTGGTTGCAAGGCGAAGTATAGTTTGCAAGCATTGCGAAATGCTCGATACTTATTGCGCTCACCGGTGAACCTTTCGGGTGTAGGGACCCTGGGTTCAGGAGGTAGCATAACCACTGAGGGTGGGGATGAGGGCCCGGCAGCGGAAGCGCCTTGCGGATTAGCAGGTGAGGACAGCACCTGAACTCGTTCCTCCAGTCTGGTATAACCTTCTTGAAGGCTCTTCACAGCCTGCGTGAGACCCGCCAGGTGTCTACATAGCTCCTCCATGGGAGAGATCCCCTGCTCGGGCTCGGACATGGCTGTCCGATACTGTCAGACTTACCCGTATCAGACTGACGAACCCGATATAGCAGAGGATGGCCTCCTGTACGTATATGGTTCCCGGGCCCCTGATAGAGCACACAGTAGGCAGGGGAGCACAGAATGGTATGAGAGCCTGGCGGGTGGTTTGCAGGGATAAGGCCCAGAGTCCTGATGCAAGCTGGCAGGAGAAGATAGGTAGGCTGCAGGTCAGCTAACAGGTGCAGAGCAGAGCAGACAGGTCCGGACACTAGCAAAGTTGACAGCAGGCGGTTAGCACGGTACAAAAGGGATAAGCAGATGCAAAGTCCAGGTCACAGGCAGGTTCGGCAGCAGGCGGTCGGCACGGTACAGAGGGGTCAGGCAGATTCAAAGTCGGAGGCAGGCAGGGATCGGATGCAGGCGGATAGCAGAGCAGTGTCCAGTAAACAAGCCGGGTCACAGAGAGAGATCAAACAGTACACAGGAAACAGGAAGCACGGGAACAGGAAGCTGATGATCGGACAGCACCGAGCACAGCATCCCAGCAACCTAAATAGGGCAAATACCGCGAACGCGACTGCGCCGGCACGCCCAGGCGCGCGCCCGCGTGCACCCGCACGCTCCCGCACGGGAGCGCGCCCGGGCGAGCCAGCGCGAAGCGGCGCACTCCAGAGTGCCCAGCAAGTGTCCTGAACCGAGATCCTCTCTGACAGTGACAAAAGTTGGTGTGATTATTCGCAAATGGAAGAAACACAAAATAACTGTCAATCTCCCTCGGTCTGGGGCTCCAAGCAAAATCTCACCTCGTGGAATTTCAATGATCAATAGAACGGTAAGGAATCAGCCCAGAACTACAAGAGAGAATCTTGTCAATGATCTCAAGGCAGCTGAGACCATAGTCACCGAGAAAACAATTGGTAACACACTATGCTGTGGAGGACTGAAGTCCTGCAGTGCCCACAAGGTCCCACTCTAGAAAGAAAGCTCAAGAAAGCACATGTACAGGTCCGTATAAAGTTTGCTAATGGTGAACATCTAAATGATTCAGAGGAGAACTGGGTGAAAGCTCTTTGGCATCAACTCAGCTCGCTGTGTTTGGAGGAGGAGGAATGCTGCCTATGACCTCAAGAACACCATCCCCACCGTCAAACATAGAGGTGTAAACATTAGAGACAGTACAACTTCGCTGCATCAAAGGGACGGGGCCATATACAGCCAAATCTTGGGTGAGAACCTCCAAGGCATAGAAAATGGGTCGTGGATGGGTATTCCAGCATGACAATGACCCAAAACACACAGCCAAGGCAACAAAGGAGTGGCCCAAGAAGAAGCACATAAAGGTCCCGGAGTGGCCTAGCCAGTCTCCAGACCTTAATCCCATAGAAAATATGTGGAGGGAGCTGAGGGGTCGAGTTACCAAACTTCAACCTCGAAACCTTAATGACTTGGAGAGGATCTGCAAAGAGGAGTGTGACAAAATCCTTCCTGAGATGTGTGTAAACCTGGTGGCCAACTACTAAGTCATGTTTTGCGAAGGGGTCAAATTTTTATTTCACTCATTAAAATGCAAATCAATTTATAACTTTTGAAATGCGGTTTTCTGGATATTTTTGTTGTTATTCTGTCTCTCACTGTTAAAATAAACCTAGCATTAAAATTATAGCCTGATCATTTCTTTGTCAGTGGGCAAACGTACAAAATCAGTAGGGGATCAAATACTTTTTTTCCCTCACTGTATCGTTCTTCTCCATTCAGAGAGAGAAAAACACAGGGTTGGGCTTCACAGTGACTGTTCACTGTGGTAGCCACACAGGCTCTCAGTGAGACCTCAGGCTCTGTGCTAGGAGCACACTGTGTGACACGCTCCCAGCACAAAGACAGATACGCATATACCGTGGGGACAGAAAGTATTCAGGCTCCCTTAAATTTTTCACTCTTTGTTATATTGCAGCCATTTGCTAAAATCATTTAAGTTCATTTTCATTCCTCATTAAACACAGCACCCCATATTGATAGAAAAACACAGAATTGTTGACATTTTTGCAGATTTATTAATAAAGAAAAACTGAAATATCACATGGTCCTAAGTATTCAGACCCTTTGCTGTGACACTCATATATTTAACTCAGGTGCCGTCCATTTCTTCTGATCATCCTTGAGATGGTTCTACACCTTCATTTGAGTCCAGCTGTGTTTGATTATAATGATTGGACTTGATTAGGAAAGCCACACACCTGTCTATATAAGACCTTACAGCTCACAGTGCATGTCAGAGCAAATGAGAATCATGAGGTCAAAGGAACTGCTTGAAGAGCTCAGAGACAGAATTGTGGCAAGGCACAGATCTGGCCAAGGGTACAAAAAAATTTCTGCCGCACTTAAGGTTCCTAAGAGCACAGTGGCCTCCATAATCCTTAAATGGAAGACGTTTGGGACGACCAGAACCCTTCCTAGAGCTGGCCATCTGGCCAAACTGAGCTATCGGGGGAGAAGAGCCTTGGTGAGAGAGGTAAAGAAGAACCCAAAGATCACTGTGGCTGAGCTCCAGAGATGCAGTCAGGGGATGGGAGAAAGTTGTAGAAAGTCAACCATTACTGCAGCCCTCCACCAGTCGGCACTTTATGGCAGAGTGGCCTGATGGAAGCCTCTCCTCAATGCAAGACACATGAAAGCCCGCATGGAGTTTGCTAAAAAACACAGGAAGGACTCCAAGATGGTGAGAAATAAGATTTTCTGGTCTGATGAGACCAAGACCAAGATAGAACTTTTTTGTCTTAATTCTAAGCGGTATGTGTGGAGAAAACCAGGCACTGCTCATCACCTGTCCAATACTGTCCCAACAGTGAAGCATGGTGGTGGCAGCATCATGCTGTGGGGTTGTTTTTCAGATGCAGGGACAGGACTACTGTTTGCAATCGAGGAAAAGGTATACCTTCCAACAAGACAATGACCCTAAGCACACAGCTAAAATAACAAAGGAGTGGCTTCACAACAGCAACAAGAGCCCTGACTTAAACCCAATTGAGCATCTCTGGAGAGACCTAAAAATGGCTGTCCACCAACGTTTATCATTCAGCCTGACAGAACTGGAGAGGATCTGCAAGGAGGAATGGCAGAGGATCCCCAAATCCAGGTGTGAAAAACTTGTTGCATCTTTCCCAAAAAGACTCTTGGCTGTATCAGATCAAAAGGGTGCTTCTACTAAATACTGAGCAAAGGGTCTGAATACTTAGGACCATGTGATATTTCAGTTTTTCTTTTTTAATAAATCTGCAAAAATGTCAACAATTCTGTATTTTCTGTCAATATGGGGTGCTGTGTGTACATTAATGAGGAAAACAAATCAACTTAAATGATTTTAGCAAATGGCTGCAATATAACAAAGAGTGAAAAATTTAAGGGGGTCTGAATACTTTCTGTCCCCACTGTATATAACCCCATGGCAAAAAGCGGCCACATATATGTGTTATGTTGGCGTCAAGGGATTAAAGGCAAACTTTAGCAAATTTTTTTTTCTAATGTTTTGGATAGAGTGGGAAGAGATAAAATATATCTTAGTTGTTTATTTCCACCTGTGATTTCCTCTCCCTTCCTGTCCCTGTGATGCTCATGCAAGAAATGAGGGTAGTGGTAGTCAGTGGGAAAAGAAAGAACAAAGAGCATTCCACTTATTATCAGAAGTTATAACCCATAACCACTCTACAATAAATAGCTTTTGTTTATTTCCCCCATTGTAAAGATTTCCCTATTGCCTCCTATCCTGAAATGAAGTGAATGGAATCCCCCCCCCCCCCCCCAGTAGGGAAACAATATGCTATACAAAACAAAACCCGACAGAGGCTTGACCCCCTGCCTCATTTTATCGCAAAAAGAACAATCTCAGCTTGTGATTGAACAGTAAAAGAGCAAGAACAGACTGCTCATGTCTTCTTTCTGTTCTCTCCTCCTGTCAGTGTGTTCCTTGTTGACAAGGGACTGCCTGCAAGTATTCTTCCCACTCTCTCTATCTGAGTGTTGTTGTACAGGGGATTACAGGATGCTGAAATCACATCAAATTTAGGAGTTTTCACTTATGTAAGCACATTAAGTTTATTGTTTTTTAATAAAGAAACCTTTAAGAAACCTATCTCATTGGGTAACTTCATAAACTGGGATCAGAGGCCTTGTAATATTCTCCTTGTTTTACCTGTATGCATTCATTGATGTTGTGTTCCACGGCTTTTTGTTTTGTAAATGTGTTCTTATTTGAGGTTACTGTATGAACATACGACACCATGAGGATAATTTATTGCTATTTATAATGAGGTCTGACACAGTTGTAACAACAGGAATTGAATGTTCCTTTAGGCAGATCTAGGTGTCATCAGGATTAAAGTGCTAGCTTGTGAACCTGAGTATTTTCGCTGAGACCTTGTTGCATGACAGGCTGCATCATTCAAAGTCAGCTCGGTTCCTAAGGTGTTCCTGGGGGTGTCTGCTCACTCTCATTTCAATACTTTTGGAATTTTGAATATATTACTGAAGGGCATTGTGAACTTTTTTTTACTAAAGCACAGCACTTTCTGTTTTTATATTTTTGGCTGTAAAATGGCATAAAACACAGTTAGGAAAGACACAACATTTTTTAGGTTGGCTTATAAAGAGAGACCTTGTAATAGTTGCAGCTGAATTAGTGGTTTTTGTTTAGCAAAACGTTCTGGGCACTTTTTATATAATTAGTTGTCTTTGAGTCAAGATTGAAGTTCAGACATCTGGGACATCCTCAGCATAGTTATTCTTGATTGCACAGCTCAGCTCATTTTTTCTTGCTAACAATTCTGATGTCACTTCTTTAAAGGCATCTAAAGCCTAAACTTTTTATTTTTTGCTGTCTGCATCCCTGAGCTGGGTATGATTGGATTTGATAACTTTGTTGCATTATCGTGGTTCTTTGCTATGTGATGGTGGCCTCTTTCTGTGTGCTGGTGACCTCCCCTTCTGTCTTAATGCTTTTCATGCACTTGGATTCCTTCCTCCCCTGCCTTGAGAGGTCTCTCTTCAGGAGAGCCCCCATCCTAGTACTCATTGGTCAGCTTCAGCTGATCATGAGGAGAGAGGTCCGCTGTGACATTTAACTAGGTGGACCTGAGTGTGCCTGGCCCCCATCAGGAGTCTTGCATCCCAGGGAAGGGTCCATCCTCTTTTGGAGGGGACTATATGACTCTAGTGCACTTTTTTGTGTGTGTACTTTTTTGGTACACTTTGGTGTTTTACTGCACAGCACCAAGGGCTTGGGAAAAAAAAAAAAAAGGAATATACAAAACTTTCAGTTGTCATCAAACTAGGAATAGAAGGAATATCTATGAGAGCATCTAATCTGGTGACAACTAAAAATGGAATTCACGCACTTTGGAGATATTTCCTTTCAGTTCCTGTTGTATATACGAGACAGAAAGTGAAAGAAAATCTCCCTTAATAGGGCACAAATGGAGAAAAAAAAACAGCCATGAGTTTCAACTCTTTCATGCTCTATTCAAAACAAAAATGATAAAGCTTTGGCCCTAAATATATTTTAAAGTGGTAATAAAGTCATTTTTTTTTCCTTGTACCTACAGGTAAGCCTATAATAAGGCTTACCTGTAGGTACAGTGAATATCTTCTAAGCTTGCACAGTTTAGGAGATATTCGCACTGCATGCAGCCTATGCCGTCCCTTCAGAGCTCCGTGCCGCGGCCAAGACTAACGCTCACATGTGCAGGAGTGACGTCATTGCAGCTAGGCCAATGAGACAGCTGGAGCACGTGAACCTGTAAGGTAGACTGGGTGAAGATGGAAGCCCGGTCAGTGGTGGGCTTCATTCTAAGGTAAGTATTTCATAATGTGCTAGTATGCAATGCACACTAGCACATTATACCATTGTCTTGCAGTGTTTTATTTTTTTTAATTTGCGGTTTACTACTGCTTTAAATATCTGCTATCTTTCAGTGACTCGAGAAAGCATTGAAACCAGAGATAACCAGGCTTTAACAGAAGGAAGTCCTTTGTATTTTCTCATGACAACTGTCCTTGAAAGCCTAATTTCAGCCATAACAGTTTTTTTTTTAATTAGTGAGACAGGGGGAGTGATCAAAATCATTCCAATGGGGGTACAGGCAGTAACAGACTGTTCCCCAGTAGAGTGGGGAATGGTTAAGGTTTATCTTAAGGTCATTTTTTCTTCATTTTGATGGGTTATAACCCCTGTCAGTTTATATGCCATCTGTGTCCCATAGGGGAGATTTCCCTTCACTTCCTGTCCCATAGCCACAACAGAAAGTAAGTGGAAATCCCTACACCGTGAGGGAATCTCGGGTGGCACCAGGGTCACCAGAACTAGTTTCAGCATTGTAAGATTTCCCCTCTATTACTGTTCTGGTGTGAACAGAAAATTTGGGATTTTCTTTTACTTCCACTTTTGATGCTAATGATTAACAAGACAGATAGAGAGGGTAAATCTCCCTAACAGGGGCACAGAAAGCAATAAAAACTGACAGGTGTTCTAATCCCTCTCCACCATATCCAAAAAAAAAAATGATTTTAGTTGCACCTGAAAACCATTGCAGTGTTTTGATTGCCTCCTGTCTTTCTCCTAAGGATATTTCACCTCAATTCTTCTCCTGGTGACCAAACAGTGAATTCATCTCCCTAACAGGGACAAAGACAGTAATAAACACCTGACCAAAGTTTTCACCCTTCCTTGCATTCTTTTTTTTTCTGTGTCCCCTCTGGGGAAATTTTGTGCACCTTCTGTCATGATGGCCACAAAGAAGTCAGGACAAATCTCTCCAATAAAACTAAAAAAAAAAAATATGTCTGGAACTATGCTTCAAGCAGTTATTTATTTTACAGTCCAAAACACATATATCTTAGAACATACACACACAAAACTTTGCCATTTAGCACATACCTTCTTCAAGTTTTATCCTGAGATATGAAATAAGACTTAACAGCAACAATGTCACAGGCAGGAAAATTCCTCCAAATATGTAAGCACCAGGCAGCTCCCTGACGAACACTGATATTATGTGTCCCATCTTCAAGGGGCTTCTGTGGTTTGCAAGTCCAAATTGTCAGCAAATTATACACAGTCCTTTCTATTGTCTGTTATGAGATTTGCTCACTACGCTTCGGTGTTTGGCTTTATATCGGCCTTTGGTCCCACAACTGAAGCCTTGTTTTAGGACTTTGTACTATTTGCTCAGTCCTGTGATTTGTAAGAGGATTGAAGTAAGGTTGTAAAATAACTGCTCTGGTTGTCTCAAGCAGTTTAAAAATGTTTACTTCACAGATCATCAGATTTGTCCAGGGTCAGTCTATCTTTAATTGCTAACTTTCTGTAACACTAATGAGCACGCTAGCTTAGTGTACAACCTTTTTTTTTTTTTTGTCTAATTGGACAATCTTCTGCACTCTCTCTCTATCTCTCTATTTTTTGCATCAGAAGCAAATGAAACATTAGTTTTTGTAAAACTAGCTACTGAAAATGTCCGTGACCAGCTATGTTCATTTTAGTATGGTTGTTTTCTATATATATATAAAACACAAAGCGCTGTGATGCTAAATAGCTGATAATTACACATAAAACCAAGTGAGGCTGCTATCAAAAGAGAGTGTTTTCAGAGTCACTTAAAAAGAATAAATAATGATATTTGAAGCGCTTCACAATGTGCATGAAAATGAATATATAAGAATAAATATAAATAGTCAAATAAATCCAGCGGTGAGTAAAAATTCCTATAAAATCCAGCAATCAAAATAGTGTAAAATTATTAAAAATTAGTGACACCAAATGTGTAAAAAATTCACATAAAAAATCCACATAAAAATAAATATATAGGGATGTATTCAGAAGGTTCAATTATACAGGTGTAGAATCCTGATTGGTATAGAGCTTTTGATCACTAGCAAAGCTGTTTAAAAACACTTGCTTAATTAAGGTGCTCATTGATAGTACCAATGTGTTTTTTGCTTCTATTCACAACCAATGTGGGAATCATAAACAGGCAGATAAGAGAAAAAAACCAATCATTGTGCAATAGTTAGGATACCAAGGTACACAGGCAAACTTTTTCAAGGATCCTTGAAAAAGTCACGTGACTGTGATGTAACGCGTGGGAGGAGCCAAGGAAGCTCTGTGCAGATCAGCAGTTTCACACAGTGTACTGCACTGAATCTGCTCCTGTCTAAGGCGGCTGACTGCTATAGTAAAACCTGCATATGCCTTATCATTATAAGGCACACGTGAGTGGATTGAAGTTTGCCTGTGTACCTTGGTATCCTAACTATTGCACAATGATTGGTTTTTTTCTCTTATCTGCCTGTTTATGATTCCCACATTGGTTTTGAATAGAAGCAAAAAACACATTGGTACTATCAATGAGCACCTTAATTAAGCAAGTGTTTTTAAACAGCTTTGCTAGTGATCAAAAGCTTTATACCAATCGGATTCTACACCTGTATAATTGAACCTTCTGAATACATCCCTATATATTTATTTTTATGTGGATTTTTTATGTGAATTTTTTACACATTTGGTGTCACTAATTTTTAATAATTTTACACTGTTTTCTATATAGCAATACATTACCAAGTTACTGTGAGTGATACTTCAAATAGAAGTATGGTCAAAGTTCTTTTGTTCATACTTCTCGTGTGGGTCACATGAGTGGACTCGTTTGTGCTGTCCTGCAACTCAGAATCAGCCAACAGTGGGCTAAAGCCTGCTGACAGTAGACATCACAGAGATGCTCCAGTCTCTGTATGTATCCCTATAATAAGATCAGGATCCACCCGGATGCCTTACAGGGAGATGCCTCTCAGAGCTCCATTGAGTGCTGTAGAGGCAGGGCAGGAAGCGATTGTAGGTAGGTGCAATTTGTCCTGCTGACCACTGGACAGAGGGAATGGAGGATGACAGTAACATTGTTCCTCTGCAGCCTATGTAGGTGTCTCCAGTAGAGCAGTGGTCCCATTGGATGCTGGAACATGGGATGACTCCCGTGGCCATTTGAGTGAAGACAATGCTAATAAATAGCACTGTCACACTGCAGTTGGCATGCTGTTGCAAAGTGGTTAGAGTAGGAACAGGATCCACATTGGTTAGGGTCAGTAAACTTAGCCCTAGATAGATGTTCCATACAAAGAGGAACAGGTTAAGAATACCACTGCCAGCTCTGCAAATCTCAGGATTTCTGTGTACAGGGCTGGAGGAGAAGTTCCAGGACCCCGTGTGTATAGGGAGGAAGTGATGCCATCTTGGGGGCGGACTGCCTCTACATCTCCTCCAGCCCTGTGAGCACCTCCAGCGGCCATGATTTGCTATCATCGACGGGACCAGGATAACTATACAGATTTTGCATTTGGCTGAACATGTACTGTGAGTTTTAACATTTTTAATAAACTGCCCACTAGATGGTGCTTTTCACTTTCTATACACACACACTCACACGGGAGCGGTGAGGGAAATTGCATGCGATTCGGAGAAGAATCACACCGCATTTCTGTTCAAAATCACATACAATTCTTTGCAGTGCGATTTGCGCCCATTTATTTTGTATTGACGCAAATCGCACCGCAAAGTATTGGTTTCAGTATCGGGAGCATTTGCACGAGTACCGATACTTGTGCAAATGCTTGGTATCAGTGCGTCCCTAGTTATGACATCCCATAATTCAGTAGGTTATCCTCACTGGAGTTTTAGAGCAGTAAGCACAGAGCTCTTAGCTACAACTTACGATATGCTTGGGCTCCTTGGGTGCTCGCGAGGATACTTTTAAGAGACAAAAGTCACATGCAGGATCATTTAACAGTGTTGCTTTTATATTTTTATACTTGTGATAGAATTAAATGTATGCAGTCATTTTTTTTTTTTTTAGTTTTTGATAGAGTGTCCTGTCTTTTAGTCTAGGTGACCATTGTCTCTGATGTAGAAAGTGAGCTGTCATGGAAACAGGGACATTTTTAAATGGGGGATCCAGTTCTGGTGACAGCTCTGTAGGAGGGGATTTCTGGGGCAGAAAGTAAAGTGAACCTGATGGGACATAAACAAGAACACAGGAAAAAAATACTGAAGGTACCTTGCTCTAAAAAAATTACAAAAAAATGCTTTACATACACTTTAAGTGTATGTAATCAGTTAAAGCGAAACTTCAGGAAAGAAAAAGTTAATATAATGTTGTGGTGACATCATCAGTTGGCTGCATATAACCTGTGCAGGGAGTGGGTTCTGGTCATCCCAATACTGGCAGCCTGCAAAAAAACTACAGGAGTACTTGTATACAAGACCAATAACTGGAGCTGGATTGACTGGTCTTTAATACAGGAAGTATTTTCACAGAGAAAAAGTTCAAGAGTTTCTTGTTGACCCATAATGGATTAGTGCACAGATCTGAAAACAGCAGATCAACAGAATGACAAGTGCTCTTTAAAAATATGATTTTATACCTACCACCATCAGTAGATGGTGTTTAGTAGAGTTCTCATTTGTGTTGAACAAAAAAATCTTTTATGTCCTGTCTTGAGTCTGTCTACACTATTCTTGATGGAGCTTATTCCACAATAATGTCAGTTACACTTAAAAGTCAGTATCAAAGCTAAATAATAAACTAAGTTTCCTTTACCCATGTCTAATGCCCTTGTGTCTTCTGTAGGCCGGGCAGACAGGATGATGAGCTGTGGTTTTAATGCCAACCAACTGCCCACCTAAAACATAACATGCAGCCAGAGGGAACTGAATACATGCAGGGGCTGGGGTGCTTTGTGGCAAACTTGGTATGCTGAGTTTGGCAGGTGGCACCACCTGTCAAACTTTACGATTGAATTCAATTGTTTGCGACACAATGCTTCTACAGCAAGTCCCCTACTTACAAAGAGTTCCATTCCAGGAGTTCGTTCGTAAGTCCAACTTGTCCGTAAGTGCAATAAAAAAATCAGTGCTTGCAGACGAAGGCTGCGAGCATTGATTGATGTGTGCTGGAGATCGCTGCACCAACATTGCTTGTGTTGGCACAGTGATCTGCCAAAAAAAAAATGAGTGTGCGTACCCAGTTTTACAGGATTGGACATGCAAACACGTGTTTGCATCTTTGAAAGTTCACAAGTTGAATATTTGTATGTAGGGGGCTTACTGTATAGAAAATCTATATTTGTAATATTATATCTACATTATTTATCTATATTTATATTTTCCTGGAAAAAAAAAAGCAAAAAACATGCATTCAGGAGGTGGCAGGATCACCTCTTGCATGCCTAGAAGCTGCTGTTTTTTCCCTTCTGTTGGTTGAACTGGATGAACTTGTGTCTTTTTTCAACCAGACTAACTATGTAAGCCTGGTCTGAAAATTGATCCACCGTACATCGCTTTTTGAAGGGCAGTAGGAACTACCTCCTGTGTGAAAGCAGAGATTCCGTAGAGGCCGTATATCTTTTAAATAACATTTCTTCTAAATTTGAAAAAAACATCTGGATATTATCTTAATAAAGTTCACATATTTAATATTTTTTATTTTATTTTTTAAAGTTCACATTTAACAAGAAAATAATAAATGCACACAATTTTGCAGGAAAATAATGTGCATTTATGATTTATTTTTCTACAAGAGCCTACAAAGTATTGCATCCAAGACTTCTGTGCTGGCTTTTAGTTTGAAAGCTGGAGGGAGTGTGAATAGTCTATAAGCACACTGATCGGCACACTTTCAGTCCATTAAAACTACAATTCTGTCTGCCATGGTGTCAGATGGGACCTGTAGTTTATTTGTTCACTGATCCCAGTGAATGAATGACACTGGTGTGCGGCTGGAGCCCAGCACCGCCGTGTGATTTTAAAATGTGACAGCTGCTGAGGGAGAGAGGATCCTCCCCCCTCAGTGTCACAGGGAAATAAGGGTGAGGAGAGTGCTGAACATGTTATACCCTAATTGCGGGGGGGGGGGGGGTTGTAACACATAACATGTTCAAAAGGTTATCCGTAAACCAAAAAAAGTTAAAATCAGAGAAATAATTTGTTTTTATCTGTTTTGTGTCATAAAATCCATGCAAACCAAAAGAAAAGATGTAGTAGTCACCTACCCCATGGAGGCTCGTGGGGACCCCCAGACATAGGGTAGGCTGACATGTAGCCCAGGGCTGCGTCCAAGACTTGTGGTGGGGTTACAAAACAGTGAGCGCCAGTCACTTTTATGATGGTTGAAGACTTTGCCCTCTCACCTTGAATTGATGGTGAAAATAAAGAGCTACCGATAACCATGGCTGTATACAGACTCCAGACTCCACATACAGAGTGCCTTCAGATGGAACCCCCCCCCCCCCCCCAAAAAAAAAAAAGTTTGCCCTGTGTTTAGTTTGCACATTAATTTACATTTGACACATGCCTGTTGATGTTGTATGCATAGCTCAACTGTCCCTCATTCGAAACAAAGTCCCTCTGTCCCTCAGTGCCTTGAAAGGGTGTCTTGAAAGGGTATTCATACCCCTTGAAATTTTCTACATTTTGTCATGTTACAATCAAAAACGTAAATGTATTTTATTGGGATTTGTTGTGATAGACCAACACAAAGTGGCACATAATTGTGAAGTGGAAGGAAAATTATAAATTGTTTCACTCTTTTTTACAAATAAATATCTGAAAAGTGTGGCTTGCACTTGTATTCAACCCCCTTTACTCTGTTACCCCTAACTAAAATCTAGGGGAGAAATCCTAGGGGAACCAATTGCCTTCAGAAGTCACCTAATTAGTAAATAGAGTCCGCTTGTGTGTAATTTAACCATCTCAGTACAGTGCGCTTTCACTCCCTTCTTGCCCAGGCCATTTTTCAGCTTTCAGCGCTGTCACACTTTGAATGACAATTGCACGGTCATGCAACACTGTACCCAAATGATATTTTTATTATTTTTTCCCCACATAGAGCTTTCTTTTAGTGGTATTTGATAACCTCTGCGGCTTTTATTTTTTGCGCTATAAACAAAAGAAGAGCGACAATTTTGAAAAAAAAAAAAAAAAACACAATATTTTTTACTTTTTGCTGTAATAAATATACAATTTTTTTTTTTTTTAACAAATTTTTTCCTCAGTTTAGGCCGATATGTATTCTACATATTTTTGGTAAAAAAAAATTCGCAATAAGCATATATTGATTGGTTTGCGCAAAAGTTATAGCGTCCATAATGGATAGATTTATAACATTTTTATTATTATTTTTTTTTTTTTTACTAGTAATGGAGGCGATCAGCGATTTTTATCGAGATTGCGAAATTGTGGCTGACATATCGGACACTTTTGACACATTTTTGGGACCATTCACATTTATACAGCGATCCGTGCTATAAAAATACACTGATTACTGTATAAATGTGACTGGCAGGAAAGGGGTTAACACTAGGAGGTGATCGAGGGGTTAATCATGTTGCTAGGGAGTGTTTCTAACTGAAGGGGGAGGGGACTCACAAGGGGAGGAGACCGATCGGTGTTGCTCTATACTGAGAACACACATCAGTCTCCTCTCCTCTCTGACAGGACGTGGATCTGTGTGTTTACATACACAGATCCATGGCCCTGCTGTGTTACCGGGCAATCGCGGGTGCCCGGTGGACATCGCGGCCGCCGGGTACGCGCATCGGGTGCCCAGTAAACGGCGAGCGCGCACGATTGCCGCCGGTGGGGCGAGCGTGCCCCCTGGTGGCCAGGGAAGGCGAGAGCGTCATATGACACCCTCCTAGAACGAGAGCTGCACCGCCTGGCCGTCATATGACAGCCGGTGGGCGGCAAGCGGTTATACTCAGTATAAATACAGCTGTTCTGTTAAGCCCTCAGAGGTTTGTTAGAGTACCTTAGTGAACAAACAGCATCACGAAGGTCAAGGAACACACCAAACAGGTCAGGGATAAAGATGTGGAGAGGTTTAAAGCAGGGTTACATTAAAAAAAAAAAAAAAAAACCCAAGCTTTGAACTTTCATGGAGCACTCTTCAATCTATCATCCGAAAATGGAAAGAGTATGGCACAACTGCAAACCTATCAAGACATGGCCATCCACCTAAAAACTGACAGACTGGGCAAGGAGAGCTTTAAGGTGACACAAAAAAGACGCCACTTGCTCCCATCTATAGCTGGCTATCAAAGTAAGAAGCATTGGAAGGCTAACAAACAAGGCCAAGGATATATCCAAGGGAAAAACCTAGCTTACCTAACCACCAGCCCGCAGACAACCAAATAACCTGTCTAACAGCTTGCGTTAAAAGCAGGGGTTTAGTCTTCACCGATTTGCAAATGCATGCATAAGCCACAGAGCCTCGTCAAGGCACCCTGGTATCTGTGGTACCTAACACTAATTTATAAGTGTCCCCACAGTGGAGGCACATGCATTCTGATGGATAGGTGAGAGCAGGTGGACTGAAGGAGGCCACCCCTTCTTAAAAGGTACAGGAGAGGATTAATCAGAGAATCAGCCAAAAGGCCCATGGTAAGTTTGGAGGGGCTGCAGAGATCCACAGCTCAGGTGGGAGAATCTTTCATTAGTACGGTTTTCGTATGAAAAAAATCTTAAGAGCAAGACTACGCATGCTCAGAAACGAAAGAATGCATACAAAACTATTCAACACATTACATCACTTCTGACCTTGTATTCTGTTGTACAAAATTTTTCGTATTGTGAGTAACCTCTTCACTTTCTTTTTTTTTTATTCTTTATTTTTTCAAATTTTTGCTATACAAGAAAAGAAGACAACAATTTCCCATTAACATATTTTATCACAATACCCGGATCCCCATTTACCCCATCCTACCCCTACTAGCCCCTTCCCTCCCCTCTACACCCCCCCTCCTCTCCCTCCAGACTGCTCACTCCCCCCATCTCTAGGCACTCTTTACCTCGCTATACTCCTTCGTCAGTTTGAACTTTTTCCACTTTTCCCATCTTTTAGTAACTTCCTCTCTACCTTCTTCTTGACAATATCTAAGACCTTCCATGCTACATGTGTCTCCTATTTTATCAAACCATTCTCTTATTTTTGGGCTATCTACATCTTTCCATTTTTTTTCTGATCAATCATTGAGTTTCTGTATTCTTTTATTGGGATATCTACTCCATGAAATAGACATGTCCATGGATCCTTTGGCAAATCTATAACTAGTAATCTCCATGATATACCTTAATATTTCCTTCCAATATGTTCCGATCTTAGGACAACTCCACCAGATATGGGCCATGGTTCCTGTTTGTTTACATCCTCTCCAACACTCCATTGTTTGCCCCATTTGATATTTCCCTACTATGTCCAGGGTTCTATACCACCTAGTTATACACTTGTAGTTCATTTCCGCAACTCCAGTATTTACTGATTATCCATGTACCAGTCTCAAAATTTTTCCTACTTCTTGGTTCTTTCCTCGCTCGCCTATTTCCCGCTTCCAGTTTTTTATAGATGTCGAACTTCCAGCTCCTTTCCCTCCATGAGAATTTTATAGATCCGCGAAATACCTCCACATGCTTTCTCCGTGGTACATAATCGCTCAAATGCTGTCAAATCGTCCCCCTCTCTCACCGGGTGTGGTATTGCTGCTATGAAATGCTTGAGCTGAAAGTACCGCCATTCATTATTTTCAAACATGTCTTTTTTTCCCCCTTTGTGTTATATCTCGTAGTTGTACATTGTCTTTTTCAATCCAGTTCCCACCTATGGAACTTTTCCCTGGTGCAAAATAATTATTTTCCTTTAATGCCATTAATGGGGAATTATATTCCCATTTATTTTGTTTATGCAACAAGTCCCATACCCTAAATACATTCCTGAAATCACCATGAACACACCAGCCCCACTGTGAAACATGGTGGTGGCAGCATGGTGGAGGACAACAACCCTACACACAGCCAGGGCTAAAAGTGGAATGGTTTAGATCAAAGCATATTCATGTGTTAGAATGACCCAGTCAAAGTCCAGACCTAAATCCAATTGAGTCTCTGTGGCAAGACTTGAAAATTGCTGTTCACAGATGCTCTCCATCCAATCTGATAGAGCTTGAGCTATATTGCAAAAAAGAATGGGTCACTCTCTAGATGTGCAAAGCTGGTAGAGACATACCCAAAAAGACTTGCAGCTCTAATTGCAGCAAAAGGTGGTTCTACAAAGTATTGACTCGGGGGGCTGAATACAAATGCCCCCCACACTTTTCAGATATTTATTTGTAAAACATTTTGAAAACCATTTATCATTTTCCTTCTACTTCACAATTATGTGCCACTTTGTGTTGGTCTATCACATAAAATCCTAATAAAATACATTTATGTTTTTGGTTGTAAGATGACAAAATATGTGGAAAATGTCAAGGGGTATGAATATTTTTTCAAGGCACTGTATATAGTTGTATATAAAATGCAGTTAGCTACCAAAAAGTGTTTACAGTGCTAAACCTTTCATCCAATTTCTAAATGGCTGCATTTTTAAATTCCAAAAGCCAATATATAGGAATAGTAATGGTAAAAAGGCATTTGTGGGTTTAACCAATAATTTTTTTGTACAATTCTCCTTTAAGGGGGGCGCGGCAGGGTGTGTGTCTTATGCCTACATACTTTTGCTAATAGGTGTCCCTCATTCCCATCTCAAAAAGTTGGGAGATATGGGTATGTCACAACATACAACCCCAGTGCTGTGCAGGATTTCCATCACTGAAGTCTATAGGCACCCAGCCTTTGTTGCCCAAAACTTGAATCACCCTCTATATGAATTACCTCTTTTATTCCTTACTTTTTTTCATTTTATTGGTCTTAACCCGGTTTATAATATTTTGATAATGTGTAAATAAACTTACATGAGATGACTGATAAAATATGTGTAGCCAATGACTGTATAGGAAAAAGTTTTCATTTGCTTGTAGAAATATGCTAATATTTTTAATGGTTAATCCAATCCTGTCCTGTTACTACACTTCCTTGGGGAACATTAAAGTGATACTAAAGTCTTGTTTTTTATTTCAGTTAATAATAACAAACATGTGTACGTACATGTACGTACATGTACACTGCTGCTGGTAAACGGACGTTCAGAGACAGTTGTCTGCTTTTTTCTGCTGCCCCTGAACTCATCCAATGTTATCTTATGTGTACATGTACACAGGTTCGTTTAATGTTGTTTTCAGGCAGTTGTGTTTATAGGCTTTTCTTTGAAGGCAAAAAAATGAGTTCAGGCGCCAAAGTTTCCGACGCTAAACGCGGCAAAACGCGGTAGCGCTGTTTTGCCGCGATTTTGTTTCTAAGAGTTTTTACCGGTGCCCTATTTTTTAACATTACAAAACTTAAAAATGATAGCAAATGATGAAAAAACACTAAAAAAAATGTAAAAACTTGTAATTGCTTGCTATGTTCATATAGGGTTAGGGTTTCCCATTAGGGGTAGGGTTTTCCCCTTGAAGAACAAGTTTAGGGTTATGGTAAGTGTTATGGTTTTCCATTAGGGTTAGGGTTACGGTTTCTGGTTAGGGTTTCCCATTAGGGTTAGGGGGTTATGGTTAGGGTTTTCCCCTTGAAGAACAAGTTTAGGGTTATGGTAAGTGTTATGGTTTCCAGTTAGGGTTAGGGTTTCCGGTTAGGGGTTAGAGTTTCTCATTAGGGTTACGGGGTTAGGGTTAGGGTTTTTTGCCTTGAAGAACAAGTTTAGGGTTATGGTAAGTGTTATGGTTTCCCATTAGGGTTAGGGGGTTATGGTTAGGGTTTTCCTCTTGAAGAACAAGTTAGGATTAGGGTTTCTGGTTAGGGTTAGGGGTTAGGGTTTCCCATTAGGGTTAGGAGGTTATGGTTAGGGTTTTCCCCTTGAAGAACAAGTTAGGGTTAGGGTTTCCGATTAGGGTTAGGGTTTCCCATTAGGGTTAGGGGGTTATCGTTAGGGTTTTCCCCTTGAAGAACAAGTTAGGGTTAGGGTTTACATTTAGGATTAGGGTTAATTAAAAATATTTTAAAAATTGCAATTAAAATTTGCATTAAAAAGACAAAATAAATTAATAACAAAATGAAATTACACATACAGCTTTTAAAAAAACATTAAACAAAAAATTCTAATAATCAATTGCAATTTAAAAATTAAATATATTAAAAAATTGCAATTCAATTTTGCATAAAAAAGACAAAATAAATAAATAAATATGAAATTACATATACAGCTTATAAAAAAAAATAAACAAAAAAAATAACTATAAAATAAAAATATGTGGCGCTATTCCATCAATCAGTAACAGTACAAAGTGTGGTGAAGTAGGCAGAGTATAAACCACCTCGTGTGGTAATATGCCAAGCAAAAGTGACTAATGGCCACGAATTGATGCCACCATACAAGAATAGATCAATAGAAGCGGATGCAATTCTGCGATAAGAAAAATAAAATTAAAATATAATAAAGGCAATTAAATAGAAAGTGACACAGTGCTAGATGAGATAAACAATCACCCCTCAATAGGTGAAAGGACAATCACCCCTCAATAGGTGAAAGAATAACTGCGGATATGAAAAAAAGACTTCCCAAGTGAATGCTCACAACCAAAATTCATATATAAAGTGGAAGCAATTAAATACAAAGTGACTCAGTGCTTAGTGAAATAAAACGATCACCCCTCGTTAGGTGAAACAATATATATCCAAACAAAAAAAATACTAATCAATGCAATTTAAAAATTAAATATATTAAAAAAAATTGCATTTTTTTCCTCACATATGCTCATTATGGGATCCATAGTAAAAGCACCAACATTGAGGTAGATACAAGTACACTGCTGCTCTCTCAGCTGTTGCTACTCACTCTAGTCTCACAGAATGGCTGAAATAGTTAAATAATACTGTTTTTTGGGCTTTGGGAGGGACCTATGATGTTATCTTAAATAAACGCTCCTAGACGCAAATGCGGCAAAACGTGGCAAAACGGGCGTTTTGAAATGCCGGTTTGAAGCTGTCAAAAAATTTGTTCAGAGGAGGTTGCCTCAGCGTCCCGTGTACATTAAGTCTTACCTGCTCTGTGCAGTGGTTTTGCACAGAGCAGTCCGGATCCTCCTCTTCTCAGATCCCACTTCGGTGCTTCTGGCTCCTCCCTCCTCTTGAATGCCCCCACAACATGCAGCTTGCTATAGGGGCAACCGAGCCTAGCCACAGCTCCCTGTGTCCATTCAGACACGGAGCCCTTTCTCTTCTCATTGGCTGACTGACTTTGACAGCAGCAGGAGCCAATGGCTCTGCGATGCTGTCTCAGCCAATGAGGAGGGGAGTCCCGGGCAACCGAAACACTCCTGTAACATCGCTGAATCTAGATCTAGGGTTCAGGTAAGTATTAGGGGGGCTGCTGCACACAATGGGTTTTTTATCTTAACGCATAGAATGCATTAAGATAAAAAAAAAAAACTTCTGCCATTGCAACCCCTTTAACCAGTTAAGGACCAGAAGGATTTGCCCCCTTAATGACCAAGCCATTTTTTGCAATACCGCACTGCGTCGCCTTAACTGACAATTGCGCGGTCGTGCGACATTGTACCCAAACAAAATTGATGTCCTTTTTTTTCCCCACAAATAGAGCTTTCTTTTTGGTGGTATTTGATTACCTCTGCGTTTTCTATTTTTTGTGCTATAAACAAAAAATAGCGACAATTTTGAAAAAAAAAAAAAACCTATATTTTTTACTACAATAAATACTCCAAAAATGTAAAAAAAAAAAAAAAAAATTCTTTATCAGTTTAGGCCAACATGTAATATTGATTGGTTTGTGCAAAAGTTATAGTGTCTACAAAGTAGGGGATAGATTTATGGCATTATTATTATTTTTTTTTTTTTTACTAGTAATAGCGGCGATCTGCAATTTTTAGCAGAACTGCTACATTGCGGCGGACAAATCGGACACTTTTGACACATTTTTGTGACCTTCGACATTTATACAGTGATCAGTGCTATAAAAATGCACTGATTACTGCACTGATTAGTGTAAATGTCACTGGCAGGGAAGGGGTTAACACTAGGGAGTGATCAAGGGGTTAAATGTGTTCCATGGGAGAGCGTTTCTAACTGTGGGGGGATGGGACTGGAGGAGAAGAGAGATCGCTGTTCCTAATCACTAGGAACAGCAGATCTCCCTCTGCTCCCCTGTCAGAGCGGGGATCTGTCTGTTTACATTGACAGATCCCCATTCTGGCTCTCTGTGCAGTGATCGCACGCTCATCGGCTCTTAAAGCGTCCGACGTACACCTACGGCGATTCGCCCAGGAGAGCCAACCTGCTGCAGTATAATGACGGCGGCTGGTCCTTAAGCGGTTAATCTATCCAATCAAAGAGAAAAAAAAAATCCGGCACCACGATGTCTCAAAGATAAAACATATGCGATTTTATTAGAGCCATCCATAAAAAGGAATCAATACCTGTAATTGACGCGTTTCAGCCTCTTACATAGGCCTTAGTCATATCAAAACAACAACATGAAACAGGTTGTATATACTAAAATCTACAGATTTAAGAGAGAGAAGTGGGCGGGCAGTCTTCAGACCAGGTAAATTAACCCTTCAATGGTTTTCCAACTGTACTAGCCTCTCTCATCTAATGAATAAAAATGTATCACTGTCAGTTGCCATACACATATACAAGCTGTATATAATGAACAAAAGAAATATAATATGAGTAAAAAATGTAAATATGAAATATTTGTAAATACAAAATGACAGCCATTAGAAAGAAAAAAATCTGAGAGATAGAGGTGGGCTACTTTAGATGTAGATCCAGGTCCCACATACAGTTAAGGCCTTGTGAAACCCTGTTCTGTAATCTAAATATTCACCAGGCCTCTCTGGCTAGTAGTCTCCGATGGTGGTCTCCCCATCTTACAACGTGAGGTATATACGCCCTATCCCATAATGTCCAAAACCCCTCATATCTCCCAACTGCTGTTCTGAGATTGCTTTGGCATTGGGATTCAGTGAATCACAGAAATGTTCAGGATTTCTACTCTTTAGGAGACGCATTGTGCAGCCTACATATTGTAAACAACATGTTTTGCATTCTACTACATAGACCATATAGGTATTACAATTTATATATAGTAATATCTTGGATTACGAGCATAATTTGTTCCAGAAGAATGCTTGTAATCTAAAGCACTCGTATATAAAAGTGAGTTTCCCCATAGGAAATAATGGAAGCTCAGATTATTAGTTCCATAGCCACTGCTTGTCTATGCAGTACTGCATGCGGCCAGATGTGTGGGGGCACTTGAGACACTTGGAGACACTTGGAGACCACTCAAAGACACTCAGAGATGCTTGGGAACAGAGTGTTTCCGAGTGTTTTCAAGTGTTTGAGCAGCTCAGAGTGCCTCTGAGCATCACTGGCGCTCCTGCACCTCTGGCCAAGTGCAGTACCGCACACCCCAGAGGCTTGAATCCTGCTCGTCTTGTGAGACAACGCTTGTGAAGCGAGTCAGGATTTAAAAAAAAAAAAACAGCTTGTATTGTGAAACGCTTGTAAACCGCGTTACTCACAATCCGAGGTTCCACTGTAATGCTTTATAAAAAACTGCTCCCCAGTAACTGAAGATTTAAAATTTTTGGAACGAGCATTCAAGTGGCAATACCAACAAGACATGTGGCCACATGGGAAAGAGCCTGGAGGATGAAGCCAGGTGGGGGTTGGATGAGTGTCAGATGAAAAAAGACTGAACGGAGTGTTTCCGAGTGTCTCTGAGCGGCTCAGAGTGTGAGCCGCTCAGAATGCATAAGATAAAAATAAAAAACTTCTGCCATTACAACCCCTTTAATCTATCACTTGGAAGATTGTTTTCCTTGGATATCTGCTGGTTAAAGGAGAAGAGCCAGCACCACAGTATATAACAGTATTGCTTGAAGTTTTATTGTAAATCGTGTAAACAGCACAGAAAGTCAGCGTGTTTCAGATTATAACATCCTTAATCATGACTGGTGATTGAAGGAGACTGCTGAAGTCTGAAGGAATCTCCACCAAGTGATGATCATCTAATGTCTATTGACACCTTTATTGGAGTACCATGGTGGAGTATCACATCATGTCTTAAATATAACCTGTCTATTTAAAAGTTTGATATGTTTATATTGCTGTATTTTAGGTTTCATATGACTCTCACCTGTCGTACCGGCAGAAATATTTCAGATAGCGGAGTATATATACATATATATATATAAATATAAATGCTTTCATGTGGTGCTGTCTGCACCCGTCCTCCGATCTTGGTGACAGTTAAGTCTTTCCTGGTTTTCACTTAAATTTTCATCACTGAGTTAGACACAAGAGACAGACACAATTTCTTGACAGATTCAGGTTGCAGCTTTATTTTGACTCGCGCATAACAACCACAGAGTTTGTTAATTCACAGACTTGAAGATGGAATATAGGATGGCAAAAGTTTCAGCTGACCTCTTATGAGACTTTGTTCTGAAGCAGTACAGTTTTCAGCATTCCTAACCCAGAGTCATCTGATTCTGTGTAGGAAAAATACAGAACAAGAGTACAAAAAAGAAAAAAATATGGTCAAACTGACTTGGCTACCACTGATTTCAAAATTAAATCTGGGGACACCCTGACCACGACCCCTTTTAACTACACCTTCATTTGTAGCAATACCAACAAAACCGCCCCCCATTTTTTAACACTCCCCGAAAAAACTGGTCACAGACTTTTGGAACAAGAGGCAGACACTGAGGGGTTGATTTACTAAAGGCAAATAGACTGTGCACTTTGCAAAGTGCAGTTGCACTCTGCAAGAGCACTGTCCCCAGAGCTGAGTAAATGAGCAGAAGCTCTGCTGACTTCAATCATCCAATCATGTCCAAGCAAAAAATGTTTTTTTTTTTCCCCTTGCTTGTGATTGGATACTCTTTGCAGAGTGAAGCTTTACCTAATTTACTGAGCTTTAGAGCGACTGCACTTTGCAAAGTGCACAGTCTTTTTGCCTTTAGTAAATCCACCTCACAGAGTGCAGGGATCAGAAGTGCTTAGCACAGCATGTAGGGGTCAGGAATATGTAATGTACAGGACAGTGTACACAGTAAAGCCAAACATTTCCCCCTCCTCTCCTCTACTCCCTCTAGTACAGATCCGAACAAATATCCCTCAGTTTAGATCTCTACCTTCAATACATACCTATCTTCTCCAGTACAGACCTCCCCCCCCCCCAAAGAAAACACCCCCCCCTTGCCAGCACAGAGCTTTACCCCCCTAGTACAGACCATTTCACCCCAATACAGACCCCCCCCAGTACAGATCTCTCCCCTCAGCACAGATACTTCTGCCCAAGCACAGGTCTCTCCCCTGCAGTACAGACTCACGAGTACAGATCCCTGTCTCCCCAGGAGTGACCCCCTTGTACAGTCTTCCCAACACCCACTCAAGTACACACCTCTCCCCCCAATACAGATCTCTCCCCTCAGCACAGATATCTGCCCAAGCACAGACCTCTCCCCCCAGTACCATCTTTCCACCCCAGCACAGATCTCGCCTCTCTCAGGACAGGACAGACCACAGACCCCCACAGTACAAACCTCTTCCCACCTCCCTGAAGTCCGCATCCCAGACCTCAGATACTGATACAGGGCACCGGGGGGGGGGTTTGTCCTCGGCAGTGTCTTGTGACACTGTACATCAGAGCTCAAAAGGATCTTAGGGGGAGTCTTCCTTGGTTCTGTAAAGGCCAGTGTGTCTGAGGTCAGAATAAGCTGAAAAACATTGAAAAAAGTTGGGCTGTCACTGTGTAATTAAAAGAAGTTGGGCTGTCATGTGTTGGGACCAGAGGGCATTCCACAAGAGATGCCGGTAACTAGCCCTAGCAAATCCCCTGGAATGCACCACTGGGTGGCTGGGGACAACTCCAGGAGGAATGCTAAGGTAACCAGAGTCTACAATGTCAGTTTTTTTGTCACTTGAACACTAACTATAGAAGGACAAAAAATCAAGAAAATGGCAAATTAAAATGTTTAAAACTGTACGTTTCTTGGATTTACCTTATCCCTGGCCTGGTCCTTTCACTTTATGTAACAGCTGTGCAACTAGGAAGTTTTCAGAAATTAGAATTTTATTGTAACCATCTGTATTTCCCAAATATCACCTTACAATTCTTTACATATGATAGCTTTCCTGTGAGCAGTGCACGGCTCTCACAGATCCCTGCCTGCCCTGCACACACACGCAGCAGTGACAAATGCTGACCAATGATCCCCCTGCATGTGAGATAGAGAGGCGGAGCTGCTTACATTGCCAAGAGGGCCGGCCAAGTATGTAATCTGCAAGGAAGTTATTTGGGGGGAGGGGAGGTGAGGAGAGATGAGGGATGTGGAGAGAGATGTGTGCAGAGGTGGGGGAGGGTGGATAGTGGTGTAAAGATCAGAGCTGAGGAGGGGTGGAAGTGAGATGTGGAAAGCCTGTGAAAGAGAGCAGAACCCTGCACTCTGTACATAACACACCAATAAACTCTGCACTCTGTATGTAGCGCACTTTTCAACCCTGCACTCTGTACACAGCCTGTCCCTGAACTCTGCACTACATATACTGCATACTCCTGAACTCTGCACTCTGTACGTAGCGTACTTCTGAACTCTGCACTTTGTACGTAGTGTACTCCTGAACCCTGCACTCTGTGCGTAGTGCACCCCTAAACCCTGCACTCTGTGCGTAGCGTACTTCTGCACTCTGTATGTAGCGTACTTCTGAACTTTGCACCCTGCGAGTAGTGTACTTCTGAACCCTGCACTCTGTACGTAGCATACTTCTGAACTCTGCACTCTGCACATAGTGTACTCCTGAACCCTGCACTCTGTGCGTAGTGCACCCCTAAACACTGCACTCTGTGCGTAGCGTACTTCTGTACTCTGTATGTAGCGTACTTCTGAACTCTGCACTCTACACAAAGTGTACTCCTGAACCCTGCACTCTGTACGTAGCGTACTTGTGAACTCTGCATGTAGTGTACTCCTGAACCCTGCACTGACCCACCTGATGACACAGGTTACCGAGGGAAGTTTCAAAGGACACCGTTGCTACTGAATACTGTTGAGTGTCCCCATGTACACAAAGGACCGCCATTTTTCTAGGGTGCAAGGTTTTTTCCACCACTAGTGCAGTTTTTACCAAGGTAACCAGGCTACCTGAATCCAACAATATAACAAAATTTTTACCATCTATACACATTTTGCATAACGGGTTCTCATTTCTCATTTCACTTTACTGCAGTGCATGTAACAGTTGCAACTAGGGACTACCGTCTCTCTAAGAAAATCACAGTGCATTGATTCATGAATAACTGAGCAATCTGCCGCTACATCTCTCTTTCTGGCAGCAGTAACAAATTAACTTTCTAGTCACCTCCTGTGGGTTTGGCCTTCCAGACCGCTCTCTCCTGACATTAGAAGCAGCCCTGTAAAATACCCTTAGTTCCCACTTTTTCACTCTATCCATGCTCATCCCTTGGTGAAGTCTTACCTGTAGCTGGGGATGGTCTGGTCTTGGGGTGGAAAGTCCATGAGTCTTTGAGGGAAGACTTAAGATTCTCAGTCGCTAGGTACCTTTCCATAAGGTCCACAAGTTTGTCCGCTGTTTCCGGATCTCCATGCTTCCCTCAATTTTTCAAGGCAGTAGGGAGTGAACTCAGAAATTTGTCCATAACCACCCATTCCACAATTTTTGAACAGAGTTTCTGGCTGCAGCCATTTTCTGGTCACATGAGTAAGATCATACATTTGTGACCGGAGTGGTTTTCCCAGGTGATAACTCCAATTGTTGGGCCCAGCCGTGCCCAATCTTTCCATTTTTAAAATGATCATAATTTTTGGCCTCCATAGGCTCGAGGTCCAAGTAAGCCTTTTGGTACTCCTCAGACAGTAGGGGAGCCACTAGTTCAGCCCATTGTTCTTTAAGCCAACTTTTATTTTCAGCTGTCCTTTCAAATGTGGTCAGAAACATCTCAGGGTCATCATCTGCAGTCATCTTTGGCAACAGGTGGCTTATCTGAAAAGTTGGTATGTTACCGGAATCACTCCCAGCCTCGGTCTGCTGCCTCTGCTGAAACTGTTTTATAATGGGCTCAATTTGTTATTGATGTTTCTGTTCCTGCTGTGCCAGCATTTGCCTATGGCAGGCCTCCACCTGTTTGAGGGCTTACTGCTGGGTTGTAAAACTCTGTTGCAAAGTTGCATTTGTCTTCTATTGATTTGCCAAAGCAAGCAGTCTCAGTTGCTCCTCCATGCTGGCCTTAATTCATCTGCCCCACAAACCACCACCATATATGAGGAATTAGCTCAGTAGCGGGTTGTGCGTGGCTCTCTGGATGAGTCACAGCAAAGGTGAAAAAGGCACAGCAAGACAGCAGGATCTCGGTGAAACATAAGTGTGGCTTATTTACAAAGTCTGTGTTCACAAAGTGCAGGTATCAAAAGAGCAAAAATAAAACAAAACAGAAATAAAACCCTTGCCAACTTGATCGTCAAACTACAAACAATGGAACCAAACTACTTGTCCTGAAACAGCCTACCGCTGCCCAGGCACCTGACTGTCATGCAGAATGAAACAGATTCCTTAGTCACACAGACTTAAAGCCGCATACACACGATCGGATTTTCCGATGGGAAATGTGTGATGACAGGCTGTTGGCGGAAAATCCAACCGTTTGTACACTCCATCGGACAATTGTTGGTCGGATTTTCCGCGGACAAATGTTGGATGGCAGGCTTTAAAATTTTCCGCGGACAAATGTCTGTTGTCGGATTTTCCAAGCGCATGTACACAAGTCTGTCGGACAAAAGTCCAAAGTACAAACACGCATGCTCGGAAGTAAGCATGAGCCAGAAGCGGTCGGTCTTGTAAACTAGTGTTCGTAATGCAGGATTAACATTCGTGATGTGGCAAATTATGAAATCTAGAAATGTAGCGCACATTCTCTTCTTCTTTAACCCCCCTGGCGGTATTCCCGAGTCTGGCTCGGGATCGCATCGCAGGATCCAGGAAGAGTTCACTTACCTTGTCTCCTGGATCCTGCGATGTCTCCCCGCTGTGATCGGCGAGCCGCTGTGTCTCACTCGATTCACAGTGCCGAGCTCCGTTCCCTGCGAGCGTTGCGACGCACGGGGACGGAGTTCGGCGGCAAATTCAAAAAGTGAAACACACAGTACAGATACAGTATACTGTAATCTTACAGATTACAGTACTGTATCAAATAATGACACATCCCCTTTGTCCCTAGTGGTCTGCCCAGTGTCCTGCATGCAGTTTCTATATATATATAAAAACTGTTCTTTCTGCCTGGGAACTGGAGATTGTCCATAGCAACCAAAACTGTCTCTTTACATCAAAAGTGGCTTTAGACCAGCTAGAAAACAGCGATAATAAAATAGGATCACTCGCAGAATTGAGCGATAGTGATTTGTGGGGGATCCGTCATCAAACACTAAAAGTAACGAAAGCGACAATTCTGCAACTGAGCAAATTTCAGTGTTTTTGATTTGATTACATTATTGAATAATTTTTATTATTATTATATTATTATTTGTTATAATTATTCATAGTTATTTATTATATTATAATTTTTTATTTAGTTTTTCAAACTTTATCATACCCGGGATGTCTACTAGAATCTAGTTTGGACAGATTTAAGTGAACTATTCCTAAGAATTACAGGCCTACAATATAAAACGCCAAATTTCTGTGCAAAATAATGGTACCGCTTTCAGCACCTAAAATCTGAAATAATCATACCACCAGGGAGGTTAATGGGATAATAATGAAGCTGCTTTGCTGGTGATACTGATGGAGTTATTGGAAACATATTTTCAAAGGCTTTTTTTTTGTAGTGATATCAAGAATATTATTATTCTTGTTATTTTTTTTTTTTTGGTGCAAATTATCACAACACCATTATCCCGTAGTTTTTGAGATCAAAGATATAACTATGTTGGTGTCCCTTGTTAATTTTACATTATATTTTTTAAAATGTAATTGCCTACTCCCAAACTGTAATTTGAAGTAAAACCCATAGCCAAGTATTATTCTACAAAATTTTTTTATTGTGCATTAAAAAAAGAAAACAAATAAAATTATACATGCTATCTGCCAATAGAACTTAACCAAAAAGTGCATTCTATGCATCCAAAAATATAGAAAATATAACAAATCAAATTATTATTCAACCAAAAAATAAAATAAAAGCCTCATGCATGTGTCCTGCTTCTTAATATAGGGGGTCAACAATGCCAAGAGTTGGTGAACGCAGGGGTCCGTCATCCAGAGATAATTCCGCCAATCATCTGGATTATTCTCCTGGAGTTCCCGTAGCAAAGGCATATGACATAATTGATCACGATTAATAAAGCAACCAATTTTTGGTCCAAGAAATCCTCCTCCTCCTGTCCCTGGACTGGACTTGGGTCAAAGCAATAACTCCAAGGCCAATAATAAATAATATGTTATCTCCTCCGATTCCGCAACATGGCTGGTTGACGAACGGCCGTTCAGAAACAAACTGAAAAGCGTGAAATTAAAAATTGGAATCAACACTCACCAAACTTCTACTAACACAAAATTAGCAGGAGCACGAAGGGTGGCGCCTGACAATTGAACTTCCTTTTCTTCGGCTCATAGTACGTCTAGTACGTCACTACGTTCGTGTTTTGTGTACCATTTGTATGCAAGACAAAATCCAGGCACAAGCCTTCAGATAAAAGTCTGAGGTTTTCGTCCGCGGAAAATCCAATCGTGTGTACGAGGCTTTAGTCTCACCATACAAAGAAGTTGCTGCTCCCCAGTCTGTCCTACACAGAATTATGGTTTCAGGGTGGAGCATCTTCCCTAAGCAGACTGCGGGTTTTATAGGAGCCCAGAGTACTGAACCTGCTTCAGCTGAGCGCATTAACCTCTCAGTAAGCCAAATAGGCTCACTACAAAGCACAAAAAGGAAAACGGTTTGAATACTGCATAAACCTGGAACAAATAACTCCCGTCCAGGACACAACCCTTAGATTTCCCAGGCTTCCTGTCACATACCCCCCCTCCTTGTTTCACCCCAATGGTTGGAACACAGATTGCCAGGCATATGTGAACTTAGGACAAGGCCTCTCTGTTTACATGTGACAGTGGTGAGAGCCAGAGGTGGTGGAAAGGAATTCCACCTGAAAAAAAGCCCTGGGTGTGAGGGCCACGTGAAATGGCCTGGCGGGTCTTATTCAGCCCCTGAGCCTTGTGTTTGACACATGTGGCCTAACTGATCAATATTACTTTTTCTTCACCAAAAAAAGGAAAAAAATGCTCTTGCCATGTTTGCACTGCTGCCAAAACATAGATTATTAATTTTTTTTTAAAACTAAAACAACAGGGGGGCGTGCCCGGATGTGAACGCAGGCAGCTGTGTTAGAGAGGAGCTCCAAGCATCCGTGATCTAATCCTGAGCCATCCTCACTCTTTATACGCTAAAAAAGCCCAAATACCTGCCTGAGGACATCTACACTCTGCCTGCTGCAGTCGGTGAGGATATTGCAGAGATCTGGCCCGTGATCAGCCGGGACACGACAAATCCTCCACACCCACGACCGCCGCCATCTTCCCGGGCCTCTGATCTGCTAAAAAAGCCATCCCTGGACTGTTTGGCAAGGTAGGGTGCTCCTTTCACCCCTCAGCTTACCCTACTGTGTGCCTGGTGGGGTCTGGTTGTCCATGGGGCCGCTGATATCGCCCGGCGTGGTCGCGGCCTAATCCGGCCTGGTGCGGCCTAGTGCAGCCTGCCGCCGACCGCACTTTCCTACGCCGCCGGCCGGCGGGGGAGCACCGCGGCCGGCCTAGCCTCAGCTCGGGAGTGCGGACGCTGACGCTCACGGCCGTCCTGTCAGCCCGGCACCTTGCTGCTCCACACAGCTACAGGGAGTCAGTCAGGGTGAACGAACTGTGAGGGCAGGCTGAGGAGCCCTGGGGTCCAGCATCCTCTTCACCCTCCTATACCCATCCGGCTCCCTGGGTCTCTCCTGCATGGTCCCCTTGGCTGGCCCCCCTCGCTAGACAGCTACTGCCTGCAGGTCAGCGGAAGATTGCTGACATTTATTGCCCACCTTTCCTTCATGGGCCCTAAGGGTCGGCCCAGGAACTCGTCCACACCAGGCCGTCTGGCCCCTGCACCGGCTGCACAATCAGATCCTTCTCTTATAGGGAGAATACTGTCACGGACAAATACTCAGCGAGGCCGAGATGCCGAGAGCGGCTCGCCCTTACGACCACGCGCACCCAGACCCCCGAAATGGGTACAGGAGGCTGAGGGCACGCGGAGGCACGGGCTTCCGGAAGGATAGTAGGTTCCGAAGCTGGAAGCGGGTGTTCTGGGATCCGTAGGGAGCAGGGCTGAAAACACAAGCAAAGGTTAGGGTACAAGCAGGTGATAATCAGGGTATCACAAGATCCAGCAGTGCAGTGGTTAAGCAGGCCAGGGTTTGGTGCACAGATCAGGCAGCTAGAATCAAGATAGTCTGGCGGAGTGGTAATTAGACAGGCCAGGGGTTTGGTACACAGGTCAAGCAGGTTATAGGTGGGATTGTCCAGCAGAGTAGTAGTTAAACAGGCCAGGGGTTTGGTACACAGATCAAGCAGGTTATAGGTGGGATTGTCCAGCAGAGTAGTAGTTAAACAGGCCAGGGGTTTGGTACACAGATCAGGCAGCAGTACAAAGGGACAATCCAGGAGAGTAATAGTTAAACAAGCCAGCAGAGGTTTGGTACACAGATCAGGCAAAGTACAGGGGAAACACAGGCTCAAGGAACAGGGAGAGCTGACGACAAACCAGCAACCTGACTGGGCGCTGGAGCCGTCAGATATAGTCCCCCTGCCGGCGAGCGCGTCAGTGTGACGCGCTACCGGGCACCCGCACGGGCTACGGCGCGCACACGGGGACCGCCGTGCACCCGCGCGCGCCGCACCATCAGGCCGCGGACGGGTGTGCGGCGAAGTGCTTGTCCCGTGCGCCTGCGCACCGGAGCCCGGCGAGCGGAGACGCTCCCTGGCTCCTGACAGTGCCCCCCTCCTAAGGGCGGACACTGGACGCCAAGGCTGGTCATCAGTTCCGGATGATCTCGATGAAACATTCGAATTAACTGTGGAGCGTGCAGATTCCTGGCGGGCTCCCAGGAATTATCTTCGGGGGGGTACCCCTTCCATTGAATCAGGTACTGTAACTGTCTGCCCCTCTTTCTGCAACCAAGAATGGATTCCACTTCGAATTCAGTCTCACCATCGATTCTGACTGGCGGAGGAGGGGGTTCTCCTTTTCCTGGAAAAGGACTGGGCACCACAGGCTTCAATAGTGACACATGGAAAACGGGGTGAATCCGGTATGTCTTGGGAAGTGTCAACTCCACAGCCACAGGGTTGATAATCCTCCTGACTTGAAAAGGCCCTATGAATTTAGGCCCGAGCTTTCGAGATGGCAGCGGTAATCTCAAATTAAGGGTGGACAGCCAGACCTCGTCTCCTACATCAAATTTTGGGTTTGCCTTTCTGCCCCGGTCGTATTGTCTTTTGTAGTCCTCCTGGGTCTTGCGTAGTGTGTCCTGTATTTTTTGAACGTTAGTTTGTAGTGAATTTATCCTATCCTGGACTGCAGGAACTGCCGTTTCGGGGATGTTGTTAGCGAAGGATGTGGGGTGGAACCCACAATTGATCCAGAAAGGGGTCTGGTTGGTGGAGGCATGGATAGAGTTGTTGTACGCAAATTCAGCGTAAGAGAGGAGGCTCGCCCAATCATCCTGGGATCCCGAGCAGAAGCAGCGGAGGTATTGCTCTAGCGTCTGATTGGTCCTCTCTGTCTGGCCATTGCTTTGGGGATGATAAGCCGAAGAAAGACAAATGTTAATACCCAAGGCCTTGCATAGTTCCCTCCAGAATTTGGACGTGAACTGGACGCCTCTGTCCGACACGATGCTCCTTGGTATCCCATGGAGCCTAACAATCTCTTTTAGAAAGATGTTGGCCGTGTCTACGGCAGAGGGAGTACCCCTCATTGGCAAAAAGTGAGCCATTTTGGAAAAGCGATCGACAACAACAAGGATGGTGGAGAAACTCTCTGAGCTGGGTAGATCCACAATGAAATCCATGGAGACATCAGCCCATGGTCGTTCCGGAATGGGCAAAGGTCTGAGCAGACCCCAGGATTTGGTGTTTTGGCCTTTGTTTCTCTGACACAGGGAACAGGAAGCCACATAATCTTTACAATCCCTTCTCCATCCTGGCCACCAAAAAGAAAGAGAAAGGAGTTCCGCCGTCTTCTTGTTCCCAAAATGTCCTGCCAACTTATGATCATGACACATCTGAAGGGTTAAGGGCCGAGTCACTTGTGGTACAAATATTTTTCCCTTAATCCAGAAAAGATCTTCGTATCTTTTCAGGGAATGCACAGCTGGTTCTGTACAAGCGCCTGATGAAGATTTGATGGAGGATATCAAGTCTGCTTGAGTTAGTCCGAGGAAATTTTGAGGAGAGAGGATCGTGCTGGGTGTTGGTATTTGGGAGTCTGCGGAAAACATCCGTGAAAGGGCATCAGCCTTCCCGTTCTTTGCCCCAGGTCTGTACGCTATATGGAAATTAAAGCGGGAGAAGAAAAGGGCCCAACGGGCTTGGCGGGGTTTTAAGCGTTTTGCTGTTCTGAGGTACTCGAGATTCTTGTGGTCCGTAAAGATCATTACCGGATGAACCGCCCCCTCCAGCAGGTACCTCCATTCCTCCAAAGCAAACTTAATAGCCAGCAGCTCTCTGTCACCCACGTCGTAATTGAGTTCCGGTGGGCTGAGTTTCCGGGAAGCGAAAGCTACTGGGTGTAGAATGGCTTTTGGTCCCTGTCTCTGGGAAAGAATTGCTCCGGTTGCGTTTTCCGATGCGTCCACCTCCAGTATGAAGGGCTGAGTCGGGTCAGGATGGCAGAGGATTGGAGCGGAACTGAATAGTTCTTTTAATTTAAGGAAAGCCTCTTGAGCCGCTGTGGACCACTGAAAAGATTGATGCTGCCGAGTTAATTGGGTAATAGGTGCCACAATGGCCGAAAATCCCACGATAAATTTCCGGTAGAAATTAGCAAAACCAATAAACCTCTGTACTCCTTTTTTATTAGATGGAGCTGGCCATTCCTGAATTGCCTGAATCTTCTGAGGGTCCATGGCAACCCCATTGGTAGAGAGTATGAACCCCAAGAATTGTATAGTTGACCTCTCAAATTCACATTTTTCGGCTTTCAGATATAGCTTGTGTTGTAGCAGAATAGCAAGAACCATTTTAACGTGTTTCCTGTGCATTTCTAGCGTAGGGGAGAAAATCAGGATATCGTCCAGATATACCACGAGAAAGTCATCTAGATATTGTCGAAAAATATCGTTCACCAGATGTTGGAAGGTGGCTGGGGCGTTGCAGAGACCGAATGGCATCACTAAGTATTCGAAGTGACCGAATCTAGATCTAAAGGCCGTCTTCCATTCGTCTCCCGCCCTGATCCTGACGAGATTGTAGGCCCCTCGGAGATCGAGCTTAGAGAACACCTTGGCTGATCGGAACCTCTGGAACAACTCGGGAATGAGCGGTAACGGGTACCGGTTCTTAATTGTAATGTTGTTTAGTTGTCGATAGTCTACGCAGGGTCTTAGGGTACCATCTTTTTTCCCGACGAAAAAGATACCCGCTCCGGCGGGTGAGGATGAAGGGCGGATGAAACCCTTCTCAAGATTTTCGTCTATGTACTGCTTCAGGACCTCCAACTCGGTTTCAGACAGGGGAAATATCCGGCCAAATGGAATCTCGGATCCAGGAAGAAGGTCAATTGGACAGTCGTAGGCCCTGTGAGGTGGTAGGCGGTCAGCCATTTGTTTACTAAAAACTTCTTGAAACTCGAGGTACTCGGAGGGGACGTGTTGGAGATTGCCTGGTGGTACCGCCATTGTGGCACAGACTTTGGAATCCGGGAGCAGGCAGTGCTGAGAGCAATACTGCGAAGAGAAGGATACCGACTTGGTGCTCCATTTGATTAGTGGATCGTGAGCTTGTAGCCAGGGTAGGCCCAGTATGATGGGAAAGATTGGTGAACGGATTAGGTCAAGCCGTAAGAACTCCCGGTGACCGGAGTCTGTGACTACTGGAATAGGTTGGGTCTCCTGGGTGATGGGACCAGAGCAAGGAAGGGATCCGTCGGCCAAATGTATTTGTAAATCTTGCTCTTTGGTTTGTAGAGGGATCTTCAATCTGTGTGCCAAGGTGGAATCTATGAAGCAGCTGCAAGCCCCGGAATCAACGATGGCCTGCAGGCGAGTCTCCCTTTCCGGAAGCTGTAGAGAAACAAACAACATCACATAAGCCTTGGGAATGTTATTGTTTGGAAAGTTCAATACGTTTGATTGAGGGAACTTACTAGGCCTGATCAGACAGCTGCGTAGGAAGTGTCCGGTTCCTCCGCAATAGAGGCAAAGGTTAGACTGCCGCCTGCGTTGCTTCTCTTCGGAGGTTAACGGACCTCGGACCAAGCCAAGCTGCATTGGTTCGGCTTCAGAGACCGATGCAGTGGGAACTGAAGATGAATTTGAGGGTGCCGTGGAGTGAGATCTTGGTGACGCCCAGGCAGGGCGAGGCAGCTGAAACCGTTCTGAGCGCCGCTCCCGAAGACGCCGATCGAGCTTGGTAGCTGCTTGAATGAGTTCCTCTAGGGAAGCAGGGGTCTCCATCCTAGCTAACTCATCTTTGAGTAATTCAGACAAGCCTTGACAGTATTGATAACGTAAGGCCGGCTCATTCCAGTTTGTGTCGCCGCCCATTTACGGAACTCCACTGTATAGTCCTCAATAGGTCTTCTTCCTTGGGACAGGTGGTGCAAGATAGCTTCGGCTGTGGCCATGCGTTGCGGATCATCGTAGAGCTGGGTCATGCTCTCAAAGAAGGCCTCAATAGTGTTCAGGGCAGGACTGCTCTGTTCCATCAGGCTGTGGGCCCACGCCTGGGGTTCTTCAGATAGCAGGGAAATCACAAACCCCACTTTGACAATTTCTGAGGAAAAGGTTCTCGGCTGTAGAGCGAAGTAGAGGGAACATGCGTTTTTGAAAGCCCTAAACTTCTTGCGGTCTCCCGAGAACCGTTCAGGTATAGGGACCCTGGGCTCAGGAAGAGCCATGACCACAGTGGGGTTGGCTGGAGCTTGGGGAAGTGGACCCCCACTGCTGGGTGCAGGAGCTGCGGCTGCGGAGGGTAGTAACCCGGTGATTTGCTGCAGACGGTTATCAATTTGTGTATAACCTTCTTGTAACTTCTGTACGGAGTCTGCAAGGGTAGATACTTGTTGACACAGGATCTCCAGAGGAGAGCGCGCTCTGTCGGCCTCAGACATCTGGCTGGTTTGTACTGTCACGGACAAATACTCACCGAGGCCGAGATGCCGAGAGCGGCTCGCCCTTACGACCACGCGCACCCAGACCCCCGAAATGGGTACAGGAGGCTGAGGGCACGCGGAGGCACGGGCTTCCGGAAGGATAGTAGGTTCCGAAGCTGGAAGCGGGTGTTCTGGGATCCGTAGGGAGCAGGGCTGAAAACACAAGCAAAGGTTAGGGTACAAGCAGGTGATAATCAGGGTATCACAAGATCCAGCAGTGCAGTGGTTAAGCAGGCCAGGGTTTGGTGCACAGATCAGGCAGCTAGAATCAAGATAGTCTGGCGGAGTGGTAATTAGACAGGCCAGGGGTTTGGTACACAGGTCAAGCAGGTTATAGGTGGGATTGTCCAGCAGAGTAGTAGTTAAACAGGCCAGGGGTTTGGTACACAGATCAAGCAGGTTATAGGTGGGATTGTCCAGCAGAGTAGTAGTTAAACAGGCCAGGGGTTTGGTACACAGATCAGGCAGCAGTACAAAGGGACAATCCAGGAGAGTAATAGTTAAACAAGCCAGCAGAGGTTTGGTACACAGATCAGGCAAAGTACAGGGGAAACACAGGCTCAAGGAACAGGGAGAGCTGACGACAAACCAGCAACCCGACTGGGCGCTGGAGCCGTCAGATATAGTCCCCCTGCCAGCGAGCGCGTCAGTGTGACGCGCTACCGGGCACCCGCACGGGCTACGGCGCGCACACGGGGACCGCCGTGCACCCGCGCGCGCCGCACCATCAGGCCGCGGACGGGTGTGCGGCGAAGTGCTCGTCCCGTGCGCCTGCGCACCGGAGCCCGGCGAGCGGAGACGCTCCCTGGCTCCTGACAAATACAGACCCTGTTGACAGAATTAGCCATGGAGCCTCCAGCTTCACCGAGTGCGTCTCTCTCTGGCCCACCATCCCAGGACAGCACTGCAGTGATCCTGGCCGCCATTGAACAAAGTAAAACCTCCATGCTGGTGAGAATAGACCGCCTCGCAGAAGAATGCAATCTCATCAGAAATGACCTGGATAAGATCAGGGGTAGACTGACTGAATCAGAATCTAGAATCTCTGCTACTGAAGATCCTACAGCTACCCACAACAACACCATAGCGGAATTACAACGCACCGTACAATAGCTAGTCGCTAAATCCGATGACGCAGAAAACAGAGCGAGACGCAACAATGTCCGAGTCTTGGGTCTCCCGAAGGGGGAGGAGGGTGACCGACCGGCGAAGTTCGCGGAAGAATTCTTCAAAACACTGTTGGGTCTCGCGGATACCTCCCCAACTTATGTTGTCGAGCGTGCCCACCGCGTACCCACGGGACGGTATTCCTGGTGCAAATCCCCGACCCTTCTTGGTCCGTTTCCTCAACTTCAGGGACCGTGACAGAATCCTTTCTGCAGCCCGCAAACAATCCTCACTTCCATACGGTAACTCCTCAATCCTGCTGTTTCCGGATTTTTCGGCTGACCTGCAGCGCAAGAGGAAGTCCTTTAATGATGTCCGTAAGCGTCTACGGGAAAAGGACATAAAATACAGCATGCTGTATCCCAGCCGTCTCCGGGTCCCTCATAATGGCTCGGTCAGATTCTTCGACTCTCCGGCTGATGCTGACGACTGGCTGAACAACCTACGGTAAACGCATGATGTTTTTCCTCACTACAAGTCGCTATCTGAAAGTTAGCACACAGTTTTCATTTCCCTTCCGGATCCATGCTCGGGGGGGTTGTTTTATCCAACCATCGGTTTCTGGTATATAGCTACTTGGACACCATCATCAGATGTTGTTGCTAGATGACTCCTTTGCCCCTCATGCAGAATTTAAATGTTATCTTGGGTGGGAGAACATCCTATCCCCGGAAGCTGGTGTGTTTGACTTCCCACTGACTGCATTTGTTATTTTTTCCTATTTTCCTAGACCCATTGATCACTAAAGATTCTTCTAGTCCTAAACTAGATGTACTTTTCTTATACATTCTTCTACCCCGGAGCAACCTTGAAAAAAGTAACTCACAGAAGTATCAAACCCTCAGCTATATATACTCCCCGCCAATTGAAGAGGCGTCGGCGACACTGAGTTGCCGTACTTTGGAACTTTTTTTTTTTTTCAGAAGTCTGAAGATCTAAACGTTTGTGTTCCGGTTTTGGGTATCAAACTGACCATAGTTATTGTTCTCTTAGTTCTATTTTCTCTTTTAGGGGTACTTCATGGTCAGTAGGGAGTTCACAGGTTATGTTTTCTTTCTTTCTTTTTTGTACGCTCTATATCCACTGACTGATGTTTATATTTCAGGTGTTCTATTAACGCTCACTATGTCCAATGCAAAAGTTGTTAGACTTTTGACATTTCCCTTGGTTCCATGGGGGCTGGCCCCCTCCATACATGGGTATCATTATGTTGTACCATAATCTGTCTTTACATTTATGGAGTTAAAACTGGTATCATGGAATGTACGGGGTCTCAATAACAAGGTAAAAAGGGCATTAATGTTTAAATATCTGAATAATCACAGACCTCATATCTTGTTCCTGCAGGAGACTCATCTTCTGGGGAACAAGATCCTGGCGCTACGCAGACCCTGGGTACGGCAAGCATTTCACGCGACGTGCTCCAGTTATGCAAGGGGAGTGGCCATTTTATCGAACAAATCCCTTGCGTATAAGGTCATGCATCTACATACTGATCAGGAGGGCCGTTTCATAATCCTACTACTGGAGATTAGAGCAGTGGTCTACGCTTTCGTGAATATATATATACCCCCTCCCTTTAACCAACGGATCCTCTACAAGCTATATGAGCTTTTAGCTACATTACAATTCTCCAGACTATACATAGCTGGGGACTTTAATTCTATTTTGGATCCGTCCCTGGACTCGTCCAATCCAAATAGAGTGTTTTCGCCAGACCTGCTTAAATGGGCACAAGCATTTAATTATACCGAGATCTGGAGATGGAAGCATCAAACCACTAGGGCTTACTCCTTTCACTCCACCACTTATAAATCAGGCTCTAGGATCAATCTGGTATTTGGCAACACCTGTGCCCTGGCGGCGGTGAGGGGGGTCTCGTACTTACCTGCTGGCCTCTCTGATCATGCACCCCTGGAGGTCACCTTGGAGTTGTCGAACATCAGGAGTCGAGACTGTTGGCGTTTAGCACCCAAGTGGTTGCAGGACTCGAGGGTGGAGGAGGAGGTCTCTCCCAGATTACAACAATACTGGGAGATCAATGAGGATTCAACCTCAGCGCAAGTAGTCTGGGATGCCTTTAAGGCCAACACCAGAGGAGAATACATTTCAGCTATTAAAGCAGTCCGTGTTGAGACGTCTAGTCAGGTCCAGGTACTTGAGGAAGAAGAGGCTAGGGCGGCGGAGGCTTTTTCTGGCTCCCCGACTCTAGATCACTTTAACCAACTAGCTGATGCGAAAAGAGCATTGTCTCTACATCTTACCTCGGCCACACATTTAGATTTAAATTCCCTGGCGGGGAAGATCTTTGAATCCGGAGACAAAAATAGCAAACTCCTAGCGAATTTAGTTGCGGACTCTAAATTACAGACGGTGGTGTCAGAAATCTGTGGTTTAGATGGTCAGATGATCTCTACCCCTGAACTAATTCTAGATGAATTCAAATCCTTCTATGAAAACTTATACAAGGCGGTCCCTGGCTGGTCTGAAGATCGGCGTAGGGAATTTCTACATTCCCTGCATCTACCCACTCTTTCACAGGAGGATCTTGAATTCTTAGACAAAGATTTTACCACTGAGGAGATAGATGAGGCTATTTGCTCATTTCCTAGTGGTAAAACACCGGGACCTGATGGCCTACCTGGTGAATGGTATAGAATGTATGCATCATTAATTGCACCAAAATTGTTAAAAGTCTTCTCTGAAAGTAAAAAACAAATGTCCTTACCCCTTTCAATGTATCAAGCACACATAGTCCTCATCCCTAAGCCCGGCAAAGACATATCCCTGTGTGCTTCTTATAGGCCTATCTCCCTGCTAAATTATGACCTCAAGATCTTGACAAAAATATTAGCGACCAGACTGCGAACGATTTTACCATCTCTGATTAATATAGACCAAACTGGTTTCATGCCAGGGAAATCAACAGATATAAATTTACGCAGAGTGTTTACCCATCTTGCAGCTACCTCCCACTGAGTCCTCCACGAGGGTAATGGTGACACTAGACATTGAAAAGGCTTTCGATTCGGTGGCATGGCCTTTTATGTCCTCGGTCCTAGAGGTTATGGGTTTTGGAGAAGTATTCCGCAGATGGATTGATATTTTATATAAGGAACCGACGGCGCAGATCAAGCTTGGTGGTGCCCTGTCGGCGCCTTTCTCTGTTGAAAGAGGTACAAGGCAAGGTTGTCCACTGTCACCAGCCCTTTTTGCCTTGGTGATGGAGCCACTTGCCTCGGCCCTCAGACAAGCAGACGGGGTTAGGGGCATACAGGTGGGATCCATACACGAAAAAGTTGCTCTGTACGTGGATGATCTTATCCTTTTCTTGGGTGACCCTGCCCAGTCTCTTCGAGAGACGTTGTCCATTCTTTCTAACTTCACTAGCTGTTCAGGACTCAAAGTCAATTGGGATAAATCCCAAATTTTGCCCATAGATAAGACCGCAAAGGAGGTAGCAGATCCCAACTTACCCTTACTATGGACAGACAAAATTAAATATCTAGGTATCCACATCTTCACATCTACCTCTGACTATCATACCCTTAACTTGGAACCCCTGATACAAAGGATGAGAATAAGACTGAAGGCGTGGGCACATCTCCCCCTCTCTTTAATCGGGAGGATCATTTTATTTAAGATGAAGCTTTTGCCTGCCTTTCTCTATGCTCTCAGACATGCACCTGTCTGGATCCCAAAAAAGGTTTTTCGCCTAATAAACACCATTTTAATATCTTTTCTCTGGGGATCCGGTCAACCGAGATTTAAGCTGACAGTGCTGCAGAGACCGTGGGGAGAGGGAGGCTTGGCTTGCCCTGACCTTCACTTCTACTTCGTGGCGGCTATGTTATCCCATGCCCACAACTGGCTGGTCTCTGATGAGTCCAACGCAGCGGTGGTCCTGGAAGCAGCACGTTTGGGGTCTTATGAGGCGCTACGGAACCTACTTTACCGGGGCCCTAGAGCTCCCTTTCCTCTTACAGTGGCAATGAGGGCGGTCATACGGGCAGGGTCCGTGGCAAATTTACTACGCCCTATACCTTCTGGGCACATTTCCCCCTATAGCCCTCTTTGGTTTAACCCGAAATTGCCAGAATTCGGGGGCCATTCCCGACCCTGGGGTATGGGCATGCAAGGGCATCAAATATATAAATCAAATTTGTCTTGAGGGCAGAATACAAACTTTTGACAGGTTGAAGCAACAGTATAATTTACCTAACTCACACCTGTTTAGATTCCTGCAGCTTAGGCATGCCTTCAACACCCAGTTTGAAAACGCCCAGGTGGCCTTTTACACCTCGAATCTTGAGACTCTGCTCAGAGATGAAGCTCTATCTAAGCCCTTATCTACCATATATAAAGCACTACTCCCCAACGTCCACGCGGGGCTAGAAAACCTTAGGGGACAGTGGGAGGTAGATTTCCCTACACTAGACACAGAAGATTGGGAAGAAATATGGGAATACCCCTTTTCACAACTAGTATCAGCTAGAGATAAACTAGTGCAATTTAAAATAGTACATAAGGTATATTACACACCTGTGCGCTTACATAGAATCTATCCATCTATCTCTGCCTCTTGTTGGAGATGCAACTCAGCATCAGCGGATTTCACTCATATTTTTTGGAACTGTCCTCATATTGAAGTTTTTTGGGTTGAGGTAACCAAGTTTATTTTGACTGTCACCACCGTCCCCGTGACATTGTCTATAGAGGTATGTCTGCTGGGACTGGTGGAACCACTGGCCCCACGCCGGGCACTTAGAACCCTGCTAGGATTATTACTTTACTACGCCCGTAAATCTATAGTACTCAGATGGAAGGCCTCATCTGCACCTTCATTAAATTTCTGGAAGAAGTTAGTGAATGCGGCTCTACCCTTGTACAAAGCTACTTACCTGTCACGTGGCTGTGGCAAAAAATTCCACAAAATATGGGATATTTGGACGGAATCCCTGTCCACTAATGCAGATTCAATTGATGACTAGTTCACTCTATTAGCACCGGGAATGGCACAAGTGACATCCCTGATCTCATGAACGTCACTAGGCTGCTCAATCTATAGTTTATGGGGAGGGGGGGAATAGGAATATGTTTACTGTAATGTACATCTCATTTCATGAATGACTAAAGTGGGCATTACAGGATATACATGGAATTAGAGATACTACTTTGAATATTCTGTGCAGGTGGTTGAGCGTACAGTAGTTTAGTTAGAATATATATATATTTTTATATATGTATATGTGTTTTTTTTTTGTTTTTTTGTTGTTTTGTTGTTTTTGTATTAGTGTGTAGTTCTTATGACCGAACCTGGGTATGCCCAATATGCTCTGTTTTGTTGTTATATTTACCTTGAAATTACAATAAAAATAACTTTAAAAAAAAAAACAAAAAAAACAAAAAAAAAACTAAAACAACAAACATGGTATACTTACTGTACCTGTGTCCTGGTTTTGCACAGAGCAGCCCCGATCCTCCTTTTCTGGGGTCCCCCACCTGCGCTCCAGGTCCCTCATCTTTGTACTCACTCCCAAGCCACCCAGTCTGTGACTATTGACACAGACCTGGCGACTTGGCCCTGTCTGTTGCTCCCTAGTCACGACATTTGATAGATAGCAGCGTCAGCTCCCGCCATAGAATGCATTAATGCATTAAGGTAAAAAATCTTGAGGCTTTAGAACCACTTTAAGGTTTTTTAGCAATGCAGAAGACATTGTCAGAACCTTTAACAATCAATCAAAATTCACTTAAGTCACACAATTACTATACTTTGCATTTAGTACCATGCTGAAAGCTCAGATTTACCTAGTAAGCCTGCAAGTGAAACCAGTAAAAAATAAAAAGAGAGTAATATACTTGTAGCGAGGTCCCAGGCCTCCTTTAGTCTAATGAGAACCCCCAGAGCCAGGGACAGCTGACATCCTTCTATATAGTGTGTGTTACCAGGCACTGTGGGTGTAGAGCAAGATAGATTTATGGGCACCAGATTTATGGACACCAGACACTTCTTGAATGCAAAGAGATTTATTTTCTCTTGAACAGAACTGTGGGAGAGAGGGTTTAGGGCCAGGACACCCATAGGTAGCTGCAATGTTAATTGGCAGACTCCGGGACTTCTACAGGTAGACAGCCATTCAGGGAAAGGCATCAAGCAAGACACCACATCTGCATGTGTAGGAGCGCTGTCTCCTATGGCAACAGTCTTATAACAGTTCCTAACGCGAGTTGTAACAAACTCCTTTACTTCTCCTGCAATCACCTCTTGTAGATTCTTAGCCCACTGAGCTCTCAGTCTCTCTCACTACACTTGCTGATTCACTGCCACTGAATCCAGTGAGCTCTTCCAATCTTCTTACTCAGTATCTTCCTCAAGCGTCACCCCCGCTTCCCAGCTGGGTCCCTGACTTGGCACTCCAGATACTCCTCAAGCATCACCTCCACTGGTTGGGTCCCTGGCTTGAAGTTTCCAGATTCTTCACCGTCTTCGGTTGGTGAGAATACTGCTCCGGTACTTGGTTCAGCTACTCACTGTGGTCCCTGGTAATAAGGTGTCTGGTCCATTAGAGGTGACAGCTTCCCCTCTACCTCTGACCACGACAGGTTCTCCGGCAAGCAGAACTGTCTCTTCTGGTTGGACTGCAAGCCGCAGTTCCAAACCTATGCTGCTCTCTTTCTTCTGGATAGGCCCTCAGGCAGCCTAGCAGCCAGATGTGCCTGGGATAGACCCAAACTCCGGCCTAGCAGCCAACAACACCTCCACCCAGACAGCCTTCCAGGTGGCACAGAATCCAATCACCTGACTCCACCCAAATATATAGGTTCTCCCAGAAGGCTAAGGGGCCCAAGAAAACCCCTGCCCATTGGCTGAGACACCTCATATACTCCTAATTTGTCCTTGCATTGCCCTTGTCTTATCCATTGTCACCAGGTACCCGGCCACCCAGCGACAAAAGAGAGAAGTGCAGCAATTCCAGACATAGGGTGAAATCAATTGATTCTTAACAATTGGCCAAGTCAACTATACCTGGCAGGTAAATTTAGGAGCAACCCTGCCTAAAGTTCAGGGTGCTTCATACTGTAGATATGTCAGTTGTTTTCTCAGTTTGTGGGGACACAATGTACTGTAAGTTCATGTCTGATAGGTCCTGAGTGCATACTGTACAGCCAGCTTCATAAAAATCAGAGTCTAAGGAATCTGGTCTCTAGAGTAAAGTTTGGGCAGGCAACCATGGTAAGTATGAATATAAAATCTAGGCAAATCTTTAATTCTGTGTAGGACAAATCAGTTTGGTTTCTACCCTTGTCTGACTTACTCTTAAAGTGCTTATAAAGTTTTGAGGTTTTTATACCTTATTGCATTCCCTGCATTAAGGTAAAAAAAGAAAAAAAAATAGCCATTTCCCTTCTCCCCTCTCTAAACACCTTAAAGCGGCGTTCCACCCAAAAGTGGAACTTCAGCTTTAAGCACTCCTCGTCCCCTTACATGCCACATTTGGCATGTAATTTTTTGGGGCGGGGGGTGCTTCGTTTTTAGTGGGACTGCCTGTCCCACTTCCTGTTTCCGAATACGGGCTGCCTAGGTGACTCCTCCTCTCCCCCTAGGCGGCCCCCCCCTCTCTGCAATCTTCTGAGACACGTCACAGGTTCCAGAAGATTGCCCGTCCACTCGGAGAGTGCATCGTGACTCGCGCATGGGCAGTGCGCACACGGCCATAAAGCCACAAGTTGTCACAGCCGGGTTCCCACAGTTTCAATGAAGGTGCTGCGGAAAGGAGGGGGAGAGGAGCGAGAGTTCATGCGCCCGCATTGCTGGACTGTGAGACAGGTGAGTGGCTGTTTATTAAAAGTCATCAAAAAGCTAAACTTTTAAGTAAAGTAAATGAGCCTTTCAGTGATCCAGCGCTGTGCCCGGCTACAATATTCTGTCCCCTCACTTCCTCTTCTCACGGGTACTTGGGCAGCAGGGGTAGCCTTTGGTAAATGACTTGCTATAGGGGCACACTGAGAAAAGGAGGAGCCTGGGCTGCCAATGGGGAACCCAGAAGAAGACATTTGGAGCCACTTTGTGCAAATCCATTGTATGACATTATTATTTTAAGAGAAAAAAATGTAAACGTTTACAATTACTTTAAAGGATAAGTTCACTTTTTTTGAAAAGAAAAAGAAAAAATAAATGCACATTTTTCTGCAGGTAAAAAAAAATGTGCATTTACTTTTTTTTTGAGCCTGGAAACCACTGCACCAGCAATCAGTAGATCGCTGATGTGAGGAAGGTCTCCTGCAGACTGTCAGTGTAAGGTGTCTGCTCCGTACATCCCGTACAAGCATGCAGATACACTGACAGGAAGAATCAATGAACTACCACAGTACTCAACAGCGCTGTGGTAGTTCATTGAGAACTACAAGCCGACAGCCGCAAAGGATGTCGGTGCTTGTAGTTCATTCATACACAGATCACTGTGAATGAATGATGTGGCTGTGTGGACGGAGCTGAGCTGTTTTCAATGTAAACATATCCTTTGAGGTTGGATATAAATGAAAGGTTCCCCCTAAAGTGTATGTATAGGGCTTGAACTATGAAAGAGATCTAAGGTTTTATAGTTGTCACTAAAACAAGAAATGAGGGGTATTTATTTATTTCGGTGACAACTGTCTAAGAGGAAAATTCCTCATAACATTGCAGAGACTTCCTTTCATTTCCTTTTGCACTACTGAGACAGAAAGTGAAAGAGTATCTCACAAATGGGACACAGACATTAAAAAACAAGCTGACAGTTTTAATCCTTCCCTACTTTATTCAAAGCATGAAAAACATTTTTGGCTATACAAATACTCTAAAGCAGAACTACACTGCATCTGAGCACCACAAACCAAAGATGTTTTAATTCATTTTTATTAAACAAAACTCACCCATTCATCCATGTCTCCATGTTTTTTTTGCTGAGCAATCACTTTGCAAACCCCCCCACCCACCAGCATTTCATGGTGATCTTGATTAAGGGGAGATGATTTATGTAGCACTTACTTCCTGGAATCCACCTGCCCTTAGCTCAGGCATGCAGGCAGGGGGGATTGCTTAGCTGAGAAAACCCTTCCTGCCCTCCTGAAGACTCCTGGGATGTATGGCATCATTTGCCTAGAAGTGGAAATCAGAAAGTAACTGAAGAAATGTAAAAAAAAGTTTATAAATAGTCATTATGATTTACTTTCCTATCTAATTACTAATGCTAGAAGTATAAGGATTGCAAATGATCAATGTTGACTGACAGAGTGAAGCTCCCCCACTATGAAATGCAAACATGTCACTATGCATGCTAACATGTATTTACTAAGTACCAACACCTCTCTGACCTGTAAAAAAAATTCCCATTTCCAAGTCTACAGAACTTTGTACCACCAGAAAAATCTGGTTTTCATTTTGTTTTTCAAGGAAATAACTAGGATTCCAATTTACTTACTACTATATCAACATAATTAACTTTTTAAGATTTATGTGTTGTGAGAATGATTTTAAAATAAAAAATATTGGCATCTCATATTTCATTTTATTGGCCTCTACAATAATTCTAACATTAGATTACTTTTCTATAAATAAAGAATATTCCAGTACATTTTCAGTCTTCAGACCATGTTATATTTATGATCATATTTACTGGCATCCTGGCAACTTATCTGTGCCACTTAAAAATATACTATCCAGGTCAGAAAGCAATATATTTCATGTAGAATTTATTCCATATTTTTCTTTCTATAAATATTCTCTAAATTACTAAAATTATATTAAGGGACATTGCAACAAGTGGCCTACTTTGATAAATGTGAGGTTTTAAAACATATATGAATTTCTTTTTTTTTCTTTATTATTTCAGTGGCTTTTTTTCTCCATATTTACATGTAAACAAAGCTTCCCCATAAGTAGCAATGACAGCGTTTGGGTCAAACTATTCTTATGGAGAATGGAAAAAAAAGAAAATCCACCGAACATCTAAAAGATGATAAAACCTTTATGGTGCAGGTCCAATTTGTTTAACAGAGGGAATGGTCATTCTCAACGGTAGCAATTGGATCAGCATTTGTCCCATGTATTTTTAGAAACAAAGGTACCCCTTTATATTTAGTTATTTTCTGGCATTAAGTCTCAAATATTAGAGCCTGAACAGAATAATCAAATGTAGCCTAAATATGAGTGTTTAGTGTTTTTCTTCCAGATCTTTGCAATAATCCAGTGTGAAATATTGAGTCAGTGCAGGCGCCTTCTGTATTTAGACCAGTCATTGCTGTTCCCTCTCCTTTAGAGGTTGTAGTTCAGAGCAGGATGGCACTTTAAGGGTATGGAAAGCCAAACCTATTTATTTTGATTTGGACAGACTAGAAAAGAGTAATGCCCTGTATACACGGTCGGACATTAATCAGACATTCCGACAACAAAATCCATGGATTTTTTCCGATGGATGTTGGCTCGAACTTGTCTTGCATACACACGGTCACACAAAGTTGTCGGAAAATCCGATCGTTCTGAACGTGGTGACGTAAAACACGTACATCGGGACTATAAACGGGGCAGTAGCCAATTGCTTTAGTCTCTTAATTTATTCTGAGCATGCGTGGCACTTTGTGTGTCGGATTTGTGTACACACGATCATAATTTCCGACAACGGATTTTGTTGTCGGAAAATTTTATAGCAAGCTCCCAAACTTTGTGTGTCGGAAATTCCTATGGAAAATGTATGATGGAGCCCACACACGGTCGGAATTTCTGACAACAAGGTCCTATCACACATTTTCCATCGGAAAATCCTGTCGTGTGTACAGGGCATAAGAATCCATGTCAAGCCTTTATTGCTGTCTGTGTCCCCACCAGGGACAACCACTCTATTTTTCTGGTGACCATTGTCTACAGGACTGAAAATAAGGAAAGAGACAACTTTTTAAGTTGTCAGTGGAAGAGGAGCATAGGGGAAATCTTCCAGTGAGACACTTGTTTCAGTGACAGTTGTCTAGGAAGGACATTCTTGTCACTTGGAAGAGATTTCTCTCACTGATGCATTCACAGGACACAAATTGAAGGGACATCTCTCTCTATCAGGGTGCAGACAGCAAAAAATAAACTAGTAGGTGCTTTAAGTCTTCTCTACTGTCAGGAGTCAGCAGCTGGGATGACCAGCTATATGCAGCTACACAAGGAAACTGGGATCAAGCACTGTATAATGAAGTCTATTTATTAGGGCAAGCAAAAAGAAATGCGCACACCAACAAATATACAAACAAATGACCCACACTCAAAAAGCCTAAGTAACAAAAACCTAACAAATTAACTATATAATATATACAAAAAATATACAAATGAGGTACACGGGTAACAGGGAATACTAGGGATGCAAGGAAGGGGGGGAATCAGGACTGGGTGCAGGAACAAGGGGAGCAAAAGTAAGGCAGCAGGGTAGGCAAGCTAGAGCAGGAGCAACTGGCATTCAGAATCTGGCAGCAAGAAAGGCAATAAAAATACTGATGCAAGGTGTGTTAGTATAAACATGCTTAAAGAGGATCTCCAGTCTCCTGTGATAAAGATGAAAGTCAGCAGCTCCCAAAACTGTAGCTGTTGACTTTTAAAAAACAGACACTCACCTGTCCCATGACCCAGTGGTGTGCTCACTCCAGTCCGTCTCACCCGCTGTCTTCTTTACTCGGCGCCGGCATCTTCACTATGGGCACCCAGCTGTGACAGCTCACTGCGCATGCGCGAGCAGCGCCTCATGAATGATGTATGCAGTCAGTGTCCCAGAAGACTGAAGGGTGGGGGGAGAGGGAGGGAGGAAAACTTCCATTTCCAACCACATAGGCAGAACTGAAGTGAGAGCGTGTACCTGTTTAAAGTGGGTACCCGCTCCCCCCCATTCCTCAAAAGTGCCAATTCTTTAGGAGGAGCAGGGGACGAGTCCTTAAAAACGGAACTCTGTTTTAAGTACCCTCCCAGCAGCTGTGGCCAGGTGGAGCTTATTGCAGGAACCTGCTGAGAGACACCTGCTGGTGGCTACCAAAACTGCAGCTTTCCACCCAGGGAAGCACAGTGCCACTAGCATGTGAACCAGTTCCTGACACCTACTCTATCTCAAAAAAAAAAAAAAAAAAAAGGTTTAGGCTTTACATACGCTTTAAATTAGAGCTGTGGCCAGGTTAAGGCATTCCATCCTAAAAGTCTGCAGCTGAAGTTTGTCAGTTTTACTGTTTCTCAGCTTTTCCCTTCTAGCCACTTGCTGACCAGCCACAGTACATATACTGGGGTGGGGAACAGCATGTGCATGCAACAACACATACATGTATATTGTTTTGCCTGCTCCAGATTAAGGGGAGCGTAGTGCCCCCCACACCCTCCCAGCAATCCCGGTACTCAGGGCCCGGTTATCATATGATCGCATAGCTGGAAGATACCTGCGGTAGGTAGTGTCCGAAGTGGAGCTTGTATGCTGAGGATTCAGACGAAAACTTAGTCAGGCAGGTCAAGTCAGCAACAGATCAGGCAAAGTGGTACAAAATCGAAATCCAAAGAATAGTCAGGTAGGCAGAGGTCATACATGATCTGTGAAGTACCAAATTAGCAGGCTGGAGAATGGTCAAAAATGTAGGCAGAGGTTCAATACACAGTAGTCAAAATCACAGCGCTATCAACATACCCAGGGAGCAGGTCCACACAAACAGGCACTGAGTAACAGGAAGTGCTGCTATTTATGGACTGCTTGATAGTACATTGTCTGCAGCTGGCAGCAGGTGGGGCTAGTGAGTCCAAGGCAATGCATCAAGCTGGGAGAACATTGCAATAACTCCAGAGCTCCTACGTGGCACAAGAGGTAAGAATGCAGCTGTGGGACCAGGAACATCCGGGTTCAAAGACACCCAGGTACATGACAGGGCCCCCTCCCCAGTGGACCGTAGGCCACGACCCTGCCTTCCAGAATCTTAGAGACTTCAAACTCATATTGTCCATCAACGAGAACAGGAGGAGGTAGCTGTTGGGTTCTGGAGTAGCGATTAAAAATTCCTTTTTGAGGAGAGAAACGTGGAATACAGGATGTATCCGGAGAGAGGAGGGCAATTTTAACCGATAGGAGACTGGCCCGACTCAAGCAATAATTCTGTAAGAATCAAGTAGGGAAATAAACCTGCGCTTAGGATGGGCCTACACGGTAAACAAAAAGGTTGCTGCCTCCCCTGAACAGAGCACTCACAAGGAGTGCCCCGGTGTATGATATAAACAAAGAAAAAAGTGGGGTGGTTGGCGCTACCTACAGACAACCCTAGATGCTATGTATCATAGGGAAAAATGACAATATATAGTATACAGTTATTTTCACAGCTATACCCTTAGTATCTACATAAGGCTATATAATGTAAATGCTACCTGCCACAATAGGCCAAAATTGATGTGTCATATAGGCCTAAATATCCAGCCTGTGGCTACAGGTGATGGATGGGTATATGATGAGAGTAAAAAACTGGTATGGAGGAAAGAAGTATCGGAAATAAACCAAAATAATCTGTACATGCACAACAGCTTCAATCCACATATAACACAGTCACATCTGTATGGAAATTACAAATCAGCCAGATGGAATCCTGCAATAAAAGTTCAATAGTCGGTACAACGGTTCCTCGGTATTATAGCTTTATTAAAAAGGCAGAAAGTCTATAAAATGCTTAAAAGCTTAAAAGCTGTGCTTACATTAAAAGCTTAAAAGCTGTGCTTACATCCTAAGGAAGCTCTCTTTATGAAAAGAATCCACTAACCTATAAGGATACACCTGGGACACCTACTGCAGACTTCAAGGAGCAGTGACCTCCATAAAAAGCACTACATGCCTATTACCCCTGTAGGGGTGTCTGGATTCGGTCAGTAGGAATTTTGAAGGGGGAGCACAGAAGTCACCTGGAAATATATGTAAACACTAAGTCACCTTGATGCTGTCTAGAACCGATGCAGACACCATTATGAATATGGGACTTTTATTTATCACCATGTCCTGCATTTTATAGACTTTCTGCCTTTTTGATAACAGCTATAATACAGAGGAACCATTGTACTGACTATTGAACTTTTATTGCAGGATTCCATCTGGCTGATTTGTAATTTCCATACAGATGTGACTGTGTTATATGTGGATTGAAGCTGTTGTGCATGTACATATTATTTTGGTTTATTTCTGATACTTCTTTCCTCCATACCAGTTTTTTTACTCTCACCATATACCCATCCATCACCTGTAGCCATGGGCTGGATATTTAGGCCTATATGACACATCAATTTTGGCCCATTGTGGCAGGTGTAGTGATATAGTATGTGTAGTATTATAGTAGTATCATGGGTATGATAATTAATTAGTAAGTACCCTTCCGCAGCAACCCAATTCTTCCAGAGAGATGCACTTTATTGACTTCCAACACAGAACAAGGTCCAAAGTCCACAGATGACAAAAAATCCGACAGAGTATATAATTCAGAGTCCCATTTATACTGACTATAGACTGAAGACCATGTTATATTCACTAGACATTGAATGGCTGAGCAATTTGATTGGCCATCTCCATTCAGGCCTTTGATATACTTTAGTCTTTCAGACAGACAACAACCCCAGCCGTGAACAGCTGCAGTCATAAACTGCCCCAATTTGCACTCCCGCATATCAACATCAACAAGTCCCCTTAGATATGTGTAATTAGATTAGATTAACAGATACCACCTGAACACCCTTTGAAATGTTCAATTAGGTTTAACACATCAAAGGGTCTTCAGCTGTCCCCTTGCTATGTTAAAATTCAGTTGACTTGGACAATTCAACTGAATTTCTGGTCAACATGGCACTCCAATAAACATTATACATAAATCGGCCAACATATTACAACAGTAGGTAGCATTTACATTATATAGCCTTATGTAGATACTAAGGGTATAGCTGTGAAAATAACTGTATACTATATATTGTCATTATTCCCTATGATACAGTAGCATCTAGGGTTGTCTGTAGGTAGCGCCAACCACCCTACTTTTTTCTTTGTTTATAATAATTCTGTAAGGACCGATGAATCAAGAGCCCAATTTGGTAGAAGGTTGTTTCAGTCTCACGTATTTGGTTGATAGCCAAACTCTGTCCCCCACCACATATGGAGGTATATGGCGTCTTCTTTTGTTGGAGAAAAGAGCATACTTGCCTGCTGACTTCCGTAGTAATAAGCAAATCTTTTTCCAGTGTAGCAGAATATTTTTCACCTGCTGATCTGCTGCTGGTACACCAGAAGAAGGTTGAAGTAGGGGAAAAGTCTGAGGGTGATAGCCTAGAGCTGTGTAGAATGGTGTGGTATGAAGAACACTGTGCCAACGGGAGTTAATGGCGAATTCGGCCAAAGGCAAATACTGAGACCAATTGGAGTGTTCAATTTGACATAATGTCGAAGATAGAATTTCCCATAGTTTCTGTTGATCAGTATCAAAACGCAAAACAGAATACATGGCAAATCCACATTCTAGGAGGATAAAACTTGAAAACTATAAAGAGTAGTTTCATTTTTTGTTTTTTTTTACAAGAAGTACTTTATATAGGCACTGTATCAGCTATATCCCGCAAGTAGTCTAATGGTTGACCAGTCCTGAAATAGGAGCAGGTTACTGTCACCTTAACTGGACACCTCTGAATTCAAACCACTTGAAAAACAGGCATTTTTCTGACATTTGTTGCTTGCAAGTTAAAATCAGTATTTCTTGCTAGAAAATTACTTAGAACACCCAAGCATTATATATTTTTTTAAGCAGAGACCTTAGAAAATAAAATGGCGGTCATTTCAATATTTTATGTCACACTGTATTTGTAAAAAAACAAATCGGTAAAGTTAGCCCAATTTTTTTGTATAATGTGAAAGATGATGTTACGCCGAGTAAATAGATACCTAACATGTCATGCTTTAAAATTGCCTATGCTTGTGGAATGGCGAAAAACTACAGTACATAAAAATCTCCTTAGGCGATGCTTAAAACATTTTTACAAGTTACCTGTTTAGAGTTACAGAGGAGGTTTTGTGCTAAAATGATTGCTCTCACTCTAATGATAGCGACAATACTTTGCATGTGTGGTTTGAACACTGTTTACAAATTTGAGCTCGACTTACGTATGCGTTCGCTTCTGCGCGCGAGCACGGAGAGATGGGGTGCTTTAAATTTTTTTCCCTCATTTATTTACATTTTTATTTTTACACTGTCCCTTAAATTTTTTTTTTTTGATCACTTTTATTGCTGTCAAGGATTGTGAACATCCGTGTGACAGCAACAGGCACGTGATACAGTAGGTACTTTTTATGGTGGGATCTGGGGTCTAAAGAGACCCTAAACCCCTTCTCTGCACTTGAAAGCATTCAAAACGCCAAGATCTGAGTTTTTGAATACTTTCGATTTTTGAAAACTGGCGCCATTGGTTCCCGAGTAAACTGGAAGTAATGTCATGACATTGCCTTTTTTTGATCACTTTTATTGCTATCACAAGGAATGTGAACATCTGTGTGACAGCAATAGGCACGTGATACAGTAGGTACTTTTTATGGAGGAATCTGGGGTCTAAAGAGACCCCAAACCCCTTCTCTGCACTTGAAATCATTCAAAACGCCAAGATCTGCATTTTTGAACAATTTCGATTTTTGAAAACTGGCGCCATTGGTTCCTGAGTAAACTGGAAGTAATGTCATGACGTCGCCTGTCAGCTTTGGCCAGCCGACGTGCTGGTCGCTCGGGTCTCCCAGTGGGACGGGAGAGCCTAAACAAGCGGCAGAAGGAGAGGGTTGAACAATATGCAGCGAGGACAGTGATCTACAGGCAGGAAGGTGGCTTTACACGGACTCACTCCCCAACCATCCCCTGGAGCTAAGCACGGCGGTCTGCGGATGCTGGATGCCGACTGGGTGGTGAGAGATGTATCGTTCTAATGCTTGTTAATATGCCTCCCCATGCAGCTTTGACTCCACATGCCTGCTTCTGCCACTTATACCGCTGCTCTTTTGCCAATTTCTACTAGCTTTATTTGCCAGTCACATCTATTGTCTTTTTGATTTTATAACTATTGGTCCATAGTTGCCAACTGTCCCGGATTTCCCGGGACATTCCCGGGACTTACACTCCATTCCCGAATTTTTGGTGTCCCGGGAAATGTCCCGAGAAATCTGGTTCTCGATTTTCGCTGCCGCCGCTGGAGGTCTGCGGCCGGCGGAGACATTGTCTGCTCTAGTACCAACCATTGGACTGAACCAGCTCCATATATGGACTTCCATTATCAATAATTTCTTCCCATCCACACATACCCACATTCCCAATATACCACGCACCTGAAAAGTGAGTTACTAAACCCAAATATCAGCTGCTTTGAAAGTCTGAATATATATCCTCAGTATTCATGAGTGGTGAATGGTATTTGTATGTGGTATGCATTGCCGCGGCTTCCTTGTTTTTAACGACAACGTTGTCATCTATTTTTATAGGGTCTGTGATAGTCACCTACCATAGCCCGTCTTGTGTAATTTTTGTAGTATCTAGTTGTGTGGTGTAATATTTTGTACAATAAATTTTGGCTTGCTTTTTTCAGACAGTGTTTTGGGTATTTTTGCCCTCTTGAGAGATCCTCATTCTCTTAGTTTTCTTTTTGTAACGGCAGAAGGAGGCGGAAGGAGGGGGGGACATCCCCTCCCACTACTTGTAATAACATCCAAGTGGCTGCTTAGCCACATCGGTTGATATTACAAGAGAGACAACCGTCAGCTGCAGGCATCACTCCGTACAACCATTTGAAGCCAAATGACATGCAGGTACATGATTTGGCGGCAAGTGGTTAAAGGGTAACTCCACTTTTGTGGGAAAAAAAATAGCAAATAAAAAAAAATAATATAGCATATACAATTGCAACACAAGTCATATTCTAATTGAATGTTATTAAAAATGACCTTTCCTTTTCAATCTGCAGTTCTGCAAGTTTCTGTAAAATGCAATGCAATATGGCAATCTGGAGGAGTCCTGTACACAGAATGTGTACAGCACGTCCCCTAGATATATAATTTCCTGCTTGTGTGATTGGCTCACTAATTTTCCCAGAAGTCTGCACTAACATACAAGTCAGATTTCAGGCATCCCCTGCAACAAAAATGTCATTTTTGGTGAGAAAATCCCAATAGGAAATCATGTCTAAGGGATGCAGACCCTGCAAGTTTCCTCATTAGAGCCCTACAGGTGCAGCAGCTGGTTGATAATTATGAAACCACTCCCATTAGACTCACAATGCACAGGCACACAGAGAAACACATGGGAATTTCTTCTGAATAACAAAAGGTAGGAATCTGTAACAAAGTTAGTCAAAATCCTTGTGAAGTACATAGATCACCCAGAGGGGAATGCTTTTTTCTCATTGAATCTTTAATTACTGCTTGCCAAGAGTGTAAATATTTCAATGCCCACCGCCAGGCTATAGTTCTACTTAAAAGTGACAGCAACCATTATATTATCCTCGTACATATTTCCCAAACTTGGATTCAGTCATTTCTGTGTTTTGAACTGGACCATAAACTTAGAGATAAAATATTTCTAAAACCATAAGTGCACAGTACTACCTGGGAGTGAAGTTGACTCTAGCTAACTTTCGAATATTTCTCATAAATATGAGATTTATTAAAAAAAAAAAAGTTGCATTTGCATAGTTATGGAGAAAAGGTCAATCCGTTTCTTTCCCACCTGGAGAGGAAAGATTTATAATTCCCCCAGAGCAATTTGTAGTGCCAAAAGTGGGAAAACAGGAATATATTCATGTGTTTTTTTATTTTGCTTTGAGACATAGGTTTGGTTGATATGACTTAATGCATGGGTGCTCAACCTGTGGCCCTCTAGCTGTTGTGGAACTACAGGTCCCATGGTGCCTCTGCCTTTGGGAGTCATGCTTGTAACTGTCAGAAGCTTGCAATGCCTCATGGGACTTGTAGTTCCGCAACAGCTGGGTGGTTACATGTTGAGCACCCATGGCTTAAGGTAAGCATACTCAGACAGAAATCGTATGTGGAGATTGGAATTACCTATCTTCTTCTTAAGGCTGCACTCCAGGCAAATCTAAAACAATAAATAAAATGTTATGTATTAATTAAAATGATTTAATATACAACAAGCCTTCCAGTACAAGTACTTCCATCCTGAAGTACAATCTATCTTGGTCTCTTGAAATCTCATGTGTTGTCTTTCAACAAGGATATTTCAAGCAAGCACACCATAGCTGAAGCACCACATGGGGCTTATTTACACCTGGAGTTTGATATTATTTCATATACAGCCAAACCTGAGTTAGCTGCAGACACATAGTTGCCAACTGTCCCGGATTTCCCGGGACATTCCCGGGATTTAGACTCCATTCCTGAATGTGTGGTGTCCCGGTAAATGTCCTGAGAAATCCGGTTCTTCACGGATTTTCGCCGCCGCCGCTAGAGGTCCGCGGCCGGCGGAGACATTGTCTCCGCCGGCCGCCATTTTAAATAAGATCAGGAAGACGGCTGGGGGGGAGCTAGACGGGCCCACCATCCGCCCGCTCCGCCTCGCCCCGCCTACCCCCCGACCCGCTGCCAGTCTGTTATGGAAAGGGGCGGGGGTTCTAGCCATGTGGCCGGCGGACACTGTCTACTACACTAGGACACCTCTGAGGTGGGGGGGGGTGCACCGCTGTGGGAATCTGATGTAAGGGGGCTCCACTGGGGACACCTGATGTGAGGGGGGCTCCACTGGGGACACCTGATGTGAGGGGGGGCTCCGCCGGGGACACCTGATGTGAGGGGGAGCTCCACTGGGGACACCTGATGTGAGGGGGAGCTCCGCTGGGGACTCCTGATGGGAGGGGGGGCTCCGCTGGGGACACCTGATGTGAGGGGGAGCTCCGCTGGGGACTCCTGATGTGAGCGGGGCTCCACTGGGGACACCTGATGTGAGGGGGAGCTCCGCTGGGGACTCCTGATGTGAGGGGGGGCTCCACTGGGGACTCCTGATGTGAGGGGGGCTCCACTGGGGACACCTGATGTGAGGGGGGCTCCACCGGAGACACCTGATATGAGGGGGGCTCAGCCGGGAACTCCTGATGTGAGGGGGGGCTCTGCCGGGGACACCTGATGTGAGGGGGAGCTCTGCCGGGGACACCTGATGTGAGGGGGAGCTCCGCTGGGGACACCTGATGTGAGGGGGAGCTTCGCTGGAGACACCTGATGTGAGGGGGGGCTCTACTGGGGACACCTGATGTGAGGGGGGGCTCCACTGGGGACACCTGATGTGAGGGGGGGCTCCACCGGGGACACCTGATGTGAGGGGGGGCTCCGCCGGGGACTCCTGATGTGAGGGGGGGCTCTGCCGGGGACACCTGATGTGAGGGGGAGCTCCGCCGGGGACACCTGATGTGAGGGGGCGCTCCGCTGGGGACTCCTGATGTGAGTGGGGGTTCCGCTGGGGACTCCTGACTCCTTTATATTACAATGTAATAATAGAAATAATGCACTTCAATCATCCTGACACCATAACAACCATGGTGCCGGGATGATTGAAGTGCTAACACCAGGTGCTTGGAGTATCTTTATCTGCTGATTGTTAAACTTTCTAGAATACACATATTTTTATTGTGTAGGATCTGGGGCTGCTGTCCCGTTATTTCCCTCTCCCCCTTTCCCCCTTTCCCCCTCTCCCCCTCTCCCCCTTTCCCCCTCTCCCCCTTTCCCTCTCCATCCCTCATTCATCTCAGACTCTAACCACACCCTCTTGAGTCACGCCCATTTAAGCCATGCCCACTATGTCGCGTAAACCACGCCCATCTGTCGCCGCAGCACGCGAAGCGCGCCGCACTTGTATATTTTTCCTAAGCCTACAAACGGATGCCCCACACCCTAATTATTGTACGGCTCCGCCTACAGCTACAAAAGTGTCCCACATTTTTTTTTTACAATGTTGGCAACTATGCAGACACATACAATAGAATGGCACAGAAAAAAAGTTTAAGGTAATTAATAGCCAATTAGTGAAAAGAAAAAATTCCTGCCTGGCATCATCTTGTCATTGGGGACATTTATAGATCACTATACACATAAATCTAGTAATCTTGTTTTATGCTGCAGCACCCAGTCTACCCTTATTTTTACTTCATCAGGACGAAAAACTGATGAAAATGTTATAGCTGTTATAGATGAAAAAGGATACTTCTGTGCTCAAAGCCACCCAGGGCTCTGTTCCATTAAATAGTGCTTATCAGCCTAAGGTCTAGTACACACTTTCAGTTTTTTTTTTCGTCCAACCCCATTAGGAAGGTGCCAAAAGAAGGTGCCATTTTTTGCTCTAGTCATAGTCAGCGGCCTTCAAAGGAAGGGTGCAAATGGAGGACACTGACAGCTATGAAATTAAGACAGGACATATTTAAATTTTAATTTGACCTGTGCTTCAAATCAGATGCCAAAAACAAGTTAAGAATGTGAAAAATTGCTGGAATAATTCTACTAAAATTCGAGCAAGAAATGCTTTCTTCCCTATTCCAAACATTTTCTTGTTTCTAATTAGTTGCTTTGAATATTATCATTAACAACTTGAAGGCAGCTACTATAGCTATAGTTGACATATATAAGCCGTTGGTGCCTTTTAAGCACTTAGTTCCACTCACTGTCCTCCCTAAGCTCAGTTACTAATTGCTGTTCTGTCTGCAACCTTAGCTAGTTATTTTTTCCTTTATTGACTCACACTGAAATTGCAAAACAAATCAATTTCCTTGTTATCTAAATGTCATATTTATTAAAAAATATCCAGATAAGCCTAGTGGATAACAAGCTTACCTAAATGCATATCATGCTACTTGCAAGTTCAATAATCAACAACTAATACTTTTTTGATGGTGAATGGTAAAAGAGCCTTGGCTCAATTAGTGGAGGGTCCATTAAATCCTGTTTGAAATATGTAAAACCCAGCAGTGAATTCCATTAAACGCTATGGGCGTGACTCTTTATACTAAATTCTGGCCATTTTTAAGGCTAATTGGCAAGTTATTGTTAAAGCAAATATCTACAAGACACAGAGGGGGTCATTTACTATAGAGATGCAGCATTGATTAGTGCTAATTACCGATAATCGCTCTAATTAGCGCTAAAACTGAAAATTGTATACTCACCTTTCCGTAATTTTCCTTTCCTGACGCATCTCCATGGCAGCACACACTAGGTTGTGACTCCGCCCCCACAACCTGACAGGATTGGTTAACTATAAATTTGAAGGTGAGGCACCCCCCTTCATTCTCTGTAACTATCATCTAAGCAAGGGTGGGATGCTGTGTGCTGCAATGGAGAAGCGTCAGAAAAGGAAAATTACAGAAAGGTGAGAATACCATTTTCCATTTTCCTGACACATCATGGCAGCACACACTGGGAAATAACTCTCCAGTGGGGTGGGTGCAAGTAATGTAGTAGTGTTTATTTATCATATGGCTGTAGAATTGGCTCAAATAACGGATCTTCCAAAATCTACCATAGACAACTGAGCAGATTCTGAGTGTCGTAGGCTTTCTTGATGGCCTTAACCAGCCAAGATGCAATGGTGCGAGATGACGCCATGTGGCCTCTTCTTCCTCCAAGAAGGATGTCACCTTTGGAATAACGTGGTCTGAGGGTTTCAGTACCACCCTGTCTGGGTAAAAGACCAAGTAGGGTTCTGAAATCAATAACGCCTGTATCTCCGAGACTCTTTTAGCTGAAGTGATATGTATAAGAAATGTTCATTTTAGTGTTAAGTCCCACAATGTAATCGAGTCAGCTGGGTGAAAAGGTGAACTTTATAATGAATTCAGGACTACTGATAAATCCCATGTTGGGAGCGTCGGTCTTCTTGGGGGCCTGATCTTTACATATGCTCTTATAAACTGGATTAGAAGAGGCTGTGAGGCCCATTTGAAGCCTGTTTTTGCAGATAGCTGAAATCTGAACTTTAAGGGTACTAGAGCCGAGCCCTCTAGTTAGGCCTGCTTGAAGAAACTCCAGGATCTGCGGAACTTCTGGAGATAGTGGGTCCCAGCCATTCTGCTGAGCCATGGACGTGAATCTTGCCCATATTCTATCATAAGTAACGCTAGTTGTGCTTTTTCTAGCTTGGAGTAATGTTGAAACAACCTCCTGGGAGCAGCCTTGCTCTATGAACCTATTTCTCTCAACATCCATGTCATTAAATGGAGCCTCTCCGGAGCTGGATGGAAGAACTGCCCCTGGTACAGTAGATCCTGGGACAGTGGTAGAGGTAATGGATCTTCTAGGCTGAGCTGCAATAGAGTTGCGAATCAAGGCCTCCTGGTCCAGAAAGAAATCACTGCTATTACTGAGGCTGAAGACCTCCTGAGCCTGGATAGGAACCTCACAATTAGAGGTGTCGGAGGGAATATGTACCCCAGGCGAAAGTTCCATGGATGAAGAAGGCAGTCCACCCCCTCTGCAGATGGATATGCTGCTCTCCACAGGAACCTCTGACATTTGGTGTTTGTAGCTGTCGCAGCCAGATCGATCTCTGGGATCCCCCAAGTTTGAGTCAGGAGACTGAAGGCTTGATGGTTCAGGGACCACTCGTTGTTTCGACAGGAACTCTCTGCTCAAACAATCAGCTAGTAAGTTCTGAGCTGCCGGAACATACACCGCTCATAGATCTGTTAAAATCACTGGGCCCATTACAGGATGGGACGGACTTCCTCCTGTAGAGTACTGCTTCAGGTACCCTCCTGTCTCTGAATGTATGTTACCACCACTTTGTTGTCCATTCGGATTAGGACACTTTTCCCCCTCAAGGACGGGCCAAAAACTAGGAGGGCCTGGAAAGCTGCTGAGCTTGAGCATATACGATACTAAAACCTCCGTGTGAAGTTGCCATTGACCCTGAACCGCCTGGTTCCGATAGTGGGCCTTCCATCCTGCCTGGCTTCCATCTGTTATGATTACCTCCGGTTCTGGGTGAACTATAGGCCTGTGTCTCCTGAGGTTGTCTATATGCATCCACCACCAAATCGACTGTTTCACGATGTGGTGAATGGCAATCGACTGTAGCACTGATGTTCCGTTCCACTGAGTAAGGAATGAGAACTGCATCATCCTCATGTGTCATTGCGCCCATTGAATCATCGGTAGAGTGGCCGATATCGAGTCTAAGGTGCTCAGACAGACTCTCGCCGGAAGGAATGTTGCTGTCATTAGTCTCCTTAACTTCCGGATCAAGGGGCCTATCTTTTCCCAAGGTAGACTGACTCTGTTTGATAGAGTATTGAGTTCTGCCCCTAGAAAGGTCATGCTTTGTGTGGGCTGAAGATTGCTCTTCTCCCAGTTGATTAACTACCCGAAGTTCAGGAGTGTGTTGATCAGTACAGCACGATGGTGAATTAGCATTTCCCGAATGTTTGCTAGGAGTAGAATGTCATCCAGATAGTGATGCAGTCTCATGCCTTTCTCCCTTAGAAATGCGATCACAGGAAGGAGAGTCTTGGTAAAGGTCCTGGGAGCAGGGGAGATGCCGAATGGGAGGCACTGAAACTGGAAATGTTGGTGGTTGACTGAGAATCGCAGATATTTTTGAAAGGCGGGGTGTATAGGGACGTGTAGATAGGCGTCCAAAAAAACTACGGAAAGCAACCAGTCTCCTAAATTTACACTACAGCTAATACGATTGATTGGAAGCTCTCCATTTTGAAGGCTTCGAACTGAATTCCTATGTTGAGCCCTTTTAGGTCCATTACAGATCTCCTGTCTTTTTTCTTACTAAGAAGGGGGGGGGGGTAATATCCTCTCCCTCTTTGGTGAGTTGGAACCTCCAGGATTGCCCCCTTCTTTTCTAGCTCCGTCACATACTTGAGAAGTAGCCTCTTCTTGACTGGTGATGGCGGTAGTCTGGTTGACTGAAAATGACTTTTGGGCGCGTTGCCTATAAATCTCCATTTGTGCCCATGTTTTATTGTGGACAATGTCCATGCATCCTCTATGTGTTCCGTCCAGACCTGTTCAAATTTTTTGAGCCTGGCTCCCACTCTCCCAGGAAGGATGGGTGTACCCTCAAAAGGACTTCTGGCTTTCCCCTGTTGGGGTGGTCTTAGATTTCTGAAGCGTCAAAAAAGATGATTGTGGATTCTTCCAATTTCTTTTAAATTCTCTTCCCGGCCTATATGTTTTCACCTCCCTGTACCTCTCTGGGAGGTTGCGTTTGAATGAAGGACCCTTCCGTGGTTTAGGTCTTCTATCAGAGAGGATCAGTCACGATTTGCCTCCTGTCACGTTGGAGATTGCTGAGTCAAGTTTTGAACCAAAAAGGTTAACTCCATCATAAGGGATCTTGCACCAATTGGTCTTTGATGCTGTATCCGCCACCCATGATTTGAGCCACAGGGCTCTTCTGGCCATGACTGAAGCCAACATAGCCCCTGCGGAAGAACAAATGACATCCACTGAAGCTTCTGCTACGAAATCGCCTGCCAGCTTCAGATCCTGAAGGGAACTAATTATTTTCTCCTGGTCAGCCCCCTCGAGTATGGATCTTTCTATATTGGCAGACCATCTAGAAATCACTTTGCCAACTGCAGCCACTGCTACTGCTGGCCTACAAGCACCTCCTGCTGTGCAGTATGCTTTTTTCATGTCCAGATCAATCTTCCGGTCCCGCACGTCCCAGAAGGTTACTGCATCCTCTATTGGTAAAGTAACAAGTCTTGCGAGTTGCATTAAAGAGGCGTCGACCACCGGTGGGTGGACCAGTGGATTCACTTTCACTTCCTTCAGCGGATATAGTTTAGCCAATCTATTATTCAGGTTAGATCTTTTATCTGATCTTGCCCACTCATCCTTAATGAGGTCCTTCAGTTCCTCAATGAAGGTAAAGGACTCCGATTCCCTCTTTAGATTAAGAAAGCACTTCCTGATTTTGTGAGGGGCCTCTTTTGCTTCTTCCCATCCTATGGCCTCCTTTACTGATCTTATGAAGGGTTCAACGAGAGTAAAGTCGAATCCTGTAGGGATCTCTGAGTCTTCATTGTCAGTAGCTGATTCCGGATCTATAGAAGGATTGGGAGCTACGGGAGTTGTGCTTGGGCCTGCCTTATCTGGTTCAGGGACTGATGTCTCTAGGATAGATTCCCGCACAGACTCTCTGATGAGGTCAGTTACCTCTCTTGCGTCAGACTCCTTCTCCCTGGTTGCTTCGTTGAAGCATGCGCGACAGGCTAATTTGTCTGGCAAAGCTGGAGCTCCACACAAGGGTGTGATAGCTCCTCTTGTGACGGGGAGAAGGTGACCTTCTGTGTGAGAGGCTATGGCGTGAGTGGTTGTGATGTGAATGGCTGTGGCCAGAGTGGTGATGGCAAGATGAAGATTTTGAGCGACTTCTCCTAGATCTCTTATGGCTTGAGGTATGGCTTCAGCGACCTTGATGTAGATCTTGACCTGGAAGGGCTGTCAGACAGTTGCAGCATTAGAGGTCATGCACTCTTTTTCCTCTTCCATACTTACCAGACATGCTGGACAGGGCTGTCTTTAATGCAGGGCAAACAGGGCACCTGTCCAGGGCCCAATCTTTTTTGGGGGGCCCAAAGCATTGAGCCCGCGCTATCCGCGAATTGGGGCCCCAATGACGGCTTTGCAGAGCAACAGAGGACACGGGAGGCTGTATTCCCAAGCTAGCCAACAGAGAGGGGGCGGGGCCAGGAGCTTAACTGATGCTCTCACCCAACCCCATGCAGCCTGTGTGCTTGGAACAGAGCGGCTGTAGTGAGAGCAGTGATCGGAGTGGGAGCGTCAGTGGAGCTCCCGGCTCCACCCCTCTAAACTGGCTGGGGAATACAGAGATCCGGGGTGGGGCCAGGAGCTCCACTGAAGCTCTAACCCCGCCCCATGTCTGTATGCTCAGGGTGGAGCAGTTGTATTGAGAGCAGAGAGTGGAAGCCCCGCCTCCAGACCTCTGGCTGTATGGCCAGGTATGTCCTTACACCCATAAAATGCCTGACTGCTGAAACTCTGAGCTGTGTTATTCAACTGTAAAGCTGTGCATTGCTGAAAGTTCTCTGTCCATCTCCTATATAATGTCTGCAGTCTCTGATTGTCTCTGATTGTCTCCTGTATAATGTCCGCAGTCTCTGATTGTCTTCTGTATAATGTCCGCAGTCTCTGATTGTCTCCTGTATAATGTCCGCAGTCTCTGTCTCCTGTATAATGTCTGCAGTCTCTGATTGTCACCTGTAGCATGTCCGCAGTCTCTGATTGTCACCTGTAGCGTGTCCGCAGTCTCTGATTGTCACCTGTAGAATGTCCGCAGTCTCTGATTGTCTCCTGTAGCATATCTGCAGTCTCTTAATGTCTCCTGTAGCATGTCCGCAGTCTCTGATGCTCTCCTGCAGTATATTTGCAGTCTCTGACCCTTTCCTGTAGTATGTGTATTAATGTGCCGCTTTACTTGCTCAATTATTTGGAATTGCTCCAGTGCTCAGTGAGTGGTAATGATGGGCATTAACCTGTAGCAACCAATCAGTCAACAGTAGTAATCTGCTGAAATATCTAGCAACCAATCAGTGAGTGGTAAAGATGTGCTGTAACCCCTAGCAACCAATAAGTGAGCGCTAATAATGTGCAGTAACCTCTAGTAACCAATCGGCAAGCAGAAATTATGTGTTGTAACCTTTAGCAACCAGCCGGTGACTGGTAAGGTAAGGCTGTAAGCTCTGGCAACCAATTACAATTGCTGTGTGATCTGCTGCAGTAAACAGATTTTTAGCCCACATTCTATTTTTTGTATGTTTCAGAATGGAGGGGGGGGGGCCAAGAAAATGTTTGCCCAGGGCCCAATCAATATCAAAGACGGTCCTGATTAGAGTAACAGTTTTCTTATCTTTTTCTGATAAAGGTTTTACATAAATAGATAAAAAACTGATTATTGTAAATACTCCTGTCAGTGGTTTGTCTCAACCCTCTAACTGCTACATCTGCAGGAGAGTTTGTTCTGTTGAAAAACAACACACTGGCTAGATCACCAAATGAAAATAAAATAAAGAAAACCTACCACATCTAAGAATTGATAAGCTGCAATATAAAAAATGTTTACTTTTGGATTTAATATAGCTTTAAAGTGGTTGTAAACCACAGACATGAAATATGAATAAAGCATATCCTTCTATAGTGTGTACTTGTCTCAATTAAGATCACTAAGTGTCATTTCTGTCTGTTGATTTGTTCCTCTTCTATCAGCATGATTCACTTCTGATGAGTTTTCTACCACCAAGAGACTCCAAGAGAAAAAAGGTGACATGGGTGGCATCTCCCGTTGATTGACAGCCTCAGCTCTGTTCCTGTGTGCTGTGTAAAGGAGGGTGAGTCCCCTCCCTCCAATCAGCTTTTAATGCTATCCTCACTGAGCTCTGCAGAGTGTAATTTCAGCTCTGTGCACCTCTTTTCTGACAGCTTAGACAAGCTTTATAAATTCTGGACTTTGAATGAATGTAGAGAAGAGAAGAGAGCAGATAAACAGGTACAACTTACATAGAAGGATTTGTTTCATCTATGTGTATCACCTGGGGCCAGTCACTTTACTGGGTATATGGAAGGGTTTACAACCACTTTACACTACTCTTCAAGATCACAGGAGTGCAGTCCTCTTCTACTGTGACCCAGAATCAGCCAACAGCTTGCTAAAGCCTGCTGTCAGCTGATGTCACAGAGCAGCTCCAAACTCAACAATGCTGGGAACTATCCAGATGCCTGACGACAGCTGGCTCAGCCTCTCAGCACACCACTGAGAGCCTGAGCCAGCCGCTCTCACCCCCCCCCCCCCCCCTGCAGCTCGGCGCTCCAATGAACGCTGGAGGGGAAGGGCGGAGAGCTGTGTCTCACAGTCACTGCACTCTGCTCAGAGTGGACCAGGAACCCAGGATCTAAGCGATCAGGGGTCATGTGATCGCTCAGTTCATGAGCTTAGAACCATCAGGGAACAGCTGTAGCCTCGGACTGATGCTGCAGCAGGAGGTGAGTATAGCTGTTTCTTTTTTAATATTCTTACATTTCTCCTTTAACTACTGCTGTTCGAGTGATCTGCCACTTTGAACAGTTAACATATATCTTACTGAATGATATGGATTACTGCACAGTGGCACATACTTTGTAATCAACTGTATTTTGCTCATTAAACAATTGCCAGAATAAAGACAATCCTACTGAACAGAAATTATATTGTCTTGCAGTTCAGCACTGGTCAAGTATATGCTGACCATTCTAAGATCATTCAAGTCTTCTAGAGATGAGTTGCTATGGCAATCCAGTACAGAAGTACATCACAAACTGACATTTTTTTTTTTTAAATAGACCTTCTTCATGTCATTGTTACTGCTGTGAAACAAGCAGTATTGTACATTTCATGATATATAATGTTACGTTGCTGCTGAAACATGTCATATTGGGGCCAGATCATCAAGGAAAACATTTGAGGGACTTGATATAATTGGAGGCCTGTGTTGATAAAACCTTTACTGGCATTTTGCAAGTGAAAAATAAAATGTTTTCACATACTTCTATATATTAAATGATAATAGGGTATTTGGACATGACGGCATGATCATTCTACCTGAAGACTGCCTTATTTATCCTTTTTACAGGCAACTGTAGAGACATATTTGAACTTTTCAACTGTGCAAGTTGTACTGATGACAGTGCAAATTAGAATGTATCCAGACACCTTTGGACAGGCTGATGATGAGGATCAGACAATAAATGGAACATATCCAGTAATCAGCCAGCCAGAGGTTTCTAGTAAGCTCTGGTGAGCCCAAATCAAGAAATGATCATATCGCACCTATGAGCACCTTTTGGAGCTTTTAATGGGCATTTCACTCAGATGAACACTCATGAACACTCATGCATGTCCAACAGAAGACGGCCGAACATACACATGGGCCGAATGCCGGACATTTTTTTTTATTTAACCAGCTGTTGTCTCCCAGCATTCGGCCTGTGTGTACGGGGCTTTACTAGAAGAACGAGCAGGGAAGAGGCCTTATTCTTTCCTGGACTAGACTGTCTGCAGATTTTCAACCCTTCCCCAGAAAAAAAAAACATTCTTATTATGTTCCCTCATATTTCTCCCCACTTTTTACTTAAACACACCTGGCTATCTACATGATGTAAAAGAAAATGTGATTCTTCAGACTAGACAACCTTATTTCATTGCCCCATGGTCCAGTTCTGATGCTCACATGCCCATTGTAGGAGCTTTTGGCTGTGGACACCGGTTGCCCTCTTTCCATACTGCATCCTGGCTTGCCTTCTTCATATACTGCATCCTTGTATCATCTCTTTTCCAGGTAAGTGATGCACACACACAGAGACGTCCACATGATGTAAAAGAAAATGTGATTCAGCAAACTCAAGAACCTTCTTTCATTGCTCAATTGTCCAGTTCTAATGATCACTTGCCCATTGTAGGATCTTTCGGCTGTGGACATTGGTCAACATGAGCACCCTTATCGGTTTGTGGCTACACAGCCCCTTACACAACAAATTGCGATGCCCATTGTTTCTGCTTTCAACACAGTAACTTTAGGGACAAAATGTTTACTTGCTGCCTATTATATATCACCAACCTTCAGATGCCATTGTAAGGAGATAATCAATGCTGTTCACTTAACCTGTCAGTGGTTGTAAAGCTATGGCTGATTGGTGTATAGACACACCTGTGTTGTTCTGGGAGTGTACTTGATTACGTGTCCCCAGCATTGACACTGAGCCTTCCCCGACAGCTCCTGGTTTCATAGTAATGTTCAGGAGCTGGTAGGATGGGCTACTAATCATGCGATGACTGTGATAGCCAATCACAGTGATCACTAATTTGAGAAGCCTGCCCTATATCTCTTTCTTCTCATAATGTCTTTCAGGAGGAAAAAATATAGTGTATCTTTGTGGAGTCTCTCTAAAAAAGTAAATAAAATCTGTAAAAAAAATTAAATCCCTACTGCTTGGAAACCCTTTAACACTTCTTACATGGGCAGAATAGGTTTATTTAAAATGGTAAGCTTTTCTAAGCTTTTTTACACCATTCAAGTTCTCCCGCAGCTCCTCTAACACTCTGATCTCATGTGTATCTAAATGTACTCGAAGTTCACCTGGGGCAGCAGGAGAGCAGCAATAGGCCTACTTATCCTACAACTCTATAGTAATGGAGACCTCAATTTTCCTAATCTGGAACTGTACAACCTAGCATCTTTAACTATGTGAGGGATTGAATTCACAGCACCTCGTTACCGATGCTGAATTTGATCAAAACATGACACCCCCCCCCCCCCCCCAAAAAAAATTTTTTACTATTACTCATATACATAAAGAACTTCTACCTGCAGAGATGTCTGTGAACCCTCTCTTATACTCAACATGGAATGCATGGCATAAAATATGCATACGCTGCATGATAAATAGCCATGTGTCCCTTTTCCTCACCTTTTGGAACAACCCAGGCCTCCCGGAATCCTCTAGTCATCCCACCTTTAAACAGTGGCACCATGGAGGCCTTTGCTATATCAAATTTTTGGTAGATGTTGGTAACCAGCAATTATCAACTTCTAATGTAGCATTAGAGAAATTCCCTTTATAACAAAACGATATAGGGCGCATCATATGTGCAATATATTATAATGTGAACTATTAAATTATACAGGAAAAAGTGCTATAGTGCATGAACCATAAATGTGCTGCGTATGCAATAAAGTGATTCCAGTGCAACAAATCAAATGTCCTCAAATACTTTGAAGAAACACACAAAATTTTTCTTAGTAGATCCAATCACCACTTAATAAAGTGCACATGCATTCTTATTCGTGCTTCACCCGAAGTGGTATATCAAAGCGCTCACCAGATAGTAGTGGCCACAAAGTGACCCTCAGGCATGAAAAACCATGTATCTTCAAAAGGTATCTTTCCCAGATCCTGGCAGAAAGACTCCAATCACCAGTCAGCTGTGCACGCGTCTTCGGGAAATCCTTCAGGAAATAGGGATTTCCTGAAGACGCGAGCACAGCGTGAAATATATTGAAAGGGGGGCTCGACTTACTGTTACGAGTCCTCCGTTCCTAGATCAGCTGGGACACATGCCGAGATGCTAACCAATAGCTGCAGAACATAAGGTATCGCTCGGTATCTGCTTTCCTTCTCAGCTGCAGCTTAGTTTGCTGGTTTTTGTCCTGTACCTGCACACTTGTTTGGGAGTTTTAGCTTTTGTTGGAATAAAGACGTTTTTACACTATCCAAGTTTTTGTGGCTTTATGGGGAGCCACTTTTTGCAGATTTGGCTGATGTATTGATGCACCGAGGCTCAGATATAGAAGCCATACACAATTTCTGCTGACTGGTGATTGGAGTCTTTTTGCCAGGATCTGGGAAAGACACCTTTTGAAGATACATGTTTTTTCATGCCTGAGGCTCACTTTGTGGCCACTACTATCTGGTGAGCGCTTTGATATACCACTTCGGGTGAAGCATGAATAAGAATGCATATGCACTTTATTAAGTGGTGATTGGATCTACTAAGAAGAATTTTGTGTGTTTTCTTCAAAGTATTTGATGACATTTGAAGAAGATGAAGAAGTAGATGAAGAAGAGAAGACGTTGAAGAGAAGAGCCGGAGCCTCCCCCCATGCCATGGGCCTGAGGAGAAGAAGACAGAAGACGCTGCGGAGGAGATGCTGGACAGAACGCCGGAGGAAGAACCAGAAGAGCCAGAAGAACCAGAAGAAGAAGAATAAGATGAAGGAAGATAGAAGAAAGAAGAAAGAAGAAAGAAGAAGCATTTAAATAAAGGAATTGTCAAAAACTGTCTCTTGTCATTTTTAACATTTTTGACAGTTTTTTAGTGAAATGGTAGGTACCCCCTTACCATTTCACACAGGGGGGGGCCGGGATCTGGGGGTCCCCTTGTTAAAGGGGGCTTCCAGATTCCGATAAGCCCCCCGCCTGCAGACCTCCACAACCACCAGCCAGGGTTGTGGGGATGAGGCCCTTGTCCTCATCAACATGGGGACAAGGTGTTTTGGGGGGCTACCCCAAAGCACCCTCCCAATGTTGAGGGCATGTGGCCTGGTACAGTTCAGGAGGGGGGGCGCTCTCTCGTCCCCCCCTCTTTTCCTGCGGCCTGCCAGGTTGCGTGCTCGGATAAGGGTCTGGTATGGAATTTAGGGGGACCCCCACGTCATTTTAAAAAAAAATTTTGTCTGGGGTTCCCCTTAATATCCATACCAGACCTGAAGGGCCTGGTATGGAATTTAGGGGGACCCCCACGTCATTTTTTTTTTAAATTTTGGTTCGGGGTTCCCCTGTGTGGAATTCCCATGCCGTTTTTATCAATGAACTTCTATGTGTATTGTCGGACCGGCAATGCAATAGCCGCGAGTAGTTTTAAATGTCTTTTTTCCTTCTAAATGTCATTTTGCTGTCAGACTATTCTAAACATGGGAAACATGCGCCCCTTTACAGGCATACTATAGACATCCCCCAGCTACGAAATTTAAAGGGATATTACACTTTTATTGTTTGACTTTAAGCATTATTAAAATTACTGCTCCTGAAAAAACGGCCGTTTTAAAACTTTTTTTTGCATTGATCCATGTCCCCTGGGGCAGGACCCAGGTCCGCAAACACTTTTTATGACAATAACTTGCATATAAGCCTTTAAAATTAGCACTTTTGATTATTCATGTTCGTGTCCCATAGACTTTAACGGTGTTTGCGTGTTCGAACAAACTTTTTTCCTGTTCGCATGTTCTGGTGCGAACCGAACAGGGGGGTGTTCGGCTCATCCCTAGTTGATACCTATACAGATTAGTGACCCACTGAAATGTCACTTAATGGGGATAAAAACAAATGAAAATAGGTCTAGAAGGAACGTCCATACAGAGTTGATAAGTGGGTACACATATCAGTAGTTGTAAGCTCTATGCTTTTCGGGGCCTTATAGCCACTCATCAGGAGCAAAACTGTAGTGATCACCTATGAATAGGGAAGACAACCATATTTAAATAATCTAAGGGGATTATGGAAACAAGTGGGCAAATGTAGAATATGAAAAACCCACTCATATATACATTTAGCCCACAAACTTATACATCTGTGCAATGGTGGTGCAGCCATGAGAATCACAGACGAGCCAAAGATGCCACATCCGAGAGCTGAGGGGGCGTACCAGGGCGACAGCAGCCAACACAAACAACGCCCCAAGTGGGTCAAAGTGTATCAAGTGACACAGGTGTTAGCTAAATGGGGTAGCCCCATATGGGGGACCTCTGTAAAAACAGAGGTCGCCCTGGTACATGATGGTACATTAAAGAGCTAATGGTCTAGGAACAGGCTGGGTGCAGGAGAACAATTGTTTTTCTGAATTTTTTCTAGATGTCAGAGAAATTGCTGACAGGGAAACTATATATACAGTATCTCACAAAAGTGAGTACACCCCTCACATTTTTGTAAATATTTAATTATATCTTTTCATGTGACAACACTGAAGAAATGACATTTTGCTACAATGTAAAGTAGTGAGTGCACAGCTTGTATAACAGTGTAAATTTGCTGTCCCCTCAAAATAACTCAGCACACAGCCATTAATGTCTAAACCGCTGGCAACAAAAGTGAGTACACCCCTAAGTGAAAATGTCCAAATTGGGCCCAATTAGCCATTTTCCATCCCTGGTGTCATGTGACTCATTAGTGTTGCAAGGTCTCAGGTGTGAATGGGCAGCAGGTGTGTTATATTTTGGTGTTATCGCTTTCACTTTCTCATACTGGTTACTGGAAGTTCAACATGGCACATCATGGCAAAGAACTCTCTGAGGATCTGAAAAAAAGAACTGTTGCTCTACATAAAGATGGCCTAGTATATAAGAAGATTGCCAAGACCCTGAAACTGAGCTGCAGCATGGTGGCCAAGACCATACAGCGGTTGAACAGGACAGGTTCCACTCAGAACAGGCCTCACCTTGGTCGCCCAAAGAAGCTGAGTGAACGTGCTCAGTGTCATATCCAGAGGTTGTCTTTGGGAAATAGACGTATGAGCGTTGACAGCATTGCTGCAGAGGTTGAAGGGGTGGGGGGTCAGCCTGTCAGTGCTCAGACCATACGCCGCACACTGCATCAATTTGGTCTGCATGGCTGTCGTCCCAGAAGGAAGCCTCTTCTAAAGATGATGCACAAGAAAGCCTGCAAACAGTTTGCTGAAGACAAACAGACTAAGGACATGGATTACTGGAACCATGTCCTGTGGTCTGATGAGACCAAGATAAACTTATTTGGTTCAGATGGTGTCAAGCATGTGTGGCAGCAACCAGGTGAGGAGTACAAAGACAAGTGTGTCTTGCATACAGTCAAGCGTGGTGGTGGGAGTGTCATGGTCTGGGGCTGCATGAGTGCTGACAGCACTGGGGAACTACAGTTCATTGTGGGAACCATGAATGCCAACATGTACTGTGACATACTGAAGCAGAGCATGATCCCCTCCCTTCAGAGACAGGACAGTATTCCAACATGATAACGACCCCAAACACCTCCAAGACGACTACTGCCTTGCTAAAATAACTTAGGGGTAAAGGTGATGGACTGGCCAAGCATGTCTTCAAACCTAAACCCTATTGAGCATCTGTGGGGCATCTTCAAACGGAAGGTGGAGGAGCGCAAGGTCTCTAATTTCTACCAGCTCCGTGATGTCATCATGGAGGAGTGGAAGAGGACTCCAGTGGCAACCTGTGAAGCTCTGGAGGACTCCATGCCGAAGAGGGTTAAGGCAGTGCTGGAAAATAATGGTGACCACATAAAATATTGACACTTTGGGCCCTATTTGGACATTTTCACTTAGGGATGTACTCACTTTTGTTGCTAGTGGTTTAGACATTAATGGCTGTTTGTTGAGTTATTTTGAGGGAAAAGCAAATTTACAATGTTATACAAGCTGTACACTCACTACTTTACATTGCAGCAAAGTGTAATTTCTTCAGTGTTGTCACATGAAAAGATAGAATAAAATATTTACAAAAACGTGAGGGGTGAGATATATATTCCATATATATGTGTTTAGCTGTTTGCCAAGGTTATTAGCTTCAGCTTTCAATGTGTTAAGGCAGGCCATACATTTTGAATAAGCTGTCAGCTGTCAACACACCAGAGTGCACAAAAAACATACCTTTTTTTTCTGATCTTTTTTGGGCCCAAAATAATAGTTAATAATAATAATAATAATAAATAGTGCCTTCCTTACATCAGAGCTTCCCCCTTACATCAGTGCCCCCTGACATAAGAGTCCTCCCTTCTTACATCAATGTGCTTCCCTTACATCAGAGTACACCCCTTACATCAATCCCCTCCCCCTTACATAAGTGTGTCCGCCCCCTACCTCAGTGTGCCCCCCCTTACATCAATATGCTTCCACCCCCCTTTACATCAATGTGCCCCCCTACCTTACCCAGCATGGTTGTAGCAGCTCAGAGGAGGAGAAAGTGTGAATGGTGAAGTTCTGTCCTTCTGGAACTGGGCAGAGGAGAGGAGAGGCGTGCAGAGTTTTAGAGCCCTCTCTTAGGCAGTACAGTGGTAGTAAATACTTTGAAAGTGATCTTTCAGCTGCAGCTACTCTTGTCATTGTCAGATGCAGCTCAAAGATCAGTTCTGTGCAGTGAGAGATCAGTGATGGCTGGGACTGTCCTACATTCAGTGTAACGAGCAGGTACACCCTTTCTTCCTAGTCCGGCTGTGATCTATTTGATGTGGAGGAGGAAGGATCAGCCGGGCTCTGCTCAACTCCTGGTCCTAGAAAAAGACAAAGCAGTGCCTGTCGGGGGAAGGGCTTACCTGACTCGCTCCTTCCTTATACACACAAACTTTCCTGGAAGGTTTGCTCAGCCAACACAGAGGCGGCAGTCACTTAATGGCAGAACAGTACAGGCAGCAGGAGCAGTGCATTGTCAGGAAAGAGAAGGGGGAGAGAGAACACATACCACACTGCCTATGGGCTCTCTCCTCCTAGCTCCCCCACTACTCCTGTCAGTAACAGCACCCCTTTCAATGTGACGCCCGGGGCACATCACCCCCTGCCCCCCCCCCCTTAGTTTTGGCCCTGTTGCCATCTTTAGGTAATGAAATCACCCGAAATCCCAACCCCTTTGTTTACATTTAGCTCTCAGTTGGGGAATCTCCAGGATGATCCCTGAATGGGGCTGGGGGCAGATTCCCAATGAGCGAAGCTGTCACATTAATGAAGCTTCCTAGCACAGACATGCCCCACTCTGAGTAATGGCATACTTCTGAACATCAGAAGTCTTAATTACTGTTAATACTGTTAGATAAAAAATCCAGGAAAAAATTGGAGTGGGTTCCCCTCCCAGTCCATACCAGGCTCTTAAGGGGAACTCCATGCCAAAAAAAAAAAACAGCCTGGGGCCCCCCAAAATCCATACCAGGCCCTTTGGGACAGCATAGATTTTAAGGGGAACTCCACACTAACATTTTAAAAAAATTGGCATGAGGTCCCCCCCAAAAAGTAAAAAATATTGTTTTTTTTTCAAAATTTACGCTCTTTTTAAAAAATAAAAACCGCAGAAGTGATCAAATACCACTAAAAGAAAGCTCTATTGGGAAAAAAAGGACGTAAATTTTGTTTGGTTGTTTTGTTTGTACCGTGCAATTGTCAGTTAAAGCAACGCAGTGCCGTATCGTAAACAAATGGCCTGGTCATTAAGGGGGCAAATCCTTCCAGTCCTTAAGTGGTTAAGTTATAGACATTTAGTTTTGTCAACAATTACCAGAGAGAAAAAATTACTGTTCTCCGTATTTAAACTTCACAGCTTCTCATTTAGTCAAACCATTTCAGAGATCAGAGAAGTGTTATTAAAACTGAAATCAGTTATTTGAAGGCTGTGAATGTCATACTGTGATTATTATGTACCTGGGGCCGAGGGCAGGGTCCTTAAACAGTTCCTTCTCTTACTGATTAACTTCTGCAGCAACACAGTTATACTTTGTTCAATGTTTGGGACACAAACACTTGTGTATACTATCCCTGACTCCTAATTCTTTTTATCTATTTGTCCTAGCACTTTGTACATCAGACTCTGGACTACAATAATGCCCATTCACAAATAAAAAGTAGTCATACAACAAAGGATATGCTCTTTAAAGCTTGTTAAAAAGGTGAGCAGTAAGTGGGGCCACAAGGGCAATAAGAGGCATATGCCATGGACCCACCAGTCTAGTGAACCCATCAGAAGATCGGAGGATGCTATGTAGGGCTCCCTTTTATCTAAGCACTGCAGCTTGTGTTTCAAGTCAGTAGAGCTGAAGTTTGTTAATAAGAAGAAAAGAGGGAACCTCTCCTCAGATTGAGTACCTGCTATTTATGTAGTTACATAATACTGACTTAGAGACAGGAAAAAACGTATGATGCTTTACTACCAAAGTGGGGCTTCCTGTGCATTTTTAGTTGTACTGGTCTATAGCTCTGCAAACCTTAAAATGCAGAACACACAACAGTTTATTATATTTTATATAGAAGACATACATTATATTGCCAAAAGTATTGGGACACTTGCCTTTACACGCACATGAACTTTAGCGGCATACCGGTCTTAGTCCGTAGGGTTCAATATTGAGTTGGCCCACCTTTTGCAGCTATAACACCTTTAACTCTTCTGGGAAGGCTGTCCACAAGGTTTAGGAGTGTGTCTATGGGAATGTTTGAGCATTCCTTCAGAAGTGCATTTGTGAGGTCAGGCACTGGTGTAGGATGAGAAGGCCTGGCTTGCAGTCTCCGATTTAACACATCCCAAAGGTGTTCTATTGGGTTGAGGTCAGGACTCCGTGCAGGCCAGTCAAGTTCCTCCACCCCATATCTAGTGGTGATATATTGTAGGCACAGATTTTATTTAACATATAATAATATAATCATCATTGGTGGAATGTATCTCTCTATAATGTATATATAATAATATAATCTTAATTGATGGTTTATAACAATATCTAACTTTAAGGAAGACAAGTATATCATAAACTATAACAGAGTGCCTCTCTCCCTGCAGGCCTCTACAGGGATGAGCATTCCATTATGTGCTACAATGGTTAGTTAGTGCAGTATTGCAAATGGAATCCCAGGATAAAGAAGCAATGCCCAGCCATGGGCAGTGTTCAGAAAGGTGGTAAGTCTGGTCGGAGCTCTAAAGTTTTTATCACCACTTTGCAGAGAAGGCTTGGGGAGATGGGAGGAATATGGTAAAGGTTATGGCACCGATCCCATGAACAAATAAAAAAGTAACACTATACCATGAAATTAGAGATATTTTATTTATAACTAGTTGCCTGGCTGTTTTTGGCATACTTGTTCTAGAATTTGGATCAGTTACTCAGAAATTAAAGAAAACATTGGATCAGCATGACAGCCAGGGAACCAAGGTTTTCAAACAGGGAGGTCGTCAATGACAGCCTGCATATTTTCCCAGTACAGATTATCTTTTAGGTATTCCCAAATCTTACTATGTTGGAGTATTGAAAATCAATATATTATAAGATGTGACTAGTTCCTCTTTCTTCTCTATAACATGTTATAGTTGTAGATGGTGGGGAGTGGGAACTGATGCAATCAGGCATTTGTTGTGGTAATCATTTATACTGGCACATGCCTACTTTATGTTTGCAACTGTGCAAGAACTGTAGCTGGATGGGTTTAGAGAACAAATTATTCTGGTTGTCTAGTTTAGGAGATCAACTTATGTCTTTGACATATTTGCTTCCACAAGTACCTGTAACAATGAAATCAGGCATGAACTAGTGATAAAGTAATAGCAGGTACCGCAACATTCTTTTATGTACTAATCTTGTACTAATACAATATTTTTTACTTTCTGCTATAAAACATATCCAATAAAAATATGTATAAAAATCAAATTTTTTCATCAATTTAGGCCAATTTGTATTCTGCTACATATTTTTGGTAAAAAAAATCCCAATTAGTTTATATTGATTGGTTTGCGCAAAAGCGTCTACAAACTATGGGATAGATCTAGGGACTTTTTATTTATTTATTTTTACTAGTAATGGCGGTGATCAGCGATTTTTAGCTGGACTGCAACACTAAGTGACACTTTTTGGGCACCAGTGACACCAATACAGTGATCAGTGCTAAAAAAAATGAACTGACACTGTATAAATGACACTGGCAGGGAAGGGGTCAACATCAGGGGCGATCAAAGGGTTAAATGTGTTCCCTATGTGTGCTTTCTAACTGTGTGGGGATGCTGACACTAGACAAAGAGAGAGATCTGTGTTCCTGATTAGTAGGAATCACAGATCTCTCTCTCTTCCTCTGTGATAGAACAACGGTCTGCCTTGTTTACATAGGCAGACCGCCGCTCTGTCATTCTCCTGAATGATCGTGACTGGCCGGTGGCCATCGCGGCCGCGGGACCTGCTGATTGGCTCCCGCTGTGTCCAATCATATGTTGCGGTCACTTCAATGTACAGGTAGAGAGAGAGAGAGAGATGAAGCCTTACTAAGCTCTGGAGAAACTGCACTTGCAAAGAGCACAGTCTATTTGCCCTTAAGTAAATCAATCCCAAAGCCTTAATGTGCTATTTTTCATATTCCCCCAGAAATGTAGTTTTAATCATGACCATAATACATTAAAAGAAATCGTTTGTACAATGCTATTCTCTGTGTCTAATAATGGATAGCACTACACAATAATATGGTAGGCGCACCTAACGCTAAAGAGGATTTTGGCCAAAAGATGAAAACAAACCAGGGGCAGGCCGCAGCTGTCTTCCTGAGGTATGTAAGCAGCTGAAGTGAAAAATTCTGGTATATATTAGGGTGGGTTAGTGTATTCTTATTACCCTCCCTGGTGGTATGAGTATGTCAGATTTTTGATGCTCAAAGCCTTACATTGTTTCGCATGGAAATTTGGTGTTTTATATTGCAGGCCTGTAATTCTTTGGAATAACTCGCTTAAATCTGTTCAAACAAGAGTCTAGAAGACATCCCGGGTATGATAAAGTTTGAAACACGAAATCATAAATTATAATATAATAAATAATTATAACAAATAATAATAATAATAAAATGTATTCAATAATGTAATCAAATCAAAAACACTGAAATTTTCTCAGCAGAATTGTCGCTGTCGCCACTTTTAGAGTTTGATGACGAATTTCACCATGATTCACTTCCGCAAGTGTTCTAATTTATTATCGCTGTTTTCTTTTTTTTTTCTTTTTTTTTTTTTTTTACCACTTCAGCGAAAGAGACGTTGTTTCAACTTTAAAAAATCAAAAACTGGCCCATCTCTTTTTTTCACATCATTATGCTAATATACAATTTATCTTTACTTATTCAAAAGCTTCTTGATCAGAAAAGAAATAAAAGCAACAAATTCTCCAGCCGAGCGGAAATTATACATAGTATTTGTACAAACTACAGTGGTGTCTGCTGCCATCTCCCTCCCTCCATCCCCCTCAACCCTCCCCCCCCCATCACCCCACCCACCTCCACCTCCCCCTCCCCCCAAATATACACCACCCACACAACCTAAATTCTGTTACACCTCACTAGCTCATTCATACTCCAGCCATAACTTTCATATACTCTTGTATTTCTTTAAATTGCCTCTCCTTCTATACCAGAATTCCTCCTTAATGATCATGTCCTTGACCCCTCTTCTCCATTCTCCTATCGTTGGGGGTTCTTTCGCCTGCCACTTCCGTGCTATAATTTTCCTACCCTGGAACAAACATCTTATAATTGCAGTCTGAGTATCCATCAGCATATCGTTTTTCTCAAATAAACTCAGAAGGCAGGTTCGGGCCTCCATTGCCAGTGAAGATCTAAATACTGCATTAATTTCCTCCACTAGTTTTTCCCAATATCTCTATAACTTGGGGCATCGCCAGAACATGTGTATCAGGTCGCCTCTCCCATCTCCACAACGCTGACAATTCGCATCCTGCCTCTTTCCAAACCTAAATAGTTTTTCTGGTGTATAGTAGAGTCTATAAATCAAATACAGATGGGAAACCCCTTGAGATGGTGACAGAGATACCCTTGGGCCCAGTGCTAGATTAAACTTCCATTGTTCCTCTGTTATTGTGCCGATCTATTCCCCCCATTTAATTCTCCTCTTGGGCTCCACCTCCCCCTCCTGCCCCGCCTTGGTTATACTCCTGTACATTTCTGAAATCAGCCCTCTAGATCCCTTGCTGTTTACCAATTTCCTTAATAAGGGCATTTCACTCCATTCTATCTCTTTGCCCTTAAATTGTGCCTCCAGGGCATGTCTCACCTGCAAGTAGCCAAAAAACAAGTTATTGGGCACTGCAAACTCCTCTCTTATCTCTTGGTACAATTTCATCCTCCCTGCTCTGTACAGCTGCCTCAGACGGTGGATACCCTTCCTATCCCATTCTTCTATTTTCCCCATCACACTGAGCTCCTTCAGATTTTTGTTGTTCCAAAGCGGGGAAAACTCAGAGAACCCCGAATATCCTAGTATGGCCTTTACCATCTTCCAGCTTCTGATCATTAACTGAGTTGTGGGGCAGCTATATCAAAAGGATTCGGCCTCCACTGCCTCCACCTCTGTATCATAACTGATGTTACTCATCCATAAATTATCTCTTCCTGACCTTTCTTCAGACACATTGCTGCCTCTCATAAACTGTATTTGGGCTGCTAAGAAATAGCTCCAGGGGTCCGGCAGCGCCAGGCCTCCCTCCTCCCTCGGCCGCCGCAGCGTCTTCAGACCTATCCTTGCCACACCATTTTTCCAAATTAATTCCCTGAACAGACTATCCAGCCTCCTAAATCAACGCCTTGGAACCCAGACAGGGGAATTATGTAGTATAAATAAAATTTGTGGCATCCATATCATTTTGATAAGATTACATCTACCGGCGACCGAGAGAGGAAGACCACCCCACACCCGACTCTTCTACTTTAATTTTACCAATAATGGTACTACATTGCCTGTTATGTACTGCCCTGGGTCTTTTGTTATATTTACCCCCAAGTATCTCATTTGATTTACAATTTTTATCGAACTCACCTGTCTAGGGAGAGGATTTACCAGGGGATCTCTCGGCAATAGAGCCGATTTATCCCAGTTAATCTTCAAACCCGAGAAATGCCCAAATTCTTTAATTAGCTTCATGGCTGCTAGCAAGGAGGCTTGTGTATCTCCCAGAAATAACAGGATGTCGTCTGCATACATAGCGACTTTCTCCTCTGCACCCCTACTTTTGAAACCCTGGATTTCCTGTGACGTTCTCAGAACGGTTGCCAAAGGCTCCAGTGCGAGGGCGAAGAGCAAGGGCGACAGTGGGCACCCCTGTCTCGTCCCCCTCCCCAACTGGAACCACTCAGAGCACTCACCATTGACTCTGACTCTAGCTCTCGGATTATCATATAATAGCCTCAGCCATTTCACAAAGTTAGGGCCGAATTTAAGCTCTGCCAGTACCTTCCACAGATAATGCCACTCAAGGCTATCAAATGCCTTGACCGCATCTAAAGATAAAATAGCCCTATTGCCTCCCTTCTCTGTAGGTACTTGTATGTTACTATACAATCGCCTAATATTCATACTCACTGATCTATCCGGAATGAAACCGGTTTGATCCGCGTGTATTACTCTAGAAATTATTTTTTTTAACCTATTTGCTAGAACTTTAGCCAGAATCTTGACATCCGTGCATAAAAGTGAGATTGGTCTGTATGAGGCAGCATCTAACGGGTTCTTCCCCTCTTTTAACAAAATTATAATCGTAGCTTCTGTCATAGACATGGGTAATTTACCTTCCAACACGGCCCCATTCAAACCTTCTACTAATTTTGGGAGCAAAACCTCCCCATATTTTTTATACAGTTCTGCAGGCAAACCGTCAGGTCCTGGCACTTTTTGATTCGCCATTTCCTTTACCACTCTCTGTATCTCCACCAGTGTCAACGGGGCTTCCAGGGTATCTCTTTCCTCTCTGGCTAGAGGAACTTTTTTCAGTTTTTCAAAGAACTCCCACATCTCCCCTTCTACATCTAACTGTGGGGCCTTATACAGATCTTCATAATAATCTTTGAACATCTCCACCATACCAGGAGTATGCCTTATAGTGCTCCCGTCCCTATCCCACACCGCCGGTATCGTGGAGGAGGGGCCATTTGCCCTAGCTATTAATGCCAAAGTTCTACCCACCATTTCCCCTTCACCAAAAAAATTCTGTTTCTGAAACATTCTACTCTTTTCCTCTTTCTCCGGGATTAATTTTCTATATTCCTCCTGACCCTCTACCCAAGCCTCATATCTAACTGTGGTAGGCTCCTACAAATATCTAGCTTCTACCTCCCTCACCTTTTCCCTTATTCTTTGTTCCTTGACTTGTGCTTTCTTCTTGACATAGGAGATTTTCTGTATAAGAACCCCTCTAAGGAATGCCTTCAAAGCATCCCAAGTTGTACCTATCGGGGCAGACCCTTGATTCAGATTTATGAACTCTTTCAAGTTGCTAATGATCCCCCCATCGTCCTCAATCACTTCAAGCCAAAAGGGGTTCAATTTCCACTCCCCTCGTCCAGTGTTCCACCCCATTTTCACTGAAAAAACCACTGGAGAATGATCTGAGAGCCCCCTAAGATCATAATCTATCCCTTCCACCATTTTCAGAGCTTCCTCGTTACAGAGCACCAAATCTATCCTGGACAGAGTGGCATGCGTCCTTGAGTGGCATGAATATTGCCTTTCGCCCGGATGCCACCTCCTCCAGACATTCACCCATCCCACTTCCTCACAAAATTGGAGAAGCGGGCCCCTAGATGTCCCTCCAGGAGCCAACCCTGTCGGGAATCTATCTAAACTGTTATCCATAGCCATATTGAAATCCCCCATTACTATGACCGGTACCCCTGGTTTGTCCGCTGTAAAACTTATCAGTTTGTTAAGTATCTCTGTTTTAAATGGTGGAGGAATATATACACCTGCAAGAATACAATCCCGCCCCTCAATATTACAATAGAGAAAAACGTACCGACCATACTTGTCCAGCTTGCTCTGTCTACAGGAGAAAACCAATCTGGTGTTTATCAGCACACTCACTCCTCTCAAATACAAGGTATAGGTTGAGTGGAACTGCTCTTGATAGCCCCCTATTCCTTAGAATGTTAACCGAACCCCTGTCTAAATGACTCTCCTGGAGGCAGAGTATCCTGACATCCCTTATTCTGGCCATAGAAAAAATTGCTTGTTTCTTGCATGCATCTTTCACCTCCTGCACATTCCACGAACATACCTTCACACAATTAAGTATTCCTGACATTGCCCTCGTATCTATTTTTGTGCCTACCATCACCTATTCCTATATCTTAACTCAAAATAATACTCAATTTCCAACACTATTGTGATTAATTTTTGAAAATTTAGTGCTATTACTTTTTGTGTGACTTCAATACTACCCCCTTCACTCCACTCTACCCCCCTATCTCCCTCCCTCCCCCCAAACCACCATTCACACGTCCTCACCCCCACACCCTCCCAACCCCCCAACCCCCCTCCCCCACCGACCCAACCTTGGGCCCTTTCCACCGAGCTTCTAAAGTGACCGTGATTAACCCTTTAAACCTGGGTATACCACCTTCCTCCTCTTGCGTTGCAACCCGAACCTTTATAAGGGGGGGATTACCCCCAGCATACTTAATGTGCAAATACAAAAAATATTTTTATAGCTGTTACCCCCTTAAACCCACACCACTGAACCATATATCCCTACTACACCAACTGAGAGAAGGATGGGAGGGGAAAAAGAAAAGGGGGAGGGGGAGAGAGAGGAGAGGGAGAAGAAAAAAAAAAGAGAGGCAAAGAGCCCCCAAATTCCGATCTTCTACTCCCTCCCCCTTTCTCCCTGGGGCCCTTCACCTGGCCGCAGCCTTCCCTCATACTTTTCCAACCATGAAAACACTTCTGCAGGAGCATTAAAAAATGTCACCTCTCCATTTGCTATTACCCGTAAACGAGCTGGATACAGCAGCGCATAACTGAATCTATGGCGCTGTAAGCTTCGCTTACATTCTACAAACTTCGCTCTCTGTCTCTGCAGCTCAGGAGAAAAATCTGGATACAAAGATATTCTTGCACCATTGTACAGGATATTTTTCATCTCCCTCGCTCTCTGGAGAATAGTCACTTTGTCTCTGAAAAACTAAATTTTAACTATGAGTGGCCTTGGCTGACCCCCTGGATATGGAACCCTCGGGGCGATTCTGTGTGCTCGCTCAATAGCAAACATTTTGGAGAAAGCGTCCTTACCAAACATATCCCTAAACCATCCCTCCATGAATTCTACAGGGTTGGAGGCCCAGGACCCTCACATTCTTCCTGCGTGCTCTGTTCTCATATTCGTCCATTTTCTGGAGGCATGTGTCTAACTGTACCTTTATCTTCTTAACCTCCTGTCTCAGTGGGTTCACATCGTCCTCCACCTGACTGAGCCTCTCTTCTAAAGCGGTGGTACGGGCACATACCTCTTGCATGTCCTTTTTCAATATGACCAAGTCGTCTCTAATTCCTCTAAGTTGGTCTGATAGATCCGACAGCGTGGTCTTGCAGACATTAACTGCTAGGAGGATGTCCTTCAGGGATGGTTCCTGCTCTGGGGCCTCCTTATCCTTTATTACTTCATGGCCCAGGCCACTCAGGCCACTCTCCTTTACCAAATATGTCTGCAATGCTGATTCGGTTACTGTAGGTATACAGATTTCAGCTGGACCTTGGCTTTTCCTCCCCCCAGGGTGATTAATCTGCGCCCCTTGGAGTTGTGCGCCCCCCCCTTGGTTTCTTTTTTTGGTGTACAATTTGGTGTGTGGGCAAATCGCTCCAATTTTGCGGCCACTCCCTGGGCTACTTTCTCTTTGGGACCTCGCAGATTGTGCGCTCCTTCCTGTGCTGCGGCCTCCTCTGACCCTTTTTTTCTGGTCATCTTATCCACCCTCACCCCTTGAGATTTCGGGGGCAAAGGTTTGTACCACTTGTTCAGTCACTGCCAACTTTTTTCCTCCCAAATAAACTAGTGGTTTGCTATTACCCCAAGGGAGAAAACCGCCTCCAGAAACCGACTCCAAAAAGTTCAGAAAGCCCTGAGATGGAAGCGCTAGGCAGTATGTTCACCTTCCACCTTACAGCACCTTCTTCAACCTTTAATATGCCCCTTCCTGTACATCAAAGTAAAGACTCACCGGGAGATGTCACTACAGGAGGGTTCCCCAGATTCACGTTTTTTAGGGATGACACAGACATATTACCTCAGATGTACAGCGCACCGTGTAACTGGGCAGTCTTCCTTCCCCCTGTCATCCAAACCGCTGACCAGTGGCATCCACCTGTGTGCGGGCAGCCAGCGCGAGCACTCTGATGGAGGATACGGTGCGGTTTTTAGACTCCTGTCCTCAGGAAAGCCGCGGCTGCGGCTTCAGCTATATCTTGAGCCAGCAGCTCACTCCTTGTCTCCCCTAACCTCCGGCCGTCATAAACGTGGAGAAAGCCGCTACGGCATCCTGAACATCCAGCATGGGCGGCGGATTATCGCTGTTTTCTAGCTGGTCTAAAACCGCTTTTGATGTAAAGGGGCACTTTTTGGTTGCCATGGACAATCTCAAGATTCCAGGCAGAAAGAACAGTATATATAATAAAAAAGTGTATGCAGGGCACTGGACAAAGCACTAGGGACACAAGGGAGGTGGAATGATTTGATACAATAATGTAATCTGTAAGATTACAGTGTACTGTATGTGTTATGTTTTTTTTCACTTTTTGAAATCCCCACCGACTCTGTCCCCATGCGTCGCAACGCTCGCAGGGAACGGAGCCCAGAACACAGAGCAGGACGCGGCCGCTGAACACAACGGGGAGACATCGCAGGATCCTGGAGACAAGGTAAGTAACTTTCCCTGGATCCTGAGATGCAGTCCTGAGTGTGGCTCGGGGTTACCATATTTGGCACTGAAAATTAAGCCCAAGCCGCACTCGGGAATACCGCCAGGGAGGTTAAGTTTGGCCATACATTATACAATTCTCTTGTACAATCCTTTAGATTTACCAAAACCATATAATATGAGGTTAAACCTAAACACTTTCAATTAGTATACAATCAGGCAGGCCCTTGCACTACATAGTTGAAGATAAAGCTAAAGGAAATTGAATAAGAATATTTTTTATAATGTATGGCCAGCAATGCTCACGTCCTTTAGTACATCATTTGTAATACGATTAGTCTGTGTTGTTATACTACCAGAGGGTTAGCACATACATCTGTTTTTAGAAGTTTTCCAAATCACTCTCTACTACATACTGACAAACAGGCAAGGCACTAGAAACAGGCAACTTTTTACCTTTCATACATGAATTTCAAATGAGTATCTAAAGAAAGACTCAGGGTCTACCCTATTCAGTGTATGTATCTTCTGGGTTAGCGAAGGACTAGAGCTGCTGTGCTGCTGCTGAACACTAAGGCCTGAGTTCACATCTCGCTATTTGGGATTGCAGGCAGAATAGCTGCAATTCTGCCTGTGATCCCAAATCACTTGGCATTCGCAGCACAATATACTGCACGCGTTTGGGTGCCATTAACCTTCAATGGCACCCCAAATGCGATGCGATTCTGGCACGATTGTCTAGTAACAGGAAAATAATTATAAATGTACATCTTTTTGAACTTTTGAGCTTTTGTAAAACATTGTACCTGCGATCAGCAGATCACGGGTGCCATGCAGTACTCCAGGCCTGTCTGTTATCTGTCTGCTCATACGGGCAGGCAGATACACACTGACAGGAAGAGAGGATGAACTACCAAAGCATTCAACAGCTCCATGGTAGTTCATTGAGAACTACAAGCTGACAGCCGCAAAGGCTGTCAGTACTTGTATTTTCCCATTCACTCCCATTCCCACTATGAATAAATGTTGTGGCTGGGTGACCAGGGCCCCACATGGCCACATTATTTTCAAACAGTGACAGCGGATGCCCAGAGAGGGTCCCACTCGCTGTTATTGGGGGGGGGGGAGCCTGCAGCTGCTGGAAACATGTTCCACCCTAGATATGTGGGGAGCATGTAACATGTTCCACAAGGTGAACTAATCCTTTAAGCAAAAGGGCTGCCCTATGCGACGTGCAGAATTGTGTGAAAATCACAATGTCAAAATCTCGTAGTGGGAGCACTTGTTCCCAGGGCCGGATTAACATAGGGGCTGGTGGAGCTGCAGCTCCAGGCCCCTCCCTCAATATAGGCCCATGGCAGTGGCTTATGAATATCTGTGTGCCTTCCTGAAGGAAGAGGAGCCCTCTGTGCACACATGGAGGAGACAAGAGTTAGTCAGTGCAGCCCAGTCTTGTCTCTACCGATGCCTGACTCCTATCACAGGATCTGTTACATTCGCACAGATCCTCCTATCCTCCTCAGTGTCTGGGAGCTGTCTGGGGGAGGGGCGCTGATGTCCTAACCAGCAGGAGCCCGGGAGGAAGGACATCTCCCATGCTGTTGTTGAGATAAGGTTAGTACATTTGTTAGGGAGGTGTTTTATTGTGCTAGGGGAAAGACTGCTGCTTCCCCCCATGTAATGTGCTCTCTTGTGCCCAGTGCCCACCATGTCATGTGCATTGCAGTGCCCTCCATGTAATGTGCTGTGCCCACCATGTCATGTGCATTGCAGTGCCCTCCATGTAATGTTCTGTGCCCACCATGTCATGTCATGTGCATTGCAGTGCCCCCATGTAATGTTCTGTGCCCACCATGTCATGTCATGTGCATTGCAGTGCCCCCATGTAATGTGCTATGCCCACCATGTCATGTCATGTGCATTGTAGTGCCCTCCATGTAATGTGCTGTGCCCACCATGTCATGTCATGTGCATTGCAGTGCCCCCATGTAATGTGCTGTGCCCACCATGTCATGTCATGTGCATTGTAGTGCCCTCCATGTAATGTGCTATGCCCACCATGTCATGTCATGTGCATTGTAGTGCCCTCCATGTAATGTGCTGTGCCCACCATGTCATGTCATGTGCATTGTAGTGCCCTCCATGTAATGTGCTGTGCCCACCATGTCATGTCATGTGCATTGCAGTGCCCCCATGTAATGTGCTATGCCCACCATGTCATGTCATGTGCATTGTAGTGCCCTCCATGTAATGTGCTGTGCCCACCATGTCATGTCATGTGCATTGCAGTGCCCCCATGTAATGTGCTGTGCCCACCATGTCATGTCATGTGCATTGCAGTGCCCCCATGTAATGTGCTGTGCCCACAATGTCATGTGCTGTGCATTGCAGTGCCCCCATGTAATGTGCTGTGCCCACCATGTCATGTTCTGTGCATTGCAGTGCCCCCATGTAATGTGCTGTGCCCACCATGTCATGTCATGTGCATTGCAGTGCCCCCATGTAATGTGCTGTGCCCACAATGTCATGTGCTGTACATTGCAGTGCCCCCATGTAATGTGCTGTGCCCACTTTGTCATGTGCTGTACATTGCAGTGCCCACCATGTAATGTGCTGTGCCCACCATGTCATGTCATGTGCATTGTAGTGCCCTCCATGTAATGTGCTGTGCCCACCATGTCATGTCATGTGCATTGCAGTGCCCCCATGTAATGTGCTATGCCCACCATGTCATGTCATGTGCATTGTAGTGCCCTCCATGTAATGTGCTGTGCCCACCATGTCATGTCATGTGCATTGCAGTGCCCCCATGTAATGTGCTGTGCCCACCATGTCATGTCATGTGCATTGTAGTGCCCTCCATGTAATGTGCTATGCCCACCATGTCATGTCATGTGCATTGTAGTGCCCTCCATGTAATGTGCTGTGCCCACCATGTCATGTCATGTGCATTGCAGTGCCCCCATGTAATGTGCTATGCCCACCATGTCATGTCATGTGCATTGTAGTGCCCTCCATGTAATGTGCTGTGCCCACCATGTCATGTCATGTGCATTGCAGTGCCCCCATGTAATGTGCTGTGCCCACCATGTCATGTCATGTGCATTGCAGTGCCCCCATGTAATGTGCTGTGCCCACAATGTCATGTGCTGTGCATTGCAGTGCCCCCATGTAATGTGCTGTGCCCACCATGTCATGTGCTGTGCATTGCAGTGCCCCCATGTAATGTGCTGTGCCCACCATGTCATGTGCTGTGCATTGCAGTGCCCCCATGTAATGTGCTGTGCCCACCATGTCATGTCATGTGCATTGCAGTGCCCCCATGTAATGTGCTGTGCCCACAATGTCATGTGCTGTACATTGCAGTGCCCCCATGTAATGTGCTGTGCCCACTTTGTCATGTGCTGTACATTGCAGTGCCCACCATGTAATGTGCTGTGCCCACCATGTCATGTGCTGTACATTGCAGTGCCCCCCATGTAATGTTCTGTGCCCACCATGTCATGTCATGTGCATTGCAGTGCCCCCATGTAATGTGCTGTGCCCACCATGTAATGTGTTGTACATTGCAGTGCCCCCATGTAATGTGCTGTGCCCACCATGTAATGTGCTGTACATTGCAGTGCCCCCATGTAATGTGCTGTGCCCAGTATGTCATTTGCTGTGCATTGCAGTGCTCACTATGTAATGTGCTGTACATTGCAGTGCCCACCATGTCATGTGCTGTACATTGCAGTGCCCACCATGTCATGTGCTGTACATTGCAGTGCCCACCATGTCATGTGCTGTACATTGCAGTGCCCACCATGTCATATGCAGTTCCCACCATGTCATGTGCTGTGCCCACCCTGCCATGTGTTGTGCCCAGCATGTAGTGTGTTGTGCCCACTGTGCAATGTGCTGGGCTGTTCAGCAGTGCCCACCATGTCATGTGCAGTTCCTAACATGTAATGTGCAGTTGCATTGCCCACCATGAAATGTGTTGTGCCATTCAGTGCCCACCATGTAATGTGTTGTGCCATTCAGTGCCCACCATGTAATGCGCTGTGCCATGCAGTGCCCACCATGTAATGCGCTGTACCCACCATGTAATGTGCTGTGCCATGCAGTGCCAACCGTGTCATGTGCAGTGCCCACCATGTAAATTACTGTGCAGTGCCCACCCTGTCGTGCTGTGTTGTGCCCACCATGTCATGTGCTGCGCCATGCAGTGCTTACCATGTAATGTGCTGTACATTGTCCACCATGGCATGTGCCGTGCAGTACCCACAATGGAATGCGCTATGCAGGGCTCACCATGTCATGTGCGGTGTCCACCAATTAATGTGCTGTGCTCACAATGTAATGTGCTGTGCTGTGTCATACAGTGCCCACCATATAATGTGGTGTCATGCAGTGCCCACCTTGTCATGTGCAGTAACCACCATATAATATGCTGTGCCCACCTTATAATGTGCTGTGCAGTGCCCACTTGTAACGTGCAGTGCCCACCATGTAATGTGCTCAGCTGTGCCCGCCATGTCATGTGCTGTGCCCACCATATAAGGTCCTGTGCCCACCGTGTGCATGTGCTGTGTTGTGCCCACCATGCAATGTGTTGTGCAGTGCCAACCATGTCATGTGCTGTGCCCACCATATAATGTACTGTGCCTACCTTGTAATGTGCTGTATTGGGCAGTGCCAACAGTGTAATGTGCTGTGCCCGCCATGTAATGTGCTGTGCTTCGCCCACCATTAAATGTTGTATCCATGTATCCACCATGTAATGTGTAGTGCCAACCCATGTAATGTACTGTGCTATACACTCCCCCCCCCCCGTGTAATGTACTATGCCCCCCCTCTCTCTCTTTCACCCTGTTCTCTCTCTCGCCCCCTTCATCCCCCTCTTTCCTACCACCCTCTCTCTCTTTCACCCTCTCTCTATTCCCCTTTTTCTCACCTCCTCTCTCTCGTCCCCCTCTCTCTCACTCAACGCCTTTCTCTCTCTTTTCCCGTCCCTTTCATCCCCTCTTTTTTCAGCCCCCCATCTCGCTATCACCCCCCTCTCTCTCTCTTTAATTTAATTCAACAAAAAAAATTTTTGCGTTTTCATTTTATTTATTATCATAAAAAGGCCCACCAAAATCCTTAGCACCAGGCCCATGTTGCTCTTAATCTGGCCCTGCTTGTTCCTGCTACGTGATGATGTGAACAGAGCCTTAAAGCTGCATGGACCAATGGCCAAATCAGGGAATCCTAGGGCCCAGAAGGCATCTCATGTTAACATATGCAGTTAATATCTGTTTGATTATTACTGAGAAGAATTGACTGCCTGCAAATGATTCTTCTACTAGCAAACATCAAACAAGATGTTGCAACATTCTAAAGGCCTGTACACAGGATCGGACTTTTTGACAACAAACATGCAAATTAGGTGTTTTGAAGCAACATCCGACCGTGTGTACTCTCCATCGGACAAACTTTTTCTGTTTCCATCGGACTTTTGTTGGCTGTGCAAACGCACAAACTTTTCAGCAACAAAAGTCCGATGGAGCAAAGTCCGATCGTGTGTACAGAAAACCATCGGACTTTTGTACAAACTACAGTAGCCGCGAGAATGTTTCCAGCGCGTTCTCGCTGACAGGGTACTGTACGTTTTGCGCTGGCTGCAATAGGAAAAACAAATTTTCCTACTGCGGCGGGGGCGTGAGAGGGAATTCCCCTCTGGGGGAATACCAGGACCTTCGGTCTGGTGTGGATTTTAAGGGGAACCCCCTACGCCGAAAAAACGGCGTGGGGGCCCCCCAAATCCATACCAGACCCTTATCCGAGCACGCAGCCCGGCCGGTCAGAAAAGGAGGTGGTCATCGAATGACATGGCCACGCCCCTTATGACGTCACAGTCCCAGCATACCCCGGGACTGTGACATCATAAGGGGGCGGGGTCACCGCCTATATAAGTCATTGGGAGCGCTCACACAGCATTACAGTGGGAGATAGAGTTGTGTCAACATCAGAAGAAGAGAAGAGGGAAGAAGACGACGCAGAAGTCTGGGCCACCGCTAGCAAAAGAATGGCAGAAGATAGCAGAGGAGCCAGCAGAAGAACCGGACACCGGGAGAAGAGGCCGGAGAGAGCGGCAAAGTCGGAAGAAGACCCCCAAAGTCAGGAGAAGACCCCCAGAGCTGTCTAATAAATTACTATAAAAACCTGTGTAGTATGTTTTTTTTTATTGACACTTTTTTTCCCTAGGTGAATGGGTAGGGGTATGATATACCCCATACTCATTCGCATAGGGTGGGGGGCCGGGATCCGGGTTGCCCCCTTATTAAAGGGGGCTCCCGGATTCCGATAAGCCCGCGCCCGCCGACCCCGACAACCAATGGCCGGGGTTGTCGGGAAGAGGCCCTTGACCTCATCAACATGGGGACAAGGTGCTTTGGGGTGGGGGGGCCACAGGGTGCCGCTCGCTCGTCCCCACCCCCTTTCCTGAGCATCCGGGCTGCGTGCTCGAATTAGGATCTGGTATGGATTTTGGGGGGACCCCCACGCCGTTTTTTTAAGCGTAGGGGTTCCCCTTAAAATCCATACCAGACCTAAGGGCCTGGTATGCCACTGGAGGGGAACCTATGCCGGTTTTTTATTTAAAATTTGGCGTGGAGTCCCACCTCAAGATTCATACCAAACACAGTGCCTGGCATTGGCGGAAATCCAAGTCGGATCCCCGCACCAGTGTGAACCTGGCTCGCAAGGTGTCAATCTCGCCGATAAAAGCGGCGAGATTGACACAATATCAGACAACAATACAGAAGTTGACCAAAGGGTGGTGGTAGAGAGCTGAAAAACCACATGATTTGGTGAAAGTTGGCTGAAAAAGTTCTGCCGTGTGTATGCAATACAAACTTATGGCCAACGCCCTTTGTACAAAAATCCAAGGGAAAGTTTGTACAAAGTCCTATCGTGTGTATGAGACTTAACATATTTTTACAACGCTACAATTAAAATGTTTGTAGTTTTCACAAGGGCATAACTATAGATCATGGGGACTCATAGTAACATTTTGATGAGGTCCTTGTTTTGCCTCTCTTAATGGCACCTGGATGTGTCATCTGTGAAAATACTGACAATGCTCTCATTGATCTGAAGCGCTTACCCCCGCAGGAGCTGCTTGAGATGATGGGTTCTCTGTTCTGTCACAACTCTTTAAACTACACAGAAAATAAGCCACAAACAACTGGATTTTAGATTAAAAAAAGATGTATTATGGCAAGAGTCTTCACACAATGCATAAATCAGTAAACAGACAACCGTACATGTTTAAAGACGCTGAACTAAATTGGGTGCCTACTGACCAATAATATGACAATTAGCTATACTGCTACATGGTTAAGCAAGTTTAACTTGTATTAACAAATTGCATTAACTAATCGAAAAAATATGTCCTCGTGCACACAGTGCATACAGCCCTTTAGTGGGTGGGTGTATGCATTTTTGACAAGGAGTACCCCTGGTTACAAAGTACCTGGTGCCTAATTGTCATTATTAGCTGGCCATCATTGGGGCCCATCTGTAAGGTGGTGCACTTGAAGCTGTCCCTTTAAAAATGTACAATGGATGGCTGAGGGGCTGCTAGGTAAGGAGCAATCTCTTTAGGCTTTAACTGTGGGTAGTAGGGATTAAGCTTGTTAGTATCGCTCACCACTCCTGGTAGGTAATGGATCTGGTCTACTAAGCTTGGCAGTCAGTTGTATCAGAAGGCTCGGTCACCACAATTAGGTCCTCATAATCAAGCTCTCACTGGTTCTGGTTCCGTGGAACAAACATGGCAAAAGGCCCTTCCAGGGCTAGTCTTAGCTCAGCAAGTGACCTTACAGTGGTTCCTCTTGTTCTCTGGAAACACAGAATACCAAAAAGGGCAGCCTGGTCTCCACACAGGTTCTGTTCTGTGAGTTGTACAGACCCCAGCAGCAGGTCTGCACTGGCTAGAGTTGGGCTAGAAGTTACTAAACACAAATCTTACTCTATATCCAATATTTCAGCTGCCTTGTCACTTTTTATATGAGGACACACTCTGAAGCGTTAAAATCCTGTGGAAGATTGCGTTAGGCATATAGGGTTAATTTTCAGTTCCAGTCGAGATGACCCGAAGATCTGAGGGAAATAAATCTGCACTACTAAAGCTAAAAAAATCTCCATACTGCACAGTCTGTAAATGGGGATATGTGACTAGCTACAGATAATGATTCTAAAGATTCCTTCTGTGAGTCTGATATCAGCTGTTTTTGACTGATGTCACAGGAGTACAGGGTCATTGTGAACATCAACCTTTTCAACCCTTAATAATATAGTATTGGATTTGTGTTATCTTCTCATGCACACACATTTTCTATGTTGCCTCAACAGACTTTCTTGTGGGGCCTTTTCCACCTCCAGGTAGAGTTGCTATTGCTACAGTTATGTCACTTTTATTTTATATAATTTCTTTGAGGTCTACTTGGCAGCCTCTTTAAGTAACCAAATCAGGTGATCAACTTAATGTCCACTTCAATAAAAATTGCCATTGTTCAAACATGGTTGTGACTTTTGGTGAAAAAAAAAATTAAACCTAACAATGACTTTCCTATTAATAACACTACCAACAAGTCCTGTTTTACTTGCACTGGCCAGGCGGCAACCCTACCCAGAAAGGCCAGGCTATGCAAATATGCAATTCTCTCTTATGTTAAAAAGATGGTTGTAAATGTTTACTTTTCGACATTTTTATTGAAGTAACAATGTCATGTAAGGCACAATCAATGAACAATAATGTAAACAGAGGTGAAATTGAGCACCAACACAGAGTGTCTTTCCTTCATAAACACAAGACCCTTGAATTAAACAGAGAAATCTCAACATAAGATGTGCTTGGTGAGAATACCAATAAAAATTTCCATACAACGTGAAAAATGCAAGTCATTAACTGTATAGTCAAGAAATATATCTCCGATCAACTAGGGACTGGTTGCGTATTATCCCATTAAGCTGCTTTGACATGTAATATTAGGCATGATTATGTCACAGGGAAAAACAAATATGGCGTAAGGAACAAAGGAGGGGGGGGGGGTACAGGGAAATTGGGAAGGGCGGGAAGGAGGAGGGGGAAGAAGCCAGTAAAGAGGGAACCCCAGTGCATATTTCTACTAATATCATCAGCATAGAACTACATGATCTGTCAAAGCATCTTGCAGTTATCAACAAAAGCCAAACCAGTAAAAATATAAGAGAGAGAGAGAAAAAAAGGGAGTAGATCGAGGAAAGAGAGAGAGAGAGAGAGAGAGAGAAGAAGAAGAAAGAGAAGAAGAAAGAGAGTCAGCCAGAGGTGTTTTAAGGTGTAGATAAATATTGTATCCATGGATCCCATGTCACATCTAATTTCTTAGTAGAATTGTGAAGGATACAGGTAAGTCTATCATTAACCATGATCCAGTTACTCTTAGTCTTCACGTAGTCAAGGGGAACTATCGACTGCTTCCAATATTTAGCAATAGTTATTCTAGCTGCCAAGAACATATATGATATATGAACATATATAATTAGTTTTGTCAATTTTTTGGGGACCTCATCAGGAAACTTTTGAAAAAGCTCTGGTTCCAGGGATCTACGTATATACGTATATATTAACTCCCGTCACAGAATATACCAGATTAAATATTCAAATCCAAAATCTAGTGACTACAGGGCACTGCCCCCAAACATAAAACATTGTACCCATCTGGCCACAACGTCGAAAGCAGGTGGGTGATGTAGACGGATGCATCCTTGCGACACTGTTCAGGACCTAAATACCAACGTAGAAGTGTTTTATAGTTTGCTTTAATTAGTGTTGTATGGTTGTAAATGTTTAAACTATAACTACACTTGTACTAACAAAAGTATATCTCCCATGCCCCATTACATGTCCCAACAGTCTTTGAAAAAAATGCCTATGATAGCTTACTTTTTGTAAAGAGAAATCATTTTTTCCAACTGCCTGCCTGCAGCCTCTGGCTTATGAGTATATCCTGTAGCTCTCGGATCAATATACTTCTTAGGAACAGATTGCTCATTCAGCTTAAAGCAGAAATGTCTGCCATTTCCGAAAAGCTCTCCCCAGTGGTAGTAAAAAATTATTTACAAGGCAAGGCCATCTTCAGTAAAGCTAACCCATCTGATTTTTTCATAGGCTGTGAGAACATGTAATAATGCCCTATAATGTATGGTATGGAAAATAACAAAATCCTTTTTTGCATACCTCCTGTAATTTCTTTCTTTTGCAGACAGGTTGATGTAAGTTTGTATTTTCTCTCCTGTTAATGAGACCAAGCAAAATTACTTGTACAAGTAGCAGAAGGATGAGTCTTTGCAGTGAGATGAATGGATTTAGTTTCAATTCTGCTTGGTTAATCACCTAAAAGATAATCTCTACAGATCTCCCTGCCTGAAAAAAAAACACAACTAGTAATTCACTGACAGCAGATTGTCATACAAATAAGGGAGCCTTTGAGAATTGGTTTGCTTTTTCCTTATTAACAAATGCAAAATATTCCCTAAATGACATCCTAAAAGCAAAGTTTATTTAAATAAACTAAAAAAAAAATAGGCCAGAGGTACATACAACATGTTTGGTTTCAAATTCTGCTTTATGCATTGACATACTTCCTTAGACCTAGTCTGTCCAGACAATATGGTCACCTTCTGACTTGGCACTATCCAGAGACAGCTTAAATACTCAATAAGACACCGAAGTTGAATCCAACACAATGGAACATGGACAAAGTGTCTAGCTAGGACTAAACTAACTAGCACTTAACAAAAGTGGAGAACAGAGGAAGATACCAAAATCACATTGGTAAATAAGTTTTAGTCACCCCAAACCACCACTAGATGTCAGCATATAATGAACAATAATAATCTAATGCCATTCAATACAACACAGAAAAATTACAAGACAGCGGAGCAGAACACTCCCTGCCTGAAATCGTAAATTTTCTCTATAACGCAATACAAGTCCATAAAGGATGACTCTTCCTTGGATGTAAAAAGAGACAAAAGAGGTAGAACCTGAAGAATATACACTAATCTAAAACATCACGTCAGAACTGTAATAATCATGATGTTGGTGTCTTGATATCTGAAACAGTCCTTGAAGCATCAAGCCACTTCTTCATGGCGGTAAAATATGCATAATCCCTGAGAGGTTAAAGTGGAAAAGTCTCTCATTGATATGAAAGGACTTTGGGTGACTCCATCCCCAGGAGGCTCTGCTGTCAACATGTGAAGTAGAGGATATTCCTGTTTGAACACTGGGACTGATGGCTTGGATGAATCTCCATGACTGCTGACTGCTAGAAAGACTGTTGGTGTGTTGCTCGAGCTGTCTACCTGGAAGATAGACATAAAAGTGAATTGCAGCTTGGGCCAATTCTCCTTTGCAGCAATGGGGCTCTTGCTGATACTCTCCATGTGAAGTGACATTACTGCTTTGCAGTTGCCAATTGAAGTTCCATTGATGACTGTACTAGCCTGACAGGGTGATTGTCTTTTTTGAACTACCATAGCACAAGTTTGTGGAGATAAAGGGGGCATCTTGGATTCTCTCAACAATCGTTTTACAAGTGCACACACTGAGTAAACTCTGTTTCTTACTGGAGCTAGCGGCACCAATAACGACCCAACTTAGTAAGTCCTTTGGGCATGAAGACAGTTACCAACATTACCTGTGTACTGCTCTTGCTCTTGTACACTCTTGGGATGTCTCTTTTCAGCAGAATGAATTTGGTGTTATCTTCCAATAGTGGTATGTAGACTTGTCTAGGAACCTTAAAGTCATACGTGTAACATCCATCTTCTGGTGTGGAAATTTTTCCCTCTGTCACTGGGCATTTGATTGCACTTGATGAGCGTAGAAAGATGAATTCCTTTTATGTTTGAGATAATGCCTGGGCCCACCTGCTTGCCTGAGCCCTGTACAGGAGGACCAATGGTCCTCCGTTATCCACGGCCTTGTCCCCCTCCCTCCTCCTCTCACGCAGCACATAGCTCAGATCGATTCTCCTACGGACAGCCTCTATCTGCACACTGTGTAGCTGCCTGCTATGCTACAGTTCTGACCTGTGAAGTTCCCAGATAAAAATGGCTGTGCAGCATAGCAGTTTGCAGACAGAGGCTGTCTGTAAGGGAATTGATCTGAGCTTTGTGCTGTGTGAGAGGAGGAGGTGGGGTGGGGGGGGGGCTTTGCAACCTGTGCTCAATTTGTGTGCAGTACAGGGATATGAGAAGGAGCCCTACGGGCACAGCATCCATGGAGGATGGGGGGGCATAACTGAAATCTGGGAGGCGGGTTGGCACAGCCCTCCCCAACACCTCCCTCTAGATCCAGCCATGTCTATACCATGTATGTATATTTCCACTATGCACAGGAATAGCAGTAATGTCAGTAAGTGTGGCCAGTAGAGGAGGGACAGGAAAAGGGGGTGGATTGCTGAAGTTGTAACCTCCCACGCTAAACTTTCAAACAGCAAATGGACTGTTACAGGGACCTACATGATAGATGACATGCCCCTGCTGGAAAAACAAAAAGAGGGAAGAAAAAAAGTACAGCTGATTCATGATTATGGTAATATTTGTTAATTATTTAGCTTATTCTATACTTCTCCTTTAAGGCATTTTGTTGTATTTCAGAGCAGTGCAGCCAGGGGCGTAACTAGAAATCACAGGGCCCCATAGCAAAATGTTGTATGGGCCCCCCCCCTGCAAACCGCCCCCCCCCCCCTGCAAACCGCCCCCTCCACAAAAAAAAAGAGCTAATACCATTGAACAACAGATTACCGCACCCATGTGGCACAGTACCCAGGCAACAGCTTATATTAATTTTGAACAACTAAGTATGCAGTATACTGTATGCAGCCCCTAAAGGACACACATTGCTGACCTCCAGCCTTCTAACCAATTTCTGTTCTGTTATATAAAATGAAATAGTTCAACTCACCATAATGCAGAATCAGTGGGAGCCCTGAGCGTGTCACTTGCCACCGTCGACTGCCACCAGATGCAACTTGTCACAGAATGTCACTTGTCACATCACCCGCCACACGTTGCGGATTGTCCACTTGCCACGTCGCCTGCCACCAGATGCAGATTGTCACTTGTCACACGTTGCCGATTGTCCACTTGCCACATCCCGGATTGTCACTTGCCACGTCACCTGCCACACATTACTGATTGTCACTTGCCACGTCCCAGATTGTCACTTGCCACACATTCTATTGTCACTTGCCACGTCACCTGCCACACATTACGGATTGTCACTTGCCACTTTCTGGATTGTCACTTGCCACACATTACGGATTTCACTTGCCACGTCGCCTGCCACATGTTATGGATTGTCACTTGCCACGTCACCTGCCACACATTACGGATTGTCACTTGCCACGTCCCGGATTGTCACTTGCCACACATTACGGATTGTCACTTGCCACGTCCCGGATTGTCACTTGCCACACATTATGGATTGTCACTTGCCACGTCGCCTGCCACATGTTACAGATTGTCACTTGCCACGTCACCTGCCACACATTACGGATTGTCACTTGCCACGTCCCGGATTGTCACTTGCCACACATTACGGATTGTCACTTGCCACGTCACCTGCCACACATTACGGATAGTCACTTGCCACGTCACCTGCCACACATTACGGATTGTCACTTGCCATGTCCCGGATTGTCACTTGCCACACATTACGGATTGTCACTTGCTGCCACGTCCCGGATTGTCACTTGCCCCTTCACCTGTCACACATTACGGATTGTCACTTGCTGCCTGTGTCACTTTCATGCTGTGTCCCAGAGTCAGGCAGCAGAGAGATAAGGTCATCTCTCTGCTTCCCGAGGCTGCCTGCACAGTGAGGGGGGAACTGCACTGCAGGGATGCAGGGAGGGCGCCGGGCGGTGAGAGATGATGTCATCTCTATGCACCCCCGGGTGCCAGCTCCCTGATTGGCCAGCCTGCTTACACACGAGCCGAGCCGCCCAGCTGACTCCCCACCTGACAGCCCTCGGAGCCGCGCGCGCTCACCGCGGAGCCGCGGAGCCGCCCGCTCTCACCCGCGGGCCCGCAAAGCCGCCGCTCTCACCCGCGGAGCCGCCCGCTCTCACCCGCGGGCCCACAAAGACGCCCGCTGTCACCCGTGGAGCCGCCCGCTCTCACCCGCAGGCCCGCAAAGCCGCCCGCTGTCACCCACGGAGCCGCCTGTCACCGGTCCGGGGGCCCCCTAACAGCTGCGGGCCCCATAGCGGCCGCGTGTGTTGCTATGGCGGTAGTTCCGCCACTGAGTGCAGCTTTATCTGTGTGCTATCACAGGTAATGCAGAAAGTGGGTGTTTGTGAAGAGCAGGAATCAGTCTATCACAACACAGCAATTCCAACAGCAGAGATAATATTAGAAACAACAGTCCCTGTAATTCCTCATGCAAGCTCAGTACACAATACTCATGCACACACAGCTTTTCAAATTAAAGAAAGATTTGCTTCTAATTAGTGAGAGCAAATACATTAAAATGTTGTAGAAGACTGAGTGGCAAGATATAAGCTATCCAAAATTTCCATCACCCTTAGAGAGGCCAACTACAAAACGTACCTTGTACCAACTAGGGTAGCTAAAATGCACCCTTCTACCTCACCAAATTGTTTCCGACAATGCGGACAGCTGGGGACGATGCTCCATATTTGGTGGCAGTGTCCCCTCGTAACTAGGTTCTGGATTAGGATTTTCAACATAATAAATTCAGTAACGGGGGTAAACATTTGTAGATCTCCAGAAGTCGCTCTTTTCCACAAACTACCTGATGAAACACCCAAAAAATCAGTACAGTTGATTACTTATATATTGCTGGCAGCGAGGATTACAATTGCTAGGCATTGGAAACAGTTGGTAATCCCTCTTGACCAGGTTAAAAGTAAACTCAACTGGATCATGATTTTAGATAAACTCACCTATATACTTTGTAATAACACCAAGAAATTTAATATGGTGTGGGACCCGTGGATCGATTATGTCTCGACTCTGTAGGGAACTCCAGGTTGCCCCTCCCCTTCTTTATCCCCCCCCCTTTATTTTTCTTTCTTTCCTTCCTATCTTCCCTTTTCTTTCTTATTTCCTTCTTCTTCTGGTACTTATATATGTACAATACCGATGATCGCCTATGGGGCCTCACACAGTAGTGAGCCCCGAGATAATCTCGGGGTTCCCTACCAGACGTCCCTGTGATTCTGGGTCTCTGCCATTCACCGTACGTGGTGGAGTTCCGGATCATGGGGGGAAAATATTATTCAGTCCCATTGGTACTTGGATACATATCGCACATTTCACATTCTACTGTAATGGTAGGGGACAGATATGTATAATGACCATACCTTCTGTACTTCTGTATTGCTATGTTGACAATCTGAGAAATCGACTTTGTTTTATTGATGTGTCTGTTCATTTTGAACTCTATTCTTTTTCAATAAAAAATATTGAAATATAAAATTTTGTAGAATGTAATCTGATTCCCAGCTGCTTCTAAATATATCTCAAAGTCTGCAATGCAGTTTGTGCTGAATCTGAGTGCAGATAAGACCATGCGCTCGCAGAGACACGGGACAGTTCTCAGCGTCCATGTTTTTTTGAAGCTCACAGCCATAAACGTATGTGACCTTAAGGCCTCATACAAACAGGGCATCCAAAATAGCCCCTCTGAATGCCGCCAGGTGCGCCGGACTTTAAAACGGACGGACTTGCCCACACACGACCGGACTTTTCCGGCGGGCTAAGTCCGCCCGTCTTTCCGACGGACTTTCGCCGGAGGTACGGCGGACTTTCAGAATGAACGGACTTGCCCACACACGGACAAGTCCGTTTTTTTTGAACGTGACTCATGTGCGACGGGACTAGAAAAGGAAATCAATCTTGCCGCTTTTATCGGCAAGATTGACACCTTGCGAGCCCCGTCGCGGGGCATACCAGGCCCTTAGGTCTGGTATAGATTATAAAGGGGAACCCCCTACGCCGAAAAAAACGGAGTGGGGTTCCCCCAAAGATCCATACCAGACCCCGATCCGAGCATGCAGCCCGGCCGGTCAGGAAAGGGGGTGGGGACGAGCGAGCGCCCCCCCTCCTAAACCGTACCAGGCCGCATGCCCTCAACATGGGGGGGTGCTTTGGGGGAGGGGGGCGCCCTGCGGGGCCCCCCACCCCAAAGCACCTTGTCCCCATGTTGATGAGGACAAGGGCCTCTTCCCGACAACCCTCATCAACATGGGGACAAGGGGCTTTGGGGTGGGGGGCCCCGCAGGGCGCCCCCCTCCCCCAAAGCACCCCCCCATGTTGAGGGCATGCAGCCTGGTACGGTTTAGGAGGGGGGGGGGCGCTCGCTCGTCCCCACCCCCTTTCCTGACCGGCCGGGCTGCGTGCTCGGATTGGGGTCTGGTATGGATTTCAGGGGGGACCCCACGCCGTTTTTTCGGCGTAGGGGGTTCCCCTTCATAATCCATACCAGACCTAAGGGCCTGGTATGCCCCGCGCTCACCGCAATAGGAAAATCTGTTTTTCCTATTGCAGCGAGCGCGAGATGCAATACCCTGCCCTCGCGTCGTATCTGGTCTGTCGGACCAGCATACACACGAGCGGGCTTTCCGTCAGACCAGCACACAGACGAGCGGACTTTCCGCCCGAAACTGAGTCCGGCGGATAAATTTAAATCAGGTTTCAAATCTTGGTCCGGCGGACTTTGGGGAAAAAGTCAGCCGGAAAAGTCCGCTGGCGCCTACACACGGGCGGATTGTCCGGCACACTCTGGTCCGCCGGACCAAGTCCGCCGGAAAGTCCGACCGTGTGTACGCGGCATATACGTTTCTCTTGTAATACATCTGTGCACTCCTATGTGTGCATGGACACATAGGGTTACATAAAGGTGCTTTTATAGGCTGAAAAAAAAATGCTCAACCTTTGTATAAGGGTAAAAAAGGGGGTTGTGGGGTGTCTTTCTTGTTTTTTTTTTTTTTTTTGGGCATACTGCACTTTACTCGTGGATCTTGTTTTTTTGTCACCACTTAAGAAACCCTTGGAAATATTATTTTGCACCAGATTACAACATGGAGACCCCTATCCCTCTGGGACTGTGTCGGTGTGCACCTTAGTTCCATGGATCTGCAATACAGAACCTCCCAGCAGCCCCCATTTTCTAGTACCGCATGTTTGAACTTGGAGCCGTTTTATACGTGTCATGCATCTGCTCCTGAAACGCGAATCCATGAAACCCGTCAATCTTTTTGAATGCAGCTATGTTTTACAACCATGTTTTGTTATATTTTCTATTTTTAGATACTACTATGATATTTTTTGCCATAATAACAAATATATGACATAGAGTACAAATCGACTCATAACACCACATGTCGCACAGTATCACGATGACATCTGTGTATGCATATACATGAAATGCAATATGTCTTATGTTATCTGTGTATATATATGCATTTATCAAATATCCATGTGTGTTTCAATTGCAATGTGCTATTTTATTTGCTTCCATACTAAAATAAATACTGTATGTAATTTTTTTTTACCATTTCTCTAGTCACGTCACATGCCTCATATGAAGTTCCAAACCTCTCTTTCTGTAATGTTTGTATAAGGAGTCTATGTATAAAAAGTTCACCATGTGGATGTCTTCACCATTTGCATAAGCACTAAGAACTATCACTGCCTTTTTTGTATTATGATGCTGTATTTTTCTGAAACAACTCATTCCAAAAAATACCATATTATGGCCCGTAGATGAAGCTGACGATCATAGGAGATAATCATAATACAAACAATGCAGTGATCATTCATTGTGTCTTTGTGAATGCTAAAGACATCTACATAGCAATTGTTTTTATACATAGACCACTAAGTGTTCATCCCCTTTGCAGGAAAACCCCTTAATGACCTTTGCAAAATAGTTGTATTCAGAACTAACATAGCAGGAAGAATGGAGTCCTGTCTTTTGGTTTTAGAATAAATGTTTCTTGGTCCTGAAAGGACCCAGATTTAATTAGAGAGCAAACAGTATGTAAATAAAGAGCATCATAAAGACCCTCCACTAAAAAAAAAGACTGAGGTAAAGTTCTGACAGAGCAACAACCAGGGCTAGATTAAGAAGAATATGGCACAGCTGTGTCTTTGATAAAGATATCTGCCAAACGCAATAACTAGTTAAGAGGGGCATTAGTTAGAGGTTCAACCAATAGGCCAGTGGTAACTCTAAAGGAGCTGCACAGATTTATTGACATGTCACAAGATAACTGACTGAGCCAAAGTTTTTCCAAAATATTGGAAGGTCTCTACAACTGGTAGCTAATGTTTTCATTTTCTGCATTGAAAAGTAGCACTTCTTTTACTGTGCATGTACTGCACAGTAGCACCATTCAAAGGGTGCTGTAGACACTGAGAACTCTTGATTCAATTAAATTTGAACCCCATGAATTCAGGCACTTTCTAAAATGTACTGGCATACTATGACTGAGGTCCAACAAAGTGCATGCCACCCTGTGGACCTATCTATTTTACTTACAGCTGACAGATTTACAGGGAGTAGAGCAATCACTACACTCCTGGGGCTCTGACAGGCTGTTCATTCACAGAAGTCTTTGTATTTTGTGAATGAGTTCACATAATACAAAGCGCTCTGTAATTGGGCAAGAAAAGGGGAGGGGCAGGCACAGTGGCTGCATGTGACTCTAAAGCTGCAGTAGCTGAAAGATGAAGGTCCAGCACTGGAGGACCGGAAGTATAGCGATAGCTACTGTATGTTTCCAGAGCTCAGTAAAAATATAAATTGTAAATAAAAGTGATACATCCATGAGGGGGCATGTACATTGTTGGACTTAACCCCTAGTAATCTAGCACATTGTACATAGTAGCTGAATTCCTGAAGTTGAATACCGTCTTGCATTGTATTTGACAGTTTTCATGATTTTGATTTGTAGCTGTTAAGTGAATGTGTAATTCGGCTTTTTAAATAGCTTTACAACCATTCTTACCTCTGTGACTTCCCCACCCTCTCGAAATAAACCGTCCACTTTTGTACTTTTTTTTTTATAAATTAAAGTTTTTATTGAAGTTTTGCATCAATGTTACCGCATACACAATCTTTCACATAGTCTTCATTTATGTGTCTCTCTATTTCTGAATAAATCTACCACAATCTACATTATCATAGAGAGGCCGCATGTACATTTATAGTCTTGAAACATCTCCTCCACCATAAACCCAACCCCCAGCCACTTAGGGAATAAGAAAAAAGAAAAACAGATAATTCTCTCTCCTCTCTCTCCCATCATCTCCACCCAGGCCCCCATGCCACAATAAACTTATTTACAATGTTACCCACTTCCAACAACTCCCTCATCATTTGAGGATGCACAGAAAGATTTCCATGAGGATCATACTGCAAGAAAGTACTTTTGTACTTCTTATCTGGTTAATTGTATAAATGTTTTCTTTATCATTCCAGAGATTGTTGGCTTTGCAAATGATTTATCCTAACATCTTGCTAAAATGTATATATTAGTATGGCTAAAACTGAGTCGGGAGACAACGACCAGTTAAAAAAAAAACGTCCAACATTTGGCCCGTGCGTCTATCTGACACCCGGATATCCCGGTCTATCTGACATAGTGGAAAACCAGCAGCCAACTGACTCCCGATTAGCGCTCAATGGCAGAGAACGCTAATTGTAGTGTTTCGGTGCGGGGGGGGGCATCCCCCTGTCAGAACACAACAGCTCAGCGGGGGGAGATCGCTGAACTAACCTTGCATGGTTAGTACAGCAGTTCTGACCGGAGCTGGCAGTTTTTTTCATTCAAAGGCTTTAGACTAAAAGGTAGGGGATAGACCCCTGAAAGTTTGTCCTGAAATATTAACTGTTAGTGCAAAGAAAGACAGTATCTTGGACAATATTCAACTTTTATGCCTCTTACACAGAATCGGACTTTCCAACAACAAAAATGTGTAATTTTGTTCGGAGGGTGTTGGCTCAAACTTGTCTTGCATACACACGGTCACACAAATGTTGGCCAACAATTAGGAACGTAGTGACGTACTAGACGTACTATGTGGTTTTTCAGCTCTTTAGTGCCATCCTTTGGGCTCCTTCTGCTAATTTCGTGTTAGTAGAAGTTTGGTGAGTGTTGATTTTTGCTTTTCAGTTTGTTTCTGAACGGCCGTTCGTCAACCAGCCATGTTGCGGAATCGGAGGAAATAACGTGTTATTTATTATTGGCCTTGGAGTTATTGCTTTGACATTATTTTTTGGTTGAATAATAATGATTTGATTTGGTATATTTTCTATATTTTTGGATGCATAGAATGCACGTTTTGGTTAAGTTCTATTGGCAGATAGGATGCCTAATTTTACTAGTTTTATTTTTTTAATGCACAATAAAAAAATTGTGGAGAATAATACTTGTATGTGTTTTACTTCAAATGACAGTTTGGGAGTAGGCAGTTACATTTTGAAAAATACAATGTAAAATTGACAAGGGGCACCAACATAGTTGTATATTTGTTCTTAAAAACTAGAGGATAATGGTGTTGTGGTAACTTGCACAAATAAAAAAAAACAAAAACAAAATAATATTATTCTTGATATCACTAGAAAAAAAAAGCCTTTGAAAATTTGTTTGCAATAACTCCATCAGTATCACCAGCAAAGCAGTTTCATTATTATCCCATTAAAGAAGAAGAGAATGTGTGCTGCATTTGGAGATTTCATAATTTGCCACGTCACGAATGTTAATTCACCATCTAAACCCAAGAACAGAAATGTTCTCAATTGCAGTTAACTAGCCCTCATTAATTTTCTCTTTCTGGGATGAGTACATTTTCTGCAAATACAAAGAAATTTACATTGACCTTACAAGAAATCCTTGTAACTACCTATGTACTGAGCTAAAATCCATAAATGTTATTACAGCAGATTTCACCCCTATGTTATGGAGATAAGGACAAGATGAGGTGTATTTAGTACAATTCAGTACAACAGGCTAAAGCGACAACACTGCTTTTCTATAGGTGCATTGCAGTGAATGGGCGTCGTCACCCTGGTGTAGGAAGTGTGTTATTTGCTGTATCTTCAGTTACAATAAAGGAAAAAAGCCTGGAAAAAAAACAGTGCAGCCACCTATCTAAGGAGTAGTAAGCAGCAATATAGCAGCAATATATTAAGGATAAGGAAACATTTTAGATTTTCAGCATCATTGCAAGTTTTATTGCTGCTTTATTTCTGTTCAGCTATGAGGATACTCTGATTATTTATTAGGTAGTAAATATCATAGATACAATCATTTCTGTTCAAGTATCTCTTAACTTCAAGGACAGTATTTTCCTTGAGGGCATACAATATTCAAATTCAAGGCACTCTATGCCCTCTATGCTTTGCTCACCAGTGGAGTCTATTCTTTATAGTTTAAGAGTGCTAAGAGATTTTTCACATGCCATTAATATTTCAATACCCTGTATTTCAGTGAAGTAAAAAGCACAAGACCCTAAAAAAACATAAAATATAAATCAAAGGAAGCTGTACTGAAAGAATATTCTTAAGGATTTTTCGTTTCAGAGTATTAGGGGAGCTGACAAGAGCAGAAAAGTAACTGAAGAGAACCACTATTTATGGGAAAAAAAATTACTTTAGCATGTATGGTATTTTCACACAGTATGTTATTTACAACTTTCCCATGGGGTGTTGGTAAAAAATTAATGATCCTGAAAAAATGTACATGAAGGCATTTTGTTGCATTTTATATGAAAGACTACACTATGCATTAATAATGCATTAGGCTGCTGGCATTACTGTGTCTGTCTTTGTTAAAAGGGTTTAGATCACCTTTGTTTAAAATGCTTAAATTTTTGCACTTTTACCTGTAATCCAGCAATGAAATTGAGAAAATGCTTTGCCGTTTACATTTAAGAAAAGAGAACAGTGCAAGTAAGAGTCAAGCTGTAATGAAACCATATTATGGTTAAAGAGTGTACTTGAAAATGAAGCTTTGAAACCATATTATGGTCAAAGAGTGGAATTGAAAATTAAGCTTTGAAATGCATAGCACAGCCTGATGCCCCGTACACACGGTCGGACTTTGTTCGGACATTCCGACAACAAAATCCTAGGATTTTTTCCGACGGATGTTGGCTCAAACTTGTCTTGCATACACACGGTCACACAAAGTTGTCGGAAAATCCGATCGTTCTAAACGCGGTGACGTAAAACACGTACATCGGGACTATAAACGGGGCAGTGGCCAATAGCTTTCATCTCTTTATTTATTCTGTGCGGCTTCAGAGCCGGGAATGTTTTGGCTGCTTATGATAGGCCTGTACAGGGGATAACTCCCTGACAGGCTTGCTCAGGTTGGTTCAAACTTGGACCCAAACACGCCTGAGCTCATCCCTACTCCTAGGTCTCGGTCACCTCTCACTGGTTCCTACTGCTGATCTTCACCAATTACAGAATGCAGTACTGACATGGAGGTTGGCAGGAGGATGCAGTGAGAGCTGCAAGGGACACACTCCTGGAAGTGCAGCCTTTAGCAGATTATTTCTTATAACGGGAGCCGCATTCAGCCACCTTTGGCTGTGGCCTGTTTAAAACAAATTCTTTAACAACATCATCAGTTTAGAAAAAATGAAATTAACTTTAATAAGTCATCTTGGGGCTTCAATTGGTGATTTTTTTTCCTCGGCTAAGATGATGCCATCAGTCTGCAACATTACACGTTTGTAGTAAGTTTAAATGTAAAAGCTGCAGTAGTATTATTTTTGTTTTTTTTTAAATGTAATGAAATAATGATCTGATGACATCATCATTACTCAGAAATATTAAAGTGTTACTAAACCTACAACAGTAAAATCAGTCTGTATATGCAGTAAAGCATGCTTGTTATACTCACTGTGGAACCTAAGGGGTTAATCCTCTGCACAGTCACAGGACAGCTCAGTGCAGTATGAAAACTCCTCCTACAAGCTTCACCAGGAACTGATAGAAATCACAAGACCGCTATATACTGCTGATGAGAAAAGGTATTTAGCTGTTTATATTTACTAAAATAATTGCATTTCCATGTTCTATGTACTGTGGGAGACCAGATATAGTGAATGTGGGGTCTTGGGTTTGGTAACACTTTAACTATAAGAATGTGCATTCCTGTAATTGCTTTATTTACACAACCTAAATATGAATTAAACATATTTGATCATTTGGTATAATGAGTACCAATAAACAAATCTGCCCAGGTTTGATTTGAACAGAGTTTAGTAAATCCTGTTTGAGGTAATAAACCCCTCACTTAAAGTGTTACTAAACCCACAACAGTAAAATCAGTCTGTATATGCAGTAAAGCATGCTTGTTATACTCACTATGGAACCTAAGGGGTTAATCCTCCGTATTGTGTAAAAAGGCTGTTTGATCCTCCTACAAGCTTTAACCAGACACTGATAGAAGCCAAAAGACTGCTGTAGCAGTTTATATTTACTAAAATAATTGCATAATTAAATTGTATTTTATATTGACAAATCTTGTTATTAAAGTGTGGCCTTTTTTAGGGATAATAGGCAAGCTAGTAAAAGGGGTATGGAAAGCTGGGTACTTCCATGAGAAACATGTAACAGTATCAAATACCTACTGTGGGAGGTGGTCCTTTTCATGCAGCTTTGAGTGCATTTTGGAAAAAAACATTTTTTAACCAGTCTTAATGGCCAACAAAAGTCACCAAAGTCTGCATGTGTGTACATGGCAGACACTGTCCCTCCCCTTTCTGTAGCTATACACTGTTCAGTAGCATGATTCAGAGATACAGAGTAACATTACTGTTACTTTGAATTTACTCTACTTCATTCATCTGCAGATCAAAATAAATAAACAACACAATGTGTTCCTTTTTAACCCTAATGAATTCATGCCACTTTTTAGCTACTATTATTTTTTTTATTTCTACTTTTTTTAACCAAAATATTTTCATTTTAACTTTCCTAATCCTTCATTCCCTAAGACAATTCGGTGGTCGCAGGCATTCTGACGTCATCAAGTAAAATGCAGCCCTGAGGATGCCAAGGGGGAACACACAAGCCAGAGTGTCAGGAAGAAGAGTTGAGCACTGGCTGCTGGGGGAATAAGGGATAAGGTAAGTAAAAGTCATTTTATTGTACCCTAGGTATTAACAAGCACTTAATGCTTGCAGTGCAAGGGCAGCCCCACTGCAAGGATTTTTTCCCCCATCTGAATAATGACAATATTATCGACAAATAAACAGGCCTTTAGCAGAAATGTATTACTCTGGTCTATTAGGGTTATACAGATTCAAGAGCTGAAGTGGTTGAATTACAGGTTTGGAGGATGCTGTAAAGTTATACGTGGTATTATGAACAGTATGCTTTTCAGCCTCCATGATACTTTTGCAACACTTATCTGGCTGTGAAAATCATATTTTTCTTTTACAATTAACTTGTCTTTCATACAGCAGCAGCAACTCAGTCTGATTTATTTCAGTTTTTAGATCATTTTAACTGTGACACATGCTTTTTATTCAAGCAGTAAAAAGTCTCCTTTGACTGGCGCATACAAATTGACCAGTTTGCCTAAGCTATCCCTCTTTTTGCTGATGCTCAACTATCCTGTCATTGGCCAACTTCTATCAAACTCTAATTAAGAATTGAGAGACTGCAAATTCAGTGTGAAATGTGGTCAGTGACAGGAGAGTTTTAATGAGTAAGAAAGCCCATAATATATTTTTTTATGCAGCAATAAAGAAGCAACAAGGATATTTGGAATTGCCGGCTCTATTCTTTGTATTAAAGCCCATAATATACATGAGACACAAGGCCCAGACAGGTTAAAAAAATTTGCTAGGACAGCAAAGTTTGAGCCAACGGGATTTGCTGCTAAGCTGTTCATTCCCTGGCAGGATCAAATAGCTTAGTCTAGTAAAACATTGCTTAGTGTTAAGCATACAGCCAAAGATTTGTAAATCAAAGCGAGAAAGAAGGGAAGAGGTTCCATACGACACAGAAATGCCAGAATCGAAAACAGGGAGTTTTTTTATGAAGCCTTAAAAAAGATAGGGATGAAGTTTGTTGATGTGTAACACTTACCAGCCAATAATATTAAAGACACATGAGGACCACTTGGTTGCTACCAGTTGGGATTCACAAACTAGTTGCTTAGTCTGTTTATTGGACTATAACAAGACAAAGCAAAAGCAAACATTATGAGTAACTATTAACTTCACTGCCAATGATGTTTAGAAATGGCCGGTTGGTCATCCAGCCCAGCACTTACCCAATCTAGTTAGCGGGTGGGCAGTGGATCCTGTGTTGGCGGGTGGCAGGCGTCTCCTCCCTCCTCCTCCCAGGCATCCAATAGGTTCACCTGTCCTTTCAGCCAATTGGGTGATGGGTCTCAAGACCCGCTTCCTGATTGGCCGGGAGGAGGATCAGTGTGGCAATAGCGAATATTAATTCGCTATTGTCACACAACTGGGTGGGCTCGGAGAGCAGTGCTCTGCGCCCGGATTCCACCCTTTTCTGAAGCTTATTAGAGCCTCTGGCTCTAATCACGTGCTTAAAAAAAACCACCCCCAATTGGAATCCATGGTCTGACGTCCTGTATGTAGATCAGGGGGTGGTCATATAGATGGGGGGGCGGTGGCCGTGCACCCCTAATGGACGGGCCACCACTAAATCCCACACTGAGAGGATATCCACTGGTTAAAAGGTATTCTGAATGTAAAGTATATTAAAGTTGTAGTTTTACACAATACATGAAACGGTCTGTAATGTGATGAAGCCTTTTATTTATTTATTTTGTATTTATATTAGCATATAATAGAAGCGTTCAACGTGTATTTCTAGTTATAGATAAATTGTACTTCCCATGGATGGCAGCTAATTTTAATTTCACTTTAGCTTAATCTGAAGCTGTTATATTGCAAAGCTTTTCTCCTGGGCAGGCAGTAATTTCAAGCCTCTTCCATTCTGCCAGTCTGATTTAGTCCAGTAATTTGCTGAACAGCATTAGTCATTATATTTCACAGGATAAAGTTAGATTTGCATGGTGAACAGAAAGTGATTTAACTCCACCACGTCCTTATAAAAATGTATAGAAAATATAAGGTTTTTGGATGATGGACTTTTTAGGCATAACACATTCTTATAAAAAATTAATATTTATTACAAATTTTAAAATCAAAACAATTACACAGATTTCTCATATAATTAATTCACAGAAAATAGCCTATGAGCATGAATAGCACACAACCTATGTACAATATAGTCAAACCCCGGAGGAGCAGACCGATCACTCTTGAAATTTATAGAGCTTGACGAGGTAGCATGTCATAAAGTGCTCTACTCTGCTTTACATGTTGCGCATAACGAAACGCTTCTTCAGGAGCTATGGTGAATTATTCAATCATAGGTAAAACATTTAGAAAGTGGTCTTTAAGGTAAAAGATGGTGCCCAGGATTCCCTACACTGAGCAAGCCAGTATTTTAATAGCAGCCCTGGGCACCATCTTTTACCTTAAAGACCACTTTCTAAATGGTGGTATCCTAATGGTATACTTTCTGAATTTATACATGGAGGGTTATGTCTATGCATCTTGTGTATTTCTATGTTTTTCTGCTTATTGTAATTGTGAAAACTTTCTATTAATAAAGTATGCAACAAAAATTTATAAAAAACAAACAGCAACATGGAAAATGCTCAGGCAAGTGTGATGTGTGAGCATTACAGAGCTGTGAACACGAATGGAGGGCTGTATCATGAGCAGTCCTTTGTATGTTCACAATGCTTTCAGCAGTTTCCAGAGGAACTCTTTTATGAGTATGAGGGGAGAAAGTACTAGGAATATGATTTCCAAATGCTCTTAGCCCCTTGCTGCCATCAGTGTGGTGAATTTATCATTGACTGTGTAATTAAGCAATGAATAACAGCTGGAACCCTGAATGCTTCTGTTGTGACATCTGTCAGCAAGTCCTGGCAGACATTGGATTTGTGAAAAATGCAGGTAGACACCTGTAATGTCCATGTCACAATTGAGAGAAGGCCAGGGGACTGAGAAAGTACATTTGGCAAAAGTGTCATGCAATTATTGATGAGCAGCTTCTAATGAATGATTCATATCACACAGACTAGTTTACATGTACCAACTGTGGTAAGAAGCTCACAGCTGAAAGAAAAGCTCTACTGCCTACCTTGCCATGACAAAATGAGTGTGCCCATCTGTGGAGCATGCAGGAGACCAATTAAGGGTAGGTAGTTATTTGCCATTTTAAAGCAATGGCATGTGGAGCATTTTGTTTGTGCAAAGTGTGAAAAGCCATCGTCATTATGAGAGAAAGGGGCTGGCTTACTGGGAAACTCACTAAAATCAGCTTTTTGGAAATGTTTGCTTTCATTGCAAGTGCGTGATTGAAGGAGATGTTGTTTCTGCATTGAATAAGGCATGTGAAATTTGACATGAAGCCTTTCTGAAAGAAATGCAATGAGAAGTCTCCTCTGGAGTTAAAGAAAAAGCTTAAGAAGTTCTCGGAAACCTTGGAAAGAAAATAAGTACATCGTTACCATGTGCATCCGAACACAGGAGCAGCATATGATGTGGAGGTTAGAGGAGAATTGGTCACGCATCTTAGTTAAATTTGGCCTTCTCTTCCTTTATATGGAGAGATAAAAGGCCTAGGATTTAGGATTGCCTTGAAGAGATCACAAATGCCTAAACATTGATTAGGTATTATTCTTCTTCGGAATCTTTGAGATTTTGATTCTCATATAGTACAACTATGCTCTAGTTTGGGTCTTTTGCATATTTTGTTTAGGGTCTCTCCTTATATATATTAAAAATAGTTTGATTCATGTGGGATACTTTGATAGTGTAGAGAAATGTGGGAAAGTTACTAAAGATACCAGGCTTTTTGATGCCACTTATGCCATTGACTTCTTCACCAGTCTGTTCTTTGGGGAGTCAAACTCAAGTTTTTCATCATTGGAAATAAGTGGGAATACTGAATCTATGGGATGTTTTACATCCTGCAGTTTTTCTGTTACCATTCCCCACATTGCATCAGAAGTATGATAGTTCGGAGTTACGTTTTTTACAATATGCACAACTTAAGAGTTTTCCTAATTCTGTTTTGGGAAACCCATTTTCATTAAAATTCCTCTTGAACTTAGTGCTTATTGGGTAAGCCATCTGCGAAGCATGGATCATCTTGGTTTTATCACTTTTCAAAAGATGGGAAGGGCTTGCATCAAATTCATATTTATAGGTAAATGGGTAGGGTTCTTGAGTATACGCCCCAAGGAAGCTTGGTCTCAGAGGTAATGTGATTGGAATGATACTTCTAAAGTTAAAATAAGAGAAAGCCGGAGAGAGATCTAATTTAAAATCTTTCATAGAGCACACTAGGCATTTAATTTTATCCATAAGTCACCCTTCTCAGAGTGTTTTTCTTCTTGTCCACAATGTCATGTGGACAGACCCAACTTGATACACTATGGTGGCAGTGCCCAATAAAAGAGAAACTCTGGCAAAACATTATACAGTTTATGAATACTATATCATGAACCACCAGGTTGTAAATAGGGAAACATGCTTTAAGAATTTTGTTGATACTTGGTCTTGTTATTTGGTGATGGAGTTGCCCACTAATCATCCTAGGGAGTTAATGACCACTTTTCAATACGCTACATGGTAGACTATGGAAAAATTAAATAGTACTTTGGGAAAATTGAAGTAATTTATTTTTTACAGTATTCCTAAATTAGCTTGGTGAGCTTTATATATTTTTTTTATTCTTTTTTTTTCTTTACCCTAAGTGTGAAATAAGTGTGAAGTAAGCTTATTGGGATTAGAATCAGAAATACAGCTGTGTTGTGTGTGTTGTGTTTATTGTTAACTGTTATAGTTGTTTGTTTATATGTTAGATGAAATGGCTAACAAAATTATATTGTAATATTTTCTCTGTGTTTGTTATGAAGCTATAACTGAAAATAAAATAAATATGCATATGCTAAAAAAAAATAATATAGCAAACCTTCCCTTTTTCAAGTTCAAGTACACTTTAGTTCAGGTGTCTGTACCTACAGCTGTGTATTTAAAATATTCGATTAGAAGGCCTGGCACTTCAATACATAAGGCTAAGTGTAATTTTCATGGAGGTTGTGAAACATTGGAACAACTTTTGTCACAACTATAGGTGTAGAGGGAATAGGAAAATAAAATGTAGTCTACATTCAATTTGTGGACTTGTAAAGACATATGGTAAGTGGTGCAAGTACTGGCATCTATTAATTTATAACTACAAGATCCAGCCACTGACCCATTGTGCCAGGCCTCTGCCATTGATGCACACACCATCTCAAACCAGTGCTACTGAGAGTGAATCCTGATTCTCCAGCCTCCCAGCTTGGCACCAGATCATAGCAATGAAATATTAACTTTTGTTTTACAAATAACTATATAAACCAAAGTTGCTTAATTAAACTTAGGCTATGCTCTGAATAGGAACATCTAATGATGCCGACATAAGAATCTTAGTACTGAATTGAAAACAAATGAGTGAAAATTATTAACAGCATAAACTACTTATTAAATGTATGCTTTGAGCTTCAGTGGTCACTAATTGATCATTAAAACTAAGAATAACAACAGGGATGTAAAATTTATGTTTTGTTTATTGTGTCTCAGATTTCTTGAATTTTTTCTTCATTCCCTCTGGCTCAAACTGTAAACAAACCCATTTAACTGTGGTAAAATAACTAACCCAAATATTTTAATGTGAGTATTTATAATATTTCAGTTAATTTGAATATTAAAAATATTTTTTGGTATATTATGTCACTCAGAAATTCTGTAAGTAAACAGTTATGAGGTATTCCCACACTCCCTATTGACTGTCCAATATTTTATATAATTGATAATACAACAGATGGTATAGACACTGTGAGGATAATGCGGTCTGAAGAACCCCAAACTGAGTGGAGAGTGGGAAGTTGCTCTGAACACGGTGCCACTTTCACTTCTCCAAAATTCTCAAGTTGGCGACAGAAAGATCAGATTTAGATCTTGTGTCTGTATTGGCTGGGCTGGGAACTGACACATTTCATATAACCACCATAAAAACTATACAGTCAGCTCGAGGCAAAAAGGAGGCCATTATAAATCCCATAAAGGTCCATTACTAGAATGTCATAAACCCCATTAGCAGGATTTTTCTTAAGCCAGAGGCAACTAATAGCTCTTGTAAATGTCCATTGTGACAAAATCCTCTGTTGGAATCATGTTGTAAAATGCACTGGAAGGTGTGTGTGTCTGCTTTTTGAACTTCATGCTATATCCATAATTATCAATAATTAGTGCTGTGTTAAAGTAGACTCATAAATTGTGGAGACAGTAATGTATAAGAAATAACAAGCAGAAACAGTAGATACCAACATGTGTATATACTATAATGTACAGCGGGTGAATTGGTCACATTAAATCTCCTAGGTGATATATACATCCAATTTCTATCTTTTTCATATCAAATTTTCATTCCATTTAATATTAGTCGTCAGAATGTAAAACCATTTCATCTTAAAATAGGTGGCTGCTCAAATATAATAAAACACTTCAGCACCTTCAGATTTTTTGTTAGGGTGAGGACTGGCTTAGTGACACCTCTACAGAGTCAGCATTAAAACAATATTTTAAAATGGTTAAGCTTACTGTCTTAATGCTCTATTTAGCAAAGTAAAAAAAATGTCAAAATTGTTACAGCGGATATTGCATGTTAACATTAAAACATGAAAGAAGAAAAATATAAACTAAAATAAAAACCAGACTGAGCTCAACCTTAATATGCTAAAATATGATGTGTCCCTAAATAGATGTGTACATGGGCGTCGCCAAATGGGGGCAAGTGCCCCCCCTGGAATCGGCAAGGTGTCCGCAGACGGACATTGGTGTTCGTGAGCGGTCCTTGCAGGGTCCGCCCCGGACTTTTTTCTGAGTCTGCACTGCTGACTGCTGCTGTTCTCTGACATCTGACTCACTGTCTGAGAGACCATCCCTCCCTTACCCCCTATCATCCAATGTTGCAGCGCTGCAGAGGCAGCAGTTCTGCGGAAGCATCTGTCGGCCACATAAGCCAATGCCTCTTCTATAGTTCCGGCTGGAATTTCAGGCATGCTGTTGATATCACTCTGCCTCCTGGTCACTCCGAGTCCTGGTAGCCGCGGCCCGCGGGATTCACAGCAGCGCTGCAAGATCAGTGTCACTGGGCACAATAGGAGACAGTAGCATTTGTATGGCCACAATAGGAGTTATATGGATGCAATAGAAGTTATATAGACACAATAGCATCTTTATGCTATTGTGTCCATATAGATACTGTTGTGCCCATATAGATGCACAACAGCAGCTATATGGGCACAACAGCGGCTATATGTAATATGGGCACAACAGCAGCTATATATAATATGGGCACAACAGCATCTATATGGGCACAGCAGCTGCTATATGGGCACAATAGCATAAAGATGTTATTGTGCCTATAAAGCTGCTATTGTGCCCATATAGCTGCTGTTGTGCCCATATAGATGCACAATAGCAGCTATATGGGCACAACAGTATCTATAAGGGCACAATAGCAGGTGTATGGGCACAATAGCAGCTATATGGGCACAACAGCAGCTATATGGGCACAACAGCATAACAGGCTGTTGTGCCCATAAAGAATTTAAAATCTCTACTGGCTTAAGCCAATGCTTCACCATGCAGGTGTAGATTTTTTTTTTTTGTAATCCATCGATTGCCTAATTGTATGTTTATATATACCTTCACTTGGTGTGGTCGCAGCACATTTTGCATGGTTTTGCATGTGGCTCAGATCGCCATGGCAAAACCAGGTACACACCCCCCCCCCCCCAAAAAGTGCCAAATGTGGCAGTGGAAGGGGGAAGGGTTATCACACTTTGTAATAATGACTAAGCCCCTCCCCTTCATGACATTGTTGAAAAGGGGCTGAGCATGGGTAACCTTAAAAAAAAAAAGTTCTGCGGACGTTAATGGATGTGTATATGTAGAAGACCCAGCAAAGTAGCCCGACACATGTAACAATTAAAGAAAATACATTTTATTATAACCTATAACATACAAAACCCACTCTATAACTAATAAAATCAAATCATAATTGGACAGTTATAAAAAACCCAACCATGGCAGCTGAAAAAAAGAAAAATAATTCTGCGATTCCAAGTGTTCAATGTATGTATGAACAATCTACATGAACTAGATCACAAAATTAAAACTTCTCATCCATTTTGCATGCAACTGGATGTTCTTCAGAGTTCCTGAAAAGATCCTTTGGTGGGATATATTCCTGGACTGACATATGGCTGAATGTCATTCAAAGTATCAAACATCAAGCATAACTGAAAGGGACTATGGATTGTCTCGATATGTACTTATAGACCACCACTTTCTATAAGAACAGCTTGGACTTTTCAAGACCCACATAGATGGCTAAGAACTAATTTATCTACCTGCGGGTTATATGGCTTGGAAACTTTTCCTAATCAAAACTGATGACCCCCATGCTGGGCATTTATGAACTACATACAGTGTCTTGCAAAAGTATTCATACCCCTTGAGATTTTATACATTTTGCCATGTTACAGCCAAAAATGTAAATGTATTTTATTGGAGTTTTATGTAATAGACCAACACAAACTGGCACATGATTGTGAAGTGGAAGGAAAATGATAAATGTTTTTCAACATCTTTTACAAATAAATATGTGAAAAGTGTGGCGTGCATTTGTATTCAGCCCCCCTGAGTCAATACTTTGTAGAACCACCTTTCACTGCAATTGAAGCTGCAAGTCTTTTTGGGGATGTCTCTACCAGCTTTGTACATCTAGATAGTGACATTTTTGCCCATTCTTCTTTGCAAAATATCTCAAGCTCTGTCAGATTGGATAGAGAGCATCTGTGAACAGCATTTTTTAAGTCTTGCCACAGATTCTCAATTGGATTTAGGTCTGGACTTTCTAACACATAAATATGCTTTGATCTAAACCATTCTATTGTAGCTCTGGCTGTATATTTAGCGTCGTTGTAGACTCTTATGTCGCGTACAGATGATCGGAATTTCCGACAACATTTGTGCTATCGTGTGTATGCAAAACAAGTTTGAGCCAACATCAAAAAAATCCACGGTTTGGTTGTTAGAAATTCCGATCGTCTGTATGCGGCATAACAGGTTTTCTTCTAAGACTGCCCTGTATTTGACTTAATCCATTTCCCATCAACTCTGACCAGCTTCCCTGTCCCTGCTGAGAAAAAACATCCCCAAAACATGATGCTGCCACCATCATGTTTCATGGTGGGAATCGTGTGTTCAGGGTGATGTGTAGTGTTAGTTTTCTGCCACACGTAGCGTTTAGCTTTTAGGCCAAAAAGTTTAATTTTGGTCTCATCTGACCAGAGCAACTTCTTCCACATGTTCGCTGTGTCCCCCACATGGTTTCTCGCAAACTGCAAACAGGACTTCCTATGGCTTTCTTTCAACAATGGCTTTCTTCTTGCCCATCTTCCATAAATATCAGATTTGTGGAGTGCACGACTAATAGTCCTGTGGACAGATTCTCCCCCCTGAGCTGCGGATCTCTGCAGCTCCTCCTGAGTTACCATGGGCCTTTTGGCTGCTTCTCTGATTAGTGCTCTCCTTGCCCAGCCTGTCACTTTAGGTGGGCGGCCATGTCTTGGTAGGTTTGCAGTTGTGCCATACTCCATGTTCAGATGATGGATTGAACAGTGTTCCCTGAGATGTTTAAAGCTTGGGATAATTGTTTTATAACCTAACCCTGCTTCAAACTTCTCCACAACTTTATCCCGGACCTGCCTGGTGTGTTCCTTGGCCTTCATGATGCTGTTTGATAACTAAGGTTCTCTAATAAACCTCTGAGGGCTTCACTGAACAGCTGCATTTATACTGAGATTAAATTACACACAGGTGGACTCTATTTACTAATTAGGTGACTTCTGAAGGCAATTGGTTCCACTAGATTTTAGTTAGGGGTATCAGAGTAAAGGGGGCTGAATACAAATGCATGCCATACTTTTTACATATTTATTTTTAAAACATTTTGAAAACCATTTATCATTTTCCTTCCACTTTGTGCTGGTCTATCACATAAAATCCGAATAAAATACATTTACATTTTTGATTGTAACATGACAAAATGTGGAAAATTTCAAGGGATATGAATACTTATTCAAGGCACTGCACCACACAGTTGGAGGAGCCCTCCTGTGTTGATAGGGTGCCATGCTACAAGCTATATTAATGTTAAACTGTATGTGATGACAGGGGCACCTCACCTTGGAAGTTTTCCAGTTGGAGGGCAGGAGGCGGAGCCTAGCAGAGCAGACATGCATTGTTAGAGCTCCACACCGCTGAGGAGAGAAGAGAAGGACAAAGCGGAGCCTGCAGGCTCAAAAGGTATCCATTTGAACCTTTTTGCCCCAGGGAACAAACTGTGAAAGTTTGGGCAGGAAATATGGTACTGGGAGGAAACCGTGGCAGAAATAAAAATCACCTCACAAAGAGCTCACAGGCACTCACTGCAGCTGAAGCAGCTCCAGTCACCTCACAAGATACAGCATCAGGGCGCTCTCACAGACAGAAAATGTCACAGCAAGACTCTCCATTTGAGTCAGATACAGAACAAATCCTCTCACAAACTTCTCCACAAGCCTCCTCAGTATCCCCAGTAATATTATTACAATTTGAAAAGATGCTTCATAAGGCTTTAAAACAAACCTCAGACCAAATAACAAAAAGCCTAACCAAAGAAATAAGAGAGCTGGGAAACCGCACCGCAGCCTTAGAAATAAAAATGGATGAAATTGAAATTACAACCCAAGAAAATATAACAGAATTGGAACAATTAAAAAAAGAGAATTTAATACTTCAAACTAAGCTCGAAGATTACGAAAATAGAGCCAGACGTTCAAACTTGCGCATAAGGGGAATACCTGAAACTGTGACAGACCTGCAATCTACTATTACTGCTCTATTACAAGAACTAAAGCCAGATATCCCTATGGAACGTTTAGAACTGGACAGAGTACACAGAGCCCTCACAGCCAAAAAGAAAGATGGACCCCCACGTGATATAATCACAAAATTTCATTATTACAGAACGAAAGAACAAATACTAATTGCTGCAAGAGAAAAAAAGGAACTTAATTTTCAAGGACACAATTATCAAATTTTTGCTGACCTATCCCAACTTACTATTACTAAAAGACGATCCATGAAACCCCAACTAATGGAACTGCAACGCCACAACATTATGTATCAATGGGGCTTCCCCTTTTCAGTCAGATTTAACTACCAAGGTACAATTTACAGAAGCAGATCAGCAGATGAACTACAACAAACCCTTTTAAAATTAAATCTGACAGAACCCACAAGCAGCAACACTCCCACACGCAGAAGAATAGCGTCATCTTCACCTTCAGGCAGCACCCAGAAAATTTCAGAACAAAATGGGAATCATCATTCTCACAAAAGAGGCCGTTATGCCACATCATCCATGGACCAAGAAGATTCAATGGACTGACATCCTAATTCCTGATATCTCTTCATTTATTATACTAAGAGATGGTTCTCTATAAAAAACCTATATTTATAACTGAATGTAACTGCATTCTGATAGTCACACACTGTGTGGGATCATGTTACATTCCAGTTATATTTCTAATTACTTCTGATTCATATAGCCTTAGAATATATTAGTGAAATAAGGAAATTCTTGTTCAGTTATATATTATCAGGTAATAACAATAGATTTATTACTTTTTAGGACAAATATGTTCAATAATCCAGAAGTAATGGAAGCTTTTTCTTTCTTTTCTTAAAACAAATATATTATTACCTAACTAGTTCCTAGAATTATGTTTTTGTTTATTCTAATCTGAAGCAATACAACCTCAATTTTATGAGTTAACATATCTAAACAGTTACATATGAATAAAATACGTAACTGTTTACTCTAAAAGGGTTAAAATCCCAAAATAATTCAAACTATCTTCATCAATACCAAAGTTATTAACAGTACCTTTCTAACTGAATTATTTAGCCTAGGGCAAGACTAACCATATACAACCACCCTGGAATAAATAATTTCAACAAAAACTATATTCTGCACTCCAATTAATGAAACATCATTTTGATGTCTTTTGACATAGCACTTCTCTCCTGTAAGCGGAAGATCCGTGTACCCCCATTAGCCCTCCTCATTCTCCCAACCATATTATGTGGGAGTGTGATGAAGGCACTTATTCCCCTGAGAGAGATATTTATTCTCTTTCACGGGTAAATTGTGATTACTTGCAAAAAATAATTTATACAATGTATCATCTAATCTCATATGTTTTTTGTTTACTCTTTACTCCAGAATTCACTGGTTTCTTTTCTATCTATTCATCTCTTCAGTCCACACAGGTTGATCTGCGCAGTCAGCTCTGCATAACAAAAAGTAAGTCAAAACTATTTGATCTATTGCCATGGCACCACTGAATATACTTTCCCTGAATGTTCAGGGAATAAATGTCCCTCAAAAAAGGACCAAAGCCTTCCGTACTTTCCATAACAAGAAGGCTCACATAGTATGCCTCCAAGAAACACACTTCACCAAAGATTCTACTCCAAAATATATTTCTCCTTTTTATCAACAAATTTACACGGCTTCTGCCTGTACCAAGCAAAGGGGAACTCTAATTGCATTTCACCGATCCACACCATTCACCTTATCATCAGAAATTAAAGACCCAGAAGGTAGATACCTGATACTCATGGGTTATATAATGGATACAGCAATCACGGTGATTTCCTACTACGCTCCTAACAAACAACCTACACCATTCCTCTCACATATATTACAAGTGATTAATACACACAAAATAGGAACAGTGATAATGTGTGGGGATTCGAACCAGGTCCTCCTCCCATTTCTAGATAAATCACCTTTTACACCATCCAAAATAACCTCTAGATTACCTTTTTCTCAACTTCTTTCCAAATACAATTTGGTAGATTCATGGAGAGAAAGTAACCCAATGAAAAAGAAATTCACTTATTTCTCGCACCCTCATCAAACCTTCACCAGAATAGATCATATTTTTCTAACAATAGGAATGATACCAGAAATTATTGCATCAGATATAATTCCGATTCCGTGGTCTGACCATAATGCAGTATACACTACTATAGCCTCAGCCATACCAAAAGCGCATGACCCAACGTGGTACTTACCAGACATAATGCTCAAACACCCACTACATCAGATGGCCATTGAACAAGCTTTAAAGGAATACATATCAATTAATAATACAACAGACATCTCCCCAATAACACTGTGGGAAGCTCATAAGCCTGTCTTGCGTGGTACAATACAAAGACAAATGGCACTATTTAAACGGGAACGCAAAAATCTAGCAAAAAAACTAGAACTCAATTTTAATGCAGCCTACATATCATTTCAAGATAATCCATCTCAGAGTACAAAATCTCATCTGGAAAAATCTAGATTGGAATACGATCTATTTCTCACTGAGTCAGTTGATAAATCCCTCAAACGCTCCAAACACAATTTCTACATGAATACAAACAAACCAGGTACATATTTGGCTCGGGCATTAAATTCAACTAACAAATCTTTCAAACCAATACGTTTGAAATTATCAAAAAATGTTTACACTTGTAATCCAGTTAAAATAGTCCATAAATTTCACTCACATCTCGCAACTTTATACAAGACAAACAATGAATTTAATCCTACAGAAGCTGAATCCTTCTTCTCAAAAATAACCTTACCTGAGTTATCTCAGAATCAAAAAAGCAGTTTGGATGAGCCTATAACTATAGATGAAGTTGCTAACGCCATAAAAGACCTAAAACTTAACAAAAGACCAGGCCCAGACGGCTACTCGGCTTTATACTATAAAACATTCTCAGAAATACTCTCTCCCATTCTCACTGAAACTTTTAACAAACTTCTAGATGGACATTCTTTTCGGCAAGAAACACTAATGGCAATTGTTTGTATGATCCCAAAACCCCTTTCTGATGATACTTCCTGTGTGAATTATCGGCCTATCTCTCTGTTAAACCTCGATATTAAATTATTAGCAAAAATAATAGCAAAACGCCTCAATAGCATTATAGGAAAATTAATACATAGAGATCAAGTAGGCTTCATGCCAAATAGACAGGCAGGCGATAATATACGCAGGGCAGTGTTATTGGCACATATTGCTAAAAAACGGAAAATCCCTTTATGTTTTCTATCTCTCGATATTAAGAGGGCATTTGACACAGTATCCTGGCAATATATGCAATATTCATTACAAAAGTGGGGTTTTGGACCCCACTTTTTAACATGGATCAAGGCATTATATAATAAACCCAAAGCCTATATAAAATATGCTGGATACAAATCTGAAGCCTTTAATATCGAAAGAGGTACCCAACAGGGTTGCCCATTATCTCCCTTATTATTTGCCCTTATACTCGAACCCATGGCCCAATACATCAGAACAAACCAAACTATAACTGGCATTGAAGTAGGAGGTATTACACACAAATTATGTATATTTGCAGACGATATATTACTTTTTCTATCATCACCACAGGTCTCTGGTCCTAACTTAATACCAGCTCTTGATGGATTTGCAGCCCTATCCGGCCTTATGATTAATCCTAAGAAATGCCTAGTGCTTAATATTTCACTCACAAACATGGAATTGATCCCGGCTAGGGCTGCACTCCCATTCACATGGGCAGAAAAATCAATCCCATATCTTGGAATTCATTTAACAGCATCTCATTCTGACTTATTCTCAACCAATTATCCTCCTGTATTAAGACAGATCACAAATCTAATAAAACAATGGTCGCAACTTCCTTTATCCTGGATAGGGAAGATTAATGCAATCAAAATGACTATTCTACCCAAATTGCTTTATCTATTCAGAGTCCTCCCTATTCCAATTCCTTCCTATTTTTTGAGAATAGTACAAAAAAGAGCAACTTCTTTTATATGGGGATCTTCTAAACCACGTATACCTATACACACACTACATCTTCCCAAAAATAAAGGAGGCCTGGGATACCCTAATTTTACTAACTACTACAGAGCAGCACATTTGGCCAGTCTGTCCAAATACCATGCAAAACAGGAAATCCCATTATGGGTATTTATAGAGGCTTCAGAAAATGACCCTCTATTAATATCAAATTTATTATGGCTTGATCCTAAAGACCGCTTTAAAATTCGTAATCCCATAACTAAACACTTCTTATCTCTCTGGGATAAACTAAAAACCAAATATCAGTTACAATCTCCACACAATCCTCTCCTTTCTTTTATCAGAAATCCGGCCTTTTATCCGGCATGGATCTACCCAAATTCTTTTAAAGCTTGGACAACATCAGGCATTCAGACACTAAATGACTTCATAGCATCTAAATCATTCCTTTCATTCCCATCGCTTAGAGAAAAATATGATCTACCAAACTCTGAGATATTTAGATATCTCCAAATCAAAAATTTCTATACACCATTCCTAAAGGGGGATACACCATTATCCCAATTATCCATTTTTGAATCAATCTGTACAAAAGATCCATTTGCTAAAGGTACAATTTCATCACTTTATAATCAATTATATGAAGTAGCAAATCTTAATAGACCCTCTTACGTTCAGAGGTGGGAGGAGGACCTGGGACGAACTTTAGAAGACACGGACTGGTCTAATATATGGCTCACATCTAAGTCATCTTCACCCAACATCTTGGCACTGGAGACAAATTATAAAGTCCTAACTCGCTGGTACCTTGTACCCGCTAGAGTGGCAAAATATTCACCTAATACCTCAGCTCTTTGTTTTCGAGGATGCCCAGAAATAGGCACATATTTACACATATGGTGGACGTGCCCAGTAATCCAAACCTTCTGGAAGGAAGTCTTCGTGATTGCATCTAAAATATTTAAAAAAATAATACAACCAGATCCATATTTAACTTTACTTAATCTAAAACCGGAATGGTTAACACTCTCTCAATTCAAACTTATGATCCAACTAATAACGGCTGCAAAACAAACAGTGGCCAAGGCATGGAAATCTCCTACATTGGTACTAGCAGAAACAATTCACAGAATGAATAATACAATGTCCCATGCTAAGATGGTAGCCATCGGTCAAAATCAAATTCCAAAATTTGAAAAACTCTGGCATCCTTGGATAAAACAACAGTTCCTGTCAAATTTCAATGACTCTGTCCTGTTGCCATGGTAGCAGATTAAATGACTTACAGAGACACCCATTCTAAGGCTTCAAAGAGAACTAAAAAGAATAATAAACTGACGAGCGGGACAACCTTGTGCACCATACCTCTACCTTTCAACCCTTTTTCTTCTTTCTCTTTCCTTTTCTCCACCTTATGATTAAAGCTCATTATCAGAATTTATTTGACCTATATACACTCTACTTGTAAACAATATGTATAGTAGGTATAAATCATTTAAATACCTACAAAAGTAACTAAGGAAATGATATATATCTTTAATTTAGGTTTACGTGAACCCAATGTTTAATATTTGAAATTTCATGATATTTACCTATATAAACCCTACTGTAGAACAATGAGCTTACTTTATAGATCCTTGTAAACTTACTTTATGTATCTTTATGTATCTTTATAACATTGTATACTCAATAAACTTCTTTTGACAAGGAAGTTTTCCAGTTATGCTTGATGCTTGATACATGTGCCATAACTCACTCTGGTGCCACACTGCTCATAAGGGGGTTAGTCTCATAACATTCATTAAAGAACACCCTCACAGACTTTAAATGCTATTTAGCCACTTGCAGTTGCCCACCAACACAGTTTATATGTGGGTTGGTCTTACTCTACAATCTATCAGAGTATCTCTTAAAAATGAACTTTGAATGACATTCAGCAATATGTTAGTAGGATATATCCCACCAAAAGATCCTTTCAGGAATTCTGAAGAAAATCCAGTAACGGTACATACAGTTATGGAGAAGTTTTCATTTCGTGATCTAGTGATGTAGATTGTGCCCTCTACTGGGGTACATGCTTACACTGGGGTACATGCCTTATTATATGCTTACACAATTTTCCTGCAGCTGCCATGGTTGGGCGTTTAATAATTGGGCAATTGTGATTTTATTTTATTAGTTAGATGTGTCAGGCTACTTTGCTGAGTCTCCTATATATACACATCCATTTAGGGATAGATTATACTTTTGCATATTTAGGTTGAGCTCAGTCTGGTTTTTATTTTATATTCACCGACAGTTCTTTCATAATACAATTCAATTTAAGTAATTTTTTTTCTCTTCTTTTTCTGTATTGAGAACACATTTTATCAGGTTTTTTTTTTTTTTTTGTTACATTAAAACAGATGGCTGCACACGTGCGTCACTCCCCCCCCCCCTGTCCATCGTTGTCTCCCCATCCATGCGTCAGGCTCCTTTTAGGACACCAGTGCATAGATTCCAGTGCGGGGGGGCTGTTTTTTTGAAGCACCGATTAGAGCCAGAGGCTCTAAAAGGCTTCAATATAGGGTGAGCTCAGGTCACAGAGAGTGCGCTCCGAGCCCACCCAGGTGTGTTACAACAGTGAATCAATATTCGCTATTGTAACACTGATCCTCCTTCCGGCCAATCAGGAAGCGGGTTTTGACACCGGTCACCTGGTTGGCTGAAAGGACAGGTGATCCTATTGGATGTCTAGGAGGAGGAGCCGCATAGGATACAGAGAGGACACAGGAGCCGCTGCCCATAGGAGCCCGCAACCCATCCATAGGAGCCCCCAACTCGCCACCCATAGGAACCTGAAACCCGGCCATAGGAGCCTGCAACCCAGCCACTGCCCCCCTCCTGTAGGAGTGCCGGGGTGGGGGGGTGCCGCCGACCGACCGATCGTCCAGGGGGTAGTTGTTTGCCGCCCCCCCAATAAAAAAATTAAAAAAACACCAACCACCACTGTGGCTGCAGCAACCGTCTTGTAAGGGTTAAGTTAACGTTGTTACATTCCTCTCTGGGCATGGCAGCAAGTGTCACAGACATATCTTAAAGATCAGAAATGCAAACAGTAGATGTGAACTGTGCATGTTTACATTAAAACATACGGCAACGGTTAACATTTGTGTAAAGGTTAAGTGTGGCGTTAACCCGCTGCAGTGACGTCTTCTCTCAGTCTGATGTCACTTAGATTGTTGTCCCGTGAGGTGGAAAATCTCTGCATAAAGTGCAGGTGAGAGCATGGTCTTCTCATTCTGGTGGCAGTGGTAGAATCTGAAATTGCTGCCCTCACACTCTGGTGGCAACAGTGGAATCAGAAATGGCTGTGGTCACAGGCACACCTTTATTTTGTAGGAAGAGTGAGATGACAAGGTAAGCAGGAACAGCACTGGATATTCTGGAGTCCACATGTAACAGAAGAAACCAGTAGGTGAGCCCCCCAGACATTACCTATACAGAATCTCACAAAAGTGAGTACACCCCTCACATTTTTGTAAATATTTTATTATATCTTTTCAGGTGACAACACTGAAGAAATATTACTTTGCTACAATGTAAAGTAGTGAGTGTACAGCTTGTAGAACAGTGTAAATTTGCTGTCCCCTCAAAATAACTCAACACACAGCCATTAATATCTAAACCGCTGGCAACAAAAGCGAGTACACCTCTAAGTGAAAATGTCCAAATTTGGCCCAAAGTGTCAATATTTTGTGTGGCCACCATTATTTTCCAGCAATGCCTTAACCCTCTTGGGCATGGAGTTCACTGGAGCTTCACAGGTTGTCACTGGAGTCCTCTTCCACTCCTCCATGATGACATCACGGAGCTGGTGGATATTAGAGACATTGCGCTCCTCCACCTTCCATTTGAGGATGCCCCACAGATGCTCAATAGGGTTTAGGTTTGGAGACATGCTTGGCCAGTCCATCACCTTTACCCTCAGCTTCTTTAGCAAGGCAGTGGTCGTCTTGGAGGTGTGTTTGGGGTCGATATCATGTTGGAATACTGCCCTGCAGCATAGTCTCCGAACGGAGGGGATCATGCTCTGCTTCAGTATGTCACAGTACATGTTGGCATTCATGGTTCCCTCAATGAACTGTAGCTCGCCAGTGCGACAGCACTCATGCAGCCCCAGACCATGACACTCCCACCTTCCCACCATGACTGTAGGCAAGACACACTTGTCTTTGTACTCCTCACCTGGTTGCCGCCACACATGCTTGAAACCATCTGAACCAAATAAGTTTATCTTGGTCTCATCAGACCACAGGACATGGTTTCTGTAATCTATGTCCTTAGTCTGCTTGTCTACATCAAACTGTTTGTGGGCTTTCTTGTGCATCATCTTTAGAAGAGGCTTCCTTCTGGGACGACAGCCATGCAGACCAATTTGATGCAGCGTGCTGCGTATGGTCTGAGCACTGACATGCTGACCCCCCCGCCCATTCAACCTCTGCAGCAATGCTGGCAGCACTCATACGTCTATTACCCAAAGATGGATATGACACTGAGCACCTGCACTCAACTTCTTTGGTCGACCATGATGAGACCTGTTCTGAGTGGAATCTGTCCTGTTAAACCGCTGTATGGTCTTGGCCACCGTGCTGCAGCTCAGTTTCAGGGTCTTGGCAATCTTCTTATAGCCTAGGCCATCTTTAAGGAGAGCAACAATTTTTTTTTCAGATCTTCAGAGAGTTCTTAGCCATGAGATGCCATGTTGAACTTCCAGTGACCAGTATGAGAGTGTGAGAGCGATAACACCAAATTTAACACACTTGCTTCCCATTCACACCTGAGACCTTGTAACACTAACGAGTCACTTGACACCGGGGAGGGAAAATGGCTAATTGGGCCCAATTTGGACATTTTCACTTAGGGGTGTATTCACTTTTGTTGCCAGTGGTTTAGACATTAATGGCTGTGTGTTCAGTTATTTTGAGGGGACAGCAAATTTACACTGTTATACAAGCTGTACACTCACTACTTTACATTGTAGCAAAGTGTAATTTCTTCCGTGTTGTCACATGAAAATATATAATAAAATATTCACAGAAATGTGAGGGGTGTACTCACTTTTGTGAGATACTGTATTTGAAATTTCATTTTGGGTTAAACATATGAATATCAAAATTTTTCACATACCGTAGATGTGCTCTCATACTACAGTCTTTTTCTTTCTCACACAGGACAGCATCATTCCTAGGAGACGCAGAAAGTTTTAACTACTAAAGAAGTAGAAAATTCCCACTTTGTGAAGTGAATGTTAACTTTGCGAAATTAATGTTCATTGTGCTTAGTAAAGGATGTAAGAATTTGTTTACTTCAATCATCCAATCATCTGCAGGCTAAAGTTCTGTTTTTCTTTATTTCCCTTGCATGTGATTGGGTATTCAAAGAACAATCACTTTGCTAAGTGAACAAGTGTGCTGCTGCTTATTTATTCCTATACGCTTTGCATGTTTCATCTTCCAAATCATTGTAGTGAGTGTGCCATTCTGAGACCTCAAGATTACATACAATATCTTGAACCTTGAAGAAGATGGAAGTTTTTGTATCCCAGTAATGCACCTACTCTTTTATATTGTCTTGTTGTGAACCAACCCCGTGGCATTTTCATTGGACTTTTTACTCTCATTGGCTAATCTTTCTTTTGCATATGCATAAGGCACACTTATTTGGCTGATTTTCTCTTTCAGACAGGGGCAATCTCAACAGATAGTCTCTCTCTCTCTCTCTGTCTCTCTCTCTCTCTCTCTCTCTCTCTCTCTCTCCATTTTACATATACTGTACATAGGAAACCTCACACTGGCCTACTTTTCTAGTTCTCTTTTACTATCATAGTGGACTCTCACAAGACAGTCCTTTTCTCATTATCACACATTGGAGCATTCCCACTGGATGGTCTCTCTCTTACTACCATACACAGGGGTACTCCCACTGGATAGCCTCTCTTATCCTATTACACACAGGTGTACTCCCACTGAATAGTGTTTCTCTTTCTATTACACACAGGGGGACTTCCACTGGACAGCCTCTCTTATCCTATTACACACAGGTATACTCCCACTGGATAGGCTCTCTCTTTCTATTACACAGAGGGATACTACCACTGCATAGTTATTCTCTTTCTATTACACACTGAGGCTATCCCACTGGATAGTCTCTCTCTCCCTAATACCCGCTGGAGTACTCCCACTGGATAACCTCTCTCTTCCTATTACACACAGGGGTACTCCCACTGGATAGTCTCTCTTTTCCTATTACACAGAAGGATACTCCCACTGGATAGTCTCTCTCTTCATATTACACACAGGGATACTCCCACTGTATAGTCTCTCTTTTGCTGTTACACAAAGGGGTACTCCCACTGTATAGAAAACATTTCATACTGTGCTGTGTAATATAATAAAAGCAGCCAGCTCAGCTAAAGACAACCAGCACAAATATCAAAAATAAGGAAAAAGTGCAGCGCTTAAATATATTGTGTAGAAAAATTGTGATACTGTATATCACCAATATGACAAAGTGAAAAAATGAAAAACTGAATGAATACTTGTGGAATGACCCTGTGATAAATAAACAACAAATGTCTGTAAAATGACAAAAAGTCCACCACATGATAATATCAATTAATAATGAAGCAATATGTCTGAAGCAACATATCTGAAGAGTCTTCAAAGGAAAAGTGGTTGAGGGGAACAAATAAATGGAGGAAAATCTTGTGAGGACACCGCCACCAGTTGTAAGAAGGCTTACCAGAGCCGATGAACTTAAAGAGGCATATACCACTTAAGTCAGCCAGGAATGTAGTGATAAACACTATATATGGTATAAAGCCATCAACGATCCAGAGTTCTACATAGTGTAATTCCGTATTGAAAATATTTATTAAAAGTAAAATTGAACACTCACATTTTCTGTAGAAATCAAAGGCATTCAACAAGCAAAGAGAGGCGCAGTAGTGATGGCAGCATTCATAAGAACTTAATACATCCTCCCGGTCGTTCCATCATTAGCTGGACTGATTCCATCACGTCGCGTATCGGTCAATATAGTGATCATTTTCTTCAGCCTCTTGTCCAGAAAACCCCTTTGTATCTCAAGGACACAAGGGATACTATTAGACTGTTAGAAGGAGTGAATGTTGGTAGAGATTACATCATGACTACGGCAGTTGTGGCCTACACCTGTATCCCCCAATACAGAGGAGTTGAAGCAGTGAGTTGGTTTCTTACGAGAGATCATACCATTACTGCTCCACAAGCCGACTATATAATTGAATTGCTAAAGTTCGCAACTCAACACAAATATTTTTGGTTTGATAGTCCTTTTTATTTGCAGCAAAGCATGGCTATGGGGGCAAAATTTGCCCCCAGCCTCGCCAACCTGTTTATGGCCAAATGGGAGGAGGATGTCGTCTATGCTGAACACAGATCTGAGCTCATATTGTGGGCCAGATACATTGGTGACGTCCTTCTCCTATGGGACGGCACTTACATATTTAAATACGAATGACAGGAACATTGTGTTAACCTATGAATATAGCCAGACTAAAATTATTTTTTTGGACCTTGAAATAGAGCTATGTGCACGTCAGTTCAGGTTTAGCACTTACTTCAAACAAACGGATTACAAAGGATGTATTCCATCTGATAATTGCCATCATAAATCCTGGTTGCATTCGGTCTCTAAAAGTCAATTTCTGCGTTTACGCATGAATTGTGCTAATTTGGACACATTTAAAAATCAAGCCAATGTTTTGAGACAAAGATTTTTGGATAAGGGCTACGACCAGGGAGAAGTTAATCTGGATCTTAGCCGTGTCTTGCAAATTGAACGAAGTGCTTTGCTGGTTGATAAACCCCGGCGAGATCCAGATGAATCTTTGAAATGGTCTGTACTAACATCCTTCTCAGTGCAACATAAGCAGATCAAATCTATTATCGAGCACCATTGGAATGTATTGAGAAAAGATCGCATTTTGGGTACATTGCTCCCAGAAAGAGCAAAAGTCACTTATAGAGGAGCACCCTCTTTGAGGAGTAAGATTGCACTAAATGTTATTAATCCACCTGTACGCACATCCTTCTTTCACAACCTTATTGGGTATTACCCTTGCAAGAAGTGCACGGTGTGTCAACACAACACCTGTGGTAGACGTGTAATGAAACAATTTTCTTCCACCATCACTAAGGGTACAAATCTCATCAAACATTTCTGCACTTGCATCACTACTGGTGTTGTGTACCTTATAACCTGTCCTTGTGGGAAGCAGTACGTTGGTCGTACCGTACGTTCCTGTGCCATTAGGGTTGGGGAGCATATTGCTAAAATTAAGAACGGGAACATTAAACGCACTGTCCCCAGACATTAGCGTCAATTTCATAATTGTGATCCTAAGGGCACTGAGTTTGTGGTCATTGATGTGTGGTTTATTTCCCCGTGGCGGGGAGGGGCCATCACTAGGGGTGTTCCGAGACTTGAGACATTCTGGATTTGAGTTACAATCCCACTCCCCATTTGGAATAAATGTGGAGTGGGATATTAATGCTTTCATCAATAGGACATGTTATTTTATATCTCATTGTTTTACTGATGGATACTGAATATATGTTACAATTACATATTTAAAAAATATGATACATATTTTTTAAATATATGTCATTGTAAACATTTCACACTAATCTTTTATGACGTTATGTGTATATACTAATTGTTGTACTTATAACAATTAAGTGGCTCCAACTTGATCTGGCTTTTTTACTTAATCCTATTTTATATTTATTTTTATTTTTATCTACAATCTATCCGATTTCCAATAGTACCAACTTAGAGGGCACTTCCGGGTGTTATTTTCACATGAGTGTCACTCCCTTACCGTTTTTACGTCACTACATATATTGTGCCATGTTCCTGCTTCAGAGCGAGGTTTGGTCTAAACTTCCTGTCCTGACAAAGTACGGCCATATTTCAACACGAGGCTTGGTTTAACATCGGCTTCAGCTGGCCAATAACAATTAACTGTTCCCCTACTATGATAGGGGGATACCTTCTTAAGATATGGCGGGTTAATTATCATTAACACTGAGATCTTTAAATAGCAGAGTTTTACCACTATATCCTCCTAAATAGCCGTTTTTATTGTTTCACGCTGGACCGGAAGTGACGTAATTCCTTCCGGAACTTCCGACGCACATGTGATCTAATTTGGGGCCACTTTCCCTATATAAGGGCAGAGGTGATGGCTGACATTCATACCCCAGATGATGTCTACTTAGACGAAACACGTAGGGTTAAATGCTACCATCACTACTGCGCCTCTCTTTGCTTGTTGAATGCCTTTGATTACTACAGAAAATGTGAGTGTTCAATTTTACTTTTTCTTTTAACCACTTGCTGACCACCACCTGTATATTTACGTCAACAGAATGGCATGGCTGCGCAAATGGGTGTACCTGTACGTCCCTTTGAATTTGCCGCCGTGCACCCACCGCAAGCTCCGTGCGTAGGATCGTGAGTCTGCGGGGATACCCGCGATTGTTTCATGGAGAGGAAGAACAGGGAAATGCTAATGTAAACAAGCATTTCCCCGTTCTGCCTAGTGACACTGTCACTGATCACCGCTCCCTGTAATCGGGAGTGGTGGTCAGTGATGTGTCACACGTAGCTCCTCCCCCCCACAGTTAGAATCACTCCCTAGGACACACTTAACCCCTACACTGCCACCTAGTGGTTAACCCCTTCACTGCCAGTCACATTTACACAGTAATCAATGCATTTTTAATCGCACTGATCGCTGTATAAATGTGATTGGTCCTAAAAATGTGTCAAAATTGTCCGATGTATCCGCCATAATGTTGCAACCACGATAAAAATCGCTGATCGCAGCCATTACTAGTGAAAAAAAAATTATTAATAAAAATGCCATAAAACTATCCCCTATTTTGTAGATGCTATAACTTTTACTCAAACCAATCAATATACACTTATTGCGATTTTTTTTACTAAAAATATGTAGAAGAATACGTATTGGCCTAAACTGATAAAAATGTTTTTTATATATTTTTTGGGGATATTAATTATAGCAAAAAGTAAAAAATAATACGTTTTTTTCAAAATTGTTGCTCTTTTTTTGTTTATAGCACAAAAAATAAAAATCGCAGAGGTGATCAAATACCACCAAAATAAAGTTCTATTTGTGGGAAAAAAAAGGACGTCAGTTCTGTTTGAGAGCCACGTTGCACGACCGCGCACTTGTCAGTTAAAACGACGCAGTGTCGAATCGCAATAAGTGCTCTGCTAATCGCAATAAGTGCTCTGCTCTTTGGCCAGCCAAATGGTCCAGGGCTGAAGTGGTTAATAAATATTTTTCATACGGACTTACACTATGTGGAACTCTGTTTTATTTCTGGGTTTCATCGTATGGACAAGAGAAACTTCTCTGGTTGCTCCCCTCTCCATCTGAACCTACCTGTTTTGAAAACAAACTGCTGATCAGCGCTGTTCCCAAATCTCCATCGTGGTCGTAATTATCTGGATCGTTGATGGCTTCATACCATATATAGTGTTTATCACTACATGCCTGGCTGACTTAAGTGGTATATGCCTCTTTAAGTCCATCTGCTCTGGTAAGCCATCTTACAACTGGTAGCGGCGTCCTCACAAGATTTTCCTCCATTTATTTGTTCCCCTCAACCACTTTAAAGACTCTTCAGATATGTTGCTTCAGACATGTTGCTTCATTATTAATTGATATTATCAGGTGGTGGACTTTATTTATTTTTGTCATTTTACAGACATTTGTTGTTTATTAATTCCCAGGGTCATTCCACAAGTATTCATTCAGTTTTTCATTTTTTCATTTTGTCATATTGGTGATATACAGTATCATAAATTTTCTACACAATATATTTAAGCGCTGCACTTTTTCCTTATTTTTGATATTCCCACTGTATAGTCTCTGTCTTCCTAATACACACTGGTTTACTCCTACTGGATAGTCTCTCTCTTTCTATTACACACAGGGGTACTTCCACTGGATAGTCTCTCTCTTTCTATTACACACTGGGGTACTCCCATTGGGTAGCCTCTCTTCCTATTACACACAAGGGTTTTCCCATTGGATAGCCTCTCTCTTCCTATTACACACAGGGGTACTCCCACTGGATAGTCTCTCTCTTCCTATTACACAGAGGGGTACTCCCACTGGATAGTTTCTCTCTTCCTAATACATACTGGGGTAATCCAACTAGATAATCTTTGTCTTCCTATTACACACAGGGCGTACTCCCACTGGATAGTCTCTCTCTTCCTATTACACACAGGGGATTTCCACTGGATAATCTCTCTCTTCCTATTACACACAGGGAATTCTCACTGGATAGTCTCTCTTTTCCTATTACACACAGGGGATTCCCACTGGATAATCTTTCTCTTCCTATTACACACAAGGGTACTCCCACTGGATAGTGTCTCTTTCTCAGGGCAGTTGTGTACTCTAACTGGAAAATCTTGTTTTCTTTCGCATAAAGGCTCTTTTGGGATGAGGGACTGATATATGAATCATTAAATTATTGTCTTCTATTAAGAGCTAAAGGCAAATGTAATTAATTATCAAGCTACTATGCTATATTGTGCTGACACTTTAAACATTTTGCAGCACTAAACCACAAAAGTGTTATAGGTTTTTACATGCTATGTATACAGTTTGTCCTCTGTTCTGTAAACCAATTATTTTCTTACTACAGGTTCAGAATCTACACTTTCTGGCTAATTAACCAGAATCCACATACTCCAGAAAGTTAAATATGAAAGGTAATTTATATACTAAAACTGTGTAGCGCTCCAATTCTTACAGTGATAATATCAAGATTTTAATACATATGCACAAAAAAAAAATACTAAAAAATCTCACTACTAAAAACATTTACATTAAATAAATTTCTATAACCTTTGTGATCCAAAATTTGTGAAAAATACTTCAAATGGCACTCAACCCAACAGTGTCACAAACTTTTGTGTTGCAATAACATTTGATTGTCTTCAATCTCTTTTTATTATTTGATTGTAAGCTCCAAAAAGTTCTTTAACGTGTCCACAGAAATCAAAGCGTTCATAAATATTCATCCAAAGTGCTCTGCATTTCATTGTCACCCTGTAATCACCACACATGTTCAAAAATGCTCTCACCGACAGGATTTTCCCCTTTACTGGGTGTATATATATAAACGCTTGCCATCATATAGTTGTTACAGCCAAGCCCTTTGTCCAACTTTCCTTTTGGAATGCCAACAGGTGTACAAAATCCTCCTTTTAAGGAGATATCGCCCTGCTTGATATTGCAACCTTAACCACATACAGCAATTCCTTAAAAAGACATAAGAGGTTCATCTTATGCCCTCTATATAAAATAAAGTTTTCTCACCCCAAAAAAATTCTCACACGAACAGAACTTGTAATACTGCATGTTATGACACTTGTGAATTCATTCCACCTAAACGAAAAAGTGGCAATCACCTCAACTTATAACTAACCTTTGCAGTAAGCAGCACATGGAAGGGCAATACACATCACAAACAAAAAATTCCCCAGCTCATTTACTAGCTAGCCTTTAAAACAGCCAAATGGACCCTGTCTAACAATTCATGGTAAAAACAAAGGGTTTTGTTTGCACACATTTGCAAATATATGCATGCGTAAGCTGTAGTGCCCCCATCATGGCTCCTCTGTGTATTGCAATCCCAACTCTATAATTCTCTATAATTTTCAGTCTTCCAAGTTTGGAGCGCATATAGCAGTGGATAGCATATGGTCACCAACACCAAAATTACATGATGTCATAGAAAGGATTGAACTTGCACCCAGACTTTTACAAAAGGACATCTAAATGTTGAGTAAACCAAGTCAAATAACCTCTTTAATTGAAAGAACATTTACCCTGTAAATGGGGACAGACATTGAGCAGTTTAAATCTATAAATTATTGCAATCTTATCATAGTGGAAACAGGGACCGACTTAAATCTGAGTGCATCCGGTAATTGTGAATATCAACATCATCAGAGGATATCTATTCTATTGAAAACTATATGGTTGTGCTTAGTAATGTACAGTATATATCAGTGATTCGTGGCACATTAGTGTGTTGTATGAGATTTGCAGGTGTGCTGTGGGAGTTTTGAAAAATATTTAAAATTGATAGCGTTTTGAAACCTTGAACATAGCGAAAAATTAAATGGTAAATCAATGTCGCAAAAGTTAAAAAAGTAACATATATAAAAACACAATCTCTGTCAGTCTGTCATTCATTGGTTCCTATCATAACACGAGACTTGTGCGAGATCTCGGGAGAACTCGATCGCTCTAATTATAATATAATAATGGAGATGGTTCCATTTGTTTGTCGACTTTGGAGCCTCGCTTCAATCTGATTTTCTCTCGAAAGCAAGCACATCCTTCACATTAAATTTAAAATGAAAGATATATGTAAAAATAAATAAGTTCTTCACCACATAAATTGTTAAATCTTCTCAGGTGTGTCGTGAAAATGTTTAGATCTTTTTGATGCGCCGCAAGACAAAAAAGTGTTCACTTCAATCTAACCAATCATGTGCATGAAACAACCATTTTTTTCCCCTTTGCACAACCAGTGCACAACAGTGCTGCCTACCAGTGCCCAACAGCGCCACCTACCAGTGCCCACAGTACCACCCATCAGTGCCCACAGTGTCACCTATCAGTGCCCACAGTGCCATCTATAAATGTCACCAATCAGTGCCTCATCACCAGTGCTGCCTATCATTACCACCTACCAGTGCCCATCAGTGCCACCTATCAGTGTCCATCAGTACCCATCAGTGCCACCCATCAGTGTCACTCATCAGTGCCACCCATCAGTACCACCCATCAGTACCACCCATCAGTGCCCATCAGGGCCGTCTTATCAGTGCCCATCAGTGTTGTCTTATCAGTGCCTATCAGTGTCGCCTTATCAGTGCCTATCAGTGTCGCCTTATCTGTGCCTATCAGTGTCGCCTTATCTTTGCCTAACAGTGCAGCCCATCAGTGCCCATCAGTGCAGCCTCATCAGCGAATATCAATGAAGGAGAAAAATTACCCGTTTGCAAAATTTCATAACAAACTATGAAACTTTTTTTTTTTCGTTTCTGTCTTTTTTTGTTTGTTTAGCATGAAAATAAAAACCTCAAGTGGTGATTAATTATCACCAAAAGAAAGCTCCATTTGTGTGAAAAAAATGATAAAAATTGAATTTGAATACAGTGTAGCATGACCGCGCAATTGTCATTCAAAGTGTGACAGCGCTGAAAGCTAAAAATTGGTCTGGGCAGGAGGGGGGTTTAAGTGCCCAGTAAGCAAGTGGTTAACCATTGGTTTTTAGGGTTAAAATTCTCTACTCCTTTAGTAAATCAACCCCACTGACTTTTCTGGATTGTTTGTAGATTAGCTACAACTCCAGATAAGCTGACAGCTTTTAAGACTAATGGGCTTTATATTTTACTAAATGGATGGGAACACATCTGGAACTTTTCTTTTTGGTGAAAATGGCCTTAAAGTGATTGTAAGGGTTTTTTTTTTTTTTTTTAAATAACAAACATGTCATACTTACCTCCACTGTGCAGCTCGTTTTGCACAGAGTGGTCCCGAACCTCCTCTTCTGGAGTCCCCCGGCTCTTTCCTAAGGGGGTTACCTTGCGGGCGCACTTCCGAGTCCAGCATTCGGTGTCCATAGCCGCCAAATGTATGACTCGGACCCGCCCCCCAGCACATGCGTCATTGGATTGGATTGACAGCAGCGGAAGCCGGTGGCTGCGCTGCTATCATTCTATTAAATCAAGAGCCGAGAACCCCGGGCAGAGAGACAGTGCGTCCCAACCGGGTCATGTTCCAGGGGTCAGGTAAATAAAACAGGGGGCCTAGGGGGCCGGTCACTGCCAGGTGTTTTTTCACCTTAATGCATAGGATGCATTAAGGTGAAAAAACACGAACCTTTACAACCCCTTTAAGGCCTCAACATTACTAGACTGCAAGTGTCACTCTACCTTTGATTGTCTTTCAGTCAGTGTATGGGAAGCACTAGAATAGCAAAGATAAAACATGAAATGGGCATTGTAAATGGAATTTGCACTTAATTCAATCTTGCAAAGTTGTACAGGATCTTCTCCTGTACTGAAATTGCTTACACTGCACACTGTACACTTCCCACAGTGAGCATAGAAGCTTTAGCAAGGCATAAAGGGCCCCGCTCATTTCCTTAAAGGAGGACAATCAGTATCATCTAGCACTTTCCACCCCAGCCTTATTGTCCCTGGCCTGCTCCTTTCATTCATTGGATTTCAGCTATGGAGATCAATAAGGCCCGTACACACGATCTGAAAATCAGGTGAAAAATACCGCTTTTGACGCTATCGTATGATAATCGGATCGTTAGTACAGAGCTTTTCAAGAGCCGATCACGACAATTCATCCAATATTATTCGATCGGACAAGCACGAAAATGTACCTCCTACGATACCAGATCATATGATTTTCGTTTAGTCAATACAGTTGTCGTCCGAAAATACAATACAAATACATGACATCACTTCCGATTTTTTTTCTGTTGTACGAGAATTTTCGTGACTTTAATAACCTATTCAACATCTACTTGTGACTATTAACTGAAAATAGTTGGACGATCTGTCGTACAATTTTAGGATCGTGTGTACGGGCCATTAGTATCACATATGGGAGTTACCATAGCTTCCTGTTTTCACAAAGCCCTTCCACCAGCCATGATCTGACTGCATTGCAAAGCAAGACACAGAGACCTAGTGATTATGCTATCAGATCTAAAATAAGGTATGGTTGAAAAAAGAAATGTTTTATTTAATCATTTCATTCGCATGTTGATGAGGATTGAAAGAACGAACCAGGAAAGGCAAAATATAAGCAGATTGAATTTCAGAAAAGAATACAAAGCTAGTCTGATAATGTTGCTGTTCCCCTATTTCTAAAAGTAAGTAATAACCTCATTTCTTTTACACATAAGATTTATTTGATACAGGAGTTGATTTTTTTCTTACAATAACAAATTAACCACTAAGACCCCTTTCACACTGGGGCGCTTTGCAGGCGCTATAACACTAAAAATTGTGCCTGCAAAGCGCCCTGATAGAGCCACTGCTGTCTCTCCATTGTGAAAGCCCTGAGGTCTTTTCCAACCAAAAGACCCAGGAAGGGGAGTCACGTGCAGGATTCAGCGCTCAGGCTCATTCAGGAGGCTTCTGCGTCCCTCAGAGCCACCCCCACTCCTGAAGAGGCCTTTGCCTGCATGGCTGCCACCAAACTGCAGGGCATGCGGAGGGCCAACACCTCCTGTGTGAGGACCTTATTTATAAAGTCTTAACTAAGGGGGTGAGGGGCGAAATCACACACAAAAACCACCTGAGTGAGTTGGACCAGCCTCCTCCTCCTCCTCCTGCCACAACTCCACCACCAGAGCCACAGCATGGAAGGAAGCGTGGAAGGAAGACCAGAGAGTGATGACCTGGGTTCAGTTTGGTCTGGCAAAAGATACAGGCTCTTGTATGACCACAGCCTGGGGACACAGATGTCATCTGCTGCTGTTCAGGATCTCTGGGACTTCTGGACCAGACTGCACTCCCTTAGATATGGACTCCTCAGGCCACCAATTTTGCCGTAAAATAATTGATGTCTGCCCTGGGGGCCAAAGGCTTCGCCAATTTCTGCTGTTTCTCTAGCGTTGCCTCCCTCTTTGTTTGGTTCTGAGCCCTTAATAAAGGATTTTTTGTTTCAATTAGACTCACCTATGTGTGTTTTCCTTCAAAAAGGACAGTTTGTTTGTGAGGAGGCAGGTACATTTGTAAACTACAATGTGAAATTAACAAGAGCCACCAACAACAAGCAATCTCCTTGAGATTAAATAATACAAGATAATAATGGTGTTGTGGTAACCTGACACACAAAACACACACAAAAATATTCAGGATGTAAAATCAAAAAATAAAAATAATTAACAACAAGATCAGACTTGAAAACAATACAAACCAAAATAAATAAATAATTAAATAAATATATTTATTATTTATATATTAAATATATATACATTTTTTGTCAGATGTGACAAATCAAAATATATTGATGAAATCACGAGAAATAATAAAGAAAGAAGTTTGTGAGAAGTCTGTGTGAATTTGAGCAGCAAAACTACTTCATTCTTCTAGCATTATAAAGAAGAAGAGAGTGCGCTGCATTCAACTATTTTAAACATTGCAGCCTGACGAAAGTGCTCTATCCATTCCGAATGCTAATTTTACCAGACCGAGCTGTTCCGTCTCGGAATTTCTTCTGAGTGGCACTTTGTGCGTCGGAATTGTCCACACACAGTCGGAATTGACGCGATCGGATTTTGTTGTCGGAAAATTTTATAGCCTGCTCTCAAACTTTGTGTGTCGGAAAATCCGATGGAAAATGTCCCATGGAGCCCACACACGGTCAGAATTTCCGACAACAAGCTCCGATCGCACATTTTCCGTCGGAAAGTCCGACCGTGTGTACAGGGCATTACTCATTTATTGTTGTAACATTGGTTTGTTAATCTCTGGCTACACAATCTGATGAAAGTTTAATTGTTAGGACGCATCATCCGTCTGGACTTTCCCTTTTGTATCTCCAAAGATTTTGTCTCTTTACATTTATTTTATTTTTTTAGTAAGCGCCACATAAATATTATCTTATCATATGCCTTTGTGACCTCCCGTCACCTATGATCCCTGATGATGGAGCCTCCCAGGGAGAAAACTATTGAACCCGGTAAACAAATTGTGAATGAGGGCTGTATGCCTGTTGGGACAGTGAAACCTGGTGGGAGCAGATTTAGGAAAGTCTGCCACTGTGTGTTTAAGATCTAACTTACTCCTGATTGAAGAGTTCTCTACTGAGTCAGACTCAGTTGTGTTGTCTGATAGAATATCTGAGCAGCAAGTTGAGCCTATAGAGGAAGATGTTCCCTCACCTGCTTGTACAGTAATAGGCCTGAACTGTCCACCTCAACCTCTCATGTTCGCTGTCTGGCAAGTTCTCCAGAGGAGGAGTGGTGGAAACATTTTGCAAAAACCACAAATGTTGTTGTGCAAGTAACCTCTTCATTCACAAATATTTCTAAAAAGCCTATTACAATTGCAGGTTACTCTGTCAAGTGTGCTCCAGATACTCCAGCGTTACCTGGCTGTGGAGACCCTAAGCTTTTACCAAGGCTGTCTAAGTTGCAACGCATTGTAGTGAAAAAGATAGCTGAGGAATATGGTTACTTGTACCCGTATGTGCCAGAGACTCTGATTGCTGAGATCCAATGTAAACATGCACAGTGAGTTGATACTGCCATCAGGGACTATTTGAAAATTCCTGCTGTTTGTGATGTAAAGAAATTGTCACCCAGAAATGCAGGAAGATACACTACTAAATGTGCTTCCCCCTGCTGGACTGTGCTCCTGATGCCAGCAGTCACAGGAAGTGTTCATAAAGTGATGTACTGGCATGTTATCCTGGAACTGCCAGTTCATCTCTCTCCACAAAGTGATATGCTGATCTGATGTTTGAAAATTCAGCCTGTTCCTGTCATCCATGTGTGAGGAAAGTAACCTCAGTCCCCTGGAAAAGGCTGAGTTATGTCTCAAATTTCTGTGTTGCCTGTGTGAAGTTTGCAACGCTACAAGTCTCAAGTCTTTAGTCCCTGAAAGTAGTGACTGGGGGCAACAAGTGTTGTTTCCTCATAATGGAACTCTATTATAAAGTTTAAAACCAAGTTTGTACTTTACTATGGGCTTACGGAAACCCAGAAATTCCTTGTTGAACTTTGGTGTGACAGAGCCAGCAAGTTAATTCACACAAGGAAATCCACACTACAGTTTGCACTGAACTTTGGAGATACAGAGGCAGTATGATTCTTTAAAAAGGTTTTATGCCCATTGAACTCTGGGGTTACAGAAACAATGTGATATTCTAGTTAGGTAGTCAGGTAGGCTGTGATTTAGTCGGTGAGGCCAGTAAACATTTGGAACCTATACTATATGGACTACAAAGTATTCAAGTGAATTTTTGTTTCCTTCCTTAATGATTTACTACTACCAGGTGAGCCAATCTGAGTGGATAGTTAATTCATTATTTTCATAGAAAAATGTTTAGGAATATACAGTAGATACTTTAAGTGTATAGATAGGATGTGTACATACTTCTAGGAAGAAGGTGTTATTCTCTCGGGAGTAAGGCCTGCTTCATACATGTTGATATGTCAGTGTAAAATTAATTGCTAGAACTGTAGAGTATGTAGAGATATACTACTGTGAGTTTACCTTATACATTCTTGTCTTCCTCGACTGAGAGCAGACAATGTTCTGAGTAGATATATATAGATATGTGTTTCTTCAAGTGTAATGTATACTGATAATACTTGTTTTCTTTGGCTGAGGACAGACAACACTTCAGATGTGTACATACAGTGGATATAAAAAGTCTACACACCCCTGTTAATATGTCAGGTTTCTGTGATGTAAAAAAAATGAGACGAAGATAAATCATTTCAGAACTTTTTCCACCTTTTAATGTGACCTATAAACTGTACAACTCAATTGAAAAAACAAACTTAAATCTTTTAGGGGGGGAATTAAATTTAAAAAATTAAAATAATGTGGTTGCATAAGTGTGCACACCCTCTTATAACTGGGGATGTAGCTGTGTTCAGAATTAAGCAATCACATTCAAATTCATGTTAAATAGGAGTCAGTACACACCTGCCATCATTTAAAGTGCTTCTGATTAACCGCAAATAAAGTTCAGCTGTGCTAGTAGGTCTTGCCTGACATTTTCTTAGTCTAATCCTACAGCAAAAGCCACTGTTCAAAGAGAGCTTCCAAAGTATCAGAGGAATCTCAATGTTAAAAGGTATCAGTCAGGAGAAGGATACAAAATAATTTCCAAGGCATTAGATATACCATAGAACACAGTGAAGACAGTCATCATCAAGTGGAGAAAATATAGAACAGCAGTAACCTTACAAAGAACTGGACGTCCCTCCAAAATTGATGAAAAGACGAGAAGAAAACTGGTTAGGGAGGCTGCCAAGAGGCCTACAGCAACATTAACCTCCCTGGCGGTATGATTATTTCAGATTTTAGGTGCTGAAAGCGGTACCATTATTTTGCACAGAAATTTGGCGTTTTATATTGTAGGCCTGTAATTCTTAGGAATAGTTCACTTAAATCTGTCCAAACAAGAGTCTAGTAGACATCCCGGGTATGATAAAGTTTGAAAAACGAAATAAAAAATTATAATATAATAAATAACTATAAATAATTAAAACACATAATAATATAATAATAATAAAAATTATATAATAATGTAATCAAATCAAAAACACAGAAATTTGCTCAGTTCCAGAATTTTAGCTTTTATTACTTTTAGTGTTTGATGACGGATCTCCCCACAAATCACTATCGCTCAATTCTGCAAGTGATTATAATTTGTTATCGCTTTTTTCTAGCTGGTCTAAAACCACTTTTGATGTAAAGAGACAGTTTTGGTTGCTATGGACAATCTCCAGTTTCCAGGCAGAAAGAACAGTTTTATATATATAAAACTGCATGCAGGACACTGGGCAGACCACTAGGGACAAAGGGGATGTGTAGTTATTTGATACAGTACTGTAATCTGTAAGATTACAGTATGCTGTATCTATACTGTGTGTTTCACTTTTGAATTTGCCGCCGAACTCCGTCCCCGTGCGTCGCAACGCTCGCAGGGAACGGAGCTCGGCACTGTGAATCGAGCGAGACACAGCGGCTCGCCGATCACAGCGGAGAGACATCGCAGGAACCAGGGGACAAGGTAAGTAACCTCTTCCTGGATCCTGCGATGCAAGCCCGAGTCTGGCTCGGGGATACCGCTTTTGGTATGTAAAATCCACCCCGAGCCAGACTCGGGAATACCGCCAGGGGGGTTAAAGGATCTGCAGGAATATCTGGCAAATACTGGCTGTGTGGTACATGTGACAACAATCTCCCTTATTTTTCATATATCTGGGCTATGGGGTAGAGTGGCAGGACAGAAACCTTTTATTACGAAGAAAAACATCCAAGCCCTGCTAAATTTTGCATCTGAAGTCTCCCAAAAGCTTGTCAGAAAATGTGTTATGGTCTGATGAAACCAAGGTTGAACTTTTTGGCCATAATTCCAAAAGATATGTTTGGCGCAAAAACAACACTGCACATAATCAAAAGAACACCATACCCACAGTGAAGCATGGTGATGGCAGCATCATGCTTTGAGGCTGATTTTCTTCAGCTGGAGCAGGGGCCTTAGTCAAGGTAGAGAAAATTATTCCAAATACCAGTCAATATTGGCACAAAACCTTCAGGCTTCTGCTAGAAAGCTGAACACGAAGAGGAACTTCATCTTTCAGCATGACAACAACCCAAAGCATACATCCAAATCAACAAGGGAATAGCTTCACCAGAAGAAAATTCAAGTTTTGGAATGACCCAGCCAGAGCCCAGACCTGAATCAGATTTGAAAATCTGTGGGGTGATCTGAAGAGGGCTGTGCACAGAAGATGCTCTCGCAATCTGACAGATTTGGAGTGTTTTTGCAAAGAAGAGTGGGCAAATATTGCCAAGTCAAGATGTGCCATGCTGATAGACTTTTACCCAAAAAGATTGAGTGCTGTAATAACATCAAAAGGTGCTTCAACAAAGTATTGGTTTAAGCGTGTGCACACTTATGCAACCGTATTATTTTCATTTTTTTATTTTTACTTCCCTCCACCTAAAAGATTTCAGTTTGTTGTTCAACTGAGTTGTACAGTTTATAGGTCACATTAACCGCTTCAGCCCCGGAAGATTTTACCCCCTTCCTGACCAGAGCACTTTTTGCGATTCGGCACTGCGTCGCTTTAACTGACAATTGCGCGGTCGTGCGACGTTGCACCCAAACAAAATTGAAGTCCTTTTTTCCCCACAAATAGAGCTTTCTTTTGGTGGTATTTGATCACCTCTGCGGTTTCTATTTTTTGCGCTATAAACAAAAAAAGATCGACAAATTTGAAAAAAACGCAATATTTTTTACTTTTTGCTATAATAAAAATCCCCCAAAAATATATAAAAAAACTATTTTTTTCCTCAGTTTAGGCCAATATGTATTCTTGTACATATTTTTGGTAAAGATCGCAATAAGCGTATATTGATTGGTTTGTGCAAAAGTTATAGTGTCTACAAAATAGGGGATAGTTTTAAGGCATTTTTATTATTCATTTTTTTTTACTAGTAATGGCAGTGATTTTTATCGGGACTGCGACATTATGGCAGACACGTCGGACAATTTTGACACATTTTTGGGACGATTGGCATTTATACAGCGATCAGTGCTATAAAAATGCATTGAATACTGTAAAAATGTCACTGGCAGGGAAGAGGTTAACACTAGGGGGCGATGAAGGGGTTAATTGTGTTCCCTAGTGTGTGTTCTAACTGAAGGGGGGAGGGGACTGTGTAGGGGAGATGACAGATCTCTGTTCATACTCTGTATGAACAGACGATCAGTCACTTCTCCCCTTTAGAGAACCGGAAACTGTGTGTTTACACACACAGATTGTGGTTCTCAATGTGTCCCGAGCGATCGCAGGAACTCGGCGGTGATTGCGACTGCCGGGCACTTGCATCGGCTCCGTGGGCGAGCAGGGGGTGCGTGCCCCTAGTGGCCACAGGGCGAAGCGCCGTTACATAACATCATTTCGTCCAGCCGTGCCATTCTGCAGCAGTACAACTGCGGTGGCTGGTCGGCAAGTGGTTTAAGGTGGAAAAAGTTCTAAAATGATTTATCTTTGTCTCGTTTTTTTACATCACAGAAACCTAACTTTTTAACAGGGATGTGTAAACTTTTTCTATCCACTGTAAATGTTAGCTTTAGTGAAAATATTACTATAGTATTAGATATAGTATACAGTCAGGTCCATAAATATTGGGACATCGACACAATTCTAATCTTTTTGGCTCTATACATCACTACAATGGATTTGAAATGAAACGAACAAGATGTGCTTTAACTGCAGACTTTCAGCTTTAATTTGAAGCTACTTACATCCAAATCAGGTGAACGGTGTAGGAATTACAACAGTTTGTATATGTGCCTCCCACTTTTTAAGGGACCAAAAGTAATGGAACAATAGGCTGCTCAGCTGTTTCATGGCCAGGTGTGTGTTATTCCCTCATTATCCCATTTACAAGGAGCAGATAAAAGGTCCAGAGTTCATTTCAAGTGTGCTATTTGCATTTGGAATCTGTTGTTGTCAACTCTCAGTCTGAGATCCAAAGAGCTGTCACTATCAGTGAAGCAAGCCATCATTTGGCTGAAAAAACAAAACAAACCCATCAGAGAGATAGCAAAAACATTAGGTGTGGCCAAATCAACTGTTTGGAACATCCTTAAAAAGGAAGAACGCACCGGTGAGCTCAGCAACACCAAAAGACCCGGAGGACCACGGAAAACAACTGTGGTGGATGACCGAAGAATTCTTTCCCTGGTGAAGAAAACACCCTTCACAACAGTTGGCCAGATCAAGAACACTCTCCAGGAGGTAGGTGTATGTGTGTCAAAGTCAACAATCAAGAGAAGACTTCACCAGAGTGAATACAGAGGGTTCACCACAAGATGTAAACCATTGGTGAGCCTCAAAAACAGGAAGGCCAGATTAGTTTGCCAAACAACATCTAAAAAAGCCTTTACAGTTCTGGAACAACATCCTATGTACAGATGAGACCAAGATCAACTTGTACCAGAGTGATGGGAAGAGAAGAGTATGGAGAAGGAAAGGAGCTGCTCATGATCCAAAGCATACCACCTCATCAGTGAAGCATGGTGGTGATAGTGTCATGGCGTTGGCATGTATGGCTTCCAATGGAACTGGTTCTCTTGTATTTATTGATGATGTGACTGCTGACAAAAGCAGCAGGATGAATTCTGAAGTGTTTCAGGCAATATTATCTGCTAATATTCAGCAAAACACTTCAGAACTCATTGGACGGCGCTTCACAGTGCAGATGGACAATGACCAGAAGCATACTGCGAAAGCAACCAAAGAGTTCTTTAAGGGAAATAAGTGTAATGTTATGCAATGGCCAAGTCAATCACTTGACCTGAAGAATGCATTTCACTTGCTGAAGACAAAACTGAAGGCAAAATGTCCAAGAACAAGCAGGAACTGAAGACAGTTACAGTAGATGCCTATGCATTACAGACTTCAGGCTGTAATTGACTGCAAAGGATTTGCAACCAAGTATTAAAAATTGAAAGTTTGATGGACGATTGTTAATCTGTCCCATTACTTATGGTCCTTTAAAAAGTGGGAGTCATATATACAAACTGTTGTAATTCCTACACCATTCACCTGATTTGGATGTAAATACCCTCAAATTAAAGCTGAAAGTCTTCAGTTAAAGCACATCTTGTTCATTTCTTTTCAAATCCATTGTGGGGGTGTATAGAGCCAAAAAGATTTGAATTGTGCCGATGTCCCAATATTTATGGACCTGACTGTAGTATGCTGTTAGGAAGTTGTATTTCCATATTGCGTGCCTTTCTATTTTCCTATTTTTCAGATGTTCCTGTATCACTCGTATCTTCCTTGGCTAAGGAGAGACAGTGCCTTAAATTGGCTCAACACCAATATTTTCTATCACTCATCGTAAAGTATATTAGATAGATAGACAGTTAGGATGTGATGTCATTATGTAATGTCATTGCCTTATTGTATTTCCATATGTTTTCGTGTGGAATGCCACACGTATTTGTACTCAAAGTTTAACCCTTTCCTTTACCCTTCCCCATCCACTTTTGCCAGGACAACCACTCTCAGGCTTGAGAGCAAATGTTTTTCTTGCAGACTCCAAGGACGTAGTCTCCTTGGCGGGGGGAGAGTGTAGCACCCTTGTCCCTAGAACAGGGCTGTAGGTAAATTTAGTTGTGCTGGATGTTAACCGGTCTGGCTAATTTGTAGTGTTTAGTGATAGTTGACTTCTGTTAATTCCATTCTAAGTGTGGCTTCTCCCTTCAGTCAGAAGGTGGTGCTGTTGCCTTTGACATTAGAGTGATGAGCTACAGTGAAGTTCAGGTTATGATAAACATACATTTCTCAGCCAATCATATTTGTGGCTAAGCATGCTGGGAAAGGGTATTTAATGGAATGAAGTCAGGTGATCAGGCAGAGTGTTCCCGCCCAGGGCTTCGGCCTGGGGGATGTGTGTATAGCTGCCGGCTGCTAAGCCTAACCGAGGCTTATACGGGTGTTCGAGTTTATGCAGAGAAAAGCCTGCCAAAGATCTGGTAACGATTTCAGAGGGATAGAGTTCTAAGGAAGCACCAGAGAGAGGACCCTTCATGAGCAGGAGGCTATGAAGTTGCTGGGACAACTTCAGAGAGAACTCATCCAAGGGAATCAGTGCATGCGAGTAATGTTTAGTTGTAGAGCAGTTGTAGTTCTTAATACAGAAGACTATAAGTCAGATGCACTTAGACAATTAAATGACATTAACACCTATAGGCCACTGAATTTGGATCCTATTGATAGTATTGAACAGGGCTTGTTGCAACTTTTGGGGATGAAGGTGGAGAAATGGGAGTTTTAGAACAAAGGATTATTGATTTCCTATTTACAAATAAACCTGTGACCCCAATATTCCACCACCTTCCAAAGGTACGTAAGCAGCAATCCCCTGTTCAGGGATGCCCAATAGTAGTAGGCATTGAATCCCCATTAGAAAGACTCATTGAATGGGTTGATGAGCATTTACAACCCTTGGTCAAACGCTTACCTGGTTATCTTAGGGATACAGGACATTTACTGGCACATACACACGAGATAAAATGGTCGGCCAATAGTTGTTGGAACACAGTGGATGTTAAAACACTATACTCCTGCATACCACACCACGTGGTACTCCAAGCTGTTAAATATCATCTTACACATTATGGTTGTCATAAGTGGGAGTTATGTGAATTTCTGTGCATGGCCATAGAATTCCTGCTAAAATACAGCTATTTAGTTTGACTCCAAATATTATTTACAGTGCCGTGGCGCATTGATGGGTTCAAAATTTTCCCCTTCTCTTGCAAATTTGTACATGGGTTGGTGGAAGGAGATTTTTTCTCTTCTCCCAACGTAACCCATATGGAGAATTAATTGATTGGTATTGTTGCTTTCTAGATGATTTGATATTCGTATGGAAGTGGCCAGCCCATGTATTGGACTAATTTTGGCTTATCTCAATACCAATCATCTGAATTTGTAGTTCACCCACACTTCAGATCCGGTCAGTATTGATTATCTGGGTTTGACTTTGGTGGGATGTGTGGATAGTGGAATGGTCTCTACCAAAACCTACAGGAAACAATGTGCAGGTAACTCACTCCTGCTGGCATCAAGTTGTCACCCAGCTCATACAGTGTGGGCATTGCCAACAGGTGAGTTCATTAGAGCAAGGAGAAATTGTTCCTCTCATAAGGATTTTGCTAAAGAATGTAACAATGTTTCGAGTAGGTTGAGAGAATGGGGATATAGTGGACATTTTGATAGATAGAGGCAGAAGGTTGGCAGAAAATAGAGATTGTGGTGAGCTGATTGGGAATTCCTCTTCCATCAGTGAGAGGACACGGTCCCGTGGGAGGGGAGGTGTTCACTTTGTGACCACTTCCTCACAACAATACAACCAGATTGTCTCTATCATTAAACACTGCCTCCCTGTCTTATATGCGGACAAAGCTTTGCATGATATTTTAAGACAGGGATGCAGTTTTTCTAGTAAGAAAGCTCCTACTTTAGGTACTATGCTTTCCCCCTCTTTATTTCATTTCACTCCCCCTTCCATTTCATGGTTGAGGACAGTGGGTTCCTATCTCTGTGGTTATAACACCTGTAAACAGTGTAAAAGACACAGAAAAAGCAAGTCTGTTTTTTCTATTTTCTTTTTCAACAGGTAGAACATATCCAGTTAAAAGTTTTAAAAATTGTAATTAAAGATGATTGTCTACCTAATTGATTGCAGTACTTGTAGAGTACAGTATGTGGGATGCACTATTCGCAATCTACGTATTAGAATATCAGAACACTACAATGACACTTAAAAACAACACATTAGGACGCATAACAATCCTGTCCTTGTAAATAATTAAATATCGCTCTTTACAAGAAAAAGCTGCCAATTCTGATACTCTCCTAGCAGAGGATATGGCTATCAAGAAGACAAATTTTTTAGTAAAAAGCGCTAAAGGAGCCAGGTGCAGTGGCTCAAAGGGTTGTCCCTGTAAAGCCGACAACACCAAATTCAAATCCCATGGGCATACTGGAGGTTTGACTGGCGGATTCAACCGCAGTGCCCCCTGAATAAAGGCCCAGACAAGGGAATGTGAAGCAATTGGCTTCTGAAAAAATACAGACAAAGCCGAAATTTGGACTTTGATAGTGCTCAAAGCCAATCTCATTTCTAGGCCTGACTGAAGAAAGGTCAAGATTCTGCTAATCATATACCTTCTGGGATGCCATCCCCTGGGTTCACACCAAGAAACATATGCCTTCCAGATTTTGTAGTAAATAAGCTTGGAGGCCGGTGTTCTGCCATATAGTGTCCTCCTATCGGATAGTGTCCGCTCCGTACTGCGCAGGCGCAGCGCTTGCGCAGTACGGAGCAGAAGGAGATGCCGAAAATGTCCGAAGTTGATCAGCTGACCATCAGCTGTACACGGCGCTTCGGCAGTTCTTAGCGATGGCAGTGTAAGAGGGCCCCTCGCGGGCTCGCTTCGCTCGCCACGCTTCGGGCACGGCCTCGCTGCGCTCGGCAACTATATATTCTCACTCTATGTCCACTTGGATAGTAGGGAATGATCCTGGACATAGGGTGAGAATAACAGCGCAGGCGCCGTGTACAGCTGACGATCAGCTGTTAAACTTCGGAGACTTTCGGCGTCTCGTTTGTCCTCCGTACTGCGCCTGCGCAGTACAGGGAGGACACTATATGATAGGGGACTGTATTTGACAAGACACCGGCTTTCTGGCATTGACTAGAGTGGAAAGGACTGACTCCGAGAGCCCACGGTCTTTTAAAATGTGGGTCTCAGCAGCCAAGCCGTCAAATTTAGACTTCGTAAAGCAGGGTGGCAAATCGGACCCTGTGTGAGCAGATCTGGCTGGAATGGGAGGACCCAAGGCCTGCCCTCTGCCATCTTTACGATCTCTGCATACCAAGGTCGTCTGGGCCAAGCCGGGGCTACTAAAAGGACCGACTTTGCTTCCCTTTTGACCCTTCCCAGGAACCGCGGAAACAGTGGGTTCGGAAGGAAGGCATACATTAGATTGTACTGATCCCATGGGATTGTCAGAGCATCTGACCCCTGAGCAAGTACATCTCTTGTTCTGGACACAAATTTGTCCAGCTTCCTGTTGAATCTGGACGCGAATAGATCCACATCTGGTGTTCCCCACCTTTGACATATGGTGTGGAATATGTCGGGGTGTAGGGACCATTCTCCTGTGTATAATTGCCGGCAGCTTAAGAAATCCGCTTGCCAGTTTTCCACTCCTGGGATGAATACCGCAGACAGGCAGGGAACATGGCTTTCTGCTCATGCAAGAATGCGATTCACCTCCCTTTGGGCATCCAGACTTGTGGTGCCTCCTTGGTGATTGATGTAAGCCACAGTCATGGCATTGTCGGATTGTATCCGAATAGGATGACCCTGTAGCCTGTAAGACCAGTCCATGAGGGCCAAGTAAATTGCCTGAATTTCTAGAATATTGATGGGCAAGTGTCTCTCGGTTGCAGACCATCTTCCCTGTGTGCATGTTTCTTCCAGAACTGCTCCCCAGGTTGTCAGACTAGCATCTGTGGTTACGATCTTCCATAGTAGTGGAAGAAAGGCTTTGCCTTTCAAAAGATTTTTGGTTCGTAACCACCAATTGAGGCTTTTTGCGTATCCCTGGGGATAGGCACATCGGAAAATCCAAGGCATGAGTCTTTTTGTTCCAAGCTGCGAGAATGCTTCTCTGCAGGGGCCTTGAGTGAAACTGGGCAAATGGAACAGCCTCGAAAGTGGCAACCATCTTTCCTAACAGTCTCATACATAGCCGAATGGATGGACTCTTTTTGCTTAATACTAAGCGGACTAGAGCTCTTACGGCCTTGACCTTTGGCTCTGGTAGAAACACCCTGCCTTGAGCGGTGTCTATGATCATGCCTAGATACTCCAACCTCGTTGAAGGTTGCAAAGAAGACTTTTCTAGGTTGATTATCCAGCCTAGTCTTTCCAAATGTCTTACTGACTTGAAGACAGCGCGGTTCAGGTGTGCCACCGATTGCTCTATGAGTAGCAAATTGTCTAGATAAGCTACCACAGTTATGCCCTGAGCTCTTAGATTTGCTAAGAGAGGATCTAGAATTTTTGTAAAAATTTGAGGAGCTGTAGCGAGACCGAAAGGAAGGGCCACAAACTGGAAATGGCGCTGGTCTACCGCGAACCTTAGATATCTTTGGTGAGCGGGAAAAATCGGCACATGAAGATATGCATCCTTGATATCTATTGATGCCATAAATTCTCCCCCCTGCAGGGTGGAGACCACCGAACTAATTGACTGCATTCGGAAGAATCAAATGTGTAGAAACTGATTCAGATCCTTTAGATCTAGGATGGGTCTGACATCTCCATTTGGCTTTGGAACGGTGAAGAGATTCAAGTAGAACCCTGAACCCTGATCTTTTGGGTTCATTTCTACTATCACTCCCTGGGATAGTAAGCGATCTAAGGCTAGTAGTAGCAGTTCTCGCTTTACTGGATCTTTGGGAACTCTTGACCTTAGGAAACTAGCTGGTGGAAGCTCTAGGAACTCTATTTTGTAACCTAGAGATACTGAAGAGACCACCCACTTGTCTTAAACCTCTTCCCGCCAGGCTCCTGAAAACTGTAGGAGCCTTCCCCCCACTCGGCCGAGTGGGGGCGCCCCTTCACAGGGATGTTTTGGGGCTCTGCTCGGCAGGCTTTCGACCCCAAGGCTTTTTCTGCCCTTGGGTATGACCCTGGGCCATTCCTCTGAAAGTAGATTGGGAAGACCGTTGCCACTGCTTAGAGCCTGATGTTCCAGGGGAAGGGGAAAGAGACCGTTTGAATGGTGGACGTTTACTCCTCTTAACTGGTAGGAGTGTAGATTTACCACCTGTAATTTTTTGGCTAAAATTATCTAGGTCATCCCCAAATAGGCATTCCCCTTTGAATGGGAAGCCAGCTAAATATCTTTTGCATGAAAGCTCTGCTGCCCAAATTTTAAGCCAAAGGGACCTGCGCATGTGTACCAACAGGAGAGACAAACGAGATGCTTGCTGGGCAGAATCCAGAATGGCATCAACCATAAAACACAGCACCTGTGGAAGTTCTGCATAGTTCTCCACTTCCTCACTGGGAAGGAGGCCAAGCATCTGCTTAACCTGTTCGTTGAGGAATAGACACAAACTCACAGTTGCAACTGTAGGTTGGACTACAGCGCCAGCCATGGAGAAGGAGGCTTTTAATAAAGTTTCCAGCTTTTTATCAGTTGGATCTTTAAGCACCTGAGCATTGTCCAAGGGACAGGTCAGGTTTTTATTCACACAAGAGACAGCCGCATCCACGGATGGGACCTCCCACTTCTTAGTAAAGCTTTCCTCCAGAGGATAAAGCATAGAAAACCTTTTAGGAGGAGTAAACAGTTTATCGGCATGTCCCCAGTCCTCATACATCAATTTATTCATTAAAGGATGAATTGGAAAGGAAAATGCAGTCTGTGGGATTCTTCTGACCCACAAGGAAGAAACAGAGGATGTAGCGGCCTCAGCAGAGGGCATCTGGAACGCACTAGTTCAGTATAATACTGGACCTGCTTCTTGAGTGCCTGAGAGGAAGTAGCTCTCTCCTCTTCCTCTGAATCCTCAGACTGCTCTTGATCCCTATCTCTGGATAGGGATCTCTCCTCATTGTCAGAAGAATCATCTGAAAGAGAAAGTGCAGCAGAGGGAGGGGATCTACCCCTTTTTCTGCTATCTTTTAAGGAAGCTGAAATAAAATTCATAATTCTTCCCTCAAAACCCTGCAATGTAGCCCTAAGGGAATCCTCATACGCTGGGGCTGTAACATTAGGAGAGGCTGCAAAACCTGACAGGGGCACTGACTCATCCTGTGAGGCTGGCTCCAGTCTTGCAGGGGGGATGGTAATCTGCAGGAATCTTTAGGACCCCTAGACACAGGCGGTGACTTTCTTGTGCCTTTGTTACCTCCCCCTGAGACCCTCTTACGAGGAGACATAGTCCCAAGCTACAAAGCAGAGGTACTAGTACATATGCAATCACTGTTGTGCTAAAAGTCTCACAATATACATATATGCTTAATACTGCACAACCTGATGCCGAGTAGGTGTCTTAGGATTAGCCTGGATCCAACCACTTTAGGATGCTCTCTGCCCACACTCTGTGTCCATCTGTTTACAGAGCTCTGAACGCTCTCGGCTTTTAAATTAGCCACCTGTCGTCTGCACACCTGCAGTGGAGGAAGGGAACGATTGGACACCAGCTTCAGTGAGTGTGTCTGAAAAGCAGGTAAGTTTGCTCTTTACTCCCTCTAGTGGTGGAAATCAGGTAAGACATGAACTACTCAATGAAGAAAATCCACTTGTAATATAAATTTATATATAGGATTAACTTCTCTTACCTGTCCCCGCCGCAGGAACTGCTGAGAACAGACAGTTTCCAGCCTTCACCTATCACGGCGGGTAGCGTTGTGCCAACCTTCAGGGTTTTTTGGGTTCCTACTCAGAGAAACCTCTTACCTGAACCTGTAAAAGACTCTGCCAGAAACTTTCATGCCACTGTTTTAATAGTACACCAAGCCTGGTTTTCTCAGAGCGCAGTCCTCCAAAGAGAGACTTACAGGCAAAACCTCGCTTCTTCGGATGACGAGGCCCGACTCTTGGGAGTCAAAATATCGGCCCGAGATATGGATCCGGTCAGCGTTTTACGTGACCAACCACCTTAGACACTGGTGAAAAAACTGAGGTCCTCCCCATATGGGAGGGGTTATATAGGGGAGGAATTCTCTTTAATTGGGGTTAACCAGTGTCCAATCACCGATGGTGCCTATCTAACCCACTATGTAATGAATACTCTGTGTCCCGTGATGTATGATCAAGAAAAATATTTCAAATGTGTCTAAACACTTTAGAACAATTCATGGTGGTAATCTGGAGTCTTTTTCTATTTGCGATCTGGAACAGGTGAGAAGATCTGTTGGGGGGGGGATACACACCATACCCTACTTCAGTGGGAGGTGTGGTGGATACACAGATTGAATACTCGATTTCCTAGTGGAATGAAATGTAGAATGGATGTGAATATGTTTTTAAAATAATACAATTTGATTCCACAATGGGTTAATTTTTCCCCCTAGAGCTTTTCAGTCCATGTTTCCATTTTTCCCTCCTCTTTTTCTCTGGTTCTACCAACATCACATGATTTTAATTGTTAATTGATTTTAAATTGGATTGTACCATGGCTTGGCTTGAACACACTCAACTAACGTACCTTATAAACAAAATACCGAACATTGACGATTTGACAAGACCACATACAGCCTTTGAGTCATTGTTATCCCAGTCGGACAGACCAGAGCATGCACTATCCCTGATATATCAGATACTGATTCAGGTCTCTTATCCAAACCCACCGACATTCCTCTCAAAATGGGAAAGGGAGATGAACTTGTCCCCGGCTGATATGGAGTGGGGCAAAACAATGGCACTTTCTTTTAAATCTAACTCATCTCATGCCCATGAATGGAATTATCATATATTCTCTGTGTGGTATCGATGCCCCACTATTCTACACAAGCTTGATGATGATGACCAAATAAATGGCCATAACTGAAAGTACTCACATTAGAGCCGATACTAGGCCATGCAATACCACACGATACCACCTGCTGGAGGTCAGCCATATAATTATGTCCAGCACGGGAGCTGAGGAAAGGACATAATTATCTGGCTGACCTCTGCCAGGTGGTATCGCATGGCCTAGTATCGGCTCTTATGTGAGTACTTTCAGTTATGGCCGTTTATTTGTTCATCATCATCTTTAATCCCTCTACCCCTCCAGTCTGTGGTTATATTAAACTATAATGGTGTTTTTTTTTTTATCCCCTTTTTAGTACATGGATGCACTTGCTCCTGATGAGTGGATAGAAGTCCACGAAACGTCATCAAGCTTATTTTGATGCATCCATCTCATATTTATGATTCCAGATGGTTTTTATTGCTCTACCACCCTGACATAATGCTATGCCTACTCTATTTGAGGGACTGTGATGTATAATATTTACTTTCTGTGTCATGTTGGTGACTATCCTCAATATGTATGTTGATACTTTGTATTTTATATGCCAATGTGCTATTATGCGTTTATATGGGTTGATCCATGCCCTATCTTTGGTCTAATAAAGAATACAATTTTTTACATATGTATATGGTTTTGTTTGGCTCTACCCCACGCACCTCATCTAAAGTCACACCCCCCCCCCCCCCCCTCTTTTTTACATTAGTGACAGGGGCTTTGACTGACATTCTGAGAGCTTTAACAAAGCATGTTTTGAAGCAAGTGTAAACTAGCCCTAACTGTAAGTTTGTAGCTTGGCAAAACTTATGAATTTTAAAATCTGAGACAATAAAGAAGTACTCCAGCATTTCAACCCTACCAGCCCAACCAGTATTTTTATTTCTATTGCCAAATACACAATAGAAGTCCTCTAGTTATTCTAGTGACTTCACGGCAGCTACCTCTTCTTCCGGTGGCAGCATGGGGTGAGAATTCTTTCAAGATTGAGCACTACTCATGTAATGATGTGCAAAGCCCTGGAGTACTGTGAATTTGCCAGTGTGTTGACGCACCCTGTAAGGAGCATGTAAATGACAGGCTGGGCTCACAGGAAATGGGCTTGAATTACATTCTGTCCAAAGAGGGATGCTGATGCTGGACAGAGGCAGAAGCCAGGACAGCACTGGAGTGTCATGATTGTATTTGGAAAATATTATTTTTAACATAAGTGGGGGGTGAATTTAAAAATAATAAAAAAAGAAACAGGAATTTCACTTTAAATAAAGAAAACTATTCGATAGATTAATGTCATGCTGAAAAAATCCATCAGAGAAAGCAAAACTTAACGAGGAATGTATAATGCCCTGAACACACGGTCGGACATTGATCGGACATTCCGACAACAAAATCAATTTTTTCCGACGGATGTTGGCTCAAACTTTCTTGCATACACACGGTCACACAAAGTAGTCGGAAAATCCCATCGTTCTGAATGCGGTGACGTAAAACACGTATGTCGGGACTATAAACGGGGTAGTAGCCAATAGCTTTTGTCTCTTAATTTATTCTGAGCATGCATGGCACTTTGTGCGTCGGATTTGTGTACACACGATCGGAATTTCCGACAACGGATTTTGTTGTCGGAAAATTTTATAGCAAGCTCTCAAACTTTGTGTGTTGGAAATTCCAATGGAAAATTAGTGATGGAGCCCACACACGGTCGGAATTTCCGACAACAAGGTCCTATCACACATTTTCCGTCGGAAAATCTGACCGTGTGTACAGGGCATTACAGTTCTTGGTTAGTCTATTGAAGCTCAGTATTTAAACTGATTCATTAAGCATTTCAAGAAGGCTAAATTTATTCATTAGTTGAAATGTTATACAAGACTGTTTAATACATTAATCCACTCACATTATATTTTAATAATCTTTTTCCTAAAGCTGAATGTATAATAGTATTAGGAATTAATAATATTTGTGCACCTTAGAAATGTACTTAGTGCAGTAATGTGTCCTTAAACTCTGTTTTTCGGAAAGATAATGATTATATAAGGTAAGTGGCATTCAACTTTATTGCCCTGAAAATTTGTCTAAAAAGTAGCAAATGCTACATGATTTTGTTTGCTTTCTATAGCAAGCTATATTTCTTACAATAAATGCCATGAATCTTAAAGCTGAACTTCAGGAATGCTCTTTATTACACTGGTCCAGCCTGATCCAGTGTAAGTATCCATCTCATACTTGAGGGGCCACCAGGGAAGTTGACAATAACTGTAGTAGTCAGAGCTACTACAATGATAACTATGATAACTATGATCTTCCTGCGTCCTGCGCTGATCAGCTTTTCCTCTGGCCCTCTATTAACAGAATGCCTTGTATTTTTTTCAATGAATACAAGGCATTCTTTGATTAGATGAGGCGGAGACTGTGGCATCACCACCCCTCCTCTTCATCTCCAGAGAATGGTTTCCATTTTTCTCTTCTGGATAAATAACATCATATATTCTCTGTCGCCTTTCTTTCCTTATGGCAACACCACACTAACATTATCTCATATGGGTAATGTAACATCCTTCTGTTACATTTCTCACAGTACACCCACAGACCCTGGCCTCCTTTACTGCAATAAATATTTTATATATATATATATATATATATATATATATATAGAGAGAGAGAGAGAGAGAGAGAGAGAGAGAGCGAGAACATATTGCACTCTAGGTTTAGGTAAGTATATAATACCTAGTTTTGGTTGTGTATATCCTAAAACATACAGTATACTCAGTGTTAAAGTGTTACTAAATCCAGGACCCTGCATTTACTATATCTCCCCCCAGTACACAGAATCTGGAAATGCAATTATTTTAGTAAATATAAATTGATAAATACCTTTTGTCATCAGCAGTATATAGCAGTTGTATGACTTCTATGAGTATCTGGTTAAAGTTTGTAGGAGGAGTTTTAACTCTCCTCTGACTGTCCTATGAGGCTGCAGGTCTCCTGTCCCTCTGTCTGGACAGTGCTGATTGGCCCTGTGTTGATCACATACATCCTCCCAAGAAAAAAAACTCTCTAGCAAAACACACCAAACTGAGCATGTGCAGGGTGCCCCCAATGTTCTGTACTATCAGGAGATGGATTGGGGACTGTGGAGGAAGGGGAGGATCACAGAAGACAGGATCAAACAGCCTTTTTACACAATGCAGAGGACTAATGCCTTAGGTTCCATAGTGAGTATAACTAGCATGCTTTACTGCATATACAGACTGATTTTACTGTTGTGTATTTAATAACACTATAATGCTGAGCTCCCTAATGCAGTATTAGCACTGAGCTCAGCTCTGTATTTATGACATTGTTAAATATAGTTTTTATTGCAAGCTGTGTAAGTACCCAAATTCAACTCACTTGAATTCTGAGTTGGATATTGAGTAGTGCCTAGTACAAAAGTTCACATTACCTTTACATACACTGTCCCCCCTTCAGTCTATAATGAATGCTGCTGCAAGACTCATCCACCTTACCAACCATTCAGTGTCCTCCACCCCTCTCTGCCAATCCCTCCACTGGCTTCCACTCGCCCAACAATTAAAATTCAAAGTACTAACAATAATTTACAAAGCCATCCACAACTCTGCCCTCAGCTACATCACTAACCTAGTCCCATACTAGCTCATTATGCATTACTTACCCAAGAACGAAGCCCCCGCAGCTGTCCTTGTCTCCCCCTCAGGCCGCCGACATGTCGCCCGGGGCTTACTTCCGGGTATCATGATCACGGCTCCGGCCAATCACAGCTACATCACTAACCTAGTCTCAAAATACAGACCAAACCGCTCTCTTCGGTCCTCCCAAGACCTCCTGCTCTCTAGCTCCCTTGTCACCTCCTCCCATGCTCACCTCCAGGATTTCTCCAGAGATTCTCCCATCCTTTGGAACTCCCTACCTCAATCTGTCCGACTGTCCCCTAATCTAGCAATCTTTACACAATCCCTGAAAACCCTTCTCTTTAAAGAGGAAGTAAACACACCTGCAAACAAAAAACTAAAAACACACCCTGCAAGATAAAGGCGTAATGAGCTAGTATGCATACCATACAGGCTCATTATGAATTACTTACCCGAGAATGAAGCCCCCGCAGCTGTCCTCGTCTCCCCCTCAGGCCGCAGACATGTCGCCCGGGGCTTGCTTCTGGGCATCACGGCTCCGGCGCTGTGATTGGCCGGAGCCGCGATGACGTCACTCCCACGCATGAGTCGCCACAAACGGCAAAGTACAACTGAAGCAACGGCACGTACATGCCGTTGCTTCAGTTGGCTTAAGTGTGCATGTGCCACATGACGTCAGCACATGCAAATACAGAGATATCTCCTAAACCGTGCAGGTTTAGGAGATATCCAGTGCAGCTTCAGGCAAGCCTAATTATATTCTTGCCTGAAGTTTAAAGTGGTTGTAAAGGGTTTACAACCACTTTAAAGAAGCTTATTCTGCTTCTAACTAATACACTGTTTTACTTTCTCCATCAGCTCATTCCCCATAGCTATTACCTTTTGTATCAATTAACCCCCCCTCCTAGATTGTAAGCTCTAGCGAGCAGGGCTCCCTGATTCCTCTTGTACCAAATTGTAATGTAAATGTAATGTATGCGCAAACTGTTGGCGCAATATAAATCCTATATAATAATAATAATAGTTACTCAGTGGTCTTTTGAAATGTATATTGGTTAAGAGCATCAAATAATGCTAATATATTTCAGGGAAAATACCTCTCTTGTTTTCAGGGCATGAACAGTGGAGGTTACTACAAGCCCTGGCAAAAATTATGGAATCACCAGTCCCTGAGGATGTTCCTTCAGTTGTTTATTGTTGTAGAAAAAAAGCAGATCACAGACATGGCCAAAAACTAAAGGCATTTCAAATGGCAACTTTCTGGCTTTAAGAAACACTAAAAGAAATCAAGAAAAATAATTGTGGTGGCCAGTAAGAGTTAGATTTATAGAACAAGCACATGGAATAAATTATGGAATCACTCAATTCTGAGGAAAAAATTATGGAATCACCCTGTAAATTTTCATTACAAACACTAACACCTGCATCAGATTAAATCTGCTTGTTAGTATGTAGGTAAAGAGGGTAAATCATCACGCAGTGTTGCACAAGATGTTGGTTGTTCACAGTCGGCTGTGTCTAAAACATGGACCAAATACAAACAACATGGGAAGGTGGTTAAAGGCAAGCATACTGGTAGACCAAGGAAGACCTCAAAGCTTCAAGACAGAAAACAAAGCAATATGCCTTGAAAACAGAAAATGTACAACAAAACAAATGAGGAACAAATGGGAGGAAACTGGAGTCAACATCTGTGACCGAACTGTAAGAAACCGCCTAAAGGAAATGGGATTTATATACAGAAAAGCTAAAAGAAAGCCATCTCTAACACCTAAACACAAAAAAACAAGGTTACAATGGGCTAAGGAAAGGCAATCGTGGACTGTGGATGATTGGATGAAAGTCATATTCAGTGATGAATCTCGAATCTGCATTGGGCAAGGTGATGATGCTGGAACTTTTGTTTGGTGCCGTTCCAATGAGATTTATGCAGACGACTGTCTGAAGAAAACATGCAAATTTCCACAGTCAATTATGATATGGGGCTGCATGTCAGGTAAAGGCACTGGGGAGATGGCTGTCATTAAATCTTCAATAAATGCACAGGTTTACATTGAAATTTTGGACACTTTTCTTATCCCATCTATTGAAAGGATGTTTGGGGATGATGAAATCATTTATCAAGATGATAATGCATCTTGCCATAGACCAAAAACTGTAAAAAAAGTTCCTTGAAGAAAGACACATAAGGTCAATGTCATGGCCTGCAAACAGTCTGGATCTCAATCCAATTGAAAATCTGTGGTGGAAGTTAAAGAAAATGGTCCATGACAAGGCTCCAACCTGCAAAGATGATTTGGTAACAGCAATCAGAGAAGGCTGGAGCCAGATTGATGAAGAGTACTGTTTATCACTCATTAAGTCAATGCCTCAGAGACTGCAAGCAGTTATAAAAGCCAGAGGTCGTGCAACAAAGTACTAGTGATGTGTTGGAGTGTTATTTTGTTTGTTTGTTTTTCATGATTCCATAATTTTTTCCTCAGAATTTAGTGATTCCAGTGATTTAGTGATTTAGTGATTTAGTTACTGGCCACCACAATTATTTTTCTTGATTTCTTTTAGTGTTTCTTAAAGCCAGAAAGTTGCCATTTGAAATGCCTTTAGTTTTTGGCCATGTCTGTGATCTGCTTTTTTTCTACAACAATAAACAACTGAAGGAACATCCTCAGGGACTGGTGATTCCATATTTTTTGCCAGGGGTTGTAGAATCAGGCAATAAAATGTTAGAGGTTGATAAAAAAAAAAAAAAAAATCAAATCTTACTGGTGCTATTAACTGCTGGCACTGCCAACTGGTGATAGACTCTTGCAATCTCTGTACAGCAGTGGAGATTGGAGCATGCTGATAGGAGGAGAGAGTGGAGTAACTGAAAGATGAACTCATCAGTCTGCTTCTTCTCCTTTCACTTACTATTCACAGGCTAGGTAGGGACAAAACCTGCCAAGGAGGTCTGTGTCATGTGGCAGAACTCCGGACTCATGTCGTGTAAATCTCAGGACTGGATAGAAAAAAAATATAAAATTCTTTGGCGGGTAAAACAGCTCACTTGTATTTATTTCAACTGAGTATCCAGCTGCTTCCTGGCATTTAGCTTTAGGTAGTGTGTTTCATGAACTTGCACGGAACATAATGCATCTTGACAAGGAATCCTGAGCATAATGTAAAAGTGTAATAAAAATTTGAGGGGTCATGGGGAAGCTACAAGACTTGACTCCTTTACTTGATGTCAAGAGTGCAGATTGTTGTAGTTGTATAGACTTGAAAGACTGTGGAACAAAAAATTCTCTTTAAGCTCTACAGGGGGCAGGTTACTGATGAGAATGCTATAGTGTTCTCTCTACACCTCCTCAGGATATGTCGAGCTATATGTTTTTTTCCACCTTTAAAAAAGGTTTTAGTAATGTCCGTCTTCATCATAATGACTGAGTGGAACCATAAAGTGGTTGTAAACCCCCTTTTTGGACTTCTACCTATAGGTAAGCCTAGAATAAGGCTTACCTATAGGTAGCGGAAACATTTCCTAAATGTGCACTGTTTAGGAGATATTTCAATTGTAGCCCGCCAAAAATTCCAACGGCGCATGCACGGGGAAGAAACAAAACTAAGTGCTGTTTCTTCCCTAGCCTGTGCCGTTAATTCAGGCCCGGAAGGAAGAGGGGCCAGAAGATGGACGCTGCCTACACAGGGGACATCGCTGGATTCTTTTGCAGGTAAGTGGCACATAATGGGCTAGTATGCAATGCATACTAGCCCATTATGCTTTTCATTTGCAGGCTTTGCAGCGAGCAAAAGAGGAAGTAAAACCCATCAGGGTTTACTTCCTCTTAAGGCTATGTAAAATGTCATCTTGCCAGTCTCACCTTCTGGCCCATTTACTCAATTACCAGAGAAGAAATAATAGAGTACCCAAGGGCATTTAGAGCATGGATGGGAGGGAGGCACAAACTCTAAAACAGCAATTCTCAACCAGGGTTTTATGGAACCCTAGGGTTCCTCTGAAGGTTGCTAGGGGTTCCTTTAGCTGTGATTGATTGACCTCCCATTTGGTAGCCTACAAATTCTTGGAGCCAATAGCACTTGGCAGCGCTAGCAGACTGACACCAATTAAACTTTTTAGCTGTCTATACGATTAGCATTGTGATTACCACTGTTAAGCAGCCCATAGATTATACTATTTTCTTTTTTCCGCCACAGGTGGAATGAAAAAAAATTGCTTGAATAAATCCTGCAGTGCTATTGTGTTCTGCCAGCAGAGAGCATGGGTAGCCTTCCCTGCCAGCAGAACACAATGTTCACTGTTGGAGGCATAATCGCAATAAAAAAAAATCCCGCTAGCGGCCAAGAAAGGGTTAAATACCACCGCAAAGCGCCTCTGCAGAGCCGCTTTGCCGGCGGTATAGCCGCACCGTCCCATTGATTTCAATGGGCAGGAGTGGTGAAGGAGCGGTATACACTCCGCTCCTTCACCGCTCCGAAGATGCTGCTAGCAGGACTTTTTTCCCGTCCTGCTAGCGCACCGCTCCAGTGTGAAAGCCCTCGGGGCTTTCACACTGGAATTAAGGCAGCGGCACTTTCGGGTCGGTTTGCAGGCGCTATTATTAGCGCAATAGCGCCTGCAAACCGCCTCAGTGTGAAAGGGCTCTAAGGGTTCCTTAAGACCTGAAAATTTATCTTAGAAGTTTCTTTGGGGTAAAAAGCTTAAGAAAAGCTGCTCTAAAGTTCTATCTGCAAAGCAGATTACAGGTATGTTTTTTTGTAGTTTGTAGTCAGTGCAGTGAATCTGCTCATTACTGATGACTATAAAGTTAGCAAATTACTATGATTTTGGAATAATTCCACCTGACAAATTAAGAAAGGTGTGCAATGTAAAATACCAATGTAGCACAAACCCCCAAAGGAGCTGCTGATTTATATCGGGCTGTTACCGTCACCTCTTTACCCGTAGTTTCACCAATACCAGAACTTAGAGTCCATGTTGAGCTTTGTATCTGACAATGTAGGCACCAGTCACTTTTAAACACACACAAAAACAATGTACATTAGCATCACTAATCAATTGGGAGCAAAGCCTCACTCCCAAGAGAATGACACTTTCTTCCACACACTTTTTTTTTTCCAAGGTGAACTAAAAGTAACTTAGAAGTCCATCCCTATCTCTGAACAGATTCCACTATTTAGCAGAGAAAATTCCAGCATAGCAAAGAGTTTTTGGATATAGAAGGGCTGAGATAAATGAAGTCTCTTCACTACGAAGTTCTCTAAACTCCGGCATTATCTAGCTATATACCCCAAAGTTCTCTTTTCTTTAGCAAAACAGAAACAACAGTCCCTTTGCAGCATCACCAATAAAACCGGGGATCCGGTAAAGTCAGTTTCTTCCCCTGTTTATCCACAGTGGTGATAAAATAAACAATGCCATCTTTTCCAGGTCTGCAAATGACCACTTTGTCAGCATAAATGTGCCGACCATAATTCCAGTGCAGCAGACACCCATTGAAACGTTCATCCATAGCAGCAGAATAACCAGCTCTCCGGAAAGGTTTTGGTACAGACAAATAGTCCCAAACAGCTTCACGGTACCACTGTTCTCGATTAGCCTCAATTTCTTGCATAACTTCTTGAGTAACATAAGGAAATTCCAGACCATACTCTTTAGCAACTCATTTGGTGAGCACTCTCTGTAGTCGGGCAAGTCTAGGTAAAGTTCTGGTTTTTCCCTGACCAGGAGGCACACAAGAATTTGGCGATTTGCGCACCATAGATCCGATGGGTATCGGCTCAGACTCAAACGAACTAGTAACTTTAGACAATGTCTCTGTAATAGTACGGTGCGGCTCCACACATGGTGATATCTTCCCAGAATCCATGGCTATCCATTCTGAGAAGGTAAAAGTAGAAGCAATATCTTCACCCTGGGCCCACAATAATCCCTGTGACATTGTCTCAAACAAATCATCATCACCGGAGAGATCTGACAAAGAATCTATCTCCGAGTCTCTCAACTCTTCTGCTGGCAAATGTTTACAAAGAGTCCCAGATATGTTCCCCTTTGCTCTCTCACCCGTTCCTGTCATGGACTTCTCCGAATTCATGCTTTCCTCCAGGTCCAGTTCAGGTAGTCTCTGGGGTAGGCCTTCACATATCCCACCTTTCTTGGGACAGGTGCAGCGGAATAGGTGTAGTGGAAACAGAAACAAAGGTGATGTCCGCTGATGAAGCAGTAGCAGCGACATCTCCCTCCGGAACACTCACGGTAGCAGATGAGCCGAAGGCCTGTTGCTCTCCAGCAGTAATGGCAGTAGTTTCCACCGTAGCGATCCCTGTAGCCCAGTCCACTCGATAAGCAAGGGCCGACATTGTAGGTTGCTCCACTGTGAATAGGTATTCTCCACACTGCAAACATTGAACAAATGGACGGAGATGTATGGCCAGTCCTTCACACTTGTGGCAAAGCATGCCCAGCCCTTCAATATCTCCAACGGTATATAGTACGAACCGCCCCTGCGGCTTCAAGCGGATGCCGGTATCCGTCAGCAGGGTTTCGGTTAGCATAGCACCCGCAGCGGTACTTGTAGGAAACATCTTGGACCCCACAGTTGACGGTATCAATGGAAAAGAAGACATGGCTGCGCTCTGATCCTCTCAGTAAGATCACAAGACCACTCTTCTCCTTTGGCGCCAGACACACACACACGTGTCTTACGCAGCAGCAAGTAGGTGTAGCTCCTCCCAATTGCCCCTCTGATCAAGTAGCTCCTGGGCTTTTACTTCTTGAAGACCCGGATCTTCTCTTTTTTTTGGATCTATTCTCTGGTCTCCGCCAGTCTTCTGTCTCCATTCGTGGACTTGGACATACTTGCTGGTAATGACCTACACCTCCACAGTTTTGACAGACATCTTGCTTCGTGGTCTTCTGGCCAGACAACTCAGTACGTTCTACCATCAATTTGTTCATCATCTCTGTCATCTGGGACACATGCATCCTCAAGGTGTCTAAATCAGACATGAAATCCGATGACCCGATCAATGTCTTCATCATCTTGGTCATCTCTCTTTGCAGCTGAAGCGTCAGCTTCTCCAATTCAGGGTCTCCTCCCCTGCTTTGTTGGATAGGTGGGGACCGAGACATCGTGTCAGTGGTCGATCCCAGGACCCTGGACTGACGTTCTTCCTCCCAGGCCTTTCCAGGGTGTTCAACGGTCACACTCACCTCTACGCGGGCGAGTTCTTTTCTGTGCTTCTGAAGCGCAGCGTCAAGGTCCATACTGGTGCCAGGGGGATGGGCTTGCTTGCAGAGTAACAGTAATCCCGGACGAGCCCCCACATGCAGCTCTAACCCCCGAAGGAGCTGCTGATTTATATTGGGCTTTGTATCTGACAATGTAGGCACCAGTTACTTTAGTACTTTTCCAATGCTTTAATAGGAAATAACTGGAAGAAGTAGCAGGAAAGAGGTAGAAGAAGAGTTGCAGGAAAGTTCAAATACCTTTTCTTTAGGACACTGAGGAATTTGAAATCTCAGGGATGAATATACCTTCAGTCCAAGATTAAATCTTTGCCCACCCGGATAGGTCTCTCTCACTGACCTAGCAGCCGAAGCATAGCACTAACAAAAAGAAAGTCTCTGCCACAGACTTGAAAAGAACAATATAACTGTACGATCCTCTGCCACAGGACGTAGTAGTTTTAGATGAACAGCAACACAGTACCAGAACCTTTAAGCCGACCCGGCAGTACTTGTGCGGTAGATTAGGTTAAGATGCATCCTCCAATTGAGTCACCAGGCCCCTCTTGAGACACCAGCATTCCGCACGATCCTCTCCAAGATGGGTCCTCCCCTGGGTCTTCTCAATTGTCCAGCTTCTTCCCGCAGGACAGACAGCACAGGACCATTCCCGCAGCAGTAGGCCCCAGACAGGCTTCTGGGCCAACTTGCAAGGGTGCAGCATCGCAGCCCTCCAGCCTAGAGGGCCACGAGGTAGAACTCCCTCTAGCACATGGCATCTGTCCCTTAAGTACTCTTTTCCACAATGCACAGCAGTGGATCACCTCCGCCGAGTTACCTCTGGGAAAGAAGAGCACTCAATATACTTCAGCTTGTTGCTTTTCCAACACTGACCTACGGTGACAATGACACCTATAGGCAACAGTGTGGAACTGCACGCAACACAGCCAACACAGCCAATGCTGGAACAGAGGCTAATTTAGCCAAAGATTAACTCTGAACTATATACAGAACAGATAACCCACTAAATTTACAAATAAGCGCCTGAGCAAAAATTTGTCAGCGCTACACCAACATGCCCTAAAACTATGTGTCTTTTTAATATGATTAAGAATGAATGTGTCTTGATAGTATTCCTTGCCCAAAGAAACTGTTAGCCACTTGTGTGACTGATGAGTCTTGACTTGAGGAGTTGCAATCAGGGAATAGAAATCCTATGCAGACCTTCATCGTTACAGAGTGGGTTCTCATGAACATGCAATGAATCCTCTAGATGAAATGAAATTAGATATATAAGATGAACAACTGATTTTTTTTCCGCTGACATTCTTCGATCTGTTAATCTGTCTCTACTTATAATGCTAAGGCTTTAGCTCATTATACACATCACAGCTGGGGAAACATCCTTCAATAATTGCAAGTATTCTCCAGTGTCTCACGTAAATCAGAAATGTGTTAGTTCCATCTCATAAGCTATGGAGTGACATCAAGCTTCACAGGAACTTCCAGTGAATATACAGAGGTGGTTTACAAATCCTAAATGATGATCTTTTCCTGAAGATTAATATATAAAATTAGATTGCACCTTATGTGATTATATGCATGACCATAAGGGCACTTTCACACGGAGCAGTGCCGGGCGTCGGCCGTAAAGCGCCGCTTTACCGTAGTTTTTGCGGCGCTTTTCAGCCGCTAGTGGGACGCTTTTAACCCCCGCTAATGGCTGAAAAAGGGTTCCAAGCGCGCGCAAAGCGCCCGAACAGCCATTCGGCGGCCCTGCACATTGATTTCAATGGGCAGGGGCGCTTTAGGAGTGGTGTATACACCGCTCCTACAGCGCCTCAAAGAAGCTGCTAGCAGGACTTTTTTGAGCGTCCTGCCAGCGCACCACTCCAGTGTAAAAAGCCCTCGGGAGACGCTTTACAGGTGCTTTGCAGGCACTATTTTTAGCGCTATAGCGCCTGTAAAGTGCCTCAGTGTGAAAGGGGTCTTAACCTTGTGGTTCAGGAACATAGACTTACTAGAGATACAATGGAAGCAATGATTTTTGTTTTTACGGCATACCAGTGGTCTCTGTAGCTGTGTTATAATGAACTGTAAATGTATGAGCAGAAAGTTGTAAATTACCTGCTGCCATATACAGCAAGGAATTGAAGAGTGTTAAAACAATTGCAGCAGATTTCTAACTTTGCATACTGCTGCTATCTAGGTTTACAGAAGGTTCAATTGTTGTGTGTTCCTACTACAGCTACTGAGATTCTCTTTACTTATGTCCCTTGCATTGTAACCTTGAAAAGGATAATAATATAATATTCACACTTATGTGGTGTCTTTGTAGTCAGAACATTTTGTTGATGAATATTTTATGGTCATTTCTCACAAAGTGTATTTTCGAAAAATATGGAAAAAACACTGGAAAATGTATATTATTCTATTTTTTATCTTTCAAATTTAATGCTGCAAAATAAAATACATTTAACCAAATCTTCTAAAGCTCTGTTTAGTCCACAAAATAGATCTATAACATATAGTGTATCTGCACTTGCTCCCCTCCTTTCTCTCCCTTCCCCCACTGCCAGTGTGTTGGCTGAGAGGGGCACCAGGGCAGTAATGGCTGGGATCCAATTAGAGGCAAGTGATGGTGCAGCCACTGAGGACTCTGGGACATGTAGCCCACAAGCATTGCAGCACAAGACAAGTGAATGGAGCTGTGGACTTTATTACCCAAAATTCCTGGGACACAGGTGAGAAGAGCACAGGACTTTTCCTGGGCAATCCTGCAGAAGTCTAGAGAGCCTATTACTGCCTGTGTCTTCACTCCTGCTGGGAGAGAAACAAGACTTTTGAGAGCTGAGTCAGAGCCACTGAGGACCTATATGAGAATGAGGTTCCATAGTTCTGGGCTGGAGCTATGCAGACTTTGGAGCCGTGTGTGCCTACAACAGAGCTGGGAGACCTGTTGCCATGTGTGCCTAAAGCCAGTGAGAACCTGATTGTGAGGAATGAGCCTTCTGGAACAACTGACCGCCAAGCGTATGGCACTGGATCTGTTGCTTACCAGGAATGGTGAGCGGAACAACCCAGCCTAATCTCTTACTGCCTACAGTTATTGCCAATAGAGATGACCCCTTACTTAGCAGCCCATCAGTCCTCCATTGTGCACAGTCTTAAAGAGATATCTTCATGTGCACCACCTTACAGATGGGCCCCAATGGTAGCCGGTTTAGTTTTAACAGTTAGGCGCCAGGTATTTTGTATCTAATTCCAGGGGTGCCCCTCTCAGGAACGTGTGCGCCCACCCACCATTAAGGGTGTATGCGTAGAGTGCTCTTGGGGATACTGTTTGAATACCATTGCCTAATGTTACTGAGAGACTGTTCTTTGTGCCATTCATGCTTTCACAGTTGATGCTGTTCTTACCAATACTATGTATACTCGTTTAATGGAGTTTAGCCTTATTGCAGGGTAAGTCAATGGCTGTAGGTGAGGCTATCAGTTAACCTCAATATCTGACATTTGCACCCCCTTCCTGCCCAGCCTATATTTAGATTTCAGTGCTGTCACACTTTGAATGACAATTACTCAATAATGCAACACTGTACCCAAATGTCATTTTTAGCATTTTTTGAGATATATAAAGCATTTTTTTGCTATATCAACAACAAAAATACCAAAAATTTTGAAAAAAAACCCAAATTTTAGTTTCTGTTATACAATTTTGCAGATAAATAATCTTTCTTCATAAGTGTAGGCCAAAATGTATTCTGCTACATTAATTTGGTAAAAATAACTCAGATCAGTGTATATTATTTAGTCTGTGTGAAAGTTTTAGAGTCTACAAAATATGGTATACATAGGAGGGAACACCCTAACACCCCAATCATGGCAGGTGACGAGTAGACCGCAATCCTTTCTTGTCAACCCCTGAAACCTCAACAGGACTGTCGGAGGGTGGCATTTACTTGAACCAATCTGTATTTTCCTCCCACAGAAGCTAAAAAAAGTAGGCTTCTCCTCTTCCTCCTGACAGCATTTAGCTGCCACAGGAGGAAAATACAGGTGATCAGTTTATTTCCCCCATTGCCCCTTTTGTTCTTGTTCCTCTTCTTTTTGCTGCTCGGGCCTCCCGTGTGCTCCCCTGGTCCCCCCTCCTCCTGCAGTGCTGCCAGCATCCCCTCCTCTCCCACCAGCTGCTGCGGGGATTGTTTTAGGATGGAGAGCAGCTAAGGGGCCAGTAAATATGTAATTTACTGGCCGCTTCCTTTTCTGAATAAACACAGTGAGTGTTTACTATGCTTCAACACAGAGCACTTCCCATTCATTCACTGTCCAGAGCAGCTGAGATCACCAGGGACCAAAAACTGTCTGGGTTCCCTGTTTATCAGATCTCTGAGGAGGCACAACACTTGGAGCTTACAATTCTTTGATGCAGCATTTGTCCCAATGCTGGGATTCCAAAGACAACCTGAATGCTTAACACAGGAGTCCTTGATCCAAACAGGTACCCTGATGCCAGGGTGTCCCATCACAACTGGACCTTCCCCACCTAGGTTGCTAAAGACTATTTCACATTTTAACTGCCACTCAGGTCTACCCAAGGCTTAGGTTACCAAACTCGAGTCACTTAAAGCGGTAGTAAACCGCTGCAGAAAAGAAAAATACCTGTAAGACAATGCCATAATGTGCTAGTATGCATACTAGCACATTAAAAATACTTACTTTAGAATGAAGCCCTTTCAGCAGCACCTGGTCACCGCTGAGAGGGCTGACATGTGGCCGGACCTGTGATGACGTCAATCCTGTGCATGCACGCGGGAGCCCTTGGTTCCGGTTAGAAGCTCTGGCACGGTATGCCGGACCATAAAATGCATGCGCTGGTGACATCAGTGGCTACATGCAGAGTGAATATCTGCTAAACTGTGCCTGTTTAGGAGATATTCATTTTACCTACAAGTAAGCCTTATTATAGGCCTACCTGTAGGTAAAAATAACAAAGCGGACTTTACTACCGCTTTAATGCACCTGAGATCGCAGAGATACCGCCTATGTCAGGACAAGGTTTAAATGGAACTCTGCCCTTCCCTAGAAGATCTCTACTACGGGGGGCTATAATAGCGGGTGCAGCTCTTACATTCAAAGTGGGTATTTGTTTCTCCCAGCCTTGGTGCATTACGATCAAATGGATGCAAAAGGAACTCAGGACAGGCAGCAATAGGGATCTTAGACCAAACAGGCAACCCATGCAAGCCACGTGACAATGGAAACTCAAAAGCTTCAAACCTATGCAGCAGGCAGGAGCTTAAATCAGTCAACAGAGTCCAGCTGGGCAGCAGGTAGGCAGTCAGCATTGTCTGGCTGGGCAGCAGCATGGTAATCAGCATAGGCTGTCTAGGCAGATGAACAGGAATCAGCATAGGCTGGCTGGGCAGTGATCTGAGAATCAGCATAGTCAGACTGGGCAACAAACAGTGGACCACCGGAGGTAGGCTTGGCAGCAGACAACAGACCACCAGAGGCAGGCTTGGCAGCAGACAATGGGCCACAAGAGGCAGGCTTGGCAGCAGACAGCAAATCACCAGAGGCAGGCATTGAGGTATGAACCCCATTAGCAGGCATTGCGAAAGAGTGAACCCCATCAGCAGACATTGAGGCAGACTGAACCCTGTCAGCAGGCATTGAGGAAGACTGAACCATGTCAGCAGACATTGAGGCAGACTAAACCTTCTCAGCAGACATTGAGGCAAACCGAAACCTAGCAGCAGGCATTGAGGCAGACTGAACCCTATCAGCAGGCATTGAGGCAGACTAAACCCCATCAGCAAGCAATGAGGCAGACTAAACCTTACCAGCAAGCAATGAGGCAGACTGAACCCTATCAGCAGGCATTGAGGCAGACTGAACCCCGTCAACAGGCATTGAAGCAGATTGGACCCCATCATCAGTCATTGAAGCAGATTGAACCCCATTAGCAGGCAGTATGAAAGTGGACTGGTCCACATCAGCAGGCAGTATGGAAGCAGACTGGACCCCATCAGCAGGCAGAATGGAAGCAGACTGGACCCCATCAGAAGGCAGCATGGAATTGGACTTGACCCTATCAACAGGCAGCATGGAAGCAGACTGGACCGCATCAACAGGCAGCATGCAAGGGGACTGGACCCCAACAGAAGGTAGAATGGAAGCAGCCTGGACCCCATCAGCAAGCAGCATGAAAGTGGACTGGACACCACTGGCAGGCAGCATGTAAGTAGGCTGGACCCCATTGGCTGGCAGCATGGAATCAGGAACTGGCTGAAAAATATTTGAGGCAGCAGTGGAGAGTGGCAGAATGGTTTGAGCAGGAAACAAACTTTTTTTTTGGTTTAGTTGCTGGAGTCCTGCAAGTGATTGCAGGGTGCTGCCTAGATTGTGTTGCTGGTGGAAAGGTAATAACAGTACAGGGAATCATAGAAGAAAAGGTAGCAGAAGCCGAGGAAGATGCCTTAGAAGTTACTATGGGTAGTGGAAGTGCAGGGGGAGCCTTCAATGGGTTAAATGCAGGGGGAAGTGCCATTAAGCAGTGTACTGATATACAGACGGTATGGAACACTCATTGCTAAGGATAACAGAGGAAGAGATCCTTGATGTTTAGAGGTGCATCTGTATTGGTATGATTTAATAAAAACTGGAGATAGTATCTCAGACCAGGCTTGGAGCAGAGGCTGAACAAACTTCAGTTTGCATTTCTCTTGTTTGACTAAAGAGTGAACAGCAGTAATACAATCTGGTGTCTGGTGGACACAGTGTACATCATCCAGGAACTAGAGAGCATCTGTCCTGCCATGTGTACATTGGTCGGGCAGAAAGTGGTTAATTGAACACATTCATTACCTTGTTCATTGTTCGGTGCATTGTCTATGCAATGGCTTTGGGGAAAAGGGGCAAAGACGGAAACCCAATCACTACTTAACGCTGAATAAGTAGAGTATTGGTTGATGTACCCTTAGTGTGGCATAGGGCACAGGGATGGAAAAGGAAAACTAAGCAAGGTTATTTAACAGCACAGTTAATTTAGCATACTGTAAGTCAACATAATAATCAAATGCACATAAATATATATATATTTGGATTTCATGATAAAATAGATGTCTCTATATACTACACGTTTGGATAGTGGTAATAATAATGATAATGATGTTAAAAAGGTGGCTGTCATGTAAAGCTACCAGTTTGTAAGAGTTGTTCTACTGCAAACACATCAAGTATGAATAAATAAGAAAGTTTCGTGTAGATAAGCAATCAGTACTATATGTTCTACTAGCAAAGTGCCCGTTCTGTAAATTGGTCATTTGAAGTGAGTGTGTTTACTAAAAACTGTGTTTTCTTATTGCTGTCATATATGAGCCTGTAAATAAATGTATTTTGTTATGTTTTCGTGTTTTTTTTATTACAACCTAATGATCTGCAAAACGTTTCAAATAACAAGCACGGCCAACAAAGGGATTACTTTTTTCTCAATGTATTCATGCCAGGATTCCTCAGTTCTTTTATTAAAATCCTTAATTTCTGAAGTCTTTTTCCATTACTCATTTTAATAAAGACTGTTCCACATCTGCAATGCACAGCTTAGTAAAAAAATATTGAAATAACTTCATATTCAAAAGCCATGTTTTATATTCCAGAGGATCGGCTTAATTCGATTTGTACATGTGGAATGAGAAACAAAAGTTTTAGTCTATGATTTTGGAAAGAAAAGCTCTCTCAGTGGAATAACTTTGGGAAAATAAAGATACAAAAAATCTAGCAGTGGAAAATGAAAATTACTTTTTAACATACTAATTTCTTTAATCGTATTTACAGTATATAGTTTAGTCACCCAACTTTTGTTCTATTTCACACTCAGTTTTAATTATTTTACAGTGTTTTTTGTGCCTTTGATTCTTTCAGGTGATTATTTAACTTTTGGAATAGATAATAGGGCAGCAGGGAATGACTTGTTTGTATAGAATTGGTCTAACTTTATTTAAGTATCTGTACATAATACAACTTTGATCACAATTGATACCGTAGAGAAGGCTCAGTACTTCTCTCTGCTGTCCATATTCAGCCAAATGTGTCTGTAGACTGGATGTACTTTTAATATGAAAGTGGTTCCTAAGTTTCTGTGCTAGCAAACACAGTATATGTGCAGATACCAAAATATGGACCTCTAGCCCTGCTAGATGGGCCATGCCCAGGGTACAGCCAAAGCTTTCTTTTAGAATAAAGCTATGGGTGTGATACTGATTTAGGCACTTAAACATTAGACACCATATTTTTGTTGGTGATGATTAAAATAAATACAGATATAACATTATTTATTTTTAGTTTAAATAGAGCATAGATAGTGTAAAATCGCATGTCAGGTTTTTATTGTGATGAATAAAGGTGAAATCTTCCAGTGGGACGGTAGCAATTTCATCTCCTGTTGTGCCTCTGAGACAGAAAGTGTGGGGCTTTTCCCCAATGTGACACAGACAGCTTAAAAAAATCTCTAGTCCACACATTAGACATTGCAAATTGCAAATTATCTTGCAAAGTGAACTGCCTTTTGGCCTTTAGTAAATCCATCCCAACACCTAAATGTCTCTTTCTTTGTGACAAATATGATAAAACTACTCATGCTCATTTTTTGACAGGGCAACTTACAGCAATAGATACAAAAAAATTATTATATCTATTGGGTATAGATGTAGCACAGCCCCCTTGGGGACTGCTGAGAACTACCTGTTCATCTGCACGGCCATGACCAAGTGAACCTTCCAACCCACCTGACACTCTGGGTTCAGACATCCTTGTAACACTGTGCAGCAAGAATCACACAACCCAGTAAAATAAGGTCCTCAAATATTTTACTTGAACCGAATAAGGGAAGTTATTTCACAGAAAGAGGTAATAAATCTGCTGAGCCGGGATAACAGCGCCAGATCAGCAAACAAATTCCTCCCAATGACACAAACAATGTTTCAGCAACAAACAATATTATATACATATATGTACACTATATTTAGATCCGAAGTCACCTCCTAGCGGATGTTTCAGTTAACTACTTATGTTGCCACTTTGAGAAAGATGTAATCTAGCCAGTCTATGGTATCCTAATAAAAAAAGCAGTTCTCCAGAAGGTAATATATAGGCTTTCCTATGAGTAATGGCAAAAAAGTTCCACGTTGCAGATCTGATGTTCTTCGCTAGCTAGTTGGAGCTCGTAAACTGTAATCCATTTGGTTGTAGATAAAGCAATAGGTCCCTAGCGGTAAAGGTGTCTGAGCACAGTGTTCAAGCAATGCAGTAAAGTGTTCTTGGGGTAAACATGTCTATGCACACTGTTCTGTAATGGTGGCAATGAATATATAAAAGATAATTTGCCTTCTCACCAATGACCAAATCGATCTGAGGTTTTCTGGACAGGAACACGTGTAGTGGCACTCGGACAGCGGATGCCCTGTCTCGGTCTTCTGAAGTGAAACTTTACCCCATGCACTCGCACCGACGGGCAGGCGATCCAAGTGATGTTAGCGACAGGATGTCCGACAGTGAATAACAGAGCTCTGCGTGGTAGGCCGCGACCTCTCTCTCCCTGTTACACAGAGAGGTCCATCTGGCGTCAGGCCCAGGAGTAAAAGAGCTCTGCACGGCCTTCTCGCTCCTTTTATTGTCACTCGCAGCAACCTTCATGTCACTGCAAAGATCCCTGGGATCTGTAATTTTAGGGTACATGGGTGCATAGCAATAGTCTGAAGGAGAACTATACGTCGCATAATTCACTTTGTTGGACACACAAATATGTGGTCACTGATTACACGGATGACCAAAGGGACGAGTGATGTCTAGAAACACTGAAAGGTACAGTGCTTTCTGCTGACAGTCCATATCACTACATCCTTCCCCCACTTGAAAGTCTTTGGTCCCTAAAGACAGGGTATAACCCAAAATCACTTTACTGCATGAAGCTAGTCAATTATTGGTCTACTAAACTAGAGGCTGCAACAGCTAATAACTGGCTTAATGAAGGATCCTCTGATAACAAACTATATACATCAACAGTAGTAGAGTAAATCATGTTAAGTTTATGACAGGCCAAAGCTAGATCAGTGGCCCACCCAGTAGTGTCAGAGGGTGGATTAAAGTCATCCTTCACTAAAGACTCAGTGAAGGAGGGAAGTGCTTGACTGGGGCGTTGAGCAGTGGGTATGAGTTCATCTGAGTTTTCTCCAAGGGTGTGGTAGGTCAACCTCTTTGGGGGACATATCTTTTGTCTCAGCCGAGAGTGCATGTCTTCCAAAGACTCAGGTTCCTGTTCTGTTCCCCATTGACTGTATCCAGCTTCCAGTTCAGACCCTACCTCGGTCTCTGGCTCCATTTCAAGTTCTGGTTCTATTGCAGGTTCTGGTTCTAGGACTATATCTCTCTCTGTTATGTTAGTAGGAGGGATGAGTGCATCAACTGGATCAGACACTTCACTGTGTTCCAGCTTCCAGAAGCGGGTAAGGAGCCATAGCCTCAGTGTCAGGCCTGTCCCTAAACAGTCTTGTCTTCCAGCTTCAGGGACAAGGGGATCATCTTCCAAAGAGTGGACCCACAGCCAATCCAGAGGTACTTACTCATCATCGCTTTTTTCCTCCGGAGTTGTGAAAGGACAAGTTTTTCTGACCTGAGGCCTTAATGTTGGAAACTGAAGGGGCTCAGAATCAAGGGCTGAAGGTACCCAGACAGCCTCTGAGATAGGTAACAGATGGTTCCGATGCCAAGTCTTTAGGAGCCCCGTCTTCCCTTCTGGCCTGATCTGATACATGGCGAAGTCCAGGCGGTCGCTGGCAAACAATGTAAGGTTGGGAACGCCATTGATCAGCTAGCTTATGTTTCCCTGGCACCCCTAGATTGCATAACAACACCGATCCCCAGGTTGTAGATTTTGAAATCTTACTTTAAGATCAAAGTTCCTCTTATTACTTTGTTTTCTGATGGTGGAGGCTTCCTTGGCTTTTCTCATAGGCTACCTTTAGATTCTTCCTTAGCCTGTCAACATAGTCTTATAAAAGGCTTGGGAGGTGTTATCTGTGGAGGTTCCAAAGGCTTAATCCACTGGTAAGCGAGCCTCTCTCCCGAACATCAGTCTGTTAGTGGAGTATCCTGTAGAATCATTCGAGGTGCTATTGCAGGCATGGACTATGGCAGCAATATGGTCTCCCCAATGTTGTTTCTTCCCTAGTGGGAGGGTTCCCAGCATGTTCAAGAGAGTACTGTTAAACCACTCCGGTTGTGGATCACCTTGTGAGTGGTAAGGGGTAGTTCTCGACTTCTTTATGTTCAAGAGTTCACACAGTCTGTGGATTAATTTGCTCTCGAAGTCCCGGCCTTGATCTGAGTGTAAACACTGAGGCAGCCCGTACTGAACAAAGAACTTCTCCAGTCTTGGCCACTGTGCTGGCTTGTTGATCCCTAGTGGGGAAAGCCTGGGCATATCATGTGAAATGATCTGTCACAACTAGGACATTACTCCTCCCACTCAGATCAGGTTCCAGACACAGGAAATCAATGCACACCAACTCCATTGGTCCTTGACTTTGTAGATGGCCCATTGGGCGGCCCTACCTGGTAGAGTCTTTCTCTGGATACACCTGATGCAAGAGTGACAGTAACTTTCCACTTCCATTCTCATGTTCGGCCAGTAGAATCGGCCCCTGACTAGTTTGAAAGTTTTATCCATGGTCGTCATGAAGGGCAGTTAACACAGTCAAACGATGTTTCTCTGGAAGGAACAGCTGACTTACAGGCATGGACTATGGCAGCAATATGGTCTCCCCAATGTTGTTTCTTCCCTAGTGGGAGGGTTCCCAGCATGTTCAAGAGAGTACGGTTAAACCACTCCGGTTGTGGATCACCTTGTGAGTGGTAAGGGGTAGTTCTCGACTTCTTTATGTTCAAGAGTTCACACAGTCTGTGGATTAATTTGCTCTCGAAGTCCCGGCCTTGATCTGAGTGTAAACACTGAGGCAGCCCGTACTGAACAAAGAACTTCTCCAGTCTTGGCCACTGTGCTGGCTTGTTGATCCCTAGTGGGGAAAGCCTGGGCATATCATGTGAAATGATCTGTCACAACTAGGACATTACTCCTCCCACTCAGATCAGGTTCCAGACACAGGAAATCAATGCACACCAACTCCATTGGTCCTTGACTTTGTAGATGGCCCATTGGGCGGCCCTACCTGGTAGAGTCTTTCTCTGGATACACCTGATGCAAGAGTGACAGTAACTTTCCACTTCCATTCTCATGTTCGGCCAGTAGAATCGGTCCCTGACTAGTTTGAAAGTTTTATCCATGGTCGTCATGAAGGGCAGTTAACACAGTCAAACGATGTTTCTCTGGAAGGAACAGCTGACTTACACTTTCTGCCTCTTCAGAGGGACCTCTTCGATATAGGATCCCCTCTTCTATTTTCATTCATTCCTATGCTCTATGTTCATTGATAAAAACGGCATGGGAATTCCCCACAGGGGAACCCCGAACCAAAATTTAAAAAAAAATGATGTGGGGGGGGTCCCCCTAAATGCCATACCAGGCCCTTCAGGTCTGGTATGGATATTAAGGGGAACCCAGGCCAAAATTAAAAAAAAAAAATGGCGTGGGGTCCCCCACAAAATCTATACCAAACCCTCCAGGTCTGGTATGGATTTTAAGGGGAACCCCACGCCAAAATTAAAAAAAAAATGGCATGGGGTCCCCCCAAAAATCCATACCAGACCCTTATCTAAGCACGCAACCTGGCAGGCCACAGGAAAAGAGGGGGGGGGACGATAGAGCGCCCCCCCTCCTGAACCATACCAGGCCACATGCCCTCAACATTGGGAGGGTGCTTTGGGGTAGCCCCCCAAAACACCTTGTCCCCATTTTCATGGGGACAAGGGCCTCATCCCCACAACCCTTGCCCGGTGGTTGTTGGGGTCTGCGGGCGGGGGGCTTATCGGAATCTGGAAGTCCCCTTTAACAAGGGGATCCCCAGATCCCGGCCCTCCCCCCTGTGTGAAATGGTAAGGGGGTACCTACCATTTCACAAAAAAACTGTCAAAAATGTTAAAAATGACAAGAGACAGTTTTTGACAATTCCTTTATTTAAATGCTTCTTCTTTCTTCAATCTTCTTTCTTCTATGTTCTATCTTCCTTCGGTTTCTTCCTCCATCTTCTTCTTCTTCTGGTTCTTCTGGTTCTTCTGGTTCTTCCTCCGGTGTTCTCGTCCAGCATCTTTCTCCGTGGCATTTTCTTCCCTTCTTCTCCTCGGGCCGCTCCGCATCCATGATGGCATGGTGGGAGGCTCCTGCTGTGTGACGCTTCTCCTCTTCTGACGGTTCTTAAATAATGGGGGGCGGGGCCACCTGGTGACCCCGCCCCCCTCTGACGCACGGGGACTTGACGGGGACTTCCCTGTGGCATTCCCCGTGACGTCAGATGGAAAGAGCATCAGCGTCTCTATTTCCCACTCCTGGCCGATATATTTCAATTGGAACTCTGATAAAGCAGCTAACCACCAATGCCCAGTGGTGTCCAACTTAGCAGAGGATAACAAGTAGGTCAGGGGGTTGTTATCCGTTTTCACCACAAAGGCGGCTCCATACAGGTAGTCACGGAGTTTGTCCACTACAGCCCACTTGAGGGCCAAGAACTCCAACGTGTGCACCGGATAATTCTTCTCACAAGGAGTAAGCCTGCGGCTCATGTATGCTACTGGGCAGAGTTCCCCTCCGACTCTTGGTGCAACACTCCCTCAATACCATCTCTACTGGCATCCATGTATAATTCATAAGGCTTCGAGGGGTCAGCGTAGGCCAACACCGGAGCTTTGACCAGACTCCCTTTCAGCCTCTCAAAGGACCTCTCACAATTCACTGTCCACTGGTCCTGGATAGATTCCCTAGGCTTCCTGCCTCCTCCTTTCTGGGTTTTCTGCTGTTCTCCCTCCATTTGCTTCTGTAGCATCTCCTTCAATAGGCGAGCAATTTGGGAGAAGTTCTTCTCAAACCGTCTGTAATAGGAGCAGAAGCCCAAAAATGAAGTCAATTCGGTGACTGTGGTTGGGCAGGGCCAAGAAGTGACTGACCGCCTCTAGTTTTTGGGGGTCAGTGGCTATCCCTTCTGCGGATACCACATGTCCTAAGTAGGTGACAGAGGTCTGATAGAATTGGCACTTCTCCAATGACAGCTTCAACCTCTCTTTGTGTAATTGCTGGACAACCTTCTCCAGTCGGGACGCATGTTCTTCCAAAGTTTGGCCAAACATGATGATGTCATCAAGGTAGACCACTACTTCTACCAAGTTCATATCACCCACTGTATTCTCCATCAGTCTATGAAATATAATAAACTTCGCGCCTGATAAGCAAATTTTGATAGTGTATTTAAATATGAAAATAATTAAATGAATAAAATAATATCAGCTGCTATCCCCACTAAAGGGATTAGGTGTTTTAGATCCAGTGAATTATAAACAAAAGGGAGCGCTCAGTACTCATACCAAAGGGACCGGATATGAACGTGACCATGGCGCCTCGACGTACATCTCGTAGACTCTTTAAGTCATCAGGAAGCGCTTCCTAATGAAGTAAAGAATCTACAAAACGTACGTTGAGTGCTGAGGGAGGTGGAATGCACGCCAGCACGGGTGAGAGCCGCGAGGAGACATCTGACCATTAGATACCAGACACGCTCACAGCCTCTGTGCTGGGCAAAGGCACTACAAATGTAACCAAGTCATTTGGCTTTTTAATTATTTAATGTCAATAAAACGGGATTACACGATGGCCGCTTTCCATATTATTTTTTCACATGTACTTTGTTAATCCTTAAGGGGAGGAAGTCATCTTGCAGGTCCAGGATTAACCATTGCCAGCAGACAGGTTCTGCTACAAGCGTTGTTTGACCTACTTTTTAGTTAAAGTGGTCATTGCTTTCTGGTAAGCAGCCAATTTATCTGAGCACTTTTTGGGTGATTCGAATGGTGAAAATGTTTTCCTAAGAAATTTTGATCAAGTCTAATCACTGCATGGATATTAGTTGCTGCTGCTCTGTTGCACAAGGACTATATTTATGTATATACCTTTTGCACATGGTATCATGTGTGTGCGTTTGTTTTTACACATGTCCAAATAATGAATGCACTTTATTACTGCAATTGGTTGTTATCCACTTTATTGAACTTACTGATTGACTATATATTTGTTAATTAATTATTATGCATATTTTTATATTAATCTACACATTTATGAATCCATTGAGGTTATTATTATTGTATTGAGCACTCCCTTTTGTTTATAATTCTCCATCAGTCGCTGGAACGTGGCAGGAGCCCCAGTCAGTCCCTGAGGCATCCAATCAAACTCAAAGAATCCCAGTGGGTTAATAAAGGCTGTCTTCTCTTGGTCTTCTGGATTCATAGGGATCTGGTAGTATCCACTCCTCAAGTCCAACACATTGAACCATTTGGCCCCGGATAAGCACTGCAAGGCTTCTTCTATGCGAGGGGTCATGTATTGATCTGGGATAGTCCTTCAATTCAAGGTTCGATAATCAATGCACATCCGGAAAGACCCAGTCTTCTTTCTCACCACCACGATCAGAGAAGCATAAGGGCTTTGGCACTCACTCCTGACCTTTTCAGTTCAGCCAGTTGTTCCAGAAGGTCTTCTAAATTGCATAAAGAGACCCGCCTTGCCCTCTCTCAGAAGGGCTTATCCTCAGTCAATCAAATTCGATGTTGGGCACTCTTTGCACAGCCCACGTCAAAGTCATTTTTCTTTTACAAAGGTTTTTATTGATAGAAAAAATGAATACAACAGACTTATGCAACAATGAGATGGTTACATTGAACAGAATATGAAGGGAGGATCCCTGCTGAGGGATGCTACATTAATGGTACATTATTCGTCATTACAATATTATTGTATAAAAAATAAAAAAATATATATGAAGACAAAGAACACTTACATTGTATCATGACAAAAATTTAATCTATGTCTCAAAATTTTGTTGTTCATTGGGTGTATGTTTAGAGTAAATAATAAAGGAGGAAGAAACAACATAAAAGGGTGCATCTACTCTTATACCAACCGTAAGATATTTATAAATGAAAGAAATAAATAATAGAAAATTTGGTCTAATTTATTAATTGTTTGGTTAGTTCGTATCACGGTAACCAGCATAAGTGAATCGACGCCTTAGTGAGAAAAGTCACAAAGGAGATTACATTAAAAGACACACACAAAAAATGGTAGAGAGTAAGTTGACAGCAGGAAATAGGGGGGAATCAAAAGTGAAAAGGAGAAAGGAGACAAAGAGGAGAGGCAGAAAAGAGGGAAGAGTCCAATCTACAAAGGGGGGTGCATCCGGAGGCCGCTAGATTGACAAAAGCAAGTGGTTTGTTTGTATGATATCCATTATTGCCAGACTTTAAGAAATTTACTGTGTGTGTCAGAAGCCAGGGACGTTAATTTCTCATTTATCATTATATCGTTCATTCTATTTTTCACTGCTTCAAAACTGAGTATAGGGGTTTTCCAGGACCGCGCAATGGTCAACTTTGGTCAACATTGAAAAGGTGTAGGGCCAATTGACGTTCTGGGCGAAGGAGTTCCAAGATTGGTTTGCACAGAAGGGCTTCATATGGATCTCTCTTTAGATTAGAGTGGAGCATATTGCGTAAAAGGGTATAAACCCTGACCCAAAGTCTACAAACCTTGGGACATGTCCACCATATGTGAGCCATAGTGCCCTCCAGCAAGCAACCCCGGAAACAGTAAGAAGGATAGGAGGGGATAAAACGAGCTAACCTAGCAGGCGTATAGTACCATCTATAGAAGACCTTGTATGCATTTTCTAAGGTCAGAACATTTCTAGAGGTTTTTGTAAGGGATATCGTCATAATCTGCCAATCCTCCGGGTCCAACTTTTTGCCAAGGTCTTCCTCCCATTGGAGGTGATATGATCTCACTGGGGGTTTCCTACTAGAGGTGATGGAAGAGTAAATTAGGGATATGACCCCCGGGGAGTGAGGGGTTGCCCTACAAATGCTTTCAAAGGGAGTCAAGGTGTATGGGGCGGGTTGAGCCCATATAAGTTGTTGAAAGAAATGTTTGATTTGAATGTAACTATAATGTTCTCGTAGGGGTATATCGTGAGAAGATCTAAGCATTTCAAACGTGATTATCCTCATTGGGGTGAACAGAGAATGGACATCTGTGAATCCATTATCCACCCACCACGAGAATTGTTTAGGGTTATCACAGCTAGGGGGAAGCAACGGGCAGTAAATAAGGCGCAATAGAGGTAGGTAGGGAGATAATAGGCCTGTCGAATACTTAACAGAGTCCCATAGGCGTAGAGAGTGAGCCATACATGGCCCGAACCCATGAGGGCATTTCAAAGGTGGGAGCCAGGGTACAGAAGATATGGGTGTAGGGTGTGATTCGACCAAATCAATAGTGGCCCACAACGGCATTTGATAAGTGTCATGGAGACGGGTTAATGGAGCAATGCCCGCCGCCGTATAAGATGCCTGAAGATTGGGGACCGAAAGACCCTCATTGATCCGCCGGGCATACATAATCCGCTTATTAATTCGGGGGCGAATAGAGCCCCATATAAATTTCAAAATTTTGCGTTGATGGATTCTTAATATATAAGAGGGGATAGGAACGGGTAATACTCGAAAAAAATACAACAGTTTAGGGAGGTAAGTCATACGGACCGCTGAGATCCTGCCAAACCAGGATAATGGGAAGTGGGACCAAGAAGACAACAATATGTCGAGTTTCTGAAAGAGGGGGGGGAAATTAGCCGGATATAGACCATCATATTTAGGAGTGAGATGTATGCCTAAATAAGGTAGTGAAGGAAGCCATTGAAATGGGAAATTTTCTTTTAAAGAGGCCAGTTCTGAAGGAGAAAGGTTTACAGACATTGCCTTAGATTTTGTGGGATTAACCTGTAAGCCCGAAAGAGACGCAAAGGTCTCTAGTAGGGAAAACAGGTTAGGTAGTGAGATTCTAGAAGATGTCATAGTCAATAGGATGTCTCCTGCAAATACTGAGATTTTGTGATTAGAGCCTGCGACTTCAATACCTTTTATATCTGGATGTGAACGAATCGCCTCAGCCAATGGTTCCATCGCCAGGACGAACAAGAGTGGCGAAAGTGGGCAACCTTGTCGGGTGCCCCTATGAATAGGAAAAATAGAGGATTCAAACCCATAGTATTTAATTTTAGCTTGAGGGGTGTCGTACAATGCTGCCAACCAACGCAAAAACGAAGTACCAAAGCCATAATGGCAGAGTACTCTCATGAGGTATGGCCAGGACAAGGTGTCAAAGGCCTTGTTCACATCCAGCGACAAAAGCATAGTTTCTATTGAACGCTTATGGGCGATATGCTGCAATTGGAAAAATTCTCCTAATAGCGTTCCCTGCCTGTCTTGTTGGCACAAAGCCCACTTGGTCCTTTTTGATTAAGTGGGGAAGAAACGAATTTAATCGATTGGCCAGAATTTTTGTAAGAATCTTTATATCAACATTAATTAAAGATATGGGTCGAAAGTTGGCCCATGAGGTATGATCATGGTCAGGTTTAGGCAACATCACGATATTAGCTGTTAGAAGATCTGACGAAAAATTCCGGCCGTTTTTGACGGAATTATACATAGTCATCAAGGGGGTGGCTATCACGTCCACCAGTTTTCTGTAGTAAAGTGCTGTGAAGCCATCTGGACCTGGCCTATTCCCTATTTTTAATTCTTTAATACATTGTTGAACTTCTGCCTCCTGAATATGACGGTCCATAAGGTCCACCTGTGTCTCGGATATGGTAGGAAAGGAAATGTGTTGGAGGAAATCAACCCTATCCCGTTCAGTTGTAAGGTCTTGGACTGAATATAGAGTAGTGAGTCTATGGCGGAACTCGTCCAATATACGGATCGTGTTACTAGTCAGTACATTATGTCGAGTGCACAAAGTAATAGGGGTGGGTTTGGAATTAAATGTACGTAATCTCTTGGCCAGCATCGCATTTGGTTTGTTTGCTTTACTGTACGAATGCTGACGAGACCAACGCAAAGTGCGTTCAGCTTGGTCTGTAAGACATAAGTCTAATTCAGTGTGAGCCTGGTCCAAAAGTTTACGATTTGCTGGCGTGGAAGATTGTTTGAAAGCTACTGAAATAGAGTCCAGTCTGGATTCCAATGTCTTCTGTAATTTCTGTCTTTCTTTTTTGAGTTTTGATGCTATCTGGATGATATGTCCTCTAAGCACAGCCTTATAGGCCCCCCACAGGGTTATTGGTGATGGGACAGAGGTGGAGTTAAGGTGAAAATATTCAACTGAAGTGTTTAATAAGTCCTCGTGTATATCTCGTAGAGATAATAACGAGTCATTCATGATCCAGGAGCTATGTTGAGGGTTATGCACTAGAGACTGGCACACTACCAAAAGGGGGTCGTGGTCTGTCCAGGGGGCTGCTAAGATGGACACTGATTCTATTAAAGGAAGATGTTTTCTAAGCATTATTACACGGTCAATTCTAGAGTGTGAATGATGGGGGTGGGAGTAGTATGTATAGTTTTTAGTTAACGGGTGTAATTCCCGCCAAGGATCCATCAGATCATGACAACGTAGAGAATGCGAGAATGTTTTCGCTGCAGAGGATGCGGCTACACTTTCAGAGGGGTATTTATCCAATAAAGGGTCCAGGGCCACATTTGAGTCACCTGCCAACAACAGGGTCCCCTTTTGGTGCGATGTCAACAGAGAGCAAACGTGTGACAAAAAGGTTCCCGGGTTAGAATTGGGAGCATAATAGGCCAGTATGGTTACCTCTGCGTCATGAATACTACCTACAAGCAGGAGGTATCTACCCTCAGGGTCAGCTATCTGTCTATCACACCGAAAAGGGACCAACTTGGGGAATGCTATTAAAACCCCCCACTGTTTGGTTGGGCCATTGGCTAAAAACACTTGGGGGTATTGGGCAGCAAAATATTTAGGGCAAGAGGTGGAGGAAAAATGAGTTTCCTGTAAGCATTCAACGTCAATATGTTGTTTTTTAAGGTATTTGAACACTTTTACCCTTTTTTGTGGTGAATTCATTCCCTGAACATTTAATGACAACCAATTTAATGTCATGATGGAAAAGCAGATAAAAGCTTACCTTTGGCTCCGGATGCAACACCCATGGACTCAAGGAAAAGGGAGGAAAAAAAATTAAAAAGAAATAACATGGAAAAAAAGGAAAACAGCAGTGAAAGAGAGAAAGAAGAGAAAAAGAGGTAAACACTGTAGAACCGAGAAAATCTCGGAAGAAATATATGAGACCGAGCAATAGTGCAACTTGGCGTGGGTCCGTGGACCCACCAAGAGGTCGGTGGTTGGCTAGGACCATAATCCTATTCAAATACTGACACTGTGGGGGCGCAGTGGTCCGCCTGGCCCACTCGGCTTACTTAAACTATTAGAAAGATAAGCACAAAAATGCCTAACAATAAGCACTGAATATAACGTAGACTAAATCATGTTATTCGACACGAACAATCAAAGATGTGGTTTCAACTGTTAGCTTCAGAAAAAAGGCTTGAAAAAGTCCCCTTGCGGGTCCCCCCGGAAAACCCGGGGAGAACCTGCGAGAGGAATCTGGCATAGGACAACAGCAGTTCCGGCACCGGAAACCACCTCCAGATTAAGAACTAGGCATAGCAAACCATAATATTCAAAAATTTAGTGTATATTATCAAATTCGCAAGGGACCATCCCAGAAAGTTATTGGAGATGGGGGCGTTCCCGGTCGCCCCAAATGAGCACCGGGAAGGCCTCCAAACCAAGCAGGTAACCACTAGTCAGGGACGGTTCCAAGACATCCGCCCACCCTGCAACCTCAGGGCCCCCCACCCTGACCGCCATCAATCTATTCGGGCGGCCTAGGGCAGCGGGCCCACACCCACCAGGGCAGGCCATTTAAAATGTAAACAATAAACATAAACATGAACTAAGAGAACAAAACAAAAAAGAAAGAGGTTCGATACCAGTAACACAGATGCAGGAAGCCGATCACAGATTGTGAAGAAATGGAATTGCCCCCTGCAGTCTTGGACGAGGTAATCCACAATTGTGGAAAATGTCTGAGACCTAACTCAGACCTCCAGGAAAGCGAAAAACCTGGTTGCAAATATGTTCAGTTCCTCATCCAGTGGGGATATCTTGGTAGCGTTGAGCATGGAGTGAATGAAGGGCCTGGGAGCCCTATTGGGAAGCCTGTATGGATTTGCAGGATGGCTGTACCGTCAGTGAACGTGAAGACGATGAAGAAGGTTCCCCTTGAGATGGAGGGAGATCCAGCTGCAGGTCCTGAAAATGGCGTCTCAGGTCGGGCAAAGAGGATGCTTGGACCTGACGACACTGATAGAAAAATGACAGTCTAAAGGGGAACCCCCACCCGTATTTAATACCATGAATTTGCAGGATCTGAAGATAGGGTTTTAAGTTCCTTCTTTTCGCAATCGTGACCAGGGACAGATCCGCAAACAACTGAAGAGAATAATTTTGAAAGGAGAGATCCGGGTGTTACCTTGCTGCTTGCAAAAGTCTCTCTTTAGTGCGATAAAAATGAAGCTTTATAATAACATCCTGTGGTGGGCCCTCCGTGGGTTTAGGAGCAAGGGACCTGTGGATGCGATCGAATTCCAGATGCTCCAGGGGGATCTCTGGGGCCAGCTCCTGAAAGAAGGCTGTGGCTGTGCCCTGCAGGTCAGTTATAACCTCAGGAATACCACGGATTCTAAGGTTGTCCCTATGGGCCCTATTCTCAGAATCCTCCAACTTGTCCCGCAGGACCTCCAGTTCAGCATTAAGTTTATCAACTTCTTCCTCATGACCCTTTAGCACAGTAGTGGTTAAGTCCATTCTCTGTTCTAGCTGATTTGTGCGATGGCCTAGCTCTTTAAGGCCTCTCATGAGCTCAGAGGAGAGCTTACGTGATGCTGTAGAGATCTCATCTCTCACTATGGAGCGGAACTTGGTCAGTAAGTCCTCTGAAGCATGCTGCTCAGGGCTTACTAGATCCGAAGGGAACTGCTGCAAACTGTTCAATGGAGATGCTGAATCTGCTGCGGAGAGCCTTGTGGAGTCGTCATACTCAGGAGGTTCGGGCGCCATCTTGCCCTTCCCCATGGTAGAACTCATCTTGTGCTGTTTGGGGTGTTTTGCTGCTTTTCTGTGCGAGCGGTAAATACCCGCGGGTGCTCGGCGGTGTTCGCTATCCCGGGAGCCCGGTTGCTCATGTCTATGAGCCAATAGTGCTCTGATAGCCGAGTTATTAATGGAGTGCAGGGACTAGGCAGCCATATCCAGCGATCGTGCGCATGCGCCCTGTCAAAGTAATTTTTCAAGATCATTTTCTCCCACCGAGCTATTCGAGCTTTAATCCTTCCTTACCAAGCAAAGGGAGGCTTGGGCAGTAAGCAGTGGCATTCCTTCCATCTTCCACTTGGGCTGACTCATTCTGCGCCACCAGGGTGGCAGCAGTCACTTTCCTAATCGATATTCGAGGCTTCAGGCTGACTGTGTGACTAGTGATGTTCTGCCCACTAACAGGAATTCACCCCCCACTCCTTAGCAAAGCTTGAGTGGGTATAATCTCTGGAACTAGCTCTTTCCCAACTTCTTCCTCTGTGGGATTAGCTTCTACCACCATGTACGGACCCGCCTGATCCCAGGACAACTTGAGGTGGCTTTGAGGCAGGCTCTTTCGTCAGGCTGTAACACCCTCTCTTGAGTGCCTAGTCGCCACAACCTTCCCACTCCTTCGGCAGGTGTCTTCTTTTCTTGCAATACCCTCTGAAATGCTTACCTCAACTGAGGATGGATTTTTTCAACAGGGGCACCTTCTATGGCCAAGGGAGTGAGTAGCCTTCTTACCAGATTGGTATTAGTGCCTATCAGCGGGGAATTTCGGACGGCTCCAGGTGGTTGAGGGTATACGACTGCTAACGTATCGAAGGTCTCTGGCCTTCCGGCTAGAGCAGGGTGAAAGGTTATCTTGATAGGTATGTAACCATCGTAAGGGCACTTCTGAGTTCTGATTCTCCAAATTTCTAGCTCGTCAAGTTTGCACAAGGGGATATGCTTCAAGTACTTATGATAGAAGTCTTGATATAGCAACATTACTTGAGCTCCAGTATCCAACAGTGCTTGCGTATAGATGCCCTCCACCTGGATTGATACTATAGGGGAAGGCCCTTGGGTAGGGTTCCCCCAGGTGACGCTAAGGTGTGCTCTAACAGGCCTCTTGGGAGGCAATGCTTGTGATTTAACTGTTTGTTTTGCAAGGTGTGCATTGATTTCCTGTCCCCTTCTTCCATTGTCCAGGGATTTTAAGTTTGGGTCGTGCTTGGGTACTGACGGGTACGAGAGAACTGATGGCTTGTGTCCTCCTTGATTTTCTTCCAGTCTCCTTTCTTATCATTGAAGCCCAGCCTTCCCTTTGGACTCCCAACTAGCTCCTTCACTGAGGTCCCTTGAAGTTTCTCGCCAGCTTAGGAAGGAGCCGTTTCTGTAACGCTATCAGGACTTCATTGAGGAGTTAAGGGCTGACACCCACCTTGGGACACTTGGCTCGAAAATGTCCCGCCTCTCCACATCCATAACATCTCTTTTCCCGCTCTGAGTATGGTTTTGGTTCACTTGCACAAGTCCCTTTCCCCTGAACGTTTGCTTGGGTCTCCATCACTCTCATCAGTGCATGATACATTTGAGTCTGAGCCTGAGCTACCTGAGCCTTCAGTTCCACTGGCCCTAGTTCTGCAACTGGTTTATGGGTGTCTGGGTCAGTCGATCCCTTCGGTTCTGATTCAGTTCCACTGTCGTCATCAGAAAACTCTATTTCTGCATAACCACCACTTTCTCTTTTTTCCCAGTAACAGGATTCACATCTCTTGGTCATTGACTCTTTTGTTCCCATAGAGCCTCTTCCTCTTGGACCTCGCTTATCAATTCAGTATAGGTTGGTACCACCTGGGTTTTCTTCAGTAACAGCTTCAACAGAATAGGATGGTTGGGCCGGCCCCCATGCAGCACCCGATCCAGGTGGGCCTTGTCAGCGTCTTTAGGGTCAAGACCTTTCTTGAGGATGATTTGATGTAGCATCCGGTCTACCCGAGAGATGTATTTGGACAAACTCTCCCCTCTCTTTTGATGGGTGTGGTTGAACTTGTACATCAAATCAGCGATTGTTTTAACTCTTCCAAAAACAGCACATAAAGCCTCAGTGTAATCCATGGCGACACAAGTCCTCTTGCCCATCATTAGGTTATGGATCACATCGGCCGCTGGGCCTCGAAGGCTCTCACTAAGTCGATGTCTTTTTACAGACTCTGAAACACTCCACTCTTCCATAGCCTGTTAAACTTGACTCATCCATTTTTCAAACTTGTCTTCTCCCACAGGTGTCGGCAACTGCCCCTGAAAAAAGTCTTCAATGACTCTGATTAGCATTTCCAGACTCATTCTTCACCAGGCTATCAACCAGGCGACTCTTATATGTGTAGAAAGAGAGTGGAGGGGCGCTGGCTCCTTGGAGTCGGTCCCCCTGTGCACAGGACTTGACAAGAGGTGGCTTCTCAGTCCCTCCTCTCTCGCTTTTGAGTGAGAATACCCTTGCAGTCACTTCCTCCATTAAGCGGACCTCTTCCTCATGAAAGCACACTGGCACCTCTTCCTGCCATTCTATCAGTGCCCTGACTTGATCCATCTCTGCTGAGGCTTCAGTCTTCACCAGACAGACCCGGTGTCCTGGCACTAAAGCTCTCAGCCACCTTGTGATCTCACTCTCGGTATGTTCACTACCCAAGGTCTCCAGAATGGGGCTTCGGTCAGTTGGGGCCCCATAACTTTGACCCCAAGCGGCCGCGGCCATAGATGCAGCTTCCCATGCAGATTGTAGCTCCGATCTAGGTTGGCTGGGGCCTGCTGCAGATAGTACATACACAAATATATATATATGACTGTGCTTAGGACACCTGATAGGTCTGCAGCCTCCCCTAATAGAGCTCCCCTAAAAAGGGGTCTCCAGGTAGACAAAATACTAATAAATTGGGGTAAATGGCGCTACCTATTCATGATTCATATCAAGACATGAACAGAGAACAAAGAGAGGAGGGAGGCGGAGGGGCTGAGTACTACACCACTACTGGGTGTGCTACACCTATACCTACTGTATATGATCCCACATCAAAAGTAATCCCAGTGAGTTGGATATTGGTGTGTCTGTGATCTGTCACTGAGTGTTAGGTTAATATCCGTTGTAATAGTATAAAAACCCAGACTCAGTTATACCACCATTACTACAGAATTAAATAAAATTAAAATTAAAATTGAATATGTGATATATGTTGACATTCCATGCCCCACAGAGGTATGTGCATATGTGACCTTGCAGAAGTGTTCAAACTCTTGGTGCAAAAAATAAAAAATAAAAAATAATAATAAAAATAAAAATAAAAGTAAAATAAACTAAACGTGATCCGTGACAGATATGTCCCAAAGGATTATTTTTAGGGAACTTATAGAGCTTACTATGCAGTAGCCTGTTATTAATTCCCTAGTGATTTCCTGGTACTAATATCCAGGATATAAAACTTGATACAAATAATAAAATAATAGGATCATTAGATTATAAACCACACTCATATAAATATCACCATTTGTGTATCCAAGTCCAAATAGCAAAAAAGGATGAGGCCGCATTAAGCGGACACACTATACTTCCGTGACAAATATAAAAAAGTTCATATAGAAATGTGCAAATAGCAGTCCATATGGTGTACATATAGTGGTCAGATGGTGACTTGGGTGCTTGCAATATCCTCTGGTGACTTTGTGCTCCCCCTTAAGGGTCAATACTCACCGAATCCATATAGATATAGATGTAACCGCTGGACAGGCATGGGGACTCTTCCATTTAATGACGTGGTGCGTGGCATGCTGGTACCGTCGCTGAGGACGTCTATGATGAAACGCGTACAATGGCGCCACGCACGCTACGTCATTTCCTGGTCTAGGAGCAGGTGGAACGCAGTGCGCTGCTGTCTCCACTGTGCGTCTAGTGCTTGTTTTTAATCCTGAGGCTTGACTGCCATTAGGAGCCTGCCATTTTATTCATACAGCATAGTAGATGGCCCTTTGGAAAGTCTAATTATAAGCCTTCGTCCGGTAATTTCTCTTATTTCTTCTTTTTTATCTTTTACTTGGTTAAAGTGTTTTTATTTGGCTAATGTTTTTTAATAAATTTACTACAATTTACTACACTATGGGAGTCCACATCTCTTTGCTTCTACGAGGAATTAACTACAGATCATACTACAATCTACCTGAAGATAGAAGCCCATCCCTGGAATCGTAATAACTATGGTGGTGAATTGACTGCAGTGGTTACATCTATATGCGCATTGCCCCTTTGGGGGTGAGTGGATTCGGTAAATGGGGACCCTTGAGGGGAGCACAAAGTCACCAGAGGATATTGCGAGCACCCAAGTCACCATCTGATTTTTGTCACATTGTTTTAAGAATACTATATGTACACTATATGGACTGCTATTTGCACATTTATATATGAACTTTTTTATACTTGTCACGGAAGTATAGTGTGTCCGCTTAATGCAGCCTCATCCTTTTTGCTATTTGGACTTGGATACACAAATGATGATATTTATATGAGTGTGGTTTATAATCTAATGATCCTATTAGTTTATTATTTGTATCAAGTTTTATATCCTGGATATTAGTACCAGGAAATCACTAGGGAATTAATAACAGGCTACTGCATAGTAAGCTCTATAAGTTCCCTAAAAATAATCCTTTGGGACATATCTGTCACAGATCACGTTTAGCTTATTTTACTTTTATTTTTATTTTTATTATTATTTATTATTTTTTGCACCAAGAGTTTGAACACTTCTGCAAGGTCACATATGCACATACCTCTGTGGGGCATGGAATGTCAACATATATCACATATTCAATTTTAATTTTAATTTTATTTAATTCTGTAGTAATGGTGGTATAACTGAGTCTGGGTTTTTATACTATTACAACGGGTACTAACCTAACACTCAGTGACAGATCACAGACACACCAATATCTGACTCACTGGGATTACTTTTGAGGTGGGATCATATACAGTAGGTATAGGTGTAGCACACCCAATAGTGGTGTAGTACTCTCCTCCTCTCTTTGTTCTCTGTTCATGTCTTGATATGAATCATGAATAGGTAGCGCCATTCACCCCAATTTATTAGTATTTTGTCTGCTGCAGATAGTATCCCAGATGAGCCCCCAAATGTAGCACAACCCCCTTGGGGACTGCTGAAAATGATCTGCTCATCTGCACAGCCATGACCAATTGAACCTTCCAACCCACCTGACACTCTGGGTTCAGACATCCTTGTAACACTGTGCAGCAAGAATCACACAACTCAGTAATATTAGGTTCTGAAATATTTAACTTTTTATTTTACCAAATAGGTGAAGTTATTTCACAGAAAGAGGTAATAAATCTGTTGAGCCGGGATAACAGCGCCAACTCAGCAAATTCCTCCCAATGACACAAACAATGTTTCATCAATGAACAATGTTATATACATATATGTACACTATATTTAGATCTGAAGTCTCCTCCTAGTGGATGTTTCAGTAAACTACTTATGTTGCCACTTTGAGAAATATGTCATCTAGCCAGCCTATGCTATCCTAATGAAAGAGCAGTTCTCCAGAAGGTAATTTATAGGCTTTCCTATGAGTAATGGCAAAAGAGTTCCACGTTGCAGATCTGATCTTCTTCGCTAGCTAGTTGGAGCTCATAAAATGTAATCCATTTGGTTGTAGATAAAGCAATAGGTTCCTAGTGGTTAGGATCTAAGGCGTCTGAGCACAGTGTTCAAGCAATGCAGTAAAGTGTTTAGAAAAATTGTGAAAAAAACTGCGCTGTCTAATACAAATAGTGGCAGCTACCAGCACATCAGATAATCTGTGATTCCATACAGGAATCGTTCACAAATTCCGGTCACTATTCCTATGGTAGACAGCTACTGATGTCAAAACGGTCACGAATCCCTATCTGATTTGGTCTGTTTTGGAAGTCGTGGTTGCTGTACCTCCTTGGGTGTGTTACACCAAAAGCTTGGTTGACTCATCAGGCGTATGCCTAGTTGGGTTCAACATGTCTGGTAAGCCCCTTTCCTGGAGTATCTACAGACAACCAGTTCACACAGATTCACAGTCACTATATTTGATGTCATATATGGACTTTATGCACTTTATATCCACTGACACTGTTGGTTTATACTATTTTATCATTACCATTGTGATATTTAATTGCTGTATATTTTTGTTTTGAATATTCATTTATCATATCCACTTTATATTGGTATAATTTTATTGCTTATTTCATTTTCATCAGCGCTGCACTATACTACTTTATTTGTTCACTTACATGCAGTAAAGTGTTCTTGGGGTAAATATGTCTGTGCACAGTGTTCTGTAATGGTGGCAATGAATATATAAAAAGTCGAGCAATTTGCCTTCTCACCAACGACCAAATTGACACGAGGTCTTCTGGACAGGAACACGTGTAGTGGCACTCGGGCAGTGGATCTGCCGTCTCGGTCTTCCGAAGTGAAACTTGCCCCACGCACTCACACCGATGGGCAGGCGATCCAAGTGATGTTAGCGACAGGATGTTCGACAGCGAATAACAGAGCTAGGCCCTTAGGCCTCAGGGTGGAAGTAAGGCTCCGCGTGGTAGGCCGCGACCTCTCTCTCCCTGTTACACAGAGAGGTACATCTGGCATCAGGCCCAAGAGTAAAAGAGTTCTGCTCCTTTTATGGTCACTACCTTCATGTCACCACAAAGATCCCTGGGATGTGTAGTCTTAGGGTACATGGGTGCATAGCAATAGTCTGAAGGAGAACTATACGTCCCATAATTCACTTTGTTGGACACACAAATATGTGGTCACCGATTACACGGATGACCAAAGGGACAAGCGATGTCTAGAAACACTGAAAAGTATGGTGCTTTCTGCTGACAGTCCATATCGCTACATAGAGAAGGATCACTCCCTTTAAAATAATCACATTTTGTTGCTTTGCAGCCTAAAATGAAGACAGACACAGATACATTTATTCAGTGCAACTTATAACATCAAAGTGAAAGATATAACACCAACATGTCAGAAAAATAAAAACAAATCAAAAACAGAATCACTGAATTGGAAAAAAGATCACCTCCCTCCTAAAAATGACTTGTAAACTCAATTAGGTGTAGCTAATCGCCTTCTCAATAGCACACTGGCATTTGACTTTCAACAGTGATCAGCTATGGTCATTTTGATTAGTTCGGCATAAGAAGAGCTTTTCCTGGACCATTTCAGACCCTGGTAGTGCAACTGAAGCAAACAATCAATTATGGGTGGCAAGGCACTGTCAAAAGATCTCTGGGATAAAGTCGAGAGATGGATACAAAAACATTGCAAAGGCTTTATCAATGCCTAGAAGCGCAGTGAAGTCTATTATTAAAAAGTGAAAGATATTTGGTACAACACAGACCCTCCCTGGATCAGGACGTCTCTCCAAACTAAATGAAAGTTCCAGGAGGAAACTGGTCAGAGAGGCTACCAAAAGGCCTACAGCAACTCTCAAGCAGTTGCAGAAGAAATTTATTAAAAGAAGGGGTCATTGTGTGCATGTGACAACAATATCACAAACTCTCCACAAATGTGTTTTTTTTTTAATGGGATGCAGGAAAAAAGCCACTCCTCAAGAAAGACCACATGCAGTCATGACTGAGCTTTGCCAAAATGCACCTTGGAGATTCTGAGGCCACATGAAAAAGGTTTTATGGTCAGATGAGACTAAAATTGAATTATTTGGCCTCAACACCAAACGATATGGTTGTCAAAAATCCAATACAGCTCACCATCCAAATAACACCATTCCCACAGTAAAGCATGGAGGTGACAATATTCTGTTATAGGGGTGTTTCTCTGCAGCAGGGACTGGAACACTTGTCAGGACAGAAGGAAAAATGGTTCGGACAATATACCATCAAATCCTTGAAGAAAATCTACAACCCTCTGCCAGAAAGTTGTCAATGGAAAGAAGGTTTACCTTCCAACATGACAATGACCCAAAGCACACAGCAAAAATGACCACACAGTGGTTGAAGGAGTAAAAGGTGAATGTCCTTGAATGGCCTAGTTAGAGCCCAGACTTAAACTACACTGAAAATCTGTGGAATGACTTGAAGACTGCAGTCCACAAACTGTCATCATCAAATTTAATTGAACTCGAGCAGTTCTGCAAAGAAAAGTGGGCAAATATTGCACTGAGTAAATGAAGCTGGATAAAACAAAAACTGTGTCTGTCTTAATTTCAGGCTGCAAAGAAACAAAATGTGATTATTTGAAAGGGGGGGGTGATTGTTTGCTATGCCCACTGTGTGTGTATATATATATATATATATATATATATATATATATATATATATATATATATATATATATATATATATATATATATACACATATACAGTTTCGCTTCTCACAAAAGTGAGTACACCCCTCACATTTTTGTAAATATTTATATTTATATATATATATATATATATATATATATATATATATATATATATATATATATGACAACACTGAAGAAATGACACTTTGCTACAATGTAAAGTAGTGAGTGTACAGCTTGTATAACAGTGTAAATTTGCTGTCCCCTCAAAATAACTCAACACACCGTCATTAATGTTTAAACCGCTTGCAACAAAAGTGAGTACACCCCTAAGTGAAAATGTTCAAAGTGGGCCCAATTAGCCATTTTCCCTCCCCGGTGTCATGTGATTTGTTAATGTTACAAGGTCTCAGGTGTTCAATTTGGTGTTATTGCTCTCACTCTCTCATACTGATCACTGGATGTTCAACTCATGGCAAAGAACTCTCTGAGGATCTGAAAAAAATTATTGTTGCTCTATATAAAGATGGCATAGCCTATAAGAAGGTTGCAAAGACCATGAAACTGAGCTGCAGCAGGTGGCCAAGACCATACAGTGGTTTAACAGGACAGGTTGCACTCAGAACAGGCCTCACCATGGTCGACCAAAGATTTCCATTGACTGACAATATTCCCAGGGCTATCTAGCCCATCAAATTTAGCCTAAGTGCTGCCTGCTTGATGCAAAAAAGTTTCCAAGAACTCCTATCACTATATATCAGGCTGTGTGTTCCAGTAAATGTGTGTTCTGTACTGTCCAAGCAGGGCTGGCCCATGACATTTTGTTGCCTGGGTCCAAGAATGAAATGCTGCCCCCCCCACCAAAAAAAAACACACTCCCACCAAAAGGCCCCCACGTCCATTATTTTATATCATGATAATTAAAACTAAAATTTAATTTATCAGGAAGTTAGGTTTATATGTAACTACACCTTAATTATGTGACATACCACTATGTTCAATTACAAGGGGAGGGCTAGGGCAGTATATGGACAGGCTATGGCAGTATAGGGGCAGGCTAGGGTAGTATAGGGGCAGGCTAGGACAGTATAGGGGCAGTATAGGGGCAGGCTAAGGCAGTATACTGACAGGCTAGGGCAGTATAGGGGCAGGCGGAGCGGCTCATGGGGCAGTTGTCGTCATGACACACAACTGGCGGAAAAAAAAATCTTGGTTTTCAATTTACTGGGTAAATAGAGAAGGAGAGGCGACCATGGTTCAATTTGCTGCCCCTCTCAAAGTGCTGCCTGGGTCCAATGGACCCACTGGGACCCATGGTACTGCTGGCCCCTGTGTCCAAGGTATGTAGTAATGTATAGAAAATAAAAATCACATAAAAGTGACAATAACTTGCCTGACTAGCCTGTATCAACATTAATAAGGGCCAGTTCACACCAGAACGCGGTGTAGGAAACCTGCGTTTTGTGTGTGTTTACCACACTATGTTCAAAACGCACTGCACTTGTGACCTGCAGTGAGTGTCAGTGATAGCTTAACAACACCTTAATTCAGGTCGCCAACGCAGTGCGTTTGCTTGCAGTGGATCTCATGGTACAAAGCATGGTGAAGTTATTAATAAATTAAATGCTTACCTGTGAGCATTTTTAACATAATGCTACGAACAGAAAAAAACAGAAACTGTGTAGGTATGAACTTTAAAAAAAAAAAGATTATTTTGTATACATTTTATGTTGTAATTTTTGCATCTATTATTTACATTGGGATGCTTGTGAAATGGCTAAGGGCTGAAAGAGAAGGTATTGAAAGAATTAAATGGAAGCAGATGTTGGAAAAATGTTATTCTCCAGAGGATAATGAACTGTCTAATTAGCCAAACTATGATTGGTCTATGGACTGATTTGATGTATTTTTTTATGTTGTTTTATTCGGGTTTGCATTCCAGATAAAAATATTGAGGATCTAAATTGCAGTATTACACTATGCCTATTTTAAGCAAACTTAAACCCAAAGAGTAAATGAAATTCACCCATAAGCAGTGCTTCACCTATTTTAGAATAAATGCTCCAAATGTTCTATCTCCCAGTGAGTAATGTGAAAAAATAAAAAATCCACCACTGTGATATTCATTCAAAGTTCAAAAAACATTATTGTGCCCCAGGTATTAATCCAACAATCTTCATAAATTCCAATCCAGAAGACAGTTCTGATAAACAGATTGCTTACACCACAATGTAATATGTGACTTCCACTTCCCAACAGACACCGCACTCACCAATTTAATTTGCTTCTCATTTTACTGATCGGCACAACACAGCTTCTTCTTTAAAGCATCATCCATGGACTCCATGATATCTCCCATACATGCACTAAGACTCAGAGAAAAGTTCAAAAACATTATAGTGTTCCATGTATTAATCCAACAATCTTCACACATTCCAATCCAGAAGACAATCCTGACAATGAAAATGAACCTTTGTAAATGGGTTATAAAATAACTTTGTAGACTAACCTAATTTCTTCACTCCCCTATGCCTATTTTTATTCATATATTCTATGCAATTTTACAGCATTTTGCCCTAGTTTCACAGCCATAAAACATAAAACTGTTATATTATGATGTTTAACAAGTTCTTCTTTTATCATCCTCTTGGTAACACTGTTCTGTTTTTCTATTTCAGTGCCTGTAGTTTCAGGTACATTCCAAGTCCAGATAAAATGCTGGTTCCCTTCATTTGTGATTTATCTGAGGCATTTATTTAATGTTCTCCTCCTGTCTTGGGATATCCTTTATGGGTTTTAATGCTATGGTGACATCATCATCACATCTCACACAGCATCATTTCCATGGCAACCTTAGTCACACTGACACCTGTTAATGTAAGTCTTAACCTGATTTCTCACAGTCTTCCAACGCATATTTTCTCTTGGCAGAACCAGACAACAGGACAGACGCATAGTTTTTAATACTCTGCAGATCTCAGTAGTTGTCTACTGAACAGATAACAGAGCACAGTCTAAGTGCAAATCCTGTTAATCAATTAAACTTGAATATGTCATCCTATATTTAGCCTTAAAATAAACCTGTCAAAAACCTGTGTAATTCAAACTGAGCAGTAAATGTAAAAATGCACAAACGTAGATTCCCTTCAATGAAAATGTCATGCAAATTAGGTCAGTACAACCAGTAGACTAGTGAATTTATTTTTCAAATCTAGACTTTTTCTAAAAAAAAAAAAAAAAAAAGGCATGCTTGGCCCATCATTCCTCATTTCTGGGCCTTCCAGTTGGTTCTTTATGTGATAGGCAGGCTGAATGACCAGTAAGGAAGCCCAAGAGCAGATGAGCTTTGGGTTCAATTTGAACATGAGATCAACCCAAGCCCAGCCGTTTTCAGTGAAAGTGTGAACAAATTGTCCCCCCTCCAACTGCCGAACACAAACAGGTCACATGCCTTGAAAAATTGCAAGGAGCATGTGGCCTGGTATTTTCCAGAAGGGCCACCCTGGCTGCATGACTGGATAAGGGCCTTTTATTTTGGGTAACTCGAAAAGTAAGTACACCATTGAAAAGAAGAGATGAGGTTCCCCTGAAAGTTCATAAATAACTCTCTTATCCATGCAGGCAGCCTGAGTAATAGGAAGGAAATGTGTGTGTGTGCGTGGGGGGCAGGCAATGAGCACGTCCACAATATTGGGACGATACCTTGCAAGGAGATGGGGCAATGCCTCCCCTCATGCAAGGAACCTTGCCCCAATGTTAATGGGCACAAGGGCCTCATACCTACATCCTGTTTCCAAAAAAGGATTTGAGGGTCTGCAGCCCCCAGAAAAGTCAATTTTTTTAAAAGTGTATATAAGCCCCAAAACAGGAATTTAATATATTTCAGATTAGCAGTCACAAGATGTGGCGGCTGCCTTAGCTTAATTTTTTTATTCTATTTTTCTCTTTATTTTTGACTTACTAGTAATCCTGCCAGTAACATGCTTCTTGCCCTATGGTTATATTGCTCACTTACTGTACTATATCTATGGAGGAACAGCATTTTGTCCCTAGATTGCTCTCCTGGTTTGGACTATAAGCATTTCCTCTTCTCCTCATCTTCATGACATAGGAAGGAAGGCCTTTGTAGTTCACACAGATAGATTTGAAAGCAGATAGCATTGTTTAAGAATGCTGTCCAGTGCACAGGAAGTTACAAGGAATTGGAATTCAGGCAGGGTCAACATGTATTTTTCTGCACTACAAAATATGTCACGAGCCATGAAAGTGTTGAATAATCTCCGATCCCAAGAACAAAAATTTAATATATTGCAGTTTTCCAGTTTCTAGATATGGTTGCTGCATTTGTTTTCTTTTTTCTGTGCTATACAGGGCCATCTTTAACGCAGGGCAAACGGGGCACATGCCCAGAGCCCAATCTTTGTTGGAGGCCCAAAGCATTGAGCCTGCGCTATCCGTGAATTGGGGCCCTGATGATGGCTTTGCAGAGCGACAGAGGACACGGGAGGCTGTATTCCTGAGCTAGCCAGCAGAGAGGGGGTGGGGCCGGGAGCTCCTCTGATGCTCTGACCCCGCCCCAAGCAGCCTGTGGAACAGAGCGGCTGTAGTGAGAGCAGTGATTGGAGTGGGAGCGTCAGTGGCGCTCCCGGCTCCGCCCCTCTATACTGGCTGGGGAATACAGAGGTCCAGGGCGGGGCCAGGAGCTCCACTGATGTTCTAACCCCGCCCCATGCCTGTATGCTCAGGGGGAGCAGTTGTAGTGAGAGCAGAGAGTGGAAGCCCCGCCCCTGAACCTCTGGCTGTATGCAGTTTGCTCTGAGCTGTGTTATTCAACTGTAAAGTTGTGCATTGCTGAAAGTTCTCTGACCTTCTGCTGTATAATATCTGCAATCTCTGATTATCTCCTGTGTAATGTCTGCAGTCTCTGATTGTCTCCTGTAGCATGTCCGCAGTCTCTGATTGTCTCCTGTAGCATGTCCGCAGTCTCTGATTGCCTCCTGTAGCATATCCGCAGTAAAAAAATTTTTTAAACAGCCCTTTAAGAGTAAAAAAAATTTGAAAAAAATGTCCTTTAACTAAGTGCACTGTGTTCGGGCGCCGGACACAGTGCACTATGGGAAAGCGCCACGTCAATGCAATCATGAGATTGCAGATGTGGCACTTCATTGGCGGGGTTTGGAGCTGCTTTGCGGCGCAATCCAATGCGCCTAGCAGCATACGCCCAGCCGGCTGCTTTGTTCTCAGTGTGAGAACAAAGTCACTTCCAGCGGGCTACAAAAAGATGGCCACTGTGAGGACTAATCCCCCTGTGTTCAGTGGAGAGGGGAGGCCCCTCTCCTCTCCACTGAACACACAGAGAAAGCCAGGAACTAGCTACAGATGTGGCTTGAAGGAGTGCTGTGCTGCCAGGGACACAGATGTGAGGAGGACCCTGCTGCTCTGCTGCTGGGGACACAGATGTAAGGAGGGACCCCGCTGGGGACACAGATGTAAGGAGGGGCTCTGCTGGGGACACAGATGTATGGAGGGGCTCTGCTGGAAACACAGATGTAAGGAGGGGCTCCGCTGGGGACACAGATGTAAAGAGGGGCTCCACTGGGGACACAGATGTAAGGAGGGGCTCCGCTGGGGACACAGATGTAAGGAGGGGCTCCGCTGGGGACACAGATGTAAGGAGGGGCTGGGACACAGATGTAAGGAGGGACTCTGCTAGGGACACAGATGTAAGTAGGGGCTCTGCTGCAGACAAAGATGTATGGAGGGGCTCTTCTGGGCACACAGATGTAAGGAGGAACTCTGCTGGGGACACAGATGTAAGGAGGGGCTCCGCTGGGGACACAGATGTAAGATGGGGCTCCGCTGGGGACACAGATGTAAGGAGGGGTTCCGCTCAGGTCACAGATGTAAGGACGGGCTCTTCTGGGGACACAGATGCAAGAAGGGGCTCCACTGGGGACACAGATGAAAGGAGGGGCTCCGCTGAGGACACAGATGTAAGATGGGGCTCCGCTGGGAACACAGATGTAAGGAGGGGTTCCGCTCAGGTCACAGATGTAAGGACGGGCTCTTCTGGGGACACAGATGCAAGGAGGGGCTCCGCTGATGGGAACAGGGATGTAAGGTGGGGCTCCACTGGGGACACAGATGTAAGTAGGGGCTCCGCTGAGGACACTGATGTAAGGAGGGGCTCCTCTGGGGACATAGATGTAAGGAGAGGCTCCGCTGGGGACACAGATGTAAGGAGGGGCTCCGCTGGGGACACAGATGTAAGGAGGGACTCCACTGGGGACACAGATGTAAGGAGGGGCTCCGCTGGGGACACAGATGTATGGAGGGGCTCCACTCGGGACACAGATGTAAGGAGAGGCTCCGCTTGGGACACAGATGTAAGGAGGGGCTCTGCTGACGGGGACACAGATGTAAGGAGGGACTCCGCTGACGGGGACACAGATGTAAGGGGGGACTCCACTGGGGGCACCTGATGTAAGGAGGGACTCCGCTGGGGGCACCTGATGTAAGGAGGGACTCTGCTGGGGGCACCTGATGTAAGGAGGGCTCTGCTGGGGGCACCTGATGTATGGAGGGACTCTGCTGGGTGCACCTGATGTAAGGAGGGACTCCGCTGGGGGCACCTGATGTAAGGACGTACACCGCTGGCGGCACTGGATGTAAGGACGGACTCCACTGGGGGCACCTGATGTGAGGACGGACTCCGCTGGGGGCACCTGATGTAAGGACGGACTCTGATGGGGGTACCTGTTGTAAAGACGGACTCCGCTGGGGGCGCCTGATGTAAGGACAGACTCCGCTGGAGGCACCTGATGTAAGGAAAGACTCCGCTGGGGGCACCTGATGTAAGGACAGGCTCCGCTGGGGCACCTGATGTAAGTAGGGACTCTGCTGGGGGCACCTGATGTAAGGAGGGACTCCGCTGGGAGCACCTGATGTAAGGAGGGACTCCGCTAGGGGCACCTGATGTAAGGAGGGACTCTGCTGGGGGCACCTGATGTAAGGAGGGACTCTGCTGGGGGCACCTGATGTAAGGAGGGACTCCGCTGCAGGCACCTGATGTAAGGATGGACTCCGCTGGGGACACCTGATGGCATCTGGTGGCAGGCGACATGGCAATTGACATGCTCAGGGCTCCCTCTGATTCTGCATTATGGTGACTTGAATTATTTCATTTTATATTACAATATAATAATAGAAATAATGCGCTTCAATCATCCTGACAACATAACAACCATGGTGCCGGTATGAAGTGCCGGTATGAAGTTGAAGTGCTAACACAAGGTGTTTGGAGTATCTTTATTTGCTGATTGTTAAACTTTCTAGAACACACATATTTCTGTTGTTGTCTAGGATCTGGGCCTGCTGTCCCTCCTTCTCTCCCTCCCTCTCCCTCCATCTCTCAATCATCTCAGACGCTAACCACACCACCTTAGAGCCACGCCGACTATTTCGCTGAAACCATGCACATCTTCATCAAGTGGCAGGGGTCAAAAAGGAAGGGCGGGGTTCACCAGCCGCCACTGGTGGCCACCATTATTTTCCAGCACTGCCTTAACCCTCTTGGGCATGGAGTTCACCAGAGCTTCACAGGTTGCCACTGGAGTTCTCTTTCACTCCTCCATGATGACATCAAGGAGCTGGTGGATGTTAGAGACCTTGTCTTCCTCCACCTTTCATTTGAGGATTCCCCACAGATGCTCAATAGGGTTTAGGTCTGGAGACAGGCTTGGCCAGGCCATCACCTTTACCCTCAGCTTCTTTTTGAATCAAATACATTTTTATTGCTTTTATATACATACATCACAAACAACATTCCACCCATGTACGTATTAAAAAAATAAATAAAGATAAAAAAAGCCAACACAACCCATAACAAAACACAACACTCCCATCCAAAAACAACCCCAAATTTCCCCCTTATCTCTCCCTCAGCTTCTTTAGCAAGGCAGTGGTTGTCTTGGAGGTGTATTTGGAGTCCTTATCATGTTGGAATACTGCCCTGCGGCCCAGTCTCCGAAGGGAGGGGATCATGCTCTGCTTCAGTATGTCACAGTACATGTTGGCATTCATGGTTCCCTCAATGGACTGTAGCTCCCCAGTGTCGGCAGCACTAATGCAGCCCCAGACCATGACACTCCCACCACCATGCTTGACTGTAGGCAAGACACACTTGTCTTTGTACTCCTCACCTGGTTGCCGCCACACACGCTTGACACCATCTGAACCAAATAAGTTTATCTTGGTCTCATCAGACCACAGGACATGTTTTCGGTAATCCATGTTCTTTGTCTGCTTGTCTTCAGCAAACTTTGCAGGCTTTCTTTGCATCATCTTTAGAAGAAGCTTCCTTCTGGGACAATAGCCATGCAGACCAATTTGATGCAGTGTGTGGCCCATGGTCTGAGCACTGACAGGATGACCCCCCACCTCTTCAATCTCTGCAGCAATGCTGGCAGCACTCATACACCTATTTCCCAGAGACAACCTCTGGATATGATGTTGAGCACGTGCACTCAACTTTTTTGGTCGGCCATGGCAAGGCCTGTTCTGAGTGCAACCTGTCCTGTTAAACCACTGTATGGTCTTGGCCGCCGTGCTGCAGCTAAGTTTCAGGGTCTTGGCAATCTTCTTATAGCCTAGGCCATCTTTATGTAGAGCAACAATTCTTTTTTTGAGATCCTCAAAGAGTTTTTTGCCATGAGGTGCCATGTTAAACTTCCAGTGACCAGTATGAGAGAGTGAGAGCGATAACACCAAATTGAACACACCTGCTCCCCATTCACACCTGAGACCTTGTAATGCTATGAAGTCACATGACACCGGGGAGGGAAAATGGTTAATTGGGCCCAATTTGGACATTTTCACTTAGGGGTGTACTCGCTTAGACATTAATGGCCGTGTGTTATTTTGAGGGGACAGCAAATTTACACTGTTATACAAGCTGTACACTCACTACTTTACATTGTAGCAAAGTGTAATTTCTTCAGTGTTGTCACATGAAAAAATATAATAAAATATTTACAAAAATGTGAGGGATGTAATCATTTTTGAGAGCTACTGTAAATCTAATCAAGTTTTCAGTTACACAGATCCTCACACTACATAGTTATTGGCAGGGCCAAGGAACTGCAAAATCAGATTGTAATGTGTTTAGTGAACTCTATGGATTGCTGCAGTTCTGCTCTTAATGTAGAACATTGCTGGTACTGCAAACAAGCCTATGCTGGTCTTTAGTTACGTACTCTTTGAGACAGTACTGATTCCTTAAAGAGGAGGTCCAGGATGGGTGAAAAAAAATAAAAGTCAGCAGCTACAAATACTGTAGCTGCTGACTTTTAATATTAGGGAACTTACCTGTCTAGGGAGCCTGCAATGTCGACAGCCCAGACGATCTTCCCAGGTGCTGCCACTGTCATTCCTGGTAAGGGAACACGGCAGTGAATCCTTTCCGGCTTTACTGCTGGTTCCCTACTGCACATGTGCGAAGTACGCTGTGCTTTCTATTTGGCCCAGCGGCGGGGGAGGGAGGAGGGGGGCAAAACTTCCGGGAGGTTGGGCTGCGGCCCCATCTCCAGAAGTGGGGAAGGGGACCTGTCAAAAACAGGTCCCCATTCCCCCCTCCCCCCTGAAAGGTGCCAAATGTGTCACCAGAGGGGGGGAGGAAGCATATAAGCAGAAGTTCCACTTTTGGGTGGAATTCCGCTTTAAAGTGGTTCTAAAGCCTAAACATTTTTTACCTTATTGCATACCTTGCATTAAGGTAAAAAATGTTTAGGCATTGATTTTGGCCTCTCAACCCCCCATACTTACTTGAGCCCAGTTGCGTACCAATGGGGGGGGGGGGGGGTCCAACCCAGTGCCCCACATTGAGATGGGTGCTGTAAAATAGAAAACATTTCTGTCATTAGTATTTCCCATGGAGCAGGCTGGCAGCTCCGCTCCTTCTCTCGGTGCAGCCGAGCAATGTGCAGGGAGGGAGGCAGGCAGAGGCAGACAGCCGGGCGAGGGCTCGAGCCTGCTATACAGTTGTGTGTGGGGGAAGCTCTGTGGCACCCAGCATCACCTTTAACACCTCCGTCCAGCAGTTCACATTTTACAATGGAGGGGTAGGGATGTCTGACTGGGACAGGCACTGGCTTGTGTACAGTGAGTTGTTCTGCCACTATAGCAGGCATCACAGAGCTGCCAATTGGTAGTGCAGCAGTGCCGAGCTTTGTGCGTGCGTGTGGGGGGTGGGGGTGCAGAGATGTGCAGAGGGGTGCTGAGACTTATGTAGACTTACTGAGGGATACAGAGGATTCTGGGGATGCAGAGGTGTACAAGGGGGGTCAGAAGTGTGCTGGGGGTGCAGATGCAGTCTGGGGGGGGGTTGAAGAGATCTCCTGGGGGTAAAAAACCCATGCTGGGGAGTATAATAGTATCTTGGGGTGCAGAGGTGTGCTGGGAGTTACAGAGGTGTACTTGGGGATACATATGAGGGGTGCAGAGGATTGTGGGGGGATAGAAGTGTGCTGGGGGCTGTGAAGGTGCGCAAGGGGGTGCAGAGATGAGCAAGGAGGTACGGAGGTGTCCTGGGGGGGTACAGGGATAAATTGTGGATATGGAGATTTGCTGGGGGCACAGAGGCATGCTAATCGGTTCAGAGGCATTCTGTGGATGCAGAGATATCCAAAGTGGTACAAAGCATGCTGAAGGTACAGAGATGTGTTGGGGAGTACAGGGGTGTTCTGGGGGTATAAAGATGTGCTGGTGGGTATGGAGGCGTGCTGGGCTATTTGTGGAGCAGTATACTGTAATATTTGTAGTGCAGCGTAACGTAATATTTGTGGTGGAGCATTGCGTAATATTTGTGGTGGAGCATAATGTAATATTTGTGGTAGAGCACAATGTAATATTTGTGGTGGAGCATAATGTAATATTAGTGGTGGAGCATGCTGTAATATTAGTGGTGAGGCATAATGTAATATTTGTGGTGGAGCATACTGTAATATTTGTGGTGGAGCATACTGCAATAATAGTGGTGAAGCATAATGTAATATTTGTGGTGGAGCATAATGTAATATTAGTGGTGGAGCATAATGTAATATTAGTGGTGGAGCATAACGTAATATTTGTGGTGGAGCATACTGTAATATTAGAGGTGGAGCATAATGTAATATTAGTTTTGGAGCATTAAGTAATATTAGTGGTGAAGCATAATGTAATATTAGTGGTGGAGCATACTGTAATATTAGTAATGGAGCATAATGTAAAAATAGTGGTGGAGCATAATGTAAAAATAGTGGTGGAGCATAATGTAATATTTGTGGTGGAGTACAATGTAATATTAGTGGTGGAGCATAACATAATATTTGTGGTGGAGCATATTAGTGGTGGAGCATAATGTAATATTAGTGGTGGAGCATAATGTAATATTAGTGGTGGAGCATAAGGTAATATCTGTGGAGCATACTGTAATATTAGTGGTGGAGCATAATGTTGTATTATGCCCCGTACACACGGTCGGATTTTCTGACGGAAAATGTGCGATCGGAGCGTGTCGTCGGAAATTCCGACCGTGTGTGGGCTCCATTGGACTTTTTCCATCGGATTTTCCGACACACAAAGTTTGAGAGCAGGCTATAAAATTTTCCGACAACAAAATCCGATCGCGTCAATTCCGACCGTTAGTGGACAATTCCGATGCACAAAGTGCCACGCATGCTCAGTAGAAATTCAGGGACGGAACAGCACGGTCTGGTAAAATTAGCGTTCGGAGTGGATAGAGCTCTTTCGTCACGCTGCAATGTTTAAAATTGATTAACACAGCGTACTCTCTTCTTCTTTATAATGTGAGAAGAATGAAGTAGTTTTGCTGCTCATATTCACACAGACTTCTCACAAACTTCTTTCTTTATTATTTATCGTGATTCCCTCAATATATTTTGATTTGTCACATCTGACCCAATTTGTTTTTTGTTGTTTTATTTTTGCTTTGTATTTTTTTCAAGGCTGTTTTTTTTTTGGGGGGGGGGGGGGGTTGTATTTGTTTTACTGAGGTTTTTTATATTTTTTATTGGTTTGACTCCATAATATTTTTGTGCGTGTTTTGTTTGTCAAGTTACCACAACACCATTGGTATCTTGTATAATTTAATCTCAAGGAGATTGGTGTTGGTGTCCCTTGTTAATTTCACATTGTATTTTTGAAATGTACCTGCCTACTCACAAACAAACTGTCCTTTTTGAAGGAAAACACACATAGGCGAGTATAATTGTAACAAAAATTCCTTTATTAAGGGCTTAGAACAAAACAAAGAGGGAGGCAACGCTGGAGAAACATCATACATTGGCGAAGCCTTTGACCCCCAGGGCAGACATCAATTATTTTACAGCAAAATTGGCGGCCTGAGGAGTCCATATGTAAGGGAGTGCAGTCTGGTCCAGAAGTCCCAGAGATCCGAAAAGCAGCAGATGACATGTATGTTCCCAGGCTGTGGTACTACAAGAGCCTGCATCTTTGGCCAGACCAGACTGAACCCAGGGTCATCACTCTCTGGTCTTCCTTCCACGCTTCCTTCCCAGCTGTGGCTCTGGTGTTGGAGATGTGACAGGAGGAGGAGGACTATGTGTGAGGTCACAAATGTGGGTAGCAGATGTTATTTGGCCCCTCAACCCCTTATTTAGAGCTTCCAAAATTAAGAACTCACAAAGGAGTCGTTGGCCCTCCTCCATCTGCATCATTTTGCATGCAGTTATGCCAGCAAAGTCCTCCTCCACACTGTGGGGGGTTCTGAGGGCCTCAGTAGCCTTCCAAAATAGACCTATGGCAGCCTCCTCCAGGTTACTCCTCTTCCTGCCACTTTTTCTTTGAAAGTGGAGGGGAGGGACCTGGGTATCGGGCAGCCTTCTTGGCCCGGCCACCTCCTGGCTGAGACTTCCCTGTGTATGAAAAAGGGACATGGTTTTAGTTTTTGCTTCATCAATCACAATCATAAATTAGCAATCCAAACTAACATCTATTTAACATCATTGATTGGAAAACCAGAAATATTTAGAAGAATGCTATACCTGGCTCAAGCTGGGCTCCTCCACATGTTGCTGCCTGGAAGGCCCAGGTTGGGCATCAGAAGCCTCAGCTGGGGGGGAAGGAAGCGTGGAAGGAAGAGTGTAGAGTGCTGGCCTGGGTTCAGTCTGACCTGCCAGAAAATGCAGTCTATCATAGTACCACATCCTGGGGACATAGATGTCATCTGCTGCTCCTGATCTCTGGGAATCCTGGACCTTCTTGTGCTTCCTTAGATAAGTACTCCTCAGGCCACCAATTAGGACCTTCAAATAGGTGATGTCTGCCGTGGGGATCACCGTCTTCACAAATTCCAACAAATTATCCAGCGCTGCCTTCCTCTTTGTTTGGTTCTTATATTCAGGGTAGTTTATCTGCCACAGACAGGGCAGCTCCCTGAACATATATATGAAGATGGCATAAAGTCCTTATCTTTCAAGATATCCATTTTCACTGCAAGACACAACACAAGACAAACCCTAATGTCAGCCTAAAGTCTTCTAAACTTGTGCAAATACAGAAATATAGAATCTCAATCTAGAAGCAGTATAGGCCCAATGTTAAATCTTACCTTCGCAATCACGATCAGCGCCTCCGTTACTCCTTCCTCCGCTCACAGATCTATGTACTACGCATGCGTGTTACGCTTTATAGACACTGCGCATGCGTGAAACTCCGCCCGCCCCTGACGTTGTTTCTAGTCTATTCCCCGCCCCTTCTCGTTCGGCGCAGTGGGGGAAGAGCACATGGCGGAGACACAGCAGGTGTCAGGTAATTACACCAACGAGGAGGAGGAGGAAAGCCCAGACCCAGAAACGTCCCGATCCAGAAGGAGACGTGCTCCAGTGTATACTATAGGGGTGTCTCCATCTGTGAAGCTTGTACAAAACAGGTAAAGTATTGAAGCTTGACAAAGGACAATAAAAATTCAACATCTTGGAACTCTGCCAAAATAGACAATTGTACCCCACTTCCAAGCAATGTTTCATATTTATAGTTCTGCCATCAAATATCTGTGTGCTAAGTATACCTTTTTTGTTTCACATAGGGGAGAAAAGACTCGGAGGACACCCCTCATCCGAGGAGACCACAGACCCCCCACCTCTGGAAGAAGGTGAAATCCACCCAAGCCAAGCAGAGCAGGAGGAGGAAGACGTGGTGGAAATTGGCACCACAACAGGTGAGTGTCTGCGACCACAGGCTCAGGTAAGAGATGGATGCCGGCATATTTATAATACATGGTGTGTTTTTGTTTCTATCTTTTTAGGTGATTGTCATGTTGTGGATCCAGGCCATTTCACCTCGGAAAGTGCACAGATCCTGATCGGGGAGATCATGGGGTGTAAGAGGGACTTGGAAAACATCCTTAAAAACATCAATGATGTTCAACAAAAAATGAAGAACATCATTGATGTTTTAGGGAGAGTTTAAAACCCCTTCAAATCCCTTGGGTTTTTTGTGTGCTAAAAATTTTTAACATTTTTTGACATATTTGCGAAAAGCCAAATTTTGAAGATGCACACGGTGTGTCAACATGTGCTATCTGCCATCACGGGAGATCAATGGACGCGTTTTGGGGGTGCAACCCCTTCCTCAATAATAAAGTAGCTGTGAGGAAGGGGTTGCACCCCAAAAACACGTCCCTTGATCCCCCATGATGGCAGCTAGCACATGTTGACATTCGGCAATTTGTGTGAATCTTCAAAATTTGGCTTTTCCTGGGGTGACTTCACCCCATCTGAACGCAATATCAAACACAGTTCCTAAATACTCATGTCTGATATTGCCTTCAAGTTCTACCAAATGTGAACTTTATAAGTTCAAGATTTGTGTCTTTCTTGTTGGTTTTAAACATGCCTGTTTTATCTTAAATGGACATTTCTACTTTTTCTAATGTGACTCCAAAAATTGTTATACAACAAACATGTTGGTTTGTTTTAAAAACCTTTTCTGAATGCACATGTGATTGTGCTGGTATTAAAAAGATTGTTAATCAAGAATGTGTGGATTATTGTCTCAACGCTCCAACACTTTTGTGGTGCTCTAATTGGTGTTTTTTGTGACAACGGGTGTTATTTCCTAAGGACAAATCCACTTTGCACTACAAGTGCAGTTTCAAGTACACTTGTAGTGCAAAGTGTCTTTGCCTTTAGTAAATAACACCCAACAGTGCTTTGTAAGGTTAGACAATCACGCCATTTTCAGGACTCACCACATTTCTGTCAGGGACAGCTAAAAGAAACACAAGCAGTAAATGTCACCAAAGATTTGAGTAGTTATTTTTTTTTATTTGAAAAAGGTTTCAGACATTGTCTGGCATATTGATAGCCCCCCTACCCGCAAAGTATTCAAGGTATCTTAGCCGGACATCACGGGCACTCAGGGGGGGCAAGGCAGGACGGTCACTTTCAAGCGCCGTCAGGGTTGTTTCATTTAGAATTCCGGCCTCAGGCCCAACGGAGCCAGCATAGTTGGCAGAATGTTGCCGTAAATAGTTGTGTAGAACACAGCACTCCAGGATAATATGATTCAGTTTATACTCCACCATGTGTATGGGTGTAAGAAATAGGCGGAACCGGCCGGCCATGAATCCAAAGGTGTTCTCCACCACTCTTCTTCCGGTAATTAAAAACCCTCTGGTCCGGGGTGAGGGTCCTCATCGGGAATGGCCGCATAAGATGGTCCCCCAGCGCAAATGCTTCATCCGCAACAAAGACAAACGGGATTCCTTCCACATTGTCTTCTGGAGGTGGCAAGTCCAAGCTGCCATTCTGGAGATGCCTGTAGAACTCTGTCTGAGCGATGACTCCACCATCGGACATCCGGCCATTCTTCCCCACGTCCACATACAGGAACTCGTAAGTAGCCGACACCACCGCCAACATCACAATACTATTGAACCCCTTATAATTATAATAGTATGACCCCGAGTTGGGTGGTGGGACAATGTGGACGTGTTTCCCATCAATTGCCCCTCCACAGTTAGGAAAGTCCAACCGCTGGGCAAAGTGGGAGCCACAGTCTGCCATTCCTGTGGCGTGGAAGGAAACTGTGGAGTCAAACAAGAAAAAAAAATTTGTCATTTTGCACATAAACAGGTAAAGCAGATTAGACACAAACATTCTTGGCCAACATCAAGATAACATTTATTTGAGGGAGTTTTTAAAGACCAAAGTCTAAGGTACACCTATCAGATTCCCCCTACCCCCTCTCATGGGCCATTCTTAACATGTTGGGGGGGAGCTCTTGGACAGGTAACCCTCTCCACTTCATTGAGAGATGAATGCCTAAATAATTTGTATTACTTTGGCCAGACCCCCCTTAGTTACACTATTGGTAGCCCACTGGACAGGTAAGAAGTGTCATAATACAAAGATATAAATACACATTGTACACATTTGAGCACATTTGGAAATTCTACTATTACCTATCAAGATAAAAACTTTAAACAGTACCATTTGAAAGTATACAGGCAGGCCCTTGCACTACATGCTTTGGGGAATTCATCCATAAATCTGACCACTAAAGAGATGGGTATAGTGTGTATGGGTTTGGCAAAGTCAGCAGATAGATGATTGAGGATAGATAGATAATTGGTATCAGCTGACTTAGCAGTTGGGGGGAGGGAGGGTTCCAAATGATTTGGGGACCCCCCAAAAAAGCCTATGGCACTCTACCTGAATTTAAAACACAAATAACATTTTAAAACATTTTAGGGGTTTTTAGGTTAAAGCACTACTATGGAGCTGATAAAATACATTGTTAAGTAACTACATGAGGTGAATATAGGGCCAGGAGACCATGCTGGGGAGGTAAGTGAAGTCAAATATGTATGAAGGACAAAAAAAATAATTACATAAAAATCCAGCGTGCATGAGGACAAAGGGGACATTCACAGCATATTACAATCAGGGTAATTTAGGAATGAGGAAAGAAATACAATATATTATCAAACATTAAATACAATAAAATGTGATGTTAAAGGATAAATCTTACCTTAATATACTCCTTCTGCAGGACCTGGATGATGGCAGAACAGGTCTCCGGGATAATGATACCCAGAGCCTGGGGGGAGATGCCTGTTGAGAACTTCAAGTCCTGCAGGATTCTCCCTGTCGCCAGATACCGCAGGGTGGCAACGAGCCTCTGCTCCGGAGTGATGGCTTGCTTCATGCAGGTATCCTGCCTGCTGATATAGGGGGTCAGCAAAGCCAACAAATGGTGAAATACGGGGTCCGTCCTCCGGAGAAAGTTCCTGAAATCATCAGGATTATTCTCACGGATCTCACGGAGCAAAGACATATGACAGAACTGGTCACGCTGAAGCAACCAATTCTTGGTCCATGAACTCCTCCCCACCCTGTTCATGGACTGGACTTGTGTCAAGGTCAGGACCCCAACACCAAGCCCCGCACAGCACGAACTCTACGAGGAGTACGTATACGCAACATGGCTAGAAAACGGTTGGCTGCTCAGAACGAAGTAACAGAACGCACTGAAGAACAGCAAGGCCTGTGAAGAGCGACCTGAAAAACAGTAACGACCGAACAAGAACACAATGACAAGAGTCACGCGTAACTCGCTGCACGCACTGAAGAGCAGATACAAACACACAAGCACAAACTGAACAGCAGAAAACGATCTGAAAACCACGAGTCTGAAAAAGCGCGAATCGTCTCTCACCAAACTTTTACTAACACAAGATTAGCAAAAGGAGCCCAAAGGGTGCAACGCTTGGTTCGAACCTGCCCTTTTCTAGTCTCGTCGTACGTGGTGTACGTCACCGCGTTCTTGGCGATTGGAAATTCCGACAACTTTGTGCGACCGTGTGTACGCAAAACAAGTTTGAGCCAACATCCATCGGAAAAAATCCTAGGATTTTGTTGTCGGAATGTCCGATCAATGTCCGATCGAGTGTAATATTAGTGGTGGAGCATAAAGTAATATCTGTGGAGCATACTGTAGTATTAGTGGTGGAGCATAATGTAATATTAGTGGTGGAGCAAAAAGTAATATTAGTGGTGGAGCATATTGTAATTGTGGTGGAGCATAATGTAATATTAGTGGTGGAGCATAAAGTAATATCTGTGGAGCATACTGTAGTATTAGTGGTGGAGCAAAAAGTAATATTAGTGGTGGGGCATATTGTAATTGTGGTGGAGCATAATGTAATATTAGTGGTGGAGCATAACGTAATATTAGTGGTGGAGCATATTAATGGTGGAGCATAATGTAATATTAGTGGTGGAGCATAATGTAATATTAGTGGTGGAGCATAAAGTAATATCTGTGGAGCATACTGTAGTATTAGTGGTGGAGCATAATGTAATATTAGTGGTGGAACAAAAAGTAATATTAGTGGTGGAGCATATTGTAATATTTGTGGTGTAACATATTGTAATATTAGTGGTGGAGCATAATGTAATATTTGTGGTGGAGCATATTAGTGGTGGAGCATAATGTAATATTAGTGGTGGAGCATAATGTAATATTAGTGGTGGAGCATAAAGTAATATCTATGGAGCATACTGTAGCACTAGTGGTGGAGCATAATGTAATATTAGTGGTAGAGCAAAAAGTAATATTAGTGGTGGAGCATATTGTAATATTTGTGGTGGAGCATAATGTAATATTAGTGGTGGGGCATAATGTAATATTAGTGATGGAGCATAATGTAATATTAGTGGTGCAGCATATTAGTGGTGGAGCATAATGTAATATTTGTGGTGGAGCGTATTGTAATATTAGTGGTGGAGAATAATGTAATATTTGTGGTGGAGCATATTAGTGGTGGAGCATAATGTAATATTAGTGGTGGAGCATAATGTAATATTAGTGGTGGAGCATATTAGTGGTGGAGCATAATGTAATATTTGTGGTGGAGCGTAATGTAATATTAGTGGTGGAGAATAATGTAATGTTTGTGGTGGAGCATAATGTAATATTAGTGGTGAAGCATAATGTAATATTAGTGGTGGACCATATTTGTGGTGGAGCATAATGTAATATTTGTGGTGGAGCATAATGTAATATTTGTGGTGGAGCATAATGTAATGTTAGTGGTTGTTCTGTCTCTTCAATCTAAGCAATGAAAGTGTGATCTCTGTAACTTACAGTTAGTTGTGTTGAGATGTCGATAACCCCAATCTTATTTGGATAGACAGACAGTGACTCGATCCAGACGACACCTTGTTGATCTTGTGAAGTTTAATTCATAAACTATGAGGATCTTACAACAATGAACATCGGATAGGTCAAAAGATCATAATGTGATAAAGTCTACATGTGTGCAGAAATGCATTACTGGGAGAATGAACAAAGTATGGGGCTAACTATACAGAATAAGCTGACAGGGAGGGACCAGGGACAGAATAATACATATAACATTTAAAGGCATATTACAAGCATATGAAACATGACACTCCCCATCGAAATCTATGATTTCTATTATTAACAAACTTTAGTCCAAATCCAAATATAAGTACTGAAGCTCTTTCCAAGAACACCTGCAAAACAAGAGGGAAGGGAAGAACAAGGGAAACAATGCAAACATTAACATATACTTGCAGATGTTGGTCTCAAAGGTCCAGGCTGTGACAAGGAAATATCCATCTTCAGAGGGGAAGGCAGCAACATGCATCAATCCTTCGTACCTCCTTTTGAATCAAGTTGATGACTTGTCTTCTTCTTTGAGCAAAAGAAGTACTAGTTCCTTTATAGGCCTGAAGTAAAAGTGTGCAGAACCTTCTTTCATTACTTTAACTTCTACTTTCCGTAGTTTTCCGTCAATACTTGGCATAGTCTTTGTAATAAGACCCATAGGCCAATGGTTGCGATGAGGATCTGTCTCTTTCAAGAGAACTATATCTCCCACTTGTAGGTTGGGTTTGCTGGCTTGCCATTTACTGTGACTTTGAAGGTTAGAAAGGTACTCCATCTTCCAACGGTTCCAAAACACATTAGCAAGGTGTTGAACCTGTTTCCATTGATGCTTGTAAACATTAGGATAATGAAGTTCCTCTGTGGGGATAGTGGCTATCCCAATTTTTTGAGTAACAAGAGTGGCTGTGGTGAGCAATACTGGAGACTCTGGATCTGAGGACACAGGGACTAGAGGCCTTGCGTTGATTATAGCAGACACCTCTGCAAGAAGAGTGACTAAGATTTCATAGGTAAGCTGGGAAATTTCTAGTCCAGTAGTATAGAGTCCAGGATTTTCCTTGCAACTCCAATCATACGTTCCCAGGAGCCTCCCATGTGAGAGGAATGAGGTGGGTTGAATTCCCATTTACACTTGTTGTCATTCAAGAAGTTCACAATCTTTTCTGCTCCTGTAAAATTGGTTCCACAGTCAGATCTACGTAACATTACAGGTCCTTGCACAGATACAAATCTTCTGAAGGCATTAATAAAACAGGAAGAATCCATTGATTCTATCACTTTGATGTGCACTGCACAAATGCTCAAGCCAGTGAACAGTGCAGCCCATCGCTTATTGTTAGCAACTCCTCCATGAGTTCTGCGTGTAACAACAGTCCAGGGGCCAAATATGTCCATGCCAACATTAGTAAACGGAGGTTCGGTGCTTAATCGGTCAGCCGGCAGCTCTGACATCTGTTGTTGTAGGTGCTTTTCTCTTAGTTTTTGGCACTTGACACATTTGTGGAGTATGGACGATATATACCTTTTCATCCCGATGATCTAGAAACCTGCAGACCTTACTGCTCCTTCTGGGAAGTGACGTCCTTGGTGCTGAACTTGCTCATGGAAATGCCTAACTAACAGAGCAGTAATGTGATGACTTCCTGGAATGAGAGGATTTTTCTCTTCACTAAAAAAATTTGCCCTTCCAATGCGACCACCAACTCAAAGTAACTGGTTGTGATCAATTATTAGATTTAATTTGTACAGAGGGCTATTCTTAGATAAGTTGTGTCCTTTTGATACGTTAGCAATCTCTTGTGAGTACACTTCATGTTGAACACATTGGATAAAAACCCTTTCTGCTTGAGAGACTTCCTCAACTGCGGGAGGGCCTTTAGGGATATGCCACTTGTGACACTCTTTTCCAGTGCTAGAGCCGTTTGCAAATTGATGAGCAATGTGAATAAGACGTGCAATGACTCGTACAACAGAGGACCACTTAGAAAAGCATTCAAAGCGGTGAGGACTCAGCCTTACCCTTGGTTTCACAGAGGTGTTGAGTGTGGTGGTAACAGCTCTGATTTCCTTATCAGATTCTGGATGAACCAGTTCAAAGTTAGAATCTGTAGAACTTGAGATGAGTTTATCATTCAAGAGTACTGGTGGAGATAGCCATGATGTGTCCATAAATGTAGTAGTAGGTACTGCACGACTGCCGATATCAGCAAGGTTGAGGTTAGTGAGAACATAGTGCCATTGTTCAGGCTTAGAGAATGTCCTAATGCGTTCCACTCTGTTATTTGTTAGTTTCTTTCTTGTGGTACGAAATGGTAGAGGTGCTACCCAACTGTTGGAATCATCTTGGTAGAACTCTGTATTCATGGTTTTAAAGAATCCTTTGTCTTCCATGGTAGCTGCCAACTCCTGATCTTTAGTGGTTACTTCCAACACTGTGTTGCTGATGTTGTCATCCCAGACATTAAGGGTTTGTATGATGTGCCATTGTGCACTTTGTTCAAACAGTCTATCTTTCCCATTATATTGATGTGGTCGTTTTACAGAACAAGTAGTCCGTCCATTTGACAGGATGTGTGTTTTAAAGGAAGAGACTGAGTAAAACCTTTTGCATTTGTCTCGACAGACATTGCCTATGATGACCCAGCCTAGATCCAGACACTGAGCATATGGTGCATCATGTGGACCATTGATTTACTAATGAACCTCGTGCACTCTTAAGATGTCTGGGCCGAGTAACAGCAGGATATCAGCACTTTCGTTGAGGGCTGGTATTTGGTCGGCTATGTCCTTCAAGTGAGAATGGTGAAAGGCCGCTTCAGGAGTAGAGATCTCCTCTTTGTTGATAATAACGTGATCAAGTATTGCGCAAAAAAAACTTGATATCCCCCCACTGCGCTATGGTATAAGATGTATGGTGATTTTAGCTGTAACACTGTAACAAAGTTTTCTAAATGAATAAAATAGTGGAGCTATGACTAAGATATCCTAAGGTGTTAATAAATCATAAAGTAGTGATACCTACTGATATATACAATTGATCTAAAGTGCTAGTATTAAACAATAAGCACTACATGATAATTCAAATAAAATTAATAATGATATAATAATGAAAATGAATAACTTCCATAAAAAATCATAAAACAGTCCATGCAGTGTTTAAACTGTTACATAAAGTCCAAGCCAAATAAGTGTGTTGAACAAGTGAATCAAAGATTGCGATCTTCCTCTGCCATACAAAAAATCTCCTCCACCACACCGATCGTGATTGTGTTCCACTCTAATGAAGCCGCATTCACCAAATACATATGCCTTGCATTCTCATGCTCGGCATGTAAGCATTATAATCATCCCTCCAGGGAGTCACTCAGGTTGGATGGAGCTGGATCCACAGCAACTGAAGCTCTTTACTAAACAGCACCTCTCAGCAGGCAAAGTTGTATCACCATGCAAGAAAAATAATGCCTCTTACACTCCTTTCTTATACAGGCTCTTTAACTCAGCAGTTTCTACTTGAGGTCGCCGCCCGGTCTGGTGCAGTGAGTCACTCACAGCAAGGCAGCTATCAACCAGGGCCGTCTTTTCGATGCCAAGATGAAGATGGCACAAGATCATCAAGCTTGTTCATTAGCTGCAGCGCTCTATGAATGCTCCAGCATAACGAGAGAAGGGGCTGGCTCTCTTTGTAAAGAGCTGTAAACTGTCTGCAGGATGTAGAGGAGCTCACTGTATGGACTGTACACACCGCCACCACACACTATGCAGCCTCGGTGAGCGGGTCCTTCACAGAAATCCTTCCTTCCATCGCTCACACACCACTGTGGATGGAGGATGACGAGGACAAGCCTGGACCTGGACTTTATGTAACAGTTTAAACACTGCATGGACTGTTTTATGATTTTTTATGGAAGTTATTCATATTCATTATTATATCATTATTAATATTATTTGAATTATCACGTAGTGCTTATTGTTTAATACTAGCACTTTAGGTCAATGGTATATATCAGTAGGTATCATTACTTTATGATTTATTAACACTTTAGGATATCTTAGTCATAGCGCCACTATTTTATTCATTTAGAATACTTTGTTACATCTCCTCTTTGTTGTTTGGGATTTGGTTGCACTCAGTGATAGTGGGCAAGAATATTTCCACATTGGCATTCAGGGGAGCAACTACAAGACCGCTGGCTCTCCTACCTAAGACTTAAGTACTCAGGGTATAAGGTAGAGCATCTGCTGTTATGTTGAACAGTTAAAAAAACTGTGTTCTTGCAAGAGATCTATTGCTCTGCTCATCCAGAATAGTATACAGTCCTTTGGCCTTTTCAGGTTGACCTTTGGGGTATACACGAACCAAGCAAATCTTTGCACAGGATTTGTCACAGAGTCCTTCTCCACAGACTTCTGTACATGTAGAGAACACTGAGGTGGAAGTTGCTGTTTGATCTGTGCGCTCCCCGCCTTGCTTTGCCTAAGGAAGATTGTTTGTGAGTGCAGTAGAGTTGTGCGGATATTGATGAAGCGCTTGCACATAGTCATCACTGTCACACTCTATACATTTAATGATAGTTTTACAGTCCTTTGCAAAGTGTTTTGTGGATGCACAGCATTTGTAGCAAACTCCAAATTTCTTTAAAAGTTCCTTACGTTCTTGTAGGGTTTTCTTTCTGAAGCCGATACATTTCTTAAGTGGATGTGGTTTGTTATGTATCGGACATTGGCGATTTTGGTGCTCAATTTTCTTGTTTTGATCAGTGATTTTGAGAACTGTAGCAGGTGCAGGTAACCCTGGACCTCTACGGTCTCTGTGTGTCATACGTGTGTTCATAGGTCTTGGAGGGGGTGAACTGAGAGGGTTACAGTCACCATAGGAGAAACTTGGGTCATTCTTAGTGTCTGCAATTCTTTTGATGAACTTGCAGAAGTAGGAAAAAGGAGGAAAGGCAACTTTATGTTGCTAATATACTTCAGGCAGGTGGGTGAGACTGTTAGCTGCAGTGTATTTATTAAGACACAAGAAACAAACTACAAATTACTCACCAGATGGTACAACACACCTGCAAAGTTACAAAAATTCTTCCCATCCTCATCAGGACTCTGCTGGAGATGTGGTGAAGAATCGGGTACGATTCTCCATGTGTTCTGGTCCTGCCCTAGGCTGGAGCAGTTTTGGAGATCTATACAACAGACCATACAAAAGTTCACAGAACGCCCCGTTGCAGCTGACCCTGCCACCTTTCTGCTCCACGCAACCACCATGTCCAGAAAGGCATACAAAAAATCCCTGACCCGTCATCTTTTAGATGCGGCAAAGGCTTGTATCCCACTGCTATGGAAATCTACTAGGACTCCAAGTATGGGTATGTGGCTTAGAAAGGTGGAGGATGTTAGGAAAATGGAGGATCTTATCCTCACAGCACGCAACCAAAAAGAACAATATGATAGGACCTGGACAGGTTGGATGCTATATATATTTTCAGATGAGGGCCATGCTCTTTTATCGGACTCAAGAAATACAGTAGACGGCTAATCAGAGGTAGCTGTCACAGGACATACTAGCTCGCCGACTCCGTGCACCCCCTCTTCCCCCCTCCACTTGCCCCGCTCCCCCGTCTTCCTCTCCCCCTGCTCTTTCCTTTCTTTCTCTTCTATTCGCCTCTCATTTAATTCTTCTCTATAATTCTATTGACTTAGTACTATATTTTGAAAAGAGGAAAATGGCAGGAAAAAAAGGGCTTCCTAACCTGATAAGAGTAATAAAAAGAGTGGTAGACTTTTGCATGTCTATATCCCTTATGTCTTTTCTTTATTGATACATATGAGACTCTGTATTGGACGTCATCATTATTGTTCTATTATTTGCATGGGTGCTTGAGGCTGCACCCTCGATGCACGTTTATGTCCAAACTGTATTATATGGCCCTTGGCCTTCCTGCTTCTGAATAAACTTTTATATATATACATCCCGGCTTTGTATATATATATATATATATATATATATATATATATATATATATATATACTGTATACAGTTTAGCTTCATCTCACTGCAGACCGTTCCTGGTGTACTGTCGCTAATATACTTCAGGCAGGCGGGCGAGACAGTTAGCTGCAGTGTATTCAGTATATATATACATCCCGGCTTTGTATATATATATATATATATATATATATATATATATATACACTGTATACAGTTTAGCTTCATCTCACTGCAGCCGTTCCTGGTGTACTGTTGCTAATATACTTCAGGGAGGCGGGCAAGACAGTTAGCTGCAGTGTATTTAGTATATATATACATCCCGGCTTTGTGTATATATATATATATATATATATATACACTGTATACAGTTTAGCTTCATCTCACTGCAGACCGTTCCTGGTGTACTGTTGCTAATATACTTCAGGCAGGTGGGCGAGACAGTTAGCTGCAGTGTATTTAGTATATATATATATATATATATATACATCCCGGCTTTATATATATATATTTATATATCTATCTATATATCTATATATAGATAGATATATAGATATATATATACATACACATTGTATACAGTTTAGCTTCATCTCACTGCAGACCAGGGGTAAATCTGCACAATCCTCTGCCACAGAATGTATCAGATTTTCTGCAGTGAACAGTCAGTCACAGTGCCTGAACCTTTAAGCCGAACCGGCAACACTATGCTGTATGGTTACTTCTTTTGGATCCGTCCTCCAGCCGAGTCACCAGGCCCCTCTATAGACCAGTATGCTGCGTGATCTCTCCAAGACGGGTCCTCCCCTGGGATCTCCTCGGCTGTCCAGCTTCGTCACACAGGACCGACAGCTCAGGACCATTCCTCGGCCGCGGTGGTAGGCCCCAGACAAGCCTCTGGACCCACACCTGCGTCGTAGCATTGTGGGCCTCCTGATCGGAGGACCACGAGGTAGCTCCTTAATGCATACCTGTCAGCCAGGAGGGCCAGCAGGTGGCTGTAAAAAAACCCTTGGACATACAGAACATGGCGTCTGTCCCATAAATACCCTCTTCCCAGAATGCAACTCGGAGGACCACCTCCACCGAGCTTGTCTCCGAGACAGAGGAGCATCTATACACTTTGACACGTTGCCTTTTCAACACTGACCAGTAGCAACAGCGACACCCACCGGTCAGCACGGAAGCACACACAACGTCAGCCAAGCTGGAACAGAGGCAAAATTTTAACCTTCCTAACACACAATTTACTAAATTTACCTAACCTGCGGTAGATTGTAAATCTACCAGCGCTACATATATACACAGGCTTGTATATATATATATATATATATATATATATATATAGTCTAGCCAAGCCTATACCTGACTGTAGGCCATTGCCTGACTGCGTGTTCAAAGACACTTTCAGCCAGGCAGGTAACTTACTAAGCTGCAGTTCATGAAATATATATCCACTGCATTGTAGTCCAGCCAAGCCTATATCTTACTGTAGGCCATTCCTGGTGTACTTTTTTTAGTAAACATCAGGCGTTGTTTTGCTAATCTAATTGTACAGTATGTCTGGAAGGCCACAAAGGAGAGGCGGACACTCACAGGCCACTAAAAGAGGTCAAGCAGGCTCTGTTTCTATAGCAAACAGTGCTGGTCACGGTGCATCCTCAGCACGTGGCCGTGGGGGACGCTTGTCCTTTTTTCGGCAACTGGCCATGTTGAGCCACAACATGCAGAAGAGTTGGTAGAGTGGATGACCAAGCCGTCCTCATCCCCCTCATCCTCTATCACCCAGGCTCAGAGTACTTTGGCTGCCAAAGCAGCTGCCACAGCAGCCTCTTCCATCGGCTCAATGTCATCAGTCACTTCTTCCCTAGCCCCACCATCATGCCCTGAGGAGTCCTCTGAACTGTTCGACCACAGTGTTGGGTACATGCTGCAGAATGATGCGCAGTGTTTTGAAGGCTCCGATGATGGTACCCAGATTGAGGAAGGCAGTAATGTGAGCCCAGAGAGAGGGGGTGCTCAAGAAGGACAACAAACTGGCAGTCATGTTCCCCCAGCTGCAGCATACTGCCAGGTTTGCTCCAGTGACGAGGAGGGAGGGGATGATGAGCTCACTGACGCTACGTGTGTGCCTGATAGGAGGGAGGAGGAGGAAGAGGAGGAGGCACATCTCCAACGAGGCAGGATGCCCCCCAGGGACCAGCTTAGGGGCAGCCAAATGACTGCAGAGCTCCACATGTGCAGGGCGCTGCTGACTCCGCGCATTTTTTCCAAAAGTTCTTTGGTGTGGGCCTTTTTTGAGACGTGTGCAGCAGATCGCACCATTGCCGTTTGCAACATATCTCTGAAGCGTAGCAAGCGTGGCCAAAACAGCAGCCGCTTGGGCACCACATGCTTGACCAGACATATGTTGAACTCCCATGCAGTCTGTTGGCAAGTGTACTTAGAAAAAGACCCACAGCAAAGAACAAGGCGGACCTCTCCTTGCTCCTCATCAGCTGGCATCTCCAACCCCACTATACCTTCAGTTCTCTCACAAACCTGCTCTGAGGGGAATGAAGGTGTAGAATTAGGTGTGCCAAGTACTTGCGGGCAATCTGCTATCGCTACACCAACGTCCGATTGTAGCAAGCGAATTTCCCTACCCCAGTTGCTAAACCGGTGAAAGAAATTCTGTCCCAGCCATCCACATGCTCAGCGGCTGAATGCTAGTTTGGCTAAATTGCTAGCACTCCAACTGCTGCCTTTTCAGCTGTTAGACTCTGCCCCCTTTCGAGAATTTGTGGAATGTGCGGTACCTCAGTGGCAGGTTCCCAAACGCCAATTTTTTTCTCGTAAGGCCATTCCGGCTCTCTACCGACATGTGGAAGGCAATGTCTTGGCCTCGTTGGACAGGGCGGTCAGTGGTAAGGTGCATATATCCACTGACTCATGACTCACCTTTCTTTCACGGCACACTGGGTAACCCTGCTGGCAGCTGGGAAGGATGCAGGACAGGGTGCAGTATTGTTGGAGCTTCTTCTGCCACCACGCCTCCAAAATGCTGGTAGTGGTGATTCTGCCACACCTCTCTCCTCCACCTCCTCCTCTTCTTCTTCCTCTATGGCCTCTTCCTGTGCAGATTTGTCCTCAGAACCAGCGGTGCTCCGTAGGCGTTCTAGAGGCTACGCAAGCACTCAGGCAAAAAGATGCCATGCGATGCTTGAGTTTGTCTGCTTAGGGGACAGGAGCCATACTGGGGCAGAGATTCTGTCACCTCTGCAGGGGCAGGCTCAGAGGTGGTTGACGCCACGCCAGCTTCAGCCAGGGATGATGGTTTGCGACAATGGCACCAATCTCTTCTCCGCCCTCCAACATGGACACTTCTCCCATGTGCCCTGTTTTGCTCACGTCCTTAATTTGGTGGTGCAGCGATTCTTGTGCAGGTACCTGGGCTAACAGGATATCCTGAGGCAGGCCAGGAAAGTCTGTGGGCATTTCCACTGGTCATATAATGCCAGTGCTCAGCTGGCTGACCTTCAAAAAGAATGCAACCTGCCCAAGAACTGCCTTATCTGTGACATGCCCACCAGGTGGAACTCAACGTTGGCAATGCTGCAGAAGCTGCACAGGCAGCAGAGGGCCGTCAATGAGTACCTGTGTGAGTATGGCACCAGGACAGGGTCAGGGGAGCTTGGCTTTTTTTCACCACGCCAGTTTCTCATGATCAAGGATGCATGCACTGTCCTGTCACCATTTGAGGAGGCCACGAGGATGGTGAGCAGTGACAGTGCATGCATCAGTAAAACTGTCCCTCTTGTCTACCTGTTTGAGCACATGATGCATGGAATAATGGACAAGGCACTTGAGGCAGAACAGAGGGAGGAAGAGGTGGACTTCCTTACCTCTCAAGGCCGCCTTTATCCAGACAGTATTCCTGCGGGCCCGATGATCTCACAGGAAGAGGAGGAGAAGGAGGAGGAGGAGGAGGATGAGGATTGTGTAAGTATGGAGGTGGAGCCTAGCACTCAGCATCAGCAACAGTCTTCAAGGAATCGTTTACAGTCCCCAGAAATCCATGGACTTGTACGTGGCTGGGAGGAGGTGGCTGCGGATCAGGTCGTCCTTAGTGACCCAGAGGACTCCGGATCGAATGCCTCAGCAAACCTACGCTGCATGGCCTCCCTGATCCTGCAAAGCCTGCGACTGGACCCCCAGATTTGTGTGATTAAGGAGAGGGATCACTGTTGGCTGGCAGCCCTTCTTGATCCACGTTACAAGAGTAAGGTTGTGGAACTTATCCAGCCATCGCAGAGGGAGCCGAGGATGAAACCTCTTCGGGAGGCCTTGCAGAAAGGTTTGTGCAATGTGTTTCCAGAGCCTGGGAGGGTACAAATTCCTGGTCCTGGACAACGTGTTGCTGAGGCTTTGGTCAGTCACAGAAGGAGCGGTGGAGAAGGTGGCCGTCTGACCGATGTGTTCAGACAATTTTTTAGTCCGCAGCCCCAAGGTATGAACGGTTCCAGCAACCGTTGCCAGCGTCTGTTGTACATGGTGCAGGAATACCTAGGGGCAAGATCAGACTTGTAGACCTTTCCAACCGAAAATCCACTGGGTTACTGAGTCTTGAGGAAGGATCACTGGCCAGAGCTTGCACAGTTTGCAATTGAGCTACTGGCCTGTCCTGCATCCAGCGTTCTTTCAGAATGCACATTCAATGTCGCTGGAGGCTTTGTAACTGATCACAGAGTGCGCTTGTCCACCAACTCGGTTGATCGGCTCACCTTCATAAAAATGAATCAGTCCTGGATCACCAGCTACCAAGCAACTGATGCTGATGTAACTAAATAATTTTTTTATGAATGTGAGATCCCTTGAAAACTGCCTAAGCTGATGCTGACTGACTATCCTGTTGTGCCGAGTGACTATCCTATTCCTCCTCAATATTCATGTTGATAGCTTCTAAGAACATTTTTGGTCCTGGGCACCAGCACCAGTACCTAAAGCCCAATTTTTCTGCCCCTGTTTAACAGGGGTGTGTAATTACAAATTTTGATGTAATATTTTGCAGCAGGGCTTGTTCCTGCACTCAACTAAAGTATCTGTGAGGGGTTGCAGTGTTGTGGCACCAGCACCAGTGCCTAAAGCACAATTTTTCTGCCCCTGTTTAACAGGGGCGCGTAATTACAATTTTTAAATCTAATATTTCACAGCAGGGCTCGTTCCTGCACTCAACAACAGAATCTGTGAGGGGTTACAGTGTTGTGGCACCAGTGCCTAAAGCCCAATTTTTCTGCTCCTGTTTAACAGGGGCGTGTAATTACAATATTTGCTATAATATTTTGCAGCAGGGCTTGTTCCTGCACTCAACTAGAGTATCTGTGAGAGGTTGCAGTGTTGTGGCACCAGCACCAGTGCCTAAAGCCCAATTTTTCTGACCCTGTTTAACAGGGGCATGTAATTACAATTCTTGATATAATATTTCACAGCAGGGCCGTTCCAGCGCCCACCAAGAGTAACTGTGAGGGCTTACAGTGTTGTGGCAACACCACCACCACACCACCACCAAAGGCCCGGGTACGATATTTAAAGGAATATTTCACTTTTGTTTTTTCACTTTAAGTATCATTAAAATCATTGCTCCCGGCAGTTTCTAAAACTTTCTTTTGCATTGATACATGTCACCTGGGGCAGGACCCAGGTCCCCAAACCCTTTTTAGGACAATAACTTGCATATTAGCCTTTAAAATTCACACTTTTGAATTCTCACATTTGAGTCCCATAGACTTTAACGGTGTTCGAATGTTCGCGGGAACTTTCGGTCTATTTGCATGTTCTGGATGCGAATGGAACCAGGGGGTGTTCGGCCCATACCTACATAAAACATTTAAAGGCATATCACAAGCACGTGAAACATGACAGTGGTGGAGCATATTAGTGGTGGAGCATAATGTAATATTAGTGGTGGAGCATAATGTAATATTAGTGGTGGAGCATATTAGTGGTGGATCATAATGTAATATTTCTGTTGGAGCATAATGTAATATTAGTGGTAAAGCATATTATTGGTGGAACATAATGTAATATTAGTGGTGGAGCATAATGCAATATTTGTGGTTGAGCATAATGTAATATTAGTGGTGGAGCATAATGTAATATTTGTGGTGGAGCATAACGTAATATCTATGGAGCAACTGTAATGCAAATTGAACTTTCACCTGTGTAGAAAAAAAATCCTTGCACCAGCCCTACAGTCCACTTTTAAGGTAGGCTAAGTTCATATTTTTACAATGACAAATTTTTGTGCGTGTTTTTACATTTGACTTTAGCGGGGGGGGGGTGTATGCTGGAAATAGGACCTACCCCGGGTGCCAATTGTTCTCCCTGAGCCCTCATTCGATCACGCACTGTGTATGTCTGCATCTCTTCTCTCCCCTCACTTCCAGGACTTGCTGGCTTTGCTAGGGCACCAGGAGTCACTGGCTCCTGGTGCTGTCAGTCAAAGCCATTGACAAGGGAGATGTAAAGAGACTGTATTGGGAATGAGTTATAGCAGTCTCGTGTAACAAGTCTACAGTCTCTGCTTCCTGCGGCATGTAACCGACCTCCAACAGACTTATAGGAAGTTTCTGGACGTTTTGCTGCAGTAAGTCCACTATCTGATGATCTTCCATATTTCTATGGAATATTACCTTCATGTAGTCATGGTTATAACAAAATAAATACAGGATAGATCTTCTTATCTATATCATTACTGTATAATAGTTATTTGTTCACAGAATGTATGGGAGGGCCTTTTGTCTGGTACAGAACCTAGTGAACATTCACACATTATAGCAAAGATATCCTGGGGCCAAATATCACGTTAGCTCCCAGGAAGGAAAAAGAAAAAAAACAGGTAGTTAATAATCCAGGTATTTCATGTCAAAATCCATCAAAAGGTGTATACTTGCAAACTAATTTGCTTGATTAACAAAAAACAAAAACAACACAGAATAATCTATAAGGTAAACTTCATAGACATGTGAGCTGTTTCTAGGCAACCTTTGAGATTGTTGTTTTCTATGTACCCACTACAATGCCGGTAAATAGGTGACTTATTGAGAATGTCAGGTCACATATTAACATCGGATTAGCTGGTTTAATGAAATACAAACAGCATTGGAAGTTATAGTTTTGATGTTGTGAATTCCCTAGTATGACTTGTTTTACTGCTATTCTCCACCAATTGGGTTGTCAATTTATATCAATATAACCTAATATTGTTATTATATAAAATTTCTACTATATAGTGACAACACTTTACAAAATGAAGGGAGACAGTACAGTTACAATACAATTAGATACAAGAAGGATCAAGGCTCATTGGAGCTTACAATCTAATGTTCTTTTATGATATTGTATGTAATAATATTCATAATATATGCAAGTTTTTTGGGGCTATGGCATTTGTATGCTTGGACATGTTGTAATATGTTGGCCAATTTATGTATAATATTGTATTGGAGTGCTGACCAGAAATTCAGTTGCATTGTCCAACTGAATTTTAACATAGCAAGGGAACAAGCTGAAGACTCTTTGATGTGTTAATCATATGCAAGTCTATTTGAACATTTCAAAGGGTATTCAGGTGGTATGTTAATCTAATCTAATTACATATATCTAAAGAGGACTTGTTGATGTTGATATGCTAATCAAAGTCCTAAATTGAAAGGCCAATCAAATTGCTCAGCCATTCAATGCCTGGTGAATATAACACGGCATTCAGTCTATAGGTTTTGTAAGTGAGGCTTGTATGTGTATGAGTGGGGCTTGTCTGTGCATGGCTGGGAAGACTGAATAATATGGGTCTCTGAATTATATTTCCTCTGTCGGATTTCTTTGTCATCTGTGGACTTTGGACTTTGTTCTGTGTTGGAAGTCAATAAAGTGCATCTCTCTGGAAGAATTGGGTTGCTGCGGAAGAGTACTTACATCATCATCATTATAATAATAACCACTAATTAATTATCTATACACCCAATATTAATAATATACTACATCACTACACTGGTGCCGTGACTCGGATCTCAACCCATCTGACTTAGAAAGAGTTTTGCAACATTCTATAGGAAGTGGTCTTTGGATGAGAATTAAACAAATCTGTATTCAGCCTCTGAGGACAAGGGACATATTACTGGAATTATTATGTGTTTTGTATGGTGTACGTTCTGATGTTACTATTCATGGGAAGATCCAACAAATGCAAAATGAATCTCCCTATGAATTGTCACACAAGATAGCAACTATTATGGAATTATTGGTCGGTAATAATCTTGCATTTGAGCGTGGTGGCTTGATACATATGAGTATGTTTCTAGATGCATTGCATGAAGATATCAAACAAAATATTTTATTAGTTACCCCAAATCCTCATGATTTAAAAGACATATTGTTGAGAGCAGACCATTTATGGAGAAAGTCAAATGAGCAGGCTGTCAAAATTGATTTAGCCACATTGTTTAGGACAAATACTGAACATAAAGATCAGAAGATAATATCCTATGATAACACCCAGAGAGGACACTCCGGGTCAAACATAGGTGATATTAATATGAAAAACAGAGCTGACCAAAATAATAATAAGAAAAGGTCCAAGACTTGGATACCGTTTTCTCAGTTAAAACAGAAATATGACCACCTGAAAATTGAGTATGACAAGATGAGAGAGGAGCGTGATACATTATTAGAGCAGTTGAAGGGGGTACAGGGTGTCATGAATGTACAAGATGTATATTCTCCAGATCTGTTTTTGAATGCAGATGACACTTCTCTAGCAGTGTGGGTGAATTAGCTCCAAACTGTAAACGTGTAAATAGTGTTTTGTTTTAACTTCAAACAATGTTTAAGGACCTCGCTAATGAGTTTTGTTGGAGAGTTTTTTTGTCTTTCAGATATTGACATTTAAATGACGGTGAATAGCAGTCTGAAATTGCTGGCTGGTGAGGGAGAATTATGGGAGAAATGCTGAAAAGACAACAAGGAATTATAAAGCATTCATGGACTCTCTCGAAATTCATCAAGCAATGGACCTTTTTTCTTCTTTTTTCTTCAACGCCCTAATTTTTAATTTTTCTCCCTTTTCCTGATATATTTTGCTTTTCATTTTTTTTAATTTTCTTTATGTTTTATTTCCTGAACTTTATCTTAAAACCAAAGAGAAGCATTTTAACCTAAAATAATTTTCATGACAACTGTACATATTACATAATGCATATTGATCAATATATTTGACATCTAAGGTGAGATGCTGCACAATGGCTTGGCATAGCATAAATTTTAGTATGTTGGGTGGTTTTCCTAAATTTATAAGAGGGGTGAGTGAAATTCATCACTCTAGTCATGATTTGAAACTTTGTTGATTCAGTTGTTTATAATATGCTAAAGGCTATGACATATATGGATGAAAAAATTCTTTCTACCTTTCATGGTGAAGATACTAGCAAGAATTTCCACTGCCGCTTTGTCTGGATAGAAGATCTGATAAACACTGATGACTCTATCTGAACCATTGTGGGGGTATATGTATATGTATATGTTGGTATACCATTCAAGTGTAATTATGGACTGAGTGATCCAAGTAACTGCTCTATTGAATGCAATGAGGGGTCGGCCTACAGCAAATTACAAAAGCAAATTTTGACTGGCAATCAACAAAGATGGACTCATGAATGTCAAGTGCAAGGAAATAGTTTTTACTGCCACATCCAAACCTTTTGACCTTGAAAGTGAGTGCTGGTACATTGATAGTTCTTCTTACTGTAAAGATGAAAGTAGAGTGTTTGCGTAAAAGTATCTTTAAAAATGGAAAGCTTGAGCCTGGAGATGGAAAAAATCCTGGACTTATGTGGATTGGAGTTCCCAGAGCATACCAAGTTTACTTTCAGTGAGATGGTGAGAGATGTGATGAAGTCAGACCGAAGAATGGACTGTGACATCAGCTCATCTTTGCGCAATATTCAAGATCTTGATGTGATATAATAAGGCCTAACAGCTATATGGGCCACTGATGTTTACCAAATCCTTTTCTAGTCATGGTCTAAAAGTTATATTATCTAATAACTGTTTCATGGGGATATTTTAGAGGCTGGCGAAGAGAGATGTAACCAGTTTCAACTTCATATTTTATATGAGCCATTGTAAAGCATCCAGTACCTTAAATCATGATGATATTTTTTGTTGTTTGATTTATGGGTCAGTTCTAGTAGTTAGAACCGACCCAAGTGGGGGTATATGTTGTAATATGTTGGCCAATTTATGTATAATATTGTATTGGAGTGCTGACCAGAAATTCAGTTGCATTGTCCAACTGAATTTTAACATAGCAAGGGAACAAGCTGAAGACTCTTTGATGTGTTAATCATATGCAAGTCTATTTGAACATTTCAAAGGGTATTCAGGTGGTATGTTAATCTAATCTAATTACATATATCTAAAGAGGACTTGTTGATGTTGATATGCTAATCAAAGTCCTAAATTGAAAGGCCAATCAAATTGCTCAGCCATTCAATGCCTGGTGAATATAACACGGCATTCAGTCTATAGGTTTTGTAAGTGAGGCTTGTATGTGTATGAGTGGGGCTTGTCTGTGCATGGCTGGGAAGACTGAATAATATGGGTCTCTGAATTATATTTCCTCTGTCGGATTTCTTTGTCATCTGTGGACTTTGGACTTTGTTCTGTGTTGGAAGTCAATAAAGTGCATCTCTCTGGAAGAATTGGGTTGCTGCGGAAGAGTACTTACATCATCATCATTATAATAATAACCACTAATTAATTATCTATACACCCAATATTAATAATATACTACATCACTACAGGACATGGTCAAGCATATCTATTTGATCATGTGGAAAAACATCTTGAAAAGTGGTGTAGGGATCAGCTGACCTCTACTGTCTAAGTAGCTGTGTTGCTTGATGTTCACAGAGTTGTTGTACATCACTTCCTGTCTCTGTGTGTCAGGGTTGAAAACCCCAGAGGGAGGAAGTAACTAGAGAGCGTATAATACCACATATCCTGCTATGGAGAAGCTGCTACTAACCCAGAACAGAACCCAGGATTATTATGTAACTGTTCCTGTGTTTAATAGATTGCTATTGTTGCCCATAGCTTCTGGGTATTTTTATGTTTTATGGTAGTGCTTATGCTCACAGGATCTGCTTGGTATGATGGGTTCTCTTTTCTGCTATGACTCTGTAAACCACTCCATTCCCTCTGACACACCTGGTTATATAATTTGAAGGCTGCACACGCCTGTATAACTTAAGTGTTAGTATGCTACCACATTATATTAACAGTCAGAAAAAAGACCACAGGTTGCTTTTTGGTAGATAAAGTTTTTATATTATTGCAGGGAAAGCAAATGCAATTCACAGAATATAAAAAAGTAAACAACAAAGTTTGACTATGTTAGATTTACTAATGGGGATACTAGCCTCGACTATGGCAATTGACCTGAACAATAGGGTTTAACCACATTAAACTGGTATACACAGTACAGATAAGAATGACATCAAGCATAAAAAGCATGAATGGCACAAAGAAAAGTTTCACTGTAACTCCTGGCCATATACTATTCAAAAAGTGTCCCAGGGTGCACGCTGTGCATAGAGACCTACGAGTGGGTGGGTGTACAAGTTCCCAAGAAGGGCACCTCAGGGATGGCTGTAAAGAACCCAGCCACTGATTAACAAATTTAAGCATGCTAATGCTGTGGCCCATCTGTACAGTGGTGCAGGTGTTAGTGAATATAGTTGGTAAGGTTGAATAAAGACACCAGTCCATCCGGCTCAACCTGTATGGGTGTGAGTGTATGCATGTATTCTGTCTCTACCATTTCCCATATCTCTTTTTTTGGTCCTAGGTTGTATTTTTGCTTTGCTGTACCTCAAGGCGCTCCCTCCTCCATGTGGATTATGTGATCTCCTGTGAGGCAAGCATCTATTACAAATTTAGACTGGAATGTATTCTCACAAATATATTCCTTTTTTTCTCCCCTTTCTTTTCGTTTTTGCAGCCTGAATATTTGGGCCTTCTTTTCTTTCTGCTTGGGTGCACTTATGGGATTTTACCCCGTGGTCCTCTTATGTGGTGAAAGGCTTTTTTCTGCGGATTTTGATGATAAACATTGGTGTTGAGGGAAAGCTCTCTCCAATAATATAGCTGCTATGAAAGTTTGACATTTTACAATTGTTTAATGTTCATATGATATTCATTTTGGATTCTAAATTGCATTTGTACTCTATACTTTCAGAAGTGGTATTAGTCCCTGAAGAAAAATAAAATGTATACACATTTCACAACACGTTGGAAATTCCCACTACTCACCATCATTTGAAACTTGTATGGATGGTATAATTATGTGTAGTGGGGTGATACCACTTTTAGATGATGTCAGAAACCATGAAATCAGGCCAAGACAGAAGTACAGTTAAATCACACTTGTTTAATAATAAAAGTAAAAAGAACAAATGTATTCAAAACATAGCCAAAGTTCAGTAACCGGAATGGATAGTGAGCCAAGCCAGAAGTCAGGGATCAATGTAGTGGAACAGCAAGCAGGATCTGGAGCCAGAAGGGATGTCAGCAAAGCAAGTCTTGAACAGGATTGCAGGAGATGAGCCCAGCCCTGACAGATGATCATTGTGCAATATTATGTTACGTGTACATGTGTTTTCTTTGTCTTGTTTCCCAATTTGGGGACTTTTTTTATCATGTTGACGATTCTGTACTGATAAAACATTTTGAATATATGTTTTTTCATTTTTAAATTGCCTTAAAAATCCCATTCTAGAGGTATTCACAATTTTTATATATACAGGGATGATGGCAATTTACACGCCAAGCTGCAGGAGTCTATAAATTTCAATAGTCTGAGAGCCTTGCTTGCTGCAGCTTGGCATTGCATGCTATTGCTCAGTCTATCATCTACCAGGACTCCTACATCCTTTTCCATTCTCAATCCCCCCAGAGGTTCTCCCCCTAGCGTGTAACTTTCATTTGTATTCTTAGCCCCCAAGTGTATACATTGAGCCTCATTTGTCATGTAGTCACCCACCCCTTTATTTTATCGAGGTCTTCTTGTAAAGTTTTTATATTGTGTTATTGCCCTGCCTAACTTTGTATTGTCAGCAAAAAAGTGAGATTGAACTATTGATACCAACCTCTCTGTCATTTCTGAACAGGTTAAACAGAATTGGTCCTGGGGCAGGGTCTTGGGGTAACCCACTTACAACTCCAAACCATTCAGATAGACTATTTTTCACCACAATTTGGATGCGCTCCTGTAAAGAAGTTTTCTATCCAGGAACCTACCTATCGTAATGCTAACAGACCTCAATTTGTAAATTAGTTGTTTATGGGGTACCATATCAAATGCTTTGGAAAGATCTAGATGCACTACATCCACGGGCCTTCCTCTATCAAGATTGCAACTCACTTCCTCATAAATTGTTACCAGGTTGATCTGGCAACTTCATGAATCCATGCTGGTTACTACCAATGATACTATAGTTCCATATCATCCCTTCCAATAGTTTACATACTATTGATGTTAAGCAGACTGGCTTGTAGTTTTCAGGTCTGTATCTTGGCCCTGTTTTGAACATTGGTACCACATTAGTTTTTTGCCAATCAGCTTGTTTCATTCTGGTCAGTAAGCTGTCCTTAAAGATTAGGAATAACAGTCTAGCAATGACCTGGCTAAGTTATTTGAGAGCTCTCAGGTGTAAGCTATCTGGTCCTTATGATTTGATCACATTAAGTTTTTCAAGTCTTTTTAGAACATTGGCTTTTCTTAGCCATAAGGGTTCAATCCATACTGTGTCGCTAACAATACCATCTTGTCTATTATAACTCTCCATAGTAAAAACTGAGGAGAAGAATGTATTTAACACAGTTGCCTTCTCCCTGTCACTTGTAACCAACTTCCCCTGATTATCTATTATCTGTCCAATATGTTCTGACTTTGCCTTTTTACTATTAATATATTTTAAAAAAATGTTTGGGATACTTTTTACTCCCTTCTGCTATGTGTCTCTTGTGGTCTATTCACGCTGCCCTGATTGCTCTCTTACATTTATTATTGCATGTCCCCTCTCTTGAATATGCCACATTACATGCAAATTTAGACACCCATGTTTAACCTTAGTTCTTTAATATTTATTGCCCATTGAAATACACTGGCTAATACAATTCATAAATATGTTCTTAAAGCACTCCCACTTTTCCTCTGTGTTTTTAGTTTCTGGAATATCTTCCTATTTAATGTTGTGAAGAATGGAGCACAGTTTAGTAAAGTTGTCTCTCTTGAAATGTAATGTTCTTTTCCCACCATTGTGTCTTCTTTTCCTGTGATTTACAGTTAACATAATTACCCTGTGATTGCTGTTTCCCAAGTTATTCCTTACTTGCACACCTGCAATCAGCTGCGTTGTTGTAAGTAGTAGGTCAAGCAGAGCCTTGTTTCTAGTATTCACCACTTGACACATGAAATGTCCTCCAAGACATTCAAGAAATGACAAGCCTTAGATAAGTGAGCAGTTCCAACTACTCAGTCAATATCTGAGTAATTGAAGTCCCCCATAATAACCACATTGCCCTGCTTCGCTGCCATTTCTAACTGTGAAAGGAGATTGGTCTCCTCTTCCTCCTTCAGGTTAGGGGGTCTGTAGCATACACCCACTACTCATTTCCCTTTTGTTTCTACCCTTTGAAGTTCCAGCCACAAGAGTTCGACCTTCTCTCTTGCCCAATTAGCAATGTCAACCCTCATTTACACCAGCAAATCACATTTACAGGCACACCCTTACCCCTGTTACTGTCTCTTTATACTGTAGGCAGTGGATGACCGTTGGGCTGCTAAGGAAGGGCAGTCTCTACTGCCTTTAACTGTGGGCAGTAAAGGGATAAGCACAGTTCATTGTGCTCACCACTCCTGATAGACAACAAATCCAGTCCCAAATGCTTGGTGGTCTGTTGTCCCTGGTTCACAATCAGGTCCCCACATGGCTCTGTTCTCTCTGGTGTAGGCACTCAGACGGGAAAAGGTCTCTCCAGCTTCGGCACCTGGCTACATATGTATATATTTAAGGACTGGTGACAGAAGTATATTTGTCACCTTGTTGTTTTCTCATATACACTCTACCAGATAGTTTGTTCTATGACACTGAGTGCGTGTGTAGTGGTCACCCTGCTGAATCATTGTAAGTGAACCTGTTTATTGTAATAGAGTTTATATGCATTTAAACATAAAACTGCCACTCACCATAACCAATCCTAGTGTGGTTGTATAGATGTGAAAGCATACCAAGAGGTTAACATGACACCAGGAAAAGTGGGTATTAAGTGCAACCCCAAATGGTAATATAAAAAATGTATACTTTATTCTGGATTTTTTAAATTAGAAAAAACAGCACAGTATAAATGCAATTTACATCTCCACCCATCACTAGATGCAAATGCTCACCCTCTGACTTGACTCTACACTCTCTAACTCACATTTTCAATCTCTCCCTCTTTTGTGGCATCTTACCAAACCCTCTAAAACATGCTGTAGTCACCCCTATACTTAAAAAGTCACTGGACCCCACCAATCTTAACAACCTATGCCCCATCTCCTTACTCGCCTTCTCCTCAAAACTTCTTGAAAGACTGGTCTACAACCGACTGAGAGACCATCTGACCATGAACAAACTTCTTGATGCTCTTCAGTCTGGATTTCGCCCTCAACACTCCATGGAAACGGCTCTTCTTAGACTCACAAATGACCTACTAATGGCTAAAACCAAAGGACACTATTCTGTACTACTTCTCCTGGACCTCTCTGCTGCCTTTGACACTGTGAACCACTTCCTCCTCCTCAAAAAACTCCACTCCTTTGGTCTCCGTGACTGTACTCTTTGCTGGTTTTCATCCTACCTATCCCACCACTCTTTCAGTGTTTTTTACAACTCTACTTCCTCCTCTCCTCTTCCTTTCTCCGTCTGGGTCCCCCAAGGTTCTGTTCTTGAACCTTGCCTGTAAATTGAGGTTCTCTCAATCTACACCACCTCCCTGTGTCAGTTGATTGCCTCCCATGGCTTTCAATATCATCTCTACGCTGATGACACCCAAATCTATCTCTCCACCCCCCAGCTCTCTCCATCTGTCTCCTCACGCATTACCACTTACTAACAGACATATCAGCTTGGATGTCACATCAATTCCTCAAACTCAACCTATCCAAAAGCAAGCTCACCACCACATGCCACTTCCCCTGACTTCTCTGTCAATATCAATGGCTCAACTATCAGCTTGTCCCCCCACGACAAGGACCTAGGTGTAATCCTGGACTCTGAACTAACCTTTCGGCCCCACATCCTATAGCTATCCAAAATTTGCCACCTCAACCTCTGCAACATCTCCAAGATACGCCCCTTCCTGACCAATGTCACCACAAAGCTTCTAATCCACTCCCTGGTCATCTTTCGCCTCGACTACTGCAACTCCCTCCTCATTGGCTTACCTCTAAATAGGCTATCCCCACTTCAATCAATCATGGACGCTGCCAGGCTCATCCACCTTACAAACCACTCAGTGTCTGCTATACCCCTCTGCCAATCCCTCCATTGGCTGCCACTCAACCAACAAATTAAATTTAAGATAGTAACAATAACTTAAAAAGCCATCCACAACCTGGCCCCCAGCTACATCACTAACCTAGTCTCAAAATACCAACCTAATCATTCTCTTCACTCCTTTCAAGACCTCCTGCTCTCTAACTCCCTTGTCACCTCATCCTATGTTCGCCCTCAGGATTTCTCCAGGGCCTCTCCCACCCTCTGGAATGCTCTACCCCAATCTGTCCGACTTTCTCCTACTTTGTCCATTTTCAGACGATCCCTGAAAACTCATCTCTTTAGAGAAGCCTATATGGCCCCCACCTAACAACTGTACATTTATTTTCTCCATCAGCACATCCCCCACAGTTATTAACTCTTGTATCTCTTGACCTTCCCTCTTAGATTGTAAGCTCTAAGGGGCAGGGCCCTCTGATTCCTACTGTATTAAAAAGTATTATATTTGTACTGTTTACCCTCAAGTTGTAAAGCGCTGCGTAAACTGTTGGCGCTATGTCAATCATGTATACTAATCATAACCATGACACTATAAACACCAAAATCGTGTGTAAAAATTAAAAAAGGAAGAATTGCGCTAGGTGCGTGAATAATGTGAGAAAAAAATATTATATTGAAAATATTTTAAAATATTTTAAAAAACCATGAAGGATGTCCTGCAGCTGAACACTATAACCCCGATATGAGGGCACAAAGATATAGATAAAAGTAGGAGTGCAGCGCTGGATAAATACCACAAGTAATTGAATTGTGTATAATGACAATAAATGCAATATATACCAATAAATCAATAATAATTAAATCAGGTACAAATAAAACTAGTGTTAGCATCTAATCATAAATAGTCCATGTGAAATTAATCAATTGACAGTGCATACACATAAGACACAAGAACACAAAATTGTGAGAAAAAGTGTAAAAAAACTGTGAAAAAAAAACAGTTCATAAGTGAAAATGTCCAGAATGGAAATATCCAATGGAAGACCCTGGGTCTGAGCTTTCACCACTAGTGCTGCCCGTCACCTTACTGTAAATCAATGGAGGCTTACCAGAAAGCCTGCGACCGCCCTTATTCAGGGGGGGTCAAAACAGGCTTAGTAGAACAACAGGAACAACAGGAAACATTGCTGGGATCTCACAGACTCCTTCATAGATGACCGGTCAGCAGCAATGAAAAGCACCTTAAACAGCGCATTCCCAGGAGACAATTCCTATACAGCCATGGACATGCACTTCCATGGGTCCGACATAGGCATTCCGTGACAAAGAGAAGGGAGAAAAAGGAGACTCCAATAGTGTAGAAGTTCTTTTGCTGATTTATTTAAAAATTCAATATCAACACATATACGTTCCTTGCAAGGATAAGAAGTAAAAAATCTCAGCTCGTATCTAAAAACAAATCGCGCATGCGCAATGCGTGTAAACGTAATGACCCTACGACCGTTTCGTCACAACTTACGTCATCAGGGGTACGCAACCACGCACGTGCATGCGCTTTATAAATCCACACAGCTGAGCAAAGAAGCGCAGCCATAGGTTACCATAAAATGATACTCAGAGCTTATTGATCAGATGACAGATGGCTTTTACCTCCAGAGTTGAGCCAACCATATTGGCAGAGAGATTTAGCTCTCCCCAGACACCCACAGGGCATCTATAACACTGCTAAAAATAAAACTAAAAAAGATATTATTAAAAGATAATAATGAAAACAGTGCCATCTTGTGGATTGTTGCGATACTGCTTAAAAAAGAAGTACATATATAGAAACTACTGTAGAGTGAGAATTTCCTATTTAGGCCCAAATAAAAAGAAATTTTTATTTCTATTAATCTTGGCCTATAACATAAAAGCCCCCTTAGAGAGAATTAATTATTGTTATAAGATACACTCCTCCACACTCCCAAAACAGAATTATCATAATTTAACAAAAACAATCTGTATAAAAACAATCTTATATGTGACCAAAAGCTATTAAAAAATTGGACAACATATCTCTAATTTTATATAATGCAAAAAGAGGTACAAAGAAATGTATATAAAAATATCATAACATCAGTAATTTAAATACAGATTAGAGTCTAATTTTTAAAAGGTGGTTAGAGGGCATATCAACAATTATTTATAAAACAATTGATGTCCCACTCTACATTTAGGCCATTAGGGACATGAGATCCGAGCTTATAAATTCAGTTAGTTTCGGATCTAGATATGGTTCTTTTACCGTTACTACCACGCCAGTGGGGAATATATTTTTCCAAAGCTATAATGTTTTTAGATACGAGCACAGCTTTTTTAATTCTTATCCTTGCAAGGAACGTATATGTGTTGATATTGAATTTTTAAATAAATCAGCAAAAGAACTTCTACACCAGGGATATGCAATTAGCGGACCTCCAGCTGTTGCAGAACTACAAATCCCACGAGGCATAGCAAGACTCTGACAGCCACAAACATGACACCCATAGGCAGAGGCATGATGGGACTTGTAGTTTTGCAACAGCTGGAGGTCTGCTAATTGCATATACCTGTTCTACACTATTGGTGTCTCCTTTTTCTCCCTTCTTTTTGTAATTCACGGAATGCCTATGTCGGACCCATGGAAGTGCACGCCCACGGCTGTATAGGGATTGTCTCCTGGGAATGCGCCGTTTAAGGTGCTTTTCATTGCTGCTGATCGGTCATCTATGAAGGAAGTCTGTGAGATCCCAGCAGTGTTTCCTGTTGTTCCTGTTGTTCTACTAAGCCTCTTTTGACCCCCCTGAATAAGGGCGGTCACAGGCTTTCTGATAGGCCTCCATTGCTTTACTGTAAGGTGACGGGCAGCACTAGTGGTGAAAGCTCAGACCCAGGGTCTTCCATTGGATATTTCCCATCTGGACATTTTCACTTATGAACTGTTTTTTTTTCAGTTTTTTTACACTTTTTCTCACAATTTCTAACAATTTTGTGGTCTTGTGTCTTATTTGTATGCACTGTCAATTGATTCATTTCACATGGACTATTTATGATTAGATGCTAACACTAGTTTTATTTGTACCTGATTTCATTATTATTGATTTATTGGTATATATTGCATTTATTGTCATTATACACAATTCAATTACTGGTGGTATTTATCCAGCACTGCACTATAAACACCATTCTTGTCACCATGCTAAAATTAGAACATATCTGTATATACCAAACAGCATGTATCAATAAAGCGGAGCTGCAGGTGGTGTAAAGGCATTAGTGACAGCTCTTAAAGGCATCTATAGAGTGAAAAAAAAAAAAAAAAAATATATATATAGCTATATATCTATCTGTATATAGATATATATCTATATATAGATAGATATATATCTATCTATATTTTATTTTATTTATTTATTTATTTCAGGTACTTATATAGCGCCGTCAATTTACGCAGCGCTTTACATATATATATTATACATTCACATCAGTCCCTATACCCTCAAGGAGCTTACAATCTAAGGTCCCTAACTCACATTCATACCTATACTAGGGCCAATTTAGACAGGATCCAATTAACCTACCAGCATGTCTTTGGAGTGTGGGAGGAAACCGGAGTACCCGGAGGAAACCCACGCAGACACAGGGAGAACATGCAAACTCCAGGCAGGTAGTGTCGTGGTCGGGATTCGAACCAACGACCCTTCTTACTGCTAGGTGAGAGTGCTACCCACTGCACCACTGTGCCGCCATATAGATATATATATATCTCTATATATTTATTAAACTGTATTAAAGTCAAAAGCCACAAGAGCATTAGCTATAAAGGGCTAAAGCCATAAAGACAGGCATGGTAATCAAAAGACTATCTGAAGTGAACACATAATAGCACATCAAGTTAACTGCTAATTTCAGGGAACTCAGTCCTCCTTGCATGTTACTAGAATTCAAGCTGTATAGGTATCCGGCATGATGGTTTAGTACAACAGTCAATGCAATGACATAAGTAGAGGATTCCCAGGTTTGTCATATAAATGTGCAGACCACAAAACAGATAATCTCAGACTCTGCAGCATGGAAGCTACCGTCTCCGTTTCCTCTAACCGCTGACTTCCTTTGATCCTGAGGAAGCCTGCAGTTACAGGAAGTTTTTTTCTTTTACATTTCGGAGTGAGGTTCCCCTTAAAATCCATACCAGACCCGAAAGGGCCTGGTATGGATTGGGGGGAGGGGGGCACGTCATTTTTTTCGCAATTATCTATGTTTTTTTACATTCAGCTGTCAGCGGGAAACCCCACTGACAGCTGAAGAGTCAGCTGATGAGTCATCTGTTGTTGCTTCACGGCCCGCTCCTTAACAACCAGCTAATGTGAAAGATGCCGCTTGGCACCGGCTCCAAAAATTCACATCTGAACAGCATCTAAATCGCAGCTGAACCTCTGAACAGCTGCTTTGGAAATTTGCAGTGAAAACTGAGGGAAAATTGCACCGGACATATGTGAACCTAGCCTAAAGTTTGTATTATTTCCATACTGGTGTGCATCTATATACTTATGGGTAATATTATATTCTGGATGCAATACTGTCTCTGCTCTCACTGACATTGATTAAATTACTGTTTAACTTCTCAGAAAGTGAATCCCCTCTGTTCACAGAAATCCAGCCCTGGATGGAGTAATTGCCAACTTTATTATCAAACCCACTCTTCCACCTAGTGAAGGTTCTGGTTTTCTTATTTATCTACAGGTTTAGTGCAAAATCCTGTTTGGGGAGAGCCATTTGTCACACCCCCCCCCCAAAAAAAACAGGGCTACAGCAGGATTGTAATGTGTCCTCTTCTCTTTTACTTGGAAAATCAGTAAGCCTGATATTCAGAAGTGTTCATGAATACTCTGTATGTGAGTTGTGTGATTCATGATAAACAGGGAGGGAATCCCTCTCAGATTATTTTACTAAAACAAAAGATTTCCTTTAACAGCAGAGATTAATATGGTTATATTCTAAAAATGTTCATCTCTATAAAGATCCTAAAAGCTGGAAATAGTAATGGCTTATCCTAAGCACATGTAATGCCAGTGATTTTGTATACATAAATCAATGTAAGCCAGAAGTCAGTCAACAGACATTCTCTTGGGAGAAACCCAAATGGTTTGATGTGGCAAAAAGATGTGAGCTTACTAGGAAATTAAATCTTTTCTTGGGCTTTACAAATTAAATGTGATGGGAACATCTCAAAACAAGTCTCAGATGAGCAAGGAATAAATTGGATTATTTACTTTAATGTAATGAATGCACATATTCAAACCTCTATGAATCGTTCTACTTATTTAAATTGAAATATTTGCAATGACTGAAATATGACAGTGATACAATGCAGTTTATTTAATACAATTAGAAGGAACTGATTGACACAGTATAAAATATTTAACAGAGATTTGATATAAGCAATACCATGGATGTAAATAATGGATGCCCCTGGCTCTCCTCTTCTAGCGTATTCATCAGAGAGTTGTGGAAGTGGGAAAAAGGAAGAATGGAAACAGCTAATGGCCCTGAAACTTGCAAAGAGTAGCAACCTTGTATATTTGCTGCATATGTTATTCTAAGAAAGATTATATAATCAAGACAGTCATTCGCTATAGTTTCTGTTGAAGAATAAAATGGACCTTCTAGAGTTGAGCTGATTAAGCTGAAAAGTTTTTTTTCTTACTAGAGTTGGGCTTATTTGCAGCCAATTGAAATTTGTGGATATTTTCAGGTCAGCTGCAGATGATTGGTAGTCTGCTGGACATCATGTTGCTTGAAACCTTCATTGGGTTTTTTGGGACATTTGACTCCTTGATTTATTCCTCCCTCCAGCAGGTTGCTTCCACCCTGTACGACCAGCCTCCAAAAGCCTCTACTCTAATATGCTCTAGCCTGCTGTTGCACTGTCATCATATACAATGCAGGACCGGCAACAAGGACAAGTGCCCTCCCACAACCCAGAGTGTTAGAGAGAAGAGGTGAGCTCCAAAAGACTGCCAGAGATAGACAATATGCTGCACTTTTTTGTTTAAATCCAAGAGTTCAGCTTCAATAGGCTATTTAATTAGTGAATGAGAGGAGTATTTTTAATACGATAAAAGTAAAACAAAAAACCAACAGCAGAACACCAGCAAATTAAAACCCTTTGGATTATATCACAGAAGTAAAGCTGGTAGAGCAGTTTTTTTATTGTATGCTAATCTGTAGTATATCCATTGATAAAAATATATAGCCTCCTAGTACAAGTCTTCAGAGCTTATCTAAACTATTTATAAAATAGAATCAGATTTCTTAGACTTTGATAGTGTGGAGTGTGGTTCCAAAAAAAACCCCATTTATTCAGTTACCATTATGGGTCTTATAGACATCAGACTGCATGGCCTTCCTTAGTAAGCTATCAATCACAAGACTGACAGTAGAATGAATGGTTTGCTGAGAATATTGGCATCTAAAATGAATCTGTCACATGTAAAGAAAGATCACTGCCCTGCAGAGCAGCCTATGTCAATTCAGATTTTACTTTACTTTTAATGCATACTACTATTGCCAAATAATTGACCATGGAAAATGAAAGGTTTTGGTAAATTTTTACAAATACATTTAACATTTTGCAGAAAACTGCATACTTAAAGCGGAGGTCCGGCTGTTTTTTTTTTTTTTAAGTCAGCAACTACAAACACTGAAGCTGCTGACTTTTAATAAGGGCACTTACCTGTCCAGTGTGCCCGCGATGCCGGCACCCCAAGGCCGATCCGTCCATCGGATCGGGTGCCGATGCCGCCATTCTAACTAAGGGAATCAGGCAGTGGAGCCTTGCGGCTTCACCGCCCGTTTCCTACTGCGCATGCGCGAGTCGCGCATCGCTTTGTGAATGGCCCTGTTGTTTTCTGGGACACACACATCTCGCCGAAGAGGAGGAAGTGAAGAAACAGCGCCTCGGAATAGGAAGAGGCAGATTAGGAAGCATTAGCAACAGGCATTACTGGTAAGCAAAAAAAAAATAATTATTTTTTCAAATGTTTTTATATATTTTTTGGAGAATGTTAATGTATTTTTTTATTTTAGGGTGGACCTCCGCTTTAACATCCCTCTTTGCCTAGGTATTGCAGTCATTTATACAACATGCTAATAAAGTTAATATTACCTTGTGACAGATAATTGTGTTAGTTGCCTTGCCTGCAGTAGATAAATACTTGGTCCAGTATACCTCACAGTAAATACCTCAAAAGTATTTAGTTGTATTCACTACTGATATTTGGGTATATGTTTACCTTAACCTCTTCAATACTGGGCACTGTCATTGCTGTCGCACTTTGAACAACAATTGCGCAGTTATGCAAAACTGTACCCCTATGACATTTTTTTGAGACAGATAGAGCTTTTTTTGGTAGTATTTAATCACCACTGAGTTTTTACATTTTTGCTAAACAAACAAAAAAAGACCGAAAAATTTGGGAAAAAAAGTGTGTCTGTTATAAAATTTTGCAAATAAGTAATTTTTCTTCTTCACTGATGGGCACTGATATGCTGCACTCATGGGCACTGATATGCTGCACTGATTGGCACTGATATGCTGCACTGATTGGCACTGATAGGCTGCACTGATGGGCATTGATGAGGCTACACTGATGGGCACTGATAAGCTGCACTGATGACACTGATGATTAGGCACTTATGAGGCTACACTGGTGAGGCAGCACTGATGGGCATTGATAGGCGGCACTGATAAAGCTGCACTAATGGGCACTGATGAGGCTATGCTGATAGGCACTGATACAGCTGCACTGATGGGCTCTGATGAGGCTGCACTGATGAGGCGCCACTAATGGGCACTGATTAGGAGGCACTGATGAGGTGGCACTGATGGGCACTGATAGGCTGATAGGCACTGATAGGCTGCACTTATGGGCACTGATGAGGAGGCACTGATGAGGCTGCACTGATGAGGCGGCACTAATGGGCACTGATAATCAGCACTGATAGGCTACACTGATAGGCTGCACTGATGAGGCGCCACTGATGGGCACTGATGAGGCGGCACTGATGGGCATTCATAAGCTGCACTCATGGGCACTGATGAGGCTCCACTGATAAAGCAGCACTGATGGGCACTGACAGTCTGCACTGATGGGCACTGATAAGCTGCACTGATGGGCACTGATAAGCTGCACTGATTGATACTGATGGGGCCGCACTGCACTTTACACTCAGTGTAAAGAATGTACTGACAACCTTGCTGGTTATCTTCTCTCCTTTCCTCACACAGTACGTGAGGAAAGGACTGACTGTCTACATGTGATCAGCTGCGATTGGACACAGCTGATCACATGGTAAAGGGCTGCTGTGATTGGCCCTTTATCCTGATCTGTGATCAGATGTGTGATCGGCAAGTAGTTAAAGTGTATGCAAAGAAAAATAATTTTTTGTTTTGGATAGTATAGGGAAAGGTTAGACCCTTTGTCAAGTTTTTATTGTTATCCCCATTAGTGAGATTCATCCCTCTATTTATAATGGTGACTAGGAATGAGCAGAACACCCCCCCCCCGGTTCGGTTTGCACCAGAACCTGCGAACGGACCGAAAATTCGCACGAATGTTAGAACCCCATTGACGTCTATGGGACTCGAACGTTCGAAATCAAAAGTGCTCATTTTAAAGGCTAATTTGCATGGTATTGTCCTAAAAAGGGTTTGGGGACCCGGGTCCTACCCCAGGGGACATGTATCAATGCAAAAAAAACTTTTAACTTTTTTAACTGTTTTTTCGGGAGCAGTGATTTTAATGATGCTTAAAGTAAAAAAAAAAAGTGAAATATTCCTTTAAATATCGTACCTGGGGTGTGTCTACAGTATGCCTGTAAAGTGGCGCGTGTTTCCCGTGTTTAGAACAGTCCCTGCACAAAATGTCATTTTTAAAGGAAAAAATCTCATTTAAAACTGCTTGAGGGTTTAATGTAATGTCGGGTCCTGGCAATATGGATGAAAATCAGTGAGACAAACGGCATGGGTACCCCCCAGTCCATTACCAGGCCCTTTGGGTCTTGTATGGATATTAAGGGGAACCCCGCACCCAAATTAAAATAAGGAAAGGTGTGGGGCCACCAGGCCCTATATACTCTGAACAGCAGTATACAGGCGGTGCAAACAAGGCAGGGACTGTAGGTTTGTTGTTAAGTAGAATCTGTTTAATGGGTTGTTAAGTAGAATCTGTTTTTAACGGGTACATTTTTAACGTGTTTAGCTCCAGCCAAAAAATCTTTTTTAAGCTTTTTGGAAAACATGGGGAAGGGTTATCACCCCTGTGACATTTGTTTTGCTGTCTTTCCTCCTCTTCAGAAGATTTCACCTCACTTTTTGTCCCAATGACGAATGTTTTTTGAAAATTTGGGTTTTTTTGTGGAACAAGGATTGGAAAGCATCAGTGGAAAGGAGAAAAGTTTTTCCCATATTAACTCTTACAGGAGAGAATTTCCCTTCCTAGGGGTAGATTTCATCTCACTTCCTGTTGTCTCCTTCCGTTTGCAAGTAGGAGTCGTTTGTAAGTTAGATGTTTGACAGTAGGGGCCTGCCCTATATACTCAGCAGAAATTTGGGCCTTAGGTGTTGTTGTGGCCACAACACTGTAAGCCCTCACAGGGCCCTGCTGTCAAATATTAGATCAAGAATTGTAATTACATGCCACTGTTGAACAAGGGCAGGAAAATTGGGCCTTTGGTGGTGGTGGTGGTGGTGCTGGTGCCACAACACTGTAAGTCCTCACTCGCTCTTGGTGGGTGCAGAAATTGGCCCTGCTGTGAAATATTAGATCAAGAATTGTAATTACATGTAATTACATGTTGAATAAGGGCAGAAAAATTGGGCCTTTGGTGGTGGTGGTGGTGGTGCCACAACACTGTAAGTCCTCACTCGCTCTTGGTGGGTGCAGATATGGGCCCTGCTGTGAAATATTAGATCAAGAATTGTAATTACATGCCCCTGTTGAACAAGGGCAGAAAAATTAGGCCTTAGGCACTGGTGCTGGTGCCACAACACTGCAACCCCTCACAGATACTCTAGTTGGAACGCAGAAATGAGCCCTGCTGCAAAGTATTGCATCAAAAATTGTAATAACACGCCCCTGTTAAACAGGGGCTGAAAAATTGGGCCTTAGGCACTGGTGCTGGTGCCACAACACTGCAACCCCTCACAGATACTCTAGTTGGAACGCAGAAATGAGCCCTGCTGCAAAGTATTGCATCAAAAATTGTAATTACACACCCCTGTTAAACAGGGGCTGAAAAATTGGGCCTTAGGCACTGGTGCTGGTGCCACAACACTGCAACCTCTCACAGATACTCTAGTTGGAACGCAGAAATGAGCCCTGCTGCAAAGTATTGCATCAAAAATTGTAATTACACGCCCCTGTTAAACAGGGGCTGAAAAATTGGGCCTTAGGCACTGGTGCTGGTGCCACAACACTGCAAACCCTCACAGATACTCTAGTTGTAACGCAGAAACGAGCCCTGCTGCAAAGTATTGCATCAAAAATTGTAATTACATGCCCCTGTTAAACAGGGGCTGAAAAACTGGGCCTTAGGCACTGGTGGTGGCGCCCAGAACCAAAAATGTTCTTACAAGCTATCAGCGTGATGATTGAGGAGGAAGAGGATAATTACTCAGGGATAGTCACTCAGCATCAGCATAGGCAGTCTTTGAAGGGATCTGAGATTTCAAAAAAAATTATTCGGTTACATCAGCATCAGGTGCTTGGTAGCTGGTGGTGATCCAAGACTGATTCATTTTTATGAAGGTCAGTCGATCGACCGAGTCGGTGGACAGACGCACCCTGTGATCGGTTACAAAGCCTCCAGCAGCACTGAATGTGCATTCCGAAAGAACGCTGGATGCAGGACAGGCCAGTAGCTCAATTGCATACTGTGCAAGCTCTGGCCAGTGATCCATCCTCAAGACCCAGTAACGCAGAGGATTTTCGGTGGGAAAGGTGTCCAAGTCAGATCTTGCCCCTAGGTATTCCTGCACCATGTAAAACAGACGCTGGCGATGGTTGCTGGAACCGATCATACCTTGGGGCTGCGGACCAAAAAATTGTCTGAACGCATCGGTCAGACGGCCACCTTCTCCACCGCTCCTTCTTTGACTGACCGAAGCCTCAGCAACATGTTGTCCAGAAACAGGAGTTTGTAACCTCCCAGTCTCTGGGAACGCGTTGCACAGACCTTTCTGCAAGGCCTCCCGAAGATGTTTCATCCTCTGCTCCCTCTGCGATGGCAAGATAAGGTCCGCAACCTTACCCTTGTAACGTGGATCAAGGAGGGTTGCCAGCCAGTATTGGTCCTTTTCCTTGATGCCACGAATACGAGGATCCTTACGCAAGCTTTGCAGGATCAGGGAGGCCATGCAGCGTAGGTTTGCTGAGGCATTCGGTCCGGAGTCCTCTGGGTCACTAAGGAAGACATGGTCCGCAGCCACCTCCTCCCAGCCACGTACAAGTCCATGTGTTTCTTGGGGCTGATCCCTTAAAGACTGCTGCTGATGCTGAGTGCCAGGCTCTACCTCCATACTGACACAATCTTCCTCCTCCTCCTCCTCTTCCTGTGTGATCGGCGGGCAAGCAGGAACACTGTCTGGATAAAGGGGGCCTTGAGAGCTAAGGACGTCCTCCTCTTCCTGCCTCTGTTCTGCCTCAAGTGCCCTGTCCATTATTCCACGCAGTGTGTGCTCCAACAGGTGGACAAGGGGGACAGTGTCACTGATGCATGCACTGTCACTGCTCACCATCCTCGTGGCCTCCTCAAATGGTGACAGGACAGTGCATGCATCCCTGATCATGGCCCACTGGCGTGGGGGAAAAAAAACAAGCTCCCCTGACCCTGTTCTGGTGCCATAGTCGCACAGGTACTCATTGATGGCCCTCTGCTGTGTGTGCAGCCGCTGCAGCATGGCCAACGTTGAGTTCCACCTGGTGGGCATGTCACAGATTAGGCGGTTCTTGGGCAGGTTAAACTTCTTTTGGAGGTCCGTCAGCCGAGCACTGGCATTATATGACTGGCGGAAATGCACACAGACTTTCCTGGCCTGCCTCAGGACATCCTGTAAGCCCGGGTACCTGCCCAAGAACCGCTGCACCACCAAGTTAAGGACGTGAGCCAAACAGGGCACATGGGTCATTTGTCCCTGTCGGAGGGCAGAGATGAGGTTGGTGCCATTGTCGCAAACCACCATTCCTGCCTTAAGTTGGCGTGGTGTCAACCACCTCTGAACCTGCCCCTGCAGAGCTGACAGAACCTCTGCCCCAGTGTGGCTCCTGTCCCCCAAGCACACCAGCTCAAGCACCGCATGGCATCTTTTGGCCTGCGTACTTGCGTAGCCCCTTGAACGGCTACGGAGCACTGCTGGTTCCGAGGACAAAGCACAGCAAGAGGCCATGGAGGAAGAAGAAGAGGAGGGGGTGGAGGAGAGAGGTGTGTCACAATCATTAGCATTTTGGAGGCGTGGTGGCGGAACAACCTCCAACACTACTGCACCTTGTCCTGCATCCTTCCCAGTTGCCAGCAGAGTCACCCAATGCGCGGTGAAACTTAGGTAACGTCCCTGTCCATGCCTGCTGGACCATGAGTCAGCGGTAATATGCACCTTACCGATGACCGCCCTGTCCAGCGAGGCATGGACATTGCCTTCCACATGCCGGTAGAGAGCCGGAATCGCCTTCCGTGAGAAAAAGTGGCGTTTGGGTACCTGCCACTGAGGAACCACACATTCCACAAACTCACGGAAGGGGGCAGAGTCTACCAACTAAAAAGGCAGCAGTTGAAGTGCTAGCAATTTTGCCAAGCTAGCATTCAACCACTGGGCATGTGGATGGCTGGGAGCAAACTTCTTTCGGCGGTGCAGCAGCTGGGGCAGGGAAATTTGCCTGGTACAATCTGACGTCGGTGTACCAAAAGCAGATTGCCCACAAGTACTTGGCTGTGACACACCTAATTCTACACCTTCATTCCTCTCAGTGCAGGTCTCAGAGAGGACTGAAGGTATAGTGGGGTTGGAGATCTCAGCTGATGAGGAGCAAGGAGAGGTCCTCTTTGTTCTTTGGTGTGGGTCTTTTAGATACGCTTGCCAACGAACTGCATGGCAGGTCAACATATGTCTGGTCAAGCATGTGGTACCCAAGCGGGAGATGTTTTGGCCACACGAGATACGCTTGAGACATATGTTGCAAATAGCAGCGGTGCGATCTGATGCACTCGTCTCAAAAAAGGCCCACAGCAAAGAACTTTTTGAATAACGCACAGAGACTGCAGCGCCCTGCACATGTGGAGCTTTGGGGTGTGATGCAGTCAAGGTGCTGCCCTTAGGCTGGCCCCTGGAGGGCATCCTGCCTCATTGGTGATGTGCCGCCTCCTCCTCTCTCCTATCAGGCACCCACGTTGAGTCAGTGACCTCATCATCCCCTCCCTCCTCATCACTGGAGCAAACCTGGCAGTATGCTGCAGCAGGGGGAGCATGACTGCCAGATTGCTGTCCTTCTTGGGCACCCCCTCTGTCCGTGCTCACGTTACTGCCTTCATCGAGCTCAGTATCATCATCAGAGCCTTCCAAACGCTGGGCATCCTCCTGGAGCATGTACCCAACACTGTGGTCAAACAGTTCGAGGGACTCCTCAGGAGGACATAGTGGGGCTAGGGAAGGAGTCACTGATGACATTGAGCCAAGGGAAGAGGCCGCTGCTTTGCCAGACAAAGTACCCTGGGCATGGGTGAGAGAGGATGAGGAGGATGAGGACGGCTTGGTCATCTACTCGACCAAGTCTTCTGCATGTTGCGGCTTAACACGGCCAGCTGCCGAAAAAAAGGCCAAGCGTGTCCCACGGTCACGTGCTGATGAGGATGCACCGTCTCCACGACCAGCACTAGACACAGAGCCTGCTTGCCCTCTCTTATTGGCTTGTGACTGTCTGCCTCTCCTTCTTGGCCTTCCAGACATACTAATGGCCTGTAGCTGCACTAAGCTGGGATATATATATATATATGTACTGATACTGCAGCTAGCAAAATCAACTGCCTGCCTGTAGTATGAGAACACCGCCAACCTTCTACAGGTAGCTTTAGCTGAACACTGTGCAGAGCTCGCAAAAAACTAACTTGTAGCTTTTTTAGCTGCCTGCGGTAGTGATAGGATCAGGAAAACACCACCAACCTTCTACAGGTAGCTTTAGCTGAACACTGTGCAGAGCTCGCAAAAAAATAACTTGTAGGTTTAGCTGGACACTGTCAGCAGGACGCACCGCACTAACTTGTAGGTTTAGCTGAACACTGTGAGCAGGACGCACCCCACTAACTTGTAGTTTTAGCTGAACACTGTGAGCAGGACGCACCGCACTAACTTGTAGGTTTAGCTGAACACTGTGAGGTGGACGCACCACACTAACTTGTAGTTTTAGCTGAACACTGTGAGCAGGATGCACTGCACTAACTTGTAGGTTTAGCTGAACACTGTGAGGAGGACGCACAGCACTAACTTGTAGGTTTAGCTGAACACTGTGAGCAGGACGCACCGCACTAACTTCTAGGTTTAGCTGAACACTGTGAGGAGGACGCACCGCACTAACTTGTAGTTTTAGCTGAACACTGTGAGCAGGATGCACCGCACTAACTTGTAGGTTTAGCTGAACACTGTGAGGTGGACGCACCACACTAACTTGTAGTTTTAGCTGAACACTGTAGGACGCACTGCACTAACTGTAAATAGTCTAGCTGCCTGACTGTGGTACTAATAGGATCAAAAGAACACCAGCAATTTTCTTCAGGTAGCTGTAAAGACAAGCCTGCCTGTCAGTAAGAAGATAACAGGAACGGATCTAGCTAAACTGAATACAGTGTATATATATATATATGCAACACCTGGGATGCATATATATACACAATACACTGTAAGTGCAGCTAACTGACTGACTGTTCTGCCTAATCTATCTAACTCAAATCAAATGACACTGTCTGTCTCTCTTTCTCCCTATCTATGAACGCCGGAACACACACTACACAGGGCCGCCGTGCAGGCGGCCTTATATAGTGTGGGGCGTGTACTAAATCCCCTGAGCCATAATTGGCCAAAGCCTCCTTGGCTTTGGCCAACTACGGCTCTCTGTTCAGACGGCGCTGTGATTGGCCAAGCATGCGGGTCATAGTGCATGCTTGGCCAATCATCAGCCAGCAATGCACTGCGATGCCGCAGTGAATTATGGGCCGTGACGCGCCACACAAATTTTGCGCGAACGGCCCATATCGTTCGCAATTCGGCGAACGGGCAAACAGACGATGTTCGAACACGAAGCTCATCCCTAATGGTGACTAGTGTCAGTGAAGCAGAAAGTAATGTGAAATCCAAAATTTTAGCATTGTCACCAAAATAAAAGGAAAGGGTAAACAAGCACAAATGTTTTCGTGATAACTGTTTAAGAGGGGAACTAATTTCAATATGGGAGATTTTTTCCAAAAAGAAGTGAAGGGAAATCTTCAATGGCACATAGGAAAAATAAACTCACTTTAAAGCAGTAGTAAAGTTAACAAAAAAAAAAAAAGAGGTCCCCCTGCAGGTTTAAGCCATAATGTGCTAGTATTACCGTTAAAATGGATCCCTCCAATGGCACCCGGTCACCGCTGACAGGGATTCCATCTTCACCTGATCTTCTTTGTGGGCTCTGGCCATCTGATTTGCCGAGCCACGATGGCATCACTCCCGCATGCGGGAGCCCATACAGGGCACAAAGCTCTGACGGAATGGAATGGGTAACACTTTCCTACGCTATACAAAACAATACAGAAATTTTGACTTTACGTACATTTATTAGGAATTATTGAAATAAAAGGTGCACTCAAGCTACTTGAGAGAAATATGCACCTTGCCAAAGTGCAGCATCTAAATGATTTTAGAGAGAAGAATGCACAGCCAGTCTGCAACAGAAGTATACCGCCTAACTATACTAACTACAAAAAAAGGAAAGGAAACATGCTAATGTAGCCCTTACTTTAACATTAACCCTTAAATTTAACCCTAACATAATCCCTAACCTCAGCCCTTAGCACCATTACAAGGAAGGCTTGGTGGTCAGTTGGAAAAAAAGCAACTAACTGATATAAATGGTAGGTGATGCTGATGAAGGCACTGGTTGGCACTGATGAAATCATGATTGCCACAAAACAACTGGTGTCTGAGCCTAGAGGGATTGCTAACGTCACTCCCTCTGTCATGTGACAAGGCTCAGGCCTAGGATTGGCTGAAGACTTGGAAGGAGGTTACATGCTCTCCAACACCAGGAATCACTGGATATGTTATAAACTGCCTGAGGTAGAGAAAGAAGTGGTGGGGGGCTCTCTGGAGAGATGAGCATCAGTAAGCCGGCGATCACACTGTAGCGAACACAGACGTCGCATGTGATTCGCACCCGCACTGTGGTGCAGATCACATGTGATGTCTGTGCGATGCGAGTTCAGGCATACAGTTGTATGCCTGAACTCGCATTGGATTCACACAAAAAAAGGTGCAGGGACTTTTTTTACCCCGCACTGGAATCGGTTAGCCTGGGTGTTCTCACCCATGCAATCTGACTCTTATCCGAAGTCACACTTCGCACTGCGATCTGTGAAATGATCTGTTGGTGCTATTAACATTGTATTGATACCCTCAGTGGATCACAGAAGGCAGTGTGAACTGCCTGCGGGAGAGATGTGATGCGGGAACCGGCGCTGGAATCGTGCTGGTTCCTGCATTGCTACAGTGTGAACCCAGGAGAATATTTGTATATTTTTGTATCCTAAAACTCAGCCACCTATAGCATATTTTGGTTACAATCTCTTTACTTCCCTGCAGTTTCATTTGCTACTGAAAGTAAGCAGAGGAAGCCCTCTGAAGCTTTAAATGAATTCAGGTCTGAGCTTACACATGGCTTAGAACTCTCTTTTTGTCCTCCATGTGCTTGAGTGGCACCAGTGCTATCACATAGGAGAAAGGGAAGCGAGTAACACAATTCACTATGCCTGAAAGTTTTTCTCTCTTTTCTACTTACAGCATACAGGAAACAACGGTAAAGTGAGTGTATGCAGGACTAGGGCCAAGCATTGAAGTAAAGAAGTTATCTCTGTACTTATACTTTATCTGTTTAAGGCTACAAAAATAAGACACTGTGTGTAGAGGTAGTCCCAGAAACTCAAAACTGAATGGGGAGCTATGGTAGAGGACACTTTTTGTGTGTCTGTGCAGGCTTCTATTGACAACCACTGTAAGCTCACTTCATTGAAAGTTTATACCTGTACAGCACATATGTCAAACACAAGGCTCACGGGCCGAATGCGGCCCTCCAAGCAATTTCATGTGGTCCTCGCACCTCTCCTGCAGCTGCGGCAACCCCCTCATCTCTGCCCCCACCTTGTCTCAGCTTTTAGCAGCAGAGAGGAGGACAGAACTCATCATACAGGTTCTGTGCAGCTGCAGCACCCTCTTGTCTCTGCCTTGCCTGGTTTCAGCATTCAGCAAACTCCAGCCCTCCTCTAGTCCTCCTCCAGACCCTGCACTTTCTGCTTCCCGACTCCATCCACAGGTTTTCCCAGGCATTAGCACAAGGTAAAGGGGGTGTACTGGGATGTAACGGGAGGTGAGGGACTTTTGACTTTTGATAGTGGGGGGGGGCTCTTGACATCTGATGTAAGGGGGAGTGGGGTGCTCTGGACATCTAGTCTTACATATACAACTGACCCTTTGAGAGCAACCATAGTGCTGATGTGGCCCGCAATGAAATTGAGTTTGATGCCCCTGCTGTACAAGATAATGTGTAGGGCCTACTGATGGACAAATGAGTTATGCCATAGCAGGTATGCTGTGCTGCTCTGACAAGAGTACATTCTTTGCTACTGTGGCCAGGGATGGAGTTAAGCCTCATACACACAATCAAATTATCTGACAAATTTTTGTCCATCTTTTATTGCATGCTAGTCTCATGTCGAAAGTGAGGAGGTTACTGACATACGAAAATTCTCGAATGACAGAATACAACGTCAGAAGTGATGTCATGTGTTGAATTGTTTTGTATGTATATTTCTGAGCATGCGTAGTCTTGCTCTTACGATTTTTTTCGGAAGTAAACTGTAATAATTATACGAAAATCAGAGGATGTGTACAGTTTTAGTCGTCTGAAAAATTGTAATAGGCTGTCAAAAGCACCGTACTAAGGATCCAAAAATTGGCAGATCGTTCGACGAGATTTTACTTCTAATTTTCTTATCCTGTGTACGGGCCTTAAGAGGAAAATCATTTATAACACACAGGTATTTTATTCCAAATATTAATATTGAATTGCAATGTTTATTTTGTCCTCAAATTTTCAATGACAGGTCTGCGTGGCATTGTTGCGTAAAATTTTATTTGCTAAACAAGGCAGAGGACTGGTAAGGGTTATGTTTTTGTTATACACAGCTGGGTAAACCTCCTGCTTCACTTCCTAACAGTACAGTTTGATAGCTAATAAACCCCTAGGGATAACTGAAAATTGACTGACATAGTAGGAAGCTAATTAGATTATGTTTAGATGTAGGCTTTTGATAAGCACGAATATTCTATTTCTGACATAATTAATTCACATCGCAAATTGCTGCATGCAGGAATCTTTTAAATAGATTTTATTTCAAGGCAAGAAAATTATAAATATTTCTTAAGTAAAATCTACATGTAGTTTTATTTTTACTGTCAACAAAATACAACAAATCTTTATACAATGGAGTAAAAGAGAGTTATTTTTTTATGTTCCAGTAAATATTTAAAAGCATAATTCCAAAGGCCATGTTATTAGTAAGCGGTATTGGTGAAAAACGAAGATAAACCAAAATATACCAGGATAACTAATTATTCATTTACCACAAATTGATTATGATATACATGCAGCGTTACCCCCATAGCATGTACTGGATAGGATGGATTCTCTGTTCTGTGCCTTGATCTCCTTAATGACTTTAGCCCTTCAGTTAAGTGAATAAAGCTTGCAATATCACAGAAATCCCAGAAGGCAATATCAGGTGCACAATAATGATCCGGTATCAGGAAACAGACACCAAACAGATTAGTAAAGGCAAGCCTAAATATATTGCTACACAAAATGATTGGTAACAGTAAAGGCATGAACGTGGTTAGCAATAGTAATAGCACAGTGCAGTAATGGACAGTAATTTGGCAAAATTTACTGCATTTAGGAGGCTATACTGCCAGAATGAATAAAGGGTGACTATACTAGGCCTAGGCTAGCTAGAGGTACTCTTTATATGAGTAATGACTAGGGAGCTTGTGGAATGGCTTTAGAGGAAACTGTTCTTTACTATACATACCTCCCAACATTTGAACTTCAGCATGAGGGACACTTGAGGGAAGGAGTGACCTGCTACACGCACCATGCCGAAGTGTAGGTGTGGCCAAAGTCTTACCAGTGGGAGGAGCTTTAGAGCCGGTTCACACGGGGGCGACTTGTCAGGCGACCTAGCCGCCTGACAAGTCGCCTCCCGTTCTGTACAATGGAACCGTTCTAATTGGAGCGACGCAAGTCGCTCTGACTTAGAAGAAAGGTTCCTGTACTACTTTGGGGGCGACTTGCATAGACTTCTATACAGAAGTCATCTTGCAAGTCGCCGCGGCACTCGGTGAGGCGACCTGCAAGTCGTGCCGCTTCTAATGTGAACCGGCGCTTAGGGGTATGGTTAAACAAAGCCCAGGCTTCATCGTACCTAAAAATATGCTTTGATTGCTTTTTCTGAGCCTATACCTTAAAGAAGAACTTCATTAAAATAGTCAGGGACTTCATAGCAACCAGCAACTGTTGAGACAATGAAGACTTTGGTGAGAAGTATATCATTTACAGTACTGTGTTGGGAGTGCTGCAGCCAGTGTCGGGTTTAAGATGCACAATGCTGACTGCAGGGTTCCAGGGTGTGTAATGCAATGTGTTTAAGGATCAGGAGTATACAGGGCTTTTTTTCTTAGAGAATAGCTGCAGGTACTCCCCCAATTACATCACCCCTTTTCTCCACCCCTACCCACCTCTGAGCACTGTTCCTTTGTTTCCACCCCCTACCCACCTCCGAGCACTGTCTCTTGGTTCCACCCCCTACCCACCTCCGAGCACTGTCCCTTGGTTCCACCCCCTACCCTCCTCCCAGTATCACCTCTTTAGAAAAATACAGAACCAAGTATCATTTTGTGGTGCTAAGTAATTTGTATGGACTTTGTTAATGATAACAAGGAAAGCAGTAAAATAGATTCCCTGCAGCCAACAGCACTAGACCCCTCCACAAAAAATAGATCCCCCCCAGCAACAATAGACCTCCCGCCAAAAACAATACCTACTCCCCGCAAAATAGATCCACCCCAGCAACAAAAGGTCTCCCAGTAGCCAGCATCAATAGACTCCTCACTCAATAGTAGGTCCTTCCCAGCAACAATAGATCCCTCTGCAACAATAGATCCCCTCCAGCAGCCAGGAATAGACCCTCCAGCACCCCCCAGCCATTACATACATTCAGTGCCATAGGTGCCGGAACTGCATTCCCTCTTGTTCCCTCTGAAAAAAAGCCCTGGGAGTATATAACGCACAGAGGGTTGTAGTCAGTGATGGGTTTAGGAGTACATGACACACAGAGCAGGGTCCAGGAGTGTTATCCACAGAATAAAGGGAACAGGAGTGTTATCCACAGAATGCAGGGGTCAGGAGTATGTAATGCACAGAATGCAGGGAACAGGAGTATGTAATGCACAGAATGCAGGGGTCAGGAGTATGTAATACACAGAATGCAGGGAACAGGAGTGTTATCCACAGAATGCAGGGGTCAGGAGTATGTAATACACAGACTGCAGGGAACGAGAGTATGCAATATACAGAATGCAGGGGACACGAGTATGTAATGCACAGAATGCAGGGAACGGGAGTATGCAATGTACAGAATGCAGGGGACAGGAGTATGTAATGCACAGAATGCAGGGGACAAGAGTGTGTAATGCACAGAATTCAGGGGACAGGAGTATGAAATGTACAGAATACAGGGGACAGGAGTGTGTAATGCACAGTAAGAGTCAGGTGTACAAAACAAAAAGAGTGCTGGAGTCAGGGGTGTGTAATGCACAGTGTAGGGGTAAGGAGAGTGTAATAATCCTAAAGCTCCAAGCTCAAGCCCATCCTCAACAAAAAATAGGAATGTCAGTAATCTGGAGTCTTGCAAAAGATTTACTAGTTTGTAAGCTTGTAATTTCATTAAAGAAAAAACAAAACTCTGCTCATGTTTCATCTATGGGAAAATGTTTCTGTTTTTTGGTAAAATATTTTTTTTTAACTTTTTAAGTTGTTTTGTACCTATTTTTAGAGTTATGTGTGAATATAAACAGGTAGTTATACCTGCTTAAAAATGTGTGAAATGGAAATGAACACTACTAGGGTTTATACAGATAAGTGAAATACAAAGAAGAATTGGTGCAAACTATGGATGGGTGAATGGTTTGGGACGATCTTTGGCTGTTCGGACGTTCTCCGAAACAACGGAATTATCGGTTCGTTGGAACGTTTGTTCGGCCTACCGAACGACCACAATGCACTGCGCCGCCATACAGTGCATTGAAAGCGCTGATTGGCTGAAGCAATGAAAGCTTCGCCCAATCAGGGCACAGAGCACTGTCAGAGCCATGACTGGATGCTGTCATGATGACTGTATCTAATCATGGCTCATTGCTCTTAATCCCGCCCCACACTATAAAATTATTCTTTCCATAGCGGCCATTTGTAGTGTGATATCGGCGTGGAGAGAGATAGAAAATGGCTCTGTTCAGTGCTATTAGACAGTTAGTGTGCTATAGTGTGCTATTCTGATTCTATTGTCAATGTAGAACATCAGTTTAGTGTGAATCTAGGGATAATTCAGTGTGAGTGTAGTACCACCATTCATCTTTACATTAGTGTGAATGTAAGGATAGTTCAGTCATTGTAAGTGTAGTGCGACCATTCATCTTTAAATTTGTGTGAATGTAGGGATAAGTCAGTCAGTGTGAGTGCAGTGCGACCACTATTTATCTTTACATTAGTGTGAAAGTAGGGATAGTTCAGTCATTGTGAGTGTAGTGACCGTTTAACACAGCATAATTTATTGCGTTACTGCAAGTTTAACACAGTACATTTCTGTGCGTTAGTGTGCGCTTAACAGAGTATATTTCAGTTGCGTCACTGCAAGTTTAACGCCGTACAGTTCAGTATGTTACTGCAAGTTTAACGCTGTATATTTCATTGCGTTACTGCCAGTTTAACGCCATATATTTAATTACGTTACTGCAAGTTTAACGCCATATATTTCATTGGGTTACTGCAAGTTTAACGCCATATAGTTCTGTGCGTTACTGCAAGTTTAACGCCATATATTTAATTATGCTACTGCAAGTTTAATGCCGTATATTTAATTGCGTTACTGCAAGTTTGCAGCCGTATATTTCATTGCGCTACTGCAAGTTTAACGCCATATAGTCCTGTGTGTTACTGCAAGTTTAAGCCATATATTTCATTGCGTTGCTGCAAGTTTAACGCCGTATATTTCATTGCGTTACTGCAAGTTTAACGACATATAGTTCTGTGCGTTACTGCAAGTTTATCGCTGTATATTTTATTGCGCTACTGCAAATTTAACGCCATATAGTTCTGTGCGTTACTCTACGTTTGATGCAGTATATTGCAGTATATTATAGTGTATCCGTGGAGTGTGTCTGTGTAGTGAATACTCAAATTAAAGTGCACCAAACACCACTTTCCATTGATTAAAGTACATCCATATACACATTTACACATCTACAGTGGGGCAAAAAAGTTTTTAGTCAGCCACCAATTGTGCAAGTTCTCCCACTTAAAAAGATGAGAGAGGCCTGTAATTGTCATCATAGGTATACCTCAACTATGAGAGACAAAATGTGGAAACAAATCCAGACAATTACATTGTCTGATTTTTGAAAGAATGTATTTCCAAATTATGGTGCAAAATAAGTATTTGGTCAATATCAAAAACTCATCTCAATACTTTGTTATATATCCTTTGTTGGCAATGACAGAAGTCTATAAGTCTTCACAAGGTTGTCACACACTGTTGCTGGTATGTTGGCCCATTCCTCCATGCAGATCTCCTCTAGAGCAGTGATGTTTTGGGGCTGTCGCTGGGCAACATGGACTTTCAACTCCCTCCAAAGGTTTTCTATGGGGTTGAGATCTGGAGACTGGCTAGGCCACTCCAGGACCTTGAAATGCTGCTTACGAAGCCACTGCTTCGTTGCCTGGGCAGTGTGTTTGGCATCATTGTCAAGATGAAAGACCCAGCCAGGTTTCATCTTCAATGCCCTTGCTGATGGGAGGAGGTTTGTACTCAAAATCTCACGATACATGGCCCCATTCATTCTTTTATGTACATGGATCAGTCGTCCTGTTCCCTTTGCAGAGAAACAGCCCAAAAGCATGATGTTGCCACCCCCATGCTTCACAGTAGGTATGGTGTTCTTTGGTTGCAGCCCAGCATTCTCTCTCCTCCAAACATGACGAGTTGTGTTTCTACCAAACAGTTCTACTTTGGTTTCATCTGACCATATGACATTCTCCCAATCCTCTTCTGGATCATCCAAATGCTCTCTAGCAAACCTCAGACGGGCCCGAACATGTACTGGCTTAAGCAGGGGGACACGTCTGGCGCCGCAGGATCTGAGTCCCTGGCGGCATAGTGTGTTACTGATGGTAGCCTTTGTTGCATTGGTCCCAGCTCTCTGCAGGTCATTCACTAGGTCCCCCCGCGTGGTTCGGGGATTTTTGCTCACCTTTCTTGTGATCATTTTGACCCCACGGGGTGAGATCTTGCGTGGAGCCCCAGATCGAGGGAGATTATCAGTGGTCTTGTATGTCTTCCATTTTCTAATTATTGCTCCCACAGTTGATTTCTTCACACCAAGCTCCTTGTCTATTGCAGATTCAGTCTTCCCAGCCTGGTGCAGGTCTACAATTTTGTTTCTGGTGTCCTTCGACAGCTCTTTGGTCTTCACCATAGTGGAGTTTGGAGTGTAACTGTTTGAGGTTGTGGACAGGTGTCTTTTATACTGATAACAAGTTCAAACAGGTGCCATTAATAAAGGTAATGAGTGGAGGACAGAGGAGCCTCTTAAAGAAGAAGATACAAGTCTGTGAGAGTCAGAAATCTTGCTTATTTGTAGGTGACCAAATACTTATTTTCCACCATAATTTGCAAATAAATTCTTTCAAAAATCAGACAATGTGATTGTCTGGATTTGTTTCCACATTTTGTCTCTCATAGTTGAGGTATACCTATGATGACAATTACAGGCCTCTCTCATCTTTTTACGTGGGAGAACTTGCACAATTGTTGGCTGACTAAATACTTTTTTGTCCCACTGTATATTACATTTTGTTAATAAGCACCCCCCCTAATCATGTCTGGGAGGTCAGCAAGGAGAGGCATATGTTCCCATGGCACTGTAAGGGGGCCAGCAGCGTATGTGTCCACAGGCAAAGGTGGACGTGCTCAGTTCCCAGGCAGGGCATAATTTCCTTTGTTTAGTGATGTTTAGTGATGTTAGTGGTGTTGCCCTTGCTATCCAGCCACAGCATGCTGATGATGTGTTGGACTGGCTTACTAAACCATCCTCATCCTCCTCATCCTCCGACACCCAAGCAGAGACTAGTGCGCAGTCCCCTGCAGCTGCCAGAGTGACTAAACCTGCCTCCATGTCCACAGCTATTCCTGCCATAGCCCCAGCATCAGGCATGGAGGAGTCAGCCACTTGCTCCTTGACGATGCACAGCCATTACCCAATTCAGATGTTGGTTCTGAGGTTTAGTAAGGCAGGAACATGAGCCTACAGAGAGGGGAGAACACTGGTACACAAATTGGCATTCATGTTCCCCCAGCTGCAGCGTATTGCCAAGTTGTCTCCAGTGGTAATGAGGATGGAGGAGATGATGATGATGAGGTCACTGACTCGACTTGGATGCCAGATAGAGCAGAGGAGGAAAGTGAGATTGAGGCACAACCCCAACAAGGCAGCCATCATGGAAGAGTAGAGAGCAGACACTCTATTCCATCACATTCCCACAGCTCAGCAGTCTGGGTCTTTTTTTAGTACATGTGCAGCCGATCGCACTGTTGCTATTTGCAAACTTTGTCTCAAGCACATCAAGCATGGCAAAATCACCAACCATTTGAGTACCACATGCTTGAGAAGGCATTTAACCTCCCACCACTCAGCCTGTTGGCAAGAGCACCTAAAAGCCATACAAAAGGGGCACAAATCTGTCCCCCCTTACTAACCCCAGTCTGTCCCTGCTATATCTGCTAGAAGCCTCCACTGACAGGGATGATGGTATAGCGCAGGGAGTCCTAGGTCCTTACAGCACATCTGCCAGCAGCACACCACCAGCTCTAGACTATAGCTGGCAAATTTCTCTGCCCCATCTGCTGCAGCAGAAAAAAATACAGTCCTTGCCACCCACATGCCCAGCATCTAAATGCAAGCTTGTCAAAACTGCTGGCTCTATAACTTCTGCCTTTCCGCCTGGTGGATTCTGCCCCCTTCTGTGAATTTGCAGAATGTGCTGTACCACAATGGCAGGTTCCCAGTCACTTCTTCGTTTCACGTAAGGCCATTCCAGCTCTCTACCATCACGTGGAAGGCAATGTTGTAGCATCGTTGGGCAAGGCAGTCAGCCGCAAAGTCCACGTTACTGCTGACATGTGGTCCAGCAAGAATGGGCAGGGATGATATATTTCATTCACAGCACACTGAGTAACTCTGCTTGCAACTTGGAAGGATGCAGGACAGGGCTCAGAGCTGCAGCTTGTTGTGCCCCCACGTCTCCATACAGCTGGTGATGATGCCAGATTTGTCAGCTCTACCCCCTCCTCCTCCATGCCCTCCTCTGCTGAATTGTCCTATGGATCTCAAGTACCACCTAAGCATTCAAAGAGCTATTCAATGAGTCAGGCTAAAAGGCACCAGTGCTTCAGCTGGTGTGTCTAGGGGACAGGAACCACACTGGAGCAGATATTCTTGCAGCTCTGCAGGGACAGACCCGGGGGGGGGGGGGGGTTCACGCCACACCAGTTGGAGCCAGGAATGGTGGTGTGTGATAATAACAAAACCTCCTGTCCGCCCTTAGACAGAAAAAGTTGACACATGTGCCATGCCTGGCACATGTTCTCAATTTGGTGGTGCAGTGTTTGCTAAATAGGTACCCAGGGTTGGAAGAGCTACTAAAACAGGCCAGAAGAGTCTGTAGCCATTTCAGGCGATCATACACAGCCAGTGTTCGGTTGGATGAAATTCAGCGGGAATTCCACCCGGCCGTAAACCACCTGATTTGTGACATGCCCACCAGGTGGAAGTCGACTGGCAATGCTGCAGCGGCTGCACATGCAGCAGAGGGCTGTCAACGAGTACCTGTGCGAGTATGGCATAACGACATGCTCAGGCCAGCTCTGCTTTTTTTTCCCATGCCAATGGCTGCTGATAAAGAATGCATGCACAGTACTGTCACCATTTGAGGAGGCCACAAGGATGGTGAGCCGTGACAATGCATGCATCAGTGACACAATCCCTGTTGTGTTCCTGCTGTAGCAGACTCTGCGTGAGATTATGGATTATATGGGCACTCAAGGCAGAGCAGCGGGACGGAGAGGGGGACTTCCTTTCCTCCCAAGGCCCACTTTATGCAGACACTATTGTTCCTATCCCACAGAACACACAAGAGGAGAGGGAAGGAGGAGGAGGATTCTGGCAGTTTTGGATGCATTGAAGCAGAGGAAGACATACGTCAAACAGTAAGAGATGGTTTACCACCCCCAGAACCCTTTTGAGTCATACGTGGCTGGCAGTTCCAGATACTGCAATCTTCAGTGACCCCAAGGAGTCTGCCTCTGTAAATTTGCGGTACATGGGCTCCCTCATGTTTCAAAACCTGTGAAAGGACCCAAGAATACGTGGCGTAAAGGAAAAGGATCTCTATTGGTTGGCAACCCTCCTTGACCACCGTTATAAGGATAAAGTCTCAGAACTCACTCTGCCCCCCCGTCCCCACACAGAATGCAGAAGATGAAATCTCTTGAGGACACCTTAAAGAGGAGTTTATCAAATGCTTTTCCTGACTTTCCATGACCCTGTAGGTTACAGGGTCATGGAAAACATAGTTTTGAGGCTTCTGTTGGTCAAGAGAGGAGCGGTGGAGAAAGCGGCCGTCTAAGTGGTGCATTTTTCAATTTTTTTAGTCCTCGCCGCCCAGGGCTGTCAGTTTCCACATCCCATTGGCAGTGTCTGCATCACATGGTGGACGATTATTATCTAGGGGTGAAAACAGAAATGGAGAGCTTTCCAGTCGACGATCCACTGGGTCATGAGAATAGACCACTGGCCAGAATTTGCCCAGTATGCTACTGAGCTGCTGGGCTGCCCTGCATCCAGCATGCTTTCCGAACAGGCATTTAGTGCTGCTGGAGGTTTTGTTACTGATCATAGAACGTGTCTGTCCACAGACTCTGTGGACCGTCTGACTTTTATTAAAATGAATCAGTCCTGGATTACCAGCAGCTATGAAGCCCCTGATGCCGATGTCGCCAATTAAGTGTTTTTGGGATGTGGAATCTCTGCAGAACTTCTAGGCTGCCTAGTGTTGTGGATGTTGATTTAATCTGAAAGAATGTTTTTGGTGTAGGTTTCATGGGCACAATTAACACCCAAAGACCAATTTTCCACACCTGTTTGACAGGTGCATATCATTGCAATTTTTGACAGAAAGGCCAATTCTTGCTTTCATCAAGAGTACCTCTATGGTTACGGTGTGAAGGCGCCACCGACACCCAAAGAACAATTTTCCGCACCCGTTACTTCTATCCAAAGTCTGTGGTAGAGACACCAGAATTGATCCAAAAAATGTCTAATCTTGTTCCCAGTGCACTACATTGTGGCCTCATCATACAGACTGGCTCCCCAAGCCATTGCTTACAAAATAAAGAAATCTTGCAGGGAAAATGCCATTTGGGCTTTATAAATGCAATTATTGCTGCAGAAGCTTCTTAACACAGTACAGATGTGCCACTATACAGGTGGGCTAAAGGGACCCCCCAGGCACTATATTGAAAGGAATTTTTCATTTTTATGCTTTCACTTTACGCATCAAAAAATCACTTAAAGATGATGTTTTTTAGAAACTTTTATTTCATTGATACATGTCCCCCAGGGTAGTACCCGGACCCCCATAATCATTGTATGCCCAATTACTTGCATATAAGCCTTTAAAATGGGCACTTTTGATTTCTCATGTTCGGGTCCCATAGACTTCAATGGGGTTCATTGTTTGGTTCCGAACATTCGCAATGTTTAAAAGTTCTGGTGCGAACCGAACAGGGGGTCGTTTGGCCCATCCCCAGTGCAAACCTTGTCAAATGTTCTCAAAATAAGGTGCAACTCATAACCATGTTTGTGCACTGGTGTGCAGTCATGTTAGAGCAGGAAGGAGCCATCCCCAAACTGTTCTCACAAAGTTAGGAGCATGAAATTGTCCAATATGCTGACATGGATGAGTGAGTTTTGGGTGGAGGAACTTGACTGGTTTGCACAGAGTCCTGACCCTAACCCCACAGAACACCTTTGTGGAGACTGCAAGCCAGGCCTTCTCGACCACATCAGTGCCTGACCTCACAAATGCGCTTCTGGAAGAATGGTCAAACATTCCCATAGACATATTCTTAAACCTTGTGGAGAGCCTTCCCAGAAAAGTTGAAGCTGTTTAAGCTGCAAAGGGTGGGCCAACTCAGTATTAAACCCTAGGAACTAAGACTGGGATGCCATTAAATGTCATGTGCATGTAAAGGCAGGTGTCCCAATACTTTTGGCAATATAGTGTATCTCTAATACTAACAGGTAACTGAGAAAGAATAATTCTTGCATTATGGAAGTAGTGTTCTTTTTTAACAACAAATTGCTTATCCCTAAGCAGAAGCACATCACTGATGCTTTGGTTACTGCAATTTATATCAAACTATTTCCTGTAAAATGGCAAAAAAATCTGCAATTGAGTCTGCAATAATAATGAAAAGTACAATGTCATGATGACAGGTTTAACTTAATCTAGACAACCCAAAGGGACTGGATATTTTATACAGCTTCCCTATCCATTTTTGACTAAATCACTTTTCTTTCTAACTCATCATCGTGTATATGTTCGTTTACCATTTAGGGCATTGATGTGTGTTATACCAGCAGATGAGAGCAAGTCAATTGTTCAGACTATTCTTTGATGTTTTCAGAGCATGAAGATTGCTTTTAAAAGTTTTGTAAACTATCCAACTATCTTGACAAAGTCCCTGGAAAGTTGTACAGCATTACATTAAAATTTAAATGGCAATCTCGTGTAACAGAGAGATGTAAAGATACTTGAAAAACATTACCCACTCTTCAATAGCTTTTTGATATGAAACAAGTTAACTATTCTTCTGTTAAGTGTTCAGTATCAAAAGTATTGTGTATACTTATATAACAGTAAATTTAGGTAGCTATGGTATGAAAAAAAAAATGTTGTGGGGTCCCCCCAAAATCCATACCAGACCCTTATCCAAGCATGCAGCCCAGCAGGCCGGGAAAGAGGGGGAGTGAGCGCCACCCTTCCTTAATCATACCAGGCCCCTGTTCGATGATGTCATGAGGGGCGGGGTCATCAGGTGGGCCCACTCCTTAATTATTTAGGAAATGTCAAACGACTGAAATGTCAGGTGGTGGGAGCCTTTGCTGGGTGCAGAGCTCTTTTTTTTTGGGTATCAGCGGTTGGCATTCAGCGTGATTGACGTTGGATCTACTTCCGGGATCCATTTTTTTTAAAAAAAGGACTTGTCAAAACTGGTGTTGTGTTTTTATTAACTTTTACTTTTTTTGTAGTGAATGAGTGCTATGTACCCCATACTCATTTACAAGGGGGAGGCAGGATCTTCCAGTTTCCGATAAGTCACCCCCCGCACCCCCACAACCATCGAGCCAGGGTTGTGGGAAAGAGGCCCTTCTGGGGAAGAGGTGCTCACTCACCCCCCGTTTCCTGGTCTGCCAGGCTGCATGCTCCGATAAGGGTCTGGTATAGATTTTAGGGGGGCCCACGCCATTTTTTAACAATTTTGGCATGCGGTTCCCCTCAAAATCCATACCATCTGTATTTGCCGGCAATTCTGTTTATATTTGGCTGTCAGCAGGGAAGCCTGCTAACAGCTGATGAGTCATCGGTTGTTAAGGAAGTGGCAGCGCTCCTTAACATCCAACTATTCTTCATACAGAATTCAAATCGGTCGATCATCTTTTGACCAACCCGAATTTGAATCATTCCTAAAAATGTGTGTGCTGTTGTTGTTCTCTTACACTGCCCTAGTGTGTTCTGGACTGGTTATTTCATAGGCAGCTGTGGGGAATGACCATCATTGCCTTGGTAACTGTGTCAGAAGTTAGACTGTATTTGCACTACTGTTGTAAAATTGTCCAAACTATTGTTTTTGTTATATTGCCTGTTTGATAAAGCCTGTTCCACAGTTCTAGGTGCATCAATGTTTCCCACATCCAAGTACAAGTTGGGTCATCACTGGAGGAAAATAAAAGAACTCATCTTGCCAGCTGTTCCTCTGGGCAGTGTTACATATTATGTATGTAGTACATTTGTATGTACCTTTAATTGTGCAAGGACCCCCCTATGGATACAATTATATTGCACTATAAATGACTCTAATAAAACTGGATCTCTAAAACACTATTTCTGGAGTTTCCTTTATATATTTACTCACTATGGCACCACTGATCTATAAGTACCAATATTGACTTAGGATAAGACGGATCTTCTGGTAATGATGGTTATATTACATGATAACTTCCGTATTATTAGAACCCTAGTGTTCATTAGGGGAAACAATAAGAGCCTGTTACAATGCCTATTTGGGAGATTTATTAGCTATAACATTTCATAAGTAGTGTGTCTCTTAACTGTCTTGCCTTCTCTTTAAAGTCAATATTAATAGAACAGCTTCTTATCATTTTCTGACTGTATAGGATACTCCATATTAATGGTGCAGGATGTGCACTTGTTTCATGTAAATAGGTATCGCTCACCATCTGTGGAGGGTAGTAGCTAAAGATAAATCTTCCTACACTATAATCTTAAAAGTGCATAGGTGTAGCGCTAAAGTGCCAAGCTAAATTAACACAGCCCTGCCAGAAGCAAGGACAAATAAATCAAATAAATCAAAATTAAGTCCAAACGAACCACAATAAACCTATATATGAGTTATAAAAATACCACATGTGATATAAAGTGTATATGTGACTAAAAATAAAAATAGAAATTGATGCAAAGTGATTTATTAAAGTCCATAAAAGTCTCAGAAATCCACAATGTGCAGTGAGTGCAATCATACAGTAAAATAAAAATAATGATAATGATGAATGTTATTGGCTGATTGTAACCAAAGAGGAGGGGCAGTAAAATAGCTAGAACTAAGTACACACGTACAGCCAACTTACTTTCACTTACGATTTGCTAGCAGAGAGAGACACACACACAGAATCATTTCAGAAGACAGTCAATCTTAGCTGGTCCGTTTGTCAGAGAACCTGAATTATTTAGCAATTAAGCATAAGCACAGCAGCAGAACAATAGTGAAGCAAGCTACAGTTCAACTTAACTTTTTCATAATAATCTGCTGCTATTGTGTTGTGAACTTGATAGTGATACTAGTGTTGCTAGTGTTGTGATAGCCTCAGAGGCTGCCCGTGTTGTGGGGGGGGGGTTATTATTATAGATTCTAGATTCTAGATTCTATAGATATTATTATTGAGATTCTATATAGATTTTATATACCCTATCTCGTTACCTGTCTGATGAGTGATCACTATCACCAGTCCATTTTCTGTTTGAACTATACATTTAATATGAACGACGAAGATTCGACAAAGCAGCAAAACATTCGACAGACACCATGAGCCTTCAATGACAGATTTGACCTTAATTAATTTGGTTTTTCGGACGAATGCAATTTTTAACGAAAAACTAAATAGATAAAAACAAATTTCGGGAGTAACTAAATGTATATTTCGGACGAAAACGAAATTCCGAAACTAAATATTTCAGTGTGCACATGTCTAGTGAGTATAACAAGCATGCTATTCTGCATATACAGGCAGATTTTACTGTTGTGGGTTTAGTAACACTTTAACATACTGTAACTTACAAAATGTATGCTAAGTAAAAGAATAAAATCTAAATGAATGGGGTAGAAAATCAGGGGTCACTCACTGTGTTCATTCACTAAAGGAAGGGGCTGGTAAATTACATATTTACCATCCCCTTCCCCCGCTCTCCATCCTGAACATCCCCCTGTGTGCCCACAGCAGCTGTGGGAGAGGGAAGCCAGCAGTGCTGCGGGGGGAAGGGTACACAGGGGGCACACAAAAGGGGGAATCAGATGTGAGAAGGATAGGGAGAGGAATCAGAGTGGCGAAGGGGGTGGCAATTATAGGAAAGATGCCCTGTGAATCTCTCCCTGCAGCAGCTGAAAGCTGGTGGGAGGGAGAGAGGGAGAAACTGGCTTTAAGCTGCTGCAGAGAGCCACACAGGACATTGCCCCCCCCACCAATCCCCCCTCCCCGTCCTGCCCACGTCTGATTCCCCCTGCTGTCGGGGCCCCCCTCTGTGTCCTTGGTGGTCTCCCCTTCCCCCAGGTACAGGTTGGCAGAATGAGGGGCACAATATTTGCATATCATAGCACCCTGTAGGAGCTAGTGGGATTTTTTAAAATTATTGGAATTTTTTAAAATATACTGTAATAGCAGCAAGATAAATTTGTCTTTTGTATTCCTTTTGTTTCCTAGGGAATGATACAATATAGAGCTTTAATATCTATTGCTGCCAGCAAAGCTCCTGATAGTATAGTCATCCCGTCACATTCTTTTAAAAATGAAATTGTAATTGCAGAAAAAAAGGTTTGGTGTCTTCAGGGGCGTTCAACCAAAATGTGCCAGTATGCACAGCATATGGCAGATTTACCAATCAACACAATCCCCTCTAGCGCTGCGATATCAGAACTCCTATCACCAGTGCTTCCATCATCTTCTTCTAGGTTCAGAGTCTTTAGCGATTTGATTGCGCCAGATAGCTCAATTTCTGCACATGTGTGTGGGAGTTACTCTGTCCCAGCATGGAATCATGCTGAGTTTGTATCGTATGCACATCTTAGTGTACATTTACAGGCAGGAAGAAAAATCTATGACAAAACAGACATACACAGTCTTTTCTGTCATAAAAAGCCTACCTGCTAGCACTTTTTAAAAAGCTAATTATCCAGTATCGATAAGTGTACATATTCACCAGCACACCATGAATCAACAATCACCATCCAAAGGTTTCTTTATTGTAGAGAGAACACATCACAGACACAAGTGCAACGTTTCGGAGCCTTGCAGGGCCCCTTCGCAAGGCATGTGACGTATTCCAGTATTGGTCACCTACCGATACTCCAGAAGAAGTTGAATTCTTTTCAACCAATCAGTTTCTTTTCTGATCTTCCATCCTTATTGGTATTGTAAATGTAATATACTTTGGAATGGTATTCTGAAAATAACAATTGTGTATGTAGACTTCAACATGGTGTTGAATATGACATGAGCAAGGGGGAAGACCAACATTGAGACATTTTTTAGTAGCTTGAATGTCCCATGTTTTGCCTTTGGAAGTCTGACTATGTAATGGGGATGTTGGTGCATATATAGGCCCATATTTGGGTCCATACAGTATATATCTAAATAAGTTAATATATTAAGATAAACAGATGATATAGTTGCCCAATTAAATGGTGCATTGAGGTTGGCTTGTAAGTTGGAAACTTACAAATGATGTAAATCCTCTTTGTGTGCACAAATATCTTTTTATAAACTAAGACATTACCGTGTAAAAATAATGGTGACATCATCATGTGTTCCACATAGGCTGCGCAAAGTGCAGAGCGCAAACTATAGGCTGTCTGCATAAAAATACAGAAGGTAGAAGATACAAGAACAGTCACCCTGCACAAGTAGAGAGCACAGCAGTGACTGGTCTGTATGACAGGAAACTCCTGCACAGATGCAGTTTCACACAGGATTACGGCAGAGATCTGGAAGAAATACAGAATAGAACAGATTTGAGCTTTGTGACATAGTGCATTATCCTGCTGGAAGTAGCCATCAGAAGACAGGTACATGGTAGTCATAAAGGGATGGACATGGTCAGCAACAATACTCGGGTAGGCCGTGGTTTCTAAATGATGCTCAATTGGTACTAAGGGGTACAAAGTGTGCCAAGAAAATATCCCCGTACCATTATACCACCATCACCAGCCTGAACCATTGATGCAAGGCAGGATGGATCCATGCTTTCATGTTGTTTATGCCAAATTCTGACCCTACCATCTGAATTTCGCAGCTGATATAGAGACTCAGCAGGCATCATCAGGCTCCATTTTTCAAATCTTCTATTATCCAATTTTGGTGAACCTGTGTGAATTGCAGCCTCAGTTTCCTGTTTTTAGGTGACAGTAGTGGCACCAGGTGTGGTCTTCTGCTGCTGTAGCCCATCTGCTTCAAGGTTTCATGTGTTGTGCATCCAGAGATGGTATTCTGCATACCTTGGTTGTAACAAGTGGCTAATTGAGTTACCGTTGCCTTTCTGTTGTCTGTTATAATAATTTCCACTTGTTTATCTTGTGACTAACTGCATATCTTGTCCCTAATCTGCATATAGGTACTATGATTTGATACCCCTATTGCCCTAAGTTGACAAGCATCTCCAGTGTGGTCTCGCTCCCTCCGTTCCCATCCTCAGGTAATATCTATCGCCATGGCCATCACCATTACCTCGCTTAATGCCAAGGGATTGAACTCCCCCTTCAAATGTAACCTACTATGGAAGGAAGCCTTACTCCATCAAGCAGACGTGTTTTGCGTGCAAGAGACACATAAATATTACCCAGATTGCTTTTTTGCCAGCGCTTCTAAAAAGAAAAGAGGGGTCACAGACAGCTCCTCTGTCTCTGTTATATTACATCATTGTGAGTCAGATGTGGATGGCAATAACTTGATCCTCTCTGTGACAGTCGAAAATCGACGCCTTTCTTTAGTAAATCTTTATGTGCTCAAAAATCTTTTTACCGGAAACTGATTTATAAACTAGCTCCTTACAGATCTAACCTGGTAATTCTATGTGGAGACTTTAATGACGTTATTGACACATCTCTCTACACCTCCAATCCAATCAAAAGAAGGCATTCCGCACTATCCTCTTTAATGAACAAAGAGGATTTATATGATCCCTGGAGGTGTTTACATGGTGAAGAGCAAGACTACACCTTTTATTCCCACCCCAACACTCTTATTCTCGGATCGATCTGATTCTTACAGACAAATACTTGCTCCAGTCGGTTACGGAAGCAAATATAGGTGTAATTACTTGGTCTGACCAGGTGCCAATATCAATTAAATTATTCACCCATAACCAATCCCCAAGACATAATGTCTGGAGACTAAATTCCTCCCTTCCCACCAGCCCAGCACATGAAAATAAAATTTGATCTGAGATTGAGAGCTACTTTGAAAAGAACATACATTCAGTTGATGATCATTCTATTATTTGGCATGCATATAAGGCTTCTCTACGAGGCCTGTTGATAAAAATGGGGGCTCAGGAAAAGAAAAACCATTCAGCCACTACAGAGAATTTATTAAAACAAATCCGTGACCTAGATAACATAAACAAAGAATGCCCATCCCCCAACATATCCCTAGAGCTAAAAAATCTCAGGTATCAAAATAGTGAACATCTTCATAGAAAACTTGACTACTATATTAAACGACTGAAACTTCAAATCTATGCCTCAGCCAACAAACCGGGAGCATTCATGGCCAAACAATTGAAGAGACAACTAGCCAACAAGAAAGTCCAATTCCTCACAAATTCCCAGGGCAAACGCTTAACCAAACCACTAGATATAGCGAACGAATTTAGAGCCTTTTATGCCAAATTGTATAACCTTAAAGACTCAGGAATCGTAGCCCCCCCTAAAAAAGGGAGATATTGAAGCCTTTCTCTCATCCGTCCACATTCCCCCTCTCTCCCACCCAACTAGAATCCTTATCGACGCCTTTTTCCTCCACCGAAATAAATAAAGCCATAAAGCAACTGCCTGTCATGGACACACTATTTCCAGACCTGCAACAGGGCTCAGACGCATCCCCGCCAACAGGTCCCCAGTAACAAACAGGCGTGCGCCAATGCGCATGCGCCGATCGCTGAGATCCTGCGCGCGTGCACAGTAACACGGCTTTGGCGCCCAGTGGCCTTTAAGAGGGGCTTCCACCGTTCTGCTCTTGCTGGTTGATCTGCAGCTTCACCTGTGACCTGTTCCTGTAATCTGCATCTGATCACCTTCTGACCTGGCTCTCTGACTACGCTGCTGTCTCCAATCCTGAACCTTGGCTTTCCTTGACCCTGATCCTGTTTGCTTGCCTGCCTGATCTCCTGCTACCAGAACCAGCCTGAACTTGACCATTCCTTGCCTGCCGATTCTGTTGAACTGATCCGCTGTGAATGACCCGGCTTGTCTGACCTTGCTTCTGCCTGCTGTGCACACCCACGAGCGTTTGCTGCTTCTTGGCGCACCTACATCCAGCTCACCGGCACCCTGCTGACCTGCATCCAGCTCACCTGCATCCAGCTCACCTGCACCCTGCTGACCTGCATCCAGCTTACCTGCAGCTTGCTGACCTGCATCCAGCTCACCAGCACCCTGCTGACCTGCATCCAGCTTACCTGCACCCAACACTCCAGCAGGTTCCAGTGCCTCCCAGTGGACATCATCTCCGGTTCCAGAGAATCCACCAGGCACTCATACCCCACAGTGCTCCTACGGTCACTGTCCTCAACTCCAGTGATCTGGGAACCAGGGCTGTACAAGAGGTCTCCCTCTGCACGTCAGGCTCACATATGAGGTAAGTGTCAGTATCAAACAGCCAAGCCTGAGCCTGCAAGAGGGACCTCCGTTACTGATGAAATCTGCCAATTGCTCTCTGTCCTCACTCAAGAGGTGAAATCCCTCCAGGACAGCTATGAACACCTTGAGAGACAAGTGCAGTCCCGGATGAGTATTACAAACCCTCTTTTCAGCGGGTTGTCGTCAGAGGCTTCTCCACACTCCCTGTAATGATGTTATCTCCAGAACCTAGGGTCCCAATTCCGGAGAAGTTTTCTGGGGATCGAAGCAAGTTTTGGACTTTCCGCAATGCATGCGAGCTGTACTTTTCCTTACTACCCTTAACCTTTTCGCGGGAAGACACCAAGGTGGGGTTTGTTGTCTCACTTCTGCTGGGAGATCCACAAGCCTGGGCTCATCACCTGCTGGAAGAACACCATGTTTCTCTGGACTCTTTGTCATACTTCTTCGACGCAATGTCACTTCTATATGATGACCCCCAATGAACTTCTACTGCCGAAGCTGCTCTTAGTACACTCCTGCAAGGCCACAGAGTGGTCGAGGACTATATAACAGACTTTAGGCGCTGGAGCACAGATACCCAGTGGAATCATGCAGCTTTATGGCACCAGTTTCGCACAGGCTTGTCAGAAGAATTAAAGGATGAACTGGCTCGGGTCGGTGTACCAAATTCTCTGGAATCCTTGATTACCCTAACTATTCAGATAGACCATCGTCTTCGGGAACGCAGGATGGAGAGGGTGACCCAGCAGACTCAACAAACTTGGATGTTACCCCAAGTGCCTACAACCTCTCGTCCTGTTCCTCTCAGGCCGGTTTCAGTTAATCCTGCACCAACCAAACTAATACCGGACTCATAAATCTGGGCAGGTCGGACCAATGAGACCCGCATTATCCACTGAGGAACGTCTACTTCGGCAACAGCTCAACCTTTGCTTGTACTGCGGGGGAACTGGCCATTATGTACATTCATGTCCTGCCAAGTATCGTAGATCTTCACCCATCCAATCACACAGTCACCCAGCTCCCGCTACTCACCTGGCGATTCCCATCACCCTTCAGTTTTCCGGAAAGACTGTGTCTGTTACTGCAATAATAGACTCTGGTGCATGCACTTGTTTTATTGATTTGAACTTTGCCAATCAACAACGCATTCCACTCTAACACAGGGCTCAAGGACTTTCCGTTTTCTTGGCGGATGGATCCCGAATTAAATCTGGCCAGGTGACTCAAGAGACTGCTCCACTGCCTTTAGTTACTGTCTCAAACCACAAGGAACTGCTTAAGGTTGATGCAATTGCTTCCCCTCTGTTCCCAGTCATCTTGGGTCTACCGTGGCTTCAGGCCCACAACCCGCAGATTGACTGGGGCTCTGGAGAAATCAAGTTTCAGTCCCTCTACTGCCAAGGACACTGTCTGCCCTTACCTCCCAAGATATCTGGCCCTTTGCTGTGTCTGGAAACTGACTCAGAATTACGCTCAGCGGTACCTGAACAGTACCACGAGTTCTTAGACGTTTTTAGTAAACGAGGGGCAGAGACACTTCCTCCTCATCGTTCCTACAATTGCCTGATTGAGTTACTGCTCGGAGCTGAAATCCCCTTCTGGCAGATTTTCCCCCTGTCTGAGCGGAAGTTGGAGGTTTTAAAGGAATATGTTGATGAAAACCTTAAGAGGGGGTTCATCCGGCCATCCACCTCTCCGGCTGGGGCAGGGATCTTTTTTGTGGAGAAGAAGGACCACTCACTGCATCCTTGTGTGGACTACCGGGAGCTGAACAAGGTCACGGTCAAGAACCGGTATCCCTTACCCCTGGTGCCTGAGCTTTTTCAGAGGCTAAGAACTACTGTTGTGTTCACCAAACTCGATCTTCGTGGGGCCTACAATTTGGTTTGCATTCGTGCAGGGGACGAGTGGAAGATGGCCTTCCATACCAGGTTTGGCCACTATGAATACCTAGTGATGCCCTTCGGCCTGTGTAATACCCCTGCTACCTTCCAGCACCTGATAAATGATATCTTCAGAGACTATCTGGACATCTTCGTCATAGCCTACTTAGACAATATCCTGATCTTTTCCTCATCCTTGGATCAGCACCGGAAACACGTCAAGATGGTACTCTGCCGACTCCGTCAGCATAGGCTATATGCCAAACCAGAAAAATGTGAGTTTGAGCGGCAGAGTATCCAATTCCTGGACCTGGTAATTTCCACAGAGGGGTGCAAGATGGACCCACAAAAGGTTACAGCTGTCCTGGACTGGCCTGCACCCTCGGATAAGAAGGGGTGCAACGTTTTGTTGGCTTCGACAATTTTTACAGAAGGTTATCAAAGAATTTTCTGCAATTATCTCCCCGATCACCCAGCTAACAAGACAAAACGTCCGATTCCAGTGGAACCCCCAGGCTCAAGCCGCCTTTTCTACCCTAAAGGGACTTTTTACCTCTGCCCCATCTTGAGCCATCCGGATCCCTCTCTTCCTTACCTACTCGAGGTTGATGCCTCAGAAACAGCCGTGGGGGCAGTTATTTCTCAGCGTCAAGGACTCAAGGATCTCTTGTACCCCATAGCTTTCTTCTCCCGGAAGCTTTCGCCTGCTGAGAAGAATTACGATGTAGGTGACCATGAACTTCTGGCCATTAAAGCCGCGCTCGAAGAATGCAGATATCTGCTAGAGGAAGCTGCACATCCCATACTTATCTACACGGATCATAAAAATCTGGAATATTTACGAACTGCCAAACCTTTGAAGCCGCGCCAAGCACGATGGTTATTCTTTACCAGATTTTCATTACACATCACCTACCGGCCAGGATCAAATAACATCAAGCCTGATGCTCTCTCTCGGATGTACAATGACCCCAAGGAAACTTCAGTCCCAGACACCATTTTATCTGAGGGCAACTTTCTGCTTTTGCAGACAAACCTGATGTCTGGCCTAAAACAAGCCTCAAAGGGGGTGTCCGGTCCTCCAGGATCAACCTTGATACCCAGGGATGGGATGCTTTGGAAGGACAGCAAATTTTTTGTGCCAGAAAGTTGCCGGACAGAAGTTCTGAGCCTGTGTCACGACCACCCATTGGCCAGACATTTTGGTCTTCACAAGACTCGTGAACTAATCCAGCGCATGTTTTGGTGGCCGAAGCTTGAGGAAGATTGCAAGGACTATGTCAAGTCATGTGTCATCTGTACCCAAAGCAAGTCTGCCAGGACCAAGTCCTGGGGTCTCCTCAGACCACTACCAATTCCTGACAGACCCTGGAGCATGATTGCCATGGACTTTGTAGTGGAACTACCCCCTTCTGAAGGACATACAGCTATCTTTGTAGTGGTTGACGGTTTGTCTAAGATGGCCCACTTCATACCCCTAAAGAGTATGCCATCTGCTTTGGAAACCGCCCAGGTGTTCATCAGGGAGATCGTAAGGCTGCACGGGGTACCAACCAACATTGTATCTGACAGGAGAGTCCAGTTCACCTCCCGCTTCTGGAGGTCACTATGCCAAATCCTGAAAATTGAACTTTCCATGTCATCTGCTTTCCACCCCCCGACTAACGGACAAACTGAGAGGACGAACCAAACCCTGGAACAGTACATCCGTTGCTTTACCTCGTTTGTCCAGGATGATTGGGTAGCACTTTTGCCTCTAGCGGAATTCGCTTTCAACAATGCCAGCCATTCAGCCACAGGTCAGTCACCATTCTTTGCAAACTATGGGTTCCATCCTGTCTTCCTGCCTAACATTATCCTGGAATCTCCAGTTCCAGCAGTACAAAGCACTGTCAAGTTCCTGGGTCGCAACAACAAGTTGTTGCAAGAAGCTATGGCCAAAGCGCAGGCAACCAAGAAGAGGCTTTATGACAGGAAGAGAAGAGGTGAATTACGTCTCCAACCAGGTGATCAGGTGTGGTTATCTACCACCAACCTCAAGATGGCTTGCCCTTCAAAAAAGCTGGCACCCAAATTCATTGGCCCTTTCCCAGTTAAAAGGACATTGAATGAGGTCTCCTATGAACTTACCTTGCCTGAGTCGCTCAAAGTGCACCCAGTGTTTCACGTGTCTCTGCTTAAACCCACAGTACCTGACCCTTTCCTGGATAGAGGATCGGGGCCACCCAAACCTGTTATTAGTAATAAGGACGAGGAGTATGAAGTGGAGGCTGTCATAGACTGCAGGAGGAGAGGTAACCAACTTCAATTTTTAATCAAGTGGAAGGGGTATGGACCAGAGGAGAACTCATGGGAACCTAAGCAAAATGTGCATGCCCAAGAACTGATCCAGGCCTTCTTCCGCAGACATCCACAGAAAAGAGCTCTTTTGGGCACCCAGAGGTTGCCCTTAAGGGGGGGCAATGTCATGGACACACTATTTCCAGCCCTGCAACAGGGCTCAGGCGCATCCCCGCCAACAGGTCCCCAGTAACGAACAGGCGTGCGCCAATGCACATGCGCCGATCGCGGAGATCATGTGCGTGTGCACAGTAACGCGGCTTTGGCACCCAGTGGCCTTTAAGAGGGGCTTCCACCATTCAGTTCTTGCTGTTTGATCTGCAGCTTCACCTGTGACCTGTTCCTGTAATCTGCATCTAATCACCTTCTGACCTGGCTCTCTGACTACACTGCTATCTCCAATCCTGAACCTTTGCTTTCCTTGACCCTGATCCTGTTTGCTTGCCTGCCTGATCTCCTGCTACCAGAACCAGCCTGAACTTGACCATTCCTTGCCTGCCGATTCTGTTGAACTGATCTGCTGTGTATGACCCGGCTTGTCTGACCTTGCTTCTGCCTGCTGTGCACACCCACGCGCGTTTGCTGCTTCTTGGCGCACCTGCATCCAGCTCACCGGCACCCTGCTGACCTGCATCCAGCTCATCTGCATCCAGCTCACCTGCATCCAGCTCACCTGCATCCAGTTTACCTGCACTCTGCTGGCCTGCATCCAGCTCACTGGCACCCTGCTGACCTGCATCCAGCTTACCTGCACCCGGCACTCCAGCTGATGGCACTAGGCACCTCATTGATCTAATACAGTGGGTGGAACACAATCAAACGCCTTCTCTCTTCTTGTCACTTGATGCAGAGAAGGTGTTTGACAGGGTGCACTGAGCCTACATGGAAGCAGTACTCCGCAAATTTGGTTTATCAGGGATGTTCCTTTCAGCCATTCTGAATCTCTACTCCTCCCCCAGTGGAAGATTCTGGACGTCAGGCATTAAATCAGACCCCTGTGTATTTACCAATGGCACGAGATAAGGCTGTCCTCTTTCCCCGTTGATCTTTGCCATGGTAATGGAACCTCTCGCACAAACCATTAGGTCAGCATCGTCAGTTACGGGCATCAAGATTGGAGACGTAGAACACAAACTGGGCCTCTATGCCGATGATGTCACCATCACCTTAACCAATCCCAAATCATCTCTCTTAGCTGTACAACAGATCCTAGAACATTTTAGTTCAGTCTCACTCTATAAAATCAATCACAGTAAATAGACTATGCTAAACCTAGGTATCGACCCGCAAACCAAACAAAATATCTCAGAAGGAACCCCCTTCATGTGGTTCTCTAGTTCCTCACTCCCATACCTGGGAATTCGCCTGACCGTCCCAAGCATGACATTATTAAGAGTAAATTATGATGGCCTTCAAGAAAGGCTTATGCGCATATCCAAAAACTTGAGCCATTTTGCTGTCTCATGGATAGGCAGAATCGCTCAAGCGAAAATGTGTCTGCTCCCTCATATACTATATATGTTTTGCACAATCCCTCTACTCTTTCTCCCTACGCAATTAAAGAAATTACAAGGAAAAATAAACACATTTATATGGCTACATAAAAAACCCAGGATCAAGAAAGACACTCCTCACCCCTACATGCCATGGGGGAATGGGAGTCCCAGACATTCAGGCATACTATAGGGCAGTGATCCTGAACCAACTAAGAGAATGGTGGTCACCTACCTCCAACAAAACATGGACCCAAATTGAAGCCACAGCTCTCAACATGGACACAAACCATCTTCTTACTGCTGCTCTGCTTAACTTCAAACCACAACACCAATACTTAAATTCAGCAACGACAGCACTACGGGTATGGTCAGCCTCCAAAGGCCTACCTAAGTCTATTCTCTATCGACTACCCATTAAAGCGATTGAACTACTAGCACCGGACCTGTCTCTTACAGCCTGGATACTCAAAGGGCTCAACAACCTAGGGCTACTATTCTCTACATCAGGGATGCACTCATTCTCACACTTGCAACAGACATATGGTATTTCCTCTAAGACCTTCTTCTTGTACCTCAGAATCAGATCAATACTTTCTAAAGTGAACCTGACGGATAAAGACTCCTTACCAGTTACTCTCTTAAAATTCTACGGAAACCCCCATCCCTTTAGTCAAAGGAATCTCCCTGGCATACAACCTGTTAACCACACCCCCTATGGATCAGCTGACCTCCTCAATCATCTTTTGGTCCTCACTCACAGATACTCCACCCCCGCCTAAACTATGGCACTGGGCCGTAAGCTTGCCCCCTTGCATGTCACATTGTACTTCCCATTGGGAATCCACTCAAAAATGATTTCACAAGTGGTATTTTACCCCAACAAGGTTGGCTGCAATTTACCCCAAGACTTCACCTCAATGCTGGAGGGGATGCAACGAATTAGGAACCCTACGCCATATCTGGTGTGACTACCCTAACATCAAAGCATACTGGCAAGAAGTATCTATCTTCATTTCTAATATTTGCAATGTCTCCTTCCCACTAACTCCACTGGATCTTCTCCTAATACTCTAGATTTTCACTTGGCCTGTTCAAATCTGAATACTAATAGCCGCATGCCTAGCACTTGCAAAGAAATGGAAATCACCACAATCACCCACAATGTCAGACCTTATCAGACTATTAAATACACACTTTCAACTGGAGTTCTCCTTCGCCAAAGCCAATTTGACCACCTCTTCCTTTTACAAGAACTGGGCACTTTGGATCGATGATCAAAGAAGCACAGCACTCTAACTTGAAGGAACTTATCAGTAATCACCCCCTAAGCTCCTATTCTCCTCCCAGTTCCATACCACTCCTGGTGGTACGTGAAGGTTCATGAGCTTGTCAAGCTTCACAATCTCTCATTTCCAATCAAAATATAAACCCCACAGCATAGTACAATATGCTTCCACGTCCGTATAGTCCAATGTTACTCACTTTGTTTCATTAATTATTAACTTTATTATCAACCAACGATACGTTCAGCAATGTCACTGTTAGGGATGAGCCCGATGTTCGAGTCGAATATCGCATGCTCGCCGAACAGCGAACAATATGCGGTGTTCGCTGCAAATTCGAAAGCCGCCAGAACACCGTTAAAGTCTTTAGGACACTAACATGAAAAATCAAAAGTGCTCATTTTAAAGGCTTATTTTTTTTTTTAACATTCCATTTTTTATTTAGTTATCAGAGCATAAAATAACAAATATAGACATTAAGAAAGGTATAACAGGATTTCCCGCCATTACAGTTACATAGTATAGCGAATGCATTTTTGATAAATACATTAAGTCAGTATAATAATTGTGAATAATCCTTCAAATTCATATCTTTTTTTAAAGCAGTATATGCAAGTTATTGTCATAAAAAGTGTTTGGGGACCTGGGTCCTGCCCCAGGGGACATGGATCAATGCAAAAGTTTTTTTTTTTAAACGACCGTTTTTCAGGAGCAGTGATTTTTTTTTTAATGCTTAAAGTGAAACAATAAAAATGAAATATTCCTTTAAATATCGTGCCTGGGGGGTGTCTATAGTAGGCCTGTAAAGTGTTGCATTTTCCCGTGTTTAGAACCATGTTTTTTCCCTTTTTCGATCTGTCGGGTGGCGTGAATTTTTCATGGGACATTTTAATTTTTTTATTTTTTAATAAAGGACTTGTCCCAAGCTGTCTCTTAATTTTTTTACCATTTTTGACACTTTTTTTTTGTGAAATGGTAGGGGTACAATGTACCCCATTACCAATTCACACGGGGGTGCCGGGATCTGGGGGTCCCCTTGTTAAAGGGGGCTTCCATAATCCGATAAGCCCCCTGCCCCCATACCCCTACAACCACCAGGCAAGGGTTGTGGGGATGAGGCCCTTGTCCCCATCAACCCACGATACAGTTAGTTCCCAAAATGGGGTGTCTGGGTGCGGGGACAGTGCCGCCACCATACAAATGGTTCTAACACCACATTTACTGTTCAAGTTTCAGTACGACTTATGTTATGTCAATGTAACTTAGCTAATGATCTTCTACTGTATGTTTTTATGAGTAACAAGAAATGTCATTGATTTCTATTGATACTATGTGAAAATCTTAATAAAAACTATTGTTAAAAAAAAAAAAACTCATCATAAATGGCTAATACCCAGGGAACAGCATTGTCAATTGGGGCTAGAGATGTGCCATTAAATGTACCTGTGTTGACAATACCAGGTTATTGTCATTAAGTGTCAGTATCGATAGTGTCCTGTACTTTGGGGATTTTTTTTTTCTATACAGACTTAATTTATATTTAGAAATGAATAGAAAACTTCCTGGGCTGTCCATTCCCTTAATTACAAATCATCTGCTTTGGTTTGAAGAAAACGACATTTCATTGCCAGAATAGAAAGACATTTTGTAATTGTAAGGGTTTTAGACTTTACAATAGTTTGCAAAGGTCTTCCAATTGAATTTCAAATTGAAATACCTAGTAGAAAGATATAATATATTACAATTTGTGATTATAGCATTGATTTGATAAATGTACCTGATAAATGTTTATATGATCAGAAAGGATTTTTTTTTTCAACCTGCCTCAGTCAAGTTTTTTTTTGCCATCTGATGAATCAACAATGTTTAATGGTATTAGAAAAAGTTAAGCCTAATGAGCTCTTTCTTTTCTCCAACCTTGCTAAATATATCACTGTAGCCACTAGTGGTTTTCAAATCTTTCCTTCAGCACCTCTAAAGATAATGTCACAGGGACTCATATATCATATTCAAATAAGTCATTTTTCCACAAGCTAAAAATCAGACTGTAACTTTTTTATTCTAATCATCCATTCCCACAGCAGGTTTTCAGAAAAGCTGCGGTAATTTAGTGGTTAGTAATCTGCAATTGCAGGCACATCTTTATAAATGCCCACTAAAGCCCAGAACAATTTAGTATGCAAATATCAACTTTAGCTATGAAGTCTGCACTTTAGCATAGCCACTTTTGTTTCTCATGTCTCCCTATTGCTCAGTGAAGTTAACCACCATGGTGCTATGCCAGTATTGAGGCATGGAAGGCAAGAGCCGGTGAGCTACATTCCTATCTAATGTTGGTATTTGCCCCAAGTTTAAGTGCTCTCTGGACTCATATAGTTGGAGGAACTTCACTCAATCCTCTGATTTTTTTTTTTATCCCCACCTACCTGTTGTGCAGTATTGTCCTGGATTCAGATACTTATCTGCCCAGTGGATCCAGCATTGTCCTGCAGCCCGGGTCCTGCACCAACGTCCTGATCCCTCTCAGTCGACAGAAGCTGACTGCCTCTTCAGGGTTCATGCAGCCAGCCCCTGATGATGTGCACCAGCTCCACCCACCAGGCACCCACTCCAGCAGCATCCTGAGATATGTGATGTGGTAATCCCAGGAGGCTGAGGGAAAATATACTTGTCATTCTCACCTGGTTGAGTATGGTGATGAGTGGTGGGGCCAGACAAAATGTGTAAAACAAAAAGTAATCAGAAAAAAATTAAAAAAGCATTAGTTTGCAGTGAGGAGGGAGGACAGAGTGAAGGGAACTATAGATGCCCTTGGGGGGGGGGGGGTTTAAAGTCAACTTTAAAGCTGATTCTACATACAGCACCTTAAAGTGTTTGTTAAGCCAAAAAAATAAATAAATAAATAAACAAAAAATCCTGTTCCTTTAAAGCATGTTATACAGCAGAGTGGCTGTGCTGTGCCATTTGTCCCCCTGTATAACCTGAAATACCTGACTGATCCTGCCAGTTTCTACCCTCCCCTCTCTGCGCTGAGTCCGATGTATCAGGGCTGCTGAGCTCTGACACCGGAGTCAGTGTACGTGTCTCCGTCATCTGCAGTCTGCTCTCCTGTGTCTCCCTTTGCCCTTTCCCCCTCCCCTTTCTGAGTGTCAGCACCCCTCCTGCTAAACAAAAAGGGTTTTTTTTTTTCCACAGTTCCCTCTGATTTAGAACAGTAAGCTCCGCAGTGCATGTCATTTATAAAAATATGCAGTATAATAGATCATGTGACTGCCTGCCGGTCTCCTCCCCTCCTTCTCTATTCCGGCTGATGTCAGCGGGGGTTTCTCAGCACCTCCCACTGCAGCTATCGCATTGGGACAGGAGACCAGCGGGCAGTCAGCTGAGTGCCGAACGGCGATTTGAAGTAAGCTATTATACAGCATATTTTTATAAATGACATTCACTGCACAGCTTACTGTTCTATATCAGAGGGAACCAGTGTTGCCAACCGTCAGTATTTTTACTGGCAGCCAGTAAAAAACAGGCAATTTTCTCCTGCCAGTAAATGCCAGTAAAAGGAAAAAGTTGCCAGTAAAAAATACTGCTGTGATGTTCGACCCGGTCCAGAGCCGGCCAAGACCATCCAAGTGCCTGCTACAGTGTGTTCAGTCAGCTGTGGTGAAGGCGGTGCCTGAGTGTGTCGTGTGATGTCCTGGTGCAAGGGAGCCAAGCAGAGCAGCCAGAGCCTCTTGTGTGGGTCTGCAGGAAAGGAGCAGGGCAGGTCAGGAGTGGGACTGTCAGTGCTGTTTAGACTGGAATGGACTGAAGGGACCACCTGGCTTGGAGAGAGACTGTCACTGTGACTTAGGAGGGGAGGTGTCATGCCGTGAGAAGTCAGCATCATCTGTGCTGCTGCACACTGCTGTCAGTGTCAGAGAGTCAACTTCATGTGTGTGTGTGTGTGTGTGTGTGTGTGTGTGTGCCTTCCTATTCTAATTTCTTGCCCTCCTGTCCCTGAGCTACTTACTATATCGAAAACAAAATAAGAAATATGTTTTTTGAACTAGTATCTACCTTAAATCACATTGCTAATTGCATATTGTACTTGTTTGTAGCCTAAATACTAAAATTTGCACTTAAAACTGTAATTTTGTAATTTTTGGAAAAGCCAGTAAAAACGTGGCTGTGCCAGGAAAATTTGGGTGTCGTGCCAGTAAATTTCAATCTCGTAGGTTGGCAACACTGGAGGGAACTGTAGAAAAAAAATTGCCTACACTCAAGTAGTGGGTCACTAATGTGCATATCACAACAAGTACACTAAAAATCTGCTTGTGGGACAATAAAAATGCCTTTTTGCTACTAACTTTTTAAAGTGGAGCTTCACCCAAAAGGGGAAGTTCCACTTTAGGGACTCGTTCCCCTGCTCCTCTTGAACAATTGGCACTTTTGAGGAGCAAGGGGAGAACAGGTACCTAATTTTGACAGGTACCCGCTTCCCACTTCCATTCCGACCGCCGTGGTGCTTGGAAACAGAAGTTCCCCTCCCTTCCTGACACTGACAGGTCCCAGAAGCCTGCATCCACCATTCACGATATGCAGCAGAAATGCTGCTCTAGGTGAGTGACTGACTCTCACATGTTGTGAACTGGAACCCAGGGCACTGCACAGCTCATCTGTGAGATTCAGTAACATGCAAAATGCAAGTGTACTTTGAAGGGCACTTGGAAGTGCAGTCACTGTAGATCTGAGGGGAAGATTTGAAATGAGGGGAAGCTCTGCTGATTTTATAATCCAATCATGTACAAGCAAAAATGCTGTTTTATTTTTTCCTTGCATGTCCCCCTCAGATCTACAGCGACTGCACTTCCAAGTGCACTTTCAGTGCACCTGTAGTGCAAAGTTAATTTCCCTTTTAGTAAATAAACTACATAATGTTGTTTCTTCCTCCGACAGGCTGTGTGGCTAACAAGGCATTCACAACATGCCAGACAGCCAATGGTGACCGAAAACAACCTAATACAACGGTTTGGAAAACAACAAAATATGTTAGATGAGATAGAATGTCCAAAAATAAAAAAACAAACAAAGATAATCACTAAAAAACAAAATGTGAATAAAAGATAAAAAAAAATCAAAATAATCCAACAAAAAACAGACCCCTGGGAACCCTATACACAAAAGGTACACCTTACACATTTTTTTGAATAAACAAGGGGGCTGTGCCATCTGGAGGGTATGCTGGTCTGTATCCTTGTATGGTGGTGTGATATATATGAACACAGTGGCATTTTAGTTTGAATAATTTTATGAACGGCCATTATGGTACTAACGTTCGATTATACCACACCACATTTAACACATTGGGGGTTATTTACAAAAGGAAAATCCACTTTGCACTACAAGTGCAAACTACAAGTGCAAAGTGCACTTGAAATTGCACTTGGAAGTGCAGCCGTTGTAAGGAAGCAAGGAAAAAAAAAACAGCATTTTAGCTTGCACATGATTGTACGATAAAATCAGCAGAGCTTCCCCGCATTTCAGACCTACCCCTCAGATTTACAGCGACTGCACTTCCAAATGCACTTTCAGTGCAATTTCAAGTGCACTTTGCAATTGTAGTTTGCACTTGTAGTGCAAAGTGGATTTTCCTTTCGCAAATAACCCCCATTATATTGAGTCAGTGAGTAGGTTTGGTATTATATCTGTGTTTGGTTCATAAAAAGATCATTCTTTCTTTGTCCAACTGTACCATTTCTTTTGTCCAACTGTACCTTTTGTGTATAGGGTTCCCAGGGGTCAATTTTTTGTTGGATTATTTTGATCTTTTTTTTTTTTTTATCTTTTATTCTTATTTTGCTTGTTTTTGAATTTTTGGACATTCTATCTCACCTAACATATTTTGTCGTTTTCCAAACCGTTGTATTAAGTTGTTATAGGTCACCATTGGCTGTCTGGCGTGCTGTGAATGGTTTGTTAGCCACACAGCCTGTTGGAGGAGTAAACAACATTATGGGGGTTATTTACTATAGGTAACTCCACTTTGCACTACAGGTGCACTTGGAAGTGCAGTCGTTTTAGATCTGAGGGGGGACATGCAAGGAAAATAAAAAACAGCATTTTTGCTTGCACATGATGATAAAATTAGCAGAGCTTCCCCTCATTTCAGAGCTTCCCCTCAGATCTGCAGCGATCTATAAATATATATATTTCATGCAATGTATGTGTATATGAGATTTGAGTAAGCGCTGCCTTTAGTACGAAAAGCATTACCTTTTATGTTCCTGTCATACCTGTGATGTGATTTTACCGCTTCAATAAAGTACCAAGAAGTGTAGAAATATTCCAGGTTTTTGCATGTTATTGAAGAGTTGGGGGGAGGAGAAGCAGCTGCACGCCGAGCTTCTCAGTGAATGGCCATGCGGGGGTGGGGGGTGTGTCAGGGCAAGTCTAAATGTTGGAGGAGAGCAGGCTGAGTTCTCAGCATAGCTAGAGAACTGACCACAGTGTGCTCTCCTGCTTAGTGAGGTCAGTTTTAATTAGGAAAGCAAGGGGACTAGCAGGAAGACCATGGATTTCACACAAAGTAAGCAATACAAAGAGAACAGGATACTTTTCATACAAGTACATGGTACAGCAGTTCCAACCTTGTGGGAACAGTTTCGGACAGATCCTTGCTCAAAGCTAGGTCCATAGAAAATTGATTGATGAGTTTTGATGAATAAGAACTTGAGTGGTCTGTACAGAGACTTGATCTCAACTCCAGTCAACTCCAAAACCAGGTCTTCACATTTCACATCAGTACCTGATCTCACAAATGCTCTTTTGGCTGAATGGGCACAGATTCCCACAGCCACATTTCAAAATCGAGTGGAATACTTTCCATATTACTGCCCATGGTTCTGGAATGGGCTGTCCAAGAAACTCATATAGGTCTGATGGTGAGTTGTCCACATTTGTTGGCCACATACTATAGGGATTATTTACGAAAGGCAAATCCACTCTGCACTACAAGTCACTGTAAATCTGAGGGGTAGAACTGAAATGATGGGAAGCTCTGCTGATTTTATCATCCAATCATATGCAAGCTAAAATGCTGTTTTTTATTTTCCTTGCGTGTCCCCCTCGGATCTACAGCGACTGCACTTCAAAGTAAACTTTCAGTGCAATTTCAAGTGCACTTTGCACTTGTAGTGCAAAGTGGATTTGCCTTTCGTAAATAACCCCCTATATCTTTTAACACAATGCAGTTTCTTTATTTTCCTGGGGGTCATGCATAGCATTGTCTATGGTTGCAGCTTGGAGCTATGTTGTAAACATAAGATAAGACTGAAAGGGACTGAACAGAATGTGAGAGCCTAGAGACCCCATAGAAACCCTTAACTTTTAATACCCTCCTGCCACAGGATTCTATTACTGCCACACTATCCAGACCTGGCTGTATCTAACAGTATACAGACTTTCAACTGCATACACAGATAAGTGTGGGAATTTGAATGAGATGCATGGGAACATGCATCTCCATCCCTGATTCTGTATAAGAAAAGAGGAAGGTTTGGGACATTGAATGAGGCATGAAGTCGGGGATTTGTATTTTCCTTGAATTTTAAGGCCAATTCACTGTGAGTTTCTTTAATTTTACCTTTCATGTTTTTTATTACTCAGTCTTTCTGTTCTATAGGTTTCTTATTGGTATGTGGGATTGTATTCCATATCACACTGCTACCAACCTTACAGCTCCCTTTTAACCTTCATGGTCATGGCTCTGAGCCCCACTTAATTTTTTAGATTCCCTTTATCTACATTTCCCTCAATTTGGGTATGGACCTGTCCTATCTTTCTCACTATAAACACTTTTATACATTGTAATACACAAATTTGTAAGTGGAGCCCATTTTTTATTATTTGACTATTTCTCTTGGGAATTTCATGAGTGCTCCCTGTTTGATCCATGTTTCCTGACACCTCAGCTCCCATGGTGGACATGTGTCTGCGCAATGTTGCAGTCCTGATAAAAATTGCAGATCACTGCCATTACTAGTAAAATAAATAAATAAATAAAAATGCCATAAATCTATCCCCTATTTAGTAGACGCTATAACTTTTGCGCAAACCAATCAATATACGCTTATTGCAATTTTGTTTACCAAAAATATGTAGAAGAATACATATTGGCCTAAACTGATGAAGAATTTTTTTTTTTTTGGAATATTTATTATAGCAAAAAGTACAAAATCTTGTGTTTTTTTTCAAAATTGTCTTTTTTTGTTTATAGCACAAAAAATAAAAAATGCAGAGATGATCAAATACCACTGAAAGAAAGCTCTATTTGTGGGGAAAAAAAGGACATAAATTTTGTTTGGGTAGAACATTGCATGACCATAAATGGCGTTACTGCCAGTTTAATGGCATTTACTTCTGTGTGCGTTACTGCCAGTTTAACAAAATTTACTTCTCTGTGCGTTACTGCCAGTTTAACGCCATATAGTTTTGCATGCGTTACTGCCAGTTTAATGCCATATAGTTCTGTTTGCGTTACTCTCAGTTTAACGCCATATAGTTCTGTGTGTGTTACTGCCAGTTTAACGATATATAGTTTTGTGTGTGTTACTGCCAGTTTAACGCCATATTGTTTTCTGTGCGTTACTGCCAGTTTAACTCCATATAGTTTTGTGCATTACTGCCAGTTTAACGCCAAATTGTTTTGTGTGCGTTACTGCTAGTTTAACGCCATTTACTTCTCTGTGCGTTACTGCCAGTTTAACGCCATATAGTTTTGTGCTTTACTGCCAGTTTAACATAATTTACTATTGTGTACGTTACTGCCAGTTTAACGTCATTTACTTCTCTGTGCGTTGCTGCCAGCTTAACGCCATATAGTTTTGGGTGCGTTACTGCCAGTTTAACGTCATTTACTTCTCTGTCCCTCCCAATAATGTCTGGGAGGACAACAAGGAGAGGCAGACATTCCCTTGGCACTGTAAGGAGGTCAGCAACAAATGTGTCCACAGGCAAAGGTGGACGTGGTGGTCAGTCCTCAGGCATGGCATCATTTCCTCTGTTTATAAGCCACAGCATGCAGAGGAGGTGGTGGACTGGCTTACTAAACCTTCCTCATCCTCCTCATCTTCTGTCATGCAAACAGAGATAAGTGTGCAGCCCCCTGTAGTTGCCAGAGTGGATAAACCTGCCTCCTTGTCCATATCTATTCCTGCCATAGCTCCAACATCAGCCATTGAGGAGTCAGCTGAGTTAATTGACCACAGCATCAGCCACTTGCTCCTTGATGATACCCAGCCATTACTGGATTCAGATGTTGGTGCTGAGGTTGAGGATGACAGGAATATGAGCCTAGAGAGAGGGAGGAACACTGGTAGACAATTGGCATTCATGTTCCCCAAGCCACAGCGTACTGCCAAGTTGTATCCAGTGGTAATGATGAAGATGGAGGAGATGGAAATGGAGATGATGATAAGGTCACTGATGCGACTTGGGTGCCAGATAGAGCAGAGGAGGAAACTGAAGTTGAGGCAGCACAACCCCAAGGAGGCTGACATCAAGAAATAGCCACCCTATTCCATCACATTCTACAGCTGTTATTTCCCGGCCCACTCCCCAAAGCTCAGCTGTCTGTTGCTATCTGAAAACTGTGTCTCAGGCACATCAAACGTGGCAAAAACACCAACCATTTGGGTACCACATGCTTAACAAGGCATTTAATGTCCAACCACTCAGCCCGTTGGCAAGAGCACCCAAAAGCCACACAAAAGGGGCAAAAATCTGTCTCTGCTCCTCCTCCTTACCCACTTCAGTCTGCCCCTGCGATACCGAGTCATAACCTCTCAGCAGTCTCCACTGTCAGGGATGATGGTATAGCACAGGGGGTCTCAGATCCTAGCAGCACATCTGCCAGCAGCACACCACCAGCTGTAGACTGTAGCTGGCAAATTTCTCTGCCCCATCTGCTGCAGCGGGAAAAAAAATACAGTCCCTGCTACCCACATGCCCAGCATGTGAATGCAAGCTTGTCAAAGCTGTTGGCTCTCCAAATTCTGCCTTTCAGCCTGGAGGATTCTGCCCCCTTCCGTGAATTTGCACAATCTGCTGTACCACAATGGCAGGTTCCTAGTCGCTACTACTTTTTACATAAGGCCATTCCATCTCTCTACCATCACGTGGAAGGGAATGTTCTGGCATCGTTGGGCAAGGCAGTCAGACATAAAACCCACCTTACTGCTGACACGTGGTCCAGCAAGCATGGGCAGGGACGATATATTTTGTTCACAACACACTGGGTAATGCTGCTTTCAACTCGAAAGGATGCAGGACAGGACTCAGTGCTGCAGCTTGTTGTGCCCACACATCTCCATACAGCTGGTGGTGATGATGCCAGACCTATGAGCTCTAACCCCTCCTCCTCTTCCGCCACCTCCATGCCTTCCTGTGCAGAATTGTCCTATGAACATCAGGTGCGAACCACTGACTTACTGGGTCATGAGAATAGACCACTTGCCAGAACTTGCCCAGTATGCTATTGAGTTGTTGGGCTGCCCTGCATCCAGCATGCTTTCAGAACGGGCATTCAGTGCTGCAGGAGGTTTCATTACTGATTATAGAATGTGTCTGTCCACAGACACCGTGGACCGTTTGACTTTTATAAAAATTTATCAGTCCTGGATTACCAGCTATGAAGCCCTTGATGCCGATGTCACTGATTTAGTCTTTTTGGGATGTGGAATCTCTGCAGGACTTTGAGGCTGCTTAGCTTTGAGGGTGTTCAATCATTTCATTTGGAAGAATGTTTTTGATATAGGTTTCATGGGCACAATTAACACCCAAAGACCAATTTTTCTGCACCTGTTTGACAGGTGCATATTATTGCAATTTTTTACAGCAAGGCCAATTCTTGCTTTCATCAAGAGTACCTCTATAGGGTTATGGTGGGAAGGCTCCACCGACACCCAAAGACCAATTTTTCTGCACCTGTTTGACAGGTGCATATTATTGCAATGTTTTACAGCAAGGCCAATTCTTGCTTTCATCAAGAGTACCTCTATAGAGTTACCGTTGGAAGGCGCCACCGACACCCAAAGACCAATTTTTCTGCACTTGTTTGACAGGTGCATATCATTGCAATTTTTTACAGCAAGGCCAATTCTTGCTTTCATCAAGAGTACCTCTATTGGGTAACAGTGAGAAGGCGCACCCCACACCCAAAGAGTAATTTTTCTGCACCTGTTTGACAAGTGCATATCATTGCAATTTTTTACAGCAAGGCCAATTCTTGCTTTCATCAAGAGTACCTCTATTGGGTAACAGTGAGAAGGCGCACCCCACACCCAAAGAGTAATTTTTCTGCACCTGTTTGACAGGTGCATATCATTGAAATTTTTACAACAAGGCCAATTCTTGCTTTCATCAAGATGACCTCTATAGGGTTATGGTGGGAAGGTGCCACCAACACCCAAAGACCAATTTTTCTGCACCTGTTTGACAGGTGCATATCATTGCAGATTTTTGCAGTGAGACCAATTCTTGTTTTCATCAAGATTACTTCTATAGGGTTACAGTGGGAAGGCACCACCGACACCCAAAGACCAATTTTTATGCACCCGTTACTCCTATCCAAAGTCAAAGTGACACCTGAATGCATCCAAAAAAAATCTCTAATCTTGTTCCCAGCGCACTATATTGTGGCCTCATCATACACACTGCTCCCCAGCTGTTGCTGAGCAAAATAAAGGCAGCTTGCAGGGAAAATTTGATTTTTTTATGGCTTTATAAATGCAATTATTGCTGCAGCAGATTCTAGACATGGTACAGATTGGCCACTTTACAGGTAGACTAATGTCGCGTACACACGATTGGAATTTCCGACAACAAATGTTCGATGTGAGCTTGTTGTCGGAAATTCCGACCGTGTGTAGGCTCCATCAGACATTTTCTGTCAGAATTTCCGACAACAAATTTTGAGATCTGGATTTCAAATTTTCCGACAACAAAATCCGTTGTCGGAAATTCTGATCGTGTGTACACAGTTCCGACGCACAAAATTCCATGCAAGCTTGGAATCAAGCAGAAGAGCCGCACTGGCTATTGAACTTCCTTTTTCTAGTCCCGTCATACGTGTTGTATGTCTTTGCGTTCTTGCCGATCGGAATTTCCAAAAACATTTGTACGACCGTGTGTATGCAAGACAAGTTTCAGCCAACATCCATCGGAAATAAATCCATGGTTTGGTTGTCGGAAATTTTGATCGTCTGTACATGGCATTAGGGTACTCCCCAGGCACTATATTGGAAGAAATTTTTCATGTTTATGCTTTCACTTTAAAAATCAAAAAATCACTGCTCACTTAAAAATGATGTTTTTCACAAACTTTTTATTGATACATGTCCCCCAGGGCAGGGGGACTTCTGTGTCTTTAAAGATGGGCAAATGCCTGCTAACCCATCCTGCAAGCAAAGGATCAAGCGACCAGTTCCCTGAAAAACCAGACTGGCCACCTTATAACCGGATCAGCCCACACCCTCAGGAATACCTGGAGATATAGCCAGGATCCCTCTCAGGCTGGATGTCTGTTGCCATCCGACTCCTGGAACCATGGCAGGTTCAGCACACCGACCTCTGGAGCTGTGGCAGGATCAACACACCGACCTCTGGAACTGTGGCAGGATCAACACACCGACCTCTGGAACTGTGGCTGGATGGATCCCCTCCATGGGTAACAGCAGCCCCTCAGATCATGTTTATGTCTCTCTCACTCCCTCATCGACTTACTTTTATGTCTCTCTCACTCCCTCATTGACTTACTTTTACCCCATGACACAAAATGGAGTCTTTTACTTTCCTCTCAGCAAAGCCTGCTGGGATTTGTATTTCTCCCTGTATACCAGTCTATGGGGCCGTTTTGTGTGAGAACTGCATGTCCCAGAATCCATTGCAGCTCTCTCTGCAGTTCAGTACAGTCTCTCCCATTGGCTGTTGTAACTATACCTTTAATTGTTTTTCTTCTTTCGGCAAATAGGGGCACAAGAGAGGCTGCTGAATGCATGGTTCTGTGTGTGTCAGCTCACATTACATTACTCAGTCATTGAAAACAGGAAGAAGGAGGGAGGGTGAAAAAGCCCATGCAGACATGACAGCCAGCTCTCTCCCCTCTTTCTTGCTAGCTTCGGATTCATGCCTCATTCAAAGTCCCAAACCTTCCTCCTTTCTTAAACTGCATACACTGGATAAGTAAATGATAAAGGTTAACATATTGTTCAAGAAAATGTAGTTTCTAAGTGGAGTTTTTGTTTTTAACAACAATAAAAGCTTGGTGAAATGCAAAAAGGTTGCTGACTTCCATAACAAAACATAGTAATATAAATAACTATAATTGTACTACCACATGTCATGTTTTGCTGCTTTACATAACTAAGTAGCTTTTAAGTATTGAAAATGTTACAGTTTTAATTTGATTTTTTTGCTTTACTGTCTGAATTGAACTTGATTTTTTTAGGACAATTATGGCCTACTTATGCTACAATATATTAAAGGAGTTCTAAAGTCACAACGTACACTTTTTTCTTTTCATAACATCAGCATTGTAATAGCAACACAAACAATAGTTATAATTGACAATCCAATATAAACTTACCTGAAAAATCTTTCATTTTGACATTTCTGCCTGTCTGCTGGTCATATCTTTCCACAACTTCCTGGATTCCCTGAATACTTTGTAACTTCTCCTCTACTGTCTACTTTCAATTACTAAGGGTTGCATATGCCTTTGTACTTTGCTGCCTGCCTGATTCCACCTCTTGAAACCCCTCCTTTCAGCAACTTACCTCTGTAGTTCAGAAGGCAGGTTCTGTGAATTCTGCAAAACAGCAGTGCCTACTTGTAGGGCATAGTGAATACATGTTTCAGAATTCAAGGAAACAAATGTGTGTCAGATTAAAAGGAGTAGTCTAAAAATTGAACAAATAAATAAATGAAAGTTCAATGTAGAAAAGAATATAATGAATATAAATGTTGACCATAGACAAGCTCTAAAAACATTTTTAGACTTTAACCTAACACATAAGCACTACAGTGTATCGCTGTTTTCTGGTAACAAGAAGGAAGACCATCTCTTTATTTTTGCTTTTTTTTATCTCAAAGAAGGGAGAGTTTAGCCAGGTAGTATTTGTAGGCCCTTTAAGAGCGGCCTCTTGCTAATTTCTGGCCCTTTGAGACCAGCCAAATAGATCTCTTACCCATTGATTGCAGTAAAAGATATCTTGATTTGTGGGCAATGAATCCTTCTTGCAATATCTAGCAGTGGTTTCTTCTAACACCCTTCAGCAAAGAATACAGGCAGTCCCTGAGTTACATACATCCGATGTACATATGACTACAGGAACAAATTTTTCAAAATCCTATTGCCACAGGGACAGAAAGTGAGGTGAAATCTTCTGAACAGAGGCACATAAAAACCCTTCCTTATGCTATCCAAAAAAATTAAAAAATGTTACACTTAAAAAATGTTCCTGCTCCAAGTTATATACAAATTCAACTTAAGAACAAACCTACAGACTTGTTTGTAACCCGGGGACTGCCTGTATTCCTTACAGAATATCCCTCTTTTCAAACTATTTATGATTCCAAATCACAACATATGAATGAGGCCTAACAAAGATTCTACTGTGGTACTGTTACAATCAGTGCTAATCCTGCCTCTATCCACTAAAGGGCACCTGGGGAACATGGATTCCAAAAGAGACTCTGGGAACATCTTTGGAGAAATGTGGTAAGTTTAGTTTGCAGCAGAAACTGAGGTATACCACAGGCTGGTTGGAAAGCTGCAATTCCCAAGAGAAACATTAAGGCGTCATACACACGGACATTTTTACAGCTGCGTTTTTGAGCTTTTTTTGCAGCTTAAAAATGCCACTCCATGTTATTCAATGGCCTCATACACACTATGGTGTTTTTGAGCTGCAACAGGCATTGGCATTTTTAAGCTCCAAAAAACCCCCAGGTTCAGCGCATTCTGAGGCCCCAGCGCTAGAGCTGTAAATACGCCAGGCGCCAGTAAAGGGTGTTAAACTCCATGCCCCTTGTGACATCACCACCCAGGGCATGATGGAGTGATGACGTCACAAGAGGCGTGGCCTCCAAATTGAGTCATCGGGTGGCCCCAGCCCATGTCAATATAAGTCATTGCACACGGTGGACCCAGCATTACACCAGGAGATCATGTTGAGTCAACATCGAAAGAAGAACAGAGGGAAAAGACCCAGGAAAAGAGTGAGAAAACCCAGCAAAAGAGTGAGAAGACCAAGCAAAAGAGTGAGAAGACAGCGAAGAGAGGAGGAGAAGAACCAGAGAGGGGAGAAGGATCGGTAGAGGGAAAAGATGTCACCAGAAGAGGGAGAAGAGCCGGAGCTGCCTTAATAAAATACTTTAAAAACCTGTGTAGTGTGTTTATTTTTGACACTTTTTTTAGGGTAAATGGTAGGGGTATGATGTACCCTATACTCATTCACCTAGAGTGGGGGGCTGGCATCTGGGGGCCCCCTTGTTACATGCTGCAGCATGAAGGGGTTAATTAACACTGACACTGGTGCCACTAATGCAGCCCAAAGGGGTTAATTAACTGCCACTGGTCACTAATGTAGCAGTGACAATACACATTAACCCCTTCATGCATATTATAAAAATATCAAGGGTAATTTAGCCCCCTCAGCCCGCCAAAAAAGGAGTTAACAAATTCATCTGGAGATGGCTGATGGGTTACTATTGCTTGGTTCCTCCTCCTCCTCCTCTAGGCTTTCACACTCGCAGCTCTGCTCCTCTCCACTCCCACCTCCCGGCCGGCCTCTCCGTGATGTCATACTGGGATGGGACTAGGAGACGCCTGTCAAGTGGAGATTGGTCCGCTTGACAGGGAAATGAAGGGCTCGTCCTTGCTTTTGCGGGGTGCAGGAGCGCACTCGGCACATTGTTGCAGCTCTGACTGGCTGTGCAGTACTGTATTCTTCTAGCGCATCCTTTGTTTACAGTCCAGCCACCGCTGACACTTCACCTGCGCCCCCCTACCTCTAGTAAATTGTCCCGCCCAGGACATCATCTTCTGCACTCTCTGTGGGGAGGGGATGAGTTCTGAGACTTTCCTTTTATAACGGTGGTCAAGGAGGGTTGCCAACCATTAGTGATCCTTTCCCTTTATGCTATGTATTCTTGGGTCCATTCGCAAGCTTTGAAACATGAGGGAGCCCATGCACCCCAAATTTGCGGAGACATGAGAAGCAGACTCCTCTGGGTCATTGAGGATTACAGTATCTGCCTCCTCCCAGCCACGTACTACTCCCAAGGGTTATGGGGATGGAAAAACCATCTCTTACTGTTTGACGTATGTCTTCCTCTGCTTCATTGCCTCCGAAACTGCCAGAATCCTCCTCCTCTCTCTCCTACTGTGTGTTCTGTGACATAGGAATGATGGTGTCTGGATAAAGTGGGCCTTGAGAGGAAAGGAAATCCTCCTCTTCGTCCCGCTGCTCTGCCTCGAGTGCCCGGTTCATAATGCCATGCAGCGTCTGCTCCAGCAGGAACACAACAGGAATATGTGTCACTGATGCATGCATTGTTACGGCTCACCATCCTTGTAGCCTCCTCAAATGGTGACAGTACAGTGCATGCATCCTTTATGAGCAGCCATTGGTGTGGGGAAAAAAAGCAGAGCCGGCCTGAGCCTGTCGTTGTGTCATACTCACACAGGTACTCATTGACGGCCCTCTGCTGCATGTGCAGCTGCTGCAGCATAGCCAAAGTCGAGTTCTACCTGGTGGGCATGTCACAAATCAGGCAGTTTACGGGCAGGTGGAATTCCCACTGAATTTCAGCCAACTAAGCACTGGCTGTGAATAGGGATGAGCCGAACACCCTCTGTTTGGTTCGCAGCAGAACATGTGAACAGGCAAAAAATTCGGCAGAACACCGTTAAAGTCTATGGGACACAAACATGAATAATCAAAAGTGCTCATTTTAAAGGCTTATATGCAAGTTATTGTCAAAAAAGTGTTTGGGGACCCGGGTCCTGCACCAGGGGACATGTATCAATGCAAATTTTTTTTTTAAAAACGGCCGTTTTTTCGGGAGAAGTGATTTTTTTAATGCTTAAAGTGAAACAATAAAAATGAAATATTCCTTTAAATATTGTGCCTGGGGGATGTCTATAGCAGTGTTTCTCAACTCCGGTCCTCAAGGCGCTCCAACAGGTCATGTTTTCAGGCCTTCCATTACTCTGCACAAGTGATTTGATCAGTTTCACTGCCTTAGTAATTACCACAGCTGTTTAATCTGAGGGAAATCCTGAAAACATGACCTGTTGGGGCGCCTTGAGGACTGGAGTTGAGAAACACTGGTCTATAGTATGCCTGTAAAGTGGTGTATTTTTCCTGTGTTTAGAACAGTACCACAGCAAAATGACAATTCTAAAGGAAAAATTGTCATTTAAAATTGATCGCAGCTGTAATGAATTGTCGGGTCTCGGCAAAATGGATAAAACTCATTGAAAAAAAGAGCATGGGATCCCCCCAGTCCATTACCAGGCCCTTTGGGTCTGGTATGAATATTAAGGGGAACCCCGAACCAAAATGTAAAAAAGAAAATTGTGTGGGGGTCCCCCTAAAATCTACGTCAAATCTATGTTTACGTAACCGGGCGGGGCCACCCGGTTACATAAACGGGTGACTCCACCCCCCTCTGATGCCATAGAGAATCAATGGGAAAGTCCCTGTGGCATCAGAGGTATTGGGGTTACCCAGGTACGTCATTGGGTGGCCCCACTCTCAGTTATATAAGAACTGTCAAAGGCGATGAAGCGTCACATGGCGGGAGCCTCCCATGTAGGCGGCGGAGCGATATGAGAAGATGAATGGACATCGTAGGACATTATTTTTTACTTTTTAATAAAGGACTTGTCCCAAGCCGTGTCTTGTTTTTTTTTTAACATTTTGACACTTTTTTGTGAAATGGTAGGGGTACATTTAGATTACCCCGCTACCATTTCACACGGGGGGGAGGCTGGGATCTGGGGGTCCCCTTGTTAAAGGGGGCTTCCAGATTCCGATAAGCCCCCCGCCTGCAGACCCCCACAACCACCAGGCAAGGGTTGTGGTGATGAGGCCCTTATCCCCATCAACATTGGGACAAGGTGCTTTGGGGGGCTACTCCAAAGCACCCTCCTCATTTTGAGGGCATGTGGTCTGGTGCGGTTCAGGAGGGGGGTGTTCTCTCGTCCCCCCTCTTTTCCTGTGGCCTGCCAGGTTGTGTGCTCGGATAAGGGTCTAGTATGGATTTTGGGGGGACCCCTACACCATTTTTTTAAAAAATTGGTGCAGGATTCCCCTTAATTTCCATATCAGACACAAAGGGTCTGGTGTGGATTTTAGGGGGACCCCCACGCATTTTCTTTTTTTACATTTTGGTTCAGGGTTCCCCTTAATATTCATACCAGACCCAAAGGGCCTGGTAATGGATTGGGGGGATCCCTTGCTCTTTTTTTCAATGAGTTTTATCTATATTGTTGAGGCCCGAAAATTCATTACAGGCACAATCAGTTTTGAATGACAGTTTTTTCCTTTAGAAATGTCATTTTGCTATGGTACTGTTCTAAACACGGGAAAAATACGGCACGTTACACGTGATATTTAAAGGAATATTTCCTTTTTATTGTTTCACTTTAAGCATTAAAAAAATCACTGCTCCCGAAAAATGGCCAATTTAAAAAAAAAATGTTGCATTGATATATCTCCCCTGGTGCAGGACCCGGGTCCCCAAACACTTTTTATCACAATGACTTGCATATAAGCCTTTAAAATTAGCACTTTTGATTTTTCATGTTAGTGTCCCATAGACTTTAATGGTGTTCCGGTGGCTTTCGAATTTGCCCCGAACACCACATATTGTTTGGTGTTCGCAGAACATCCGAACAACCAAAGTTTGGCCTGAACTTATGCTCGGGCCGAACTGTTTGCCCATCCCTAGCTGTGAATGATTGCATAAAATGGTTAAAGACTCTTCTGACCTGCTTTAGTAGATCTTCCAGCCCTGGGTACCTATTTAGGAAATGCTGCACCACCAAACTGAGCAAATGTGCCAGGCACAGAACATGTGTCAACTTTCCCTGTCTAAGGGCGGACAGGAGGTTTGTGCTATTATCACACACCACCTTTCCTGGCTCCAGCTGGCGTGGCGTGAACCACCCCTGTCCCTGCAGAGCTGCAAGAATCTCTGCTCCGGTGTGGTTCCTGTCCCCTAGACACACCAACTGAAGCACTGCATGGCACCTTTTAGCCTGACTCATTGAATAGCCCTTTGAACGCTTAGGGGGTACTTGAGGTTCATAGGACAATTCAGCAGAGGAGGGCATGGAGGAGGAGGAGGTAAAGCTGACTAATCTAGCATCATCACCAGCTGTATAGAGACGTGGGGTTACAACAAGCTGCAGCACCAAGCCCTGCCCTGCATCCTTCCGAGTTACCCACTGTGCTGTGAATAAAATATATCGTTCCTGCCCATGCTTGCTGGACCACATGTCAGCAGTAATGTGGACTTTGCGGCTGACTGCCTTGCCCAACGATGCCACAACATTGCCTTTCATGTGATGGTAGAGAGCTGGAATGGCCTTAGGTGAAAAGAAATAGCGACTGGGAACCTGCCATTGTGGTACAGCACTTTGTGCAAATTCACGGAAGAGGGCAGAATCCATCAGATGGAAGAACAGAAGTTGTACAGCCAGCAGTTTTGACAAGCTTGCATTTAGATGCTGGGCATGTACTGTCAAACAATTTTTACGCACCTGTTTGTGCATATCATTGCAATTTTTGACAGCAAGGACAATTCTTGCTTTCATCAAGAGTACCTCTATAAGGTTACGGTGTGAAGGCGTCACCGACACCCAAAGAACAATGTTTCCACAACTGTTTGACAGGTGCATATTATTTCACTTTTTGACAGTAAGGCCAATTCTTGCTTTCAGCAAGAGTACCTCTATAGGGTTACGGTGAGAAGGCGCCACCGACACCCAAAGAAACCAAATAATTTTTCCTCACCCATTACAGAAGTAGAAATCCAAAGTCTGTGGTAGAGACACCAGAATTTATCCAAAAAATCTCTAATCTTGTTCCCTGTGCAATACATTCTGGCCTCATCATACAGACTGGCTCCCCAAGCCATTGCTTACAAAATAAAGATAGCTTGCAAGGGAAATGTCATTTTTTGGGCTATATAAATGCAATTATTGCTGCAGCAGTTTCTATGCACGGGACAGAGGAGCCACTTTACAGGTGGACTAAGGGGATCCCCCAGGCATTATATTGAAAGGAATTTTTCATTTTTATACCTTAAGCATCAATAAATCACTGCTCATTTAAAAATTACGTTTTTTACAAACTTTTTTTTTAGTTATCCATGTCCCATTGATACCCGTACCCCCATAACCATTGTATGCCCAATTACTTGCATATAAGCCTTCAAAATGGGCACTTTTGATTTTTCACGTTCGGGTCCCCTAGACTTCAATTGGGTTTGTTATTTGGTTCAGAACTTTCCCGATGTCTGAAAGTTCTGGTGCAAAAAAACAGGGGGTCGTTCGGCCCATACCTAGTAGCCTTAAATGGCACATAAAACTAGGGCTAGGGCTATACAAAAAAGATTATGTTTTGTTGCTACTCAGAGATATAACCACTTGTTGACAGTCTGATGGTATAAAGCACATTAAAACCTGTCCTGTTAATGAAATGACTTTGAGCAAGTGGATAAATCTTTCAGAAGCAAACAGATTAAAGTGATTGTAAGAGCTGAAGGTTTTTTACCTTCATGCATTTTATGCATGAAGGTAAAAAAACCTTCAGTGTTCAGCTCCCCCCTCAGTCCCCCTAATATTTACCTAAGCCTGATCTCAATCCAGCGATGTGCACAAGACCTGAGGCTCTCCCAGGTCTCTACATCCTGATTGGCTGAGATGCAGCAGCAGGAGCCATTGGGTCCCATTGCTGTCAATCACAGCCAAAGGGGGGGTGGGGCTGAGCTATGCTCTCTGTGTCTTACGGATGCAGAGAGCCAGTTCGGGAGTGAGCATGCACGAGTGCCCCCACAACAAGTTGCTTGCTATGGGGCACTTGGCAAGGGGGGGGCCCAGAGCACAGGCGGGGGTCATGAGAAAAGGAGAATTGGGGATGCTCTGTGCAAAACCGCTGCACAGAGCAGGTAAGTATGACATGTTTGTTATTTTTTTTAACCACCTCAATACAGTGCACTTACACCCCCTTCCTGCCCAGACCAATTTTCAGATTTCAGCGCTCTCACACTTTGAATGACAATTACTCGGTCATGCAACATTGTACCCATATGACATTTGCGTCCTTTTTTCACACAAATAGAGCTTTCTTTTGGTAGTATTTAATCACTAGTGGGTTTTTTATTTTTTGTGCTATAAATAAAAAAGTCCATAAATTTTGTGAAAAAAATGCCTTTTTCTTTGTTTCTGTCATAAAATTTTGCAAATTAGTAATTTTTCTTCATAAATTTTGGCCAAAATTTATACTGCTACATATCTTCGGTAAAAATAACCCAAATAAGTGTAAATTATTTGGTCTTTGTGAAAGTTATAGAGTCTACAAACTATGGTGCCAATCACTGAAAATTGATCACATCTGATCACACCTGATGTACTGAAGGCCTATCTCATTTTTTGAGATACTAACAAGTCAGGAAAGTATAAATACCCCCCAAATGACCCCTTTTTAGAAAGTAGACATTCCAAGGTATTAAGTAAGTAGCATGGTGAGTTTTTTTAAGTTGTAATTTTTTCCCACAATTCTTTGCAAAATGAAGATTTTTTATTTTTACAAAATTGTCATATTAACAGGTTATTTCTCTCACAGAGCATATGCATACAACAAATTACACCCCAAAATACATTCTGCTACTCTTCCCGAGTATGGCGATACCACATGTGTGAGACTTTTACACAGCCTGGCCACATACAAAGGCCCCATATTGAAGTAGCATCTTCAGGCGTTCTACAAGCATAAATGACACATCTCATTGCTCAACCACCTATTACACTTTTGAAGGCCCTGGAGCACCAGGACAAGGTAATTGCCCCCAAAATGACCCCATTTTGGAAAGCAAACACCCCAATGTATAATCTATGAGGCATAATGAGTCTTTTGAACGGCTCATTTTTTTCCAGAAGTTTTTGGAAAATGTGGAAAAAAAATGAAAATGCATTTTTTTTTTACACAAAGTTGTCCATTTAGCAGATATTTCCAGCACACAGCATGTACATAGCAAAGATGACACCCCAAAATACATTCTGCTACTCCTCCTGAGTATGGCAATACCACATGTGTGAGACTTTTACACAGCCTGGCCACATACAAAGGCCCAACATTGAAATACCATTTTCAGGCGTTCTACGAGCATAAATGACACATCTCATTTCTCAACCAACTATCACACTTTTGAAGGCCCTGGAGCACCAGGACAATGGAATTGCCCCCAAAATTAGCCCATTTTGGAAAGCAAATACCCCAACGTATAATCTATGAGGCAAAATGAGTCTTTTGAATGGTTCATTTTTTTCCAGAAGTTTTTGGAAAATGTAGAAAAAAAATGAAAACGCATTTATTTTTTTTTACACAAAGTTGACAATTTATCAGATATTTCCAACACATAGCATGTACATAGCAAAGATGACACCTCAAAATACATTCTGCTACTCTTGAGTATGGCGATACCACATGTGTGAGCCTTTTACACAGCCTGGCCACGTACAGAGGCCCAACATCCAAGTAGCACCATCAGGCATTCTAGGAGCATAAATGACATATATAATTTCCTGGCAAACTATCATTTTTGAAGGCCCTTCATATTTCTAACACATAGCATGTACATACCAAGAATTACAATCCAAAATAAATTATATTGTGGAAAGAGTAAAAAAAAAAAAGCATTACCTGTGCTTTTAGTAGTATCCGCAGAGGAGTGCACTGGTCCAGGCAGCAGGCAGGGATGTGCTTAGCAACAGCAATAGTAATTATCCAGGCAGCAAGCAGGAATATTGTCTATAGTCAGCACAAGCATATTGTCAGCACAGAACAGTCCATAGAAATTGTCCAGGCAGAGACAGCCAGCACAGCCATAATATTGGTCCTGGTACACTGTTACCTGCAGACACTCATTGTACCGCTCTCCAGCCCTTCATAAACATACTGCCTCTTGCTACAGCTAATTATTTGCATAGTCCATGTAGTGGTGTGGTCCATTCATGCGGCAGGCAGAGGCATGATGGCAGTAAGTCAGCATCAGGCTGAGGGCCGCAATCATGTAAGACCTGTGCACAGGGGCACAGGAGTAGAGGCTTCGACCGACCCAAATCTCTATGAAGCCTCCGGACTCCAGACCCTAATCCGGAAATTCCGAAACCCGGAGAAAACAAAAAAAAAAATGTTTTCTCCATCTGGAAAAACAATTCTGTAGCCCCTCACATATATGAGACCCCTGTGTACTACAGTAGCAGGGCAACAGATCAGTCCAAGCGGCAGGCAAAAGCATAGTCCATAAAACAGGCCAGGGTCAGTTCACGTGCAAGCAGTCCAAGTGGTAGGCAGTAGAGTAGTTCATAAAACAGGCCAGGGTCAGTTCACGTGGAGGCAGTCCAAACGGTAGGCAGAGGCATAGTCAAAAAACAGGCCAGGGTCAGTTTACGTGGAAGCAGTCCAAACAGTAGGCAGAGGCATAGTCAAAAAACAGGCCAGGGTCAGTTAACGTGGAAGGCAGTGGCATGGTTATTTGGGGAAGCATGGAAAATGGTCAGCACAGATAATGAAAATGGGGAAATGGTTAAAAATATGGGCTAATATTTTAGGGATGTATGATAAAGTTGAATGCATTCATCAATGCAAAGGCCAGGTTGGGAGGGACACTGGGGACAATGGTAGCTGGTATCTTTTCGAAATCCTCTTTTGGTGCACACGCAACATTTTTTTTGCCGTCTTCGACCTGCTTCAGATGGTGGAATGTTGAAGGGGAAGTGGCACTCATTAAGTCGGCAAACAGCCTCAGAGCGAAGGTCTTCAGGGGGGTCTTTGGTGATAGATGAGGGACGTAATAACTTCTTCTATGAATTGTAGGAAGGGGGGGGGCTTTCTGTGGATTTGGTGTAGACTACATAGGAATTATAAACGGCCAAATGTATGAGATAAATTGCTACCTTCTTGTACCAAAATCGGGACCTCCTTATCGACAAATAGGGCTGAATCATTTGATCATTGAAATCCACCCCCCCCATGTAGAGATTATAATCTTGGACACATACTGGCTTTTCAATGGGACCTCTTCTTCTTTGAACCTCAATTGTAGTGTCGTCATGGATGGTGGACATCATGTGCACGTCCCTTTTATCCTTCCACCTCAAGGCCAGCACTTCATTGCATCTCAATGCTGCTCTTTCCCCCCTTCACAGCTTTTTGTTTGCAAGAGATTGTGGGAAGCCCTTCCTATTTTTTCTGGAGGTTCCGCAGGCTAGGGTTTTTGCAATGTATAGGTGTTTGAAAAGGGGCAGGCCAGTGTAGAAATTGTCGAGGTATATGTGATATCCTTTGTTCAGAAGTGGGTATGCCAAGTCCCATACAATCTTTCCAGTTGTGCCCATGTAGGCCGGGCACTCAGGGGGCTGGAGCTGGGAATCTTTTCCTTCATATTTGTATGCGGAACGCATACAAATATCCCGTGGCTCTCTCACATAGCTTGTATAATTTTACTACGTATCTGGCCCTTTTGCTAGGAATATATTGCTTTATTCCTAGCCGGCCTGAAAAGGATACCAGGGACTCATCGACACATATATATATTTATTGGGGACATAGAGTTCTGCAAATTGTTCGCAAAAGAAATTTATCAGTGAGCGAAGTTTATATAGTTTGTCGTAATTTGGATGATTGCGGGGAGGACACTGTGTGTTGTCGCCAAAATGCAGAAAGCGCATTATCATTTCGTATCGGGATCTGGCCATTACGGCAGAATAAATGGACATGTTGTGGATAGGGTTGGTGGACCAATAGGCATGTCCTTCATTTTTTTTTGTAAGCCCCATGTTTAGGGTGAGGCCCATAAACAATTTTAACTCCTCCAAATTTAGATCTCTCCACTCAAATAGACGGGCATAGGATGATTGGGGGTTGTTAGCAATATATTGCTGGGCATATAAATTTGTCTGGTCCACAATGAATTGCAGCAAAGTGTCGGGCAAAAACAGGTAAAAAAAATCAATCGCTGTGAAATTTTGGGTGTTGGCCTGCACACCTGGCTGTGCTGTGAATGGGGGAATAATTGGTGATCCTGAGTCGGATGGCAGCCATGTTGGATTGGCAAGACCATCTGGCATATATGTAGAGGCCCTGGCTCTTGGGGGACGTGACACTCCAGTAGTTGGGGGAATTGAATTTCCTGTGCTGGTACTCAGGTGTGAGGTGGCAGCACTGGTACTGGGTCTGGGCATTTGTTCCTGGGGCCTATCGCTGGCGGCAGTGCTGGTACTGGGCCTGGGAATTTGTTCTTGGGGCCTAATGCTGGTGGCAGCGCTGGTACTGGGCCTGAGAATGTAATCCTGGTTTCCAGAGTGCCGTGCCCTTTTAGGAGGGACCCATTCTTCCTCCGAATCATTTGCCGATTCACTATTCAGTTCAAATGCCGAATTTGATTCGGAATCAGAATTGGAATCTGATGAGAACTCCCCGTTGCTCTCATCAGTCATTGAGAGGATCTGGAACGCCTCCTCACTGGTGTATAATCTTTTGGACATGACGCTGATGGCTGTGTGACAGGTGACGGTCACTGATGGGCTGTGAGATGGGTGGCAGGTGACGTTCACTGATAGGTGATGACGGTGTGACAGGCGATGGTCACTGCTGGGTGACAGGCCACGGACGGTGATGGGTGATGGTCACTGACGGGTGACGGGTAATGGCTGACGTCACTGATGGGTGAAAGGTAATCGCTGATATCACTGATGGGTGACGGGTGATGGCTGACAGGTGAAGGCTGACGGTCACTGATGGGTGACGGGTGATGGCTAACAGGTGACGGCTGACGGTCACTGATGGGTGACGGGTAATGGCTGACAGGTGACGGCTGACGTCACTTATGGGTGACGGGTGATGGCTGACAGGTGCACCGCTGACGGTCACTGATGGCAGTCTTATGTGACAGGTGCACTTTATGGGGTGACTGTGGTGACTATTGGGTGACAGATGACAATTGGGGGGGGGCGATGGGACAAGTGTTGTGCTTGTGCAGTACAATACAGACACAGATCGGTAACTCACTGCTCCTAGCTCTTCTCTCCTCACACTGGAAACGGTGTGTGAGGAGAGAAGAGCTGGTAACAGCTAGTAAAAGCTCTGTGTTTACAATTAGTGATCGGCTGTGAATGGATCACAGCCGATCACGTGGTAAACAGCCGCCAGCCAATGGCTGTTTACCATCGTTGGTGACAGCAGTGTTCCCGGGAACACGCCGCCACCGACGTGCACGCGCTGCATGCTCCCGATCGCGCGCATGCGCTGTGCACAATGGGGCGGTACCAGCTGTCATCGGCCGTGACTTCATCACGGCCGATCACGTGGTAAACAGCCATGCCCAATGGCTGTTTACCCCCCTCGGTGCCGAGCAGTGTCTCCGGGACACGCCGCCACCGAGGGTACAGGGATGCGCGCGCACGATCGCGCGCATTCCCTGTTTAAAGGGCAGGGCGTCATATGATGCCCTCCCAGAACGAGAGCCATGCCGCCTCACCGTCATATGACAGGCGGCGGGCGGCAAGCGGCTAACCACTTGCTGACCGCCTCATCGCAGATTTACTGCTACAGGGTGGCTGCGCTGTGCAGGATTACAAATATGCACTTCCGGGTATCAGGCGTGAGTGTACACCACTGTCCACCGGCACCCACTAATCGTTTAGGACACTGACAGAATGACAGTCTGCCTATGTAAACAAGGCAGCTTGCCATTCTGTCAGTACAGAATACATGGGTCCTGTGTTTCTGTAAAGCAGAAACACAGATCCATGTCTTCCACTAGTAAAAGCACCTCCCCCACTACACTAAAACATTAGCTAGGCACACAGTTAACTCTTTGATCGCCCCTGATGTTAACCCCTTCCCTGCCAGTGTCATTAGTAGAGTGACAGTGCAAATTTTAGCAATGATTACTGTAATAATGTCACTGGTCCCCAAAAAAGTGTCAAAAGTGTCAGTTAGGTGTCCGATTTGTCTGCCGCAATATGTCAGTCCCGCTATAAAGTCGCTGATCGCTGCCATTGCTAGTAAAATAAATAAATAAAAATATCCCATAGTTTGTAGACGCTCTAACTTTTGCGCAGACCGATCAATATATGCTTATTGGGATTTTTTTTTTCCAAAAAAATATGTAGCAGGATACATATTGGCCTAAATTGATGATGAAATTAGATTTGTTTACATTTTTTTATTGGATATGTCCCATAGCTGTCACCTGCTCCGTTCCTCTGTTATCAGCCTGATAACTCCTGACAAGTTCTCCGTCACATATTATAAAAGCAGCCAGAGTTTTATGTTGGGGAGGATCAGGGCATGTCAGGGCTTGGTCAGCCCTTCCTTCTCTGAGCTGGCTGCTCAGCTGTCGGCTAATTGCCAGCTCTCTTCTCTCTCCACAGTTAACCAGCTGTTGTGGATCTGCTCGTCAGTCCCGCCTACTTAAAGACGTCCTGCTCACTTCATTCCTGCCTTTGCCTTGGTCACATCACAAGAAACCATCTCCTGTGTTCCTGTTTAAAGATTGGCTTTGCTGACATCCCTTCTGGCTCCTTATCCTGCTTGCTGTTCCTCTACTTGGATCCCTGACTTCAGGCCTGGCTGATTACCCAATCTGGTTACTGAACTCTGGCTTGGCTGACTACCTGATCCGGTTACTGGACTCTGGCTATGCTTTGACTACGCTTACTCTATTTACCTTTTTATTTTTATTAATAAACAAGTGTGATTTTACTGTACTTCTGTCTCGGTCTGGTTCATGGTTTCTGACAGTAGGCGAAGGCCATAAATTCAGAAGATACAGTCAATCCACTTGTTGGTAATATTTTTTCCAGATTGGATGAGCAAGATCATCGCATGGATCAGTTTGCCATGGCGTTACATACGCTCCTGAGTCGCACGGCTCACCTGGAATCCCCCACTGTGGCTGCTCCGGTACAACCTGAGTTGCAGGCTGTCCCTGCTGCTGTGCCAGCCTTGAGTATTAGCTCTATTAGAGGTATGTCTGGTTCCGCCCTGCTTCTCCAGTGATTTGGGGGTGATCCAGTTCAATGCAGAGGGTTTCTCAACCAAGTTGAGATATACTTTGAGATGCTGTCCCAGGCGTTTCCCACAGACAGAAGCAAAGTAGGGTTCAAGATATCTTTGCTTTCTGAGAGAGCCTCAGCTTGGGCTAACCCTCTATGGGAGTTGTCTTGAGTTACCCTGAGTTTGTGGCCTCCTTTAAAAGGGTATTAGACGTTCCATGGAGTTCCGTACTCTGGCAGCAGAGGTTGCTTGGAACAATGAGGCCCTCGTGGCTGCTTTTTCTCATGGTCTCTCGGATTCCATCAAGGATGAGATAGCAGCCAGAGATATACCCACTGTGTCTGGAGAACTTGATCTCGTTTGCCATCCTCATTGACTCCAGACTCAGAGAAAGACTTTCTTTTAAGGAGTGCTTGTGGAAGCCTCCTGTACGTTTGCCTCCGAGCTTTGCAGTCCCACCCGTGCCTCCCTCACCTCCCATGCCTCCTGGTACTGAGTCGGTCAGTGAAGATGAACCCATGCACTTGGGCTTCATGCGTCTCTCTGAGGATGTGAGAGTCATTAGGAGGAGGGAGAGATTGTGCATTTATTGTGGCCAGGCAGGTCACTTTTTGAAGTGTTGTCCTACCCATCCTGGGAACACCCAAACCTTGAGGTCCTGCCATGGACAGACCTTAGGTGGTCCTGTCATGGACAGACCTTAGGTGGTGTTGTGTCGTCTCCAGTTATCCAGAAGTAAAAGCCCCTGGTTTCGGTCACCCTATCTCTATCGAGATACAGGCGCCAATCGACTCTGGGGCTGCAGGCCTGTTCATTGATGCTGCCTTTGTATCAAAGCACTCGATTCCACTGCAGCTACGTGACACTCCACTTGCCATTGAGGCTCTTGACGGGAGACCTCTACAGCCTGCCCATGTGACTCATGAGACGGTTCCGTTGTCCATGGCCGTAGGGGCTCTTCACCATGAGATAATCCAATTCCAAGTGATTTCCTCTCCTAAGTTTCCACTGGTTATTGGTTATCCTTGGTTACAGAGGCACAATCCCTCTTTTGATTGGCTCCTTGCTGAGGTTCTCTCCTGGTCACCACAATGCAGTGAAACATGCTTCTGGAAGGTAGCCAAGGTCCTGTGTACCTCTTCACTCTCCTCCCTGCCAGAGGAGAACCGTTATTTTAGCGATGTCTTTGACAAAGGTCAAGACGGTAGTTTGCCTCCACACCGGCCGTATGATTGCGCAATTGACCTTCAACCTGGTGCCACTCCCGCTCGTGGTCAGGTTTACCCTTTGTCAGTCTTGGAGGATAAAGCCATGGAGGAGTATGTTGCAGATGCACTTTCTTGAAGTTTCATCCGCAATTCCTCGTCTCCTGCTGGTGCTGGTTTCTTATTTGTGAATAAGAAGAGCGGTGAACTGAGACCTTGCATTGATTATAGGGGTATCAATCGTTTCACGATTTAAGAATGCCTACCCGATCCCATTGATTACAGAGTTATTTGACGGCCTCAAGGGAGCAACGGTTTTCACTAAGCTTGATCTGAGAGGGGCTTACAATCTTGTGAGGATTAAGGAGAGCGACGAGTGGAAAACTGCGTTTAATACCAGGACAGGTCATTATGAGTACTTCGTAATGCCTTTTGGCCTTTGTAACGCCCGGCAGTTTTCCAGGAATTTATTAACGATGTCCTCAGAGATTTGTTGCAGTTATGTGTAGTGGTTTATCTCGATGATATCCTCATATTTTCCAAGTCCCTGGAGATCCACCACACAGATGTCTGTCGTGTGCTTCAGAAATTAAGAGAGAACAATCTCTACTGTAAACTGGAAAAGTGTGAGTTCCATCGGGAACAGGTTAAATTCCATGTCTTTTCCACTGCTGGTTTTTCGATGGACCCAGAGAAACTTTTGGCAGTCCTACAGTGGCCTTGACCCGTGGGGTTACGTCCTCTGCAGCGTTTCTTGGGTTTGACCAACTATTATCGTAAGTTTATTTGTAACTTCTCGTCTCTGGTCAAGCCCCTGACTGATATGACCAGAAAGAACGGCAACCCACAGAGTTGGTCTCCGGAGTCCATTAAGGCCTTTTAAAGTCTCAAGGCTGCCTTTGTTTCTGCTCCTGTGTTGGCACATCCTGATCCTACGTTACCTTTTATCTTTGAAGTTGATGCTTCTGAGACTGGTGTTGGCACCCTTCTGTCTCAATGTCCTACCTCTGAAAGTGCTATGCATCCTTGTGGCTACTTTTCCAAGAAATTGTCACCTGCGGAGTGCAATTACGAGATTGGTAAAAGAGAGCTGTTGGCGATCATTTTAGCCCTGAAAGAATGGAGACATCTCCTCGAAGGTACCACTGTGCCGGTTCTCATTCTTACTGACCATAAGAATCTCACATTCTTGTCTGAGGCTAAATGCCTCTCTCCCAGAAGGGCGCAATGGGCTCTTTTCTTGTCAAGTTTCAATTACATTGTCTCATTCTTAACCAGTACTAAGAATGTAAGGGCTGACGCCTTGTCACGACAATTTTCCTTTATTTCCAAGTTGGAGTCGGTTCAGGTTCCTAAGATTCCTCCTGATCGTATTCTGGCTACGGTTCGCACCAGTCTTACTTCTCCTTTAGGTGACAAAATTCTTGCTGCTCAGGTCGATGCTCCTCCTGAGAAACCTTGTGACCACTGCTTTGTCCCAGAGTGTCTCCGTACTGCCGTGCTCCAGACTTACCATTCTCCCAAGGCATCTGGCCACTCTGGGAAGAATCAACCCGTTTGGGCCATTTCCCAACAATTCTGGTGGCCTAGTCTATGTGCTGATTTAACTGCCTTCATAGCTGCCTGTTCCGTGTGTGCTCAGAGTAAGACTCCACAACACCTTTCAGTGGGCCTCCTACAACCCATACTCAATGGAGAGAGGCCCTGCACCCACCTGTCTATGGATTTCATTGTGGAGTTGCCCAACTCCCAAGGCAACACGGTTATCCTTATGGTGGTTGACCGGTTCACAAAGATGTGTCATTGTATTCCACTTAAAAAGTTGTCCACTTCTAAGGAACTGGCTTCCATTTTTGTTCGGGAGATCTTTCACTTACATGGGCTACCCAAGGTGATTGTCACGGACAGGGGTAGTCAGTTTGTGTCCCGGTTCTGGCGAGCCTTTTGTGCACAGCTGGGAATTCAGCTTGCTTTCTCCTCTGCATATCACCCACAGTCTAATGGGGCCGAAAGAATGAGCCAATCAGTCCTTGGAGCAATTCTTACGTTGCTATATTTCTGACCATCACAACAACTGGTCAGACCTATTACCACGGGCAGAGTTTGCTCACAACAGTGCCTTGAATTCTGCTTCCCGATTGTCTCCGTTTATGGCGAATTATGGTTTCCAACCTACCATGTTGCCTGACTCGTTTGTTCCGCAGAGTATTCCTGCGCTAGAGGAGCATCTCCGTGGTCTTCGTTCCACTTGGGCACAAGTCCAGGAGGCTTTGCGTCATGCTAATGATAGGTACAGACTCCATGCTGACTGCAGACGCCTGCCTGGCCTTACTACCAGGTTGGGGACAGGGTCTGGCTGTCATCTCACAACCTCCGACTTCATGTTCCCTCACTGAAGTTCACACCTTGGTTTATTGGGCCTTTCTGTATACTTCGCAGGATTAACCCAGTGGCTTACACGTTGGACCTTCCTCCTAGTATGTGCATCTCAAATGTGTTTCATGTCTCCTTATTGAAACCGTTGGTCTGCAACCGTTTTACCACCTTGGTGCCACGTCCTCACCCTATACAGTTTGAGAACCATGAAGAGTATAAGTACAATCCATTGTTGACTCCCATAGGTTCCGTGGACGCATACAGTACCTGGTGCATTGGAAGGGGTACAGTCCGGAGGAACGCTCCTGGGTCTCATCCTCGGACGTACATGCCCCTGCCCTCCTCCGTGATTTCCATAGACGTTTTCCCCTCAAGCCCGGTGGTCCTCCGAGGGGAAGGGGTCATTGAGGAGGGGGTACTGTCAGGGCTGGCTCAGCCCTTCCTTCTCTGAGCTGGCCGCTCAGCTGTCGGCTAATTGCCAGCTCTCTTCTCTCTCCACAGTTAACCAGCTGTTGTGGATCTGCTCATCAGTCCTGCCTTCACCTTGGTCACATCGCAAGAAACCATCTCCTGTGTTCCTGTTTAAAGACTGGCTTTGCTGACATCCCTTCTGGCTCTTTATCCTGCTTGCTGTTCCTCTACTTGGATCCCTGACTTCTGGCCCGGCTGATTACCCGATTTGGTTACTGAACTCTGGCTTGGCTGACTACCCGATCCGGTTACTGGACTCTGGCTATGCTTTGACTACACTTTCTCTATTTACCTTTTTATTTTTATTAATAAACAAGTGTGATTTTTACTCTACTTCTGTCTCGGTCTGGTTCATGGTTTCTGACAGGGCCGTCTTTTCGCATGGGCATGCTGGGCAGTTGCCCAGGGGTGCCACTTGCCTGGGGGGCCCCACCAGCCAAGCATCATTCTGCCGCATTGTGCCAGTGCTGTGCAATGGCGTCACCAGCGTGGGGCCTGATGGGGCCATGACCCCCCAATTTTACTCTGTGCCCCCCATATGCCCCCCAAATTAAGTGCTGTACTGTTTTTGTATAAAAGAAACAATGGCTGCCAGGCCGGCATCGCGCCACGGCTGTCCGAGTGTCCGCCTGCTGATCACTGAATGACTCATTATTGAGTGGCAATCTGTCAGGTGACGTCGCATGATGGCTGCCGGCCGCCGCTGTTGTTTATGGGAGTTGTAATCCGCAGCTGCGTGCTCAAGCTCCCTGCTCCTGGGGGGGTGGAGTCAGTCTGAGGAGAGCAGTGCAGCCAGCCTACCACATGCTACAACTCCCATCGCCGTGGGCGGAATCCAGGCTATTTTGACTGCCCCAGTGCCTTTGCTTGGCTGGACACTGTGTAAAAACACCACGTGATGTGGCTGGCCTGGGCATGCCACTGCTGGCTGGTGGTACAGTAACAGTACTGTGGAGTAGATGTGACCCCCGGCCAGGAGCAACATCATCACCCATCCCCCAGGACTGAAGGAAGCTGTGGAGAAGGAGGAAGAGAGGACCTGTCCTGCTGCTGCTGAGCACTGAGTCTGCCGAGCAAGCTGAGGTGAGAGACCCTGACACCCCCACAGGATCAATCATCCCATCGATCTGCCACCATACACCTCATTTACCTTGCCCATGGTCTGTGAATCCTGCTGGGAGCTGCCCACGGCCTACACGCCCGCAGGACCCACATGCCATGGTCGGCTCCCAGCAGGACCCACAGACCATGGCCAGAAGAACCCATAGGCTATTGTCTGCTCCCAGCAAGACCCACATGTCAGTGGCCAGCTCTCAGCAGGACCCACAGATCCACAGCCAGCTCCCAGCAGGACCCACAGGTCCACAGCCAGCTCCCAGCAGGACCCACAGGTCAGTGGCCAGCAGGACCCACAGGTCCACAGCTTGTGGGTCCTGCTGGGATCTGGCCACTGACCTGTGGGTCCTGCTGGCCACTGACCTGTGTGCCCTGCTGGCCACTAGGGTAGGGTGACCAGAAGTCCCCAGCACCACCAGATTACAGATGTCTCCCGCTTACACATAATTAGTGCTTTTGTACTGTCCCATTTCAATCTGTAATTTCTTATTTTTCAATTTCTTGCTTTTCAAGCTTGTGTTATATTGTCCAAACATTGTGTTAATGTTTAAACACTGATTTTGTTGGAAGTACCAATAAATATAGCCTTATTGATAATTTGCATTTTTATTCTCATGCGTGATTGTGTAGACAGGGCCCCAGTGCACTGTATTGCCTATTATGGGGGGGGGGGGCTATAATGCTCTTAAGATGGCACTGGGGAGGATACTATAAATAGATTAGCAGAGCCCTGAACTATTCAACGCATAGAGCTGAAAGTCTCTACCTTTGGAAAGAGGGGGTGTGTGCCTTTTCACCAATCAGCTGTCTTGGCTGGATGCCCAGGCTTCACAGCAGTGCTAACCAGGAAGAGAAAATCTAACACGATGTGCACTTTCTAAACAATATAAAGCTGAAGACAGCAGATATACATGCAAAACTTATGTAGGGAGATTTGTTTCATCCCTGTGTATCATCTGAGGCTGTTCACTTCACTGGGTATATGTGAGGGTTTACCATCCACTTTAAAGTATATCTAAAGCCAAACCGTCTACTTTTGGATGAAGTGGTGAGGGATAAGAACACCTCTTAGGTTTTTATTGCTCTCTGTGTTCCTGTAGGAAGAATAACCTTCTCTATTTGCTCTGATGACCAATGTCACTGAGAGTTAAAGTGAAAAAAATGAATAAAGTTAGAGTTGCCACCAGAACAGGAATAGAGAGGAACACTAGTTCTGGTGACACCTGTCTAAGAGGGGATTTCTTTCACTTTGGAGGGGTTTATCTTATGTCCTATTGCTCATATGGACAGAAAGTAAAGGGGAATTTTCCCAATGGGACACAGAGGGCAAGAAAAGACTGTTAACTGTTCCTCATTCTACACAAATTAATATAAAAGATTTGGCTATAGTTATAGGTTAAGCCCTTCTTGGCAATCATCTCATTTGCAGCATACTAAAAACAATGTGATACCAATGAGATAACTGCCAACAAGAAGTTAAATCTCTTTGTAGCAAAGAGGTTCCACCTCCTGTGTAACCCTAGCTTATTACCATGGATATACATTTGACAATTCTCACTCACCCACTATGATAAAGTTTTAACATAACTCAGAAAGTTTGTAGCCAAAAAAAACGTAGAATGTTTCTGAGAAATTAGGTTTGGGTGCACCCAATGTCACACATTGATGATATAGACATTTCTGACTAAAGAGTCTGAAATCTTAAGATGGTTAGTTTAAAGGCAGGAAAAATCTCATGCCATAAGTTCAGTTGTGTTCAGCATTATCAGCATTACTTTTAGAGGAAGGCTGCCATCTGATCTTTACCTAACATTTTACAAAGATGTGTCATTCAGCAAAATCAAAAAGACTGCTAACGCACACATTTAAGTGGAGAGTGCTGGAGCAGTATTTGGACCATGGCAAGCTGTGTCTCAATGTAAACAACTAGAACTGAAGACCTTATACTTGCTGCATAGGAGAAGTAAGACAGGGAAATGCAACCAATGCATAAATATATGAATGCAAAGAATGTGGAACAAAGAACACACCAACACATAGCAACAAGCTATAACAAAGGAGGGAAAAATCTTATTTGAAGTTGTTGCAGGACCAGCATTATTATGGTTAAAATCCAAAGAGAGTTAACTCTTTATTAGTTTTTTTGAAGACAACATAAGATTGTGCAGCCAGCAGATAGATAAAATCTGGTATGAAGATTAAGCTACTGCAAAGGAAGATATTAGAACAGTAATTAATGCAACATCAAATGCAACTGTTAATTCACTGCCTACTCATGTGAGAATAGACTATGCTATCACTTTGTCATGGTAATAAGCTAATTCCTAAGCCATGTACAAAATTGTAAGCATAGATAAAAGGCTAGAAAGTGAATCTAATGCTTTTAATCACACATGATTATGCACCACCTGCCCTATGAATTTCTGGAAGTTTTAACAAAATAGGTAATTGGCCAAAATATCAGACATGGAGTAACTGTTACTTGCATGTAACGGGGGTTTGACTAGTGGTCTGTCACGTCCCGTATGCTTCCCACTCATTGGGCACTAAGCAAGGGTCACATAAGAGGTTCCCTTTTGGGGTGGGTTCTTGGACTATGCCAGGCATGGAGCAGGGTCACTAACCCTTGTGCGGGACAATGCTTCACCCGAGGGCATGCTCACCTGTTATCTGGGGACCAGCAGGAGCCGTGTTAATAAGAATGGTCAAACATTAAGGCGGTCTCCTAACTCCATGATGAGTCATGTATGGGCAGTACCCAGGATGTGGCATCTCCCTCCTCTATCGCAAGCCATCCCGGCTGCGAACATCGTATCCAAAAGTACAAAAGTTAGAGTGCAAACAGGGAACAGACATGCATATGGCTAACAGAGCACAAAATGAAAACAGTAGTTCTTATATAGAAGTCAGGATCAGGCAAATGGATAGGTCGTCCGGTGGTGGGGTACCTGCCAAGGATATGTTGGACAGTATGACACAGATGACCGAGCCTGATGACCTCTATTCTGTCCATGTAAATGTGCCAGCCGATGCTAAATTCCTTATACAAGAGATGAGACTCTGCTTTACTATGTTCATTTTGCTGCCTGAAACTTCTGACATGCTCAGGAACTTAGAGCCTCTCCCAAATAGCGTGGCTATAGATTTTGGACCACTCTTCCTCTAGTTGGAGGAACAGAGTCTCCGGAGCATAAAGAAAGATGCATTAGTGTTTCCCACACACATGGGCATCAAAGTAGCGTTGCAAACGGGCCAATCTGGTGATCCTGGCCCAAAAGTGAACATTGCTTTGGGGCAGGAAAGCATCTGCTGGGTGGCTGTACTTGTGGCCAGTCCTTTCAACCAGTGCTGTCTTAAGTTGAGGAGGTGCCCTGGGAATGGCTAAATAGGGCACGCTGGGTTATGGTGATGGTGGAGACTCCTCATTGCTGTTGAACACCAGCACATCCCATAAGATCCCCTTGGATGACTCTGAGGAGTCTAGGCGTAGAACAAATGAAGCCTGCTCATCAGTAATGGACGTTACCGTCTGTTTAGTAGTATCCAGGAGTGGTGGATGCATAAGAGCTTAGCTCCATGTTAGGCGCCAGTTGATTCCAAATCATGTAGAGATAATCTAGAAATGTTTTGCATGTATGGAAGTAGGGATTCTACACTGAACACCAATATAAGAGGGGATTTACAGTGACCACTAATGTAATGGGGGGATTTACTCCAGTTTTGCCACAAAATATATTGATGATCTTCAGGGGTGCAGCGACTTTAAGGAAACATTTGGCCCCAAATGTATTGAATCCACCTATCAGACCTTCTTTTTCGGTAATATGGATGGTTATAATCTCTGTAGAAGATGTGGGGTTTGCCAGATAAATTATTTTAAGGGAAGGAAGTTGACTTACTTCACATCCACACAAACTGGCAAATCCTAAGATATGTGCTTGTTTATCTCTTGTATCCCAACCCATGTGGTTTATTTGTTGCAGTGTACTTGCGGTTTGCAATATGGGGGCATACCACACAGGCACTGCAGATTTGTTTAATTGAGCATATTGCCAATATTAGGAAGGGCTAGAAAAGCCAGAGTGTCTCAAAGCATTACGCCTTGCGACATAACAAAAATCCAGCAGGCACCATGTTTGTTTCCATTGAGCATTATATCCCAAATTGGAGGAGAAGTAATGCTAGGAGGAATATTTCTAGATCTGAAACCAAGTGTATATACTAATTAAAAACCTATGCTCCTCTTGGTTTAAATATTGAGTAGGACATTAATTTTTTTTGCTAAACAATAGCTAGTTTTGAACATTTTCCCTTTTTGATAACAGTTGTTCCTTCTATCCTTCTAGATTTTTGCTAATGCCTAATTAGTCTGACTGTTTATGACATATTAGAGGGTTTTTCAATTTGATCTTATTCGCAATTTAATTTCATTTTTATTTGTCCTAATGGCTTATTTTTATTGATATTATGTTGCAAATTATGTTGTTCTGACCAAGGATGATTGATTCCAATTTTTGTCAATATTTTTAATAAAGCAAGGTTTTATATCTACTTCAGCCCCGGACCATTTGGCAGCTAAATGACCGGAGGACTTTTTACAATTTGGCACTGCGCTGCTTTAACTGGTAATTGCACGGTCATGCAATGTTGTATCCAAACAAAATTTGCTTCCTTTTTTTCCCACAAATAGAGCTTTCTTTTGATGGTATTTGATTGCCTCTGTGATTTTTATTTTTTGCGATATAAATGTAAAAATAACGAAATTTTGAAAAAAAATGATATTTTCTTCTTTTTGTTATAAGAAAAATCCAATAAACTCAATTTTAGTCATACATTTAGGCCAAAATGTATTCAGCCACATGTCTTTGTTAAAAAAATGTCAATAAGCGTATATTAATGACCCCATTTTGGAAAGCAGACACCCTAAGGAAATTGCTAAGAGGCATGTTGAGCCCATTGAATATTTAATTTGTTTGTCCCAAGTGATTGAATAATGACAAAAAAAAATAAAAAAAAAATTTACAAAAAGTTGCCACTAAAATATATTGCTCACACATGCCATGGGCATATGTGGAATTACACCCCAAAATACATTCTGCTGCTTCTCCTGAGTACGGGGATACCACATGTGTGGGACTTTTTGGGAGCCTATCTGCGTACAGGGCCCCGAAAACTAAGCACCGCCTTCAGGATTTGTAAGGGCATAAATTTTTGATTTCACTCCTCACTACCTATCACAGTTTTGAAGGCCATAAATTGCCAAGATGGCCCAAAATCCAGCCAAATGACCACATTTTGGAAAGTAGACACCCCAAGCTATTTGCTGAAAGGCATGTTGAGTCCATGGAATATTTTATATTTTGCCACAAGTTGCGGGAAAATGACAAACTTTTTTTTTTTTTGCACAAAGTTGTCACTAAATGATATATTGCTCACACATGCCATGGGCATATGTGGAATTACACCCCAAAATACATTCTGCTGCTTCTCCTGAGTATGGGGATACCACATGTGTGGGACTTTTTGGGAACCTAGCCGCGTACAGGGCCCCGAAAACCAAGCACCGCCTTCAGTGTTTTTAAGGGTGTCAATTTTTGATTTCACTCCTCACTACCTATCACAGTTTTGAAGGCCATAAAATGCCAAGATGGCACCCCCCCCCCATATTACCCTATTTTGAAAAGTAGACACTCCAAGCTATTTGCTGAGAGGCATGTTGAGTCCATGGAATATTTTATATTTTGCCACAAGTTGCAGGAAAAGTACAACTTTTTTTTTGCACAAAGTTGTCACTAAATGATATATTGCTCAAACATGACATGGGCATATGTGGAATTACACCCCAAAATACATTCTGCTGCTTCTCCTGAGTACGGGGATACCACATGTGTGGGACTTTTTGGGAGCCTAGCCACATACGGGGCCCCGAAAACCAAGCACCACCTTCAGGATTTCTAAGGGGGTATATTTTTGATTTCACTCCTCACTACCTATCACAGTTTTGAAGGCCATAAAATGTCAAGATGGCACAAAACTCTCCCAAATGACCTCTGAGCTCTCATTTGTTTTTGAAAATAAAGAAAGAAAAGAAAAATGTATTTTTTTTTTCTTTTTTCAATTTTCAAAACTTTGTGACAAAAAGCGAGGTCTGCAAAATACTCACCATACCTCTCAGCAAATAGCTTGGGATGTCTACTTTCCAAAATGGGGTCATTTGGGGGGGGGGGGTTGTGCCATCTGGGTATTTCATGGCCTCCGAAACTGTGATAGGCAGTGAGGAGTGAAATCAAAAATTTACACCCTTAGAAAGCCTGAAGGCGGTGCTTGATTTTCGGGGTCCCGTACGCGGCTAGGCTCCCAAAAAGTCTCACACATGTGGTATCCCCGTACTCAGGAGAAGCAACAGAATGTATTTTGGGGCGTAATTTCACATATGCACATGGCATGTTTGAGCAATATAGCATTTATTTAGTGATAACTTTGTGGAAAAAAAAATTGTCTTTTTACGGCAACTTGTGTGAAAATATAAAATATTCCATGGACTCGACATGCCTCTCAGCAAATAGCTCGGGGTGTCTACTTTCCAAAATGGGGTTATTTGGGGGGGGGGGGGGGGGTTGAACTTTCCTGGCATTTTATGCACAACATTTAAAAGCTTATGTCACACATCACCCACTCTTCTAACCACTTGAAGACAAAGCCCTGTCTGACACTTTTTGTTTACATGAAAAAATATTTTTTTTTTACAAGAAAATTACTTTGACTTTATTTTTTAGAAAAACACACTTTTTAATTTTAATGCACTAAAACACACTATATTGCCCAAATGTTTGATGAAATGAAAAAGATGATCTTAGGCCGAGTACATGCGGTGACAAACTACATACATTTTTAAAAGCCTTTAAAATCCTTTACAGGTTACCACTTTAGATTTATAGAGGAGGTCTACTGCTAAAATTACTGCCCTCGATCTGACGAGCAGTCCCACTGTCAGAAGTGTACGAGCTCGCTGTTCGTCGGTTACTTGCGCACTCTGCTATTCATTGTGTGAGTACAAATTTTTACTGTTAATAAAGCTACTTGGTTTTACAAACTACTACACTATATGGCATCCCTTTCCTATTTTGGCCACCCTGCCCCCTGAGGATCTAAAGTATACAGAGATCCAGTCCGGGACCCAGGACCAACCCCCATAGGAGCGGCTGTGAGCGGTGTTGATTTATGCTGTAACCAGTGCTGTGTTTTGGCCTAGGCCAACAAGGCCCAGGCCTAGGGCGGCACTTTGTGGGGGGGCGGCAAAAAGCCGCCCCCCCCCCAAAACGGCACCCGCTCTCCTCCCGCACAGCAGGGCACATCAGTACAGCTTGGGAGTGCAGTGGCCTCGCGGCTGCAGATGGGGCCAGGAAGCAGTTAAATCAGGAGCTGTCAAGCCGCCCCTGTAAAGCTGTGATTCTCTCTCTCTCTGCTGTGGCCAATCATGGGGAGGGAAACAGCAGGGAGGAAGCTGGGCGGCGGCATGACAAAACCAATTAGAGCCGCTCTCTCTCTTTCTTCTCTCTTCTCCGTTCAGCTGACAGAAAGGGGAGGGGGGCGAGCGGGGGAGTTCTCTGGTAAATGGAGCAGCAGATCTGTGACAGGGAGAGGGGAGATGCGGGCTGTCTGTGTATCTCCCCCGCTCGCCCCCCTCCTCTTTCTGTCAGCCGAAGAGAGAAGAGAGAGAGAGCGGCTCTAATTGGTTTCCCTGTGCCGCTGCCCAGCTTCCTGACTACTGTTTCTCACCCCATAATTGGCACAGCAGAGGGCCAATCAGAAGACTCTGGGGGCATCATGGGAAGAGTAATCCCTGAAGAATGGCAGCCCTGTGTGTGTCCACAGACATCATGCCACAGCCCCCAGCATGCATGCACTCTGCTGGGGGGGGTTACAGGAGGAGAAAAAGAGAGTACTGTGCTGGGGGAAGCCAGATAGGGAGCCACGCTGTACCCGCACCACCAGAGCCACGCTGTACCCGCACCACCAGAGCCACACTGTACCCGCACCACCAGAGAGCCACGCTGTACCCACACCACCAGAGAGCCACACTGTACCCGCACCACCAGAGCCACGCTGTACCCGCACCACCAGAGAGCCACGCTGTACCCACACCACCAGAGAGCCACACTGTACCCGCACCACCAGAGCCACGCTGTACCCGCACCACCAGAGAGCCACGCTGTACCCGCACCACCAGAGAGCCACGCTGTACCTGCACCACCAGAGAGCCACGCTGTACCCGCACCACCAGAGAGCCACGCTGTACCCGCACCACCAGAGAGCCACGCTGTACCCGCACCACCAGAGAGCCACACTGTACCCGCACCACCAGAGCCACGCTGTACCCGCACCACCAGAGAGCCACGCTGTACCCGCACCACCAGAGAGCCACACTGTACCCGCACCACCAGAGAGCCACGCTGTACCCGCACCACCAGAGAGCCACGCTGTACCCGCACCACCAGAGAGCCACACTGTACCCGCACCACCAGAGCCACGCTGTACCCGCACCACCAGAGAGCCACGCTGTACCCGCACCACCAGAGAGCCACGCTGTACCCGCACCACCAGAGCCATGCTGTACCCGCACCACCAGAGCCACGCTGTACCCTCACCACCAGAGAGCCACGCTGTACCCGCACCACCAGAGAGCCACGCTGTACCCGCACCACCAGAGAGCCACGCTGTACCCGCACCACCAGAGCCACGCTGTACCCGCACCACCAGAGCCACGCTGTACCCGCACCACCAGAGCCACGCTGTACCCGCACCACCAGAGAGCCATGCTGTACCCACACCACCAGAGAGCCACACTGTACCCGCACCACCAGAGCCACGCTGTACCCGCACCACCAGAGAGCCACGCTGTACCCACACCACCAGAGAGCCACACTGTACCCGCACCACCAGAGCCACGCTGTACCCGCACCACCAGAGAGCCACGCTGTACCCGCACCACCAGAGAGCCACACTGTACCCGCACCACCAGAGAGCCACGCTGTACCCGCACCACCAGAGAGCCACGCTGTACCCGCACCACCAGAGAGCCACGCTGTACCCGCACCACCAGAAAGCCACACTGTACCCGCACCACCAGAGCCACGCTGTGGCGTCCCTCTGTCCTCCCATGAAGATGACAGGGCGGATCTTAAAAAGGAAGGGGTGTGGCCTTGACAGGAAGGGGTGGGTCATAGTATAATGAGGTAAGGGGCCATTACTCACTAGTGTGGGATCGCTGCATGAAGAGGATTGAATATCCCTCTCTGATCTATACACTCCGCATCCCCCACTTATTCAAGTGATTGGTCTATGAAGGAAATTTTGCTGTTTTGCACTATTGCACTGTTTGGCACCTTAGGACTGATGAGTCATGGAAGATTGCGTTGTTGCACAAGCCACGTTTTTGGACTGTTTATATGTTTTTATGCCGTATTTGAGCACTGATTACTTGCACTGGACACTTTAAATTCATTTAATACGCCTGGAGATCTCTCCGGACGTACAGTGTAACATTGTATTTTTTTGTTTTTTACTCTCACTGTTTTGTAAATTGGGTGTATTAATTTTCTTCTTTTCTGTCACCCATATCTCATGCATCACTTGATGAGTTTCACTGCATGCTTTTTAACGTTTACGCTGATTTAATTGCTTTTTTATATAAGTTTGGATATTTATATGTACTCTTCTCTGAGATTAGTTTTATTTTCTACCAGCTGTGATTTCACATTATTATTCCACTCACTAAGAGTACACTTCACGCCCATACTTTGGGCTAGCCGTTTATACATTTAGATGTTCAGCACTACAGTACGCTTTGCACTAATTTATTTACTGACTTGGATTAGCGCAGCACTACACCCACCTGCTAGTTTACTATACCAATAGGGGCCAGTCAGGACCCTATCCGGTGCAAGCAGCTTTTCCCCTTGCTATTTTATTTCCTACATGGTAGCGTGGGAATAAAATACTCTATATTGGCTATTGCTGTCAAAATAAATAAATCCGCACTGCAGCTGAATGGCGTACCTGCTAAGTAAATGATGGTTAACAGTAAAACAAACATTATAGTATAACATACCATACCTGCAAAGCAAATACAATAAAACATAGTAAAAATAAAACCGAGAACGATAGATATAGAACAATAGTGAGCGAACAGTAGAGTGGAAAGTAGAGAGTGAACATAAGAGAGAGAACAATAGAGAGAGAAGAAAAATACAACCACAACTATTTTTTTTTTTGTGTTTTTGTGTGTGTTTTTTTCTCACTTTTTTCACTTTTATAAAAACTGTAAAAAAAACTAGAAACTGAACTTTGGAGATTGGGGTCTCTCAAAATGTGATAGCCATCACATCTTTCGAGACCCCGAGACCCTGTGTACATGTGCCTATGACTGTGTGGTGCCATACCCTATGCTAATACTCAACTAGTGTGTGATAGCATTTGAAACAGTCACCAATGCAAAGACCAGGTTGGTCAGGACAGGAGGGACAAAAAAAGTGGGTGTCAGGCCTAAATCCGCACTTTCTACAGACACAACATCTTCTTTAAGGGTTTCTTTAGGTAGGGGTACCAGAGAGGACATGCGGAAAATGCCTCTCATGCATCAGGCTTACTGTATTTGCGTTGGGAAGTTGGGCCAGAGCACCGTCTGGAAACAGAAGGGCTCTGATGATCTCTTTCTGGAATTTAAGGAAGGATCCAGTTTGTCCTGAAGCTCTGTATAGCACATGAGCGTTCAGCAAAGCCAATTGAAATAAGTATACAGACACTTTTTTACACCAGTGTCTGGCCTTACGGGCAATTAGGTACGGCGCCAACAACTGGTCATTGAGGTCCACCCCTCCCATATTGAGGTTATATTCATGGACACAGAGGGGTTTCTCCACAACACCAGTCGCCGTAGTAATTTTGACAGACGTGTCTGCGTGACGGGAGGAAAGAACTAAAACATTCTTGTTATCCCACTTCACAGCGAGCAAATTATTACATCTCAAGCAGGCTCTCTCCCCCAGCCTAAGACAGGAATCTATAAGCCGCTGGGGTAAGCCCCAGTGATTAGATCGCACGGTGCCACATGCGCCAATTTGATGATCAAACAAGTGACTAAAAAGTGGCACACTTGTGTAATAATTGTCCACATACAAGTGGAACCCCTTTCCGAATAAGGGTTACACCAAGTCCCACACAATCTTACCAGCGCTCCCTATGTAGTCAGGGCAGTTCTCCAGCTCTACGTAACTATCTCTTCCCTCGTAAACCATAAAACTATATGTATAGCCTGTGATCCTGTCAGAGCTTATACATCTTGACCCCATATCTGGCACGCTTGCTGGGAAGATACTGTTTGAATGACAAGTAGCCAGAAAACGTAATCAGGGACTCATCATCTTGATGGTAAACTTGATGGTAAACAAGGCCGCAAAACGTTGGTTGAAGTGGTTTACAAGGGGCTGAATTTTGTAGAGCCAATCAAATTCAGGGTCACCCGAGGATGACAGAGTTCATTGTCACTGAAGTGCATGAACCGCAAGATCTGCTCGTATTGTGTCCTGGTCATGGAGGCAGAGAACATGGGCATATGGTGATTGGTGAATTGGGTCAGTGGACCAATATGACCTCAACTCACTCTTTTTTTAGTTATGCCCATGAGGAGGGATAGGCCCAGGAAGGTCTTAAATTCGGAGACCATAATTGGTCTCCAATTTCTGGCAAGGGTCAGTTGGGGATTAGCGGCAATGAATTGACCAGCATATAAATTGCTTTGGTCCACAATAGATCTATAGAGATCTTCGGTGAAAAACAGCAAATAAAAATCAAGTGACGTAAAATCAACTGTTTCCACCTGAATTCCGGGTTGGCCAGTGAATGGGGGTTCTGCAGAAGTGGTGGGTTCCCAATTAGGATTGGTGAATGCAGCAGGAAGGGTACTATGGGTTCGACGGGCCTGTGTTTGTCTTCTTCTTTGTGGCAGCGGGACATTACTTGTGCTTGCCACCTCGCCAGCTTGAACTGCACTTATGGGACTCGCCACGTCACCAAGTGTTACTGCAGTGCTGGATGTATGACCAGGATGTACTAGGCCGCTTGTGCTTGCCAGTTCACCAGAAGGAATAACGGTGCTAGTGCTGGCTCTCTACTCCATACGAGGGACCTGCGGTTCTTGCACCTCAACGACAGCAGAAGAACAGGGTCTGGTACGCCTGACCTTGGCAGGGACCACAACTCCGTCATCAGAGCTATCTGTCAGGGTGCCGCTGCTGTCGTATTTTGAGCCTGAATCTGACAGATGAGTGACTTCCTCTTCACTGTCTGCCATGCTCAGAAACGTGTAGGCCTCTTCAATACTGTACCTTCGATTTGACATTTTGGTCTCTAAATTTACTGGTACAGTAGTGAGACTCACAGGTAAAAAAGCTCCTGACTGTTAGCCACTGATTCAAACGCTAACAAAAAAACTGTTAGCGTTCGCAGGGATCAGGCCTGACTCTGCAAACGCTGCAGTTATGTGTGTTGTGTTTTGTAAGTGACGGTGATCGATCAAAACTGCACTTGAGCTGGGCGGAGGGGCTAAACGCAGGTGCTAGCAGGTATCTGGGCTGATCCCGCTAACACTGCGTTTTTGGGAACCCTAAGCTGCTGGGGATGCTAATATAGTTCTGATTAGATCAGATATCGATCCATTCAGACACTATACTACTGAGGGAGGCGTATGGTGCATGCATGGGTGTTAGCAGGACTGGCACTGATCTGACACTGCCTGGGAGAACGCAGACCCTATCTGATGCTAAAACCTAACTTTGATCACTGCCGGGTGATCAGAGGGTTAAACCAAAAACCAGCGATCAAAAAAAAATCTGATTGCTGTACTGGGTGACACAGTGACAGGTGGTAAAGGGGTTAATTGGGGGGTGATCGGGGGGTGAATGTGTGCCTACGTGACCTGGTGTCAGTGTAGTGTTGTGCAACTCATTGTTCTGATGCTCTCTCCTCTCAGTCTGGAATGAAAAGACCGACACGAGGAGAGATGACATCACTTCCCCTGTCAGTGTTTACAGTTACACAGAAGCAGGATATCATTCGTCAGGAGCGATCACCAGGTCCAGGCCAGATTTCATTGGCCTGGGCCTGGGGATTGATCGGTTTCTGATCAAATCAGATCGTTGCAGCGCGCGCCCGACGTAGCCTAACGGCGATTCACCTGCCTGTGCCATTCTGCCGCAGTACAACTGCGGCGGACGGTCGGCAAGTGGATATGTATTATAATATTTTTGAAGTGTATTAGGGGCAATTAATAGAGCTGAGTTAAAGTGTTACTAAAACCAGGACCCTGCATTCACTATATCTGGTCCTCCACAGTACATAGAACATAGAAATGCAATTATTTTAGCAAATATAAACTGCTAAATATCTTTTCTCATCAGCAGTTACAGCAGTCTTGTGACTTTTATGAGTGTCTGGTTAAAACTTGTAGGAGAAGTTTTCATTATCCCACGATTGTCCTATGAGAATGCAGGACCCCTGACCCTCTGTCTGGAAAGTGCTGATCACATGCAATCTCCCAAGAAAAACAAAAGCAAACTCTTTAGCAATACACACCAAACTGAGCATGTTCAGCCTGTCCCCTGGCTCTGTAAATATCAGGTTATTTTTTGGAGACAGTGGAAAAAGGGGAGGGTCAGAGGAGACTGGATCGAACAGCCTTTTTACACAATGCAGAGGATTAACACCTTAGGTTCCACAGTGAGTATAACAAACATGCTTTACTGCATATACAGACTGATTTTACTGTTGTGGATTTAGTAACACTTCAAGTTCTTGTGTTGATCCAAATAAGCTATGGATATCATTGGTTTAAATATCTGATTGGTGTTTCACTTAGCCAATGTGATCCTCCTTGGCCAGATATGTCTATTTAAACAGCTCAGTACGTGCCCCTGATGATGTAATTTTTGATAAAGCCAGTAGGGTGGACCCAGATACATGCTACTGAGCATGTGCAAAGGAATGGTGGCCATCTTTAAAGCTGAAATTCTATGTTGCTGTACCATGTGATATGCTGTGTTATTTATGGACGTTTGTAAGTGCTTTGATATAATAAATTCCTTTTTATAAGTGGTTTTACAATACGTGGGGTGTCTCTTTTATCATATGTGCATCGGTCCTGCTGAGCTAATCCCAGTGGTGCAGTGGTTCCCTGCAACTTGTGGATGTATATTGTGACAACTGAGAGCACAATTCCTGGTGTCTCTGTGAATGAGTGGAGGCTGGAAAAAAGCACACTTTCCCTGGAGAAATTTTTACTATGTGCATGTGACTACTCACTTATATGGAGGGTTGCATTATTTGGTAAGCCTTGTGTGTGATCAATGACACCTGGGAACTTTTACAACTGTTTGATGGTGACAGCCTGAGGAGCTCATACTATTTTTTCATCACGGCTTGTGGGACTCTTTTTATTCTGTCCTAGTGTATTTTCTGCTTTATATGCCTCAATATTAATTCCTGGATTTAGGCACTTTACTGATTTATGTTTTTATTTATTACCACAATATTACAGTTTATGTAAAGCATTTTGATTACACATATTGCTGCTAACAATAGACATTGGGGGAAAGCCTATGGCCGCACCACCCTGAATGTGCCAAATCTTGTCTGATCTCGGAGGCTAAGCAAGATTGGACTGGGTTAGTACTTGGATGGGAAACATTGGGAGCGAGATCTTGGTGATTCATATGATTATTTTTCATTACTATTTATTTTTATCATTTTGGTTTTGAGTTTTTGGAGTGCTGTACTGTTATATACCTATATCTGTTGTGCCGAGTATCTAGGCATAGTGTCGACAGCTAATATATACATAGATTCACCTGAGCGCAGATGTTTCACTTCTACTTTCAAATGTACTGGGGAGATTTACTCTAACCACCAATTTAAGAGGGAATTTATACACTGACCACCAATGTAAGGGGGAATTCTACACTTACCACCAATGCAAGGGGGGCATTTACACTGACCACCAATATAATGGGACGTTTACATTGACCACCAATGTAAGGAGGGATTTGCACTTACCACCAATGCAAGGGGGATTTACACTGACCACCAACGTAAGGGGGATTTACGCTGATCACCAATGTAACTGGGACATTTATACTGACTTAAATGTAAAAGGGGATTTATGTAACTAGGACGTTTACACTGATCACTAATGTAACTGGGACATTTATACTGACGATCAATGTAAAGGGGGGATTCTACACTGACCCCAATGTAATGGGAAGAATTTCACTGAGTCACTTTGGAACCCAATTAGAAACTCCCTTCCCTCTGTTTATCTCCTCGGCAGTCCTGCTGTATCCTTGGAGTTCTGTCACGTCTGGTGTCATTCTCAGTGGCTGGTAGGGCTCCATAGCCTGCCAATGATTGTTTATATTCCCCTCGAGGGAAGCATATTGTCCGAGATGATAGTGGGCGGTACCTCTGTGGGACGGAATTTGCATATTAATGAGTCAGATTGTTCACGCTAGTTCAGATCATATGTACGTTATACATTATGCACGAGTATGTATGAGTTTAGCTCGTATGTACGTTATACATTATAATGATGTTTAACGTTTACATTCTTGACACCATCACCTATTCTCTATTCCTCTCTATGCAGTCAAACCAAATCATGGTTGAAATAAGGATACAAGGGGGGCAGGAGGCGGAGCCTAGCGGAGCAGACATGCATTGTTAGAGCTCCACACCGCTGAGGAGAGAAGAGAAGGACAAAGCGGAGCCTGCAGGCTCAAAAGGTATCCATTTGAACCTTTTTGCCCCAGGGAACAAACTGTGAAAGTTTGGACAGGAAATATGGTACTGGGAGGAAACCGTGGCAGAAATAAAAATCACCTCACAAAGAGCTCACAGGCACTCACTGCAGCTGAAGCAGCGCCAGTCACCTCACAAGATACAGCATCAGGGCGCTCTCACAGACAGAAAATGTCACAGCAAGACTCTCCATTTGAGTCAGATACAGAACAAATCCTCTCACAAACTTCTCCACAAGCCTCCTCAGCATCCCCAGTAATATTATTACAATTTGAAAAGATGCTTCATAAGGCTTTAAAACAAACCTCAGACCAAATAACAAAAAGCCTAACCAAAGAAATAAGAGAGCTGGGAAACCGCACCGCAGCCCTAGAAATAAAAATGGATGAAATTGAAATTACAACCCAAGAAAATATAACAGAATTGGAACAATTAAAAAAAGAGAATTTAATACTTCAAACTAAGCTCGAAGATTACGAAAATAGAGCCAGACGTTCAAACTTGCGCATAAGGGGAATACCTGAAACTGTGACAGACCTGCAATCTACTATTACTGCTCTATTACAAGAACTAAAGCCAGATATCCCTATTGAACATTTAGAAATGGACAGAGTACACAGAGCCCTCACAGCCAAAAAGAAAGATGGACCCCCACGTGATATAATCACAAAATTCCATTATTACAGGACAAAAGAACAAATATTAACTGCTGCAAGAGAAAAAAAGGAACTTAATTTTCAAGGACACAATTATCAAATTTTTGCTGACCTATCCCAACTTACTATTACTAAAAGACGATCCATGAAAACTAATGGAACTGCAACGCCACAACATTATGTATCAATGGGGCTTCCCCTTTTCAGTCAGATTTAACTACCAAGGTACAATTTACAGAAGCAGATCAGCAGATGAACTACAACAAACCCTTTTAAAATTAAATCTGACAGAACCCACAAGCAGCAACACTCCCACACGCAGAAGAATGGCATCATCTTCACCTTCAGGCAGCACCCAGAAAATTTCAGAACAAAATGGGAATCATCATTCTCACAAAAGAGGCCGTTATGCCACATCATCCATGGACCAAGAAGATTCAATGGACTGACATCCTAATTCCTGATATCTCTTCGTTTATTATACTAAGAGATGGTTCTCTATAAAAAACCTATATTTATAACTGAATGTAACTGCATTCTGATAGTCACACACTGTGTGGGATCATGTTACATTCCAGTTATATTTCTTATTACTTCTGATTCATATAGCTTTAGAATATATAAGTGAAATAAGGAAATTCTTGTTCAGTTATATATTATCAGGTAATAACAATAGATTTATTACTTTTTAGGACAAATATGTTCAATAATCCAGAAGTAATGGAAGCTTTTTCTTTCTTTTCTTAAAACAAATATATATTACCTAACTAGTTCCTAGAATTATGTTTTTGTTTATTCTAATCTGAAGCAATACAACCTCAATTTTATGAGTTAACATATCTAAATAGTTACATATGAATAAAATATGTAATTGTTTACTCTAAAAGGGTTAAAATCCCAAAATAATTCAAACTATCTTCATCAATACCAAAGTTATTAACAGTACCTTTCTAACTGAATTATTTAGCCTAGGGCAAGACTAACCATATACAACCACCCTGGAATAAATAATTTCAACAAAAACTATATTCTGCACTCCAATTAATGAAACATCATTTTGATGTCTTTTGACATAGCACTTCTCTCCTGTAAGCGGAAGATCCGTGTACCCCCATTAGCCCTCCTCATTCTCCCAACCATATTATGTGGGAGTGTGACGAAGGCACTTATTCCCCTGAGAGAGATATTTATTCTCTTTCACTGGTAAATTGTGATTACTTGCAAAAAATAATTTATACAATGTATCATCTAATCTCATATGTTTTTTGTTTACTCTTTACTCCAGAATTCACTGGTTTCTTTTCTATCTATTCATCTCTTCAGTCCACACAGGTTGATCTGCGCAGTCAGCTCTGCATAACAAAAAGTAAGTCAAAACTATTTGATCTATTGCCATGGCACCACTGAATATACTTTCCCTGAATGTTCAGGGAATAAATGTCCCTCAAAAAAGGACCAAAGCCTTCCGTACTTTCCATAACAAGAAGGCTCACATAGTATGCCTCCAAGAAACACACTTCACCAAAGATTCTAATCCAAAATATATTTCTCCTTTTTATCAACAAATTTACACGGCTTCTGCCTGTACCAAGCAAAGGGGAACTCTAATTGCATTTCACCGATCCACACCATTCACCTTATCATCAGAAATTAAAGACCCAGAAGGCAGATACCTGATACTCATGGGTTATATAATGGATACAGCAATCACAGTGATTTCCTACTACGCTCCTAACAAACAACCTACACCATTCCTCTCACATATATTACAAGTGATTAATACACACAAAATAGGAACAGTGATAATGTGTGGGGATTCGAACCAGGTCCTCCTCCCATTTCTAGATAAATCACCTTTTACACCATCCAAAATAACCTCTAGATTACCTTTTTTCTCAACTTCTTTCCAAATACAATCTGGTAGATTCGTGGAGAGAAAGTAACCCAATGAAAAAGAAATTCACTTATTTCTCGCACCCTCATCAAACCTTCACCAGAATAGATCATATTTTTCTAACAATAGGAATGATACCAGAAATTATTGCATCAGATATAATTCCGATTCCGTGGTCTGACCATAATGCAGTATACACTACTATAGCCTCAGCCATACCAAAAGCGCATGACCCAACGTGGTACTTACCGGACATAATGCTCAAACACCCACTACATCAGATGGCCATTGAACAAGCTTTAAAGGAATACATATCAATTAATAATACAACAGACATCTCCCCAATAACACTGTGGGAAGCTCATAAGCCTGTCTTGCGTGGTACAATACAAAGACAAATGGCACTATTTAAACGGGAACGCAAAAATCTAGCAAAAAAACTAGAACTCAATTTTAATGCAGCCTACATATCATTTCAAGATAATCCATCTCAGAGTACAAAATCTCATCTGGAAAAATCTAGATTGGAATACGATCTATTTCTCACTGAATCAGTTGATAAATCCCTCAAACGCTCCAAACACAATTTCTACATGAATACAAACAAACCAGGTACATATTTGGCTCGGGCATTAAATTCAACTAACAAATCTTTCAAACCAATACGTTTGAAATTATCAAAAAATGTTTACACTTGTAATCCAGTTAAAATAGTCCATAAATTTCACTCACATCTCGCAACTTTATACAAGACAAACAATGAATTTAATCCTACAGAGGCTGAATCCTTCTTCTCAAAAATAACCTTACCTGAGTTATCTCAGAATCAAAAAAGCAGTTTGGATGAGCCTATAACTATAGATGAAGTTGCTAACGCCATAAGAGACCTAAAACTTAACAAAAGACCAGGCCCAGACGGCTACTCGGCTTTATACTATAAAACATTCTCAGAAATACTCTCTCCCATTCTCACTGAAACTTTTAACAAACTTCTAGATGGACATTCTTTTCGGCAAGAAACACTAATGGCAATTGTTTGTATGATCCCAAAACCCCTTTCTGATGATACTTCCTGTGTGAATTATCGGCCTATCTCTCTGTTAAACCTCGATATTAAATTATTAGCAAAAATAATAGCAAAACGCCTTAATAGCATTATAGGAAAATTAATACATAGAGATCAAGTAGGCTTCATGCCAAATAGACAGTACTGTTGGTTTGTCACATTGATGATAAGAACCCCTGTGAGGGAAACTATTTTGATATGAACTTTTACTTTCTTTTTACTTTCTTTTACTTTTTCTTTTCTTTTTCAATAAAAGGGGGCAGAAAAAGCCCTTACTCTTTGGCACTACCAACAAGCTAAAATACCCCTAATCATCACAATAGCTTTCACCAAAACTAACAATGCCATGCCTACAATGAGTTGTTTTTTGCATAAGATGTAACACATTTTAAAAACATGCAAAACATTAGATTACATTAGGAATGTGCAGGAAATACCAATCATATTAAGATATTTATAGCTTCCCTAAAATTGTTTGCGTGTAGGGAAAAAAAATACATTTTTTTAAATGTTTCACAGCCAAAGCTTGTCTCACTAAATTGTCCTAATAATACTGTAGATACAATATGTCACAAAAGTGAGTACACCCCTCACATTTTTGTAAATATTTTATTCTGTCTTTTCATGTGACAACACAAGAAATCACACTTTGCTACAATGTAAAGTAGTGCATGTACAACTTGTATAACAGTTTAAATTTGCTGTCCCCTCAAAATAACTCAACACACAGTCATTAATGTCTATACCGATGGCAACAAAAGTGAGTACACCCCTAAGTGAAATATCCAAATTGGGCCCAAAGTGTCAATATTTTTTGTGGCCACCATTATTTTCCAGCATTTCCTTAACCCTCTTGGGCATGGCGTTCACCAGCGCTTCACAGGTTGCCACTGGAGTCCTCTTCCACTCCTCCATGATGACATCATGGAGCTGGTGGATGTTAGAGACCTTGCGCTACTCCACCTTCCATTTGAGTATGCCCCACAGATGCTCAATAGGGTTTAGGTCTGGAGACATACTTGGCCAGTCCATCACCTTTACCCTCAGCTTCTTTAGCAAGGCAGTGGTCATCTTGGAGGTGTGTTTGGGGTTGGGTATTTTAGAATACTTCCCTGCGGCCCAGTCTCTGAAGGGAGGGGATAATGCTCTGCTTCAGTATGTCACAGTACATGTTGGCATTCATGGTTCCCTCAATGAACTGTAGCTCCCCAGTTCCGGCAGCACTCATGCAGCCCCAGATCATGACACTCCCACCACCATGCTTGACTGTAGGCAAGACACACTTGTCTTTGTATTCCCCACCTGGTTGCTACAACACACACTTGACACAATCTGAACCAAATAAGTTTATCTTGATCTCATCAGACCACAGGACATGGTTCATGTCCTTAGTCTGCTTGTTTTCAGCAAACTGTTTGCATCATCTTTAGAAGAGGCTTCCTTCTGGGACGACAGCCGTGCAGACCAATTTGATGCAGTGTGCGGCGTATGGTCTGAGCACTGACAGGCTGACCCCCCCACCCCTTCAACCTCTACAGCAATGCTGGCAGCACTCATACATCTATTTCCCAAAGACAAACTCTGGATATGACGCTGAGCACATGCACTCAACTTCTTTGCTCGACCATGGTGAGGCCTGTTCTGAGTGGAACCTGTCCTGTTAAACCGCTATATGGTCTTGGCTACCGTGCTGCAGCTCAGTTTCAGGGTCTTGGCAATCTTCTTATAGCCTAGGAAATCTTTATGTAGAGCAACAAATTATTTTTTCCAGATCTTTAGAGAGTTCTATGCCATGAAGTGCCTTGTTGAACTTCCAGTGACCAGTATGAGAGAGTTAGAGCGATTTGGACATTTTCACTTAGGGGTGTACTCACTTTTGTTGCCAGCAGTTTAGACATTAATGGCTGTGTGTTGAGTTATTTTGAGGGGACAGCAAATGTACACTGTTATACAAGCTGTACACTCACTACTTTACATTGTGGCAAAGTGTAATTTCTTCAGTGTTGTCACATAAAAAGATATAATAAAATGTTTACAAAAATGTGAGTAGTGTACTCACTTTTGTGAGATACTGTATATATTGTTGAGAGTTCAACATTAGTAACAATAATGCATATAGATGCAAGATAATTATATTTTGGCTAATGCAGCAATAACAAATCCCATGTAGGATGTGCAAGCGGGGGTTTAACTAAGGCTATTCACATTTGGCAATGCACCATTAGAATTTTATTTTGTAAAAGAGAGTGGACCTATTTTTTTTTTTTTATTTCTTTTATTTCTAATTCATTTTCTTTATTTTTATTTTAAATCTCTATCCATCCATCCAGTCCTCTTTGTCATAATGGCTATGATTATATTGGTTGAGAATAAGGTCTATAATTGTACTTGTTCTTGGCCACTAGATGGCGTGGGCTCCAGTGGGGAAAGGAAGTAGTAATTTCATTTGGATTACTAGGGGGAGCTTTTTCATCATACATTTTTACATAGAAAGAATAGGTCCACGCTTCTCTTAGGCTTTTATATGACGTGCGGTGTAATGTGCCCATACCCCTTTGTTCCACACAGCACGTTAGACATCATACCACTGAATATAATTTATTTGTTTGATTGGAAACATATTGTAATGTAGTGTATTTATGCACTTAGTCACAGTAAAGGGTGGCATGTACCCCAATTAAGTACTTGTTTTTTTAAATATTTTATGTATAAAGTATATTTTTTCAACAAAAGAAAATTATAAAAAGTCCTTAGTGAATTGCTATGGCAACCTGCACTGCCAATAATAGCCATAGGCAGCAGTGAGTTCTCCAGAATGGTGGGTTAACACCACTGGCATATGTATGGAATTTAAGAAGAAATACTGTTTATGTCAGAGAAGTAGGAAACTTGCATAATTTTATTAGCCACCTATTAAACCTGTGCATAGCTCACACGGCTCTCCCTTTTCTGTGAATGTCTTTATAACGTGCTTGTTTGGGCAAGTTTTTCTTGTTTTAGTCACTTATATTCATTTAAAGAGCAGCACCACTTTTGTTGAGAAATAAATGGTCAATGTATATTGCAGGTGTTTTACCAAACTTTGTAGCAGATTCCAACTTTTTGTTGCTGTGAAGCAATAGCTGTTTGTTCCACCATACTGATTGCATATTCATTGTGAATGGGAGTACCTAAATCATTATAATAAGATGCATTTCTGTTTTCTAATGAGAAAGGCCTCATTCATATGGGTGCTTACACCCATAGTTCGTGAATGGACTGTTTCTTTAAAGCAGAACTAAGTCCATCAATTTAATGGCTTCAAAAACAGTTATATTCCCAGCATTCTAGGAAAGTTAACTGTAAATTTGTTTGCGCTCTCAACCAAACTTTCAAACCTGGTATCATACCTGACCACATGTGCACCATCATTGCAGTTACAGATCATACAGAGGCTAAAATGGCAGCGTCCTTGGCTGAAAAGGATATAGACCATACAGCTGCTGTCTTCCAGCAGACATAATTGAGCTGCTTGCATGCAGCAACTGTTGGCTTTAGCCACCTAAAGTGGAACTAAACACTCCTTTCATGCCATTAACCACTTGGGACCGGCCCATAGCCGAATGACGGCTACAGGGCGGTTGCTTAACCCTGGGAGGGCGTACAGTGACCTCCTCCCAGAATCCCGCTCTCACGTGCCCCCTGGGGCGCCCACCCAGGAACATCCGTGACCGCCGGGTCCACAGGTCCTGGCGCATCACAGTAAATGGCCGCTGAACTCCAGTTACCCGTTCCCCCTGGAGTCCTGTGAGAGGTCAACCATGTTGCTGATAGTTTGATGTCCTGCCATTGTGCCATTTATCCATCTGACATCGAGGCCCCTAATGTCTCAACATAGTGATACTATTTGGTTCCTTGATGGTGGTCCGGAGCAACCATTTTTAACAGCGTACCCAGACCCTCTGTAGTGGGGGGGTCATGGGTCTCTGGTAAGCGGCCAATACCTTCATTGGTGGTGGTGGATCAAACACTTTATCCTTAGTTATCAGGATTTTTTCCACATCTCAATCAACACTTGGGTGACTTATCCCATTAATTTATGGACTTTATTATTATAATCTGTAATTTTCACTGTTGCACATGAAAATGCACTTTTGTATGTCCATTTAATGCATATGTTTAGTGATGTGTACTATATACATGTCTCATATACCTTTCATTTGGTTTTGTACTATATGTTGGCTAGTTGTCATTTGTATAGCTTGTTTCATTAGAGCAGTTCCATTTTTTTACAATTGTTCACCATACTCTGCAATACCGTGCCATAATCTGCAATACTGTGCTATACTCTGCCATACTCTGCAATATCGTGCCGTACTCTGCAATATCGTGCCATACTCTGCAATACCGTGCCATACTCTGCCATACTCTGCCATACCCAGCCATACTCTTCCATACTCTGCCATACCGTGCCATACTCTGCAATACCGTGCCATACTCTGCAATACCCTGCCATACCCAGCCATACTCTGCCATACTCTGCAATACCCAGCCATACTCTGCAATACCCAGCCATACTCTGCAATACTCGGTGATATCCAGCCATACTCTGCAATACTCGGTGATACCCAGCCATACTCTGCCATACTCTACCCTACCCAGCCATACCCAGCCATACTCTGCCATACCCACCATACTCTGCCATACCCAGCCATACTCTGCAATACTCGGTGATACCCAGCCATACTTTGCAATACCCAGCCATACTCTGCCATACCCTGCAATACCCATACCCAGCCATACTCTGCCATACCCAGCCATACCCAGCCATACTCTGCCATACCCAGCCATACTCTGCCATACCCAGCCATACTCTGCCATACCCAGCCATACTCTACAATACTCGGTGATACCCAGCCATACTTTGCAATACCCAACCATACTCTGCAATACTCAGTGATACCCAGCCATACTCTGCCATACCCTGCAATACCCAGCCATACCCTGCAATACCCAGCCATACTCTGCCATACCCAGCCATACTCTGCCATACCCAGCCATACTCTGCCATACTCGGTGATACCAAGCCATACTTTGCAATACCCAGCCATACTCTGCAATACTCGGTGATACCCAGCCATACTCTGCCATACCCTGCAATACCCTGCCATACTCTGCCATACCCAGCCATACTCTGCCATACCCAGCCATACTCTGCCATACCCAGCCATACTCTGCAATACTCGGTGATACCCAGCCATACTCTGCAATACTTGGTGATACCCAGCCATACTCTGCCATTCCCTGCCATACTCAGCCATACCTACCCATGCGCAGCCATACTCAGCCATACTTGGCTGTACTTGGCCTCTGTATGTGGCCAGGCTATGGAAGTCTCACACATGTGATATCCCCGTACTCAGGAGGAGTAGGAGAATCTATTTTGGGGTGTCATTTGTGGTATGTACTTGCTATGTGTTAGAAATATTGTATAAATGGACAACTTTGTGTTGAAAAAAAATGCGTTTTAACCACTTCCCGCCCGCTGGCCATCATACGACGTCCTTGGCTTTGTGCGGGGATATCTGAATGATGCCTGCAGCTACAGGCATCATTCAGATATCAGCTTTTTCAGCCAGCAATTCCCTACACCATAAGAATGATCATAGTGGCTGTTCCACTGCTTGATCATTCTTACGGGAGGTGAGAGGGGACGACCCCCCCCCTCCTGCCGCCCTCAGGTGCTTCTACCGACTCACCACTATGATCGAAGCCAGGATCGTTTTTTGGTTTTTTTTATTTCAGGCTTCCCAGCCTAGAGGTGAGATGTGGGGTCTTATTGACCCCATATCTCACTGTAAAGAGGACCTGTCATGCCATATTCCTATTACAAGGGATGTTTACATTCCTTTTAATAGGAATAAAAGTGATCAAAAAATTTATTTTTTGGAAAAAAGCATCAAACCAAAATAAATAAAGTAAAATGAACAATAAAAGAAAAAAAATTTTAAAGCACCCCTGTCCCAGTGTGCTCGCATGCAGAAGCAAACGCATATGTAAGTCCCACCCACATATGAAAATGGTGTTCAAACCACACATGTGAGGTATCGCAACAGCAGGTGGAAGGGGTTAAAGATTCTAGAACTGATCCCCCTGCAGCCCAGCTGGAGGGAGAATGAGGTGTAGAAGCTGGCAGTGCTTTGGGGGAATCCACGAGAGTCTTGTGTCAGTAAAATGTCAGCCAGCCCTCCTGCTTGGCATGTGCTGGGGCCCCCCTTTTGGACCTGGACCTGGGCCTGGTACAGGAGGGCCAGCTGTACTGCTTTATCAGCAGCTCTGCATACACAAGTAGATCAGAGTTGAGAATGGTACAGAATTTCAGTGGAGAAAGCAGGGTCAGCACAAGACGAGTCATACACAATATTTCACAGAGCAAATATAAGCTGGGTCAAGCAAGAGCACATCAGGTAGCAACTGCTGTCAGAAGCGCTGGTGGTGTGTGTAATAGGTTCTTAAATGAAGGGCGGCAGGGAGAGGGCCAATCACTGTCACTTCCAGGTAAGAGCTGTCTCAGGAAGGCTTTGTTCAGTTTTGAAGAGACAGCCCAAAACCTGTAGCTGACACCAAGATATTCTGTACTTTAGAAGTTTTTAAAGGTCCACTTATGTTTGTGATCACATTAACTTTATTGCCAGTTTAGTCTTTTTTGTAGCTACACAATCAATAACTGTAACTGGAAATTAGAATATACTTTATGTACATAAAAAGTACATGGAGATGAATAGCATATGAGGAATATATTATACTGCTGGCACTTAGAAACTAAGGTGTACAGATTTATTACTGTATCTCTGAAAAAAATGATAAAATAAATAGCAACAGAAAACATTTTCCTGCCATGAAAATTCAGTTGCATACTATAGAACCAATATTTAAAACATTGTAATTATCTGGCAAGCCTGTCACATACACACACTACAGTCAGTTTGAATAGAATATTTATTACATCTGAGGCATGTAATCTTGGTGTTATTTTCTGTGTGCTTTTAAGAACGCTTACAATTAAATATTTATAAGGAATACTACTGATATTCTTCTGGTGTCTTATACCATAGCTAGAGAATCTGTTCCAGCTAATTAACCTGTACAGCCAAGCACAAAGCTTTGACATTTTCCTGATGTCTTGTTAGATTTTGTTTGGGCTTTGCCCTTCCTAACCTTGTAAATGAAAAGGGTAACATACTGAGCTAATTTAAATAGAACATTCTGACTATGTAATTATATAGCATGGTCCTCATACATTGCAAAGATGTATAAAACTTTACAGCTTGTCTAAAAAAGTGTTCTTTTTAATCTGATGTCATAGTAAATACAGATTAGTTTACCTGGAAAATAGTGTTCATTAAACTTATAATGTAACAGTACTGTTGCCAACCATTGACAGTTTATAGAAGGCAATGTGACATATCATATTGTCCTTTGATGGTCATAATGTGATAATTATCTTATTTGCATTTAGCTGAAACAAATACCCACGGGAAAAATCACCGATGTTTGATATAATGTGTTTTATATCTAATATTTACAAAGAAATAGTATTAATCTTACATCAAACAATTGACATACAAAAAAAAGTTGTATTTTCTTTTTCAGGCTAGATAGAGTATACTGTATCTCAAAGCTTTGGGCATAATTTTAAGTTGCTTCCCAGCTATAATTACCTACATGGATCAAGTTCAACAGGGCATGTGGTCTATGGCATGTTCTGTAGTGATGTAAGGGGTAGAGGATGGAACCAGTTTGCCCAGATTGATACCAGGAAATAAGCACTTATAGAAGTAATGTATTCCTCTTCTTCTTCGGCCAGCAGTTTTTCTTCAGTACAGAGATTGGTGGTGCAGGAAGTGGAAGAGATAAGTATTAAAATAAAACTGAAGTTAAATATGCCCCTTAGAACTCTTTCCATAATGAAAAATGATGCATATTATGGCACACTTGTCCTTTAGTGTGCCCTCTTCCAGCCCTGTGAGGTTAGTGTTCCCCTTCCTCTCTTTGTCAACACTATTACCATCTACTTCTGGTCTTCTTTCGGTTCCTGGTCTTCTGTCTTCTACTATTGTCAGCCACAGACGTTTCTAAGAGTTAATTTAAATCTTTGTGTTTAGTTAATGCCTGTGTTACCACGGCACACAAGAATGCACATTACGTATATTGAGATGCTTATCATGCTCATCAATAAAACCCCAATGCACTATAGCAATGCATAGTGCTACACCATGGTGCATTGCAGTGCTGTTACAAATTTCCAATGTCCAATTTTTAGACATTTTGGTGTTTTGGCAGCCAATTGATCTCAGTGGACTGCCTTTAGAGTGCTTGTAAAGTCTAGATTTTTTTGATTCAAATAACAAACATGTTATACTTGCTGGTTTTGCACAGAACTGCTCAGAACCTCCTCCTCTGGGGTCCCCTGCCGGCACTCCAGGCTCCTCCTCTTCTCTGTGTGCCCCCATAACAAGCATAGACACACACAGTGCTGCTTGGTCCCACATTGGTCCCTACTCAAAGCATTTGTTTGACAGTTGACTGTTTTTGGGTGGGAGTGGAGGGAAATAGTGGGTGTTTTTTACCTCATGCAGGGGATGCATTATGGTGAAAAACACCTAGCCTTTAGAACCACTTTAACACAATGCACATTAACGTGCAACATAACACGCGTGCATTAACCCATCTCAAGAATGTAATTGTGTCCTCAGTAAAAGCCCAAACAGGTTTGAATGACATTATGAGGTGACCCAAGATTTCCAAAAAGCATAAAATGTATGTATGGCACTCTGAAGGCAAAAACTATTTTAAAGTGGATGTAAACCTTCACATATACCCAGTGAAGTGAACAGCCTCAGATGATACACAGAAATGAAACAAATCTCTCTACATGCATTTTATATGTATGTCTGTTGTCTTCAACTTAATATATTCTTTAGAAAATGCACATCGTGTTAGAGATTTTCTCTTCCCATTCAGCACTGGGAGTGGATTCTTGGCATACAGCCAAGACAGCTGATTTGAGGAAAGGCACACCCCCCCTCTCTACATAGGCAGAGACTTGCAGAGCTGTGCTATGACAAGGCAAGCTCTCTGCTAATCTATTTTTTGCAACCTCCCTCCACACAAATTTCAGGCCTGTTTTTATCTTGGTTGACAGAGAACTTGTCAGAAGTTATCATGCTGATGACAGAGCAACAAAACAGCAGAAAGACACGGGACTTAGTGCTTTGGAGAGAGATAAGAAAACACTACACATATATGTGCTTAGGTCAAATTTCATAATTCAGGTTTACATCCACTTTAAAGTAGCAGTTGAGCCAAAAACGAACAAACTCTATATCTACTCACAGCCACATTCTAATGCCGCGTACACACGATCGGAAACTTGGCCAGCAAAAGACGAATGAGAGCTTTTGGTTGGAAAATGTGGCCGTGTGTGTACTCCATTGGACTTTTGCTGGCGGAATTCCCGCCAGCAAAAGATTGAAAGCAGGTTCTCAATTTTTCGGTCGAAAAAAGTTCCTATCCGTAAATGCGATCGTCTGTACAAATTCCGACTCGCAAAATTCCTACGCAGGCTCGGAAACAATTCGACACATGCTCAGAAGCATTGAACTTCATTTTCTCGGCTCGACGTAGTGTTGTACGTCACCGCGTTCTTGGCGGTCGAAAGTTCAGAGAACTTTTGTGTGACCGTGTGTATGCAAGGCAAGCTTGAGCAGAATTCCATTGGAAAAACCATCCAAGTTTTTTTTCCAACGGAAAATCCACTCGTGTGCAGTGGCGTCTCCAGCTTTCAAATTTAGGGGGGGCACATGGGGGGACAGGGACAAAAGTAGGGGGGCAACTATAAAATGCATATATATATATATATATATATATATATCCTGGGGCCCTTTACTACGACCCCACAACGGGCCCTTTCACATGTTCTGCAGTGAGCTCCCTTCCTACTGTATTGGGGTCCCCCAGGGTGGCAGAAAACAAGAGATATATGTCACCAGCATATCAAGAAAATATAAGGATCCAAAGCAGTGGGAGAACTATCAGGGTTGCAAAGGTTGTCTTGCCTCCGGGCCCTGGTGTTCTGCCACTGTGGGGTTCCCCAGCCTCCTCTTGCTGTCCTGCCCCTGCTATTGACAGCTCTGGTCTGGCATCTCTTGGAATTTACAGGCTGGTCCTCCTGTCCTAAGGACGAGAGAAATCAGTCTGTTTTTTCAGTAACTGAAAGTCCTGGTGGAGTCCTTCCTGCAACTCGCTCTTCTCCCTGCCAATGAGGATGCAGGTGAAGGAGCAGATCAGGCAGCCGTGGTTGTGTGAACGCTCGCATTATGCAGTGTCAGCGAGCAGGGGAGGGGGGAGGAATCACCCGCAGGAGCTGACTGGGGACTCTCTCCCTCTTAGACATTGATTTTTTGTAAAAAAAAAAAAAAAAATTTTTTTTTTTTTGGGGGGGCACATGGTGGAGCACAGCATAATGTTGGGGGGGTCAGGGCCCCCTCTGGCCCCCCCCTAGGGTCGCCATTGCTCGTGTGTACGCGGCATAAGACTAATTTATCTAACCCTGTAAAGGAAAAATAACTTGGGGGGGAGTGGTTGAGGGATGGATGTGACGTGCGCTAAGTGGACATAGTCTCCAGCCCACGATGTACCGCAACCATCCTGCATAGCTCTGACAACACCCGGACCTGGATGTGAAGATGCCGCCATCCTGCTAAGCAAGCCGACCCGTAATCCTGGTATCCCGTCAGCCTGGTAGACATCTGCAACCTGCATCTGCCTCCATCCGCCTCTGTCTCCACCTGCCTCCACCATCAGCTGCCATCAGCCATCCTGCTGACCCGCTAGCCAGGTTAGACCGGAAAGACCGCCGATCTACCAAACGCCATCCCGCCACTCTACTGTCCACACGGACATGCTAGCTGGGCTGAGGAGACTGTAGAGGCAAGTCACATCTTTGCAGGATAGAGCCTGCTTGTCATCCACTGGAGCTCACTGGAGCCTACCGACTCCTGCTGAAGCCTAGATACAGGAGGAGGTGGTATCACTACCTGGTTTCTCTTTTTTTGGCAGTGATATAGTCAGCAACAGCTCAGCAGCAGTTTTGCACCAGATTAACAATTCATCTAAGATACATTTGCCGAGTCTGTGGACCCAGGCACGGAGAAAGGTGATTGTGGAGAGAATAGCAGCGGTAAGTGTCTTTCTGGACTGTTCATTACTAAAAGCTCATTATTTAAAAGCCCTTTGATACTACTATCGTTGCATAGTGCATATTGCTATAAGGCTGTTATCATTGCTGCATGCTGTCGTTCTAGACTGCTATTAGCCTACTAGTAGATCTGATTTGCTTCTATATTGTGCTCTTTTTAGCTCTTTTTATACAGCGAATGTTCTTGTGGACTGCATATTATTAAAAACACTGCTTATTGTTGCTAATTATTGCTGTAAAAACACTGCAACTAAATTATCACTGACAATAATTGCGGCTATTTACTGTTACTAATCATTATCGCTGTTAAATCACTGCAAATTATTGCAATTTTTCATCGCTTCTAATTACCACTGCTAACTATCGCTGCCAATTTTTTTCTTCATTTTGTGAAATTACCACGGCTCCATATTGCTGCTATGGACTGCTTATAGTTTCAATACATTCCAGAATCTTAGTACAGCAATTGTTTCCTTGGTCTGTGTGCTATTGGATCTTCCATACTGCTGATTGTGGCTGATGGACGGTGTTGTGGATGGCTGCTTATTGATCTAATAGATTTAAAGAGACATTTATATCCTTATATATAGTAAACTGTCTGCCACAAGGAAAGTGCAGCGGGTTATGACCCATCAAGAGAGGAGAGAGCAGGAAATGGAAATGGAGAAGACGCTGCAAGGCAGTGAGGATTCCCATTTGGAAGGTCTTGATTATAAACCCTATGTGAAAATCCAGGGAGTAGGAGAGCTGGAGGACTCTCTGCCCCTGATAAAAAAGGATCTTCATCTGACAAAAATACAGACAAAGGAACAAGCACGGAAAACTGAAGACCTGGAAAATAGATAAAGTAGTAATAATGTTCGTATTCTAGGTCTCTCTGAACATGAAGAAGGCCAATTCCCTGTTGTCTTTTTTGAGAAATGGTTAATGGACATACGGGGGGGGGGGTTTCAAAACTTTTTGCAGTTGAACAGGCGCATCGCATACCTAGTCACCCTCCTCCGCCTGGAGGTAGGCCTAGACTAATCGTTACTAAGATATTAAATTGTTGAGATCTTATATTATCAAAGGCACAACAATGGGGTAACATTGAATACAATGGTAATAAGGCGTCCTTCTTTTTGGACTTTTCAGTTGAAGTACAAGAACAGAGGGCAAAATTTGTTGAGGTTAAGCGCAGGCTGCTGGCATTGAAAATGACATACTCAATGTTATTTCCTGCCAAATTGCACATCACTGATGGAGATGCAGTTCAGTTTTTTGATACTCCAGGTGCAGTGAATATTTGTTTGGACAAGAGGCGGTTATGTGGCAGGGGGTGGTAATTGGGTGGGGGCAGAAATGTTTCTATTATAGTTTGGACGAGGTGGTGATTTTATTTTTTTATTTTTTCAGGGGGGGATGCTTTGGCATCCGCCCCCCCTCTCTCTCTAGATTACATATGGTACTGATGTGACTTCGGCGTTGGCCACAATGGGTCCCCTGTATGTGTCCCGTGTGGACAAGAGTTGTGAAGTTGGGGCCTCCCTGTATGGGGAATGGATTCAGCTAGTCGTGGATGTTTCCAGATACAGGTGAGATTGGGGGAGATGGGTGGGAGGGATGATGGGAAAAGTGGTAGTGTTTTGAGGGGGAATTGTTTTATTTTGTTTTTCTCTCCTCTCGCTCTCCCTTTCTCACTTTTCTCTTCAAGAAGTGGTATATTATATTATAGAGGGCATAATAACAATTAGCGTCCTAATGGGTTTATTCTGTGTTCATTGGACACCGGGTAATGATGACAAGTAAAATCAAGCTGATGTCCTGGAATGTGAGAGTTTTGGGGATAGGAAAAAAAGACAGGCAGTATTGGAATTAATAGAATTTCACAAATCAGCAATACTATGTTTGCAGGAGACCTATTTGGGGAATGAAGATAGCATATTGTTTGGTACATCTAGATATAAGTGTTAATACCATGCCACCTATTCTACATACTCACGAGTAGTAAGCATTTTGATTTCTAGCTCCCTGTGTTTTTCATGCAAACAATGTATTAAAGACCCCGATGGTCGCTATTTAATGCTTTTATGTACTTTGGACGACACAGTGTTTTTTTTGTTGAATGTCTATATTCCTCCTCCTTATGAAAATGATGTACTAAAGAAAGTATTTAAAAAAATTACACAATGGTCGGATCTTCCAACATTAACAATAGGGGATTTCATTAATGTACTAAACGAGGAGGAAGATAGACAGAGTACCATAAAGATTAATAGGAGGAGAAATATAACTGGACTGGCTACCCCGATACAGGAGATGGGATTAGTAGACGTGTGGACATTAAGAGCCCTTTCCCACTGCCAGTGCCCGGGCATCAGCGGTAAAGCGCTGCTAGTTTTAGCGGGGCTTTACCGTTGTTTTTTTGTGGTGCTTTTCGGGTGCTAGCGGGGCATTTTTAACCCCTGCTAGCGGCCGAATAAAGGGTTAAAAGCGCCTGCAAAGCGCTGCTGCTGAGGCACTTTGCAGGCGCTGCGCATTGATTTCAATATACATTGCTCCTAAAGCGCCTCAAAGAAGGTGCTTGCAGGACTTTTTTTTATGTCCTACCAGTGCAACTCCCCAGTGTGAAAGCACTCAGGCTTTCACACTGGGATTGCAGATGAGGCTTTTTTCAGGTGCTTTACGGGCACTATTTTTAGCGCTAAAATGCCTGAAAAACACCTCCAGTGTGAAAGGGGTATTATGCAGCATACACACGAGCGGACTTTTCTATCGGACTGGTCAGATGGACCGTGTCCGGTGGACAATCCGATCGTGTGTGGGCTTCATTGGACCTGCAGCGGACTTTTCCAGTCGAAAATCTGACATGCTTTAGATTTGAAACATGCTTCAAATCTTTCCAATGGACTCGAGTCCAGCAGAAAAATCCGCTCGTCTGTATCCTAGTCCGATGGACGAAAATACATGTTAGGGCAGCTATTGGCTACTGGCTATCAACTTCCTTATTTTAGTCCAGACGTACGTCATCACGTACGAATCCATCGGACTTTGGTGTGATCGTGTGTGTGCAAGTCTGTTCATTCTAAAGTCCGTCAGAAGTCCGTCAAAAGTCCACCGAAAGTCCGCCGGAATGGCCGTCGGACTTTTGTTGCCGAAAAGTCCGCTCGTGTGTACGTGGCCTTAGACATCCGTTAAGTAGAGAATACTCATGTTGTTCAAATACCTATTGGTCGCTATCAAGAATTGACCTGGCCTTGGGGAACGGATGTTTTCTCCCATGGCTAGGTTCAATTCAGTATGAGCCGAGTGGACTCTCTGATCATTCTCCTTTGATTTTGTCTCTGGAGAAGGGGGAGCAATTGCCTCACCCTCCATGGAAAGTCAATCCTCAATGGCTGTCTTTGATTCCAGAGGAGAACAGAATCGAGCCATTGTCAGGATTTTTTAGAGATAATAAGAACTCAACCTCTTTGGCAGTAGTTTGGGACACTTTGAAAGCCTACTTACAAGGCTTGATTATTAAAGAAATTTCTAGAATTAAGAGATCAACAAGGCAACGAGAGAAAGAAGTAATGCAAAGAGTTAATCAAGTGGAACAGGAGTTCATATTGGTCCCCACGGAAAATAGGCGATTAGCCTGGCAGGAAGCTCAGAAGATATACAGAAATGTATCCTTAGCAAAAGCGGAGAACAGTAGATTTCTTCAGAGTCAAAAGCATTATGAAATGGGGAGCAGGTAGGCTATATGTTAGCTATGATAGCGCGTAATCAAGATGTCAGGCATAGCTGCCATTAAAGATATAAATGGAGTAATAGTATATGATACAAGTAGTATTCAGAATACATTTGTGGATTTTTATACCTTGCTTTATGTATCCGGGACTCTAAATGTAATGAATCAAAGAAACAATTGTTAGATAAACTGGATATACCTAAACTGAAATTGGAAGAAAGAGAACTCTTGGGTAATCCTATAACTCCAGCAGAGCTGAAAGAAGTAGTGGTACAAATTCAAAATAATAGGGTCCCAGGAATGGATGGATTGCCGGCTGAGATATATAAAAAATATGGCCAGATTCTACTCCGAGAACTTCTTGAAGTGTTTAAATGAGGCATATAATACACAAGAACTTCCTGAATCAATGAAAGAAACAATAATAGTAATTTTAAAACCAGGCAAAGATCCATTAAAACCAAATTCCTACTGCCCCATTCCCCTCCTTACTTCATATGTTAAGATCTTAGCTAGGGTAGTTGCAAAAAGGTTATCTAGATATATTAATACTCTATCAGATCAGGAGTGAGGACTTTCACCGGGTGCATACTTATTCTGTCTGGTAAGGATCAAACAGGGTTTATCCTCACAAGAGCAGCGTCAACAAATATTCGTAGACTTTTTTTAAATATGCAATTACCTATGGATAATGAAGGTACCAGTGCCATATTGTGCTTCGATGCCCAGAAGGCGTTCTATATGATGGAATGGGAATATTTGTGGACGGTACTTACTGCTTTTGATATAGGTCCGGGAATTCCTATCATGGCTGAAACTGCTGTATAGGGATTCCAAGGAAAGGTTGAAAATTAATAATACTATGTCCATTTTTTTCATTATCTAGAGGGACCAGACAAGGCTGCCCTCTGTCCCCTTTACGGTTTGCTTTGGCAATATAACCTTTGGCTATTGCCATAAGACAGTCAGAAGGGATAGTTTGGGTTTCGGCATTCAGGAAGGGAAGAAAAAATTGCCTTATATGCAGATGATGCTCTTATTTTTTGGGGGGATATTAAAAAATCATTAGTGGAACTTATGACACTTATTTCCATGTTTAGGCAGTTCTCGGGTTTTCGGATCGATTGGCAGAAATCAATATTGATGCCATTAGACGATACGGAAATCTCCTTACCAGAACAAGCCACGCAAATTCAAATAAAATATACAGTGAAATATTTGGGGATTGAGGTAACATGTAACGTAAAGGATTATATTGATCTGAATCTTAAACCATTATTGCTTAATTTTAGGGATAAGTGCCGGAGTTGGTGTAAACTTCCACTAATAGTGATTGGTAGAGTGAATCTCATTAACCGCTTGCGGACCAGCCGCCGCAGTTTTACTGCGGCAGGTTGGCTCCGCTGCGCGAAATCACGTAACTGTACGTAATTTCGCGAGGTCCGGATAGCAGGCGTGCCCCCCCGCCGCGAGCTACGTGAGTCCCACCGCGGGTCCCGCGGATTTGATATCTGCGGGGATATCCGCGATTGTCTCACGGAGAGGAAGAATGGGGAAATGCTTATGTAAACAAGCATTTCCCCGTTCTGCCTAGTGACAGGATGCTGATCACCGCTCCCTGTAATTGGGAGCGGTGATCAGTGTCATGTCACACATAGGCCAGCCCCCCACAGTTAGAATCACCCCCTAAGACACACTTAACCCCTACAGCGCCCCCTCCTGGTTAACCCCTTCACTGCCAGTCACATTTACACAGTAATCAGTGCATTTTTAATCACACTGATCGCTGTATAAATGTGAATGGTCCCAAAATAGCGCCAAAAGTGTCCGATCTGTCCGCCATAATGTCTCAGTCACAATAAAAATCTCTGATCGCAGCCATTACTAGTAAAAAAAAAATTATTAATAAAAATGCCACAAAACTATCCCCTATTTTGTAGACGCTATAACTTTTGTGCAAACCAATCAATAAACGCTTATTGCAATTTTTTTTACCAAAAATATGTAGAAGAATACGTATCGGCCTAAACTGAGGGGAAAAAAAAAGTTTTTTTATATTTTTTTTGTTTATAGCGCAAAAAATAAAAACCGCAGAGGTGATCAAATGCCATCAAAAGAAAGCTCTATTTGTGGGGAAAAAGGACGTCAATTTTGTTTGGGAGGCGCGTCGCACAACCGCGCAATTGTCAGTTAAAGCGACGCAGTTCCGAATCGCAAAAAGTGCTCTGGTCAGGAAGGGGCAAATCCTTCCCGGGCTAAAGTGGTTAAAATCATCTGGACACCACAATTACTGTATATCTTTCATAATTCTCCTATTTGGATAATATTGTATTGGTTTAGGAATGTTGAATCTCTCTTTCGAGAACTTATATGGCACAAACAACAATCCCGTATGAAATTAACCAGTCTAATGTTAGCTAAAGATGCAGGGTGACTTGCCATCCCACATGTTAAAAGTTATTTCTTATGCCCTGTACACACGGTCGGATTTTCCGATGGAAAAAGTGCGATCGGATTGTATTGTCGGAAATTCAAATCGTGTGTGGGCTCCATCAGACTTTTTCTGTCGGAATTTCTGACACACAAAGTTTGAGAGCAGGATATAAAATTTTCTGATAACAAAATCCGATTGTTTAAATTCCGATCATGTGTACACAAATCCGACGCACAAAGTGCCACGAATGCTCAGAATAAATGAAGAGACGAAAGCTATTGGCTACTGCCCCATTTATAGTCCCGACGTACGTGTTTTACGTCACCGCGTTCAGAACAATCGGATTTTCCGACAACTTTGTGTGACCGTGTATATGCAAGACAAGTTTGGCCCAAAATCCGTCTGAAAAAATCAAATGGATTTTGTTGTCGGAATGTCCAATCAATGTCCGATCGTGTGTACAGGGCATTAGCCTCACAATTACAACAATTTTTTGGTTGGACAGAAATTGCGGATTCTGATCCTATACAGCGTCTGCTTTTACCGTTATGTAGGGAATATACACCGATCCCCTTGTTGGAGACAAAAAAATTGCGAGGGGATCAAGGGTAAAAAGTAAACTTTTTAATAAAGTATGGCAAGAAATGAAAAATACTACTAACATTACGGGTTATACAAGTTATACCCCAATATGGAATAATGTAAATTGTGAGGAATTGCAGAAACTGGAAGGGTTTGAGTTATGGCAAAAACATGGGTTGAGATATTTGAAGCAGCTGTTTCAGAATGACAGTTTAAAAATCCTTTGTTCAATTAATGGAGGAATATGGAGTTCCAAAGCAAAGGTTTTTCAAATATCTTCAACTCAGGCATGCTTTACAGGCTCAAGCCTGTTCCTTTGAATTTAAACGTAATTATTCCACAATAGTATCATTATTAAATGTTAAAGGGCATAAGCAAGGATTTATATCATGATTATATGGGGTACTATACAATAAGTTTCAAGATTCTGTAGATATTCCCTCAAGGGCTCAGCGGGAACGAGACCTAGGACCGTTATCAGATGACCATTGGACAATGGCTCTGTCCACAGTCCCTAGTGTATTACTATCCACTACTATGGAGGGGCCGAACAGACCCCTGTTCGGTTCGCACCTTTCGAACACCGCAAAATTTCGGACCCGGATAACGAACCCCATTAAAGTCAATGGGACCCGAACGTCAAAAATCAAAAGTGCCCATTTTGAAGGCTTACATGCACATATTTGGGCATACAATGGTTATAGGGGTCCGGGTCCTGCCCTAGGGGACATGTATCAATAAAAAAAAAGTTTGTGAAAAATGTGATTTTTAAATGAGCAGTGATTTTTTTTTTATTTTTAAAGTGAAAGCGCAAAAATGAAAAATTCCTTCCAATATAGTGCCTGGGGGCTCCCCTTACTCTACCTGTAAAGTGGCAGATCTGTACCACGTCTAGAATCTGCTGCAGTAATAATTGCATTTATAAAGCCAAAAAAATGACATTTTCCCTGCAAGCTGCCTTTATTTTGCTCAGCAACAGCTGGGGAGCCAGTGTGTATGATGAGGCCACAATGTAGTGCACTGGAACAAGATTAGAGATTTTTTTGGATACATTCTGGTGTTCACACTTTGACTATGAATAGAAGTAACGAGTGTGTAAAAATTGGTCTTTGGGTGTCGGTGGTGCCTTCCCACCGTAACCCTATAGAGGTAATCTTGATGAAAGCAAGAATTGGTCTTGCTGTAAAAAATTGCAATGATATGCACCTGTCAAACAGGTGCAGAAAAATTGTTCTTTGGGTGTCGTGGCTCCTTCCCACCGTAACCCTATAGAGGCACTCTTGATGAAAACAAAAATTGGCGTTGCTGTAAAACATTGCAATAATATGCACCTGTCAAACAGGTGCAGAAAAATTGGTCTTTGGGTGTTGGTGATGGCTTCCCACTGTAACCCTATAGAGGTACTCTTGATGAAAGCAAGAATTGGCCTTGCTGTAAAAAATTGCAATGATATGCACCTGTCAAACAGGTGCTGAAAAATTGTTCTTTGGGTGTCGTGGCTCCTTCCCACCGTAACCCTATAGAGGCACTCTTGATGAAAGCAAAAATTGGCGTTGCTGTAAAACATTGCAATAATATGCACCTGTCAAACAGGTGCAGAAAAAATTGGTCTTTGGGTGTCGGTGGTGGCTTCCCACCAGAACCCTATAGAGGTACTCTTGATGAAAGCAAGAATTGGCCTTGCTGTAAAAAATTGCAATAATATGCACCTGTCAAACAGGTGCTGAAAAAATGGTCTTTGGGTGTTAATTGTACCCATGAAACCTATACCAAAAACATTCTTTCAGATGAAATGATTGAACACCCTCAAAGCTAGGCAGTCTGGAAGTCCTGCAGAGATTCTATATCCCAAAAAGACTTAATCAGTGACATCGGCATCAGGAGCTTCATAGCTGGTAATCCAGGACTGATTCATTTTTATAAAAGTCAAATGGTCCACGGAGTCTGTGGACAAACGCGTTCTATGATCAGTAATTAAACCTCCTACAGCACTGAATGCCCGTTCTGAAAGCACGCTGGATGCAGGGCAGCCCAACAACTCAATAGCATCCTGGGCAAGTTCTGGCAAGAGGTCTATTCTCACAACCCAATAAGTCAGTGGATCGTCAGCTGGAAAGCTCTCCATCTCTGTTTTGGCCCCGAGGTAATCGTCCACCATGTGATGCAGAAGCTGCCGATGGGATGTGAAAGTTGACAGCACTGGGGCGGCCTGAGCCTGTCGTTGTGCCGTACTGGCACAGATACTCGTTGATGACCCTCTGCTGCATGTATAGCCACTGCAGCATTCCCAAAGTTGAGTTCCACATGGTGGGCATGTCACAAATCAGGTGGTTTACAGGCAGGTTGAATTCCTGTTGAAATTCAGCCAACCGAGCACTGGCTGTGTATGGCCACCTGAAATGGCTACAGATTCTTCTGGCCTGTTTTAGTACATCTTGCAACCCTGGGTACGTACTTCGGAAACGCTGCACCACAAAATTGAGGTCATGTGCCAGGCATGGCACATGTGTCAACTTTCTCTGTCTAAGGGCGGACAGGAGGCTTGAGCCATTATCGGACACCACCATTCCTGGCTCCAGCTGATGTGGTGTGAACCACCTCTGAGCCTCTCCCTGCAGAGCTGCAAGAATCTCTGCTCCGGTGTGGTTCCTGTCCCCTAAATACACCAGCTGAAGCCCTGCATGAAACCTTTTAGCCTGACTCTGGGAATAGCCCTTTGGATGTTTAGGGGTACCTGATGTTCATAGGACAATTCTGCAGAGGAGGGCATGGAGGTGGCAGAGGAGGAGGAGGAGGAGGAAAAGGAGGGGGTAGAGCTCACAGGTCTGGCATCATCTCCACCAGCTGTATGAAGATGTGGGGACACAACAAGCTGCAGCACTGAGCCCTGTCCTGCATCCTTTCGAATTGCAAGCAGCGTTACCCAGTGTACTGTGAACGAAATATATCATCCCTGCCCATGCTTGCTGGACCACGTGTCAGCAGTATGGTAAATTTTACAGCTGGCTGCCTTTCCCAACAATGCCAGAACATTCCCTTCCATGTGATGGTAGAGAGCTGGAACGGCCTTACGTGAAAAATAGTAGTGACTGGGAACCTGCCATTGTGGAACAGCACATTGTGCGAATTCACGGAAAGGGGCAGAATCCACCAGGCTGAAAGGCAGAAGTTGGAGAGCCAACAGCTTTGACAAGCTTGCATTCAGACGCTGGGCATGTGGGTGGCAGGGACTGTATTTTTTTTCCGCTTTAGCAGATGGGGCAGAGAAATTTGCTGGCTACAATCTACAGCTGGTGGTGTGCTGCTGGCAGATGTGCTGCTAGGACCTGGGACACCCTGTGCAATACCATCATCCCTGTCAGTGGAGGCAGCTGAAAGATAATGACTCTGTATTACAGGGGCAGACTGAAGTGGGTAAGGAGGAGGGACAGATTTGTGCCCCTTTCGTGTGGCTTTTAGGTGCTCTTGCCAACGGGCTGAGTGGTTGAATGTTAAATGCCTTGTTAAGCATGTGGTACCGAAATGTTTGGTGTTTTTGTCACATTTGATGTGCGATCTGCTGCAGATGTGCTGGAAATCGCCCAGACAGCTGAGCTTTGTGGATTGGGCAGGGAGATAACAGCTGCAGAATGTGATGAAATTGGGTGGCTGCTCTCTACTCTTTCTTGATGTCGGCCTCCCTGGGTTTGTGCCGCCTCACCTTCAGTTACCTCCTCTGCTCTATATGGCACCCAAGTTGCATCAGTGACATCATCATCATCATCATCATCATCATCATCATCTCCATCTCCTCCATCTTCATCATTACCACTGAAGGCAACTTGGCAATAAGCTGCAGCTTGGGGAACATGAATGCCAATTTGTCTGCCAGTGTTCCTCCGTCTCTCTAGGCTCATGTTCCTGTCATCCTCAACCTCAGAACCAACATCTGAATCGAGTAATGGTTGTGCATCATCAAGGGGCAAGTGGCTGATGCTGTGGTCAAATAACTTAGCTGACTCCTCAATGGCTGATGTTGGGGCTATGGCAGGAATAGATGTGGACAGGGAGGCAGGTTTATCCACTCCATGACAGAGGATGAGGAGGATGAGGAAGGTTTAGCAAGCCAAATCAACCATCTCCTCTGCATGCTGTGGCTGGATAGCACGGGCAAACTCACTAAACTGAGGAAATGATGCCCTTCCTGAGGGCTGACCACCACGTCCACCTTTGCCTGTGGACACATTTGTTGCTGGCCCCCTTACAGTGCCAAGGGAACGTCTGCCTCTCCTTGTTGTCCTCCCAGACAATATTGGGAGGGAGGGGGCAGTGCTTATAAGCAAATGTAAAGAAGAAGTTGAAATCTGTACGTAGATGCACTTTAATCAATGTAAAGAGGTGCTTGGTGCACTTTAATTTGAGTACTCACATTACACAAACACACTCCAGGGATACACTATAATATACTGCAAGAACACGGAGGAGAGATGGGTTTGCTTTAAGAGCATATTAAATAAGGGCATTAGCCAATGCATCCCATAGGGTAATACATTTAAAAGAGCGAACAAAAGTCCGTCCTGGATGGCTTAACTCCAATGTGAAAATACATATAAAAGCAAAGGAGAAGGCCTTCAAAAAATACAAGGTTGAGGGATCATCATCAGCATTCAGACTTTATAAAGAATGCAACAAGAAATGTAAGGGTGCAATAAGGACTGCTAAGATAGAACATGAAAGACACATAGTGGAGGAGAGCAAAAAAAAATCCCAAGAAATTCTTTAAGTATGTAAACAGTAAAAAAGGGAGGACGGACCATATTGGCCCTATAAAGAATGAGGAAGGACATCTGGTTACAAAGGATGGGGAGATGGCGAAGGTATTGAATTTATTCTTCTCCTCAGTCTTCACAAGGGAATTGGGGGGCTTCAGTAACCAAAACTGCAGTGTTTATCCTCATGACACATCACTGGAAGCACCTTCATGGTTAACAGAGGACAGAATTAAAATTAGACTTGAGAAACTTAACATTAATAGATCACTGGGACCAATGGCTTGCACCCGAGAGTACTTAGGGAACTCAGTCAAGTAACTGCCAGACCATTGTTCCTAACTTTTACTGAGAGTCTACTGACTGGAATGGTACCAGCTAATTGGAGAAAAGCCAACGTAGCACCAATATTTAAAAAGGGCCCAAAATACATCCCTGGGAATTACAGACCAGTTAGCCTAACATCAATAGTATGTAAACTCTTGGAGGCGATGATAAGGGCCTATATATAAGATTTTAGTAATGAGAACGGTATCATTAGCCATAATCAGCATGGATTCATGAAGAATCATTCTTGCCAAACCAATCTATTAACCTTCTATGAGGAGGGGAGTTAGATAAAGGAAGGCCCATAGACGTGGTGTTTCTGGATTTTGCAAAAGCATTTGACACTGTTCCCCATAAACTTTTACTGTACAAAATAAGGTCCGTTGACATGGACCATTGGATGAGTACATGGATTGAAAACTGGCTACAAGGCGAGTTCAGAGGGTGGTGATAAATGGGGAGTACTCAGAATGGTCAGGGGTGGGTAGTGGGGTCCCCCAGGGTTCTGTGCTGGGACCAATCCTGTTTAATTTGTTCATAAACGACCTGGAGGGTGGGGTAAACAGTTCAATCTCAGTATTTGCGGACAATACTAAGCTAAGCAGGGCCATAACTTCTCCGCAGAATGTGGAAACCTTGCAAAAAGATCTGAACAAATTAATGGGGTGGGCAACTACGTGGCAAATGAGGTTCAATGTAGAAAAATTTAAAATAATGCATTTGGGTGGCAAAAATATGAATGCAATCTGTACACTGAGGGGAGAACCTCTGGGGAATCTAGGATGGAAAAGGACCTGGGGGTCCTAGTAGATGATAGGCTCAACAACGGCATGCATTAAAAAGGGGATTAATTCCAGAGAAAAAAATGATAATTCTCCCACTCTACAAGACTCTGGTCCGGCCACACCTAGAGTATGTTGTCCAGTTCTGGGCACCAGTCCTCAGGAAGGATGTACTGGAAATGGAGCAAATACAAAAAAGGGCAACAAAGCTAATAAAGGGTCTGGAGGATTTTAGTTATGGGGAAAGGTTGCAAGTGCTGAACTTATTTTCTCTGGACAAGAGTCGCTTGAGAGGGGATATGATTTCAATATACAAATACCATACTGGTGACCCCACAATAGGGATAAAACTTTTTCACAGAAGGAAGTTTAACAAGACTCGTGGCCACTCATTAAAATTAGAAGAAAAGAGGTTTAACCTTAAACTACGTAGAGGGTTCTTTACTGTAAGAGTGGCAAGGATGTAGAATTCCCTTCCACAGGTGGTGGCATCAGCGGGGGGCATCGATAGTTTCAAGAAACTATTAAATAAGCACCTGAATGTCTGCAACATACAGGGATATACAATGTAATACTAACATATAATCACACACATAGGTTGGACTTGATGGACTTGTGTCTTTTTTCAACCTCACCTACTATGTAACTAACACAGAGCTATATGGCGTTAATCTGGCTGTAACACACACAGAAGTAAATGGCGTTAAACTGGCAGTAATGCACACAGAACTATATGGCATTAAACTGGCAGTAACGCACACAGAACTATATTGGGTTAAACTGGCAGTAACGCACTCAGAAGTAAATGGCGTTAAACTGGCAGCAACACACAAAACTATATGGCGTTAAACTGACACTAACGCACAGTGAAGTAAATGGCGTTAAACTGGCAGTAACGCACAAAACTATATGATGTTAAACTGGCATTAACGCACACAGAACTATATGGCACTAAACCGGCAGTAACGCACACAGAAGTAAATGGCATTAAACTGGCAGTAATGCACAAAACTATATGGCATTAAACTGGCAGTAATGCACACAGAACTATATGATGTTAAACTGTCAGTAACGCATGCAAAACGATATGGCGTTATACTGGCAGTAACACACATAAAACGATATGGTGTTAAACTGGCAGTGACACACGTAAAACTATATGGCGTTAAACTGGCAGTAATGCACGCAAAACTATATGGTGTTAAACTGGCAATAACGCACACAGAACTATATGGCATTAAACTTGCAGTAACGCATGTAAAACTATATGGCGTTAAACTGGCAGTAACACACACAAAACAATATGGCGTTAAACTGGCAGTAACACACACAGAACTATATGGCGTCAAACTGAGAGTGATGCACACAAAACAATATGGCATTAAACTGGCAGTAACACACACAGAACTATATGGCATTAAACTGGCAGTAATGCACGCAAAACGATATGGCGTTAAACTGGCAGTAACACACACAGAACTATATGGCGTCAAACTGAGAGTGACGCACACAAAACAATATGGCATTAAACTGGCAGTAACACACACAGAACTATATGGCATTAAGCTGGCAGTAATGCACGCAAAACTATATGGTGTTAAACTGGCAGTGACGCACACAAAACAATATGGCGTTAAACTGGCAGTAGCACACACAGAACTATATGGAGTTAAACTGGCAGTAACGCACGCAAAACGATATGGCACTAAACTGCCAGTAGCGCACGCAAAAAGATATGGCATTAAACTGACAGTAAGGCCCCTTTTACACTGGGGCATCAGCGGTAAAGCGCCGCTACTTTTAGCAGCGCTTTACCGTCATTTTTGTGGGTGTTTTTGGCCGCTAGTGGGGAGGTTTTAACCCCCGCTAGCAGCCAAAAAGGGGTTAAAATGACCCACAAAGTGCCGGTACAGCGGCGCTTTGCAGGCGGTTCTGCAGAGGTGTCCATTCAGTTCAATGGGCAGGAGCGGTGCATACAACGCTCCTTTACCGCTCCAAAGATGCTGCTTGCAGGACTTTTTTTACTGTCCTGCCAGCGCACCTCTGCAGTGTGAAAGCCCTCGGGCTTTCACATTGGAGAGACAGGAGTGGCTCTTTATAGGCGCTATGCAGGTGCTATTTTTAGTCCTGTAGCTCCTGTAAAGCGCCTCGGTGTGAAAGAAGTCTAACACACACAGAACTATATGGCGTTAACCTCCCTGACAGTAATCCCGAGTGTGACTTGGGGTGGATTTTCAGTACCAAAAGCGGTAACCCCCGAGCCACGCTTGGGATCGCATCACAGGATCCAGGTAGTGTTACCTTGTCCCCAGGATCCTGTGATGTCTCTCCGCAGTGTGCGGCGGCTGTGTCTCCGCTCGATGTATCAAACAGCCGGGCTCCGTTCCCTGCGAGCATTGCAACGCACTGGGACGGAGAACGGCGCCAAATTCAAAAAGTGAATCACACATAATACATATAGTACAGATTACATTACTGTATCAAATAATTTCACATCTCTTTTGTTCCTAGTGGTTTGTCCAGTGCCCTGCATGCACTTTTATATTATAAATACTGTTCTTTCTGCCTGGAAACTGAAGATTGTCCATAGCAACCAAAACTGTCCCTTTACATCAAAAGCGGTTTTAGACCAGCTAGAAAACAGCGATAATAAATTAGAATCACTTGCAGAATTGAGATATAGTGATTTGTGGGGAAATTTGTCATCAAACACTGAAAGTAATGACAGCGACAATTCTGCAACTGAGCAAATTTCAATAATTTTGTTTTGATTACATTATTGAGTCATTTTTATTATTATATTATTATTTGTTATAATTATTTATAGTTATTTATTATATTATAATTTATGATTTCATGTTTCAAACTTTATCATACCCGGGATGCCTACAATATAAAACGCCAAATTCCCATGCAAAAGAATTGTACTGCTTTGAGCATTAAAAATCTGAAATAATCATACCGCCAGGGAGGTTAAACTGGCAGTAACGCACAAAACGATATGGCGTTAAACTGGCAGTAATGCACACAGAAGTAAATGCTGTTAAACTGGCAGTAATGCAATCAAATAGATGGTGTTTAACCGTCACTACACTGACGCTATCTGAACTGTCCCTACTCTAGCTATACACAAATGTCAAGATTACTGACATGGTCTCACTACACTACACTTAAACTATATGAGCTGTCCCTACTCCACACTAATGTATGTATGAATGACACGGTCTCACTACACTACAGTGAAACTATCTGAGCTGTCCCTACTATAGCTGCACACTATACAAAGCTGAATGATGGTCCTCCTCATTATACTCACACTATCCCTAGACTGACACTAAACTAATATTCTACACTGACAATTGAAGCAAAATAGCACAGTATAGCACACTAACTAACTAATGGCACTGAACAGAACCCTGTTTTATCCCTCTCCATGCTGAAATCACACTGAAAATGTCTGCCATTGAAAGAATACTTTTATACAATACTGTGGGGCAGGAATGAGCCATGATTGGATTAAGTCATAATGACAGTGTCCAGTCATGACTCTGACAGTGCTCTGTGCCCTGATTGGTTGAAGCTTTCACTGCTTCAGCCAATCTAGTCTTGCAATGCACTGTTCAGCGCCACAATGCATTGTGGACAATGAACGTTCGGCCCAAACTTATACTCGGGCCGAACCGTTCGCCCATCCCTATCCACTACGCAAAAACTAACGCAATTATTAATTTTACATAGGTCATATTATACACTATTCAAATGGAATTGTAGAGATTCCCCTCTTTGTCCTCGATGTAGGGGAGGTCCTGCAAACTTAATATATGCTATGGAGATGTCCCAAACTCCACCGATATTGGCAGGGCATAATCAAGACTATTAATAGTCTGCTCGGAATAAAATTACTATTAGAATCTGGCATCTGTTTGTTAAATATAATAGAGGAATCTAGCATTCCGGATTGTGCTTATATTGCAATAGAAGAAGTCTGTTTCAAGCTCGTATGTTAATAGCACAAAAATGGAATTTAGTATACCCACCAACAGTGGAGGAATGGAGAATGCAAATAAAGGAAATCCTGCTAAAAGAGAAATATATTTTTCTGCATTGAGGTTGCCAAGGGAAATTTGAGACTATATGGAGAAAATGGATGGATGTTCTAGGCTACGATTTGGAAGGAGTCATATAGTATGAGAGGGGAAATAGAGAGAGAGGATTGAGTATGGGAGGGGGGTTTTGTTTATATTCTGTGGTTGTTGGTGTGTTTATGGTTTAATCAATGATATGTGTATTAGGATTGTATTTGGGTAGTATGTACATATTGTGTTTAGATTTTGTGTCTATTGTATTAAATCTCAATAAAAATTTACTGTATTTAAAACATAACTATACATACCTTTTTTTTAAGATGATCTGGTCTGGTCCCCAGCTGAGTATGTAGTGTGCAGGCTCTGAAATGCCTGGGAAGTGATGTCACTCATAGAGTTACTATGGGGCTTCTGTTGTCGGCTGCCTCTCCTGCACACCCTATACACAGAAGCTGCTGCTGACAGCTCAGCGTGGGACCAGACCGGAGCACTGCATAAAATGTATGTATAGCAATTTTTGCTTTACAGGGTTAGATATCTTAAGTAGAACAAAGAAGGCTTGCCACTCCAGGTGAGGTGGGGAAGCCTGATGGATGGTGGGTACACGCCTCGGCTCACCTCCGGATACAATGCACAAAAAAGAAGAATAGCTGCCCACCACAATGTAATCCAAAATCTTTTTTCCGACATCCCAAAGTGACACCACAAGCACAGATGCCTGGTATGGTAGACGTGCTCATAATGATTAAGCGCTCATAGTAGTGTGAAACGCGTCTACCATACCAAGCATCTGTGCTTGTGCTATCACTTCGGGATGTCAGAATAAAGATTTTGGATTACATTGTAGTGTGCAGCCTATTCTTCTTTTTATTGCTAGATAACTAGATAAAGGCCCGTTTCATATGGGCGCCTCTGCTTAATGAAATCCGCTTGCTCAGCAGGAGATCGCTCCGCTGATCCCCACTGAGCAGAGCGGATGACAGATCCTATGAAGAGCGAACACTGACACAGTCCTGTTCTCCTCTATGGGGAAATCGGATGGAAATAGACCGCCTGTCCGTTTCCATCTGATCCGATCCACCGGACAGATGGAAAATAGGATCACCACCCATCTGTTTTTGGTGGACAGGATCAGATCGGATGGCGACAGGTGTCAGCGGACATGTGTCCACTGACATTCGATGCTCCATAGAGGACAATGCAGTGTCCGGTCAGGTCCACCTGAAAAACTGACAGGCAGACCTGATCTGACAGTCTGTGTGAAAGGCCCCTTAGAATGTGACTGCCAGATAGTTTTAGGCTGAACTTCTAATTTTATATTCAGAAAGTATGAATTACTAGCAAAAGTATATCCTTTTGAGATTGTTACTAAAATTCCCAGTCTTAACTGTAACTTTAATTATAAAATAAAATGTTGACTATCATATTGGCATAGCCATTGCATCAACTGAAAAATAAAGGGCTTCTGTATCTTGACTAATAAAACTTGTTTTCAACTTTTTGATCTGTTTCTTCGTGGGTATTTTTGCATATATTTTGGGGTATATATTTTGGGGTATACTGTACATGGGGAAAAAAACTTAGAAAAGTGCATCTTTTACAACTGAATAGTTAGAGGATCTCAAATAGGAAGAGGACATAGAATGTCTGTCAGTAAGAAGAGGGGGGGAGGGGTGCAGGGGTTGGTGAGGAGGCTGGTAAGGGATGTCTTTGATCAGTGGAATGGGGCAGCTAGGGAGAGGAATCTGTCAACCGGAAATGGAAGTAGGCTGTCAAACTGATTATTGTTAGTAAATAGGGGTGTTGGTGGTGAGAGGTTCCTTGGGAGGGATACCTGTCATGGAAGAGTCTGAATAACCTGATGGCCCCTGGACTCTAGCACAGCATAGGCTGGAGGTGGAGCAGGAGCTGCAGCCCTCTAAAACTGACTTTAGAGCCTCTGAGTTAGTCAATCTTTACTGGCCACTGCAAGATGTTCAGTGCTGACTTCTGATCCCAGGGGCCAACCACTGTCATAGAGAGTGGCTTGATATGTGAGAAGCTGCTGCTGGTCTGTGAACTGTCCTGCTGCAAAAACTGTACCCTATTTTCATGCTTTGCTGCTTGGGACACAGGGCAATCCCTGTTCATATGACTATAAAGGAAACAAACGTATAGTGTTACATGTGCCTCAGGTTCTATTTCTGCCTTTGGATTCTTTTTTCTATAACGATAGAATTTTCTGGAGCTTGGCAGCACCATATTTTTAAAGTACATACAGATATGTCATAAGAAAGAAATATGGAGGATGCCATTGCTGGTTCCTCCATTTGAGAATGTTTTGGCTTTGAAGATTCCTGCGTTACTGACCAGGAAAATTGGCAGAAATATGGAATTCTGACACTTTACAGCATGCTGGTTCTGTGACTCAAATATTAAAGCCAAACACAAACAGGCAACTTGCATTTTCTTTACAATATGTTTATTGATTTTTGTAAAAAAGAGATACAAATTGAGTTTACAAATAGATGCCCATAAACTGAGCAAATGGAATCAACAACGTTACATCAAGTGAAATATAAACTGCAGTACAGTAATGTTTGCATACAATCAGTATAGTAAGCAGGAGAAAAAATATGGGCTGTGAGCCTGGACAGAAAGGCTGACGGTAATGTTGTTTTTTTGATTGAAAACATTATTTCCTGACAATTTCACCAATTTACAAACAATTTCTGCATTAGTTTTCAAAAGGTGAAAATAATATCTTGAATTCTATTTAACAGTTATATTTTGTCAATTAACAAAGAACTTCTGCCAATCAATTCTTCTGGTCTTTGTTGCTGATGTTAGGTCCACTATAATAGAATGCTTGTTATTGTAGTTTACAAAGCGATGACAGTCTTTATCAAGCCATTACATCTCATCATGATCATAACAACATCCACTGATCGAGCTGTGAAAAAGATTGAGGCCTTTACCCCGAAAAAACGCATTGGCCGTATTTGATGTTCTTAACTAATAATTGTTTCAAAAATACTTTTACGTAATATGGCTTTTGAAATGGGTGCACCTCAGTACCAACTCCACTGGTTTTGTACTTGTCACAAAGACTGACATACCAGAATACTCCACTGAATGTTAGCTTTGGTGCATAGCTTCTCCCGCCAACCTCAAACATCAGGGAATTCTCCTTCCCATATACAGTACCTCTGACACTGGAGCATTTTTTCCTTCCACTGAACATGGACACTAGGGTATTTTTTCTTCAATGCATCCCCAATGTCTGCTAATTTTTTTCTTGCCACTGACCAGCAGCGTAAGGGACACTACATTACATGCGCCTGACTACTATGTTCTGTATTTTGCATTCTATATTATATGCTCCTGAACAAGACACTATGTTCTTCATTACGTACTCCTGACCTCTGCATTCTGTAAGATCTACTGTAGATGATATACTTCTGACAACTGCATCTATATGCTATGTTGTACATTACATATTCCTGTGCTGTATATTACATATTCTTGACCACTGAACTCTATACAGCGTGTTGCACATTACATACTCCTGACTGTTAAATTCTATAAAATTTGCTGCACATTACATACCCCTGGCACTGAACTCTATATGCAAGTTGCATGTTACGCACTCTTGATGACCCCGTTATGTAAGCTGTGCTGCGCATTGCATTACTTGCCTGACCAAAGAGTTTCACAGTAGTTAAGGAATATTTTGTTTGCAGAGAGACTGCCACATACTGTATGTGTGCAATGGGATATTGTGAGTAAGCTTGGACTCTATTTAACCTTGTCCACATGCAATATTCAGCACAACATCAATTTTTACCACTTACAGTAGCTCCACATTGAAGTGTCACTCTTTGCCAAGCTTTACAGTTCGGAGGTATACATTACACTTGTTATTTCTATGTTTGCAAACAAAGATTGTCAGTTTTGATCAGTCAACACCAAAATGCTACTGGGCTTAAAAATTATATTTGTATTTGTCAGAATATGTTGTCTAAAAAGTGAAAGCGCTGCATGCACCGCAGCAACGAAATATTTCATATGGTGATCAAATATTCCATTATGTATGTATGGAGTAAATATACTAGAAAAGAACAAATGTGCTCTATTAAAACCCTCACACAATCGTTTGAAGGAACATTTTCCCCTATCAGCTACCAAAACAGTGTACCCCTAAAACATCCACATCAAAATTAATATTACATTTGGCAGCACTTAAAAACTTATACATATTTCAGTAAAATTTCAATGCAGTGTATAGGTGTTTATAAAATCACAAAAAAACTCACAAGGCCTGTTAAAATATCGTGCAAATCCAGAATAAAATACTTGACAAATGTGAAACTGGTGGGGTCAACCTGCGCTAGTGAGCAATACATGAAAATAATGTGTATTCACAAAAATTGCAGCAGCAAAAAAAACTTCAAATATCCATGAAGTGATAAACATATAAAATAAAACTTAATTGCGCTAGCAGTGATAATATAATTGAAAAAAAGTGTTTTAGGACACACAATATATGTATGTAAGTCCCAATCAAAAAGTGACAATAAGTGCATAAACCTTATAACAGAAAATAGTTATGTGCTAAGAGTCGATGTTCAGGCAACAACACCACCTATAATATGTCCATAAAACAATAATTCCAATAGGAATAAAAGTCCATTTAAATTGTCTAATCTTCAAACCATAGGGGCTGATAGATCAAAGAAGCTTTCTATCGGACGTGCATTGATTGCAGAGAGAGTAATAGGTGTGCGCTTACCCCTATTGTTGGACCTCCTCTGTGGCAAGGTCTTACGAGCTTGCAGATTTCGCCCTCTGCAGGGACCAAATGTTGGTAACCAGGTCTTGACAGCGTACACCGCAGACTTCCAGATGGTCGGGATAGTCCAACAGCTCCAGCATCAGAGGGGGGACCCGAAAATGGAGAGGCCCATAGACAAAAAAGACATAAGGAGAAAAGAAGAAGCTCCTCTGGTGTAATATCGTTGGGGTTTTATTGGATAAACCACAAGTGAACATTTAAAAAAACTCCATAAAAAATTCATAAAAAGCCGGCATATACAAAGGCAGAACGCCCGTGCAAAATAAACCTTTCAGAACACGTGATGGCAAGCACTGCGAGGCCACGCCCTACATGTTTCGTCATACGTGACGTCATCTACGGGGCACGGGCGACGCAATGAACCATCACCTTATATATCAATAGACGGAGTTGCAACCACGCCCTCATCCCCGCCCACGTCCGTCTTTCGACAGAACATGTATAGGAGATTCGACGGGACCGTCAATATGAAACCGCCCACAGGGTGGAACATAAATCGAAAGTAGAAAACAGATACTAGGATACAAGCGGAAGTAAAACCAAGCCTCATTTTAGTGCCGGTCTAACACACCAACAGGCATGCGCCAAGACGAGCCAAGCCTCGATCTGGCTGACACCAAAACCTCCTATAGAGGTAAACTATAATCAGAAACCGGAAGAGATCTAGCGTGTACCCCAGATGAATTTTAGAGATAGACGCCCATAACATACCTGAGACTTCCGGTCCTAAATGTATCCAAATTCAACTAAAAAAACTTTAATGTCACTCTAAAGATTAAAAAGCCTTTTGGACAGTACGTATAATGTACATGGCTGTATTTTTTGCTGTGCATTTGGTATAATATTTCTTTAATTTTTACTATTTTACCCAATTGCACTGTATTTTAGAGAAAACAAATATAAAATAACTATAAAATAAAAATGTGATGGAAAACACAAGTCTAATAATTGGATTATGCATATATAAAAATCTATAGTGAATAGAAGTGAAAATATTATATTTTTTGGGCCATACCCACAACTAATATCTCCAAATATATTATTTTTATTTTTATTTATATAACCTGTCAGCCAGGACAAGACTCAACCCCTCTTTTTACAATTTCAAACCTTAGACCATTCAAAAAACAAAACAATCAAATCTAAGGGTGTATGGTGGAGCAATTCACAAAACACAAGAACATTATTAATGGGGGGATTCTAATTACAACATAAACTCTTGCTGTCGTAAAGGGGGGCACATATGATATTAAGTCTTCGGTTGTGTCACGCATTATCGATAAACGCATTGATCTCTATATCAACGTTGAGTCCTCGTGGTTTAAGACACCCCATTTTAAATATCCACCCCATTTCTAGCTTGGATATAGCTCTTCTCTTAGGCCCTCCTCTCCAGGGAACACTCAATCTATCAATACCCACAAATTGAGTGCCTCTGGGATCTTTATCATGCACATTCAAATAATGTTTAGATACTGGGTGTCCTATAAATCCTCTCTTGATGTTACTAATGTGTTCGTTTAACCTGACCTGAAGGGGGCGAACAGTACGTCCCACGTACTGAAAGCCGCAAGGACAGGTCAAAAGATACACTACATGGGTAGTAGAGCATGTAATGAATGATTTTATGGCAAAAGTTTTTGAGGTACTAGTCGCATGGAAATGTGTTATTTTCCGATCCTTAACAGCATTGACCGTACAAACCGTACATTTCCTGCATCTATAATACCCTATTAAATTTTGAAAAAACACTGGTTTTCTTATTGGCGGGTCACATACGCTAGGAGCCACGGATGTTCTAATCGATGGTAGTCCTTTGAAAACCACCTGGGGTTTCTCCGGGAGTAAGGGGCCCGCGTTTATCGATAATGCGTGACACAACCGAAGACTTAATATCATATGTGCCCCCCTTTACGACAGCAAGAGTTTATGTTGTAATTAGAATCCCCCCATTAATAATGTTCTTGTGTTTTGTGAATTGCTCCACCATACACCCTTAGAGTTGATTGTTTTGTTTTTTGAATGGTCTAAGGTTTGAAATTGTAAAAAAGAGGGGTTGAGTCTTGTCCTGGCTGACAGGTTATATAAATAAAAATAAAAATAATATATTTGGAGATATTAGTTGTGGGTATGGCCCAAAAAATATAATATTTTCACTTCTATTCACTATAGATTTTTATATATGCATAATCCAATTATTAGACTTGTGTTTTCCATCACATTTTTATTTTATAGTTATTTTATATTTGTTTTCTCTAAAATACAGTGCAATTGGGTAAAATAGTAAAAATTAAAGAAATATTATACCAAATGCACAGCGAAAAATACAGCCATGTACATTATACGTACTGTCCAAAAGGCTTTTTAATCTTTAGAGTGACATTAAAGTTTTTTTAGTTGAATTTGGATACATTTAGGACCGGAAGTCTCAGGTATGTTATGGGCGTCTATCTCTAAAATTCATCTGGGGTACACGCTAGATCTCTTCCGGTTTCTGATTATAGTTTACCTCTATAGGAGGTTTTGGTGTCAGCCAGATCGAGGCTTGGCTCGTCTTGGCGCATGCCTGTTGGTGTGTTAGACCGGCACTAAAATGAGGCTTGGTTTTACTTCCGCTTGTATCCTAGTATCTGTTTTCTACTTTCGATTTATGTTCCGCCCTGTGGGCGGTTTCATATTGACGGTCCCGTCGAATCTCCTATACATGTTCTGTCGAAAGACGGACGTGGGCGGGGATGAGGGCGTGGTTGCAACTCCGTCTATTGATATATAAGGTGATGGTTCATTGCGTCGCCCGTGCCCCGTAGATGACGTCACGTATGACGAAACATGTAGGGCGTGGCCTCGCAGTGCTTGCCATCACGTGTTCTGAAAGGTTTATTTTGCACGGGCGTTCTGCCTTTGTATATGCCGGCTTTTTATGAATTTTTTATGGAGTTTTTTTAAATGTTCACTTGTGGTTTATCCAATAAAACCCCAACGATATTACACCAGAGGAGCTTCTTCTTTTCTCCTTATGTCTTTTTTGTCTATGGGCCTCTCCATTTTCGGGTCCCCCTCTGATGCTGGAGCTGTTGGACTATCCCGACCATCTGGAAGTCTGCGGTGTACGCTGTCAAGACCTGGTTACCAACATTTGGTCCCTGCAGAGGGCGAAATCTGCAAGCTCGTAAGACCTTGCCACAGAGGAGGTCCAACAATAGGGGTAAGCGCACACCTATTACTCTCTCTGCAATCAATGCACGTCCGATAGAAAGCTTCTTTGATCTATCAGCCCCTATGGTTTGAAGATTAGACAATTTAAATGGACTTTTATTCCTATTGGAATTATTGTTTTATGGACATATTATAGGTGGTGTTGTTGCCTGAACATCGACTCTTAGCACATAACTATTTTCTGTTATAAGGTTTATGCACTTATTGTCACTTTTTGATTGGGACTTACATACATATATTGTGTGTCCTAAAACACTTTTTTTCAATTATATTATCACTGCTAGCGCAATTAAGTTTTATTTTACTTGACAAATGTGAAAATGAAAATAAAGTGCTTCATTACAGTGATACATCTTTTCTTTGTGTCTTCTTAAAATAAATGCAAAAAGTGCCATACCGTGCTCAGAGATCAAATATGGATGTATACAAAAAAATTGATCCCATGCTTGGTAAGCCATCACCAGAGAGATTTGACCCTCCAAAAGGAAAAGGTATTTTCAAGTTGCACTCACATAAGACCGTGCCACACAGTCTGGACACTAAGCCTCATGCCCCGTACACACGGTCGGACTTTGTTCGGACATTCCGACAACAAAATCCTAGGATTTTTTCCGACGGATGTTGGCTCAAACTTGTCTTGCATACACACGGTCACACAAAGTTGTCGGAAAATCCGATCGTTCTAAACACGGTGACGTAAAACACGTACGTCGGGACTATAAACGGGGCAGTGGCCAATAGCTTTCATCTCTTTATTTATTCTGAGCATGCGTGGCACTTTGTCCATCGGATTTGTGTACACACGATCGGAATTTCCGACAACGGATTTTGTTGTCGGAAAACTTTATCTCCTGCTCTCCAACTTTGTGTGTCGGAAAATCCGATGGAAAATGTCCGATGGAGCCCACACACGGTCGGAATTTCCGACAACACGCTCTGATCGGACATTTTCCATCGGAAAACCCGACCGTGTGTACGGGGCATAACAGTTGATCCTCTAGGGTAGGGATCTCCAAACTACAGCCCTCCAGCTGTTGCTACACATCCCATGAGGCATTGTAAAACTCTGACATTCACTGACATGACTAGGCATGATGGGAATTGTAGTTCCTGAACAACTGGAGGGCCATAGTTTGGAGACCCCTGTGTGGAAGCCTTGCCATTCATACTGTTCACTATAGAGCCAGTTTGCTTACCACAGACCTGGAGCCAGAAACCGGAAGTAACGTTAATGTGCAGTAGCCATGCCCCATCGTGTTTTGTCCATCCAGATGTTCTCAGGAGGAGGTACTGCTCCGACGCCATTCCTCATATAAATACTCTAGCCTTAACCCTTCATTGAGATGTAATCAACCTGCTACAGGATCATTACACAGTAATACATATTGATACATATTGGTAATTAAACTTCCTTTTAAAATAACAAAATGGTGGATTGTCAACAATAATTTTAAATTAAGTTAAAAAATATTCACATCCCAAAAAAGTTTCAAAACATCTCCTTACTTATAACAATATATTAAAGGGAGAACAACAAACTGAACAGAGTATATACAACTCCATATATTTAAAAACATAACAGGGTAACTAAAAACAACGCATGGTACTTTTTGGATTTATTTTAAGAAGACACAAACAAACAACAGCTCACTGTGTTGAAGCACTTTTTTCATTCGCACATTTGTCAAGATAATTTAAACTGGATGAATAATATTTTAAAATACCTTGTGTTTTTTTTTTTTTTTTAGTGATTTTATGAACACTTATACACTGTGTTGAATTTTTACTGATATATGTATATACAGTATCTCACAAAAGTAAGTACACCTCACACATTTTTGAAATTATTTTATTACATCTTTTCATGTGAAAACACTGAAGAAATGACACTTTGCTACAATGTAAAGTAGTGAGTGTACAGCTTGTATAACAGTGTAAATTTTCCCCTCAAAATAACTCAAGACTCAACACAGCCATTAATGTCTAAACCACTGGCAACAAAAATGAGTACACCCCTAAGTGAAAATGTTCAAATTGGGCCCAATTAGCCATTTTCCCTCCCTGGTGTCATGTGACTCATTAGTGTTACAAGGTCTCAGGTGTGAATGGGGAGCAAATGTGTTAAATTTGGTGTTATCGCTCTCATTCTCTCACACTGGTCACTGGAAGTACAACATGTCACCTCATGGCAAAGAATGAATAAAAGAATTGTTGCTCTACATAAAGATGGCCTAGGCTTAAGAAGATTGCCCAGACCCTGAAACTGAGCTGCAGCATGGGGGCCAAGACCATACAGTAGTTTAACAGGACAGGTTCCAATTAGAACAGGCCTTGCCATGGTCGACCAAAGAAGTTGAGTGCACATGCTCAGCGTCATATCCAGAGGTTGTCTTTGGAAAATAGACGTATGAGTGCTGCCAGCATTGCTGCAGAGATTGAAGGGGTGGGGGGTCAGCCTGTCAATGCTCAGACCATACACCACACACTGCATCAAATTGGTCTGCATGGCTGTTGTCCCAGAAGGAAGCTTCTTCTAAAGATGATGCACAAGAAAGCCCGCAAACAGTTTGCTGAAGACAAGCAGACTAAGGATTACTGGAACCATCTCCTGTGGTCTAATGAGACCAAAATAAACTTATTTGACTGAGATGGTGTCAAGTGTGTGTCACGGCAACCAGGTGAGGAGTACAAAGACAATTGTGTCTTGCCTACAGTCAAGCATGGTGGTGGGAGTGTCATGGTCTGGGGCTGCATGAGTGCTGCCATGAATGCCAACATGTACTGTGACATACTGAAGCCGAGCATAATCCCCTCCCTTCGGGGAATGGGCTGCAGGGCAGTGTTCCAACATAATAATGACCCCAAACACACCTTCATGACGACCACTGCCCTACTAAAGAAGCTCAGGGTAGTTGATAGTGGTAGTTGATGGACTGGCCAAGTCTTCAGACCTAAACCCTATTGAGCATCTGTGGGGCATCCTCAAATGGAAGGTGGAGAAGCGCAAGGTCTCTAACATCCACCAGCTCCGTGATGTCATCATGGAGGAGTGGAAGGGGACTCTAGTGGCAACATGTGAAGCTCTGGTGAACTCCATCCCCAAGAGGGTTAAGGCAGTGCTCGAAAATAATTGTGGCCACAGAAAATATTGACACTTTGGGCCCAACTTGGACATTTTCACTTAGGGGTGTACTCACTTTTGTTGCCAGTGGTTTAGACATTAATTTCTAATACACATACACTGTTATACAATCTGTACACTCACTACTTTACATTGTAGCAAAGTGTCATTTCTTCAGTGTTGTAACATGAAAAAATATAATAAAATATTTACAAAAATGTGAGGGGTGTACTGTCCTGAATTTCAAGAGACCGAGCTGTTGACAGCCTAAAAATTTACTGCTGTTTGGGGCAGGTCTCTAGCATCCACCAGCTCCGTGATGTCATCATGGAGGAGTGGAAGGGGACTCCAGTGGCAACCTGTGAAGCTCTGGTGAACTCCATCCCCAAGAGGGTTAAGGCAGTGTTGGAAAATAATGGTGGCCACACAAAATATTGACACTTTGGGCCCAATTTGGACATTTTCACTTAGGGGTGTACTCACTTTTGTTGCCAGTGGTTTAGACATTAATTTCCAATACACATACACTGTTATACAATCTGTACACTCACTACTTTACATTGTAGCAAAGTGTCATTTCTTCAGTGTTGTAACATGAAAAAATATAATAAAATATTTACAAAAATGTGAGAGGTGTACTGTCCTGAATTTCAAGAGACCGAGCTGTTGACAGCCTAAAAATTTACTGCTGTTCGGGGCTCTGAGCTTCAGCAAAATGACAGTCTCCAGCAAAAAGAAACAGGTGCAATGCTGGGGGAAATTTTCAGCACATGCAAATTTTTCTCATGTGGAATGTATGTTTCTTGCTAAAGAAGATTATTTCTATCAAGTTGTTAAGGGTTTCACTTTAACTTTCTCCTTGTAAAGAGCAATAATGCTGAAATACACTTACACGCTCAATTCGGGATTTTAGCCATGTGTTGTTGTTCATAAATGAGGCACACTTTGCAGTAAGTGAGGCTTAACAGGCCTGCCTAAAAACATCTAAGTGGTGAGCTACAAGACTTGACTGCAGTCCAAGTCAATGACCTCTACTGGATGGTTCCTAATATATGTTTCTCTGGCTCGTTTCCTGATGAAGCAGCAGGCAATCCCTTATACAGTAAAAGGGAAAAATGAAATCCATCTCTCCCATTAGTATCATTATAACGTCCCTCTTAAAATATGTAAGTTGCATGTGTGCTTCATACATATTTAGATCTGAACTCAGGGTAGTTTAAAATATAATATTTAATTTGTTTTCTTATTGCTTATAAACTAAAGTCAGTATATTAATCATTATTGGTTTCTGCCTTTTGTAATGTCCTGTGCATTGCAATTTAAAATAGTAGATGTTTGGTCACTACTCTGAGCCAGTTAGATGTTCTGTTACTTGCACATGTGCAGACAAGAATACTGCTGGAAGAATGGGAAGATAGAGAGACTACATTGGGATACCGTCACACACAGGGTCCAACGAAAATGTCCAAGCCGAACTGCTTAAACTATATACGAAGCCTAAACTTTTCCTTTTAGGAATGGAATGGTTAAACCCCCTGACAGGTTTTTGGGTTTTGCTGTCTGTGTCCCATGGGGAAGATTTTTCTTTACTACCTGTTTTGAGGCACAATAGAGCATGAGAGGAGAGCTCTTCCAGATAAGGGAGATGCTCTCCTGACAGCCGTTGACACAAGTGGAACAAATGTTCCCATTTTTAAATTTCCCTTTACTCCCGATCCAGTTGCAACTCAGAAATATAGATTTTTCCCTTACCTTCAGTCACCAGAAGAAACAGAGAGAGTGAATCCCCACTAGCAGGGACAAAGACAACAATAAAAACAGAGGTTCTAACCTTTTAACCCCAGTAGATAAATGTCAGGTCACAGAGGCATAATTAGAACCTTCAGGGTCTGGTGCAAGAAACTATGAAGGGCCCCCCGGGGCCCTTCCCTCCAAACCCTAGGGTCCTTTACTCTGGGAGCTAGGGCTGCCACCTTTTCTTCAAGCCAAACAAGAAAACTTTAGCAGTGCCTCTGTCTCTTCTGCAATAAAAAAAACCTGCATGCTCACAGCATGTAACAATAGTACTTTAGTTCCACTTTAAGACACACAAACTTTGGGACAAAATATAATTTAAAAATATAAAATTTTTCCGCATTTACTTTCCTGCACAACAAAAGCTAATTTGCATTTGTAAGAGGGGAAGGGGAAGGAGGAGGACAATATGACATTTAAGCTAAAAGTTTTGCTTTAATATCCAACAAGCTTTTTTTGTTTTATGCCACGTACACACGAGCGGACTTTGCGGCATACTTGGTCCGGCGTACCGGAGTCCGTCGGACAATTCAATCGTGTGTGGGCTTCAGCTGACTTTTTTTCCCCAAAAGTTTGACGGACTTAGATTTGAAACATGTTTCAAATCTGTCCGATGGACTCTGCTTTCTAGCGTACAAACCAGTCGTCTGTGTGCTAGTCCGACGGACCAAAACTCACGCATTCTCTGAAGTAAGTACAAGATGGAAGCGCTCGGTCTGGTAAAACTAGCCTTCGTATTGAAGCTAGCACATTTCTCTTCTGTGATCTTTTAATACAGCGCTTTTTTTTCTTTATAATGCGAGAGGAATGAAGTTGTTTTGCTGCTTTATATTCACACAGAGTTCTTACAAACTACTTTCTTCATGATTTATACTAATGCCATGACTAATATGATATTTTTAAAAAGCCAGATCTCCATAAATAAAGTATTAGATTTTGGACTCATCTTTCTTTTTTTTAGATTTAAACACTATCTATTTTACAATGTGTGCTAAATTATACAAAATGTATATATATATTTTTTTTTAGTTTTGGAGTTTCAAGTTACCACAATAACCTTAATATTTTGTGTTGTTTTAATGAACTTTAATGAGGTTGGTGTCCCTTGTTAATTAGACATAGGGGGGTTTATTTTCCAAAGGCAAATTCATTTTTCATTACAAGTGCAAATTGTACTTGGAATTGCACAGAAAGAGCATTTGGAAGTGCATTCGCTGTGGATCCGAGGGGCACATGCAAGGAACCACAAAAAAAAAACCTTTCTCTTGCACATGATTGTATGATAAAATCAGCAGAGCTTCCCCTCATTTCAGATCTTCCCCACAGATTTACAGCGACTGCATTTCCAACAAGTGCACTTGCAGTGCAATTTCTAAAGTGCACTTTTCACTAGTACTTTGCACTTGATTTTCAAAATGATTTAGCCTTTTGGAAAAAACCCCACATACTCTTTTTGACCTGTACCTGCCTACTCCCAAACCAAATGTCGTTTTTAAATCAAAACACATAGTCAATAATGTAAGGTAAAGAAAATATCTATTTATTTTTTGGGAAAAAAATGAGGAAGGCAACACTGGAGACACTTTTGGAATCTGTGAAGCCTTTCGTCCTCCAGGACACACATCAAGTTTTAGGACAAGAAAATTGGGATCTTGCGACTAGGGAGCACAGGGAGCACAGTCAGACCAGACAGAAGCCAGGCAATCACTTTCGACTCTTCCGTGGAGCCTTCCCTGCACACTTCTCTGTAGCCTTCCCTCCACGCTTCTCTGCAGCCTTCCTTGGAGGCTGTGCCTCTGGTGGTGTACTTGGGGCAGGAGGAGGAGGAGGAGTGGCTTCATCTGCTAGATATGTTTTAGCAGTAAGCTCCCCTCTCAAGCCCTTCTGATACGCCTGAAAAATCAGACCCTCACAGAGGAGGCGTTGCCCCTTATCGAGTTCCATCAATCTGGTGGCCATATATGTCCCATACGCCTCTTCTGCATTGGGTGGTGTGCTGAGGATTTGGCTGGCTTCGCGAATGAGGGCTAGTGATTCCTCCTCAGTTTGGGTCATTTTTCTGGGCCTTTTGGTGGTAATGCGGAGGGGAGGCACCTGACATTCTGTGCGGCTTCTACTGGGCCCAGCCACAGCCTCCTCCTCTCTCCCACTGGGCAAGGCCTCCTCCTCTCTCCCACTGGGCAAGGCCTCCTCCTGGCTGAGCTCATCCTGGGTAAAAAAAAGGGACATAGTTGTAATTTTGGGTTACGCAATCACACACAATTTTCAGCTCATGACTTGTAAATATAATTCTAAACAAATAGTAAAGGCTATCTATTTGACCCCACCATTATTCTAGCTGCTCACCAATATCTGAAGTTAAGTATATTTTTGGCCACTACTGTCTAATGATATGTCTACATATTAATATTTGTGATGAAGTCATTTTTGGTGAAGCACTTAAAAATTTGAGACATTTACATCATTAATATTTACACAATCACACATTCAAAAAAAAAGTATACCTGGCTGAAGCTGGGCGCATCCACTTAATCAAGGATGAAAGGGCCCAGTTCTTCCTGGGACTCCTCAGCTGGGGTGGAGGTGGAGGGAAGGCTGGGGGGAAGGGTGGGGGGAAGGGTCGAAAGTGATTGCCTTGCTTCTATCTGGTCATCCAGAAATAGCATTTTTTGGTAGTACCACAGCCTGGGTACATAAACCTGGTCAGCTGCTGCTCCGGATCTGAGCGACTCCTGGATCTTATTGTGTTCCCGCTTGTACATATTGTGCAAGATACCAATTTTCTTGTCCACAAACTTGAGGTCTGCCTGGGGGACTTGAGTCTTCATAAATTCCAAAAGTGTGCCCAGTGTTGCCTTCCTTACATCTCTATTGGAATATAATGGGTGTTTGACCTCCCACAGGTTTTTGTTTTCCTGATACAAATCAATGAATCTTGACAAAAATTCAGCCTCCTTAAAGGGATTCATTTTTGCTGAAAGACAAGACACAAGATAAAAACTGTAATGTCAGTCAGAACTCCCAGGATTATTTTTAGCAGAATCTAGGGGACACATATACACACACACACACACAAAACACATTCACCAAACACACACACACACCCATGTTTAATCTTACCTTCGTTTCTGACGCTCGCTACTTCCGCACGCATATACGTAGGCCATCGTAATAGCTTTATATACACTGCGCATGTGTCATGCTCCGCCTGCGTCGCCCATCCCTGATGTTCTTTAGTACTATTTGTCCCCGCCCCTTCACTCTTCGTTGCGCAGTGGGAGTATATAGAGAAAGATGGCGGCGAGATTATCTGCAACTAGCGCGGAGGAAAGCCCGGAGCCACAACCATCCACATCCAGGAGGAGATATAAGGCCACCAACATGGCTTTTGAAGAGATGGTGGAGATAGTGTCCATATTGAGAAGGGAGGACTACGATGGGAAAAAAGGACCGTACACCCAACCCAATATGCGGAAGGACAAAATAATGGCCTCAGTTGTCACCGCTCTAGACGAAAAATTTGGCACTAAACGGGCTAAAGAACAACTGAGGAAGCGGTGGTCTGACCTCAAAAGTAGGGAGCCTGAACAATATTGGCGAATAAAGAAGCTGCATAAAAAAAGTAAGTACTTGTTGTGTGTTCCTATTGAGATACTTAACTTGCATGCTGATCCATATGTTTTTCATTTATACAGCATCATTCGTAAAGACCGTTCTTTGTAAAATACATATGATACTAAGAAAATGACGTTTTTTTTCGCCAAAAACGATGGTACAGGGTTGGACATACATTTAGGTCTTGAGAATTTGTCGTATTCCAAAAATGGGGTGATGTTGTGTAGATGTGTTTGAAAATATAATGCTTCTTCAAAAATGATTCAGTGTAATGTAAGGACAGGACACAGCAGTTGTTTCTACATCTGGACTCACGAGCACTAGTGTACTATGTGACCCTAAATACATTTTTTAGGGGTACTACACATAGGAGATCATTGAGGTGTCTGCATCTGTGAAACTTGCATGAAAATGTGTATTGTTTAAGGAGAGGTGGAGGAAGTGTGCGAGATTTCAACCCCACCAAGTGAGTGACTGACACCCCAGCTTAAGGTAATCAATTTAGGCGTGCATATTTTAACCAATTTTTTTATCCACACATTTTAGGTGAGGTTCTGGTTGTGGAAGGCCAAGCGGCAGAGCCATTTAGCACAGACAGTGCACAAAGACTCATTGGCCAGATAATGGTGTGGAATGGCCAAATTGACAGCATGAGAAATCGGCTGGACACCATGCAACAGGAAATGAAGAACATGATTGATGTTTTGGGCAGCATCTAATAACTTTTTGCCTAAAAACATCAATCATGTTCTTCATTTCATTGTCAAGTTTGTTTTTTCTTAAATTTTGTAACTTAAAAAAAAAAAAATCAAACAATTTGCAGATGTACACGGTGTGTCATCATGTGCTATCCTTCATCAGGGGATATCAATGTACTTGTTTTGTGTTTGCAACCCCTTCATCATAAAAATGTTAGTTTGTGAGAGGAACAAAGGGATTGCACATACAAAACACGTACATTGCTCCCCCATGATGGGAGATATCACATGTTGACTTGAACCTTTTTTAATCTCCAATTTTGAGCATCTGCAAATTTTTGGCTTTACAAGGGTGACATCACCAGCACAGTTATTAGCATGTTGAACTTTGTAAGTTCCTTTTTTTTGTATGTTTTTAAAAACCATGTTGTTAATTTAAATTATGTAAACAAGGTCTATTTTTGTTGAAATATGCCTAAAATACCAAAAAAAAAAAAAAAAGATTGTTTAAAAAAAAAAACAAAACAAAAAAAAAATAAACACGTTTCCAAAAAATGCACCTTTCAATGCGCACACAGTAAAATGTTTTTACTACTACAATGTGTGTGGCTGATTATTTATCAATAAGATTTTTTGATAATTTTTGTGTGGTTACAGTGACAAAGAGCCTTATTAACTAAAGGGAATTGCACTTGCCACTACAAGTGCACTAGGAGACAGACAAAACTAAATGTAAACAAGAATAAAAACAAGATATTTTTGCAAAAATGTATTTTCTTTATTTTTGGAATAAATGATAGCTCTTGTTGCATTGCAATGGCCCCCCGACCATTAAAATAATTAACATATCGGTCACGCACTTGACGTGCGGTTTGGGGGGCCAAGCCAGTACGGCCACTTTTCAGCCCTGTGAGTGGTTGTTCAACAACAAGTCCGGCCTCAGGCCCAACAGAGGTCATATATGTAGCAGAATGTCTTCTCAAATAATTATGGAGAATGCAGCAAGCCATTATCACATGACTTATTTTATATTCGCCAGATTTATGGCCGAGAGGAACCGGCTGGCCAGAATCCCAAAAGCATTCTCCACAACTCTTCTTGCTCTGACCAGCCAGTAATTAAATACCCTCCTCTCAGGGGTGAGTGTCCTTTGGGGGAACAGCCTCATCAAGTGCTCGCCGAGAGCAAACGCTTCATCAGCAATAAAAACTGAGGGGAGTCCATCCACATTCTGGTCATCAGGTGGCAATCCCAGGCCACCAGTCTGGAGAAGCTGGCACAGCTCGGTCTGTGCAAAGACTCCTCCGTCAGACATCTGGCCATTCTTCCCCACGTCCACGAACATAAATTCCAAATGTGCCGAGACCACCGCTATCAAAACTACACTATTGAACCTCTTATAATTGTAAAAATAAGACCCTGAATGGGGTGGTGGCACAATGCGGACATGCTTCCCATCAATAGCCCCGACACAGTTGGGAAAGTCCCAATGGTTAGCGAACTAGGAGGCCACAGTCTGCCATTCCAATGTACTTGAAGGAAACTGTGGAGTGAAATAAGAAAAAAAATAAGATAAGTACTTTTCAACATAACTTTGATATCAGATTACACAAAAACATTCTTAAACAACAGCAGTTGAACATTATTAATATGTGTTTTTTTTCTATAAATTCAAAAAAACATAAGGCCCACTTATAAGATTACTCACCCCCTCTGATGGCCCATTGATCAATTTGAATGTGGGGGGAGGGGTTCTAATTTGTTTAAAAAACATACCTGACAGTTGAAAACATTTGAGGGGGTGGGGGAGGGGTTCTAATTGGGGTAAAAAACACACCTGACATTTGCAAACATTTGAGGGGGTGGGGGAGGGGTTCTAATTTGGGTAAAAAACACACCTGACAGTTGCAAACATTTGAGGGGGTGGGGGAGGGTCAAACAGTACAATGGAGCTGACAATATACATTGTTCAAGGGACTATAGGCTAGAGATATAAATAGACCCAGGATTGCATGGTGGGGAGGTTATTGAAGGTAAATATGCATGTAGGGCAAAAAATGATTAATGTAAAAAAACAGGCATGCATGAAGATATAGGGGACATTCACAGCATATTCCAAGCATGGTAATTAGATAACGAGGACATTTAGACAATACATGAGCAAACATTAAATACATACCATGTAATGTTAATTGATAAAACTTAACTTCATATAGTCCTTCTGCAGGACCTGAATAATGGCAGAACAGGTCTCTGGGATTATGATCCCCAGAGCCTGGGGGGAGATGCCTGTCGAGAACTTCAAGTCCTGAAGACTTCTCCCAGTCACCAAGTAACGTAAAGTGGCAACTAGCCTCTGCTCCGCAGTGATGGCTTGCCTCATGCAGGTATCCTGCCTGCTGATATAGGGGGTCAGCATAGCCAGCAGACGCTCAAAAACGGGGTCCGTCATTCTGAGATAATTCCTGAAATCCTCAGGATTATTCTCACGGATCTCACGGAGCAAAGGCATGTGACAGAACTGGTCACGCTGGCACAACCAATTCTTGGTCCATGAACTCCTCCTCGCCCTGTTCATGGACTGGACTTGGGTCAAAGTATTAACCCCAACACCAAGTCCCCACGCAGCACGAACTCGAGAACGAGTACGTCCACCCAACATGGCTTCAAAACGGTCGGCTGGTCAAACAAACAAACTCATAACAAACGCACTGAAGAACAGCAAAGGTCTATGAAGAGCGACCTGAAAATCAGGAACGAGTGGACCAGAACGGCCTGCTAGGCAGGTTACAAACTGACCAACATGCACTGAAAAGCAGATACAAACCTCACAAGCACAAACTGAACCGCAGAAATGATCGAAATAAGCTGAAGTGTGAAAAGCGCAAATCGTCTCTAACCAAACTTCTACTAACACGAGATAAACACGAGATTAGCAGAAGGAGCCCAAAGGGTGCCATAGTGGGGCTTGAACTTCCTTTTTCTAGTCCCGACGTACGTGCTGCACGTCACCACGTTCAAAACCATCGGACTTTTGGAGTGATCGTGTGTGTCCAAGTCCATCTGTTTTTAAGTCGGCGCACCTAGTGGACAAAGTCCGTTGGAAAGACCGCCGGACCAAGTATGCCGGAAAGTCCGCTCGTGTGTACGCGGCATTAGTGGTTCAAACTCACAAAGCCAGACTGTAGGAACAGACCTTATCCTACTCCTTCACTGTTTTTCTCCCCAACAGGGGCTTAAAGTGGTTCTAAAGGCAAAAGATTTTTTACCTTAATGCATTCTATGCATTAAGGTAAAAAACTTTCTGGGTGCATCCCCATCTCCAGCCCCTCCCTATACTTATCTGAGCCCCATCTCGATTCAACGATGTGCATGAGAATAATGGCTCTCCCGGGTCTCTCTCTGCTCATTGGCTCACACGGCAGCGGGAGCCATTGGCTGCTGTCAATCACAGCCAGTGTGCCAATGACAAGAGGGCAGGGGACTAGGCCGAATCATGCTCTGTGTGTGAATGGAGCACGGCTCGGGAGTGAGCCTGCTCAAGTCCCCCCATAGCCAGAGGCTAGCTATTTGGGGCACTTATCAGGGGAGAGGAGCCAGGCAAGTCAGGGAGGGACCCAAAAAGAAGAGGATCGGGGCTGCTCTCTGTGAAAAACCATTGCACAGAACAGATAAGTATAACATATTTGTTTTTTGTTTTTTTTAAGTTAACACCATTATGATTACTTTAAGGTTGCCATACACTACACAATCTGATTGCACAATCTCCTTTAGACTTACCAAAACAATGTAATGTGAGGACACATATATATTGCATTTGTATGGTATAAAAAGTAGACCATTACACTATATAGTTATTGGTAGAACCAAAGTTATTACTTGAGCTTGAAATACTTGCATTACAGTTTGTTGGCTATTGCAGCCTGTTGTCCTGTCGTCTTGGGCCCCCACTGTGGCAGAATGCCAGGGCCTGGTCACAAGGGCGCTACCTTTGTGACCCTGGTAGTTCCACCACTGTCAGGTCACCAACCCTGGAACATGCTGGACACAATTGCTACTTTTTCAGGTTATGGTTATAGGTGTTATGTAACATACAGAATAAATATTTTCAAAAGCATATTTAGCTGTTTGGTTTGTGTTTAGCTTTATCTTTTCATTTTTTTTTTTTTTTTTTAGATTAATTGTCTATTTTAGGTCTGGGCTAGGAAAAACATAGTTTCTCAAAGTCACATTTATTAGTGTAAAGCATCTTGCGTGATATTGGCTTAGAGAGAATATTTATTTTTTTTTAAAAAGGTTATGTTTGGCTAATTATTAACATCACGCTTTATATAAATAAATGTATAAAAAAAAAATTAACTTTATAAAGTAAAAGAATGCCTTGGGAAAAGATTCTCTAAATATTTACTGGGCCACACAACAATAGAAAATGCTAATTATGTGGAGAAAATGTCTGGCACTGAGACAATGCAACAGATTTTTAGGTTCTAAAAAGTGATTTTCATATTTTCAGCGTTTTGTAACTGTTTGATGTTTAGTTAGGTAAATATCATTATTTTATTATGTTAGAATGAAAATACCAACAACAAAAACGAAAAGGATTTGTTTACAAATTATTTTGTATTGCTGCCAGGTTCAGCCTTTCATTTTTCAATTGACCATTTTTGTTATTTATTACATTGTTTTGCTATTTTTCACTATCTGTCACTTACAGCTTTGAAAGTTATTAAAATATTTCCTGAAAGTACAGGGCCTGCAGAATTTAACGATGGTGTTACTGATTTTGTACATCCCATCTTAAATGTGCAAATGTTTATCAAACTATTATTTAAATAAAATTACTCTCAAATCATTTTTAGCATACATTTACAAAAGAATTACTAAATCTGAAAGATACCTTACTAGACATGTGCAGAACGAAAAAAATGTGTTTTGTTTCGTCGAGTTTCAATTAGTTATTTACATAAATTCGTTGGTTAAATTAGTTTAAGCTGTTAAATTTGTTTTTGGAATTTATTTCATTTATTCGTGTTCGAATTGATTAGAATTTTCAGAAAATCATATTTGAATAGTTTTAGAATTAATTTTGAATAGTTTTCAAATTCAAATTTGAAAAGTTTTCAAATTTGAAACGTTTTAAAATTCAAATTTGAAAAGTTTTTCGTTTTCCAAAGAGAATGAAAAAGAATAGAAAATAAGAATAGAATAGAAAAAAATATAATAAAACAGAAACGAATATACCAGAAAATAAAAGAATAGAATATAATAGAGTAAAACAGAACACAATACAAAAGAAAATAAAAGAACAGAATAGAATCAAATAGAAATGAATAGAATAGAATAGAATAAAATAGAATGTAACCATCTTCTGAAATTTGAATAGAAAATTTGAATAGAAAAGAATAGACTAGAAAAGAATATAATTCAAACAACAGTAGAATAAAGCAGAAAAAATATATACCCATTTCCCAAAATTAAGACAGAATCAATTCAAATTTGAATAGAAAATAACAGAATAGTATAGAAAAAAACAGAATAGAATAGAATAGAAAGATTAGAATAGGAAGATGGTTATATTCTTTCTATTCTATTGAAATTCTAATTGAATCTATTTGAATTTTGGGCAATGGTATTATTGTTTCTATTCTATTGTTTTTTTTTAATTCTATTCTTTTTCTATTTGTTTATTCTATTCTATTATTTTCTGTTCAAATTTATTCTATTTGAATTTCAGAAGATGGTTATATTCTTTCTATTCTGTTCTATTCTATTCCATTCTGTTGTTTTCTCTATATTATTCTGTTTTTTTCCTTCTATTCTTCTCTATTCTATTCAAATTTGAATTGATTCTTTTGGAATTTTGGGAAATTGTTATATTCTTTCTATTCTATTTGTTTAATTATATTCTTTTCTCTTCTATTATAGTCAATTCTATTCTATTCTTTTCTTATGTATTCAAATTTAAATTTATTCTACTTGAAATTCGAATTTCAGAAGATGGTTATATTCTTTCTATTTTATTCTATTCTTTCTTTTCTATTCTATTCATGTCCATTCTATTCTATTCTGTTCTTTTATTTTCTATTTTCTTCTGTTTTACTCTATTATATTCTATTCTTTTTTTTTTTGTTATAGCCTTTTCTACTCTGTTGTATTTTTTTTTCTATTTTATTCCTTTACTTTTTATTCTCTTTGGAAATCGGAAAACTATTCAAATTTTAAAACTATTCGAATTCAAAAACATTTTTTTGAATTTGAATTTCGTCCGAATTTTCTTTTCGTTATTTCGGATTTAAATTCGGTACTATTGTTATTCGGAAATTCGGATACATCCAAATTTCCAAAAAATAAAAATTCGTCCGAATTTGAATTTGGAACAAAACAAACTGCTTATGTCTGTACCTTACACCTTTTGGTGAAAAGGTGAAAATAAACTGTACACAAAACAGTAAATAAGGGATTTATGTTGGCCATATATTATACAATTATCCTATTCAATTTCATTTAGATATAGTGCAAGGGCCTGCCTTATTGCATACAAATTAAAAGTATTTAGGTTTGACCTCATATTATATGTGTGCGGTAGAAGCTAAAGGAAAATTGTACAAGAAAACATAAAAAAAAAACATGATTTTACATACACCTCAAGTCAAAAAACTTAAATAGATTGTAGCTCTAAAAAAAAAAAATCCTTTTCCTCTAAAGCCACAGCAGTAAAATCTGTCTGTATATGCAGAATAGCATGCTTGTTATACTCACTGTGGAATTTAAGTGATCAATCCTCTGCATTGTGTAAAAAGGCTCTTTGATACTGTATGCAAAGATCCTCCTCCTCTCACACAGTCACTATGGACAAGTCCAGATAGGACACTGTCAGAGTAGTCCTGCTGCACATGCTCAGTTTGCTGGAGAGAACATTTTCTGTTTGAGTTGAGGGTCACATGATATTGACATCACACATTTGGAACGTGTATACAGATCCTAAATGACAGCCCAGTCCCTCCCTCCTCATCCATGCCCAGTAACTAAATAAGAACAAAGTGGGTGGGATGTCACATCTTGATTGATGGATGACCTGCCTCCCATAACAGCATGTGGACACAGGCTGTAGTGGATTTCAAGAGGCAGTGATTCCCATAAAGGAGATAACACCACTATACATGTTTTTGCAGTGTTCTTTTTTGATCTCTCAACGGCATCACTTACAGCCTGCAGATGTGCGTATTGAGGTAATAGATATTTGTAAACTTTTAAAAATACATTTATTTCCCAATTTCTAAATCCATAAATAATACATTGTGCCAAAAATGTGTTATGTTTTCTTTTTTTAATATTTGTGATCCTTCTTTCTCTCTTCATGTGCCTTTCCTCTTTTTCTCTCTCTCTTTCCCCTGTCATCCTCATCCCACCTGGCACACAACTGCCACCTTGCTAATACACTATCCCTGTCATCCTCATCCTCCTCCTACCTGGCAACCCACTGCAACCTTCCTAACACCCCACCCCCTGTGATCCTCATCCTCGTGTCCATCACACCTGGCACCCCACTGATACCTTGCTAACACCCCACCCCTGTCATCCTCATCACACTTGGCACCCCACTGCCACCTTGCTAACATCCTATTCCCTGTCATCCTCATCACACCTGGCACCCCATTGCAACCTTCCTAATACACTACCCCCTGTCATCCTCATCCTCATCACTCCTGGCACACCACTGCCACCTTGCTAACACCCTACCTCCTGTCATCCTCATCCCTCCTGGCACACCACTGCCACCTTGCTAACACCCTACCTCCTGTCATTCTCATCACACCTGGAACCCAACTAACACCTTGCTAACACCCTACTCCCTATTATCCTCATCCCCCCTATAACCCACTGCTAGCTTCCAAACACCTGCATTGACAAAGCAGCTTATTCCAATGTTGAGAGACGAGGGTCTCTTCCCCAGAAATATGTAGTGGTGGGTAATGTGGATGGGGGCTTATTGAAATATAGAACACTATGTTAACAATAAAGATGCCACACCAGGTGAATGATTAAAGTGTTACTAAACCCACAACAGTAAAATCAGTCTTTATATGCAGTAAAGCATGCTTGTTATACCGCTTAGTGTGGAACCTAAGGGGTTAATCCTCTGCATTGTGTAAAAAGGCTGTTTGATCCTGTCTTTGATCATCTCCTTCTTCCACAGACTTAATATTTACAGAATCTATAGAGTCAGACTGCTCAGTTTGGTGTGTATTGCTACAAAGGGTCTTGAAGCCTGATAGGACAATCGTGGGAGAAACTACTGTATACAGCTAATGAAAAAATATATTTATCAGTTTATATTTACTAAAACTATTGCATTTCCATGTTCTGCATACTGTGGGAGACCAGGTATAGTGAATGCAGGATCTCGGTTTAGTAACACAATTGGTTAAAGCAGGTTAAACAGCATAGAGCTTGCCTAGTTGATCCTGCCTGTTCCTGTGTCCCCTATGTCCACTTAAGACTGCAAAATGTAGCTACTGGGTAACTGGAAAAATGTATTCTACCCAAGAGGTTGGTCTATATATGCAGCAAGTCTAGGAATAGGCATCTACTATGGAAACAGCGTAGCAATCTAATAACAGTTTATAGATACATCCCTTTGAAAAGCAGAAAGTGGGTAATATTGCAGAGACTGACTTTGTGACATGTGACAAACTATTTGTGCTTTCTTTATTTTGCAGTCATCTTTAAGCTTCTGTCATCATAAACTTTTCGTACATTAGAAAGTGCCAAATTGGATACCCTGCTTAAAGCGGAGGTCCGCCCAAAAAAAAAAAAAATAAATAAATAAAAACCAGCAGCTACACATATTGCAGCTGCTGGCTTTTAATAATAGGCACTTACCTGTCCTGGAGTCCAGCGATGTCAGCACCGCAGCTGATGTTTCCATCAGCTGTCAGGTGCTGCCTCCGCCATTGCGGGTAAGGGTACCTGGCAGTGTAGCCTTTCGGCTTCACGCCGGGAACCCTACTGCGCATGCGCGAGGCCCGCTCCTCTCTCCTACTGGCCTGGCGACAGGGGAAGGAGGAGGGAGCCCCAGCCGTGACGTCAATTGCCGTGGCTGAGGCTCCCAAAAGTGGGAAAGGATACCTGTCAAAGACAGCTATCCTGTCCCCCCTCCCCCTGAAAGGTGCCAATTGTGGCACTGGAGGGGAGTAGGAATCAGATGAGCAGAAGTTCCACTTTTGGGTGGAACTCCGCTTTAAAGAGGACGTAAACCCTGATACTTTCTTTTTAGTTCCCTGCAAAGTAAAACAATAATGTGCTAGTATGCATCGCATCGCAGACACTTACCTGCAAACAAGCCTGCGATGTCCCCGCTGGGAGGGCTGTTTCTTCACAGCACGTGCGCTGATCACATCATCAGTGTACTACAAAGTAAATATCTCCTAAACTGTGCACGTTTAGGAGATATTTACTGTACCTATAGGTAAGCCTTATTATAAGCATTTTTATGTATGTGATTAAATGTTTCTGAGACACGTAGAAAATGAATAATTGTTTGTTGATCCTACAGCTAAATCAATGGGTCCAAGGACAAAATAGTAATGGGTCCAGCAATTTTGATGGTTTGCCACAACATGGTTGACCAAGGTGAACCAAATGAAAAAAGCTCACAAAACCCTACAAATACTCACAGACAAGCTACCCCCTTGGAGTTTATGCCAAAGTTTGTAAATTCAGAATTTACTGGTTCATTGTATATCTAATTGTTCATTACATTCAGTTCTTTCCTGTTCAGAATAATGTTTTTTTTTTAAACATACAATTATGCATGCAGAATATTACAACCATGGGAAATGCATGATGCAGGCAATTAAATATTCCAGTTTAAATTGAATTATGAACCCATTGAACTCACTTTAATAAAAAGTCTGAAAAATTATGGAATATGAGGTCAGATAACTCCAATTCAATTGCTAATGAGAGTATCCAGCAGAATACATGGGAAAGGAAATGATTCATCCAGTCTAACTACCACTACTTAGAGAGTATAAAACATTAGGAAGAAACATTGTTTATTAAATGTACCATGGTTTCATGTAGTCAATTACATTTATTTCTTAGGACATACATAAACACAGCTTTTTGTTTTATTTAAGGGAGAAACCCTAGTCAGGAGAAATATCAGTAACAGACTTATAATCAGGGCAGCCATCAGAAATTTTAGGGGCCCCTTACACAACTTTCGGTCTGGGCCCCCCCCCCCCGGTGCTTTACCGTCGTTTTAGCTGCACTTTTCGGCCGCTAGCGGGGTGCTTTTAACCCCCGCTAGTCGCCAAAAAAGGGTTAAAAGCACCCACAAAGTGCAGCTGCTGAATGGCTTTGCAGGCACTTCGGCAGCGCTGCATATTGTTTTCAATGGCAGGGGCGGTTTAGGAGCATTGTATTCACCTCTCCCACACCACCCCAAAGATGCTGCTTGCAGGATTTTTTTTTTCCTGTCCTGCAAGCACACCGCTCCAGTGTGAAAGCATTTGGGCTTTCACACTGGCTTTCACTGTCTCTCCAATGTGAAAGCCCCGAGGGCTTTCACACTGAGGCGGTGCGCTAGCAGGATGGAAAAAAAGTCCTGCCAGCAGCATCTTTGCAGCACATTAGGAGCGGTGAATACACCTCCCCTAAAGCGCCCCTGCCCATTGAGCGCAGCGGCGCTTTGCGGGTGGTTTTAACTCTTTCTCTGCCGCTAGCAGGGGTTAAAAGCACCCCGTTAGCGGCCGAATAGCACCGCAGAATTGACAGTAAAGCGCCGCTAAAAATAGCAGCACTTTACCGCCAACGCACGCACCGCCCCAATGTGAAAGGGGCCTAACATTAACATTCCACTTAGTACATGGATGTGTGTACAGACACAGCTACTCACCAGCATAGAGGGGAGGAGCCAGGACATCGATGCAGAAAGGGGTAGAATGGAGCCCTGTCATTGCGGGGAGCGGCAGGAGGAGAACATCAGATGAGACCAGCAGGAGCCCCCCCCTTCAGTCCTCTTCCTGTGAGACGGTGAGACCCTCCATACTTTTGGTCTCTCCGCCACACTTCCTGGTTCCCGGGGCAATGCCAAGCTCACTCCTCACAGGCGCCGCAGATTAGAAGCCTCCGGATGCACTTCTGCTGCAATTGGTGAAGGGGGAGCTGGGCGGAAACTTTTCCGCCCAGCTACCCCTCCACCAATCCCAGCAGAAGTGCATCTCAAGGCGTCTAATCGGCGGCGCTGTGAGGAGTGAGCTTGGCGTTGCCCTGGCAACCAGGAAGTATGGCGGAGAGACCGAAAGTGGTGATCAGGCAGGGTGAAAATACCTTGGGGGCCTGAGTCACTCGGGACATCCGGGCCCCTTGGAATGACTGGGCCCCTTATATGAGTGTGGGCTGTACCCCCCTGATGGCGGCCCTGCTTATAATATATACGATTGTGAGCTTCTTGTTTCTTTTCTTTTCTGAGCTGCAGAAGAAAACAACTTCTAATTAAAGGAAGTGCTTGTGGGAAGATTCAATATTGAATTAAAGTGTATTGTGACTAATGACTACTCTGTTGTACAGAATCTAAAGAGGCAGCATATTGTCAAAGGCAAACTTTATTTCTTACCACAGTGCAAACAGAAATCTTTATGAGCCAATATTTTCTATCAAACTGTACATTAAAATCATAATGGTTAATCATTTTAATTTACGTATTTATGACTTGATTTTTTTTTAACAGGATCTACATTCATAGAGTGCAAGAATGCAGAAGGACTAAAGCCGCGTACACACGAGCGGAATGTCCGACAGAAAAAGTCCGACTGAAGCTTTTCATCATCTATTCCGATCGTGTGTAGGCCTCATCGGACTTTTTTTTTTTCAAAAATCCTGACGGGCCTAGAAATGGAACATGTTCTAAATATTTCCGACGGAACCAATTCCTATCGGGAAAACCGATCGTCTGTATGCTGCTCCGACGGACCAAAAACGGTGCAGGCTCTGAAGCAAGTATGAGACGGAAGCTATTGGCTACTGGCTATTGAACTTCCTTTTTCAAGTCCTGTCGTAAGTGTTGTGTGTCACCGCGTTCTGGACGCTCAGACTTTGGTCGGACTTTGGGTTGACCATGTATAGGCAAGACCGCTTGAATGAAATTCTGTCGGAGTTCCGTCGGAGAAACCTTCGGAGTTTATTCTGACTGCAAAAACGGTTGTGTGTACGCGGCATAAGCAAAACACAGTAGAGCAGGGGTCTTCAAACTACGGCCCTCCAGTTGTTCAGGAACTACAATTCCCATTATGCCTAGTCATGTCTGTGAATGTCAGAGTTTTACAATGCCTCATGGGATGTGTAGTTCTGCAACAGCTGGAAGGCCGTAGTTTGAGGATCCCTGGAGTAGTGAATCAATGCTAAGGTCTTGTAAAATGTGCAGGCCTGGGAATCTGCTGGCTTTTTGCCTGATTCCATGCAATTTGTATAATCAGTATGATTTACCAGTAAACCAGTGTGGAGAAATGATTTGCATCAGACTTCAGACCCAGCATACTCCTGGCCTCCCAACATTTTACCACAATGGAATCTAAAGTTGTTGCAACACTATATATAATTTATTTCAGAGAATAATGGACTGCCTGTTTTGCTGGAGACCACACATAGAGGCATAGTAAACACTATTTTATAGCAGAGAACCAGTGTATGTGCAGTATTGCAGGAATTTCAGCTACTGCAATGATATACTGGGCCATGGGAAAACAGGAACACTGAGGAGGCTGTGACATTTTAATAATACATTTTCAGGAGGGGCATGATATTTTATTCACATTATAAATTATTATTATACCTTATACACACATTATGTATATTATATATTGTTATACACATTATATTATAAAAAGTGATTCTTATCTGTTCAGTCTTTTATAATCTCTTAAAACATGTTGGCTGTAGAGCTGGGCGAACTGTTCGGGCCAAGCATCGGTTCGGCCACGAACAGCATCCACTTGAGTGTCCACTGAACACCCAAAGTTTTGGGGTGCTTGGTGAGATGTGCGCTTGCCGAGCGCACCTGCGAGCACACAGTGAATAGCTGTAGGTTGTTAAGTAGTGGGCCAGGAAGCTGGCCGCCATGTCCTTAAAAATGGATGAGTCATCAGCTGTCAGCGGGCTTTCCCGCTGACAGCTGAATTCAAAATAAACATTGCCGGCAATAGAAAAATTTGAAAAAAAAAAACGGCCTGGGGGTCCCCCCCAATTCATATCAGGCCTTTTGGGTCTGGTATAGATTTTAAGGGGAACGTCACAGCAATATTAATATTAATATTTGCATATTGGATATACAGACTAAATTTTCAAAACTTTTAGTGCTGCTGCATAAACTTCCTACTTGAGTTTGTTGCCATGGATGTAACATATAATTAAAAAAAAAAAAAACACAGGGTGCGGGGTCCCTCCCAAAATCTATACCAGACCCTTATCCGAGCATGCAGCTTGGCAGGCCAGGAAAGGGGGAGGGCAAATGAGTGCCCCCCTTATGAACCATACCAGACCACATGCCCTCAACATGGGGTTGTGCTTTGGAGCAAGGGGGGCTCTGCCCCCATTACACCAAAGCACCTTGTCCCCATGTTAACCAAATAAAGTGTCAAAAATAAATAAAAACACATACACGCGTTTTGACGATTCCTATATTTAAAAAAAATAATTCCCCCGATGTAGATCCATCATCAATCATGACTCCCGCCACATCGCCAGACCCAAAAAAGAAAAAAAGCCCCACCTGTGATGAACGCTAACCGCCCACTGCCTGCTCCGCCGTCTAACAGTTCTTAAATAGGTAAAGGTAGGAGCCACCTGGCGACATCACATGATGACACTGCCCCATGTAGCGTCACTGACCCAGCATGAACTGGTGTGGTTCCCCTTAAAATCCATACCAGACCCAAAGGGCCTGGTATGGATTGGGGGGACCCACATGCTTTTTTTTAACATTTTTGTGTTGCCAGCAATGGCTTGCAGTCGGGAAAATCAATCTAAATGTAATTTTTTTCTTTATATATGTCAGTTTTGCTGCAGCAAGTTCTGTACATAGTACAGATGCGCCACAAAGTATTATATATTCAAAGTAATTCTTCGTTTTTATTGATTCACTTTAATTAACCTCCTCCCACCCAGCCACTGCATATAAATGGCTGGACGGGCTTTCCGTGCTTCTGAGTGGACGTTCCTGAACGTGCCTTAGAAGGAGCAGGATTGCTCCTGCAGCCGTGTGATCCCGATGTGCTCATATCCCCCGGACACTTTGCATCTCGGATTGGCAGGAGGGCTCCTGATCACATGATAACTGTGTCCAATCACAGCCATCATGTGATGTAAACAGAGATCCATTGCCAGATGATCGGCTCTCCTTTTCCACACACCTAGCCTGTCAGTGAGGAGAAGGAGAGCGTATCTGTGCTGCGAGCCAGGGTTCAGTGTGTATGAACTGTTTGTATGAACTGTGTGTCCCCACACAGTAAAAAACACCTCACACACCTGTCCCACATCTGTCCTAGTGAAATTTCATGGTAAACATCTGCCTCAGTGATCATCTGGCACACATCTGTCTGTGATCATCTGCCACATCTATATGTGATCATCTGCCACATCTGTCTGTGATCATCTGTGCACATCTGTCCGTGATCATCTGCACACATATGGCACACATCTGCCGTTAACATCTGCCACATCTGTCCGTGATCATCTGCCACATATGTCCCAGTAAACATCTGCCATATCTGTCCCAGTAAACATCTGCCACAGTAAACATCTGCACACATCTGTCTGTGATCATCTGCCACACCTGTCTGTGATTATCTGCCACATCTGCCCCAGTGCACAGCTGCACACATCTGTCCATGATCATCTGCTACATCTGTCCCAGTGCACATCTGCACACATCTGTCTGTGATTATCTGTCACATACAGTGGATATAAAAAGTCTACACACCCCTATTAAAATGTCAGGTTTCTGTGATGTAAAAAAATGGGACAAAGATAAATAATTTCAGAACTTATTCCACCTTTAATGTGACCTATAAACTGTACAACTCAGTTGAACAACAAACTGAAATCTTTTAGGTGGCGGGAAGTAAAAATAAAAAAATAAAATAATATGGTTGCATAAGTGTGCACACCCTTAAAAGAATACTTTGTTGAAGCACCTTTTGATTTTATTACAGCACTAAATCTATTTGGGTATGAGTCTATCGGCATGGCACATCTTGACTTGGTAATATTTTCCCACTCTTCTTTGCAAAAACACTCCAAATCTGTCATATTGCACAGGCATCTCCTGTGCACAGCCCTCTTCAGATCACCCCACAGATTTTCAGTTGGATTCAGGTCTAGGCTCTGGCTGGGCCATTCCTTTATTGATCTGGATATATGCTTCGGGTCGTTGTCATGATGAAAGATGAAGTTCCCATTCATGTTCAGCTTTCTAGCAGAAGCCTGAAGGTTTTGTGCCAATATTGAGTGGTATTTGGAACTCTTCATAATTCCCTCTACCTTGACTAAGGGCCCCGTTCCAGCTGAAGAAAAACAGCCCCAAAGCATGATGCTGCCACCACCATGCTTCACTGTGGGTATGGTGTTCTTTTGGTGATGGGCAGTGTTGTTTTTGCGCCAAACATATCTTTTGGAATTATGATCAAAAAGTTCAACCTTGGTTTCATCAGACCATAACACATTTTCCCCACATGCTTTTGGGAGAGTTCAGATGTGTTTTTGCAAAATTTAGCCTGGCTTGGATGTTTTTCTTTGTAAGAAAAGGCTTCCATCTTGCCATTCTACCCCATAGCCCAGACATATGAAGAATACAGGCGATTGTTGTCACATGTATCACACAGCCAGTACTTGCCAGATATTCCTGCAGCTCCTTTAATGTTGCTGTAGGCCTCTTGGCAGCCTCCCTGACCAGTTTTCTTCTCGTCTTTTCATCTAATTTGAAGGGATGTCCAGCTCTTGGTAATGTCACTGTTGTGCCATATTTTCTTCACTTGCTGATGACTATTTTCACTGTGTTCCATTATATATCTAATGCCTTGGAAATTCTTTTGTACCCTTCTCCTGACTGATACCTTTTAACAATGAGATCCCTCTGATGCTTTGGAAGCTCTCTGCGGACCATGGCTTTTGCTGTAGGATGCGACTAAGAAAATGTCTTGAACGACCTACTAGAACAGCTGAACTTTATTTGGGGTTAATCAGTTGGGGTCATTTTGTGGGTAATTCCATTGTCCTGGTGCTCCAGAGTCTTCAAATATGTGATAGCTACTCATGAAACTAAATGTGTAATTTATGCTCCTAGAACATTTGATGGTGCTCCTTGCATGTTGGGCCTCTCTATGTGGCCAGGCTGTGGAAAAGTCTCACACATGTGGTATTGCCATACTCAGGAGGAGTAGCAGAATATGTTTTGGGGTATAATTGCAAGTTTACCTTTGCCATGTGAGAGAAATAACTTGTTAATATGACAATTTTGTGGAGAAAAAAAAATCTTCATTTTTCAAACAATTGTGGGCAAAAAATTGCAACTTCAAAAAACTCACTATGTCTCTTACTAAATACCTTGGACTGTCATCTTTACATGGGTCATTTGTGGGGTATTTGTACTGTCCTGACGTTTTAAGGCCTCAAGAAATGAGATAGGCAGTCAGTAAATCAGGATTAATACATTTTCAGTAATACTTAGCATAGCTTGTAGACACTATAGCTTTCACACAAACCAGTTATCATACACTTATCAGGATTTTTTTTACCAAAGACATGTAGCAGAATACATTTTGGCTTAAACGTATGACAAAATTAATTTTTATTGGATTTCTTTTAAAACAGAAAGTAGCAAATATATATTTTTTAAAATTTTCGCTCTTTTTTCACTCATATCGCAAAAAAATTAAAAACCCAGTGGTGATTAAATACTACCAAAATAAAGTTCTATTTGTGTGAGCAAAATGATAAAAATGTAATTTGGATACAGTCTAGCATGACTGAGTAATTGTCATTTAAAGTGCAAGAGCATGGAAAGCTGAACAATGGTCTGGGAAGGAAGGGGGTGAAAGTGCCCAGTATTGAGGTAATTAAAATCACTGCTCCTTATTTATTTTTTTTAAATTTGCATCGATACGTGGCCCCCCACACCCTTTTATGGTCAATAACTTACATATAAGCATTCAAAATGGGGACTTTTGATTTTGGATCTGAACTTTTTCCATGTTCGATGCAAATCAAACCGGGGGGTGTTCGGCTCATCACTAGTTGGCTGAGCTGGCTGGATGTAGCAGGATGTAGGATGTAGCTGCAAGTGCTAAGCAGCTGTGTAAAATGTTATGGTCTGCTTGTTCATTCATTGATTAGTTGATGTATGGGTAGCCCATAGATATCTAGAGATGTATAAGCGAAAGACCGCTAGTGACATTGCAAGACTTGTAATTTTATACAGATCCAAGGAAAGTGACCAGTGGAGCATGCTTGAACTTTTACTTTTAGTTCCAAGAAAGAGGCCAGAGGGGGCAACATTAAAGTGTGCTATTTGGCTTCACTATTGGGTATGAAGGCATTATAGACTCAAGGAATGGGGTTAAGACACTGGGAAGTACAAAGGAGTACCTATAACTGTGTAATATGAAACTCAATGCGAAATTAAAGCATCACAAGTCATGGTTGGTGGCTCTGCAATATCTACATTGACTGCACTGTGACTGTGAGTATTTACTATTCATCTCTACTGAAAGAAAGTCAGCTTAGCATGCATAGCTACACACGTAAAGAGATCAAGTCATAGATGATTTTACGCCTGAGTTTGAATGTGTAGCCTTTTTTAATATTGAGCATGCATACTTATGAAGAATGTATATTTGTTCCCCTTTTAGCTTTCCTTATTTTGTCTGGATTTGACTTTAGCAAGATGGTCAGAGGTTACCTAAAATGTAACAGTAATTTCCCTGTCAAAGGCTTGTCTCAGACACTGATTCTCACATTTAATTTCCAAAGTGCCATATTGCTTCACTAAAAAATACCATAGCGATATTTTTTTCCACTTTGCTTTATTTGGGCCTTTGTAGCAAGTGAAATCACATTCATCCTAATAAATAGGAACAAACATCACAGAACAGCGACAAAGCTTATCTGCTACTTTTGGTTCTACCTGTATTTTTTTCCTACTTTCTTGCTGCACAGGACTGGGAAATATAGGCATCTCCAGATCCCACCTGCCGATTGATGTAGCAGCTAATTGCCAGTCACCTTCTTGTCTGTCAATCAACTTATTTAACTCTGCTCAAGCCAACACCTCTTTCTTGAGCAATAGGTTATTTTCTAGCCCTAAGATTAAGTTTGTGATTGTTCCTATACTTCTGCATTCCTGTTTCTCTGGTTACTGACTTCAGTTTGTGTTTTAACTATGCTTGCTCGCTGCCCCTGACCTTGACCCGTCTTGTTTCTGAAATTGTTTGTTGGCTTTGTTGACACACTCCGTCTCTATCCCTGCTTAGCTGCTAGGGTCCACTATCTAGTTGACCTGTAACTATTGGCAGCTGGTGGTCAAAATTTTAGGGGGGGGGGGCGCAAAACAGACCCGCCCCCTCAACCCCCCCAAGGCAGGCTCTTGCACTACATAGTAGTTGGCAGATCTATAGGAGATTGCACAGACTGTATTGTGTATGGTCTGCTGAAAAAGGGATATGGACAGAGTATGGTCAGACAGGTAGGTGAGTAGGTGGGTGGATGGATTTATGGATGGATGGGTGGGAGGATGGATGGATGGATGGATGGGTGGGCGGATGGATAGGTGGATGGATGGATGGATGGATAGGTGGGTGGGTGGATAGATGGATCGATAGGTGGGTGGGTGGATACATGGATGGATGGATAGGTGGGTGGATGGATGAATGGATAGGTGGGTGGATGGATGGATGGATGGATAGGTGAGTGGGTGGATGGATGGGTGAATGGATAGGTGGATGAATGGGTGGATGGATGGGTTTGGATGGGTGGGTGGATGGAAGGATGGATGGGTGGATGGATGGGTGGATGGGTGGATGGATGGGTGGATGGATGCAGCGAGGAAGGAGATGTTTAATGATCAGGAGATGGTAGATCTGTCTGTCAGTGTTCTGATCCAGCACAGATCGGTGTACAGTGAAGAAATCTTCCTCTCCTGCTGTCATCTCCTGTCCTCCCAGCACAATGTCGCCATGCCATCTAGTATGATCAGGGGGGTCTTCCAAACCTGAAGAGTACAATGGTGCCAGTATTAGCCCATTACACCCAAGCAGCCCAGAGTCCTATCAGTGGGTGCTCCAATTATCCCAGCCACTCCGAATGAATGGATCTGTCAATGCCTTGCAGTGAGAATGGTTGCTGCACATTGTTCTTATTCTTCTCCGTGTAATGCCCCATTCCTCCAGGGAAGCCTCCATCCCCCTCCAGGGAAGCCTCCATCCCCCGGCTTGACGAGCAGCACTCCGATCCCCGCACTCACCTCCAGGCTCTGGCTACACCACGCTCCATGCCAGGCTCTGCACTGCCAGCTCTGCACCCATCCGCCTCATCAGTGTCATCCTCATCAATGCTCCGCTCCCCGCCTCACATCACACAGGGGGGGGGTCACACAGCGCACACTCCAGGTACCGATCCTTATCAGGGGCGGCCCGTGCATTGTGGGCACATGGGCGCCTCCCCCCCTAGTCCCTGCTGCCACCTCCCTATCCATGCACCCAGCCCTTTTCAGGATGCCGGACGCATGGACTCCTATGGCAGCGTGGGAGGGGGTGATTTTTTTTTTTAAGCACCTGATTAGAGCCTGAGGCTCTAATAGGCTTAAATGCCCATTAAATGCTGCCAGTGTGCCCATTAAATGCTGCCACTGTGCCATTGAATGCCTCCAGTGTAACCCCCACTCGCTGTCTGCCCGGTACATACCCTGTCTTGGTGGGGCAGCGGGTGATGGTGACGAGCAGGGTCCTTCAAGCCAGCGTCTCCTGCCGTCCTCATCTCCCGACTCCCGTCCTCTCCTCCTGATAGGTGTCCAGTACTGGTGCCTGTTGTTTCAGCCAATCAGGTGACAGGTAACAGACCTGAGCACCTGATTGGCGGAGAGGCGGTTCAGTGTTAGGAAAGAGAAGATTCATTCACTTTCCTAACACGGCAGAGTGAACTGCGAGCACCAAGCATGGCACTGGCAGGTCACTGTTTTTGATGCCTATTAGAGCCTATGGTTCTAATCAGGTGCTTCAAAAACACCCCACCGCTGTAATTCAGGAGCTGAAAATGAGCCGGACGCCTGAATGGGGGGTGGCAGCGGCAGCCATGGATAGATTCATGCAATGCATGAATCTATCCGTAGTGCACAGAGGTGGTGGCAGGAGAGAGGGGGCGGCGCCCATACGCCCTTAATGCACGGGCCGCCACTGATTTCAACATATTTTATGTTCTCTGGATACAACTAGATTATGCATAGTTTTTAAATTATATTAAAGGAACTTATTATGAATAATCAACTACCCATAAATAATGGTATGTTGTTCCCCAGATCTGCTTAATTCCTGTTTTACATCTGAAGCACATCTTCTGCTTCAGCAACATCTATCCGATATAAAGCAAATTGTTTTGGTAACATTATATACTGAAAATTATAAGTGTACGCAGTTTATTAAATAGTCTGTAGTTTACTCAGCTGTGCTCAATGTTGTCATGATTTCACAGTATGTTTAATTGAAAAATATTATCTTTAGATAGGGTTGCCAACTCCTCACAAATGTATTTATGACAAAACGTGAAACATTTACTGACAGAGCACATTTTTACTGAAAACCAGATATAAATATAATAAATAATATAATAAGACCAGCCTCGTTTTGGATTTTAGGTGTTTACAAGTTTAAAACAGGTTTTTTTGCTAGAAAATTACTTAGAACCCCCAAACATTATATATTGTTTTTTTTATAACACCCTAGAGAATAAAATAGCGGTCATTGCAATACTTTTTTTTGCACCATATTTGCGCAGCGGTCTTCTAAGCGCACTTTTTTTGGAAAAAATTCACTTTTTTAATTAAAAAAATAAGACAACAGTAAAGTTAGCCCAATTTTTTTTTATATTGTGAAATATAATGTTACGCCAAGTAAATTGATACCCATCATGTCACGCTTCAAAATTGCGCCCGCTCGTGGAATGGCGTCAAACTTTTACCCTTAAAAATCTCCATAGGCGACGTTTAAAAAATTCTACAGATTGCATGTTTTGGGTTACAGAGGAGGTCTAGTGCTAGAATTATTGCTCTCACTCTACCGGTCGCGACGATACCTCACATGTGTGGTTTGACCACCGTTTTCATATGCGGGCGCTACTCACATATGCGTTCGCGTCTGCGCGCGAGCTCGTCGGGACAGGGCACTTTAAAAAAAAAAATTTTTTTTATTATTATTTATTTTAATTTATTTTATTTATTTTTTCATTATTTAAAAAAAAAAAAAAATTTGATCACTTTTATTCCTATTACAAGGAATGTAAACATCCCTTGTAATAGAAAAAAGCATGACAGGTCCTCTTAAATATGAGATCTGGGGTCAAAAAGTCCTCAGATCTCATATTTAGACTAAAATGCAAAAAAAAAAAAAAAAGTCGTTTAAAAAAATGACACAAAAAAAATTGTGCCTTTAAGAGAAGTGGGCGGAACTGACGTAATGACGTTGCTCCGGCCGTCCTATGGTATAGAGACGGGTGGGGGCCATCTTGGCCTCACTCGTCTCAGTACCTCAGCAGTGACAGGTCCCGATCTCCTCCGCCGCTACCGACGGGTCCGGTAAGCGGCGCAGGGTGCGGGAGAGCGGCGGGAGGGGGGGTGGCACCTCTCCCGCCGCCGATAACGGTGATCTCGCGGTGAACCTGCTGCAGAGACCACCGTTATCGTGTACAGAAACGCCGGCCCTAAAGATGGATACCTCGGTTGTGGCAGCAGCTGCTGCCGTTACCGAGATATCCATCTTTAAAAAAATGACGTATATATACAGTGAGCGGTCCGGAAGTGGTTAAAAATGTTTTATAAACACTAAACAATCAACATTTAAGCATTTGTGACAGATGAACAGTCTGTCACTATGTAAAGACACTAATGCCGCGTACACACGATTGGAATTTCCAACAACAAATGTTCGATGGGAGCTTGTTGTCGGAAATTCCGACCATGTGTGGGCTCCATCGGACATTTTTGTCAGACTTTCCGACAATAAAAATTTGGGAGCTGGTTCTCAAATTTCCCGACAACAAAATCTGTTGTCGAAATTCCGAGTGTACACAATTCCGATGCACAAAATTCCATGCATGCTCTGAATCAAGTACGGTCTGGTAAAACTAGCATTCGTAATGGAGATAGCATATTCGCCACGCTGCAATTTTTTAATCTTTTAATGCAGCACATCCTCCTCTTCTTTATAATACTAGAATAATGAAGTTGTTTTGCTGCTGATAGTCACACAGAGTTCTCACAAACTGATTTCTTTATTATTTCTTGTGATCTCATGAATAATATTTTTTATTTTTTCTCCAGATCTCCAGAATAATGTTTTACATTTTTGTTTATAGTGATCTCCTTTTTTTTTTTTAAATCAAGATCTCCTGTTTTTTTTTTCTAGTGATCTCCATAATATTTTTTGTCATTTTTGTGTGGCAAATTACCACAACACCATTATGATCTTGTATTTTTTAACCTCAAGGAGGTTGTTTAGTGTTAGTGTCCCTTGTTAATTTGACATAGTATTTTTTAAAATGTACCTGCCTACTCACAAACTGTCCTTTTTTAATTAAAACACATATCCAATGATTTGTGAAAAAAATAGACATTTTTTAAGGGGTCATAACAAAATAAAGAGGAAGGCAACGCTGGATAAACTGGTGAAATTAGCGTAGCCTTTGTACCCCAGGGCACACATCAACTATTCAACATGCAAAATTGGTAGCCTGAGGAGTCCATTTAATAGGGAGCACAAACCGGTCCAGGACTCCAAGAGATCAGGACCAGCAGCAGATGACATATATGTCCCCATTACTATGGTAGGACCCACTAATTTGGGGTACTTTGTCGCAGTAAGTGGGCTTAGCACTATATGACCATAAAGTGTGACCAAACCCCCTGTATTTTTGAATATGTTCAGGTGTTTTAACTAGCCTTGCAGGATAAATGTCATTTTTGTATGTGTATGCTGTAATCTGTTTTGTACTGTTTTTGGTCTTATAGCAGCACCATCTTAAATGTGAAGCATTTTAGGGTGTGCCCCGCAAGTATGTTTTTATATATGTCCCCAGGCTGTGGGCTTACAACAGCCTGCATCTTTTGCCAGACCAGAGTGAACCCAGGCCATCACTCTCTTGTCTTCCTTCCACGCTTCCTTCCACACCCTGCCTCCAAGCTGTGGCTCTGGTGTTGGAGTTGTGGCAGGAGGTGGAGGAGGTGGAGTAGGAGGAGGATGGTCCAAGTCACACAGGTGGGTTTTGCTTGTGAGTTTGCCCCTCAACCCCTTATTTAGGGCCATATATATCACTTCCTCACAAATGAGGTGTTGGCCCACCTCCATTTCCTGCATTTTGTTGGCAGCCATGCAGGCATAGGCCTCAAGAAGACTGGGGGGGGTTTTGAGGGCCGCAGAAGCCTGCCAAATTAACCCAAGTGCTGACTCCTCCACGTTCCTCCCCTTCCTGGGCCTTTTTTGTTGAAGGCGGAGGGGAGGGACCTGGGATTCGGTCAGGCTACTGGGCCCGGCCACCTCCTGGCTGCCACTTACCCCTGCTACCTCCTGGCTGCCACTTATCCCCACCACCTTCTGGCTGCCACTTATCCCCACCACCTTCTGGCTGCCACTTTCCCCTGCCACCTCCTGGCTGCCACTTTCCCCTGCCACTTCCTGACTGCCACTTTCCCCTGCCACCTCCTGGCTGACACTTTCCACAGCCTCCTCCTGGCTGAGGCTTTCCTGTGTATGAAAAAGGGACATAGTTTTAGTTTCTTGTTCATCAATCACACACAATTTTGAAAAATATGTTGAACATTGCTATACCTGACTCAAGCTGGACTCCTCCACATCTTCTTCCTGGGTGGAAGGCCCAGGTTGGACGTCGGAAGCCTCAGCTGGGGTGGAAGGAAGGGTTGAGAGTGATGGCCTGGTTTCAGTCTGGTCTGACAGAAACCGCAGTCTGTCATAGTACTACAGCCTGGGGACATAAATGTCATCTGCTGCAGCTCCTGATCTCTGGGAATCATGGACTTTCTTGCGCTCCCTATTATAAGTGCTCTTCAGGCCACCAATATTGCACTTGAAATAGTTGATGGTTGCTGTGGGGATCTGCAGCTTCACAAATTCCAGCAATTTATCCAGTGCTACCTTCCTCTTTATTTGATTTGTATAAAAAGAGTATTTTGTCTGCCACAAACAGGGCAGCTTTCTGTACAAATCAATGAATTGGGGGAGGAAATCGTGATTGTTGAATCGATCCATTTTATCTGCAAGACACAACACAAGACAAACCCTAATGTCAGGCTAAACTCGCATAATATTGTCCCAATATAGGCCTCTATCTCTAAGCAGTATAGGCCACTGATGCGCCAAGTTAAAATTGTACCTTCGTTAGAGCGGCGATCTGCGCTTCCCCTACTCCTTCCTCCACTCACAGATCGTATGTACGATGCACGCATGTTCCGCTTTATATACACTGCGCATGCATTAAATTCTGCCCACCCCTGACCTTTTTTCGAGTCTATTCCCCACTCCTTCTCTTTCGGCGGAGTGGGAGAGCACATGGCGGAGAAAGAACAAGTGCATAAAGACAGCAGCAGCAACGACGAAAGCCTGGAGCCACAAACGTCCCGATCTCGGAGGAGATTTAAGGCCTCAAATATGTCCTTTGTAGAGATGGTGGACATCTTGAAGAGGGCCAACTATTATGGGAAGCATGGACCTTACCCAAACCCAAATGTGAGAAAGGCCAAGATCATGGCTAAAGTTGTGAGAAGTCTGCACAGGAATTTTGGGGTACGACGATCCAAGGATCAACTGAGGAAACGCTGGTCAGACCTGAAATTGAGGGAGCAGGATCAGTACAGAAGGATCAAGAGAGTTCTGCAAAAAAGGAAGTAGTTGTCGTATGTTCCTATTATTATTATTATTATTATTATTAATATGTTTGTGCTGCTCCATGTGCTTTTCTTTACTGTTTTAAAGTTTAAAATGGCAACTTTCAGGTTCATGGGCACAGTAATCATTCATAGTAAACATTGTCTGTTCGCCCACTAATACGATGTCTTTTGCAGATGCAGGTTGACTACATTTGGTCATACCTATTTGTGTTAAAGAAAGTTTAGTACATTGTTGTCTAGATGGGTTTGTAACTAGAATGAAATGCAAATTTGATTCAGTGAAAGGAGAGGACACTCAGCAGCTGTTTACACATCTGGACGCAGGAGCATTAGTGTGGGGACACCAGAACAAACTTTTTAGGGTGTCCCACACAGGTGCTCCCGTGGATACTAGGGGTCTCTACATGTGTGATACTTTACCAAAAAAGGTAAGTATTCCAGCTTTAAGAAAGGGCAAAAAATGATGTCTTCAGCTGCCAAACTCTGCCAAAAAAGACAATTGTATGACACTTCCAAGCAATGTTTCATATTACTTTTTCTGGCCTCAAATATCTGTGTGCTAAGTATACCCTTTTTTTATTCACATAGGGGAGAAAAGACTCGGCACATCAGAGGACACCAGGGACCCACAACCAGAGGATGTGGAGGAAGGAGAGATTTATGAATTGGGCGAAATAGTGACCACAACAGGTGAGTGTCTGAGAACACAGCTTCAGGTGATAGATGTATGCCTGCATATTTCTAATACACGGTGTGTTTTTTTATTTTAGGTGATGTGGATGTTGTGGAAGAAGGAACTAATTTCACAAGTGCAAATGCCCAGATCTTCATCGGGGAGATCATGGTGTGCAATAGGGATTTACAGAAGATCAAGGAAGACATCAATGATGTTGAAAAAAGACTCAAAAACATCATTGGCAGAATCTAAAACACACCAAAATTATTTAAATTGTTTATATTTTTCTAACTTTTTAAAAAATATTGAAAGCCAAATTTTGAAGATTCACACAGTGTGTCAACATGTGCTATCTGCCATCACGGGATATCAATGTACGCATTTTGTGGGTGCAACCCCTTCCTCGCAACTAAAGTAGCTGAGAGGAAGGGGTTGCACCCCTGAAACATGTCCATTGATCCCCCATGATGGGAGTTAGCGCATGTTGACATTAGGCATGGGATCAGGAGGGAATTCCCCATTTTGACTCTCAATTTCTGTGCATCTTCAAAATCTGGCTTTTACAAGGGTGACATCACCACATCTGATGAAGGCAATATCAACACAATTTGGACATACTAATGTCTGATATTGCTTTAAATTTATCAAAGTTGAACTTTGTAAGTTCCTGAGTTGTGTATTGTTTTATGGTTTTAAGCATGCCTGTTTATCCCTAAAAAGGGATATTTCTACTGTCCAACAAAAAATTTTTATTCAAAAAATATGTTGGTTTGTTCAAAAGCCCTTTTCTAACACACATGTGAATGTGCACAGAGTAAAAAGTTTTCTACTCAACAATGTGTGGCTTCTTCTTTCAATGCTCAATAGCAGTTTTTTGAGTAAGTTGGTATTTACAGTGACAATGGGGGTTATTTACTAAAAGCAAATCCACTTTGCACTACAAGTGCACTTTCAGTGCAGTTTCAAATGCACTTTTGCAGTCACTTGTAGTACAAAGTGGATTTTCCTTTAGTAAATAACACCCACAAATTTGCCCCAATCAGGCCATTTTCGTGACTCAAAAAATTAAATTCATGGTGCTGAAAATGATGAATATTTTTATCATTAATGCATTACATACATTAACATCAAAAACAAGGTGTGTGTATAGCAGACCCACAACATAATAGTTAGCTGAAGAAGAGATTGTCACCTCATGTATCAAATAAATTACGTTTGCACTATTGAAGAAAATGGCCAAAAAGAAAAGCCCATTGGATAAACTAGGAGACAGTTAAAAGAAACACAAGCAGTAAATCAAAGGAAATCTTATTTCAGTTTAAATTAAAAATGTATTTTAAAAATGTTTCTTAAACATTTTCTGGCATATCAATGGCCCCCTACCTGCAAAGTACTCCTCGCGGGCGCTTTGGGGGGCAAGCCAGGAAAGCCAGCTTCAAGCGCCATCAGGGTTTGTTCTTGAAATCCGGCCTTAGGCCCAACTGAGGCCACATAGTTCATAGAATTTCTCCTTAAAAAGTTGTGTAGAATGCAGCATGCAAGTATTATATGGTTAAGTTTATATTCCACCATGTTGATTGGCGTAAGGAATAGGTGGAACAGGCTGGCCATTATCCCGAAAGCATTCTCCACCACTCTTCTGGCTCTGGCCAGCCGGTAGTCCGGGGTGAGGGTCCTCATCGGGAACGGCCACATCAGGTGATCACCGAGCCCAAACGCTTCATCAGCAACAAAGACGAATGCGGACCAACCACATTGTCTGGGCGATGACTCTACCATCCGACATCCGGCCATTCTTCCCCACGTCCACATAGAGAAACTCATATGTCGCCGACACCACCGACAACATCACTATACTATTAAACCCCTTACAGTTGTAATAGTATGACCCCGAGTTGGGGGGTGGGACTATGTGGATGTGTTTCCCATCAATTGCCCCTCCGCAGTTGGGAAAGTCCCACCGCTGGGCAAATTGGGAAACGTCTGCCATTCCTGTGGCATTGAAGGAAACTGTTTCTTGAGTGAAACAAGAAAAAAAATGTAGTACTTTTGCACATAACATTGCAAGCAGATTAGACACAAACATTCTTGACCAACATCGGTATAACATTTATTTGAAGGAGTATTGAAAGACAAATATATAAAGTCCACTTATCAGGTTCCTCATCCTCTCTGATGGCCCAGTGTAAAAATTTTAGGGGGGGAGATGTTTTGGACAGGTAACCCTCTCCACTTCATTGAGAGCTGAATGCATAAATAATGTGTTTTACTTTGGCCAACCCCTCCTTACTTACGCTATTGGCAGCCCACTGGACAGGTAAGAAGTGTCATTATACAAAAATATAAATACACACTGTACAAATTGAAGCACATTTTTACATTCTGTAATTACCTATCAAGATAATAGGAGAACAAAAATTGAAACAGGCCCTTTCACTACATGCTTTGGTGAATTCATCCAGAAATATGAACACAAGAGGTAGGTATAGTGTGTATGGGTTTGGCAAAGTCAGCAGATAGAAGATTTTATCGGTTGACTTATTGGTTGGGGGGAGGGAGGGTTCAAGAAGATTTTGGGACCCCAAAAAAAGCCTCTGGCACTCTGCATGAATTTAAGGACACAAATAACATGTGTACACATTTTAGGGGGTGTTTAGGGTAAAGCACTACTATGGAGCTGACAAAATACATTGTTAAATGACTACGCTAGGTGTGTATGGGCCCAGGATAGCATGCTGGGAAGATTAGTGAAGGTAAATATGCATGAAAGACAAAAAAGGAATTTTAAAAACTTCCAGCATGCATGAGGACAAATGGGACATTCACAGCATATTACCATCATGGAAATTATGGAGTGATTAAATAAATTCAATACATTAGCAAACATTAAATATTTATAATGTGATGTTAAAGGAGAAATCTTACCTTAATATAGTCCTTCTGCAGGACCTGAATGATGGCAGAACAGGTCTCTGGAATAATGATCCTCGGAGCCTGGGGGGAGATGCAGACTTCTCCCCATCGCCAAGTACCGCAACGTGGTGACTACCCTTTGTTCCGGAGTGATGGCTTGCCGCATGCAGGTGTGCTGCTTCATAATATAAGGGGACAGCAAAGCCAACAAACTGTGAAAAACGGGGTTTATTATTCAGAGATAATTCCTGAAATCATCAGGATTATTCTCACGGATCTCCCGCAACATAGGCATATGAGAGAATTGGTCATGCTGGAGCAACCAATTCTTCGTCCATGAACTCAAAAACCTTATGTACAATTCATACACATCTACCCCTGAAGAGCGAGCTGGGACTCACGAAAAATGTCGGGCACACCTGATGTCTGTATGTTATGTGATTGTTTATACACAAATGTACCATTATTACCATTTTTATTATTTTTATTCTACCCATTTATATGTACTCTGTATGAATTGGCTTTCCCTGATGATATTAATGCATGTACTACTTTTACTGAATAATTATATACTGTATTTACTGTTGTTACTTTTATTGGCTTAGCGGTGCCCACCTCATGTAAAGTCCCAGAGTGAGATTTTTCTTTTTTGTTACATATTTTAGGGATGGAGGTGTGTCACTGGTGACACCAGACCTTTCCTTTTTTCTATCATCCATGAACTCCTCCTCTCCCTGTTCATGGACTGGGCTTGGGTCAAAGTAAGAACACCAACACCAAGCCCCTGCACAGCACGAACTCTGCGATGAGTACTTACCCTCAACATGGCTTCAAAATGGTCAGCTGGTCAGAATGAACTAACAGAATGCACTGAAAATCAGAAAGGCCTGAGAAGACCAAACTGAAAACTAGAAACGAGCGGACAAGAACGGACTGCAGATCAAATACGTACTATAAAAATACACACTGAAAACCAGATGCGAACTGACTACACACATTGAAAACCAGATACGAACCCACAAACACAAACACAAACTGAAGAACAGTAACGATTTGAAAAGCATGAGCCTGAAAAGCGCGAATCGTCTCTCACCAAACTTCTACTAACACGAGATTAGCAGAAGGAGCCCAAAGGGTGGCACACTGGCTATTGAACTTCCTCTTTATAGTGCCGTCGTACATGTTGTATGTCAGCGTGTTCTTGATGATCGGATTTTCTGACAACATTTGTGCGACCGTGTGTATGCAAGACAAGTTTGAACCAACATCCGTCGGAAATGAATCCAGGATTTAGTTGTTGGAATGTCCGACCATGTGTACACTGCATAACAGTGCATGTTTCCCAAATAGGGTCTCTGAAAAAAGTGTGAAATGAATTGGAGATAGGTGTGTGTATTGCCCGCATAAGACAGTATTCTCCATTCAGTCAGTGCTCCTACAGTGCCTTAAAAAAAAAAAGTATTCACACCCCTTGAAATTTTCCACATTTTGTCATGTTACAAGCATAAACGTAAATGTATTTTATTGGGATTTTATGTGATAAACCAACACAAAATGGCACATAATTGTGAAGTGGAAAGAAAATGATAAATGGTTTTCAAAATGTTCTACAAATATATATCTGAAAAGTGTGTTGCATTTGTATTCAGCCCCCTTTACTCTGACACCCCTTAACTAAAATCTAGTGGAACCAATTGCCTTCAGAAGTCATCTAATTAGTAAATAGAGTCCACCTCTGCATAATTTAATTTCAGTATAAATACAACTGTTCTGTGAAATCGTCAGAGATTTGTTAGAGAACCTTAGTGAACAAACAGCATCAAGGCCAAGGAACACACGAGGCAGGTCAGGAATAAAGTTGTGGAGATGTAAAGCAGGATTAGGTTATAAAAAAATATCCCAAGCTTTGAACATCTCACGGAGCACTGTTCAATCCATCATCCAAAAATGGAAAGAGTATGGCACAACTGCAAACCTACCAAGACATGGCTGTCCACCTAAACTGACAGGCCAGGCAAGGAGAGCATTAATCAGAGAAGCAACCAAGAGGCCCATGGTAATGCTGGATGAGCTTCAGAGATCCACAGCTCAGGCTGGAGAATTTGTCCACAGGACAACTATTAAGCCTCGTACAGATGGTTTGAATGTTGTACAACCGAGCGTCTGATTTTTGTCAAACATGCAGTGTAGGAGGGAGGGACAAAGATGTTTTTATCAATAAATAAAAATTAGAGTTTATTTTTTCAGAGACAGCAGACAAAAATATTGTACAGACTCACTGCACAGTATGTAAGCAGTTTTACTATTAATAATAAAGATTCAAGGCAGGTTTTATTGTAAATTTTACAATTAGAATGTAATAATGCATTTGGGGAGGGCCTCATTTTGAAAATAGCACACAACATGCAGTACTTAGAGTAAGTTGCATTTTAAGAATGACACGAGAAATAAAAGGCATTCAGACCAAATATCCACAATAAAGTGTATTTTTTATACAAAAAAGAAGCAATATTGTACTAAAATACATCTTTCATTGAGCTTTGTTGAAAAAAATATATCTATATTTTTCAGATTATAAGGGAAAGAACAGGGTATACATTGCACATGCAGCATTTCAACAATCTCCTGTGGGCCTTATAGCCTAAATCACATTGCTTATTTGGCTTTATAGGACAAAAGCAAAAATGGTATGTTCCACATTAAAATTAAAGTAATATCGTATACACTACATAGGCATAATTTAAAAAAAAATCCGTAGGCTTCATTGCTAAGCCACATATCTCACATTTCAGCTTCTTAGGACAGAAACAAAAAATAAAGTGTATATTTTTCACTGTTAAAACAAAGGAATAGACAGTGCATGGACATTATTTTAACAATATCTTATAGTTCTTTTGCTGACAACAGCCAGCTTTTAATAAAAAAATAACCTTTATAGTATATTTATTTCACAGAAGCAAACACAGCTAAATATTGTACTGGCTTTATATACCGTATTTAAAAAAAAATACTTGGCCATGGTAGAGAAACCAAGCAACTTTTAATAAAAAAATCATTACAGTATATTATTGCACAGCAAAAATTCAGCAAAATTTATTACCATATAAAGACTAATTTCACAGTATGTAAGCCAGTGATAAAAATTAAATTTTGCGCATAGTGTGATACTAAGTCACAAGAATGAAAGTGCAAAAGTCAACATCAAAATATGTGGCAGAAAAAATGCTGTTAAATTCAATCACATACTGTACATTTAACAGCATATAATCCTTAATCCTTTAGTGTCTTTCACAACAAGTGATGAAATATAGATTTGTGTCCAGTGAATACCACCACCACACACCTCCAATGATAGTAAAAGAATTAGGGCTTCCAGCGTCAGTCCACATGTATGAACTCAAGGAAACACAAGGAAAACCAACATCATGCTCACTGTAGTAACAAATGTTTACTAACAAAGTAAAATTCACTTAGATGAATGAAAGTGACACTTGGTTTAAGAGGATCTCAATAGAAAGAAGTATCAACCAGACAACTACACACTAGACTGGGGCTATATGCCTATCAGTATTGCACAAACATTAGAGTTGCTCCTCTCTCCTTCAGGGCAGTTCTTATCCACATTGTACTCGTTCCTTTGCTCCAATCAGCTGTTTCCTCGTAATGTCATCATCAGGAGCACCTTTGCTCAACTATGATGTCTGTGATAGCCTTTATCCCAACTTTAAGGGGATATGTGCACCAGACCTTGTTGTTGAAAGGTCATTTCTTTCAGGTGAGAAATTGTCTATATGTGTGGTGATGATATTCACTGGACACAAATATATAAGCTGACTTCATCACTTAAAGCACTCTGGCATTTATAAAAACATTTTTTTTAATTGTATTCAAATAACATTTCTCTTCTGGCTGCTATTTAAAAACAAAAAAGTAAAACTACGTAGACCCCCCCAAAGGTCTTCCAGAATCCATGGGTTACTTTTGGAGGGGTCTACAGTATGTGCCCTTTTTAAAACAGAAGCTGGCAATGAAATGTCATGTGCTGTCATAAACTGTTGAATTGTATCTTTTTTTTTTGTTAATGTCAATTTTGCTGTAGACCATCCTACAGAAAGAAAGAAAAATAACTTTGCATAAAGTCTCGCTCAAATTGCATATCAAACCCTTTGAGTCTGGTATGGATTTTAAGAGCTTAAGTGGCTGGTCAGTCAGGCAAGGGGGGGGGGGGGGGGATGAAAAGTGTGACTTGTCAAGGGGAATGAGAACAAGAGTCTCTTTGCCACAATCCTGGGTGTGTGGGGGTCTGTGGGCTAGAGGGTTTCTGGATGTCACTTTTAAAAATTAGGGTGCCCCCAGATACTGGCCCACTGTTTGTTAATGAGTAAGGAGTACATAATACTCATTCACACAAAAAAATGTAACCTGGAAAGACACCAAAACGTTTAAGAAGTCCTTTATTTAAAAAATCCTTAAAAAAGTCACTTATTGTAAATCCATTGTCAATCACAATGCATGCTAGCCACTGACTCATTAAAATTTAAAATCAGATGGATCCAACTCACACAATCGATTGCCCAAATATGGGCAGTAACCATATTTGGGCAGTGTTATCACTGTTATCCCCGCCCCTTTGCTTACCTTGCCTGGAATTCCCGGGCCATGTAAGTAAAGTGATACAGGATACGGGATACGAGACGCAATTCTTGATCCTGTTGCTGCTTTTGAGATCTAGGCTTAGTTCTCTTGGAGCCACTCCTCCAGTACTGATTGGTCTTTCCCCTGCTGGATGTATACAAATACCGCCTGGCTAATAATGGGACATACATGCCCCGGATGACGTCAGTTGTGGCAAAACATGTAGGGTGGATTCTATGTACATGCCGTCACCACATATGTCTTGCTGTGTACACGAGCTGTCTTTCATGGTTCCTTGTCGCATTTGGCTTGAACTGATATGCCTGTTAATTCAGTGACATTGTGAGTACCTCTTAACCCCTGTTTGTAAAAAGAAGTTTTTTATTTTCAGATTTACACTATGTGGATGCTTTATTCTATTGCATATCCATGATGAGAATTCGTCCTTATACATCTACTGAGCTGCTATTGAATTTGTCATATCCTTCATTCCTGTGGTTGGATGACACGGGTTGCCTTATAGATCACTACAGTGAGCATTTTTGACTCCGTAATAGAGTCCTAAAAATCTGGTAAGAGTCTATCTTATCACGGTGGTGGATCACCAGGTGGAAGCACATCACTTATGCATTTGGATTTTATTGATTCCATGATTGCACGGACACTCTTCTTTCCTTGGGCCTTATATTTCATTTTATTTTTTAATTACTAGTTTGGACTGTTTATTTTGATGTGTCATTTCATTTTTTGAATGCATTTGCACACTGTTTTTTTATTATTAGCACTGCATATATTTTATTCCATGTAAGTAAAGTGTCATGATGGTGCCGGTTACTGGGGGCACAGCGGGTAGAAATGCCACTATGATATATGATACTCAGCTCCTGCCAAACAGAAGACTGAATGGACAGAAGTTCAGAGAACAGTCAAAGTGGCTTTTCCAAGAAGACCCCAAGAAAGATGAGGATCCCAAATGCCTGCACAGCATGCTCTTGTTGGATTGAAATCCTCAGCTCTCTTGTATAATCTCAGGAGAAAGACCAGTGATGTCACCCTTGCTTAAGCTAGTGCTATTTTTTCACTTTAAGCTAGCTTGCATTTTCATGAAAGGTCCACTTTAAAGGTTAAAAAAGTGACATAAAGCTTTACTTGTTGACTAGAAACAATGCCTATGAAATATGCATATGTATTATGTCACATTCATTTAAAAAACAATATTAAATAAAATATACGAAAACACTTTACTGTCCCTTTAGGTCAAACTATGTTATCCAAGCCATTGACAAGTGTGTATCTGTTATGGTTAGAACCATAATGCAAAATTAGGCTAAAGATATTTTTTTAGTATTCTTTTTTTCATAACTAGTATAGTTAAAAAAGCTCTATAACACAATCTGCTTCAACACACAATTATATTCTGTATTTTTCTATTGGCAATCTAGGAAAATGTTTATATACAGTAACTGTCTACTACAAGACCTATATGGGATAGATAATCCTTTTCATATCCTTATGGCCACTGGTTAGTGATGTAAAGAAACAGAATATCGTATAAATTGGCCGTGACCTATAGTATTCCTCTGCAAATGCTTGCTGTAGTATTAACGTACCTAAAGTAATTAGAAGTATAAAAATAAACACTGCCCTGTACTATAGATGGTTTATTTTAATTTGCATCGGTCAGTATAAACCTATTTATACTATATAAGCTTAACTAAATTAAATACTAATAGAACCCAGTTATGGAACATCAATTTGAATAGTGTATTTTAAATCTACTGCTATGAAAACATTGACATGTTGACGAGAGCAGTCAGTGCCTTCTGCACATTTATTCATTTTATAAATGGATTAAATGAATAAACAGATTAAAAGCATTCTTGTCATAACTCCAGATTAACATCCTGGAATAATCCAACTTCAAAGGAAATGTGTGACGCTATTGTTGAACTCCTTTTGAAAATGTTAGTTGCCTTGCTGTTATGTAAGTGTAAATCCTTTAATACTTCTGAGCCACTGACTGTAAGTATGCAGACAAGGAGTTCACTAGTTGCATGTCTGCACTGGGTCTGTGACCCAGGAAATGCAAAGCCAGGCAAGCAGCATTTTCTGAATAATGTAAAAATGGCAGTTTCTATATTTTGCCTACTAATCAGATCTTCTAAAGCTATGCTTTGGCTGTATAGCTGCATAGCCAACTGCCTATAAAAGGGTGAAGAAATCTGAAATAAAAAATCACATACACCCTGAGAGACATGTATCAAGCAAATTATCAAAAAACTTCGACACAAATTATTTACATAAACTCCTTATGTCAGGTACAAGCACTTTGTTTTGTAAATGAACAATAATAATGACTAATTTTATTCTTTCCATCAGGATGACAAAAATTAAACAAAAAATACTAACTGTATCTATAATACATATTGAAACTTGATTTTTTTTAATTGTTCACTTTCTAATTAAAGTTATGGATAAAGTGCAGACGTGAATTGTATTACAGGTTATGATGAAGGGTGTTTTGTGGTGCTAAGCAGATGGTATAATTAGGCATTATTATGCGACAAATATGGTTATCCTTTATGGAGGAAGCAACTACCTGCACATGGATCTATCAATACTTGGGAAGAGACCTGGAACAGGATCTGCTGGCAGCCTTATAAGTGAAAAAGACTATGTAGCACCATCTAGTGTGCTAGAGTTGTAAGTAAATAGGTTTTGTCAGTGTAGGCAAATTTATGCAGGCTTGGCTGGCAGCCAGACCTGCTTGTTTTTGTTTCCTGGGTTGGCAGAAATCCAGGGAGAGCTGGATGACTTACAGGCAGCATCACTAAGACCTTCCCCTTATTTCCAGTATGTGCTTGAACCTTCTGGAAAGATAAGAGGAGAGGTGAAGTGGAGCTGCCAGTATTCTGATGGCCCTGACCAATCCCCAACTTGGATTGGCAGGGAGCAGGTATTCTCAAATACTCAGGGTGAGCCCAGCTGGAGAGGAGTTGTTTGGGTGGAAGCCGGAGATGGAGTGTTAGGTTGTTGTGGCCTTTGAGGGAGCTCTTCAGTCTGGGGGTGGTGACCTTGGGCCTGGGCTCGGGTGCAGACATGACCTTCCTACAACCAACGGAGGTGTCCTGGACAGGAGGCACGGGAGCAAGAAGAGGACAACAGGAGAACACTGCCAGGCAAGTCTTCAAGAGGAACAGCAAGGTGCAGCTAAGAGGGCTGGTGAGTGACACACAGGAGGACTGGGAGGCACACCTGAGAGGACTGGGTTCAAGCAGTCTGGGATGGGCGCAGAGCCAGTAAGGAGCACTGTGGTGGCAAGGGCAGAGGAAGGAAGGCAGCTGCATCCAGGAGGGCTGGCAAGGCCTGAAGAGGTAGTACTGGGATTAGTAGCCATGTGGGACAGCTAGCACTAGGACTACAAATTTTGCTACACCATAGGGGCCCACGGTCCCTGCCTGCAAAGGTCATTCTCAAGAATCAAACTGAGTCGGTGTTAGATCAAACCAACAGTGCTAGCTGGTCCTGGGTGTTTTAGTTCTACAAGAAAGTCTGTGCTGGAGGTAGAAGAGCAGAAGTGTGTATACACCAGTGGTGTAAATAGTTCCAGTCCCTAATTTCCTATCTGCAATCAAGTGGGCATCCCATAAGTACCCTATTCCCATCCAAGTTAAATCCCCTATATAAAAACATAAAAAAACAAGTACAAGGACTATTTCTTGACTATTGGATATCTGGAAATTTGTGTGCCTGGCTGTGCGGAATGAGAGATGGACCACAACTTCCAGCAGCCCCTATACATTTGGGGGCTCGATCCCGGACTGTCTGCTCATGGGTAACCTGCCAGCCATTGCCCCAAGCAACCAAAGTTGACTGAGACAGAGAACTGTACTTCTTTCAGTGCATGTGAAGGGATTGAATCGAAGAAACTAACCACAATAACCAAGTGCTAGTTGGTGTATGTGAATGCGCTACTCCCTTAATATCTCAAATACACAAGTGAAAGCTACCATCACCTGTAATGCTTATCAACTACCCATCACAAATGTTTCATGTGCATAAGTTTAAAATTTTAGATCAATAAATCATACATATACATATAACAAAAAGTCCTTCAGATATGTTGCAAAGTCTTGTAACCATTAAAGTGGCTGACGTGCTCCTATATTGCTTCAGTATTCATATGTGACTGAGTGGGACCCTCCACCATTCAGATTGGCCACTCACCAGATACTTCACTAGGGGTACGCCTTTGGTTCATTCAGGGATAACCACTCCACCCAGGTACCACTTCTCACCGGTTAAAAACTTGTGTTCTAATGCTCCTCATAGGAAAGCATAGGGACAAAAGGCGATCATAGCGCAATATGTTTGAACCATTTATTTTTTAAAAAATTCCAAAGGTTAAAAACACTCACATTTAAAAGTGCCCTCGAGCCGGCACGAAGCTTATCCAGCAGTTACGGACAAGTGGCTATTAGCATGGTTCGCCTGGTGTTAGTGTGCGGCCTCCACGCTCGGCTTGCGCTCCAAGCCTCGTTTCCGTTTTCGTCCGGTCACGTGATGCATAAAATTCTCCCAGCAGCCTCTACGCGTTTCGCATCATCAAATGCGTCATCACGAAGCTTTCTGACGCATTTGATGATGCGAAACGCGTAGAGGCTGCTGGGAGAATTTTATGCATCACGTGACCAGACGAAAACGGAAACGAGGCTTGGAGCGCAAGCCGAGCGTGGAGGCCGCACACTAACACCAGGCGAACCATGCTAATAGCCACTCGTCCGTAACTGCTGGATAAGCTTCGTGCCGGCTCGAGGGCACTTTTAAATGTGAGTGTTTTTAACCTTTGGAATTTTTTAAAAAATAAATGGTTCAAACATATTGCGCTATGATCGCCTTTTGTCCCTATGCTTTCCTATGAGGAGCATTAGAACACAAGTTTTTAACCGGTGAGAAGTGGTACCTGGGTGGAGTGGTTATCCCTGAATGAACCAAAGGCGTACCCCTAGTGAAGTATCTGGTGAGTGGCCAATCTGAATGGTGGAGGGTCCCACTCAGTCACATATGAATACTGAAGCAATATAGGAGCACGTCAGCCACTTTAATGGTTACAAGACTTTGCAACATATCTGAAGGACTTTTTGTTATATGTATATGTATGATTTATTGATCTAAAATTTTAAACTTATGCACATGAAACATTTGTGATGGGTAGTTGATAAGCATTACAGGTGATGGTAGCTTTCACTTGTGTATTTGAGATATTAAGGGAGTAGCGCATTCACATACACCAACTAGTATTTCTTACCCATCTAAGTGAAGGGTCTTTTTTTGAATGCAGCATCCCCAACATTTAGTATGTAATATTGTTTGAGGAACTAAGGTTTGTTTTTGCGCCGGTGACACGCACACAGATAATAACCAAGTGCTGTTGTCCATAGCAACCAGCGGGAGCTGCTATCAAGTCCAGAGTTTTGTTTCTAGTATCTGTCAAAAGTTTTGTGGCCCTGCTTACCCAGTTGCCCCAACCACGGCTGGAATGGACACTTGTGCTAACCTGCAACTCAGTGAACTTTACCATGTGCTGTCACCCATGGCAACCACAGCAGGCGAGCGTGCCCATGGATTATCCATGGATTATAAATATGTCCAGCAATCTGCTAATGCTGGACATTCAAACTTTATGCTCCAAGCTCCAAACTGTATGCTCCAAACTGTACTGATGCTTGCTGAACTTGTCCTGACATGCCGCTCAGCACCGACTGTGCCTGAGCAACTGGAAGCCGGTGGCCGCTGACTTTCACTGTGGTTGCCGGTAGCATCAATAATGTTTTTAGCCCATGTCTCACTGAAGGGAACACAATCAGAACAATCAGGCCCGCAGGCATCTGCTGGCTTACCCTGAGCATACCAGACAACAGTAGACATCTCCAGGCACACTTTACAGTATGAAGCAGGAGCTAATGCTGCTAATGCTGGACATTCTAACTTTATGCTCCAAACTTCTGCTTCATTCTGTAAAGTGTGCCTGGAGATGTCTACTGTTGTCTGGGGTGATTGGGGTAAGCCAGCGGGTGCCTGCGGGCGGGACTGTTCTGATTGTGTTCCCTTCAGTGAGACATGGGCTAACAACTTTATTGTTGCTACCGGCAACCACCGTGAAAGTCAGCAATCACCTGCTCCCAGTTGCTCATGCACAGTCGGTTCTGAGCGACATGTCTGGACAAGTTCAGCAAGCATCATAAGGCCTGCAAACTTCAGTACAGCTAACAAGGGGTTACAGCCACGCGCACTGGAAGAGGTCTGATTATCAGTTCTTCAGGCACCATCTGGAAGTGAGGGGGGGGAGCTACGCCCCAGAGAAAATCCACTGTACCCTGCTAGCGGACACACCGAGAGAGAGGAGCAAGATGGCGGCGTGTGCTCGTGTGTTTCCTGCGCTGACCTAGTTGCCTGATCTGCAGGAGCGGACACTGGTGGACACCGGTAGACACCGGTGGGCACTGGTGTTTGTTTGGAGCATCGTGGGGGATTCACCCTTGGGATGATCGAGGGAATGGAGTGACTGTGCCTGCTGTTTTGAAAATGCCGGATGCCGACTGCGGTAGTCATTGCCTGGATCCGCTGTGGGCATTGCGGCGAACCACTCATATGGCACAATACTATAGTATGGATCTGCAGTCAGGACTGTGCCAGCTACAGCCGCGGATGTCCTGGAAGGCCTGAGTGGGCCTTGGATCATCTGCTCAAGGCAGGGTCAAGTCTGAGCATGGTGACTCCCCTGCGAACACCAGCAACATGGGGAAGAGAGAACTGTCATGGCCTGTGGCCTGCTAGGAGACCTGGTGGCTGTAACTACTGCCTGGCAGGAACCAGAAAATGACCATGAAATGCTGGTTGCCCCTATGTATTCTGCTTACCCCACCTGGAAGGAGTCAGTGCAGGAGTGAGATGTACCCAGGAGTGAGCCAGGAGGGAAAGGCGAGGACAGGGCCGTAGATGGGGTTTTCCCAGACTGCAAGCGGAGTTCGGGTCCCTGGAAGAGATAGCAGATTGGTCATCTCACAGCAGCTCGGAGGAGGAATGGGAGGCTCCCAGGTCCAGGAGTAGGAATGAGCTTCGTGTTTGAGTCGAACTCATGTTCAACTCGAACATCAGCTGTTCACCAGTTCGCCGAACAGCAAACAATTTGGGGTGTTCGCGGCAAATTCGAAAGCCGCGGAACACCCTTTAAAAGCCTATGGGAGAAATCAAAAGTGCTAATTTTAAAGGCTTATATGCATGGTATTGTCATAAAAAGTGTTTGGGGACCTGGGTCCTGCCCCAGGGGACATGTATCAATGCAAAAAGAATTTTTTAAAACGGCGTGCTTTTTGCAGGAGCAGTGATTTTAATAAAGCGTAAAGTGAAACAATAAAAGTGTAATATTCCTTTAAATTTCATACCTGGGGGGTGTCTATAGTATGCCTGTAAAGGGGCGCATGTTTCCCGTGTTTAGAACAGTATGACAGCAAAATTAAATTTCAAAGGAAAAAAGTAATTTAAAACTACTCGCGGCTATAATGAATTGTTGGTCCGACAATACACATAAAAGTTCATTGATAAAAACAGCATGGGATTTCCCCACAGGGGAACCCCGAACCGAAATGTAAAAAAAAATGGCATGGGGGTCCCCCTAAATTCCATACCAGGCCCTTTAGGTCTGGTATGGCTATTAAGGGGAACCCTGCACCAAAATAAAAAAATAGCGTGAGGAGTCCCCCTCAAAATCCATACCAGACCCTTCAGGTCTGGTATGGATTTTAAGGGGAACCCCACGCCAAATTTTTTTTTAAAAATGGCGTGGGGTCCCCCCAAAAATCCATACCAGACCCTTATCCGAGCACGCAACCTGGCAGGCTGCAGGAAAAGAGGGGGCTGATGAGAAAGCGCCCCCCCTGAACCGTACCATGCCACATGCCCTCAACATTGAGAGGGTGCTTTGAGGTAGCCCCCCAAAGCACCTTGTCCCCATGTTGATGAGGACAATGGCCTCATCCCCACAACCCTTGGCCGGTGGTTGTAGGGGTCTGAGGGCAGGGGGCTTATCGCAATCTGGAAGCCCCCTTTAACAAGGGGATCCCCAGATCCCGGCCCCCCATTGTGTGAATTGGTAATAGGGTACAAATGTACCATTTCACAAAAAAAGTGTCAAAATGTTTAAACACAAGAGATGGTTTTTGACAAGTCCTTTATTCATTTCTTCTTCTTTCTGATTCTTCTTCCATCTTCTTTCTTCTGGTCTTCCTTCTGTGTTCTTCTTCTTCCTTCATCTTCTTCTTCTTCATCTTCTTCTTCATCTTCTTCTTCCTCCGCTCTTCTCATCCCGCATCTTCCTCCAGGCTTCTTCTCCGCTCTGTCCGCACGCTCCGCCTCAGTGGGAGTCCTTAGCTGTGTGACGCTTCACTTCTTCTGACACTTCTTTTATAATGGAGGGTGGGGCCACCCGGTGACCCCACCCTCTTCTGACGCAGGGGAATTCACGTGAGTTCCCTGTGGCTTTCCCTGTGTTGTCAGAGGGGGCGCGGTCACCTTTGGGAACATTTAGGGTGTAACATGTAACATGTGCCCACTCATGCAGCCGCTCCCCGATCCAAGCCCTGTTACAGCAGGCGGGGATCTTCTCCCAGTACCTGCTGTCACTATTTGAAAACAGTGTGCCCACATGGCCTCATCATTCATTCACAGAGTTCTGTAAATTAATGTACTACGAGTACCGAATCCTTGCAGTTCCCAATGTCTTTGTGAAACTGCCTGCCCGTACGATATATACACAGTTTACACTGACAGCATGTAGGAGTCCTTCATGGCACCCTTGATCTGCTGATCACAAGTGCAATGCTTTCCAGGGTCCTAAAAAAAAAATAGTAAATGCACATTGTTTTACCTGAAAAAATGTAATTTTTTAAAATTTTAAAGTAAACTTATCCTTTAAGCATGTATGTGAACAACAGTGTTACAATAACTCATACCACAAATGGCCTTTAATCTAAGAAAACAATTCAAACTGCTTCTTTCTTTAACATCTTCTGAACCGCCCCATGCAGAAATACTGCAGCAGGGCAGCCCTCCTGCACTAAATCATATACCTGTACGTGATTTTGTGCACTGGGCGTGGAGCACGCGTGCCTGCCACCGGCGACCTGCTCCCACTGTGATTGGACACAGCGAGAGCCAATTAGCGGGTCCGGTGGACTCGATATTCTCCTGTCCTTGATGATCATTCTGAGGAGGGGCAGAATGGCAGTCTGCATATGTAAACAAGGCGTTCTGTGAGAGGGGAAGATGGAGATCTTGTGTTACTGCAAAGCAGGACCACAGATTTCTGTCTTCTGCCAGTCAAAGCATTCCCCACACAGTTAGAAAGCACTCCCTATGAGCACATTTTACCCTTAAATAGCCCCTAATGTTAACCCCTTTCCTGCCAGTGTCGTTAGTACAGTGAAAGTGCAAAAATATGTCACAGAATACATGTTGGCCTAAATTGATGAATAAATTACATTTTTCTATTGGATGTGTTTTATAGCATAAAGTAAAAAAATATTGTTTTTTTTTCAAATTGTTCATCTTTTTTTGTTTATAGTGCAAAAAAAAACGCAGATGTGATAAAATACAATCAAAAGAAAATTCTATTTGTGGGAAAAAAAAGGACATTAATTTTATTTTGGTACATCATCGCATGACCACACAATTGTCAATTAAAATAATGCAGTGACATATTGCAAAAAATTGTCTGGTCATGAAGGGGGGTAAACCTTCCGGGGCTGAAGAAGTTAAAAAAAAATCACTGCTTTCAACCAAATGGTTGAAATTTTTTAAAAATGTGTTTTTTTTTACTGGTATATGTTCCCCGGGGCAGTACTACTCCCCATGGTAGTGCCCACCCCCTTCCCCTCATGCTATTTTCCTATGCTTTATACTTCTGAGCTATGTAATTTGAGAGTTCTTTACAGTGGACTCGAATTTGTGGTGTTTCGTGGGGAAAAGCCTTGCATGACCCTACTTAACACATCAGGTCCATCTTATAGGGTGATAGTCTGTCCATTAATGGTGAGGTGGAATTGAGCACTGTGACGTACTAATCCACATACACATATACATCCCATAATAGGTTGCTCCCAAGGCAGACATAAACAATAGAACAATGGGATACAGTCACACCTCAAACGATCCAGTAAAAAGTTTACAACAGTCTATGAGACCAAGCTCATACAATATTCCAGCAGTCAGAAAGGCGGAATTCATTTATCTTCATATATTTATTGAGGGATATTATTCAGAAATATTACTGTCCCAAGTGAAAGAACCTCTTCATTCTTTCAACACAAACCACATATATAAGACCCAGGATAACAGGGATAAAACGGTGTGGTTATACAGTGAGTCTGGTTAGTGCAGACCCGACTGGGGTTCTCGGTCACACTCTACCCCTAATAGGCACAGGGTCACTTACACATTAGAGGGCCTAGAGGAGCTGGAAAATGGGTTTCCAAAGCTCTCTAAGGTAACCTGGGTTCCACAAGCCCCCTGCCCAAAGTGACTCCTGTCACAAGCACCAATAGTATATTTGCAAGATAAGTTGTGAGAAATCATTCTACACTGACACAAGGACTGTGTATTCGGACTTGTGATAATTGTTCACTTATATAATATGCAAAGTTTCTATTTACATTTTTACTGGTGTGGATGGCAATGTACTATATATTTGTGTACTTTAGTTTGTTGTATTAAAATGTAACCACTTGCCACACCGTAACACACCTATACGTCACAGGCCTTTCAGTGGTTATACTGGGATAATACCTGTTTTTTTGTTTGTTTTTTTGTTGGAGCACTTTCATGTAGAAACAATCCTAGTAGCTAAATAGCCTTCTGACACCTTCCCAGGCTCCCCTTTCCCACCAGGTAACCCGGAACTGTAGCCAGTAGTTCCAGCAGCAGACCATAGAGCTCATCAGGGACCGTAACGGCCCCAATCATCTCTATGGTCTGTGGTCTCCGGTTGTAAACAAACCATTACAGTTTTGAAAGCATTGGATCATACTGATCTTAGTATGATACAAAGTTTTTAAAGGCAGAGGAGAGATCTGGGGTCTAATAGACCCCAGATACCTCAGGAAAGAGGAATCCTCACTGCCTATTGTTATCACAAGGGATGTTTTCCTTGTGATAACAATAAAAGTGATAACCAAAATTCAAAGGTACAGTGTAAAAAAAAAAAAAAAAATAATAGTAAAAAAAATGTAAATCGCCCCATCCCCCGATGCTTGCACGCAAAGGCGAACACACATGTCAGTCCTTCATCGGTACGTAAACAGTGATTGCAATGCACATGTGAGGTATCACCACAAACGTCAGATCGAGAGCAAAAATTATAGCAGCATACCTACTTTATAAATCTAGAGTGGTAACCTGTAAAGGCTTATAAAATGTTGGCTATGGATAATATAATGTACGTAGTTTGTCGCTCAGGGTAACATCATCCTTTATAATTTACCAAACAGCTGGGTATTATATGTGTTTTTGTACATTGGAATTCATTAAAGTGTATTTTTTCCCAACAAATTGTGTTTGAAAAACTGCTGCACAAATACCATATGACATTGCAAAATTGCAACACCCACCATTTATGGGACAGCAGGCCACACCTTGCCCCTAACCTTAGTTCCCCAGGTACCACCATAAAAACTTATTAATAGGAAAAAACACACATACATCATATATGGCAAAAATTGGCCACGGTAATTTTATTGGTTACAAATATTCATATAAATAAACATAATAATTCCAATTACCAAATGAAATTAAATATTTAACAGCAAAACCTTTGCCCAATTTTCAGAACACGGGCTACTCAACCTTTATTTACAAAGAAATATGTCCCCCCCGGAATCCGGGGTGACCCAACCACATAAAATACACCGCGACGGGGAGGGAGGAAGGGAGTTTCTTCTCTTCCAGGTCCAGCTGCTGCAAGAGGAAGTACAGACCCTCAGCAGCCCCTTTTATCACTTCTCCCAGGAATACCAGAACCTTCCCTGGGATCCGATTGGGCCACCTGTAACTCAGGTATGCATTTAAAGGCACAGTACACTAAATACCTGCTAACCTAACTATCACCAGGGCTGGGTGACCGCCGTCCCAAAAAAGGGGGCTCTAATGGTGCGCCCCCTTTTAAGTATGGGTTACAAATATTCATATAAATAAACATAATAATTCCAATTTCCAAATGAAATTAAATATTTAACAGCAAAACCTTTGCCCAGTTTTCAGAACACGGGCTACTCAACCTTTATTTACAAAGAAATACGTGCCCACCAGCCGGACTAGTGCAACCAGGCCGGCCTACCCCAAATACGCGGCCCTCTCAATGCTGCTTTGCAAGCCGAGATTAAAGATATCTGCAACTACATCTGAAAGGTGGACCCCATCCTGCCTATAAAGACCCTGGATGCCCCCTTCCTGATCCACGTGCCTATAAGAAAATCCCCCCAAAAGTGGCATAAATTTTGCCAACGCCCGATTGACCCTCTTCCTCATCTTCTCCATTACTTTGGAAAATGGGGAAGACAGCCAAGCGAAACGGGGAACAATTTCTGAAAATACAATGATCGTACCCGGGGAAGTCAAATGGAACCTATACAGATCCTGCTTAATCATAAATAAAAGGTCTAAAGTACGAACTGAACCCAAATCATTGCCTCCTAGATGGACTATCAAAATTGAAGGCGGTGGCCAAACCTGATGCAACTGAGACAAATGAAAAAATAAATGTTGCCAACGCAAACCTCTTATTCCTTTCCAATACAGATTGAAGGATTCCGACAGTAACGATAGGTTGACAGAATACCTGCGTTGGGCCGCACGTTTCCGAGCCCAATATATGTATGAGTGGCCCAGAATCCAAACACAATGCTGAAAACCTGGAAAATTAAAGTGACAAGTTAGGTCTGATATATCTCTTAAAACAGTTTGACCTCCACCTTCCCAAACCCATTATGGTTTTGGCTGGCAACCCCTTTTCAGCAGCGTCAGACGCTGCCCCTATTCTGAATGAATGTGAGGAAAACTTGAAATCTTGTAAGCCCAATTTCCCAAGACAGCGTTTCAAAACATAAGCAAATTGGTACCTAGTTAACGGAGACTGGTCCAAATGACTGAGAAAATGAGTCACCCCTGCTGGACGTGCGGCGAAGAAACCGGTAACTAGCGCCACTGGACAAACTGAGGCGTCACTCCATGCCGACACTGTCACCCATTCCCCCCGCCCCAGCTGGTCAGTTTTCGACCGTCTCAGAAAAACTTGTACGCGACCGTGGTCAACTAGCACATGCTCCGACCACAAACCCAAGGAGCTCAGCTTGGATCCAGGAAGCAGGTCAGAAGCCCGAAAGGCACCAAAATAAAACAACACAAAAGTTACTTTAAACAGCAAAGCCTCATAGCTGCTAAAACATACCCCCATCATAGCATCGCACAAGCGCCTAAGCAGAGATAAACCAATAGGATGCCTGTCATCCGGGACAAAAGTTGATCTTCGATAGAAACTGAGAATTTTATGGCATCCATCACTCTCGTTAAATTAGCTCCCACAAGTACGCTGGGCATTGCGTACCTTCCGCGTCCGCCCCTGGGAGCAGCTCCCGAAAACGCTGCATCTGGAAACGGGAAAGAGAGTCAGCCAGATTATTCAAAACCCCCGGCGCGTACTTCACCTTGATCCAAATGTTAAGTTTTAAACATAAAAAGACCAAATGCCGCAAAATCTTAACCACCCAGAGAGAGCTGGAAGAAAGACAGTTGACAGCGAACAGGACCCCCTTATTGTCCGTTTCTACCAGAATCCGCCGGTTGGCAAAAAACTCTCCCCAAAGCACCACAGCCACTAAAACTGGGAAAAGCTCTAACAGCACGACGTTCCTAGTAGCCTTCATTCGAATCCATGCCTCCGGCCAAGCCCCACAGCTCTAATGTGATCCCCAAATTGCCGCAAAACCCTTGGAGCCTGCCGCGTCAGTGAACAGACGAAAATCAGGAGCAAAGAAAAAATCCGATTGAAAAAAGGAACGCCCGTTAAATGTCTCCAAAAAATCAGCCCACACTACCAAGTCATCTTTGAGGGAAGCCGTTAAATGGATGTGAGCAAAAGGAGATTTCAAACCTGCAGTTGCCATGTACAACCTCCTAGAAAAAATCCTCCCAACTGGCATGATTTTTCCAGCAAAAGCCAGGAGACCTAATAATGACTGCATCTCCTTCAATAACACCTTACGTCTCTGCAAAAAAACTGCAATAAGCTTCCTCATCTTGTCTACCTTAGCCTGCGGCAAACTAAATTCTTCCACCTCGGTATCGATCAAAATACCCAAAAACTCCATGGAAGTCGCAGGATAACAAGTTTTCTCGGCAGCCAGAGGAACCCCAAAATGTTCTGTAACGACCACAAATAACTGCAGAAGACGAGAACAGATGTCCGAATTTGCCGGGCCAATAAACAAAAAATCATCTAGGTAGTGTGCTATCGAATCCTGACCGGACTCAAAGCACATAACCCAATGAATGAAAGTAGAAAAAGTTTCAAAATATGTACAGGACAAAGAACATCCCATAGGAAGACATTTGTCAAAAAAATAAAACCGGTCAAAATAAAAACCCAAAGAACTGAAAGCTGCCGTGGCAATGAGTAAAAGCCTGAAAGCCGACTTCACATCGGCTTTTGCCAACAATGCCCCCCGCCGCATGCTTTAATTTTGCCCACTGCTTCATCAAAAGTCGCATAGGCGACTGAACACAGCGAATCGTCAATCTCGTCATTCAACGAGCCCCCTTTCGGGAAAGAAAGATGCTGTATTAAACGAAATGAATTTGGTTCCCTCTTGGGGACCACACCTAGCGGTGAGATGCGAAAATCGCTAAACGGGGGAAATTTAAACGGGCCAGCCATGCGACCTTCTGCAATTTCTTTGGAAACTTTTTCCCTCACTACTTCAGGAAACTGCCTAACTGACTTCAGATTATCCACAATAGTACATCCAGAGCCAGTAAAAGAAGGCAGAGGAAAACCAAAAGAAAACCCTTCAATTAGTAAAAGCGCTTTCCCCCTGCTTGGGTATAGATCCAGCCAAGGGCGCATGTTTTCCAGCCTCACTGGCGTGCAGGCTCTTGGGAAAAATATCGCGCTGAGACGGGACCCCCACTGCTGTTTTCTTAAAACATTTCACCACAGGATGGGGCCCCGCGCAAAAAGAGCACTCATGTCTATACTTACAAGAAGTATTAAAACGACACTGACTCTCATTGAATGAAAAACACCAACCCCTGCGATACTCTGGCGAAACCTGAGTACCCGGATTAGCAGGGAACTGCCGTATACTAGGCGCTCTCTGAGGCAAGATTAAATTAAGCCATAGGCCCACGTCTTTCATTCCCCATCTTAAAGATGGGTGGACCGCTAGCTTCTGGCGAAAAGACTCATCATAAGCGTACCAGCCCAGACCTCCAAAATTTTTGTAAGCCTCCAAGACGTGGTCCAAGTGCTGAAACAAGCCCCCGCTCAATTCCGGGTGCTTCTCGACCAGAACACTCGCAAAAACAAAAAATGCCTGTAACTAATTATTAAACGATTGTGGTACCTTTCTGCGCCTATCTTCCTCCTGCTCCCCTTTTTTATCTGATTTCAAATTAAATTCTTTGGCAGTGGGAAGAAGAGATAAAACTTCCACAAAGTCTCCCCGCCAGATTTTTTCTTTAACCGCCGAAGGGAGATGGTACCCCAAAGGAGAAATTTCACAAGGCATAACCCCTTTTAAACATGCTTCAGGGACTGACAAGATATCCCTAACAGGAGTGTGCATGTGTACATCCCCAATGTGTGTACTGCCTGACTGACTGAATGACACAGGAGCAGGGACATTTACAGGTGCAGAGATAAAGCTAGCAGAGGCAAACCCAGAGGGGGAGACAGCCAGAGAAGGAGGAAGAATAGGAGAAGCAATACCAGCAGCAGAGAGAGCATAAGAGATAGCTGACAGGTAACCCAAGATATCATTCACAGTGGATTTTTGTAACTCACCCTGCCCAGCTGATGACACCTCCGCCGCTGGGACACTCATGCTTGTCTGTAGGCTGTGAAACAGTGCACCTGGGACCAGGTCACTCTGAGGAGCCGACCGCTGAGGAGTAGCTGTTGCTTGAGAGCCTGCAGCAGACACAGGCAGCTCCGTCCTCTCCTGTCGTTCTTCTCGTGGTGCCAAGTGTCCTCTTCCCCTCCTCCTGGCCGGCGACTGAGTACAGGTCCGCCTCTTCTGTCCCGACCGTCTCCCAGGCACCGCCGCCGTGCTTCCCCTCTTTTCTGCACGAGCCCGCCCGGCGGCCTGTTCTTCTCCTCCCCCGGCCACCAGACGCTCCGGAGGGACGCTCCGCCTTGCTCTTCTCTGAGGTGAGGGCTGGACTGGCTGAGCCTCTCTCACCTCTGCGTTCTGCTGACTGTCCTCAGTGACAGACAGCGCCAGGCAGAGGCGCATCCATTCCTCTCCGCCCTGGCCCTCTGCTCTCTCCACAAAAGCCCTCACAAGGTCTTCCATCCGCACCGCTCACAAATGACAGGAGAGAGAACCGTTTAAAAGGCAAGTCAGTACCTCTTTGCTCTCCAGGTCAGGCTGTAGTTTCTTCTCTTCCAGGTCCAGCTGCTGCAAGAGGAAGTACAGACCCTCAGCAGCCCCTTTTATCACTTCTCCCAGGAATACCAGAACCTTCCCTGGGATCCGATTGGGCCACCTGTAACTCAGGTATGCATTTAAAGGCACAGTACACTAAATACCTGCTAACCTAACTATCACCAGGGCTGGGTGACCGCTGTCCCAAAAAAGGGGGCTCTAATGGTGTGCCCCCTTTTAAGTATTCTCTAAAGCCCCTGCTTTAAAAAAAATATAAAATGTTTGGGCTTTTTTGGTAATTCTCTAGCAACAAATACAGATTTTTACATGTAAACAAAAAGTGACAGAAAAAGGCCTGGTGTTAAGTGGTTAAAAAAAAAGAGAATTTTAATGATATACAGTAGTAAATGTGTTTTAAATTGTATCTGTGCTGTACCATACTGAACAAAAATGTTTTTGTTTTAAAGTTATAAAAGGTGACATTGCACTCTAGTGTATTGTATCATGTTGCACAATTAAGTGAGTTAATAGAATTTTGTATTGCACTTAGGCTAGCTTCACACTGATGCTGTGCAAATCTGATGCGATATCACAGTCTGATTTTACAGTGTTATTTCCGTTGTGACAGGTGCGATTCTAATGAATGTGATTTCTGAGGGGATTTGGCATAGCTGGAGATAAAATTTGCACCAAGCGCACACTAAACTCGCACAGGACCCTTTTTGTAATCAAATTAGAAATGCACCGCATAGATGTGAACAGCTTTCATAGCAAACAATGTTTTTTTTTCAGATGAGATGCGAGTCTATGTCTTTCAGATCAGATCTAATCCACATAGAATTTGTATCAGTGTGAACCGGCACCTAAAATATTTTATTTACATGTCAGTGGTGCAATTTAAATAATATTTGGCAAAATATTGGTTTTGTATAATTAATGAAAGATATCTTACATCAGTGTAAGAAATTGTAAAATTTTAAGAGATGAAATGAATCACAAACCTTATAGTTTCCCTTCAAAGAAAATCTTGAATAAATACATAGTAAATCCAAGCCTTGGCAATTCAAACCGAGAAAATACACTTAAAATGCTAAAAAGAGGCAGGGCAAAAAAACAGGTAAAAAAAAAATGATTTTACCAAGAGACATGGGAATTTCTATCCAAATCTTGGCTTAAGCAAATGTTGACCGTGTCCCACTCTCCTACGCCTTATTGGTTCTTTTATATGATGGGCAGTCACAGTGTTCAATATAGGGCTTAGGAAGTTATTGGGACAAGGCAAACTTTTTTTACTTTTAAAATTGTAATTATTTAATTGTTATTGTTATTAACCCTGTTCAACTGTTTTTTAAAAGAAACCTTAGCACTTTTTCACAAATAGGAGGCACTTTGTGGGCTACTTGATCTTATGATCACTGTGATTGGCTATCAGAGGGATAATGTGATTGTAAGTCTATCCTATCAGCTCTCAGTTCTCACTTTGTGATCGTAAGCTTTTGGTAACAGTGCAGTCATAGATTGAATAGAGTGCAAAACAGCAACACATATGCAGTATGGCAGTGTGGAAAAAAAGTCCACCTATGTGCTGCTACATATATGTCTACAGGCAGCGGGAAGGGGTTAAAGGACATCGGGCTCAATTCATGAAATTCTATTTAATGTACTGTACAATTTTTTTTTAAATTGTAGTTCATCAAAAACAGTTTGTAAAATAAAGCATGCATTGTTCCTGTAGAATGTGCGGTAGTTAGCTCATGAAACCGTTTGGTATTATATCGCATGACGTCATATCCAGTGGACAGTACTTCTTTTCTAGTGTTGGCTTTTGAGGATCTTGCAAAAGAAGGAGCGATGTTGAAGAGTCCAGAGTAAAAGCTCAATGTCCTGGATCTTGCAGAACAAATTATAATGCATTATTTCTTCATATTAACAGCTTCATTTGTCTTTGCAATGGTTTTCTATGTTTATGGCACACATGGCTAACACTTGCCTTCACTTGTGGAACAAATTTTAATGCAGCATTTATGTATATTTACAACCACATTTGTCTTTGCTGTTGTGTAATGTTCTTCTATGTTTTAGGCACACATGGCTAATGCTTCTTTTCACTAAAAGCACCTTTGGAAATGTTTAGTCCTTCTTCCCCATATGTTTGGAATAATGGAACATGCTTCGACATGTTTCCTGCACAGGAACAGGTGCATCCGAGCTACTACCTTCTGTGCATTGCCTGGTGAGCCTCAAGAACTCAGCCTGGGAAGTCTCTCCAAACCTTCATGTAATCCATGCAAAAAAGGGAGAAAGGCTGGTGCCATGGAAGTTGGCTAAAACAGCGTTTTATTATAGCATGTGAATAACAGTCAAAAAAGCCAACATGTTTCGGCCAGCAGGCCTTAATCATGTTTCCTGCACAGTTCTTTCCTTGTCAAAAGAAGTTTATTGAGTATACAATGTTATAAAGATACATAAAGTAAGTTTACAAGGATCTATAAAGTAAGCTCATTGTTTTACAGTAGGGTTTATATAGGTAAATATCATGAAATTTCAAATATTAAACATTGGGTTCATGTAAACCTAAATTAAAGATATATATCATTTCCTTAGTTACTTTTGTAGGTATTTAAATGATTTATACCTACTATACATATTGTTTACAAGTAGAGTGTATATAGGTCAAAGGAAAGAGAAAGAAGAAAAAGGGTTGAAAGGTAGAGGTATGGTCCACAAGGTTGTCCCGCTCGTCAGTTTATTATTCTTTTTAGTTCTCTTTGAAGCCTTAGAATGGGTGTCTCTGTAAGTCATTTAATCTGTTACCATGGCAACAGGACAGAGTCATTGAAGTTTGACAGGAACTGTTGTTTTATCCAAGGATGCCAAAGTTTTTCAAATTTTGGAATTTGATTTTGATCGATGGCAACCATCTTAGCATGGGACATTGTATTATTCATTCTGTGAATTGTTTCTGCTAGTACCAATGTAGGAGATTTCCATGCCTTGGCCACTGTTTGTTTTGCAGCCGTTATTAGTTGGATCATAAGTTTGAATTGAGAGAGTGTTAACCATTCCGGTTTTAGATTAAGTAAAGTTAAATATGGATCTGGTTGTATTATTTTTTAAAATATTTTAGATGCAATCACGAAGACTTCCTTCCAGAAGGTTTGGATTACTGGGCACGTCCACCATATGTGTAAATATGTGCCTATTTCTGGGCATCCTCGAAAACAAAGAGCTGAGGTATTAGGTGAATATTTTGCCACTCTAGCGGGTACAAGGTACCAGCGAGTTAGGACTTTATAATTTGTCTCCAGTGCTAAGATGTTGGGTGAAGATGACTTAGATGTGAGCCATATGTTAGACCAGTCCATGTCTTCTAAAGTTCGTCCCAGGTCCTCCTCCCACCTCTGAACGTAAGAGGGTCTATTAAGATTTGCTACTCCATATAATTGATTATAAAGTGATGAAATTGTACCTTTAGCAAATGGATCTTTTGTACAGATTGATTCAAAAATGGATAATTGGGATAATGGTGTATCCCCCTTTAGGAATGGTGTATAGAAATTTTTGATTTGGAGATATCTAAATATCTCAGAGTTTGGTAGATCATATTTTTCTCTAAGCGATGGGAATGAAAGGAATGATTTAGATGCTATGAAGTCATTTAGTGTCTGAATGCCTGATGTTGTCCAAGCTTTAAAAGAATTTGGGTAGATCCATGCCGGATAAAAGGCCGGATTTCTGATAAAAGAAAGGAGAGGATTGTGTGGAGATTGTAACTGATATTTGGTTTTTAGTTTATCCCAGAGAGATAAGAAGTGTTTAGTTATGGGATTATGAATTTTAAAGCGGTCTTTAGGATCAAGCCATAATAAATTTGATATTAATAGAGGGTCATTTTCTGAAGCCTCTATAAATACCCATAATGGGATTTCCTGTTTTGCATGGTATTTGGACAGACTGGCCAAATGTGCTGCTCTGTAGTAGTTAGTAAAATTAGGGTATCCCCGGCCTCCTTTATTTTTTGGGAAGATGTAGTGTGTGTATAGGTATACATGGTTTAGAAGAGCCCCATATAAACGAAGTTGCTCTTTTTTGTACTATTCTCAAAAAATAGGAAGGAATTGGAATAGGGAGGACTCTGAATAGATAAAGCAATTTGGGTAGAATAGTCATTTTGATTGCATTAATCTTCCCTATCCAGGATAAAGGAAGTTGCGACCATTGTTTTATTAGATTTGTGATCTGTCTTAATACAGGAGGATAATTGGTTGAGAATAAGTCAGAATGAGATGCTGTTAAATGAATTCCAAGATATGGGATTGATTTTTCTGCCCATGTGAATGGGAGTGCAGCCCTAGCCGGGATCAATTCCATGTTTGTGAGTGAAATATTAAGCACTAGGCATTTCTTAGGATTAATCATAAGGCCGGATAGGGCTGCAAATCCATCAAGAGCTGGTATTAAGTTAGGACCAGAGACCTGTGGTGATGATAGAAAAAGTAATATATCGTCTGCAAATATACATAATTTGTGTGTAATACCTCCTACTTCAATGCCAGTTATAGTTTGGTTTGTTCTGATGTATTGGGCCATGGGTTCGAGTATAAGGGCAAATAATAAGGGAGATAATGGGCAACCCTGTCGGGTACCTCTTTCGATATTAAAGGCTTCAGATTTGTATCCAGCATATTTTATATAGGCTTTGGGTTTATTATATAATGCTTTGATCCATGTTAAAAAGTGGGGTCCAAAACCCCATTTTTGTAATGAATATTGCATATATTGCCAGGATACTGTGTCAAATGCCCTCTTAATATCGAGAGATAGAAAACATAAAGGGATTTTCCGTTTTTTAGCAATATGTGCCAATAACACTGCCCTGCGTATATTATCGCCTGTCTGTCTATTTGGCATGAAGCCTACTTGATCTCTATGTATTAATTTTCCTATAATGCTATTGAGGCGTTTTGCTATTATTTTTGCTAATAATTTAATATCGAGGTTTAACAGAGAGATAGGCCGATAATTCACACAGGAAGTATCATCAGAAAGGGGTTTTGGGATCATACAAACAATTGCCATTAGTGTTTCTTGCCGAAAAGAATGTCCATCTAGAAGTTTGTTAAAAGTTTCAGTGAGAATGGGAGAGAGTATTTCTGAGAATGTTTTATAGTATAAAGCCGAGTAGCCGTCTGAGCCTGGTCTTTTGTTAAGTTTTAGGTCTTTTATGGCGTTAGCAACTTCATCTATAGTTATAGGCTCATCCAAACTGCTTTTTTGATTCTGAGATAACTCAGGTAAGGTTATTTTTGAGAAGAAGGATTCAGCCTCTGTAGGATTAAATTCATTGTTTGTCTTGTATAAAGTTGCGAGATGTGAGTGAAATTTATGGACTATTTTAACTGGATTACAAGTGTAAACATTTTTTGATAATTTCAAACGTATTGGTTTGAAAGATTTGTTAGTTGAATTTAATGCCCGAGCCAAATATGTACCTGGTTTGTTTGTATTCATGTAGAAATTGTGTTTGGAGCGTTTGAGGGATTTATCAACTGACTCAGTGAGAAATAGATCGTATTCCAATCTAGATTTTTCCAGATGAGATTTTGTACTCTGAGATGGATTATCTTGAAATGATATGTAGGCTGCATTAAAATTGAGTTCTAGTTTTTTTGCTAGATTTTTGCGTTCCCGTTTAAATAGTGCCATTTGTCTTTGTATTGTACCACGCAAGACAGGCTTATGAGCTTCCCACAGTGTTATTGGGGAGATGTCTGTTGTATTATGAATTGATATGTATTCCTTTAAAGCTTGTTCAATGGCCATCTGATGTAGTGGGTGTTTGAGCATTATGTCCGGTAAGTACCACGTTGGGTCATGCGCTTTTGGTATGGCTGAGGCTATAGTAGTGTATACTGCATTATGGTCAGACCACGGAATCGGAATTATATCTGATGCAATAATTTCTGGTATCATTCCTATTGTTAGAAAAATATGATCTATTCTGGTGAAGGTTTGATGAGGGTGCGAGAAATAAGTGAATTTCTTTTTCATTGGGTTACTTTCTCTCCACGAATCTACCAGATTGTATTTGGAAAGAAGTTGAGAAAAAGGTAATCTAGAGGTTATTTTGGATGGTGTAAAAGGTAATTTATCTAGAAATGGGAGGAGGACCTGGTTCGAATCCCCACACATTATCACTGTTCCTATTTTGTGTGTATTAATCACTTGTAATATATGTGAGAGGAATGGTGTAGGTTGTTTGTTAGGAGCGTAGTAGGAAATCACCGTGATTGCTGTATCCATTATATAACCCATGAGTATCAGGTATCTACCTTCTGGGTCTTTAATTTCTGATGATAAGGTGAATGGTGTGGATCGGTGAAATGCAATTAGAGTTCCCCTTTGCTTGGTACAGGCAGAAGCCGTGTAAATTTGTTGATAAAAAGGAGAAATATATTTTGGAGTAGAATCTTTGGTGAAGTGTGTTTCTTGGAGGCATACTATGTGAGCCTTTTTGTTATGGAAAGTACGGAAGGCTTTGGTCCTTTTTTGAGGGACATTTATTCCCTGAACATTCAGGGAAAGTATATTCAGTGGTGCCATGGCAATAGATCAAATAGTTTTGACTTACTTTTTGTTCTGCAGAGCTGACTGCGCAGATCAACCTGTGTGGACTGAAGAGATGAATAGATAGAAAAGAAACCAGTGAATTCTGGAGTAAAGAGTAAACAAAAAACATATGAGATTAGATGATACATTGTATAAATTATTTTTTGCAAGTAATCACAATTTACCCGTGAAAGAGAATAAATATCTCTCTCAGGGGAATAAGTGCATTCGTCACACTCCCACATAATATGGTTGGGAGAATGAGGAGGGCTAATGGGGGTACACGGATCTTCCGCTTACAGGAGAGAAGTGCTATGTCAAAAGACATCAAAATGATGTTTCATTAATTGGAGTGCAGAATATAGTTTTTGTTGAAATTATTTATTCCAGGGTGGTTGTATATGGTTAGTCTTGCCCTAGGCTAAATAATTCAGTTAGAAAGGTACTGTTAATAACTTTGGTATCGATGAAGATAGTTTGAATTATTTTGGGATTTTAACCCTTTTAGAGTAAACAATTACATATTTTATTCATATGTAACTGTTTAGATATGTTAACTCATAAAATTGAGGTTGTATTGCTTCAGATTAGAATAAACAAAAACATAATTCTAGGAACTAGTTAGGTAATAATATATTTGTTTTAAGAAAAGAAAGAAAAAGCTTCCATTACTTCTGGGTTATTGAACATATTTGTCTTAAAAAGTAATAAATCTATTGTTATTACCTGATAATATATAACTGAACAAGAATTTCCTTATTTCACTTATATATTCTAAGGCTATATGAATCAGAAGTAATAAGAAATATAACTGGAATGTAACATGATCCCACACAGTGTGTGACTATCAGAATGCAGTTACATTCAGTTATAAATATAGGTTTTTTATAGAGAACCATCTCTTAGTATAATAAATGAAGAGATATCAGGAATTAGGATGTCAGTCCATTGAATCTTCTTGGTCCATGGATGATGTGGCATAACGGCCTCTTTTGTGAGAATGATGATTCCCATTTTGTTCTGAAATTTTCTGGGTGCTGCCTGAAGGTGAAGATGATGCCATTCTTCTGCGTGTGGGAGTGTTGCTGCTTGTGGGTTCTGTCAGATTTAATTTTAAAAGGGTTTGTTGTAGTTCATCTGCTGATCTGCTTCTGTAAATTGTACCTTGGTAGTTAAATCTGACTGAAAAGGGGAAGCCCCATTGATACATAATGTTGTGGCGTTGCAGTTCCATTAGTTGGGGTTTCATGGATCGTCTTTTAGTAATAGTAAGTTGGGATAGGTCAGCAAAAATTTGATAATTGTGTCCTTGAAAATTAAGTTCCTTTTTTTCTCTTGCAGCAATTAGTATTTGTTCTTTCGTTCTGTAATAATGAAATTTTGTGATTATATCACGTGGGAGTCCATCTTTCTTTTTGGCTGTGAGGGCTCTGTGTACTCTGTCCAGTTCTAAACGTTCAATAGGGATATCTGGCTTTAGTTCTTGTAATAGAGCAGTAATAGTAGATTGCAGGTCTGTCACAGTTTCAGGTATTCCCCTTATGCGCAAGTTTGAACGTCTGGCTCTATTTTCGTAATCTTCGAGCTTAGTTTGAAGTATTAAATTCTCTTTTTTTAATTGTTCCAATTCTGTTATATTTTCTTGGGTTGTAATTTCAATTTCATCCATTTTTATTTCTAAGGCTGCGGTGCGGTTTCCCAGCTCTCTTATTTCTTTGGTTAGGCTTTTTGTTATTTGGTCTGAGGTTTGTTTTAAAGCCTTATGAAGCATCTTTTCAAATTGTAATAATATTATTGGGGATGCTGAGGAGTCTTGTGGAGAAGTTTGTGAGAGGATTTGTTCTGTATCTGACTCAAATGGAGAGTCTTGCTGTGACATTTTCTGTCTGTGAGAGCGCCCTGATGCTGTATCTTGTGAGGTGACTGGAGCTGCTTCAGCTGCAGTGAGTGCCTGTGAGCTCTTTGTGAGGTGATTTTTATTTCTGCCACGGTTTCCTCCCAGTACCATATTTCCTGCCCAAACTTTCACAGTTTGTTCCCTGGGGCAAAAAGGTTCAAATGGATACCTTTTAAGCCTGCAGGCTCCGCTTTGTCCTTCTCTTCTCTCCTCAGCGGTGTGGAGCTCTAACAATGCATGTCTGCTCTGCTAGGCTCCGCCTCCTGCCCTCCCTGCACAGTTCTTTAACAATGTTAAAGGAGAAGCAAACTAGATAGCATTGCAGAAAACATGTCGGTATAGGTTTTTGAACTACAAATGAGTGAGGAAGGAGGGCTGAACATTTCTAAAGGTGCTTTTAGTAAAAAGAAACATTAGCCACATTCGACTTAAACATGTGGCTAGAAAAACATTGTGCGAAGCACAGGTGCGAAGCTGCTGAGCAGTCATGAATGCTTAGAGCTCCGCTGTCACCGGGACGAAAAGGCCTTCTATCGACAAGTCACGGTCGAATACCGCATTAATACGGTAACCCACTTATTACTGAGACTACGGGGCACAACTACATATAATGTTTAGCGGGAAAAAGACAAAACTTAAACAGCCAGCAGGCAAAGAAAAGCTGACAAGAAACGCTCCTAATATGACAGCAGCACAATCTTCCCGCTCTGCATTACCTCAGAGACAGTCACAAAGGGGGAACTCTACATATTTTTCCTCACAACTTGCTGACTCTGACCTTGATTATGGATTAACACCAATATCTCTACAGAATATTCCTAATAACTCGGATATTCTTAGTCAGTTTGAACGTGTTTTACAAAAAGCCCTCCAAAATACCTCAGACACAATAACAGAAAAACTGACAAGGGAAATTCGTGAGGTAGGGCGCCGCACATCTATCTTAGAACACAAAATGGAGGATATAAATGATATCACTAATACTCATACTGACGAGCTAGAAGCCTTGAAAGAAGAAAATTTTACTCTACACACACGTCTGGAAGATTTCGAAAACAGAGCGAGAAGATCCAACCTGCGATTGCGCGGTATACCTGAAACTATAATAGATCTTCAATCAACCATTACAGCGCTTTTTCAGGAGTTAGCCCCATCAATCCCCATTGAACGATTGGAGATGGACAGAATTCATAGAACTTTGGCCCCTAAAAAAGAAGATGGTCCCCCCAGGGACATTGTAATAAAATTACACTATTTTAGAACAAAGGAACAACTGATGGAAGCGGCACGTAATAAAGATACATTAACCTTTCAAGGCCATCGCTACCAAGTATTCCATGATCTCTCGCAGCAAACTCTCTACAGAAGAAAAGAGATGAAACCTCACCTACAAATACTCCAATACCACCACATCCCCTATCGTTGGAGTTTTCCATTTGCCCTGCGATTCACCTATAAAGGTACAACATATACCTGCAAGAAATTGGACGACCTACTGACTGCGATCCAGGAGCTTCGTTTGTCAATTCCAGATAATTCGACTGAAGGCTCCAAACGCAGAGCATCATCAAACTCACCCAAGGCTCAGCAAGACAACCAAACTCAACTAGCTCACTCCAGTACCAGTAAAAGGAGTCGTTTTGCATCACCACCTCCTAATTCCAAAGATCAAATGAACTGAAAGCCACTACGATTCTTTTATTTCATTGAAACCTTTTACCTAGTGTTACTATTATAACGGTAACCAATTTCAGGTAGATTCAGAGTAGGGATCGAATAATCCTTCCTCTGTCTTTACCTTTATCCTTATAATTTCATTTAAGCAGAAGTTAATCAATCCTTTGTAAAATAATAATTGTTACCAAACTTTATTACTCCAATATCATTTTTTAGGTTTAGTTTAGTAAATGCAATGCCCTTTTTTATAAGTGCATGATGTAATGCAAAGTTATAGAAACATATCTCTATTACATTATCCTAATAATAGCTATTATATTATTAGTGACTTGTATTATTTTGTTATTGTTTGTATAGCCTTTGAGGAGGCTGCCTTTGTCCCGGAGACAATCCACTGCGCCTCTCAATAGATCCTCGAGTAGCCGGACTTACTGACCGGACTCTCTTTGGACCATTTGTACCCACCGGTTGGTGATATTTCACCACCCCTTGGATACTAGCTCCATATAGGAGCTATTTTCCTCTTTATTTAAAAACAACTTCTCATCTACTGCTCTAAAACAGGAATTTTACTTATTCTACTTGTCCTATTCATCCCCCTTTATTCTTTTTACCCATCCTTTCCTGCCCCCCCCCCCCCCCTTTTTTTTTTTTTTTTTTTTTTTTATTGTGTTTTGTTTTTTTGTTTTTTCTCGCCCCTCCAGAGTATAACCTTCTTGGATATTATCACATTAAGAATTTATTATAATCCCTAATACCTTTTATTCAAAAATGTCTTTAAATGTACTAACACTTAATGTCCAGGGTCTCAACTCCCCACCAAAACGAACAAAAGCCTTTCATTCCTTTTCTTCACTTTCTGCACATGTAATATGTCTGCAGGAAACACACTTCTCTACACAGTCTTCCCCTAAATTTATAAGTCGCCAATACCCACAAGTCTATATGGCCTCGGCCACTACAAAACAAAGAGGAGTGCTGATTGCATTTCATAACACAACCCCCTTCACTTTACATAGAGAAATAAAAGATCCTGAGGGTCGCTATATAATCCTTACAGGTCTCCTGTTAGATAATGAAATAACTATAGTTTCTTACTATGCTCCCAACAGAAATCCTCTTTCGTTCCTCTCACACTTGTTCTCAGTAGTTGAATCTCATAAAAAAGGTACCCTCATGATGTGTGGAGACTCAAATCAAGTTTTATACCCAATTTTAGACAAATCCCCTACACCACTACAACCTCAACGCCTTAATTTCAGACAACTCCTTGAACAACATTCTCTTATTGACTCTTGGCGTGAACAAAACCCTAGAAGAAAACAATACACTTACTATTCCCATCCCCACAAAACATTTTCTCGTATAGACCACCAATTCGTCCACATTGGCACGTTACCACAAATACATAATTCCTTAATCATCCCATGCGCATGGTCAGACCACAATGCGGTCATGACGTCCTTCTCATCCTTGATCCCGAGGCCTAGCCATAGATCCTGGACTATAAATGATAATTTATTAGTTGACCCAACATACCGTCTAAAAATAGAAACAGCCATACAAGATTACATCGCTAATAATTTACCAACAGATACTAATCCACTGAATCTATGGGAAGCTCTTAAACCTTCCATTAGAGGAGTCTGTATCAGCCAGTCGTCTTACCGACGTAAATTGAAACAGCAAATGCAAAACAAATTAGAGGAAGCTTATTATAAAGCCTCTGAAATTTTCCAAAATTTGCCCTCTCAAACTACAAAGCTAGACTATGATAAAGCAAAGTTGGAGCTTGATCTTTTTTTAACAGACTCAGCTATACAGATTCTTCGCAAAACTAAACATACAATATATATGAAAGCTAATAAGCCAACCACATTCTTGGCATTAACTCTACGCAGAGCAGACCACATTCCGAAACCAATTCGGCTACAAATCACCAAAAACAATTTTTCTAGTAATCCACAGAAAATTATCAATGAGTTCCGTAGGAAACTCAAAGATTTATACCAAAATACACAAACATTCGACTCAACAAAATTAGACGCACTGTTATCTTCTATTCTTCTCCCAACCCTTTCTGTTACCCAACAAGAAACTTTAGATAAGCAGATCACTAATATGGAAGTCATATCAGCAATAAAATCCCTAAAATTGCATAAACGCCCAGGCCCTGATGGATACTCAGCCACATTTTATAAACACTTTACTACACTACTAGCCCCACTTATGACAAACGCATTTAATTCTCTATTAGAAGGCTGTGCCTTTAACGCGGAATCCCTACTAGCTTCAATATCCATGATTCCAAAACCGCATGCAGATGACACGTCATGGTCCAATTACAGACCAATCTCAATCCTTAATATAGACATAAAAATATTAGCAAAGATTCTATCTAATAGACTTAATCCAATTATTGGCACATTAATTCATAAAGACCAAACGGGTTTCATACCTTTCAGACAAGCAGGTGATAACATACGGCGTGCTACCCTACTGGCTCATATAGCCAGGTCTCGCAAAATCCCTGCCTGTTTCCTCTCTATCGATATACAAAAGGCGTTTGACACTCTGTCATGGTCTTATCTTAAAGCCATTCTTCATAAATGGGGATTTGGTGAGCGGTTCCAGGGATGGATTTCCTCTCTTTATCATAATCCAAAAGCGTATATAACCTATTCAGGTTACCGCTCAGACCCCTTTAATATTGAAAGAGGAACCAGGCAGGGATGTCCATTATCCCCTCTTCTATTCTCCTTGGCTATTGAGCCCCTAGCTCAACTTATTAGATCCAATATAAATATAAAAGGACTTGAATTAGGTGGTCACCAACATAAGTTATGTTTATTTGCCGATGACGTCTTAGTATTTCTTACTTCGCCCCTACTATCAGCTCCAAACCTCATTGAAATTCTTACAAAATTCGGTAAAATATCTGGTCTTAAGATAAATCAGCAAAAATCAAAAGCCCTAAATATATCGTTATCACCTGATTTACAGAAACAGTTACAAGACTCCCTTCCATTTACATGGTCAACAACACATTTACCATATTTAGGGATCTCACTAACGGCTAATCCAGCTGACCTATACTCTGCAAATTATCCTCCCATGCTAACTCAATTATCAACCTTACTGAGAAAATGGTCTTCTTTACCGTTAGCATGGATGGGTAGAATCACAGTAGTAAAAATGTCCATATTGCCTAAAATCCTATACCTGTTCCGTGTACTTCCTATAAACGTTCCGGCTTATTTTTTCCGAATACTACAACGCAAATCAGCCCAATTTATTTGGGGCAAACTTAAACCACGATTACCACAAAATACACTACATATGGCCCGAACCTGTGGAGGTTTGGGTGTTCCAAATTTCTCAAAATACTATTATGCTTCTCAATTAGCACAAATTATTAAATACCATGCCACTAAAGAAATCCCTCTTTGGGTAACTATAGAATCGGTGGAATGTGATCCACTTTCTATATCAAATCTGTTATGGCTTTCACCACCCCAACGACGTTCGATAACAAATCTAGTCACAAAACATAGCCTCTCAATATGGGATAGACTTAAATTCCGTTTTGGTCTCCAATCTCCACTAAACCCTCTCCTCTCCTTTCTAAACAACCCCTCCTTCTACCCAGCTTGGACTTTACCTTCCTCCTTTAAAGCTTGGATAAATGTGGGTCTTACACGAGTTCATCACTTCTATGACTCTGATAAACTTATTTCATTTCCTACAATAAGCAAGACACACAACATACCCAGTAATGAAACATTTAGATTCTTACAAATTAAAAACTTTTTATCCCAAAACATCCCCACAAACTTGACAACTCCAGAATATACTTCATTTGAACGATCATGTATGTCAGATCCACACAGACGAGGACTTATCTCTGACATATATGCTCAACTACTTTCACAAACAAATTCCTCTCCCCCGTCTTATACTACCAAATGGGAAGCTGATTTAAACCTTCCTCCAGACTCACTGGATTGGTCACAAATCTGGCAATCTACAAAATCAGCCACACCCAACATAGTTGCCCTAGAAACAAATTATAAAGTTCTTACCAGGTGGTATTTAGTGCCAGCACGTATATCAAAATACCTTCCCCAATACCCCCCTCACTGTTTTCGCGGATGCAGCGACATTGGTACACATCTGCATATTTGGTGGACTTGTCCAATAGTCCAAACATATTGGTCAAAAATATTTCAAATTCTCTCTACAATGTTTGAAACCACATTACAACCAGATCCATTGGTAGCCCTCCTAAATAATAAGCCACGAAACATAACTCAACGTCAATTTAAACTTTTACTATATGTCACAACAGCTGCAAAACAATCTATAGCAAAAGCCTGGAAAACCAATAAGCTTTGTGACATATCTGTAAAACAACGTGTAACTCAAGCTATGATCCATGCTAAAATGGAGGCAATCATACTTGATAAACTGGACAAATTTGAATCTCTTTGGCTTCCATGGATAACACACATACTACCACCGGATTTGAACTATTCACTTCTTTTACCCTGATGAGATCTACCACCTTCACGGTCTATATTATTACATGTTCCCATAAATATTTAACACTCGCTTCTCTCTGGAGACCCCAAATTCCCTCCATAACCATTTCAGATCCCACCACATATTCCCACTTATTAAATTTTATTTTTAGTGATGTATAATAATAAAATGTGTCTTTATCTATTTCTATTAAATTATTATTTGGTTAGGCAAACTATGTCTTTTTCGGATGCAAACTATCTATACCTTTGATGGGGATGCTTTGGAGGGACACCCATGCACCCGGGATATGCCGGGCCAAATAGCCGGACCTTGGCCCTGGTTGTTTGGGTGTCTCTCTAGGTCATCTCATTAATACCCAATTTATCTAATTTAGTTGCATTTTATGTCTCACTATTGTGACATATTGTATTTTTTTTTTTTTATATATATTTATCTACTTACTTATTTATTTATTTTTACAATTACAAAAGCTCTATTAATTATTATAACCATATAATTCAGATATGTACACTGGATAATAGATTTTCTTACTGATTTCTAGAAGATAACTTAAGTATTATTATTCTAAGTTATTATTGAGAAGTTTCTTTTCCTCATATTTTGTAACCTTACATAAATTTAAAACCAGTACTGTAAAATTGTATTGTTGTATTCTCAATAAATTATTTGAAAAGAAAAAAGAAAAACATTGTGCAACAACAAAGAAGTTAGGGAAGGGGGAGTGAAAGAATTCAATGCTAATGGGACTATCGATAAATCGGGACACTGAATGGGGGCAATGTAAAGGGACACTAGATGTCAGTTGGAGTAATTGATAAGGGCATTTGTATGACATGGCCAGTAATTTATTTAAGTCTGACTCTATTACTAGGGAGCACAGAATATATTTTAGGGACTAACCAAAAACAACATTTAATCTCAATAATAATGAATATATATATTTTTTTTCTTTCAGCTGAAATCATCCAGCTTTGATACAGAGTTGTCATCAACAGTAGAAGTAGATGCTGTGAAAATGTGGGCAGCATAGTGAGTAAGTGGTTAGCACTTCCCCCTAACAGCACTAGGGTTGTCAGTTTGAATCCCAACCATGGCACTACCTGCTTGGAATTAACATGTTCTCCCTGTGCCTATGCTGGTTTCCTTCCACACCTAGATTACATAAATTGATGGCACTATATAAGGACTTGAAATAAATACATTCAAATTCTATAAATGAAAAATGTTATTTCTATTGTAAGTAAAGGTGCATGAAATTTGTTATCTGCTCCTTGTAACCATTTAAATATTTTCTTTTAAACAGGAGGAAAACATGGCCAGATGTAAGTATGTATTTGTAATCATACCTACTTATGAAAAGCCTCATAGTTTTACTAATAAGACTCTATTATGGCCAATAGATGGTACATCCCAACATTTCCCAGGAACAAGAAAGGCGAACAAGAAAAAACATTATGAAGATAAGTCATAATTGATTCCTTCAGATTCTAAATTATGCTACTTAAATTGGCCTCTGGTGTACAATGTTTATAATTTGAATTAGATATGTGTATTTTGTTATTTTGAAAATGTTTGTCATGTTTAAATAATCTTGTAAACTCTTTTTTATTATTAGGCACTCAACCTATTATTTAAAAAAAGCAAAGGAAAAAAAAATCACATCAGAACTAGGAATTCAGAAGTGCAATAGTTTGTTATTTTGAAGGTATTTAATTCTGAAAAAATAAACATACTTCACTTTTGGCAACCTAACCATGCTCAATTTGGTTATTCTATTGTAGTTTAGGAATACATTTAAAAAATCACTCTCGGGAAAAAAAAGGATTGATCAAACAAAGCTAGGTTTATAGTAAGTAATGGACATACGTTTTTCATTTTAATCTTGATGTGAAATAAAGCCTCCTCAACAGAAGCATTTTTTTTTGGTGTTCGAAAGACAAAGCTGTCAAAAAAGGCACAAATGCCAGAGTTGGCAGATCCCTCTCAAACTTTAGTTCATCTGGAAAAGACAAAAACAAGGTTAGTAGAAATCTCTGAAAATGTTAAAGTCAAAAAAATTAAATATGTTAGTAATACATTTGTGGATACTGTATGTATTTCACAAACTTCCACTATGTTGGAGAAAAAAAAAGAAGGAAATTCAGAGAAGTCCATTAGTGAAAACAAAAGAAAACATCATTTAAGTCCTACTCAAATTAATTATGTGGCTAGCAGTACAGAAATAGATGATGAAGCAATAAACAAAACCTACATGCCCTGTGTTGATCAGCAGTCAAGTGACAGCAGTGCAGGCCACAGAAAAACATCTCCTTCAATAAAAATGAAAACAGGACAGCAGGAAACATCTAGTGACAGCACTGTAAAAAGAACATCCACTTCCACTAACAAGAAGAGGAAACGTTCAGAAGATTGGCAGAGCAACATGAAGTTTACATATAATAAACATTTGGCTGTAATAGAAACTAGACAAATAGAACAGATTAAGATTGGAAAAGAAAACAATGGGAGAGAGTTACACAAGCTGTAAATCCAGTGGGAGTAGCATCCTGTAGTGATGATTATTTTAAAAAAGGTGTCAAGACATAAAGGGAAACATAAAGAAGAAAATGGCAGTGGACATGAAGGAAGGGTTATTCTGACTATATGTGTGATGGCATTAGAAAGCATTATTAAAAATGTATTGCTTTTCTGTCAAGTAAGTCTTATAATGTATTTCTTTGTCCAGTTACCTCTTCATTTTTGCACCCCAGCAGCCTGTCCTGTGGTGCTTCTCTGTCAAATCCATGCTAACTCACCCTTTTCTCTGTGCACTGAATCTTGGACAGACACAGTGGTGGAATTACCAGGGTCACACCAGCCGCATTTGCGACTGGGCCCTCAGGTTCCGCCACTGTAGGGGGGCCCGCCATCGCCTGGGAGATATTACAGTAGTGTACACTCACGGTGTACACTACAGTCATTCACTGGGAGTCCGCTCCGCCCATCCTCTCCAGCCGCTCCGCCCATCCTCTCCGGCCACTCCGCCCATCCTCCCCGAGCGCACTCATGGGCGCACTGCACAGGCTCCGCCCATCCTCTTCACCCATCCTCTCATCCCGCACTCACAGGCACAGTCCCCGCCCGCTCCACCCATCTTCTCCAGCTCCGCTTGCACTCACAGGCCCCATCCTCTCTGCTCGCCCAAGCAAGACCCAGCAAGGAGGGGATCTGCAAGTAAGTGCCAACAATCCCTCTATATCAATACTGCCACTGATCCCCACACCACCACTACTGCACTGATCCCCCCACACCACTGCTGCCACTGATACCTCCCCACACCACCACCACCACTACTGCCACTGATCCCCACACCACCACTACTGCCACTGATACCCCCCACACCACCACCACTACTGCCACTGATACCCCCCACACCACCACCACCACTACTGCCACTGATACCTTGATACCACCACCACCACTACCACTACTGCCACTGATCCCCCACACCACCACCACCACTACTGCCATTGATACCCTGATACCACCACCACCACTACTGCCACTGATCCCAACATCACCACTACTGCCACTGATACCACTACCACCACTATTGCCACTGATCCCCCACACCACCACCACTACTGCCACTGATACACTGAACCCCCCACACCACCACAACCACTGCTGCCACTGATCCACCTCACCTTGACCACTACAGCCACTGATCCCATCCTTGCCACTGATACCATTCCCCTCCCCACCACTTATCCCATCCTCCCACCACCGCTGCCACTCATTTTATCCAATCCCATCCCACCCTCCTCCAACCATCACCCTTGCCACTGATCCCCTTTCCCCCCACCACCTCTGCCACTCATCCCATTCAATCCCCCCTACCACTGATCCATCCCCCCAACCACAACCCTTGCCACTGATCCCATCCCCCCTCACCGCTGCCACTCATCCCATCCCCCTACCACCACCACTGCCACTGATCCCATCCCCACCCAACCACCACTGCTGTTACTGATCCCATCCCCCCACAGCTGCCACTCATCCCATCTCTCCCTCACTGCTGCCACTCATCCCATCCCCCACCCCTGATGCCACTGATCCTATCCCTCCCCAACCATCACTGATCCCGCCCCCCACCAATACCGCTGCCACTCATCCCAGGGGCGTAACTACAGGGGTCACAATTGCAAATAGCACACATGTTGCCCCTGAACACCTGGATGGGGGGGCATTTAGAGGAACAAATCCCCTCCATTTTTCTCCTGCAGCCACTAAAAATCTGCTTCTCCTCCTCTCCCTCTGATAGGCATTCAGTGGCTGCAGGAGGAAAATGGAGGGGATTTGTTCCTCCTCCTATCCAGGTCCTGCTGCCCCTGGGATCAGTGGGAAGGGCCCTGGCCGGAGGTCAATGGGGCCCTCCATGGTTTCTTGCACCGGGGACCTGAAGGTTCTAGTTACGCCACTGGACAGACAAGATGAATTTATGGTTATAGTAAATTTGTGTGTGTTAATTTACTATCTTTGCAAGTGCAGTTGCTCCATAGTTTAGTAATTTAGGAGACCCTGTGCTGATTTACATCATCCAATCATGTTCAGTGCAAAATATTTATGTTGTAGTTTTCCTTCCATGTGATTGTTTATTCTTTGTAAAGTGAAGTGTAACCCTCATTTACTAAGCTCTGCAGCAATGTCACTTGCAGAATGTAACTGCACTTTTAAAGCCAACAGTCTGTTTGCTTTTAGTAAGTCAATGCCATCTTGCCTTCCTTTAAATTACTGCACCAAGAAGAGGGAGTACAACTTTGTTAACCATTTTACAAATGCCTGACCTGCTGTGTGTGATAAAAGAGCTTGCAAGCTCCTAATATGAATGCATCAGTGAGTGGGAGCTTCTCTACTGCGTTATTGAATGTTGTCAGGGGGCAGCCCCCCTCATTCAGAATACAGTGCCAGTTTTCCAACCTGTAAGTGAACATATAGCATCTTTGCTCCAGATGGCACAGCGCTGGATTTATAGATGACTTGGGTGAGCTTTTTAGAAGGGGAGAAGATGGACCAATTTTTGAAACGTTATTTCCTGTAGTGGCCAAAATGCTTTCATTTAAAAAATGTAGTTAAGAACACTTCAAAGTTAAGAGTTAATTTTGTAACCAAAATTTGAGAAATAGAAGGGTATATCTGCTTTACAACCTGTGACATATTGCACCCCTCTGCAGGTTGTAACATGCCTCATGCTTAGCCAGATTCCCTTCTCCCCTCTAGCGTTCCTTCATTTTATTATAATGTTAAAATTGTAAATTACATTATACCACCAGTGTGTATTAATAATATTGGTTTGGGTAAATATATTTATACTCGTACCTCAAAATTTTATTTTATATCTTTGAGCACTATTTCTAATTAATTTGTGTCTGGTATATTGCAGATACCAATAAAGATCTAGGAACCCTTCTACTGTTTTTGGAACAAACAGATGTTCCTGATATAGTCTTAACTCCATCTGAAATGAATAAGGTCAACTTAATGCACTCTACAGAAGTCCAGCTTAATGTAAGTAGTGTGGTTGTCAACCATTTTCCATCAGCATCAAGTTCCAAACAACTGATGCCAGTGTGCAACCAATCACAGTATATGTGAATGACAACTTGGTATCTCACACTCCACCAACAGACATAAAACATGGGTGTACTATATGTCGGACACAAAATCTTGACTGAGAACAACTTCTTTGTGACCAACAGCAGTGAGTGATTCTTCCAAGTTCAAACAGAACATTGTGAAATGTTGCAGAGTGAGTGATTCTTCTAAGTTCTATCAGAACATTGTGAAATGTTAGAGGATCAGTTAACCACTTGCCGACCAGCCACTGTCATTATACTGCGGCAGGTCGGCACGATCCCGCGAACGGTCGTAGCTGTACGTAGGTCCCTTTAAGCGGGATAGCGTGCTGCACTGCGGAGGTGCCAATGGTTGATTGAAGGTGAAATTAATGGCATGAAGGCATACAAAAAGGAATTCTTTACAAGTATAATAGAGTATTGACAAAGGAAACTTGATTTACTCAAGTTGGTGGCTTATCAAGTCTTCAAGTGTTAATCCACCACCTGATTTCTCCTCTCCTGCTGGTTCATTTTCATTGCATTAAACTCAAAAATTTCAAGTCCAGTGTATGTGATATGTTTATGGAAAAGGGAATATCCAAAAGTTTTATGTTTTATTTATATTTTTTACATGTTACTGTATTGCACGGCATTCATGTAATTTTTCATGTGATATTTGGCAAAGTCATTTTTATATCTTTGAGCATATCTGTTTGTATTGCTAGAGATTATTGACTGTCATTCTCTGGTGTTCTTGAAAGTATCATTCTAACATCTATCTGCATAATTTTCAAATTTATCACAACCCTTTCCTTACAGCTCAAGTAACACAACTTTATAAGATTGTGTGTCTATTCCTAATCCACTACCAGCTGTTCTAGTGATGCATCTTTTATCAGACAGATGTGGCCACATGTAAAGTAAACAGCGTTAAAAAACAAATTTTTATGCATAGGAGCCTTGATGCTACCCATGGCCTCTTGACCATGCTTCTTTGCGATGAGTGACACAGGGGAGAAGACTCATCTCACAGGACTGGAGTGGCTTTACTATTAGGTAAGTATTCTTACACGGGATAGTTACTATAGGTGCTAGAAAAGAGGGTGTGGGTGTGGTGAGTTTATTGGTTTTTGTGATAGATATCAGAATTCAAATTGATCTTAAGACTACAATAACCACAGCATTTTCTTTGTTGATGTTGATAGGAAGGATGCATCATTCAGATATGTCCAAAATATAGTTGATCCTAAGCATCTCCTCATTAACATGATCAGTTGTTTAGGGGTGTTTGTCAAACTGTGATGTGACACCTAAGTTCCTTTTGCAAATGCCTCAAGATCTGTAATTACAATTAATCCCCGCATTTCAGGTCTAACAATGCGTGGCCTACTTGGGTGGATCACTTTTTTTATTTGGTTGTTTTTTTTTATTATTAAGGGTTTTGTAAGAAAAATAGAATAATTCTTCTGTCTTGCCCAAATTTTCTCTAACGATATCTCCAAAGATATCTGTGAAAAAGTACAGAATTACCACTACAGATGACATATGTCCTAACAAGGGATTAGACCATTGTGATATGCATCTACATTGCATTATGCTTGGAGTGATTGCAATGCTTATGCTTGTATATACACAAAAAAGTCTATGAAAATCTAGAGAAATGACAGGAGAGAATAATTATATTTGACTAAATATAATGTCCCTGTGTTTTTTTTCTATTTTTGTATATATGCATTACTGTTGAGAGAATGATCCAAAAATGTAGAGACTAATCCAAATTTCGTATAATATTTTTTAACAGTGTGGACTCCCTCCTCTGTCACAGATGAGCGCAGCAGACACGCGCCATGTGCAGATCAAATGCTGCTTTTCCAGCAAAAACACTCCACAGAAAAAGTCAGACGGTTACACACATCTTGAAATTAGGCTGGTTCTTGTGTTCATTTCTAACAACCCTAGCCCTTTAAGAAAAAACATAGTAACCAACATGATAGGATTTTTAGAACAAGGGTTGGTGCACTCCTTTCAAAATAGTTTTGCATAATGCTCTGTCGGATTTCATTGCCATGCTCACCCCAATAGGTTTTAAGGTTTGATGGAATAGGGTTCTCATCACTGTCTTGAACATCACAATCAAGAAGTAGACCAGCACGACTGGCCAAGTTATGAAGGACACAATACACCAAAAACATGTCACCAATTTTCGGTGGGTTTTACCGAAGTAAAAACCACCAAATAGTGAAATATAGCAGAACCTGTTTTTAATGACACCAAGTATGTTCAGTGACAGTTCTTGTCTCAGTTATTGCAGTATTATACCGAGATTCAGCAGGTGTGGAGCATTTTAAAAGTGAAATTTGATCCATCTATTGCCGGCTTTAGTCAACATCTTACCAAGAACACCATTACCTTTAAAACAGCATAAAAATCTATTTTGGTGATTTGCCATTTCTCAGGGAGGATATTCCCTGGCACAGAATATCGGGTTGGATTTATAGCAATATATGGATTTACAACTGATGGCCTGAAATGTGAACATAGACAATGTAGAAGCTGATTCTATTGTGGTTACGGGGACACGAGGTGTGCACATGTGCAGTTAAGGTACTTCCGCCAGTAATGGACGTGAATACTATAAAGGGAAGGGTTGCCATGCCGTACAGCCAATCCTACGAATATGTCATGATGACGAAACGTGTTGGGGCGTACCTGTACGACAACCAGCTGTGACGTCTGGCGTCAAACCGGAAGTGAAGATCCGAGTAGGATGAGTCAGTGTGGGTGAGATACAGGATGCACACCACGGGTCCGCTGTGACCACAATATACCATTGCTTGCTGGTAGCAGGAGGATTTTTTATGCTTGATTTATTTTGAACTATGTGAGTGCAATATTTGAAGATTTTATTTTATTTCATTAAATTGTTTTAAATGATATCACACTATTTGTGCACTTAATTTATTTTCATGTGGAGAGAATTTGATACACCATTCACGGTTGGATATTGCTTGGATCTGATAACCCTATGAGGGTAAATGTTTATTTGCTAAGCATGAGAGTGCGAAGCATCTGTATCCGGTGAGTGCGTTTCTTAAAGGGGAGCAGAAGCACCTTTACATGCGGTGTGGTGGAAAATTTGGATTATCAAAATCACTATAGAAGCATATTTGTTTTCACGGAGATAATATTGGGACTGTTTAAACCACGGACTTTTCATATAGTCACTGTTGATACAGTGAATAACACTTGTCACTGGGTGTTATTATTATTGTGTAGTATTTATTGCATTAGCACTTTGACACCAGCGCCACTATTTACTTTTAAATAGAGGGTAAATATATGAATTTAATATTGATTGTCTCTTTTCTTCTGAATAGCAGTTTTACAAAGTTCTTTATCCTATGTAAGCAAACGAACACTATCATGCTCCTGATGTGTGTGAACAACTCTCTAGGTCTCCAATCTCCACCTCCACTAATACACAGACCAGATGCTAGCCCCATCCATCACTAATGCCAATGAGCAAAAAAGAATTCTGGTTGGCTGCACGTAAAGTAAAATCCCCTTTATTTCAGCAAATCCCAAAAAGAATGTCAAAAAACACAAATAGAGGAGAACAGCATCACCATCTAACGCGTTTCACGCTTCCTTAGCGCTTAGTCATAGCTCAAATTGACCTCCCCAAAAAAATTCAAATAACTGCTCTTAATACTAGCTGGAATGCATGTTAAGCAACATATTTAGAAATCCACACTTCAGTAAAATAAATAGAATGCCTTCAAAACATGGATGCTGCTTAGGCTTGTTTCTTGTTTCTTTAAATGTATGTAGTAATTTATAGTTTTGCATAATCAATTAAGGTAAATGTAGTATTTTATGTACTGTATGTAACAAAATGTAAAGACAGCTCAAGTAACCCAAATTGCAAGTGAGAAAGACCACACTACAGAAGGTGTGAGCACAAATTAGGAGCAATTTTTAGGGAACCATAGGAACCCATAAGTAAATTCTTATTCTATACTCCAGCAAACACTGCAAGTATATTAAAGTGAAAAAGCTCACTCTAACTTAATCTGAGTTTTCTGCAATATAACACCAGAGCAGTTCTTTTGTGTGGGAAGGGAAGGTAACCTTTCTGCCTGTAATACATAACTACTTATTGTTTATCAAATAAGGTAGTCCAGATGAGAGAAATAGTCATGTAAAACAAAAGCGAATAGTCTGCTTTTGAGTCAGGGATGAATTCCCATTGTTAAGTAGAATTGTATTTTTCTTTAACTTTAGAATTTTTTTTTTTACCAGTATATAATAAATGTTTTAGATTATTATCCCTGGCTTTTATGAGAAAGTGTTTTCCAATTTGCAATACTCAGAGGATCAACCTAACATTTTATTTTTACAACTTTAAAGTAGAACTGCAGGCATAACTTTTTTTTTTCATTTTGGATAAAGCAAGGGAGGGTTATAACCCCGGTCATTTGATTATATATAATTAAAGTGCAAAGTGCTATGTAATAAAGTGCATAAACCATTATATGCAAATAAAAAGTGGTCAAACTGAAGTCCATAAAAAAAAGTCCAATAAAGAAATCCAAAAGTCCGTGCTGAGGATGGAAGATCCGTGTGGTAAGTGTAAAACGGAAGAATCATCAGCGTGTCACCGTTCACACATAAACTGAAGGCTTACCAGAAAACCAGTGACCACTCTTACTCAGGGGGTCAGAAAGCACCCAGTCGGATCTCAGATCCACTCAAAAGGATCCAGGATGTCCTCTCGGATGGCTATGAATGATGTACAGTGGAGGACTCACAAACAAGCCAGGGGACAATGTCCGAAAACACTCAGTGATGCTCAATAACCATAGTACATGAAAGATATAAAGATCCACCATACTGTACAAGTTTCACATTTATTAAAATCATAGTGCACTTCTATGAAAGTGGCAAATATAAGCGTGTATACACATCCCTAGCTGAACAGGAAGTGAGAGGAAATCCATGCAAATTAATTAAAATTAATGAATTCTTTGGGGACCCCCAGGTCACCAGAACTAGTGTCCCCATTGGAAGATTTCTACTCTATTGTATTTCTGGGGACAACCCAAAATGTGTGATTTTCTTTTACTTTCACTTTCAATCATGAAGGTAAACAGGACAAATAGAGACACTGAATCTCCCTAATGGGGGCACACACAGCAATAAAAACTGACAAGCTAATCCCTCTGCCCTCTATCCAAAACAAAAAAAAAAAAAAAAAAAGAAAATTTGCATGTAGTAATTTTATACTTTAATATTTACTTGGATTTTTATGATGGATGAAAAGATTAATGTGAAAAAGACCTTGTCAATGTCCTTACAGTTAATTTAAAAGTCAAAAATCTTGAATTGCATATATCTTACATATTTTCTTCGGAAGTACAAAGCTAAATATATTGCAACATTTTACATTTTACTCTAATTACAATTGCTTTGTGTAGATTTGGACAAATATTTTGTTTGCTGGGAGCAAAGCGTTTCTTTAAGCATTTTACTAATTTAATACTATTATCTATAGAGATAAATTGCAATAAAACGTCCATGTGGTGTATTTATCATCAATTCAATGGGAAGTTTGCCCAACATTTTATTACCATGGTTTGATTTTCCACTTTCACTCTATCACAATGGTTTTTGCCCATTTCAAAAACTCTGAGGGGTTGATTTACTAAAGTCACATAGAGTATGCCCTTTTGCAAGTGCAGTTGCCTTCTGCAGGTGCAGTTGCTCCAGAGCTTAGTAAATGAGGTAAAGTTTCACTTTACAAAGAATACCCAATCACATGCAAGGAAAATAAAAAAATCTGCATTTTTGCTTGAACATGATTGGATGATGGAAGTCAGCAGAGATCTCCCTCATTTACTAAGCTCTGGAGCAACTGCACTTGCAGAGTGCAACTGCACTTGCAAAAGTGCAGAGTCTATTTGCCTTTAGTAAATCAACCCCTATTTATCACTTAAAGACACACTCAGTGATTTAGGTTCATTCTGAACTTCATCCAACATTCCCCATTTTTTTGCCTTGCACAATATTCAAACTACTCCATGGCTTGACATAGAGAATTGTCAGGGCTGGTCTAAGCCCTTCCTTCTCAAAGCTGGCCACTCAGCTGTCGGCAATTGGCAGCTCCTTTCTCTCCACAGTGACTCACTTGTTGATGATATCCTTCTTGTCAGTCCTGCCTACTTAAAGTGGGGTTCCACCCAAAAAACAAAAATACCTGGAAAAATTCTAAAAAAAAAAACAAAAAAACATTTGGATATTTTTTTTTTCACTTACCTCTAAATGCCTGTTGCTAGGTGGTCCCTCGTAGTCTGCCTGTTCCTTTGCCTGTGCTGGTGACATCACTTCCCCCCCAGGCACAGGAAGGGCTCCGCTTTGCACCCTCCCTCCTGTCAATCATCTGGGACCCATTACAGGTCCCAGGTGATTGAGCGGCCAATCACGGCACGCAGCGCCGCTCGCGCATGCGCAGTGGGTGCCAGGCTGTGAAGCCACAGCCCGGCGCCCCCACAGTTGAAATGCTGGCGCCGACGAGCGGAGGGGGGGGACGAGCAGGGCTTCGATCCCCCGCATCTCTGCACCCAGGGACAGGTGAGTGCCCAATTAAAAGTCAGCAGCTGCAGTATTTGTAGCTGCTGACTTTTAATTTTTTTTTTTTTTGACGGCCCCCCTGGGTGGAACTCCTCTTTAAGCTATCCAGCCCAGATGATCTCTGCCTTCGCCTTGGTCACATCTCTAGAGACATACTCCTGTGTTCCTGTTAAAGACTTGCTTGGCTGACATTCCTTCTGGCTCCAGATCCTGCTTGCTGTTCAACTATGCTCATCTCTGGCACCCTGTTGTTTTGGCTTGTTTGACTATTCGTTCCAGTTCCTGAACTCTGGCTATGTTTTGGCTACTTTTACTCTGTTTATCTTTTTATTATTATTATTAAACAAGGGTGATTTAACTGTACTTCTGTCTCAGTCTGATTCATGGTTCCTGACAGGAATATATATTTTAAATATTTCTTTGCTTTGGATAAACAGCGCTGAGTCTGTATCTTTAGCATATGTTTAGCACTTCGACGTTAAGGGCCCATTCACACAAAAATGGACAGCAGAAACAGTTTAGTGTGTGGCAGCTTTCCATTGTAAATGGATATATAGAATAATTCTGCGCTACCCTAAAAAGAAACACAGAAGCAGCCAACACGACCAACAAAGTATAAGATTGCAAAACAACAGAAAAGTGTGGCGCTAAACAATGTCACATATAACTGTAAAGCAGTTAATAAGGAATGAGAAGGATCAATTGTGTCTGCTATGAACAGGTAGTCCTCATGTGGACATTACAGATGGGTAGTCCTTATGACAATATGTTGTAAACGAAATAATGAAGGATTATATAGACATCTTGAATAAAAATCAGCTCACTACCACCGAGAGATGAAGAGGCTTACCAGATGAGATGGACCCAATGAGGCATACGCCGGATTGGGTCGGACAAGGCTTAGGTGGTGAGTGGCTGTGTATACTCCGAGAAGGATGTGATCTTGTGGATTTGCTGTATTCCTCCAGATAGCACCAGGAACTTGAGAGGTGTACGCAATCTCCCGGATGTGGGAGGTCATGTAGATCTTAAGGAGGTGGTGGGGTGTTCCGTGGGTGAACCCCTCAAAGCAAGGACCCCATTGTCGCCACTTTTTCTCACAGCGCTGTTTTATGTTCTGGATCTACATGTGAGTGTACATCTATTTATTTTAAATAAATACTTTTTGTTTTTTGGATTTACACTATGTGGCCCTTCTTTTCTTTCCTTATCTCACCACATCTTTTCTTGGTTCGTGGAATGTTGCTTTGAGGGGTTCACCCACGGAACACCCCACCACCTCCTTAAGATCTACATGACCTCCCACATCCGGGAGATTGCGTACACCTCTCAAGTTCCTGGTGCTATCTGGAGGAATACAGCAAATCCACGAGATCACATCCTTCTCGGAGTATACACAGCCACTCACCACTTAAGCCTTGTCCGACCCAATCCGGCGTATGCCTCATTGGGTCCATCTCATCTGGTAAGCCTCTTCATCTCTCGGTGGTAGTGAGCTGATTTTTATTTGAGATGTCTATATAATCCTTCATTATTTCGTTTACAACATATTGTCATAAGGACTACCCATCTGTAATGTCCACATGAGGACTACCTGTTCATAGCAGACACAATTGATCCTTCTCATTCCTTATTGACTGGTTTACTGTTATATGTGACATTGTTTAGCGCCACACTTTTCTGTTGTTTTCCATTGTAAATGGTCTGGTGTACAGATAAGAAATACTAATCTGTGAGGCTGGGGTTATTGATCTATAACTGAACTCCCAGAACCAATGTTTATACAGCTCTTGGGAAGGAAGCTCATGTGGACATAATCACATTCCTGCCCACTGACCCTCTCTGCTCTAAGAATTGCAACTGTGTTAGCTAAATATATGAAAATATTTTACAGATTAGGGCAGTAGGCAGTAAGTAAACAAGGTGTAGGTATTTGAGACTATGAGGCTAACTTACTAAAGTCAAATAGACTGTTTACTCTAACTCTTAGTGAATGTGGTGAAATTTCACTTTGCAAAAATAGCCAATCCTGTGCAAGGAGTATAAAAAAAGCATTCTTGCTTGCACATGATTGGATGATGAAAGTCAGCAGAGCATTACCTCATTCAATAAGCTCTGAGGAAAGTTCCCTTGCAAAGTGAATAATCTATTTGCCTTTAGCAAATCAACCCCTTCAGGTTCATTTTAGGATATATATTATGCAAAGTTGCTTTCTGAATTTTTCTTCTAATGAACAGACTTTGTTGGCTGTGTATCCTACAACATCTTATTTTATCATTATTTATTTTTTGGCCTCTATGTTTACATTTTATAAATATATTTCTCTCATTAGGAAGTTATTTAATTGTGTTGCTCTGGGCTATAACACAGTTCAGTTGTGCTTTCCACATTAGATATAATTGCATACAGACAGTAGCTTCACGATCTATCCTTGAGCAATGAAAATAAACAACTCTCGGCCAAGATTTATACTGCATGACTGTATAAAGCACTGTAAAAATGATTAAGGTTTAATATACAGTAATAGGAAAAAAACCCACATTAGTTATCTGGTCTTTTTAAATGTTTGGTAGTCACTTATAGTCACTTATATTTTTCCTGTAGTTTGAGATATCAGTAAATATTCTTAGCAGGCGTTGTATGTGTCTCATAATTATGTAATATCTGGCAATATAAAGTATATCTATAATAACATACTGTATGTTTCCATACCTCCACACTTTTTGACATAAGAACAAGAGTCTCCTATTAGGTTCTTGGATTAAAAGTACCATTTCAGTCTTTGCAGAATGCACCAAACTATGCATTACAGGATGTCTCCAATTTACAAGCCAACCTCAATGCACTGTCTAATTGGGTGAATATGTGACAGATGAGGTTTAATGTTGGTAAATGTAAAGTTATGCACTTGGGGGCTAAGAATATGCATGCACCATACATGCTAAGGGGAGTACAACTGGGAGAATCCATAGTGGAGAAGGATCTGGGAGCTTTGGTAGATCATAAACTCAATAATAACATGCCAAGCTGCAGTTTCCAAAGTGAGCAAAGTCCTTTCTTGCATTAAGAGAGGTATGGACTCGAGAGAGAGAGAGAGAGAGAGATATCATTTTGCCCCTGTGCAAATCATTAGTAAGACCTCATCTGGAATATGCAGTTCAGTTTTGGGCACCAGTTCTCAATAAGGATATCGGGAAAGTGGAGAAAGTGCAGAGAAGGGCAACCAAACTGATAAGTGGCATGGAGGAGCTCAGCTATGAGGAAAGATTAGAGGAACTGAATTTATTCTCTCTTGAGAAGAGGAGATTAAGGGGGATATGATCAACATGTGCAAATATATAAGGGGTCCATATAGTGAACTTGATGTTGAGTTATTCACTGTACAGTCAACACAGAGGGCAAGGGGGCACTCTTTACGCCTAGAGTAAAAGAGATTTCATCTCCAAATACGGAAAGGTTTCTTCACAGTAAGAGCTGTGAAAATGTGGAATAGACTTCCTCCAGAGGTGGTTCTGGCAAGCTCAGTAGCTTGCTTTAAGAAAAGCCTGGATTCTTTCCTAAATGCACACATTATGACTGGGTACTAACATTTATAGGTAAAGTTGATCCAGGGAAAATCTGTTTGCCTCTTGGGGGTCATGAAGGAATTGTTTCCCCTGCTGTAGCAAATTGGATCATGCTTTGCTGGGGTTTTTCACCTTCCTCTGGATCAACTGTGGGTATAGAATTGGGTATATGGTATTGTTTGATATTATTATTTATTTATTTATTTTATGGTTGAACTAGATGTCTTTTTTTAACCTGACTAACTATGTAGGCATAGGACACACCTCCTGTCACGCCCCCTTATTGGAGAATTATACAAAAAAGTGATTAGTTAAACTCACAAGTGCTTTTTATTTTACTATTACTATTCCCTTAAACTGGCATTTGAAATTTAGAAATGCAGCAATTTAGAAGTTGGATGAAAGGTTTAGCACTGGGAAACACTTTTTGAAAGATAAAAAGTGCATTTTATATACAACTATATAGATCAGACCAAAATGAGGGACAGATGAGGAGAAAAGAGGGACAGAGGGACTTTGTTCCAATTTAGAGACAGTCCCTTGAAATCAGGCACAGTTGGGAGCTATGCGTGTCTTGTATTATGCTAAGTGCATGTATTCCAAGTTTTATGTATGTGTAACACTTGCAAGTATTTAACATTTACAGGAATCACAATTCTCCTTCTGACAATTCATTTATTTGGTACCTGTGCAATTCTTGTCTGTGCTCAATAATACCTTACACAGTTCAGCCACATGCTACACAGAGTTGTATAAAGCTGTATAAAGATACAATGTTGCTGTCTAAAACTGGCAGAGAGAAGACTAAACGGAGATGTAGGGCCAAAGCTCTTTTGGCCCTACTACTGCTGGGGATCTCTGGAGTGCACTTCGTTCTGCATGCTTGTGACCCATTTTGAGCCGAAAGCGGGCTAAAGTCCTCTGTCAGCTGACATCACTCAGCTGGTCCAGGCTCTGGATGGATCCTGACTTAAATGTCGGAATCCACCCAGATGCCTGGACCGGCAGCTGGCTCAGTCTCTCAGCAAGCCTCTGGGAGACTAAGCCAGCCACTCCTGTCCCCTCCAAAGCCCAGCACTTCAGTGAGTGCTGGAGGGGTAGAGCAGAGCAGAGATCTTTGATTGCTTAGTTCTCAGTCTAGAGGCAGCAAGGAACAGATGCAACATCAGACTTGTGCTGCATCTACCTAGGTGGGTATAATTTTTTTTTTTTCAATTGCTGAACTCCTTTTTTCCTAACTAACTTTTTCACTTATTCTTGCAAATAGCCCAACAAAAATTGTGTTTTACTATTATTATTATTATAATTCTTTTTATTACAATCATTATAGATACCATTAAATATAGCAAAAACTTTAAATTATTATTATTATTATTATTATTATACAGGATTTATATAGCGCCAACAGTTTACGTAGCACTTTACAACTTGAGGGTAGACAGTACAAATACAATACACTGTAATACAGTAGGAATCAGAGGGCTCTGCTCCTTAGAGCTTACAATCTAAGAGGGAACGTCAAGAGATACAAGAGGTAATAACTGTGGGCGATGTGCTGATTGAGAAGATAAATGTACAGTTGTTAGGTGGGGGCCAGATAGGCTTCTCTGAAGAGATGAGTTTTCAGGGATCGTCTGAAAGTGGATAAAGTAGGAGAGAATCAAACAGATTGGGGTAGAGCATTCCAGAGGATGGGAGAGGCTCTGGAGACGTCCTGAAGGCGAGCATGGGATGAGGTGACAAGGGAGTTTGAGAGCAGGAGGTCTTCGGAGGAGCGAAGAGAAAGATTAGGTTGGTATTTTGAGACTAGGTTAGAGATGTAGCTGGGGGGCAGGCTGTGGATGGCTTTGTAAGTTATAGTTAGTATCTTGAAATTAATTCGGTGACTGAGTGGCCAATGGAGGGATTGGCAGAGGGGTATAACAGACGCTGAGCTGTTTGTGAGGTTGATGAGCCTGGCAGCAGCGTTCATGATGGACTGAAGTCGGGATAGCCTATTTAGAGGTAAGCCAATGAGGAGGGAGTTGCAGTAGTCAAGGTGGGAGATGACCAGGGAGTGGATTAGAAGCTTTGTGGTGACATTGGTTAGGAAGGTGCATATCTTGGAGATGTTGCGGAGATTGAGGCTGCAAATTTTGGATAGCGATAGGATGTGGGGCCGAAAGGTTAGTTCAGAGTCCAGGATTACATCTAGGACCTTGGCGTGGGGGGACAAGTTGATAGTTGATTTGTTGATATTGACAGAGAAATCAGGGGAAGCGGCACCTGAGGGAGTAAATATCATGAGCTCAGCTTTGGATAGGTTGAGTTTGAGGAAGTGATGTGACATCCAGGCTGATATGTCTGCTACTAAGTAGGTAATGCGTGAGGAGACAGATGCAGAGAGCTGGGGGGTGGAGAGATAGATTTGGGTGTCATCAGCGTAGAGGTGATATTTAAAGCCATGGGAGGCAATCAACTGACCCAGGGAGGTGGTGTAGATTGAGAAAAGGAGAGGTCCAAGAACAGAACCTCGAGGGACCCCAATGGAGAAAGGAAGAGGAGAGGAGGCAGTAGAGTTGTAAGTGACACTGAAGGAGTGGTGGGATAGGTAGGATGAGAACTAGTGAAGAGTACAGTCATGGAGACCAAAGGAGTGGAGTTTATTGATGAGGAAGGTGTGGTCCACTGTGTCAAAGGCAGCAGAGAGATCCAGGAGAAGTAGTACAGAATAGTGTCCACTGGTTTTAGCCATTAGTAGGTCATTTGAGAGTTTAAGGAGAGCAGTTTCCGTGGAGTGTTGAGGGCAAAATCCAGACTGAAGGGGATCAAGAAGTTTATTCATGGTCAGATGGTCGCTTAATCAGTTGTAGACCAGTCTTTCAAGAAGTTTGGAGGAGAAGGCGAGCAAGGAGATGGGACGTAGGTTGTTAAGATTGGTGGGGTCCAGTAAAGACTTTTTAAGTATGGGGGTGACTAGCACATGTTTTAGAGAGTTTGGGAAGATGCCACAATAGAGGGAGAGGTTAAAAATGTGAGAGTGTAGAATTGAGTCAGAGGGTGAGTGTAGCATTTGCGAGGGAGCAGGATCCAGGGGGCAGGTGGTTAGATGAGTGTTAGATAAAAGTTTAGCAACCTCATTAATAGTAGAAAGCTCATTAATAGTAGCAGGGTTGAATGAGGAAAGTAATGATTGTATCTGTGGACATGGGGTGTTGCATGTGGGAGGTTTTTGCGCATTGGAGATCTCCTCATGAATTGTATCAATCTTAGTTTTGAAGTTATTGGTGATCTCCTGGGCAGTGAGTGAGTTGGTGGGGGAAGGCAGTGGAGGACAGAGTAGAGTGTTGAAGGTAGAGAAGAGTTGACTTGGACTGGATGAGAAGGTGTTAATGAGTTTGATAAAGTAGGTCTGTTTGGCAGTGCGAAGGCAGGAATAGTATTTTAGGAGGGCAGATTTATATTGTGTGAAGTCTTCCTGGAACTTAGTCTTATGCCACAGACGCTCAAGAGCATGGCTATGTTTTTTGAGACTTCTGGTGTCATCTGTTTGCTAGGGTTGTAGCAGTCGGGGCCTAATGCTGTCTGTAGTGAGGGGGGCAAGCTTGTCTTGGGAGGAAGACAGTGAGCTGTTGTAGATGAAAGTGGCTAAGTTGGGGCAGGACAGGGGTGAGATTTTGTCATAGAGGTTATCAGTAGTAGAGTAGAGAAGAGAAGGGTTGAGGTGTCAAAGGTTTCTATGTGTAACTATTAGGTGGTTGGAGGGAGAGGAGGTGGAAGACAGGGAGAGAGCAAAACTAATAAGGTGGTGATCAGAGAGTGGGAGAGGATTGTTGGAAAGGTTGCACGGAGTGCACAGATAGGAGAAGACAAGGTCAAGGGTGTTGCCATTGGAGTGAGTAGGAGCCTATATCCATTGCTTCAGGTCAATCGATGAGGTTAGACTGAAAAGTTTAGAAGTAATAGTAGTGTTATGCCCTGTACACACGGTCGGACATAGATCGGACATTCCGACAACAAAATCCTAGGATTTTTTCCGACGGATGTTGGCTCAAACTTGTCTTGCATATACACGGTCACACAAAGTTGTCGGAAAATCCGATCGTTCTGAATGCGGTGACGTAAAACACATACGTCGGGACTATAAACGGGGCAGTAGCCAATAGCTTTCGTCTCTTAATTTATTCTGAGCATGCATGGCACTTTGTGCGTCGGATTTGTGTACACACGATCGGAATTTCCGACAACGGATTTTGTTGTCGGAAAATTTTATAGCAAGCTCTCAAACTTCGTGTGTCGGAAATTCCTATGGAAAATGTGTGATGGAGCCTACACACGGTCGGAATTTCCGACAACAAGGTCCTATCACACATTTTCCATCGGAAAATCCTATCGTGTGTACAGGGCATTAGTGTTAACAGGGATGTTGAAGTCACTGAAAATAATTGTGGGGCTTTCAGAAGAGAGAAAGTAGGGTAGCCAGGCGGAGAAGTCATCAATGAAGGCCGATACTGGTCCAGGGGGCTGGTAGATGACAGCAATTTTTAGTGAAATGGAAGAGAATAGACGAATCCAATGTGCCTCAAAAGAGGAGAGTATCAGAGAGGGAGGTGAGTGAAGTACCTGATAGGTGCTGTATGGGGCTAGAAGGATTACCACTCCACCTCCCTTCCGTTCACTTGGTCTGGGGGAGTCCAGAGAAGGCCACCATGGGAGAGAGAAGCAGGAGAAGTAGTATCTGATACATGAAGCCAGGTTTCAGTAATGGCAAGTAGGTTAAAGGAATTTGTGATAAAGAGGTCGTGGAGGGCGGTGAGTTTGTTACAGACAGAGTGTGCATTCCAAAGGGCACAGGAAAGGGGGGGGGGGGCTGGTTTTGGAAAGAAGAGGAATAGAGACCAAGTTCTGTGGGTTGCGACTGTTGCCAGAGGGTGTAGGGGGATGGAAGCATTGGGCAAAGACAGATGATGGTGGACCAGGGTTTGGGGATATCTCACCAGAGGTTAGGAGAAGCAGGAGGGTGAGGGAGGTAATATGGGAATGTGATTTATATGAAGGGGCATGTCTCAGAGTACTGGAGGTTTTATCAGTATATGGATGTAGAATGAGCAAGAGTTGGCAGGAGCAGTAGTAGGGAGAGGATAGAAGGCAGGGTGATATGTGTAAGCAGGGGGGTGGAGAAGAGGGTTGAAGGTTTGAAGAGAGAGGACACAAGTGTCAGAAGCAGTGGTAGAGAGCGCATGTTACAGAGTGGAAGGAGAGCTTAATAGAGAGACAGGGTCACCTGCAGTCTGTTAGGTGCTTTCCAGTGCAGTTTGCTATATTTGTTTGCTTCGTGCAATCGCTGAAGTGCAGATATTGAAGTGCATATCACTTGTAGAAAGAATCACTTAGAGATAGAAGCCTTAAGGATAGAAGCCCCTGCAATGTGCTCCAGCAGCAATGTGCTAACCCTTTAAGGATGCTCAAATTTATACTGTTATGAGGGAGGGGTGGAAGTTCGTTAATTAATCATGAGTGAATATAAGAATGCCTAACAATCAAAGTGGACCTTTCGCTTCTAAAGTCAGAATAGCAAGTAACCAAGATAAGATCAACATATTATGATAGTGTGGCGGAAAACCTGACACTAACTGACACTGGGTAGGAACTGGTTAACTGACACTGACATCACCAGTGACACTAATTTTCAGAAACCATGAAATCAGACTGAGACAGAAGTACACACTTGTTTAATAATAAAAGTAAAAAGAACAAACGTAGTCAAAACATAGCCAAAGTTCAGTAACCGGAATGGATGGACAGCCAAGCCAGAAGTCAGCGATCAATGTAGTGGAACAGCAAACAGGGTCTGGAGCCAGAAGGTTTGTCAGCAAAACGAGTCTTGAACAGGATCGCAGGAGTTTCTGTGATGTGACCAAGGCGAAGGCAGAGCTCCTCTGGATTGGACGGCTTAAGTAGGCAGGACTGACAAGCAGGATATCCTAAATAGCTGAGTAACTGTGGAGAGATAGGAGCTGGCATTTAGCTGACAGCTGAGTGGCCAGCTCAGAGAAGGAAGGGCTGATCCCAGCCCTGACACTAATACAATGATCAGTGCTAATACTGTACACTGACACTTTACTAATGACACTAGCTGGGAAGGGGTTAACATCAAGGGGCAATCAAGGGGTTAACTGTGTGCTTAACAATATGTAATATGTGCTGATTTTACTTTCTGATCTGACTGTTTTTCTCTCTGCTTTGCAAGAAGAAGAAACAGCCAAATCGCTGCCTTGCGATCCTAGGCTATGAGTCTGTACGTTTCTAATGATGTACTTAGCGTAGGACGACACAGCTATAGTCCCTGCACACAATGGCGGTTCCAAAGGCTGCTGCAAGAGAAAGGAACTACCCTAAACCAGGAAACCTGGGGCAGTGATCATGGCACCAGCTTAAACTGGAACAAGGATTGGCAAAGATTAAAAGATAAAGAAGCTGTATACTCAGTAAGTAACTACATCAGTTGCTGAAATTGCTTTAACCTGATGCGGACCTTCCCATACACATTTACTGCGGCAGGCTGGATGCTCTGTGCAGAATCATGTACCGGTACGTGATTCTGCATTTCCGGGTCTGGGGCACGCATGTGTGCCACCGGCGACCCACTTCCGCTGTGATAGGACACAGTGGGAACCAATCAGCGTGTCCGGTGGATGCGATGATCCGCCAGGACCCACTGATCATTCGGGGCACAGGCAGAATGACGACCTGCCTATGTACCCCATAGTTTGTAGACGCTATAACTTTTGCTCAAACCAATCAATATATGCTTATTGGGATTTTTTGACCAAATATATGTAGCAGAATACATATTGACCTAAATCAGGGGTGCCCAACCGCAGCGCCCTCTGATGTGGACCGCCACCTCCTGCTGTTGGATGACGGGTCGGCAAACCCAGATCGCGGGATCCTGACCCGATTTCCCTGAGCAGTAGTGTGAAGAATGAAGCCGGTGCTAGAGGTAGCAGAGCTGATGCTTCCTGAATAGTGCTGGCATCCGTCTTAGGCGAAGTGATAGAAAATGTACTCCTCCTGTGACAGTTCTCGATACAGGAAGAATCGGCTCTGCTCTCTACTGCAGCCACATGCTCCTGTCACACTGATGCTCAGGGATGGCGGGTCAGGAACCTGCGATCTGGGACAGTAGCCAACAGGGATACCCCCCACTTGTACCCACCGGCAGCACCCACCAGAAGTACCCACTAGCAGTACCCATGAGCAGCACCCACCAGCAGTACCAGCGAGCAGTACCCACCAACAGTACCCACCAGCAGTACCAGCCAGCAGTACCAGCCCATAGTACACACCTGCAGTACCTGCCCTGGAGAACAGCCAGCAGCAGCCGTCAGCCATACCCGCCTGGGGAACAGCAACAGCCAGTGATACCTGTGATACCAGTGATACCAGTGATTGCTGCTCCTGCCTCAAACTCAGCCAGTGATACCTGCAGGAATCGTGAGGAAGAAGTGAAGATTGAGGTCAGTTGAGGTTAAGGTAAATCCGTGTGTCAGTGTGAATGCAGCCTTAGGCTCCTTTCACATGATCGGTCCGATCGGATGTGCCTGTCCGTTTTTCATGCGGACACAAATGGACTCTCCATTCACCTCTATAGAGCGACAGATGTAAACAGATTTGTGTTCGCTTACACCTGCCTATCTCCAATCCGATCTGCTTAAAAAAACAGAAGGGGTTCCATCCCCTTCTGTCTAGGCAGATCGAATCGGAGAGCCCATAGAGTAGAGCGGTCTGTGTCCGTGCCTGCTCTGCATATGCACAGTGGAAACAGAGCTGTCATTCACCCGCTCCACTCATTGTGGCCCGTGACTGGTTACCAAGTCGCTAAAGTGGCCCTCACTCTTCAAAAGGTTGGGCACCCTTGCCTAAATTGATGAAGAAATTAGATTTTTAAAATTTTTTTATTGGGAATGTTCAAAATTGTCGGTCTTTTTTTGTTTATAACGCAAAAAATAAAAACTGCAGAAGTGATCAAATACCATCAAAAGAAAGATCTATTTGTGGGAAAAAAGGACATACATTTTATTTATGTACAGTGTCGCATGACCACTCAATTGTCAGTTAAAATAATGCAGTGCTGTATCGCAAACAATGACCTGGTCATGAAGGGGGTAAACCTTCTGAAGCTGAAGTAGTTAAAAAAAAACTAAGGATTTAATAGCACTTTAATTTATCATTTTATTTTATATATTTCAAATAGGGACAGGTACATTAATATTCTCTTTTTAGCGATATATACTTTACAACCTCCCACACATCAAAACTTTCTTTGCTTGCCGGTACTGGAAAATGTCAAATTTCCTTTGTTTTAATAATTTCAGACCAACTTAAACTTTAACATTTTCTAATAAGCTCTTGGCGATATTTTAATATTTGGAACACTCTGATGTCATTCTTATTTCTGTCTCAAGGATTTTCAAACAAGACCCAAAAAGCCCTTATTCTGGCTCCCCTGGCTGTTTAAACAAAAGAGCATCATGAATGTACTTTATCAGCCCTTAGCTGACCATTCAGGTTTCTTTTCTATTTTATTTTGAAACTGTTCCTTTATTAGATGAATTGAATGCATGAGCAAACCAAACTTCAAAACTGAAAAGCAATAGTTTGATTTTATACATCAAACCCAAACAAACCATTGTCAAGCTAACCAATACAAACACTTAGAACAAACCAAAAAATACTTTTCTACAGCACGTATAATGATGCCCTTGTTTGCTTAGCAGGGAGAAATCAAGTGACTATATTTGGCTTTCTGCTCCAATCTTTTAAAATTGTTTACATGATCTACTAACTCGCTCATAAAAATGCATACGACTTCTAATTTGGGATTTACAAAACAATGTAAAATAATTCAACAAGAGCACACTGAACAGCTGTGTCATTTTTGTACAATGTCCCATAACAACAGGTTGTGTGTTGCATATTAGGGATGAGCTTCGCGTGCGAGTCAAACCCATGTTCGACTCGAACATCGTGTTTGATCGTTCGACGAATTGCGAACGATATGGGCCGTTCGCGCCAAATTAGAGTGGCGCGTCCCGGCCCATAATTCACTGCGGCATCGCAGTGCATTGCTGGTTGATGATTGGCCAAGCATGCACTATGACCCGCATGCTTGGCCAATCACAGCGCTGTCTGTACAGAGAGCTGTAATTGGCCAAAGCCAGGGTGGCTTTGGCCAATTATGGCTCAGGGGGTTTAGTACACGCCCCACACTATATAAGGCCGCCTGCACGTCGACCCTGTGTAGTGTGTTCCGGCGTTGAGAGACAGGGACAGAGAGACAGTGTCATTTGATTTAAGTTAGATAGATTAGGCAGGACAGTCAGTCAGTTAGCTGCACTTACAGTGTATTGTGTTTATATATGCATCCCAGATGTTGTGTGTATATATATATATATATATATATATATATATATATATATATACATATATACACTGCATTCAGTTTAGCTAAATCCGTTCCTGTTATTATCTTCCTACTGACAGACAGGCAGGTGTTGTTACAGTATTTGAAGAAAATTGCTGGTGTTCTTCTAATCCTATTAGTCCTATTAGCTACAGTATTTACAGTTAGTGTAGGGCTTCCTCTGCACAGTGTGCACCTAAAGCTACCTGTAAAAGATTGGTGGTGTTTTTCTGATCCTATCACTACCACAGGCAGCTACATTATTTTTTAGTGTAGTGCGACCTCTGCACAGTGTTCAGCTAAAGCTACAAGTTAGCGTAGTGCGACCTCTGCACAGTGTTCAGCTAAAGCTCCAAGTTAGTGTAGTGTGACCTCTGCACATTGTTAAGCTAAAGCTACAAGTTAGTGTAGTGTGACCTCAGCAAAGTGTTCAGCTAAAGCTACCTGTAGAAGGTTGGTGTTGTTTTCCTGATCCTATCACTACCGCAGGCAGCTACATTATTTACACGTTAGTGTAGTGCGACCTCTGCACAGTGTTCAGCTAAAGCTACAAGTTAGTGTAGTGCGAACTCTGCACAGTTTTCAGCTAAAGCTACTTGTAGAGGGTTGGTGTTGTTTTCCTGATCCTATCACTACCGCAGACAGCTACATTATGTACACGTTAGTGTAGTGTGACCTCTGCACAGTGTTCAGCTAAAGCTCCAAGATAGTGTAGTGCGACCTCTGAACAGTGTTCAGCTAAAGCTACAAGTTAGTGTAGTGCGACCTCTGCACAGTGCAGCTAAAGCTACAAGTTAGTGTAGTGCAAACTATATATATATATATCTATAGCTATATATATAGCTATATATATATATATATCTATAGATATATATATCTCAGCTTAGTGCAGCTACATCTCACTGCACGCCATTAGTATGTCTGGAAGGCCAACAAGGAGAGGCAGACAGTCACAAGCCAATAAAAGAGGGCGAGCAGGCTCTATGTCTAGAGGCAACAGTGTTGGTCGTGGACATGGTGCATCCTCATCAGCAAGTGGCCGTGGGACACGCTTGGCCTTTTTTTCGGCAGCTGGCCGTGTTGAGCCCCAACATGCAGAAGACTTGGTCGAGTGGATGACCAAGCCGTCTTCATCCTCCTCATCCTCTCTCACCCATGCTCAGGGTACTTTGTCTGGCACAGCAGCTGCCAACACGGCCTCTTCCCTTAGCTCAATGGCATCAGTGACTCCTTCCCTAGCCCTACCATGTCCTCCTGAGGAGTCCCTCGAGCTGTTTGACCACAGTGTTGGGTACATGCTCCATGAGGATGCCCAGCGTTTAGAAGGCTCTGATGATGATACTGAGCTAGATGAAGGCAGTAACGTGAGCACGGACAGAGGGGGTGCCAAAGAAGGACAGCAATCTGGCAGTCATGTTCCCCCTGCTGCAGCATACAGCTAAAGCTCCAAGTTAGTGCAGTGCGACCTCTGCAAAGTGTTCAGCTAAAGCTACAAGTTAGTGTAGTGCGACTTCTGCACAGTGTTCAGTTAAAGCTACCTGTAGAAGGTTGGTGTTTTTTTCCTGATCCTATCACTACCACAGGCAGCTGCATTATTTACACGTTAGTGTATTGCGACCTCTGTACAGTGTTCAACTAAAGCTACCTGTAGAAGGTTAGTGGTGTTTTCCTGATCCTATCACTACCGCAGGCAACTACATTATTTCCACGTTAGTGTAATGCGACCTCTGTACAGTGTTCAACTAAAGCTACCTGTAGAAGGTTGGTGGTGTTTTCCTGATCCTATCACTACCACAGGCAGCTGCATTATTTACACGTTAGTGTATTGCGACCTCTGTACAGTGTTCAACTAAAGCTACCTGTAGAAGGTTAGTGGTGTTTTCCTGATCCTATCACTACCGCAGGCAACTACATTATTTCCACGTTAGTGTAGTGCGACCTCTGTACAGTGTTCAGCTAAAGCTAATTGTAGAAGGTTGGTGGTGTTTTCCTGATCCTATCACTACCGCAGGCAGCTACATTATTTAAACGTTAGTGTAGTGCGTCCTTTGCACAGTGTTCAGCTAAAGCTACAAGTTAGTGTAGTGTAGTGTAGTGTAGTGCGATCTCTGCACAGTGTTCAGCTAAAGCTACCTGTAGAAGGTTGGTGTTGTTTTCCTTATCCTATCACTACCGCAGGCAGCTACATTATTTACACGTTAGTGTAGTGCGACCTCTGCACAGTGTTCAGCTAAAGCTACCTGTAGAAGGTTGGTGGTGTTTTCCTGATCCTATCACTACCACAGGCAGCTACATTATTTACACGTTAGTGTATTGCGACCTCTGTACAGTGTTCAACTAAAGCTACCTGTAGAAGGTTGGTGGTGTTTTCCTGATCCTATCACTACTGCAGGCAGCTACATTATTTCTACGTTAGTGTAGTGTGACCTCTGCACAGTGTTCAGCTAAAGCTACCTGTAGAAGGTTGGTGGTGTTTTCCTGATCCTATCACTACCGCAGGCAGCTACATTTTTTCCACGTGTAGTGCATCCTCTGCACAGTGTTTAGCTAAAGCTACAAGTTAGTGTAGTGTGTCCTCTGAACAGTGTTAAGCTAAAGCTACAAGTTAGTGTAGTGCGACCTCTGCACAATGTACTAATACTACAGGCAGGGAGTTGATTTTGCTAGCTGAAGTATCAGTATATATATATATTGATATATAGATATATATATATAGATATATATATATATCCCAGCTTAGTGCAGCTACATCTCACTGCACGCCATTAGTATGTCTGGAAGGCCAACAAAGAGAGGCAGACAGTCACAAGCCAATAAAAGAGGGCAAGCAGGCTCTGTATCTAGAGGCAACAGTGCTGGTCGTGGGCACGGTGCATCCTCATCAGCAAGTGGCCGTGGGACACGCTTGGCCTTTTTTCGGCAGCTGGCCATGTTGAGCCCCAACATGCGGAAGACTTGCTCGAGTGGATGACCAAGCCGTCATCATCCTCCTCATTCTCTCTCACCCATGCTCAGGGTACATTGTCTGGCAAAGCAGCTGCCAACTCGGCCTCTTCCCTCAGCTCAATGGCATCAGTGACTCCTTCCCTAGCCCTACCATGTCCTCCTAAGGAGTCCCTCGAACTGTTTGACCACAGTGTTGGGTACATGCAATCTGGCAGTCATGTTCCCCCTGCTGCAGCATACAGCTAAAGCTACAAGTTAGTGTAGTGCGAACTCTGCACAGTGTTCAGCTAAAGCTACAAGTTAGTGTAGTGCGACCTCTGCACAGTGTTCAGCTAAAGCTACCTGTAGAAGGTTGGTGGTGTTTTCCTGATCCTATCACTACTGCAGGCAGCTACATTATTTCCACGTTAGTGTAGTGCGACCTCTGCAGTGTTCAGCTAAAGCTACCTGTAGAAGGTTGGTGGTGTTTTCCTGATCCTATCACTTCCGCAGGCAGCTACATGATTTCCACGTTAGTGTAGTGCAACCTCTGCACAGGGTTCAGCTAAAGCTACCTGTAGAAGGTTGGTGGTGTTTTCCTGATCCTATCACTACCGCAGGCAGCTACATTATTTAAATGTTAGTGTAGTGCGTCCTTTGCACAGTGTTCAGCTAAAGCTACAAGTTAGTGTAGTGCCACCTCTGAACAGTGTTCAGCTAAAGCTACAAGTTAGTGTAGTGCGACTTCTGCACAGTGTTTAGCTAAAGCTACAAGTTAGTGTAGTGCGATCTCTGCACAGTGTTTAGCTAAAGATACCTGTAGAAGGTTGGTGGTGTTTTCCTAATCCTATCACGATCGCAGGCAGCTACATTATTTATAATGTTAGTGTAGTGCATCCTCTGCACAGTGTTCAGCTAAAGCTACAAGTTAGTGTAGTGCGACTTCTGCACAGTGTTCAACTAAAGCTACCTGTAGAAGGTTGGTGTTGTTTTCCTTATCCTATCACTACCGCAGGCAGCTACATTATTTACACGTTAGTATAGTGCGACCTCTGCACAGTGTTCAGCTAAAGCTACCTGTAGAAGGTTGGTGTTGTTTTCCTTATCCTATCACTACCGCAGGCAGCTACATTATTTACACATTAGTGTAGTGCGACCTCTACACAGTGTTCAGCTAAAGCTACCTGTAGAAGGTTGGTGGTGTTTTCCTGATCCTATCACTACCACAGGCAGCTACATTATTTACACGTTAGTGTATTGCGACCTCTGTACAGTGTTCAACTAAAGCTACCTGTAGAAGGTTGGTGGTGTTTTCCTGATCCTATCACTACTGCAGGCAGCTACATTATTTCTACGTTAGTGTAGTGTGACCTCTGCACAGTGTTCAGCTAAAGCTACCTGTAGAAGGTTGGTGGTGTTTTCCTGATCCTATCACTACCGCAGGCAGCTACATTTTTTCCACGTTAGTGTAGTGCATCCTCTGCACAGTGTTTAGCTAAAGCTACAAGTTAGTGTAGTGCGTCCTCTGAACAGTGTTAAGCTAAAGCTACAAGTTAGTGTAGTGTGATCTCTGCACAATGTACTAATACTACAGGCAGGGAGTTGATTTTGCTAGCTGCAGTATCAGTATATATATATATTGATATATAGATAGATATATAGATATATATATATATAGATATATATATCTACATATCTATATATATATATACCAGCTTAGTGCAGCTACATCTCACTGCACGCCATTAGTATGTCTGGAAGGCCAACAAAGAGAGGCAGACAGTCACAAGCCAATAAAAGAGGGCAAGCAGGCTCTGTATCTAGAGGCAACAGTGCTGGTCGTGGGCACGGTGCATCCTCATCAGCAAGTGGCCGTGGGACACGCTTGGCCTTTTTTCGGCAGCTGGCCGTGTTGAGCCCCAACATGCGGAAGACTTGCTCGAGTGGATGACCAAGCCGTCATCATCCTCCTCATTCTCTCTCACCCATGCTCAGGGTACATTGTCTGGCAAAGCAGCTGCCAACTCGGCCTCTTCCCTCAGCTCAATGGCATCAGTGACTCCTTCCCTAGCCCCACCATGTCCTCCTGAGGAGTCCCTCGAACTGTTTGACCACAGTGTTGGGTACATGCTCCAGGAGGATGCTCAGAGTTTAGAAGGCTCTGATGATGATACTGAGCTAGATGAAGGCAGTAACGTGAGCACGGACAGAGGGGGCCAAAGAAGGACAGCAATCTGGCAGTCATGTTCCCCCTGCTGCAGCATACTGCCAGGTTTGCTCCAGTGATGAGGAGGGAGGGGATGATGAGGTCACTGACTCAACGTGGGTGCCTAGGAGAGAGGAGGAGGAGGAGGCACATCACTGACGAGGCAGGATGCCCTCCAGGGGCATCACACTGACTGCATAACACCTCAGAGCTCTGCATGTGCAGGGCGCTGCTGTCTCTGCGCGTTATTCCAAAAGTTCTTTGGTGTGGGCTTTTTTGAGACGAGTGCATCAGATGGCACCGCTGCTAATTGCAACATATGTCTCAAGCGTATCTCGCGTGGCCAAAACATCTCTTACTTGGACACCACATGCTTGACCAGACATATGTTGACCTGCCATGCAGTTCGTTGGCAAGCGTACCTAAAAGTCCCACACCAAAAAACAAAGAGGACCTCTCCTTACTCCTCATCAGCTGGGATCTCCAACCCCACTATACCTTCAGTCCTCTCTGAGACCTGCACTGAGAGGAATGAAGGTGTAGAATTGGGTGTGTCACAGCCAAGTACTTGCCTGCAATCTGCTATCGGTACACCGACATTAGGGATGAGCTGAACACCCCCTTGTTCAGTTCGCACCAGAACATGCAAACAGGAAAAAAGTTCGTTCGAACACGCGAACACCGTTAAAGTCTATGGGACACAAACGTGAATAATCAAAAGTGCTAATTTTAAAGGCTTATATGCAAGTTATTGTCATAAAAAGTGTTTGGGGACCTGGGTCCTGCCCCAGGGGACATGGATCAATGCAAAAAAAAGTTTTAAAAAAGGACGTTTTTTCATGACTGCTGAGGTGCAATGATCCCAGGTCCCATACTATGACCATTCTGTACCAAATCTTATTCCTTACCCCTTTTTCCCAACAAATAAAACCACTTACAACCATTAATGTTGGAAAGGGCAAGGCCACATCTTTTATTAACTCAACAAATAACATCAGAAATTCCAACAGTGGCAGTCACAGTTACACTGTGAGCACATAATTCCAAAAAGGGGGGGGGGGAAGGGAGATGAAGGAGGGGCCTGTCCTTACCATAAGTGCTGGACAGGCCATCTGTCTCCCAATTACCATCAAGGGCAACTCTATTACCGCAATTTTTGCTGGCAAGGTCACAAAAAACCGCAGCAAGCTGTGACATACCGACCAGAAAATTAGGGCGGGAGGGTGGGCAGCTCTTCCAATTCTGTTTCCCGAAAAGACCCAGAATCCCCTGGGGCACCACACTACTGAGCTGAGGCCCAACCCCATCCCACCCTAGCACCAATCCCCAGTGACCCCTATAGTCACTTTGATCCGCCCTGGCCATGCCCCCATCAGTCAGGGCTCTCTTTCCCTAAAGGGCTCAAGAGGCCTTCATGTCTGCTGAGGTGCAATGATCCCAAGTCCCATACTATGACCATTCTGTACCAAATCTTATTCCTTACCCCTTCTTCCCAACAAATAAAACCACTTACAACCATTAATGTTGGAAAGGGCAAGGCCACAGCTTTTATTAACTCAACAAATAACATCAGAAATTCCAACAGTGCCGGTCACAGTTACACTGTGAGCACATAATTCCAAAAGGGGGGGGGGAAGGGAGATGAAGGAGGGGCCTGTCCTTACCATAAGTGCTGGACAGGCCATCTATCTCCCAATTACCATCAAGGGCATCTCTATTACTGCCATTTTTGCTGGCAAGGTCACAAAAAACTGCCACTGACGGGCGCCCCACCGCAGCCAGCGCTTGTTCCATGCCACGCTGAAGGCCCAGATTAAAGATGTCCAAACCAATGTCATTGAGATGGACTCCATCCCGTCTCAGCAAATCTGCATTGTCACCTTCTAGATCTTTGTGGCGGATCACCACCCCCCCCGATCTGACGCACAAACTTTGCAACCTGGGCATTGACTTTCCTACGAAAGTGTTCCAGACGAGGACCGGGGATGTCTCGCGCCCATATTGATCGAGGCACAATTTCAGACCAAATGAAGATCAAGTTGGTGAAGGCAGCATAACACTGGGCAATGTCACTTTTGATAGCAGAAATGAGGTCCACAGAGCGCATGTAACCCACATCATTTCCACCAGCATGGATAACCAATATAATGGGACCAGAAACGTGAGCGCGAAGTTGCTGACATTCCAGACAGACCTGCTGCCAACGCAACCCATGTATCCTGAGCCAGCAGACTCTAGCAAAATTGTAGGGGAAGCCCAGGTTTTTACCATAGGTTCCGAATTCCGCACGGCGAGCAGCCCAGTAGATGAAGGAATCACCAAGTATCCATATCTGAGCCGGTAAACCTGTAAATTCAACACAGAAGATGTGGGCGGACATACAATGAAAAACGAGATGATTCCCATCTACCCAGTCCCTGAAGTTCCGTATCGGAAAAAACCCATACCAGAAGCGGCGGTTGCAGCACTGATTCGAAACGAGTGGGTCGAGAAATCACGCGCAGGGAGGCCTAAAGCCTCAAGACAACGGCAGAAAACCCGTAAAAATTGAAATCGACTCAGGGAGGAGGAATCAGCATGAACAAAGAATGTGGGAGACGGAGGTCGCGCAGACACGATAGGAGAAGCCAGCGACACCGGACAAAATGGGCACCACACTGATGCAGGACTACACGGCGGCCCCTGCCAAAACTATCAGTCTTGGATGTCAGCAACAAAACAGTCACGCTACTATCCAAAAAGGAAAGTCCTCCGATCATATACCCCCCAGGGATGACTTGGATTTGGAAACCAATTCGCCAATGTGAAAGGCATCAAAGAATGCCCACGAAAAGGCCACCCGAAAAAGGAGGGTCTTGAACTCTGAGGAGTACACAGATGGCAACAGAGACAGGATTCCCGAGAGGATCTGAATAGAAATAGGGTGCCTAGAATCAGGAGAATGGGTAAACCGTTTCCAACCCCGCAGGACCCGACGAACTGGGAATGCTTTTGTGATATCCTCCCACCCAAGGAGTTGGAACCAAAAGGACAACGCCGACAAAGAGGAGGAGACAGTAGAGCCTGAAACACCTTTTTCCAGAAAATGAACTAGATAAGCAAATAAAGCCAAACGTCTGTCGTCTGAAGAAAGAATGGTAAACTCACCGCCCGACGCCTGAATCCACTCATGCCACATGCGGCAGTACAATGCCCACGTCCGTGGAGAAAGCGACGACCGAAGGAGCTCTAACAAGCACCGGAAACGAGGTTCCATAAGTGGTCCGGACAGGGGAAACCCTTCATTGAAGCCGACGGAGCCTGGGAGCGAAAACGAATGAACTGTTGGCGGGAGAGAGCATCAGCGATATCATTAGAGGCTCCAGGAACATGTCTAGCCCTAACACAAATGTTGAATTGTAAACATTTTAAGACTAAGAATCGCAGCAGCGAGATGACTGGAGGGAAACTGGCCGACTGCTTGTTCACTACCTGCACTATGCTCATATTGTCCGACCAGAAAACTACCTGATGATTGCGCAACCGTTCGCCCCAGAGCTCAACAGCAACAATAATCGGAAAAAGCTCCAGCAGGGTGAGGTTGCGCAACAAGTCCATGCGGGCCCATGAGGCTGGCCAACACTCGGCAGACCACTCCCCTTGAAAGAAAGCGCCGAAACCACAGGAGCCTGCTGCATCGGTACACAACTCCAGCTGTGGGTACGGCACTTCCTCTCGCAACCAACAAGACTGTCCATTTCCGTGTCTATTTCTATTCCTAGAAAAGCCAAAACCGTCACGGGACCTTCAGTCAGAGGACAGCGGAACGGCGAAACACCGGCAAATACCCTAAAAAGCCGAGAGGAGGCGTTGACACTGACCACTGCCCGCTGGACCCACGAAGAGGAAATCATCTAGGTAGTGCAACATGGACTGAAGACCAGCCTCCTGGGCGACCACCCATTCAAGGAAGCTACTAAACAGCTCGAAGAAATAACATAAAATAGCGCAACCCAAAGGAAGGCACATGTCGTAAAAATAGCTTCCCTGAAAGTAGCAGCCCAGGAGATGGAAACAGTCCGGGTGGACCAGGAGGAGGCGGAAAGCGGACTCAATGTCCGCCTTAGCCAGCAGAGCGGACTGCCCAGCTGACCGAACGAGCTGGAGCTCCCTATCGAAAGACGCGTAATGGACCCTAGATTCTTCCCTGTCAATGCCGTAGTTTACCGAGGAGCCAGAAGGGTAGGATAAGTGGTGAATAAGGCCTTTTTAGGGACTACACTGAGGAGGGACACCCTCAGGTTGTGGAAAGGAGGAAAATCGAAAGGGCCAGCCATGCGCCCCAGTTCCAGTTCCTTCTGAAGCCTCTCGGCCACGACGGACTCAAATTCGACTGCTGATTTTAAATTGGGAGACATGGTCGGGGCATCTGACGGGGAGAAAGGAATCCAGAAACCACGGTCCAGGCCGTCCCGCAGGATCAGAGCTTCCCTATGAGGGGGGTACCGGTCTAGCCAGGGAAGCATCTCTAAGACGTTCACCGGCGTCCTCTGGTCTAGGAATGTCAGTCTTGGCTCCTGGTCTGGGAATAGGTTGCTTACCTATCCGGAAGCACTGGCTGGTGGGGTGTGCACCCCCGCAACTAGAGCACTCATGCCTGAAGCGGCAGGCGGAGTACCATTTACAGTGGCTTTCATTGAAAAGCCAGCAGATACCCTTTTTAGAAGCGGCTGACGCTCCGGGAGGAGCGCCGACCGTGGACTGAAAGGACGAAGGCCTGTGGGGGAACATAAGCAGCAACCACAAGCTACCATCCTGACAATCAAAGCGAAGTTCCTTACGTGCCGCCAATTTTTGGCGAAACTGGGTGTCATAATGGAACCAACACTGACCCCCGTAAACCTTGTATGCACCCCAAATAAGATCCAAATAACAGAACAGCGAGGTTGCCACCACCGGGAACCGCTCACAGAGCACTCCCGCGTAGGCGCAGAACCCTTGCAGCCAGTTCCCAAAAGTCCTAGAAAGCTGTTTAGGTTTGTCACCCTGCGCTGATACGTCAACCTGCCGAGATTTGTCGATCGTCTCCCTATCCGGCGGCACGAGGGCAAGGAAGTCGACGAATTCGCGACGCCATATCTTTTCTTTCAGTTCCTCCATTAGGTGCGTACCAGTAGGCGCAACCGCCCACAAAGTACCACCCGAGGCAGAGGTGGGGTTGGGCGTCGAGCCCGAAACCCCCATACCGAAAAGAACCGATTTGACGACCGACGCTATGCGTTCCTCTGGGCCCGATACGGAAGCGTCAGCTGACCTACCCCGGATTAACTCGCAGTCATACTCACTTATTCGCGGAGTTATAACCGATGATGGGCGACCAGCAGTAGGACCCAGCGGGGAATCCGACTCAGGAACAGCTCTGGAAGGCTGGAGATTAAGGCGGCCGTCTCCCTGAAGACCGGCGGGGCCGTGTTCCGCAGGACCACTATGGCCGACGGAGAGATCCAGGGGCGGGGGTCCAACCATCGACCCTGAAGAGTCCAACTGGCCAAGGACAGCAGCTAAACAACGACATGAGCACCTGCAGGCTCCAGATGTCTGACCCGGGGTGGTTGCAGCCGCCAGCCCGGGCCTGGAGCCGAAATCTCCCACCCTGCTGGGCACAGGGAGACAAGGCTGGATAACGGTGGCAGGCCGCACGCTTGGCCCTCCAGCCTGTCCAGGCGCGTAGGGCAGCGTGCGCCCTGACGATGGGATGGAGGTCAAAGAAGTACGACCATCAACCGCCCTGCAGGGCGCTGGATGATGTCGGTGGGGACGGTGCGGAGGAGGGGTTGCGACCACGGACGGAAAATCACTGCCCCACCGGGCGCAGAGGGACCATACCCCGCCCGGGACGATACTCCATCCCAAAACATTTGGGGAGGAAACCGATCCCCTGCCCATCCGGGTATCATATGTCATCAGGGTAGTTTGACCTCCCACCCGGGTGGGCGCAGGGAGGGTCTGTGAGGGCATGTTGTCAGAGGCTGCGCTGGAGGGTGCACTAAAACCACCCGCCCTGCGGGGCGCTGGGAGAGGCTGCCTAAAAGCACCAGAATGGTCCAGTTGTGAGGCACTATTTGAATCTCCCGCCCAGCCTGGCGCAGGGAGAGAGATCCACTAGGGGGAGCTGCGCTGGCTCCGAGTCCCCAGCGGAACCACCATAGAGGATGCCCGGACTGGCGGCAGTGGAGGATGCCAACGGCAGCTGCGATCGGCTCCGGCCCCCACACCCCGCCTTCCCGAAGGACTTCCGAGTGGAGGAGCGAAGAGGCCTGCCGTACGCTACCCCCCCGCTGGCCGCGAGGGCGGGCTCAGGGACGTTTGTCAGGCTAGCGGGCGGCATGGAGCCAGGGAGCACTGTGGCTCCAGCCCGGCCCGAATCGTTACTACCTGCAGGGGAGGGGGCCACACGAGGAACAGACCGGGGGCTACGCGATCGGGACAGTGAGTGGAGGCCCGAGACGCGGGTTTTGAGATGGGGGAACGACGGGAGGAGACCCGATGAGGACGGGCAGAGGCACCACGCTTCCCCGCCAGGGAATCGGCGGAACCTGGAGGCGCAGGGAGCACGGAGGAGGAGTGGGGTGAGGAGTTGCTATAGGAGGCCCTAAAGGGACTGGGACTCAGGCGGGAAGGCGGGCGGGCACGTCTGCAGGCCCTGTGCCGGGGGACATCCAGGGGGACATCAGAAGGAGGGGCAGGGGACGGAGCCTCAGGGGACAGGAGGGCAAAGAGCCAGTCGGCCTGACCCTGGAGAGCCAGCTCGCGGACCTTGGCCAGCAGGATATCTGTGTCCATGGCTGGAGGGACAGGGTCAGGTCCAGCTCTTCCAATTCTGTTTCCCAAAAAGACCCAGAATCCCCTGGGGCACCACACTACTGAGCTCAGGCCCAACCCCATCTCACCCTAGCACCAATCCCCAGTGACCCCTATAGTCACTTTGATCCGCCCTGGCCATGCCCCCATCAGTCAGGGCTCTCTTTCCCTAAAGGGCTCAAGAGGCCTTAAGGAGCAGTGATTTTAATAATGCTTAAAGTCAAACAATAAAAGTGTAATATCCCTTTAAATTTCGTAGCTGGGGATGTCTATAGTATGCCTGTAAAGGGGCGCATGTTTCCCATGTTTAGAGCAGTCTGACAGCAAAATGACATTTCAAAGGAAAAAAAGTCATTTAAAACTACTCACGGCTATTGCATTGCCGGTCCGACAATACACATAAAAGGTCATTGATAAAAACAGCATGGGAATTCCCCACAGGGGAACCTCGAACCAAAATTAGAAAAAAAAATGATGTGGGGGTCCCCCTAAATTTCATACCAGGCCCTTCAGGTCTGGTATGGATCTTAAGGGGAACCTCGCGCCAAAATTTAAAAAAAAAACGGCGTGGGGTCCCCCCAAAAATCCATACCAGACCCTTATCCGAGCAGGCAACCTGGCAGGCCGCAGGAGAAGAGGGGGGATGAGAGAGCGCCCCCCCTCCTGAACCGTACCAGGCCACATGCCCTCAACATTGGGAGGGTGCTTTGGGGTAGCCGCAAAACACCTTGTCCCCATGTTGATGGGGACAAGGGCCTCATCCCCACAACCCTGGCCAGTGGTTGTGGGGGTCTGCGGGCAGGGGGCTTATCGGAATCTGGAAGCCCCCAGAAGAACCAGTACGCAGGTCAAAAGATGCCATGCGGTGCTTGAGCTGGTGTGCTTGGGGGACAGGAGCCATACTGGGGCAGAGATTCTGTCAGCCCTGCAGGGGCAGGTTCAGAGGTGGTTGACACCATGCCAACTTAAGGCAGGAATTTTGGTTTGCGACAATGGCACCAACCTCCTCTCCGCCCTCCGACAGGGACAAATGACCCATGTGCCCTGTTTGGCTCACGTCCTTAACTTGGTGGTGCAGCGGTTCTTGGGCAGGTACCCGTGCTTACAGGATGTCCTGAGGCAGGCCAGGAAAGTCTGTGTGCATTTCCGCCGGTCATATAATGCCACTGTTCAGTTGGCAGACCTCCAAAAGGAATTTAACCTGCCCAAGAACCGCCTAATCTGTGACATGCCCACCAGGTGGAACTCAACGTTGGCCATGTTGCAGTGGCTGCACACGCAGCAGAGGGCCATCAATGAGTACCTGTGCGACTATGGCACCAGGACAGGATCAGGGGAGCTTGTTTTTTTTCCCCCACGCCAGTGGGCCATGATCAGGGATTTATGCACTGTTCTGTCACCATTTGAGGAGGCCACGAGGATGGTGAGCAGTGACAGTGCATGCATCAGCGACACTGTCCCCCTTGTCCACCTGTTGGAGCACACGTTGCATGGAATAATGGACAAGGCACTTGAGGCAGAACAGAGGCAGGAAGAGGAGGACTTCCTTAGCTCTCAAGGCCCCCTTTATCCAGACAGTGTTCCTGCGTGCCCGCCGATCACACAGGAAGAGGAGGAGGAGGATTGTGTCAGTATGGAGGTGGAGCCTGGCACTCAGCATCAGCAGCAGTCTTTAAGGGATCATTTACAGTCCCAAGAAACACGTGGACTTGTACGTGGCTGGGAGGAGATGGCTGCAGATCATGTCGTCCTTAGTGACCCAGAGGACTCCGGAACGAATGATTCAGCAAACCTACACTGCATGGCCTCCCTGATCCTGCAAAGCCTGAGACTGCAAAGCCTGAGACTTCCCAGAGACTGGGAGGTTACAAACTCCTGTTTCTGGACAATGTGTTGCTGAGGCTTCGGTCAGTCAAAGAAGGAGCGGTGGAGAAGGTGGCCGTCTGACTGATGCGTTCAGATAATTTTTTAGTCCGCAGCCCCAAGGTATGATCGGTTCCAGCAACCATCGCCAGCGTCTGTTTTACATGGTGCAGGAATACCTAGGGGCAAGATCTGACTTGGACACCTTTCCCATCGAAAATCCTCTGGGTTACTGGGTCTTGAGGATGGATCACTGGCCAGAGCTTGCACAGTATGCAATTGAGCTACTGGCCTGTCCTGCATCCAGCGTTCTTTCGGAACGCACATTCAGTGCTGCTGGAGGCTTTGTAACCGATCACAGGGTGCGTCTGTCCACCCACTCGGTCGATCGACTGACCTTCATAAAAATGAATCAGTCTTGGATCACCACCAGCTACCTAGCACCTGATGCTGATGTAACCGAATATTTTTTTTTTAGAAATGTCAGATCCCTTCAAAGATTGCCTATGCTGATGCTGTGTGACTATCCTGTTATGCTGAGTAATTATCCTCTTCCTCCTCAATGATCATGCTGATCACTTGTAAGAACATTTTTGGTTCTGGGCGCCGCCACCAGTGCCTAAGGCCCAATTTTTCAGCCCCTGTTTAACAGGGGCGTGTAATTACAATTTTTTATGCAATTCTTTGCAGAGGGGCTAGTTCCTGCGCTCCAACTAGAGTATCCGTGAGGGGTTGCAGTGTTGTGGCACCAGCACCAGTGCCTAAGGCACAATTTTTCAGCCCCTTTTAAACAGAGGCATGTAATTACAATTTTTGATGCAATTCTTTGCAGCAGGGCTAGTTCCTGCGCTCCAACTAGAGTATCTGTGAGGGGTTGCAGTGTTGTGGCACCAGCACAAGTGCCTAAGGCCCAATTTTTCTGCCCCTGTTCAACAGGGGCATGTAATTACAATTCTTGATCTAATATTTCACAGCAGGGCCCTGTGAGGGCTTACAGTATTGTGGCCACAACAACACCTAAGGCCCAAATTTCTGCTGAGTATATAGGGCAGGCCCCTACTTTCAAACATCCAACTTACAAACGATTCCTACTTGCAAAAGGAAGGAGACAACAGGAAGTGAGATGAAATCTACCCCTAGGGAGGGAAATTCTCTCCTGTTAGAGTTAATATGGGAAAAACTTTTCTCCTTTACACTAATGCTTTATCACCAATCCTTGTTACACTAAAAACCTCAAATTTAAAAAACATTTGTCATTGGGACAAAAAGTGAGGTGAAATCTTCTGAAGAGGAGCACAGACAAAACAAATGTCACAGGGGTGATAACCCTTCCCCATGTTTTCCAAAAAGCTTAAAATAGATTTTTTGGCTGGAGCTAAACGTTAAAAATCTACCAGTTCAAAGTTACAAACAGATTCTACTTAACAACAAACCTACAGTCCCTGTCTTGTTTTGCACCGCCTGTATACTGCTGTTCAGAGTATATAGGGCCTGGGGGCCCCACGCCTTTCTTTTTTTAATTTGGGTGCGGGGTTCCTCTTAATATCCATACAAGATCCAAAGGGCCTGGTAATGGACTGGTGGGTACCCATGCCGTTTGTCTCACTGATTTTCATCCATATTGCCAGGACCCGACATTACATTAAACCCGCAAGCAGTTTTAAATGACTTTTATTCCTTTAAAAATGTCATTTTGTGCAGGGACTGTTCTAAGCACGGGAAACACGTGCCACTTTACAGGCATACTATAGACACCCCCCAGGTACGATATTTAAAAAAAAGTCAGTTTTTAAAACTTTTTTTTTGCATTGATACATGTCCCCTGGGGCAGGACCCGGGTCCCCAAACCCTTTTTAGGACAATACCATGCAAATTAGCCTTTAAAATTAGCACTTTTGATTTGGAACGTTCAAGTCCCATAGACGTCAATGGGATTCTAACGTTCGTGCAAATGTTCGGTCCGTTCGCAGGTTCTGGTGCAAACCGAATCGGGGGGTGTTCGGCTCATCCCTATTGCATAGTAACATAGTAATGACCTGTGCAATTTCCATATTTTGTTGGTTCATGCCAAAACTATCTATAAAAATGAAACTCTCCATGGGTGGGTTTTCTTGGAGCTATTTTATAACAATATCAAGGCATTAAGGAGTGGTCAGCACATTGGACCTAAAATAAAAAAAATAAAAAAAGCTCTACCACTCTAGTTATCTATATATATTTTTTTTACTTTACTTTATTTCTTTAATTTTTTAAAAGTTTTTTACTGCATAGGTGTGCACACAGGGTGTGCCTGGGCACACCCTAATCACCCCACGAAAACAGGGCTTTCTCTCAGTCAGAACATGCAGCGACAGAGTTTCGCCACCTCCGGTGCTAGTCCCTTCCCCACTACTCTCTACTGTTGCTTGCACACACTGAAGCTTGGTTTATGTATCAACAAGTGAAGAGGCTCCATAAGAGAAGCCCAGGGGATTGCAGGGGTTGCAATTGGGCGATGCCCATGCTCCCCTGTCACATTGCATCATCCCTGCTACTGACCCACATGTGGAACTACCTCATTAGAGAGACTACTGGAGCAGTCCCGGCTGTTACACTCCTTTCCCCCCTCTTCACCCCTGCCTTCCTCCCACTGTTTTCCAGTGAGGTCGCGCTGAATCCCTGTTCTCTCATGGCACTTGCACCTGCATCTGGTTGACATGGTGACAACTCACTGGAGTCTGGGGATGCACGTGAACCTCATTGATTGGCCAGGCCCAGGCAGATAAGCCTGAGCATGAGAGCCCGGAGGAGCTGCAGACCTAATGGAGGATTGGGAGATCCCTGATGGTTCTGACTACATCACAATTTACACTGACTACCCGATACCGTCTACCCCAGGGGTCCCAAACTGGTGGCCCTCCAGCTATTGCAAAACTACAAGTCCCAACATGCCTCTGCCTGTGGGAGTCATGCTTGTAACTATTGGCCTTGCAATGCCCCATGGGACTTGTAGTTTTGCAACAGCTGGAGGGCCGCCAGTTTGAGACCCCTGGCCCACCCCCTAGGGTAATCATAGGAGTATAAGAGCAGGATGCAAAAATAACATAGGGTAATGTACCCACGCAGTAAGCATAGGGGTATAAGGGGTACAAACATCATAGACAGAGCTTGAGGGGCCCCATAAGCGACCACACCCATACCCCAAGGGGCCTGTGTAGCCTCCCTGTCACATTACACCATCCGGCTACTGACCCATGTCCAGAAGCACCTCATTAAAGTCAAGGAGACTACTGGAGCAGGCATGTGCTGAACACCTTCATCCAGTGAGTAGCTGCTGTCTGTAGGAGGAGAGGGAAGAAGGAGTAACGTGAGGCACTCTCCCACCTGTATGGAGGGGGATCCTATGTGGTGTGCGACCCTCTACCATCACAGTTCTACAGGGCGCACATCGCTTTCCACCTGTACAGCAGATGGAATGTTCCAACATACTCTGCTCGGTTCTGACTTTTCTATGTCAGCTCCCACTGCTGTGTTCTATCAGGGCATGTGTGGTGATATATACAAGGGCTTGAGGGGCCCGTGCAGTCTGTTGTCATGTTAGTGTATATATGTAGATCTATAGATGTATAGATATATAGATAAACATATATATATACAGTGTATATTATATATATATATATATATATATATATATATATATATATATATATATATATATATATATATATACACACACACCCTGTGCATACTCTAATCAAATAGGCTGCACACACCTATACTGTTGTGATTGTACGTAACTACTTTAGGACTGTCCGCCAGCATTGAACTGTGGGTGGGAAGCTCCTACAGGCACAGCTGCATACCTGTATGGCACTGGCCTCTTTCAGGTACAGGGCACATGAGCGCTGACATTTCTACTTATATACAGTATAAACATTTCAGTCCAGACAAGCAATTTATTTTTAAATAAATTTATTGGATAAATATTTAGGCCAGGGCTATTTATATTGGTTTAATAAAATTTCTATTTTCTTTTTATCTATAAACATTTACTGAATCCATATTAAAAATTCTTATATAACATCACTTAAAAGTATAAATGAACCCAGCCACTACGGCTCAGGCTGAATAATATTCTATCTTCTGAATAAGCAAAACAAATTTACCCAATAAGAAAAGGATTTTACCACATAAAAAAGCAGCGACAAGGGAATGGGGAGTGAGCTGCCCTCTTCTTCTTCTGGCAACTGACAACGGTCCATAACCAGTAGCCCATATTTATAGGGATGCCCTGCTGTTCAAATGCATTCATTGGTGGGGGTACATGACTTAACTGACCTATCCTATACTAAATTTTTATTGGAAATCTTTGCTGGCAAATGAATTTATCTCATTTTCAAAACTTTTGGGATATATTTAAACAACTGCTACTGCCTCAGATCCCATGAGGAAAGTGGGGGCCTATAAATAGGCTCCCCCCCCCTTTTACTTACATGCAATAGAAGGCAGTAGGCATATCTACTTATATATAAAAATTTCAGTCCAGACAAGCAATTTATTTTGAAATAAAATTTTATTGGATAAATATTTAGGCCATTGCTATTTTTATTGGTTTAATAAAATTTCTATTTTTTTTTTAATCTATAAACATTTACTGAATCCATATTAAAATTTCTTATATAACATCACTTAAAAGTATAAATAAACCCAGCCACTACATCTCAGGCTGAATAATATTCTATCTTCTGAATAAGCAAAACAAATTTACCCCAACAGACAGGAAGTATGGTAAGCATGACTGTCAAATAACCCCAGCCTGTGTCTTTTTCGATGCATGTCTGGCAATCATTGTTTAAAATATCAAGCCCAATATCTGATAAATGAACGCCGTCCTCACGGTAGAGTCCATTGAAACCACCCTCTAATTCTAAGTGTCCAAAAACTAAACCCAAATGGTTGCAATAAAATTGTATTCATATTTCTATTTACATGCTTTCAAATTTTTTCGAAAGGACGTAAGTAGAAAGAGTCAAGCAAGCGAAGTCGGAGTATAATGTCAGAAAATACTATTTTCATTTAGGAAAACACAATCTAATGAGATTTTAAGAGTCTGCTGAATGCTAAAAATTAAATCTAAAGTCTTCATCTGACCTATTTCGTTGCCACCTAAATGAATAATGAGAATATAAGGTTGTGGCCAACAATCAAATAATCTATAAAACTCAGATTGTAAGTCATTCCACCTCATTCCTCTCCAGCCACTCCAGTAAATTTAAAAAAAAGAATCAAGACTCAAATAAAAAGGATGAAATCTCGCTGATGCTAGCTTCTGAGCCCAATACACAAAGGAGTAACCGAGAATCCATACAATAGTTAACTGATCTGTAATTAAGTCAAACAAAAGCGTTAGGACGGATATACAATTTGTAAGAATCAGATCTCCATCTACCTAACTTTTTAATAAAATTCACATGAAAACCAGTATTTGCAGCTTCTGAGGCTGCGCCTATTCTAAAAGAATGTGAAGTTAATAGAACATGAATTAAATGCAGAGAGTCCAAACAGTTGTGAAAAACATGGTTAAATTGGTATCTAGTCAATGGAGAACCATCATCATGAACAAATTATCATTAAAATCTGGTCGTACCATCAAATATTGTCTCAAAAGCCATATCAGACAATACTATGTAAAAGACACCGATTCAAATAAATCCAGTTTCCTTTGCCATACCTATCCATCTTACTGTGTGGAAGAAAAATCCTCAATTGGTTATCTTCAATAATTACATTCTCAACTTTCATCGGTGAGGGCTTATGTTTTGCAGCAGAGACAACCTCTGATATGCGAAAAGCTCCAAAGAAAAACAGGAAAAAAAAGAAGAAGATCTTCATAAACAGAAAAACAAACCTTCACTTGCTTGACGAAAAAGAAACTCAAACAACGCGGTAATGAATTTAGCTTTAGAAAAAATGAAAACGCCAGCTGACATTTTATTTAAATGAAACCAAGAACATTTTTGATCCATTAAATAACTAAGAAACATAAGTATAACTTCTTCATAAGAAAATTTTAATAAAAATTATTGTTTTGTAAAAAGGAAATCCATAACTTCCAAGAGGAAATCTAACTTAACCATGTAGATTTAGCTAACGAATGTTGAATATAGTCGAAAACTATATTAGGTCTCACAATTGACTGGGGCATTGAACACCCTGTAGATCTGCTGCCGGCATTAGATGATAAAAACGATCCATCTGAAATTGAGAAAGTGAATCTGCCAAACTATTCTCTCTACCTGAAATAAATTTTGCTTCAATCCATATATTTAATGACAGACATTTAAAAACCAAATACCTCAATAATTTATTCACCTGTGGCGATTTGGAGGAAAGGCAATTTATTGCATAAACCACCCCTTTATTGTCAGTACTGACAAGCAATCTTCTGTTTTGAAAAGCATGCCCCCAATGCTACAATGATTGGGAATAATTCTAACAACACAATATTCTTGCAAAAACCTAGCATAATCCATTTGGAAGGCCAGTGGGAAGCATACCAGTGCGTCTTCCAAATATCCGAAAAACCTATTGATCCAGCAGCACCAGTAAAAAGAGTAAAAAGAGAAAAAGCCTCACTAGAAATAAAATCTAATTGACTAATGGCTTTACCATTAAAATTTTGTAAAAAATGCAACCAGATTAACATACCTTGTTTAATTTCGCCTGACAATCGCACATGAGATGAAAGATTCTTCAACCCAGAAATAACAGAATAAAAACATCTAGAAAAGATTCTACCTATTGGATGAATTCTAGTCGGAAAAGCTAACATCCCAACCAAAGATTGCATTTCTTCTAGAGTTATTTTCTTACGTCCTATAAATTTAAGCAATAACTGAGAAATCTTATCTAATTTAGCTAAAGGAAGTTTAGATTCCATATTTAACGAATCAGTAGTCGCACCTAAGAAATCTAAACAAGCAACAGGACCAACAGTTTTTTCTTCCGCTAAAGGAATATTAAAATATTTACAAATAGCAAAAAAGGAATTTAATAAATAATTACACTCTTCAGAATCTTTTTTACCCATAACTAAAAAAATCATCTAAATAATGTATTATTAAATCCGAACAACCATTCCAAATAAGTGGAAAACGCCTCAAAAAAATAACAAGCTAAAGAGCACTCCAATTCCAAAAATTCATCAATATAATATTCTCCTTGAAAATAAATACCCAAAGAGCAAAAAGAATCAGGGTGTATTGGAAGAAGTCTAAAAGCAGATTTAATGTCTGATTTAGCTAATAAAGCACGTTCATCTAAAGAACGAAGGTGTGCAGTCGCAGACTTAAAAGATATATAAGTAATTGAAGATAATGTTGGATCAATTTGATCATTCAAAGAATCACCATAAGGATATGACAAATGATGTATTAGTCTAAATGCTTGGGGTTCTTTTTTAGGAATAATCCCCAAAGGAGAAATTCTCAAATTAGCAAAAGGAGGATGCTCAAAAGGGCCCGCCATTCTCCCTTCATTAATTTCCTTAAGCAATTTATTCTTAACAATAGAAGCCAGGGTGGCTACAGAAGATAAATTACACATCTTGCAACCAACTCCATTGAATTCAGGAAGCTGAAAACCTTGCGAAAAACCATTAATTAAAAGCATTTATTTCTGACGATCTGGGTAAATTGTTAGTCACGGTAACACGTTTTCCATGTTCACTGGCGATCTGGCTTTTACTAGTAAAGTCTCTAGGCTGTTGTTGAGAATGGGATGATAATTTACCAAAACATTTTGCTACTGGGTGCGCACCAGAGCAAAATGCACATTCGTGTTTGTACCTACAGAAATGTAGCCATTTACACTGGCTATCATTATACGCGAAACAAATCCCCTTTTTATAAGATGGGTTAGAGTAAGCAATAGAAGAAATAGTGGAAGGACGAGGCGGAATAGGTCAAGATGAGAGGTATAAATTCAACCATAGTCCTACATCTTTTACACCCCATTGTAACGTAGGGTGAATACTTAATTTTATGACTGAATGCCTCATCATATGTAAACCATGAACACCCTCCGAAGTTACGATAAGCTTCCAGAATAATGTCCATATGTTGGAAAAGTCCAGGACTTTTATTAGGAAACTTCTCGCAAAAAATTGAAAAAGTTTGAAGCCAATTAAAAATTGATCTGGCAATAGGCTTTCTACATTTATCCTCAAGCTTATCATGGATAAAAAAAAAATCTATTTTAGACAGGAAGTCTTTAGAAGACAATAATAATGTTAACAAATCTATGCATTCTCCATTCCAAATCTTTTCTTTGACACGCATAGGTAAATGAAAACCTAACGATGAAAGTATACAAGGCATCACTTCTTTATAATATAATTCTGACCTGCTTGAAGAAGCATTTGTAGTTGAAACAGAACTTGTACAATTAAGCAATATTTGATCCAGATCTTTTTCAAGAATAACATTAGCAATATTGGTTGGATGCAAAGGTTGCTGAGGAGCATCTATAGCAGACCACACTACTGCTGCAGGATCAGCAATACCAATTCCACTCAAAGCTGTTGCATTATTGGGGACAGCAATACTTGAAATAATATTACTTAATGATGAAGACAATTCGTTCAACAAATGCAGAGTATGAGACCCACCTCGCAAAGGAGATTGAGGAGTTTCAGCTGGTTCAAACTGTTGTTGTGTCAATACTACAGGAATATACTGAAAAGATGAATCAGGGGCTTCAGGTAAGTATACAGCGCACTCAGATACACAGCTGGCTGAAGTTGCATGTGAAGATCTGTTCCCAACATCCCTCCTAGCAAGCCTGTTATGCCGCGTACACACGGTCGGACTTTTCGTCTACAAAAGTCCAACGGACGCTGACGGACTAAAGCTGGCTGGTAATCCGATCATGTGTGGGCTTCTCCGGACTTTCAACGGACTTTTTCAGCCTCAAATCCGACGGACTTTAGATTTGAAACATGCTTCAAATCTTTCCGACGGACTCGAGTCCGGTCGAAAAATCGTCTGTATGCTAGTCCGACGGACAAAAACCCACGCTAGGGCAGCTATTGGCTACTGGCTATCAACTTCCTTATTTTAGTCCGGTGTACGTCATCACGTAAGAATTCGACGGACTTTTGTGTGATCGTGTGTAGGCAAGTCTGTTCGTTAGAAAGTCCGCCGCAAGTCCGTCGAAAGTCCGTCGAAAGTCTGTCGGACAGGCTGTCGGACTTTTGTAGCTGAAAAGTCCGACCGTGTGTACGCCCCATTAGAGGCTCTGCTTGCTGTGTCACAAAGTGGCATTTGATTGCACTCCTGTGACTTTTTTCACACCGCAGCTGAGCTGGAAGACACTCGCTTACCTTTCGAGGAAACCAGCCAAGCTGATTGGTGTGACGTAGCTCTATTCGGGGATGGACTATAGCTCAGTCTCTGTAAACGCCTCTTCTTCCCATGACTTCCGCTATTAGTCCCGGCTATAGGGATGATCTGCTCTTCACTCATTGATACCAGCTAGTGAAACGCTTTCGGCCATCTGATGTCGGCCATCAACGTTGTTGTGATGAACAGAAGAGAAGCCATCCATGGAGCAGGGAGCTGCAACCTCCCGTGCTATAATATTCAAAGGTAAGGAAAGGAAATTCTTCAACCATTGGACATTTTCAGTAACGGCCTTTTGTAGTAGTTGTTGCAGCAGAGGCCGAACATCGATATTTGAGCAGTCTGAAGCCATTAAAGCTGTAGGAGAGATGACCTGAGCTGTCCTCTTCAATTTCTTCTGGCAACTGTCAACATTCCATAACCAGTAGCCCATATTTACAGGGGTACCCTGCTGTTCAAATGCATTCATTGGTGGGGGTACATGACTTAACTGACCTATCCTATACTAAAATTAAAATGTATTTATTTTTATTGAATAACTTTGCTGGCAAATGATTTTATCCCATTTTCAAAACTTTTGGAATATACAGTATTTAAACAACTGCTGCTGCCTCAGATTCCATGAGGAAAGGGGGGGCCTATAAATAGGCTTTTTTACTACTTTTTCCTTAAATTTTGTCAGCAGGACCCCGCCAATGAGCCCTGTGTTGTTTGTCAACACTCTGTACAGTGGGATCACTTTGTTTTGTGAACAGAGAGATTTTTAGTAAAAAGCAGAACATAATAATACATATTAACACTTGTTAAGCACACATTTAAGCTCTTGATTACCCAAGGTGTTAACCAATTCCCAGTCAGGGCCATCAGTACAGTGACATTTCCGGTATCACTGGTCACTTTATTAGTGTCACTGGTGATATCAGTGTCAGTTAACCAGTTCTTACTCACTGCCTGTTAGTGTCAGATTGGCATATCAAGGTCTCACTATAAGTCTCTGATCACTGCCATTACTAGTATAAAAAAGATATAAGTGGTGAACCATAAAGAGAAATAATATTCTCAAAAGAGTGTTGCCAACATCCCAGTATTCATTATATTAGGACCCTAAATAGGGACACTAGTACCCCCCCCAGTACAGCGGGACTTTAAGGGCGAACAAAAAATATATTGGTGTGTCATAAAATATCATTTATTAGAAAGATTAAAAAGTATGTATAAAAAAACACATGACAACAATTACTACAGCACTTATTGGTGCATAACAGAAAAAATAAATTTTCATCACATTATATTGTTTACATATTCCAAAGATGAATATAGTTTTCCTCCAAATAGTCTGACATGTTTCAGGAAAAATCCCTTCTTCAGAGGCGTTTATAGGAGATGATATAGTATATTCAATTATGAAATTATGAAAAAATATATTGGTTTTGTTTAAAAGGAAGACAATTTTACTTGGAAACCCTGACTTTGCCACTGATAGTCCAACGGGAACAATGGACCCCGTCTTTGCTCAGAACAGCCCTCACAAGGGTCCCCGCAGAATGGCCATCACAACACAGCCACAAAGAAAACCCTTTTTCTTTGCTGGTGATGAATATATGACCGCTCGTGGCTAGATTGTTAGATCACAGGGTCCCTAAACCTAATCTAAGCTAATCTATATACTTGTGCTACACCCATTTATTTTTATTTTCCAACATCGTGATTTATTTAACATATACACCATTATCCCTATGTAGTAAAAACCTTAGACATATCCTCTTACCTTACGTATATACTATTCAGTGTCACATCACTTGTTGTTTGGCACCCAAATCCATCTCACTTTCATCATTTCATTTTATTCAATTATTTCCCCCTTCTCTTCTCACACCACATATACAATTTTTACACTTTTAACACTTGTTTTTCAGTTTTTAGTAGCCTTTTTGTTTTAACTTTTACACTTTTTTTGCCCCATCATCAGTCAATCCCACATCATGCATTTTCACTCTCACCAATCACATCACTACACCCCATCCCCCACCCAACCTTTCTTCACTGCTAGCCAACCCTTTTTATAACCAATCCAATTATAAAACTACGTCATGTTATGTATAACTTAATTCATTTTTCTATAATATGAATCCACTAGTGACCAAATAACAACCAGCCTACAGCTGCCAAGCACTTCTATACACTCCTCTAACATTATCTAAACGACTACTTACAAAAAGTCTTTGCATGTCCATCTGCAGGTGTTTTACCCCTCATCCTCCTCTCTGGGTCCTAGAACGTGGCCCCCTGCAAGCTCGGTGGACTATGTGCCCACCCGGAGGACGCGGGGGGGGACTTGCGGCAGCGATGGGATCATTGGACAACTACAATCCTGCAATGCTGGTTTGTGCGATACATCCTCATGTCTTCATCCACTCATTGGTAACTATACCTCTATGTGTATGGAGATATAATTTTGCTCAATTCAAAATGCTATACCTACATACATTTTTTATATTGTCCAATGGCTTTAATTAGATATTTTGATATTTTCCTAGAATATAAATCCCCCTGAAGAGACCAGAAATCACAAGGGTCGAAATGCATTGGGGTTTTTCATGTGGATACATACGTCATAAATACAATTGGCAAACCATGCTTTTACATAGGGTGTTCCTTGCTATGAGTGATGTTCTATGTTTTGTGTCGCACTACCTATATGGATGATTCATTATTGTTCATTTGAAATTATTACTGTCTGTTAAATAAATTATTTTTTACATCAACTATTTCTATACAAATTCTCTGCTGCTAAAAAAAATCCTGGGGAAACTTCCTATTTTTCGTATGTTTTCCCTTCATTATATAAGGCACTAATCCTCCCACTGACACAAACAATGGGGTACAATTTCTTCCACTGATACCAATGATGGTGTATTATTCCTGCCACTAATACCAATGATGGGGCACTACTCCGCCTACTGACCACCAAAACCCTGTTTATTCTCACTGATGCTGAACCCAAGACATTTTCTACTCCAGCTGGCCACAGTCCTGCCCCCCTAAAGTCTGAAGGATGGTAAACTGGCCCTTTGTTTGAAAAGTTTAGAGACCCCTGGTCTACAGGAACCTGAGATTGCACCCGTGATCTGCTGATCGCAAGTGCAATGCTTTACAGGCTATTAAAAAAATAATAAAGGCACTTTTTTACCTGAAAAAAAGATGTGTATTTATATATTTATTTTTTAAGGTGAATTTATCCTTTAACCACTTCAGCCCCGGAAGGATTTACCCACTTCCTGACCAGGCCATTTTTTGCAATACGGCACTACGTCGCTTTAACTGACAATTGCACGGTCGTGCAACACTGTACCCAAACCAAAGTGATGTACTTTTTTTCCCACAAATAGAGCTTTGTTTTGGTGGTATTTGATCACCTCTGTGTTTTTTATTTTTTATGCTATAAACAAAAAAAGCGACAAAATTTAAAAAAAAAAACAATATTTTTTACTTTTTGTTATAATAAATATCCAAAAAACAAATTTCTTCATCAGTTTAGGCCAATATGTATTCTTCTACATATTTTTTGGTAAATCGCAATAAATGCATATTGATTGGTTTGCGCAAAAGTTATAGCATCTACAAAATAGAGGATATATTTATGGCATTTTTATTATAATTGAGCAGCGATTTTTAGTGGGACTGCGACATTGCGACAGACAGATCGGACACTTTTGACACTTTTTTGGGACCACTGACATTTATACAGTGATCAGAGCTAAAAATAGCAACTGACTACTGTATAAATGTTACTGGCAGGGAAGGGGTTAACACTAGGGGGCGATAAAGGGATTAAGTGTGTCCTAGGGAGGGGTTTCAAACTGTGGGGGGAATGGACTGACATGGAGTAGAGAGAGATTGTTGTTCCTGATCACTAGGAACAGCAGATCTCTCTCTACTTCCCTGACAGAATGAGGATCTGTCTGTTTACATTGACAGATCCCCATTCTGGCTCGCTGAGGAGCGATCATGGGTCACCAGCGAACATTGCGGCCGCCGGCCACATGCATCAGCTCCAGCGTCATGTCGCACCACGTGCGCCCCTATAGCCCTTAAAGCGGCTGCTGTACACCTACGGCGATTCGTGCAGGGGAGCCAACCTGCCACTGACACTGACAGCGGCTGGCGGGAAAGCAGCTAAAATTCAATGTAGTTTATCCTGGACTGACATTAAAAAGGGATGGGTCTGAGTATTTATTGCAGGAAAAAACACTATTCTATCACAAAGCCTTTTTTAATCTCCCTTTTCCTGGTGAGAGTTCTCATACCAAAACATACCAAATACGCAAAACAATAAGTATTCAAACAGGCTGCTGTAGCAGAACATGTTAAATAAATAATGGGCAGAACCCCAGACAGCTAACTTTTCAAGTTTCATATATTTGTGAAGGAAGCATCATATCAAGACAGCAATAAATTTCAGTACGTGCACAACATTTCCCCACAGTTCCTCTATCTAGATGAAAGCAAACTCTCAGCTACAAGCATCATATACGTTTTCATTACAACAGGGAAGAGATCCAGGCTACAAGTACAGCAATTAACAATCATCGATACACATGGATAGATACCAGAATAAACCTTTCAGTTGACATGTGGACACTCAGGATCAGGTGGAAGTGGGAATCACAATATTTTGTAGTACAAACCCCTTTCTCAAGAGTCACTTCTGATATTTATCCATGTGTATTGATGATTGCTCAACTGTTAGCCTGGATCTCTGTTCTAATGAAAATGTGTATGATGCTTATATCTGAGAATTTGCCTTTGTCGAGACAGAGGAACTGTGGGGAGATCTTGTGCATGTACTAGTTTATTGCTGTCTTTATATGATTCTTCCTTTAATAAATACATGAAACATGAAAAGCTAGCTGTCTGGATTGCTGCCTATTATTTATTTAGAGGAAACTCAATATACGGTTTCAGAACTTTTAGTTAAGTAATTAACCCTTTGTGCACTGATGTTGTGATTTGGGTGTGCATTAGCATACGTTTATGATTTGCTAATGCTGTAGCAGAAAAAGCTTGCTTGAAGAAAGATGAGTGGGTTCGATGATGACGACAGTTTAATATAATTGCCTTCGACATAACCACATACCATGGCTAGGATAGGACAGGATAAAAAATGTTTGCAAATATCAACTAGAAGACATTTCCATCCACTTAAGTTTTAAAATTTTACCTTCATGCTTCTTCCATACTCTGATCCTATGTTTGTTTGTTTTTATACAGTTCACTATAACTACTGCTCAGCTTCATGTTTGAGGGTCTGAAGTATTCAATTTACTTCAAGCTAGCAATGCAGTAATCTTTTCAGGAGATATGAGTGCCATTTCTATGTTAATGACTATTTGTTTTCCATCTGACACTTTCCGCCACTTTCCATGGTATAATGTATTGCTAATCCAGTATAGCATATAACCGAGAAGACGAAACTCAAGTTACTGCATGCAGTTAATCCGTTTACTCCATTATGCTTCCTAGAGAGAGAGGGTCTTCAAAAGCTGAGCTTTTGAATGTTTTACAGTAATGGAAGAATGAGTCAACCTAATGTGACTCAAAAATAGCTCTATCTCTAATCCCATTGCAGAAATTCGAATTGAAAAAAAACTTTTGGTGTTTGTGTATATATACATATATGTGTGTACTTAATATAAAAGGAAGACATTTATAGAAAATGTGTTAAAGTAAAACTATTAAAGTTGTAATTTTGATATGTAATAAGAAAAGAATTGCAATGATTTGCAGTTTTAACAGTGAAGTTCCTTCTAGGAGTTGCTGTCAATCATCACAGCAAAGGTGGGAGGGGGACTTGTCATCTAAACTGAATATGGCAGATACAGGCACACCATACCCCCGAATGCCCCTGGAAGACATCTTTTGAGATGAAAGTATGTCAGCAGCAGGTGGAACAAGTGACATCATCACGAATGCCATGAGAGTTGGAGCGTTTTCATGCAATGCTCATTTTTACAACTTGGAAACAAACCTGTCCCCCCCCCCGCGCAGGAGACGGATCAGTGGCTTTACCTTAGGAGGCCGATGCTGCTCCTTGCTCTAGGGAAGAGCCGGGGCCGCTGCTTCTACTCCCGGATGAATAGGAAGTGGGTCCTCCTGAGACCCGATTTGCCGGGAGTCCTAAGTCCTAAGACAAAACAAACAATGGATCAGTCCATAAAGTGTCCTTTAGTATGAAAATATTTAGATTTTTTAAAAATGTTTTTATACAGTATGTCTACTTATATGCTTAAAAAATTTTGGTTTGGTCTTTATTGATGTATTTTTACATAACTTGATTGCTATCACATAGGGGACCAATAGCCCCCTATGTGATAGCATATAGGTGACAGGTTCTCTTTATGGAGACACCTGGGGTCTATTAGAACCTGGATGTCTCCTCCCTAATCCACTGCAGCTGATGAAACACAGAGCGTGTTCCATCAGCTGCTTCCCCCAGCACTGATCCTGGAGAATGAAAGCTCTGGTCCAGGAAGTGAAGTCATACACATCACTTCCTGGTCTGTGTACAAGAGGGAGGCTGAGCAGATGGAGGTCCACTGAGCTTCCACCGCCCTTCCCAGCGACACCCGCCATGACAGCACCAGGCCTGCAGGTGCGACACTGAAGCCTGGTGAACATGGCAGAGGGGAAGGCGGCACATCGCGGGGTAGTGGAAGTGATGGGCAGCTTCAAAGCTGGTTGTATCACTTCTACATGAAAGCCAACAGTCGGCTTTACTAAACTACACACACTCCAGGTCGCTATGGTGGCCGTGAGTCTGTAAAAAACACGTCTGCAGTACTGTAAAAATCTGGGGATTCAGCACTGTAAAAAAGCTGGGGATTCAAATTTTACTCCCTTCCCATCCTGGCGCCTTAAGGCGGCTGCTTAGGCCGCCTTATGGTTGCATCAGCCCTACCTGCCAGAACACACTGGTCAGCGCTCACAGCCATTGGCTGCTGCTGTTTTTCCAGCATGACGTTCAACAGAATGTTGGGCATTTGGCCGGCTTCTGATAATAAAAAATATGGGCGTATGGCGCTACCCTAATATCTATCAAAATAGGGATACACAGAAAATGTTGATGGGAACAATCTCCCTAATGTGCAAAAAAGTGATGTGCCCCCTTACCTAATTGTTAGTGCTATACAAAAATATATAAATCAATATGGATATCCCAGACTTATCCACACAAAAGATATATGATTACAAAAAAATCCATATATATGTGTATAAAAATAAAAAGTTATCAAAAATCAATATATAAAAAATGTAAAATTAATTATATATAGCTGTGATGTCCGTATAAACCGAATAAGATAATATATATAAAGGTGCTGTGAAGTCCAAAACTCAATGTGAAAAGTTACAAAAAAAGGCGAAAAAATATAATAAATTAAAAATTAAAAATAAAATATATAAATTAAAAAATATTCAAAGTGGTCAAAGTCAATCAAAACATTCTTGGTGACTCTTGTGCTCAGCAATCCAGGTGACTTGTGTGCTCCCCCTTTTGGGTCCCCACTCACAAGCTCTTGTTACCCCTGCAGGGGTGATAGGCATGTATGGTTATCCGTGAGTAATGTCAGCAATCCATCTGTGGCCCATCAAGCCTCTGCAGCTCACTTCACCAGCTCAAATCATCCAAATCGATCCTCCAGTGCCGTATCAAAATGTTCTGAACAGCAGATTCCCAAGGTATGGTCCTTATGGGAGAAATAAAGCTTTCATGGTGTAGTATTCAAAAATAATTTATTAATTAAAAACAGAATATTCCCATGCAGTGGGACAAAATACCAAAGAAAAGTACTACAGAGAAAAGACAGCAAAAGCCTATAGGAAGCTGGTTCGTGGCGTGCGTTCCACCTGCGCTCCAGGCTCCCTACTTCCTTGCTGGAAATGATGTGAGTGCGTGGCCACGCCTTGCGCGTTTCGTCATTGGACGTTTTCAAAGGCCTGCTTCTTTGAGAAGGCCTGCTTCTTTTGGCCGGCTTCTGTTGGACAGGCTGCTGTACACTCTGGCCGAATGTCAGATGTTTTCTGTCAAACTGGCAGATACTGGTCGATATTCGGCCCGTATGTACCAGGCTTTAGGAAACACAGCATAGTAGGGGACACAGGCATCTGACACTTCTGGAAGTATTTATTGCCAAAGAGGCTTTTTCAGAGACCGCAGTTCTGGATTGGAGGAGAGGCAGGAGAAATGGGCCACTGGAAAGGTGAATATATGAGAGATTGAAGCTTTTAAAGCTGTAGAGACATGACAAAGAATTTTTTAAACTTTGCTTTTTAGGCTTATACATCCTTTGTGCAAACCCAGGTGTGAGAGCTTCCTCTGGATATTGTAATAATGCTGTGAAAAGTGTTGAGCTAATCCAGAGAATCCACAATTTGATGATCTTTGATTCACCTGAATATGTGCGTGCAGAGAACCCAATTAGGAGTCCAGGTAATCATGATTCATGAATTGAATGATTCTCTATAGCTCTGCATACAGAGATTTAGATACATAAACAAAAAACTTCACAGATTCGTCTGCTTTGCTAATCAAGTCACTCATCGCTATTTGTAAGATATCAAACTCCAGCTGTTAAAATCTAAATTGTAAATGTGACTAAATGAATGATATATTAAAAAGGTAAAGTGAATATTTTTTGAAGTACTATATGAATGTCAGGTTGCTATTTAGTACTGATTAACTTTCAGAAAATTAGATTTAAATTTCCATATAATTATTGTTTTTTTTACTGTTGTAAGTAAAAATGCAGTTTTTTCCCTTATGCTGCGTGCACACAGTCGGAATTTCGGCCCACGAAAGACCGATGAGATTGTTTCGTCAGAAAATGCGACCGTATGTATGCTCCTTTGGTCTTTTGCTGGCAGAATTCCAACCAGCAAAAGATTGAGAGCATGCTCTCAGTTTTTCGGTCGGGAAAAGTTCCTATCCGAAAATGCGATCGTCGGTGTCAATTCCGACAAGTAAAATCCCTATGCATGCTCAGAAACAATTCAGGGCATGCTCGGAAGCATTAAACATCATTTACTCAGCTCGTCGTAGTGTTGTACTTGACCGCGTTCTTGACGGTCGTAATTTCATCCAACTTTTGCGTGACCGCGCGTATGCAAGGCCATCCCGCCAGAAAAGCCGTCATATCTTTTTCCGATGAGAAAACCGATCGTGTGTACGCGGCATTAGTCTGCTACAGAGTCACATATTGACACATACACTATATCACCAAAAGTAAGCCCTGGTAACTAATTTTCTAGGAACCTTTCAGGGCAGCATTGAGAGAAGGCTCCTCCCACCTCCGAATCCTTCCGCTGGTTACGGTTATATTCTCTTCCCTTTCCTGGCAGAGGACTTCCAGCACTGATTCCGCCCACACCGGTCAACATACCAAGACATTTTGGACAATCTAATGCGCCCAACTTTGTGGGAACAGTTTGACCATTCCTGTTCCAACATTACTGCACCAGTGTATAAACAAGGTCCATAAAGACATGGATGAGCAAGTTTCTGACCTCAACCCGATAGAACACCTTTGGGATGAATTAGAGCGGAGACTGCGAGCCAGGCCTTCTCGTCCACATCAGTGCCTGACCTCACAAAGGAAGAATGGTCAAACATTCTCATAGATACACTCCTAAACCTTGTGGACAACCTTCCCAGAAGAGTTGAAGCTGTTATAGCTACAAAGGGTGGGCCAACTCAATATTGAACCCTACGGATTAAGACTGGGATGTCATTAAAGTTCACATGCCTGTAAAGGTGTCCCAATACTTTTGGGATGAATGAGAGCAGAGATTGCAACCCAGGCTTTTTCATCCAACATCAGTGCCTGATCTCACAAATGCGCTTCTGGAAGAATAGTCAAACATTCCCATAGACACACTCCTAAACCTTGTGGACAGCCTTCCCAGAAGAGTTTAAACTGTTATAGTTGCAAAGGGTGGGCCAACTCAATATTGAACCCTACGGACTAAGATTTGCTTGCCATTAAAGTTCATGTGCGTCTAAAGGCAGGTGTCCCAATACTTTTGGTAATAGAGTGTAGATACTGTAAGCAAAAGATTTGTGAAGATGAAAGACATTATGGGGTTGATTTACTAAAAGGAAGTTGCACTTCGCAAAGGTATTTTCCCCAGAGCTTATTGAATGTGGTGAAATGTTACTTTGCAAAGAATACCTATACATGTGCAAAGAAAATAGATTAAAAAAAATATGTCATTTTTTTCTTGCACATGATTGGATAATGGAAATCAGCAATGCTTCAGCCTATTAAATAAGTTCTGGGGAAAGTTTCTTGCAAAGTGAACAGTGTATTTGCCTAAAGAAAACACACAAAACATGTACAGGCATACCCCACTTTTAAGTACACAGTGGGGTTTATTTACTAAAGCTGGAAAGTGTGAAATCAGGCTCACTTCTGCTTAGAAACCAATGAGCTTCTAACCCCAGCCTGTTCAATTAAGCTTTGGTAATAAAACCTGGAAGCTCATTGGTTTCTATGCAGAAGTGAGCAAGTGAGTGATTTTGCACTTTCTAGCTTTAGTAAATAAACCCCATTGTGTACTTAAAAGTGGGGTATGCCTGTAATTCCTTAAGTTATTAATAAAGATCTTTAACTTATGTATGAGCTTAGACCTAAATTGTAAGCTTTCATTATCCACAGTGGTTAATTTATGCTCTTCTTGTGATTACTTAATTTATCTACAGTAGTGAAAAAAAAAAGATTAAAATGCTGTTTCTCTGAACTTTCCTGCAAGCAATAGCTCACTATGGGGTTTGCATTAGACCAGATTCTGAGTGTTCTATTTGGAGCTCACAGTGATGTCATATGATGCGGTCCTATAAAGTGTTACGCATTGACATGACTGAGATAAATTCCGGAAAGCCTAATGGATCTCACACTGTGTTTAGCTTTCCCACTACAAACTGTTTGCGTATAACATTTTTAAGAACATGCTGTGTTTAAATTGTCCTGTTTTAGTTTTTTCTCATAATTTTATCTACTGTCACTTCATACGTTTTATGCATGACCTGGTAACATTATTGATACTGTAGCACTAACTCTCGGTGGAGCTGCTTGTTTAAGCGGTCTGTTACCTTCACTCTCGATACCTCTGTTTCACCGGCACCGGATCTAGGGTTCCGTTGAGTTTACCTCTGGACGATATAAACACCAACACTTGAGTACGTTTTCAATGCTTTATTGAACCAAGTAACGAAGGAATAGCAGGAAAGAGGCAAGAGGAAAACTGCAGGGAAGCTCAAATACCTTTCTTTAAGTTTCTTTAGAACATCCTTTAAAGTTGAATACTGCCGAGTTGTCTCTGGGACAGAGGAGCTCATCCGCTTTAACACGTTGCTTTTCCAACACCCGCCGATGGTAAAAACGACACCCACCAGCACAATGTGGAACCACACGCAACGTCAGCCAAGCTGGAACAGAGGCAAATCTAACTTCCTATAACGAGCAATTCACTAAATTTACCTATCAGATGGTAGATCGTAAATCTACCAACGCTACATACTCCCCCCACTACAATAGACATTGTCCCCAAAGTCTGTCCAAAAATAATGATAATAACTCCCAAGCCTGGGAGTAGGTATTTGAGCTTAAAACTTGGATTAGATAAAGAAGAAGGAAAGACAGTGGAAAGGCATTATAAGATTAACATCTATAAAACAATATGTTCACGTCCGTAAACAAAACCATCCTATGACTGTACATAATCTCACTGTTTATCTAGCTGAAAATCCTAACAGCTTGATAGAGGATCAAATGGTTCCTGAAAAGGAAAGCATATTAACACACATATATCCTGTACAACTTCAGGAGCGAAGCCTCATTTAAAAATGAGACTCTCTTCCCATAATCTATATCAAAATAATCTTTAGGAATCCATCCCTGTATAAATTTTTTTTTCCTTCAAATGAAAGAAATCCGGCTAGCAAAAAGAAGTCCTTGGATTTGAAACACTGAGATGAATATCCAGATCTTGACCACGAAGATCTCTTTATACTGACACTAACTAACTAACTAACTCCAATGTTCTTTTGTCCATAATCACCAATAAAACCGGGGATCTAGCAAGGTCAGTGTCTTTCCCAGTTTATCCACTGTAGTAATGAAATATACAATGTTCTCTTTTCCGGGCCTGCAGATAGCTACTTTGTCAGCATAGATGTGCCGACCGAAGTTCCAGTGCATAAAACATCCATTTTAACAGAACATCCAGTCTTTCGGAAAGGCTTAGTCACAGACAAATAGTCCCAAACAGCTTCACTGTACCAAAGTTCCCGGTTAGTTTCAATCACTTGCATTATGTCCTGAGGGACATAAGGGAACTCCAAGCCATATTCCGTAGCTGCACGCTTGTTCAACATTCTCTGCAAACGTGCAAGTTTGGGTAAGGATCTGTTTTTCCCCATGCCAGGAGGCACACGTGAATCCAATGATTTGCTCACCATAGACCCAGCCGGTGTCTGAAGTGAACTAACAACTTTTGACAATGTCTCATTTACAGTGCTGTGTGGCTTCACACGGTGACGTCTTCCCAGAACTCAGGGCTGTCCATTCAGGGAAAGTCATAGCAGAGGCGACATCCTCGCCTTGTGCCCATCTTATCTTTTGTGACATAGTCTCAAATAGGTCATCATCACTGGAATGATCCGACAAGGATTCTATTTCCGAATCTCCCAGTTCTTCTGCTGGCTGATACTTATTTACAGTCCCAGATACATTCCCCATCAGCTGCTTATCCGTTCCTGATGTGGACTTTGTTGGATCCGGTTCAGGTAGTCTCTGGGGTAGGCCTCGGCCACGGCCGCAGGAAGCCTTCACATATCCCACCTTCCTCTGGATAGGTACAACAGAGACAGGCGTGGTGGACACAGAATTCAAAGCAATGTCCGCTGATGAGACGGCAACAGCATTGTCTCTCCCCGGAACATTCTCTGCAACAACCGGCAAAGTGGTGGCCTGCCGTTCTCTCTCCGTAGTAGTAGCAGCCTCTACTGTGGCGATACCTGTTCCCCAATCTATTCGATAAGCACGGGGCAACATGGTAGGGTGCTCCACCACAAACAAATACTCTCCACATTGTGGACATCGGCCATACGGACGGAGATGTACGGCCAATCCTTCACATCGGTAGTAGATCATGCCCAGTCCTTCAATATCTCCTGAGGTATACAGAACAAACCTCCCCTGCGGCTTCAGACGAATACCAGTGTTAGTAAGCAGGGTTCTGGTCAGTACAATACTCGACACAGTGCTTGCAGGGAACATTCTTGGTTCCATTGGCTGCATCGCTGAAAAAGACATGGCCACACTCTGATCTTCTCAGCATGATCAGGGTAGGCTCCTCCCACTTGTTCTTCTGATCACGTAGCTCCCGGGCTTTTACTAGCGCCCGCCGCCTACGCACTCAGAAATAAAGTCCTGCAACTTTTAACCTCTTTTCTTCCTGAAAAATTAACAAAGTCCAGCTCTCACCGTAAACTCCCGGGGAAACACCTTTCTGGGTTGCGAGAATTGATGGTCAACAAATCCCGGATGACGCCCCCACATGTAGCACTAACTCTTGGTGGAGCTGCTGGTTTAAGTGGGCTGTTACCTACACTCTCGATACCTCTGTTTCACCAGCACCGGGTCTAGGGTTCCGTTGAGTTTACCTCTGGATGATATAAGCACCAAAACTGAGTACGTTTTCAGTGCTTTATTGAACCAAGTAACAAAGGAAGTAGCAGGAAAGAGGCAGGAGGAAAACTGCAGGGAAGCTCAAATACCTTTCTTTAGGTTTCTTTAGAACATCCTTTAAAGTTGAATACTGTAATTGAATGCAATCCCCTCTTGTGGGACACGATCTTTGCTCGCCTGGATAGGCCTCTCTCACTTGCCTAGAAGCCAGTACCTAGCACGAACAAAAGTCTCTGCCACAGACTTGCTTGAATTAAACCCGTACGATCCTCTGCCACAGGATGTATTGGTTTGTCATGAATGTCAGACACAGTACTTGAACCTTTAAGTCAACCCGTCAGTACGATGCAGTAAGACTACTTCAGGATACGTCCTCCAACCGAGTCACCAGGCCCCTCTCCAGACCAGCACTCTGCATGATCCTTCCATGACGGGTCCTCCCCTGGGATCTTCTCGGTTGTCCAGCTTCTTCACTCTGGATAGACAGCTCAGGACCATTCCTTGGTTGCTGTGGTAGGCCCCAGACAGGTTTCTGGGCCCACCCACACGTCGCAGCGACGCGGGCCTCCGGAACGGAGGACCATGAGGTGGTACTCTAACACATAGCTGTCGGCCAGGAGGGCCAGCAGGTGGCTGAAAACGAACCCCTAAACATGGCATCTGTCCCATAAATACCCTCTCCCAGAATGCAACTCGGAGGACCACCTCCACCAAGTTGACTCCGGGACAGAGGAGCACTCATCCACTTTAACACGTTGCTTTTCCAACACCCGTCGATGGTGACAACAACACCCACTTGCACAATGTGGAACCACACGCGACATCAGCCAAGCTGAAACAGAGGCAAATCTAATTTCCTATAACGAGCAATGCACTAAATTTACCTATCAGATGGTAGATCATAAATCTACCAGCGCTACAATACATTTTCAGCGCTCAATGCTAATGAAACAGATACTTGAGATGTATCTATGCTACAAAGTGGGAAACAAAAAGAAACATAATATTGACCATTGAACAAAAAAATATCCTATCTTTTCGCAAACTATTACCAACCATTGCTATAACTTTTTATGACATTTATTTTCATTAAAATAGATTCTTTATATTAACTCTTGGAAATGAGTTTTCATTTGTACACCACTTAGTATGAAGAATCGGGACTTGAACGTAGATGCTAGCATTCTGGGGGAACAAAAGACTATGGCACATCAGAGATGACAATTTTATTGTCAGTATGTGGAATACTGACAATTACAACAGAAAAACTTTAAAATACTTCAGTTGGAGGAAAAGTCTATTGAAAGGGATAGAAGATTTTCTACACACAGGTCATGCTTCTTTTGCCTGTATTAGTGAAAATATATATGCATCTGTAATGTTTAAACCTATTTTCTATAATCTTCCAATTATGAGATTCCTACCATTTTCAAAGATTGGCCTATTTGTTCTATTGTTTGTGTGTCAAAGAGCAAATTGCTTTGTTCTCAGTAGAAATGTTTACCTGTAGTGTAAAAGCCCACAATGTGCTATTTCATTAGCTTCCTTTTGCACACACATTGCGACAATTGACAGCCCAGGTAATAGCCTCTTCCTCTAGCAGTGGTTACTGTCTAAGTGGCCACATAGATGGGTCTCATTATATGACAGACATTTAATGTGTCAAACAGTTAAAAGTTTAGTCATATACATTCTTTGTAAGAATTTTAACAAAGTTAGGCAGATTCCTACCTTCTGCTGTTTCTGACACAAGAGGGTGGATTTACTAAAGGCAAACAGAGGGGGAGATTTACTAAAGTTGGGGAGTGCAAAATCTGGTGCAGCTCTGCAAAGAAACCAATCAGCTTCCAGGTTTTATTGTCAAAGCTTAATTGAAGTACTCCAGTTTTAGTAAATCTGCCCCAGAGTGTGCACTTTGCAAGTGCAGTTGCACTCATTTTCCCCAGAGCTTAGTAAATGTAGTAAAGTTCTGCTGTATCAATCCAATCACGTGCAAGCAAAATGCTTTTTTTTTGTTGTTGTTCCCTTGTACCTGATTATGTATTCTTTACTAAGTAAAGCGTTATCACATTTACAGTGGGGACGGAAAGTATTCAGACCCCCTTAAATTTTTCACTCTTTGTTATATTGCAGCCGTTTGCTAAAATCATTTAAGTTCATTTTTTTTCCTCATTAATGTACACACAGCACCCCATATTGACAGAAAAACACAGAATTGTTGACATTTTTGCATATTTATTAAAAAAGAAAAACTGAAATATCACATGGTCCTAAGTATTCAGATCCTTTGCTGTGACACTCATATATTTAACTCAGGTGCTGTCCATTTCTTCTGATCATCCTTAAGATGGTTCTACACCTTCATTTGAGTCCAGTTGTTTTTGATTATACTGATTGGACTTGATTAGGAAAGCCACACACCTGTCTATATAAGACCTTACAGCTCACAGTGCATGTCAGAGCAAATGAGAATCATGAGGTCAAAGGAACTGCCTGAAGAGCTCAGTGACAGAATTGTGGCAAGGCACAGATCTGGCCAAGGTTACAAAAAAATTTCTGCTCCACTTAAGGTTCCTAAGAGCACAGTGGCCTCCATAATCCTTAAATGGAAGACGTTTGGGACAACCAGAACCCTTCCTAGAGCTGGCCGTCCGGCCAAACTGAGCTATCGGGGGAGAAGAGCCTTGGTGAGAGAGGTAAAGAAGAACCCAAAGATCACTGTGGCTGAGCTCCAGAGATGCAGTCGGGAGATGGGAGAAAGTTGTAGAAAGTCAACCATCACTGCAGTCCTCCACCAGTCGAGGCTTTATGGCAGAGTGGCACTGCTCATCACCTGTCCAATACAGTCCCAACAGTGAAGCATGGTGGTAGCAGCATCATGCTGTGGGGGTGTTTTTCAGTTGCAGGGACAGGATGACTGGTTGCAACTGAGGGAAAGATGAATGCGGCCAAGTACAGGGATATCCTGGATGAAAACCTTCTCCAGAGTGCTCAGGACCTCAGACTGGGCTGAAGGTTTACCTTCCAACAAGACAATGACCCTAAGCACACAGCTAAAATAATGAAGGAGTGGCTTCACAACAACTCCGTGACTGTTCTTGAATGGCCCAGCCAGAGCCCTGACTTAAACCCAATTGTGCATCTCTGGAGAGACCTAAAAATGGCTGTCCACCAATGTTTACCATCCAACCTGACAGAACTGGAGAGGATCTGCAAGGAGGAATGGCAGAGGATCCCCAAATCCAGGTGTGAAAAACTTGTTGCATCTTTCCAAAAAAGACTTATGGCTGTATTAGATCAAAAGGGTGCTTCTACTAAATACTGAGCAAAGGGTCTGAATACTTAGGACCATGTGATATTTCAGTTTTTCTTTTTTAATAAATCTGCAAAAATGTCAACAATTCTGTGTTTTTCTGTCAACATGGGGTGCTGTGTGTACATTAATGAGGAAATAAATTAACTTAAATGATTTTAGCAAATGGCTGCAATATAACAAAGAGTGAAAAATTTAAGGGGATCTGAATACTTTCCGTCCACACTGTACTTTTACTCAGTAAAATGAGTGCAACTGCACTTGCAAAGTTTATAGTCTATTTGCCTTTAGCAAATCCATTTCACTGATTTTACTCTTGTTAAAAACGTACTGCTGTTACCTCCTACATTCTAGTTAAGTGTGTGTGTGTGTGTGTGGGGGGGATCTTTCTCATATAGTCACAAAGTCAGCCCCAGTATGGAAATAAATTAAAATGTCATGGTCAGACATCTAGACTAGCAGTAAATAACATTTCTGGAGGAGTTCTGTACACTAATGCCTCGTACACACGATCGGACATTCTGACAACAAAATCCATGTTTTTTTTACTGACGGATGTTGGCTCAAACTTGTCTTGCATACAAACGGTCGCACAAATATTGTTGGAAATTCTGAACGTCAAAAACGGCGGTGACGTACAACACGTACAGTGACACTAGAAAAGGGAAGTTCAATACCAAGTGCACCACCCTTTGGGCTCCTTCTGCTAATCTCGTGTTAGTAGAAGTTTGGTGAGAGACGATTTTCGCTTTTCAGACTCGTGCTTTTCAGTTCATTACTGCTCTTCAGTTTGTGGGTTCGTATCTGGTTTTCAGTGCTTGCCCACACCAAAGCGAACGTGAGGTCCGTATAAAATATATGAAGTGCTTTGTGGGTAGGGGGCCATTGATATGCCAGAAAATGTTTAATAAATATTTTAAAAATATTTTTTTAATTTAAACTGAAATAATATTTCCTTTCATTTACTGCTTGTGTTTCTTTTAGCTGTCTCCTAGGTTCTCCAATGTGCTTTTATTTTTTGACATTTTCTTCAATAGTGCAAATGTAGTTTATTTGATACATGAGGTGACAATCTCTTCTTCAGTGAACTATTATTATTTTGTGGGTCTGCTACACACATACCTTGTTTTTGTTGTTAATGTATGTAATGCATTACAGTTAAAAATATATATCATTGTCAGCACTATGAATGAATTTTGCAGAATCACAAAAATGGCCTGATTGTGGCAAATTATAAAACACTGTGGGAGTTATTTAATAAAGGAATATCCACTTTGCACTAAAAGTGCACTGCAAAAGTGCACTTGAAAGTGCACTTGTAGTGTAAAGTGAATTTGCCTTTAGGAAATAACCCCCATTGTCACTGTAAACAACAACTTACTCCAAAAACTGCTATTAAGCATTGAAAGAAGAAGCCACACATTGTTGAGTCTTAAAATATTTACTCTGTGCACATTCACATGTGCATTAGAAAAGGGTTTTTGAACAAATCAACATATTTTAGGAATAACATTTTTGTTATAGACAGTACAAATAGCCTTTTTTGTGTTAAATAGGCATTTGTAAAATCATAAAACAATACCCAACTCAGGAACTTACAAAGTTGAACTTAGAAAAAATGAAGGCAAGATGGAATATTAGTATGTCCAAAACTGTGTTGATCGTGCCTTCATCAGATGGGGTGATGTCACCCCTGTGAAAGCCAAATTTTGAAGATGCACACAAATTGAGAGTTAAAATGGGGATTTCCCTCCTGATCCCATGCCTAATGTCAACATGTGCTAGCTCCCATCATGGGGGATCAATGGCCTTTTTTCGGGGGTACAACAGCTTCCTCTCAGCTACTTCAGTTGCGAGGAAGGGGTTGCACCCACTAAACGTGTACATTGATATCCTGTAAGGGCAGATAGCACATGTTGACACACTGTGTGCATCTTCAAAATTTTTTCAAGATACTTAAAAAATTGGTGAAAAATAGCAAAAAAATGAAGACGTTAGGTGTTTTTTAGATTCGGCCTAAAACATCAATGATGTCTTCCTTGATCTTTTGTAAATCACGATTGATCACCATGATCTCCCCGATGAGGATGTGTGCACTTGCACTTGTGAAATTTGAATCTTCTTCCACAACATCCACATCACCTAAAATTAAAAAACACACCATGTCTTATAAATGTGCAGGCATACATCTATTACCTAAAGCTGTGATCTCAGACACTTACCTGTTGTGGTCACTATTTCGCCCACTTCATAAACCTCTCCTTCCCCCACATCTTCTGGTTGTGGTGTGGGGATTTGCTTTTCTTTCAGAGGTGGGAGGTCCCTGGTGTCCTCAGATGTCCTGAGTCTTTTCTCCCCTATGTGAATAAAAAAAGTATACTTTGAAATATTTGAGATATTTGAGGCCAGAAATAGTAATATGAAACATTGCTTGGAAGTGTCATACAATTGTCTTTTTTGGCAGAGTTCCAAGCTGAAGACATTTTTTTCCCTTTCTAAAGCTGGAATACTTACCTTTTTTGTACTATTTTCACACATGGAGACACCCCTAGTATCCACTGTAGCACCTGTGTGGGACACCCTAAAGTTTGTTCTGGTGTCCCACACTAGTGCTCCTGCGTCCAGATGTGTAAACAGCTGCTGAGTGTCCTCTCCTTACACTGAATCAAGTTTGCATTTCATTCTAGTACAAACCCATCAAGAAAACTATGTACTAAACTTCTTTTAATACAAATAGGCCTGAACAAATGTAGTTAACCTGTATCTGCTGAAAACATTGTATTAGTGGGCAAACGAATGATGTTTACTACGAACGATTGCTGTGCCCACGAACCGGAAAGTTGCCATTTTAAACTGTACAACAGTAAAGAAAAGCACATGGAGCAGCATGCAACTAATAATAATAATAGGAACACACGACAACTACTTACTTTTTTGAAGACCTCTCGTGATCTTTTTGTACTGATCGTGCTCCCTCAATTTCAGGTCTGACCAGCGTTTCCTCAATTGATCCTTGGATCATCGTACCTCAAAATACCTGTGCAGACTTTTCATAACTTTAGCCATGATCTTGGCCTTTCTGACATTTGGGTTTGGGTAAGGTCCATGCTTCCCATCATAGTCGGCCCTCTTCAAGATGTCCACCATCTCCACCATCTCTATAAAGGACATATTTGAGGCCTTAAATCTCCTCCAGGATCAGGACGTTCATGGCTCTGGGCTTTCGTCGTTCCAGCTCTCCTCTGAATGCACTTGCTCTTTCTCTGCCATGTGCTCTCCCACTGCACCTAAAGAGAAAGGGTGGGGAATAGACTAGAAAGAATGTCAGGGGCGGGCGGAGTTTCACGCATGCACAGTGTATATAAATTATAACACAAGTGCGTTGTACGTACGATCTGTGAGTGGAGGAAGGTGTATCGGAAGCGCCGATCGTTTGAACGAAGGTACAATTTTAACTTGGTGCATCAGTGGCCTATGCTGCTTGATTGGAGATTGAAGCCTATATTGGGACATGATTAGGAGAGTTTAGCCTGACATTAGGGTTTGTCTTGTGTTGTGTCTTGCAGAGAAAATGGATCGATTCAAGGATTATAATTTCCTCCCCCAATTCATTGATTTGTACAGAGAGCTGCCCTGTCTGTGGCAGGTAAATCACCCCTTTTATAACAATTAAACAAAGAGGAAGGCAGCGCTGGATCAATTGCTGGAATTTGTGAAGCCGGTGATCCCCACGGCAGACATCCCCTATTCGAAGGCCCTAATTGGTGGCATGAGGAGCATAAAGGTCCAGTATTCCCAGAGATCAGGAGCTGAAGCAGATGACATTTATGTACCCAGGCTGTGGTACTATGACAGACTGCATTTTCTGGTAAGTCAGACTGAACCCAAGCCAGCAATCTCTAGTCTTTCTTCAAGGCTTCCTTCCACCTCAGCTGAGGCTTCTGATGTCCAACCTGGGCCTTCCAACCAGGAAGATGTGGAGGAGCCCAGCTTGAGCCAGGTATAGCATTGTTCAACATATTTCTTGTCAAATAATTAATGATGTTAACTAGATGTTATTATTGAGCAGTAATTTCTGATTTTACAAAGTGTTTTACATATCAATAAACAGAAGTGGCCACAAATGATCGTGACAAGAATGAAAAATGCTGGGGTCAGAATGATACTCTTTTCTATTTATTAACATTCAATTTTCAACAGTCTTGAGCTGAAAATTGTGTGTGATTGATGAACCAAAAACTAAAACTATGTCCCTTTTTCATACACAGGAAAGGGTGGAAAGTGGCAGCCAGGAGGTGGCGGGGGTAAGTGGCAGCCTGGAGGTGGCAGGGGTTAGTGGCAGCCAGAAGGTGGTCGGGCTCAGTAGCCTGCCCGAATCCCAGGTCCCTCCCCTCCTCCTTCCAAAAAAAAGGCCCAGGAAGAGAACCCCCCAATATTCAAGAGGACTATGCCTACGTGGCAGCCTGCAAAATGCAGGAAATGGTGGAGGGCCAATGCCTCTTGTGTGAGGAAGTTAGCTTACAAGCCCTAAATAATGGGTTGAGGGGTGAACTCACAAGCCAAATCCACGCTTGTGAGTTCAACCATGGTCCTCCTCCTCCTGCCACAACTACAGTACAACACCAGAGCCACAGCCTGGAAGCACGCGTGGAAGGAAGTGTGGAAGGAAGACAAGAAAGTGATGGCCTGGGTTCAGTCTGGTCTGACAAAAGATGCAGGGTGTTATAAGACCACAGCCTGGGACAGATATGTCATCTGCTGCTGTTCCTGATCTCTTGTAGTCCTGGACCGGATTGTGCTCACTATTATAAGGACTCCTCAGGCCACCAATTTTGACTGTAAAATAATTGATGTCTGCCCTGGGGTACAAAGGTTTGCAAATTTCACCAGTTTCTCCAGCGTTGCCTTCGTCTTTATTTTGTTATGACCCAGAATAAATGGCTATTTATTTTTCACAAATACTTGCCTATGTGTTTTACTTCAAAAAGGACAGTTTGTGAGTAGGAAGGTACATTTCAAAAATACAATGTCAGATTAACAAGGGACACCAACACCAGCCATGTGTTATCTTCATTACAAGCGCTAGTTTTACCAGAACGAGTGCTTCCTTCTCGTACTTGATTGAGAGCATGCGTGGAACTTTGTGCGTCGGAATTGTGTACACACGATCAGAATTTATGAGAACGGATTTTGTTGTCGGAAAATTTGAGATGCACATCTTAAATTTTGTGTGATGGAAATTCTGATGGAAAATGTCCGATGGAGCCTACACATGGTCAGAATTTCCAACAGAAAGCTCCCATCGAACATTTTCCGTTGGAAAATCCAACTGTGTGTACAGAGCATGACATTGTAAAGAATGCTCCAATTTTTTAATTTCCATTTTCATTACTGATGGGTGCATCTCACATAAATGGTTTCTTCCTAACTAACAAGTGTTGTCATACATCACCCAACAGCTGCAAATGATGGAACACCTGGAACACATGTGCACAGAGCATTAGGCCTTGTAGGAGCTATCTATTAGGTCACAATAAGAACTTGAGAAATTCAACTTTGCGTGTTGGCACATACAAAGTAGCGATGAGGTTTGAATTCAGCGCAATACAGGGTTTGCCAGGAACTCTAGTTGTTCGCGCTTTGGTGAATGGGTGAACTAGATTATCTGTTTGCCCATACACTGTAGCAAATTTCCAGCTGTGCCTGAAGTCATAATTAGTGGTGGTATTGCTACCACCGACAATGAATAACAGCTTTCCACTCAGGGCTGTGGTTGCTAATGGTCTAATATAAATGTATTGGGTGGAACCCATGCTGTTTTTGTTTTTTTTTGCATGGGGCATCTTATTAAAAATCCATTTATTTTTGCATTGGTGCATGTTTCCCTGCCAGTACCCAGCTCCGCATAGCCTTTTTTGAAACCCCATTCCTATTAGTCTTAAAAATGGGCAACATTCATTGTCAGGATTTGTGAGCAATAGACTTCAATAGGGTTTAGTGAACGTTTGCAATTTATGAACTTATTTTTAACAGTTTGAGTAAAAATCCTTTGAACAAGGAATATCTGGGTCATTGATAGTACAGAAATTTCCATATGAACAATGATTATTTCATTTTCTAAAGAAGCCAAACCTTTCAATATACAGTATATGTTTTACCTTAAAAATTTGACAGAGACAAGGACAAGACTGTGACAGTTCCAGGCAGAAACAAAGATAGGTAAGTATGTACCCATTTGTCTTTTTCACAAGGATATTTGTCTGAAGAAGCATTTACTGGCAGTGGTTAAAAGGTTACACACTTAAAGGCGTATTTATAAATAATTAACAAATTAAGAACTGCATGTAAATTTGTTTGTGGTAGTGGGGCAAAATCAAATGTTCTCTGGCTATATTCTCTGCAGATTGAGAATATGTGAATGGGGGAAATACTGCCACTAAATAACACTGATTATCATAGGAATAATGTATGCTCATCAGCTCCATCTAGTGGCCATAATATTGTACTTTCTCTATTTCACATTTGATTGGCAGAGAATATAGCCCGAGAATATTTGATTTTGCCTCATTCACACAATGACATATCCAAAAACAGATGGACTTTCTTGGTACCCCATAATCAAGACTATACACATACAGTATAAAACGATAATTTTATTATAACATTAAAAACATGTTCAAGTGGACTAAAACATACACCATAACCCCTCAAAACAGACTGAAGATTGTTGTTCTATAATTCAAACACTAGCTCAAAAGTAGAACAGGAACAACAGGCTCCAGATATGGTGTTTTCCTCTACATGTTTTGTGGTGCAAATCGCTTCTTCAGGAGACAGAGGGGATACAATTCAAATTCTAAGCAAAAGAAGACAAAACATTATAATCATTGTGCATTATACATAATATGAACAGGTATAGTAATTACCAGGCAGAGCACCCATACTCAGCCACTGTATACAGCAGAAGGGGTTATATATGAAGCACACTTAGCGCCCATGCGCTAGCTCCTCCCAGGGGGGCGGGTGTGGAAGCAGACCAGGAATGTTTACTTTATCTACAAAGCATATAAAGACACTACACCAAAACCCACTAAATTAAGACCACACCTGTCAGGAAAGAAGCAAGTACCAGCCTCGCCAATATCGCTGCTTTCCTACTTACATGTGTGGTTGAGCGGCACCCCGGCGCATCCCTGGGCACGATACAGCGGAAGTGCTAATTCGCAGTTTAGCTAAACTGCTAATGCGCATTCACAATTCAGCGAAGCGACAAATTCGCATGCGCAATTTAGAGGAACGGCGAACATGCGTATGCAATATCGCACGCACAACCTAAGCCTCCCACTGCCTATAAAAGCCACTCTGTGCCATGGCCAAGTTGCTGGTTTGTCTTTCAGCTTCCTGTGTGTTTCCTGCTTGTATCCTGATTCTTGATTACCCGTTGTGACCCGGATTGACCTTAACTTACGCTGATCTCTTCCTGCATCTGACCTTCAGCTTGCCTCTCGGACCTCGCTACTTGCCTCCTGTGTTTGACCCTCGGCCTGTCTACGGATATCGCTTCCTGTCTCCAGTGATTGACCCTCGGCCTGCTCTCAGACTCTGCTATTTGTCTCCAGTGCTTGACCCCTGGCTTGCTCTCAGACTTTGCCTCCAGTTACCTGTCTTTGACCCTCGGCCTGTTTTACGGACTTCCTATCAGTCTTCAGCATTTAATCATCAGCCTGTTTGCAGACCTGCTATCAGTCTCCAGCACAAGACTGTTCTGCCTCTCTAAGAGACTCTTGCCAGTCATCGGTGTTTGACCCCCGGCCTGTTGTTGGACTAGCTGCTCATCTACCTCCCTGAGCTTCAGCATCTCTCAGTCCTTCCTGGTGACCTTCATGCAAGACCTGCCCTGCCTGCTGGTGACTTGTGCCTCTTTGTGCCCTTCACCCCCTGTACCATCTCCAGGAGTGCGCTTAGTCGCAAGAGGTTACCGCTCTCAGGATCTCGGCCTCGGTGAGTACCCATATCTGACAACACTCTTGTCAACTGTGGATACTGACCATATAAAGACAGTGGTGGTGCTGGAACAGAAGTTTTTCAAAAAACGTGATTTAGCATGCCCACACAAAGGTGTGGTCCTAATTTAGTGGGTTTTGGTGTAGTGTTATAAAAGTGTAGTCTACTTAATGCAGTGCTATAAAAAGCATTTGTATGCTTTGTAGATAAAGGGGTTGATTTACTACAACTGGAAAGTACAAAATCAGGTGCAGCTCTGCATAGAAACCAATCAGCCCTATTGAGTCTATTCTTGGTCTGCTCTCAACACCCCCCCCCCCCTACCCGGGAGGTGCTGGCGCCTGGGCTGTGGATTTGCTTCATGTGTAACCCTTTCTGCGTTTTATAGTGTGTGAGTAGTAGTTGCTCTGCCAGGTTTGTATACCTGTTCATAGAAGGGGTTTGGAGGTGTTTGAATATGAAGAGTGATACATCCAGAAATGAGACAAAAATTATATAAGAACTGGGAACCCTTAGGCCTCCTTAACACCATGGTGCATAGACGTCAGTTTTTCTGAACACGTTCTGCAAGGGCACAACAAAAACAATGGTTCTCTATGTGCTCTGTTCACATCACAATGTTCAGATTTTTTCTGTGCAGGAATCTGCAACATGTATGCAGTTTTCTGCACGGGGAAAAAAAACTAAGTTGACAACATTGGTGTAAATAGGGCACATAACTGACGCACATAAAAACTGATGTCGACTCACATGAAAACTGTTGGAAAACTGATGTCTCTCCAAGTGAAATCTGCACGTATGGTGTGAACGAGCCCTAAAACACTGTATTTTGTAAGTGGATTGATTGCTTTTAATAATACATTTTAAATAAAAGGTGTTATTCAATGGGGATTTATCTTGTCTCTCTGCCTTTCATTTAAGATGATGGATAACCTTTGATCATAGTGCTGTTTTTGGATGGTAGTTGTATGGAAGAGGTTTATGCACTCTACATGGTGTATCTATTTATTTTACAACTACAGACTTAGCCCTGTATAAAAGTAAAACATATTTGTATCTATCAAGTGATATAGGTATGATGTAGATACAACATCAGGGGATTATATTAGGGGTGAGATAGAGAGTGCAGATTTATTGTATATACTTGAGACTACATGTTCCAGGAACCTTTCCGCATGTGTATTGTAATGTGCAGATGTGCTACTGTTTCAGAGACTTTTTGCTGGTCTTACTGTTCATCTGTAGTTCCAGATGGTAGTGCACATGTCACATGTCATGGCTATGATGGCCCTCTGAAATAGACTCTGTAAATTAGCATAGTCACCCAAAAATCAGAAGCTTGTTTCAGCAATTTTTTTAACTTGTTCTTCAGTTACATAAATGGGACTGTGAAAAAAAGCCCATAAGAAAAGAGGTAATTGTGGCTACAAGTTTTTACATTTAGTCTCTAGAACCTACATAAGTGTGCACAGCTTATTGCATTAGGGTGTGCACCTGAAAGCTCAAACATATGTCAGTAGAGCAGTGGACGGTGTCAGTAGGGCAGAGATTGGTGTCAGTAAGGCAATGGACGCTGTGAGTATTTTTAATTTTTATCATTTATTTTTTTTATTATTTTTTATTATTCTTTTAACAATTCTTTTTAGGAGCCCTGTTAGGGGACTTTAAAGAAATAGCAGGGGTCTAAACAGAGTGAATCTATGCCACATAGGCACAACTGGCACACCCTGCGCGCATGCCTATGAAAGTCTAAGACTTCATGCACAAGGGTGCAATTGCCCATGCAGTGTAAATACACTGCACATTTCTGATGCCCAAGACGTCCTGGAGCTGACATGGATATCTGAAGGCAAATGCATACAACTATGTGCCATTATTTGTAGTAGCTCATGTGCACAGCAGTAATAGCCTTGTCCTGCGTTTAGGACACTACGTCTATCCACAAGCGATAATTTAAGTTTTTTGTAGAGCATTTATGTCTACAGGTGGTTGTAAACAGCACCAGGATATCCCAGGAACCAAAAATAAGAAGTGGTGATTAAATGATGGTGATGGACTTCCTGATGACTCCAGTATGGTGAAACGTACATCGGAGCAGGGATTTGTCATTTCCGGTGATATGCAATATAATTGTATATGCAGAATGAGGTGTGGATCGCATTCCGCAGTGAGTCTGATATATCCTTTTGCATATGCTGTAGACACCTTGGTGCCGGGATTGGCACAGTCACATGTGAGCGCAAAAATGTGTCTTTTTTTAAATAATTTTTTAATAAAACGTGCTACTCCATAAGAGCTCTCTTTTGTGTCCCTGGTGGAGTCTGTTCCCAATCCTCGGCTTTAGACGGAGGGGGTCCCACAGTGGAGAGATATTCTATCCAGGATCATAATGGCTTATTCAATAAAGCACATTTTGACCTACCCTAAAAAGTTTTCAAACACCTTTGGTGAGTTGGCATCTACCTCATGAACACTCGTGGTGAAGCATTTATTTGAAGACATATCAAACCAGAAGAATCTATACATTTATCTACAGTGTTGGGATTGTCACTTTTGGACTTCATTAAGTTTGGGATTCACACATGTTTTACTTGCATTGCTATGTATGTTGAACACTTTAGCCCGGGTTCACACTATAATGCGCTGCGGACCGCACAGGAGCGCTGTGCGTCCCTGTTCACCGTTTCGGGGACGAATCAGGGCCGATTCTATGCATGAATTCGGTCCTGAAACGCAGCCAAAGACGCACAGCGTTTTTGTGCAGTGCGCACCGCAGCCGCCCCGGAGATATGTGAACCGGCTCCATAGGGAGCCAGTCACATTCTCCTGCTATGCGAATTAGATGTGCGGAAACGCACATCTAATTCGCATAGGTGTGAACCCGGGCTTACATATGATGATTTATAGCACCAACACCTTTACCCTTGTTTAATCACCAATTCAGTCTACCTTAAAGGGGCAGCTACCTCAACAAATTATCACCTCAGGCGCCAGTATAAACAACAAATCTTTATTTATGTCAAAAATAAGAAGTGCTTATGCTGCATGGGCAAATGTGCTCATGTGCATATAGCCCAATAACGCTTTAACAGATTTTTTTTTAATTATCATTCACAAACAGATGACAAGCCCAAAGACAACTTTCAAAATAAAGGAACTGAACTAACAAGATGCCCAAACATAAGTGAAATACAATGACCTACTAGCATTCTGGCACAGTGCACACAATATAAAAGACAGTTCTGAGTAATATTAATTGTATCTTCCACATTATTTAAAGGTGTTTAGTGAAATAAAATGTAACTGCTTGAAGCAAGGCATAGGTATAACTATCAGGATGTTTGCTCTGGTTTTTCTCATTTGGTTTAATAAAAGCCAAGGCAGACCATCTGGCTTATTTCAGACTTGGCTCTGTGTTTAGATTTGCTGGCTTAGCTGCATAAGTCAATGGTTGCTAGGCACACAATTCCAGAAATTATTCTCTGTGACAAACCAGCCTCAAAATGTCATATATAAAGTGATTCAAAGAAATAGCATTAGTTGCCTAAAGAACGAAGGCATATGAATCGGAACAAAATGTTCATACCATCAATATCTCCTAGTTAAATTAAAACAAATATTGTTAACCTCCACTCTGAGGAAATCATTGCCATGTTGAACAAAACGAATATAACCAGACACTTCTCCTTTTATAGTATCACAAGAGGGAAAGGAACACAGGAGATACATGCAGCTCATCTACTGTGTACTTTATACCTGCTTCCATCACCTGCAAAGAGCCCCTAGGCTCCAGATGCTCATTAAAAACTTACACACTAGCCCTAACTAAAAACATTACATCCACGTCCAAGACACTTAGGTTATTTCATGTTTCGTCAACTACTATGAGCAGACTTTTTTGTTTAGCCAAAACAGCAATTGTATGGCCAGCACATAAACAACCCAAGATGTTTGGAGCAGTGTAACAAACTATGTTTTTCCTATTTACAAAGGAACTCTGGGAAGCAAATAAAACCAGATAGTTATGTACTAATATCAACCAGGACACACATCAGATTTAAAAGCCCACTCAGAAAAAATTAAGGGAGTGAGATCACAAGATGGCTAAGCTGTGAGAAGAGAATGTATGCAGTCATCATAAGGCAATGCAAAGGAAGGTGCCTCAAAATGCCATGTTGCTGGCTAGGCATGAGGTTTGGGTTCCCTGCCACTATGGGTTTGAGGGAAATCTGTGTGTTTGAGATTTATGGTCCTGCAGAATTAATGTCATTTTTCAGACTGAATTATTTGTAACCACAATGCACTGCTTGAACTTAATCTAGCCTGCCGCCTGACAGTTGCAACACAATGTTTTCACAGCAGGACCCCATCTGCAAATTTATAATGTTTACTGTTGTGTAAATCCTGCATTGCACCTTGAAGTACTGTAAAGGTGCCACATAATGTTTCATCAGCTGGACTTCAGCTGACAAATTTCTAATGTTTGCTGCTGGGCAAATCCTGCTTTGTGTTTAAAAATTTGCAGCCTTTTATATTGCTTAGCACTGTGTAGGTCCCACACAAGGTTTCCACAGTTGGACCTTAGCTACCAAATTTCTAAAGTTTGCTTCAGGATAAATCCTGTCTCAAAGCTTGGAGCTTATACCAGTGCCCAGGCACAATAAACGTGCCACACAATGTCAATTTTCTGATGTTAGCTACAGGGTAAATTCTGCTTTCTGTCTCAAAATTTACAGCCTACTCCATTGCCCAAGCACTGTAAAGATGCCATACAATGTTTCCGCAGCTGGATTTCAGCTGTCATATTTCTAATGTTAAAAGGAAAAAACTGCCCTAATCCAATAAACCAGGGCCGGATTAACATAGGGGCTGGTGGAGCTGCAGCTCCAGGCCCCTCCCTCAATATAGGCCCATGGCAGTGGCTTATGAATACCTGTGTGCCTTCCTGAAGGAAGAGGAGCCCTCCGTGCACACATGGAGGAGACAAGTGTTAGTCAGTGCAGCTGAGTCCTGTCTCTGTCGATGCCTGACTCCTATCACAGGATCTGTTCACTCACACAGATCCTCAGTGTCTGGGAGCTGTCTGGGGGAGGGGCGCTGATGTTCTAACCAGCAGGAGCCCGGGAGGAAGGACATCTCCCATGCTGTTGTTGAATAAGGTTAGTACATTTGTTAGGAAGGTGTTTTATTGTGCTAGGGGAAAGACTGCTGCTTCCCCTCATGTAATGTGCTCTCTTGTGCCCAGTGCCCACCATGTCATGTGCATTGCAGTGCCCCCATGTAATGTGCTGTGCCCACTATGTCATGTGCTGTGCATTGTAGTGCCCCCATGCAATGTGCTGTGCCCACCATGTCATGTGCTGTGCATTGCAGTGCCCCCATGCAATGTGCTGTGCCCACCATGTCATGTCATGTGCATTGCAGTGCCCCCATGTAATGTGCTGTGCCCACCATGTCATGTCATGTGCATTGCAGTGCCCCCATGTAATGTGCTGTGCCCACCATGTCATGTCATGTGCATTGCAGTGCCCCCATGTAATGTGCTGTGCCCACTATGTCATGTGCTGTGCATTACAGTGCCCCCCATGTAATGTGCCCACTATGTCATGTGCTGTGCATTGCAGTGCCCTCCATGTCATGTGCTGTGCATTGCAGTGCCCCCCATGTAATGTGCTGTGCCAACTATGTCATGTGCTGGGCATTGCAGTGCCCCCCATGTAATGTGCTGTGCCCAGTATGTAATTTGCTGTGCATTGCAGTGCTCACTATGTAATGTGCAGTGCCCACCATGTAATGTGCTGTACATTGCAGTGCCCACCATGTCATGTGTACATTGCAGTGCCCACCATGTAATGTGCTATGCCCACTATGTCATGTGCTGTGCATTGCTGTGCCCACTATGTCATGTGCTGTGCATTACAGTGCCCCCATGTAATGTGCTGTGCCCACTATGTCATGTGCTGTGCATTGCAGTGCCCTCCATGTCATGTGCTGTGCATTGCAGTGCCCACCATGTAATGTGCAGTGCCCACCATGTAATGTGCTGTGCCATGCAGTGATCCCACTAAGTAATGTACAGTGCCCACCATGTAATGTGATGTGCCATGTAGTGCCCAGCATGTCATGTGCAGTTCCCAACATGTCATGTGCTGTGCCCACCCTGCCATGTGTTGTGCCCAGCATGTAGTGTGTTGTGCCCACTGTGCAATGTGCTGGGCTGTTCAGCAGTGCCCACCATGTCATGTGCAGTTCCTAACATGTAATGTGCAGTTGCATTGCTCACCATGAAATGTGCTATGCCATGCAGTGCCCACCATGTAATGTGTTGTGCCATGCAGTGCCCACCATGTAATGCGCTGTGCCCACCACGTCATGTGCTGTGCCATGCAGTGCCCACCATGTAATGCGCTGTACCCACCATGTAATGTGCTGTGCCATGCAGTGCCAACCGTGTCATGTGCAGTGCCCACCATGTAAATTACTGTGCAGTGCCCTCCCTGTCGTGCCCACCATGTCATGTGCTGCGCCATGCAGTGCTTACCATGTAATGTGCTGTACCCAGCATGTAATGTGCTGTACATTGTCCACCATGGCATGTGCCGTGCAGTACCCACAATGGAATGCGCTATGCAGGGCTCACCATGTCATGTGCAGTGTCCACCAATGTAATGTGCTGTGCTGTGTCATGCAGTGCCCACCATATCATGTGGTGTCATGCAGTGCCCACCTTGTCATGTGCTGTGCAGTACCCACCATATAATATGCTGTGCCCACCATATAATGTGCTGTGCAGTGCCCACCATATAATGTGCTGTGCCCACCATGTAATGTGCTCAGCTGTGCCTGCCATGTCATGTGCTGTGCCCACCTTATAAGGTCCTGTGCCCGCCGTGTGCATGTGCTGTGTTGTGCCCACCATGCAATGTGCTGTGTTGTGCAGTACTAACCATGCAATGTGCTGTGCCCACCATATAATGTACTGTGCCTACCTTGTAATGTGCTGTGTTGGGCAGTGCCAACAGTGTAATGTGCTGTGCCCGCCATGTAATGTGCTGTGCTTCGCCCACCATTAAATGTGCTGTATCCATGTATCCACCATATAATGTGTAGTGCCAACTATGTAATGTACTGTGCTATTCCCCCCCGGTGTAATATACTATGCCGTGCCCCCCACAGACTCACCCCCTCACTCTCACCCCCCCTCTCTCTCTCTCTTTCACCCCCTCTCTCTCTCACCCCCTTCATCCCCCATTCTCTCTCTCTCTCTCTCTCTCTCTCTCTCTCTCTCGCCCCCTTCAACCCCCTCTTTCCTACCACCCTCTCTCTCTTTCACCCTCTCTCTATTCCCCTTTTTCTCACCTCCTCTCTCTCGTCCCCATCTCTCTCATTCAACACCTTTCTCTCTCTTTTCCCCTCCCTCTCATCCCCTCTCTTTCAGCCCCCTATCTCGCTATCACCCCCCCCCCCTCTCTCTCTCAACCACTCTCTCACACCCCTCGCTCTCTTTAATTTAATTAAACAAAAAATTGTTTGCGTTTTCATAAAAAGGCCCACCAAAATCCTTAGCACCAGGCCCATGTTGCTCTTAATCTGGCCCTGCAATAAACCAATAGGGTGGACAAATCCCTGAGCTGCAATAAATGTGGAATAAACACAAATCAAATAAACAAGAAAACAAATCGCGCTATTAAAGTCCACATTGATAAAAACATATGTGAAAAATTCCAAATGCTTGACCAGTCGAGAAGAGCTGAGTATTCATCACATGAAGATCATAAGAAATGCATGCTTACCAGAATGTAAGCCAAGTAAACGGGTGGCTAATACCCCAGCCTGGGCTAGTAGTTATACAGCATGAAGTGTAGACCTCGCAAACTCCTCAGCATGGGTTAGCATTAATTCCAGAGGTGTTAATTGTGTGTAAGACAATAAAAAATGTACATAGCGTGATACCATCAAAATAATAAATTATATGTGTACAAAAGATCTAGTAACACTCACAGTATGAGCAACCAGATGTGTGCAAAAAATATTATTAATAACCACCCAGTAAGTGAAATGACATTAGGTGTGCCGTCACCAGACAGAGGGTCTTCTTACCAGATGTAAGTACCAAAAAGGCACGAAGGGTATAACCTATAGAAAAGCAAACGTCCACCCAGTGGATAAATCAAATGAATTGGAGCCGTCACCACACAGAGGGTATCCTTACCAGACATCAGATCAAACTGAGCAAATATCTCTATGGGAAAAGCAGAACCTCAGCTTGATCCAGGGAACGGCTTGTATAGTAGATGGATCAGTAGTTCAGCAAGTAAGAGAATGGTTCATGGAGTCATGGTTGACAGCAGATGATAACCCAAAAAATATATAATATAGACCAATGGCGTGATATCATCAACACTAATTTATTAAAAATAAGAGAAATGCACTTACAAACGAACGATAAAAAACTTGCATAGAAATGTGAAGCCGACCGGCATAAGCAAACAAGTCCTGTCCTCCTCAACGAGATAGCGTGGTGACGTCAGCACGTATCTCCTCAAACGCGTTTCGTCATAGCTAACATTATCAATGGGAAACTGGCAGCGTGCTGAGTCACCACCTCTTATAGTACCACACCTCGGTCTGAGTCCCAGATGTGAGTGTGTAGTCGCCATCTTACTCATGGGCAACTGATACCATAATACAATATTTAAAAATGTACCTAAAAACCAAAAAATATATATTAAATGTTAAATAAAGCCCCATATAGATATTGATCACACATGGAGATAGACTAATACAAAAGAAAAAGAAAAAGGAGAAAAAACTTTTTAACCGCTTGCCGACCGCCTCACGCAGATATACTGCGGCAGAAGGGCTCGTACAAAATCATGTACCTGTACGTTGCCCTTTAAGAGGCGGCCAGCGCGTGCACGCCCGCGGGGATACCCACGATCGCCTCACGGGGAGGAAGAATGGGGAGATACTGATGTAAACAGCATCTCCCCGTTCTGCCTAGTGACAGTGTCACTCGATCTCTGCTCCCTGTCATCGGAGCAGAGATCAGTGATGTTACATGCACAGCCCATCCCCCTGACAGTTAGTAATCACTCCCTAGTACTGATATAACCCCTCCCCACCCCCTAGTGGTTAACCCCCTTCACTGCCAGTGTCATTTACACAGGAATCAGTGCATTTTTAACGCACGGATTGCTGTATAAATGACAATGGTCCCAAAAACGTGTCAAAAATGTCCGATGTGTCCGCCATAATGTCGCAGTCATGATAAAAATCACTGATCGCCGCAAAAAAGAAATTAATAAAAATGCCATAAAACTATCCCCTATTTTGTAAACGCTATAACTTTTGCGCAAACCGATCAATAATCGATTATTGCGATTTTTTTTTTAACAAAAATATGTAGAATAATACGTATCGGCCTAAACTGAGGAAAAAAAATGTTTTTTTATATATTTTTGGGGGTTATTTATTATACCAAAAAGTAAAAAATAATGTTTTTTTTTCAAAATTGTCGCTCTTTTTGTTTATAGCACAAAAAATAAAAAACGCAGAGGCGATCAAATACCACCAAAAGAAAGCTCTATTTGTGGGAAAAAAAGACGTCAATTTTGTTTGGGAGCAACGTCGCATGACCGCGCAATTGTCAGTTAAAGCGACGCAGTGACGAATCGCAAAAAGTGCTCTGGTCAGGAAGTGGGTAAATTCTTCCGGGGCTGAAGTGGTTAAATGTGCTTCCCTCTCTTGTCAATAGACATACCAGGTTAAGTAGATATAGATAAAAAAATTGCCTAGTTAAAGTGAATCTCAATGAAAAACGTGAATCACCCTAATAAAAAGGTCTACATATGTGGCTGACATATATATAAAATATATATAAGAATAATATATTTTAATGATGGAGAAAAGTGTATGTTATTAAATGAAAAAATAAATTGTAAACATGAATTAATATAAATAAATAAATTAATAATAAATAGTGTATTAAATTTGTGTCAATATAAGTGACTCAAAAATATGGGGATTGGAGTTTATTGATCATTCTGGAGATATAATTCCAATTCCAGAGTATATGCATCAAAAATTAAGGAAATATATATATATATATATATATATATATATATATATATATATATATATATATATATTTATATATATTGTTAAATATGCTATGTATAAAAATATATATACTAGTGTTGGCAATCATAGAAATTTCCTATAATGATATAAAAAATGAAAATATATAAAAAAGAATAAATAATAAAATGAATTTGCATTTCTATTTTTGAGTGCTTTTGAATATTTTTGGGTAGACACCCAACAAATAAATAGACCCCAAACAAATAAATAAACAAATAGACCCCCGCATACGTGTCTCAGACGAAGTTTACAATAATTTAGACTTAAGAATTATCAATAAAGGAGTTCACATCAATATTGAGTCCATGGGGCACAAAAGTTCTAGCATTATATATCCATGACATTTCAAGTTTTGAGATCTCTCTCGCAAGGGAACTGCCTCGCCAATTGGGGCTAAACTTGTCAATCCCTAGAAAAAGGGTATTCCCAGGATTTTTCCCATGTTCCAGCAAATAGTGCTTAGATACTGAATGGTTTTTAAAACCTGATTTGATATTTGTGATGTGTTCATTTAACCTGACCTGTAGGTGGCGTTTAGTCCTCCCCATATACTGTAATCCACATGGACATTGGAGTAAATAAACCACGCCCACTGAAGAACAGGTCATAAAGGGTTTAATATTATGATGAATTTGAGTACTGGTGGACAGAAAATCGGTGGTTCTTCTACGGGTACAACTATTGAGTGAACATACCCTACACTTGCCACACTGGTAATAGCCCGTTAGTTGACTGAAAAAGCTAACACTCCTTATGGGTGGATCAAGAATGTTAGGAGACACTATTCCTCAATGAAGGTTCAGTCCTTTATGATGTTTCTCATTGACAATCAAAAAGGTATAGAATTAAAATATGAGATGAGCCAGACTGAAATTAATTTTTTAGACCTGAATATTAAGGTGGAGGATGGTAAAATTGCCACCTCCACTTATTTCAAGTCAACGGACAGGAACTGATTTATCCCCATGAATAGTTGTCATCATAGGCCCTGGCTTGGATCAGTCCCAAAGAGCCAATACATGAGGCTCAAGAGCAACTGCTCTAGGGAAGATGTCTTTTTGGAACAGGCCGAGACCCTTACCCAGAGATTTCTAGAGAAGGATAGTCTAAAGACTGCCTTGGATTCTGTTAAACTATTAAATAGAGCAAATCTTCTCTTAGAAAAGCTGTCTCAAAATTTAGATATGTTCTCCCAAGGAGTTCCATTCTTAACCTGCAGCAAGTCTATGTCCATTTGCACTGCGGATCTCCCCACTGGACACACTCCCATGTCACTAGGTTCAGTCCCACAAACTGAAACAGTCTTACCCTTTTCAGTGGCTGGCATCATACCCTTCACTTGAGTGCTCTGTCTCTCAACAGCATCCATACCAGCTACTTCCTCTGTGTGACCATAGGACGACACTGCAGCCTTTCCAGACTCTTCAGCGTTGTTCCAGAACCTTGGGCAAGTAAAAATTCCATGCCCCACTTGACCACATTCCAAGCATGGTACTGGAAGCTGAACTTTACTTTCTTGGAATCTCCTTGATGACTGGCTCTCTGTTGCCATGGGATACCATTGGTCATGACCATCAGCAGACAGACTCCTTGGATCCCCGACATCCCCATTGGCCTGGACGTTGCTTCCACAGATGACCATATTCCTCCTTTTCGCACGCTGTTGTCCATCTGGCTTCCTGTTGCTAGGGGCAACCTCTTTCACTTCCCTTTTTACTGGGGATGACATGATTAATTTACCCCAGGTCACAGAGATTTCACACTTGGACAAATTCTCTGGCTTGGCTGGGGCATGTGGTGAAATACCCTCTAGCCCTAGAACCCTTTCCCTTGCTTCAGCAAGGATTTCTTCCTTTTTCTGTTTTGACCGCCCCATCCTTGCCATCTTACACACAGCAGCTTGCAACACACTTCACAGTAGAGAGAAAAAAAAGTTATTCTCCTTTCACAGGTACACAACCTGCATGCAACACAGTCCATCAAACTTCTGTGCAATGCTGTTCACCTGGCTGCCACACACAGCTAGCAGTAGTTCCTATTGCGACTCACCATGGAGCAAGGACCCAGATTCCACCGTTTACGTGCCTGCATTCTCCACCACTTGTGACATTGGGGATTGTTCAGCTCAAGTGGGTAGATGCATTTTGGTGCAGTGAGTCCACATCAGAGAGGCATTTATAGTTAAGGGCCTGGTAGCCCACATTTATTAAAGGGAAAAACAAGACAAAAGTCCATCCAGGAATCCCACGCAGGGGTCCAAGCTTCAATTAAATACACAAAATCCAAATGAAAATGCTAGCCCACCTGGCTACTCTTCAGCAGTACTGCTGCTATAGGTACAGGTCCCTCAAGTGAGCTGCTTGAATGCACACAGTCTTAGGCTCCTTGGCTGCACACAGCTTCAAGCCCTTCAACGCACACAGCTTCTGGCTCCTTGGATACACACAGCTTTGAAGCCCTTCAACGCACACAGCTTCTGGCTCCCTGGACGCACACAGCTTCAATCCCTTCAATGCACACAGCATCTATTCTCACACAGAAACACTTACTAGGCAGCCACTGCTCCAACTCCACCTTCCTCCACTCCTTCTGCTCTTATAAGCCCTTTGTTATATGGGCTGTGTTCACCTGGGCACACACCCTGCTGGCTGTCCACAAGACTAGGACACAGGGTTGGAGATCCCATCCCACCCAAGACTCTGAAGGATCTCCAAACTACAGAGCCCCATAGGGAACTAGCAAAATCTTGAGAAAACTGCCAGAGCAGTTTTCTCCGTTTCAAATTTACGCTCTGTAGCTCTGCACTCAGCTGATATGCAGACTCGGTGTCCACTTTAACCCCATTTTCATAGGGACAGAGCCTTGCTCTGCCACACTAGGCAATTTTTTGATCTATATCTACTTACGCTGGTATGTCTATTGACAAGAGAGGGACGCACATTTAGAAAGTTTTTTCTGCTTTTTCTTTTGTATTAGTCTATCTCCATGTGTGATCAATATATGGGGCTTTATTTAATATTTATTTAATATTTTTTTTTTGGTTTTTAGGTACATTTTTAAATATTGTGTTATGGTATCAGTTGCCCATGAGTAAGATGGCGACTACACACTCACATCCGGGACTCAGACCGAGGTGTGGTACTATAAGAGGTGGTGACTTAGCACGCTGCCCATTCCCCATTGATGTTAGCTATGACGAAACGCGTCTGAGGAGGTACGTGCTGACGTCACCACGCAGTCTCGTTGAGGAGTACGGGACTTGTTTGCTTATGCCAGCTTCACATTTCGATGCAAGTTTTTTATTGTTCATTTGTAAGTGCATTTCTCTTATTTTTAATAAATTAGTGTTGATGATATCACGCCATTGGTCTATAGTATATATTTTTGGGGTTTTCATCTACTGTCAACCATGACTCCGTGAACCATTCTCTTACTTGCTGAGCTACTGATCCATATACTATACAAGCCGTTCCCTGGTTCGAGCCGAGGTTCTGCTTTTCCCACAGAGATATTTGCTCAGTTTGATCTGACATCTGGTAAGGATGCCCTCTGTGTGGTGATGGTTCCAATTCATTTGATTTATCCACTGGGTGGACGTTTGCTTTTCTATAGGTTATACCCTTTATGCCTTTTTGGTACTTACATCTGATAAGGAAACCCTCTGTCTGATGATGGCACACCTAATGTCATTTCACTCACTGGGTGGTTATTAATAATATTTTTTGCTCACGTCTGGTTGCTCATACTGTGAGTGTTACTAGATCTTTTGTACACATATAATTTATTATTTTGATGGTATCGCGCTATGTACATTTTTAATTGTCCTCTGGAATTGATGCTAACCCATGTTGAGGAGTTTGTGAGGTTTACACTTCATGCTGTATAACTACTAGCTCAGGCTGGGGTATTAGCCACCCGTTTACTTGGCTTACATTCTGGTAAGCATGCATTTCTTATGATCTTCATGTGATGAATGCCCAGCTCTTCTCGACTGGTCAAGCATTTGGAATTTTTCACATATGTTTTTATTAATTTGGACTTTAATAGCGCGATTTTTTCTTGTATATTTCTAATGTTTGCTGCAGGGGAAATCCTGTGCTGAACCTTGAATTTTGTGGCCTATTTAGGTGCTGTAGCATTTAAAATTATATGTCGGGGGATCTCATCCATCTACTTTGGAGATGTCCTAAGTTATTTCGATATTGGGAGGGAGTAATTAGTACTTTGGGGGATATCTATTGCACGTCAGTAAAAAGGGAAGCGGTGGAATGTATTTTGGGTTACAGAAGGGTAAGGGGAGAGAGGAGGTGTATTACTCAAGCAATCCTGAGAAGTTTATTTCAGGCTAGAAAAATGATAATGCTAAGGTGGCAATCAAAGGACCCCCCGACAATGTACGACTGGATAGATACATTGGACGCCTCTATCGGTAGGGAGAGACTGGAGTACATTAAAAGGGGGAACCTCCAGGAATTTGAAAAAATGTAGAAGCCATGGTTGGATAGGGAGGTCGGATTAAGGGGTAAACTTGGAGTGTAAGGGATTAGGTTGATAGCCCAGATATACACGCACTAGAGGAATATAGAACGGGTTGGATATACGAAGAAAATTAGGGTCATTAGTGGTTAGATGTAGCTAGGTATCAATAGAAAACACTAAACCTTGTAGATGGGTAGGATTTCACATGGGAAGGTCATGGGAATAGAGGGGGGGGGTGTAGGGGAAGGGGAAGGGGTAGGGGGTTATTATAAAATATTATAAAATATTTAATAGTCCACTATTAGCACTAACAAAGGGCTTTGGGGGTGGGGATCCCATAAGCCCAGCTTCTTATAAGCGGTCTTCTCCTAGCTCTCTTTTATTGTTTTTCTTGTTTTTCATTCTCCTCTTTACGCAGAGCTGCAGGTGTCAATGATACCTTAGGTATCCCAGAGTGGGAGAAACAGGATTTATACAACCTGTTTGGCTTAAGAGGGGCTTTTTAAGTAGCCGGAGGATAACTAGGTCAAGAATTAATTTGGGAGAGTACTCAATAAAGCTTTATATGTCTATTTGTGTTACAATTGATGAAAGTAATGGGAAAAAAAAAAAAGGGGAAGAAAACCACAATGATGTAAATCCAAGTCAGCGACAATAAATGATCACCACGCTGATTAAGCCAGGTGGCGGCGATTGCTGAAGTGGTAAAAAAAAAGAAAATAAATAAATAAATAAATAAAATTATATGTAGCTATTGACTCTCAGTTAATACACTGTCATTTCTATTTCTAAAACCTGCCTCCTCTTTCTGTCCAATTTTTCTGCCTAACCAAGTTGCTTATATACTGTCCGGTCACTGAACAATGTTTGTAGTTTTTGTCTCTCAGATAATACACTCCAATTTTTTAACAAGGTAAGCCCTACAACAGCTCTCCCACTTATATTGCTATGTGATACTGTATATGTGGCTATTGTCTGTAAAATAATATACTGCAAAGTTTATTTCAACATAAAACGTGCTTTGTCTCTCTCACTTATATATTGCGGTCTAACCAAGCTGCATATATACTGTCCAGCCACTGCACAAAACTTGTGGCTAATGTCTCTCAAATGATACACTCAAATTTATATTGTAAGATAAAACCTGCCTCATGTCTCCCTCTTATATTGCTACCTAATCATGCTGCTTACATACTCTCCAGCCACTGTACAACATTTGAGGCTAATGTCTCTCAAACAATACACTCTAATTTTAATTTTAAAATAAAACCTGCCTTGTCACTATCTCTTGTATTTCAGCCTAGCCAAGCTGCTTACATGCTATACAGCTACTGAATAATATTTGTGGCTATTGTCTCTCAGATTATACTACACTCTAATTTCTATTGCAAAATAAACCCTGCCTTGTCTGTTTCTATATTTTCCATTTAATGTCCTGAAGCTAGCCAATTTCTACCAAACACACCTGAAGTCTATATTTTAATATATTTTGGGAATAATTGGTGATAGGAGAGGGTTTAAGGAATGTGGAGTTCTTACTTGTTTTAGTGCTCTCTGTTTTGTCATGTTATTGCAGTATGGTACTAAAAAAAGAGGCACACATACTATACAATTAAACTGTTGTGCCACTGGGCAATTTGTACATAGTTGAGGGCCCTAGACATGCCCAGAGAAGGCAGATTTCTCTGTATCCTTCCCTCATCAGCTAAGAGAGGCCACACGTAGCTGGGCAGGTGGTTGGCAGTCAGGGAGTTTAATAGCACACAGCTTTTCCGGAAGACTCAGATACTGTCAGAAGCATTTCCCCAAATGCTACCACAGTGAGATCGTCTCTCTATGCCTTAATGCCCTGGATCTCTCCAGCTGTTTGCCTGTGTTATCAGAGCAGGCCTGGACTTCACTGAGAGGGACGTTGTTTATGAGGACAAGTGCATGTACCTGTTTGTGTTCTTAACTGTCTTACTGAACTACTAATTATCACCTAGACTCTCTGTTGCTATAGAGCAGGGCTCAAAATTTCAAGTCCTGATCTACTAGCCAGACCTTAAGGGTTACTTGCCACCAGTTGCCCCACCCAACCTCTACCCCACCCCTAATTCCACCCCTAAACACACCCTTATAAATGATCGCATTAAATGACATTGAAATGTTATATGCAGAATTAAGTTACAAAAATAAATATTAACAACAACTTTATCAGTGCCTATCAGTGCCCCGCAACGCAGCCTCACCTGTGCCCATCAGTGCAGCCTCACCTGTGCCCATCATTGCGACGTGACCAGTGCCCATCATTGCAGCCTCACCTGTGCCCATCATTGCAGCCTTACCTGTGCCCATCATTGCAGCAAGACCTATGCCCATCATTGCAGCCTCATCTGTGCCCATCATTGCAGTGTGACCAGTGCCCATCATTGCAGCATGACCAGTGCCCATCATTGCAACGTGACCTGTGCCCATCATTACAGCGTGACCAGTGCTCATCATTGGAGCATGACCAGTGCTTATAATTGCAGTGTGACCTGTGCCCATCAATACAGCCTGACCAGTGCCCATCATTGCAGCCTCATCTGTGTCCATGATTGCAGCGTGACCTGCACAGAGGAAGAGAGAGGACAGCCAGATCATTACAGGGGAAGAGAACATGGAGGAAGAGGAGAGCTGGCTGGATCACAGAGCAGATAGCCTGCTGTAACAGCTTAATTTGAATTGCCTCCGTTCGCAGTCAAACACAGTCCCACCTCCTCACCCAGTGCCTGTGACAGACTGAACACATCCACACCGGCATTGGACCTGGCATTCTCTCTGTCACAGGCACTGGGAAAACAAAAAGTGTAGCACTGTATATGTTGCAAAAATTTAAACAAATTCAAATCGGATCCAATATTAAGCAATAAACCCAAATGATTTAAATAATACAATATAAACATAAATAATGATCCATATGTGACTAAAAGTCCGTGAAGGTCAAAAAACAATATAACAGTGTTCAAAGAAAGTCCAAAACGGTGATCAAGGAAAGTTGAAAACTTCTTATTGGTATCCAAACAGTGGCAAAAACAAGTGGCTATAGTGAGGGGAACCAACACCGATAAACAGAAGGCTTACCAAAATGTTTGAACCCAAATGAACATATGTTCAATGAGTCAAACAAGCTGTGTTGTGCAAACAACAGATAGGGGTAGACACTTGGGCTCTCCAAATTGCTGGACTAGGGACACCCAACTATCCACCAGATAGAGGAAATCCTTGCAGGAAGGTTTCATGGGAGGCGATGGTCAAACTTCCATGGATGTGGTGAGGGCACATAGCATAATTCCGGGTCACATAGCATAATTCACATAGGGTCACATAGCATAATTCCGTTTAAAATTGCAAAAAAGTTTAATGAAGCTGGAACACTTACATTTAGTAGATAAATCAAGTGCTTTTAAAATCAAATGGAGGCAGTGGAGTCCTTCCCGATGCGTTTCATCTCCATAGACATTGTCTGGTGTGTCCCTCCACTGCAGCCCTCCAGAAATATATAAGTAATGTGACCCCAATCATGAGAATCAAACTCCCATTGTGTTTCCAAATGTTCGTAAAATCACTTGGTAAGCCTTCTGTTTATTGGTGTTGGTTCCCCTCACTATAGCCACTTGTTTTCGTCACTGTTTGAATACCAATAAGAAGTTTTCAACTTTCCTTGATCACCATTTTGGACTTTCTTTGAACACTGTTATATTGTTTTTGACCTTCACAGACTTTCAGTCACTCACCCATATGGATCATTATTTATGTTTATATTGTATTATTTAAATCATTTGGGTTTATTGCTTAATATTGGATCAGATTTGAATTTGTTTCAATTTTTGCATCAGATACAGTGCTACACTTTTTGTTTTCCCACTGTTTTGTTATATCATATTGTTGTGTTAGCTGCTAGCACTAAGGGCAGCGCAGAATTATTTTTTATACCATTGTCACAGGCGCTGGGTCAAGAGGCAGAACTGTTTGTGACCGCAAACGGAGGCAATTCAAATGTAAGCTGTTACAGTGAGCTATCCCCGCTCTGTGATCCAGCCAGCTCTCCTCTTCCTCCACGCTCTATTCCCCTGTGATGATCTGGCTGCCCTCTCTCTTCCTCCATGCTCTCTTCCTCTGGGTGAACGGCTCCCATTCAACCCTGCCTGCCGGCGGTGCTCAGCCCCCCTCCGCTCCCAGGCAGCCCATGCTCGCCAGCCATCATTTTCTACTCGCAAAATGCGAGTGGAAAATTTGAGGGCTGCTATAGAGTATTGTAAAGACTATGCTATGCAACCACATGCTAACCTGACAAAGAAGCAGCCTTCAAAATCTGTTGTGTATATTTCTGCAGTGTATGCACATGCTTTCCCATTCCAAACCTGTTTTGCATTGTTGATTTGAACTTTTACCAAGCTGCAACTCTGCCTCATCATTCAGTCATTTACCTATCCTATTACACTGCTACTTCCACCAGTCAATTCTGGCCAGTTTAAAAATGATAAAAAATAATACGTTATAGCCAAACCTACCTAAAAAGCCTTTCTCCAAGTTGAAGTTAATTTGACTGTGGTGCTGCTGCTGTATATCATCTAAGCGAAATGTCAAAGTAAAAAAAAAAAACAATTTTATATTTTTATAACTTTTATATTTGAAATATGTGATGGCAGAATATTGTATTGCTGGCTCAGTTCGTATAAATTGTACTGTTTAATAATACCATTTACAGCTTAAAGACATCTCACAAGAATGGACTTTAAAAGATTTTTTTTTTTTGGGGGGGGGGTAAGAGGAGGCTGCAGCAGAGTCCAAACAGGGGCCTAGCGTATATTTGAAAGTCTTGTAGTATTCCCCCACAAAGCCATCTGGGCCCGGTGATTTGTTAGGGAGGGTGTCAACTGCTTTATATATCTCTGTCAAAGTGAATGGTGTGTTCAAACTATCCAGTTGGGTTGTAGTTAGCTTCAGCATGTTTAACTGAGCAAGAAAGTTGTCTATATCTGGTAAACATGGTTTAGAGGTCAAGGGGTCACTGTTAATATTATAAATAGAGCTGTAGTAGCAGCTGAATGTGTCTACAATTTCTTGTGGACTGTGTAATTTATGACCACTAGTGGGATGGTGCAAATAAGCGATTTTGGTCTTACTACGATATCCCTGCCAACCATCATTCTAAATTTTAAATCATCAGCAAAAATGGAAACTTTGCTATCTATTTCATCCTCCAGAACATGAGTAAAGATACGGAGAGGAAATGTGTTCAACATCAGTTTATGCGGTACACCCCTATTAAGTGTAGTCTTTTTAACAACTAGCCTTTGGCTTTTGTCTTTTAACCAGTTTGCTGTCCTTTGTAGAAACAATCTCTACTAATCCTGCATCTGCAAATTCTGTACCAAACTAATACGAGGAACAATATTCAATGCTTTTGGGAAAATACAGTGTTCCAACGTTCAGAATACTTCTTTACCTATGCTGATTCTCATTTACTGAATTGTTTTTTGGTATACAGTATATTTTTTATGTCTTCCCAACAAATACTTTAAATATGTTTTGCACAACAGATATAAGATTTTCTAATCTATAGATGTTTGGTTGTAGCTTCCTACTTCTTAATGCTGAAGTAAACCTCAAAAAATAAAAAATAAATAAATGGGCCTCCAGCAGCTTCCAATCATAATGTCAGAACTTTTATCCATTGTGGGCACTTCCATGTTCTCCCGGTCTTCCTTCTGGGTTCTAATTCTTTGCATAGGAGTTAAGTCATAGAGCTGGCCTGTGAATAAACACTAATGCCGTGTATACACGAGCGGACTTTTCAACTGGACTGTTCCGACGGTCTATCCGACAGACTTTCGGCGGTCTTTCGGAACAAATGGACTTACCTACACACGATCACACCAAAGTCCGACAGATTGGACTAAAATAAGCCAGTAGCCAATAGCTGCCCTAGCGTCGGTTTTTGTCCGTCGGACTAGCATACAGACGAGCGGACTTTTTGATAGAACTGGGTCCGGCGGAGTTCCAATGTAAAGATTTGAAACATGTTCCAAATCTAAAGTCTCTTAGATTTTCGACCGAAAAAGTCCGCTGCAGGCCCACACATGGTCGAATTGTCTGCCGGACTCGGTCCGTCGGACCAGTCTGGTCGAAAAGTCCACCCGTGTGTACGCGGCATAAGCTGTGCATGAGTGCTCAGTATCAACAATATCCATCCATACATCCATATAAATCCAAATTCTAAAATACACCCATCAATCATCCCAAAACCCTTACTCACCTTACCCAAAAAAAAAGAAAAACCCGCTCTCCCCTCTCTTCCCCTCAAGACTCCACCTCCCACTGAATTTATCATATATTTATACCAATCTCAGGTCTGGACCTCACCTTGTGGTCCCCCCTACCTCACCCTCATTCCTCATTCTATCAGCACTGTCAGACCTCCAGCATATCTATATATCCCCTAGTTTTTTTGACATTCAGCCACTAGCCCCAAATAGCATACTACTTCTCCAGGGAATCCTTCCCTATGTACATTGTTTCTACAATAGATCTTACCCAATCAATCTTTACAGCCCATTCACCCATACTCGGGATCTCTTATGTTCGCCAATATCTCGGTATCAGACTTTTAGCCACATTTAATAAATGCGGGACTAGAGTATTCTGATTTAACCAATTCCAGACCAACCGCCGCAGTTGTACTAAGGCAGGTCGGCTGGGCGAAGCACCATTACCTTGCAGCCGCGACGATCGGATTCGCTTCAGAACCGATCAGGCTCCATGGCCAGGCCAATTATTTCTGGCCTGGACCTGGTGATCGGTTCTGGCGAATGAAATCCTTCCACTGCCTGTGTAAGTATAAACACAGGCAGGGGAAGTGATGTCATCTCCCCTCGTGGAGCTCTTTTCGTTCCAGAGAGAGAAAAGAATACATCTCACAGTAAGTTGCACCAACACTACACTGACACAGTACACATAGGCACACTTGTCACCCCCCGATCACCCCCAGATCTCCCCCAAAGTTAACTCCTTAACTTCCTGTGACAGTGCAGTGTTCATATTTTTCTTTGATCACTGTACTGGTGTCATTTGTGCCAATAATCTGTGTTAGGGTACTTAGTAGTAGGCCCAGATAGGTCTAGGGACCCCCTAAACCCCCCCTAATAAAGGTTTAACTCCTTGATCACCCCCTGTCACCAGTGGCTCCATGGCCAGGCCAATTATTTCTGGCCTGGACCTGGTGATTGGTTCTGGCGAATGAAATCCTTCCCCTGCCTGTGTAAGTATAAACACAGGCAGGGGAAGTGATGTCATCTCCCCTCGTGGAGCTCTTTTCGTTCCAGAGAGAGAAAAGAATACATCTCACAGTAAGTTGCACCAACACTACACTGACACAGTACACATAGGCACACTTGTCACCCCCGATCACCCCCAGATCGCCCCCAAAGTTAACTCCTTAACTTCCCGTCACAGTGCAGTGTTCATATTTTTCTTTGATCACTGTACTGGTGTCATTTGTGCCAATAATCTGTGTTAGGGTACTTAGTAGTAGGCCCAGATAGGTCTAGGGACCCCCCTAAACCCCCCCTTATAAAGGTTTAACTCCTTGATCACCCCCTGTCACCAGTGATCACTGTATTAGTGTCATGGGTGACGCTGGTTAGTTTTTTTTTTATAGCACCAGGCTACCTGCCGTTTATTACCTAATAAAAGGTTTAACCCCCTGATCACCCGGCGGGTGATGTCAGTTAGGTTTTAGCATCAGTTAGGGTCTGCGTCACCCCAGGCAGTGTCAGATTAGTGCCAGTAGTGCTAACACCCATGCATGCACCATACACCTCCATTAGTAGTATAGTGTCTGAACAGATCGATATCTTTGATCTGATCAGAACTTTATTAATGTCCCCAATAAGGCAGCATTAGCAGGATCAGCCCATATACCTGCTAGCACCTGCGTTTAGCCCCTCTGCCCAGCCCAGCCCACCCAAGTGCAGTATCAATCGATCACGGTCACTTACAAAACACTAAACACATAACTGCAGCATTCGCAGAGTCAGCCCTGATCACTGCGAATGTTAACAGTTTTTTTGGTAGTGTTTGAAGCAGTCACTGACAGTCAGGTGCCAAAATTTCCAATCGAAGGTACACTAGTGAAGAGGCCTACACGTTTCTGAGCCTGACAGATGAGAGTGAAGAGGAAATCATCCATCTGTCAGGCTCAGAATACAAACCAGTAGACAGCAGTGGCACCCTGACAGATAGCTCTGATGATGGAGTAGTGGTCTCTACCAAAGTCAGGCGTACCTGACCCCATTCTTCTGCTGTTGTTGAGGTGCAAGAACTGCAGGGCTCTCGTATGGAGCAAAGAGCCAGTACTAGTGCCACTCATCCTTCTGGTGAACTGGCAAGCACCAGTGGCCTAGTACATCCTGGTCATAAATCCAGCACTGCAGTAACACTTGGTGACGTGGCGACTCCCATAAATGCAGTTCAAGCTGGTGAGGTGGCTAGCACAAGTAGAGTCCGGCACAAGTAGAGTCCGGCAGCCACCAATAAAACAAACAAAGGTCCGTCAAGCCCATAGTGCCCTTCCTGCTGCATTTGCCAATCCAAATTGGGAGCGCACCACTTCTGCAGCACCCGTACTATCCCCATTCACTGGCCAACCCGTAATTCAGGTGGAAACAGTTGATTTTACGTCAGTTGATTTTTATTTGCTGTTTTTCATGGAAGATCTCTATAGATCTGTTGTGGACCAAAGCAATTTGTATGCTGGTCAATTTATCGCCGTTAATCCCCAGTTGACCCTTGCCAGAGATTGGGGACCTATTATGGTCTCCAAATTTAAGACTATGGGCATAGTTAAAAAAAATGAGTTTCGGTCATATTGGTCCACAGACCCAATTCACCATATGCCCGTGTTATCTGTCTCCGTGACCAGGACATGATACAATGCATTTAATGCATTTCAATGACAATAAACTCTGTCGTTCTCGGGGTGACCCTGGATACGATCGGCTCCACAAAATTCGGCCCCTTGTAAACCACTTCAACCAACAGTTTGCAGCCTTGTTTACTCCCGATCCATTTGTCTGCATTGATGAGTCTCTGATTAAGTTTTCTGACCGCTTGTCTATCAAACAGTATCTTCCCAGCAAGCATGCCAGATATGGGCTCAAGATGTATAAGCTCTGTGACAGGGCAACAGGCTATACATATAGTTTTATGGTTTATGAGGCAATAAATAGTCACGTGGAGCCCGAGAACTGCCCAGACTACATAGGGAGCGCCGGTAAGATTGTGTGAGACTTGGTGTCCCCCTTACTGGGAAAGGGGTACCATTTGTACGTGGACAATTATTACACAAGCGCGCCACTTTTATTCACCTTTTTGATTGTGGAATTTGCGCATGTGGTACCGTGCAATCTAATCGCCGGAGCTTCCCCAATGGCTTGTAGAATCCTGACTTAGATGGGGGGGAGAGAGCCTGCTTGAAATGTAATAATTTGTTAGGAGTGAAGTGGAGGGATACGCGGAATGTTTTCGTTCTGTCCTCCCTTCACGGATATATGACTGTTCAAATTCCTAAGGCGACTGGTGTTGTGGAGAAACCCCTCTCTGTCCACGAATACAACCTTAATATGGGAGGGGTGGACCTCAACCACCAGTTGTTGGCGCCGTACCTAATTGCCCGTAAGGACAGATTCTGGTACAAAAAAGTGTCCGTATATTTATTCCAATTGGCTCTGCTGAATGCTTATGTGCTATACATAGCTTCAGAATGAACTGGATCCTTCCTTAAATTCCAGGAAGAGATCATCACAGTCCTGTTTCCAGACGGTGCTGTGGCCCACCTTCCCAACGCGAAGGTGGGCCAGATGGCTGCATGAGAGGCATTTTCCGTTTGTCCTCCCTGGTACCCCTACCCAAAGAAATCCCCAAAGAAGATGTTGTGTTTTATTTTCCCTCCTGTCCTGACCAACCTGGTCTCTGCTTTGGTGACTGTTTCAAATGCTACCACATACTAGTGGAGTATTAGCGTAGGGTACAGCATTGCACAGTCCTAAGGCACACTTACACAGGGTCTCGAAAGATGAGATGGCCATCACATTTTGAGAGACCCTAATCTGTAATGTTTACAGTTTACAGTTTATATAAAAGTACAAAAAAAAAAACACACAAAAAAAATAGTTGTGGTTTTATTTTTCTTCTCTCTCTATTATTCTTTCTTATGTTCGCTCTCTATTGTTTGCTCTATTGTTCGCTCTCTATTGTTCTAGATCTATTGTTCCCTCTCTAGTGTTACTGTATTTTAGAACGATAATGTTTTATTTTTACTATGTTTAATTGTATTTGCTTTGCAGATAAGGTATGTCTTACTGTTATACTGTAATGTTACTTTGATTTATTGTTAACTATCATTTGCTTAGCAGGTACACCATTCAGCTGCAGCAGGGGTTTTATTCTTTTATTCTGAGAGCAACAGCATTTGCTCCCACGATACGTAAAGCCGTGACTCCAGTGCTGTAGGATGTGATTTCACCACCACAGTTAAAAAAAAAAGAGCATATATGCAGAAGCATGGGGGCAGGGCTGGAGGAGCGATTTGCTCCTAACATTAGGGGCGGATTGCCCCATGCTTTGGCATAAAAAAAGCACCCCTGTCCCCCCATGCTCACGTGCAAGCATCGGTCTGGTGTCATATGTAAAGAACAATTGCACCATGCATGTGAGGTATCACCGTGAAGGTCGGATCAAAGGCAGTAAATTTAGCAGTAGACCTCCTCTGTAAATCTAAAGTGGTAACCTGTAAAGGATTTTAAAGGCTTTTAAAAATGTATGTAGTTTATCGTCACTGCGTGTTTGTGCGCAATTTTAAAGCATGTCATGTTTGGTATTCATGTACTCGGCTTAAGATCATTTTTTTTATTTCATCAAACATTTGGGCAATATAGTGTGTTTTAGTCCATTAAAATAAAAAAAAGTGTTTATTTTCCCAAAAAATTGCATTTGAAAAATCGCTGCGCAAATACCGTGTGAAAAAAAAATTGTAACACCCACCATTCTAATCTGTAGGGCCTTTGCTTTACAAAAATATATAATGTTTGGGGGTTGCTGATAGGCATGTTGAGTCCATGGAATATTTTATATTTTGCCACAAGTTTCAGGAAAATTACAAACTTTTTTTTTTTTTGCACAAAGTTGTCACTAAATGATATATTGCTCAAACATGCCATGGGCATATGTGGAATTTCACCCCAAAATACATTCTGCTGCTTCTCCTGAGTACGGGGATACCACATGTGTGAGACTTTTTGGGAGCCTAGCCGTGTACAGGACCCCGAAACCCAATCACCGCCTTCAGGATTTCTAAGGGCGTAAAATGGTGATTTCACTCCTCACTACCTATCACAGTTTCAGAGGCCATGAAATGTCAAGATAGCACAACCCCCCCCCCCCAATTACCCCATTTTGGAAAGTAGACACTTTAAGCTATTTGCTGAGAGGAATGTTGTGTCCATGGAATATTTTATATTTTGCCACAAGTTTTGGGAAAATTAAAAAATATATATATATTTTTTTATTTTTAAACAAAGTTGGCACTAAATGATATATTGTTCAAACATGGCATGGTTATATGTGGAAATACACCCCAAAATACATTCTGCTGCTTCTTCTGAGTATGGGGATACCACATGTGTGAGACTTTTTGGGAGCCTAGCCACGTACAGGACCCCAAAATAAAGCACCGCCTTCAGACTTTCTAAAGGTGTAAAATTGGGATTTTACTCCTCACTACCTATCACAGATATGGAGGCCCTGAAATGTCCAGATAGCACAAACCCCCCCTCCCAAATGACCCCATTTTGGTAAGTAGACACCCCAAGGTATTTGCCAAGAGGCATGGTGAGTATTTTGTAGCTCTCATTTGTTTTTGAAAATGAAGAAAGAAAAGAAAAATGTATTTTTTTTTCTTTCTTCAATTTTCAAAACTTTGTGACAAAAAGCGAGATACGCAAAATACTCAACATGCCTCTCAGCAAATAGCTTGGGGTGTCTACTTTCCAAAATGGGGCCATTTGGGGGGGGGGGGGTTGTGCTATCTGGGCATTTCATGGCCTCCAAAACTATGATAGGCAGTGAGGAGTGAAATCAAAAATTTACACCCTTAAAAAGCCTGAAGGCGGTGATTGGTTTTTGGGGTCCTTTACGCGGTTAGACTGCCAAAAAGTCCCACACATGTGGTATCCCCATACCCATTAGCAGCAGAATGTATTTTGTGGTGTAATTTCACATAGAACCATGGCATGTGTGAGCAATATATCATTTAGTGACAACTTTGTGGAATTTTTTTTGTCATTTGTCAATCACTTGTGACAAAAAAATAAAACATTCAATGGGCTCAACACGCCTCTTAGCAATTTCCTTGGGGTACTTAGCACTCTTAGCACTTTCCAAAATGGGGTCATTTGGGGGGGGGGGGGGTTGCTGCCCTGCCATTTTAGCACCTCAAGAAATGAGATAGGCAGTCATAAACTAAAAGCTGCGTAAATTCCAGAAAATGTACCCTAGTTTGTAGACGCTATAACTTTTGCGCAAACCAATACATTTATGCTTATTGACATTTTTTTTACCAAAGACATGTGGCTGAATGCGTTTTGGCCTAAATGTATGACTAAAATTGGGTTTATTGAATTTTTTTTATAACAAAAAGTAGAAAATATAATTTTTTTTCAAAATGTTTAGTCTTTTTCCATTTAGATCACAAAAAATAAAAATTGCGGAGGCAATCAAATATCATCAAAAGAAATCTCTATTTGTGAGAAAAAAAGGACGCACATTTTGTTTGGGTACAGCATTGCATGACCGCGCAATTACCAGTTAAAGCAGCACAGTGCCAAATTGTAAAAAGTGCTCTGGTCATTGAGCAGCCAAATCTTTCAGGGCTGAAGTGGTTAATGTTGTATTGAGCTACCATTTTTTCCATGTCATGGAAGAGACAACTCCATGGTCCTGCTTGTATATGTTCTCCTGTAGTTTGATTAATTGCCTTAATGATTCCCTCCCAGTAGGGCTGTATCTTTCCCACCACAGATGTGCAAATGTTCCAGGGGAATCACACCCCCTCCAGTATGTTGAGGGCGTGTCCACTCCAAACCTTTGCGCTGTCTGCGGGGTGACATACCATCTAGCAGAAGCTTAAAACACATCTCTATTGTCTAAGTGTCAATCCATGAAAAGCATGCCTGTCTCAGAAGATTCCTCTTTTTTTCCTCAACCTGAATAGGCCCTAGTTCCTGCTCCCATTTACCTAGTTATGGTGGATATTCAGGTTTTACTTCGTTCACCGGTATCTTATATATTTTAGATAAACTTTACTTTGTGCACAAGGGAGAACTAAACAATTTCTCTATTGATATCAGATTTTCTTTTCCTCGTAGCGGTTGTGGAAGTGACTGTAAAAAGTGCAGTTTCTCTCTTTCTCCACCATATTATCTGGCATCCAGCACTCTTTTATACAGGCAAATGTAAAATATGTATTTAATAGTGTCATTTTGGTTTTCCTCTACAATTGTATTACCCAAATTATTTCTTGGAGGTCAGAGTTATTCCTCTTGCTTTTTTTTTTTTGAGGACATAATTTAATGTTGGAGGCAATCTGATTTTCAGTTTCAGTTTTTGCTAACTTAGCTTCTTTTTTACAGTTTGTATTACGTTCTTTATACTTTATTAATCAAATACCAATATTCTCATAAAAGTGGGCTTCAAAATGCTTTCTTTTTTTGTAAAAAATTCGGTCTCTCTCTTTCTCAACCATATTATCGGGCATCCACCACTCTTTTATACAGTTGTATAAATGTAAAATATGTATTTAATAGTGTCATTTGTTTTTCCTCCACAATTGTATTACCCAAATTATTTCTTATGCCGCGTACACATGAGCGGATTTTTCGTCCGAAAAAACTTGGATGGTTTTTCCAACGGAATTCCGCTTAAGCTTGCCTTGCATACACACAGTCACACAAAAGTTCTCTGAACTTTGGACCTTGAAGAACGCAGTGACGTACAACACTATGGCGAGCCGAGAAAATGAAGTTCAATGCTTCCGAGCATACGTCAAATTGTTTCCGCATGCGTAGGAATTTTGCGTGTCGGAATTTGTACAGACGATTATATTTTCGGATAGGAACTTTTTCTGACCGAAAAATTGAGAACCTGCTCTCAGTCTTTTGCTGGCAGGAATTCCACCAGTAAAAGTCTGATGGAGCATACACATTTTCCGACCAAAAGCTCTCATCGGTCTTTTGCTGGCAGAATTTCCGATCATGTGTACGTGGCATTAGAGGTCAGAGTTTTTCCTCCTGCTTTTCTTTTTGACTTCAAAATGCTTTCCTATTTTTGTCATATCACATCTAAAACTTTCCTATTCAACCATATAGATTTTCACTTATTCCTACAGATTTTGTTCCTATGTGGAACATAGTTGCTACAGCCTTTTCAGTCAACAAGTGCTTCCTTCAAATTTTATCTTCTAATGCCCATAGTTTTTGTACCCATTTCCACAAACCCTTTTTTGTATACCATATTTTGGTCACTGTTGTCAGATCTGTATATTAAATATGGTATTTAGTCTGTAAGAAATTAACACATCTAGCAAAACCCTACATCTATATTTTTAATTCTGCAACTTGTAGGAAAATATAATGTGGATGAAAATATACAGTATGCCCCTTACTAAAAGAAAACATTCAATAGGGTTGCTTTTCCAAAGGCAAATAGACAGTTCACTTTGCAGGGGAGTTTTCCCTTATCTTAGTGAATGAGGTAAACATCTGCTGACGTCTGTCATCCATTCAAATAAAAAGTACAGTTTTTTATTTCCTTGTGCATGAGTGGGTATTCTTTGAAAAGTTCATTTTCACTATATTCACTAAGCTAAGGGAAAATTTCCTTGCAAAGTCAAAATTCCCTTGCATAGAGAACAGCCTTCACATAAGTCAAAGCAAATGTCTCAGCAGATATCTTGATCGACTAAACCACCCATTAAAAAGATTGTATTTCTGCTTGCTGCTTTTTTTATATATATATATTTAACATTTGAACAACACCAGCATAATTTCTGTGAGATGGTTTATAACAGACCTCAAATGCATCACAATTTTGATCTTCGCCATGTCTATTTAAGCATATTGTTCATGTTTTCTTGAAAAGCTTTGAAACAAGATTCCTAAACAGACATCCACCATTTTTTTTTACTTTTCTATCTGTACTATCGGTTTTATCTGTTCTAAATGTATTATAGTTTTCCAAATGTATTATCCAGTCATGACTATTATCCTGTCCGGTTTCTATTATTCCTTCTAAATTATATTCTTGGTCAGGATTCAGAAATTTAAATTTGCTAATTTTGCTTAGATGTCTTATTGAATACTCCATACTGTATACTTTTACTACCACATTTGAATTATATATTTATTCATTGTGCTAAAGAAGCTACAAACAGCTCATCTGGGCTTTTCATGTCTTAAAGGAAATTCAAAATTATAATGTGTTGACCTGCTCCATCCAAGGGCAGCAAATAAATACATGGTATACATTTTAAAATTGCACGCGTCCTTCAAGAAAGCACACAACCAAAAAAACAGACTTTGTTATTATATAACCTACCTAAAATAGGTATGCATTTATTATTTAAGAGGACATTCATTTTTGTAAATAGTGGACTATGTTTGACGTAAAGTTTTCTTTTTAAAAATAAATAATAATAGCAGCCCTTTTTTAAATGTAAAGCAGAGAGTGCTTTTGCAAACCCCTCCCCCCCCCAAAAAAAAGTTATTTGCCTAATTTGTAGATTGATAATCATCCTCCCAAGTATCTTTCTCCTATACTTTATATGTAAAATCAGCACAGTGATACTAATTCATAAATAGACATTTATTGTATAAACAGTATAACAATATAAATATCCAAATCTCTTAACAGATTATTGTAACCATGCCTATTTATAAATAATAACTTAATTATTCAAATGCCACCACCAAACATTTTTTTTTGTGTACTGAGATATTGTCCAAATCATCTTTATAAATCATCTTGGCAACAAATGTTCATTAAAATGCTCTTCACTGCAAATTAAGTTCAGTGCTCCACCACATGATCACAACAAGTCAAAGTTGTGCTATAATCTTTGGTTTATGACCTCTATATTATAAAGAGTCCAACGTGTCCTTTTCCCCTTAGCATTTCCATCATAGTTTCTTCTTTAGTCCAGATAGGAGAATCAGCTCAAAATAAAACTTGCATTCCTTTCATAGTGATTTCTGTAAAATTGTATATAAAATTATTAAAATATTAAATTTACACACACATCCTCATGTGCCCTAATCAACAGAATGCAGCCCCTTAAAAATTTCCCCCATGTAATAAAAGAAAACAGCACTGCTCATGGTACCGTAGTCAAGACTTTGTATAAATTAATATATAAATTAAAACACTCTAAACAACAGACTTGGATTAAATAAGGCCACAGTTTTATTATAGGCTTAATATCAAAAAACATATATCCTTGAATATATATCATATATAAAAACTCAAATTTATTCAACATTACTATTCATATTAATAAATAATAATAATAAATAATACTAATAACCTAGCTATCAAAGCTCAGGTTAAAATAAATATCATCAAATATCCTCTCCTCTCGAAGAGAGAGACACAATGCCTCATAAATTGAACTGCGACAGGGAGGGAGGGTGGGACGATCTTCTGTTTCTCCACGTCGTCTGACAGTTTGTGATGCAATCAACATACTTATATACCCTCCAGCATGAGCTGAGTACCATTTATATTTAAATAAATACTTTAACCACTGGACAACTGGGCACTTAAACCCCCCTCGTGACCAGACCAATTTTCAGCTTTCAGCTCTCTCACATTTTGAATGACAATTACTCAGTCATACAATACTGTACCCAAATGAATTTTTTGTCCTTTTCATACAAATAGAGCTTTATTTTGGTGGTATTTGATCACCTCTGGGTTTTTTATTTTTTGCACTATAAATGAAAAAAGACCGAAAATTTTGAAAAAAAAACAAATTTTTCTTTGTTTCTGTGATAAAATTTTGCAAATTAGTAATTTTTCTTCATAAATTTTGGCCACAATTTATAATGCTACATATCTTTGGTAAAAATAACCCAAATTAGTGGATATTATTTGGTCTTTGTGAAAGTTAGAGAGTCTACAAGTTATGGTGCAAATCATAAAAAATTGATCACACCTGATGTACTGGTGGCCTATCTCATTTCTTGCGACCTGAACAAGTCAGGAAAGTACAAATACCCCCCCAAATGACCCCTTTTTTGAAAGTAGACATTCCAAGGTATTTAGTAAGATGCATGGTGAGTTTTTTGATGTTGTCATTTTTTCCCACAATTCTTTGCAAAATGAAGATTTTTTTTTTTCCCCACAAAATTGTCATTGTAATAGGTTATTTCTCTCACATGGCATGTATATACCACAAATAACACCCCAAAATACATTCTGCTACTCCTCCTGAGTATTACGATACCACATGTGTGGGACTTTTTCACAGCCTGGCCACATACAGAGACCCAACATGCAGGGAGCACCATCACGTGTTCTAGGAGCATAAATTACACATCTAATTTGTTGACTACCTATTACACTTTTGAAGGCCCTGGAGAACCAGGACAATGACATGTGACACTGACTTGGCACTGATGACAAATGGCACTGATACGTGGCACTGATGTGGCACTGATGACAGATGACACTAATACATGGCACTGATGACAGATGGCACTAATACGTGGCACTGATGACAGATGGCACTAATACATGGCACGTGACACTGATGACAGATGGCACTAATATGTGGCACTGATGACACGTGGTGCTGATGACAAATGGCACTGATGACAGATGGCACTAATATGTGGCACTGATGACACGTAGCACTGATGAAAGATGGCACTAATACGTGGCACTGATGACAGATGGCACTAATACGTGGCACTGATGACACTGATGACAGATGGCACTGATACATGGCACTGATAACACTGATGACAGATGGCACTGATACGTGGCACTGATGACACGTGACACTGACAGGTGGCACTATGTGGCACTGATGACAGATGGCACTTATACGTGGCACTGGGGACAGATGGCAGTGGGGACAGATGGCACTGGGGACAGATTGCAGGGACATGACAGCAGGGACAGATGGCAGGACAGATGGCAGGGACAGATGGCAGGACAGATGGCAGGAGCAGATGGCAGGGGCAGATGGCAGGACAGATGGTAGGGACAGATGGCAGGGACAGATAACAGTGCTGACACTTTTTTTTCTGTTTACTTACCGCCGCAGCAGTTCGCTCTCCCTCCTCACACACTGTCTCTGTGTGAGTGAGGGAGAGCCGGCGATGAGAGAGGATCTCATATGTTTACATATGAGATCCGCTCTCATTGGCACCGCCGATCGCACTGTAAACGGCCGCTGTCATTGGCCGTTTACAGCGATCTGTGACTGGCTGTGTCCAAGGGACACGGCCAGCACAAAACTTCCCCGATGCGCGCCCGCGGGAGCTCGCAACGCGGAAGTAAACAGGAGGACGTCCAGGGACGCCCTCCCGGCAATTGGAGTCCGCGCTGTAGCCGTCTTTCGGCTATAGCGCGGACGCCTAGTGGTTAAAATAGACCAATCAAAAATCTTTTATATTAACCTATAAAATTCATTCTTTTATGCCTGACACGTTCCCATAGGTGGTTGTGGGGGACAGTTTTGCCCCACTTCCCACTTGTCATGGTACCGTAGTCAGGAGTTTGTATAAATTAATATATCAAATAAAACACTCTAAACAACAGACTTGGATTAAAGAAGACTGCAGTTTTATTATAGGCTTAATATAAAAAAACATATATCCTTGAATATATATCATATATAAAAACTCAATTTTATTCAACTTTACTATTCATATTATTAAATAATAATAATAATAAATAATACTAATAACCTAGCTATCAAAGCTCAGGTTAAAATAAATACCATCAAATATCATCCATACGTCAGATCACTTAGGATCCTGGCACCTCCCTACCTTCAGAGCGGCCAATTCAATACAAGTCTGCAAGTCTAAATTAAAAATGTCTAAAGCGATATCGGACAAATGAGTACCATCCTTTTTCTCACTTTTTCGAAAAATTTAAGCTCTGTGGAAGCCAGCCAATGCAATCTTGGAAAAATTTCTGAATAAACCAAGATTGCTTCTGGAAAAACAGAATGAATGCACAAAAAATCCATTTTAATCTGTGAAATAAGGTCAAAGGTTTTGCAATGACCAACACCATTGCCCATCAGATGCAAAACAATGATGTCAGGAGAAGGCCAAGAAATATATAATAATGACAAAGTCTCCCTTAAATTAGACCATTTTATCCCCTTTTTGCCATACCACCAAATTCGAAAGTCTGATAAAGGAAGACCCAAATTAGAGCCGTAAATCCTTCTGAAAGCACGATGGTGAGACCAAAACACATACGAATGTCCAATAACCCAAACATTGAACTTGACACCTGTAAATTTCAAAATGAAACATTAGGGCGTACATAGCATAGATAACAATCTGACTTCCACCCACCTAAATTTTTTATTTCATCACTAGACAAACCTAACTCGGCCGCCTCCGTAGCAGCACCGATTCTAAACAAGTGCGATGAAATACAAAGGTGGCCGAGCTGCAGAAAATGCAAACATTTTTTCAGTACAGAATTAAACTGAAATACAGTTAAAGGCAAAGAGGAAAAGTGTAAAAATAAATGTCCAGAAGAACTGTTCCGAATCCACAAAAATCGACTAAGCAGGGAAACACCATATATAAGAGGATTATCAATTCTACCCACTGTAACCCAACAACCTCCACCCAATTGATCCGTCTTGCTGCGCCTAAGTAAAATACGTACAAAATCAGGACCTATTAATAAATCCTCTCATAATAAGCCTGCTGTATCCTCAACAGTACGAGGCACTAACTCCGACACCCTGAACGCTCCAAAAAAACAAAGGCTAAATGCAGCTTTGAACAAAATGCATTCGTAATCAGAAAAACAAATCGATTCAGTAGCTAAACACAGACGGCCCAAAAGAGCAGAAGTAATAAGCAGTCTACGATCGGGCACAAAATTACTTCTTCGATAACCTTTTAACGCTTGTTGAACCGAAAAAAAACTCTGACAAGAAGGAAAACCCCTAATTTCAGAAAAAAAAGAAACACCACATAATGTTTTACGAATATGAGAACAAGAGGAATTTCGAGACAATAAAGAATTCAAAAATGCCAAAACGAAACTCTCCGAAAATTCCGCAGATAAACTATTATGCCCCGTACACACGGTCGGACTTTGTTCGGACATTCCAACAACAAAATCCTAGGATTTTTTCTGACGGATGTTGGCTCAAACTTGTCTTGCATACACACGGTCACACAAAGTTGTTGGAAAATCCGATCGTTCTAAACACGGTGACGTAAAACACGTACGTCGGGACTACAAACGGGGCAGTGGCCAATAGCTTTCATCTCTTTATTTATTCTGAGCATGCGTGGCACTTTGTCCGTCGGATTTGTGTACACACGATCGGAATTTCCGACAACGGATTTTGTTGTCGGAAAATTTTATATCCTGCTCTCAAACTTTGTGTGTCGGAAAATCTGATGGAAAATGTGTGATGGAGCCTACACACGGTCGGAATTTCCGACAACAAGGTCCTATCACACATTTTCCGTCGGAAAATCCGACCGTGTGTATGGGGCATTAGACTGTCTCAAAAAACTAAACCACAGAGACCACGCGGCTTCATAACTCGCCCACATGCGTGTAGTGATAGAATTACGAACAGCCAAACTTATGAACCCTAGATCAAGTTCCATAAGTAATCCGGGCATGGGGCACCATCCATGTCTGCTTCTGGCACCAGGGCATTAAACCGATCCAACTGTAAAAGCAATAAAGCATCAGCCACAGTGTTGAAATTACCAGGTGCATACTTAGCTTTCAACCATATATTTAGCGTTAAACATCGAAAAACTAAGTGACTTAACAAAGCAATCACAGATAAATACTTTGAAGACAAACAATTAATAGGGTACACAACGCCTTTATTGTCTGAATGAAGCAAAATGTGACGATTCTGAAAAGCCTCACTCTCCATAACTCCAATAAAACTACTATCTTTGTAAAACCTTTAACATGCCAAACTTCCGGCCAAGTATCTGCAGACCAACATCCCTGCCAGTATGCACCATAACCACCCGAAGTAAATAAATTTAAAGCATCAGCCAAACAAAAGGGGGCATGCCACACAGAACGACCATTAATCAAAGCTAAAAAATGTTTCCAAATAAACAAATCTTCTTCAATAGACACCATCAAGTGAACAAAATGCCACAGAGAATGAACTCCAGCAATAGCCCGATACAATCTTTTAGAAAAAACCCTATCCATAGGAATAACCCAAGACGTAAAAGCCAAAAGGCCCAATAAAGATTATATAATTTTCAAACAAACTTTAGTCCTGGAGAGAACAAAATCTAATAAAAAACTAATTTTCTTCACTTTTGCCATAGGGAGACGACATTCCATCCGTATAGTGTCTATAGTGACACCCAAAAATTCTAAACAATGCGTAGGTGGCACCAATTTTTCAGGAGCCAACGGAACACCAAACCGTTCGCAAATGATTTTGAACTCAGTAAATAAATATAAACATTCCATCGAGTCATCCTTACCAACAAACAAAAACTCATCCAAATAATGAAGCATGTTAACTGAACCAGACTGCGAACTGACCACCCACTCCAAAAAGGTTGAAAACATTTCAAGATATCTGCAGGACAATGAACAGCCCATTGGTAGGCACTTGTCAAAATATTATTTCCCCTGAAAATAAATACCCAATGGATTAAAGGCTGATGGATGAATCGGCATTAATCGAAAGGCTGATTTCACATCAGCTTTAGCCAAAAGAGGAGAACCACCCACTCTCCTAATAATTTACAATGCATCATCAAATGAAGAATAGGACACCGAACAAATTTCAGGATCTATTTCATCATTCAATGAAATACCATCTGGGTATGATAAATTGTGAATTAGTCGAAAAGAATTTACTTCCTTCTTAGGAACAATTCCCAAGGGCGAAATACGAAAATTAACAAACGGTGGCTCTAAAAAAGGGCCCGCCATTCGTCCTGCAGAAATTTCTTTACAGAGTTTATCAGAAACCACATCTTCGTAAATATCAACAGAAGATAAATTATCATAAACTGAGCAACCAAAACCAGAAAAGGAAGGCAATGGAAAACCTTCCAAAAAACCCTCAATTAGAAATGCTGCTGACACTTGATTTGAGTAACGAATAAGCCACGGCAGCATGTTTTCTAAGATCACGGGTGTCATTGCTTTTAAGAAAGGACTCCTTCGAAGAAGGAGTATTATCACCAATAGCTAATTTTTTAAAACATCTAGCTGCTGAATGTGCTCCCGAACAATACGCACATTCATGCTTGTATTTACAAGTGGCTGGCCACTTACACTGACCATCATTAAAATTAAAACATAAACCTTTACAAAATCCAACAGGGTTTGCAACAACTGGCTTAGAAAACTGAGTTCTTTGCAGCAATAGTAGGTTTAACCAAAGACCCACATCTTTCACTCCTCATTTAAGAGAATGATGTACTGCCAATTTCTGTTGAAACGATTCATCATAATAATACCAAGCTTGTCCATGAAAATTTTTATAGGCCTCCAAAATAATCTCAACATGTCGGAAAAGCCCACTACAATGATCAGGATATTTTTCACCCAGAACACTAGCAAAAATACAAAAAGATTGCAACCAATTATTAAACGATCTGGGAACTGAGGTATTTCTTTCATCATCAAATTTGTCATCTCTTTTATGATAACGATGTTCCATGGACAAAGGAAGCAAAGAAAAAATATCGAAATATTCACCTATCCAGATTTTTTCTTTACAAGCAGAACTAAGATGAAAACCCAAAGGCGAAATCTCGCATGACAATGCTTCTTTCAAACAACCTTCGGGAACTTGTGCAGAAGGAACATTTACAGACGACACAGACACAGAAGGAACAACACAATTAGATGTAAGATTATTAGAATCTGTAGACCGAGTCAGCGTGGAATTAGCAGACTCAACTCTCCATGCTGATGCAACATTACTAACATCAATATTAGGCGATTTCAATTTTTCAACAATCGTAGAAAATTGTTTTGCTAGGTCACACACTATAGCAATACCAGCAGACTCACCTGATGCAGCTGTACTAGTTGAAGGGACCACCTGCATCGAATGGTCAGTTAACGCCACTGCACGAATAGGCAGAGCTTGTGTTTCCATGGTAACAGCATCAACATCAGTAACACCAGTTACAGTCTCTTCAATCAAATGTTCAGATAATACAGGAGGCTCCACAGGTGTAATAATAACTTCCCCCCTTGGAGCAACACTCACTGCAGAATCAGGTTTTTTATTTTTTAACCACTTCCCGCCCGCCCTATAGCAGATTGACATCCGGGAAGTGGTTCTGTTATCCTGACTGGATGTCATATGACGTCCAGCAGGATAACATGCCGCAGCGCGCCCCCGGGGCGCGCATCGCGGCGATCGGTGGAGCAGTGTGTCAGTCTGAGGTGGAGGCTCTTTACTACGTGATCAGCTGTGTCCAATCACGGCTGATCACGCTGTCAATAGGAAGAGCCGTTGATCGGCTCTTCCTCACTCGCGTCTGACAGACGCAAGTAGAGGAGAGCCGATCGGCGGCTCTCCTGGCAGGGGGGGTCTGCGCTGATTCTTTATCAGTGCAGCCCCCCCTCAGATCACCCCACTGGACTACCAGGGATGCCACTAGGACCACCAGGGAAGGGGCAACGTGGATGGCCAGGTATGTACCCCATGGCTATCCACATGTGCCCAATCTGTGCCAATCAGTGCCCACAAATGGGCACTGATTGGCACTATTATGTCAATGATCTGCCCAGCAATGCCCAGATCTGCCCAGCAACGCTTTATCAGTGCCACCTGTCATTGCCCATCTGTGCCACCTGTCATTGCCCATCGGTGCCACCTGTCAGTGCCCATCTGTGCCCATCAGTGCCCACCTATCAGTGCCCATCAGTGCCACACATCAGTGCCACACATAAGTACCCATCAGTGCCACCCATATATACCAATCAATGCCACCTACGAGTGCCCATCAGTGCCGCCTATGTGTGCCCATCGGTGCCACCTATGAGTGCCCATCAGTGCCGCCTATCAGTGCCCATCAGTGCCACCTATCAGTGCCCATCATCAGTGCCCGTTAGTGCCACCTCATTGGTGCCACCTCATCGGTGCCCATCAGTGCCACCGTATCAGTGCAGCCATATCAGTGCCTATTATTGAAGGAGAAAGCGTACTTATTTACAAAAAAATTTAACAGAAACAAAGAAAAACTTGTTTTTTTTTCGAAATTTTCGGTCTTTTTTTATTTGTTGCGCAAAAAATAAAAACCGCAGAGGTGATCAAATACCACCAAAAAAAAGCTCTATTTGTGGGAACAAAATGATAAAAAATTTGTTTGGGTACAGTGTAGCATGATCGCGCAATTGTCATTCAAATTGCAACAGCGCTGAAAGGTGAAAATTGGGCTGGGCGGGAAGGTGTCTAAGTGCCTGGTATTGAAGTGGTTAAATTATGTCTCATAGGAGCAGAACTCCTAGGAATCCTCACCTGCTCAGTCATCTTCTTTAAAACTCTAGGCGGTGACCGAGATTCGAACCTGGGAGGCCGCTTAGTAGAATGCCTAAGGTCAGACCACACTACTGCGCATGCGCCTGAATTCAGCCTCGGCAATAGTTCCGACTGCGTCTCGAACCCTCTTGATTGACAGGCAGAGGAGGCGGATGCGTAACCCGATCAGTCACGGAAGCTTGACCCGAAGGAGGAAGCAGTCCAGGGGGGCGGAACAAAGCTTCAAGCTGAACATCCTCCGTCACAGGAACAGCTGCAAAAGCCTTGGTTTCAGGGACAGAAGCCTGAGAACCCACAGGCAATGATAAACACTGACGCATCCATTCTTCTCTGCCTTCCGAACCGGCCCGTTCCATCAGTTGTCGCAGCATAGATTTCATCTTGTCCAGAAACAAACAGACTTTAATCCAAATCAAACGATCTTCTTCTGTTTCTCCATGTCGTATGACAGTTTGTGATGCAATCAACATACTTATATACAGGCATACCCCACTTTTAAGTACACAATGGGGTTTATTTACTAAAGCTGGAAAGTGCAAAATCAAGCTCACTTCTGCATAGAAACCAATGAGCTTCTAACCTCAGCTTGTTCAATTAAGCTTTGGTAATAAAACCTGGAAGCTTATTGGTTTCTATGAAGAAGTGAGCCTGATTTTGCACTTTCCAGCTTTAGTAAATAAACCCCATTGCGTACTTAAAAGTGGGGTATGCCTGTACCCTCCAGCACGAGCTGAGTACTGTTTATAGTTAAATAAATACTTTAAAATAGACCAATCAAAAATCTTTTATATTAACCTATAAAATTAATTATTTTATGCCTGACACGTTCCCATAGGTGGTTGTGGGGGACAGTTTTGCCCCACTTCCCACTTGTCATTCTGCTGTGCCTGCATAGGTGTGCGCGCAGGGTCTGGGGGAATCTCTGTCCTCAGTCACCTATCTCTGTATCCAAAGTGAGATATCGGGGGGTCTGTTTAGAGCCCTGATATTTCACCAATGAGGCTCAAAAAATTTGTAAAAAAATGTAAAAAAAAATTGTAAAAAAATAATAAAAAATGGAAATGTAAAAAAAGTAATAATTAAAAAATATTATTAAAAAAAAATGATTGACACCAATCCCACCCTACTGACACCTCCACTGCTCTACGACACCAACCTATATATATATATATATACATACATACATACACAAACATATATAAATACACATGCATGTGTGTTTGAGCTTTGTGGTGCACACCCTAATACAATAGGCTGCACCTATGTGTGCCTGATCTCTTCTTGGTTGCACAATGGCATCACCCGGCTCCAATTACACAGACTTCCTCGGGGGTCTGCAAGTAATTTTCCTGTAATGTAAAAGGTGCTGCAGAAACTACAGAGTTTATGAACGGCCAGTCACTGATTAAAAACTTAGAAGCTTGTAAATCAGCAAGGATTATGTTCCCTATGACATCGCCTTGCCCCACGGTAGTTTACATTAATATAGCAGATGCTGAACTGAAAGTCAGTAGTATAGAGTTGTCAACCTTTGAAAGGAAATGGAGAAATGATTGCTTTCTTCGAAGGATCAACAGTTACTTTTGGCACACTGCTTTACTAGTTGAAAGGCTATAAACACATAGAAATGCAATGAGAACATATTTGTGGAAATTAACGTGGAACATTAACTAACTTAAGGTTTGGATTCAGTAATTCATATTATGCATCACTATTTTACATTTGAATTTTTAAATCTGTACTTTTTATTATTAAAAAGCAGTCCTTGAATTCCAGTACAGTGACCAGTGACTTTACAGAGGTTCAAAGGAGGCAGTCTCCATCGATAAAGCTGCAAGAGAGGCTGATCTGTCTCAGACATTTGTAAATATATATGATAAAATATTCATTACACCCTTGGCGCTGTACTATTTGTGAATATAGACAAAAACTGCAAAGGAAGGAGGATTTCATGACTGTGTCATTTATGGACCTGCATCTGAGTCCAGGAAATAAAGGATAGCCCTGTATGATCCCTAATCAAAGATGGCTCTGTCCTTCTGAGGAGAAAAACAGATAAAAGCTTTGGAAAAGAGAATATTTTTGTAGGAGGTAATTAATACCTGTATGTGTTATGCCCCGTACACACGGTCGGATTATCCGACTGAAAATGTGCGATCGGAGCTTGTTGTCGGAAATTCCAACCGTGTGTAGGCTCCATCAGACTTTTTCCATCGGAATTTCCGACACACAAAGTTTGAGAGCAGGCTATAAAATTTTCCGACAACAAAATCCGATCGCATCAATTCCGACCTTGTGTGGCTAATTCCGACGCACAAAGTGCCACGCTTGCTCAGAATAAATTCCGAGATGGAACTGCTCGATCTGGTAAAATTAGCGTTCGGAATGGATATAGCACTTTTGTCACGCTGCAATGTTTTAAATTGTTTAATGCAGCGCACTCTCTTCTTCTTTATAATGCTAGAAGAATGAAATTGTTTTGCTGCTCATATTCACACAGACTTCTCACAAACTTCTTTCTTTATTATTTTTCGTGATTTCATAAATATAATATTTTTATTTGTCACATCTACCGAAAAAATAATTTGTGTTTGATGTTTTTAGAAAAAAATATTTTTTTTGTTTTTTTTAAATCCTGATCTTGTGTGTGTGTTTTTTTTTTTAAATCCAGAATAGTTTTGGGTGTGTTTTGTGTGTCAAGTTACCACAACACCATTATTATCTTGTATTATTTAATCTCAAGGAGATTGCTTGGTGTTGGTGTCCCTTGTTAATTTCACATTGTATTTTTGAAATGTACCTGCCTCCTCACAAACAAACTGTCCTTTTTGAAGGAAAATACACATAGTTGAGTATAATAAAAGAAACCAAAAATTTATTAAGGGGTCCTAAACAAAGAAAGAGGGAGGCTACGCTGGGGAAACTGCAGAAATTGGCAAAGCCTTTGGCCCCCAAGGCACACATCAATTATTTTACTGCAAAATTGGTGGCCTGAGGAGTCCATATATAAGGGAGTACAATCTGGTCCAGAAGTCCAAGAGATCATGAACAGCAGCAGATGTCATACATGTCCCCAGGCTGTGGTCATACAAGAGCCTGCATCTTTTGTCAGACCAGACTGATCCCAGGTCATCACTCTCTTGTCTTCCTTCCACGCTTCCTTCCATGCTGTGGTAGTGGAGTTGTGGCAGGAGGAGGATGATGTAACTCACACAGGTGGGTATTGGGTGTGATTTCGCCCCTCACCCCCTTAGTTAATGTTTTATAAAGGATGTCCTCACACATGAGGCGTTGGCCCTCCTGCATGTCCTGCAGTTTGGTGGCAGCCATGGAGGCAAAGGCCTCTTCATGAGTGGGGGTGGCTCTGAGGGACGCAGAAGCCTCCTGAATCAGCCTGAGTGCTGAATCCTCCACGTTACTCCCCTTCCTGGGTCTTTTGTTTGAAAGGCGGAGGGGAGGAACCTGGGATTCTGTGAGGCTCCTACTGGGCCCGGCCTTCTCCTGGTTGCCACTAACCCCCGCCTCCTCCTGTGTGCCACAGTCCACAGCCTCCTCCTGGCTGAGGTCTTCCTGTGTATGAAAAAGGGACATAGTTTTAGTTTTTTCTTCATCAATCACACACATGACTGTTGCAAATTGAATGTTAACAAATATAAAAGATTATCATTCTGACCCCAGCATTTTTCATTCTTGTCCCAATTATTTTTGCACACTACTGTCTATTGATATGTAAACGCCTTTATTTAATCTGCGATTAGTGATCAATAATAACATCTAGTAAACATCATTTATTTATTGACCAGAAATCTGTAGAATAATGCTATACCTGGCTCCAGCTGGGCTCCTCCACTTCTTCCTGGCTGGAAGTCCCAGGTTGGACATCGGAAGCTTCAGCTGGGGTGGAAGATAGGGTGGAATGAAGAGTGGAAGGTAGGGTTGAGAGGGATTCCCTGACTTCAGTATGGTCTGACAGAAATCGCAGTCTCTCATAGTACCACAGCCTGTGGACATAAATGTCATCTGCTGCAGCTTCGGATCTCTGGGAATCCTGGACCTTCTTGCGCTCCCTTAGATAAGTGCTCCTCAGGCCACCAATTTTGGCTTTTAAATAGGGGATGGTTGGCAAGGGGACCACCGGCTTCACCAACTCCAGCAGTTTCTCCAGCGCTGCCTGCCTCTTTTGTTTATGATTATAATGCAGATGTTTCACCTGCCACAGACAAGGCAGCTCCCTGTACTTGTCTATGAACAGGGGAAGGAAGTTGTGGTCATTGAAGCCATCCATTTTATCTGCAATACACAAGACAAACCCTAATGTCAGTCAAGTCTCCTAATCGTGTCCCAATATAGGCCTCAATCTCTAAGCAGTATAGGCCCAAGTTTAAATGTTACCTTCGTTATCACGATCAGCGCTTCCTATACTCCTTGCTCCGCTCACAGATCGTACGTACTACACACGCGTGATACGCTTTATATACACTGCGCATGCGTGAAACTCCGCCCGCCCCTGAGGTTCTTTCTAGTCTATTCCCTGCCCCTTCTCGTTCGGCGCAGTGGGGAAGAGCGCATGGTGGAGACAGAGCAGGTGCATGCTAATTACAGCAACGAGGAGGAGGAGAAGGAAAGGCCGGAGCCAGAAACGTCACGATCCCAGAGGAGAAGATTTAAGGCATCAAATATGTCCTTTGTTGAGATGGTGGAGATGGTCGACATACTGAAGAGGGCCGACTATGACGGGAAGTATGGACCTTACCCCAACCCCAATGTCAGAAAGGCCAAGATCATGACTAAAGTTGTGAAGAGTCTGCACAGAAATTTTGGGGTACGGCGATCGAAGGATCAACTGAGGAAGCAGTGGTCGGACCTCAAATTAAGGGAGCACGATCAGTATAGAAGGATCAGGAGAGTGCTGCAAAAAAGTAAGTAGTTGTCCTGTGTTCCTATTCTTTATTTTTATTACGTTCGTGCTGCTCCATGTGCTTTTCTTTACTGTTGTACAGTTTAACCCTTTCATGACTAAGCTTATTTTTGAAATTTGGTGTTTACAAGTTGAAATCCATATTTTTTGCTAGAAAATTACTTAGAACCCCCAAACATTATATATATATATATATATATATATATATTTAGCAGAGAATCTAGAGAATAAAATGGAGATTGTTGCAATATTTTATATCACACGGTATTTGTGCAGCAGTGTTTTAAACGCAAATTTTTGGAAAAGGGACATTTCCATGAATTTTAAAAAATCCAAACAGTAAAGTTACCCCAATTTTTTTGTATAATGTGAAAGATGATGTTATGCCGAGTAAATGGATACCAAACATGTCACGCTTTATAATTGCACGCACTCGTGGAATGGCGACAAACTATGGTAGCTATGAATTTCCATAGGCGACGCTTTAAATTTTTTTACGGTTACCAGGTTAGAGTTACAGAGGAGGTCTAGGGCTAGAATTATTGCTCTCGCTCTGACGATCACGGCGATACCTCACATGTGTGATTTGAACACCGTTTACATATGCGGGCGTGACTTCCGTATGCGTTTTCTTCGCTGCGCGAGCTTGCGGGGACGGGGGCGCTTTAAAAAAATTTTATTTATTTTATTTATTTTTAGACTTATAAATTATGTTTTAAAAAAAAATGTTTTTTTTTACTTTTATTGCTGTCACAAGGAATGTAAACATCCCTTGTGACAGTAATAGGTGGTGACAGGTACTCTTTATGGAGGGATCGGGGGTCTAAAAGGGGCTCTGCACTTCAAAGTATTCAGATCGCCGAAAACAGCGATTCTGAATACTGTGTATTTTTTTAAATTCGGCGCCATTGGCAGCCGAGTAAACGGGAAGTGACGTCATGACGTCGCTTCCGCGTTTACATTGAGAAGGCTGGAACGAAGCTGCCCACAGCTTCGTTCCAGCCCGCCCACAGCCGCCGGAGGCAGCCGATTGGACACCAGGCCTCCCGATCGCACAGGAGGCCCGGTAAGAGTGGCGGGAGGCGGCGGGAGGGGGGGTGTCTCCGGTATAACAGCCGAGCGGCTTTTTGCCGCATCGGTTGTTATATACAGGTAGCCGATCGCCCGCTCAAAACAACGGTACCGGGATGATGCCTGCAGCTGCACCCCCGAAAGCCGAGTATGCACATATGCGTATGGACGGCGGGAAGGGGTTAAAATGGCAACTTTCATGTTCATGGACACATTATTCATTCGTAGGAAACATTGTTCATTTGGCCAATTAAACACCATGTTTTGTCCAGATGCATTTCAATACATTTTTTCTGGCCTACTTCGCCTAAAATAAGTTTTTTTTTCTAGATGGGTTTGTAACTAGAATGAAATGCAAACTAGATTCTGTGTAAGGAGAGGACCCTCAGCAGCTGTTTACACATCTGGATGGTGGAGCACTAGTGTGGGACACCAGAACACCCTTTTTATTAGGGGGCCCACACAAGTGCTCCAGTGTATACTATAGGGGTGACTCCATCTGTGAAGCTTGTACAAAACAGATAAGTATTCAAGCTTGACAAAAGGAAAAAAATATTTCTTCATCTTGTACCCCACTTCCAAGCAATGTTTCATATTCCTATTTCTGCCATCAAATATCTATGCTAAGTATACCTATTTTTTGTTTACATAGGGGAGAAAAGACTAGGAGGACACCACTCATCAGAGGAGACAACAGACCCCCCACCTCAGGAAGAAGTGGAAATCCCACAAACACAACAGGAGGAGGAGGAGGAGGGAGACGTTGTGGAAATTGTCACCACAACAGGTAAGTGTCTGTGACTACAGGCTCAGGTAAGAGATGGTTGCCTGCATATTTATAATACATGGTGTTTTTTTAATCTATTTTTAGGTGATCGTGATGTTGTGGATGAAGGTCATTTCACCAGTGAAAGTGCCAAGATCCTGATCGGGGAGATAATGGGGTATAATAGGGACTTGGAAAACATCAAGCAAAACATCAGTGATGTTCAAAACAAAATGAAGAACAGCATTGATGTTTTAGGGAGCGTTTAAAACCCCTAGAATTCCCTAACTTATTTCTGCTTTGTTTTTCTGACAATTTTTTGATCATTTTTTGACATATTCTAGAAAAGCCAAATTTTGAAGATGCACACACTGTGTCAACGTGTGCTATTTGCCATCACGGGAGGTCAATCTACGTGTTTTGGGGGTGAAAACCCTTCCTCAATAATAAAGTAGCTGAGAAGAAGGGGTTGCACCCACAAAACACGTCCATTGATCCCCATGATGGCAGCTAGCACATGTTGACATTCGGCAATTTGTGTGCATCTCCAAAATTTGGCTTTTCCGGGGGTGACTTCACTCCATCTGCTGAACGCAATATCAAACACAGTTTATAAATACTCATGTCTGATATTGCTTTCATTTTCTACAAAAGTTGAACTTTGTAAGTTCCAGAGTTGTGTATTTCTTGCTGGTTTTAAACATGCCTGTTTTACCTTAAAAGGAAATTTCAACTTTTATTAATGTGACCTAAAAAATTGTTATACAACAAACATGTTGTTTTGTTTTAAAAACCTTCTAGAAATGCACATGTGATTGTGCTTTGATTAAAAAGATTGAGAATCAACAATGTGTGGCTTCTTCTTTCAATGCTCAAAAGCATTTTTTGTTGTAAAGTTGTTGTTTTCAGTGACAATGGGGGGTTATTTACGAAAGGCAAATCCACTTTGCACTACAAGTGCACTTGAGACTGCACTGAAACTGCACTTGTAGTGCAAAGTGGATTTTCGTTTAGTAAATAACCCCCATTGCCACTGGAAACAATAACTTTACAGTTTCAGTGCAGTCTCAAGTGCACTTGTAGTGCAAAGTGTATTTGCCTTTAGTAGATAACACCCAACAGTGCTTTCTAATTTTACACAATCATGCCATTTTCAGGACTCCCCAAATTCCAGTCAGGGTCAGCTAAAAGAAAGACAAGCAGTAAATCAAAGCAAATATTTGTTCAGTTTAAAATATTTTTTTATTTAAAAAATGTCTCAGACATTGTCTGGCATATTGATGGTCCCCCTTCCCGCAAAGTACTCCATGTATCTTATACGGACCTCGCGGGCACTCTGGGGGGGGCAAGCCAGGACGGCCGGCTTCAAGCGCCGTCAGGGTTGGTTCATTTAGATTCATTCCAGCTTCAGGCACAACTGAGCCAGCATAGGTCACATAATTTCTCCTTAAAAAGTTGTGGAGAACACAGCAAGCCAGGATGATGTGATTGAGTTTATATTCCGCCATATGTATCGGTGTAATAAAATAGGCGGAACCGGCTGGCCATTATTCCAAACGTGTTCTCCACCACTCTTCTGGCTCTGGCCAGCCGGTAATTAAAAACCCTCGTCTCTGGGGTGAGGGTCCTCATAGGGAATGGCCGCATAAGATGGTCCACCAGTGCAAACGCTTCATCCACTACGAAGACGAATGGGAGTCCTTCCGCATTGTCTTCTGGAGGTGCCAAGTCTAAGCTGCCATTCTGGAGATGCCTGTAGAACTCCGTGTGGGCAATGACTCCACCATCTGACATTCGGCCATTCTTCCCCATGTCCACATACAGGAACTCGTAAGTAGCTGACACCACCGCCAACATCACAATACTATTGAACCCCTTGTAGTTGTAATAGTATGACCCCGAGTTGGGTGGTGGGACGATGTGGACGTGTTTCCCATCAATTGCCCCTCCGCAGTTAGGAAAGTCCCACCGCTGGGCAAAGTGGGAGGCCACAGTCTGCCATTCCTGTGGGTTGGAAGGAAACTGTGGAGTCAAACAAGAAAAATAAATTAATAATTTTGCACATAAACATGGAAAGAAGATTAGACACAAACATTCTTGGCCAACATCAGGATAACATTTATTTTAGGGAGTATTTAAAGACAAAGGTATAAGGTCCACCTTTCAGATTCCTTCCCCCTCTCATGGGCCATTTTATAAATGTTAGGGGAGGAGATGTTTTGACCAGGTAACCCTCTCCACTTCATTGAGAGATTAATGCCTAAATAATGTGTATTACTTTGGCCAGCCCCTCCTTACTTACACTATTGGCAGCCCACTGGACAGGTAAGAAGTGTCATAATACAAAGCGATAAATACACACTGTACACATTTTAGCACATTTTTACATTCTGATATTACCTATCAAGATAATAATAGGATACAGAAACTTTGAACAGTACCAATTGAAAGTATTGAGGCAGGCCCTTGCACTACATGCTTTGGGGAATTCATCCATAAATATGACCACAAAAGAGGTGGATATAGTGTGTAGGGATAAGCTTCGTGTTCGAGTCGAACCCATGTTCGACTCGAACATCATCTGTTTGATCGTTCGCCGAATTGCGAACGATATGGGCCGTTCATGCTTGACCAATCATCAGCCAGCAATGCACTGCAATGCCGCAGTGAATTATGGACCGTGACGTGCCGCACGAATTTGGCGTGTCACGGCCCATAATTCACTGTGGCATTGCAGTGCATTGCTGGCTGATGATTGGCCAAGCATGCACTATGACCTGCATGCTTGGCCAATCACAGCGCTGTCTGTAGAGAGAGCTGTAATTAGCCAAAACCAGGGTGGCTTTGGCCAATTATGGCTCAGGGGGTTTAGTACATGCCCCACACTATATAAAGCCGCCTGCAGAGCGGCTCTTGGTAGTGTGTTCCAGCATTGAGGGACAGAGACAGAGAGACAGTGTCATTTGATTTAAGTTAGATTAGGCAGGACAGTCAGTTAGCTGCACTTACAGTGTATTGTGTATATATATGCATCCCAGGTGTTGTGAATATATATATATATATATATATATATATATATATATATATATATATATATATATATATATATATATATATATATATATATATATATATATATATATATATATATATATATATATATATATATATACACACACACACACACACATATATACATATATACACACACACACACACACACATATATACACACACACATACATACATACATACATATATACACACACACACACACACACACACACACACTGTATTCAGTTTAGCTAGATCCATTCCTGTTATTATCTTCCTACTGACAGGCAGGCTTGTGTTGTTGCAGTATTTACAGCTACCTGAAGAAAATTGCTGGTGTTCTTCTGATCCTATTAGTACCACAGTCAGGCAGCTAGACTATTTACTGTTAGTGTAGTGCGTCCGCCTCACAGTGTTCAGCTAAAGCTACAAGTTAGTGTAGTGCGACTACTGCACAGTGTTCAGCTAAATCTACAAGTTAGTGTAGTTCGTCCTCTGAACAGTATTCAGCTAAAGCTACAAGTTAGTGTAGTGCGAACTCTGCACAGTGTTCAGCTAAAGCTACCTGTAGAAGGTTGGTGGTGTTTTCCTGATCCTATCACTACCGCAGGCAGCTACATTATTTTAACGTTAGTGTAGTGCATCCTTTGCACAGTGTTCAGCTAAAGCTACAAGTTAGTGTAGTGCGACCTCTGCACAGTGTTCATCTAAAGCTACCTGTAGAGGATTGGTGGTGTTCTCATACTACAGGCAGGCAGTTGATATATATATATTTATCCCAGCTTAGTGCAGCTACATCTCACTGCAGGCAAATAGCATGTCTGGAAGGCCAACAAGGAGAGGCAGACAGTCACAAGCCAATAAAAGAGGGCAAGCAGGCTCTGTGTCTAGAGGCAACAGTGCTGGTCGTGGAGACGGTGCATCCTCATCAGCACGTGGCATTTTTGCACTTGGCATTTTTTTTTCGGCAGCTGGCCGTGTTGAGCCGCAACATGCGGAAGACTTGGTCAAGTGGATGGCCAAGCCGCCCTCATCCTCCTCATCTTCTCTCACCCATGCCCAGGGTACTTTGTCTGGCAAAGCAGATGCCAACGCGGCATCTTCCCTTGGCTCAATGGCATCAGTGACTCCTTCCCTAGCCCCACCATGTCCTCCTGAGGAGTCCCTCGAACTGTTTGACCACAGTGTTAGGTATATGCTCCAGGAGGATGCCTAGCATTTAGAAGGCTCTAATGATGATACTGAGCTAGATGAAGGCAGCAACGTGAGCGCGGACAGAGGGCGTGCCCAAGAAGGACAGCAATCTTGCAGTCATGCTCCCCCTGATGCAGCATACTGCCAGGTTTGCTCCACTGACTCAACGTGGGTGCCTGATAGGAGAGAGGAGGAGGAGGCACATCAACGAGGCAGGATGCCCTCCAGGGGCCAGCCTAAGGGCAGCGCACTGACTGCATCACACTGCAAAGCTCTGCATGTACAGGGCGCTGCTGTCTCTGCACGTTATTCCAAAAGTTCTTTGGTGTGGACCTTTTTTGAGACGAGTGCATCAGATCACACCGCTGCTATTTGCAATACATGTCTCAAGCGTATCTCGCGTGGCCAAAACATCTCCCGCTTGGGCACCACATGCTTGACCAGACATATGTTGACCTGCCACGCAGTTCGTTGGCAAGCGTATCTAAAAGACCCACACCAAAGAACAAAGAGGACCTCTCCTTGCTCCTCATCAGCTGAGATCTCCAACCCCACTATACCTTCAGTCCTCTCTGAGACCTGCACTGAGAGGAATGAAGATGTAGAATTAGGTGTGTCACAGCCAAGTACTTGTGGGCAATCTGCTTTCGGTACACTGACGTCAGATTGTACCAGGCACATTTCCCTGCCCCAGCTGCTGCACCGCCGAAAGAAGTTCGCTCCCAGCCATCCTCATGCCCAGCGGTTGAATGCTAGCTTGGCAAAATTGCTAGCACTTCAACTGTTACCTTTTCAGTTGGTAGACTCGGCCCCCTTCCGTGAGTTTGTGCAATGTGCGGTTCCTCAGTGGCAGGTACCCAAACGCCACTTTTTCTCATGGAAGGCGATTCCGGCTCCCTACCGGCATGTGGAAGGCAATGTCCATGCCTCACTGGACAGGGCGGTCAGCGGTAAGGTGCATATTACCGCTGACTCATGGTCCAGCAGGCATGGACAGGGACGTTACCTAAGTTTCACGGCGCATTGGGTGACTCTGCTGGCAGGTGGGAAGGATGCAGGACAAGGTGCAGTAGTGTTGGAGGTTGTTCCACCACCATGCCTCCAAAATGCCACTACTAATGATTCTGACACACCTCTCTCCTCCACCCCCTCCTCTTCTTCTTCCACCATGGCCTCTTCCTGTGCTTTGTCCTCGGAACCAGCGGTGCTCCATAGGCGTTCAAGGGGCTACTCTAGTATGCAGGCCAAAAGATGCCATGCGGTGCTTGAGCTGGTGTGCTTGGGGGACAGGAGCCACACTGGGGCAGAGGTTCTGTCAGCTATGCAGGGGCAGGTTCCGAGGTGGTTGAAGCCACGCCAACTTAAGGCAGGAATGGTGGTTTGCGACAATGGCACCAACCTCCTCGCCGCCCTCCAACAGGAACAAATAACCCATGTGCCCTGTTTGGCTCACGTCCTTAACTTGGTGGTGCAGCGGTTCTTGGGCAGGTCCCCGGCTTACAGGATGTCCTGAGGCAGGCCAGGAAAGTCTGTGTGCATTTCCACCGGTCATATAATGCCAGTGCTCGGCTGGCAGACCTCCAAAAGGAATTTAACCTGCCCAAGGACCACCTAATCTGTGACACGCCCACCAGGTGGAACTCAACGTTGGCCATGCTGCAGTGGCTGCACACGCAGCAGAGGGCCATCAATGAGTACCTGTGCGACTATGGCACCAGGACAGGGTCAGGGGAGCTTGTTTTTTTTCCCCACGCCAGTGGGCCATGATCAGGGATGCATGCACTGTCCTGTCACCATTTGAGGAAGCCATGAGGATGGTGAGCAGTGACAGTGCATGCATCAGTGACACCGTCCCCCTTGTCCACCTGTTGGAGCACACGCTGTGCGGCATAATGGACAGGGCACTTGAGGCAGAACAGAGGCAGGAAGAGGAGGACTTCCTTAGCTCTTAAGGCCCCCTTTATCCAGACAGTGTTCCTGCGTGCCCGCCGATCACACAGGAAGAGGACGAGGAGGAGGATTGTGTCAGTATGGAGGTGGAGCCTGGCACTCAGCATCAGCAGCAGTCTTTAAGGGATCATTTACAGTCCCAAGAAACACATGGACTTGTACGTGGCTGGGAGGAGGTGGCTGCAAATCATGTCGTCCTTAGTGACCCAGAGGACTCCGGACTGAATGCCTCAGCAAACCTACGCTGCATGGCCTCCCTGATCCTGCAAAGCCTGCGTAAGGATCCTCGTATTCGTGGTATCAAGGAGAAGGAACAATACTGGCTGTCAACCCTCCTTGATCCACGTTACAAGGGTAAGGTTGCGGACCTTATCTTGCCGTCGCAGAGGGAGCAGAGGCTGAAACATCTTCGGGAGGCCTTGCAGAAAGGTCTGTGCAATGCGTTTCCCAGAGACTGGGAGGTTACAAACTCCTGTTTCTGGACAACGTGTTGCTGAGGCTTCGGTCAGTCAAAGAAGGACCAGTGGAGAAGGTGGCCATCTGACCGATGAGTATTCCTGCACTACCGTGATGGAGGAAGAATGTGGAAACTAGAAATGTATGGACAGCTGCATGCACCAAAATTAGGGACAAAACAGAACCCCAACAAAAACGGAATAAGATGAGAGGAGGGGGTGCTGCGCTAACCAGAGAAACTAACAAGATGGTCAAGTATGAAGGATCTCTAGAGGGGTGATAAAACTAATTGAAGGGGATGCTAATATCAGAATATCATGCCGCTATTCCTATGTCCCATATCCAATGTGTTCAGACAATTTTTTAGTCCGTAGCCCCAAGGTATGATCGGTTCCAGTAACCATCGCCAGCGTCTGTTTTACATGGTGCAGAAATACCTAGGGGCAAGATCTGACTTGGACACCTTTCCCACTGAAAATCCTCTGGGTTACTGGTCGTTGAGGATGGATCACTGGCCAGAGCTTGCACAGTATGCAATTGAGCGAATGGCCTGTCCTGTATCCAGCGTTCTTTCGGAACGCACATTCAGTGCTGCTGGAGGCTTTGTAACCGATCACAGGGTGCGTCTGTCCACCGACTCGTCGATCGACTGACCTTCATAAAAATGAATCAGTCTTGGATAATCACCAGCTACCAAGCACCTGATGCTGATGTAACCGAATACATTTTTTTGAAATGTCAGATCCCTTCAAAGACTGCCTATGCTGATGCTAAGTGACTATCCTGTTATACTGAGTAATTATCCTCTTCCTCCTCAATGATCATGATGATAGCTTGTAAGAACATTTTTAGTTCTGGGCGCCGCCAGTCCCGCCACCAGTGCCTAAGGCCCAATTTTTCAGCCCCTGTTTAACAGGGGCATGTAATTACAATTTTTCATGCAATTCTTTGCAGCAGGGCTAGTTCCTGCTCTCCAACTAGAGTATCTGTGAGGGGTTGCAGTGTTGTGGCACCAACACCAGTGCCTAAGGCCCAATTTTTCAGCCCCTGTTCAACAGGAACATGTAAGGGACGTTTCTGCGCCCACCAAGAGTATCTGTGAGGACTTACACTGTTGTGGCACCAGCACCACCACCACCATAGGCCCAATTTTTCTGCCCCTGTTCAACAGGGGCATGTAATTACAATTCTTGATCTAATATTTCACAGCAGGGCCCTGTGAGGGCTTACAGTGTTGTGGCCACAACAGCACCTAAGGTCCGAATTTCTGCTGAGTATATAGGGCAGGCCCCTACTTTCAAACATCCAACTTACAAACGACTCCTACTTGCAAACGGAAGGAGACAACAGAAAGTGAGATGAAATCTACCCCTAGGAAGGGAAATTCTCTCCTGTAAGAGTTAATATGGGAAAATTTTTCTCCTTTCCACTGATGCTTTATCACCAATCCTTTTTTCACAAAAAAACCCAAATTTTCAAAAAACATTTGTCATTGGGACAAAAAGTGAGGTGAAATCTTCTGAAGAGGAGCACAGACAGCAAAACAAATGTCACAGGGGTGATAACCCTTCCCTAGGTTTTTCAAAAAGCTTAAAATAGATTTTTTGGCTGGAGCTAAACACGTTAAAAATGTACCAGTTCAAAATTACAAACAGATTCAACTTAACAACAAACCTACAGTCCCTGTCTTGTTTGCACTGCCTGTATACTGCTGTTCAGAGTATATAGAGCCTGGGGGCCCCACGCCTTTCCTTTTTTAATTTGGGTGCAGGGTTAATATCCATACAAGACCCAAAGGGCCTGGTAATGGACGTGGGGGTACCCATGCCATTTGTCTCACTGATTTTCATCCATATTGCCAGGACCCGACATTACATTAAAGCCGCAAGCAGTTTTAAATGACTTTTTTTACTTTAAAAATGACATTTTGTGCAGGGACTGTTCTAAGCACGGGAAACATGCGCCACTTTACAGGCATACTATAGACATCCCCAGGTACGATATTTAAAAGAATATTTCACTTTTTTTTTTTTACTTTAAGCATCATTAAAATCACTGCTTCCGAAAAAACGGCCGTTTTTAAAAGTTTTTTTTTGCATTGATACATGTCCCCTGGGGCGGGACCCGGGTCCCCAAACCCTTTTTAGGACAATATTAGCCTTTAACCACTTCAGCCCCGGAAGATTTTACCCCCTTCCTGACCAGAGCGTTTTTTGCGATTCGGCACTGCGTCGCTTTAACTGACAATTGCGCGGTCGTGCGACGTGGCTCCCAAACAAAATTGACGTCCTTTTTTTCCCACAAATATAGCTTTCTTTTGGTGGTATTTGATCACCTCTGCGATTTTTATTTTTTGCGCTATAAACAAAATAAGAGCGACAATTTTGAAAAAAACGCATTATTTTTTACATTTTGCTATAATAGATATCCCCCAAAAATATATAAAAAAACATTTTTTTTCCTCAGTTTAGGCCGATCATATTCTTCTACATATTTTTGGTAAAAAAAAAAAAAAAAAAAAAAAAAAAAAAAATCGCAATAAGCGTTTAATAATTGGTTTGTGCAAACGTTATAGCGTTTACTAAATAGGGGATAGTTTTATGGCATTTTTATTAATAATTTTTTTTTTTTTTACTAGTAATGGCGGCGATCAGCGATTTTTATTGTGACTGCGATGTTATGGCGGACATGTCGGACATTGACACATTTTTGGGACCACTGTCATTTATACAGCAATCAGTGCAATTAAAAATGCACTGATTACTGTGTAAATGGTACTCGCAGTGAAGGGGTTAACCACTAGGGGCGGGGAGGGGTTAAGTGTGTCCTAGGGAGTGATTACTAACTGTAGGGGGATGGGCTGTATGTGTGACGTCACTGATCCCTGCTCCGATGACAGGGAGCAGAGATCGAGTGACACTTGTCACTAGGCAGAACGGGGAGATGCTGTTTACAACGGCATCTCCCCGTTCGTCCTCTCCATGAGGCGATCGCGGAGCTCGCAATGGCACGGCGGGCAATTCAAATGGACGTACAGGTACGCCCATTTGCCCAGCCGTGCCATTCTGCCGACGTACTTCGGCGTGCGCCGGTCGGGAACCGGTTAAAATGAGCACTTTTGATTTTGAACGTTCGAGTCCCATAGACGTTAATTGGGTTCTAACGTTCGTGCGAATTTTCGGTCCGTTCGCAGGTTCTGGTGCGAACCGAACCGGGGGGTGTTCGGCTCATCCCTAATAGTGTGTATGGGTTCAACAAAGTCAGCAGATAGAGGATTGGTATCAGCTGAGTTAGCAGTTCGGGGGGGTTCCAAATGATTTTGGGACCCCAAAAAAACCTCTGGCACTCTGCCAGAATTTCAAGCACAAATCACATTTTTGCACATTTTAGGTGGTGTTTAGGGTAAAGCACTACTATGGAGCTGACAATTTACATTGTTAATTGAGTAGATAAGGTGGATATAGGGCCAGGAGGGCATGCTGGGGAGGTAAGTGAAGGCAAATATGTATGAAGGACCAAAAAAATACAGCATGCATGTGGACAAAGGGGACATTCACAGAATATTACAATCATGGTAATTAGGGAATGAGGAAAGAAATACAATATATTAACAAACATTAAATACAATAACATGTGATGTTAAAGGATAAAAATCTTACCTTCATATACTCCTTCTGCAGGACCTGGATGATGGCAGAACAGGTCTCTGGGATAATGATCCCCAGAGTCTGGGGGGAGATGCCTGTCGAGAACTTAAGGTCCTGCAGGTTTCTCTGTCACCAAGTACCGCAGGGTGGTGATGAGTAGGGATGAGCTTTGAGTTCGAGTCGAACATTGGCTGTTCGCAAGTTTGCCGAACAGCGAACAATTTGGGGTGTTCGCGGCAAATTCGAATGCCGCGGAACACCCTTTAAAAGTCTATGGGAGAAATCAAAAGTGCTAATTTTAAAGGCTTATATGCAAGTTATTGTCATAAAAAGTGTTTGGGGACCTGGGTCCTGCAAAAAAAGTTTTAAAAACGGCCGTTTTTTCGGGAGCAGTGATTTTAATAATGCTTAAAGTCAAACAATAAAAGCGTAATATTCCTTTAAATTTCGTAGTTGGGGGGTGTCTATAGTATGCCTGTAAAGGGGCGCATGTTTCCCATGTTTAGAACAGTCTGACAGCAAAATGACATTTCGAAGGAAAAAAGCCATTTAAAACTACTCGCGGCTATTGCATTGCCGGTCCGACAATACACATAGAAGTTCATTGATAAAAACGGCATGGGAATTCCCCACAGGGGAACCCCGAACCAAAATTTAAAAAAAAAAAAAAAAAATGACGTGGGGGTCCCCCTAAATTCCATACCAGGCCCTTCAGTTCTGGTATGGATTTTAAGGGGAACCCCGCGCCAAAAAAAAAAAAAAAAAAAAAAAAAAAGGGCGTGGGGTCCCCCCAAAAATCCATACCAGACCCTTATCCGAGCACACAACCTGGCAGGCCGCAGGAAAAGAGGGGGGGACACGAGAGCGGCCCGGCCCCCCCTCCTGAACCATACCAGGCCACATGTCCTCAACATTGGGAGGGTGCTTTCGGGTAGCCCCCCAAAACACCTTGTCCCCATGTTGATGAGGACAAGGGCCTCATCCCCACAACCCTGGCCGGTGGTTGTGGGGGTCTGCGGGCGGGGGGCTTATCGGAATCTGGAAGCCCCCTTTAACAAGGGGACCCCCAGATCCCGCCCCCCTGTGTGAAATGGTAAGGGGGTACTTACCCCTACCATTTCACAAAAAAAACTGTCAAAAATGTTAAAAATGACAAGAGACAGTTTTTGACAATTCCTTTATTTAAATGCTTCTTCTTTCTTCTATCTTCCTTCATTTTCTTCTTCTTCTGGTTCTTCTGGCTCCTCTGGATCTTCTTCCGGCGTTCTCATCCAGCATCTCCTCCGTGGCGTCTTCTATCTTCTTCTCCTCGGGCCGCTCCGCACCCATGGCATGGGGGGAGGCTCCCGCTCTTCTCTTCATCTTCTTCTCTTCTTCTCCGGGCCGCTCCGCATCCATGCTGGCATGGAGGGAGGCTCCCGCTGTGTGACGGCGTCTCCTCGTCTGACGGCTCTTTAAAAATGGGAGGCGGGGCCACCCAGTGACTCCGCCCCCCTCTGATGCACGGGACATGACGAGACTTCCCTGTGGCATTCCCCGTGATGTCACAGGGAAGTCCCGTAAAGTCACCGTGTGTCAAGGGGGGCGGGGTCACCGGGTGGCCCCGCCCCCCGTTATTTAAGAACCGTCAGAAGAGGAGATGCCGTCACACAGCGGGAGCCTCCCTCCATGCCAGCATGGATGCGGAGCGGCCCGGAGAAGAAGATGTAGAAGAGAAAAAGAGAAGAAGAGAAGAAGATGAAGAAGAGAAGAAGATGAAGAGAAGAGCAGGAGCCTCCCCCCATGCCATGGGTGCGGAGAGGCCTGAGGAGAAGAAGATAGAAGATGCCGCGGAGGAGATGGTGGACGAAAACGCCGGAGGAAGAACCAGAAGAGCCAGAAGAAGAAGAAGATAAAGGAAGATAGAAGATAGAAGAAAGAAGAAAGAAGAAAGAAGAAAGAAGAAGCATTTAAATAAAGGAATTGTCAAAAACTGTCTCTTGTCATTTTTAATGTTTTTGACAGCTTTTTAGTGAAATGGTAGGGGTACTTCTACCCCCTTACCATTTCACACAGGGGGGGCGGGATCTGGGGGTCCCCTTGTTAAAGGGGGCTTCCAGATTCCGATAAGCCCCCCCGCTAGCAGACCCCCACAACCACCGGCCAGGGTTGTGGGGATGAGGCCCTTGTCCTCATCAACATGGCGACAAGGTGTTTTGGGGGGCTACCCCAAAGCACCCTCCCAATGTTGAGGGCATGTGGCCTGGTATGGTTCAGGAGGGGGGCCGCTCTCTCGTCCCACCCTCTTTTCCTGCAGCCTGCCAGGTTACGTGCTAGGATAAGGGTCTGGTATGGATCTTTGGGGGGACCCCACGCCGTTTTTTTTTTTGGCGCGGGGTTCCCCTTAAAATCCATACCAGACCTGAAGGGTCTGGTATGGAATTTAAGGGGACCCCCGCATCATTTTTTTTTTTTATTTTCGTTCGGGGTTCCCCTGTGGGGAATTCCCATGACGTTTTTATCAATGAACTTCTATGTGTATTGTCGGACCGGCAATGCAATAACCGCGAGTAGTTTTAAATGGCTTTTTTCCTTCGAAATGTCATTTTGCTGTCAGACTGTTCTAAACATGGGAAACATGCGTCCTTTACAGGCATACTATAGACACCCCCCAGCTACGAAATTTAAAGGGATATTACACTTTTATTGTTTGACTTTAAGCATTATTAAAATCACTGCTCCTGAAAAAATGGCCGTTTTTAAAACTTTTTTTGCATTGATCCATGTCCCCTGGGGCAGGACCCAGGTGCCCAAACACTTTTTATGACAATAACTTGTATATAAGCCTTTAAAATTAGCACTTTTGATTATTCATGTTCGTGTCCCATAGACTTTAACGATGTTCGCGTGTTCGAACAAACTTTTTTCATGTTCGCATGTTCTGGTGCAAACCGAACAGGGGGGTGTTCGGCTCATCCCTAGTGATGAGCCTCTGCTCTGCAGTGGTGGCTTACCTCATGCAGGTATCCTGCCTGCTAATATAAGGGGTCAGCAAAGCCAACAAATGGTGAAATACGGGCCTGTCATCCGGAGAAAGTTCCTGAAATCGTCAGGATTATTCTCACGGATCTCATGGAGCAAAGGCATGTGACAGAATTGGTCATGCTGGAGCAACCAATTCTTGGTCCATGAACTCCTCCTCGCCCTGTTCATGGACTGGGCTTGTGTCAAAGTAAGGACCCCAACACCAAGCCCCCGCACAGCATGAACTCTACAATGAGTACGTACACGCAACATGGCTAGAAAATGGTCGGCTGCTCAGAACGGAGTAACAGAATGCACTGAAGAACAGCAAGGCCTGTGAAGAGCGACCTGAAAATCAGTAACGAACGGACAAGAACACAATAATAAATCAATGGTACTCGCTGCACGCACTGAAGACCAGATACAAACCCACAAGCACAAACTGAACAGCAGAAATACGATCTGAAAACCACAAGTCTGAAAAAGCACGAATCGTCTCTCACCAAACTTTTAATAACACGAGATTAGCAAAAGGAGCCCAAAGGGTGCCGCGCTTGGTACTGAACTGCCCTTTTATAGTCTTGTCGTATGTGGTGTTCTTGGCGTTCGGAAATTCCGACAACTTTGGGCGACCGTGTGTATGCAAGACAAGTTTGAGCCAACATCCGTTGGAAAAACCCATGGATTTTGTTGTCGGAATGTCCGATCAATGTCCTACCGTGTGTACAGGGCATTACATTTACCGATTGCTTAGTATGCATGCTCTAAACAATAAAATGAATATCTCATAGTGTGTTTAATTTAATTACTGGATTAATCAGTTAAAGAAAATATTGTTTTTCTCTATTTTCAAGAAATAAGAGATCAGCGAGGTGCAGCTGGTGGTACCTTTAGTGACATTGGAACCAGTGATAGGAACCAAAGGGTGTAGTAGTGGATCAAGTATTGGCACACCAGGAAGTGTTGGATACCTACAGAGGCCAACAATCTGGATGCAATATGTTTGCAGGTGTCTGATTTTACCTTCTCTGCTCTGTAATAAACTACTTTAGTATTAAGGATTTTTTACATCTGTTCCAAGAATTGCTTGACTGGGTTATCTTTGTTTTCAACAACCATTTCTGATACTCTTCCATATAATAGCTATGGAAAGGGAACATCAGTAGCAGTGAAGTTGAAGAGATTCTTTCTCATTGCCTGGAAGAGGCTTACCAGTCAGGTATGTATTGGGACGTCCCTGTTTAATATGCCTTTTGCTCTGAGTTAGTTGTACTGCCCATGTGGTTGATTTATACTTGGGTGCGGCCAAATTTTACAGTTGGCTGTTTACTCTGCATGGGAATTTTCCCTTCGGGGTGAGGTGAAGCACTGCTGATTTCCTTGTACATTAACAGTATTTTTTGCAAAGCAAATTTTCACCACATTCACTAAGGGAAAATTTGCTTGGAAATGAATAGCATACTAAAGTAACCCCATATATGTTCACATGGGTAACCAGCATCAGGAACACAAAGACATCATTAATTTATATAGTAATGAAGTAGCAATGTAAGCTGAACCTAAATGACGAAGCTTGTAATTCCAAAACTTGGGATACAACAAAAAACATAGTATATGAAAATTGATAGCGGCAGGAAATTGGGATCATGGTGGTGCTCAAATAAAGAAATGTACATATATTAGTAAAATTAGAATTTTTATTATTACATAAAAACATCAGCATAGAGATAAGGTTCAATAAAATGATTGACAGCATATTCAAAAAATATTTTTTACTGGTCACTGGTGTCCATGAGACAGAGGTGGTCAATAGTAGATGTTAAATACCAACATGTTTCGCCAGCATTGGCTTCTTCAGGGGGTTATTTAGGACCACCAATATTCACACAGCTCTAGTAACAATAAATACAGAGAGTTTTCCATCAATTTATGTAAAGACAAAAGAAGAAGGAAGCACATATAAAAAGCATTTGTCATGGTTCCAAAAGTATACCCATTCCCACAATCTTACCTGAGGAGCACCAAATGAGGCCACCAAGCCAGTCCACAAAGGATGGCAGGGTGAGCCGTGCACAGCCACAGAGGGCATAAAAAGAGCAGGCTACAGGCAAAAAGAGGAAGGGATTATATTTAGTGTTTCATATTGGGCATGCATCAATGTCCAATTCAAAGGGCTAACATAGCCTCAACTTGTACTTACTATGCTCAAGTATACATAGAGATTAATAGAGATATAATAAAATATTTACAAAAATGTGAGGTGTGTACTCACTTTTGTGAAATACTGTACATATTTTTTTTTTGTAACTGCAGATGGAGAAACACCCCACCCCCGCAGTGCTGCAGGTACTGATGTATGTACTCTGAGAGCAGCACCCTGCTGCTCTCAGAATACACAGATCAGTCCTGCAGTTGACTGGCATTCCTGCAACGCAAACAACAGGTAGCAATAATTTTTTATTATTGTAGTTTTTTTTAAAGTTTCACCATAGTACAGAGTGCAAAACAACGGAATAAGTACAAAAAGGTAATCGGTATAATATGTATACAGGAGGATCAAATAGATACACACAACTATCACTAGATGAGTCATACACAGTGATATACCAAGAAATACAAACAATTAAACAGTAATAAACCAACTAAAGGTGGTGAGAGGTGCTAGCCCCCAGGGCATGTTGGACCCTTAAAGCCGCCAATATCTGATGGCACAAAGAAAAGACGTACATGAAGGCATGATCAAAAAAATTACTTAAAGATAATCTATGCGACCTCCAAATGCTAGTAGACATAGGTGGGAGTTAAGCCTAGAACACATGGGCTGAATGTTGGGCGACATTGGTTGGTTCAATAAAAACCAGCTGACATTCAGCCCGTGTGTATGGCAGCCGGTGCGACAGAAGCCAGCTGTTTGGCCGGCTTCTGTCGGACGAGCATGCTGGAAAACCAACAGCTGACTGGCTCCATATCAGGGCTCTCACCCATTGGCTAAGAGTGCTGACAGGAGTGTTCTGGCGGGGGGGGATGTCCCCCTGTCAGAACACAAAAGAATAGCAGGGGAGATCTCTGCACTAGTGTATATAAAAGATCCTGTGAGCCTCTTCTGATTATAAATTGCCTAAATGGCACCAAGAAACAGCTGCAAGCATTATAAACATGCAGATAAAAGCAGAAATAAATATATACGCTGCGCTTTAAAATATACTCTTCACATTATATATATGTGATAACCAAAGTGCAAATATGCATGTGAATCACACCCCGTGTTACATCCAGTAACTACTGATTGTAAAAAGTGATAATAGTGCAACAAATAGTTATGAATACTTAAAAATGAACATATAAATAAAAATAAATAATTACACTAGTAAAAAGTGCCGTAACGTGCATCCATATGGTGATTGGTTGTATCAAAATTACTGTTCATAAAATCATATAGTGTTCATAAAATCATATAGTGGGCTCCATCCACTAAAACATATAGATGAATAAAAAGTGCTTCTATGTGCATATGTGTCATCCAATTAATTATATTCGAAAGTGTTTCTAAAGTCCATGCAATTTGGAAACTGCTATGTAGATAATCCAAAGCAAGCCACAGTGATCACACTCAGGTGCTCCCCCCTAGGTATTAAACGCTCACCTCTGAACGTGTGACTTTGCACTTAAGCTTAGTCAATACACGCCTGTGAACCACCTCTGGGGCTCTGCAGTTTTAACCAGACTCCTGGACCCGTCAGCACTATACCTCGGTTGGGTAAAAAAGGACTGGATGGTGTAATAACGTTTTAACAGTTTATTAATCACATAAAACCCCCCTATGGGGTACTCAGATAATACAGGTGGATCAGTGCGCCACTCTATATCAGGCAAACAGCAAACAGCATGTAAAGATACCAGATTGGTATTGGGATGGTATGGGATTCTTTCCTGACAGGTCACCTAAGTTACAAAGCCACTATTATGCCAATTCTATGACATGCTGTATTACTTACTAGCATGACAAGAGATATTAAAAGGAAATTGCAGACAATTGCTTCACAGGAGTGTCAAGCTTTTGTCCTCGTTCCAGACATGTCACCAGATCATAGCTTCAAGGGTTCAAGAATTTAATTTATTTTCTAGTGATCGGATCACCGAAGGCAATATTGAGTGCATTGGAATAATTTGATTAAAAAAGAACATTTTATGTGAAATTGAATCAGGTATCCATTAGTCTAATTTTTCAATATGTGAAATTACTTTTATGACTGCTCAAACCACTGAACTTTTCTCCCAGGAGATACTTACAAAAGGCATAACTGATTGACAAGCCTCATCTGTGAAATCAATCAACCTAGTCTTAGGCTATTTCTTCAATATTGCATATTCTTGTTGTTTTCATACAAAGATTATAATATCAACCAGTTCAAAGTGTACATTAAATTTGTATACGGTATTGTCAGAGATGGAATAACCATTAAAAAAATAAGCAAGTGCTTAGGGCATCAAGTCAAGGGAACACCACAAAGTTTTTCTCCCAGCTATAATTTTTTTTCTTTCCAGAAACTTGTGGCAAAAAATGACATGTTCAAAAGACTCATTATGCCTCATAGAAAATACCTTATACACAGGGAGTGTAAGGTAAACCTGATTCCCTGCACCAGAAAACCAGTACAGACTTATGCTCATGCATGTGTGCACTGCACACACACGTTTATACTTCTAAGCAAATGGGGCAATGTTAGATGTACTATTCCAGTTCTTCGTGTGTGCATGAGAGCACGCATGCACATGTACAGCATACCAATTAGTGTGTGCATTTGCCACCCAGTGACCTATTCAAACTAGACTGTTACTATGAACAGAATGGTCTTCAGTCTGTCCCTGTGTGATCTGCTGAACTTGCCTACCTGTGTATGACCAAGCTTCCCCTTGGACTCCACTTCTGCTCTTGCCTCCATCTTGTTCATCTGATTACTCTGACCCAGACCCATTTACTGAGAAAGAAGCGCAAATGATCTGTATCAGAATTGTGCATGCTCTAAAATGCAATGTGTTTTCACCCTGGTAACGTCACATGCCTACTGGCGCTGCACTCCAAGCTGCCTTCCATCCAGCCATACCCAGAACGACTCAGACTTGCCGGCATCTCCCTGTCATACTGTGGCTCCAATCTTCGGATTGGAGATGCTGAGGACTATTTCCACCAAGTGGTTACCTACAGACGAGCCTTTTATTGTTTACCCCCATGTGAGTGTTCATTTGACTGATTGTTCTATGTACTAAATATATATTAGACTTAGGGGGGGTGTGGCCGAAGATGGAAGGCAGAAGACACGCTTCATTGAGCTCTGTGCTCTCCCACAGGCTATTTCTCAGCTCACCTATCGCAGAAATTCTCATGTCGGCACCTGCATCTCATGCCACTGACCCCGCTGATCAACTGCAGGGGTCCATTCAGCGATACTTACTCCGCCAAACCCTGCAGGACTCCCTCTCTGGGAAGGACAAGATGCTGCAAAGTTGGACATTGCTCAAGCTACAGTCCAGCTCCTCTGTTCCAGCGGCTTCCTCTGCATGCCCTGACACAGCAGTGCTCAGTGACACTACTCCCCTGGAGTCATCGGCTTCTACAGCCTTGCCAGCACTCCCTGAAGCTGCTCCCACAAAGGATGGCTCGGCTGCAGCTCCTCCACCAGCCCCAGGGGAATCCTCTAGCTCTGCAACCACATCTCTCCTGTCTGCTTTCTGTGCTGACTTTGAGTCATGGGCCCCCAAGATGGAGTCCTTTCTCTACACAGAGGTAGAAGCATTAAAGCAACAGGTCTCGACTTCAGAAACTTGGTGTCAGCTATAGCTCTCACTGAAGAGGACCATGCTGCTAGAATCCTGGCCTTGGAAAAGACATCCACCATCCACCTCCAGGGCCTTTGCCAACACCAGCTCCGCATTGCTGACGGCAAGAACAGGAGCCGCCAGAATAACATTCGGTTCCAAGGTATCCCAGAGGCAACGGCAGGTACTGACTTAAAACCAACGGTCCTAGCAATACTCAACCAAGTCTTAGGCAGAGGCGCTACCCATTCACCCATTGAACTGGACAGATTCCATAGAGTTGGAGGACATAAAAGGGACCGCACTGATCGTCCCAGAGTAATAATGAGTAAAGCGTGGCAACTGGGTCCAGTGGACTTTGACGGTTCCTCCATTCATCTGTATCCGGACCTCTCTAGACACACTGTGTACATGCGTCGGGTGGAGCATCCGCTGCTCGACTTGATCCATCAAGCAGACGATACCTACACCTGGGGCCATCCCTTCAGCATCAAAGTGACCAGAGGGGACTATAAGTACGTCTTGTTAGATCCAGATCAACTTCCTGAATTCTTCCAGTTGCTCGATCAGGACCCCATCAGCGTCCCGAATTGGCTTGATCCCCCAGATGATTGCCGCCAGCCGATGGGCAATGCTGCTCTTCCACAACAAAGTCATGGAACCAGGTCCAGATCCATGTCCACTGAAGATAGGTTTTGCTGACCTCTGCACCGGAGGCCTGGTATGTCCTTCTCAACTGGTCAACTGGTACCTTAATGTGTTGCTGTACGCTTTCCTCCTTCCACATCCGATTGCCAGGCCTACAGAGATAACCTATACTCAGGTTTACCCTTTGGGCTACTCACTATTGAAGGGGTAATATTTTTCCTGTTCCTTAGCCAACTGTTGACTGTTATGTTATAGGCAATTATACAATCGCAAAAAGAACCCTAACCACTAATTAAAGGACTTTAACGGTACTATTAAAAAAAAATATACCCAAATATAGTCACAGTAAGTGTTCAAATGAACAATAATCTCATGTCTCTGGAATGCTGGTATGGTAAAGGTTGTTCACTAAGTAAATAGGGTGGTTGAGCAGTGAGGAGAGTGGTGGAAGGAAGAGAGCCTTGTGTCACTGCCTACATCTTGCACTCCTGAAGAAGCAGGCTTTTTGATTCTGTGAAACGCACATGCGTTGAAGTGAAGTTACCGCGAACCAATCACCACCCAACTAAAGTAGTGTGATGATAAATGTACAACATTATTACAGGAAAATTTTTCCTACAACTGTGTTATGTATTTACATGTTTTTCTATTTCATTGAGATGATTTTAACTTTTGTGCAATAAAATTCTTGATATTTTATTTCAATAGTATTGTTAAAGTCCTTTAATTAGTGGTTAGGCTTCTTTTTGTACATGATATAATTAGGATGTGGTACTGGACAATTACTACGCGTCCATTTAGTAGAGAAAGTTCCCTAGTGGCCCCTCCTCCCAAATGCTAGGTTTCAGCAATTATACAATCCTCTGCTTGCACTAACTCTGGAGTTGAGGGTGGATGGGAGATGTTTTTTAAGGTCTTGAATCAAATGTTGTTGTAACCACGCTTGGGCTCCTAACCTTTTGATAATATTTCCCCCTCATCCAACACTGGTTGGGAGTTAGAAACTTACTGCTCTTACGGCCTGATCTTTAAGGGTTCTCTTCACCCTCTCCCCCTCCATATACTAACTGTTTTGCCTTTTGACATGTTAAATTGGCACAGTAGGTCTGGGTTCAAATGAGGCCTCTCAGTATTTGTTGAGAATTTCTCATTATCTCAAGTAGTATGATGTTGGTTTACGTATATTTTTTTGGGGTGGGCACTTTAGACGTTGATCCACTCACATCCCTTCTTACCTCACTATAGAACTAGATCTGTTAACCTTAACTCTCATACCACAAATATTCCCTATTAAGGGTTCAGGTACGGGAATTGATAAATACATCTAATGTACAATTTGTTGGCCCTACCCGTTCATTACACAGTATGGTTTATCATAGACCCTTGTGCAGTTCCTGGTTCCTATTCATTGCCATAGGCCCCAAGCCCTTATGGTATTACTCCTTGGAGACCTTTTGGAAAAGGAACAGGAAAGGAAAAAGAGGGGGAACAAACTTAACTTTACTTTATTATGTTGTTCCTCGCTGTGTCCTCCTGGGGACGTGTGCCATCTGTTGTGCTCTAACTCTGCTAAAGAATGGTAGATTTAATTAAATTATACTTTTAGTTTTCTTTTTTTTTTACGTAGATTCCTGTAGGCATATCCCTTGTAATATGTTCATGCCTGCTATGTTGTCGGGTTCACATCTCAGCTTTCTCTCACTTCGACCTCGCTCCCTAAATAGGATAGGCGAGGTTAGTGCATGATTTGTGATTAGGGATGAGCCGAACACCCCCCAGTTCGGTTCGCACCAGAACCTGCGAACGGACCGAAAATTCGCACGAACGTTAGAACCCCATTAACGTCTATGGAACTCGAACGTTCGAAATCAAAAGTGCTCATTTTAAAGGCTAATTTGCATGGTATTGTCCTAAAAAGGGTTTGGGGACCCGATCCTGCCCCAGGGGACATGTATCAATGCAAAAAAAACTTTTAAAAAACGGCAGTTTTTTCGGGGGCAGTGATTTTAATGATGCTTAAAGTAAAAAAATATTCCTTTAAATATCGTACCTGGGGGGTGTCTATAGTATGCCTGTAAAGTGGCGCATGTTTCCCGTGCTTAGAACAGTCCCTGCACAAAATGTCATTTTTAAAGGAAAAAAAGTCATTTAAAATGGCTTGCGGCTTTAATGTAATGTCGGATCCTGAGGTATGGGGGGGAGGTGCTGCGCTAACCAGAAGAAAGCTGTAAATCTCTGTCTGTGGTCAATTAATAAAATGACATAAAATCGCATAATAAATCGCATAAATAAGTGTTGACACTAAAAAACATTCAAGTCTTAATAATCAGCATCATGTGTATGTGAAAAAAGTGCATAAAAATCCTTTTCAATTGGTATATACTAAATGACAAAAAAATTGCATGTTAAATCGCATAAATAAGTGTTGACACTAAAAACATATAAATCTAGATAATCATGTGTTGCTGCACGAAGGGACATAAACACTACTTCATGTGAATAATTCTAAATAAAAATACATAGAATAAATCAGAAATAACCATCAAAAACATATCCTTATAAATGGTGCAAAACGTACAAAGTGCCAGTGTTTAAAGGTGATCTAGATATCGCAAATAAAACACATCAATCCAACGCAATATGGATAATAAATAATATAAATAAATGTCCCAATAATAGTAATATAAAATATATTGTGCTGGCCTGCGAAACAAATGACCAATGACATGCCAGTAAGTGCAGCAAACTTAAAGTGCCAGTGTAAAAGTCATTGAAGGTGCAAAAGCAAGTTCTGGTGTATTCAATAAAACAACAGTGGGGTGTCTGGGATGCAATTCACTCAGTGTCCTCTTCGTGCATAAAACACTAATGTAAGCAGTGGCCCCTTACCTAGCGGTGCTAGGTCAACCGCATGAATTGTACTCACATAAAAACAATGCAGAGCAAACCACTCTCCTACGAGCAGCGAACTCGTTCTGTGTCTAGCAATGTGAAACAGCCTATTCCGTGACGGGAATAGGCTGTTTCACATTGCTAGACACAGAACGAGTTCGCTGCTCGTAGGAGAGAGGTTTGCTCTGCATTGTTTTTATGTGAGTACATCTACTTAAAGATTTTTAATAAAGCATTACCTGGTTAATACATACTTCACTATCAAGTACCTTTGTCCTGCATATTCCTGTACATACATACCTGAGATGTGGAGGCTGAGCTAGGATCCGCGCTGGTCCAGGACCCCTGATAGGACCATAGCCACTTGTAATCAGCTGCCATTAGGATAACCCAACACCGGCAAGCGTGGATATAGGGACGCGATTGAGGCTCAGGACCTGGCGGTTTAGCTACAATTCATGCGGTTGACCTGGCACCGCTAGGTAAGGGGCCACTGCTTACATTAGTGTTTTATGCACGAAGAGGACACTGAGTGAATTGCATCCCAGACACCCCACTGTTGTTTTATTGAATACACCAGAACTTGCTTTTGCACCTTCAATGACTTTTACACTGGCACTTTAAGTTTGCTGCACTTACTGGCATGTCATTGGTCATTTGTTTCGCAGGCCAGCACAATATATTTTATATCACTATTATTGGGACATTTATTTATATTATTTATTATCCATATTGCGTTGGATTGATGTGTTTTATTTGCGATATCTAGATCACCTTTAAGCACTGGCACTTTGTACGTTTTGCACCATTTATAAGGATATGTTTTTGATGGTTATTTCCGATTTATTCTATGTATTTTTATTTAGAATTATTCACATGAAGTAGTGTTTATGTCCCTTTGTGCACCAACACATGATTATCTAGATTTATATGTTTTTAGTGTCAACACTTATTTATGCGATTTAACATGCAATTTTTTTGTCATTTAGTATATACCAATTGAAAAGGATTTTTTATGCACTTTTCACATACACATGATGCTGATTATTAAGACTTGAATGTTTTTTAGTGTCAACACTTATTTATGCAATTTATTATGCGATTTTATGTCATTTTATTAATTGACCACAGACAGAGATTTACAGCTTTCTTCTGGTTAGCACCTCCCCCCCTATACCTCAGTTTGATTTTGGGCTTATGTCTGACCCTTGCTTCGGTGCATGCAGCTGTCCAGTCGCATACGTGCGTTTTTACTATTTTTCTAAGTTCTTGTTTTCTTTTCTTTTTCCAATTGGGTAGCGCAGGAATATTCTTATTACAATGTCGGATCCTGGCAATATGGATGAAAATCAGTGAGACAAACGGCATGAGTACCCCCCAGTCCATTACCAGGCCCTTTGGGTCTTGTATGGATATTAAGGGGAACCCCGCACAAAAATTAAAAAAGGAAACAGCAGTATACAGGCGGTGCAAACAAGATAGGGACTGTAGGTTTGTTGTTAAGTAGAATCTGTTTGTAATTTTGAACTGGTACATTTTTAACGTGTTTAGGTCCAGCCAAAAAATCTATTTTAAAGTGGAGTTCCACCCACTTTTACAACTCTTCAGCATCCCTCACTAAACTGTGCACTGCAAATGAATTGGATATTTTTAAATTTTTTTTCTCAGCACCTACTGTATATCTGCTGTATTCATTTTTCAATTCCTCCTCCCTAGCCGTGGCTCATCGCATCATTTCCTTTTTGCAATGCCTTCTGGGAAGGGGCGGCAACTTCCTCTGACACTGCCGTTGCTATGGAAACCTGACCTGAAACCTATTACACTGCTTGTGCTGCACTGAGCATGTGTGAGATCTGCAAGGATGAGATCCAGGAAGAAATACAGTCTGGCTTCAGATGCCCACACTTAAGATGGCCACGGCCTGCTGTAAGTTTATAAAATAACAAACTGCTGCTATAAACGAACAAAACAGACCTTAGTTTACAGACTAACTTTACTAGAATACATTAAGCTTGTGTATTATATGGGCATTTTTATTTAAAAAGTATAATTTTGGCCGGAACACCACTTTAAGCTTTTTGGAAAACATGGGGAAGGGTTATCACCCCTGTGACATTTGTTTACTGCCTGTGCTCCTCTTCAGAAGATTTCAACTTACTTTTTGTCCCAATGACAAATGTTTTTTGAAAATTTGGGTTTTTTTGTGAAACAAGGATTGGTGATAAAGCATCAGTGGAAAGGAGAAATGTTTTTCCCATATTAACTCTTACAGGAGAGAATTTCCCTTCCTAGGGGTAGATTTCATCTCACTTCCTGTTGTCTCCTTCTGTTTGCAAGTAGGAGTCATTTGTAAGTTAGATGTTTGAAAGTAGGGGACTGCCCTATATACTCAGCAGAAATTTGGGCCTTAGGTGTTGTTGTGGCCACAACACTGTAAGCCCTCACAGGGCCCTGCTGTGAAATATTAGATCAAGAATTGTAATTACATGCCCAACAGGGGCAGAAAAATTGGGCCTTTGGTGGTGGTGGTGGTGCTGGTGCCACAACACTGTAAGTCCTCACTCGCTCTTGGTGGGTGCAGAAACGAGCCCTGCTGTGAAATATTAGATCAAGAATTGTAATTACATGCCCAACGGGGGCAGAAAAACTGGGCCTTTGGTGGTGGTGCTGCTGCCACAACACTAAGTCCTCACAGATACTCTTGGTGGGCGCAGAAACGTCCCTTACATGTGCCTGTTAGACAGGGGCTGAAAAATTGGGCCTTAGGCACTGGTGCTGGTGCCACAACACTGCAACCCCTCACAGATACTCTAGTTGGAACGCAGGAATGAGCTCTGCAGCAAAGAATTGCATCAAAAATTGTAATTACACGCCCCTGTTTAACAGGGGCTGAAAAATTGGGCCTTAGGCACTGGTGGCGGCGCCCAGAACCAAAAATGTTCTTACAAGCTATCAGCGTGATCATTGAGGAGGAAGAGGAAAATTACTGAGGATAGTCACTCAGAATCAGCATAGGCAGTCTTTGAAGGGATCTGAGATTTCAAAAAAAATTATTCGGTTACATCAGCATCAGGTGCTTGGTAGCTGGTGGTGATCCAAGACTGATTCATTTTTATGAAGGTCAGTCGATCGACCGAGTCGGTGGACAGACGCACCCTGTGATCGGTTACTAAGCCGCTGAACGCAGGACAGGCCAGTAGCTCAATTGCATACTGTGCAAGCTCTGGCCAGTGATCCATCCTCAAGACCCAGTAACCCAGAGGATTTTCGATGGGAAAGGTGTCCAAGTCAGAACTTGCCCCTAGGTATTCCTGCACTATGTAAAACAGACGCTGGTGATGGTTGCTGGAACTGATCATACCTTGGGGCTGCGGACTAAAAAACTGTCTGAACGCATCGGTCAGACGGCCACCTTCTCCACGGCTCCTTCTTTGACTGACCGAAGCCTCAGCAACACATTGTCCAGAAACAGGAGTTTGTAACCTCCCAGTCTCTGGGAACGCGTTGCACTGACCTTTCTGCAAGGCTTCCTGAAGATGTTTCATCCTCTGCTCTCTCTGCGATGGCAAGATAAGGTCCGCAATCTTACCCTTGTAACGTGGATCAAGGAGGGTTGCCAGCCAGTATTGGTCCTTCTCCTTGATACCACAAATACGAGGATCCTTACGCAGGCTTTGCAGGATCAGGGAGGCCATGCAGCATAGGTTTGCTGAGGCATTCGGTCCAGAGTCCTCTGGGTCACTAAGGACGAGATGGTTCGCAGCCACCTCCTCCCAGCCACGTACAAGTCCATGTGTTTCTTGGGACTGATCCCTTAAAGACTGCTGCTGATGCTGAGTGCCAGGCTCCACTTCCATACTGACACAATCCTCCTCTTCGTCCTCTTCCTGTGTGATCGGCGGGCACGCAGGAACACTGTCTGGATAAAGGGGGCCTTGAGACCTAAGGAAGTCCTCCTCTTCCTGCCTCTGTTCTGCCTCAAGTGCCCTGTCCATTATTCCATGCAGCGTGTGCTCCAACAGGTGGACAAGGGGGACAGTGTCACTGATGCATGCACTGTCACTGCTCACCATCCTCGTGGCCTCCTCAAATGGTGACAGGACAGTGCATGCATCCCTGATCATGGCCCACTGGCGTGGGAAAAAAAAAAACAAGCTCCCCTGACCCTGTCCTGGTGCCATAGTCGCACAGGTACTCATTGATGGCCTTCTGCTGCGTGTGCAGCTGCTGCAGCATGGCCAACGTTGAGTTCCACCTGGTGGGCATGTCACAGATTAAGCGGTTCTTGGGCAGGTTAAACTCCTTTTGGAGGTCTGTCAGCCGAGCACTGGCATTATATGACCGGCGGAAATGCACACAGACTTTCCTGGCCTGCCACAGGACATCCTGTAAGCCCGGGTACCTGCCCAAGAACTGCTGCACCACCAAGTTAAGGACGTGAGCCAAACAGCGCACATGGGTCAGTTGTCCCTGTCGGAGGGCAGAGAGGAGGTTGGTGCCATTGTCGCAAACCACCATTCCTGCCTTAAGTTGGCGTGGCGTCAACCACCTCTGAACCTGCCCCTGCAGAGCTGACAGAACCTCTGCCCCAGTGTGGCTCCTGTCCCCCAAGCACACCAGCTCAAGCACCGCATGGCATCTTTTGGTCTGCATACTTGCGTAGCCCCTTGAACGGCTATGGAGCACCGCTGGTTCTGAGGACAAAGCACAGGAAGAGGCCATGGAGGAAGAAGAAAAGGAGGGAGTGGAGGAGAGAGGTGTGTCACAATCATTAGTAGTGGCATTTTGGAGGCGTTATGGCGGAACAACCTCCAACACTACTGCATCTTGTCCTGCTCCTTCCCAGCTGCCAGCAGAGTCACCCAATGCGCGGGGAAACTTAGGTAATGTCCCTGTCCATGCCTGCTGGACCATGAGTCAGCGGTAATATGCACCTTACCACTGACCGCCCTGTCCAGCGAGGCATGGACATTGCCTTCCACATGCCGGTAGAAGACTGCAGCGCCCTGCACATGCGGAGCTTTGGGGTGTGATGCAGTCAGTGTGCTGCCCTTAGGCTGGCCCCTGGAGGGCATCCTGCCTCGTTGGTGATGTGCCTCCTCCTCCTCCTCTCTCCTATCAGGCACCCACGTTGAGTCAGTGACCTCATCATCCCCTCCCTCCTCATCACTGGAGCAACCCTGGGAGTATGCTGCAGCAGGGAGAGCATGCCTGCCAGATTGCTGTCCTTCTTGGGCACCCCCTCTGTCCGTGCTCACATTACTGCCTTCATCTAGCTCAGTATCATCATCAGAGCCTTCTAAACGCTGGGCATCCTCCTGGAGCATGTACCCAACACTGTGGTCAAACAGTTCGAGGGACTCCTCAGGAGGACATGGTGGGGCTAGGGAAGGAGTCACTGATGCCATTGTGCCGAGGGAAGAGGCCACGTTGGCAGCTGCTTTGCCAGACAAAGTACCCTGAGCATGGGTGAGAGAGGATGAGGAGGATGAGGACGGCTTGGTCATCCACTCGACCAAGTCTTCCGCATGTTGCGGCTCAACATGGCCAGCTGCCGAAAAAAAGGCCAAGCGTGTCCCACGGCCACGTGCTGATGAGGATGCACCGTCTCCACGACCAGTACTGTTGCCTCTCCTTGTTGGCCTTCCAGACATAATAATGGCCTGTAGCTGCACTAAGCTGGGAGAATATATATATATTTTGATACTGCAGCTAGCAAAATAAACTGCCTGCCTGTAGTATGAGAAGACCACCAACCTTCTACAGGTATCTTTAGCTGAACACTGTGCAGAGCTCTCAAAAAACTAACTTTTAGCTTATTTAGCTGCCTGCGGTAGTGATAGGATCAGGAAATTACCACCAACCTTCGACAGGTAGCTTTAAGTGAACACTGTGCAGAGCTCGCAAAAAACTAACTTGTAGCTTATTTAGCTGCCTGCGGTAGTGATAGGATCAGGAAAACACCACCAACCTTCCATAGGTAGCTTTAGGTCAACACTGTGCAGAGCTCGCACTACACTAACTTGTAGCTTTAGCTGAACACTGTGCAGAGGTCGCACTACACTAACTTGTAGTTTTAGCTGAACACTGAGGATGACGCACTACCCTAACTTGTAGCTTTAGCTGAACACTGTGCAGAGGTCACACTAAACTAACTTGTAGCTTTAGCTGAACACCGTGAGGAGGACGCACTACCCTAACTTGTAGCTTTAGCTGAACACTGTGCAGAGGTCACACAAAAACTAACTTGTAGCTTTAGCTGAACACTGTGAGGAGGACGCACTACCCTAACTTGTAGCTTTAGCTGAACACTGTGCAGAGGTCACACAAAAACTAACTTGTAGCTTTAGCTGAACACTGTGAGGAGGACGCACTACCCTAACTTATAGCTTTAGCTGAATACTGTGCAGAGGTCGCACTACACTAACTTGTAGTTTTAGCTGAACACTGTGAGGAGGATGTACTACACTAACTTGTAGCTTTAGCTGAACACTCTGCAGAGGTCACACTACACTAACTTGTAGTTTTAGCTGAACACTGTGAGGAGGACGCACTACACCAACTTGTAGCTTTAGCTGAATACTGTGAGGAGGACGCACTACACTAACTGTAAATAGTCTAGCTGCCTGACTGTGGTACTAATAGGATCAAAAGAACACCAGCAATTTTCTTCAGGTATCTGTAAATACTGTAACAAGACAAGCCTGCCTGTCTTTAGGAAGATAACAGGAACGGATCTAGCTAAACTGAATACAGTGTGTGTATATATATATATATATATATATATATATATATATATATATATATATATATATATATATATATACATATACACACACACACACACACACACACACACACACACAAAATACACTGTAAGTGCAGCTAACTCACTGACTGTCCTGCCTAATCTAGCTAACTCAAATGAAATGACACCGTCTCTCTGTCTATCCAAGCACGCTGGAACACACTACACAGGGCCGCCGTGCAGGTGGCCTTATATAGTGTGGGGCGTGTTCTAAACCCTCTGAGCCATAATTGGCCGTAGCCACCCTGGCTTTGGCCAATTACAGCTCTCTTTACTGAGGGCGCTGTGATTGGCCAAGCATGCGGGTCATAGTGCATGCTTGGCTAATCATCAGCCAGCAATGTACTGCGATGCTGCAGTGAATTATGGGCTGTGACGCGTCACACAAATTTGGCGCGAACGGCTCATAACGTTCGCAATTCGGCGAACGATCGAACAGCCGATGTTCGAGTCGAACATGGGTTCGACTCGAACGCGAAGCTCATCCCTATTTGTGATATTTCACACGGTTCTTAGCTCCCGCTGGCACTTTAGAGTGCTTTCTGTGACATTCTTATTTGAGTGTCTCTTTACCTTTCATTACTCTTAATTTCTGACTCTTCCTCTTCTCTTACCTACAGTATTTTCCCTTTGTCCCCTTCTTTTTTTCTTGTATGATACTCCGTCATGGCCCACACAACGATTTCTCGCCCGAAAACTAAAACTGTGTTCGTACAATGGTAATGGCCCGAACACTGCCTCTAAACGTGGACAAATTCTCTGCCATTTACATAAACAAAGGGCAGATGTGCTCCTCCTTCAGGAGACACATTTTCAATCTGATCAGACCCCTTCCTGGTCCAACAGATACTATAATAGATGGTTTCATAGCACAAACCATATCCAAAAATCTAAAGGCGTCTCTATTGCTTTTCATAAAGCCCTCCCTGTGGCATTGCTTGACTATCTGGCCGACCCCGAGGGGAGGTATGTTTTTGTGAAATGTACCTTGTGGGGTTCTAAATTTACAATAGCTAATATTTATCTACCCAATACCAATCAGGCCCGAACCCCATTGCAGTTTTTGGAAGTAATGTCAGGTTTTATGGATGGGAAACGATTTCAACATGCCCCTAGACCCACTACTGAACTCCTCTACTTCAAGGTTCCACATCTCTTTTTCTAAATTAAAAGAAGGCATTTTATGACATGCACTTGATTGACATATGTACCCCAAGTCTCGGAACTATACTTATTATTTTCCTGTCCACCATTCCTACAGTTGTATTGATTACTTTTTAATGGATCATAGTAACTTGGACTGGTCCCCGGAATGTGATATCAAAACTATGGTCTGGTCTGACCACTCCCCTGTTTTTCTGACATTTTCGGTTCCTTCATCTCCCTTGAAGAAGGAGTGGACATTGAGACTGAATGACACACTTTTGCAAAGCCCTGAATGTTTCATCTGCATTTTGGAGACCATATCAAATTTCCTCTCGGATCACGCTACGGACTCTACCTTGCTCCCCAATCCAATGGGAAGCGTTGAAAGCCATCTTACGAGGGAATTTCAGCCAGATAGGCACACGCACGAAAAAGGAGTGATCAGCTTCTATTGCCTCTGCGGTACAAAACCTCAAGAATTTAGAGACAGCACACAAACGTTCTCCTACAGTTGAAGCTCTCTCTGTAGTTACTTGAGCCCACTCTAAGCGTAGAGAATTATATGAATCATCTGCCCGCACTTTCACTGATAAGCTAAGGCTGCATCAATACAAATTTTGTTGCAAATGTGGTCGGCCACTAGCCCATACCCTTCATCCCAAACAATCTTCCACTTTCATACTGCATATACAGGGCCCCCCATTGCAATGTTCTCTCCTCACCTTCAGAGATATCCTTGGTGTTCAGGGATTTTTACCAGTCCCTTTATGATATCCCACTTCTGTCTGAAACGCAATCTAAAATTAAGTTAGAAAAGGAAATTATGTCTTATATTGAAGCAACTGCTCTTCTGACCTTAGATGCTGATACAATTGAGAACCTTGAGGACCATTTTTCTGAGGACAAGGTGGTTAACGCTATTACAAGTACTCCCACTGGGAAGACTCCAGGCCCAGTCGGTTTCGCGCCAAAATTTTTAAAACAATTTGCTTCCCTTTTGACTCCTTTTTTGACCAACATATTCAACTCTCTGACAGAGGATTATAGGTTCCCTAAACAAATACTCGAGGCACATATGGTAAGAAACCCTCTAATTACGCAAATTATAGGCCAATCTCTTTGATTGGAATTGACCTGAAGATCTTCACCAAGGTACTCGCCAATAGACAACAGCCATTACTGCCCAGCTTGATCCACCTAGATCAGGTCAGTTTCATAAGTGGCCGAAAAACCAGAGACAACGACGCAGAAAAAGTATTTGATTGGGTTAGTTGGCGGTTTCTTCATTTATCTCTACAACAGGTAGGCTTGGGTCCACACATGGTCTTGAGAATAATGTCTCTTTATTCATCCCCTTCAGCTCGGATCAGAATTAATCGCTCTTTTTCCCCTGTGTTCTCTATTCACAACGGTACGCGTCAAGGATGCCTCTTATCACCCCTCCTCTATTTTCTTACAATGGAACATCTAGTAGTGGCCTTACGCCAAATCGTAACTGTAAGCGGCATATTGCAGGATTCCCTTCACAATAAACTAGCCCTATTTGCAGATGATCTGCTTCTATTTCTCACGTAACCTCTAATCTCCCTTCCCTCGATCTTGGCAGAATTTAAAAAGATTTGGCAGTGTCAGCAACTTTAAAAATTGAATTTACAGCAAGTTAGAACTTTTAAATATTTCCCTCCCACCAGCAGTCGTAAAACTAATTTTAACCTCTTTCCTCTTCAAAACTGGATCGTCCTCTATCCGCTACTTGGAGATACAGATAACGATGGAGGCATCCCAACTCTTCTTCAATTTTCTCCTACTCCTCCATAAAACTAAAGCAGACTTATCGAGATATACTACCAAGAGACTTTTGTGGCTTGGTAGAATTAACACACTGAAAATGGATGTTCTCCCTCATTTTCTATACCTGTTCCAAACTGTCCCTATTCTACCTGCCTCATACCTCCGGTCTTTGGACAGGTGTTCTCTAAATTCATTTGAAAAATGTTACGTCCCAAAATTAGATTCGCAACTCTATCCCTTTCAAAACTTTGGAGCGGGACAGGAGTCCCTGATATAGCTCTCTATCATAAAGCTGCAACCTTCACCCGAATCCTGGATTGGTTCCACCACCAATCTTCTAAGTTATGGGTCCAGTTGGAGAGCAACTTGAACCCAATCGATCTCCGCGCTCTTCCTTGGAACTTACCAATCAACTGAAACGGCTTTTCAAGCCTTCCCAATCTCACTCGACAGGCGATTCACCTATGGGATTGTACAAATTCTGCTCTTCACCTACCACTCTCTACAGGCCCTCTGACTCCCTTTTTTGGGACCCCGGGTTTTCCACCAGCCCTTTACACACCGAGGTTTGGGATTTTGAACCTTCGAGATCATAGGAGAATAGCTCAGACTCTGTGGACAGACCCTTCTTTAACCAGTTCAATACAGGTCATTTTCACCCCCTTCCTTCCCAGACCAATTGTTAGTTTTCAGCGCTGTTGCACTTTAAACGACAATTGCGCGGTCGTGCGACGTTGTACCCAAACAAAATTGACGTCCTTTTTCCCCACAAATAGAGCTTTCTTTTGGTGGTATTTGATCACCTCTGCGGTTTTTATTTTTTGCGCTATAAACAAAAGAAGAGCGACAATTTTGAAAAAAAACACAATATTTTTTACTTTTTGCTATAATAAATACCCCAATTTAAAAAAAAAAAAAAAAATTTTTCCTCAGTTTCGGCCGATACGTATTCTTCTACATATTTTTGGTTAAAAAAAAAAAAAAAAAAAAAAAAAAAAAAAAAAAAATCGCAATAAGCGTATATTGATTGGTTTGCGCAAAAGTTATAGTGTCTAAAAGTACGGGATAGATTTATGGCATTTAAAAAATATATATATTTATTTTTTTTTTTTACTAGTAATAGCGGCGATCGCGATTTTTTTTCGTGACTGTGACATTATGGCGGACACATCGGACACTTTTGACACATTTTTGGGACCATTCACATTTATACAGCGATCAATGCTATAAAATTGCATTGATTACTGTATAAATGTGACAGGCAGGGAAGGGGTTAACCACTAGGGGGAGACGAGGGGTTAAATGTTTCCTAGGGGAGTGATTATAACTGTAAGGGGAGGGGACGCACAAGGGGAGGAGACCGATCGGTGTTCCTCTGTACTGGGAACACAGATCGGTCTCCTCTCAACTGACAGGACCTGGATCTGTGTGTTTACACACACAGATCCACAGTCCAGCCCTGTTAACGGGCAATTGCGGGTGCCCGGCGGACATCGCGGCCGCCGGGCACATGCACCGGGTCCCGAGTAATGCGGCGGGTGTGCGCGCCCCCTAGACGGCCGGGAAGCCTAGGCCGTCATATGACGTCCACCCAGGATGGGAGATCCCATCTGTGGACGTCATTTTACTATGGCCGGGTAGTGAAGTGGTTAATGAGGACACATGCTTCCATGCCACCAGATGCTAGTTTACCCCAATGGCTACAGCGTTGGCCTTCCAGAGCTACAAGCTAAACCAATGGAATTCGAGTCTCTGCTTAGACAAGATGACCCCTGTTACACGTGGTCTCCCAACTATACTCATCGCTCCTGTCGGCATCATCCCCTGATCTACCCTCTTATGACCAGGCCTGGGAATTTAAGCTACATCATCCTATTCCCCCTTCTGACTGGCTGAAATGTTTCACCTTAACCCATAAACTTTCTTTAGCTACTAAACACCAGGAAACGGGATTTAAGGTTACCACTAGATGGTATAGGTGTCCATTGGTCATGCATCATTTTAACCATTCCACACCCGATACTTGTTGGCGCTGTGGTTCCTCCAAGGGTACTATGATCCCCATATGGTGGGAATGCCCCCTATCAGATCATTCTGGCAGCATATCTTTGACCTTTACTGCAAATTGATGGCATCCTCAGTACAACCCTCACCTGAAATAGCTCTCCTGTCAATACTTCCAGGATCCTTCAAATCCATTAAAAAAGACGCCCTTCAACATTTCTTATCCGCAGCTAGAATAGTCATACCTCGCCATTGGAAGACGACTGACATACCTTCCCTTGGGGAGTGGTCCATGGGAGTTGATTCAATCAGAGTCATTGAGCGGCTGTTGGCGCAGGAAGCCAATAGTGAAGAACAGCTTTCGCTAACCTGGACCTCTTGGTCTATGTTCTGCTACTCATCTGAATTTATCATCTGGGCCTCGGGTAATCCCATGCATACCTCCTCTGGACCATGACGGAGTTTACAGAACACATCTCCCTGGATTCTAGAATATACTCTGTGCTCTTCTTCTACCTGCCTTTCTTTCTCTGACTCTTTACTCGTTATTTTTGTCATAAAAAGAAGTATCAAAATGTGCTTTTTAATTTAGTGCTCCCTACAACATTTTTTTGAATATTAAATTGACCCCTACAGGTTAAACATTCTTCATGTTTACTTCGTGTTTTAATATACTTGGATGTCATCCTAAATGGTAAAATGAAAATTGTTGGCTGATGCAGTATGCCTCAATATTGGTTTATTGATGAATATTGTATTCTATCTTTTGAAATTGAAAGTTTTTTGTAATAGATATCATTATATGGTTTATACTGTACATCTTTGTATTGATCTATGGTTTGTTATCATATTTTTCTTGATACAATAAATTGAGATTGAACTAAATATTACACTTAGAGGCGCTCTTCTGTTTATTTTACATGAACTTGTCTTTGCCTGCTGTTTCTGTACTGCTTTGACCAGCTGATACCGACCCTGTCCTGCTTCCTGGTCTTGCTCTGCCTGCTGATTTGGTACCTTGCTGCCAGACTGTCCCTGACTACTGCCTGTCTTCTGTTCCTGCTTCCGTCTTCTGCTCTGGTGTCAAGCTGAATCTGTATCCTGTCCTGAGGACTGTGACTACCAGCTCTACCCACCTTCAGAGCGGACAACACCAGCCAGCTACTTGTGCCACTCCATGACCTCACACTCTCTGTCAAAACCTTCAGGAGTGTTGGGCAGGAGTGCAAGAGAGGCCACCACAACATTTCAGTCTTCACGGGTAATGTGATAGGGACACAGTGAGTAGAGGCCTAAGAGAGACTGGCAAGACTGTTGCAGTTTGACCTTTTTTGAGAGACTGTTCTGGATTTGTTGGCTCAGGACTGTTTTCAGTATGGGCTACAACTAGAGAGTGTCCTCTGGACTGCACTAGTTCTGAAATATCTCAAGGCTCACCTTATACCCTATCAAAGTTCTTCAAGCAATAAATCCTAAAAAGACACTTTCTGCCTGGTTATTGTGAGGAGAGACTGAGAAACTACTGTGTGCCTGGCTGCTCTGCACCCAATAGGGAAAATAACCTGGGACAAAAGAGACTAAGACTGGCTGGGGGGGTCTGTGCTACACTCTGAACTGACTCTGATAGCGAAGAAGATGCAGTGCACACAGATAAAAACCCCTACCCCTTCCCTGCCACTTGACCTCATGAATACAGCTGAAAGCTAATGATCTTTCAACCTGCCAGTCCTTTGGGAACACTATCATTATTTCTTACAGCTGCTGAAACCTGGAGGGCAGCTACATCTAAACAATGTGAGTAAGTGAGGATGTAAAAGATATTTTATTGCTGGGGTAAAGATAGGTGGAAACCATATGCATAAATCCATGGATGGTCAAATCTGTAAAGTTTAAAGTGATTCTTAACCTTTATTTTTTTTAACTATTTTTTTAATAACAAACATGTTATGCTTACCTGCTCTGTGTAATGGATTTGCATAGAGCAGCCCCAATCATCCTCTTCTGGAGTCCCCTGCTGGCATTCTTGGCTCTTCCTGCTTTTCAAGTACCCCCCTCTTACGGGGGGGTACTTGTGTGGGCTCGTCACTCCTGAGCCCCGCTGCCTATGTCCACAGACACAGACAGCAGTGTTTTGTCCCTCCCCCATTCCCTCGTCATAGGTTTTGATTGACAGGAGTGGGAACCAATGGCAACTGCCTCTTACGGGGGGGTACTTGTGTGGGCTCGTCACTCCTGAGCCCCGCTGCCTATGTCCACAGACACAGACAGCAGTGTTTTGTCCCTCCCCCATTCCCTCGTCATAGGTTTTGATTGACAGGAGTGGGAACCAATGGCAACTGCCGCTATCAATATGCCCTGTGAGGAGGGAAGAAGAGGAGAGAGCTGCTGCTCTTGTGCACAGAGCTGGATCGAGATCAGGCTCAGGCAAGTATAAGAGGGGGTGGAGGTGGGACAAAGTTTTTTTTTTTTTACCCTAATGCATTAAGATTAAAAAAATGTATCTTTTAAGTGTTATTTTCACTTGTATTTTAGAAGCAGCTTAATTACAAAAAGTATACACTGGTAAACTCTATGCAGACATAAAAAAATGTTGTTTGCCTATAGTCCCCCCACCCCTTTTTAGAGCACCCTCTTACACTTAAAAAAAAAAAAAATAATAACATTTTACATATCATCTTTCTGTAGTTCTTTGGTTTGGTCAAGTGTCATTACAGGTCCTCTTTTTCCTTTGGGTGGCTGGAGCATCTAAGCCTTAGGTGGACATCGGTGGCTACACTGGGCACAGTTGACTGGGTCACTTGCCCTGCACATGGGGTATCTTTACTCATCTCATGCTCATCAATGCCCTGGAAAAAATGCAGGGATCTTGACTACGCTGATTTTCGTTAGTTGCTATGGGAGACAGACCTCCTCACCTCACAGACCAAGTGCCAACAACAAATCCTCCTGCAAACGTCTTTCCTGCTTGCCACATGTACACACTTACAACCAGCTGCATGTAAAACCTCTGTTACCTTCGGTAACCACTTGCTGTTTTCTGTACCATATTAACTCTTGTACTGCTGTCTTCATACCCCCAATGTGCTTTAACTGACCCACACTGTAGACCATATGTGCCGGATACTTGAATTACACTCCTTGAATAACTTCAGACCTGCACAGGCAAGAGTCCAAACAAAGCAGAGTCCACAGTGATAGATCTCCAGAACTGTTGTCTTCAGGGAGGACTGCAGGTCCCAGAAGTCCCCCTTTTCTCTTCTCTGTAAGCAGCTGGAAATAACATGTTGTGGCTTGTCTGCGTCTTTCCCTCCTATGTCGACTGTGTGTCTGGGCAGAGCTCTCCCCCCTTTTATTATAAGCATAGGGAGAGAGGCAGAGCTCAGCCAAAAATGCAGGAAACCAGGTTAACCGTTTCCCTCCTGGTTGGAGCAGAAGCTATCTTACTAACCAACATTTCAACCTGCTTACAGACAGAGCTAAAGAGGAGGTCAGGGGAAGGCTGGCAGCCTTAGGCCTGGGGGGCAAGTCTAGTCAAGTGGCCCATTGAACCACCGAATCAGCTCACCATCATCTGCTCCACATTGCCTGCACAGAGAGCGAGAGAGCTCCACATTGCTGGAACAGAGAGAGAGAGAAATCTCTCCACATTGCAGTTTCTCTCTGGAAGAAATGTTGCGCAGTCTCTCTCTCTGTGCGGGCAATGTGAAGTGGTCACTCTCTCTGTGTGGGCAGTGCTGTGCATGTGTAGGCACAGGCCTGTGCACTGGCCCCCGGGACCAGATTAAGGGCATTGTGGGCCTGGTGCGGCAGTGGAGCAGGGATGTGATGCAAGTAATGTCCTATCCCAGCTTTCCTCTTACTGGCCACCCTTCTGCGTTTCCTGTGCTGGCTTGTGCCCCGACTTGGTCGCAGACACACATGTGTAATGCTAGGGAAGCCTGGCATTTGATTTACCAAGCTTCTGTAAGAGCCACGTGTCGGTGTGTGCTCTGAGGTGAACGTTTCCCAGCCATCAGAATACAGCGATCACTGCCGGCAGCTATAGCAGCCAGCAGTGATCGACAAAAAGAAAAAAAAAAAAAAAAAGAAACCAGGACACACTGGTTGTACTGAAGTCAATTGATAGCTCAGATTCTGTATAACCAGTCTGCACATTGATAGATTGAAATTCTGCCAGTTCAGCAGAAATTTCAGTCTGTCTATGGTGGCTTATGTCCACCAGTCTCTGAGTTTAATAATATCCTCAAATCTTCTGAAAGGGGGGCTCCACTTAGGTGTAGAAATTCACTTTGAACTCCACCTTATTTCTCATTATGTATTAGACGTGCAAACAATAAGGTGAGAGAACATCCAAAACCTAAAGAGAGTATTGGAAATAAGGTGGAGTACAAAGTGAATTACCTGGAGGGACTGGCATTGAGGAGGTTAAAATAGGCAGGGAGGAAATTAGATATCGCCTCCTCACTGCCTGTCAAATGCCTCTGAAAAGCAACCTAAGCATTGATCACTTCAGTGGAGTGGCAGTGCCTGCTAAGAGTGCAAGCCTTTGGGCTAACACTGGTGCTCAACATTTTTTTTTTGGGGGGCAAGCAAACTGAAAAAAACAACATCAAATGCAGCCACTGTGCCTCATCAAATGCAGCCACTGTGCCCCATCAATTGCAGCCACTGTGCCCCATCAATTGCAGCCACTGTGCCCCATCAATTGCAGCCACTGTGCCCCATCAAATGCAGCCACTGTGCCCCATCAAATGCAGCCACTGTGCCCCATCAAATGCAGCCACTGTGCCCCATCAAATGCAGCCACCGTGCCCCATCAAATGCAGCCACCGTGCCCCATCAAATGCAGCCACCGTGCCCCATCAATTGCAGCCACCGTGCCCCATCAATTGCAGCCACTGTGCCCCATCAAATGCAGCCACTGTGCCCCATCAAATGCAGCCACTGTGACACCTCCTCTGCCCACTTGCTGTCTGACTGACACTTACCCCATCTTGGTGACGGGTCAGGCAGTGGGTGATGGCGGCGAGCTGTGGGACATGCAGTGGGTCAGGTGATGGCTCCTGTCCTGTGTCCTCCATGGTTCCCATGCGTCTCTTCTTCTGGTCTGCTAGATGTCCAATAGGAATGCCTGTGCCTTCAGCCAATCAGGTGACGGGTATTAGACTTATGCTTCCTGATTGGTGGAGAGGTGGTTCAGTGTTAGAAAGGAGAATATTAATTTGCTTTTCTAACACACCTGGGTGGGCTCATGGTGCAATACTCTGCACTCTGAGTCCAACTTTTTTGAAGCCTATGGCACTAATCAGGTGCTTTTAAAAAACAAAAAAAAAAAAAAACACCCCCACCACTGTAATTCAGGCGCCTGGTGTTTGAAAAGGGCCCAGACGCCTTAACAGGGGGTAGCCATGGTGGCCATGGATAGATTCATGCAGTGCATGAATCTATTCATTTTACATATAGGGAGTGGCATAATGTAGAAGGGCAGTGCCTGTGCGTCCTTAATGGACAGGCTGCCACTGTGCTGGCGGTCCTTCAGACTTCTAATTAGGTTGTGCATTTTTGCTGCATTTTCTCAAATTGCACCAAAGATGCAGCATGCAGGACATCTTGTGCACTTTCAGAACATGCAGCAAAAATGTACAACCTAATAGAAGTCTATGGGACCGGGGGTAACATGCAGGAAGACCGCCACTACACCAGCACTGCAGCATGCCAGTGTGAACCCACATCATAACATCTAGGAGGGCAAGGAAGGTACTGTCACAGGCTGTAATATAACACTTAAGCTGCAGAGAGGGGAAGAGAGAGCAGGAAGGGAGGGAGGAGAAGCTCACTTGTCACTTACTTGGATGCAATAGACACTAGTCCCAGGAGGCTCACTTGGTTTTTTTTTTTTAAGACTGTAGTTGCTGAGCTCAGCCGACTGCTCAGTTTTAACTTTTCCTACACATCCTCTTCACAGACAACACATGGGCTGCCTGGAGTGTGGGCGGGGAAAGAGCTTCGTGTGGAGGAGGGAGGGGCGGGGCTGGGCTAACACAGACTGTCAGCCCTGTGACAGAGCTCATTGCTGGCTTGCAGTACTGAATCCGGCCGTACCCTCCACCCGAGCTCACGCACTCGGCCAGCTCAGCGGCCTTTGTGCAGGACATTAGAGCAGCCCAGGGGGCAATTGCATCCCTGCCCCCCAGCCCAGCCTGCCCCTGGAGGAGGTGATTATTGCACCTAGAGCTGTTTACTTATTTTATTCTAGGCTAGGCAAAGTATTTTTTTCTGCAACTAGAGCTGAACTTTACTTGGCTGGAGAATAAAGCATGCTTGATTTACCTGTTTGATACATTACATAGCAGTGACAAGGATAGATACATTTCCAAAGCTGTAACTGGACCAGTCAAAATTTCTGAAAATTCCACTAATCTTTTGCAATGTTGAGACAAGCTGAAAAAGCCATTCCTTTTATGTTGCAGCAAATTGACTGTCCCTGCACAAAAGAATGCTCCATCTGATGAGACTTAAATTTGAGGATGTTTTTTAAACCTTTGAGGAACATGGGCAGGAGTCAAATTAGGACACAACTGTTAAAAGATTAAATGAGTAATGTGAAACAAAGAAAAACTTTCCTTTCGGAATGTACTATATATGCTTGGACAAGCTATATGAGAGTAGAACAATTGACAGCCACTGTATGTAACCAGGTTAAAATGTCTAGCATATCATTGGGAAATATGCATCTTAGCAACCCAGACATAGACTGCTTAAAAAAACCTAGTCTTATATAGAGTTGGGCGAATGGTTTGGCCCGAGCATCAGTTCAAACCAAAAATTGGCTGTTCCCCCATTCGGGGAACACCCGAATTTGCAGGGTGTTCGGCGGGTGTTAACCCCGCCGAACACCCTGCAATGCACTGCGCGCTGCACAGTGCATTTTTCGCCCTGATTTGGCAAAGCTTTGCAAGCTGGTTGTTAAGGAGTGGGGCCAGGAAAGCTTAACAACCAATGAGTCATCAGATGTCAATTGGCTTCCCTGCTGACAACTGAGTAAAAAAAAATTGTAGGTAAAAAAAAAAGTTTAAAAAAAATGGCGTGGCCCCCCAAAATCAATAGCAGACCCCTATCCCTTATCTGAGCATGCAGCCTGGCAGGTAAGGAAAGGTGGGGGGACAAGCGAGCGCTGCCCCCTCCAGGACCATACCAGGCCACATACCTTCAACATGGGGGGTGGGTTCTTTGGGGCAGGGGGAGCTCCTACCCCCCCACCCCAAAGCACCTTGGACCTCATCCCCACAACCATGGCCAGTGGCTGTGGGGGTTTGCAGGCGGGGGGCTTATTGGAATCTGGAAGCCCCTTTTAAAAGGGGGCCCCCATATCCCAAACCCCCCCATGTGAATGAGTATGGGGTACATAGTACCCCTACCCATTCACCAAAAAAAAGTGTCAAAAAGTAATAAAAAACACAGAGACAGTCTTTGACAATTTCGTTATTAAAAAAATATAATGATGTAAATCCATTGTCAATCATGCCCCCCCCACTGCACCGCCGGAACAGAAAAATAATAAAAACGCTCCCGCCGCCCATGAAAGCTGACCATCTACTGCAGGCTAAGCTGTTTGACAGTTCTTATATAAAGTGAGGGACCACCTGGCTACACAACCTGGTGGCATCACCCCTTCTGACATCACTGACCACTATATAAGAACTGTCAAACAGCTTAGCCTGCAGTAAGCGACCAGCCTTCGTGGACAGTGGGAGTGTTTTAATTTTTTTTATTTTTCGGGTACAGTAGGTGGCATGATTGAGGATAGATTTACATTGGGGTACACTGTTTTTTTATTTTTTAGAATAAAGAAATTGTCAAAAGCTGTCACTCATTCACAAAAGGGGAGGAACCAGGGTCTGGGTGACCCCTTGTAAAAAAGAGCTTCCAGATTCTGATAAGCCCCCTGGCCGCAGACCCCCCTCTGCCCCAAAGCACCCACCCCACATGTTGAGGGTGTGGCCTGGTATGGTTCAGGGGGGCGCTCACTCGCCCCCCCTTTCCTGACCTGCCAGGCTGCTTGCTCAGATAAGAGTCTGGTATGGGTTTTGGGGGGGGGGGCATGATGTTAATTTTGCATTTTTTTTCAATAGCGGTGTGTCAGCAGTTTCAACCGTGAGTCATTTTAAATGTGATTTAACTCATTCTTTTTTTAGAAAGGTAATTTTTTTGCTGCAGAATGTTCTATACTTGCTACAGATATGCCACTTTACAGGCAATCTAATACAAAAAAGAGAGTCGCCCTGGGACTTTAAATGAGGTGGTCACAGTTAGCCACTGAGTAACAAGAGTAATAGCAGTATAAATGTTTATTAAAATTAATGCATATACATGGATAATATAGCATATTAGCTCAGCCAATGGATTTGCACCTAATGAAGAAAATAAATAAAGTTGATACAAATGTTATACAATGCAGTATATACAAATGCACGCATCAGAAAACCTGACGCGTGTTTCACGAGATCATTGCTCGCTCATCAGGGGTGGATGCAGATGAGATGTATCTAAATAGACAAAAAAGATGTGTCGCAGTGGTAAATGTAAGATCAATAGCAGAATGGGCCAGAGCAAAATGGCCCAATACTTACCAATGAACGAAACCAGAGTTTCAATCGCTGAACCCCCAAATGGACGGCAGCAGCCAGAGCATGGCACGGGAGCTGAGGGGGAGAAGACGGAAAGGGGTACCCCCAGGGGGGATGCCAGGCGGCAGATGTGAATAGTCCTAATTGTCTCAATATGTAACTTGATAGATATCAACTGTAAACATAGATGTATATGTCTTAATGATTTACCAAATTTAGTAAGATGAACATCAAGTTATATAATGTAATAATATTTTTGTATGAGAGCATGTGTACTCTAGCATAAGTATATATGTCAACCCTTACTAGATAAGCAAAGTAGACAAAAGTTGTACAATTATTTGTATAGAAACATATGTGGACTAGGGATGAGCCGAATACCCCCCTGGTTTGGTTCGCACCAGAACCTGCGAACGGACCGAAAATTCGCACGAACGTTAGAACCCCGTTGATGTCTATGGGACTCGAATGTTCAAAATCAAAAGTGCTAATTTTAAAGGCTAATTTGCATGGTATTGTCCTAAAAAGGGTTTGGGGACCCGGGTCCTGCCCCAGGGGACATGTATCAATGCAAAAAAAAAGTTTTAAAAATGGCCGTTTTTTTGGGAGCAGTGATTTTAATGATGCTTAAAGTAAAAAAAAAAAAAAAAGTGAAATATTCCTTTAAATATCGTACCTGGGGGGTGTTTATAGTATGCCTGTAAAGTGGAGCGTGTTTCCCGTGCTTAGAACAGTCCCTGCACAAAATGATATTTTTAAAGGAATAAAAACGGAAAATTGTATCAAATACTTACCGTAATTTTCCTTTCCTGACGCCAAACCATGGCGGCATACTAGTGATAGAGCTCCACCTCTTGACCACTCCCTCAGGACCAGTGAATAGCATAAATGAAGGCATGGTTAGCCGCCACCCTATTCTTTGTAACAAGCCACATACCGGAACGCACATGGGTGGGCTTATATGCTGCCATGGTTTGGCGTCAGGAAAAGAAAATTACGGTAAGTATTTGATACAATTTTCCGTTTTCTTGACGCCAACATGGCAGTATACTAGTGATAAATAACTAGCTGATAGGGTGGGATCTATTTGTCAAACCAATCTTCTAATTAGGATGAGACAGAGGACTGAAAAGTCCTTCCTACAAAGTCCCCTGATGACAAGGCCCCCGCATCTATTCCGTCAAGTTTGAGTAGGAATGTTGGAGCGACCATGATACCCCTGTACAGATGGGCACCATAGATTCTCTTGAATGTGTTGCTTATAAGGCTTTAACCGCTCTGGTAGAGTGCTCCGCCGCCAATGATGGAGGCTCGCGACCTATAGTCTTATATACACAACCCAAGCCTGCTAGGATCCAGGCAGTAACCTCTTTCCCTTGATGATTGCCAGCTGGAATGATAACAGGTTTATTTAGATGACCTGAAAGGGACAATTGTGGAGAGATATTTCTTTAAAGTTCTGAAAATGAACAGTACGTGTGACTTTCCTGTGTGATGTTCTGGAAAGTTAGGCAATGTCCAGCTGTCTGTTAAATAGCAGTCTGTTGCTACATTCGATGAGACAAGATCCAACTCTACTCTCTCTGGAAAGAAAGGAATATATCTTTTTACTTTGAAGCTCCAAGAGCTAGAATCTCAGATTACCTTCTGCTTAAAGTTCTTGCAATTGATACTGCCTTGTAAGTGATGGCCTGAACCGAACACTGCTCTGTTGGAACAAATGGTTAAACTGATATGAGATCCAGCAACTGCAATAGATCTTTCTTCCTTGGTGCAAACTTGAGGATTCTTGGCCCATTCAAATGTGTTATTGCCAATATAGCCCATGCTAGTGAGCTATGTGAGGATAGGCTAAGGCCTGGAGGAAGTATAGAACAGCTGACACTGGCAGGGCAGTAGGATCAATGTCTTGCCCTACCAAGAAAACGTGTTCCAAAATTAGACCTAGATGTTGTAAGTAGAATGTCTTCTCGCACACAATAAAGGAGAGATCACTCTGGAGTGAAACTGGAGCAACCAGAGTTGCCCATCCTCCCCTTTAGTGTCCCTGCTTGCAGCCCCAGTCTGCGTATGTTATAGAGGGGAAAAGTCTTCTGTATCCTGAAATGAATGGCCAAGGAAAACTGAGGGCCTCCTGGTCAATATGGAGGACTGGCTATGTTCTCCCTTGACAGCCTCAAGGGGAATCTCATTTACGGGAAATGTTGGGGAAAAAAATATAAGTTAGATTGCAGTCCCAGGGAGAGACCATAGCATTTGCCCCTTGCGCCTTGGGGTACAGACAAAATCAGACCAAAATTTGTGATTACTGTGGGAAACGAGGAGGTCTGTCTGTGGTAGGCCCCACCTGTGGACCAGCTCAGAGAAGACCTGGGTCGTAGACCCACTCGTTGTGCTCTGGGAAGCTTGTACTTGTTCAAAAGAAACTGCTGGGAGGTAAACTGCTTCCGAAATGTTGCTGGTGATCTTCCGCCCCAGGTGTTAAGGGTTTCACCTCTCTCAATAGCATATTGTTGCGAGTTTCATCCTGGAGCTGAATATAAGTGACTGCTGCCCTTTTGCTAAACTGTAAGGAGATTGGTCCTCCTTGACTATGTGTAGTAAGGCCAAAGTGCTAAAAGGGCTGTTTGAACCCCCAGCGCGTTCAAGGTTATCCTCCTTGGCTGGGAATCTCTGCTTGCCTTGACCGAAAGTCCTTCACAGTGAATGTTCCTGGTTGTCTTACAGACATGATTCATAGCCGTTCTCCAGTCTAACGATCCTAACGGACCAAGACTTCCTTAAGGTCTTTCTATCACCGCAGACCGCTACTCATACTGAGTAATACCTATTAACTGTGTTCTATCCTGTTTCCTCCCTTGCACTAAGAATTCTAGTTGAAATTTGGGCATGTGCCCATGCACCCCAGGAATCATCTATATGCATGATGACGTTGTGCCCAGATGACTGAGGCACTGAGAAGCCATCAAACAAGCAGAAATATTCGTCCTTAGAATTCTGTTCCTGTCACCACTTCCTCTGATGGAAATAAAACAGAGGAAATAGCAGAACACCCCTGGGTACACCAACCATTTGGATGTAAAAAGGTTGGCTTTGCTTTCCCTCTAAAGTGTGAGGAAAATAGGCATCTGACAATCCAGCAACAGCCTCCAGCCATGTGGTTATACTGTTTAATAGACTCTTAAAGATCTCAAAGAGGGCCCAAAAGGGTTTGACCTCTTCCGATCTGCAACTGGACACTAACCAACATCCCCTGCGAATTCCAAACAGGATTGGGTAGAAAACCTGCAAACTCTGTTGAGTCTGAGGTGTCTGTAAGCATTGTAGCAGCCCACCCGCTGTTGTGGTGGACTTGGCAGCTCCGTGGGAGAGAAATGGTCTGGAGGAGGAGCAGTGAGGAATCTCCCGAAGTGACCATGAGTGTCTGATACTTTCATCCAAGAATCCGTACAGCATGCTATCCAGAAACCCATGAAGCGTGCCTTCTAGGTTTTACCTTAAGAGTCTGGGTATGCACTTGTGTGACTGGCTCACTGATTTTCCCAAAAGTCTGCACTAAAATACAAGTCAGATTTTTGACATCCACTGCTGCAAATATATATATATATATTTTGCAAGATACTCCCAATAGGAAATCATGTCTAAAAGGGATGCAGACCCTGCCACTGTCCTCAGAGTCCTGCGGGTGCAGCAGCTGGTTGATAATTATTAAACCATTCCCATTAGACTCACCCAGTACATGGGCTGGATATTGCTGGTCTGCCGGCACTTGCAGATGCTACATATGTAGGAGCAAGTTGACCATTAGCTTGCTCAGGGTACACAGTTTCGACAGCCTGTTTATATTGGCATTTTTCTTGAACCCTTCCAATCTTCCCCACTTTTGTTTCTAGAAAGCAATACGCAGTCCAGGGTCTCAACCATGTGGCCTCCCTAGCTGCCAAAGTGCTAGGGTGCTCCTCCTGCTCAGCGGAAGGGTGGGTAACATAAAATTCCTTACTTCATCACTGGTGCATGGAGGTATGAGGAAAAAAAGAAGAATGGGGTGGCGGCTAACCATGCCTTCATTTATTATATTCACTGGTCCTGAGGGAGTGGTCAAGAGGCGGAGCTCTATCACTAGTATGCTGCCATGTTGGCGTCAGGAAAGTCATTTATAACTGCTTGCGACTTTAATGTAATGTCGGGTCCTGGCAATATGGATGAAAATCAGTGAGACAAACGGCATGAATACCCCCCAGTCCATTACCAGGCCCTTTGCGTCTTGTATGGATTTTAAGGGGAACCCCGCACCCAAATTAAAAAAAGGAAAGGCGTGGGGCCACCAGGCCATATATACTCTGAACAACAGTATACAGGCGGTGCAAACAAGTCAGGGACTGTAGGTTTGTTGTTAAGTAGAATCTGTTTGTAATTTTGAACTGGTGCATTTTTAACGTGTTTAGCTCCAGCCAAAAAATCTATTTTAAGCTTTTTGGAAAACATAGGGAAGGGTATCACCCCTGTGACATTTGTTTTGCTGTCTGTGCTCCTCTTCAGAAGATTTCACCTCACTTTCTGTCACAATGACAAATGATTTTAGAAAATTTGGGGTTTTTAGTGAAACAAGGATTGATGATAAAGCATCAGTGGAAAGGAGAGACGTTTTTTCCATATTAACTCTTACAGGAGAGAATATCCCTTCCTAGGGGTAGATTTCATCTCACTTCCTGTTGTCGCCTTCCGTTTGCAAGTAGGAGTTGTTTGTAAGTTGGATGTTTGAAAGTAGGGGCCTGCCCTATATACTCTGCAGAAATTTGGTCCTTAGGTGTTGGTGTTGCCACAACACTGTAAGCCCTCACAGGGCCCTGCTGTGAAATATTAGATCAAGAATTGTAATTACATGCCCCTGTTGAACAGGGGCAGAAAAACTGGGCCTTTGGTGATGGTGGTGGTGCTGGTGCCACAACACTGTAAGTCCTCACAGTTACTCTTGGTGGGCACTGGAACGGACCCTGCTAAGAAATATTAGATCAAGAATTGTAATTACATGCACCTGTTGAACAGGGGCAGAAAAATTGGGCCTTAGCCACTGGTGGCGGCTCCCAGAACCAAAAATGTTCTTACAAGCTATCAGCATGATCATTGAGGAGGAAGAGGATAATCACTCAGCATAACAGGATAGTCACTCAAAATCAGCACAGGCAGTCTTGAAGGGATCTGACATTTAAAAAAAAAATATGCGGTTACATCAGCATCAGGTGCTTGGTAGCTGGTGGTGATCCAAGACGGATTCATTTTTATGAAGGTCAGTCGATCGACTGAGTTGGTGGACAGATGCACAGATTGCATACTGTGCAAGCTCTGGCCAGTGATCCATCCTCAAGACCCAGTAACCTAGAGGATTTTCGGTGGGAAAGGTGTCCAAGTCAGATCTTGCCCCTAGGTATTCCTGCACCATGTAAAACAGACACTGGCAATGGTTGCTGTAACCGATCATACCTTGCGGCTGCGGACTAAAAAAATGTCTAAACGCATCGGTCAGACGGTCACCTTCTCCACCGCTCCTTCTTTGACTGACCGAAGTCTCAGCAACACGTTGCCCAGGAAGAGGAGTTTGTAACCTCCCAGTCTCTGGGAACGCGTTGCACAGACCTTTCTGCAAGGCCTCCCGAAGATGTTTCATCCTCTGCTCCCTCTGCGCTGGCAAGATAAGGTCCGCAACCTTACCCTTGTAAAGTGGATCAAGGAGGGTTGCCAGCCAGTATTGATCCCTCTCCTTGATACCATGAATACGGGGATCCTTCCGCAGGCTTTGCAGGATCAGGGAGGCCATGCAGCGTAGGTTTGCTGAGGCATTTGGTCCAGAGTCCTCTGGGTCACTAAGGACGACGTGATCCGCAGCCACCTCCTCCCAGCCACGTACAAGTCCATGTGTTTCTTGGGACTGTAAATGATCCCTTAAAGACTGCTGCTGATGCTGAGTACCAGGCTCCACCTCCATGCTGACACAATCCTCCTCCTCCTCGTTCTCTTCCTGTGTGATCGGCGGGCACGCAGGAACACTGTCTGGATAAAGGGGGCCTTGAGAGCTAAGGAAGTTCTCCTCTTCCTGCCTCTGTTCTGCCTTAAGTGCCCTGTCCATTATTCCATGCAGCGTGTGCTCCAACAGGTGGACAAGGGGTACAGTGTCACTGATGCATGCACTGTCACTGCTCACCATCCTCGTGGCCTCCTCAAATGGTAACAGGACAGTGCATGCATCCCTGATCATGGCCCACTGGAGTGGGAAAAAAAAAACAAGCTCCCCTGACCCTGTCCTGGTGCCATAGTCGCACAGGTACTCATTAATGGCCCTCTGCTGCATGTGCAGCCGCTGCAGCATGGCCAACGTTGAGTTCCACCTGGTGGGCATGTCACAGATTAGGCGGTTCTTGGGCAGGTTAAATTCCTTTTGGAGGTCTGCCAGCCGAGCACTGGCATCATATGACCGGCGGAAATGCACACAGACTTTCCTGGCCTGCCTCAGGACATCCTGTAAGCCCGGGTACCTGCCCAAGAACCGCTGCACCACTAAGTTAAGGGCGTGAGCCAAACAGGGCACATGGGCCAGTTGTTCCTGTAGGAGGGCGGAGAGGAGGTTGGTGCCATTGTCGCGAACCACCATTCCTGCCTTAAGTTGGTGTGACGTCAACCACCTCTGAACCTGCCCCAGCAGAGCTGACAGATCTCTGCCCCAGTGTGGCTCCTGTCCCCCAAGCACACCAGCTCAAGCACCGCATGGCATCTTTTGGCCTGAGTACTTGCGTAGCCCCTTGAAAGCCTACGGAGCACCGCTGGTTCCGAGAACAAAGCACAGGAAGAGGCCATGTAGGAAGAAGAAGAGGAGGGGGTGGAGGAGAGAGGTGTGTCAGAATCATTAGTACTGGCATTTTGGAGGCGTGGTGGCAGAACAACCTCCAACACTACTGCACCTTGTCCTGCATCCTTCCCAGCTGCCAGCAGAGTCACCCAATGCGCCGTGAAACTTAGGTAACGTCCCTGTCCATGCCTGCTGGACCATGAGTCAGCGGTAATATGCACCTTACCACTGACCGCCCTGTCCAGCGAGGCCAAGACATTGCCTTCCACATGCCGGTAGAGAGCCGAAATTGCCTTCCGTGAGAAAAAGTGGCGTTTGGGAACCTGGCACAGAGGAACCGCACATCCCACAAACTCACGGAAGGGGGCAGAGTCTACCAACTGAAAAGGTAGCAGTTGAAGTGCTAGCAATTTTGCCAAGCTAGCATTCAACCCCTGGGCATGTGGATGGCTGGGAGCGAACTTCTTTCTGCGGTGAAGCAGCTGGGGTAGGGAAATTTGCCTGGTACAATCTGACGTCGGTGTACCGATAGTAGATTGCCCGCAAGTACTTGGCTGTGACACACCTAATTCTACACCTTCATTCCTCTCAGTGCAGGTCTCAGAGAGGACTGAAGGTATAGTGGGGTTGGAGATCCCAGCTGATGAGGAGCAAGGAGAAGCCCTCTTTGTTCTTTGGTGTGGGTCTTTTAGGTACACTTGCCAATGAACTGCATGGCAGGTCAACATATGTCTGGTCAAGCATGTGGTGCCCAAGCGGGAGATGTTTTGGCCATGCGAGATACGCTTGAGACATATGTTGCAAATAGCAGCGGTAGGATCTGATGCACTCATCTCAAAAAAGGCCCACACTAAAGAACTTTTGGAATAATGTGCAGAGACAGCAGCGCCCTGCACATGCGGAGCTCTGCAGTGTGATGCAGTCAGTGTGGTGCCCTTAGGCTGGCCCCTGGAGGGCATTCTGCCTCATTGGTGATGTGCCTCCTCCTCCTCCTCCTCCTCTCTCCTATCAGTCACCCACGTGGAGTCAGTGACCTCATCATCCCCTCCCTCCTCATCACTGGAGCAAACCTGGCAGTATGCTGCAGCAGGGGGAACATGACTGCCAGATTGCTGTCTTTCTTGGGCACCCCCTCTGTCTGGGCTCATGTTACTGCCTTCCTCTAGCTGAGTACCATCATCGAAGCCTTCAAAGCGCTGGGCATCCTCCTGGAGCATGTGTTCAACACTGTGGTCAAACAGTTCAAGGGACTCCTCAGGAGGACATGGTGGGGCTAGGGAAGGAGTCACTGATGCCATTGAGCTGAGGGAAGAGGTCGTGTTGGCAGCTGCTTTGCCAAAGTACCCTGAGTCTGGGTGAGAGAGGATGAGGACGATGAGGACGGCTTGGTCATCCACTCGACCAAGTTTTCTGCATGTTGCGGCTCAACACAGTCACCTGCCGAAAAAAAGGCCAAGCATGTCCCACGGCCACGTGCTGATGAGGATACACCGTGTCCACGACCAGCACTGTTGCCTCTAGACACAGAGCCTGCTTGCCCTCTTTTATTGGCTTGTGACTGTCTGCCTCTCCTTGTTGGCCTTCCAGACATACTATTGGCCTGCAGTGAGCTGCACAAAACTGGGATGTGTGTATATGTGTGTGTGTATATATATATATATATATATATATATATATATATATATATATATATATATATATATATATATACCGATTATACTGGAGCTAGCAGAATCAACTGCCTGCCTGTAGTATTATTAGTATGATAACACCTGCACTTGTCTGCAGGTAGCTATACTGTAGGTGCAACTGTGCGGGGTACACAGTACAATAACTGGAAATACTTCAAAGACCTACACAAGCACCTGGCTGCAGGTGCTTGTGTAGCCTGTAGGTGCAACTGTGAGGGGTACACAGTACAGTAACTGGAAATACTTCAAAGAACCTACACAAGCACCTGGCTGCAGGTAGCTATACTGCAGGTGCAACTGTGCGGGGTACACAGTACAGTAACTGGAAATACTTCAAAGAACCTACACAAGCACCTGGCTGCAGGTAGCTATACTGTAGGTGCAACTGCGCGGGGTACACAGTACAGTAACTGGAAATACTTCAAAGAGGCTACACAAGCACCTGGCTGCAGGTAGCTATACTGTAGGTGCAACTGTGCAGGGTACACAGTACACTAACTGGAAATACTGTAAAAACGCCTGCCTGTCAGTATATTAGAAAAAGAAGAACAGGATCTAGCTAAACTGAATACAGTATATGTATGTGTGTGTGTATATGTATATATATATATATATATATATATATATATATATATATATATATATATATGTATATGTGTGTATATATATAACACCTGGGATGCATATATATACACAATACACTGTAAGTGCAGCTAACTGACTCGACCTGCCTACTCTACTACTCTATCTAACTTAAATCAAATGACACTGTCTCTCTCTCTGTCTATCTCTCTCTCAAGCCGGGACACACTACACAGGGCTAACGTGCAGGCGGCCTTATATATTGTGGGGTATGTACTAAACCCCCTGAGCCATAATTGGCCAAAGCCTCCTTGGCTTTGGCCAATTACAGCTCTCTGTACACACAGCGCTGTGATTGGCCAACCATGCGGGTCATAGTGCATGCTTGGCCAATCATCAGCCAGCAATGCACTGCGATGCCGCAGTGAATTATGGGCCGTGACGCGCCACTCAAATTTGGCGCGAACAGCCCATATCGTTCGTAATTCAGCGAACGACCGAACACACAATGTTCGAGTCGAACATGGGTTTGACTCGAACACGAAGCTCATCCCTAATGTGGACTAACCTGATCCAATAATGGAGCAGATATTGAGACCATGGGTAAGAAAGTAAATCCTGAAAAGATGTGTTTGTCTGGGAAAGAAAAAAGGAAAAGGTTGTGTGAAAAGCGGTGTTATAAATGAAACAAAAAAGTGCAGGGAATGCAGATAAAGCAGGTGAGTGCTAGGGTGGGGAGAGTGTATTTACCTTGATATACAGACAGCTGAACAGCAATGGAAATCTCTGTGGTGTGCATAGTTTTGGTGAGTAAAGGAAGTGATCTACAGGCAAACTAAGGGGACCCCCCAGACACTATATTTAAAGGAATTTTTTTGTTTTTATTGTTGCATTTTAAGCATCATTAAAATCACTGCTCCTGAAAAAACTACAGTTTTTTTAAAAAAAAGTTGGCATTGATACATGTCCTCCAGGGCAGTAACCAGACCCCTACACCCCTTTTATGGCCAATTACTTGCATATAAGCCTTCAAAATGGGCACTTTTTATTTTTTCTGTTCTTCTCCCATAGACTTTATTGGGGTTTGCTGTTTGGATTAGGACTTTTCCCCTGTTCTGGGGGTTCTGCTGTGAACCAAACAGGGGGGTGTTCGGCTCATCTCTAGTCTTATACTAAGTAATTCACAAGAAGGATTATTGAATTATTTGAGATCAATGCTTTTCATCTACATTAGTTAACACAATCTCTAAACCTGCATACAATGGGAATGGTTTAATAAAGAAGTAGAGAATATTTACACAAAATGTTGTGTAAAGATTCTCTTCAATTATCTAATTATGTAAAGAATATTCCTTATTTTATCTGAACAAGATTGGCTAATCAAGAGTGCCCTGTATTTGGCTCCATCCATCTTCCTATCAACTCTGCCCAGCTTCCCTGTCCCTGCTGAAGAAAAGCATCCCCACAACATGATGCTGCCACTACTATGTTTCACGTGGCGATGGTGTGTTCAGGGTGATGTGCAGTGTTAGTTTTCTTCGACACATAGCGTTTTGCTTTTAGACCAAAAAGTTCAATTTTGGTCTCATCTGACCAGAGCACCTTCTTCCACATGTTTGCCGTGTCCCCCACATGGCTTCTCGCAAACTGCAAACAGGACTTCCTATGGCTTTCTTTCAACAATAGTTTTTTCTTGTCACACTTCCATAAAGGCCAGATTTGTGGAGTGCACGACTAATAGTTGTCCTGTGGACTGATTCTCCCACCTGAGCTATGGATTTCTGCAACTCCTCCAGAGTTACCATAGGCCTCTTGGCTGCTTCTCTGATGAATGCTCTCCTTGCCTGGCCTGTCAGTTTAGGTGGACGGCCATGTCTTGGTAGGTTTGCAGTTGTGCCATACTCTTTCCATTTTTGGATGATGGATTGAACAGTGCTCCATGGGACGTTCAAAGCTTGGGATATTTTCTTTATAACCTAACCCTGCTTTAAACTTCTCCAAAACTTTATCCCCGACCTGTCCTTGGCCTTCATGATGCTGTTTGTTCTCTAATGCCTCGTTTCCACTGAGCAGATCGGTTCGGGTCGGTACAGTTTGAATGGCCTAAAATGGTCCGGTCTGCCTCCTCCATGCTTCTAACATACCAGGGAAAATAGACAAAAAATCTATTATTCGCCACCTCCTTAACGCCACTAAGGCATGTATCCCTCTTAAGTGGAAGTCTCCCCAACCCCCGACAATAGGGATGTGGATACGCAAAGTAAGGGAAATTAGTACAATGGAAGACTTGGTCCTTTCAACAAGACACCAACAGGAACAGTACTCAAAGACCTGGTCGCTATGGAACGCATTCTTTTTCTCAGACGAGGGGAAGAACCTTCTTGACGGCGACGTGATGGCGACTTGGAATGACTACAATTACTCTTTTAATTAATTGCTCTTCTGGATACGGTGCTTGCCCTGATACCCCCCTGCATTCGACGAGTTCACACTAGATACATCCCCTCCCCCCCTTCTCATATCCTTCTCTCCTAGCCTTTCTTTTTCTTGTCTTTTCTTTCCCTTTTGTTTTACAGGAACCCGGGCTCCCGGGATTCCAGATATTTATCTGATATATAAAGTTATAAAATCGTTTAGGACTGGTCTGGGAACCTAACTAGAGCAGCATGAATGTATAGCCAGCTCCCATGTTTAGGAACACTGGAGACCTCACAGATGACAGATTATCAGTTTGTCCTTCAGATGCTGTAAATTGGCTCCAAAGTAGTATATACTTGCGATACTGTTTTATACAACTGACTGTATGTATTCAGAGGTTTTTATTAAGCATCTGACTGTATGTATCCAAATGTTTATATTATGCAACTGATTGTATCCAGATGCTTGTACCCGACCTTGTTCTTGGAATAAATAAAATAATTGTAAAAACAAATGCACGACACACTTTTCAGATGTTTATTTGTAAAATATTGTGAAAACCATTTATCATTTTCCTTCCACTTCACAATTATGTGCCACTTTGTGTCGGTCTATCACATAAAATCCCAATAAAATATGTTTACATTTTTGGTTGTAACATTACAAAATGTGGAAAATTTCAAGGGTTATGAATACTTTTTCAAGGCACTGTATGTGGAGAATCGACACTCCCAGACTACTATAGATACTTTAGCTGTTGTTTAGGTATGTGAAAGAATTTACACATATCTTTATAGAATTGCTGGTCACCTCTTGGACTTGTCTCTTTAATTTACAGTTACAAACTTTAGCTGATGTTTATGTATTGTATGTGAAAGAATTTACACTTTTTTTCAAAGAAGTGCTGGGGGGGCGCTCCCTGCACTTCTTCCTCTCTTCCTCAGCTGGATGGCGGTAGATTTGAGTTGCCATAGAGGTACCGCTGACAGTTATTGCAGGGTGGAGGATTTCGATTGGCTAGGATCAATAAAGAGTGGAGTTCATGTGAGATAAATTGCGGAGGTGTGTTGCTGTGAAGTTTCTTCCTGAGGATCCATTGGAGGTTTCCACTATATGTAAAGTGCTGATTAAGAAAGAAATCAGCAAAGCTGTCTGGTGAATAAGTTGGAGGAAATGGTGGTGGAGATCACTGGCTCGTGGTGGTGTACAGTAAAGGACTGAAATACAGACTAAATATAAAACTCTGGATTCTCTTTATGCATTATACATTTTAGTTTTCGGAGCACTTTATTGTAAGAAAACACTTATGAACTTTTTGGGTGGTTGCTTTAACCACTTTAGCTCTTACCCCCCTTCATGACCAGGTCATTTTTTTGCGATACGGCACTGTGTTACTTTAACTGACAATTGCGCGGTCATGCAACACTGAACCTGAATAAAATTGATGTCCTTTTTTCTCACAAATAGAGCTTTCTTTTGGTGGAATTTGATCACCCCTGGGGTTTTTATTTTTTTCACTATAAACAAAAAAAGACCGACAATTTTGAAAAAAAAAAAAATTGTATTTTCTGCTATCAGACATACTCAAAAAAATGTAAAAAAATCTAATTTCTTCATCAATTTAGGCCAATATGTATTCTGCTACATATTTTTAGTAAATTAAAAAAATTCTAATAAGCGGTTATTGATTGGTTTGCGCAAAAGTTGTAGCGTCTACAAACTATGGGATATATTTATAGAATTTTTATTTATTTATACTAGTAATGACGACGATCAGCGACTTATAGAGGGACTGAGATATTGCGGACAAATCAGACACCTAACTGACACTTTTTACACTTTTTGGGGACCAGTGACACTAATACAGTGATTAGTGCTAAAAAAAAATGCACTGTCACTGTACTAATGACACTGGCACAGAAGGGGTTAACATCAAGGGCAATCAAAGGATTAAATGTGTTCCTAGGGAATGCTTGCTAACTGTGTGGGGGGTGTTTATACTGTGGCAAAGGCAGAGATCCGTGTTTCTGTTTAGCACAAACACAAGATCACTGCCTTCCCTTGTTACAGAATGGTGATCTGCCTTGTTTACATAGGCAGATTACCTTTCTGCCTGTGCTTCGATCGATCAGCGACTCGCTGTGTCCCATAACAGCAGGAGCAGGTCACTGGCGGTGGGCGTGCACTCCCCAGACACGAACATCCAGAGAATGAGATGAGAATGAGACTGATGCACAAATATACAATTTAAAGGCTGCGCTGCTAGTGCAAATACATGATCATATTAACTGAAAATACCATAATTATGAATGAACACAAGTGAATTGTTTCATAACAAAAAAAAAAAAAAAAAAATGCACATAAATCGCATGCAAAAAAAAAAGAATCGCATGCAAAAAAAATGAGTGGAACATTCAGTAAACAAAAACGATTAAGTAGAGTCCATTTAGTCATAGATTGAAATGAACTGTAGGTCTTGTGGGTGTAGAAAATGGTTGGATAGAGGGAGAAAGACACCCTTCCTTCAAGTGATATAAAGATTATCTCCGTAGGGAGCGTGATGTTAAAATAGAGAGAAGATCCTCCACCTCAAGTAAGGTAAGCCCCTTACCAGATCCAAAGATCTCCTGTCACAGAGATCATGCACACATGTGGCTGTGTCCCCCAGCCACTGGGTCTCTGTCAGTGCGCAGATCGGAAGCCACCTCTCCAGGAAATCAATCCAAACGTGATTTATCCGCTCACAGACCATGGATAAATAGGAAAGAAATGCTCCATAGCGTAATACAGTTAAAATCCACTTTAATTTATAAAAGAAAAGCACTTACAATTTGTGCAGTAAAGATCGCTTATAAAAACATGTAGCGCCGGCCGGCTTCAGCTGCTGCCCGTTTCTTCCGGGTTCAGCGTGGTATGGTGGTGACGTCAGCACGCCGCTCCTCCCTACGCCGTTTCGACAAATCTGTCGTCTTCCTGGGAAGAATGTTGTATGCTGATGATGAATGACGAATGCGCTTTGTCAATAGTTTGTGCAAAGCAGCCCTCACAAAGTTGTAATTTCCTGTTTTGTACCCTCCACATGCCCAACATTGTACAAGTTTAATTTTTTGATTTTTGGTATCACTAATCATGGCCAGAGCCTTGGACATTTGTTATTTTTAGGTTTACCCTCCACATATATATGCTAATGCATTCTTTCATTTGTAAAGAGTGTGTGTTCCTGATGAACAGGTGTGAGCACTTGGATGTATCCTTTACTGGGTGGGTGTAGTTGTGCTAGCAATCCTAGCTAGGTTATATAAAGACCTGCAGTTGTGGTGGTTGTTTGGCCTGAGAAGGGGCCAGAATTTTGGTTTGCAGTGCTTATATTAGTTTACATTATATTGGTGTGTATAATGCCTGACCCACACCCCACTAAGGCTGTGGTTTGATGATTGCTTTATGCGTTTGCTGGTGTCGTTTTGCATTAAGGTCCTCAAAAATCCATACAGGGCCCTATGGATCTGGCATAGATTTTTTTTTTTTTTTTAATATTTATTGAGATTTGCACAGTACAATAACAGAGCTTAATAGCTCTGAAGCAAGCTCAAACAGATAGACAATTAAGGTTTGATCATGGGTAAGGGAGGGGGGACATGGGGGGAAGGGGGATATGGGAGGATGACAGGGGAGACGTATTTACCTGTAAACAATCATATGACATAACATTTCAAAATGTAAAGACATATTGAACATTAGTACCTTCAGGAGTGGAAGCAACGTTTGGTGTATCTAATTAGTGGTCTCAGAGAATGGCATAACTACAATAATATTAGCGGAGAAGGCTACTTGTTTTGGATAGAAAAGAATCTTAGTCGCCAAAGAGCTTCATGAGGTTGTAGCTGTTCTAGGGTGGTAAGAAAACGGAGGGGTCAGATAAGTTGGACAGTTTAAGGTTACCTAGGGAATTGGTGAGATCTCGTTTAAGATACCAGTCCGTAAAGCGAAATGGTTGCATGAGTCCCTGCAGATCCTTTTGGGTGAATGTGACCTCCATATATTTAAGTCATCTCGCAAAAAAGCGTGAATTAGAGTGAAATTTCAGTACAATGGTGTCCAATCTCTCTAGGTAGAAGAGCGTAAATTTAGCTTGTTTCACTGCCGGTAGATTGGGTGGTGTTGATTTGATCCAATGGGACATGAAAGTCCTGCGAGCAACTAAGAGACATATATGAGTCCATTGTGGAAAGTTGAGCGGTTCTGCTGTTGATGATGTGGAAGAGGGTGGTTCACAGCCAAACAGACACAAAAGAGGATTTTTTCATATCAGAGTCTTACTAATTTTAAAGATGAAGGCCAGCACAGAGTCTCAGTATGTAGTAATGGTTGGGCATTCCCAGAGACGGTGAAGCACTGTAGGACATGATAGTGAGCACCAGGGGCATTGCGCTTGAGTAGGGTTTGTCATGTTGATGCGGAACGGTAATATGCCCTGTGTATGGTCTTAAACTGTGTTTCATGCCATGTTTCTGAGATTGTAAGTTTGTGGATGTGTCGGTAACCTTCAAGGATTTTTTCCGGTAGTTCATTATCATCGAAGATGGTAGACCATTTTTGGAATGGTGTGAGGTGATATTTATCAGATTGGTGTGTAATGAGGTGAGAGTATAGGCTGGAGATGGAATAGTTGTCTCTCTGAAGTAGAATGTTGATGAACGACTTTTGAACGACTTTACTTTTGAAGGGGATCAGTCTGAGGTCCACAACAAGACCGTAAATGGTTGAGTAGTTGATGATAGAAGAAGATGTGTGATGATGGCAAGGAAAATTCTCGTGAGAGGGTTTGGAAGGATTTGAACTCGCCAGGTTTGCCATGGTACATAGAGGTTATTTTAGTAAGGCCTTGAGTGCGCCATTGATCAAAAGCTTAATGCAGGATAGACGGGAGAAACATAGGGTTGCCTTGAATTGGCAAATGGCAGGATATACTTGAAGGTAGCCCCAGGAGTCTCCGTACCCCTCTCCAAACAATAATCATGTCCTTGATGAGAACACTTGATTTAAGGTGAGGTGGTAGAGCTCTAAGATTCAAGTGGAGGATAACAGAAAGGGCATGCGGAGAGGCCAAGGCGCCCTCGAGTATAATATTGGAGTATCTGGATTTTCCAGACAACCAATCAAGACCTTGTTTAAGTAGGCAGGAGAGATTGTAGAAACGTATATTAGGCAATCCTACACCACCTCGGACTTAGGGAGACATAGTTTTTGCAGATTTTTTGTACATTAGAGTGTTTTAATAGAAGAGGTACGGTTTGCATTGGGTAGAGTAGACATGCAAACGACATCATTTTAAAGAGGTGACATCTCCCAAAGAGCGAGAGAGGGAGGGTTGCTCAAGCTTCCAGCTCCTTCACAATTTTGGTTATCAAAGGTGGGTAGTTACTGTATGTCCATATAAAGAGGAAGGTTCTCAGCCTATATGGATACCCAAATATGTAATATGTTGCGGTGCCAAGGCAAACAGGGAAAAATGTCGCCATTTAGCAGATATCCATAGGTGGAGTGATATAACTTTGCTTTTATCAAAGTTAATTCTAAAGCCAGAGCTTAGTCGAAAGGCCACAAAAAGTTCTCGTAGTCTGTCAAAGTCTGAGACAGGGTTGGTGGAGAATAATATTATGTCATCCGCGAATAGGGCAGAACGGAAGACTTGATTGCCCACATTGATGCCACTGACGCAATCAGGCGAATTGAGTATTCTAGATAGAGGCTCAATAGCGATATTAAAAAGTAGAAGGGAAAGGGGGCATCCCTGCCTCATTCCCTTTGACAGAGGGATCGTGTCGGAGATAAAGTCGAGAGTGACAAGGCATGCAGGGACACGTACATTTGTTGCAAAAAATGCATGATTGGGCCGAAAAACCAAAGTAATCCATCACTCAGAATAGCCAGGAAAAACTGATGTTGTCGAAAGCTTTTTCAGCATCAAGTGATATGATAGTGACATCCCGATCAGAGTGTGATTTAGCGTATTCCTGCGCCATCAGTACCCTACGAAAGTTTAGAGTGGCGGATCGCCCTTGAATAAAGCCAGATTGGGCTGGGTGTAGTAAAGAGGGGAGTAAAGGATCTAGACATGATGCAATTATTTTGGAGAGAATTTTAACGCCCACATTGATTATTGAGATTGGGCTGTAAGAGCCTGGGTGTAAGGGGTCCTTTCCTTTTTTGGAGATCAGTTTAATGTGTGCCTGTGTTCCCGTAGGAAGATAGGGGCCACCATCCCACACCATCCCACCAAAACATGCTTCAGGGTGTCAGGGATAATATCTTTTGTTAATTTATAAAGTTCAGCCATGTAGCCATCTGGGCCCAGGGCTTTGGCAGATGCCAGAGACTTAATAGTCAGCTGGATGTCTTCAACGGAGATGGGAGAATTGAGCGTCTCCAAGTGGGCACATTGAAGTTTAGGTAAATGGATCTTACCAGTAAAGCTTTTGCGGTTGTTTGGTCAGTCAAGTCTGCGGAATATAAAGTCGTATAGTAGTCTGCAAGTAATTTACTAATTTCCGCAGGTGAAGTAACCAGGGAGCCAGCCGTGTTTTTAAGACAGAGATATGAGTGGGTCGCCTTGGCTCTGAGCATAGCTTAGCCAATAGTTTGCCCACCTTGTTACCAAACCTGTGAAAATGTAAACTAGGACGTTTTAGTCACTTCTTGCTGCTCTGCCCATAGGTCAAAATTATGGTTAGGTTGTCGTTTGTATGTTGTCAGGGGTGCGGTTTTATGTTAGGTGTTCGTGCGCCGAGTTTAAAGCTTCACTGGCCTGCATGTATTGTTGCCTGGAGTGTCTTTTAAATTGGGTGGTATATGAAATGATTTTCCCTCTTAGGAAGGCTTTACCTGCTTCCCAGAAGAGGTTCGGGTGGGTAAGGCGCTCCCCATTCATAGAAGCATATTCTGCCCATGCTTCATACAGCATGTGATGGAAGTCTTCGTTGTCTGCCAGATAGGAAGGAAAGTGCCATGTGGGTGAGGGAGAAGAGGGTTTAGCTTGTAACAAATGTATAACGATGGGGCTGTGATCCGAAATTCTCGCTGATTTCCAAGCCATTGAACATCTATACTAATGAAGGAGAGGCAAAAAATAATCGATGCGTGAAAAAGAACTGTGGCGGGGGGGGGGGGGGAGGTATATACTTGATCCGTCGTGTGTGTTAGATGCCACAAGTCTACAAAATAAATAGAAGCGATGGACTGTGCTTTAATGGAAAATGTATGGGGACCCCCTCAAGTAAGGAGCTATTTTTGACATCTATTTCCTCCCCTTACTTTGAGGAGTCCACATAAATTTTCCTACTCCTGGTTCGGGACTGACTGAGGTATGTGCCATGCATTTCCCTGAGGTCATGACAAAAGTTTGTTCTTACGTTATTATGTATTTAATCACTTATACTTCTTTTTGCTTCTTTTTTTTTTTTGCTGGATTATTTGTGGTGGTCCCACATTATCCCCTGAGGAAGCCATCATTGGCGAAACATGTTGACCACCTTTCTCTCTTGGGACACCAGCAACCCAATACATGTGTTATGTATATGCTCTACATTGATTTTAATTGTTCAAAATTTCCCTTGTTCTCTGTGTTTACCTTTTTGTATTAATAAAGAAATTATATATTTTTTTATTTTATTTGTTATGTACCTTTTTGTTTCAGCACCGTTATAATCCCATTCCTCTCTACCTTTGCTAAACAGGATGAGGTGCATGATATTATAGAGCCACTCAGATTATATCCTATAATATAAATAATTACTGCTTTATAGTCTCATAAAAAACAAAATTAACATAAAAAAAAAAAAAAATATAACAGATATGTAACTTAAATGTTCAATACACATTACTTTACAGAATAGCAGACATTACTCTGTAATACTCATTCATAACTGCATTTGTTAGCAAAAGAAGAAAACTGTCAGGTCACCTGAGTCCAGGTGACAGATGCACCCCGTTGGGGTCAGGAGTGCACCGCAAGGTAGTGGATCCTACGGCTGACTGCTGCGGATGGAGCTCTAGGTGATTCAGGAGAGCAGGTATTCTGGAGCACCAACATGGATCATACTGGGAGCTAGAGCAGGAGATTTCCCAGGGTGCGGAATCTAAGAGTTAGCGGGTGTTTACCAGAGGCCCCTGGTGGTGGGATGGATTTAGCTGCAGTATGGCTCTAGGTCACAACCCCCAGGGCCTCCCAGCTCACGCTCATGGTAGACTACAGGAAGGTAGAGAGGAAGCAGCAGCTTGCGACAACAAAGCATAGTCAGGAGATAGCCAATGGTTGGGGCAACAAGCAGGTAAGGATAGTCAAGGAACACGCCAAGGTTGGGATATGAAGCAGACAAGGACAGTCAAGAACAAGCCAAGATTAGTAGCTAGAATCAGACATAGAACACACAGCAAGGAGCACACGGAAGCCAAACACACAATATTGATCAGTAGGGATGGCTTGCAGTGCACAGGTTAATATAGTGTTCCCTGATAGGGGCTGGGGTGGAACCATGCTTTGAGGAGAGATTACTTAGGCAGCCAGGTGAAAGGCGGCCGGTCTCTTAAGCTGAACACATGGAGAGGTAAGCTGACAAACATTACTGCGGATCCATGACAAAAACAAACTAGGAATACTAATTGGAATACACATAAATAGATGCACACGAGGTAGAGCACATTTCACATAAAAAAGTTTTATTTATGTGATCATCGCTGCAGTGGCGTTCCAAACTTGGTATCAATTGGAACTTGCAAATTCGGATATGTTGATTCGATATTCACTAAATGCAGAGCGACCATTACTTCCTGTTTTTCTTATTAAATCAACCCTATGTGCTCCTTTTAATAAACAGATTAAAAAAAAATCTACCTGTATAGATTTAAGCATTTTTTCATCATAATGTAAAAGTTATACCACATATAAAAAAAAATAAAGACTGCTACTGCAATAAGTGTGGGGCCTCACAACTTATCTATCTCTTTAATCACTTGCCGACCAGCCGCCATCATTATACTATGGCAGGTTGGCACGTTCCCGGGAACTGTCATAGCTGTACGTTGGCCCTTTAAGCGGGAATAGCAGGCGTGTGCACGCTTCCAGAGGCACGCTCGATGCACTGCGGGGGTGCCGATGCGCATGGCCGGCGGTCACGCAAGATCGCGTGCACGAGAGCCAGAACAGGGACATGTAAATGTGTAAACAAACAAATCCCTGTTCTGTGAGGAGAGAACAGATTGTGTGTTCCTACTAGCTAGGAACAACAATCTGTCATCTCCTCTAGTCAATCCCATCCCCCTACAGTTAAAACACACACGGGGGAACACAGTTAACCCCTTTTTTGCCCCCTAGTGTTAACCCCTTCCCTGCCAGTGACATTTACACAGTAATCAGTGCATTTTTATAGCACTGATCACTGTATAATTGTCAATGGTCCCAAAAATGTGTCAAAAGTGTCCAATCTGTCCGCCAAAATGTCGCAGTCCTGATAAAAATTGCTGATCACCCCCATTAGTAGTAAACAAATAATAATAATAAAAATGCCAATAATCTTTTCCCTATTTTGTAGACGTTATAACTTCTGTGCAAACCAATCAATATATGCTTAGTGTGATTTTTATTACCAAAAATATGTAGAAGAATACATATCTGCCTATACTGATGAAAAAATTGCTTTTTAAAAAAAAAAAAAAAAATGGGGATATTTATTATAGCAAAAAGTAAAATATTGTGTTTTTTCCAAAATTGTCGCTTTTTTTTGTTTATAGCGCAAAAAATAAAAAACACAGAGATGATCAAATACCACCAAAAGAAAACTCTATTTGTGGGAAAAAAAGGACGTCAATTTTGTTTGGTTACAGCGACCGCGCAATTGTCAGTTAAAGCAACGCAGTGCCGTATCGCAAAACATGGCCTGGTCATTGAGCAGCCAGATCTTCCGGGGCTAGAGTGGTTAAAAACCACTCTGTCTCTCTAGGCAAGCAGTTGATTTGAGTCCACTCTAGAGAGTTTTAAACACAAGAGGAAACAATACATAATCTATTTAAAACCTTAGAAGCATCATTGGCTCCAGGAAGCTTATCTGTGGTTATGCAGATATTCGAGTTGACAATGGAAAGTCCTGAATAGCACCAGAAGAATGGCTTGCTGACAAATGTATTAAAATGATACTAAAGGTTTAAGCTCTTGTCAACAAGACAAATTACATCAAAGCTGGCTTGCCAAGGTGCTGACTATACATTTGTAAACAAGATACATTTTCAAAGACTTGCTTAACAAAGGTCTGTTAGATTGAAACTACTTTACTAACACGCAGTAATTATTTTTATTAGCCAGTTATTATAAACATTGTAATAAAATAGGTGCTGTACTTAAAGTGGAACTAAACCCTCTGATTTATAGCGTAGCTAAACCCAATAACAAAAATATTATAAATTGTATCTTAAGAATCATTGGATGTGGTGGCTGCATTAACCGCTTAGCGGCCTCTCCACACACATATACTGCGGCAGTGCGGCCGCTCTGTGCCAGATCACGTACCTAGTACGTAATCTGACACTTCTGGATCTGAGGCGTACGTGTGTGCCTCCAGCAACCCACTTATGCTGTGATTGGACACAGCGGGAGCCAATCAGCGGGTCTGTCGGAACCCGACAATCATACAGGAAAGAAGCAGACTGTCGTTCTGTCAGTAGAGAAGGTAGTGATCCTGTGTTACTGCTAAGCAGGAAAACGGATCTCTGCCTTCCCATAGCACAAGCACCTCCCCCACAGTAACCAAGCACATTTTAGGTACACATTTAACCCTTCGATCACCCCTGATTTTAACCCCTTCTCAGCCAGTGTCATTAGTACAGTGACAGTGCATATTTTTAGCACTGATCACTGTATTGGTGTCACTGCTCCCCAAAAAAGTCACAATGTCATAGCCCCACTATAAGTTGCTGCCATTACCAGTAAAAAAATAAAATAAATACAAATTCCATTAAAATATCCCATCAAACCAATTAATATACGCATGGGATTTTTTTTACTAAAATATGTAGCAGAATAAATATTGGTCATAAATTTATGAAGAAATTCGACTTTTTACATATTTTTATTGGATATGTTTTATAGCAATAAGTAAAAAATATTGTTTTATTTTTTCAAAATTGTCGATATTTCTTTTGTTTATAGTGAAAAAAATAAAAACCGCAGAGGTGATCAAATACCACCAAAAGAAAGCTCTATTTGTGGGAAAAAAAGGACATAATTTGTATTTGGGTACAGCATCGCACAACCGTGCAATTGTCAGTTAAAATAATGCAGTGCTGTATCGCAAAAAAATGGCCTGCTCATGAAGGGGGGTAAACCTTCCATAGCTGGTTAATTTTCTTCTTTTTCAGGCTTTTATTCATAGTTAGTCAGGTTGAAAAAAAACACAAGTCCAAACAGTGGCCAAGGCATGGAAATCTCCTACATTGGTACTAGCAGAAACAATTCACAGAATGAATAATACAATGTCCCATGCTAAGATGGTAGCCATCGATCAAAATCAAATTCCAAAATTTGAAAAACTTTGGCATCCTTGGATAAAACAACAGTTCCTGTCAAACTTCAATGACTCTGTCCTGTTGCCATGGTAACAGATTAAATGACTTACAGAGACACCCATTCGAAGGCTTCAAAGAGAACTATAAAGAATAATAAACTGACGAGCGGGACAACCTTGTGGACCATACCTCTACCTTTCAACCCTTTTTCTTCTTTCTCTTTCCTTTTCTCCACCTTACGATTAAGCTCATTATCAGAATTTATTTGACCTATATACACTCTACTTGTAAACAATATGTATAGTAGGTATAAATCATTTAACCACTTGAGCCCCGGACCATTATGCTGCCTAAGGACCAGAGGTCTTTTTCCAATTTGGCACTGCGTCGCTTTAACTGCTAATTGCGCGGTCATGCAATGCTGTACCCAAACGAAATTTGCGTCCTTTTCTTCCCACAAATAGAGCTTTCTTTTGATGGTATTTGATCACCTCTGCAGTTTTTATTTTTTGCACTATAAACGGAAAAAGACCGAAAATTTTGAAAAAAAATGATATTTTCTACTTTTTGTTATAAAAAAAATCCAATAAACTCAATTTTAGTCATACATTTAGGCCAAAATGTATTCGGCCACATGTCTTTGGTAAAAAAAATGTCAATAAGCGTATATTTATTGGTTTGCGCAAAAGTTATAGCGTCTACAAACTAGGGTACATTTTCTGGAATTTACACAGCTTTTAGTTTATGACTGCCTATGTCATTTCTTGAGGTGCTAAAATGGCAGGGCAGTACAAAACCCCCCCAAATGACCCCATTTTGGAAAGTAGACACCCCAAGGAAATTGCTGATAGGCATGTTGAACCCATTGAATATTTATTTTTTTTGTCCCAAGTGATTGAATAATGACAAAAAAAAAAAAAAAAAAAAATATTTACAAAAAGTTGTCACTAAATGATATATTGCTCACACAGGCCATGGGCCTATGTGGAATTGCACCCCAAAATATATTCAGCTACTTCTCCTGAGTACGGGGATACCACATGTGTGGGACTTTTTGGGAGCCTAGCCGCGTATGGGACCCCGAAAACCAATCACCGCCTTCAGGATTTCTAAGGGTGTAACTTTTTGATTTCACTCTTCACTGCCTATCACAGTTTCGGAGGCCATGGAATGCCCAGGTGGCACAACCCCCCCCCAAATGACCCCATTTTGGAAAGTAGACACCCCAAGCTATTTGCTGAGAGGCATATTGAGTCCATGGAATATTTTATATTTTGACACAAGTTGCGGGAAAGTGACACTTTTTTTTTTTTTTTTTTTTTTTTGCACAAAGTTGTCACTAAATGATATATTGCTCACACAGGCCATGGGCCTATGTGGAATTGCACCCCAAAATACATTTAGCTGCTTCTCCTGAGTACGGGGATACCACATGTGTGAGACTTTTTGGGAGCCTAGCCGCGTACGGGACCCCGAAAACCAATCACCGCCTTCAGCGTTTTTAAGGGCGTGAATTTTTGATTTTACTCTTCACTGCCTAACACCGTTTCGGAGGCCATGGAATGCCCAGGTGGCACAAAACCCCCCCAAATGACCCCATTTTGGAAAGTAGACACCCCAAGCTATTTGCTGAGAGGCATGGTGAGTATTTTGCAGCTCTCATTTGTTTTTGAAAATGAAGAAAGACAAGAAAAAACTTTTTTTTTTTTTCTTTTTTCAAATTTCAAAACTTTGTGACAAAAAGTGAGGTCTGCAAAATACTCACTATACCTCTCAGCAAATAGCTTGGGGTGTCTACTTTCCAAAATGGGGTCATTTGGGGGGGTTTTGTGCCACCTGGGCATTCCATGGCCTCCGAAACTGTGATAGGCAGTGAAGAGTGAAATCAAAAATTCACGCCCTTAGAAAGCCTGAAGGCGGTGCTTGGTTTTCGGGGTCCCGTACGCGGCTAGGCTCCCAAAAAGTCTCACACATGTGGTATCCCCGTACTCAGGAGAAGCAGCAGAATGTATTTTGGGGTGTAATTTCACATATTCCCATGGCATGTTTGAGCAATATATCATTTAGTGACAACTTTGTGCAAAAAAAAAAAAAAAAAAAAAAAATTTGTCTCTTTCCCGCAACTTGTGTCGCAATATAAAATATTCCATGGACTCGACATGCCTCTCAGCAAATAGCTTGGGGTGTCTACTTTCCAAAATGGGGTCATTTGGGGGGGGTTTTGAACTGTCCTGGCATTTTATGCACAACATTTAGAAGCTTATGTCACACATCACCCACTCTTCTAACCACTTGAAGACAAAGCCCTTTCTGACACTTATTTTTTACATGAAAAAGTTTTTTTTTTTTGCAAGAAAATTACTTTGAACCCCCAAACATTATATATTTTTTTAAAGCAAATGCCCTACAGATTAAAATGGTGGGTGTTTCATTTTTTTTTTTCACACAGTATTTGCGCAGCGATTTTTCAAACGCATTTTTTGGGGAAAAAACACACTTTTTTAAATTTTAATGCACTAAAACACACTATATTGCCCAAATGTTTGATGAAATAAAAAAGATGATCTTAGACCGAGTACATGGATACCAAACATGACATGCTTTACAATTGCGCACAAACGTGCAGTGGCAACAAAATAAATACATTTTTAAAAGCCTTTAAAAGCCTTTACAGGTTACCACTTTAGATTTGCAGAGGAGGTCTACTGCAAAAATTACTGCCCTCGATCTGACCTTCGCGGCGATACCTCACATGCATGGTGCAATTGCTGTTTACGTTTGACGACAGACCGCCGCTTGCGTTCGCCTTAGCGCAAGAGCAGGGGGCGACAGGGGTGCTTTTTTTTTTTTTTTTTTTTTTCTTTATTATTTTTTTGCTTTTTTATCTTATTTTTAAACTGTTCCTTTCATTTTTTTTTTTTTTAAATCATTTTTATTGTTATCTTGGGGAATGTAAATATCCCCTATGATAGCAATAGGTAGTGACAGGTACTCTTTTTTGAAAAAATTGGGGTCTATTAGACCCTAGATCTCTCCTCTGCCTTCAAAGCATCTGACCACACCAAGATTGGTGTGATAAAATGCTTCCCCAATTTCCCAATGGCGCTATTTACATCCGGCGAAATCTAAGTCATAAAATGCTCGTAGCTTCCGGTTTCTTAGGCCATAGAGATGTTTGGAGCCACTCTTGTCTCTGATCAGCTCTATGGTCAGCTGGCTGAATCACCGGCTGCATTCTCAGGTTCCCTGTTGAGACAGGAGAGCCAGAGAAAAACACGGAAGACGGTGGGGGGGGGGGGCATTCCCTCCCACGGCTTGTAAAGGCAGTCTAGAGGCTAATTAGCCGCTAGGATTGCTTTTACATGAAAGCCGACCGCTGGCTGAAAAGAATGATACCAAGATGATACCTAAACCTGCAGGCATCATTCTGGTATAACCACTCAAAGTTGTGAATGGCGTACCTGAAGACAAAAAAATGGTTAACAATAAAGCACAGTAAACAGTAAAGTATAAATAATTACATACCTGAAAAACAAACATGATAAAACATAATAACAATAACAATAAAACACTGCAGAATAGAATACAGTAAAAAAAGAGCAGAACAATAGAGAGAGAGAATAGAGAGAAAGAACAATAAAACGACAACTATTTTTTTTTATTTTATATATATATATTTTTTTTTTACACTTTTTTTGTAACTAACTTTTATAACGGTAACCGGTTCCAGGTTCGGGTCTCTCAAAATGCGATGGCATCTTGGGAGACCCTGTGAAAGTGTGCCTAGTCTGTGCAATGCTGTACCCTACGCTAATACTCAACTAGTGAATGGTAGCGTTCAAAACATTCACCAATGCAAAGACCAGGATTGTCAGGACAGGAGGGACAATAATAGCGGGTGTCACGCCTATATTCGCGCTTGCTGCAGACACAACATCTTTTTGGGGGGGTTCGTTGGGTAGGGGTACTCGGGAGGACATGAAGAAAATGCCTCTCATGCAGCCGACTGCATTTGGTTGGGGATGTGAATGAGGGAAGTACGGGCGCTGCAGAAGTGGTGGGTTCCCAATTAGGATTGGCGAATGCAGCAGGAAGGGCACTATGGGCACGACGGGCCTGTGTTTGTCTTTTTGGTGGCAGCGGGACACTACTTGTGCTTGCCATCTCACCAGCTTGAACTGCACTTATGGGACTCGCCACGTCACCAAGTGTTACTGCAGCGCTGGTTTGACTACGACCGGGGTGTACTAGGCCGCTGGTGCTTGCCAGTTCAATAAAAAGCTTCCAAAAAAACTGTTAGCGATCGCAGGGATCAGGTCTGACTCTGCGAACGCTGCAGTTATGCGTTTAGTGTTTTGTAAGTGTCAGTGATCGATCGATACTGCACTTGGGTGGGCTGGACTGGGCCGGGCGGAGGGGCAAAACGCAGGTGCTAGCAGGTATCTGGGCTGATCCCGCTAACACTGCGTTTTTGGGAACCCTAAACTGCTGGGGACGCTAGTATAGATCTGATCGGATCAGATATTGATCCGTTCAGATACTATACCACTAAAGGAGGCGTATGCTGCGTGCGTGGGTGTTAGTGGTACTAGCGCTAACCTGACGCTGCCTGGGGCCGGTGCTTGCTAGTTCACCAAAATGCTACCAAAAAAACTGTTAGCGATCGCAGGGATCAGGCCTGACTCTGCGAACGCTGCAGTTATGCGTTTAGTGCCTTGTAAGTGACAGTGATCGATCGATACTGCACTTGGGTGGGCTGGGCTGGGCCGGGCGGAGGGGCACAACGCAGGTGCTAGCAGGTATCTGGGCTGATCCCGCTAACACTGCGTTTTTGGGAACCCTAAACTGCTGGGGACGCTAGTATAGATCTGATCGGATCAGATATTGATCTGATCAGATACTATACCACTAAGGGAGGTGTACGGTGCGTGCGTGGGTGTTAGCGCTACTGGCGCTAACCTGACGCTGCCTGGTGCTTGCTTGCCAGTTCACCAAAATGCTACCAAAAAAACTGTTAGCGATCGTAGGGATCAGGCCTGACTCTGCGAACGCTGCAGTTATGCGTTTAGTGTTTTGTAAGTGACAGTGATCGATCGATACTGCACTTGGGTGGGCTGGGCGGAGGGGCAAAACGCAGGTGCTAGCGGGTATCTGGGCTGATCCCGCTAACACTGTGTTTTTGGGAACCCTAAACTGCTGGGGACGCCAGTATAGATCTGATCGGATCAGATATTGATCCGATCAGATACTATACCACTAAGGGAGGCGCATGCTGCGTGCGTGGGTGTTAGCGGTACTGGCGCTAATCTGACGCTGCCTGGGGCGACGCATATCACCGCCGGGCGATCAGGGGGCTAAACCTTTATTCGGTAATAAACGGCGGGTGCCCTGACACTATAAAAAATAAACAAACTAACCAGCGTCACCCGTAACGGTTATACGGTGATCAGTGGTGAAAGGGTTAACTAGGGGGCAATCAAGGGGTTAAAACATTTATTAGGTAGTATATGGGGGTCCCTGTCACTATAAAACGCTGACGGCGAACCTAAATATTTACCTCACTAACTAGCGTCACCAGTGACACTAATACAGCGATCAGAAAAATGATCGCTTAGCGACACTGGCGATGGGGGGTGATCAAGGGGTTAAAACTTTATTAGGGGGGGTTAGGGGGGTATCCTAGACCTAAAGGGGGGTAATACTCACTGTCCCAACACTGTAACTGTCACAAACTGACACTATGCAGTAATCAGAAAAAAAAAAAAAAAAACCTGCTGGTGTCAGTTTGTGACAGGGGGGGGGGTGATTGGGGGGGGATCGGGGGGCGATCGGGGGGGGGATCGGGGTGTTTTGTATGCCTGGCATGTTCTACTGTGTGTGTAGTGTGTTGTGCACTTACATTGATGTCTTCTCCCCTCGGCGCTGGAACGGAATACCGAGCCGAGGGGAGATGACATCATTTCCTTTGCTGCTGTTTAGCATACAGCAGCAAAGGAGTGTTCCCATTGGCCGGCGGCGATCGCGAGGGGGGGGCCACGAACGGATGGCCTCCCCCTCATCTCGGATCGCCGGGGAACAGAACGGGACCGCTTCGGGCACCGGGGGGGGGTCCGATCGGACCCCCCACCCGCGAGAGGCAAATCACGTACATGTACGTGATTTTGCCTGCCCGTGCCGCCTTGCCGACGTAAATCGGCGTTAGGCGGTCCTTAAGTGGTTAAATACCTACAAAAGTAACTAAGGAAATGATATAGATCTTTAATTTAGGTTTACGTGAACCCAATGTTTAATATTTGAAATTTCATGATATTTACCTATATAAACCCTACTGTAAAACAATGAGCTTACTTTATAGATCCTTGTAAACTTACTTTATGTATCTTTATAACATTGTATACTCAATAAACTTCTTTTGACAAGGAAAAAAAACACAAGTCCATCTAGTTTAACCGATACAAAAAAAGAAAAGTCCATATACTGTACACAATCCCATACCCATTAAAAACCTCAATAAAGCATGATCCAATTCACTTCAGTAGTGGAAAAAATCCAATTGGATATTGCCTGGATCAACTACCACTTTTGTTATTATCTAATATGTTAGTATCGATTTATATTTTGTACATTTAGCTCTTTTTTAAAACAACCCATTAAGCTTGCTAGAACTAGTTCTTGATGGAGTCTATTCAATATTTTTAAAAACAGAATACCGTATTACCAAGCGCTAAGTCCATATTGTAACGTGGGTCTGTGGTTGGAAATGTAAAAACCTGCTCCAGGCTGCTGTGGAAAACCCATGGAGTAATGGTATAGCAGGAAGAAACCTACAAATAAATAGCACTCAGAGTCTTTTTTAAGAGTGGGGCTAAATGTAAGCCAGCCACCACATCATGCAGGAAACCATAGTCATTCAGAGACTGCCATGTGAACTTAAATAAAAGTATCTTTATTTCAAACATGAGCCAGTCAACGAGCCATGGAAACAATCAGTAAAATTAAGTGAATAAGGCAGGACCAATTACTGAGCACCCGGGCTGTGATGAAAGATCAAGTGTGTCCCTCAGTAGGAGACGGTGTAGAGATGAAGCATGGCAGTATACAGACAGTGCACCAGCCGCTGTGCTGACTGAATGTCATTAACCAAACCCCAGGAGGAATTCAAAGGCGAGCCACGGAGAGTTGGCGTGAATCGCAGTCATCAATGGTGACCATGATGACGCGTTTTGTGTGCATGTGCTTTGTCAAGTCCTTTGTCTGATTTCGGTCCATGCTGGCTCTCTGTGGCTCTCCATTGAATTCCTCCTCGGATCTGGTTGATGTCATTCTCAAGGCGCCGAGTCAGCACAGCAGTTGGCGCACTGTCTGTATACTGCCATCCTTCATCTCCATCCCAGCTCCTACTAAAGGACACACTTGAACTTTCATCACTAACCAGGTGCTCTGAAACTGGTCCTGCTTTATTCACTTGATTTTACTGATTGTTTCCATGGCTCGTTGACTGGCTCATGTTTGAAATAAAGATACTTTTATTTAAGTTCACATGGCAGTCTCTGAATGACTATGGTTTCCTGCATGATGTGGTGATTGGCTTACATTTAGACCCACTCCTACCAAAGGCTCTGGGAGCTGTTTATTTGTATGTTTATTCAATATTTTTACAGCTCTACATGAAGCAGCCTTTCTGTACTTGGAGGTTATATCCTCTATTCCTTTTTTTTCACCTGGTGATTGGCCAATAACCTACCTTCTGTCTTAGGGTTGCTAGTGCTACATTCTTTCCTCTATGGCATCTACAGAGGAGCAATGTAGCCATCCTTGGACAGCAGCATTATTGATCAGTGGGGAGGGTAGTGCTGGATGGACGAGTAGATTTTAGATGAACTTTACATGAGAGACCAACAATGTAAACCAACTCAAGCTAACATGTTGTACACAATTACAGAAATATTTTTTTTCCTTTTTGGTATAAAGGTTTTACATAAATAAATAAATAATTGCTGGCCTCTGTTAAGCACCCCATCAGTGTTAAATGGTTTTTCTCAACCCTCTAACTGCCACCCTTGCTGGACAGCATGGGTTGTTAAAGAAGTTGAAAAACAGCAGACTTTCTGGCAGGATTGCTAGGTAATAAAACTATGTTACAGAGGGGAATGAGAAAAACAAAGACGCTGTGCTAATGCTACTCACAGGCTGTATCATATACATTATGTCATTTTTCTTTTATTTTGGTCATAGGTGCACTTTACCTGTTTCCCAAACCAGTTACAGTCAATGCATGACTTGAATGATAACTGTTATAGGGCGTACACACGGTCGGACTTTGTTCGGACATTCCGACAACAAAATCCTAGGATTTTTTCCGACGGATATTGGCTCAAACTTGTCTTGCATACACACGGTCACACAAAGTTGTCAGAAAATCAGAACGTTCTAAACGCGGTGACGTAAAACACATACGTCGGGACTATAAACGGGGCAGTGGCCAATAGCTTTCATCTCTTTATTTATTCTGAGCATGCGTGGCACTTTGTCCATCGGATTTGTGTACACACGATCGGAATTTCCGACAACGGATTTTGTTTTTGGAAAATTTTATCTCCTGCTCTTCAACTTTGTGTGTCGGAAAATCCGAGGGAAAATGTCCGATGGAGCCCACACACGGTCGGAATTTCCGACAACACGCTCCGATCGGACATTTTCCATCGGAAAATCCGACCGTGTGTACGGGGCATTACAGTTGCTAGTGTGTTTATGGTAGCTTACTACCAAATGGTCAACAAATGGCTGGTGCCATAAATGATCTCATGTGCAGCACCATTGCAACTGCAAATCAGAGCTTTTTTGACTGCAAGAGATATGAGGAGTTTATTGCCTGGAGTGTTGTGGCTGTGACACTTGACGTGTTGAGCAGGAGATGCTGTGCTCTGGAGCTCCCTCCAGTACGCTACAGGTCTCTACCAGTCTGAGCTCTCTACCATTCTGCTACAGTCTGTACCAGTCTACTGTAGTTGCTACTAGTCTGCTACAGTCTCTACCAGTCTTCTATAGCCACTACCAGTCTGCTTCATTATCAATCAGTCTGCTACAGTCTCTACATGTCTGCTACAGTCTCTACCAATCTTCTACAGTCTCTACCAGTCTTCTATAGTCACTACCAGTCTGCTTCATTATCAATCAGTCTGCTACAGTCTCTACATGTCTGCTACAGTCTCTACCAATCTTCTACAGTCTCTACCAGTCTGCTATAGTCTCTACCAATCTTCTACAGTCTTTTCTAGTCTGCTGCAGTCTCTACTATTCTGCTACAGTCACTACTATTCTGCTACAGTCACTACTATTCTGCTACAGTCTATACCATTCTGCTGCAGTCTCTAATATTATGTTACAGTCACTACCAGTATTCTACAGTCTCTACCATTCTGTTACAGTCACTACCAGTATTACACACAGCGAAACTGTTTGTTTTTTTCCAAATGACCCGAAGCCTGGGGCTGGTGGTCTCCCCCTGGGGAGCCGGACCACAAGCTTGGGAAGCCTCTGGGTCCGGTAGGATATTCTTGTCTTTCCTGGGGTCTCCCTATCTTTTCCTCAGGGGGGGCAGCAATTGGAAGAGCCCCCCTGAGAGCTGAAGGACCCTGGGTACAATGGTGTACCCAGAACTTCAGGGGCCATTATCCTGCCTCCCCCCTTACCTGTCCAGGCGTCCGTTCAGACGGGGGTGTTGGCCGTTGGTTCTTACCAGGGGGATCATGTCCCCTGACTCCTGGGCCCCTGGTAGCTCGCGTGGGCTGCTGGGGAGGGCACCGGCCGACACTGAATAGGGTAGTGTTAACGGCGACAAGCACCCGCGCCATTTTCAGACTTCTGGAAAATGGCGGAGGCGTTCTTACCCAGGAGGGAAGGCTGAGAGTCAGCAGGAGCAGGCGCCCACATCCTCCTTTCGCTAGGCGAGGAGGCACCAGTTCACTATGGTGGATGTCTGCCTAAACCACCTCAGATGGGTATGAGGAACGTAAGGCATTGCCCCCCCATGTGTATATACTGACTGGTACAGTGCAGGACACAGCCTAACCTTGCAGCTCCCTATGGGGATAGCAGTTGGGGGGGCACTTTGGCGGCTATCCTCCTTGAGTGTGGACCATAAGGATGGAAAAGCAAGCCCGGTGGCTGTAGCAAAAGGGGAAGACGACAACGGTGACTACTTTCCTTTGCCTTGGGAATTCAGCTACAAAATCCCCAATTCCAGCCAGATGGTTTCTAGGCATTTGAGATAATCTCCCCTGGGGTCTGAATTCAATAGCCCAGAAGCTTCTGCTAAAAACACCAGCTGCAGCTCCCTCTTACATCAGAGACGCTGTATGATGGACAAGTGGTGCAGAGGAGCGAGTGTGCCTAAACCACCTCAGATGGGAAAGAGTTAGGTAAGGCATTTCTCCCCCTTCCCCTTGTATATACTGACTGGTGCAGTGCAGGACCTGGGGTCTGGATACAAATAGCCCAGAAGCTACTGCTAAAACCACCAGCCAAAGCTCCCTCTTACAGCAGAGACACTGTGGTTATCGCAACAGTAGGTTGCCAGCCTCTCCCTACACGCCCAGTTGTGGTACATTAGTAGGGGTGAATATAGCGAAGGGGGGACCTGGTAGATACAAAGAGCATGTATACCACTGAACAAGTTATTAATTGTGCAATGGTTGAAGGATTCAGGAGTAAGCTCCCCTGGTAAGCAGGTGCACTAGGTTGTCCGGCCCTATTAGCCCAGCTGCTAGGAATCTGAAGTTGCTCCAAGATGCACCTACCTCCAAGTCTCTACCATTCCGCTACAATCACTACAAATCTAATACAGTCAAAATCAATGTGCAAAGCCTCTTCCAATCTACTTCAGTTGCTACCAGTCTGCTACAGTCTCTACCAGTCTGTTACAGTTGCTATCAGTCTGCTATCATGTCTACCAGTCTGATGCAGTCCCTGTTGGTTGGTCCTGCTACATTCTGCTGCCAGTAGTCCTGCTATGGTCTGTTACTAGCCTATCTAGGTGTGGTCTTTTTGTAAGGACTTTTTGTAAAGCTTATTTATGGTTTGATAATTATATGTTAATAGTTTAATGTCCATTTAATTGGCCATAGGTTTTTGCACTCATTTTTAGGGACCAGTTACAGTATATCTTCATAGCAGCATTAATAAAAAGGTCAGGACCCATCCATGCACAGTATAAGCAAAGACTTCAAAGATTATTGAGATTTCAGACTAGGCTAGTGACCTTAACTGGCCCAGTTTTCTATGCACATAATTCTATTCTTCCCTACCTGCTAATCTGAGCTAGAATAAATAAAAACTAAAAACACCACATAAGCTTTTTTGGGTAACTTATCAGGTCTGCTTTATTCTTTGGTAATGAATAAGCACAGCGTTGCTGTGTGAAATGCGTCTACCTGTAGCTATTTGCCTGTCCTGTGGTGTTATTCATGTTACAGATTTTACAATAAGGAGATTCATCACTACCTTGGTGTGCAGCCATCCATTCCTTTTATCCAAATTGCACGGCTGGCGAGCCGAGGCTAGCACCCTTGGGAGGAGTCCATTCCTCAGCCTATCTGGTTCCATCACTCACCTGGAACGGCATTTTCTTTTCCTATTTTATGCAAATTAGTGGTGGAGGTAATTTTGTTTGCTAAACCCTATGCAGAGTGTTTGATACAGGTTGTATGTATTTAACCTCTAAAAGCTCCCCTTAAAAAAAAATATCTTGCTATAAGCACGTGCATTACAAGCAAATCCAGGGGGGTGGCAATGCTGCCTGATTTAGATGAAAGGGACATATACACCTTTATCATTGAGCCACCAGATCGCCTTCAATGTCCACCAGCAGCAGTTTCAGTTTTTACCCAGTAATCAGGTACACTGTTTGGCAATGACTTTCATTTTCATGGCGCTGCAACAAGGCTACAGACTTACTTCCCCTGGATGTATCTTTCAGCAAGGCAGTGAAAGCCCTTTAAGCCCTAGACTCAGGTCCGCTCTTGGCTTCACCCTCCCCAGGCAGCAGGCTAGGGTGGCAAAGGACTAATTCAGCATGCACCAACAGGGCAGCCATCAGAAATTTTGGGGCCCCTTACACAACTTTCGGTCTGGGCCCCCCCCGGCGCTTTACCGTCGTTTTAGCTGCACTTTTCGGCCGCTAGCGGGGCGCTTTTAACCCCCGCTAGTGGCCAAAAAAGGGTTAAAAGCACCCACAAAATGCAGCTGCTGAATGGCTTTGCAGGCGCTTCGGCAGAGCTGCATATTGTTTTCATTGGCAGGGGCAATTTAGGAGCATTGTATTCAACTCTCCCGCACCACCCCAAAGATGCTGCTTGCAGGAATTTTTTTTCCTGTCCTGCAAGTGCACCTCTCCAGTGTGAAAGCATTCGGGCTTTCACACTGGCTTTCACTGTCTCTCCAATGTGAAAGCCCAGTCCTCTTCCTGTGAGACTGTGAGACCCTCCATACTTTCGGTCTCTCCGCCAAGCTCATTCCTCACAGTTGCCGCAGTTTAGAAGCCTCCGGATGCACTTCTGCGATTGGTGGAGGGGGAGCTGGGCGGAAACTTTACTGCCCACTTCCCCCTACACCAATCCCAGCAGAAGTGCATCTCAAGGCGTCTTATCGGCAGCGCTGTGAGGAGTGAGCTTGGCGTTGCCTTGGCAACCAGAAAGTGTGGCAGAGAGACCGAAAGTGGCTGTCAGGCAGCGGGTGAAAATACCTTGGGTGCCCGAGTCGCTCAGACATCCGGGCCCCTTGGAATGACCGGGTCTCTTACATGAGTGTGGGCTGTACCCCCCCTGATGTTGGCCCTATGCACCAATGACAATAATTTGTAATGGCTAAAGTGTCCAGTGTAGGGTTTGATACTGTTTTCTACCTTGTTTAAAAAAGTACAGTTTTTTTTGTGTTTCAGGACTCACTCAATTTTATTTTCCTAATGTGTGTCCTCGACTTGGCTTATTGATTTTATACAGGTACTGTTATTTTAGAAAGAATTTAGACTATGAGTGCTTCTATTATTACAATTGTTGCTCTGTATCGTCTAGACTTCAAAGTACTTCTATTTCCACAGTAGAAAATAAAAATATTTTCCTGTACCTATACTGTAAAGTGTTACAGGTTCTGTGTTTTTGCTAGAGCAGTGTTAAGCAGGTGAATAAAGCATAATATGTTATGAGTTTGAAACTGCAGTTCACATTTTCCAGTATTTTTCCTAGTCAGATTTATCACCTTTTTGCATTGTTTGAACACAACGGGGTTGGGCTTTTGGGCCCCAAACCACAAAGTATCAAGTTAACAAGGGATAGCCAACCAAATAGACTAAGGGCACACTAAAACCTGCTAGAGTGCGCTGCCCCTGCTAGACATGTGCAGGTTGCATTATATGGAGCCCCAAACACATATATCAAATGCAGCATGTTTGCAGCCACCAAACCGCATGGTATCACAGTACCATGTGGTTTGGTGCAGCATAATTTGCATACAAAGCTCCTGCACTACTTTTTGTGTGTTTCTGTGCATTTGGTAGCCCATTGTAAGGAATGGCCTGCCAAAACTGGAACAGGCAAAAACACACGCCTTCAAATTTGCATGTTCTAGTGTGAACTGCCTCTAAAGGATAAAGTGTATCTAAACTAGAACAAACCTTAATATGTTGCAGTTTGCCAATCCTGCATTCTTTTTTTTTTTCTTTCCTTCCTTTTTTACCATAGGATCCTCTTATTCATAATATAGTGAGAAAGTGGTATCTAATCCTAATGCATTTCTGGATAGCCCTATTTAACACTTCAGCGTGCACAGTGCACAGGGCAGTACTGGATTTCTGACAGCATCAATAGTTTTTTTTTGCACATATTAAACTGATATAACAAAAAATTTCCAATCTTATATTTTGCACACCAAATTGGAACAAATAAGAGAAATTTATTGTTAGGGTTTGCATACACTTTAAGAAAAGACAGAATGCAAGAAAAATAGATTATCTAATTTGTATCAAATATTTGTGTGATATGGACTATATATTGCAGTTATGGTCTTACTCAGGCTGTTTGTTGTTAAAATGTTTATTTTAGTTCTTCATGAAGTTCTACTTTAGTAATATCAGCATTCCTTAATATGAATACAGGTACAATATGACCTTGATATACCTGCATATAAAAATAACAAAATATATTAATGCCCTCTTATGTTGGAACTTTCTACTGAAGTAAAAAAAAAAACAGCATCAAAATATTTTCAAAGACAACTTACACAAAGGCCTGATGATTTAATAATGCAGTAATGTGTCTTGAAGTAACAGCAATGACGGCAATGCATTCTATCAATAACTCTGGTATGATTTCAGCTTGTAGTCTGATAGTCACATCTATTCTTCAGACTTTTTGCTAATTGCAGACTACTCAGTGCTGGATATGAGATGTGGGTGAAACACATTAATCTTCACAATTGTTTGTCATAAAGCCAATATCAGAATGGTTTCATCGTTGTGCAATGTGCAATTTTAACTAGCCCAGCAGTCAAACAGATATTGTGAAAATAAATTATCTATTTAAAAAGCCCACACATAATTTAGTTGAGGAAAACTGTGCCAAAAGCAGTAATTTTATAGCTTAAATAGATCTTCTCAATCATTTAGGCTGCACATTATCGCAATGTAAAATCTATGGGAGTTCAACAGTGTTAATACTTTAGCTCAGTATACTGAATAAACTATACTTATGGTTAGTGATAACAAAATTAAAAATCTCTCCTCTCCTCACAGAACAGGGATTTGTGTGTTTACACACACACACACGTCCCTGTTCCGGCTCTTGTACCCGTGATCGCACGTGGCCCGCAGTCATCGTGACCACCGGCTACGCGCATCTGCACCCCGCATAAAGGGACTGATGTACAGCTATGACGGTTCACGGTATTGTGACAACCTGCCACAGTATAGTGACGGTGGCTGGTCGGCAAGTGGTTAAAGCGATACTAAAATCTCGTTTTTTTTTCTTTAAAAATAATAAATGCCATACTTCTGCTCTTTGAAATTGTTTCGTTGCTCATGGCCCCTCGCTCTTGTTGAGTGCCCCCACAGCAAGCAGCTTGCTATGTGGGCACCCTAGCCGCAGCTCTTTGTGTCCATTCAGACATTGAGCCATGGTTTGGGTGCACCCCACTCTCTCTCCTGATTGGCTAACTGACTTTGATTGACAGCAGCGGGAGCCTATGGTGCCACTACTGTGTCTCAGCCAATTAGGAGGGAGAGTCCTGGACAGTCGAGGCACTCGTGCACATCAATGGACAGAGATGGGGCTCAGGTAAGTATTGGGGGGGGGGGCGCGAGCGGGGCTGCTACACACAGAAGGTTTTTTATCTTAATGCATAGAATGCATTAAGATAAAAACCTTCTGCCTTTACAACCACTTTAAAACAAATTCACTCATTCATGTCTTCTACTTTCTATCTATTTACTAATGCTAGCAGCATAAGGATTACAGATAGTCAGTGTTGATTTATTGAGATAGTGAAGTTCCACTTTAAATAGCCTATAAAGTTTCAGCACCATGGAGAGCTGCTTTTGGCAGATTTACCTGCAGGTTTAATTCCTTTATGTGCATTTACAGAATAAGAGAGAATTGACAGCTGTTTACTGACTGCGGCTTTCGCCTGGTGCGCTTTAATCGCATTGTGAATAAAAATGACTTTGGCATGCCAGGTGAATGGTGTTGAATTTTACTTGACACTTAAAGTGTTTGTTAAGGCATATATATAAGTCTATGCCAGCTCCTTTATTATAAGCTGGCATAGCACACTGTGTATGTTTTATGTTAAAATGAGCAGTGTAAATACTGAATATCAGCTGTCTTCAGGCTGGTCTCATCACTCGCGGCCACTTTCCAGCTCTGATAGATGTCTTCTGTGGGAGGGGTTGTGATCTCCCTCTGACATCAGAGGGAGATCATGTGGCCGCTCGTCTCCTCTGCAGAAGACACCCATTGGAGCTGGAAAGCGTCCGCGAGACACTTGACTGGCCTGAAGACAGCTGATATTCTGTATTTACAGCGCTTGTTTTTAAATAAAACATACACATTGTGCTATGCCAGCCTCTAATAGAGAGGCTAGCAGTAACAAAATTAATATTTTAATATTAAAATAATAGTGGTGGGGGGTGGGGCCAGGCCGGATACAGACAGAGAGGGCGCTGACAGGGAGGAAGGAGGTGGTGATGGGGGAGAGAGGAAAGCAGAGAGCAGGCAGACTGTCACAGAGGGAGGCACTTTGACCACGGTGATCAGGGTGGAGCTGCTCTGGTTATCGTGGTTTGTTTAGAGAGGCCATACAGGAAGTGGTAGGTTTAGGGGTTTTTTTTTAACAGTTCAGAGGGGAGCAGATTACATAGCACAAGCGCTGTGCTGTGTAATCTGCTTTATGGGACCAGAATCTACTTTTTTTTTTTTGGGGGGGGGGGGGGGTTAAACGCTTTAAGGATTCACTAACCAAATTTTTAAGTGACTTTGTCATACATAGATCCTTTTTTTTTTTGAGGGTGCTTTTCTATTACTGCAAATGTGGTTTGAAGTAAAAGTCTACTAGGTGAAGATTCATTTAAAATAGTGGAGATGGATGTTTTTCATTTTAAAAAGTTTTTTTCTGTTGTCTCCAATTAAACATTAATGGTTATCTTCTACAAGCACTGATGAACAAGCTTAAAGTCCTCAATTAAAAGTCACCGCCAATCTACCTATGTATTACACAACTATATCACCTCTGTGTTGCATGAAACAAACTTCAAAAGCACAGAATTAAATTGATGATTTACTAAAAGGACAGGCACATTTTTACTTACTCAAGTAAACCCATGTGTGCTTAAATCTCCCAATCTCGCCGAATTTAAACCTAAATTTCCATTGCATAGAATTGAATGAAAGAAGTAGATACAACTTCACTAGTGAAAAATACCCCCTTTAGCATAACAACCTCACTGGTCTATATGTATTGTGTATTAGCCACAGCTTGGTTGTCTGTTTAATTCAGAGCTGGTGGTGAGGTGAAGGGTAGGATAATAGATGCAGAAGTGCAATCATCAGCAGAATGCATTGACCTTTAGTTAATTGATGAACCATCAATATTTCATTTTTTGTGAAGACCTGGTATTTTTGTGGTTTCAAAGCCTAAGAAACTGCCTCTAAAAAAAAGTAACACATCACTTTAGTTTTTCTCTGATTTGTTTTTCTACACTTTCAAAATATCAACCTAGATACAACTTTAACAATTCATGGCAACCCATCACATGTCACCTGTCACAAATATAGCCAAAGTCATAATAATTCAAATTGATTAATTGATGATAACATAATGTAACACACCTTAGTACAAAGGAATGATCAAACAGGAGCCTTACTGAACTTGTTCCCATACAGTGAAAATGTGCTCAACAGTAAGGATAGTCATAGATGGACAGATGTCCTACTAAATACGACAGGAGGTGAGACATCTGTCCATCCTGGAATGACTCACTGGGACCTTCCATTTTTTCTTTTTGTTCTGGCTGACAGATGGATAAAATGTACACATAGTAAAATGTTTACTCCATTTCTCCTTAGAAAAGGGAACAATCGGTAATCAATAAAAACACTTTGAAAAATCAATTCATGCAATAAAGATCACAATTAATAATTGGAAATACTGATTGGAGTGCCTCTATATGGCCCAATAGTCAAGCAGTGCCCATTTGTTTAAAAGCAGAATTCAGATCACTTGCTTCTTTTTACTGGGTCATGTATGGCTAGCCTAACAGATAGTTAATTATTTAGTGTTTAACTGAACAATATTCTATTCAAATGATTTTTATTGAGTTTTATCAAAGTACATAGAATAGAGATGTTGAAGCATAGATTTTGTCGGATGAGAATATAATCACAATTGGTTACAACAGGTTATTTGGTCATACCTATAATCGTAATTCCCATTAAATCACTCTATTCTCAGACATAAGAAAAAAAATAAACAGAAATAGAAACAGATAGAAAAACATAATAACTAATACGAGGGTATGTTAACGCATAATGAATGGATAAGTGTGAAAACTGCGCTTAGGACAAAAGTTTAGGTATGCAGCCCCCCTAAAAGGAGCTTCCCTAAGGATTCTCCACAGAGTACTTGAATTTAAATTAAATAGAGTATGGCGCTTCCTGTGGGATTATATGGGATGGTGCAGTGAGGGAGGGGTTTTTTTTTGTTAATATAGTCCCTAGCTTTCCTATTATAGGCTATACCAAGGGCACTTAGTGCTAGGCTAAAGGTAATATTCCCAAAGTGGTTTATCCCCCCAATCGTACCCCTATTTGTGGTGCCTGTTACCAACAAAAATTAATAAAGTACAAAAAATTAATATAGTACAAAAAAGAGAAAACGGTCTTCAGTGATGAAGTTGTGCAAAATCAAAACCTTATATGTGAACACACTATATAAAGGGGTGTATGCTAAACACCTACATCTGTGATAGGTCTATACCCAGAAGCCACCACAGATGACAGTGACATCAATCACAACCATAACATAAACATACAAGTGTACCTCTACCTAAATGGTGCAAAATGTATACAAATTAATTAATATTATATAAATATAAATAGTGATCAAAAGTCCAATGAGCAATAAAAGTGCACCTCAGCCTAATTGGTGCAGGTACAAAACAATTAATAATTAGTGATCATAGTCCATAGAATGATAGGCCTCTTCAAAAAACAGTGTTCAGACATTTGTTCTTTGCAAGAAAAACCGTGACTGGAGTGCTCTCAAGTGGTTTTTGTGACTTTTGTGCTCCCCTCAAGGGTCCCCACTCACCGAATCCAACAGCCGCAGAAGAGACAAACAGCATAAAATATCTCGACCACGATCTCCTCTCCACCACGATCATATAAGGCATCCAGGGTGACCTCCGTATTATTGGTTGAATGGTAATCACAATGGCTCCCTCATAGAGAAAAGGAATAGAAGGCTCCCATGGTGTAGTAGGTAAAAAAGTTTTTATTCACAAAACTCCACAAAAATACTCAAAAAATGTTTAAAATAAATTAAATAATAAACTAAATAAAACTAAAATTCTAGAATAAAGAATCCAGCAATAGTGTATCATCACAGGGTACAGGTGTGTGCCTGCAAACGAAGCAGTGTGGAAGTGACAGCGTACCGCTGGTTGGAGATGTTTGCACTCCACCTGCGTTCCAAGCAAAGTCCGTACCCGGAAGTGACGTAGCGTGCGTGGCGCCGTCGTATGTGTTTCGTCATTGACGTCTTCAGCGACGGTGCCAGCACGCCACGCGCTACGTCCATTTGTAAGGAGCCGCCGGTTTCGTCACACCCCTTTACGTGGGATGTCCAATCACCCCATGTTGAGGCGGAGTGGGCATTCCCACCTTACTAAAAGTGTCAGCAGAGGTGAATCTATAACAATCCTCCCTTAAAGCACCATACGGCTGTGTTATATCCCCAACGTACGGCTAAAAGATTACTTATAACATTATGTTACCGCCACATTACTATTGTTCATAGGATACATTGCGTCCCTATATGTTAAATAGATCCATGGTCCCTAGAATTTAACTAATAGGACCATAATAGACCTTCATCACATATCCCCATATATACTCCCAACTTAGCTCCATTTGGCACATGCATTCCTTTACCTTCTCTGTTAAGTGGGAACTATAACGTGTAATGTTTCTCAGGTGATTGAACTCTAAATCATATTGGAGAGTTATACGTTAAGAGGGATTTTCTCTAGGTGGTCTCCTACTTTTAAATACTACTATGGGGGATTTTTGGTAAAATACCATATGTGGTGGATCAGATACAATGTATATAAAAAATATAAAAAATATATATGAAGTGAAATGAAATACCAATCTCTATATCCAGAGGGATCCCTTATATGGGGCCTATGTAGAACCTCTAGTGGAGGGATGGTGTTACCCATACCGCTAAGGGTCAATCACAGTATTTATCCCAAACCCAACACAGTATTCTAGAATAAATATATAAAGTGCAAAGCAAAATGGATCTCTATATCCAAAGAATCCCCTACACAGGGCCTCCATACGTCTCTAGTGAGGGGATGGTGTTACCCCTACCATTAAGGGGGCCAAGTTGGATCCTCCCTACCTTCCTACTCCTACCATATGCAATTTCTAGGTGGGGTTGGATAAGAGACCCATATTCACATCCATTACCTTGTACCTTATTGTACATGGGGAAGGGGAGCTCATAGTGGGGTTCTGGCTGACTGGCCAATAATATCCATTGTGGCCATGCATCCAACCTGAAGAAACCCGTACCATAAGCCCCGCTTACATATACCCCTAGTGAAAAAATTAGGTCATATGTATGCACCTCAGGGGTTGGCTAGAAAGCAGTTTAAATCAATATCCGGGTTGAGGCCCCTTGGAGCAAGGGACCCCAACCTGTATATCCAGGCGGTTTCGTTCTGTGAGATAAGTGTAGTTTTGTTACCCCCTCGCTAGTGGTCCCTAACGCAGTCGATCCCATAAAAGATCAGTCCCGAGGGGTCCCGATTATGTACTGCATCAAAATGGCGAGAAAGATGGTGTTTTGGGAACCCTTTTCTAATGTTTTTAATGTGTTCACGTATTCTCACATATAGGGCTCGGGTGGTTCTGCCCACGTATTGCAATTGACATGGGCACTCGATGACATAGGTCACGTGTGTGCTCTGGCAGGTGATGAGTTCCCTGATCCGATATTGTTTATGGTCTGTTCTTGATTTAAAGGTTTCCCTTTTCCAGGGCTGCTTTTTGCTGACCCTACATGGTAGGCATTTTTTGGATTTGTAGAACCCTTTCATGTCTGGGAAAATTCGGGTTGTCTTGGGAGGATTTATGACATTGTGCACTAAAAGATGTCGTAGGGTAGGTGCTTTTCGATATACTATCCTAGGCTTCTTGGGTAGTACACTTGCTAGTGCTCTGTCCTCTTTTAAGATAGGCCAATACTTCTTCAGAATCTGCTCGAACTCTTTATATTGGGAGTTGAACCCTGTAATAAACACCAATTCTGCATTATTTTTCTTACTTTTAGGTTTTGTTAGCAGGTTCTTCCGATCTAAATTTACTATGTCCCTCTTCAGCTTGTTCAACATATCTAGATTATATCCTTTTTCTTGGAACCGCTCTATTAAGATGTCTGCTTGCTCTAGATAGTCCTCGATGGTTACGCAGTTCCTCCGCAATCTTGTAAGCTGGCCTTTGGTGATATTGCTCTTCCACTGAGGGTGATGATAACTATTGATTGGGATATACCCGTTTCTTCCGTGTTTACATTTGCCTGGATGTGATTGGACACAGCCAATCAGTTGGTTAAAGAGTCCTAGCAGCACAACGCGGCCGCAATCACCACGCTGTGTGCCCCCACGGGCATGCGGGGGCACACAGTGTGGCGATCACGGCTGCTCGGGTGCGCCGTCATGACGTCCACACAGAAGGAGAGCTGCACTGTCCCTACGTCATTTGATGGTGGACAGGCAGGCAAGTGGTTAAAGAACTCCCCAACTTGAAAACCCTGAGTCCAGATGGGTACACAAAAACGTACTACTTAAATAATAGAGGCGCTCCTTGCACATATCACAATGTTACCAAAAAAGGCAAGGATCACACACTTAAAAAAAAAAAATCCCTGAGATTAGATTTTAGGAGCTTCTATTGCTGTAGGAAATGTGTATGCTGTAAAACGGTGAGAACCAGCAATAGGGGCATAACAAGTGTCACCAATAGAAATGGAAAGACATTTGAAATTAAGGAGTTCAGCACATGTACCACTACACATGTGGTGTACTTGATGTGGTGCCCATGCGGTTTATTCTATGTGGGGAGAACCAAGAGACAATTGAAGATTGGTATAAGTGAACATCTGACTAATATCAAAAATGGATATAAATACCATAGCGTGTCATTGCACTGTAAGGAAAAACACCAACAGGACCCTTCCTTGCTACAGTTTTGTGGCATTGATGTGGTGAACCCGTCTTGGAGAGGATCCAATAGGATAAGGGATCTATCACGGAGGGAAACGGAATGGATATTTCTTTTTAAAAGTTTGACCCCTAGAGGATTCAATATCGAACTAGATTTGAACTGTTTTATTAATGATTTTTAATTAGACAAGCATTTTAATAACAAGTGATTTACTACTGTAGCTCCTACCTACAGATGAGATAATTTAGAGGATACTGGTATAGCACTGTCACTTTATTTGGGGGTATTATATTTGCTACTGGAGAAGATTGAGTTAGCATACCTGTATGGAGTCTGAGCCCCTATGAGGTGTAATCATATGCTGGTACTCTTAGATCTTTGTATTCCAATACTTGGCATGCATAGGGTATTGGAAAGGTGAGCACCCACTCGGTGGTGGATTGACGCAGTCGAATGATGTGGTATCACCTGAGAAGAGTGTGCATTGTCATAAATTAGAGAGTGGAATATTTGAATATAGAGACTATAGGCTTGAGCGATGTAGTTGTAAACCGAGGGGGAGTTAATGATATGGCTTTGGCCGATACCTACCAGTGGTTGTTGGGAATAAGCCTTAGTGGATTTTGCACCCCAGAGTATATATAGCACCATACATTAATGGTGGGGTAGGGTGGATGTGATATATGCCTAGACGAGATCTATTGTTTGGGATACACGTATAAGTAACCACCTGCCCATGAATTAAATAATCCATATTTTTTAGGATCAATTTATATATATATTTTTTAGGATCATTATATTCCAGCTACCCATATAAGTTTTTGTGGATATAATTTGCTAATTTATTTTAAATATTCATTTATTTTAAATATTGATTTTATGTGCAAATAAATATGCAAAAAATTTTGTAATTTTAAAAAATAAATGTTTTTAAATAATCTTTGTATGATCATTTGTGAGTGTGCGGTTGCTAGGCGATATTTGACCTCTTTTGAGGAATAGTGCTGAAGCAACCAGCACGTATGTTGTAATATGTAGGGTCCAGTATATAAATTAGTGAAGTAACATATTACGCTGTCACTAATTTTAATTTGAAGATAACCGATACATAGGAAACATTTAATACTTTATGTATTCACCAAGCAGCGTTCTCTAGCAATGGGGGTTTTGCGCTCACGGGGACACGAATAGTACGCAGGCACGGCGTACATACGGGGCGCAGGCGCACTGAGAGATCTCATATCTGCTGTTGATGGGAGGGTATATAAGTAATGACGGACATTCTGGGTGGCCTATCCCATGAATAAGTCACAGGTGTGACGAAACATGTCGGGGCGTGGCCGTGCAGTGGTGGACACCAGTAACCAGTGACATGAAGAGAGACGAGCATCGCGGTTTAACCTACCAAGGAAAGATACCTGTCAAAGCGGCTGGGCGAGCGAGGAACGGGTGAGAGAATCAAGCAGACGCCTGCATATCTCGGGTCCGCCGTGACCGCAAACCCTCACGAGTTTTTACAAGTTGTTGTGCTGTGCATTGTAATGCAGTTTGCTGTGGAAATTTGCTGTGCAAGTTTTATATTTTAAAAGTGTGAGTTTAACCATTGGAGATTTGTTTTAAGTGTGTGTTATTAAACTGGTTGTACGTATCACACTATTGGAGCATTTTTTCTATTCACATATGGAAAGAATTGTACACTTACACACGGATGGATGAATTGTTGGTTTAATTCCAGTTGTTTGGAATCATCAAGCTTTGCAGCCTTACACGCAAGTGGGGGCAATTGGAGCTGGTGAGTGAGTTTTTCATTGGGAGTGTGCTCACTGAACACTTAGGTGTGGTGGAAGTTGGAAAGAAGATATCACGCATTTTTTTGGAAGACTTTGTCACTATAATCTAACGAACTTTTCCTTGCTATTGGATCACATCCTTGTTTGTATAAGTGCTATAGTACACAAAATTATATATTTATATATATTTTTATATATTTTTTTTTGTATGTTTTGCTGTGTCATATTTCGTTACAACTTGTTATTAGGTTTTTTTCACATATCACTTGGTGTTCACCATTTATATAATTTATACAATTTAATTTTTTTCATCTATGATTGATGTACACTGTAGTAGGTGTTTAATTAGAGTTAATTAGTCACTGTAAGGGTGCAATTTTTAATATATTTTTTAGGAAGCGCCACTGTTTTATTGCACGTGTGATTCACAATTATCAGACACGTTATAGATAAAAACAATTTGGTATATTTTCTTACAATGTGGCAGCTGTAGTTAGACGCTTGCATCAATATTTATTAGTAAATAGTTGGTGTATACTCCGAGGCGCAGTGGTGGTAAACAAGGTATATGTGGGTATTGTTACTTTGTAGACCAATTGGTAGCATAACTTGTAGCTTTAGCTGAACAATGTGAGGAGGACAGACTACACTAACTTGTAGCTTTAGCTGAACACTGTGAAGAGGACGCACTACACTAACTTGTAGCTTTAGCTGAACACTGTGAGGAGGACGCACTACACTAACTTGTAGCTTTAGCTGAACACTGTGAGGAGGATGCACTACACCAACTTGTAGCTTTAGCTGAACACTGTGCACTACACTAACTTGTAGCTTTAGCTGAACACTGTTCAGAGGACGCACTACACTAACTTGTAGCTTTAGCTGAACACTGTGAGAAGGACACACTACACTAACTTGTAGCTTTAGCTGAACACTGTGAGAAGGATGCACTACACTAACTTGTAGCTTTAGCTGAACCCTGTGCAGAGGTTGCACTTCACTAACTTGTAGCTTTAGCTGAACACTGTGCAGAGGTCACACTAAACTAACTTGTAGCTTTAGCTGAACACTGTAAGGAGGATGCATTACACTAACTGTAAATAGTCTAGCTGCCTGACTGTGGTACTAATAGGATCAGAAGAACACCAGCAATTTTCTTCAGATACGGATCTAGCTAAACTGAATACAGTGTGTATATATATATATATATATATATATATATATATATATATATATATATATATATATACAACACCTGGGATGCATATATATATATACACAATACACTGTAAGTGCAGCTAACTGACTGACTGTCCTGCCTAATCTATCTAACTTAAATCAAATGACACTGTCTCTCTGTCTCTGTCTCTCAACGCCGAAACACACTACACAGGACCGCCATGCAGGCGGCCTTATATAGTGTGGGGCGTGTACTAAACCCCCTGAGCCATAATTGGCCAAAGCCACCATGGCTTTGGCCAATTACAGCTCTTTCTACAGAGGGCGCTGTGATTGGCCAAGCATGCAGGTCATAGTGCATGCTTGGCCAATCATCAGCCAGCAATGCACTGCGATGCCGCAGTGAATTATGGGCTGTGACGCGCCACACGAATTTGGCGCGAACGGCCCATATCGTTCACAATTCGGCGAATTTGCGAACAGATGATGTTCAAGTCGAACATGGGTTCGCCTCAAACAGGAAGCTCATCCCTATTCAACATGTAGCAGAGGCATTGAAAGAAGGAAACACTGGGACTCAAACGCTGCTACTACTCCATATTCATCACTAAAATGGTGCTTCCAAAAACAAAACACACCACTTAGTATATTTCTGTGGTTATTCAAAGTGGCTTAGTTGTTTTTGGTGTAGGAATTTTATGGCAAAACATTATGGTTTTGGAGCTTTAGTCCTCATGCACACTGGTCATTTTTTCTATCTCCCCTAGATGCCTTTCCTCCTGGCAGCAGTGGTTTGGCAGAAAAGAACACATGACGCTTGTAAACACGTGTAACACATTTATGCATGTCAAGCGCTTGAGCATTAGTTAATTTAATTGGCCAGAACAATCATTTACTCAGGCCATTGCAATGAATTAATGATGAAGCGCTAAACATGTCTACCATTAACGCGTTTAGATGTGTTAGCACGCATTTACACACGTCAAGCATTTTTAAGGAGGAGGTTTTGGTTAGAAGATCGAAGACTGCGATTGGGTGTGTGGCGTTTTATTTTCTCGCATAGGTATTGAGGAGCGTTTCCTTGTATACATTTGTGGGTGAGGCAGAGGGTCTTGAAAGTGATTCGATTCTTTACGGTTAGCCAATGTAGGCTCCTCAGGGAAGGGGAGATGGATTCCCAGGGTTTTTTTCCTAATAACAGTCTTGCCGCCGTGTTTTGGATGAGTTGTAAGCGTGCAAGCTGATATTGGGGTAGTCCTATGTAGAGGGAATTTTCGTAGTCGATTCTGGAATTAATGATTGTTCCAACTACTGCTGCTTTGTCTTATTCTGTAACGAAGGGGATAAGTCTACATAGCAGGCGGAGGAGCTGATGAGATCCGCTGACTACTGATTCTATTTGTGCATCCATTGACATTTCTGAGTCAAAAATGATTCAGAGACTCTTGGCTTTGGTGCTTGGAGAGATGGTCTGTCCAAAGATGGTGGGAGGTGTCCATGGGGTCTTAGTTTTGGAATTTTGGTTTGCGTGTAAGAGAAAAAGCTCTGTTTTTGATCCGTTGAGTTATAGGGAGCTAGTTGTCATCCAGTCGTCTATCAAAGTGAGGCATTTTTCTAGTCACTGATGATGGTCTTTTCCTCCGGTGATGCGAAAGTAGAGTTGAGTGTCATCAGCGTATGAGTGGAAGCAGAGGTCCGATTTTCTGATGATTTTGAGGAGTGGGCGGATATAGATGTTGAAGAGCACTGGTGAAAAGGGTGAACCTTGAGGGACTCCACAAGAGATTGCGCGGGTTTCAGAGGTGAATGCTCCTAGTTTCACTGTCTGAAAACGATTTCCCAAGAAGGATGTGAACCATTGTAGATCTGAAACTGTGACTCCCGCTACTTCTGTGAGGTGGATGAATAGAGTATTGTGGTCCACTGTATCGAACGCTGCACTGAGGTCCAACAGTACCAGGAGACATGATTCTCCGTCATCAGCTGCTTCGAGGGCTTTGTCCCATATTTTGAGAAGTGCCGTTTCTGTGCCATGGCCTGGGCGGAAGCCTGATTGCAGAGGGTCCAAGAGTTTGTGTGTGTCCAGGTGTGTTGTAGTTGTTGTACTACTGCTTTCTCCATAATCTTGGAGATAGTGTTAAGGCTTGTTATCGGTCTGCAGTAGTTAGGGTCCTTAGGGTCGAGGTTGGATTTCTTTAGCAGGGGTTTGACAATGCCATGCTTGAGGGCGATCAGTGTTTTTCTGGCAAAACACTGCTGCTCATGGATGCACTGGCAGTAGGGTTGCACACATATGAATTACACAGGTTCTGAGACTAATTTAATGTAGATAAGGCACCAAATGAGTTTATTTACCACCTTAATCAGCCATAGACCCTGTGTAATTAATATGTGTTTGGGATTGAAGTGATTAGGTGGCAATCCTAACTGGCACCATTATTTTTTCTGTCTCTAAATGCCCCTAAATTTATGGACACATAGGCTAACACGCAGGGGTATTTAGAGGCAAAAAAAAAGGCAAATGCCCCTAAGAGCAGCGTCAAAAACATGCAGTGTGCATGAAGCTTTAGACAACACTAACTTGTACACAAGTACACAGAAAATCTTATAATTAATAGTCCTAAGCGCTTATTTTTTGACAACAAAAGCATTATTTTTAAAGCAAACATTTATTGTACTTATTAGAAACACTAATGTTTAGTTATAAAATATCTGTGGAATAGTAAGAATACAAAAGTAAATGCACCAAACCACCCCTAGCGTTTATGGGAAAAAAACATCCAATATTATAATATAATCTGGCAGCTACTATAATCACATTAAACATGAAACAAATATGCTAAAATATAACCCAGCAATATGTTCCACAATGTTTAGTGTTGACTAGTAGAAACCCTGACCAAATTCTTTTTACATCCCTGATGTCCAATTATTTTTTTATTTCCTATACATTCCAAGACTGTATTCAAAATTACCTGGGATTTCCCCAATAAACAGGGCTTGTGTGTGTACTGCTCGGAGTCAATAGAGTACAGCCTCTCATTTTATATTTACAGACTATGAAGTGAGCATTACTGAGAGGGCAGAACTTATTTTCCTGAATCCTTTCCTCAGACCAGAGTAGGTGTTAGCACTCTGTAGCCATGCAGTTTTACAGGAGCCAATACTTGAACCAAAACAGAAGCTAGGAAAAGGTAAAAAAATAAAACCAGGTAAAAATATTTAAAAAATAATGCTAGTTCATCTGCATTACAAAGTATTTTCTAGATGACTTTGTTTCATCCTTAAAGCTGAACTTCAGGATGGATCCATCTTACTAGTTATAGCTTCCTCTTTCTATGTACAGCAGCACTGTATGCAGATATGCAGTGCAAGATATTGGAAAGAGGCAACCAATTATCCAAGGCCATTAGTAAGTACAGACTGGTGTGAGAGATCTGAGAGACTGTGTGCTGCTGCCATCTCTCTTATGCTAGAGTCAGTGTCTTTAAAGGGGACATTGTGTCTGGTGTCTTTGTTGGAATACATTGTTCATGAATTTTGTGCAACAACTACATCAGCCAGTAGATGGCTGTCAGCAAAGAAGCAGCAGCTAAACCACATGTGGACTGTGCACTGTCCATTCTGTAGGACTATATACAGAATCTCTAAAAGTCTCGGAGAGCTCAGTCTATTTAATTCTCAGTGAAAGGACTTGGATTTCCAAGAGGAAGATTAAACCCCTCAGGTTGATAATACAAAGCTCAGTCCATCATTTAATTGTGCAAGGACTTGGCTTACAGTTCTAAAGTTTAGTGTCCTCAAATAGCTACTAAAGGTTACTGGAATATCCTACAATTCCCCAATACCTATCCAAGTTCAAGTTTTCATTAAAGCATCAAGAAAAAGCATACCCCTAGACTGGTTAATGAGTCTGAAGATCTGAAGAATTGTGTGCCTGGCTGTGGGGCAATTGCTGTGAAAAGAATCCTGGGCATCAACCAAGCAGCCCCTACTGGGTAGTACTACAAAATAATCACAATTGCCATTTTGTCACTCCCTCTACTATACATTCAAAGTAGGTCTTGCCAAAAAAGAGACCAGCACATTATTTTTTTTGTTTTTTTCTTTTTGTATAAAATATAATGACATAAGGCATCTGTAGCCTTGTGTTGGCTGCTGGGGTAAGGCAGTCTGTCACACTATTACAGTGCAGTGCTGCAGGCCTCCTTCCCACATGCAGCCATCATAGTGCTATAGGTTCTAATCCCTTTCTGTACAGCCTGCATTGGAAGGGAGAGTTGGCTTTTGAGAAGAGTAAGGGGAGGGATCTGGTCAGTTATAAAGGATATTTTACTGTACAAAGGCTGTCTAAATGCCATTGTTCACCAGTGCTTTGCAAGATCAACAGATCCACAACAGCTTTGTGCACACCAACAAAATTTTTTACTGCAATTCACCAGAACCCCCCAGACAATGTCCAAGGGGATGGAACGCATCGGGTAGGACCCCACAGCCGCTATTTTTAATGCACAGCACTGTTTTATCTACTCAAATGTGAGTTTACCCTTTTTTAATATATTTTTCATGTTCATATACGGAATTACACTATGTGGCCTTTTTTGTTCTTCTCATTTTAACCCAACTGTTGCGTATGCATTTGGGGCACCACTTCCGAGAAACATACCAGTCCATGGATGGTCGCAACTTCCACAGAACTCCACATTTCCATTGGCTGTTTTACAACATAAGTTTGTTTGACCCATCGAACGTATGTTCCTTTGGGTTCAAACGTTCCGGTAAGCCTCCCTATTGTTGGTGGTGGTGTTTTCTTCACTTCAGGATTTCATCTGTTCACTGTCACGATCTTCATATGAAGTTTTTCATACATATGGGACTCATATCACTTATTCATGATGGTTTTCTATTTGGACTTTAGAAGTTGTTACTATATACATAATTGTATGTGTTTCACTCTTCATATTGCACAATTTTTCTTTTTATGATTCTTCATACTAGCGCTACACTTTTCTGTTTCCCAATTAGTGCATACATCCTATTTGCTGTGTTAGCTGCTCTCTTTTTTGGGTAGCGCAGAATTATTTGTTACATCATAGCTGGCAAGTGTCCTAGATCCTGAGGGACAACCCCTGGATTTGAAATCCTGTTACTCCAGTGTATGTTTCCCACAAGCTATCCTGCATGATCCACAACACTGTGCAGAATGCCAACATGGGTTCAAGTGCAGGAAGGCTCTGTGGTTCTCCATCTAGCACTATAATTATACCAGTTCTCTTGTCAGACAGTGAAAGCATAGTTAAAAACTGATGGAAGAAGATAAGTAGAGAAATGGTGCCAGAATGCATTATGAGGTAAGTAACCCTTGCTTAAAATGTATTCTTCCTTCCATTGACAAATACAATGGGGTTTATTTGATATTACTGACAACAAAGATGGGACTTACTTACTGACATTGATATTTGACTTGTTTTCACTGACACTGATATGGGACTCATACTGATACCAATAATGGAGTTTATTTTACTCCCACTGACACTGACAATGTGATTTATTTTACTAACACTTTATTCTCAGGATATCCTCAGACCCTATTTAGTCTAAAACATAACAAAGCACAATGAAAAGTTCTGGCACATTTCAGAAGGTTTCCATGCAACCAATATTAAAGACTTTCACTTTTTTTGACAGCTTGCTGAAATATTTATACTAACTCCTTAAAATGTACCAAAACATGCACACCTTTGGTGTGCATGCTGTTAAACCTGTGTTTTCCTGTGTAACTTTCATGAATAATTTGTTGAAATAAAACCCTGTGTGTAGGATCAGCACTTACTGTAAATTCTCATTGATCCCTTTTTAATCTAACAATGACTTTATTCATTCATGGATATTACCACAAAAGAGATGTCACTTGCAGCATTTAACATGAAAAATTACATATATGATGCAGTCTGTTACTAGCCCTAACACCGCAGTTTTTTTTCTCTAAGTTCCCCTAGTACCATTTGGTTGATCCTACCTGTAGAACTGTCAGTTTTTCCCATTTCTTTTAACGAGCCAGGCTGCAGCAGCATTGCTACCTCCAGGCACTCAGGGCACATGCCTGCATCTCTTGTTGGGTGCCGTGCCCCTTGTCTTGATGTTGCAATTCTCTAGTTTACAGAATAGACCTCAGATACCACTGCTGCAGATCAAGTCAGAGCTGAAGAAGGCTCTCCTAGGCTCCTACTCAGTTATAATGTGTCATGTGACACAGCTGAGGAGAAGCTTGGGAGGAAGGACATCCTGGGCTCTTTGCTGCACTGTATCTGGACTGGAGTATGAAAATTAGGTGGGGAATTTTCTTGATGACCTTTTTTGATGATATCTTTGCTATGGGGTGATTCTACTGTGGGGCATTCTTGTGGAGAGGAGGTCTTTGCTAGGGGTGTATTAAGAGCAGTATCAGATCCAGCCGTCACCATGAATATGTGATGAACACCTGGTCACTAAACTACTGCTGTCACCAGTACAGTATATGATGATGGCATTCTCCTATATGTGACAACTTTATGGTGTGCAAGCTGTCAGCATAATTGGTTGCTAGGATGCAGGTGTCCCCCACATGCTGCTGCCTGCCAGCTTGTAAACATGCTGGTGGGCATCCTGGTGAGGTCATTGATCAAATATGATCATGATGATCATGATGATCATGATTATATTTGGTGAATGAAGTCAGTCACCAAAGCTCCTGGCCCTTTTGTTTACTTTTAGCTACTTTCAGCTATGGGGCCAGAACTGACAGCTGCAATTAGGAGTCTGTCAGGAGCAGATCATCTTGGCAAGGTGAAATATTTATTTTGAACAGGGTTCCGGGCATTATTCCTTCTGATTAACAGTGGATCTGCATAGCTGAATGATATGATTGATGATGGATTAATAGATTAATAGAATAATGGACATTTTTTTTTCTAATAAAGAACTTTATTTCAATATGTCAATGGTGTGTGTGTTTCATTTTTACTACTTTGGTTGTGTATGAGTATGCCTCTCCCCTTGTGTCTTTTTCAGTGTACCGGAACATGGTTTCTGTTTCCCCCTCATGGCAGCCCTGAGTGTGGGACCCCTTTTCACCATCCCATATGGTCCTTGGACTTTTTAATATATTACAAGATTATAGACTCTTGTTATTTCACTTGTGCATAAATTATTATGCTTTTAACTTATGCTTTTTAACACTGTGGGATACCTATTGCTCTAGTTCCCTCTGCCTTTACTTGTATATAGAGCTGCTATCTCTTTCTCTCTCTCTCTCTCCTCACTAGCTCAGAGACGGCATCAGGAACCATTGCTGTCACTCACAGCCTATAAGGAGAGAGCGAGGGGCAGGGCTGGTCCTTGTTGTCTGCTGCTATAGACACAGACAGCGTAGCTAAGGCTTGAGCCTGCAGGTGTGCTACCATAGGAAGTGGCTTCCTATGGTGGCACATTGAGAAGAGGAGGAGGATCGGGGCTGCTCTGTGCAAAGCCACTGCACAAAGCAGGTAAATATAAACCTGTTTGTTATTTTTAATAGGAAGCCTTTACAATCACTTTAATTTAGGGGAAGCAGCGCTAATGCTTCTAAAAGATCCATGACTGGTTTGCTTACAAAGCCAGTTTGAAATCTGTATTTAACAGTGTTAGTGCCACCACCACTAAATAATGGATCTTGACAGCTGCTTGTGTATTTTCAATGGTGCCCTTTAAGGCCCTGTCTTTTTTAAACCTTTTTTTGCATCAAAACATGTCCCATAGCAATGCATAATACAGTGCCCATTTTTTGTTAAAAAAGCCCCGCAATTTAGCCTTGAAAAAGTCCACCAAAAAATTATAGTGTTCACCGCCCATAAACGCTACCTTCAAGGTTTGTGGACTTACAACTAGTTTCACTGAACATCCAGCAAACCAAACTTTGCTCATCCTTATGGTGGAGCTGATGCACAAATATAAGAACAGTATGAACCACAATAGCCAAACATTGATATAATTAAAGAATCAGGCTCAATCAGGCCAGGTTCACATCTATGCGAATTGGATGTGGTTTCTCCACATCCAATTCGCATAGCAGGAGAATGTGACTGGCTCCCTATGGAGCTGGTTCACATATCCCCATTGCTGCGGAGTGCACTGCACAGAAACTCTATGTATCTCCGTTTCAGGGCCGAATTCAGGCAAAGATTCAGCCCTGATTCGTCCCTGAAATGGGGAACAGGGACGCACAGTGCTCCTGTGAGATCCGCAGCCGGTCCCAGTGTGAACCCGGCCTTAAATTTATGCAGTCCATTGCAATGCATTTCAGTATGCAGTAGACTAAAAATGAATGTGCATTGTGTTATGCAACCAAAAAAATTGCCACTACATTTAGGCCTAAACAAAAAAAAGGTGAATAAAGCATGCAAACCACAAGGCTTATAGCCACATGTCCTCAACAAACTGAGCTAATTTATTTCTAAGCCATCATTTTACATTTTTTAAGACTTTTTAATGACCAGCTTGGTACTAAAGGATTGACGCAAGTCCAATGTAGTGTCTATATTTAAAAATTGCATCACAGTCTTCACCCAGGAACTACAGAATTATAAGTGTAACTTACAATATATAGCAGGAAAGATACTTGAGGATTTTTATAAAGGGCCACATACAAGAGTATAAATAAATATGGTTTTTTTTTCAGACGCTTTTTGTTAGTCTGGTAGCAAGAATTTAAATACCCTCTCTTGGCAGAGGATAGTTGGGCTGCTTCTCTCACACACAACACAGAGGCTCAGATATTTTACAGTACAGTTTTTTAAAGGTTGCTGATATAACTTCCAGAAACCAGATTTTATACAGTTTGATAGCAACTCCCTGCAGAGCTAAAATGAGGACTGCATTGCATACCTTCCAATCTTTGTGCAATGGATGTGTAAATCACACATGTGGCTGAACAGAATTACAAATATTTCAGCAGGTAAAAACATAAATTTTTAGCTATGTATTTAACTGTTTATCTAGTGTTACACTTTATGCTTTAGACATTAATAAACATTTAAAAAAGCATGCATTTAGAGTGTAGAAATCAAGCAAAAAAACGAAAAACAAACAAATGTAAAAATGGTCAGTGGTAATATGATAAAAAGTGAAAAACAAAAATAATTTACTGTACAGAGGTTTCATTTACTACTGGAAGATAATTAAGGAAGCCTGACTGCTGGCTCAATCATCTGGAATCAAAATAAATATTAAAATGTTTACCTTTCAACGAAGCTTCAGGGGATTAGCAGTTCTGGGCAATAACTATGTAACCTCTTAACAATAAGATGACAAATTAAAAAGGTAAGCCATGTTTGTTTAGCCACTTGCATCAGCATTCAATAATAATCTCAGTTGAAAAATAGGGCCATCCTGGAAATTAAACTTGAAAATACACTGCTGAACTATATCCCCCAGAGTGATCAGTTTTGTCCTTGAGAGCTGCTCACATGTCATGGTACTGGGATTAGTCTAATTAACACAAAGCAAATTACCACTGCTATCGATATTGCTTAGTAAAGTACTTAATGTTGTATTCATGCTCTGTGTAATGCTGCAAGTCAAACAACTGATTAAAGTTTTGTTTATTAAGCACTTAGTACTAGACACATACTTCTATTTTTGAACTAAAGTTTATGGAAGGAATAATTTATGGTTTTCCTCCTCTTTTAAGTTATCCATATGTTGCCTATATACTTTGCAAAGTTATTGCATCCAATATAGTTTATTGGTGCAAGTGGTGGCCGTTGGGCACCACATCCCTACAGAAATCGCATAGTACAAAACATCCTTTGACTATGTGAGGAATTTTTAGGTGCCAAAAAATGCCACACACATTGTTTTGTAAAATACTTTATTATGTTGCATAAACACAAAAAAGTTAACAAATGGTTGGCCTAAGGGACCTTGAGTATGCTCGTACTTTCTTATGTTATAACTCACTATTAGGTCATCAATTTTAAACTTTTTGTGTTTATGTAATGTAATAAAGATTACAATGTTGGGGAACTGGAGAAAGTGCAGAGAAGGGCAACCAAACTGATAAGAGGCACGGAGGAGCTCAGCTATGTGGAAGGTTTAAAGGAACTGAATATATTATCTCTTGAGACGAAGAGATTAAATGGGGATATGATCAACATGTATAAACACATATGTGGTCCATATAGTGAACTTGGTGTTACATTATTCAGTTTAAAGTCATCACAGATGACAAGGGGGCACTCTTTACATCCGGAGAAAAGGAGATTTAATCTTCAAATACAAAAAGGCTTCTTCACAGTAAGAGCTGGGAAACTGTGGAATAGACCCCCTCAAGGTCCTGTCCAGCTCAGTAGATTACTTTAAAAAAGGCATGGATTCTTTCCTAAATGTACATTATATAACTGCATACTAATATATATAGGTAAAGTAGTTTATTTTGCCTTTCTCTGGATCAACTGTGGTTATAGGATTGTATATACATAGTTACATAGTAGGTGGGGTCAAAAAAAGACACAAGTCCATAAAGTCCAATGTATGTGTGTGATTATATGTCAGTATTACATTGTATATCCCTGTATGTTGCGGTCGTTCAGGTGCTTATCTATAGTTTCTTGAAACTATTGATGCCCCCCCGCTGAGACTACCACCTGTGGAAGGGAATTCCACATCCTTGCCGCTCTTACAGTAAAGAACCCTCTTTGTAGTTTAAGGGTAAATCTCTTTTCTTCTAATTTTAATGGGTAGCCACGAGTCTTGTTAAACTCCTTTTCCGCAAAAAAGTTTTATCCCTATTGTGGGGTCACCAGTATGGTATTTGTATATTGAAATCATATCCCCTCTCAAGCGTCTCTTCTCCAGACAGAATAAGTTCAGTGCTTGCAACCTTTCCTCATAACTAATATCCTCCAGACCCTTTATTAGCTTTGTTGCCCTTCTTAGTACTCGCTCCATTTCCAGTACATCCTTCCTGAGGACTGGTGCCCAGAACTCTAGGTGCGGCTGGACCAGAGTCTTGTAAAGCGGAAGAATTATCATTTTATCTCTGGAATTAATCCCCTTTTTAATGCATGCCAATATTCTGTTTGCTTTGTTAGCCGCAGCTTGGCATTGCATGCCATTGCTGAGCCTATCATCTACTAGGACCCCCAGGTCCTTTTCCATCCTAGATTCCCCCAGAGGTTCTCCCCCCAGTGTATAGATTGCATTCATATTTTTTCCACCCAAATGCATAATTTTACATTTTTCTACGTTGAACCTCATTTGCCATGTAGTTGCCCACCCCATTAATTTGTTCAGATCTTTTTGCAAGGTTTCCACATTCTGTGGTAAAGTTATTGCCCTGCTTAGCTTAGTATTGTCTGCAAATACAGAGATTGCACTGTTTACCCCATCCTCCAGGTCATTTATGAACAAGTTAAACAGGATTGGTCCCAGCACAGAACCCTGGGGGACCCCACTACCCACCCCTGACCATTCCGAGTACTCCCCATTTATCACCACACTCTGAACTCGCCCTTGTAGCCAGTTTTCAATCCATGTACTCACCCTATGGTCCATGCCAACGGACCTTATTTTGTACAGTAAATGTTTATGGGGAACTGTGTCAAATGCTTTTGCAAAATCCAGATACACCACGTCTACGGGCCTTCCTTTATCTAGATGGCACCTCACCTCCTCCATAGAAGGTTAATAGATTGGTTTGGCAAGAACGATTCTTCATGAATCCATGCTGATTACTGCTATTGATACCGTTCTCATTACTAAAATCTTGTATATAGTCCCTTATCATCCCCTCCAAGAGTTTACATACTATTGATGTTAGGCTAACTGGTCTGTAATTCCCAGGGATGTATTTTGGGCCCTTTTTAAATATTGGTGCTACATTGGCTTTTCTCCAATCCACTGGTACCATTCCAGTCAGTAGACTGTCAGTAAAAATTAGGAACAATGGTCTGGCAATTACTTGACCGAGTTCCCTAAGTACCCTCGGGTGCAAGCCATCTGGTCCCGAAGATTTATTAATGTTGAGTTTCCCAAGTCTAATTTTAATTCTGTCCTCTGTTAACCATGAGGGTGTTTCCTGTGATGTGTCATGAGTATAAACACTGCAGTTTTGGTTACTGAAGCCCCTTGATTCCCTCGTGAAGACTGAGGAGAAGAATAAATTCAATACCTTCGCCATCTCCTCATCTTTTGTAACCAGATGTCCTTCCTCACTCTTTATGGGGCCAATATGGTCTGTCCTCCCTTTTTTACTGTTTACATACTTAAATAATTTCTTGGGATTTTTTTTGCTCTCCTCCACTATGTGTCTTTCATGTTCTATCTTAGCCATCCTTATTGCACCCTTACATTTCTTGTTGCATTCTTTATAAAGTCTGAATGCTAATGAAGATCCCTCAACCTTGTATTTTTTGAAGGCCTTCTCCTTTGCGTTTATATGCATTTTTACATTGGAGTTAAGCCATCCAGGACTTTTGTTCGCTCTTTTAATTTTATCATCCAATGGGATGCATTGGCTAATGCCCTTATTTAATATGCTCTTAAAGCAAACCCATCTCTCCTCCATGTTCTTTGTTCCTAAGATTTTATCCCAATTTATGCCTTCTAGCAAGGTTTGAAGTTTAGGAAAGTTGGCTCTTTTGAAATTCAGTGTCTGTATTCCTCTTATGTTTCCTATTTGTGTGATTTATACTGAAGTGAATTGACCCTGTATCGCTGTTACCTAAATTGCCTCGTATTTCCACATCCATGATCAGGTCTGTATTGTTGGTAATCAGTAGATCCAGTAACACTTTATTTGTAGTTGGTGCGTCTATCATGTGACCCATAAAATTGTCCTGCAAGACATTTAGGAACTGGCGAGCCTTAGATGAATGCGTGGTTTCCTCCGCCCAGTCTATATCTGGATAATTAAAACCCCCCATTATGATAACACTTCCCATCCTTGCTGCTAATCCAAATTGCTATAGGAGATCTATAGGAGATCTGTCTCCCCTTCCTCCCTCAGGTTAGTGGGCATAGGGGCATGTAGCATAGCACCGTCTTTGAAAACGTCCTATGATGAAACGTGTAAGGCGGAGTCACGCTCACACATCACATCCGGTAGTTCTGGCCTGGAACGCAACTTGGGACGCACGCTATAGGACTTGCTTCCTGGTCCTATTCTTGCTTACGGCCGAGCTGTACTGGGTTCGTTGTATATCATTTTATGGATTATAGCTTTTAAATAAATTGAGCTTACTACACTATGAGAGTCCCTTGTTTCTTTTTCCCGGAAGGAGAGGACTGACTGGTGTGGATAAGGAAACGGAGGTGCCCAGGGTTGGAGCGGGGGCCCTGAACAGGATTGCTGGTGCGAGTTAGCGGAGGTGCGGAGTACTAGGCGGGACATCCAAAGGGATCATCCATCCAAAGCCACCCACTCTATGCCTACTACCCCTGTAGGGGTGACTACTTCTGGTGAGTGGGGAAACACTGGGGGAGCACCTGAAGTCACCAGATTTTATGAGCACAGAAGTCACCGTTTTTTTTCACTACTTTTTTATTATTTATTTTCTTTTTCTGGATTGCACATGCTAGGGTATATACCCTTGAAATCCCAGTCTGGACTTTGAAAATACACTCTATATGAGCCAATTAGATTTTTGATTATACAATTGTACATATATATATATGTATTTTTTTGGTTGAAGTTATAGCATTGTTTCACTACTTATCTCACCAGGATAAGAGGGAATTGGACTATATATATGTATATTTTTTTTTTTGGACACTTAAGCATTTACCCACACGTTGGTGTGGAGTAAGGGTGTATGCACTGAAAATGTCTTCTGGATTATTTTATTGTATGCCTATACTATTTTCATGCACTTATATATCACTTATTTAAAACCTGTCCATTTGATATAGATTTGCACCTAAGATTGTGTACAGATGCACTGGGCTGTGCATTAATTATTTACTTACAAATTGCGTCACTATAGGGTAGCGCCATATCCCCATTTTTTCCTTTTATAGGGGCATATAGCATACTCCCAGTATTATTTTACCCTTAGCTCCATCCCTTTGGAGCTCTACCCATAAGGATTCCACCTCCTCCCTAGCTCCCTTAGTGATTTCATATCTCACATTCACTTGTACATTATTCTTGATATATAGGCATACTCCTCCCCCTTTTTTACCTTCTCTATCCTTACGATAAAGGGTATACACTTGAATGATTGCCAACCAATCATGAGAGCTATTGAACCAGGTCTCTGAAATTCCCAGAAAATCCAAATCCTCCTCGTACAACAGTACAGTATCTCTAGTTCACCCATCTTGTCTGCCAGGCTCCTGGCATTGGTGAAGATGCCACGTAGTTTAGACAGGTCGCATATTATCTTCTTATTGGGTGTTCCAAGATTGCAACTAAGACTTGCTACTATACTTACCCTGGGTTTATGTGCTTTGGTCAACCTACCACTAATGCCCCCAATACTACCCTCTGGAATATGTTCCACGCTGACTATCTCTACCTCTGGACCCTCCCCTCATCGCCTAGTTTAAAAACCCCTCTAACTTTTTGGCCATCTTCATTCCCAGCTGATCTGCACCCTCCTCATTTAGGTGAAGTCCATCCCTTCTATAGTACTGGTTATCGACTGAGAATTTGGCCCAGTCCTCCAGGAACCCAAAACCCTCCTTACTACACCAGCTCTTCAGCCACTTGTTTACTTCCCTAATCTCCCTCTGCCTTTCTGGTGTGGCTCGTTGTACCGGTAGTATTCCTGAGAATACTGCCTTGGAGGTCCTTTTCCTCAATTTAGCTCCCAAGTCCCTAAAATCGTTCTTTAGGACACTCCATCTGCCTCTAATTTTGTATATATTGGATTGTAATTTTTATTTTCTCCCTTTATTGGTTGAACAGGATGGACTTGTATCTTTTTTTCAACCAGACTAACAATGTAACTATGTATTTTATGTAACAATTTCTGTGGCATGATTTAAAACACCTAAAATCACTCATTCATCATGGGATGTTATGTAGTATGCTGTGGTTGGAAATTGTTTGAATGCAATAAATTGCAATCTCCATATGTCCTCATGGTTTAAATAATTTCAAGTGACCAAGTAATCAAAAGTGACATGGCAAGCAGTTTAAATTCATTTTCGCCTGGCACTAAAAGGGTTTCATTGGTTGTTGGAAGCTGGGAAATAAATTACATTGTGGGCAGCAGTTTTCTGTGGTTAAAAGCTGATGGAAATCATCACAAGTGTATAGAGCATTAGAGATTAGATGACAATTGAATAATGCATGCAAATTTTGCATGATCATTTAATTGTTACATACAGTATGAGCAGTATCCTTTAGTACAGTACCTGGTAAATAGGGAAGAGCACATTTTCCCGGGTTCAGTTTGCAGGGCGTTCATTGAATTCTGTTTGACATTATTGAAACACACTTTAAGGACTAAGGCAGGCCATACATGATACTTTTTTTTTCTGTTTAACCAGTGCATTGAAGGAAAAAAAATTACCCAATTTCCCTATCCACAAATTTTAATGGGGATGGGGGAATCTTTCCTGCTGAGCTATTGTATTCTACAGATGGGGAGCATACTCCACTGGTAGAATGCAATGATCAGTGTTGCCAACTATAGCTGGCGATACTGATCATTTGGGAAAAACCCAACAGGCTGGTTGTACACAAGTTGATCAATAAATCTATACATGGATCGAAATTTGTCCGGTCCCTGCTGAACCAGCTGAATTACGATCCATGTAAAGCTGGCCAAAAATCCCACTGATGTCTATAGAGAAATGGAGCCAAACTTGGTACTTATTTCTTGCAATTTTGAAGGCTGATAGGAAATCTATTGTAAATAGGAAATTGGGCACATCCACAAGGAACCTGTGCCAATGGCAACATTTTTGATAAAAAAAATGATAGTGGGGACCCGATTATGTGGCTTTAAGGACAACATGGAAAATACACAAATCTTTCAAATAACAGGTTTGGGGAATGCCTTAAAGCCTAACGCCAGGTTTTATTCACAATTAAATAGTTCATTTGGACCAAGCTGGTCCAAACAAACTATTTCTTTCACTAACAAATACAGTGGCTGTATGCATCATATAAATTGTGTATAGCATCAGCTACATACAGTATATTTCTCTGTGTTCTGGAATTGGGATGGGGACTTCCTGTCCTGCCCCAGAATAAAATCAAGTTGGGCTGAGCGCTGCTCAGTCATTCACTAGAAGCCTTGTATTTTATGAATGAACACAAGTCTTCCTGTAATTGGCTGAGGTGGAAAGGTGACACCACTATCTCCATCTCATCCAATCATAGGAATTTTTTTTTTGTTTATTAATTTTTATGAAGTTTTGCAACAAGAAAAATAATACAATACGATAAGTATCAATATACAAATGAAAAAAAAAGAGCTAAACAAATAACTTGTGCATATGATAAAGCCACTAATTGTTCTATCAACAGGTATATAGAAGATTATAGCATCTACTAGTAAAAAATAGAATACAACAATAGCAAGTGTGCCAACATAAGAAATTGCAGAAATTGATTGGCTAAGCTGAAATACATTCAAGAGTTTACCCAAACTAGCAGAGAAACAGCATAATGGAGGTAAGTACCATAGTCTCAAAACGATGTTGTTCACTTTTTGTGAAAATATGTTATTGAGTTATGTAGAGTATGGAAAATCCTTTCCATTAATATAATGGAGTCCAATCTAGTTTTGATCTGGGGGATAAGGATGGGGTGTCCAAGGTTTTTCAGTTAAGGGCAAAAACCTAGTATATTGAAACACATATTGTGTGGATAAGTCTTTCTGAAAAGTGGGGAACATCCTGAATAGGGACAAAAAGTAAGAGAACTTAGCTATAGTTAACGTAATAGATCTTTGTGCCATTATAGAGGCAAACTCATTAACCATGCGCCAAACTGGTGTTAACTTATCACAGTACCAAAAAACATGAGGAAAAGATCCTGGTAAAAGAAGGAATAGATATTGCCAAGTAATGTCATCAAATGCCTCATGTATATCTAGGCCTAATAAAAGAACCTTACAGAAATGAAGGTTTAAATCTTTAAATCTTAAATTATGTTTGTGGTTAAGCGGATGTTATCCATGATCTTTCTATTTGGAATGAGTCCAGATTGATGTGGGGGGATCAAAACAGAGATAACTGAGGAGAACCAATTTGCCAATAGCCTAATGAAAATGTTGAGGTCGTTCTTTATGACTGATTACCTCCTGTCTGTGGCGGGAAGAAGACTCTGAGGTAATCGGTTCTGAGCCAGAAATCCAAGAGACAGTGAATCCAAGAAGGCTCATCATTCATGCTATAGAAGAGGCAGAGCTGCTCTAACCACATATAAAGAAGCCACAGCTTATCAGGAAATATAAGACGCAGTCTGGAGTAGGAAAAGCAAAAAAAAAAAGGAAACATCTTTGTAGAAGAACATTGCAATCCGTTGCAGGGAAAAGACCGTCGTTGGTTACAGCGCACCCAGAGCAAGCACCATCCCTGACTTCCAGGCCTAGGCAGGTGATGCCATACATCCCGGGAGTCTTCTGGAGGGGAGGGGGGGTTTTCTCAGCTAAGCACACTTTAATGCATGGATGCTTGAGCTCAAAAGCAAGCTAATTTTCTCTGGAGCTGAATGAACTGTAGCAAAAACACTGTGACTTATTGAACAAGGTCTATGAAGAATCACCTGCTCCCACTTCCTACAGTATAAACTGCCATACAGTTTCTGCCGCAGACTCAGATGCCGGTATAGGTTGTTGGGAAACCTCTAATCTCCCATATGCCTGGTCAGACCGTTGTGGTCTTCCGAGTTGGTAAGGAGCCTCATATTCACTTGGGTGCATTCATCTCTTGGGAGATTGGATTTTCTTATCACAGATTCTGGATCAGCTTTTTTATGCTTATGAACTCTTTATTTTTTGAAATTGCACCATATGTGATGGGACTTTTTGTATGATTATTTTCTGCTTATATGACACTATCACTTGATTATTATTTTTTATACACAATTCTTTAGTGATCATAATAACCTTATGATATGTTTTTCATGTTATCAGGTTTATGATATTATGTAATTCGCAATTTTTTCAAAGCTTTTTTGTTATTTGTCTACATTTTTGTTTTCACTTATTGGTCATCCTTAGCGCTGCATTGTTTTTATTACTAATGACTAAAAAGCTGCAGCCACAGAATTAGATAATAGGGGTACAGAAAATATAATCTAATTTGGAGTACATATCAAGAGGTTGTGAGTGAAATATATATTCCTGAGAACCAATATTATGGGCACACCAGGTGTCTATCAGTAAAGAATTAAGGTAGTTAGAATGAGATTTAGAAAATGATTTAGAATGTGGAGTTGTTTTCTTCTATCTAAGGATTAGGAATCAACTCTCAGGGTCGTTATACGCATGTTGAGCTTCCACTGAAAAAGAATTATGGAGAAAAAAGGTAACTCCTCTAGTTGTAGTAGCATATAAGGTCTAAAATGCTTGGTTGAATTTATGACAACATTTCAGATAGCTGGAGTGAGTGAAATGTGTCTCCTGCAATAAGACAATTTTGGCGCCCAATTTTTTATTTTGCAGGAAAGCCTTTTTACATTTTAGTGGAGAATTGAAACCTTGCGCATTATGAGAAATACATTGAATGGCCATAGAGTCAGAATAAAAAAGTAAGATACAGCATCTGGATCTATGCAAATACATCCATAGTCAAAAAAAGAGACAGGTACTCTTCCCACTGATGGCATAGTAAATGAATTAAGCTGCATGCTAAGAGTAATTCAGATTCCAATAGGCCTAGTTTGACTAGAATCTCTTGACCTTCAGAGACTGTGGTGGCAATATAAATGGATCCGTTATCCGTTACCATCAGTAGTGGATTCTGGCTGCAGCTAGAGCTGTAGTGAGTTCTTTTATTTTTCTGCGTCTATCCAGTGTGGCTGGAGATTTAAGTTTTGATTTCATCTAAAGGTTTCATCTAAGGTTCATCTAACTTGAAATTTCTTGCAGCTGTTGGATTTCTTCTTTGACTAAAAAGCCTTTCATACATAGAATGATATCCCTAGGCAGCTTATCAGGGGGAGGCTTAGTTCTAAAAGTTCTATGGATTTACACATATACAAATGAATGTGTGTCCTAATAAGGTAGTAATGATTTAAAGAGTCATGAAACATAGGCAGATAATTTAGTAACAGATTCTAGAACCCCTGTAATCCTGAGGTTATAACGTCAATTTTGATTGTCTTGTACCTAAGCTCTCTATAAGCTTTAGATAACTCATCATGCTTTGTTTCAAATCTGTCTGCGTGCAAGCCCAGAGCAGCAAACTCCTGTGTTGGTCATTTTATGCAGTTCAGATTGGAATTTAGATGCAAATTTGGTATACATGACCTCCAGACTGGTGTCTAAATCCTCCTTTGTTTATTTAGTAGAGCCTATGGGGGAAGTCAGAGACAGGGGGTTCAGTCAGAGCAATTTTTTCCTGCCTAAATAATTTTTCTGCAGGAGTAATCAGCAGTTGAACACAGCAATTTAACTAAAGCAGGATAATGAAAGCGATAAGATAGGATAATCAAAGCAGGAAGAAAAGACCACAAAGAATTCTGTGCCAATCTGGACCGACTGCAAACCACCACTTTGGAAGACATCTTACAAGTCTGAAACGGACTTAGATAGAGAACATGTTCTATATTTTTCAGACGGAACAAATTACTATCAGAAAAAACGCTTCTCTGTATGCTGTTCCGACGCACCAAAAACGACGCATGCTCTGAAGCAAGTACGAGACGGAAGCTATTGGCTCCTGGCTATTGAACTTCCGTTTTCTAGTCCCGAGGTACATCACCTCATTCTGGATGGTCGGAATGTGGTGTGACCGTGTGTATGCAAGACAGCTTGAGCGGAATTCCGTCGGAAAAACCTTCAGTGTTTATTCCGACGGCAAAAGCGGTCGTGTGTAGAGGGCATTACACATCCCACTTCCATCTTACTTTCCTCGCTCTCTTTCTTTTCCTAACCTCTGGGGAGTTGGTTTGCTTCTATCCCCACAGAGCACCTTTCAAGTCCTTCCTACCCCTCCCACTCTATTCCTTCTCTTCTTTTGAGGCACACTGTATTCATACTCTGTCTTCTAGTCCTCGTCATACCTTCTCTACTTTTAACTCTCTACCTTTCCACCACCATCTCCACCCAGTAACTCGTTCGCTGTTTAAGAGATTGCCAATCTCTTAAAAAACAAGATGGATGCAATTAGTTGGGGGACATCTCCACTGCACAGACATCTATCCCACTGAACATACCCTGTACAAATCTACTCTCAACACTTTCCTCTTTTGAGCTTGCTACTACCGAAGAGGTCGCTAAAGTTTTCTCAGAAGCCCGCCTTACCACCTGTCCCCTGGATCTTGTTCCCTCACAACTACAACGGTCTCCTTCTTTTTCTATCCTATGCTCCCTCACTCACATATTCAATCTCTCCCTCTCTACTGGCACCTTCCCCTCCCCTCTAAAACATGCCCTGATCACTCCCATACTTAAAAAGCCCTCATTGGACCCCACCAACCTGAACAACTTAAGACCCATCTCCTTGCTCCCATATGCGGCAAAACTTCTAGAACGCTTATGCCCCACACACACGGTCGGACTTTGTTCGGACATTCCGACAACAAAATCCTAGGATTTTTTCCGACGGATGTTGGCTCAAACTTGTTTTGTCTACACACGGTCGCACAAAGTTGTCGGAATTTCCAATCGCCAACCACGCGGTCACGTACACCACGTACGACGAGACTAGAAAAGGCCAGTTCAGAACCAAGCGCGGCACCCTTTGGGCTCCTTTTGCTAATCTCGTGTTAGTAAAAGTTTGGTGAGAGACGATTCGCGATTTTTCAGACTCGTGGCTTTCAGATCGTTTTCTGCCTTTCAGTTTGTGCTTGTGGGTTTGTATCTGCTCTTCAGTGCGTGCAGCAAGTTCCACGTGACTTTAATTAGTCGTTGTATTCTTGTTCGTTACTGTTTTTCAGGTCGCTCTTCACAGGCCTTGCTGTTCTTCAGTGCGTTCTGTTACTCCGTTCTGAGCAGCCAACCGTTTTCTAGCCATGTTGCGTATGCATACTCCTCGTAGAGTTCGTGCTGTGCGGGGGCTTGGTGTTGGGGTCCTGACCTTGACACAAGTCCAGTCCATGAACAGGGTGGGGAAGAGTTCATGGACCAAGAATTGGTTGCTTCAGCGTGACCAGTTCTCTCATATTCCTTTGCTCCGTGAGATCCGTGAGAATAATCCTGATGATTTCAGGAACTTTCTCAGGATGATGGACCCCGTGTTTCACCGTCTGTTGGCTTCGCTGACCCCTTATATTAGCAGGCAGGATACCTGCATGAGGCAAGCCATCACTCCGGAGCAGAGGCTCGTCACTACCCTGCGGTATTTGGCGACAGGGAGAAGTCTGCAGGACTTAAAGTTCTCAACAGGCATCTCCCCCCAGGCTCTGGGTATCATTATCCCAGAGACCTGTTCTGCCATCATGCAGGTCCTGCAGAAGGAGTATATGAAGGTAAGATTTTTATCCTTTAATATCACATTTTATTGTATTGAATGTTTGCTAATATATTGTATTTCTTTCCTCATTCCCTAATTACCATGATTGGAATATGCTGTGAATGTCCCCTTTGTTCTCATGCATGCTGGATTTTAATGTAATTATTATTTTAGGTCCTTCATACATATTTGCCCTTCAATAACCTCCCCAGCATGGTGTCTCCTGGCCTATATTCACCTCATGTAGTCATTTAACAATGTATTTTTTCTGCTCCATAGTAGTGCTTTACCCCAAACACCCCCTAAAATGTTTTGAAATGTTACTTTTGCTTTAAATTCTGGCAGAGTGCCAGAGGCTTTTTTTTTGGTGGTGTCCCCAAATAATTTTTAGTAACCCACCCTCCCCCAACTGCTAAGTCAGCTGATCCCAATTCTCTATCCTCAATCATCTATCTGCTGACTTTGCCAAACCCATACACACTATACTCATCTCTTTAGTGCTCAGATTTATGGATGAATTCCCCAAAGCATGTAGTGCAAGGGCCTGCCTGTATACTTTCAAATGGTACTGGTTAAAGTTTTTGTATCCTATTATTATCTTGCTAGGTAATAGCAGAATGTCCAAATGTGCTCAAATGTGTACAGTGTGTATTTATATCTTTGTATTATGACACTTCTTACCTGTCCAGTGGGCTGCCAATAGTGTAACTAAGGAGGGGCTGTTCCAAGCAATACCCTGTATTTAGGCATTCATCTCTCAATGAAGTGAAGAGGGTTACCTGTCCAAGATTTCCACACATCCCCTATAATGTTAGAAATGGCCCATGAGGGGGGGGGGGATATGATAGGTGTACCTTATACTTTGGCATTGCTAAATTCCCCTTAATAAATGCTATCTGGAGGTTGCCCCATAATGTTTGTGCCTAATCTGCTTGCCATGTTTCTGAGCAAAAATAGTAATGTTTTATTTTTTCCCTCAACAGTTTCCTTCCACGCCACAGGAATGGCAGACTGTGGCCTCCCACTTTGCCCAGCGGTGGGACTTTCCTAACTGCGGAGGGGCAATTGATGGGAAACACGTCCACATCATCCCACCACCCAACTCGGGGTCGTACTATTTCAACTATAAGGGGTTCAATAGTATAGTGATGTTGGCGGTGGTGTCGGCTACTTACGGCTTCCTGTATGTGGACGTGGGGAAGAATGGCCGGATGTCCGATGGTGGAGTCATCGCCCAGACGGAGTTCTACAGGCGTCTCCAGAATGGCAGCTTGGACTTGCCAGCTCCAGAGAACAATGTGGAAGGACTCCCATTCGTGTTCGTTGCTGATGAAGCGTTTGCGCTGGGGGACCACCTGATGTGGCCATTCCCGATGAGGACCCTCACCCCGGAACAGAGGGTTTTTAATTACCGGCTGGCCAGAGCCCGAAGAGTGGTGGAGAACACATTTGGAATCCTGGCCAGCCGGTTCCGCCTATTTATGACACCCATCCATATGGCGGAGTATAAACTGAACCATATTATACTGGCGTGCTGTATTCTCCATAACTTTTTAAGGAAACATTCGGCCAACTATGCTGGCTCAGTTGGGCCTGAGGCCAGAGTGATACCTGAAACACTGACGGCGCTTGAAAGCGGCCATCCTGGCTTGCCCTCCCTGAGTGCCCGTGATGTCCGGTTACGCTAGCCGGAGTTCTTTGTGGGTAGGGGGGCCATCAATATGCCAGCAAATATGTGAAGCCTTTTTCTATTAAAAAAAAAAAAAGAAATTCTTTGTGAACATTTACTGCTTGTGTTTGTTTTAGCTGACCCTGACAGAAATGTGTTGAGTCCAGAAAATGGCGTGATTGTGTAACCTTATACAAAGCACTGTTGGCTGTTATATACTAAATGCAAAAACACATTTCACTACAAGTGCAGTTGCAACTGCACTGAAACTGCACTTGTAGTGCCAAGAGGATTTGCCCTTAGTAAATAACCCCCATTTTCTCTGAAAACAACAATGACATCACCCCAAAAGTGTTGTAGCGTTGAGACAATAATCCACACATTCTTGCTTAACAAACTTTTTTATACCTGCACAATCACATGTGCATTTACCAAAGGTTTTTCAAACAAACCAACATGTTTGTTGTATAACAATTTTTGGGGTAGCATTATCAAAAATAGAAATGTCCATTTACGAGAAAACAGGCCTGTGTAAAACCAACAAGAAAGACACAAATCTTGAACTTACAAACGTCACATTTGGTAGAACTTGAAGGCAATATCAGACATGAGTATTTAGGAACTGTGTTTGATATTGCGTTCATATGGGGTGAAGTCACCCCAGGAAAAGCCAAATTTGGAAGATGCACACCAATTTACCAATGTCAACATGTGCGACCTGCCATCACGGGGGATCAAGGGACGTGTTTTGGGGGAGCAAGCCCTTCCTCTCAGCTACTTTATTATTGAGGAAGGGGTTGCACCCCCAAAACGCGTCCATTGATCTCCCGTGATGGCAGATAGCACATGTTGGCACACTGTGTGCATCCTCCAAATTTGGCTTTGTGAAAAATCACAAAAACATTTTGCACATTGTAGCACACAAAAGAAGAAAGTGATTTGGAGGGGTTTTAAACTCACCCCAAAACATCAATGATGTTTTTATTTTTTGGAATAACATCATTGATGTTTTTCTTGATGTTTTCCAATTGTAAATTACACCCTATGATCTCCCCGATCAGGATCTGGGCACTTTCGGATGTGAAAGGATCTGGATCCACAACATCACGATCACCTAAAAAGAGAGGAACCCCCGAAAAAAATTAGGTCTCAAAAATATGACGGCATCCATCTCTTACCTGAGCCTGTGGTCGCAGACACTCACCTGTTGTGGTGACTAGTTCCACCACATCTTCTTCCTCCTGCTCAGATTGTGTTGGGGGGATTTCCCCTTCTTCCAGAGGGGGGGGGGCTCTGGTCACCTCGGATGAGGGGTGTCCTCCGAGTCTTTTCTCCCCTATGTAAAACAAAATGGTATAATTAGCACACAGATATTTGATGGCAGAACTAGAAATAGGAAACATTGCTTGGAAGTGGGGTACAATTGTCAATTTTAGCAGAGTTCAAAAATGTAGCATTTTCAGTGTCCTTTGTCAAGCTGCAATACTTTACCTGTTTGGTACAAGCTTCACAGATGTAGCCCCTCCCTATAGTATACACTGGAGCACCTGTGTGCCCCCCTAATAAAAATGGTGTTCTTGTGTCCCACACTAGTGCTCCAGTGTCCAGATGTGAAAACAGCTGCTCAGTGTCCTCTCCTTACACAGAATCTAGTTTGCATTTCATTCTAGTAACAAAGCCATCTACACAACCCAATTCTTTTAAGACAAGTATAGGGCGTAAAAATGGTGGCCAAATGCATATGGCCTAAACAATGGTATTTTATAGTCCGAAAGAAAAATGTTTGATACGAACGAATAATGTGCCCATGAACCTGAAAGTTGCCATTTTAAACTGTACAACAGTTCCTAAAAGCACATGGAGCAGCACGAACGTAATAAACATAAAGAATAGGAACACAGCACAACTACTTACTTTTTTGCAGCACTCTCCGAATCTTTCTGTACTGCTCATGTTCTCGTAATTTGAGGTCCGACCACCGCTTCCTGAGCTGATCTTTCGATCGTCGTACCCCGAAATTCTGGTGCAGACTTTTGACCACTTTCGCCATTATCTTGGCCTTTCTGACATTGGGGTTGGGGTAAGGCCCATACTTTCCATCATAGTCGGCCTTCTTCAGGATGTCCACCATCTCCAACATCTCCCCAAAGGACATATTTGAGTCCTTAAATCTCCTTCTGGATCGGGACGTGTCCGGATCCGGCCTTTCCTCCTCCTCCTCGTCGTTGCTACAATTAGCATGCACCAGCTGTGTCTCCGCCATGTGCTCATCCCCCACTGCACCGAACGAAAAGGGGTGGGGAATAGACTAGAAAGAACGTCAGGGGAGGGCGGAGTTACACGCATGCGCAGTGTGTATAAAGCGTAACAGGCGTGCGTCTTATGTACAATCTGTGAGCGGAGGAAGGAGCATCGGAGGCGCCGATCATGATAACGAAGGTAGGATCTAAACTTGGGCCTATACTGCTTCGAAATGGAAGCCTATATATATTGTAACAAGATTAGGGGAGTTTGGCCTGACATTAGGGTTTGTCTTGTGTTGTGTCTTGCAGAGAAAATGGATGGGTTCAACGACCACAATTTCCTCCCCCTGTTCATTGACAAATACAGGGAGCTGCCCTGTCTGTGGCAAGTGAGACATCCTCATTACAACCATAAACAAAAGAGGCAGGCAGCGCTGGAGAAACTGCTGGAGTTGGTGACGCCGGTGGTCCCCACAGCAACCATCCCTTATTTAAAAGCCAAAATTGGTGGCCTGAGGAGCACTTATCTTAGGGAGCGCAAGAAGGTCACAGATTCCCAGAGGTCCGGAGCTGCAGCAGATGACGTTTATGTCCCCAGGCTGTGGTACTATGAGAGACTGCGATTTCTGTCAGACCACACTGATGTCAGGGAATCCCTCTCTACTCTTCCTTCCACGCTTCCTTCCACCCCAGCTGAGGCTTCCGATGTCCAACCTGGGCCTTCCAGCCAGGAAGAAGTGGAGGAGCCCAGCTGGAGTCAGGTATAGCATTCTTCTACAGATTTCCGGGCAATAAAGAAATGATGTTTACTATAGATGTTATTATTAATCACTAATTGCTGATTGAAAAAAGTGTTTCACATATCAATAGACAGTAGTGGGCACCCAAATTTGGGACAAGAATGAAAAATGCTGGGCTCAGAAGGATAGTCTGTTATATTTGTTAACATTCAATTTGCAACAGTCAGGAGGTGAAAATTGTGTGTGATTGATGAAAACAATACTAAAACTATGTCCCTTTTTCATACACAGGAAGACCTCAGCCAGGAGGAGGTTGTGGAATGTGGCAGTCAGGAGGAGGCGGGGATTAGTGGCAGCCAGGAGGAGGCGGGGCTAAGTGTCAGCCAGGAGAAGCCTGGGACAAGTCGCAGCCTGACTGAATCTCAGGTTCCTCCCCTCCGCCTTCCATATAAAAGAGCCAGGAAGACGACTCAGAGTCCCGTGCAGGATTCTGCGTTCAGGCTCATTCAGGAGGCTTCGGCGTCCCTACGAGCCTTACCCACTCCTGAAGAGGCCTTTGCCTGCATGGCTGCCACAAAACTGCAGGCCATGCAGGAGGGTCAACGCAAGCTCTGTGAGGACCTTCTGTATAAAGTCCTACATAAGGGGGTGAGTGGGGAACTAACACCCAAGACCGACGTCATTGAGTTGGACCATCCTCCTCCTCCTCCTCCTCCTGCTGCCACAACTCCACCACCACAGCCACAACATGGAAGGAGGCGTGGAAGGAAGACAAGAGAATGATGACCCTGGGTTCAGTCTGGTCTGACAGAAGCTGCAGTCTCTTGTATGACCACAGCCTGGGGACATAGATGCTTTCCAGATCTCTGGGACTTCTGGACCAGACTGCCCTCCCTTAGATAAGGACTCCTCAGGCCACCAATTTTGCTTTTAAATAATTGATGTCTGCCCTGGGGGTCCAAGGCTTCACCCACTTCTGCAGTTTCTCCAGCGTTGCCTCTCTCTTTGTTTAGTTGTGACCCCTTAATAAAAATTTTTTTGGGAAATGATACTCTTCTGTGTGTGTTTTCATCCAAAAAGGACAGTTTTTTGGTGACGATTCAGGTACATTTCTAACATAAAATGTGAAATTAACAAGGGACAACAACACCAAACAATCTCCTACAGATTAAATAGAACAACATATCAATGGTGTTGTGGGAACTTGTCACAAAAAACACACACAAACATTTTCGGGAGTACAAATAAAAATCCCCCAAAAAATAACACCCTTCAAAAAAATACAAACACAAAAAAAAATCTACATTAAAGCCAAAAAAAAAAAATATACAACAAAAATATGTTGTCAGATGTGAGAAATCAAAATATATTGAGGGAATCCCGATAAATAGTAACTAAATAAGTTTGTGAGAAGTCTGTGTGAATATGAGCAGCAAAACTACTATAATCTTGTCACATTATAAAGAAGAAGAGATTGCGCTGTATTAAACCATTTTTAACATTGCAGCGTGACGAAAGTGCTGTATCCATTGCAAACGCTAATTTTACCAGAACGAGCTGTTCCGTGTCGGAATTTCTTCTGAGCATGCGTGGCACTTTGTGCGTCGGAACAGGCCACACACGGTCAGAATTGACGCGATCGGATTTTGTTGTCGGAAAATTTTATCTCCTGCTCTCCAACTTTGTGTGTCGGAAAATCCGAGAGAAAATGTCCGATGGAGCCCACACACGGTCGGAATATCCGACAACACACTCCGATCGGACATTTTCCATTGGAAAATCCGACCGTGTGTACGGGGCATTAGTCTACAACCGTCTAAGCTCCTACCTCACTGACAACAACCTTCTTGACCTCTTACAGTCGCTTACTACACTCCACTGAAACTGCCCAACTGAAACTCACTAATGATCTACTAACTGCTACAACCAATGGCCACTGCTGCATACTCATAGATTTCTCTGCAACCTTTGATACTGTTGACCATCCTCTTCTCAAAAAAACTCTATTCTCTTGGCCTTCAAGACTATGCTCTCTCCTGGTTCTCCTCCTACCTATCACAGCACTCCTTCAGTGTTACCTATAACTATGTTTCCTCCTCTCCACTCCCTCTTTCTGTGGGGGTGCCTCAAAGTTCTGTCATCAGACCCCCCCTCTTCTTGGTTTACACCTCCTCCATTGGTAAATTAATAAACTCCCATGGCTGACGACTCACAAATCTATCTCTCTACTCTCTCTTACTAACTTGCTAACTAACATATCAGCATGGATGTCACACCACTTTCTCACACTCAACCTTTCTAAAACTGAGCTCATAATTTTTCCTCACTCAAACTCAAAAATAAAATCTTGTTATGGTTTTTAAATCTTGCTGCATTGCACACAATATTTTCAATTCTAAAGACTTCGGTGGGTTTCCTTGGCATGTTCAAAAACAGCTCTCATCTGCTTACATAACATCATACATTTCTTTTTTTCACCTTTATTGTGTTTTTCCAAATCAGGCTCCTTATGGATAATGAGTTCCTACCCAAGGGGCCTCTATATCCAATTTAATCCTTCCAGAGCTGTCAAAGTATTGTACAGTGCTACCTCAGGGTTCCTGACTGCTTTCTTTTTAATTAAATAGAAATTTAAAGGCTTGTTTTCTAACTTTGTCAGCTTACAGTCAGACCCCGCTGTGTGGCCTGCAAATAATCTTCAATTCATAGCACTTATTAGACACATTTAACAATACAACATAAAATGGCTCCCTGCTGAAAGCCTTTCACTGCCGCTATAAGTTGAAATTTGATTCAACATTTCAAAATTCATACTATGTTTGCTAAAAATGTATATTTCACAAAACATTTTTAATATCAGCAAATTAAATATTGAATTCTAAAATAATATACTTATCAAAGTATCTTAATTTATGTTTGAATAACTGGTTGATTGACTTATCTGGCCTCCATCTTCCACAATCCTTTACAAAGTATGTAAAATGAGTAGGTGGCAATAGTTACATAGTTAGTCTAGTTAAAAAAAAAACACAAGTCCATCCAGTTCAACCAATAGAAGGGAAAATAGAAATATACAATCCTATATGGAAATCCTATACCCACAGCTGATCTAGAGGAAGGCAAAAAACCCCAATAAAGCATGATCCAATTTGCTCCAGCAGGGCAAATAATAGTGTTATTGCATACACCAGTCAGCCATAACTATATGCCCACCCTCTTTTCCGCCAAAACAGTCCAGATCCATCGAGGCATAGACTCCACTAGACCTCTGAAGGACCTGCTTTCGTATCTAGCACCAAACCATCAATAACAGATCCTTTAAGTGTCTGCTGTCTTGCATTGTTAGCATAGTGCATCCTGGTGACATCTTTTCCCCAGGGAATCGACATAGATGCACATCATGTAAAATCAAACATGATCCATCGGGCCAGGTCACTTTCTTCCTTTGCTCTATTATGCAGTTTTGATGCTCACGTGCACAATGTAGGCATTTTTGTTTGTGGACATTGATTAGTATGGGCGCCCTGACCACTCTATGGCTATGCAGCGCCATACACAACAAACTGCGATACATTGTGTATTCTGACATCATTCTATCAAAACCAGCATTAACTTTTTCAGCTCTTCTACTGGATGAGACTTCACAGGCCAACCTTCTCTCCCAACATGCATTAGTGAGCCTTGGCCACCCATGACCCTGTCACCAGTTTCCCTTCCTTAGACCACTTTTGATAGGTCCTGACTACTGCAGACTGGCAACATCATATAAAACCTGCTGTTTTGGAGTTGCTCTGACCCAGTCATCTAGCATTTACAATTTGGCCCTTTTCAAAGTTGCTCAAATCTTAACTGTTGGAATACATTGTTCATGTATTTTGTGCAACAACTACATAAGCTAGTAGATGGCAGTGTTTACAAGTTTGTAGCTGCATCTATGATAGAGCTCTATGTCTTTTCTCTATATAATTAAAGTTCCCCTTTCCTATCTGCAGTTAAACAGCAAAGCACATGTGGACTGTGCACTGTCTGTTTGTTCTGTAGGGCTATTGTCAGAGAACTCACACAGCAAGCACCCATCTCCATGCAGCAGCTGCCAACCCTCGTTCCGCTAATGTGCATACATGGAACCGTAGCCAGAGACAAATGAGATCCATAGTGAGCACGCACAATGGCACCTCCATTCAAACGAGCGCACGTGCTAACGCGCACCCGCGAGTGGCAATGCGCTAAGGCGCTAATGCACTAAAACGCTAATGCACACATTCACGCAAGCAAGTACGCTGCCGCAAATCCTGGCACACAGCACCCTATATAAACAGAGAGGTTCTGCCTAGCATCAGTGCTGGATCGTCTTCAGCTTGTCCCTGTGTTCCTGTTGTTACTCTGCCTGATTGACCTTGTTCCTGAAAACCCAGCTATCTTCTGACCATTCTCTTGGATCTCCCCTGCCTGCTTAACCTGCCTCTACATGCAATACTGACCTTGGCATGGACTTATGATTACGGCTCTGCCTTCTGATTCTGTACCCCGCTGCCAGTCTGTTGCCAACCTCCGCCTGCTCCTGACTACAGTTTTGCCTTCCGATTCGGTACGCCACTGCCAGCCTGTTGCCGACTCCTGCCTGTTCCTGACTCTGCAGTTGATTCTGATCTGGCTCCCGCTGAACAAGTCTGGTGATCAGTTTCCACATCTCCCCAGCAGAGGCTCCTGTATCTCCAAGTTCCAGCCTCCTGCCCGCAGGCACCTGCACCCTTTCGTTGCCCTCACACTCCCAGTACCCACCACCGGGGTGCTTGGACCGAAACTGTGCAAGAGGACACCCTCATCATTTTGGGCTCCGCTGTAAGGTACGTGACAGCTATATACAGAATTTCTAACAGGTTATGGGCCCAAACATAGCCCAAAAACCCACCCAGAGTAAAGCTGAGAACCCAGTCATAGCTAGCTGCAGCAAATAAGTGCAAGATACAGTAACAGATTTTGCTTCAGATAATGAATATGTTTTTCAATCCAAAAATTGCACCTTATCTTTGCAGGCATGGTGTGTTGATTCAGGAGCTACGAGTCAAATGACAAATGGCAGACATTTCTTTTTTCACATTGACCAGAGTAAAGCAGTCCCAGCTTTTGAAACTAATATTTTGTCAGTGAAGAAGCTCACAAAACAAGGCAGTGACCTTCCAAGATGACAGTTATGCCAACACAAAAGGGATATCTTATTTTGCAAAGGCTAAAATTACAGATGAATTGTATCATCTGAACTGCAATGAGGTGGTTAGTACTGCCAAGGAGGAAAAACATTTAAACTGTTTTCACACATGGCACAGGCAACTTGTGTGCAGAAGTGCTGACATAAATAATAAAGAAATTAACTGAGAATGAAAATGCAGGTGGTATAAAAATTAGTGCATGTGATCAAACAATGAAATGCACCAGCTGTATAAAAGGGAAAAAAACAAGAAAAACCCTTCCAAAGCACTGTAACAGGAGAGCTAAGAAACCTCTTGACCTAATTCAATCAGATCTTTGCGGTCCAATGGAAAAATTCACTCCAGGAAAGAAGAGGTATTTTCTCACTTTTATAGAAGATTACTCCAGGTATACTACACTATATCTGTTACACAACAAAAGTGAAGTACCAGAGAAACTAACAGAATCTGGCTCAAATAAGCAACAAATTCAGCAAAATGCAGAGTGTATTGCGCACAGACAATGGAACTGAATATACAGGTGATAAAACATAGGCAATTCTCAGAAAGTATGGCATAATATTTCAAAGTACTGTACCATACAACCCAGAACAAAACAGGGTTGAGGAATGAATCTTACTCTATGTGAGAGTGGAAGAACCAAGCTGCTTGATGCAGATATGCCAATTACATACTGGGGGAGGCAATTATGACCACATGCTATCTCCAAATTCGACTACCAGGAAAATCAACAGTGAAAACTCCATATGAACTGTGGAATGTAAAAGTCCAGAATTTGATCTAAACATTTTTTGGAAGCAAAGCCTATGTACACATCCCAAAAGAAAAACATACAAAATGGGATGCTTGCACAAAGAAAGGTGTATTTGTGGGGTACAGTGAATCTCAAAAGGGATGCAGAATTCTACACCAAGAGACAAACAAGGTAACCATCAGTAGGAGTCTAACTGCCAATGAAACATCAGTGTATTCAAAATGTCAATAACTAACACAAATGCTTCAAACTGAGGGAAATTCCACATTAGTGTCTCTTGAAGATAAGCAATAAAGTGACACAGAAATAGAAATGAATGCAGACAATCCAAATGCTGTAAAAAAAGAAACCAGGCCACAAGAGGCTTCAATCAGGAAATCCACCAGAAGCAATGAAGGCATCCCAGCAAAACGTCTGTCCTATGTTGCTCAGGTAGCATTACCACCAGAGCCAGATGCATGGGATGAGATGCAAAGACTCCTAATCCACAAGAAACAAAAGTTGATCAGAGGTGCTAATGACATCTCTTAGACATCCCTTAGTGAACTGAAACAGATATATAGAACTGAGATCCAAAATGGGACTACTATAAAAAGTAGTTGTTGAGTGGGTGTGTTGGAATACATTGTTCCTGTATTGTGTGCAACAACTACATCAGCCAGTAAATGGAAGTGTTTATAAGTTTGTAGCTACATCTATGATCTATGCTCTGTCTTTTCTCTGTATAATTAAATGTCCTGTTTCCTGTCTGCAGTTAAGCAGCATGTGGACTGTGACTGTCTTTTTGTTCTGTAGGGCTATATACAGAATTTCTAACACTAACTTTAGCCCATTTTTTCTGATTTCAATACATCCACTTCAGGGACAACATGTTCACTTGCTGCCTAATAGGGATGAGGTTCGAGTTCAAGTCGAACCCATGATCAACTCGAACATCGCATGTTCGACCGTTTGTTAAATTTCGAACGTTATGGGTCGTTCGCACCAAATTTGAGTGGCGTGTCACGGCCCATAATTCATTGTGGCATCGCAGTGCATTGCAGGCTGATGATTGGCCAAGCATGCACTATGACCTGCATGCTTGGCCAATCACAGCGCCGTCTGTACAAAGAGCCGTAATTGGCCAAAGCCAGGGTGGCTTTGGCCAATTATGGCTCAGGGGATTTAGTACACGCTCCACACTATATAAGGCTGCCTGCATGGCGGCCTTGTGTAGTGTGTTGCGGCGGTGGCAGAGAGATAGACAGAGAGGCAGTGCCATTTGATTTAAGTTAGATAGAGTAGGCAGGTGAGTCAGTTAGCTGCACTTACAGTGTATTGTGTGTGTGTGTGTGTATATATATATATATATATATATATATATATATATATATATCCATCCCAGGTGTTATATATATATATATATATATATACACACTGTATTCAGTTTAGCTAGATCCATTCCTGCTATTTTCTTCCTACTGACAGGCAGGCAGGTGTTTTTACAGTATTTACAGCTACCTGAAGAAAATTGCTGGTGTTCTTCTGATCCTATTAGTCCTATTAGCTACAGTATTTACAGTTAGTGTAGTGCGTCTTCTGCACAGTGTGCACCTAAAGCCACCTGAAGAAAATTGGTGGTGTTCTTCTGATCTTATTAGTACCGCAGGCAGCTGCAGTATTTACAGTTAGTGCAGTGCGTCCTCTGCACAGTGTGCACCTAAAGCTACCTGAAGAAAATTGGTGGTGTTCTTCTGATCCTATTAGTACCACAGGCAGCTGCAGTATTTATAGTTAGTGCAGTGCGTTCTCTGCACAGTGTGAATCTAAAGCTACCTGAAGACAATTGCTGTTGTTCTGATCCTATTAATACCACAGGCAGGCAGTTGCAGTATTTATAGTTAGTGTAGTGCGTCCTCTGCACAGTGTGCACCTAAAACTACCTGAAGAAAATTGGTGGTGTTCTTCTGATCCTATTAGTACCACAGGCAGGCAGCTACAGTATTTACAGTTAGTGTACTGTGTCCTCTGCACAGTGTGCACCTAAAGCTACCTGAAGAAAATTGGTGGTGTTCTTCTGATCCTATTAGTACCACAGGCAGGCAGCTGCAGTATTTACGGTTAGTGTACTGCGTCCTCTGCACAGTGTGAACCTAAAGCTACCTGAAGACAATTGCTGTTGTTCTGATCCTATTAATACCACAGGCAGGCAGCTACAGTATTTACAGTTAGTGTACTGTGTCCTCTGCACAGTGTGCACCTAAAGCTACCTGAAGAAAATTGGTGGTGTTCTTCTGATCCTATTAATGCCACAGGCAGGCAGCTGCAGTATTTACAGTTAGTGTACTGCATCCTCTGCACCTAAAGCTACCTGAAGACAATTGCTGTTGTTCTGATTCTATTAATACCACAGGCAGGCAGCTACAGTATTTACAGTTAGTGTACTGTGTCCTCGGCACAGTGTGCACCTGAAGCTACCTGAAGAAAATTGGTGGTGTTCTTCTGATCCTATTAGTACCACAGGCAGGCAGCCACAGTATTTACAGTTAGTGTACTGCGTCCTCTGCACAGTGTGCACCTAAAGCTACCTGAAGAAAATTGCTGTTCTTTTGATCCTATTAGTCCTATTAGCTACAGTATTTACAGTTAGTGTAGTGCGTCCTCTGCACAGTGTGCACCTAAAGCTACCTGAAGACAATTGGTGATGTTCTTCTGATCCTATTAGTACCACAGGCAGCTGCAGTATTTACAGTTAATGTACTGCATCCTCTGCACAGTGTGCACCTAAAGCTACCTGAAGACAATTGCTGTTGTTCTGATCCTATTAAAACCACAGGCAGGCAGCTGCAGTATTTACAGTTAGTGTACTGTGTCCTCTGCACAGTGTGCACCTAAAGCTACCTGAAGACAATTGCTGGTGTTCTCATACTAATAATACTATAGGCAGGCAGTTGATTCTGCTAGTTGCAGTATCAGTATATACATACATCCCAGCTTTGTGCAGCTACATCACACTGCGTGCCATTAGTATGTCTGGAAGGCCAACAAGGAGAGACAGACAGTCACAAGCCAATAAAAGAGGGCTCTGTGTCTAGAGGCAACAGTGCTGGTCATGGAGATGAGACGGTGCATCCTCATCCTCATGCCATGGGACACGCTTGTCCTTTTTTTTTGACAGCTGGCCACGTTGAGCCACAACATGCGGAAGACTTGGTAGAGTGGATGACCAAGCCCTTCTCATCCTCCTCATCCTCTCTCACCCAGGCTCAGGGTACTATGTCTGGCAAAGCAGCTGCCAATGCGGCCTCTTTTCTCGGCTCAATGGCATCAGTCACTCCTTCCCTAGCCCCACCATGTCCTCCTGAGCAGTCCCCCGAACTGTTTGACCACAGTGTTGGGTACATGCTCCAGGAGGTACCCAGCTAGAGGAAGGCAGTAACGTGAGCCCAGAGAGAGGGGGTCCCCAAGAAGGACAGCAATCTGGCTGTCATGTTCCCCCAGCTGCAGCATACTGCCAGGTTTGCTCCAGTGATGAGGAGGGAGGGGATGATGAGGTCACTGACTCCACATGGGTGCCTGATAGGAGAGAGGAGGAGGAAGCGGCACATCTCCATTGAGACAGGATGCCCTCCAGGGGCCAGCTTAAGGGCAGCACACCGACTACATCACACCGCAGAGCTCCGCATTTGCAGGGCACTGCTGTCTCAGCGCGTTATTGCAAAAGTTCTTTGGTGTGGGCTTTTTTTGAGATGATTGCATCAGATTCCACCGCTGCTATTTGCAACATATGTCTCAAGCGCATCTCACGTGGCCAAAACATAACCCGCTTGGGCACCACATGCTTGACCAGACATATGTCGACCTGCCATGCAGTTCGTTGGCAAGCGTACCTTAAAGACCCACACCAAAGAACAAAGAGGACCTCTCCTTGCTCCTCATCAGCTGGGATCTCCAACCCCACTATACCTTCAGTCCTCTCTGAAACCTGCACTGAGAGGAATGAAGGTGTAGAATTAAGTGTGTCACAGCCAAGTACTTGTGGGCAATCTGCTATCGGTACACCGACGTCAGATTGTACCAGGCAAATTTCCCAGCCCCAGCTGCTGCACCGCCGAAAGAAGTTCGCTCCCAGCCATCCACATGCCCAGTGGTTGAATGCTAGCTTGGCAAAATTGCTAGCACTTCAACTGCTGCCTTTTCAGTTGGTAGACTCCGCCCCCTTCCGTGAGTTTGTGGAATTTGCAGTTCCTCAGTGGCATGAACAGGGACGTTACCTATCTTTCACCGCACACTGGGTGACTCTTCTGGCAGCTGGGAAGGATGCAGGATAGGGTGCAGTAGTGTTGGAGGTTGTTCCGCCACCACACCTCCAAAATTCTACTAGTGATGATTCTGCCACACCTCTCTCATCCACCCCCTCCTCTTCTTCTTCCTCCGTGGCCTCTTCCTGTGCTGATTTGTCCTTGGAACCAGCAGTGCTCCGTAGGCATTCAAGGGGCTACGCAAGCACGCAGGCAAAAAGATGCCATGTGGTGCTTGAGATGGTGTGCTTGGGGGACAGGAGCCACACGGGGCAGAGATTCTGTCAGCTCTGCAGGGGCAGGTTCAGAGGTGGTTGACGCCACGCCAGCTTAAGCCAGGAATGGTGGTTTGCGACAATGGCACCAACCTCCTCTCTGCCCTCTGCTAGGGACAACTGACCCATGTGCCCTGTTTGGCTCACATCCTTAACTTGGTGGTGCAGCGGTTCTTGGGCAAGTACCCAGGCTTACAGGATGTCCTGAGGCAGGCCAGGAAAGTCTTGTGCATTTCCGCAGGTCATATAATGCCAGTGCTCGGCTGGCTGACCTCCAAAAGGGATTTAACCTGCCCACGAACCGCCTAATCTGTGATATGCCCACCAGGTGGAACTCAACGTTGGCCATGCTGCAGCGGCTTCACATGCAGCAGAGGGCCATCAATGAGTACCTATGCGACTATGGCACATCACAGGGTCAGGGGACCTTGTTTTTTTTTCCCCACGCCAGTGGGCTATGATCAAGGATGCATGCACTGTCCTGTCACCATTTGAGGAGGCCACGAGGATGGTGAGCAGTAACAGTGCATGCATCAGTGACACTGTCCCTCTTATCCACCTGTTGGAGCACACGCTGCATGGAATAATGGACAGGGCACTTGAGGCAGAACAGCGGGAGGAAGAGGAGGATTTCCTTACCTCTCAAGGCCCCCTTTATCCAGACAGTGTTCCTGCGTGCCCGCTGATCACACAGGAAGAGGAGGAGGATTGTGTCAGCATGGAGGTGGAGTCTGGCACTCAGCATCAGCAGCAGTCTTCATGGGATCATTTACAGTCCAAAGAAAACCATGGACTTGTACGTGGCTGGGACGAGGTGGCTGCGGATCATGTTGTCCTTAGTGACCCAGAGGACTCTGGACCAAATGCCTCAGCAAACCTATGCTGCGTGGCCTCCCTGATCCTGCAAAGCCTGTGGTAAGGATCCTCGTATTCGTGGTATCAAGGGGGCATGATTACTGGCTCGCAACCCTCCTTGATCCACGTTACAAGAGTAAGGTTGTGGACCTTATCTTGCCATCGCAGAGGGAGCAGAGGATGAGACATCTTCGGGAGGCCTTGCAGAAAGGTTTGTGCAACGCGTTTCCAGATCCTGGGAGGTTACAATTTCCTGGTCCTCCTGGACAACGTGTTGCTGAGGCTTCGGTCAGTCACAGAAGGAGCGATGGAGAAGGTGGCCGTCTGACCGATGCGTTCAGACAATTTTTTAGTCTGCAGCCCCAAGGTCTGATTGGTTCCAGCAACCATCGCCAGCGTCTGATTCACATGGTGCAGGATTACCTAGGGGCAAGATCAGACTTGGACACCTTTCCTACCGAAAATCCTCTGGGTTACTGGGTCTTGAGGATGGATCACTGGCCAGAGCTTGCACAGTATGCAATTGAGCTACTGGCCTGTCCTACATTCAGTGCTGCTGGAGGCTTTGTAACCGATCACAGGGTGCGCCTGTCCACCGAATCGGTCGATTGGCTGACCTTCATAAAAATGAATCAGTCTTGGATCACCAGCTACCAAGCACCTGATGCTAATGTAACCAATTGATTTTTTTTTTTAATGTGAGATCCCTTCAAGACTGCCTATGCTGATGCTGAGTGACTATCCTGTTATGCTGAGTGACAATCCCCTTCCTCCTCAATTTTCATGCTGATAGCTTGTAAGAACATTTTTGGTTCTGGGCACCACCACCAGTGGTTTCTGCCCCTGTTTAACAGGGGTGTGTAATTACAATTTTTGATGCAATACTTTGCAGCAGGGCTCATTCCTGCGCTCCAACTAGAGTATCTGTGAGGGGTTGTAGTGTTGTGGCCCAATTTTTCTGCCCCTGTTCAACAGGGACATGTAATTACAATTCTTGATCTAATATTTCACAGCAGGGCCCATTCCTGCACCCGCCAAGAGTAACTGTGAGGGCTTACAGTGTTGTGGCAACACCACCACCACCACCAAAGGCCCAGTTTTTCTGCCCCTGTTCAACAGGGACATGTAATTACAATTCTTGATCTAATATTTCACAGCAGGGCCCATTCCTGCGACCCACCAAGAGTAACTGTGAGGGCTTACAGTGTTGTGGCAACACCACCACCACCACTAAAGGCCCAATTTTTCTACCACTGTTCAACAATGGCATGTAATTATAATTTTTGATCTAATATTTAACAGCAGGGCCTGTTCCTGTGCCCACCAAGAGTAACTGTGAGGGCTTACGGTGTTGTTGCAATTGCACCAATTTCTGCAGAGTATATAGAGCAGGCCCCTACTTTCAAACATCCAACTTACAAATGACTCCTACTTGCAAACGGAAGGAGACAACAGGAAGTGAGATGAAATCTACCCCTAAAAATGGAAATTCTCTCCTGTAAGAGTTAATGTGGGAAAAACGTGTCTCCTCTCCACTGATGCTTTATCACCAATCCTTGTTTCACTAAAAACAACAAGTTTTCAAAAAACATTTGTCATTGGGACAGAAAGTGAGGTGAAATCTTCTGAAGAGGTGTACAGACAGCAAAACAAATGTTACAGGGGTGATAACCCTTCCCTATGTTTTCCAAAAAGCTTAAAAATAGATTTTTTGGCTGGAGCTACACTTTAAAAATGCACCAGTTCAAAATTACAAACAGATTCTCCTTAACAACAAACCTACAATCCCTGTCTTGTTTGCACCGCCTGTATACTGCTTTTCTGAGTATATAGGGCCTGGGGGCCCCACGCCTTTCCTTTTTTAAATTTATGAGCGGGGTTCCCCTTAATATCCATACAAGACCCAAAGGGCCTGGTAATGGACTGGGGGGTACCCATGCCGTTTGTCTCACTGATTTTCATCCATATTGCTGGGACCCGACATTACATTAAAGCCGCAAGCAGTTTTAAATTACTTTTAATCCTTTACAAATGTCATTTTGTGCAGGGACTGTTCTAAGCAGTGGGAAACACGTGCCACTTTACAGGCATACTATAGACACCCCCCAGACACGATATTTAATTGAATATTTCACTTTTTTTTTCACTTTAAGCATCATTAAAATCACTGCTCCAACTTCCGGTTCCGGCGCCGCATGGAGTAGCTGCACTCTCTCACAGCTCCCGCTCTGAGGACACCTAAACCTGCTTAAAAATCCGGCCCAGAAGCCAGACACCTCAATCGGCCATCTCGAGCTCCTGTACCCGCTCTATGGACCGTTTTGTGGAGGTCCGCGGCTCCCGCTCCAACACGGCCCTGACGCCGCCGCCCCAGCCGCAAATCGAGGCCCCGGCTTCGGCCTACACGGAGGCCTACACAGGCGCGCACCAGCAGCAGCAGCAACAACACACAGCGGAGATGGAAGTAAGTGGAAGCACAGCTCCACACACATCCTTTCAGACATCCTCTGCCCAGCCACCCTCCCAGGCTTCCTCTCCTCCAGCACCCTCTCCTCAGGCCTTCTCCATGCCAGCTACTTCCCCACAACCCGCCGGGGATCACAAAACTGAGCGCATAGCACAAGCAGTGGCAGCACTTCTGTCCCCCATGATATCTGCTTCAGTAGAAAAGGCTGTAAATGCGGGGATGAAACAGATAAAGGCCCAGCTAGGAGAACATAACACTAGGCTAAACAAGCTAGAGCACCGCCTATCAAGCATGGAGGAAGAGATGTACCAAGCCCAAGCCACGGAACAAGCACAAGACAAAACGAACCAATATATAATTCAAAAACTTGACGACTTGGAAAATAGATCCAGAAGGAGCAACCTGCGATTCGTGGGGATTCCGGAATCCCTCCAAGCACCTGCCCTAATGGACTTTTGCTCCCAACGCATACCCGAGGCGCTAGGCCTAACAGGCCCCTGCACAGTGGAACGCGCTCACAGGATAGGGTCATATAATGAAGAACGCAAGAATCCTCGACCCATCATAGCCAAATACCTAAATTATTCCGACAAGGCTCTCATTCTTCAAAAATTTAGACAATCTCGCTCGCTACAAATTGACGGAGTGAGAGTCCTGATTTTTGCTGACTACTCCATCGAAGTTTCAAAGAAACGCAAGGCCTTCCAACAGATATGCTCTGAACTCTTTAAGCAACAGATTAAGTTCAACCTAGCCTTCCCTGCCACCCTACGCCTCAAGACACCCAATGGGGACCAGCTCTCCTTCCAGGAACCCTCAGAAGCAGAAGCTTACCTGCGATCTTTATCCCCCAATACTCAACAACACACCCCGTCGAAAGGTACTTTAATCAATCGCTCCCTGGATCAACAAAGTCCGCGAAAAGACTCCCCCAAGCGATTTAGATCCTCGATCCCGGACCAGCACCGTTCTACACACCGCTGAACCAAAACCGGAAACCCACCTCCTTTGGTCCCAAAATTTTGGACAGTAAGATTCTCTCTGTCCTCCCTCAGATTCCAAGCACCATCTGTACCTCATCTACACGTAATGTACAATATTTTGCATATACATATGTTTTGCCTTTCTATTGTAATTTTTTTTTTATTACAGGTCAATTCCCAGCAAGTTACTCCTTTCGTAAATGGCAATGATTTTCTTTTTTCCTTACATCCTCCTGGCCTCACTGTGTGCGGACAACTTAACTCCCTCCCCCCCTCCCCTCCTATGTGACCCCTTGATGCCCACATAAACGCTTATCTCATGATTAAGGGCTCTCTGGGGCTATACCATCACCGTCCTGAGATGGGAGCTGACCCGCACAGTGACTCCATGCGGAAAAAAGCGAAGTTTTCATGTTCGTATGTTTTACTGGTGACACTCCTCCCTATGATGTTTCCCTTACAGGTTATCTCCCTTTCCCCCCCCCCCCCCCCCTCTTTCACACGGCCCTAACCAAATCAAATCCACTCTCGTACTTATACACCTCCCACATAACAACCTCAGACATCCAAACACAACTGACGTAATATCACACCCTCCATATAATACTAAAACACACTTAATAATACACATCCCTTCTCAACCCCCCTAATATGAAAATACTTTCCTGGAATGTAAAGGGTCTCAGATCCCCCCAAAAGAGATTGAAAATCCTTAGGCATCTCAAGCGGCTCAAAGCCGATATAGCACTTCTTCAGGAATCACATTTACCGGCCTCAGACTTTCATCGCATGAAGAAACTCTGGGTTGGCACTGTTCTGGGCTCAGAGGCAACAGGACGCAAAGCTGGCGTTCTTGTACTCATACACAAGAACCTCCCGTGCACAGTCTTGTCCGCAAAAAACGACGACCAGGGCCGTCTACTCACGGTACACATCAAAATAGGCTCCAAAGAACTAGCTATAACAAATGTTTATGCCCCCAATAATCCAAGCAAACAATTTTACACTGAACTATCCAGTTGGCTTCTAAAAATCACACATCTCCCCCATCTGATCGGAGGAGATTTCAATGACACCCTCCATCAGATAGATGACAGGTCTTCACAAAAAAAAAACAAAAAAGGACGCTAACCCACTACCCCCTTCCCTCCTGGCCAGCACCATGGAATCCATCCATCTCCAGGATCTATGGCGCCTTTCCCATCCGACAGACAGAGAATTCACCTTTTACTCTAATCCACACAAAACATTCACCAGAATAGACTACTTCTTTGGCTCTGACAACCTTCTACCCTACCTCCAAAACTCCACCATCCACGACATCACCATTTCAGATCATGCCCCTATAGAGTTGACACTAGATAATCTAGACCTACCTCCTCACCCCAATATATGGCGGTTCCCATCTTTTTTACACAACAACACTGACTTCCAAAATTACATCTCCGACGCTTGGGCTGAATACTCCTCAAACAACGCCCCACACATACACGACCCCAACCTATTTTGGGATGCTGGTAAAGCTTTTCTGAGGGGTCGTATCATTTCCTATGCAACCTCATTCAAACGCAACACCTTAACTAAGTACAAAGAGGCCAGCTCTCGTTTACACCGGGCACAACGAGATATGTACACCAAAGACTCCCCAATAACACGCTCTGAATGGCAGATAGCAAAAAGGGAATTTGACATTTGGGTAAACAATCTAGAAAACACCAAGAAAGCCTACTTAGATGCCTCTTTCCATAAATTTGGGAATAAAGCAGGAAAACTCCTATCCAGACTTTGCAAAGGTCCATTCCGCCCAACCCATATTACATCCATACGTGATAAAGCGGGTACCCTCCACGCCACCCCACTCTCAATTAACAAAGTCATGCAAAAATTTTACTCCACTCTTTATGCCCCAGACCCGATAGATCCACAAACAGCACGCGCTTTTCTAGAAAAAATAACCCTTCCCAAAATCTCCCCAACACAACTAGAAACCCTAAACGCACCTATCACACTCCCCAAAATATCGGCAACAATCCGCAACTTAACCCTGTCTAAAGCCCCAGGCCCAGATGGCCTCACCAGTGAATTCTACAAGACCCTACAACCCCTATTAGAACCTACTCTCCTCCAACTATATCAACATATATGGTCAGGGGGCTCATACCTCCATTCGGGGAACCAAGCCATCATAAAACTACTGACAAAAAAGGGTAAAGACCCCCAAGAACCAGGATCATACAGGCCCATATCACTTCTCAACCTAGATGTCAAAATCCTCTCAAAAATCGTTGCCACCAGACTAGCAGACATCATGCCTTCCCTAATTCACCCTGCACAGTCAGGTTTTATCAAAGGACGTACAGCCACCCTTAACATCCGTAAAGTTATGCTGGCCCTAGAACACGCCCTACATCACCCAAACACGGATCATGCCATCATCACGCTAGACGCGGAAAAAGCCTTCGATAACGTCAGTTTCGACTGGTTATCCATGACAATGAAGGCAATAGGCTTCTCTGGCCCCTTCCACCACCTTATTACCACCATGTACACAGCTCCGACAGCAAGACTAGTGGCAGCAGGTCTCCTGTCAGAAGAATTTTGCCTCCATAAAGGCACACGCCAGGGCTGCCCCCTATCACCTCTCCTCTTCAATATAGCACTAGAACCACTTTCCAGATATTTAACATCAGTAGCCCCCTTACATGGATTAAAAATAGGCCCTCACGACTTACGCACCTCACTTTTTGCAGATGACGTCCTTATATTTTCAGCCAACCCCTCATCTGATATGCTAACCATAAAAAACGTATTTGATGAATTTCGCTTGTGCTCGGGCCTCCGCATTAATTACACCAAAAGCGAAATTCTTCCCATCGGTTCCCACTCCGCACCTAACTGGACCCATCAATCAATTTTCCCTGTTGCAAAATCCCACATTACATACCTAGGAATAAAAATAGGAAAACTTCCTTCTTCGCTATATCACCTCAATTACCCTCCTTTGGTGTCAAAAATAACTCAGGAATTAAATACCTGGATGGATCTCCCCCTTTCGCTTCTGGGAAGATGTCATTTAATAAAAATGGTCAGTTTTGCAAGACTACTCTACCCCATGCAAACCATCCTGCTACTTCTCCATCATAAAGACGTGATCTCACTCAATAACGCTATATCTAAATTCTTATGGCAGAACAAACGACCACGTATAGCTTTAAAAAAACTCTATCTTCCCAGACGCGAAGGGGGCATCAGCCTCCCGCATATCAGAATGTATAACCTTGCATGTCTGTTAAGAACAAGTCTAGACTGGATAACCCAGTCCTCTCAATACTCAAACTTTTCTTTGGAATCCCACATGGCCCATCCCTACTCACTTGTAGCCCTCTTACACTGTAGATGGAAGTCAGTCCCCTCTCCCCACCAACATAATCTCCTATTAAGGGACACAGCAGTAGCTTGGAGAGAATCACGGAAAATACTAAAGGTATCCCCTTTTCTGTCGATACACCTCCCGATTCAAGGAAATCCGGCATTTCCGCCGAGTCTAGAGCATAAATCTTTCAAAACATGGGAACAGAAAGGCCTAACTAAATTTTCTCATCTCTGCAACATCCAGATGGGTCAACCACTACCCTTCGCACACATCGCGAAAACTTTCTCCCTACCCTCCATCCACAACTTCTTCTATGGGCAATGTATCAGTTTCTTAAGGGAAGCGTGTAACCAAGACGTCAAAAGGTTCCAAACAAATGTCATGGATCAAATGATAATGAGTAACACATACAAAATCTCGGACTTATACAAACCACTCCTCAACAAATCCTCTCTACCTCTCTCGTCATCATCTATCAAAAACTGGAATAAAGACTTCCCTGATCCAAACCTAGTAGAGAAAATCCTACAAGGACTCAACGCAGTCCAAAAGATAACACCAAACGAAATATGGAGAGAAACGCAACTGAAAATAGCCCACAGGGCACATATGCCCTTCCTGTCTTCTAAAACTGACAAAAACAAAGCCATCTGCCCACTCTGTAAATACCAGAAACCATCCTTAGCCCATCGCTTCTGGCACTGCTCCTACATATCTACTTTCTGGGACCAAGTTATAGCCTACATATTTAAAGTGACTCTAACTAAACTGCCCAAGGATCCTCTGCTTCTTATCTTCGGCTACTGGGACCCAATCCTACTGCCATGGTCCAAAACGGCTCCCACAACGATCGGCTCTACAAAGAACCCGAAGGATACCACATCACACAAAGGGTGGTCCTTGACTTGCCTATTAACTGCAAGAAGAACCATCCTGAAAAACTGGATTACACCTGTAAGCCCTAATATCTCTCAAGTCAAACGGGACCTCATGCAACTTCTACTTAAAGACCGCCTAAACACGGACTTCAAACAAAAAAACTCCTCAGATCACTTCTACTCCAAATGGCAAGCCTTTATGCATGCATCTCTTTCAAAAGAAGAAATATCAAACGTCAGCTCATCTTCCTTTTCCTACCATGATTCCTTCCCCCCCGATGCCATCTCAAGACCACAATCGGAATCTCATTCCAATCCTCGACACCAGCCAACTTAACGCCAGTGCCAACTTCAACGTCAGTGGGTTTGCATGAACAAATATAAATAGCCATATACCTCAAATAGAAACAAATATTAATGCTGGACAATTTTTTTTTTTTTTGAACGACATTATATCCTACCATAATAATTCTCTCAATCTATATAGGGCTCCCCCTCCCCCCCCATATACCCCCCCATCCCCCCCCCCCTGCTTTCGTTATTTTTCTCTTAGAATTATCTTCTTAGTGTTTCTTTCAAGTTCTAAAATGCAATTTATTCAGGGATATTAACAGATCCATCCAGGTTTCCACTATTTGTTACCATTTATTGCATTGTTATGATCTGGCAAACATGCCACGCAGTAACCTGCATGGGTTCATACTCTGGAAATCCTCTCTTATTGTAAAAACCAAGTTGTAAACAAATAATTCTTCTATTATTTGCTTTTGTTTATGCTACAAAACAAGAATGTACACAAGACTGCTTTATTATTGTATTCTCTGAAAATCAAATAAAATCTTTTTGAAAAAAAAAAAAAAAAAAATCACTGCTCCTGAAAAAAGCGGACGTTTTTAAAACTTTTTTTGCATTGATACATGTTCCCTGGGGCAGCACCTGGGTCCCCAAACCCTTTTTAGGACAATAACTTGCATATTAGCCTTTGAAATTAGCACTTTTGATTTTGAACGTTCGAGTCCCATAGACTTTAATGGGCTCTAAAGTTTGCGCAAACTTTCGGTCCGTTCGCAGGTTCTGGTGCAAACTGAACTGGGGGGGGGTGTTCGGCTCATCCCTACTGCCTAATATATCCCATTACTTTGAAGGGACTTTGTAACAAGATAGTCAATGTTACAGTTGCAATAAAAAGTATGTGAACCCTTTTGGAATGATATGGATTATCATTAAGCAGTCTGCGCTGTGCTCTTGCAGTCATCTTTACAGGACGCCCACTCCTAGGGAGAGGAGAGTAGCAGCAGTGCTAAACTTTCTCCATTTATAGACAATTTGTCTTACCATGGACTGATGAACAGCAAGGCTTTTGGAGATACTTTTATAACCCTTTCCAGCTTTATGCAAGTCAACAATTCTTAATCGTGGGTCTTCTGAGAGCTCTTTTGTGCGAGGCATCATTCACATCAGGCAATGCTTCTTGTGAAAAGCAAACCCAGAACTGGTGTGTGTTTTTTATAGGGCAGGGCAGCTGTAACCAACACCTCCAATCTCATCTCATTGATTGGACTCCAGTTGGCTTACACCTCACTCCAATTAGCTCTTGGAGATCTCATTAGTCTAGGGGTTCACATACTTTTAACACCTGCACTGTGAATGTTTACATGGTGTGTTCAATAAAAACATTTAATTCTTTGTGTGTTATTAGTTTAAGCAGACTGTGATTGTCTATTGTCGTGACTTAGATGAAGATCAGATCACATTTTATGACCAATTTGTGCAGAAATCCATATAATTCCAAAAGGTTTCACATACTTTTTATTGCAACTGTATTCACTTAATCTGTCAGTGGTTATAATGCTATGGTTGATCAGTGTATATATAATCTTATCAAACACAATTTAACATATTTTCTAGGCAAAAAGATTGTCTTTGAAAACCTATGTGGGCTTGTTATAAGAATTTTGAACGATAAAGCAGAATACATGTTTAAGAAACCTCAGATGCTGCTATTTTCTGACCTAGACTCAGGATAGTAAAGTTGAGCCTGTTTCATTTCCCTGTAGTTGATATCACTGTTTAGGAATTTGCATGCTCCCTGGAAGTCACAGAATAGAAGCTTTCATTTGAGACTTCTCAAACATGTATTTTGTTTTAATCAAAAATGTAAAAAAAAAATCAGTGTCACACTAATAATAATCTACAGTAGCATAAACAAATAACTTGGCAAATAAACGTAAAACAAAAAAATTATAAAAAAAATTAGTTCTTAAAATAAAAGTCCATATACAGTAAGTGTCACACACAGGTGTAAATTCTATCTGATGTTCAACCTTAAATCCACGACTAAAGTGAATAAAGCCTGTCCCACTTCCTTTAGAGTAACATTCACCAGACCTAATTGCCATTCATTCTTATCCAATTGCCACGTAACCATGCTATGCGGCAACCTGATGTGACGTAAGGTTGTCAGGAGAGGAAGTAGTGCAAACTCAGCAGCCATCCCAACCAGCACGGAGGTGGTGAGATCACTGTGAGGGCATTACCCGACACCATTATGTACATAAATCCGTGTTTTAATTGTTTTAAGATTATCGTTGGAAATAATACACTATCGGAGGCATTTTGTTCTCTTTCTTCTCTATATACTTGCTGGTAGTGGTGGGCGAACGGTTTGGCCCAAGCATGAAGTCAGGCCGACCATTCGACGAACACCCGAATTATTGAGGAGTTCGACCATTTGTTCGGCCTGCCGAGCTCCCCACAATGCACTGCACGCTGCACAGTGCATTGGAAGCCCTGATTGGCAGAAACAATGAAGGATTTGCCCACTCATTGCACAAAACACTTTCAGAGTCATGATTATTAGATAAAGTAATGATGAATGTGCCCATTCATTGTCCATTGCTCATAGACCCACCCCCCTCTATAAAAGGATCCTTCCCACAGCAGCAATTTGCAGTGTGATATGGGAGTGGAGATAGATAGAACAGGGCTCTGTTCATTGCTACCAGAAAGTTGGTGTGCTACAATGTGCTATAGTGTGTTATAGTGATTCTATTGTGAGTGTAGAGTGCCAACTTAGTGTGAATATAGTGATAGTGCAGTGTGAGTGTAGTGCAACCATTCATTTTTACTTTCGTGTCAGTGTAGTGTTTCAGGGCAGGTTTACTCCAGTATATTGATGTGTGTTAGTGCATGTTTAGTGCAGTATATCGATGTGCCTTAGTGCACATTTACTGTAGTATATTGAGGTGTGTTAATGCACATTTACTCTAATATAGTCATGTGCGTTAGTGAATGTTTACTGCAGTATATTGATGTGTGTTAGTGCACGTTTACTGCAGTATATTGATGTGCATTAGTGCATGTTTAGTGCAGTATATAGATACGCCTTAGTGCACGTTTACTGCAGTATATTGAGTTGTGTTAATGCACACTTACTGCAGTATATTGATGTGCGTTACTGCACCTTTACTGCAGTATATTGCCGTGTGTTAGTGCAAGTATACTGCAGTATACTGACGTGCGTTAGTGCACGTTTACTGCAGTATATTGAACTGAGTTAGTGCATCTGTACTGCAGTATATTGACGTGTGTTAGTGCATGTGTACTGCAGCAAATTTGCATGTGTACTGCAGCATAATGCACATTTAGTGCAGTATATTGAGGTGAGTTAGTGCACGTGTACTGCAGTATATTGAGGTGCATTAGTGCACGTTTGCTGCAGTACATTGACTTGCGTTAGTGCACGTGTACTACAGTATATTGACATGTGTTAGTGCATGTTTACTGCAGTATATTGAACTGCGTTAGTGCATGTTTATTGCAGTATATTGAGGTGCGCCAGTGAATGTTTACTGAAGTACATTGAACTGCGTGCATTTGTACTGCAGTATATTGAGTTACATTAGTGCACCTTTATTGCAGTATATTGATGTGCGTTAGTACATGTTTAGTGTAGTATATTGACGTGCCTTAGTGCAGGTTTACTGTAGTATATTGAGGTGCGTTAGTGCATGTTTACTGCAGTATATTGACGGGGGTTAGTGCACATTTACTGCAGTATATTGAACTGCGTTAGTGCACGTGTACTGCAGTATATTGAGGAGCGTTAGTGCACCTTTATTGCAGTATATTGGCGTACATTAGTGCACCTTTACTGCAGTAAATTGATATGCATTAGTGCATGTTTACTGCAGTATATTGATGTGCGTTAGTGCATGTGTATATTGAGTATATTGAACTGAATTAGTGCACATGTACTGCAGTATAATGACAAGCGTTAGTGCATGTGTATATTGAGTATATTGAACTGAATTAGTGCACATGTACTGCAGTATAATGACAAGCGTTAGTGCACGTTTACTACAGTATATTGAATTGCATTAGTGCATGTGTACTGCAGTATATTGAGTTGCATTAGTGCACATTTACTGCAGTATATTGAACTGCATTAGTGCACGTGTACTGCAGTATTGAAGTGCGTCAGTGCAGTTTTACTGTAGTGTATTGTAGTGTGTCAGTGGAGTGTGTCTGTGTAGTGAGTACTCAAGTTAAAGTGCACCAAACACCACTTTCCATTGTGCACTTTTACTACAGTATATTGAAGTGCCTTAGTGCACTTTTACGCTGGTATATCAAAGTGCCTTAGTGCACTTTTATGGCAGTATTTTGAAGTGTGTTAGTACAGTTTGAATGCAGTATATTGAAATGCCTTAGTACACTTTTACAGCAGTATATTGAAGTGCCTTAGTGCACTTTTATGGCAGGATTTTGAAGTGCCTTAGTGCACTTTTATGGCAGGATTTTGAAGTGCATTAGTGCACTTTAACTACAGTATATTAAAGTGTGTTAGTGCACTTTTACTGCAGTATATTGAATTGCAACAGAGCAGTTTTACTGCAGTATATTGAAGTGTGTCAGTGCAGTTTTACTGCAGTGTATTATAGTGTGTCAGTGGAGTGTTTCTGTGTAGAGAGTACCCAAGTTAAATTGCACTAAACACCACTTTCCATTGATTAAAATAAAGTCACTGCCACCCACATGCCAAGCATCTAAATTCAAGCTTGTCAAAACTACTGGCTTTACAACTCCTGCCTTTCTGTCTGGTGAATTCTGCCCCCTTCCGTGATATTGCAGAATGTGCTGTACCACAACGGCAGGTTCCCAGTCGCTATTTCATTGTATGTAAGGCCATTCAAGCTCAGTACTGTCATGTGGAAGGCAATGTGGTGGCATCGTTGGGAAAGGCAGTCAGACGCAAGGTCCACATTACTGCTGACACGTGGTCCAGCAAGCATGGTCAGGGACCAAAAAAAGGCGACACTTTTGAAAAAAAATACACAATATTTTGTACTTTTTGTTATAATAAATATCCCCAATTTTTTTTAAAAAGCTATTTTTTTCCTCAGTTTAGGCCGATATGTATTCTGCTACATATTTTTGGTAATAAAAATCACAATAAGCGTATATTGATTGGTTTGCACAAAAGTTATAGCATCTACAAAATAGGGGAAAGATTTATGGCATTTTTATTATTATTTTTTTTTTACTAGAAATGGCGGTGATCATCGATTTGTATCGGGACTGCGACAATATGGCAGACAGATCAGACACTTTTGACACATTTTTGGGACCACTGGCATTTATACAGCGATCAGTGCTAAAAAAATGCACTGATTTTACTGGGTAAATGTCACTGGCAGGGAAGGGGTTAACAGTAGGGGTGATCCAGGGGTTAACTGTGTATCCTAGAGAATGATTCTAACTGTGCGGGATGGGACTGCCTGGGTGAGGAGACCGATCACTGTTCATACTTAGTATGAACAACAGATCGCTCTCCTCACCCCTGACAGTACAGAGATCTGTCTGTTTACATTAACAGATCACCATTCTGTCTCTGTGTGGAGCTATCGCGGGTGCTCGGCGGTCATCGTGACCGCCGGGCATGCGCATTGGCTCCGGCGTCGCGCCCCCACTGGTGGTCTAAAGCCAAACCAACATACAGTTACGTTGGTTCGCCCAGGGGAGCCAACCTGCCGCAGTATAGCTGCGGCAGCTGGTCGGGAAGGGGTTAAACACGGTGATTATCAGAAATGGATACCCCTTACCCTTAATATCTGAGCTATTCAACATGTTGAAAGGTGCCTCCATTTTTACTAAGTTGGATCTCAAAGGTGCATACAATCTGATTCGGATACAGGAAAGTGATGAATGGAAAACAGCGTTTAACACTAGAGACGGGCATTACGAAAACTTGGTTATGCCTTTTGGTTTGTGTAATGCCCCAGCTGTGTTCCAAAACTTTGTCAATTAAATCTTCAAGGATCTGCTGTATCAGTTTGTTGTCATCTATCTAGATGACATTCTCATCTTTTCGGAAAATCTGCTTTAGCACCTTAGAGAGAATAATCTGTATGCCAAGCTGGAGAAATGTTACTTTGAATGTTCTGAGGTCCTGTTTCTGGGATGCTTTGTCTCGAGTTTGGGTCTTCCTATGGATCCTGAAAAGGTCTTGGAAATTAGAAAATGGCCTCTTCCTGCTAGCCTCAAGGCCACAGAGTGCTTTCTTGGGTTCACAAATTATTATCGGCAGTTCATTAGGAATTACTCTTCCATATTATCGCCTATTATCGCCTTGACCAAGAATGGTGCGAATGCCAAGGACTGGCCCCCTGAAGCTGTCTCTACATTTCACGACCTGAAACAGGCCTTTGTCTCTGGACCTCTCTTGAAGAGACCTAATCCCGGGGATCCATTTTTTATTGAAGGGGACGCTTCTTCAATGTGGGTGGGAGCTGTGCTTCTTCAATCCTTTGAGAAGAGATGTCAACCATGTGCGTTTTTCTCCCAAAAAAATTCTCAGGCAGAAAAAAATTATGGTATTTGTGATCGGGAACTTCTTGCAATAACATTGGTGTTAGAGGAGTGGCGTCATCTCTTGGAGGGTTCCCCTCACTCCATAACTATTTTTACTGATCATAGGAATCTACAGTACTTACAGAACGCTAAATGTCTGAATCCCAGACAGGCCAGGTGGAGTCTTTTTTTCCCCATTTTAATTTCCTGATTATGTACAAACCTGGTCCCTGCAACGGTCAGGCTGATGCATTATCTAGGTCATTTGACACTTTGGATGAGGAGTCCACCCCTGAACCAGAGCCAATCTTTCCGACCTCATGCATTGTTGCTCTCATATTGTTTCCGACAGGGACGTTCAATTTATGTCTCTTATGTCTGGAGAGCTTTTTGCAAATCCCTCAATATTGTCTTGGATTTTTCCTCTTCTTACCACCCTCAACCCAATGGACAGACTGAGAGGGATAATCAGGAGTTAGAGGTCTTTCTCCGCACTTTAGTCTCTGCTCATCATGACAATTGGTCCGCTCTACTGCCGTGGGCAGAATTCTCTCACAACAATCATGTAAATACCAGTTCTCAGAAAACACCCTTTTTCACAGATTCCCATGACCTGTTCTCCAGACATTCCAGCTTTGGCTACAGCTCAGGAGTCTTTCAATTCCATTTGTGGTGTTCATGATTCCCTCCAGCCAGCTGCTGACAAATTCAAAGGCTTTGCCAAGGCCGAGGGATCCGCCGAGGGATCTGCCGAGGCATCAGCAGCGGAGCCCACAGAGCAGCATTTGAGTACCCCAGGACTGTTTAATCATTGATGGGCATCTTCACCTCATGGACTTGTAAGTGTACACCTTGCATAGTTACACTGAAACCAGTAGCATACATGTAGTTGGCGCCTCCCCCTCTCTCTGCTTACTCACTTGTTCACAGAGGCACCAGACCCCTCCTGAGGATGGCTGCCTCCTTTTTACAAGAACACTAGATCATAGCATTGATCTAAAATGACTTGCTAATACAGCCACTACTATACTATTTCATCAAGGGCATCACATTATTTTGAGCGCCAGAATTCTCTCCTTTTATATGACTTCAGAAAATACTACAACAGTGTTAGGTAAAACAGCATGTAAGCATAGTAAATCCAATTTAATTTGCAAAATTAAATCCAAAGTCTTACTTCTTCCAATGTCATTGCCTGACAAATGAAATATGATGACATTAGGAATAGGCCAGCGATCATGCAAGTAGGATATAGTCTGACGTAATTCATTCCAACGCATGCCACGTCTTCCATATCAATGAACTTTATGATAATCAGTTGACAAACCGGGATTGGTACCATGATTCCTACATTTTGCTCTTCACTTAGCCCAGAAGACAAATGAGTGGCCAATAATCCAGATGTTAATTATTTTACCTGAAAGTTAAATAGAAGAGTTAGGCCTAACATACGATCTATAACAATTAGACTTGCACCCACCAATGTGTTTTTATAACACCTTCATGTAAACCAAGCTTTGCTGTCTCTGTAGCAGCCCCTATTTGAAAAGAGTGCGAACAAATGTGCAAGTGTTCAAGCTGCAATTTTATAAAACATTTACGTAACACAGCTTTGAATTCATAAACAGTCACAGGTTTTTCATCAAAATGGATTAGAAAATGACTCATAAAGGACTGCCCAACATTCAAATATTGTTGCACTAGTGAAAAAACAGGTGTTGAACAGAGATTCTTTTGCAAAGTGATCCAATGATTATGGCCCATAGTATCTGTTTTACTTTTTCTCAACAAAATTTTAACAGAATCCAAATTAAAAAATACATCCTTAAATAATAAACCGATCAATTCAGACTCCCTAAAAGCTCCAAAAAAGGCTAAATGCTAATTTAAACAATAAAGAATCATAACGGGAGAAACATACATCTACTGTAACAGAAGAAATATGGCCTAATAGCTCTGCTGATATAGGTAACCTAGTATCGGCTACCAAATGTTTCTTCTGATATCCTTTTAATGCACTTTTCACAGCAAAAAATTGCACGCAAGAGCCCCATTCAGACGAATAAAAAATTAAATGCCATACATTTAAGTATTTAAACTACTTATCGAAGAATAGCAATTAAAGGCAACAATTTTGATGATAAACAATCGATCGCAAAACCTCTTCTTTTTATAGGTACTCATGCCAGAGGACCATTTATGGGCAACTGTCATAACATCTTCTCGATCCCATAGGTGGTGGTGGTGGGGACCTTTTATGCCCCACCCATCACCTTTAATTTTAATCACTACATTCATTATTAGTGTACTAAAAGCTGCATTTTTGTAAAGAAGGCTATTTTTCATTGGGTACCAAAAACCTACATTATTGGATAAAAAAAACAATGTCTGTTTTGACCAAATTATTTACTGTTTTACCTTAAAGTGCTGAAATCTATCTTCATAGCCGGACTGAATTGTCTAAGAAAAAGTTAGACAAAATGACAATCTTTATCTCCTTTTAAATTGCTAACACAGCTGATTACTCTTTAAGGCGAGGAATTAGGCTTTCTTAGCCCAAAGTTCATGTTTTTTAAATTGGTGCTACTTATTGAGCCTCAAAACAATGAATGTTGGCTATAGAGCAGTGGTTCTCAACTCCTGTCCTCAGGACCCACTAACAGGCCAGATTTTAACCACTTACCGACCGGCTCCTGTACATATACGTCGGCACTGCCACAACCGAGGTATCCATCTTTACAGGAGCCGGTCGTGTTTCCAATAATGGTGGTCTCTGCGGTGGATTCGCCGCAAGATCAGCGTTATCGGCGGTGGGAGAGGTGCCACCCCCCTCCCACCGCTCTCCCGCGCCCTCAGCCACTTACCGGAGCCATCGGTAGCTGTGGAGGAGATCGAGCCCTGTCAGTTCCTTGGTATGGAGATGAGTGAGGCTAAGATGGCGCCCACCTGTCTCCATACCATAGGACGGCAGAAGCGACGTCATAACGTCAGCTCCGCCCATATGTCTTAAAGGCATATTTTTTGTTGTCATTTTTTTTAAACGATTTTTTTTTTTTTTTTTTTTTTTAGTGTAAATATGAGATCTGAGGACTTTTTGACCCCAGATCTCATATTTAAGAGGACCTGTTATACTTTTTTCTATTACAAGGGATGTTTACATTCCTTGTAATAGGAATAAAAGTGATCCAAATTAAAAAAAAAAAAAAACAGTGAAAAATAATTAAAATAAAATAAAATAAATAAGAAAAAAATGTTTTAAAGCGCCCTGTCCCAATATGAAAACGGTGGTCAAACCACACATGTGAGGTATTGCCGCGACCGGTAGAGTGAGAGCAATAATTCTAGCTCTAGACCTCCTCTGTAATGCAAAACATGCAACCAGCAGAATTTTTGAAACGTCGTCTATGGAGATTTTTAAGGGTAAAAGTTTGACGCCATTCCACGAGCGGGTGCAATTTTTAAGCGTGACATGTTGGGTATCAATTTACTTGGAGTAACAATATATTTCACAATATAAAAAAAATTGGGCTAACTTTACTGTTGTCCTATTTTTTTATTCAAAAAAGTGATTTTTTTCCAAAAAAAATGCGCTTAGAAGACAGCTGCTCAAATACGGTGCGAAAAAAAATATTGCAATGACCGCCATTTTATTCACTAGGGTGTTAGAAAAAAAAACAATATATAATGTTTGGGGGTTCTAAGTTATTTTCTAGCAAAAAAACCTGTTTTAAACATGTAAACACCTAAAATCCAAAACGAGGCTAGTCCTTAAGTGGTTAAGTATTACCTTGGGGAGATAGAATACTGCAATCACTTAGCAGCAAATGATATCACCTGTGATGTATTTCAGTTATCTTGCGAACCTGGTCTGTTAGTGGGTCCTGAGGACAGGAGTTGAACACCACTGCTAAAGAGCAGTGGCGCTCAACCCTGTCCTCAAGTACCCCCAGCATGCCATGTTTGCAGTTTTTCTTTTATCTTGCACAGGTGCTTTAAATCAGAGTCAATGGTTTGGCATTTTGAACAGCTATTTTATCTAAGAGAAATTCCCAAAACATGGCCTGTTTGGGGTACTTGAGGACAGGGTTGAGAATCACTGCTATAGAGAAACAGATGTAATGCCAGTAATGGGGATTTACTAAAACTAAAGAGTGAAAGAGTGCAAAATCTGGTGCAGCTCTGCATAGAAACCAATCAGCTTCTGTTTTTTTTTTTTTGTCAAAGCTTAATTGAACAAGTTAGAAGCTGATTGGCTATAATGCACAGCTGTAACAGATTCTGCACTCTCCAGTTTTAGTAAATCAACCCCACAGTCCCTTAAGATCCTGCATCAAGTTTTAGTTGGTCTCAAACCTCTGAAGCAAATATTCTTCCTTTTCCTAGGCCCTGCATACATTGCAGGGAATTGCGCTGATGATTCAGAAGTCCAAACAAAAGTTGTGTTGGGAGGGTGGTGTGTAGAACAACCACACTTGGACAAGAAAATGTACTTAATAAAGGCAAATTAGGTTTGGGTTCTGACAATGGTGGCGAGATAAGTCTTGGGGTAGTGACAATATTGATCCATTTGAATACAGATTGGTGGTCATAATAGGAGGACTACATCAGGAAGATAGGAATAATGATTATATGGAAGAGGAGCAGAATGAAAGAGATTTGATGCCTTTTCTTTTACCCCCATTAGTGATTCATAGGACCATAACAATTTGTCTTTTCGGTTCATTAATAATTGCACTGATGTCAGTGTTGTGGATACAACACTATCGCTGGCTGATAAAAAAGAAATAGACTTTTGTTGTTTATAAACAGCCCCGTATCTCTGCTTGATTTTTACATTGCTTTAATTGTATTCTTCCTGTTATGGCAGAAGTGTCTAGGTTGTTCTATCTCTTGTCTAAGCTCAATGCCGACACTGTACTAAAAATTGCAAAGGGGCTGCCAGGATTACATGAAAGAAAACCAAAGGCTTTGTTAATTAAAAAAGTGTCTGTTATTGGACCTGAGTACAGGCAGCAGACATGTCAGCGTCCTAAAAGGCCTTTGAGCCTGAGGCTTAGCTGAACTTTCTGCTCTTTAAGAGAATACTAGGGAGTTCACGCATTCTATTACTTATAGTTTTCAAGTTGCACTATTACATTTTTGAGACTGAGAATTCTGACTTCTAATTTCCCATTAGGAAAGGCAATTATTGCAGTTTTCTGAACTACAGAGAGCCACTAGAGGGAGATCATCACAATCAATTCTTTTAAAATGATCATTTAAAAAATATCTGTATAGGATTGTTACTCTATGGTGATGAGGGAAATAATATAATTTTTTATCTTATGCCTTGGTAACTAGTGCATAAACAAACAAAAAAAATCTTTATGAATTACTTTGTAAAAGGCCATGCTGTACTACAAAGCATAAATCAAATAGCTTGTTTCTATGACAACTTGGATCACCTCGGAGAAGATAAATAGTAGTTTCATTTAAATGTGGAAAGTCCATCCCTGGTGGTTTTGTTAATACCATGCAGAGAACACACCAAAAATGTTGTAGCTGCAACTGAGAAATTACTGTGACTTTTAATTTTTTTTATTTCAGTGTTTACAAGTGCATATGCTAGACTAATCATAGAAAAAGACAATAGAAAAAAAAGAAGAACAGGAAGAAAAAACATTTCAGCAACTTGGATTGGTTTCTCAACCTCCCAGCCAAAGGTTTGTGGCTAGAAAGCAGGCTGCTAACTCAGATTCTAATGTGCAATGCTGAAATGAAATTACTACTGTTTTGCAATGTGTTTTGTATATACCATTAAAAAAAAAAAAAAATCACACCAAACAAATTAAAATTGACCCAAAAGCATTATAGTTTCCCTTTCTCATTTGTTAAACACTGTCAAGAAGTATAATTTAACGGTGAGTTCAGTATTAAATGTTTCATCTATTTTAATAGATACAGTATATATATTAATTTTAGGGTATGTAAAATGTGTATTCCTATACAATATATATAATATCATACCTCAATGTAGTACATAGTACATATACACTATATTACCAAAAGTATTGTGACACCTGCCTTTACACGCAAATTAACTTTAATGGCATCCCAGTCTTAGTCCGTAGAGTTCAATATTGAGTTGGCCCACCCTTTACAGCTATAACAGCTTCTACTCTTTTGGGATGCTGTCCACAAGGTTTAGGAGTGTGTCTATGGGAATGTTTGATGACCATTCTTCCAGAAACGCATCTATGAGGTCAGGCACTGATGTGGATGAGAAGACCGGGCTCGCAGTCGGGGCTCTAATTCATCCCAAAGGAGCTCTATAGGGTTGAGGTCATGACTCTGTGCAGACCAGTCAAGTTTCTCCACCCCAAACTCGCTCATCCATGTCTTTATGGAGCTTGCTTTGTGCACTGGTCCAAATCATTTGGTAAAGGGGGATTATGGTGTGGGGTGGTCTTTCAGGGGTTGGGCTTGGCCCCTTAGTTGCAGTGAAGGAAACTCTTAAGGTGTCAGCATACCAATACATTTTGGACAATTTCCTGCTCCCAACTTTGTGGGAACAGTTTGGGGATGGCCCCTTCCTGTTCCAACATAACTGCACACCAGTGCAAAAACAAGGTCCATAAAGACATGGATAGTGTGGGGTGGAGGAATTTGACTGGCTTGTACAGAGTCCTGACCTCAACCCGATAGAACAACTTTGGGATGAATTAGAGCAGAGACTGTGAGCCAGGCCTTCTCACCTAATATCAGTGCCTGACCTCACAAATGAGGAAGAATGGTCAAACATTCTCATAGACACACTCCTAAACCTTATGGACAGCCTTCCCAGAAGAGTTGAAGCTGTTATAGCTGCAAAGGCCAACTCAATATTGAACCCTACAGACTAAGGCCCTATGTACACGGGGCGCTGCTAAACGTACTTTCAGAGGCAGTTGGACGCTTTTTTCAACTGCCCCTGAACTCATTCAATGTTATCCTATGTGACCATGTACACAGTCTTGTTTATTGCCATTTTTAGGCAGTTGCGTTTAACAGTGTTTCTTCAAAAGCAAAAAAATGGGTTCAGACGGCAAAGATTTCGAAGTTTCAGACGCCAAACGCGACTAAACACGGCTAAACGCAGTACCGGCATTTAGACGCATTTTTGTTTATAAGTGTTTTTAAAGATACCCTATATTTTTGACCTGAAAAGACAAAAATATGATGGAAAATTATGAAAAAACATTACAAAAAAATAGTTTAAAATGTTTTAATTACTTGCGATGATTCATAGACCACATATAGCCCTTGATGCAATGCAATACACCACTACTATTGCTGTATCCAAATTTTAATTGGAATTTGACCCATATGTTCAGATTTGACCAGGATGACCCCACCATTGAGCTTGACCCCCGACTTGATATATTATAAAAAATGAAATTAATGTTTAAATTTGCATAAAATAGACAAAATATTTTTTTTTTAAAAAAGTAATTAAAAAACAAAAATAATACCATATACAGCTGAAAAAAAAAATCCAATAAATATATTAATCAATTAATATTTAATTATTAAAAATATTTTAAAAATCTATCTATCTATCTATCTATCTATCTATCTATCTATCTATCTATCTATCTATCTATCTATCTAAATATATGCACATACCTGATCGTCAACAACAGATGTTCCTCTGGTGACACACTCTTCTTCATGTTGGTGTCCATGCGTGTCAGACTGGGTCATACTTTTTTTAGTTGAAGGTCAAATGTGGCAATGGACACGCATGTGAAATTAAAAAAATTGTCTGGGTAGGTATGCAGCTGTACATACATGTTGGAAAAATATCCTACCGACATTCGCTGCAGAATCAATGGATGGGTCCAATAGAGATGAACTCTGACTCTGGACCTCGAACGCAATTTTCTACGTCGTTCTAGCCTCATCAATAGCAACGTCAGGAGCATTTCCTCACATATGCTCATTATGGGACCCATTGCAAAAAAAAGCACAGAGATAGAGGCAAATACAAGTATACAGCTGCTCTCTCTGCTGCTGCTACTCACTCTGGTCAAAATGGCTAAAATAATTAAATAACAATGTTTTTGGAGCTTGGGGAGGGTCTTAATGAGGTTATCTTAATAAATGCTTCTAGACGCAAACGTGGTAAAACTCCGCTAAACGCGGCATGCAAACGCGGCAAAACGAGCGTTTCTAAATGCCGTTTTCAAGTTCGTTAAGAGGAGTTTGCCCCAGCGTCCCGTGTACAAGGAGCCTAAGAATGGGATTCCATTAAAGTTCATCTGCGTGTAAAGGCAGGCGTCCCAATACTTTTGGTAATATAGTTTATCTGTAGTACATATCCAGTTTTGCAAACCTGACCTTGGATGTAATTTTTTTTTTTTAATTTCCTAATATGAAGTACACAAAGTAGTTTTTATTTCTGGACTATTTCTGCTTTGGAGAAGTTTCTGTTGCAACCTAACTCTAAAAAGATCATTATGCCAACCATGCACATCATAATGTTCAAGCAATTCATAGCTACAGCTACCATTAATTGTCAGGTTGGACTGCAACAATAGTTCATTTTTTTTGCATTGGTTCACACAGCAAGCAACATATTGTATATTCATAGTTATTCCTAGCAAATAAACCACAGAAGAAACAGTAGTAAATACAGTACAAGTCTTTAAGTAATTACAAAAGAGTATAATGCAGACAGTACAACTCTAAATAGTAATCTGAATGTTTCTTTGCTTAATCTCAATGTTTTCTTTGCCTAACTCTGTTTTAGATATCTGACTCTATGTGCATTTGTGGATCACATTGTTTAATTAGCTTCTTCCAAACCTTACTTAAATATAACAAAATTATTTATGCAGGTTTGTACAGTTAAGTGCTGCATCATAGCAGCTTCACATTTGAATGTATGCACCTTAACATTTAAATATATGTTTTAAATTAACAGAAATTCAACTGAATTCACTGACCACTAGAGCCAAAGCCAAAGCATTTCACAAAAATAATGCACATTTCTGCTAAAATATTTTTAAATCAACGATAGAGTTACATTTTGGCAGTAGCTATTTTTATGTAGGCATAAAGTTCAATTCTAACCAGGTGGAGTGCACATATCGAGACTTTTCTTGCCTGAATGCATCTGTCCTGTGAAGTTAGTCTGTGTAAATGTTTCCTAGAAAACATAAATTTGAAATGCTTTCCACTATGGATGATATTTACGCTCACATTAAAGGTAAGATTATCATGCTTCTAGTAACAGAAAGAACAATCAAAACAACTTCTTTAAATCCAATTATTCGCTCTGTGACTATTTAAACTGGATGTAAACCCCATTCATTAAATCTGACCTATGCACATATATCTGTAGTGTTTACTTCTCTCTCTCCAAAGCACTAAGTCCCGTGTCTTTCTGCTGCTCTGTTCCTTTGTTATCAGCATGATAACTTCGGACAAGTTCTCCAAAACAGGAGATAAAAGCAGCTGGAAATTTGTGTCGGGGTGGGTGCATAGAGATAGATTAGCGGACCATTGGTCTATTCACAGCGCAGTTCTGCATATTTCTACATTCCTCTGCCTATGTGGAGAGGGAGTGTATGCCTTTCCTCTCAGCAGCTGTCACACAGTGTATGCCAAGACTCCACACCCAGTTTTGGAACAGGAAGAAAAATTTGTAACATGATGTGCACTTTCTAAACATTGTAGAAAGCTGATGACAGCAGATATACAAATAAAACGTATGTAGGGAGATTTGTTTAACCGCTTGCCGACCAGCCGCCGTCATTATACTGTGGCAGGTGGGCACGATCCTGCGAACAGTCATAGCTATATGTCGGCTTGCGGGATTGGGATAGCAGGGGCACGTGCCCGCTGCACAGCGGGGGTGCTGATGCTCGGGGCCGATGGTCACGATGACCGCCAGCCACGAGCGATCGTGAGCAGGAGGAGACACAGAACAGGGACAAGTGTGTGTAAACACACACTTCCCTGTTCTGTTGTGACAGGAGTGACAGATCGTGTGTTCCTATTAGCTAGGAACCACGATCCGTCACTTCCTCTAGTCAGTTCCCTCCCCCTTCAGTTAGAATCACCTCCCAAGGAACATAGTTAACCCCTTGATCACCCCCTAGTGTTAACCCCTTCACTGCCAGTGACATTTATACAGTAATCAATGCATTTTTATAGCACTGATCGCTGTATAAATGCCAATGGTCCCAAAACCATGTCAAAATTGTCCGATGTGTCCGCCATAATGTCGCAGTCATGACAAAAATCGCAGATCACCACCATTACTAGTAAAAAAAAAAAAAAAAATAATAAAAATGCTATAAATCTATCCCTATTTTGTAGATGCTATAACTTTTGTGCAAACCAATCAATATACGCTTATTGCGATTTTTTACCAAAAATATGTAGAAGAATACATATCGGCCTGAACTGAGAAAAAATTAGCTTTTTTTAAAAAATGGGGATATTTATTATAGCAAAAAGTACAAAATATTGTGTTTTTTTTCAAAATTGTAGCTCTTTTTTTGTCTATAGCGCAAAAATAAAACCGCAGAGGCGATCAAATACCACCAAAAGAAAGCTCTATTTGTGGGAAAAAAATGACGTAAATTTTGTTTGGGTGCAGCGTTGCGTGACCGCGCAATTGTCAGTTAAAGCGACGCAGTGCTGAATCGCAAAAAATGGCCCGGTCATTCTGCAGCCAAATCTTCCGGGGTTGAAGTAGTTAATCTCTGTGTATCATCTGAGGCTGTTCACTTCACTGGGTATATGTGAGGGTTTACATCCACTTTAAAAGTACACCTAAACAGAGACTTGAGCAATGTGCTCCTGACCCTTGCCAAGTAGTGCTCCCTCATTTTTGTGTCAATTAAATCCACTCCCCCACCCCCCCCCAATTTTGCTTTTTACCATTCATTGGAATGAAGATGAAAGTCTGAATTCACACCTATGTGGTACATGTGAACATGCACTGTAATAAGTATTGCAGTGCACATCACTTAATATAAAAATGCATGTTAGGGTGTTATTTTATGTTTGGATTTGCATTCCACTGTTATTTGATTTCTATCCCAAAAATAATTTTGTGTTATTATTTTTTGTGATCTTATTATTTGTTACATAGTTACATAGTTATATAGTAGGTGAGGTTGAAAAAAGACACAAGTCCATCAAGTCCAACCTATGTGTGTGATTATGTGTCAGTTTTGCATTGTATATCCCTGTATGTTGTGGTCATTCAGGTGCTTATCTAATAGTTTCTTGAAGCTATCAATGCTCCCCGCTGAGACCACCGCCTGTGGAAGGGAATTCCACATCCTTGCCGCTCTTACAGTAAAGAACCCTCTACGTAGTTTAAGGTTAAACCTCTTTTCTTCTAATTTTAATGAGTGGCCACGAGTCTTAGTAAACTCTCTTCTGCGAAAAAGTTTTATCCCTATTGTGGGGTCACCAGTACGGTATTTGTATATTGAAATCATATCCCCTCTCAAGCGTCTCTTCTCCAGAGAGAATAAGTTCAGTGCTCGCAACCTTTCCTCATAACTAAGATCCTCCAGACCCTTTATTAGCTTTGTTGCCCTTCTTTGTACTTGCTCCATTTCCAGTACATCCTTCCTGAGGACTGGTGCCCAGAACTGGACCGCATACTCTAGGTGCGGCCGGACCAGAGTCTTGTAGAGCGGGAGAATTATCGTTTTATCTCTGGAGTTGATCCCCCTTTTAATGCATGCCAATATTCTGTTTGCTTTGTTAGCAGCAGCTTGGCATTGCCTGCCATTGCTGAGCCTATCATCTACTAGGACCCCCAGGTCCTTTTCCATCCTAGATTCCCCCAGAGGTTCTCCCCCCCAGTGTATAGATTGCATTCATATTTTTGCCACCCAAATGCATTATTTTACATTTTTCTACATTGAACCTCATTTGCCATGTAGTCGCCCACCCCATTAATTTGTTCAGGTCTTTTTGCAAGGTTTCCACGTCCTGCGGAGAAGTTATTGCCCTGCTTAGCTTAGTATCGTCTGCAAATACAGAGATTGAACTGTTTATCCCATCCTCCAGATCGTTTATGAACAAATTAAATAGGGTTGGTCCCAGCACAGAACCCTGGGGAACCCCACTACCCACCCCTGACCATTCCGAGTACTCCCCATTTATCACCACCCTCTGAACTCGCCCTTGTAGCCAGTTTTCAATCCATGTACTCACCCTATGGTCCATGCCAACGAACCTTATTTTGTACAGTAAACGTTTATGGGGAACTGTGTGAAATGCTTTTGCAAAATCCAGATACACCACGTCTACAGGCCTTCCTTTATCTAGATGGCAACTCACCTCCTCATAGAAGGTTAATAGATTGGTTTGGCAAGAACGATTCTTCATGAATCCATGCTGATTACTGCTAATGATATCGTTCGTATTACTAAGATCCTGTATATAGTCCCTTATCATCCCCTCCAAGAGTTTACATACTATCGATGTTAGGCTAACTGGTCTGTAATTCCCAGGGATGTATTTTGGGCCTTTTTTAAATATAGGTGCTACATTGGCTTTTCTCCAATCAGCTGGTACCATTCCAGTCAGTAGACTATCTGTAAAAATTAGGAACAACGGTCTGGCAATCACTTGACTGAGTTCCCTAAGTACCCTCGAATGCAAGCCATCTGGTCCCAGTGATTTATTAATGTTAAGTTATCTTTTCATCAAATCATTAAAAAACAAAACAAAAAAAGAAATCAAAACACAGACTCTTTGCAAAAAACCATAGGATGCTTTTCTTATTTTTTTATTTTTTTATTTCTTTTTAAAAGTCCGCACATTGAAATTCAAGGGTAATTTCATGGCAAATCAGTCTTGAGTGCAAAGAGATGACCCCATAGAAGTCTATGAGGAAACATTGAGCAAGTGCGGTAAGCACCTTTCAGAATTTTAAAACTTTTATGCTTTACATGTTGGGTTTACATTTATCCTTTACATGTTAGGACGGTAGGCTTAGTTTAGGGAATAATTTAGATGTGCAAGAGAAATGGAAAAATTCTGGGGTGCTTTAATGCAAGTAATCATTATTTGTTTTTGTTTTTTTCCTTTATGGGTTACTGCAGATATTTTACAGAGTGCAATGAGTAATATGCCAATGTCTACAAGGGCCAAAACAAATGTATCACCAATATAATTCTGTAAAGGCCATGCCTGGAAAAGAATCTTGATGATATATAAAATAATACAAAATTCTGTCATATACAGCAGAAAAGGGGCTTAATATATACAGAAATCTCTAGCTTACATATCATACCATCAAATAAAGATAATGATTTTATGTTATCTTCAGGGGTAATTTTTCCATCTTGAGACAATAATCTTGTATTTACTTTATCTCCAGTAATGATGGCTGACCATTCTTGCTGCCATCACAAGACATCTAAAAATGCCTATCTTATCAGATAAGGCTGAAAAAGAGACCACGGATTGCATATATAAAATGCATTTTAAATTATGTTCCAGAATGAATGGACAGGAGGCATCCCCACCACATCTGAAATGCTACACCTGTTTCAGAGCCTTAATGATTACAAGTATCTGAGTTGAAATAATTATTCTATGAAAGTCTGCTGGATACTTATACCATATGTTAAAACTATTTTTTTTTTCTGTCATGTCTTACATACCAGAAAAAAGTCCATGGGCCTGATTTACTATGGCATGATGTGAAGTAAACCTGTATTCACTCCAATCATCCAATCACATGTAGGAGAAGATTTTTTTTTTTAATTCCCTGCACATATTTGTATATCTGAGGTAAACACAGGTTGACAATATATCACCCAAAAACAAAACAAAAATAATAGATGCATATGCAACTTACCAGTCCTTATGTTTCCTTTTGTTGTATTGGCTTTTTACTTTAACCTGGTATGCTTTAACTTTAACCTGGTGATCCTACACCTTAGGCTCCTTTCTGGATTTGAGCTAAAAACATGTCAGCTTATTTTCATCTTCATTATATAAAAGGGAGTTGTATTGTAGTTCACAAAAGATATCTGGGAAGGCAGGTAACATTGCTTAAAATGCGAATTTACTGCACAGAAATGTGCAAGCACATTGGATTTCTGGCAGCATGACTAGGTATATTTAAGTAAAATAATTGTTCTTAGCCTGGAAAAAAACAAATGCAGCCTCCACATCTAAGGACTGCTAGGCTGCAATATATTACATTTTCTGTTCTTGTTTTTTTACACTTCAATAGGACTCATGAGTGACAGTGAAGGCCTCCAGTCATTCCTTCTCCTCTCCTATGGTTTTAACTCTATTTACCATTTAATGATACATTTAGGGATTTTCCCTTTTAAGAAGGAATTTAGGTTTCATATATTAAAGTGTAAGTAAACTCCAACAATACATTTCTCTCATTTGTTCCATTTATGCTCTGCTTAATATGTAATTAAAAGAGTTTTGTTATATCTGTTTGATAAGTACAATAATACATGTTGACCCTGCCAGAAATCTTGGGAGCTGGTAAATTTTTGTTCTCTCTGTCTGACTGTTATAAATACATTTTCATTTGAGGACTACAGAACAACTCCTCTTTTTGCTATGGAGAACACGGGAGGGGTGGCGTCAGTAGTTAGTTGTCCTGGTACAGAAGGGTGAGTGTACATAGCCACAATAGGACTGGAAATGTGTTACTAGTAGGATAACACGGTGTAAATAAACCACCACATCTAAGGACTGGTATGCTGCAAATAATTACATTTTTGTTTTCGAGGTTTAGTACATTTTATATAAAGTGTATCTCCACCTTCTGTTCATGTCCTCAATGCAGCTAGAGATTTTGCAGTTGTAGTGGCAATTCTGCACATGTTCAGTTTTTAGTGGGTTTCTATGCTGAGCATTTCCTCCCTATCACATCTGAGCAGCCTATGTCACTCTAGAGTCAAACATGTGGTAAATGACAGCCCACTCCCTCTCTCCTTCTCCGTGCTCACTAACCAGTTAAACACAATGGGGGTGGGATATTACATGTAGATTGATGGAGGTTTCACCTCCCTCTTATTCTAAGACACAACTTGGAGGGGCGTGACACAGCCTGTGACTGGCAGAAATCCACCCACACCATGTTATTTCCACAAAATAATAAAAATTTGATTTCAAATATCTATTTATATGCCAATTTAAAACAGTTTATTGATATTATTTATTCATTTTTACTCTTTATTCCAAAGGCTGTTTTTTTTTTTTATTTTGCACATGTGACCAGCAGTAGAGGACTAGAAGCTCCATCTGCTTATGTTTCCCTGCAGACAGGTTGGGGAAGAGCTGGGTCATGTGACAGCTGTAAATCAATTAGGAAAAAGGTACTTAGATTTCTTTTTTTTATTAAAATAATTACAGTGCCATCATCTATATACAGAAATAGAAGGGACAATGTACAGTAAATTAAACAGTGTGTGTTTAGTATCACTCTAAGCTTTACAATACACATTCAAGCATAACCCAACTCCTAAATATCCCCTGCTCCTCCACAACACCTACTCTCCCCAATGTACCAATGAAAAACAAAAGTATAATGCCCCATACACACGGTCAGATTTTTCGACGGAAAATGTGTGATAGGACCTTGTTGTAGGAAATTCCGACCGTGTGTAGGCTCCATCACACATTTTCCATCAGATTTTCCGACACACAAAGTTTGAGAGCAGGATATAAAATTTTCCGACAACAAAATCCGTTGTCGGAAATTCCGATCGTGTGTACACAAATCCGACGGACAAAGTGCCACGCATGCTCAGAATAAACAAAGAGATGAAAGCTATTGGCCACTGCCCCGTTTATAGTCCCGACGTACGTGTTTTACGTCACCGCGTTTAGAACGATTGGATTTTCCGACAACTTTGTGTGACCGTGTGTATGCAAGACAAGTTTGAGCCAACATCGGTCGGAAAAAATCCTAGGATTTTGTTGTTGGAATGTCCGAACAAAGTCCGACCGTGTGTACGGGGCATAAGAAGTAAGGGTTCCATTTAGATTGGGATATATTCTTAGTATCACTCAATACCGTTAGTGTTCTCACTGTGTGTGCATAAAATATCAATTTTAATATATTTGTTAGTATTGCACATATTTTGCATAACACTGCAAATCTTTATTACAGTACATCTTGAATTATACAATAGTAGTATATCTGTACTCTTACCAGATGTAGGCTTTGAGAGTGACCCAGAGAGAGTTAACACTTAGGGCTAGTTTACACTTGCTTCAAAACATGTCTTTGGACACGCTTTGTTAAGGGCTAGTTTACACTTGCTTCAAAACATGGTTTCGAACGTGCTTTATTAAAGCTTTCTGAACGCCAGTCAAAGCACCTGTGACTAAATAAAATGGTTAGCTTACAGTCCTTCTTACACCTGCTTTTGCTTGGTGCTTTGATGAGGCTTCGCTGAGGCTTCAGTGGGGCTTTGTGGGGCTTCAATAGGGCTTTGGTGGGGCTTCGATGAGGCTTCAGGGGGGCTTCATGGGGCTTCGATGAGGCTTCAGTGGGGCATCAAGCAAGCTTTGTCGTAGACTTCTATGGAGGCTTTGAAGATGCTTTAAAGCACCACTGAAGCTACATGTGGTATCATTTTTGAAGCGAAGCCGAAGCAAAAGCAAAGCAAAAGCAGGTGTAAACAGGACTGTAAGCTAACCATTTTATTTAGTGACAGGAGCTTTGACTAGCATTCAGAGAGCTTTAACAAAGCCTGTTTGAAGCCTTGTTGAAGCTGAAGCAAGTGTAAATGAGCCCTTAAGCTCTCTGAACGCCAGTCAAAGCTCATGTCACTAAATAAAATGGTTAGCTTACAGTCCTGTTTACACCTTGCTTTGATGAGGCTTTGATGAAGCTTCGGTAGGGCTTCGATGAGGCTTTGGTGGGGCTTCGATGAGGCTTCAGTGGGGCTTCTATTTACAAGTAAAACAGGCGCAGTGCAACAGTACCTCTATAGAGTATACCTTGATAGTCCAGGGGGGTCGGAAACTATATATAATGATTATATATATATATATAGAGACTGGTCTTTTAGGGCTGCCACCGATGGGACCAGAAGCAAGGTCCAAACAGGCTGAGAAAATCAAGGAAAATGGGACGGCTCTGAGTATGTCTCAATAAACATTTATTATAAAAAATAATATCCACTCACATGGAAGATAGCATATCTGCATTCAGGCATGTCTCTGGATGAGAGAAGAAGAGAGGGACTACAAGCTTCAGCATGTCCACAAACGGCTGGCAAATCCACATAAGATGATGTGAGGTGGTGGGGCACTGCGGTTCTTCTCCTTGGCACACAGAACTGAGATGTGATGGTATGTAGAAGCATCCAGGCATGTGTGGGTTCCAGTAGAGGGGGAAGGAGGATGCCGGGTCCTGTCACAAACAGTGCTGTGATGTTGTCAGTCTCCTCTGGTAGCACGGCCATGGAGAGGGGACCAGAAAGAGGCTTGGCACGCACAGCAAAGCGTGGTGTGGAGCCGTGACATCACCAATGTGCGACGCGTTTCTGAGTATACAGGCTATGGATGGTCAGCATAGCAGCACTCCTTTGTCAAGCATGGGGTGTGTGGGTCTAGGCAAAATCTTATAGTCTCAACAGGGGGAGGGGCCAGATAAATACACAGTAGGTTTAACACATTGTAGGCACAAAGGGGCTGGAGGATAATCAGCATATCAGGAAACAATGAGATAAACATGGCAAAGAAATACTTGATGGAGAAAAATGCATGAGAAATAAATAGGCATTTAAATAAGTAAAATGCAGATTAAAAAAATAAATTAAAATAGGGAGATAATTAACATTTATAATAAATATCATTATCCACTGAATACATCGACCACCAGACAAAAGATAATATATAAAAAAATAAATAAATAATTAAAATAAATAAAAAAATTTAAAAAATAAAGAAAGAAATAATAATAAAGGGAGTAGGGTATAAATATGTATGGGGTACATTAATTAAATGAGAAATGGTGTAAGATGACGGATGGGGTTAGAAAAAAGAAAGTCCGTATATTAATGTTTAAAAACAGGGAAGGGGGGTGAATATATTATTATATAATATATTACACAATATATTTTACATGGAGCATAGTGGGGGATGTAAGGGAACATATATATATATAGAAAATATATATGAAACAATATATATAGGTGATAGTCACTGTATGATGGGGGGGAGAAAGGGGGAAGGGGTTTGGGGGGAGGGGAATGGGTGAGGGGGGGAAAGAAGGTGGGGAAGGAAAAGAAGGGAGGGGGTAAAGAATGGGGGGAGGGGAAAGGGAGGGGGGATAGGGATGGAAAAGGGGAAGGAGAGGGGGGGAGGGGGGGTGATGGGGGCAAGCCAATACTTACTGGAAGGGACCGAATCAGCTCCCCCCATATGTTAAAACACAATGTGTGAAAAAGATACCTGTAGTGAAAAAATGGCAGAGAATGGGTGAATAAGAGATCAATGTAAACATCCAGGCTAATAATAGAAAACTATAGTACGGTAACAAGTTATAACACCGTGACGATTTCAATAGCCTCGTTTAAACCACCGGGTGAGAGGACATCTAGAGTGTAGATCCAGAATGTCTCTCTCGCGCACAGTTTTTTAAAACGCTCTGCTGCAGTCAGTGATTTGGAAATTTGCTCAATCACCCAAACTTTTAGGCCAATGGTGGATTGTTTATGGTGCTCAGCGAAATGTCGGGGAACGCTGTGCATGTCCTTGCCGCCCTCAATCAGCCTGCTGTGTTGGCCGAAGCGTTGTCTAAGGGGGCAGATCGTTCGACCAACATAAATTAGGCCGCAAGGGCATGTGAGGCCATATACCACAAAGTCAGAAGAGCAATTGTAAAATTGATCTAACATGTAGGTTTTTCCTTTGGAGAGAAATGATTTTTGACCATGTTCAATGAAAGAGCAGGTTTTGCATCAGATTTTTTTGCACTGGTACATACCAACTAAAGGTATGAGAACTGTGGGGTTGGTAGATGTATTAGTTGTTTTAATTTTGCTGGGGGCAATTTTGCTTTTTAGGTTGGGAGCTCTTGGTACTTGGGGGAGGGTAGTTTTTAGGAGGGGATCTTGTAACAAGATATCCCAATGTTTGTTCAGAATGTTCTCCATTTTTTTATATTGGAAGTGTAAAGTGGTGATGAATCTAGTAGAATGATCTATTTTGTCTTTTTCTAGTTTGGTGGGTTTTCCTTTGGCATACAGAGCACATGCTTCATCTACCAGCTCTTTGGGGTATTCTTTGTCATCAAATTTTTGTTTGAGTGAAATACTAGATGAGGCATAGTCGCTATCCAAAGCGCAGTTGTTTCTTAGGCGACAAAATTGTCCTTTAGGTATATTTTTGATCCATTTTGGATAATGGCAGCTGGTATAGTGTAAAAAGGAGTTACCTGCCGTGGGTTTAGTGTAACAATTTATTAGCTGATCTTAATAAATTTTACAATAGACCTTCCTACAAGAAAAAAGGTACGAACCCCGCCACTACCATTAACACATCCATTCCCCACCAGACTTATGGCCCCTCATCTGAAGTCATCTTCAACCAAACATGATGAAGTTGCTGACCTACCAAACCAAAATTCCCTTAGTAATACTACAGATGAATTTATGGAGATTCAGTCTGGAAATATTGCGGATCTTCCCTCTGGTATCTACCCCCAAGATCCAGCAAGAGAGACCATTCAGATCCTCTTGTTTTGGGGTCATCTTCCCCTCCCATCCCATCCACATCCACACTTTCAGTTCCATGTTCCTCCTTTCCCTCCGATCCCTCTTTTTTAGTGCACAGTCCTCCTAGAGCCAACCGGAGAAAAAGAAAACACACCAAAGAGGCTATAGAGGAGGACGAGGTAACAAATCTAGAGATAAGCACACCAAAACTCCGCAAACTATGAAGATCTTCAATCTATCCTCCCTCGAACTCTCCACTGCCGATATAAGCCTACTTAATAGGGGACTCAATTTTGCCCCAATAAATAAGCCCAACCCTTTCCTTCTATTCAAGGACCTGAATAGATACATCCACAATCTCACTTTAAAAAGGTTCTTTCACGCCAAACAGAGCAAACCCACTGCGAATGATGCAGCCCCATCAAACCCCCCTGTCCTCTAATCATTTTGAATACGATGGTGATCTAATAGACATTCTAGAATCCCTTACTGAGGACGAGGATACACTTAGCCTCTTCACTCAGCATTTGGCCACTTCACTACCCATCATACATTCATCATTCAAACCCAAGTCGTTTTTTTTTCTGCACAGTCCAAGGGCCCCTACCTGGAAAGCTTCTATAGGGTTGTGTATGCAGACTTCCTTAAGCTCTGCCAGTCATCTTCCTCTATACCTCCCCATGTACACAATCTTTCTGTTATTGAAACTCGAGCCCTAGAATCTCTCATCCAAACCACTGACGTTATTATCAAAACTGCTGATAAAGGGGGTGGCATAGTCGTACAAGACAAAGCCGACTATATGAAAGAGGCCCATAGACTCCTCTCAGATCAAACCACCTACCATAAGCTTCGTAAAGATCCTACCAGCAATTTTTCTACTGAGGCCCATTGCCTCATTCAGTCAGCTTTTGATAAAGGAGTGATCAACAAAATGGAAGCCTATTTTTTTCGGAAAAACTTTTATCAGGTTCCCTACTTTTATCATCTGCCGAAAGTACACAAAAGTCTTACATCCCCCTGGCAGACCCATTGTGGCTGCCATGGACAGCGTCACCACTGGGTTTAGTCAATACATTGACCTATTCCTACAACCCATAGTTCAACAGTTGACCTCATACATTAGAGATGGCACTCACCTCTTAGAACTTTTAGCGCCCTACAGATGGGAGCCCACATACACGTGGCTCTCCCTTGACGTTGCCTCCCTGTATACCTCCATCCCCCACCATTTTGGCCTAATGGCCCTAGAATTTTTTCTTGCCCAGGAACCCCTCATTAATCCCTGACAAGTTGCCTTCATCTTGGAGGCCACAAAATTCTGTCTAACCCACAATTATTTTTCTTTTGATGATGATTTTTTTCTACAGATCCAAGGGACTGCTATGGGAGCCAATTTTGCTCCATCCTATGCAAACCTAGCCATGGGGTATTGGGAAAAAAAACTTCATTTGGCACAACAACCCCTACTCATCCAATCTCGTTTTTTTTGGACGTTATATCGATGATATAATAATCAACTGGGATGGTCCCTCCAACCTCATTGCTCTTTTTGTTGATCATTGCAACCACAACCCATACGGACTAACATTCACCTATGTCTCAGACCCAACCAACCTGGCATTCCTTGATTTGGAATTAGGCCACATAGGTGAGAATATAATAGCAAAAAACGACACTAAACCCACGGCAGGTAACTCCTTTTTACACTATACCAGCTGCCATTATCCAAAATGGATCAAAAATATACCTAAAGGACAATTTTTTCGCCTAAGAAACAACTGCACTTTGGAGAGCGACTATGCCTCATCTAGTATTTCACTCAAACAAAAATTTGATGACAAAGAATACCCCAAAGAGCTGGTAGATGAAGCATGTGCTCTGTATGCCAAAGGAAAACCCACCAAACTAGAAAAAGACAAAATAGATCATTCATCACCACTTTCCACTTCCAATATAAAAAAAATGGAGAACATTCTGAACAAACATTGGGATATCTTGTTACAAGATCCCCTCCTAAAAACTACCCTCCCCCAAGTACCACATTTACATACCGAAAAGCTCCCAACCTAAAAAGCAAAATTGCCCCCAGCAAAATTAAAACAACGAATACATCTACCAACCCCACAGTTCTCATACCTTTAGTTGGTATGTACCAGTGCAAAAAAATCCGATGCAAAACCTGCTCTTTCATTGAACATGGTCAAAAATCATTTCTCTCCAAAGGAAAAACCTACATGTTAGATCAATTTTACAATTGCTCTACTGACTTTGTGGTATATGGCCTCATGTGCCCTTGCGGCCTAATTTATGTTGGTCGAACGATCTGCCCCCTTAGACAACGCTTCGGCCAACACCGCAGGCTGATTGAGGGCGGCAAGGACATGCACAGCGTTCCCCGACATTTCGCTGAGCACCATAAACAATCCACCATTGGTCTAAACGTTTGGGTGATTGAGCAAATTTCCAAATCACTCACTGCAGCAGAGCGTTTTAAAAAAACTGTGCATAAGAGAGACATTCTGGATCTACATTCTAGATGTCCTCTCGCCCGGTGGTTTAAACGAGGCTATTGAAATCACCACGGTGTTATAACTTGTTACCGTACTATAGTTATCTATTATTAGCCTGGATGTTTACATTGATCTCTTATTCACCCATTCTCTGCCATTTTTTCACTACAGGTATCTTTTTCACACATTGTGTTTTAATATATGGGGGAGCTGATTCGGTCCCTTCCAGTAAGTATTGGCTTGCCCCCATCACCCCCCCTCCCCCCCTTTCCCCCCCCTCTCCTTCCCCTTTTCCCTCCCTATCCCCCCCTCCCTTTCCCCTCCCTTTCCCCTCCCCCCTTTCTTTCCTCCCTCCCTTCTTTTCCTTTCCCACCTTCTCCCCCTCCCCCATTCCCCTCCGCCCCCCCAAACCCCTTCCCCCTCTCTCCCCCCCACTCTCCTTCTCCCCTCCCCTTTCTCTCCCCCATCATACAGTGACTATCACCTATATATATTGTTTCATATATATTTTCTATATATATATATTCCCTTACATCCCCCACTATGCTCCATGTAAAATATATTGTGTAATATATTATATAATAATATATTCACCCCCCCTTCCCTGTTTTTAAATATTAATATACAGACTCTCTTTTCTCTAACCCCATCCGTCATCTTATACCATTTCTCATTTAATTAATGTACCCCATACATATTTATACCCTACTCCCTTTATTATTATTTCTTTCTTTATTTTTTTATTTATTTTAATTTATTTATTTTTTTTTATATATTATCTTTTGTCTGGTGGTCTATGTATTCAGTGGATAATGATATTTATTATAAATGTTAATTATCTCCCTATTTTAATTTATTTTATTAATCTGCATTTTACTTATTTAAATGCCTATTTATTTCTCATGCATTTTCTCCATCAAGTATTTATTTGCCATGTTTATCTCATTGTTTCCTGATATGCTGATTATCCTCCAGCCCCTTTGTGCCTACAATGTGTTAAACCTACTGTGTATTTATCTGGCCCCTCCCCCTGTTGAGACTATAAGATTTTGCCTAGACCCACACACCCCATGCTTGACAAAGGAGTGCTGCTATGCCGACCATCCATAGCCTGTATACTCAGAAACGCGTCGCACATTGGTGATGTCACGGCTCTGCGCCACGCTTTGCTGTGCATGCCAAGCCTCTTTCTGGTCCCCTCACCAGGGCCATGCTACCAGAGGAGACTGACAACATCACAGCACTGTTTGTGACAGGACCCTCCTTCCCCCTCCACTGGAACCCACACATGCCTGGATGCTTTTACATACCATCACATCTCAGTTTTGTGTGCCAAGGAGAAGAACCGCTGTGCCCCACCACCTCACATCATCTTATGTGGATTTGCCAGCTGTTTGTGGACATGCTGAAGCTTGTAGTCCCTCTCCTCTTCTCTCATCCAGAGACATGCCTGAATGCAGATATGCTATCTTCCATGTGAGTGGATATTATTTTTTATAATAAATGTTTATTGATACATACTCAGAGGCGCCCCATTTTCCTTGTTTTTTCTTCAGTGGGGCTTCGGTGAGGCTTCGTGGGGTTTTGATGAGGCTTCGGTGGGGCTTCAGTGGGGCTTCAAGCGAGCTTTGCCATAGACTTCTATGGAGGCTTTGAAGCACCACTAAAGCTACATGGGGTATAATTTTTTAAGCAAAACCAAAGCAAAGCAAATCAAAAGCAGGTATAAACAGGACTGTAAGCTAATAATTTTATTTAGTGACAGGAGCTTTGACTAGCGTTCAGAGAGATTTTACAAAGCCTATTTGAAGCAAGTGTAAACTAGCCGTTAATGTGTGTTGAAGCCGAAGAAAGTGTAAATGAGCCCTTAATTTTATTTGCACCCAGTGTGAGAGTTCTGCCAGCCTTTAAAATCATAAAATATAACATTTGGATGCAAGGGGGCACAAAGTCAACAGTGCTTCTGTTTTGGATAACTAAAATCCAAAACTAAGTTTACTGCAAAATCCCTGCAAGTTCCCTGAAGTATATTTCTTTTATTGCAAGTAACTTCTTTTACGATTTCATTATAGTACTGGCAGGGTAACTTTAAGCCAAAAAAACCCCCCAAAAAAACGAAACTAAAACTGTCTGGGATAAACCAAAAAAATAGGAGATTCTTCTGTAAAAAGAAATAAAGTCCCATGTGTAGATGATGCCTGTAGATGATAGTAAATTAACCACTATATGTGACAGGAATAACCTCTTCATAAGATATTTGCCGCATCAAGATGGAAATATTGAAGGAATGGGTACGCTTACCATGAGAAGTGGACACACTCACCATACGGCGGTGGGTCATTCAGTTGTTTGGATTGTTGTGGAGATACGCCTCAATACTTCCGTCAAAATCCATGGTAAGCAAATGGTGTAGCTAGGACAGCCCGGCTAACGAACTTGGACTCCCATCCGATGGTCACACTTGATAGGATGTACGAACTCCAAATGGTGTCACATCAAACCATAAAAAAGGAAAGAAGAGAAGGGCCTCCACATAGTGCTTAAATCCAAAAATAAAAAATGTATTAAAACAGCAAAAGCTTAACAGTACAATCCACCTAGTCGGGTGGGTACAGGGAGTGATCACATAAAAAGTAAAGGATAAAAAACAGTATCGCGTGGTGTCAGAAAGCACAAAGGCCCTTCTCTTCTACTAAGTTACTATCAGCTTTATATTTGCACATGAGGTGATACTTCACTTTTGCACTTTGTTACACACTAGCACTGCATTTTTTATCTTTTCACTTGTTTGTGCAGTTTACATACTGTTTATGCTAGCTGCTTTACTATTTTTTACCTACTTTTAAGTTTTATCACTAGTAACGTGACATTGTTTCATACTTAAAAAAAAAAACAAGCAGTATATATTTATTTAAAAAGTTTCCTACCCATCTGTCCAGTCTTAGTTGGAATAAGTTAGCATGTATTAGTTTCATGGTATGATTTATTTGTTAATATTTTTAAACTGTTATAGCTTTTTTTCTTTCTATATATGTTAATTGCATTTTTATTGCTCTACAGCAAATGGATTTGGAGGGATCCCACCAAGCTGTGGTTTTTAAGGGTGCAAGGAATTCTGGGAAAATGACATTAAACAGATTCTATCAAACTTTTAGTTTTTTACGACTGAGCTTTTTCCTAGAGGTCATGCAAAATATGTTTTAAATATATTGTGCAATAGCCAACAAAGGTCTAAGTTTGGGAAATAGTTATAGAATTTAAGAGTGTCAATGCAACAAGTATTCATTCTTTATTGTGCAATACTGTGTTAGAAGAAAAAAATAATCAGCAGAAAATTAAAAGTAACAATATGAGGTGTATTGAAAAAAAAAGTGTATTGATGTTGGCACATCAAAACTGCATGTAAATTCATTCTGTGTAAACAAAAATCAAATGTTCTCAGGCTATATTTTCTGCAGATTGAATGTTATTTATTGAAAAAAAAAAAAAAAAAAACACGGGGGGCGTGGCCGGCAGCCTGAGGAGATGGCCGCACTGTGAACTAGCTCCGGCCCCACAGGATCTAACGGGCGACTTCCAGCAACGGCGATTCATTTAAATCAACACCCGATACACCATGCAGAACCAGAGAGGCAGGGGCGGCATGAGGGGGAAGAGGAACAAGCGTAAGGGGCCCTGCAGACTCACAGACTTCTACAGCTTAGCCAGCACTCAGGCAGGCTATCTCAAGATGGCGCCGGCGCAAAGGCTCCCTCACAGGGGAGAGCTGAGGTGGCTGCAGCAGTGCGGATCTCTTCTCAACAGCATGACCCCTCAGCCACAAATAACGGAGGTCGCTCTCCTCAATCTGAGTTCAATAGCCCAGTGAAGCAGAGAAGGAAGCTGAATGCAGAAGGAGACTTAGTGAGTGATGATTCCCTTGACGCTGAACATCAAGCTGACATTAATGGCTTCAGTGAGAAGCTAGATGCATTCCCTACAATGGGCCAGCCTATTCTAGACTCTGCCCTAAAAGACATGCTCATAACCCTATGTGGAGCATTACAGCATGACATGTCCAATTTCATGAAGCAAACTAGCAGAGAAATAGAAGCTATAGGTGACAGAGCGGACCACTTAGAATATAAAATGAATGATTACACCCTAGCTCATAATGAAGTAGTAGATGCTCATGATGTCCTAGTAGAAGAAATCCGCAACACGAAAATTAATGGAAGACTGTTCCCGCCGGAACAATGTGAAATTTAGAGGCATTCCTGTATCAGTCTCCCCAGGGGACCTCCGCCCCAATCTGCAGAAAATGATAGCTGAGCTACTCCCAGGGACAAAATCCCACTAACTGGCGATAGACAGAGCTCACCGTCTGCCAAAGCCATCCTATCTACCCGAACGAGTACCAAGAGATGTGATCGCCAGAATCCATTATTTCCACATTAATAACCAGCTCATGTACTTCTCCCGCAAACGCAATTCTTTACCAGAACCATACCCTGGAATCTATTTATAGACCTCCCACAAGCAACCATTCAAGCTGGGAAGAATCTCCTCACCATTACCAAAATCTTGAGAAATAATATGGAAATTCCCTACGAAGCTGTCCATTGAAAGGAACAACAAAACCTGGCTAGTCACCACTCTAGAAGAAGGTCTGGAATTAGTGAAATCTTGGGGTCTTCTCCCACAGGATGAAGAGGATATCTTGGACCCGACGACACACTAATGAATCCTCAGGTTAGCAATAATCCAACCTTTGAGCATTAACAACCCACGGTTCTACTGTTCAAAAAATGACGCCAAATGGCATACTTAGATCCTGCATGGTTGGACATTTTAACCCCCGTTAGATATGTGTACAGGATACAACCAATTCTCTCTCATACAAGTGAATGGGGCTACAACATTGGAAGTTGCATCCTTTTTTGGTTTAGTTCATGTTACCACGTTTACCTTCTTTCTTGCCTGCAACATAAATATATGAAGGACAAATCGTTCACTGGGAATATGGTTATACTCAATGGTACTTAAGTTACTATCGTTAAACACAAAAGCCCCTACAAGAGACGGGCAATGTGGAAGGAGGCAGAAAATCAACGATGTGATATTTTATGTGTACAAGAATCTCACTTCTTGTCTGCAAATCCTCCCAGCTGTACTCACAAGCATTTCCCCCATATTTTCCAAGCTAATTTCAAGAAAAAGAAAAGAGGCGTTATGGTGGCAATAAGAGATTCAGTACTCTTTACGGTACATGCTTCTGTGGTGGTTGAAGAAGGTAGATATATAATCCTTGTTGCAGAAATAAATTGAGTCCTTTACACCCTCATCAACATACAGTATACGCTCCGAACAGGCACCAAATAAGGTTAGTCAGAAGGATTCTGGCCAAAGCGTGCTCAATCCAAAAAGGTCACCTTTTAATTTGTGGCGATTTCAACATCACCATTTATCCTGAAATAGATACTACCAATAGGAACTCAGCGGGAAAACCTGGACTTAAACATTTCTTGCTACAAGAAGATCTACATGACCCGTGGCGCTACCAGCATACTACAGAAAGAGACTATATTTTTTTCTCTCATCCCCATAACACTTATTCCAGAATTGACTGCTTTATTACGGACAGATCTCTTCTCCAGAAGGCAATAGGGACAAATATTTATAACATAACATGGTCCAACCATGCCCCTATTTCACTAGAAATCTCTGAGAAATACACAGGTAAACATACACCACTGTGGAGAAATAACACCTATATATTATCTCACCCAGAATATGTAAAAGAGCTGGGAACACAATTGGTAGAATTCTTCTCCTTTAACTTGGAATCCTCTAGTAGTATATTCAATCTTTGGTGCACGCATAAGGCTTTTGTTAGAGGAGTGATGATCCAGATGGCCTCTAGAGAGAAGAAAAGGAGGAAATTACAAATTTCCAATCTCCTTGCTGAAATAGCCTTGTTAGAAGCCCATCACAAACAATCTCCCCAAAATACAGAATCCCGCCTTGTAATTCTTAGAGAAGAACTTAGAATGGTACTGATATCTGAACATGATAAATATATCAAGAGCCTTAAACTAACAGCTTATTCACAAAATAATAAAGCAGGGAAAAGATTGGCCATGCAATTGAAACAAAAAAGAACTAAGGAAAAAATTACCAGACTATGTCACCACAGAACAGGTAAACATGCCCTTAACCCAATATAGCTTGAACATTCAGGGATTATTACAAAGCACTGTATAATCTAAAAGACGACCACACCATCCCTCAACAAAACGCTGAAGTAATTTCCAAATTCTTAAAAAAAATAAATTTACCTGAACTTGATAAAGTCTCTCTGAACAGCCTTAATCGCCCTATAGAACAGCAAGAAATTATGGATTTAATTACATCCCTTCCTCTAGGAAAATCATCAGGATTAGATGGCTTTACCTCAGAATACTATAAAGCCCTAACTCCAATTCTAACCCCTTATTTGGTTGAATTATATAATCAAGCTATTCTAATGGGTCACTTCCCAAAGGAAATGTTAGAAGCAGTCATAGTGATTCTCCCCAAACCTGGAAAAGAGCCAACTCTTCCACAAAACTTCAGGCCCATATCGCTTCTAAACTCAGATTTAAAAATATACTCCAAATTGCTCTCTAATGGACTATTAGATCTAACACCACTCCTTCTAGGACAAGAACAAGTAGGGTTTGTGAGAAGAAGGCAGGCCCCAGACGGTACAAGAAAATTGATCAACCTCATACACTACGCTGAGACGAGTCGAGTGCCTTCTCTTCTCCTTGCTTTGGATGCGGAGAAGGCATTCGTCAGAGTCCACTGGGAATACCTGTCACAAGTGCTTACTAAATTCAAGTTCTCTGGGGCAATATATTCAGCTATTATGACACTATACAATAACCCTTATGCAAGGGTATATGTCGACGGCGCCCTGTCCGGATCATTCGATCTTTCGAATGGTACGAGGCAGGGATGCCCATTATCCCCAATTATATTCTCTCTAGCTATCGAACCTTTTGCTGAAGCCTTCAGGAGAAACCATCTTATCCATGGACTGACAGTGGGTGTCAGGTCTCTCACTTACCAGACCAGTGAGTCCGCTTGGGCAGAGGGTAGGCGCCCTTAAGTATGCGACTCGTGACCCCTGATAGAGCAGACAGGGAACCCACAAGTGCGGAGTGGTATGAGAGCCTGGTTCAGGAGTCCGGATGCCAGAAGGGAGGTGGTCCTCCAACAGCAGGTAGTAATCAGAAGCACAGGCAATAGATGCTGAGCAGGAGCTGTAGACTGGACACACACAGGCAGAGTTTGGCAACAAGCGGGCAGTAGCAGTACAAGAAGAGCAGGCAGGAGCAAGGTCAAACAAGCTGGGGTCAGGTGCTGCCTCCTCAAGGGCAGACTCCAGATGCCCAGTTGGGCTAACTTGGAGGCATGCAAATCTTTGAATGCTTGCAAGAGTTCTCTGGCATGCAAGTTGCTTTCTGGCTCCCACGAATTGTCTTCAGGGCCATACCCTTTCCAATTTATGAGGTATTGGGTCTGATTGTGCCTCCGTCTGCAATCTAGAATTGCTTCTACTTCAAACTCCTCCTCGCTATCAACTAGGATAGGTTTGGGTGGGCCGACACTATGGCCAGCAAAAGGATTGGGGGTAACTGATTTCAAGAGAGACACGTGGAAGACCAGGTGCACCTTCAGGGACTTAGGCACGTCAAGTTCATAGGCGACGTTGTTAATCTTCCTCTTTACCAAGAAGGGACCCAAGAACTTAGGGCCTAGTTTCTTAGACGGACAGGCCAATTTCAGATTGGCGGTAGATAACCATACTGGGTTGCCTGGTTCCAAAACAAGTTCTCCACGCCTTTTCCTATCGAACATCTTCTTGTAATATTCTTGGGCCTTGACCATGGTATCCTGTAGTAATTTGTTGTTTACTGAAAAGAAATCCAAGGTTTCGGATACTGCAGGGACGGAGCACTCAGGTATTGACCCAGGCAGAAAGGACGGATGGAAGCCATAGTTGGCGTAGAATGGTGTTTGATTGGTAGCTGAATGTAAGGAATTGTTGTAAGAAAACTCTGCAATAGGGAGCAGGGAGGCCCAATCGTCCTGGGAAAAAACAGAGAAACAGCGGAGATATTGCTCCAGAGTTTGATTCGTCCTTTCAGTTTGCCCATTTGACTGGGGGTGATAGGCCGAGGAGAATGCCAATTCAATTTCCAATGAGCTACAGAGGGCTTTCCAGAACCTGGAGGTGAACTGGACACCTCGGTCAGACACTATGTTCGTCGGGACTTCATGCAACCTAATAATTTCTTTGATGAAGATACTAGCTGCCTCCATAGCCTAGGGGGTACCTTTCATGGGAAGGAAATGGGCCATCTTGGACAGCCTATCTACCACGACAAAGAGTTCAACAATAAAGTCCATTGAAATCATACTCCATGGTTTCCCTGGGACCGGTAAAGGTTTTATTAGGCCCCAAGCACTCGCCCGTCTGTTCTTGCTTCTGGTGCAAGTATTACAAGAGTCAACATACTCCTTACAATCCTTAATAAGGTGAGGCCACCAGAAGGTACGTTGTACCAAGTCAATTGTTTTTCGTGTGCCAAAATGTCCGGCCAACTTATGGCCATGGCAAAGTTCCAACACCTGTACCCTTAGCTCCTCAGGGACCACAATTTTGTTTTCACGCCATAACAGGCCATCCTTGGCACACGCCTCAGCAGGTAGGGTCATCCCCATAGAGGCCTGTCTAATTTGAGAGACAAGATCTTCTTGAAGAAGCAGGAAATTCCCCGAAGGGAGGATGGTGTCTGGAGGTAAGGCTTTTTCTGAGTCGTGGAACATCCGGGAGAGTGCGTCAGACTTGACATTCTTGGATCCGGGTCTGTAGGTAATGTGGAACTGGAATCGGGAAAAAAAAGTGCCCATCTGGCCTGCCGAGGTTTTAGCCTTTTAGCCGTTCTCAGGTATTCTAAGTTCTTATGGTCCGTATAGCCCAGAATGGGATGAGCAGCACCCTCCAGAAAATAATGCCATTCCTCTAAAGTTGCTTTAATGGCCTGAAGTTCCCAATCCCCCACATCATAACTCCTCTCTGATGATGAAAGTTTGCGTGAGAAAAACCCCACAGGGTACAGGAGGGCTTTGGTGCCTTGCCTTTGCGAGAGCACAGCTCCTACCACAATTTCAGATGCGTCAACTTCTAACACGAAAGGTAGAGCTGGATTGGGATGCTTAAGAATGGTGGCTGAGGTAAACAGAGCTTTAAGTTCTTCAAAGGCCAACTGTGCCTTAGGAGTCCAGCAGAACTGGATTCCTTGTCTAATGAGTTCAGTGATGGGGCGATTATCGAGGAGAACCCTTTGATGAACTTCCAATAGAAATTGGCGAAGCCAATAAAACGTTGTACCCCTTTTTTGTCCGGGGGAACAGGCCAGTCCAGGATAGCAGATACTTTTTGAGGGTCCATCTTGATACCCTCGGGAGAGATGACCAGGCCCAGGAACTGAACACATTGGAGCTCAGCAGGTAGTAATCAGAAGCACAGGCAATAGATGCTGAGCAGGAGCTGTAGACTGGTCACACACAGGCAGAGTTCGGCAACAGGCGGGCAGTAGCAGTACAAGAGCAGCAGACAGGAGCGAGGTCAAACAAGCCGGGGTCAGGTGCAGGCAGAAGTCAGGAAAGTCCAGTAAGCAAGCCGGGTCATCAACAGATCAGAACTCAGGAACACAGGAACACGGAGGAGGTAACGGGAACTAGGTACAGGAGCTGTTGCTCAGACAGCACAGAGCAGAGAGTGCAGCAGGCCTAAATAGGCTGATTGGCGCCAAACGCTGCGCACGTGCGCGCGCCGGTATGCACAGACACCCGCGCACCTGCACACGCCCAAGCACACCCCCGGACACCGGCGAGCACACTAGCACCACCAGGCACACGCCTACCAGTGCCCATAGGTGGACGCGCGCTAACGCGAACACCACACGCACACCATGGCCAGCCGGATCATCCACACCAGTGCCCACAGAAGCATGCGCCCCAGCACACACAGGAACGCGCGCACCAGCGTGCACCGATGCCCAACCAGGTGACCTCTCTGACAGTGGGCAGATACGAACACAAAATAAGTTTGTTCGCTGAAGATATCATTTTGTCATTATCGAATCCCCTTCATTGCTTACATAGAACCCAACATCTGATTAAAGAGTTTGGAGAAGCATCATACTATAAGATCAATTCTAATAAGTGTCAAATACTGGCCATGGGATTGCCCCAATGTCAAATTAACCAAATGAAAAATGATTTCCCATATACGTGGGGAGCTAAATCAATTACATATTTAGGTATCCAACTCTCTTACCCCACAAGCTCGCTTTATGAAGCCAATTTCACCCCTCTACTATCCAACGTATCTGAGGATCTGAAACGGTTTGGGAAGTCCCAACTCTCTTGGGTGGGCAGAGCAGCCGCCTTTAAAATGCAAGTACTCCCAAAGATACTCTACCTGTTTCGAACACTCCCAATCCATATCCCTACCCCATTTTTCACAAAATATAACTTGCTATTGAGGAACTACATTTGGCAAAGCAAAAATCCGAGAATTGCCCTTTCCTCACTACAATTGCTGAGAATAAATGGGGGTATCAGTTTACCAGATTTGCAAGGCTACTATAATGCGTCATTACTAGACCAAGCTAAAAACTGGTTCAAATCGACTGAGGACAAATTATGGGTCGACATGGAACAAAACTTTATGAAACACCAAGACTCCCTTGCACTTCTATCAGCATCTCTTATGTCCCCCCCAAGGAATCTCCTTGGTTCCCCACCCCACAGTTGCAGCCACCCTTAAAGCATGGCGCACATTACTCTCCCACAAAAAGTACACAGAAACTACATACAACCTAAATATCCCGATCAAAACATATGAATGATTAATTAAGGACTTTGACGTGAGAGATTGCCTGAAAAGAGGGATAAAGGTTACAAATATCTTGCATCAAAGCAGCCTACCTAATGACGCCTATAGGTCATTACAAATCAGTCATTACCACTCAACTACCAAATGCAACGAATGCATAGAAATTCCAAGCTCTATTTGGGAATTCTATAAAAGGAAATCTAATAAATCGATACGTGGAATTTCTTTCTTCTACAAATCAATATCTGGCCCCATATTAGCGACTAAAACACCAGACATGTACAAATGGGAAAGGGACCTGCAGAAAGAATTCTCTTTACAACAATGGTTGAAAGCAATACAATTGAGCTTCAGTATGTCTTCCTGTGTTCAGCACTGGGAAAATTTTCAAAAAATATATCATAGATGGTATATGACACCTTATAGGCTGTCAAAAATATTTAAAGACTCCGCGAACAGTTGTTGGAGAAACTGTAACCATATAGGAAACCTGTTCCATGTTCTATGGAACTGGCCTCTTATACTATCCTTTTGGGAAAGTATAGCTAGAGTCCTTAGTGAAATCACAGGCCTGTATAAACCACTTACCCCGGAGTTAGCACTTTTGAACATAGGACTAGACTCATATCCTATTACAGTTAAGACAGTGATCGCTCATGTATTATTCGCAGTCAGGACTGCTCTAGCAAGTAAACGGAAAACGTCTGACCTCCCAACAATTAGAGAAATACATACAAGGATCAATATACAATGTCAATATGAAAAACTACTGGCATTCAAAAAACTTAAAGCACCCCAATTTATAAAAATGTGGCAAGCTTGGTTCCTTCACCCGGCAGCAGCAAAAGACCTTAAATCCTTAACATTATATTAGTTGCAACTTTATATGGGTAACACAACTTATTTAATGAATACTGTGCTTTTGACTAAACGTTGGTAACTATTTTCTTTACATCTTACTTTGTTAAGTTTCTGTCATTTGTGTTCACCACACCTTTATTTTATACTATTCAGCATAACTTTACTTGTTATATTACATTACACTATAGAACCTGGACCCCGAGTAATATGTTATGCTTCTGTGTCCTGACATTGGCATATCCCAATCACAGTTTGATCCTGTTAGGGGTGAGGGGATATTAATAATTCACTATCACTAGTAAGGACATAGAGGCATAGCCGCTTCAAGGAATGTTTCACCTTTATTTACGATATGTTTAAATGAGGGTTCACAAGATATTGTCAACAAATTTTGAATTTTGTTTTTTTTGAATGAGCAATATTCAGTCTGTAAACAGAACAAATTTACATGCAGTTCACAGGGGAAATAGCTATGTGAATTATTTTATGAATATACCCCTAGTTTGGGTTTGTATTTTTTTTTTAGATTAATACTTACCTCAATCGGATGCTGCATCTAAATATAAAATGTTGCCATCTCGTACTTACAAACCCTTTAGTTATGACCCCCATGTATGTATGTGCATAACTTGGACTGATTTGCATTAGTAGCACAAGTGTACATGTATTGCGCAAATTGATATGCCTGGCTGGTTCATCAGCTTGACATATGCTACAAGCCATCTGTGGCAGCTCAGGAATATTTACTGCCTACCAACCAACTTGACTGTTTTAGTTTGCATTAATAGAAATAGCCTGAATTTTGATAATGCATTTTATTCTGTTCAATTAGGTCACTGATATTCAGAGGTGGTACAAAAATAGCAGAGTGTGCGTTTCCAATGTATTTGAAACTTAAGGTTTGCCAACAAGAAAATGGGTAATGCTAAATAAATAAATAAATAAATAAATAAATACCTAAATAACAAACTATAGCTAACTTTAAGCTGTCCACATACTTTTCAAAATACGTTTGATTTTGTTTCTCTAAACTAATATGAGAGTACATCCATTGTGTTTTAGGAGCTGCCACTAAACTCAGACATCCTAGGTCACATGGTCTGTAAAAGTTCCTATCTTACAAACTGTCTAATCCCTGTTATTCTCAGTTAGGTAGTTATGTCACTGTCAGAACTGTTGTCCCATTAATGTCAATGATTTGGAAGGAAGTGTGGGGAAATAGTATAATGGGGACACAGGCAGCGATAAAAAACTTTGTTGCTGTCTCATTTGTAACTAGAAAGCTTGTAGGGAGGTTGCCTACTGTATGTATAATCAGCACCCGGCTGCCCAGGTCAGGGGAAAGGGGTTAATGTTTTTGCTGCCTTTCCCTGGTAGGTTTGCGGGCTATCGGGGTCCAGCCTCCCTACTGTGTTATATAAAGGTCATTGGTAACAGCTGATCACATGGTAAGAAGCCTCTGTCAGAGGCTCCATACCACAATGAGAGTTTCGGTGTGTCAGACTGACACACAGCAGCTCCGATCGCCGCACTGCGTGCCCCCGCGGGCATGGGCTGGCTGTGTTATCCTGATCACGTCCGGTCCAGATATCACAATCACTTTGCCGCCGTTATTCTGCTATATGGCGGGTGGCAAGTGGTTAAATAAAATTCCAGCTCCCCTTTGTACTAATATAGCAATAATGTACTTCTTTTACAAAAATAAAAAAGCTTTCCATTTATTCTACACACGCTTAACTCACTGTCTTCATGACTGTTTAAAAACAATTGTCCATTACTTCTGCCTTACTTCCTGGACAGACTTAAGGTCATGACAAAGGAAGGAGTTGACCAGCTGAGGGTAGATGATGCAGGGTGTGTGCTAATAAGATCAGCTGGTCAACTCCTTCCTGTGTCATGACTAAGGATAAGCCGAACACCCCCTGGTTTGGTTCGCAGCAGAACTTGCAAACAGGCAAAAAATTTGTTCGAACACGCGAACACCGTTAAAGTCTATGGGACACGAACATGCATAATCCAAAGTGCTCATTTTATGGGCTTATATGCAAGTTATTGCTCTCTCGTTCCCCTCTCTTTTCCTGCGCCCTGCCAGGTTGCGTGCTCGGATAAGGGTCTGGAATGGATTTTTGAGGGCACCCCACGCCATTTTTTTTTTAAATTTTGGCACGGGGTTCCCCTTAAAATCCATGCCAGACCTGAAGGGTCTGGTATGGATTTTGAGGGGGACCCCATGCCATTTTTTAAAAATTTTGGTGTGGGGTTACCCTTAATATCCATACCAGACCTGAGGGGCCTGGTATGGAATTTAGGGGGACCCCCACGCCATTTTTTACAAAAATTTTGGCACGGGGTTCCCCTTAATAACCATACCAGACCTGAAGGGCCTGGTATGGATTTAGGGGGACCTCCACGCATTTTTTTTTTAATTTTGGGTCGGGGTTCCCCTGTGGGGAAATCCCATGCAGTTTTTATCAATGAACTTTTATGTGTATTGTTGGACCGACAAGTCATTAATAGCCGCAAGTAGTTTTAAATGACTTTTTTTCCTTTGAAATGTCATTTTGCTGTTAGACTGTTCTAAACACGGGAAATATGTGCCCCTTTACAGGCACACTATAGACACCCCCCAGGTACGAAATTTAAAGGAATATTACACTTTTAAAGTTTCACTTTAAGCGTTATTAAAATCACTGCTCCTGAAAAAATGTCAGTTTTAAAAAATTCTTTTTGCATTGATACATGTCCCCTGGGGCAGGACCCAGGTCCCCAAACACTTTTTATGACAATACCATGCATATAAGCCTTTAAAATTAGCACTTTTGATTTCTCCCATAGACTTTTAAAGGGTGTTCCGCGGCTTTCGAATTTGCCGCGAACACCCCAAATTGTTCGCTGTTTGGCGAACAGCCGATGTTCGAGTTGAACATGATTTCGACTCGAACTCGAAGCTCATCCCTAGTCATGACCTAAAGTCTGTTAAGTGTTTTTAAACAGCCATGAAGACAGTGAGGTACGCATATGAAGAATACATGGAAATCAGTTTTATTTTTGCAAAAGAAGTACATTAATGCTACATTGGTACATAAGGGATCTGAAATTTAGAAAAAAAAGTGAACTTAGCCTTTAACCTCTTAAAGACCAGCCGCTGCAGTTGTACTGTGGCAGGTTGGCTCTCCTGGGTGAATCGCCGGCATGGTACGTCGGCTGCTTTAAGACCAGGGACCGGCCGCGATGTCCGCCGGCCGCAATGCCCGCCGGCCACCCACGATCGCTCCTGAAAGAGACAGAATCTGAGGATCTGTATAGTAAACAGACAGATCCCCATTCTGTCAGGGGAAGATAGACAGATCTTCTGTTCCTAGTGATTAGGAACAGCGATCTCTCTCCTTCTCCAGTCACTACACTGCCCCCACAGTTAGAAACAACACAAAACAATCTCCTGCGCTCAGGCCCTTAGTCCATGTGTAGGTGGCCTAGCCAACCCTTTGGATAAAATGTGGAAAGTCAAAGATCTTGCTGCCCTCCTCAGAAGAATGGGTGTCCTTAAAGCTGAAACATATAGAAAAACAGGGAGGGCGCACCGACCTTGTGCATTACCAAAGATAAAATTTATTTGAATAATAAAAACAAAGTTATTGCTGAGGCTCTGATGAAGAGGGTACTCCCTCATAAGCCTTTTTGCGATGCCACCTGATTCCTCCTAATATCCGCTCCAGGTTGCAGGTGTCTAGAAGACACGGCTCTGAATCTTTGGAGTAATGTTAAGCCTTTTTTAAACGCTTGTTTGTGAGTATGTCTTCTGTTGTTTTTATTATTCAAATAAATGTTATATTTGGTAATGCACAAGGTCGGAGCACCCTCCCTGTTTTTCTATATATCCCATCATTAGAAACACCTCCCTAGGGAACACTTAACCCCTTGATCGCCTCCTAGTGTTAACCCCTTCCCTGCCAGTGACATCTATACAGGATTCAGTGGCTATTTTTAGCGCTGATTGCTGTATAAATGCCAATGGTCTCAAAATAATGTCAAAACTATTTGATCTGTCCGTCACAATGTCGCAGTCCCACTATAAAAATCGCTGATCACCGCCATTACTAGTAAAAAAAAGAATTAATAAAAAAATGCCATAAATCTATCCCCTAGTTTGTAAACACTATAACTTTTACACAAACCAATCGATATGCGCTTATTGCGATTTTTTTTTACCAAAAATATGTAGAAGAATACATATCGGCCTAAACTGATGAAAACATTTGTTTTTTTACATTTTTTTTATATTTAATATAGCAAAAAGTAAAAAATATTGTTTTTTTTTCAAAATTGTCGGTCTTTTTTTCTTTATAGCACAAAAAATAAAAACCGCAGAGGTGATCAAATACCACCAAAAAGAAAGCTCTATTTGTGGGAAAAGAGGAAATAAATTTTGTTTGGGTACAGTGGCGCACGATTACGCAATTTTCAATTAAAGGGACGCAGTACCGTATCGCAGAAAATGGTCTGGTCATTAAGGGGGCAAATGCTTCCGGTCCTTAAGTAGTTAAGGAGGAACTCTGTATCCCAAGTTTTGGACACATGTGGCTCATCATGAAGTTAGAATAACGCCTTAATGTTTGACTTTTCAAATGACCATGGCTCTTGCCTAGTCCTCAGGCATTGGTGAGTACACCCTCAGGTGAAGTGACCCTTGCTTGGTGCCCAACAAGACAGGGAAACATGGAGGAATACCAGTCCAAACCCCGACCCCTTACAAGCTTCCTTAGTTTCTGTCACATTAACAGTGATCACCAGGACAGCAAGAACAATTCCCCATTGGGATCCTGGACAGCAATAAAATGTAAATTTGTACATTTACCTGTCAGTAATTTTCCTTTTCTGACACTAAAGTATGACAGCATGCATGTATGGGTATAGCTCTGCCCTGCTCCCAATCACAGGATTGGTTATATTATAAATGGAACACCCATCACAAGGCAACATTCTCATAACAATTGTCAGGGCCTGGACCTGAACCCGGGACCTGCTGTGTCTGGCAGTAACGCTTCTCACTGAGCCACCTCAGATGCTGAACAGCTCCCTGCTTGATTGCTTAGATAACCTTGCCTTATGTCTTGCTTCTTGTGAACCTTGAACACCTTGCTCCTCCCATGAACTTCTTGATTTAAGCCATCTCTGTACTTCCTGTTTGCCAGATTATTGTTCTCTCTCCAGCCAATATCTAGCTCTTGTCACTCCTGCTGCCATCCGTATCTTCGCTACCGACCTTTGGCTTGTTCATCGACTACACTTCTGCTTGATCCCAACCTGCAACCACTTGTTACTGGCCTTTGGCTTGTATACTGAGTATGCTTCTCCTTGATCCCTGCCAGCTATATCTGCTACTGGACCCCAACTTGCTCACCTCCTAGTGGGGCAATCCTAAGGACCATTACCTTGTACTAACATGCAGCAAACTCCATCTCCATCATCAGGAGCTCTGATGAACACTGGTTAGTACTTGGAAGCTTCTCTATTGCTATAGCTACTGGTCTCCAAACCTGACCCCTGACCATGACAGATTAAGCTGGCCCAAACATGGAGACTGCAAAAGCAAATGGCAGAGCTGCACAAGTTCAGTGTTACCTACCAAGAATAATTTGCCAAACAGGAAAGGGTGAAGAAAGGGCAACAGAAAGAAATCCATGCTTTTCAAAAACAATTGCTGGAATTACATTCTCAAGATGGTGCTAATGCATGTATGCCTCTACCACTAATTTCAATGGAGATCCCTGCCATTGCAGAGGGCTCCTTAATCAGTGTTGAATATATATCAAAATGCAACCCCCTGCATTAATGTCTAAGGAAAAGAAGATATTTTTTGTTATCAACCGCCTGGATTTTCTAGATTTTTGTGACGATGAATCACGTTTTTGATGATCCCAGCCTCTGTGCAGCTGCCAAAGCAAAATTGCATAGTTTGCGGCATTGTAGTCACTCTATTGATGAGTACACAGCTGAATTCTTATTTTGGATCTCAGATACCCCTTGGAATCGAGCAGTGCAAAAGAGTCAGTTCTGCCAATGGCTCTCTGAACAGGTAAAATATGAACTTTCCAGAGTAAAGACTCTTAACTACTTCCCGCCCGGCCTACAGGAAAATGAAGGCTGGGAAGTGGTTCAGTTATCCTGACTGGGTGTCATATGATGTCCAGCAGTATATGCCAGGACCACGCACCCTAGGGGGCTCGCAGCGATCAGTGGTGCGGTTTTTCAGTCTGGCACACCGCATCACCGATCTTGGTAAAGAGCCTCTGACGGAGGCTCTGTACCATGTGATCAGCCATGTCCAATCATGGCTGATCACGATGTAAACAGGAAAAGCCGTTTATCGACTTTTCTTCACTCGCGTTTGACAGACAGGAGTAAAGGAGAGCCGATCAGTGGCTCTCCTGACAGGGGAGGTCTGTGCTGATTGTTTATCAGCACAGCCCCCCCATGGATGCCCGACCAGGACCACCAGGATGCCGCCAGGACCACCAGGGATGGCCACCACACAAGACCACCAGGTATGCTACCCTAGACCATCAGCGATATGCCAATAACTGCCCAGGCAGCTGCCAATCAGTGCCCAGGCAGCTGCCAATCAGTGCCCATTAAAAATGCCTGCCAGTGCCACCAGTGATGTCTATCAGTGCAATCTATCAGTGCCCATCAGTGCCGCCTATCAGTGCCTATCAGTGCCCAGCAGTGCCGCCTATCAGTGCCCATCAGTGCTGCCTATCAGTGCCCATCAGTGCCACCTATCAGTGCCACCCATAAGTACCCATCAGTGCAGCCTCTCAGTGCCCATCAGTGTCGCCTATCAGTGCCCACCAGTTCCACCTATGAGTGCCCATCAGAGCCGCCTATCAATGCCCATCAGTGCCACCTCATCAGTGCCATCTCATTGGTGCCAACTCATTGGTGCTGCCTTAGCAGTGCCCGTCAGTGCAGCTTATCAGTGCCGATCAGTGAAGGAGAAACTTACTTTTTTTACAAAATTTTATAACAGAAACAAAGAAAAACTTTTTTTTAAAAAATTTTCTGTCTTTTTTTTTTTGCTTGTTTAGCAAAAAATAAAAACTGCAGAGGTAATCAAATGCCAAAAAAAGAAAGCTCTATTTGTGGGAACAAAATTATAAAAATTTTGTTTGGGTACAGTGTAGCATGACCGCGCAATTATCATTTAAAAAGTAACAGCGCTGAAAGCTGAAAATTGGCTCGGGCAGGAAGGGGGGGGTAAGTGCCTAGTATTGAAGTGGTTAAAAATCTTGAGGATTTTCAAATTGATCAGAGGCTTACAGAAAGGAGAGACCGGGAATGTTTCAATGTATTGGTGGCATGCTTTTCTCTACTAGCTAATTTGTTCAGAAGGATCCAAAAGTTTCTCTGGATTCTAACATTCCCAAACCTATGCAGATTCACTGCTTGCTGACCAACCACCGACGTTATACAGCGGAAGGTTGGCTCTCCTGCATGAATCACTGTAGCTGTACGGCGGCTCAGGTGGGGGTACGGTGGGGGCGGGTCGCTTGCGCCCGCTGCGGGAGTGTGCCCACAGGTCGAGCGGACTCTATGTCCGCCAGTGACCCATGATCACCTAGTACAGAGGCAGAATGGCGATCTGCCTTTGTAAACAAGGAGATTCCCTGTTCTGACAGGGGACATGACAGAGTTCTACTGTTTCCAGTCATCCGGAACAGTGATCTCTGTGATGTCCCTGGCAGCCCATCCCCCCTACAGTTAGAACACACCTAGGGAACACAGTTAACCCCTTGATAGCCCCCTAGTGTTAACCCCTTCCCTGCCAGTGTCATTTTTACATTGGTCAGTTCTTTTTTTTCTTAGCACCGATCACTGTAATAATGTCACTGGTCCCCAAAAAGTGTCATTTGGGGTCAGATTTGCCCTCCACAATGTTGCAGTCCTGCTAAAAATAGCAGATCGCCACCATTACTAGTAAAAACAATAAAATAAAATAAAAGTCCCTAAATCTATCCTATAGTTTGTAGATGCAATAACCCTTTGTTCAAACCAATTAATATAAGCCTATTGGGATTTTTTTTAACAAAAATATGTAGAACAATATATATCGACCTAAACTGATGAATAAATTAGTTTTTTTATATATTTTTTTGGATATGTATTATAGCAAAAAGTAAAACACTTTTTTTTTTTTCTCAAAATTGTCGCTCTTTGTTTGTCTATAGCGCAAAAAATAAACACCGCAGAGGTGATCAAATACCACCAAAGGAAAGCTCTATTTGTGGGGAAAAGAAGCACATTAATTTTGTGGCAAAAAGGACATAAATTTTGTTTGGGTACAGCTTCGCAGGACCACGTAATTGATTGTCAGTTAAAGCAAAGCAGTGCTGCATCGCAAAATATGGCCTGGTCAATAAGGGGCAAATCCTTCTGGGGCTGAAGTGTGGTTAATGCTATAAGGAGATCCATTTCTCCCCATGAGAAAGAAAGACGACATTCAGAGAAAGTATGTCTCTGTTGTGGGGACTCACGACCAAAATGAAGAAACAATTGGGCAGAATCAGAAACATTGCATTAAATCAGCTGTGTTCCCACACCCTCTGAAACACTCAGAGGTAAGGCGTAGACCCATCCTACACATTTTGAGGAGGGGTAGGATAACTATGATGAAATATTTTTATTTCTATAATTCTGTACCTAGAGGATGTAACTGAGCTTTTATAAGTGTCTACAAATTCAGACCAGTCCTCAACAATGGAAATTCTCTACTTTCTCATTTTGTCATCCCTATTAAACTAATCACAGAGGAACGTGAAATCCCTCGCTCTGCTATGCTGGACTCTGTGGCTGGGGGGGGGGGCATAGAGTTTGCCCAATCCAATGATATTCAAACAAGAAGTAAATCTGCCCCTATTGATATGGAGATGGTTGATGGTTCACATTTATCGTTAGGACCTCTTAAGGGGTACCCTCTGCTGAACAAACTGCATAGCTGATGATTCGAGAAGTCTTTAGACTATATGGAATTCCTGATAATGTGGTGACTGACAGAGAAATGCAGTTTACTTCAAAATTCTGGAAAAGCTTTTCCTCAGCTTTAGGTGTAACAATGATTCTGTCTTCTGCTTTTCATCTTCAGTCTAATGGTCAGACCAAGAGGACCAATCACATTTTGGAGCAGAACTTTAATGTTTTGTCAGCTATCTGGCAAGGTGAGAGTAAAATAAATATCCTTCTTAGTAACATCATAACCAGTTCAGTGGTGAGGAGACAAAAGAGAATATTGCCTTGTGGTGGTGTTTATAAGTATGCTGTCATGCTTGTGTCACCAAAAACCTGCAGATGTTCCAATCCAACCACTTTCCATTCAAAACTAAAAAGATAAAAATGATGATACAAAAAAGTATATGTAATTAGTTCTAGATAGACTGGGGAAGGGTTAGATCCTTTGCCAAATTTTTATTGCTGCCTGTGTTGGTGGGGAGATTCACGGCTCCTGGTTACCATTGTTTCTAAGATATGAAGTAGGTGGAAAACCTACCTTTCAGAGTTGTTGTAAGAAGAAGAAATGAGGGCACATTATCTAATGAGGACAAATATTTTAGAAATAACTTCCCCCACTTTTGGGGTTGTTTTCTCTCACTTTGTGTTGCATCTTTAATACACAGACTGAAAACAACCTTCTCTATGCAAAGCAAAACAAAATAAGTTTTGCCTATGCATTCATTTTAATACTGTATAATTTTAGGAAATACTATAGAACAACAAAATCCATGGATTTTTCCAACGGATGTTGGCTCAAACTTGTTTTGTGTACACACGGTTGCACAAAGTTGTCGGAATTTCTGATCGCCAAGAACGCGGTGACGTGCACCACGTACGACGAGACTAGAAAAGGCCAGTTCAGAACCAAGCGCGGCACCCTTTGGGCTCCTTTTGCTAATCTCGTGTTAGTAAAAGTTTGGCGAGAGACGATTCGCGCTTTTTCAGACTCGTGGTTTTCAGATCATTTTCTGCTGTTCAGTTTGTGCTTGTGGGTTTGTAGCTGCTCTTCAGTGCGTGCAGCGAGTACCATTGACTTGTCATTGTGTTCTTGTTTGTTTGTTACTGTTTTTCAGGTCGCTCTTCACAGGCCTTGCTGTTCTTCAGTGCATTCTGTTACTTCGTTCTGAGCAGCCGACCGTTTTCTAGCCATGTTGCGTATACATACTCCTTGTAGAGTTCGTGCTGTGTGGGGGCTTGGTGTTGGGGTCCTGACCTTGACACAAGTCCAGTCCATGAACAGGGTGGGGAGGAGTTCATGGACCAAGAATTGGTTGCTCCAGTGTGACCAGTTCTGTCACATGCCTTTGCTCCGTGAGATCCGTGAGAATAATCCTGATGATTTCAGGAACTTTCTCCGGATGACGGACCCCGTATTTCACCGTTTGTTGGCTTTGCTGACCCCTTATATTAGCAGGCAGGATATCTGCATGAGGCAAGCCATCACTGCGGAGCAGAGGCTCATCGCCACCCTGCGGTACTTGGCAACGGGGAGAAGCCTGCAGGACTTGAAGTTCTCAACAGGCATCTCCCCCCAGGCTCTGGGGATCATTATCCCGAAGACCTGTTCTGCCATCATCCAGGTCCTGCAGAAGGAGTATATTAAGGTAAGATTTTTATCCTTTAATATCACATTTTATTGTATACAATGTTTGATAATATATTGTATTTCTTTCCTCATTCCCTAATTACCATGATTGTAATATGCTGTAAATGTCCCCTTTGTCCTCATGCATGCTGTTTTTTTTGTAATTTTTTTTTCATCTTCATACATATTTGCCTTCACTTACCTCCCCAGCATGGTCTCCTGCGCCTATATTCACCTCATGTAGTCACTTAACAATGTATTTTATCAGCTCCATAGTAGTACTTTACCCCAAACACCCCTAAGATTTTTTGAAATGTGATTTGTGCTTTAAATTCAGGCAGAGTGCCAGAGGCTTTTTTTGGGGGTCCCCAAATCATTTGGAACCCTCCCTCCCCCCAACTGCTAAGTCAGCTGATAACAATTCTCTATCTATCCTCAATCATCTATCTGCTGACTTTGCCAAACCCATACACACTATACCCATCTCTTTTGTGCTCAGATGTATTGATGAATTCCCCAAAGCATGTAGTGCAAGGGCCTGCCTGTATACTTTCAAATGGTACTGGTTAAAGTTTTTGTATGCTATTATTATCTTGATAGGTAATAGCAGAATGTCCAAATGTGCTCAAATGTGTACAGTGTGTATTTATATCTTTGTATTATGACACTTCTTACCTGTCCAGTGGGCTGCCAATAGTGTAACTAAGGAGGGGCTGTTCAAAGTAATAACCATTATTTAGGCATTCATCTCTCAATGAAATGGAGAGGGTTACCTGTCCAAGAGTCCCCCCCCTATAATGTTAGAAATGGCCCATGAGAGGGGGGGGGGGGGGGAATCTGATAGGTGTACCTTATACTTTGTTCTTTAAAAATTCCCATACATAAATGTTATCTTGATGTTGGCCAAGAATGTTTGTGTCTAATCTGCTTTCCCTGTTTATGTGCAAAAAGACTAATTTTTTTTTGGTTTTACTCCACAGTTTCCTTCCACGCCACAGGAATGGCAGACTGTGGCCTCCCACTTTGCCCAGCGGTGGGACTTTCCTAACTGCGGAGGGGCAATTGATGGGAAACACGTCCACATCATCCCACCACCCAACTCGGGGTCATACTATTATAATTATAAGGGGTTCAATAGTATTGTGATGTTGGCGGTGGTGTCGGCTACTTATGAATTTCTGTATGTGGACGTGGGGTAGAATGGCCGGATGTCCGATGGTGGAGTCATCGCCCAGACGGAGTTCTACAGGTATCTCCAGAATGGCAGCTTGGACTTGCCACCTCCAGAAGACAATGTGGAAGGACTCCCATTCGTCTTCGTTGCAGATGAAGCCTTTGCGCTGGGGGACCATCTTATGCGGCCATTCCCGATGAGGACCCTCACCCCGGACCAGAGGGTTTTTAATTACCGGCTGGCCAGAGCCAGAAGAGTGGTGGAGAACACCTTTGGAATCATGGCCAGCCGGTTCCGCCTATTTCTTACACCCATATATATGGCGGAGAATAAACTGAATCATATTATCCTGGCGTGCTGTGTTCTACACAACTTTTTAAACATTCTGCCAACTATGCTAGCTCAGTTGGGCCTGAGGCCAGAATTAAAAATGAACCAACCCTGACGGCGCTTGAAAGTGGCCGTCCTGGCTTGCCCTCCCTGAGTGTCCGTGATGTCCAGCTAAGATACCTTGAATTCTTTGCGGGTAGGGGGGCTATCAATATGCCAGACAATGTGTGAAACCTTTTTCAAATAAAAAAAAAATTAAGCAAATCTTTGGTGACATTTACTGCTTGTGTTTGTTTTAGCTGACCCTGACAGAAATGTGTTGAGTCCTGAAAATGGTGTGATTGGGTAAGCTTATAAAGCACTGTTGGGTGTTATTTACTAAAGGCAAAGACACTTTGCACTACAAGTGCGCTTGAAACTGCACTTGTAGTGCAAAGTGGATTTGCCCTTAGGAAAAAACACCCATTGTCACAGAAAGCAGCAATTAGAGCACCCCAAAAGTGTTGTAGCGTTGAGACAATAATCCACACATTCTTGATTAACAATCTTTTTAATACCTGCACAATCACATGTGCATTTAGAAAAGGTTTTTAAAACAAACCAACATGTTTGTTGTATAACAATTTTTGGGGTCACATTAGAAAAAGTAGAAATGTCCATTTAAGATAAAACAGGCATGTTTAAAACCCACAAGAAAGACACAAATCTTGAACTTACAAAGTTCACATTTGGTAGAACTTGAAGGCAATATCAGACATGAGTATTTAGAAACTGTGTTTAATATTGCGTTCAGATGGGGTGAAGTCACCAGCGGAAAAGCCAAATTTTGAAGATGCACACAAATAGCCGAATGTCAACATGTGCTAGCTGCCATCATGGGGGCTCAAGGGATGTGTTTTGGGGAGCAACCCCTTCCTCTTAGCTACTTTATTATTGAGGAAGGGGCTGCACCCCCAAAACGCGTCCATTGATCTCCCATGATGGCAGCTAGCACATGTTGACACACTGTGTGCATCCTCAAAATTTGGCTTTTCTCCAATTAGACAAAAAATGTTAAAATTGTAGCACACCATAAAACAAAGGGATTTGGAGGGGTTTTAAACTCTCCCCAAAACATCAATGATGTTCTTATTTTTTTGAAGAACATCATTGATGTTTTTCTTGATGTTTTCCAAGTCCCTATTACACCCCATGATCTCCCCAATCAGGATCTGTGCACTTTCCGAGGTGAAAGTATCTGGATCCACAACATCACGATCACCTAAAAAGATAGAAACCAAAAGAAACCATGTATTATAAATATGCCAGCATCCATCTCTTACCTGAGCCTGTGGTCGCAGACACTCACCTGTTGTGGTGCCAATTTCCACCACGTCTTCCTCCTCCTGCTCTTCTTGTCTTGGTTGGATTTCCCCTTCTTCCAGAGGTGGGGGGGGTCTTTTGTCTCCTTGGATGAGGGGTGTCCTCCGAGTCTTTTCTCCCCTATGTAAAAAAAAAATGGTATACTTAGCACACAGATATTTGAGGGAAGAACTATAAATATGAAACATTGCTTGGAAGTGGGGTACAATTGTCTGTTTTGTCAGAGTTCCAAGATGTAGAATTTTTAGTGTCCTTTGTCACGCTTCAATACTTTACCTGTCTTGTACAAGCTTCACAGATGGAGACACCCCTATAGTATCCACTGGAGCACCTGTGTGGGCCCCCTAATAAAAAGGGTGTTCTTGTGTCCCACACTAGTGCTCCAGCGTCCAGATGTGAAAACTGCTGCTGAGTGTCCTCTCCTTACACAGAATTGAGTTTGCATTTCATTCTAGTAACAAACCCATCTACACAACCAAATTATTTTCAGACAAGTAGGCCCTAAAAAATGTGGTCAAATGCATATGGCCAAAACAATGGTGTTTTGTAGGCCGAAAGAAAAATGTTTGATACGAACGAATAATGTGCCCATGAACATGAAAGTTGACATTTTAAACTGGATAACAGTTAAGAAAAGCACATGGAGCAGCACGAACTTACTAAACACAAAAAGAATAGGAACACAGCACAACTACTTACTTTTTGCAGCACTCTCCGGATCTTTCTGTACTGCTCGTGCTCTCTTAATTTCAGGTCTGACCACCGCTTCCTGAGCTGATCTTTCGATCGTCGTACCCCGAAATTCCGGTGCAGACTTTTGACCACTTTCGCCATAATCTTGGCTTTTCTGACATTGGGGTTGGGGTAAGGTCCATACATCCCGTCATAGTCGGCCTTCTTCAGGATGTCCACCATCTCCAACATCTCCCCAAAGGACATATTCGATGCCTTAAATCTTTTCCTTCTGGATCCAGACGTTTCTGGCTCCGGGCTTTCCTCCTCCTCGTTGCTGTAATTAGCACGCACCTGCTGTGTCTCCGCCATGTGCTCTTCCCCCTCTGCGCCGAATGAAAAGGGGCGGGGAATAGACTAGAAAGAACGTCAGGGGCAGGCGAAGTTACACGCATGCGCAGTGTGTATAAAGCGTAACACGCGTGCGTAGTATGTACGATCTGTGAGCGGAGGAAGGAGTATCGGAAGCGCCGATCATGATAACGAAGGTAAGATCTAAACTTGGGCTTATACTGCTTCTAGATTGAGGCCTATATTGTAACAAGATTAGGAGAGTTTTGCCTGACATTAGGGTTTGTCTCGTGTTGGGTTTTGCAGATAAAATGGATGGCTTCAATGACCACAACTTCCTCCCCCTGTTCATAGACAAGTACAGGGAGCTGCCCTGCCTGTGGCAGGTGAAACATCCACATTACAATCATAAACAAAAGAGGCAGGCAGCGCTGGAGAAACTGCTGGAGTTGGTGAAGCCGGTGGTCCCCACAGCAACCATCCCCTATTTAAAAGCCAAAATTGGTGGCCTGAGGAGCACTTATCTTAGGGAGCGCAAGAAGGTCACGGATTCCCAGAGATACGGAGCTGCAGCAGATGATGTTTATGTCCCCAGGCTGTGGTACTATGAGAGACTGCGATTTCTGTCAGACCAGACTGGATACAGGGAATCCCTCTCAACCCTTCCTTCCACTCTTCTTTCCACCCCAGCTGAGGCTTCCAATGTCCAACCAGGGACTTCCAGCCAGGAAGAAGTGGAGGAGCCCAGCTTGAGTCAGGTATAGCATTGTTCTACAGATTTCTGGTCAATAAAGAAATGATGTTTACTAGATGTTATTATTGATCACTAATTGCTGATTTAATAAAGTGTTTTACATATCAATAGACAGTAGTGGGCAAAAATAATTGGGACAAGAATGAAAAATGCTGGGCTCAGAATGATAGTCTGTTATATTTATTAATATTCAATTTGCAACAGTCATGAACTGAAAATTGTGTGTGATTGATAAATCAAAAACTAAAACTATGTCCCTTTTTTATACACAGGAAGACCTCAGCCAGGACGAGACTCTGGAATGTGGCACACAGGAGGAGGCTGTGGAATGTGGCAGCCAGGAGGAGGCGGCAGTTAGTGGCAGCCAGGAGGAGGCGGGGCTAAGTGGCAGCCAGGCAAAGCCTGGGACCAGTAGGAGCCTGACCGAATCGCAGGTTCCTCTCCTCCGCCTTCCATACAAAAGACCCAGGAAGGGGAGTCACGTTCAGGATTCAGCACTCAGGATCATTCAGGAGGCTTCTGCATCCCTCAGAGCCTTACCCACTCCTGAAGAGGCCTTTGCCTGCATGGCTGCCACCAAACTGGAGGGCATGCAGGAGGGCCAACTCCTCATGTGTGAGAAACTTATTTATAAAGTCCTAACTAAGGGGGTGAGTGGCGAAATCACACCCAAGACCGACGTGATTGAGTTGGACCATCCTCCTCCTCCTCCTCCTCCTGCCACAACTCCACCACCAGAGCCACAGCGTGGAAGGAAGCGTGGAAGGAAGACCAGAGAGTGATGACCTGGGTTCAGTCTGGTCTGGCAAAAGATGCAGCCTCTTGTAGTACCACAGCCTGGGGACGCAGATGTCATCTGCTGCTTTCCGAAACTCTGGGACTTCTGGACCAGACTGCACTCCCTTAGATATGGACTCCTCAGGCCACCAATTTTGCAGTAAAATAATTGATGTGTGCCCTGGGGGTCAAAGGCTTCACCAATTTCTGCAGTTTCTCCAGCGTTGTCTCCCTCTTTGTTTGGTTGTGAGCCCTTAATAAAGGAATTTTTGGTTCAATTATACTCGCCTATGTGTGTTTTTCTTAAAGAAAAAAAAAACAGTTTGTTGGTGAGGAGGCAGGTACATTTCAAAACTACAATGTGAAATTAAGAAGGGACACCAACACCAAACAATCTCCTTGAGATTAAATAATACAAGATAATAATGGTGTTGTGGTAACTTGACACACAAAACACACACAAAAATATTCTGGAGTAAAAAGCAAAAAAAGAAAAAAAAAATTTTAACAATTAAAAACAACCAAAAAACGAATTGGTCAGATGTGACAAATCAAAATATATTGAGGGAATCCCGATAAATAATAAAGAAATATGTTTGTGAGAACTCTGTGTGAATATGAGCAGCAAAACTACTTTATTCTTCTCACATTATAAAGAAGAAGAGAGTGCGCTGTATTAAACCATTTTTTACATTGCAGCGTGACGAAAGTGCTGTATCTATTGCGAACTGAAACAGAAAAAATTCCCCTGGTGGACTTTAAAGGCACATATAAAGGAATGTTTAAGAGAGTATATAGAGTAAACAGAAGTTTATTTATTACAAAAAAGTTCCTCAAGTAAATATCAAACAAATAACATGAATAAAAACAGGGAATGCAGTTCCATAGATATAAAGCTAGTGATACCAATACACTTGCACCCGACGCGTTTCGGAGATTGCTTTTGCCTCCTTCTTCAGGGGTGATTGTAAGTTTTAAACAGAAATTTCTGTATGGGGAATGGCATATGCAACATAGACATAGTAAATATACGTAAAAATCCAAACCAAAAAACATATAATTACATAAATATACATATATTCGTTTACACTTACATTGGTATCTATAGATATTGGTTACGCATTCCAAAGAGGTTTTAAAAGAAGACAGACGTGTTGACATATACTGCCCATCAGACGCGTCCCCTGGTCATGGTATGTAGAGCTTTAGTAGGGTGTAACCAAGATATTCGTATAGCCTCTATCGAGGTGGAAATCAATAGGTAGAAATGTATAGGGTAGTTTTACTTCCTATTCAATAGGAAGAGAAGCCCATTAGTCAGGGGCATATGAATGTTTGGATCTGAAATCACACTGAGGCCAAATGCGGGTCCTGTAGGTTATGAAAATATGTAAATGAGTACAAGTTGGCCAAACATATAAGTAGCTAGAGTAATAGGTAGGGAGTCCTAGGATGTATCCTACCTGGTCAGCCTACAGTGTAGGAATCAACAGCTGGTGATGGGTGTTAATCAGGTGAGACCCAAATGGCTGGAGAATCAACCTGGAGAAAAAGGGTATATCAAAACCCTGATTGAGTGTTACTGACAAAAAGAAGGGGGAGAAAGAAAAGAAAAGGAGATGGGGAAGGAAAGGGGGGGAGAAGAAAGGGGGGGGGGGGAAGAAGAAGAAAAGAGAAAAGAAAAGGAATGGGGGGAAAAAAAGGGGGGAGGGAGGAAGAGGAGGTAAGGAACAGGAGTAGGAAAGAGAGGAGGAGGGGAAAGGGAAGAGAAAGAAAAAATAGAGGAAGAGGGAATAGAAGGGAGGGGGAGGGGAAAAGGAAAAAAGGGGGGTGGGTGGAAAAAGGGGGGGAAAAAGGGGGGGGGAAGAGAGGGGGGGGGGAAAGGGGGGGCCTTTGGGAAAAAGAGAGAGGGGGGAGGGGGGGGGAGAAGAACCCCCCTTTTTCCACCCACCCCCCTTTTTTCCTTTTCCCCTCCCCCTCCCTTCTATTCCCTCTTCCTCTATTTTTTCTTTCTCTTCCCTTTCCCCTCCTCCTCTCTTTCCTACTCCTGTTCCTTACCTCCTCTTCCTCCCTCCCCCCTTTTTTTCCCCCCATTCCTTTTCTTTTCTCTTTTCTTCTTCTTCCCCCCCCCCTTTCTTCTCCCCCCCTTTCCTTCCCCATCTCCTTTTCTTTTCTTTCTCCCCCTTCTTTTTGTCAGTAACACTCAATCAGGGTTTTGATATACCCTTTTTCTCCAGGTTGATTCTCCAGCCATTTGGGTCTCACCTGATTAACACCCATCACCAGCTGTTGATTCCTACACTGTAGGCTGACCAGGTAGGATACATCCTAGGACTCCCTACCTATTACTCTAGCTACTTATATGTTTGGCCAACTTGTACTCATTTACATATTTTCATAACCTACAGGACCCGCATTTGGCCTCAGTGTGATTTCAGATCCAAACATTCATATGCCCCTGACTAATGGGCTTCTCTTCCTATTGAATAGGAAGTAAAACTACCCTATACATTTCTACCTATTGATTTCCACCTCGATAGAGGCTATACGAATATCTTGGTTACACCCTACTAAAGCTCTACATACCATGACCAGGGGACGCGTCTGATGGGCAGTATATGTCAACACGTCTGTCTTCTTTTAAAACCTCTTTGGAATGCGTAACCAATATCTATAGATACCAATGTAAGTGTAAACGAATATATGTATATTTATGTAATTATATGTTTTTTGGTTTGGATTTTTACGTATATTTACTATGTCTATGTTGCATATGCCATTCCCCATACAGAAATTTCTGTTTAAAACTTACAATCACCCCTGAAGAAGGAGGCAAAAGCAATCTCCGAAACGCGTCGGGTGCAAGTGTATTGGTATCACTAGCTTTATATCTATGGAACTGCATTCCCTGTTTTTATTCATGTTATTTGTTTGATATTTACTTGAGGAACTTTTTTGTAATAAATAAACTTCTGTTTACTCTATATACTCTCTTAAACATTCCTTTATATGTGCCTTTAAAGTCCACCAGGGGAATTTTTTCTGTTTCAATTTGAATCTAGGATGTGGCACAATCTGCAGATAACTAGCCGATCAAACTCTTGTTATCTATTGCGAACGCTAATTTTACCAGATCGAGCTGTTCTGTCTCGGAATTTCTTTTGAGCACTTTGTGCGTCGGAACTGGCCACACACGGTCGGAATTGACGCAATCGGATTTTGTTGTCGGAAAATTTTATATCCCGCTCTCAAACTTTGTGTGTCAGAAAATTTGATGGAAAATGTCCGATGGAGGCCACACACGGTCCGAATTTCCGACAACATGCTCCGATCGCACATTTTCCGTCGGATAATCCGACCGTGTGTACGGGGCATTAGATTTATATGTCTTATTCTAGAGGAAGAAATTGCATAGTACAATAAATGTCATGTTTACATCTCCAAGGACTCTGGTACCTGAATGATGTGATGCAATTACATGATCACAGTGAACAAATCAAAACCCCTCACCCTACAGTCGTTGGTACGATGGGGGACACATTCTTCAGCCCAGCACTGAGAAACAGCGTATCACTTGGACCAGCCCGGACTGAAGACAGCATTCCTGACAGCTGCTGGGGAGATCTTCTCAACACACGGTCCCTGCAGAGGGCTAAATCTGCATGCTTGATAGACCCTGCCAGCGAGGGGGTCCAACACGGAGGGTAAGGGTCCACCTTTATTCTTCTTATTCATTGGAGTCATCGCCAGTGGAGTTGTACCATCTTGCACATCCCTCTCCTCTGCCGATCCACCCATAGAGATATTGGTTGTTGCAAAGCTGCATAGTGGATGGAAGTGCTTTCACTGATGAACTTTTCATGATTTAAATTCACGGACTGGGATTTGTAACTTTCATGTTTTTATTTTCATACACTTTGAATTTTTTTTGCATTTCATATGTACACTTCTCACCAGTCTCACCTTGTTATCTCATTAAGTTTTTACGTCTCGCACGTATACACTTATGCCATTTATTGAGTCATTTATTTGTTCTCAGTATATTCTGGTTTTCACATTCAATTATTTATATGCAGTTATATTTATTTGTGCATTTTCATATTGTAAGCGCACTTTTATTTTTTATTTTTCATGGTATACACAGATATTGGTGTGTTTTAGGTGCAGCTATCAATTTGTTTTCTTTATTTTGCTCTGCAGCGCGTTTTTTTTCTTCTTTTTTAGTTGGTACGATGGGCCCTTTACCCTTAGATTTATTGTGGATGTGAGACCTTCAGAGTGAAAAATTAAAGGGTAGTTGGGGACATTTCACCACAACTGACTGATGCATACTTATTTGTATGGAATTTTTAAGGCAGTAAAGAATCAGTTGTTGACAGGGAATAGGCGGGCAATAATAGTCACAATTATTGCGTCTCTCAAGACTTTACTCTTGAGTTTTAAAGTTTACAAATGTACATGTAAAGGTTGTTTGGCTATCCCTGTTAAGTTTTAACTTATTTTATATTATATGGGATGTAACTGGAGTAGTGGGAACTAGGGAACTACAATTTTGTAACAGAAGGTGTGAGAAACAGAGGCAGGTGGGAACAGACAAGGAAACAGTGGTGGGCATGGCCTGCTTCTTAACACCTTCTGCTGCCACCCCCTCGCTCTTTCTTAGAATCAAAATACTGGGAGGCAGAGATAGACTTTCCAATCATGTGACCACTGTAATTAGCTGTCACAGCACATGAGTGGATGCTCTCAATCGCAAGTATACATTGAGAGCTTTTTTTTACATTTTACTTAATGTGCTGGGAGTGTGCAGTGAGCACACTTTCAGCACAGAAAGCCAAACCCTATGGACACATATATGCAGCTGCTCAACATTAAAGGCCACCCTCCCAGAGGCCGCATATGTATGCACAGCCTGCTGGAACAGGTTAACTTAGTTTGGTAGACACATGTAAATCAGTTGGTGGAAGGAAATTTTTCAGTGGTTGTTGTGGAATTTTATTTTATCGGATACCAAATGCAAATGTTTGAATACCCTTACCCTTCAGGTCTGAAATTTTTTTTAAAGGGGACTCCACACAAAAAAAACAGCATGAAGTTTTTCTATACCTTTTGGGTCTGGTATGGATTTTGATGGGGAACCACACATAAAAATCAAGAAAAAAAAGAGTGAGGTCCCCCAAAAATCCATAACAGAACTTTATCCAAGCATGCAGTCTGGCAGGCCAGAAAAGGGGGGACAGACAAACATGTAACCCCCCCCCCCGAACCATACTGGGCCATATGCCCTCAACAAGGGGGAGTACCTTACCCTCCACATTGATGAGAACAAGGACCTTTTCTCAACAAACTTGGCCTGTTGGTTGTGTGGAGCTGCAGACAGGGGGCTTATTGGAATCTGGAAGACCCCTTTAACAACAGGGAGCCCCAGATACTGTTTCTCCCCTGTGTGAATGTGTAAGGGGTATAAAGTACCCCCATTCATTCACAAAAAAAACAAGTGAATTAAAACACACACAATTTTTCAAAAGTCCTTTGTTAAGAAAAAAAAGACACAAAAATATCCATCAATTATGTTGTCCAGCAAAGTAGATCCACATCAATCACAATGCCCGACAGAGACCAACCCGCTGAAATAAAAAAAGCCAGCTGTCCACCAACACATGTTCCCTTATCTTCCCCCACATTAAATGACAACTCCAGTTGATTACAGATCATATAAACAAAAGGGCTTGGTCTCCCGGTGTCAATGACCGATCATGGACATACCCATGTTCACTGTAGAGAATCTTTTATTGCATTAATGTATGTATAAAAAAATTCTATTACTTTTACATTTTCTTGTGAATGAGTAGGATAACTATGTAGCCCTTACTCATTCATATGGGGGGAGGGTGGTATTTGGAGACCCACTATTGTTCAAGGGGGCTTGCAGATTATGATTATCCCCTCTCCCACAGACCTATGTTTTGTTAGGGGTCCCCACTGGCAAGGTGCCTCCCCCCATGTTAAAGCATATGGTCAGGTATGGTGCAGTGGTGCACGCTCATCCTCCTCCCCTGGCCTGCAGGCTACATGCTTGGATACAGGTGTGGTATGGATTTTTGGGGACCTCATCCTTTTTTTGGTATTTTTTCTTAATTTTTTGCATGCAGCTCCCCTTAAAGTCCATACCAGACCTGCAAGATTTTGTATAGAATCTGGGGGGCACGGATTTTTTTTTTCGCATGGAATCCGCTTTGACATTTATCCCAGACCTGAAGTGCCTGGTATGAATTTTGGAGGACCCCCTACAACATTTTTAAATTATCCTGGCTCCATTACTTAAGTGGGATTCATGGCAAAGTAAATGAATGGGGGAGGTGACGTCTCTGGTTATTAAGAACAGTGGTGCCTGTACCTGCCAGCGTCCTTAACGACCATTGACAGAGGGAAGCTGCCATGTATGATAGTGCTAGTAATAGAGCTATTATACATGATGTTCAGGTCATGCTGAAAGGGTAATGCCGCGTACACACGGTCGGACTTTTCATCTGCAAAAGTCCGACGGACGCCGACGGACAAATTACGGCTGACAATCCGATCGTGTGTGGGCTTCCCCGGACTTTCAGCGGACTTTTCTAGCCGCAAATCTGACGGACTTTAGATTTGAAACATGCTTCAAATCTTTACGTCGTAACTACGCCGGACCCAGAAATCCGCTCATCTGTATGCTAGTCCGACGGACAAAAAAACGACGCATGCTCATAAGCAAAAACTAATCGGAAGCACTCGGTCTAGTAAAACTAGTGTTCGTATTGTAGGTAGCACATTCCTCACGCTGCAAATTCTGTGATCGTTGAATGCAGCGCATTAATATCTTGTTTAATAATGCTATAAGAACGAAGATGTTTTGCTGTTCCTATTCACACAGAGTTCTCCCAAACTGATTTCTGGATTCTTTTTCTCTTTGATCTCATGAATGATATAGTATTATTTTTAAAAACAATGTCTCCATACTAATAATAATTTTTACACTTGTTTTTTTGGGGGGAGTCATCTTTTATTTTAGATTTTATCCAGATTTTTATTTTATGATTGTTGTCGAACTTATTTTATCTTTATCTACTTTTTTTTTTTTTTTTGAGGGGTTTGTAAAGTTACCACAAAGAATCATTTTTTTAATTTTTTTTTTTTTGTTTTAATTTTGTAGTTCTTAAATTGAACACAAATACATTTTTCTTTGTTTTTAATTGTGTTTGTTTTAAGTTACCACAAAGAACCATTTTTTTGTTTATTGTGATTTTTTCTTTTGTATATAAAGTTAACACAAAGGAAACTTTTTTGGTTATGTATAATTTTTTTTTTTTAAGTTACCACTAGAACATTTTTTTTTTGTGTGTGTGTGTTTTTGCAACCTCAAGGAGATTGTTGTCCCTTGTTAATTTGACATTGTGTCTAAATCAATGATGTTAATTAAAACACATAAAGTCTTTTCATAAACTCAAATATCCATTTATTTATGGTCAAAAGAAAATAAAGAGGAAGTCAACGCTGGAAAAAGTCTGTGGACAAGAAAATTGGGATCTTGAGGAGTCCATATAAGAGGGAGCACAATCTGGTCCAGGAATCCCAGAGATCAATAGCAGCAGCAGATGATATAGATGTCCCCAGACTGCGGTACTACAACAGCCTGCGTCTTCTGTCAGACCAGACTGAACCCAGGTCATCACTTTCTTCTCTTCCCTGCAGCCTTTCCTCCACGCTGCCCTGCACCCTTCCCTGCAGCCTTCCATGCAGCCTTCTTTGGAGGCTGTGGCTCTGGTGTTTGAGTTGTGGCAGAAGGAGGAGGAGGAGGAGGAGGAGGGGGGCTGCCTCATGTAATTGTGTATTGGCAGTTAGCTCGCCGTTCAGCCCCTTGTGGATCATTTCCGCCAAAAGTTTTTCGCAAATGAGGCGTTGGCCCCACTGCATTTGAAGCAGCCTGCTGGCTAAGTAGCACCCATAGGCCTCTTCAGCTTCGGGGGCTCCTCAAAAAATTGGTGGCCTCTCGCATGAGGCGCAGGGATGCCTCCTGTGTCACCGTCCCCTTCCTGGCCCTTTTTTTTGGAAGGTGGAAGGGAGGCACTTGAGATTGTGTCAGGCTCCTACTGGGCCCAGCCACCTCCTGTCTGACACTGGGTCAGGCCTCCTCCAGGATGACACTGGGTCCAGCCTCCTCCAGGATGACAATGGCTCCAGCCTCCTCCAGGATGACACTGGGTCCGGCCTCCTCCAGGCTGTCCATGGGCCCGGCCTCCTCCTGCCTGCCACTTTCCCCACATTCCTCCTAGCTGCCCTCATCCTGTGTATAAAAAGGGACATAGTTTTAGTTTTTTTTTGGGTTCATCAATGACACACAATTTGCTTCTCATGACTTGCAAATTCAATGTGAATACATCTCTTAATTAAAGAGTCTAGAAATCAGACACCATAATTGTTTAAAGCAGGTGACAAACATATTTGGCCACTACTGTCAATTGATATTTATATATCATTTTTAGGAGAAAATTATCTTAATCAATTATAACATCCAGTTAACATCATTAATATTAGGACAGTAAATATTTTTGAAATTAATTTACCTGACTCCATGGTCACATCCAGTTCTTCCAGGATGGAACACCCAGCTTGGTCCTCATCAGCCTCTGCTGGGGTGGAGGGAAGGGTGCATGGAAGAGTGCATGGAAGGGTGGAGGGAAGGGTGGAAAGAAGGGTGGAGGAAAGGGTTGAAAGTGATGCCCTGGCTTCAGTCTGGTCATCAAGAAACCGTAGTTTATTGTAGTACCACAGCCTGGGTACATATACATCATCTGCTGATGCTCCTGATCTCATGGAATCCTGGATCTTGTTATGCTCCCTCATATACATGTTCCTCAAGATCCCAATTTTCTTTAACAACATCTCCATCGTTGCTTCCGGGATGGTCGTCTGGACAAATGTCAGAAGTGTCTCCAGCGTTGACTTCCTTACATGTTTCAAATAATATTGAGGGTGTTTGACCTCCCACAGATTCCTCATCTCTCTGTATTTGTCAATGAAAGCCGACAAAAATTCAGGCTCTTTAAATTTGGCATTCATAATGTCTGTAAAAGATAAAGACACAAGACAAAAAACACTTATGTTTCTGCTAAACCCTCATCATCTTATCCCTACATAGGCCTCATCAATCTGTCAAGCCATATAGGCTGCTTGCTACAAAGTTTTGACCAAATTTCAAAATTTAAAATTACCTTTGTTTTGTAGCGTCCTGATCCACAATTATCTACGCACAGAACATACGTACGACACAATAAGTAATAACGTTTTATACACTGCACATGCGTAATACTCCGCCTGCTTGGCCCGCTCCTGACGTTCTTTTTCTTTACGCATATACCCCACCCTTGACTCTACGCACAGAACGTACGTACGACACATGCGCAATACCTCTCTTTATACACTGCGCATGTGTGAAACTCCGCCTGCGTCGCCCGCCCCTGACGTTCGATTTTAACTCATATTCTCTGCCCCTTGACTCTACGCACAGAACCTACGTACGACACATGCATAATACCTCTCTTTATACACTGCGCATGTGTGAAACTCCGCCTGCGTCGCCCGCCCCTGAAGTTCGATTTTAACTCATATTCTCCGCCCATTCTTTCTACGGTGCGTAGTGGGATGAATAATGGCGGAGACACATCAGGTGTGTACTACCTCAGGTAGCGATGAAAGCCCGGAGGCCGGAACGTCACGATCTGGGAAGCCGAGATTTAAGGCCTCCAATATGTCCTTTAAAGAGATGGTGGAAATGGTGGCAATTCTGAAAAATAAGGACTATGATGGGAAGTATGGACCGTACGCCCGGCCTAATTTTAGAAAAGCCAAAATAATGGCGAAGGTGATGAAGACATTACATCTTTCTTTTGGGGTACGGCGCTCGAAAGATCAGATTCGGAAAAGATGGTCCGACCTCAAACTCCGGGAGCTGGATCAGTACAGACGGATCCGTAAAGTGCTGGAAAAAAGTAAAGTACTTTTCATGTGTTCATCTTCTGTTTATTACCTTGTATACTGCTCCATGTGCTTTTCTTTACTGTACGAGTTTTTTTTCATTTGAAATGATCTTTTAACCACTTGAGCCCCGGACCATTATGCTGCCTAAGGACCAGAGGTCTTTTTCCAATTTGGCACTGCGTCGCTTTAACTGCTAATTGCGCGGTCATGCAATGCTGTACCCAAACGAAATTTGCGTCCTTTTCTTCCCACAAATAGAGCTTTCTTTTGATGGTATTTGATCACCTCTGCCGTTTTTATTTTTTGCGCTATAAACGGAAAAAGACCGAAAATTTTGAAAAAAAATGATATTTTCTACTCTTTGTTATAAAAAAAATCCAATAAACTAAATTTTAGTCATACATTTAGGCCAAAATGTATTCGGCCACATGTCTTTGGTAAAAAAAATGTCAACAAGCATATATTTATTGGTTTGCGCAAAAGTTATAGCGTCTACAAACTAGGGTACATTTTCTGCCTATGTCATTTCTTGAGGTGCTAAAATGGCAGGGCAGTACAAACCCCCCCCAAATGACCCCATTTTGAAAAGTAGACACCCCAAGGAAATTGCTGAGAGGCATGTTGAACCCATTGAATATTTTTTTTTTTGTCCCAAATGATTGAATAATGACAAAAAAAAAAAAAAATATTTACAAAAAGTTGTCACTAAATGATATATTGCTCACACAGGCCATGGGCCTATGTGGAATTGCACCCCAAAATACATTCAGCTGCTTCTCCTGAGTATGGGGATACCACATGTGTGGGACTTTTTGGGAGCTTAGCCGCGTACGGGGCCCCGAAAACCAAGCACCGCCTTCAGGATTTCTAAGGGTGTAAATTTTTGATTTCACTCTTCACTGCCTATCACAGTTTCGGAGGCCATGGAATGCCCAGGTGGCACAAAACCCCCCCAAATGACCCAATTTTGGAAAGTAGACACCCCAAGCTATTTGCTGAGAGGCATATTGAGTCCATGGAATATTTTATATTTTGACACAAGTTGCGGGAAAGTGCCACTTTTTTTTTTTGCACAAAGTTGTCACTAAATGATATATTGCTCACACAGGCCATGGGCATATGTGGAATTGCACCCCAAAATACATTTAGCTGCTTCTCCTGAGTATGGGGATACCACATGTGTGGGACTTTTTTGGAGCCTAGCCGCGTACGGGGCCCCGAAAACCAAGCACCGCCTTCAGGATTTCTAAGGGTGAAAATTTTTGATTTCACTCTTCACTGCCTATCACAGTTTCGGAGGCCATGGAATGCCCAGGTGGCACAAAACCCCCCCAAATGACCCCATTTTGGAAAGTAGACACCCCAAGCTATTTGCTGAGAGGCATGGTGAGTATTTTGCAGCTCTCATTTGTTTTTGAAAATGAAGAAAGACAAGAAAAAACTTTTTTTTTTTTCTTTTTTCAATTTTCAAAACTTTGTGACAAAAAGTGAGGTCTGCAAAATACTCACTATACCTCTCAGCAAATAGCTTTGGGTGTCTACTTTCCAAAATGGGGTCATTTGGGGGGGGTTTGTGCCACCTGGGCTTTCCATGGCCTCCGAAACTGTGATAGGCAGTGAAGAGTGAAATCAAAAATTCACGCCCTTAGAAAGCCTGAAGGCGGTGCTTGGTTTTCGGGGTCCCGTACGCGGCTAGGCTCCCAAAAAGTCTCACACATGTGGTATCCCCGTACTCAGGAGAAGCAGCAGAATGTATTTTGGAGTGTAATTCCACATATTCCCATGGCATGTTTGAGCAATATATCATTTAGTGACAACTTTGTGCAAAAAAAAAAAAAAAAAAATTTGTCTCTTTCCCGCAACTTGTGTCGCAATATAAAATATTCCATGGACTCGACATGCCTCTCAGCAAATAGCTTGGGGTGTCTACTTTCCAAAATGGGGTCATTTGGGGGGGTTTTGAACTGTCCTGGCATTTTATGCACAACATTTAGAAGCTTATGTCACACATCACCCACTCTTCTAACCACTTGAAGACAAAGCCCTTTCTGACACTCATTGTTTACATGAAAAAGTTATTTTTTTTTGCAAAAAAATTACTTTGAACCCCCAAACATTATATATTTTTTTTAAAGCAAATGCCCTACAGATTAAAATGGTGGGTGTTTCATTTTTTTTTTTTCACACAGTATTTGCGCAGCGATTTTTCAAACACATTTTTTGGGGAAAAAACACACTTTTTTAAATTTTAATGCACTAAAACACACTATTTTGCCCAAATGTTTGATGAAATAAAAAAGATGATCTTAGGCCGAGTACATGGATACCAAACATGACATGCTTTAAAATTGCGCACAAACGTGCAGTGGCAACAAAATAAATACATTTTTAAAAGCCTTTAAAAGCCTTTACAAGTTACCACTTTAGATTTACAGAGGAGGTCTACTGCAAAAATTACTGCCCTCGATCTGACCTTCGCGGCGATACCTCACATGCATGGTGCAATTGCTGTTTACATTTGACGACAGACCGCCGCTTGCGTTCGCCTAAGCGCGAGAGCAGGGGGCGACAGGGGTGCTTTTTTTTTTTTTTTTTTTTTTTATTTATTTTTTTTTTGCTTTTTTATCTTATTTTTAAACTGTTCCTTTCATTTTTTTTTTTTTTAATCATTTTTATTGTTATCTCGGGGAATGTAAATATCCCCTATGATAGCAATAGGTAGTGACAGGTAATCTTTTTTGAAAAAATTGGGGTCTATTAGACCCTAGATCTCTCCTCTGCCCTCAAAGCATCTGATGACACCAAGATCGGTGTGATAAAATGCTTTCCCAATTTCCCAATGGCGCTATTTACATCCGGCGAAATCTAAGTCATAAAATGCTCGTAGCTTCCGGTTTCTTAGGCCATAGAGATGTTTGGAGCCACTCTGGTCTCTGATCAGCTCTATGGTCAGCTGGCTGAATCACCGGCTGCATTCTCAGGTTCCCTGTTGAGACAGGAGAGCCAGAGAAAAACACGGAAGACGGTGGGGGCTTTCCCTCCCACGGCTTGTAAAAGCAGTCTAGAGGCTAATTAGCCACTAGGATTGCTTTTACATGAAAGCCGACCGCTGGCTGAAAAGAATGATACCAAGATGATACCTAAACCTGCAGGCATCATTCTGGTATAACCATTCAAAGTCGTGAATGGCGTACCTGAAGACAAAAAAATGGTTAACAATAAAGCACAGTAAACGGTAAAGTATAAAAAATTGCATACCTGAAAAGCAAACATAATAAAACATAATAACAATAAAACATTGCAGAATAGAATACAGTAAAAAAGAGCAGAACAAGAGAGAGAGAATAGAGAGAGAGAGAACAATAAAACGACAACTATTTTTTTTTTATTTTATATATATATATATTTTTTTTTTTTTACACTTTTTTTGTAACTAACTTTTATAACTGTAACCGGTTCCAGGTTTGGGTCTCTCAAAATACGATGGCATCTTGGGAGACCCTGTGAAAGTGTGCCTAGTCTGTGCAATGCTGTACCCTACGCTAATACTCAACTAATGAATGGTAGGGTTCAAAACATTCACCAATGCAAAGACCAGGATTGTCAGGACAGGAGGGACAATAATAGCGGGTGTCACGCCTATATCCGCGCTTGCTGCAGACACAACATCTTTTTGGGGGGTTCGTTGGGTAGGGGTACTCGGGAGGACATAAAGAAAATGCCTCTCATGCAGCCGACTGCATTTGGTTGGGGATGTGAATGGGGGAAGTACGGGCGCTGCAGAAGCGGTGGGTTCCCAATTAGGATTGGCGAATGCAGCAGGAAGGGCACTATGGGCACGACGGGCCTGTGTTTGTCTTCTTGGTGGCAGCGGGACACTACTTGTGCTTGCCACCTCACCAGCTTGAACTGCACTTATGGGACTCGCCACGTCACCAAGTGTTACTGCAGTGCTGGTTTGACTACGACCGGGGTGTACTAGGCCGCTGGCGCTTGCCAGTTCAATAAAAAGCTACCAAAAAAACTGTTAGCGATCGCAGGGATCAGGCCTGACTCTGCGAACGCTGCAGTTATGCGTTAAGTGTTTTGTAAGTGACAGTGATCGATCGATACTGCACTTGGGTGGGCTGGGCCGGGTGGAGGGGCAAAATGCAGGTGCTAGCAGGTATCTGGGCTGATCCCACTAACACTGCGTTTTTGGGAACCCTAAACTGCTGGGGACGCCAGTATAGATCTGATCGGATCAGATATTGATCCGTTCAGATACTATACCACTAAGGGAGGTGTACGGTGCGTGCGTGGGTGTTAGCGGTACTGGCGCTAACCTGACGCTGCTTGGGGCTGGTGCTTGCCAGTTCACCAAAATACTACCAAAAAAACTGTTAGCGATCGCAGGGATCAGGCCTGACTCTGCGAACGCTGCAGTTATGCATTTAGTGTTTTGTAAGTGTCAGTGATCGATCGATACTGCACTTGGGTGGGCTGGGCTGGGCTGGGCCGGGCGGAGGGGCAAAACGCAGGTGCTAGCAGGTATCTGGGCTGATCCCGCTAACACTGCGTTTTTGGGAACCCTAAACTGCTGGGGACGCCAGTATAGATCTGATCGGATCAGATATTGATCCGATCAGATACTATACCACTAAGGGAGCTGTACGGTGCGTGCGTGGGTGTTAGCGCTACTGGCGCTAACCTGACGCTGCCTGGGGCTGGTGCTTGCCAGTTCACCAAAATGCTACCAAAAAAACTGTTAGCGATCGCAGGGATCAGGCCTGACTCTGCGAACGCTGCAGTTATGCGTTTAGTGTTTTGTAAGTGACAGTGATTGATCGATACTGCACTTGGGCTGGGCCGGGCGGAGGGGCAAAACGCAGGTGCTAGCAGGTATCTGGGCTGATCCCGCTAACACTGCGTTTTTGGGAACCCTAAACTGCTGGGGACGCTAGTATAGATCTGATCGGATCAGATATTGATCCGTACAGATACTATACCACTAAGGGAGGCGTATGCTGCGTGCGTGGGTGTTAGCGGTACTGGCGCTAATCTGACGCTGCCTGGGGCGACGCATATCACCGCCGGGCGATCAGGGGGCTAAACCAATATTCGGTAATAAACGGCGGGTGCCCTGACACTATAAAAAATAAACAAACTAACCAGCGTCACCCGTAACAGTTATACGGTGATCAGTGGTGAAAGGGTTAACTAGGGGGCAATCAAGGGGTTAAAACATTTATTCAGTAGTATATGGGGGTCCCTGTCGCTATAAAACCCTGACGGCGAACCTAAATATTTAGGTCCCTAACTAGCGTCACCAGCGACACTAATACAGCGATCAGAAAAATGATCGCTTAGCGACAGGGGGTGATCAAGGGGTTAAAACTTTATTAGGGGGGGTTAGGGGGGTATCCTAGACCTACAGGGGGGTAATACTAACTGTCCCAACACTGTAACTGTCGCAAACTGACACCAATGCAGTAATCAGAAAAAAAAAAAAAAAAACTGCTGGTGTCAGTTTGTGACGGGGGGGGTGATTGGGGGGGGATCGGGGGGCGATCGGGGGGGGATCGGGGTGTTTAGTGTGCCTGGCATGTTCTACTGTGTGTGTAGTGTTTGTGCACTCACATACCTGTCTTCTCTCCTCGGGCCGGAACGGAAATTACCGAGCCGAGGAGAGATGACATCATTTCCTTTGCTGCTGTTTAGCATACAGCAGCAAAGGAATGATGTGATTGGCCGGCGGCGATCGCGAGGGGGGGGGCCACGAACGGATGGCCTCCCCCTCATCTCTGATCGCCGCTGGACAAAAGACGACCGCCTCGGGCACCGGGGGGGGGTCCGATCGGACCCCCCACCCGCGGAAGGCAAATCACGTATATGTACGTGATTTTGCCTGTCCGTGCCACCTTGCCGACGTAAATCGGCGTGAGGCGGTCGTCAAGTGGTTAATAAACCTTGTTACATATATACAGACCTAGATCTTTTATTAATGTATCTATCTATCTCTAGATATAGATAGAGATATATAGATATATATATCTCTATCTATATAGATAGATAGCTATAGATATATATAGATATATATATATATATATTGATATATATAGATATATATCGATATATATAGATATATATCGATATATAGATATATCGATATATATATATACATATATATCGATATATATCTATATATATCTATATATATCTAGAGATATATCTATCTATATATATATAGAGAGAGACAGAGAGATATAGAGATATATATCTAGAGATATATCTATCTCTAGATATCTATACACACACATCTATATATATCTAAATATATATAGATATTTATATATCTATTGATATTTAGAGATAGATATATGTATATGTATATATCATGTTCTTCATTTCCTTGTTTGCTGACCCCATTCTGGGCCTTCTCTTTTTTTATTTGGTATAAATGATATGCCTGTTTAAATAAAAAATAAAAAATTCTTAAAAAAATAGAGGCCTGTTTTAAAAAAAAAAAAAAAATAGAGGGCTGTTTTCCAAAAAAAAAGTAAATTAAAAAATAGAGGCCTGTTTTCCAAAAAAAAGTAAATTAAAAAATAGAGGCCTGTTTTCCAAAAAAAAAAAATTAAAAAAATAGAGGCCTTTTTTCCAAAAAAAAAATTAAAAAAAATAGAGGCCTGTTTTTAAAAAACACAAAAAAACAAAAAACGTAGAGGCCTGTTTTTTAAAAAAAAAAAAAAATAGAGGCCTGTTTTTAAAAAAACAAAAAAAAAAATAAAAAAAATAAAGAGCTTGTTTGTTAAACCCCCCCCCCCCAAATAAATTATATAGTAAAAAAAAAAAAATAACCTAATTATATTGTTCCAAATTTGTAAATATATAGTTTTTTTGACTATCAGCATTTTTTACAAATGCATAAGTGAATGTATACAGAATATTAAAACATCTGTTTAGTAATTAACTAAATGTGTGGTTTGTTATTTCAATGCTCAGTATCAGTTTGTTTAAATTTAAAATAGTTGTTTAGAGTGACAATGGTGCTTATTTAGTCAAGGAAAATACACTTGGCACTACAAGTGCTCTACCATAATCTAGGAGAAAGCCAAAAAGAAAGGCAAGCAATAAATATAATTCAATATTTCATCAAGATTTTTTATTTTGAGAAATTAAATATCCTGGGGCATTGCAATGGCCCCCCTACCCATAAAATAATTGACATATTGATCTCGAACTTGACGGGCACTTTGGGGGGCCAAGCCAGTACGGACAGTATCCAGGCCCGTCAGATTGTCACTAATAAGTCCGGCCTCAGGCCCAACTGGCACAATATAATTTGTAGAATGTTTGTTCAAAAAGTTGTGCAGGATGCAGCACGCTAAAATGATGAAATTAAGTTTGTATTCCGCCAGGTTTATGGATGTCTGAAACAGGCGGAACTGGCTGGCCAAAATCCCAAAAGCATTCTCAACAACTCTTCTCCCTCTGGCCAGCCGGAAATTAAAAACCCTCCTCTCCGGGGTGAGGGTTCTTTGGGGGAATGGCCTCATGAGGTGCTTGCTCAGAGCGAAGGCTTCATCTGCTATGAAGACAAAGGGAAGTCCTTCCACGTTATCCGCATCAGGTGGCAATCCCAGGCCACCACTCTGGAGATGCTGGCAGAACTCCGTCTGGGCAAATACTCCTCCATCCGACATCCGGCCATTCTTTCCCACATCCACATAGAGAAATTCATATTGTGCCGACACCACCGCTATTAAGACAATACTATAGAACCCCTTATAATTAAAATAGTATGACCCCGAATGGGGTGGTGGCACGATGTGGACATGTTTCCCATCTATAGCCCCTCCACAATTGGGAAAGTCCCAACAGGTGGCAAAATGGGATGCCACAGTCTGCCATTCCTGTGGCGTTGAAGGAAACTGGGGAATCAAACAAGAAAACAAAACTCAGTAATTTAGAAAAGAACATTGCAAGAACATTATACACTTAAAACATTATTGCCCAGCATCAGTATAACGTTAAATGATTGAAATCTTCTTGAATAAATAATATGGAAAGGCACACTTATCAGATTGCTCACCCCCTCTGATGGCACATTGTTACATTTTAGGGGGTGGTGAAATTAGAAATTAAAAGTTTAAGGACACACAGGGTTTTATTGACTAATGGCTACAAGACTGTGCAGTTTGAAAAGTGTAGTTGTCGCACTCTGCAAGTGCAGTTGCTCCACAGCTTAGTAAATGAGGTAAGGTAAAAGGCTTCATGTTGCAAGGAGTACCCAATCACATGCAAGGGCAATTAATCCAAACACTTTGTGGCTTGCACATGATTGGATGATGGAAATCATCAGAGCTTCTGCTCATTTACTAAAGTCCTGGAGCAAATGCACTTGCAGAGTGCAAATGCATTTTGCAAAGTGCAACATATATTTGCTTTGTAAAAAACAACACCACAGAACATTATAGCAAATTATTAGGGGAGGTTTGGAAATCTAGTTAATGACACACACACTATTTGGATGGAGTTTAGGGGGGGTTTGGAAATCAAGTTAATGACACACACACTATTTGGATGGAGTTTAGGGGGGGAGGGGTTTGGAAATCAAGTTAATGACACACACACTATTTGGATGGAGTTTAGGGGGGAGGGGTTTGGAAATCTAGTTAATGGCACACACACTATTTGGATGGAGTTTAGGGGGGGAGAGGTTTGGAAATCAAGTTAATGACACACACACTATTTGGATGGAGTTTAGGGGGGGAGGGGTTTGGAAATCAAGTTAATGACACACACACTATTTGGATGGAGTTTAGGGGGGGTGTTGGAAATCTAGTTAATGACACACACACTATTTGGATGGAGTTTAGGGGGGAGGGGTTTGAAAATCAAGTTAATGACACACACACTATTTGGATGGAGTTTAGGGGGGGGGGGGTTTGGAAATCAAGTTAATGACATACACACTATTTGGATGGAGTTTAGGGGGGAGGGGTTTGGAAATCTAGTTAATGACACACACACTATTTGGATGGAGTTTAGGGGGGAGGGGTTTGGAAATCAAGTTAATGACACACACACTATTTGGATGGAGTTTAGGGGAGACAAAATACAATGCAGCTGACTAAATACATTCAAACTGAGTAGACTAGGTGGATATGTGCCCAGCATTGTATGCTGGGGAGGTTAGTGAAGGCAAATATACATGCATGACAAAAAAGAACAGGAAAAAATTACAGCATGCATGAGGAGAAAAAGGGGACATTCACACTATATTGCAATGATGGTAAGTAGTGTTTGAGTTAAGAAATACATTACATTATCAAAGATTAAATAAAATAACATGTGATGCTAATAAAAGAAAAAATTCTTACCTTAATATAGTCCTTCTGCATGACCTGAATGATGGCAGAACAGGTCTCTGGGATAATGATCCCCAGAGCCTGGGGGGGAGATGACTGTCGAGAACTTCAAGTCCTGCAGGCTTCTCCCTGTCGCCAAGTACCGCAACGTGGCAACTAGCCTCTGCTCCGGAGTGACGGCTTGCCTCATGCAGGTATCCTGCCTGCTGATATAAGGGGTAAGCAAAGCCAACAAACGGTCAAAAACGGGGTCTGTCATCCGGAGAAAGTTTCTGAAATCCTCAGGATTATTCTCACGGATCTCACGGAGCAATGGCATGTGACAGAACTGGTCACGTTGGAGCAACCAATTCTTGGTCCATGAACTCCTCCTCGCCCTGTTCATGGACTGGTCTTGGGCTGAAGAATGAAGTACAGCACCAAGCACATACAATGCACGAGCTCTACGACGAGTACGTACAGGTAACATGGCTTCAAAATGGTCGGCTGGTCAGAACGCACTTAACAGAACGCACTGAAGAACAGCAAGGCCTGTGAAGAGCGACCTGAAAATCAGCAACGAGCGGACAATAAAACAAAGATTTCTCAATGCCAACTGACCAAACGCACTGAAAAGCAGATACAAACCTCACAAGCACAGACTGAACAACAGTAAAAACGAACTGAAAAATACGAGTCTCACAAACGCGAATCGTCTCTCACCAAACTTCTACTAACATGAGATAAACACGAGATTAGCAGAAGGAGCCCAAAGGGTGTCGTACGGGCTATTGAACTTCCGTTTTATAGTCTCGTCGGACTTGGTGTACGTCACCGCGTACTAGGCTGGCAAACTTTTGTGTGATCGTGTGTAGGCAAGTCCATTCGTTAGAAAGTCTGCCGCAAGTCCGCCAAAAGTCCGTCGAAAGTCTGTCGGATGGGCTGTCGGGCTTTTGTAGATGAAAAGTCCGACCGTGTGTACGCTGCATTAATGTTTGGGTCCAAACCTTAAGACCCTAGTCTGGTGTGAATTTTTGTGGGGGTCCTGGCCAGTAAATAAAAGGTCAGGTGATGTCACTTGGATGAGAGTGATATCCGCGCTTAGTAAAAACAGCAAAACAAGCAGCGAAGCACTATAACCCAGATATTAGGCACAAAAAATATATAACAAAAAGTGCAGCGCTAGAAATTATCAGATGCAAATATGTGCAAACTAAATATGAAGTGCAAATGTGCACATGTAAACCATAATTAATGTACAATATTCATGTAAATAAAAACAGTGCAAAAACAGAATCACAAACAAAAATTTAAATAAATTGCAAATTAGACACATGTGCAAAAAAGTTCATTGGTGATAAGAGTTCATAAGGAGAGAGCCTCATAAAGCATGGATCCAATAGGTGAAATCATGTGAAATATAAAGATAAAAACTTGACCAACCCGTCACCACAGAGAGATGCGAGGCTTACCAGAAAGCCAGTGACCACCCTTATTCAGGGGGGTCATAAGGCACTTGTTGAATCTAGGATCCTATGGGAAGATGACCTGACGTCCTGGTATGTCCCTCTCCGACTGGGACCCTGTAGAGAGGTAATATGATTTCCTGGTTCATCCCTCACTGAAAATCCTCACAGGTAACAAGCAGTGTTCGGTTCCGATATAATGGCACCAAAACCAGATTGCAAGAATGCAAATATGCAAAAAAAGGGGAAAAACTCCAATAGTGCAATAAAGCCTTGTAAGGTTACTTTAATACAGAATAATGCAATGTTGCATATAAACAGAGCGATCCACAAATGAGTCAGGCTATAAAAATCGATAAAAGTGGAATTTCAAACAAAAATAAAATCACATCAACATGTGAAAGCAATTGCGCACGCTCAGAGCGTGTGTGCGTAGCATCCCGGCGTTTAGATATGACATCGTCAGGGGTATGCCCACACGCCTGCGCCAACACTCTAAATAGTCACCAAGCAAAACAGAGGAGCGCTGCCATTGGCTGAAACGAACAATCAAAAAGCGCTCATTGGATAGATATAATAAAGACAGTATGTCCTGCATGGATTGGTCAGACAAACAAAAAAGAAAGTAAATTACCCAATATTTACACTGCATAGCAGGAAACATACTGGACCATTATAAACCACATGTGCTGCCATCATGTGGCCATAAAATGAAATAGCAACTAGGGATGAGCCGAACACCCCCTAGTTCGGTTAGCACCAGAACCTGCGAACGGACCGAAAATTTGCATGAACGTTAGAACCCCATTGACGTCTATGGGACTCGAACGTTCGAAATCAAAAGTGCTAATTTTAAAGGCTAATTTGCATGGTATTGTCCTATAAAGGGTTTGGGGACCCGGGTCCTGCTCCAGGGGACATGTATCAATGCAAAAAAAACTTAAAAATGGCAGTTTTTTCAGGAGCAGTGATTTTAATGATGCTTAAAGTAAAAAAAAAAACAAGTGAAATATTCCTTTAAATATCGTACCTGGGGGGTGTCTATAGTATGCCTGTAAAGTGGCGCATGTTTCCCGTGCTTAGAACAGTCCCTGCACAAAATGGCATTTTTAAAGGAAAAAAAGTCATTTAAAACTGCTTGCGGCTTTAATGTAATGTTGGGTCCTGGCAATATGGATGAAAATCAGTGAGACAAACAGCATGGGTACCCCCCAGTCCATTACCAGGCCCTTTGGGACTTGTACGGATATTAAGGGGAACCCCGCACCCAAATTAAAAAAAGGAAAGGCATGGGGCCACTAGGCCCTATTGTCACGTACCTGGTAGGTAGAGCCCGGAATGCAGGGAACGGCCTCTCGTATACCTCCGACTCGGGAACCCCTGGTAGTGGTGACAGGGGCTCGGGAGTGCGAAGGGGCACAAGTGCCTGACTGGAAGGCTGGAGCAGAGAATTGAATCAGGTAGTCAGCTGGGAGGTGTCCTGTAGTCCAGCAGCAGGATGCAGACAGCAGGGAGGTCTCTTGTAGTCCAGCAGCAGGATGCAGACAGCAAGGAGGTGTCTTGTAGTCCAGCAGCAGGATGTAGACAGCAGGGTGCAGGCAAGCCGGGTCAAACACAGACGGGCAGATCAGGTACAGAAGGTAAATCCGGGAGAATAGTCAAAGTCCAAAAGCCGGAATCAGGGCAGGCAGAAACAGAGTAGTCAAAGTCCAAAAGCCGGGATCAGGGCAGGCAGCAAACAGAGTAGTCAGGAACAGTCCAACAGGTATCAGGTAGCAAATGCAAGTAACAGGGCACAAGGGGTCTTCAGGAACGCTGTAGACCAGACAGCAAGGCAGCAGTGGAACAGTCCTCTTTAAATAGCCCCTTTGGCGCCAAGTGCTGTCACAGGGCGCCGCTATTGCGCATGCGCGTACGCACGTTCGCGCTAGTGGCACTATTGCGCATGCGCATACGCACGTTAGCGCAATTGGCGCTATTGGCGCTATTGCGCGCACGCGAGCGCCGAATGGCGCTTCTGTGCACAGGCATTCCTTTAAACTTTAGTTTGCTGGGATATTTGCAAGAGGGCTTTTCCTGACACCTATATACTCTGAACAGCAGTATACAGGCGGTGCAAACAAGACAGGGACTGTCGGTTTGTTGTTAAGTAGAATCTGTTTGTAATTTTGAACTGGTACATTTTTAAAGTGTTTAGCTCCAGCCAAAAAATCTATTTTAAGCTTTTTGGAAAACATAGGAAAGGGTTATCACCCCTGTGACATTTGTTTTGCTGTCTGTGCTCCTCTTCAGAAGATTTCACCTCACTTTTTGTCCCAATGACAAATGTTTTTTGAAAATGTGGGTTTTTTTGTGAAACAAGGATTGGTGATAAAGCATCAGTGGAAAGGAGAAATGTTTTCCCCATATTAACTCTTACAGGAGAGAATTTCCCTTCCTAGGGGTAGATTTCATCTCACTTCCTGTTGTCTCCTTCCGTTTGCAAGTAGGAGTCGTTTGTAAGTTGGATGTTTGAAAGTAGGGGCCTGCCCTATATACTCAGCAGAAATTTGGGCATTAGGTGTTGTTGGCCACAACATTGTAAGCCCTCACATAGCCCTGCTGTGAAATATTAGATCAAGAATTGTAATTACATGCCCCTGTTGAACAGGGGCAGAAAAATTGGGCCTTTGGTGGTGGTGGTGGTGCTGGTGCCACAACACTGTAAGTCCTCACTCGCTCTTGGTGGGTGCAGAAACGGGCCCTGCTATGAAATATTAGATCAAGAATTGTAATTACATGCCCCTGTTGAACAGGGGCTGAAAAACTGGGCCTTAGGCACTGGTGCTGGTGCCACAACACTGCAACCCCTCACAGATACTCTAGTTGGAACGCAGGACAGAGCCCTGCTGCAAAGTATTGCATCAAAAATTGTAATTACACGCCCCTGTTAAACAGGGTCTGAAAAATTGGGCCTTAGATACTGGTGCTGGTGCCACAACACTGCAACCCTTCACAGATACTCTAGTTGGAATGCAGGAACGAGCCCTGCTACAAAGTATTGCATCAAAAATTGTAATTACACGCCCCTGTTAAACAGGGGCTGAAAAATTGGGCCTTAGATACTGGTGCTGGTGCCACAACACTGCAACCCTTCACAGATACTCTAGTTGGAATGCAGGAACGAGCCCTGCTACAAAGTATTGCATCAAAAATTGTAATTACACGCCCCTGTTAAACAGGGGCTGAAAAATTGGGCCTTAGGCACTGGTGGCGGCGCCCAGAACCAAAAATGTTCTTACAAGCTATCAGCGTGATCATTGAGGAGGAAAAGGATAATTACTCAGGATAGTCACTCAGCATCAGCATAGGCAGTCTTTGAAGGGATCTGAGATTTTTAAAAAAATTATTCGGTTACATCAGCATCAGGTGCTTGGTAGCTGGTGGTGATCCAAGACTGATTTATTTTTATGAAGGTCAGTCGATTGACCGAGTCGGTGGACAGACGCAGCCTGTGATCGGTTACAAAGCCTCCAGCAGCACTGAATGTGCGTTCCGAAAGAACGCTGGATGCAGGACAGACCAGTAGCTCAATTGTATACTGTGCAAGCTCTGGCCAGTGATCCATAATCAAGACCCAGTAACCCAGAGGATTTTCGGTGGGAAAGGTGTCCAAGTCAGATCTTGCCCCTAGGTATTCCTGCACCATGTAAAACAGGCGCTGACGATGGTTGCTGGAACCGATCATACCTTGGGGCTGCGGACTAAAAAATTGTCTGAACACATCAGTCAGACGGCCACCTTCTCCACCACTCCTTCTTTGACTGACCGAAAACTCAGCAACATGTTGTCCAGAAACAGGAGTTTGTAACCTCCCAGTCTTTGGGAACGCGTTACACAGACCTTTCTGCAAGGCCTCCCGAAGATGTTTCATCCTCTGCTCCCTCTGCGACGGTAAGATAAGGTCCGCAGCCTTACCCTTGTAATGTGGATCAAGGAGAGTTGCCAGCCAGTATTGGTCCTTCTCCTTGATACCACAAATACGAGGATGCTTACGCAGGCTTTGCAGGATCATGGAGGCCATGCAGCGTAGGTTTGCTGAGGCATTCGGTTCGGAGTCCTCTGGGTCACTAAGGACGACATGGTCCACAGCCACCTCCTCCCAGCCACGTACAAGTCCATGTGTTTCTTGGGACTGATCCCTTAAAGACTGCTGCTGATGCTGAGTGCCAGGCTCCACCTCCATACTGACACAATCCTCCTCTTCCTCCTTGTCCTCTTCCTGTGTGATCGGCGGGCACGCAGGAACACTGTCTGGATAAAGGGGGCCTTGAGAGCTAAGGAAGTCCTCCTCTTCCTTCCTCTGTTCTGCCTCAAGTGCCCTTTCCATTATTCCACGCAGCGTGTGCTCCAACAGGTGGACAAGGGGGACAGTGTCACTTATGCATGGTGCCATAGTCCTGGTGCCATAGTCACACAGGTACTCATTGATGGCCCTCTGCTGAGTGTGCAGCCGCTGCAGCATGGCCAACGTTGAGTTCCACCTGGTGGGCATGTCACAGATTAGGCGGTTCTTGGGCAGGTTAAACTCGTTTTGGAGGTCTGCCAGCCGAGCACTGGCATTACATGACCGGCAGAAATGCACACAGACTTTCCTGGCCTGCCTCAGGACATCCTGTAAGCCCGGGTACCTGCCCAAAAACCGCTGCACCACCAAGTTAAGGACGTAAGCCAAACAGGGCACATGGGTCATTTGTCCCTGTCGGACGGCAGAGAGGAGGTTGGTGCCATTGTCGCAAACCACCATTCTTGCCTTAAGTTTCCGTGGCGTCAACCACCTCTGTACCTGCCCCTGCAGAGCTGACAGAACCTCTGCCCCAGTGTGGCTCCTGTCCCCCAAGCACACCAGCTCAAGCACCACATGGCATCTTTTGGCCTGCATACGTGCGTAGCCCCTTGAACAGCTACGGAGTACCGCTGGTTCTGAGGACAAAGCACAGGAAGAGGCCATGGAGGAAGAAGAAGAGGAGGGGGTGGAGGAGAGAGGTGTGTCACAATCATTAGTAGTGGCATTTTGGAGGCGTGGTGGCGGAACAACCTCCAACACTACTGCACCTTGTCCTGCATCCTTCCCAGCTGCCAGCAGAGTCACCCAATGCGTGGTGAAACTTAGGTAACGTCCCTGTCCATGCCTGCTGGACCATGAGTCAACGGTAATATGCACCTTACCGCTGACCACCCTGTCCAGCGAGGCCAAGACATTGCCTTCCACATGCCGGTAGAGAGCCGGAATCACCTTCCGTGAGAAAAAGTGGCATTTGGGTACCTGCCACTGAGGAACCGCACATTCCACAAACTCACGGAAGGTGGCAGAGTCTACAAACTGAAAAGGCAGCAGTTGAAGTGCTAGCAATTTTGTCAGGCTAGCATTCAATCGCTGGGCATGTGGATGGATGGGAGCGAACTTCTTTCAGCGGTGCAGCAGCTGGGGCAGGGAAATTTGCCTGGTACAATCTGACGTCGGTGTAACGAAAGCAGATTGCCCACAAGTACTTGGCTGTGACACACCTAATTCTACACCTTCATTCCTCTCAGTGCAGGTCTCAGAGAGGACTGAAGGAATAGTGGGGTTGGAGATCTCAGCTGATGAGGAGCAAGAAGAGGTCCTCTTTGTTCTTTGGTGTGGGTCTTTTAGATACACTTGCCAACGAACTGCATGGCAGGTGAACATATATCTGGTCAAGCATGTGGTGTCCAAGCGGGAGATGTTTTGGCCACGCGAGATACGCTTGAGACATATGTTACAAATAGCAGCGGTGCGATCTGATGCACTTGTCTCAAAAAAAGCCCACACCAAAGAACTTTTGGAATAACGCACAGAGACAGCAGCGCCCTGCATATGCAGAGCTTTGGGGTGTGATGCAGTCAGTGTGCTGCCCTTAGGCTGGCCCCTGGAGGGCATCCTGCCTCGTTGGTGATGTGCCTCCTCCTCCTCCTCCTCTCTCCTATCAGGCACCCACGTTGAGTCAGTGACCTCATTATCCCCTCCTTCCTCATCACTGGAGCAAACCTGGCAGTATGCTGCAGCAGGGGGAGCATGACTGCCAGATTGCTGTCCTTCTTGGGCACCCCCTCTGTCCCTGCTTACGTTACTGCCTTCATCTAGATAAGTATCATCATCAGAGCCTTCTAAACGCTGGGCATCCTCCTGAAGCATGTACCCAACACTGTGGTCAAACAGTTTGAGGGACTCCTCAGGAGGACATGGTGGGGCTAGGGAAGGAGTCACTGATGCCATTAAGCTGAGGGAAGAGGCCGCGTTGGCAGCTGCTTTGCCAGACAAAGTACCCTGAGCATGAGTGAGAGAGGATGAGGAGGATGAGGACGGTTTGGTCATCCACTCGACCAAGTCTTCCGCATGTTGCGGCTCAACACGGCCAGCTGCCGAAAAAAAGGCCAAGCATGTCCCATGGCCACGTGCTGATGAGGATGCACCGTCTCCACGACCAGCACTGTTGCCTCTAGACACAGAGCCTGCTTGCGCTCTTTTATTGGCTTGTGACTGTCTGCCTCTCCTTGTTGGCCTTCCAGACATACTAATGGCCTGTAGCTGCACTAAGCTGGGATATATATATATATACAAAGGGATACCAAATTAAGACAATAAGTCATCCTGTAAATGTCCCTAAAGGGCATGTAAAATTACAAAAAAAAAAAAAAATACAATAAAAAATATACCCGTATATACTCGAGTATAAGCTGAGTTTTTCAGCACATTTTTTTGTGAGAGAGAGTTGTAATTGGCCAAAGCCAATATCTTCCTACTGACAGGCAGGCTTGTCTTGTTACAGTATTTACAGCTACCTGAAGAAAATTGCTGGTATTCTTTTGATCCTATTAGTACCACAGTCAGGCAGCTAGACTATTTACAGTTAGTGTAGTGCGTCCTCCTCACAGTGTTCAGTTAAAGCTACAAGTTAGTTTAGTGTGACCTCTGCACAGTGTTCAGCTAAAACTACAAGTTAGTGTAGTGCGTCCTCCTCACAGTGTTCAGCTAAAGCTACAAGTTAGTTTAGTGTGACCTCTGCACAGTGTTCAGCTAAAACTACAAGTTAGTGTAGTGCGTCCTCCTCACAGTGTTCAGCTAAAGCTACAAGTTAGTTTAGTGTGACCTCTGCACAGTGTTCAGCTAAAGCTACAAGTTAGGGTAGTGCGTCCTCCTCACAGTGTTCAGCTAAAGCTACAAGTTAATGTAGTGTGACCTCTGCACAGTGTTCAGCTAAAGCTACAAGTTAGTGTAGCTCTGAACAGTGTTCAGCTAAAACTACAAGTTAAGGTAGTGCGACCTCTGCACAGTGTTCAGCTAAAGCTACAATTTAGTGTAGTGCGTCCTCTGAACAGTGTTCAGCTAAAACAACAAGTTAGTGTAGTGAAACCTCTGCACAGTGTTCAGCTAAAGCTACAAGTTAGTGTAGTGCGTCCTCCTCACAGTGTTCAGCTAAAGCCACAAGTTAATGTAGTGTGACCTCTGCACAGTGTTCAGCTAAAGCTACAAGTTAGGGTAGTGCGTCCTCCTCACAGTGTTCAGCTAAAGCCACAAGTTAATGTAGTGTGACCTCTGCACAGTGTTCAGCTAAAGCTACAAGTTAGTGTAGTGCATCCTCTGAACAGTGTTCAGCTAAAACTACAAGTTAGTGTAGTGCGACCTCTGCACAGTGTTCAGCTAAAGCTACAATTTAGTGTAGTGCGTCCTCTGAACATTGTTCAGCTAAAACTACAAGTTAGTGTAGTGAAACCTCTGCACAGTGTTCAGCTAAAGCTAAAAGTTAGTGTAGTGCGTCCTCTGAACAGTGTTCAGCTAAAACTACAAGTTAGTGTAGTGCGACCTCTGCATAGTGTTCAGCTAAAGCTACAAGTTAGTGTAGTGCGTCCTCCTCACAGTGTTCAGCTAAAACTACAAATTAGTGTAGTGCGACCTCTGCACAGTGTTCAGCTAAAGCTACAAGTTAGTGTAGTGCGTCCTCCTCACAGTGTTCGGCTAAAACTACAAGTTAGTATAGTGCAACCTCTGCACAATGTTCAGCTAAAGCCACAATTTAGTGTAGTGCGTCCTCCTCACAGTGTTCAGCTAAAGCTACAAATTAGTTTAGTGTGACCTCCTCACAGTGTTCAGCTAAAGCTACCTGTAGAAGGTTGGTGGTGTTTTCCTGATCCTATCACTAACGCAGGCAGCGAAATAAGCTACAAGTTAGTTTTTTGCGAGCTCTGCACAGTGTTCACCTAAAGCTACCTGTAGAAGGTTGGTGGTGTTCTCATTCTTCAGGCAGGCAGTTGATTTTGCTAGCTGCAGTATCAGTATATATATATAGATATATATATATATCCCAGCTTAGTGCAGCTACAGGCCATTAGTATGTCTGGAAGGCCAACAAGGAGAGGCAGACAGTCACAAGCCAATAAAAGAGCGCAAGCAGGCTCTGTGTCTAGAGGCAACAGTGCTGGTCGTGGAGACGGTGCATCCTCATCAGCACGTGGCCATGGGACATGCTTGGCCTTTTTTTCGGCAGCTGGCCATGTTGAGCCGCAACATGCGGAAGACTTGGTCGAGTGGATGACCAAACCGTCCTCATCCTCCTCATCCTCTCTCACTCATGCTCAGGGTACTTTGTCTGGCAAAGCAGCTGCCAACGCGGCCTCTTCCCTCGGCTTAATGGCATCAGTGACTCCTTCCCTAGCCCCACCATGTCCTCTTGAGGAGTCCCTCAAACTGTTTGACCACAGTGTTGGGTACATGCTTCAGGAGGATGCCCAGCGTTTAGAAGGCTCTGATGATGATACTGATCTAGATGAAGGCAGTAACGTAAGCAGGGACAGAGGGGGTGCCCAAGAAGGACAGCAATCTGGCAGTCATGCTCCCCCTGCTGCAGCATACTGCCAGGTTTGCTCCTGTGATGAGGAGGGAGGGGATGATGAGGTCACTGACTCAACGTGGGTGCCTGATAGGAGAGAGGAGGAGGAGGAGGAGGCACATCACCAACGAGGCAGGATGCCCTCCAGGGGCCAGCCTAAGGGCAGCACACTGACTGCATCACACCCCAAAGCTCCGCATATGTAGGGCGCTGCTGTCTCTGTGCGTTATTTCAAAAGTTCTTTGGTGTGGGCCTTTTTTGAGACGAGTGGATCAGATCGCACCACTGCTATTTGCAACATATGTCTCAAGCATATCTCGCGTGGCCAAAACATCTCTCGCTTGGGCACCACATGCTTGACCAGACATATGTTGACCTGCCATGCAGTTCGTTGGCAAGCGTATCTAAAAGACCCACACCAAAGAACAAAGAGGACCTCTCCTTGCTCCTCATCAGCTGAGATCTCCAACCCCACTATACTTTCAGTCCTCTCTGAGACCTGCACTGAGAGGAATGAAGGTGTAGAATTAGGTGTGTCACAGCCAAGTACTTGTGGGCAATCTGCTTTCAGTACACCAACGTCAGATTGTACCAGGCAAGTTTCCCTGTCCCAGCTGCTGCACCACCGAAAGAAGTTTGCTCCCAGCCATCCACATGCCCAGCGGTTGAATGCTAGCTTGGCAAAATTGCTAGCACTTCAACTGCTGCCTTTTCAGTTTGTAGACTCTGCCGCCTTCCGTGAGTTTGTGGAATGTGCGGTTCCTCAGTGGCAGGTACCAAAATGCCACTTTTTCTCACGGAAGGCGATTACAGCTCTCTACCGGCATGTGGAAGGCAATGTCTTGGCCTCGCTGGACAGGGCGGTCAGCGGTAAGGTGCATATTACCGCTGACTCATGGTCCATCAGGCATGGACAGGGACATTACCTAAGTTTCACTGCGCATTGGGTGACTCTGCTGGCAGCTGGGAAGGATGCAGGACAAGGTGCAGTAGTGTTGGAGGTTGTTCCGCCACCACGCCTCCAAAATGCCACTACTAATGATTGTGACACACCTCTCTCCTCCACCCCCTCCTCTTCTTCTTCCTCCATGGCCTCTTCCTGTGCTTTGTCCTCGGGAACCAGCGGTGCTCCGTAGCCGTTCAAGGGGCTACGCAAGTATGCAGGCCAAAAGATGCCATGTGGTGCTTGAGCTGGTGTGCTTGGGGGACCGGAGCCACACTGGGGTAGAGGTTCTGTCAGCTCTGCAGGGGCAGGTTCAAAGGTGGTTGACGCCACACCAACTTAAGGCAGGAATGGTGGTTTGCAACAATGGCACCAACCTCCTCTCTGCCCTCCGACAGGGACAAATGACCCATGTGCCCTGTTTGGCTCACGTCCTTAACTTGGTGGTGCAGCGGTTCTTGGGCAGGTACCCGGGCTTACAGGATGTCCTGAGGCAGGCCAGGAAAGTCTGTGTGCATTTCCACCAGTCATATAATGCCAGTGCTCAGCTGGCAGACCTCCAAAAGGAGTTTAACCTGCCCAAGAACCACCTAATCTGTGACATGCCCACCAGGTGGAACTCAATGTTGGCCATGCTGCAGCGGCTGCACATGCAGCAGAGGGCCATCAATGAGTACCTGTGTGACTATGGCATCAGGACAGGGTCAGGGGAGCTTGTTTTTTTTTCCCATGCCAGTGGGCCATGATCAGGGATGCATGCACTGTCCTGTCACCATTTGAGGAGGCCACGAGGATGGTGAGCAGTAACAGTGCATGCATAAGTGACACTGTCCCCCTTGTCCACCTGTTGGAGCACATGCTGCGTGGAATAATGGACAGGGCACTTGAGGCAGAACAGAGGCAGGAAGAGGAGGACTTCCTTAGCTCTCAAGGCCCCCTTTATCCAGACAGTGTTCCTGCATGCCCACCGATCACACAGGAAGAGGACGAGGAGGAGGAGGATTGTGTCAGTATGGAGGTGGAGCCTGGCACTCAGCATCAGCAGCAGTCTTTAAGGGATCAGTCCCAAGAAACACATGGACTTGTGCATGGCTGGGAGGATGTGGCTGTGGACCATGTCATCCTTAGTGACCCAGAGGACTCCGGACCGAATGCCTCAGCAAACCTACGCTGCATGGCCTCCCTGATCCTGCAAAGCCTGCGTAAGGATCCTCGTATTCGTGGTATCAAGGAGAAGGACCAATACTGGCTGGCAACCCTCCTTGATCCACGTTACAAGGGTAAGGTTGCGGACCTTATCTTGCCATGGCAGAGGGAGCAGAGGATGAAACGTCTTCGGGAGACCTTCCAAGGTATGATCAGTTCCAGCAACCATCGCCAGCGTCTGTTTTACATGGTGCAGGAATACCTAGGGGCAAGGTCTGACTTGGACAACTTTCCCACCGAAAATCCTCTGGGTTACTGGGTCTTGAGGATGGATCACTGGCCAGAGCTTGCACAGTATGCAATTGAGCTACTGGCCTGTCCTGCATCCAGCGTTCTTTCGGAACGCACATTCAGTGCTGCTGGAGGCTTTGTAACTGATCACAGGGTGCTTCTGTCCACCGACTCGGTCGATCGACTGACCTTCATAAAAATGAATCAGTCTTTGATCACCACCAGCTACCAAGCACCTGATGCTGATGTAACCGAATAATTTTTTTTTTAAATCTCAGATCCCTTCAAAGACTGCCTATGCTGATGCTGAGTGACTATCCTGAGTAACTATCCTCTTCCTCCTCAATGATCACGCTGATAGCTTGTAAGAACATTTTTGGTTCTGGGCGCCACCACCAGTGCCTAAGGCCCAATTTTTCAGCCCCTGTTTTAACAGGGGCGTGTAATTACAATTTTTGATGCAATAGTTTGCAGCAGGGCTCGTTTCTGCGTTCCAACTAGAGTATCTGTGAGGGGTTGCAGTGTTATGGCACCAGCACCAGTGCCTAAGGCCCAATTTTTCAGCCCCTGTTTAACAGGGGCGTGTAATTACAATTTTTGATGCAATACTTTGCAGCAGGGCTCGTTTCTGCATTCCAACTAGAGTATCTGTGAGGGGTTGCAGTGTTGTGGCACCAGCACCAGTGCCTAAGGCCCAATTTTTCAGCCCCTGTTCAACAGGGGCATGTAATTATAATTCTTGATCTAATATTTCACAGCAGGGCCTGTTTCTGCACCCACCAAGAGTGAGTGAGGACTTACAGTGTTGTGGCACCAGCACCACCACCAAAGGCCCAATTTTTCTGCCCCTGTTCAACAGGGGCATGTAATTACAATTCTTGATCGAATATTTCACAGCAGGGCCCTGTGAGGGCTTACAGTGTTGTGGCCACAACAACACCTAAGGCCCAAATTTCTGCTGAGTATATAGGGCAGGCCCCTACTTTCAAACATCCAACTTACAAACGACTCCTACTTGCAAAGGAAAGGAAGTGAGATGAAATCTACCCCTAGGAAGGGAAATTCTCTCCTGTAAGAGTTAATATGGGAAAAACATTTCTCCTTTCCACTGATGCTTTATCACCAATCCTTGTTTCACAAAAAAACCCACATTTTCAAAAAACATTTGTCATTGGGACAAAAAGTGAGGTGAAATCTTCTGAAGAGGAGCACAGACAGCAAAACAAATGTCACAGGGGTGATAACCCTTCCCTATGTTTTCCAAAAAGCTTAAAATAGATTTTTTGCCTGAAGCAAAACACGTTAAAAAATGTACCAGAATTACAAAAATGTATCAAAATGTATGAAATGTATCAAAATTACAAACAGATTCTACTTAACAACAAACCTACAGTCCCTGTCTTGTTTGCACCGCCTGTATACTGCTGTTCAGAGTATATAGGGCCTGGTATCCCCACGCCTTTCCTTTTTTTAATTTGGGTGCGGGGTTCCCCTTAATATTCATACAAGTCCCAAAGGGCCTGGTAATGGACTGGGGGGTACCCATGCTGTTTGTCTCACTGATTTTCATCCATATTGCCAGGACCCGACATTACATTAAAGCCGCAAGCAGTTTTAAATGACTTTTTTTCCTTTAAAAATGCCATTTTGTGCAGGGACTGTTCTAAGCACGGGAAACATGCGCCACTTTACAGGCATACTATAGACACCCCCCAGGTACGATATTTAAAGGAATATTTCACTTTTTTTTTTACTTTAAGCATCATTAAAATCACTGCTCCCGAAAAAACGGCCGTTTTTAAAAGTTTTTTTTGCATTGATACATGTCCCCTGGGGCAGGACCCGGGTCCCAAAACCATTTTAGGACAATACCATGCAAATTAGCCTTTAAAATGAGAGCTTTTGATTTTGAACGTTCGAGTCCCATAGACGTCAATTGGGTTCTAACGTTCGTGCAAATTTTCGGTCCATTCGCAGGTTCTGGTGCGAACCGAACTGGGGGGTGTTCGGCTCATCCCTAGTCATAATGTTTTGAGACATTATGCCTATCAAAACCGTTACAAATGTTCGTTTTTATGTTCCCCCAGTCTAACATGCAACATTTGTATGGCACGCCCTACATATTTCAGGCCACAGGGGTAGGTGACACCTGTGACGGACGAGGTGAATTCAGTGATCTTCCTATCCCGGTGGGTATTAAACTTACAAGCACGACACTTGCCACACAAGTAATACCCTTTTAGATCACCAAAAAAAGTGGGTCTAAAGGGCAGATCAGGAAAATTTGGAGGTATTGTGTTCCTCGAACTGGGAGCACCCCTAAAAATAATACAGGTCGCTCAGATAGAAGAGGACCAAGGACTTGATCATTCTTAATGATCGGCCAGTGATTTTTAATGATTCTTTTGATCGCCCAATGCTGACTGGAGAATGTGGTGAAGAAAGTCAAACCATAGTCCTCCATGTCAGCACCCTGTGCTACTCTTTCCACCAGCAGTTCCTGACGATCCCTATTGCTAACCTCAATTATAACGGAATACAGAGCTTCACTATCGTATCCTTTAGCTACAAACCTTGTTTATAAAACTTCAGACTCTCTAAGAAAATCCCTTAAATTGGTACAGTTTCTTTTCAAGCGCAAAAACTGACCCTTAGGTATTGCCCTCAACCATGACTGATGGTGAAAGGAATCCAAAGGGATATACCCATTTTGGTCGGTTTGTAGGTAGAAGTAACTATTCTACCCTCTTGTATTGTGATTTTTAGATCCAGAAAATGAATTTATAGGGGGCTTATCTCATCACTAAGAATAATTCCTCTATCATTATCATTCAGATGAGTTAGAAAAGCATGGGCAGATTCAATGTCACCATCCCAAACGAAGATGATGTCACTGATTAATCTTTTCCACACAACAAGCTCAGGGCATCTGTTGTATAGAATCATATCCACCTTCCTTTTGACATAAAGAGTTTAGCCATGCTTGGAGCAAACTTGGCTCCCATGGCCACTCCTTAGATTTGCAGAAAAAAGGCCCCAGCATGCCAAAAGATTTTATGGGTCATTGAGAAGTCTAATGCCCTGTACACATGGTCGGATTTTCCGACGGAAAATGTGTGATAGGACCTTGTTGTCGGAAATTCCGAACGTGTGTGGGCTCCATCACACATTTTCCATCGGAATTTCCGACACACAAAGTTTGAGAGCTTGCTATAAAATTTTCCGACAACAAAATCGGTTGTCGGAAATTCTGATCGTGTGTACACAAATCCGCCGCACAAAGTGCCACGCATGCTCAGAATAAATTAAGAGAAGAAAGCTATTGGCTACTGCCATGTTTATAGTTCCGACATACGTGTTTTACGTCACTGCGTTCAGAACGATCGGATTTTCCGACAACTTTGTGTGACCGTGTGTATGCAAGACAAGTTTGAGCCAACATCCGTCGGAAAAAATCCATGGATTTTGTTGTCGGAATGTCTGATCAATGTCCGACCATGGGTACAGGGCATAACAGTTCCAAATCGAAACCACCCTGTGTGACTGAGATAGTAGAATCACAACATATGAAGTGTCGTATTGCTTTATGCCCTAATTGGTGGGAAATTGCCATATATAGAGAAGCAATCCGCAGTCACCAATAAATAGGTTGGTTGCCACTCAATGCCATTTCATACATTAATGGCATGTCTAGTGTCCTTTAGGAATGAAGGGGTACCCATCATCAGGTGATGTCACTTGTTGCTAAGGAACCTTTTATATATAGTAGTGGGAGAAAACCCCACTACTATATATGATGTTAGGCTCCTGCTGAACGGGTATTTGAACAAGCAAAGTTCAGGCAAACCAGGAGCTCATCCCTAACTCTGATGAGATCTGATAATCCCCTCCATGATAGAACCCTGGTCCTCGAATTAATGTTATATAGTATAAAAATGATGATTCAATCCACTCCTAATGCAAATTCATATTTGTAGCAACATAAATAATGTGCAACTAGAGAAAATGACAATACCCCAAACCAATAAGTGTATTTGTGACAACATAAATGTGTATACTGTAGCAGCCTTTCACAATTTTAACACTGAAGAACCCTTGAATAAATTGTCAGGTCTCATGAAAACCCCTGACAAAAATGAATATATCTACAGCTCACTGTACATTTAGCTACCCCACATAGGTGGTCAGTGATAGAAGGGTTTCCTCACCCTGGTGGTCAGTAGAAAGAATTTTCTGCTACGTTGGTGGTCATTGGGAAGAATGCCTTTTATATTGGGGCAGTGGGAATATTACCCTCCTTACAGAAAGCTAACATTATCATTTGTGCCAGTGATTACTTCAGTGAGAAACAATAGAGAAGCTCCCTTGGTTCCATGTCAGTGGCTCTGCCAAATGGTGTTAGTGCCAGTACTCTCCAGGCACCATCATCCAGAAGATCAGTCCACCGCTAGCACTGCTCACTGCTCAAAAGTATCAGTCAACCTCTGGACGGGCCTTAGGGTTTCATGGAACCCTGGTTGAGAAATGCTGGTGTTTAGAGTGTTCCCATGCAGAAAATCCAACAGACAGAATAATCAGTGAATAAATCAAGAAAATGGATGCATATTTATTAAAGTAAGTGTAAAAAAATTACTATGCAATAAAAAAGAATGAGAGCATTACAAAGCTGAAGGTGTAGCTATTTACAAGGCTCCCTGTGTTTTACTGGTGGTATTTATTATATGTTTTCGTGAGCTATGGGTTAGTTTCATGCTATTCACCCCTTTGCACTACATTTTCCTCAAACATGTAAAAAAAAGTTGCTTTTTTCAACAAACATATTAAAATGGGCATCTTAGGCCTCAAAAATGTTCTAAAATCCCAAAACATTATCTCTTTTCTGAAAGCAGAGAACCTGTAGAATTAAAAATTGTAGTTACAAATTTTTATGTTTCACAATATTTGCAAAACTGTGTTACAAACTTATGTTTTTTAGTAAAAAATACACTAAAACTATTTTTTATGAACACAAAATGAAAATTGTGTGCGAATCCACCAAAAATGATGACACTCAAAGTTGTGAAGCTTTAAAAATGTTATAGTTCATGAGTTTATAGTTAACTGTAAATATTTGCCTTGAATTATTCCTCCCACTTTGGCATGCATGGCAATACCCAATATGCATTGTTTATATCTGTACATGGGAGTACACCTTACTTTATATTTTACTTTTTTTTTTCACTATCACAAGGGTCTGACCAGGGGCGGCCCATCCATTAAGGGTGCACAGGCACTCCCCCCTCTATCCACGCCACCCCCCTATATGGTTAATGGATAGATTCATGCATAGTTTTTTTAAAGCACCTGGTATAGCCTTCAAAATAGGGTGGACTCTGAGCGCAGAGCATTGTGTGTGTTAGAAAAGCAAATGAATATTCGCTTTTCTAACAATGAATCGCCTCTCTGCCAATAAGGAAGCACGGGTCTCCTACCCATTTCCTGACTGGCTGAAAGGTCAGGCTATTCTATTGAATGCCTCAGAAGAGAAGAGGACACAGGAGACTGTGCCAGATGCCTGCCGTAGCCCAATCCCCTGCCTGATGTTCTCGCCGATCACAGCCGATATGTGCCCGCCGACCCTGATGTGCCCACGATCCCCTATGTGCCCGCCGATCCCCGCCGCCCATGGGGTAAGTGCCGCCACTGGGCCTACAAATCTTCTATGCGATAGTATATTGCAAGTGATAGATCCCTTAATTTGTATGCAATTTATTTAACATTTTTCATGAAATTTGTTTTTTTTCCTTCACTAATTCACAAAAGGGGTGATAAGCCCCTAGGACATAACATAGTGGGTGGGGTAGGTCTTCTTTATGGAGACATCAGGGATATGTTTATGTCTGTACTTCTTCCAAACAAGTAGCATAGATGCCATTTTCCTTATGTTTTATCCCTTTAAAAACCTTACAAGTTTAGAAAAATACCTGTCAATCTGCCAAAAATGCACTTCACTTTTAACAGTGTTGTGGGCTGACAACACAGTATTTTTGTGGATTGAGTGTTGTCAGCCCTTCCAATGTCTTTTACTAAAATACCTAACCACTCCCACTTTCGGATCGCTACAACATAAAGGCTGATAATTCTGCACAGCCCACCTTGCTTAGCCTGAGCAAAATTAAATATAACACGTTTCAAAAAATTAAGTTACACTAGTCCTAAACATTCATAAATGGCTCCTTTGCTTAACATCACCTGCTGTCAGTGGAAAAAACTGAGCTGGTCCAAAATCTAAGTTCACCATTTGGGAAAAAATAATAAAGGCACATATTATTGCAGAAAAAAATATGTATTTTTTATTTTTTCCCACAGAAGCCTGCAGAGCATTTCACTCATGATCAGTAGATCACTGGTGTAATGTCAGGCACTTGCAGACAAGCCCCACAGCTCTCTATATGTGTTGTCAGTTTGAAAGCTGCAAGGCTTGTGAATTAGCTACAAGGGTGCTCATCAGCTTGTAGTTCTTTCATTCATAGATTGCTGTGAGTGAATGGCATGGTTGTTTTAAAATATGACAGTGGGTGTAAATCAGTGGCGGCTAGTGCTCAAAATTTTTGGGAGGGCGCAAACAAATTGAAAAATTCTGAAAAAAACTCCATCAATTGCAGCCTCACTGTACCATCAATCGCAGCCACTGTGCCCATCAATTGCCACCACTGTACCATCAAACGCAGCCACTGTGCCCATCAATTGCCACCACTGTACCATCAAACATAACCACTGTGCCATCAAACGCAGCCACTGTGCCATCAAACGCAGCCACTGTGCCCATCAAGTGCCGCCACTGTGCCATATCAAATGCTCCCACTGTGCTATCAAATGCTGCCACTGTGCCATCAAATGCTGCCACTGTGCCCAATCAAATACAGGTACTGTGCCCATCTTATGCAGCCACTGTTCCCAACTTATGCAGCCACTGTGCCCCATCAAATGCAGCCACTGTGCAGCATTGAATGCAGTCACTGTACCCATCAAATGCAGCCTCACTATACCCATCAAATGCAGCCTCACTGTGCCCCATCAAATGCAGCCTCACTGAGCCCCATCAAATGCAGCCTCTCCTCTCTTCCTGTCCTCTGCTATGATAGGCGTCCAATCACAGCACCTGTCATTTCAGCCAATCAGGTGACGGGTAACAGATTCAAGCACCTGATTGGTGGAGAGGCGGTTTAGTGTTAGGAAAGTGAATATTCATTCGCTTTTCTAACACAGCTGAGTGGCCTGCGAGTGCCAGCCTATGGCTCTAATCAGGTGCTTAAAAAAAAAAAAATCCTGCCGCTGTAATTCAGACGCCCGGCGCCACCTTTCGGGGGTGAATAGGGGGTGGCAGCGGCGGCCATAGATAGATTCATGCAATGCATGAATCTATCTATTGGTGATAGAGGGGTGGCTGGAGAGAGGGGGCAGCGCCCTTATGGACGCACCGCCACTGTAGTGTAAAAAATTGTGTAACATGCTCCAAAAGGGGAACTTATCCTTTAATACCACACTTTAAAACCCACTTTAACATATGAAATTAAATGATGAATCAGTAACAAAATGCACACATGCCTATGTGCACTTAGTGCAAACTTTGCAAGTGATTGGAGTGCAGCCTTCTTGCAGTGACATGATGACCATTTGCTGCTTGTGTTTGCAGACAAGGATTTTAGGGTCAAATTATCAATTGGAGTACATCAAATGTCTGATAACTGACAAAAAAAAATATTAATGATTCACAATTTGAATACTGTATGTGGAATGTTTCAACGCCATCAAATGTACTGTAACATTGTCCATATTATTACTACACCAAATGTCATGAGACCTATATTTAGCATTGAAGAATAGGAAAACTGCAGCAAATGTGGATTGGCTGGGCAACTACAGTGAAAGGATAACAATTATGTCTTAAAAATGTAATTAATCTTCAAATTGTAAAAAAGCAATATATTGACCATTTGCTGCTTTATAACTATGTCTAATGCCGCGTACACACGGGCGGACATTTCGACGGACTAGGTCTGGCGGACTTTGACGGACTTTCCGAATGAACGGACTTGCCTACACACGATCAACCAAAGTCCGACGGATTCGTACGTGATGACGTACGACCGGACTAAATCAAGGAAGTTGATAGTCAGTAGCCAATAGCTGCCCTAGCATTGGTTTTTGTCCGTCTGACTAGCATACAGACGAGCGGACTTTTCGACTGGACTCGAGTCCGTCGGAAAGATTTGAAACATGTTTCATCTCTAGGTCCGTCGAACTTTTGGGAAAAAAAAGTCCGCTGGAGCCCACACACGATCGAATTATCCAACGGACTCCGGTCCTCCGGACCAAGTCTGCCGTAAAGTCCGCTCGTGTGTACGCGGCATTAACCTCCCTGGTGCAGTGGCGTAGCGTGGGGGGTGCAGGGGGTGCCATGGCCCCGGGCGCGACATTTAGGGGGGCGCAATTTCGTGACAGTAGTGTCACTACTGGCTGCCGCCTCCTAATTTTAAGTTCCTGTGTCCCCCACACTCTGGCCTTCATGTTCAGTGTTCGGCGCCCTGTGATTGGGCACATGGGGGTCATGTGAGTGCTCCTGAAGTCCCGCCTCCGCACATGACCCCCATACACGGCCGCTGTTTTCTCCTCCTATCCTCCGGAGAGACAGGACAGGACAAGGTGAGGGAGACTCCCTTGAGTCATGTTACTGGCACCAGGGGCGGGGGGATGAGAGAGAAATACTCTAGGCAACCGCAGAACAGTATAGTGTAGTATCATGTATGCAGTCAGTCCTCCAAGGAGTTTCTCTTCCCTTCTCATGGCTTTAAATATTGTGAAAGTGTCCATAAATGCACATGGCACTTCAGACATAAAATAGTAAACATCACTACAATATATCATCACTCAGTGGTTTATCATTTTCTTAGGTTAAGTGCTGCGCTTGCTAGGGTTATTTTTGACATTTGCTCTATGTGTGGGATTTTTTTGCTTTAATTAAGCAGCAGCTTACCATAATGATATTGGTCTGTCTGTGTATCTCTTACTTCCAGAAGCGCAAAGTATTGTGTATAGAATTTTGGATTGTTTTTTCTCCTTGTTGGGGGGTGTATAAAAATAAGGGGGTGCTTAGTAATAAATAATTAACAGTGATCAATAATACATAATCGTTGTGAATACTGAACAGATATCAACATTAAATAAATAATAATATAATGTGCATCAGAAAACAGCCAGTAATAGAAACATAGCAGATGTGTTAAACACACCTGCCTGCAAATTGGAACAAACCACACATTGGTTAATAGTGTGGAATTAACTGGTCTGTTGCCCCATCATATGCATCAACATAAATAAACACTTATACAAATATAAAGTGCAATGTGCATCCTGAAACCACGGAGAAATGTGCAAAAATAATAATGTTCGTATGTGGGTTGTTCTGTACTTTTAAACCATCACCACTGGAAAAAAACGATTCTGAATATCAGCGACACCCCATGGTGAGTAAAGGTAAGTAACCAGACTACCATGACCCCTTTACCTAGCCTCCCTGGCGGTATTCCCGAGTGTGGCTCGGGGTTAAAATTCAGTACCATTAGCGGTAACCCCGAGCCACACTCGGGATCGCATTGCAGGATCTTGGGGCGGCTTTACTTACCTTGTCCCCGGGATCCTGCGATGTCCCCCGCAGTGTCCGAGGGCTCCGTCCTCCTCTGAAGCCTCTCCATGCCAGGCTCCGTTCCCTGCGAGCGGCGCGACGCACGGGGGCGGAGCCTGGCGGCAAATTCAAAAAAAGTAAAAAATCATAACACATACAGTACTGTAATCTTACAGATTACAGTACTGTATGAAATGATTTCACATCCCTTTTGTCCCCAATGCTCTGGCCCATGCCCTGCATGCAGTTTTACATGATATACACTGTTCTTTCTGCCTGGAAACTGGAGATTGTCCATAGCAACCAAAAAGTGTCCCTTTACGTCAAAAGTGGCTTTAGACCAGCTAGAAAACAGCGATAGTAAATTAGAACACTTGCAGAATTGAGCGATAGTGAATTGTGGGGAAATTTATTTTATTACTATTTTTTTTATTTATTTTTATTTATTATATTATAATTTATGTTTTTGTGTTTCAAACTTTATCATACCCAGGATATCTACTAGACTCTGGTTTGGACAGATTTAAGTGTGTTATTGTTAAGATTTACAGACCTACAATATAAAACGCCAAATTTCCATGCAAAATAATTGTACCGCTTTCAGCACCTAAAATCCGAAAGAATCATACCGCCAGGGAGGTTAAAAAGATAGGTCAGGTAGTGCTGTGCGTAACAGTGGTCTGGGATCTAGGTTGATGTCAAGTGGATCAGCCAGAAAAAATACTCCGCCGGAATGGTAGTGGAAAAGCAATGACATAGCATAATTCCGTTTATTAAAAGTAGATAAAACAAAGAACAGGCCAAGTGGCTGCTTACTTTAAAAAGTGCCTTTCCTCGGCACTAAAGGTATCACGAATAGCAGCGTCAGGTACAGTGTGAACAGCAGCCTCCTCCAATGCTCGCTCTGGTGTGGCTTGGCGTGCGTTCCACTGCCTGATCAGCTGAAACCGAAATACTGTAGGCAGCCGCAGGACAGTATAGTGTAGTATGTATGGTGGTCAGTCAGTGTAGTATATAGTGGACAACAGTATAGTGTAGTATGGTGGTCAGTCAGTGTAATGTAGTATGGTGGTCAGTGTAGTATGGTGGTGTCAGTGAGCACAACCTAGTGGAACAACAGGTGCCAGCTGACCTACAGCAGTAAAGGTAAGACACAGATCAGCTCCGCAGCTGATCTGTGACATAGGGGGTAAGGTGTTTTATACTGTACTAATCGAAGGGACTCATTGAGTGCTAAAAGTCCACACGTTAGGGGGTGCAAATTACTTGCATTGCCCCGGGCGCTGCCAACCCATGCTACGCCACTGCCCTGGTGGTATGATTATGTCAGATTTTTTTAATCTCAAAGCGGTACATTGTTTTGCATAGAAATTTGGCGTTTTATATTGTAGGCCTGTAATTCTTAGGAATAACTCACTTAAATCTGTCCAAACAAGTCTAGTAGACATCCCGGGTATGATAAAGTTTGAAACACAAAATCATAAATTATAATATAATAAATAACAATAAATAATTATAAAAAATAATAATAAAATGAATTTCCCCAGAAATCACTATCGCTCAATTCTACAAGTGTTCTAATTTACTATCGCTGTTTTCTAGCTGGTCTAAAACCAGTTTTGACGTAAAGGGACACTTTTTGGATGCCATGGACATTCTCAAGTTTCCAGGCAGAAAGAACAGTATATATAATATAAAAGTGCATGCAGGGCACTGGACAAAGCACTAGGGACAAAAGGAATGTGAAATAATTTGATACAGGAATGTAATCTTACAGATTACAGTGTACTGTATGTGTTATTTTTTTTGACTTTTTGAATTTGCCACCAGGCTCCACCCCCATGCGTCACGCCGCTCACAGGGAATGGAGCCTGGAACACAGAGCATCGGGTGGAGGATCCATGGAGGACACAGCAGGGGGACAACGCAGGATCCTAGGGACAAAGTAAGCAGTGTTGCCAACCGTCAGTATTTTTACTGGCAGCCAGTAAAAAAGAGGCACATTTCTCCTGCCAGTAAATGCCAGTAAAAGGAAAAGGTTGCCAGTAAAAATATAACTGTGACACTGGGCTCGGTCCGAAGCCAGCCAAGACCATCCGAGTGTCTTCTACAGTGTGTTCAGGAGGTGGTGCATGAGCATGTCGTGTGATGTCATAGTGCAAGGGAGCCAAGCAGAGCAGCCAGAACCTCGTGTCAGTGGGATGGGACCAAGGCAGGCTGGGGGGGGACCGTCAGTGCTGTTTAGACTGGAGTGGACTGAAGGGACCACCTGGCTTGGAGAGAGACTGTCACTGTGACTCAGGAGGGGACATGTCGTGTCAGTGAGGTGTCATCAAAATCTGTGCTGCTGCAAACTGCTGTCAGTGTCACTGTGAGAGTAAAATTTCATGTGTGCGCCTGACCCATTCTAATTTCTTGCCCTCCTGTCCTTAAGCTACTTAGTTACTATATCGAAAATAAAATACATTTTTTTTGCCTTATTATCTACCTTAAATCACATTGCTAGTTGCATATTGTACTTGCTTGTAGCCTAAATACTTACATTTGCATTTAAAACTGTAATTTTTAAACTTTTGGAAATGCCAGTAGAAACTTGGCTGTGCCAGTAAATTTTGGGTGTCGTGTCAGTAAATTTCAATCTGATAGGTTGGCAACACTGAAAGTAAGTTACCTGTACCAGGATTCTGCAATGCAATCCTGAGTGTGGCTCGGAGTTACCGCTAATAGTAATGAAAATTAACCCCGAGCCACACTCAGGATTACCACCAAGGAGGTTAATTATTTGATAAATACTACTGATTAGTGTTAAAGTAAAACTATAGGCAAAACTTTTTTTGTCATTTTGGATTTAGGGAGGATCTAACCCTTGTTAGATTTTTTTTCACCATGTGTGTCCGATTGCAGAGATTTCCCTACACTTCCTGTTCCATAGCCAAACAGGAAGTGAGAGGAAATCCCTGCAAATTAAGGGAATTCCTTGGGGACCCCCAGGTCACCAGAACTAGGGTCTCCATTGCAAGATTTCCCCTCTATTACTTTTCTGGTGAAACCCAAAATTTGGGGTTTTCTTTTACTTTCATTAGGAGGATCTCCTAATGGGATCACAGATAGCAATGAAAACTAACAGATGTTCTAATCCCTCTTCACTCTATCCAAAATGTTAAAAAAAGTTTTGCTTTTAGTTATATTTTAAATATGAAAGAGTTGTGTTTTAGGGTGGCCGAGACCTAAAATATGTTCAGAATTGGTCTTCCAAAAAGCTTTGCTATATTAATAATTAAAAAAAAACCCATGGTGATTATATAACTGTTATCTTTGAATTTTATTTGAGATTTTACTAATATAGACATTTTTTTCATGAAGCAATACATCTGTTTTGACAACCTGGTCTGGTTTTCCTTCTAGCTGTGATTATCCTTGTTATTTAGTTTGCTGTTTTTAATTATGGTTATTTTAATTAACCTTTTCTTGATTTGTGCACAGGAAATTATAATTAAATGCTTAACTCTCAAGGCAAGTCCTTAATCTAATTCCTAAAGTTCAGCCATAATTTGCATAATCTCTTTAATGCAGAATGATGAATATTGTTATAATTCCCTTTTTTAATAAAGATGACTGAGAGTTTAAAAAATATTAATCTGTATCTGGAAAGCATACAACATAATGGTAAGGAAAGCAAAAACAAATCTTGTTTTTATGAGAAATAAAAGTTCTACATTCAGTGGACTGATTATCAAAGAACCTAGGAAATTCTAGTAAGGTAAGCATGACTTTCCATGGTATGACATGCGGAAAGTTTCAAAGCAGATCTTCAGACATTTAAAAAAAATGTACTCTGTAACAAATAGTTAAAGAGTTTATAAACAATCAGTTTATAATCACTTGTCGACCTTATACTGTACATATACAGCGGCAAGGCGGTTCTACTAGTAAGTGATCCAGCACTTCCTGGTCTGCAGGGCACATGCGCGCCGACAGCGACCCACTTCTTCTGTGAGATTTGGGGCGTAAACACGGTCGGACTTTTCGGCTACAAAAGTCCGACAGCCTGTCTGACAAACTTTCGACAGACTTTTGGTGGACTTGCGGCGGACTTTCTAACGAACGGACTTGCCTACATACGATCACACAAAAGTCCGATGGATTCGTACGTGATGACGTACGACCAGACTAAAATAAGGAAGTTGATAGCCAGTAGCCAATAGTTGCCCTAGCGTGGGTTTTTGTCCGTCGGACTAGCATACAGATGAGCGGATTTCTGGGTCCGGTGGAGTTACGATGTAAAGATTTGAAGCATGTTCCAAATCTAAAGTCCGTCAGATTTGCGGCTGGAAAAGTCCGTTGAAAGTCCGGGGAAGCCCACACACGATTGGATTGTCCACCAGATTTGGTCCGTCGGCGTCCGTCGGACTTTTGTAGCCTAAAAGTCCGACCGTGTGTACGCGGCATTAGACAAAGCAGGAGCTGATCTGTGGATAACGTGGACTCAATGGCGATCTGCCTATGATCTGCCAGATTGCTGTTCTGTTACTAGGTTAGGCTGCATTCATACCTGAGCATTTTCAGCTCATAAACGCTCATAAAACGCCAGAAAAAATGCCTGAAATACACCCATCAAGCAAAATCCTATTCATTTCAATGGCACCTGTTCACATCTAAGCGTTTTGTCACCTGAAGCAAAACGCCTGAAAAGCGCCCTAAGTTCAAAAAAGAAAAGAAAAAGACCCCTCAAAGAGTGGTGGGACTTTGAAGGCAACGGAAATAAGAATATAAATAAAAAACGGGTTTTATTATTACAATTATATAAAATTATACATATTGACAAGAGTTTATCCAAATACAAACATGTAAATCAATTTGACAGTGGTGACATGCTGGTGAATGAACAAACGGTGTATTCATATAGTCTTCTACCTGGGCCTACGCGTTTCGGGACTGTTGAAGTCCCTTCATCAGGGGCAAAATGGTAAGCAGACTTTACACTAGTAAAACATGAAATATCATAATTAGGTACAATTGTATTGAACATGTTTACTGCACTTAACATCATTCCAGGAAGGGGGAAAAAGAAAAAAAAAAAAAAAAACTACACACCCAAGCATGAACAGGAGAGGAGACCAACCGTCGGAGACACTCTCAGGGGCAGCTACGCATCAGACGCCAGAAAACCAAATAGGGAAACAGGCGTGTCTCTGGCCCCACCTTCTCCACACTGGTCCCAATGTATCACCACAAAAGGGGGACAACGCTACCTCAAAGGTCCCAGCGACCAGAGGATCAAGAAGAGAGAGGAGGGAGAAGAGGGGATTATCTGAAAATACAAAAAAAGAGAGGAGAGGAGGCCTTATGTGCTGAGATGTTAAGAAAAGGGGGCTTATAAGGTAATTGGATGTATATCTGCAGAAGACGCATAATGACATGCGTCGGAGCAGCAATATGACCATATATTTTAAGAAGCATGCAAATTGCACGGTATGCGGATATTCACAAAAAACAGTTCAGAAAATAATCTCAGCATACTTACCCCAATATTGGTATGTAGAAAATATATCCAGTAGCAAGTAAGAGAAGCAAGTGTACTAAAAGCGCTAACTCAGCTACAGTTGCAATGGTGAGTAAAGACCTCATCTAGGGAAATCTGAAAAGGAGTGGAGAAAGTGGTGGTTGAGTATAATGCAGGCCAGTGTGTGTAGTCATGGTGTCTCATGGCAGGCACATAGAAGGGCGTATTCGTGTGATGAGAGTAAGATAAAATGAAGGTGATCCTGGAGGCTAGTGCAGGAGAAGCCTTACCTAAGTATGGTGGTTACTGGCCGCCTTACATCGCCGCCGCCGTGTCAGACAATGACATCGGCACGGGTGTAAGGGGGTGGGGTATAAGAGGAGAAGGAGGAAGTGGGTGCGGCGATGATTGGCGTGGGATCCCGCCAACCATAACGCCGCTCCTATTAGTCACAGGTGCCAGGGGAATCCTACAGCGTCGATAGACGCTGAAAGGGAGAACACGTGGCGACGTAGTGTAGGAGGAGGAGAGGGGAGTGGCTGCGGCAATGATTGGCGTGGGATTCGGCCAATCATACCGCAACTCCGATCAATTGTAGATGCCAGGGGAATCCCACAGCGTCAACAGACGCTGAGAAAGGGAAACCATGGCAATAAGCAGACACAACTCAGGATCACATCATTCCCCGCTGCTAGCCAAAGGGGGCTGCCCAGGAAGCAGTACCACTCCAGCAAAAACGCTGGAGCGGAGAGATGCACAGAAACACAGGACATCTCTAATTTCAAAAATGGGGGGGGGGGCCCGAACAAGGGTAACCAGCCACTTCACCGATGCACCTGCATAAATGTGTGCCTGGCAAAACAATACAAACCACCCCTGAAGGGGAGGTGTGTAGTTGGTGTATAGACAAAAAGATATAATGGGGAATGTTCACCAAGGTCGTCACATGGACATCGCAGGGGCAGAGGGACCCTGGGCGGGGACTGCACGGCACCCCCCACGTGGGGCCGTGGGGGGGGGTCATGCAGAGACCGTCCACCGACGCAGAAAAGGGAACCATAAATAGCGGGCATGGTCTGGCAGAAAAAGAACTGCCAGGCGTACCGCGAGTATGTTCCGGGTACCCATAAGTAGGCCCCCCGAAGGACATAAGGTTCCAGGGGGGCCCACGTGCGCCGGGCGGGACAAGAGGGGGCCAGAGCTGCGGCTGACAGATGTAGCCCAAAAGTGATCGACAGTGTGTCTCAAATCATGGCATGCCTGTGCGTGACAAAGGAAAGAGGGGGGGGAAAGGGAGAGGGGGGAAAGAAAATAAAAACAAAAACAAAATGGAAAAACATACATGAGGGCAATAAGGATAGACATGACAGTCTCAGTATTTTATAGATCTTTCTCGCAAACCCCAGAGGAGAAACCTTCTAGAAAGGGTCTAAAACTCAAATGATCGTTGAGACCAGGGGGTGAGGTGGCGGCAAGGTCTGCGATCCAACGAGCCTCCCGTTGCAGCAAGGCCTTGTTCCAATCACCACCCCTCGGACTCGGATGCACTCTGTCCAGGATTAGAAAATAGATGTTGGGAAAGGTACCGTGGTGCACATTCGCCACATGTCTCCCCAGTGGGAGTTCAGGATTCGCTTTCCTCATGGCAGAAATATGCCGTGAGGCTCGCAATGAAAATTTTTGTTTAGTCTTACCTACATAGAATTGGAGGCACTGGCAAACTAAAAGATATATCACGCCCTCTGTTTTGCAGTTAGCAAAATGGCATGGTCTATATGGATGTCCATTGGGGAGGGTCACATGTTGTTGTGTATTCATGAATCTACATGTGGAGCATCCTCCACATGTGAAAGTTCCAAACCTCTTACAGGGGTCCCCGTGTGTTTCACCAGTAAACTCACTGCGGACCAAATGGTCACGCAGGGAACTGGTACGCCGGTAGGTGATTGCCGGTCGAGCAGGTAAGTATGGGCGTAGATTATTATCGGAGTGCAAAAGATGCCAGTGTTTGTTGAGGATGGATTTAATAGATTCATGTTGGTTTGTGAACCGCATGATGATCCTAGTAGTGGGGTCCATATTGGCCTTCTTCTGAGAGCCAGAAAGGAGTTCCCACCTAGTGTGTCTATTAGCACGTTTAAACGCTTTTTTCAGGAGTGTAGATGAATAGCCCCTCAGAAGTAGTCTCTCTCTGAGAGCGGCAGCTTCACTTAGATAAGATTGTTGATCAGAGCAATTCCGTCTCAGCCGCAAATATTGGCTGTAGGGAATCGCTCGGATAAGTGGTTGGGGGTGGGAACTAGAGGCGTGTAAGATGGTGTTGCCAGCGGTAGGTTTTCGGAAAAGGCTGCTGGAGAGCGTTCCATCAGGGTTCTTGCTGATGGTTGTGTCCAAGAATGTAATATTGTGTGCACTATGGGTCACGGTAAACTTTAAATTGAAATTGTTGAACTGCATCATATGGATGCATTCATTAAGTTGGTTTTCGGAACCCTCCCATAACACCAAAATGTCGCCTATATAACGATACCATGCGACTATGTGTTGAGTGTGCGATCTGAAGGCCTCATCAGAAAGGAAGGACTGCTCCCACTCCCCCAGGTACAGGTTGGCGTAGGACGGGGCACAGGAGGTCCCCATTGCCACGCCCTGTACCTGGAGGAAGTGGGAGCCATCAAAAGAAAAAACGTTATGATAAAGGATGAACTCCAGGGCCATAATGACAAATTCACAGAGTTTTTTGTCATCTCTGTGAGTTTGAGTGATGAAATGTCTGACCACAGTCAGCCCTAAATGGTGGGGAATTGAGCTATAAAGGGCCTCAACATCGATGGCTACCAGTAGTGACTGTGCTGAGACATGTAGGCCTTCCAGGGATTGTAACAGGTGGATAGTATCACGTACGTAAGAGGGCAAGTTTTCCACGAAAGGTTTGAGGTAAGAGTCTACAAAGAGACTCAAGTGTTCAGTAATGGCTCCGTTACCGGAGACTATGGGTCTACCTGGTGGAGTTGTACAGTTTTTATGAACTTTGGGTAGACAATAGAACGTTGGAATTTTGGGAAACTTTGTTCGTAAAAATTCCCAAGTGTCCTGATTGATGATGCCCTGTGAAAAGGCACCATCAACCAGGGCATAAAATTGGATCTCAAATTTCGTGATGTTGGATCTGGGTATAGGTTTGTACCAGTCCCGATTAGACAACACTTTCTGGCACTGATGTTTTTGTATTGCTCGTTGGTCATGATCACAATATTGCCCCCCTTGTCGGAGGGCTTGATGACCAAGGAGTGACATTTTTTCAGAGTATTTAGAGCGAGCATTTCGGAAGGGGATATGTTCCCGATCCTTTTGTGTATTTTAAGTTTTTGAATTTCAGATGTAACCATAGTAAAGTTCAAAAAAGAACATGAGCTTCTTTGGGGCAGATTACAGGCGTTTTTCTGACTTTTACATTGGTGACCTGAAAAAATGCAGTAAAATGCAGCAAAATCACAGTAAAAATGCGGCAAAAAAACACGATTTTGAAACGCTCAGGTGTGAATGCAGTCTTATGCCCCGTACACACGATCAGAAAATTGGACAACAGATAGTCCTTTTTTTTTTTTTTTTTGCATGTTAGTCGTATATCGAACCTGAAGAGTTTACCAAAGTTATGAAAATACTCGTACGACAGAATAAAAAATCGGAAGTGATGTCATGTGTTGTAGTGTATTTGTACTGTATTTTCGGACGACAACTATACTGATTAAACAAAAATCGTACAATCTGGTATCGTACGTAAAAAATTTTCATGCATGTCCGATAAAATAATATCGGATGAACTGTCATGATCGGCTCTCGAAAGCACCGTACTAACAATCCGATTATCGTACGATTGTGTTGAAAGCTGTATTTTTCGCCTGATTTTCGCATTGTGTGTACGGGCCATAAGGCTTTGATCCTGTATTCCTGCAAAGCAGGAACACGGATCTTTGCCTTCCTATAGTAAAAGCACCTCCCACACAGTGAGAAAGCACATATTAGGAACACATTTAACCCTTTGATTGCTCCTGATGTTAACCCCTTCCCAGCAAGTGTCATTAGTGCAGTGACAGTGCATATTTTTAGCACTGATCACTGCATTAGTGTCACTGTTTTCCAAAAAATGTCAAATATGTCAGTGTTCCGATTTGTCCGCCACAATATCGCGGTCCTGCTATGAGCCTGATCACCGCCATTACTAGTAAAGAAAAATAAATAAATAAACATTCCATAAATATATCCCATAGTTTGTAGACGCTATAACTTTTTTACCAAAAATATGAAGCAGAATACATATTGGCCTGAATTTAAGAAGACATTTTTTTTCCAAAATTGTTGGCCTTTTTTTGTTTATAGCTCAAAAAATGAAAACTGCAGAGGTGATCCAATACCACCAAAAGAAAGCTCTATTTGTGAGAAAAAAAGGACATAGATTTTATTTTGTACAGCGTCGCACGGCCGCGCAATTATTAGTTAAAGTAACACAGTGCTGTATCGCAAAAAAAGGCCTGGTCATTATGGGGGGTAAATCTTCCAGAGGTCAAGTGGTTAAACATGTTCAGCAGCTGATTTAATCACTGAGTATGCAGCTTCTTTATCTTTTACCCTAGGTTCACGTCTATGCAGCTGTGATTGATGTGGTTTTCCAGTGCGTTTTTTGGTGCGTTTTGTGTTTTTAAATATGTGTTTTTCATGCATTTGGCTTTTTTTAACAAGCTGTTTATAGCTGGTTGCTCAGGAACGGGCCAGGAAACCGATCATCACTTCCTTAACAACAGATGAGTCATCGGCTGTCATTGGGCTTCCCCGCTGACAGCTGAATGTAAAAACAAGAAAACAAGAATTGCTGGCAATAAACAAATCTGCAAAAAAAAAAAAATCAGCGTGGGTCCCTCAGGTCTGGTATGGATTTTGAGGGGAACCCCATGCCAAAAATGTTTTCAAAAATGGCGTGGGGTCCCCCCAAATCCATACCAGACCCTTAGGCCCCTTTCACACGAGGCGGACTCCGTTTCTATGGAGCCCGCCTCGGCCTGCCGGCTCAACGGAAGATCAGTCCGTTGATCTCCGCTGAGCCGGCGGATGACAGGTCCCTCTCTGCTCACTAAGCAGGGGAGGGGCTTGTCAGGCGCCGCTGCCGCCTATGGAGGGATCGGATGGAAACGGCCAGCGACAGACCTGGATGTAGAGCCATCTGTCTGCTTTTAGAGGATCGGACGGGGTCGGATGTCAGCGGACATGTCTCCGCTGACATCCGTCGCTCCATAGGCTAAAACTGACAGGCAGACCTGAACGGTCTGATCGTGTGAAAGGGGCCTTATCCAAGCATGCAGCTGGGTGGCTGGGCATTGATAGGGGGACCCTGTCGGGTAGGCTGTATGGGGCCCCATGATTTCTAACAACCCCCCCTATGGCCTACCACACATTCAGCAGAAAGTCCCACAGGCAGGTCTTACATCCTCCTACTATTATCACTGCTATATACAGGTGCATCTCATAACATTAGAATATCATCAAAAAGTTAATTTATTTCCATAATTCAATTCAAAAAATGAAACTCATACATTTTATATACATGCGTTACACACATATATAAATATATATATTTCAAGCATTTCTTTCCTTTATTTTGATGATTATGGCTTACAGCTAGTGAAAAAGCAAAATTCAGTATCTCAGAAAATGTGAATATTACATAAGACCAATTAAAAAAAGGATTTTTAATACAAAAATGTTGGCTTACTGAAAAGTATGTTCATGTACAGTATAGTATACACTCAATACCTGGTTGTAGCTCCCTTTGCATGAATTACTGCATCAATGCGGTGCGGGCAGGTTGCTTTAATAGCAGCCTTCAGCTGGTCTGCATTGCTGAGTCTGGTGTCTCTCATCTTCCTCTTGACAATACTCCACAGATTCTCTATGGGGTTTAGGTCAGGCAAGTTTGCTGGCAAATCAAGCACAGTGATATAATGATCATTAAACCAGGTATTGGTACTTTTGGCAGTATGGGAAGGTGCCATGTCCTGCTGGAAAATGAAATTGGCTTCTCCATAAAGCTGGTCAGCAGAGGGAATCATGAAGTGCTCTAGAATTTCCTGGTAGAGGGCTGAGCTGACTTTGGACTTGATAAAACATAGTGGACTAACACCAGCAGATGACATGTCTCCCCAAATCATCACGGACTGTAGAAACTTCCCATTGGACCTCATGCAACTTGGATTCAGTGCCTCTCCAATCTTCCTCCAGACTCTGGGACCTTGATTTCCAAATTAAATGCAACATTTTCCACAGTCTGTGATGATTTGGGGAGCCATGTCATCTGCTGGTGTTGATCTACTAGATTTTATCAAGTCCAAAGACAGAGCAGCCCTCTACCAGGAAATTCTAGAGCACTCCATGCTTCCCTCTGCTGACCAGCTTTATGAAGATGCTGATTTCATTTTCCAGCAAGACTTGCCACATGTCCACACTGCCAAAAGTACCAATACCTGGTTTAATGATCATGGTATCACTGTGCTTGATTGGTCAGCAAACTCGCCCGACCTACACCCCATAGAGAATCTGTGGGGTATTGTCAAGAGGAAAATGAGAGACACCAGACCCAACAATGCAGATGATCTGAAAGCCACTATCAAAGCAACCATTGGCTTCCATAACACTTCAGTAGTGCCACAGTCTGATCGCCTTAATGCCACGCTGCATTGATGCAGTAACATGTAAAAGGAGCCCCGACCAAATATTGAGTGCATACTATACTGTACATGAACATACTTTTCAGTAAGCCAACATTTCTGTTTTAAAAAAAATCCTTTTTTTTATTGGTCTTATTTAATATTCTAATTTTCTGAGATAATGAATTTTGGGTTTTCACTAGCTGTGAGCCATAATAATCAAAATTAAAAGAAAAAAAATGCTTGAAATGTATCACTCTGCGTGTAATGAATCTATATAAATTATATTAGTTTCTCTTTTTGAATTGATTTACTGAAATATATTAACTTTTTGATGATATTCTACATGTAGTATTGGAGATATAATAGATATAATAGATATAATATCTACATGTAGATATTCTACATTTCGTTCCTCTCAAGACCTTCTGCTCTCCAGCTCCCTTGTCACCTCCTCCCATGCTCGCCTCCAGAACTTTTCCAAAGCCACTCCAATCCTATGGAATGCCCTACCCCAATCTGTCCGCTTATCTCCTACTCTATTAGCTTTTAGATGGTCCCTGAAAACCCTTCTCTTCAGAGAAGCCTACCCTACCCACACCTAACTACAACTGTTTTTTTTTTCATTTTCTCCATCAGCTCACCCCCACAGTCATTACCTTTTGTTTCCACTTGACCCTCCCTTCTAGATTGTAAGCTCTAACGAGCAGGGCCCTCTGATCCCTCCTGTATTGATTTGTATTGTGTGTACTGTCTGCCCTCATGTTGTTAAGCGTTGCGTAAACTGTTGGCGCTATATAAATCCTGTATAAGAATAATAATAATAATGTAGTTATACCACCAGAAAGAAAAGATCATCAGAGGATCCATCTATTCTCATACACTATAAGCATTGTTGCAATGGTTAGGGATGCATTGCAGGGGTGATGTTAGTGCTTCACCAATATAAGTAAAGCAGCAGGAGTAAGATTACCAGATCAGATGTCACTCCAAGCACACTGCATCCAGTCAGTTGAGTTCTCGTGAGGCCATGTAGGTAGTCACTGCAGAGGAGGAGAGTGGTTGCAGTGAGGGACCAGAAGACATAGTGATCCAACACTCCCAGCCAGAAGTGTTGAATTAAATAGCACTTTTGAAAGCATATTTCCAAATGCCTGTGTAATTAAAGGTGTTTTTCATTTATAAAGTTTAGTGTTTCAGGGTCTCTTAAAAAAAACAAAACATACTAATGAAAAAAACCTAACTTTATTCAGGAAGTGAAAAAAAATGATTAGTAGTTAGATAAGCCCCTGTAGAGGAATCACCTTTCTACTAGGACAAATTGATAAGTCCCTATTCCTATTAAAATGGAGCTTACTGTACATGCAATGTGTTTCTTCTCTGAGAATATGCTTATAATTTAACACTGTGCAAACCTGAAGTTCCGTTGAATGAAATAAATGAAAAACTATTTCGCTGTCTATGTGTTAGCATTCAGTATTATAGTCTAAAATCAGGTAGGAATAAAAATTGCAAGATAAATTAAATGGAACTTGGAAGGTTATTATTTTGCTGTTCCTTGGAGTGTCACAGTAAGTATTATGAAAGTATGAACTATAGCAAAAGTCATTTCAAAAGTCTATTTTTCTGGATTTATTCAAGCAAAAGACATTATTGCATTTTTTATTTTGACTTATGCTTTTAAATTGCAACAGAAGTCAAAGAAATATTTCATTTAGAGCTCTTGGGGCACAGCTGCATTTTAATAAAGAAACCAAATTTAGATATGCAGACCTTATTCTGTTTAGATATGGATGGATAAACTAAACTGACAGGGATGTGGAAAAATGCTTGCCTTCTAATAAAAACAGGAAAGAATTAGCAAGGAATAATGGAAGAGTAGAATAAGGTCTGGCCAGTTTCTTATCCCGCAGGCATGCCCTTTGAAGAAATCAGTTAGTATAGCTGTTTTTTTTTCTTATTTATATCTGAGAGTAAATGCATCACTGTTGTGCTTAGGGGATATAGATGTAAATTCCTGGAGCTTACAGAATGTAGCATACAATGTTTTGAGCTGTGACATGACTTGATTACTGGAAACCTCAAAAGGTAGAGCAGTGTCTGGAGCAAAATGAAACAGACAAATAAGACTGACTGATGAAAATCACAACACACTCAATATCCTGTAACTAGATTATGACAATATAAAGATATAGTGTAAACTGTAGAAATGCTATGAGAGCAGGTGGAAGTTTTTTAAGGTGCACACAGCTTGGCACAGAGAGGTATGTATCTTTATAAACATAAGTTTACAATATGTAATTTTATTTGTCATGTAACCACAATGAAGTGCTCTGTGACAGGATTGAAAATCCAGAACGGCATGAATAAAGTCCAGATCCAATCCAAAATAAAAACAGAAAAAGCAGCACAAGGGATATAACTTAGTCAGAAGCAGGGGCCCCTTGTACTTTTACATCCTGTTACATGTGAATGTGGTAACAATTCTCTTTGCAAAGAGCATCCATTTTCATACAAGGAAAATAACAAATCCACATTTTTACTTACGTATGATTGGATGATGGAAGTCAGCAAAGCTTCTTTGAATTCACTAAGCTAAGGAAAAATTCCCCTGCAGAGTGAACAGCCTATTTGCCTTTAGTAAATCAACCCCATTGGCACTATAAGCATGGGCAAGTTAAAGGATGGAATCGAGATCAATTGTAGCGCTAAAAAACACATATGCAAATGAACACTGTGCACATAAAAGTAATGTCCCAATTGTGACGTGTTGTTGTGAAAAAAGAAACAGTCCGCAGTGGGTATATGTGATCCGTATGGCAGGGGCAGTTGAAGATCTTTTGGATCAAAACGCGTAGGGCGTTTTTATTACCCCATACACTGCTTTTTACCCGTGATCACATTTTATGTTCCTTTTATTGTGGTTTTTCAATAAAAACCCCCTGAATTACACCATGTGGAAGCATCCCTCTTTTCTTCACATGTTCCGATGAATTGAGACATCACTCGTTTGTTTGGGAACCATTCGGATCCGGTTCCAGCGGACCAAGAGGGATACCTAGGCCTAGCAGAGGCTCTACCCTTGCCTCCACCACTCCACACCTTTGCCCTTGGTGGCATAAAGCCCTACTGATTCTATGCTCCTGGCAGTAGAATCCAACTTGTCCGGTAAGCGTATTCCATCTTTCCGTTTATCTTGATGACATCTGTACTGACCGTTGAAAAGTTGAACCAACTGCCATACGGATCACATTTACCCACTGCGGACTGTTTCTTTTTTTCACAACAACACGTCACGATTGGGACCTTACTTTTATGCGCACAGTGTTAATTTGCATATGTGTTTTCTAGCGCTACAATTGATCTCAATTCCATCCTTTAACTTCCCCATAAATTAAGAGAGGAAATGCTTATAGTGCCAATGGGGTTGATTTACTAAAGGCAAATAGGCTGTTCACTCTGCAGGGGAATGTTTCCTTAGCTTAGTGAATTCAAAGAAGCTTTGCTGACTTCCATCATCCAATCATACACAAGTAAAAATGTGGTTTTGTTATTTTCCTTGTATGAAAATGGGTGCTCTTTGCAAAGAGAATTGTTACCACATTCACATGTAACAGGATGTAAAAGTACAAGGGGCCCCTGCTTCTGACTAAGTTATATCCCTTGTGCTGCTTTTTCTGTTTTTATTTTGGATTGGATCTGGACTTTATTCATGCCGTTCTGGATTTTTAATCCTGTCACAGAGCACTTCATTGTGGTTACATGACAAATAAAATTACATATTGTAAACTTATGTTTATAAAGATACATATTTATACTAAATAAGGTTGAAAAACTGTCCTCTGGTTCAAGATTTCTAATTCCTTTGATCCACATAAAGGCAAAACATGTAGTAACTCCACTTAGGTTGTTGCTGTTCTTATTCACAAAATTTTGTTCCTTTTATAAGCCTTTGACAAAGATCTTTGTTTGGCTTTACAGGAAGTGAGAGAAGCTCTCCCCAAACTGAGTGTAATTCCCTTTGTTAGTCACCAGAATATTTGTACTCATTATCCTCACTTCTGGTATTCAGTTCAACATTTAGGGATTCCCCATATTTTCTGGGGTTGATTTACTAAAGGCAAAAAGGCTGTTCATTTTGCAAATTAAGTTGCATTTTGCAATATGCAGCAAAAATATATGCCCCCCCTATGGATTGTGCAGTTATTAACTATAGTGTGTCTGTTTTTTTTTTTTAATGAAAACGCTAAATACCTTTTTTCACACTGCAGCTGTGCAGTGGCGTGATCCCCCTCTGAACTTCTTCCTTGATCTATGCATAGTAGCGGAAGGGGCTGAGATTCCCCTGTGACATCAGCCTGCCAGCAGAGTGAAGTCATGTGACGGCACAGCGGCTGTGTGGGAAAAGGTATTTAGACTTTTCATTTATAAAAAACACACACACTCTCTAGTTCAAGTGATTGTAAAGGCTTTTTTTTTAAAATAACGAACAAGTCATACTTACCTCCTCTGTGCAGTTGGTTTTGCACAGAGCAGCCCGAATCCTCCTCCTCTTTGCTGCTCCTGGTCCCTCACTCCTATCGAGTGCCCCCACAGTCAGCAGCTTCCTATGAGGGCACTAGAGCTGCGTCACAGCTCTGTGTGTCCATTTACACACAGAGCCCCAACCCGGCCCCACCCCCTCTCCCCTCTGATTGGCTGACTGACTTTGATTGACAGCCATGGGAGCCAATGGCGCCAGTGCTGTGTCTTAGCCAATCAGGAGTGTCCCGGACAGCTTAGACATTTGTGGACATCACTGGAGAGATGGGGATCAGGTAAGTAATTTGGTGGGGCTGAGGGAGGCTGCTACACACAAAAGGTTTTTTATCTTAATGCATAGAATGCATTAAGATAAAGAAAAATCCTTCTGCCTTTACAACTCCTTTAATAACTGCACAATCCAGAGGGGAGACACATATTTTTGCTGCATTTTTTTTTAAGGTTGCAACTCTTTTAAGTATGGCCAAGTGAGCAGGGCTTTATGATTGAACAAAGATGGTAAGATGAATTTGTCTTTCTGGGGAGAAAAGCAGATAAAGGCATTATGGAGGGGAGAACTGTGATCTCTGTGATCTCTGTAAGAGGTAATACCCGTAAATGTTATTATTATATTTTACTTAGCATGCATTTGCTTAAAATAAATAAGATATTTATAATGCTAGGTTCACTTTAGGTTCAGCACTCCATTTTGTTCTAGTGGCTGTTTTCACTAGCTGTCTTATAATTAAACTAGAAGCAGACAAGAGCCTTTCTTTACAGTATTTTTTATTTAATTGGAAATCACGCCATATTAATTCCCTAGTGGCCTTTTGATTACTGCATAATGCCAGTGTGGAAGTCTATAGGAAATATGATCCAATCAGGCAAGAGCAGCTTCTCCACAAAACTGCTACATACATTTTTTTATTCGGGGTAAGATTGTCTTATATCAAATAATCTTTTTAGCATTGCTTTCCGTGCTGAGATTATTTCTAATGAGGGGTAAAGAGGAGAAGAAATGTGGGAACATAGTCAATGGTCATATACTGCAGCTAATGTTGCTGTGCAAACATTAGGCACACATTTAAGGTGGAATTTTAGCTGACCTATAGATTCAAAGATAAAAAGAGAGAGATTGGAAATAATAGGAGTTAAAGGTAAGCCATATTTTTAAAGTGCAGATGCATGTATGCAAAGGGCAGACAAAACAGGTGCACAAATCCGTAGGTATGCAAATATTATGATTCATAAATAATTTCAAAGATTTTCTTCACCTTTGGAATATTGTGCATCAGCATTCCAAAGCCTATATACAGTTATTCATTGTGACATTCACTTTTATATCCACATTTATAAGCAGGGCATGTTTATTTAATCTGCCATCAGTGTTACAAGTAAGACAAACACAGTGAAGATGCTTGCTGGAAAAGAAAGCCTGGACCTATTTAGAGATTACAAATACTGCCATATGGCATTGCTGCAATTTCTAATTACATATTTTAAGCTTGACTGAAAGATGGCATGAGATTTTAGGAAAATAATGTTGTGTAAGACAACATGTTAGTTGCAGATGTTCTAACAAAGGAGTACTGCTAACCATAATAACTTTCAACATGGTTTCAGTATTGTCATCCCATTTGTTTTTCTGTAGATTTTAATGTGTGCAATCTTTTTTTGTTAGTTTTGAAAACTGTCCAAAAGTAGCACACTTGAGCATTATCAAGTAATCTAGAGATAGCCTTCTTATCATAGCCTAGTAGTTGGAAGTTACAGCCAAAAAACAAAATTGTTGCAGAAGTAGTTTCACTTTATAATAGAAACACATTTGCACAACCACAAGAGAATACTTTTCAGGTTTACACTTGACAAAGCAGTATAAAGAAATATGTAAAAATATGAAACTGAACATCTTGCACAAAATTATTGCCTGTATTCCATATGTGCAGAGTACATCATGCGAAATACCAGGATTGACGAATCGCACTGTTATACAAGCTGTACACTCACTACTTTACATTGTAGCAAAGTGTAATTTCTTCAGTGTTGTCACATGAAAAGATATAATAAAATATTTACAAAAATGTGAGGGGCGTACTCACTTTTGTGAGATACTGTATGTATGTATGTATATATATATATATATATATATATATATATATATATATTAATTACTAAATGCATCACTATAAGCATTACAGATGATGCTACTGCTATAGGGCTCAGACGCACATGGTTCTAGTGTATTTGGCTGCATAGTTATTTTCTACACAGTGTTCAGTCTTCACTGTATTTTGCTTAAAATGTTGTTTGAGAAGTGCATAAGACTCAGCAAAAAGTGAAAGTTTAAAAGCCAACTAGTCCTAAACATTTTTTGCTAAAGGTCTCATCATTTACATTTATTTTTTTACTTTTATTTCATAATTTGGGTCTAAAACCAGAGAAGGGCTACAGACATTCAAGGCTAGAACCAGGTAAGGATAAATCATTATTGATAAAGACTTAAAGTGACAATAAATTCACCATTTTTTATAGAATGATGTAAAAAAATGTTTAGTGTCACTTCAATACATATATATATAAGTATAAGTGTTAAAAGGAGGTGCTGGCCAGTAATTAGCAAATGCCTGCTGCACTTGAAACTCCCTGAACACCAGGAAATAAAAATGTGATTAACCCTTTCATGACTAAGCCTATTTTTGAAATTTGGTGTTTACAAGTTAAAATCTGTATTTTTTGCTAGAAAATTACTTAGAGTTTCCAAACATTATATATATATTTTTTAGCAGAGAATCTAGAGAATAAAATGGCGATTGTTGCAATATTTTTTATCACACGGTATTTGTGCAGCGGTGTTTTAAACGCAAATTTTTGGAAAAGTGACACTTTCATAAATTTAAAAAATCCAAACAGTAAAGTTACCCCAATTTTTTTGTATAATGTGAAAGATGATGTTACGCCGAGTAAATAGATACCAAACATGTCACCCTTTATTTTTTTTTAATTTATTTTATTTATTTTTTTACTTAATAAATTGTGTTTAAAAATTTTTTTTTTTTTTTTTTTTTTACTTTTATTGCTGTCACAAGGAATGTAAACATCCCTTGTGACAGTAATAGGTGGTGACAGGTACTCTTTATGGAGAGATGGGGGGTCTAAAAGACCCCCCATCCCTCCTTTACACTTCAAAGTATTCAGATCGCCGAAAACGGCGATTCTGAATACTGTGTACTTTTTTAAATTCGGCGCCATTGGCAGCCGAGTAAACGGGAAGTGACGTCATGATGTCGCTTCCGCGTTTACAACGAGAAGGCTGGAACGAAGCCGCTCACAGCTTCGTTCCAGCCCGCCCCCGGCCGCCGAAGGCAGCCGAATGGAGCCGATGTCCCCTCCCGCTCCTCCGGTATAACAACCGAGCGGCTTTTAGCCGCATCGGTTGTTATACACAGGTAGCCGATCGCCCGCTGTAAACAACGGTACCGGGATGATGCCCGCCGCTGCAGGCATCATCCCGGTATAACCCCGGAAAGCCGAGTACGCATATCTGCGTACGGTCGGCGGGAAGGGGTTAAGGCTGGGTTCACACTGCAGACGGCCGCGGATCGCAGCAGGGGTCCGGTGCATCCTTGTTCTCTGTTTTAGGGGCGAATCAGGGCCGAATCTTTGCCTGAATTCAGCCCTGAAATGGAGCCAAAGACGCACAGGACTCCTGTGCAAGCCGCTTCGCAGCCGCCCCAGAGATATGTGAATTGGCTCCATAGAGAGCCGGTCACAATCTCCTGTCATGCGAACTGGATGCGGGGAAACCTGTGTATTGTGAGTACCTAAGTATTGGGAGTACCTGTGTATTGGGAGTACCTGTGTAGTGTGAGTACCTGAGTAGTGTGAGTACCTATGTATTGGAGTAACTGAGTATTGTGATTACCTGAGTACTGGGAGTGCCTGTGTATTGTGAGTACCTATGTATTGGGAGTACCTGTGTAGTGTGAGTACCTGAGTAGTGTGAGTACCTATGTATTGGAGTAACTGAGTATTGTGATTACCTGAGTACTGGGAGTGCCTGTGTATTGTGAGTACCTGTGTATTGGGAGTACCTGTGTAGTGTGAGTACCTGAGTATTGTGAGAACTTGAGTAGTGTGTGTACCGGAGCAGTGTGAGTACCTGAGCATTGTGAGTACCTGAGTATCGTGAGTACCTGAGTAGTGTGTGTATCTGAGTAGTGTGAGTACCTGTGTAATGTGAGTATCTGTGTATTGTGAGTACCTGAGTATTGTGAGTATCAGTGTAGTGTGAGGACCTGAGTATTGGGAGTAGCTGTGTATTGTGAGCACCTGAGCATTGTGAGTAATTGTGTATTCTGAGTACCTGAGTATTGTGTGTGTATTGTGAGTACCTGAGTATTGTGTGTGTATTGTGAGTATCTGAGTATTGTGTGTGTATTGTGAGTACCTAAGTATTGTGAGTACCTGTGTATTGTGAGTACCTGTGTATTGTGAGTATCTGCGTAGTGTGTGTGTATTGTTAGTACCTGAGTGTTGGGTGTATTGTGAGTACCTGGGTATCGTGAGTGCCTGAGTACCTGTGTATTGAGAGTGCACGTGGACTGTAAGGGCACGTAGACTATGAGTACACGAGTGCTGTGAGTGCACGTGGACTGTGAGTACACGTGTGCTGTAAGTGCACATGGGCTACGAGTACATGTGGACTGTGAGTGCACAAGGGCTGCGAGTGCACGTGGGCTGCAAGTGCACGCAGGCTGTGAGTGCACGTAAACTGTGAATGCAAGTGTGTTGCGAGTACCTGTATATTGTCTTGTTGAGAACATGTGTATTGTTGAGTATTAGTGTCAGGAAGCTAGTTGTTAGTTAATTTGGACAGAGTATAACACCCAATCCCCATTAAATTAGTAGGTACGATACGGTGTGGAGCTGCGACTTGGTGTACATCTTGCAGCATGTATGCGTTCCTTGATCATATGATCAAGGGTGAATACTGCTGTGCAAAATGTAAGCACATTGTTTCCCTGAAACCAGACAGGGACCAGCTTTGCTGGAGCTGAGTGACTCTTCTAGTTGCCAGCAGAATGATTCCTCCAGTGAGGGTAAAGCCAAGGGAAAGGAAAGACAGATTCTGGTGGTAGGGGACTCAATTCTTAGAAGGACGGAGAGGGCAATGTGTCACAAAGACATGAAGCACCGAACTGTATGTTGTCTACCGAGCGCTCGGGTTCGGCACATCATGGATCTGGTGGACAGATTACTGGGAGGGGCTGGGGAAGACCCGGCTGTCATGGTGCACGTTGGCACCAATGACAAAGTCAAAGGAAGATGGAGTGTCGTAAAAAATGATTTTAGGAACTTACTGTAGGAGCTAAATTGAGGAAAAGGACCTCCTAGGTAGTATTCTCAAAAATACTACCGGTTCCTCGAGCCACACCAGAAAGGCAGAGGGAGATTAGGGAAGTAAACAAGTGGCTGAAGAGCTGGTGTAGAGAGGAGGGGTTTGGGTTCCTAAAGAACTGGGGCGACTTCTCAGTTGGTTACCAGCTCTATAGAAGGGACGGACTGCACCTAAACGGGGAAGGTGCAGATCTGCTGGGAGTGAAGATGGCCAAAAAGTTAGAGGGGTTTTTAAACTAGGTGAAGTGGGGAGGGTCCAGAGGTAGAAATAGTCAGCGTGGAACATATTCCAGAGGGTAGAATTGGGGGGCATTAGTGGTAGGTTGACTAAAGCATCTAAACCCAAGGTAAGTATAGTAACAAGTCCTATTTGCAACCCCAGAGTAGGGATGGGCGTACGGTTCGGCCCGAGCATAAGTTCTGGCCGAACTTCGGTTGTTCGGGTGTTCTGCAGAACATCGAACAATATGCGGTGTTCGGCGCAAATTCAAAAGCCGCCGGAACACCCTTAAAGTCTATGGGACATGAAAAATCAAAAGTGTTCATTTTAAAGGCTTATATGCAAGTTATTTTCATAAAAAGTGTTTTGGGGACCTGGGTCCTGCCCCAGGGGACATGTATCAATGCAAAAAAAAGTTTTAAAAAGGTCAGTTTTTTCGGGAGCAGTGATTTTAATAATGCTTAAAGCGGAGTTCCACCCAAATTTTGAACAATATCTGTATGTATTCTCTTCCTTGCCTAGATGCTGACATGCCGTTTAAAAAAATTTAAATCGCCGTAATTACCTTTTATTTTTTTATTCTTCTTTGCACTTCCTGGTTCTCCTCCCGTGGGAGTAGGCATGTTTCTAGCCTCTCCCAGACTCCTGGGAGCTAGTCTCAGGCTTCCCAGGATGCCACTGAGCATGTGCGGGAACGAGCGGTGAATGCTGGGAGCACAGCATTCACCACATCCAGGAAATAAATGCTTGTGGGCTTCAATGAAGATGGAAACCGCCTGCAGTGAATAATATAAGTTATTCTTTCCGACGAAATCTGACACAGGCGGACATATTACACACAATATGTGAGTATGTAATGCTGAGAAGAAAAGTTTGTGAATGAACTAAAAAAAAAAAAAGATAGATAGGTGGACCCCCACTTTAAAGTGAAACAATAAAAGTGAAATATTCCTTTAAATTTCGTACCTGGGGGGTGTCTATAGTATACCTGTAAAGTGGCACATTTTTCCCGTGTTTAGAACAGTCCCTGCACAAAATGACATTTCTAAAGGAAAAAAAAGTCATTTCAAGTACTCGTGGCTATAATGAATTGTTGGTCTCGGCAATACAGATAAAAGAAGTCATTGAAAAAAACGGCATGGGATCCCCCCAGGCTATTTTTCGGAGTGCAGTTGTCCAGGATTTTTGTCAATTTTATTTCCATGGGAGGCACCCGCCGTATGACTCGTCTTCGCTTTGACAGTTCTTGTATAACTGAGGGCGGGGCCACGCGGTGACGTTCCCGGGTGACCCACGGGGACTTCCCCATGGCTTTTCCCGGGCGTCTGAGGGGGACGGGGGGCCACCGTTTACATAACTGGGTGGCCCCGCCCCCTCCGACACCCTGACACCCCGGGAAAGCCATGGGGAAGTCACTGTGCGTCAGAGGGGGTGGGGTCACCCAGGAACGTCAACGTGTGGCCCCGCCCTCAGTTATATAAGAACTGTCAAAGCGAAGACGCATCGTACAGCGGATGCCTCCCATGGAGGCGGGTCGATTGCGGCTTTGTTTTTTTTTTCTTTTTCGGTCCATCGGCGCAGTGAGAGAAGATGAATGGACTTCGTGGGACATTTTTATTTTTTTAATAAAGAACTTGTCCCAAGCTGTGTCTTGTCTTTTGTACCATTTTGACCCTTTTTTTGTGAAATGGTAGGGGTACATTTGTACCCCGTTACCATTTCACACAGGGGGAGGCTGGGATCTGGGAGTCCCCTTGTTAAAGGGGGCTTCCAGATTCCAATAAGCCCCCCGCCCGCAGACCCCCACAACCACTGGGCAAGGGTTGTGGGGATGATGCCCTTGTCCCCATCAACATGGAGACAAGGTGCTTTGGGGGGCTACCCCAAAGCACCCTCCCCATGTTGAGGGCATGTGGCCTGGTATGGTTCAGGAGGGGTGGCGCTCTTTTGTCCCCCCCTCTTTTCCTGCGGATTGCCAGGATGCATACTCGGATAAGGGTCTGGTATGGATTTTGAGGGGGAACCCCACGCCATTTTAAAAAATAATTTGGTTCAGGGTTCCCCTTAATATTCATACCAGACCTGAAGGGCCTGGTATGGAATTTGGGGAGCCCCCACGCATATATATTTGAAAAACTTAACATTAATAAGTCACCGGGACCAAATGGCTTGCACTCAAGGGTTTTTAAGGAACTCAGTCAAGTAATTGCCAGACCATTGTTCATAATTTTTATGGGCAGTCTACTGATTGGAATGGTACCAGCTGATTGGAGAAAAGCCCCTGTCCCCATCAACATGGGGACAAGGTGCTTTGGGGGGCTACCCCAAAGCACCCTCCCCCTGTTGAGGGCATGTGGCCTGGTATGGTTCAGGAGGGGTGGCGCTCTTTTGTCCCCCCCTTTTTTCCTGCGGCTTGCCAGGATGCGTGCTCGGATAAGGGTCTGGTATGGATTTTGAGGGGGACCCCCACGCCATTTTTTTAAAAATTTTGGTTCAGGGTTCCCCTTAATATTCATACCAGACCTGAAGGGCCTGGTATGGAATTTGGGGGGGCCCCACGCATTTTTTTTTAAATTTTGGTTCGGGGTTTCCCTTAATATTCATACCAGACCCAAAGAGCCTAGTAATGGACTGGGGGGATCCCATAGCGTTTTTTTCAATGACTTCTTTTATCTGTATTGCCAGGACCGACAAATCATTATAGCCGCGAGTACTTTTAAATTACTTTTTTTCCTTTAGAAATGTCATTTTTGCAGGGACTGTTCTAAACATGTGAAAATGCACCACTTTACAGGCATACGGTAGACATCCCCCAGGTACGAAATGTAAAGGAATATTTTACTTTTATTGTTTCACTTTAAGCATTATTAACCACTTGAGCCCCGGACCATTATGCTGCCTAAGGACCAGAGGTCTTTTTCCAATTTGGCACTGCGTCGCTTTAACTGCTAATTGCGCGGTCATGCAATGCTGTACCCAAACGAAATTTGCGTCCTTTTCTTCCCACAAATAGAGCTTTCTTTTGATGGTATTTGATCACCTCTGCCGTTTTTATTTTTTGCGCTATAAACGGAAAAAGACCGAAAATTTTGAAAAAATGATATTTTCTACTTTTTGTTATAAAAAAAATCCAATAAACTCAATTTTAGTCATACATTTAGGCCAAAATGTATTCGGCCACATGTCTTTGGTAAAAAAAATGTCAATAAGCGTATATTTATTGGTTTGCGCAAAAGTTATAGCGTCTACAAACTAGGGTACATTTTCTGGAATTTACACAGCTTTTAGTTTATGACTGCCTATGTCATTTCTTGAGGTGCTAAAATGGCAGGGCAGTACAAACCCCCCCCAAATGACCCCATTTTGGAAAGTAGACACCCCAAGGAAATTGCTGAGAGGCATGTTGAACCCATTGAATATTTATTTTTTTTGTCCCAAGTGATTGAATAATGACAAAAAAAAAAAAAAAATATTTACAAAAAGTTGTCACTAAATGATATATTGCTCACACAGGCCTATGTGAAATTGCACCCCAAAATACATTCAGCTGTTTCTCCTGAGTACGGGGATACCACATGTGTGGGACTTTTTGGGAGCCTAGCCGCGTACGGGACCCCGAAAACCAATCACCGCCTTCAGGATTTCTAAGGGTGTAAATTTTTGATTTCACTCTTCACTGCCTATCACAGTTTGGGAGGCCATGGAATGCCCAGGTGGCACAAACCCCCCCCAAATGACCCCATTTTGGAAAGTAGACACCCCAAGCTATTTGCTGAGAGGCATATTGAGTCCATGGAATATTTTATATTTTGACACAAGTTGCGGGAAAGTGACACATTTTTTTTTTTTGCACAAAGTTGTCACTAAATGATATATTGCTCACACAGGCCATGGGCATATGTGGAATTGCACCCCAAAATACATTTAGCTGCTTCTCCTGAGTATGGTGATACCACATGTGTGGGACTTTTTTGGGAGCCTAGCCGCGTACGGGGCCCCGAAAACCAATCACCGCCTTCAGCGTTTTTAAGGGCGTGAATTTTTGATTTTACTCTTCACTGCCTATCACCGTTTCGGAGGCCATGGAATGCCCAGGTGGCACAAAACCCCCCCAAATGACCCTATTTTGGAAAGTAGACACCCCAAGCTATTTGCTGAGAGGCATGGTGAGTATTTTGCAGCTCTCATTTGTTTTTGAAAATGAAGAAAGACAAGAAAAAACATTTTTTTTTTCTTTTTTCAATTTTCAAAACTTTGTGACAAAAAGTGAGGTCTGCAAAATACTCACTATACCTCTCAGCAAATAGCTTGGGGTGTCTACTTTCCAAAATGGGGTCATTTGGGGGGGTTTTGTGCCACCTGGGCATTCCATGGCCTCCGAAACTGTGATAGGCAGTGAAGAGTGAAATCAAAAATTCACGCCCTTAGAAAGCCTGAAGGCGGTGCTTGGTTTTTGGGGTCCCGTGCGCGGCTAGGCTCCCAAAAAGTCTCACACATGTGGTATCCCCGTACTCAGGAGAAGCAGCAGAATGTATTTTGGGGTGTAATTTCACATATTCCCATGGCATGTTTGAGCAATGTATCATTTAGTGACAACTTTGTGCAAAAAAAAAAAAATAAAATTTGTCTCTTTCCCGCAACTTGTGTCGCAATATAAAATATTCCATGGACTCGACATGCCTCTCAGCAAATAGCTTGGGGTGTCTACTTTCCAAAATGGGGTCATTTGGGGGGGTTTTGAACTGTCCTGGCATTTTATGCACAACATTTAGAAGCTTATGTCACACATCACCCACTCTTCTAACCACTTGAAGACAAAGCCCTTTCTGACACTTTTTGATTACATGAAAAAGTTATTTTTTTTTGCAAGAAAATTACTTTGAACCCCCAAACATTATATATTTTTTTAATGCAAATGCCCTACAGATTAAAATGGTGGGTGTTTCATTTTTTTTTTTTTCACACAGTATTTGCGCAGCGATTTTTCAAACGCATTTTTTGGGGAAAAAACACACTTTTTTAAATTTTAATGCACTAAAACACACTATATTGCCCAAATGTTTGATGAAATAAAAAAGATGATCTTAGGCCGAGTACATGGATACCAAACATGACATGCTTTACAATTGCGCACAAACGTGCAGTGGCAACAAAATAAATACATTTTTAAAAGCCTTTAAAAGCCTTTACAGGTTACCACTTTAGATTTACAGAGGAGGTCTACTGCTAAAATTACTGCCCTCGATCTGACCTTCGCGGTGATACCTCCCATGCATGGTGCAATTGCTATTTACATTTGACGACAGACCGCCGCTTGCGTTCGCCTTAGCGCAAGAGCAGGGGGCGACAGGGGTGCTTTTTTTTTTTTTTTTTTTTTTTTTTTTCTTTATTATTTTTTTGCTTTTTTATCTGATTTTTAAACTGTTCCTTTCATTTTTTTTTTTAATCATTTTTATTGTTATCTCGGGGAATGTAAATATCCCCTATAATAGCAATAGGTAGTGACAGGTACTCTTTTTTGAAAAAATTGGGGTCTATTAGACCCTAGATCTCTCCTCTGCCCTCAAAGCATCTGACCACACCAAGATCAGTGTGATAAAATGCTTCCCCAATTTCCCAATGGCGCTATTTACATCCGGCGAACTCTAAGTCATAAAATGCTCGTAGCTTCCGGTTTCTTAGGCCATAGAGATGTTTGGAGCCACTCTGGTCTCTGATAAGCTCTATGGTCAGCTGGCTGTATCACCAGATGCATTCTCAGGTTCCCTGTTGAGACAGGAGAGCCATAGAAAAACACGGAAGATGGTGGGGGGGGCATTCCCTCCCACGGCTTGTAAAGGCAGTCTAGAGGCTAATTAGCTGCTAGGATTGCTTTTACATGAAAGCCGACCGCTGGCTGAAAAGAATGATACCAAGATGATACCTAAACCTGCAGGCATCATTCTGGTATAACCACTCAAAGTCGTGAATGGCGTACCTGAAGACAAAAAAATGGTTAACAATAAAGCACAGTAAACGGTAAAGTATAAAAAATTGCAGACCTGAAAAACAAACATGATAAAACATAATAACAATAAAACATTGCAGAATAGAATACAGTAAAAAAGAGCAGAACAATAGAGAGAGAATAGAGAGAGAGAGAACAATAAAACGACAACTATTTTTTTTTATTTTATATTTTTGTATGTGTTTTTTTTTTTTTTTGTTTACACTTTTTTTTGTAACTAACTTTTATAACTGTAAACGGTTCCAGGTTCGGGTCTCTCAAAATGCGATGGCATCTTGGGAGACCCTGTGAAAGTGTTTCCTAGTCTGTGCAGTGCTGTACCCTAAGCTAATACTCAACTAGTGAATGGTAGCATTCAAAACATTCACCAATGCAAAGACCAGGATTGTCAGGACAGGAGGGACAATAATAGCGGGTGTCACGCCTATATCCACGCTTGCTGCAGACACGACATCTTTTTTGGGGGGGTTCGTTGGGTAGGGGTACTCGGGAGGACATAAAAATGCCTCTCATGCAGCCGACTGCATTTGGTTGGGGATGTGAATGGGGCAAGTACGGGCGCTGCAGAAGCGGTGGGTTCCCAATTAGGATTGGCGAATGCAGCAGGAAGGGCACTATGGGCACGACGGGCCTGTGTTTGTCTTTTTGGTGGCAGCGGGACACTACTTGTGCTTGCCACCTCACCAGCTTGAACTGCACTTATGGGACTCGCCACGTCACCAAGTGTTACTGCAGTGCTGGTTTGACTACGACCGAGGTGTACTAGGCCACTGGTGCTTGCCAGTTCAATAAAAAGCTTCCAAAAAAACTGTTAGCGATCGCAGGGATCAGGCCTGACTCTGCGAACGCGGCAGTTATGTGTTTAGTGTTTTGTAAGTGACAGTGATCGATCGATACTGCACTTGGGTGGGCTGGGCTGGGCCGGGCGGAGGGGCAAAACGCAGGTGCTAGCAGGTATCTGGGCTGATCCCGCTAACACTGCGTTTTTGGGAACCCTAAACTGCTGGGGACGCTAGTATAGATCTGATCAGATCAGATATTGATCCGTTCAGATACTATACCACTAAGGGAGGTGTACGGTACGTGCGTGGGTGTTAGCGGTACTGGCGCTAACCTGACGCTGCCTGGGGCTGGTGCTTGCTAGTTCACCAAAATGCTACCAAAAAAACTGTTAGCGATCGCAGGGATCAGGCCTGACTCTGCGAACGCTGCAGTTATGCGTTTAGTGCCTTGTAAGTGACAGTGATCGATCGATACTGCACTTGGGCTGGGCCGGGCGGAGGGACAAAACGCAGGTGCTAGCAGGTATCTGGGCTGATCCCGCTAACACTGCGTTTTGGGAACCCTAAACTGCTGGGGACGCTAGTATAGATCTGATCGGATCAGATATTGATCCGATCAGATACTATACCACTAAGGGAGGCGTATGCCGCGTGCGTGGGTGTTAGCGGTACTGGCGCTAATCTGACGCTGTCTGGGGCGACGCATATCACCGCCGGGCGATCGGGGGGCTAAACCTTTATTCGGTAATAAACGGCGGGTTCCCTGACACTATAAAAAATAAACAAACTAACCAGCGTCACCGTAGCGGTTATACGGTGATCAGTGGTGAAAGGGTTAACTAGGGGGCAATCAAGGGGTTAAAACATTTATTAGGTAGTATATGGGGGTCCCTGTCGCTATAAAACGCTGACGGCGAACCTAAATATTTACCTCACTAACTAGCGTCACCAGCGACACTAATACAGCGATCAGAAAAATGATCGCTTAGTGACACTGGCGACAGGGGGTGATCAAGGGGTTAAAACTTTGTTAGGGGGGTATCCTAGACCTAAAGGGGGCTAATACTAACTGTCCCAACACTGTAACTGTCACAAACTGACACCAATGCTGTAATCAGAAAAAAAAAAAAAAAAACTGCTGGTGTCAGTTTGTGACAGGGAGGGGGGGTGATTGGGGGGGATCGGGGGGCGATCGGGGGGGGGGGGGATCGGGGTGTTTTGTGTGCCTGGCATGTTCTACTGTGTGTGTAGTGTTGTGCACTCACAGTGAAGTCTTCTCTCCTCGGCGCTGCAACGGAAAATACCGAGCCGAGGAGAGATGACATCATTTCCTTTGCTGCTGTTTAGCATACAGCAGCAAAGGAAGTGATCTGATTGGCCGGCGGCGATCGCGAGGGGGGGGCCATGAACGGATGACCTCCCCCTCACCTACAATCGCCGGGGGACATAACAGGACCGCCTCGGGCACCGGGGGGGGTCTGATCGGACCCCCCACCCGCGGGAGGCAAATCACGTATATGTACGTGATTTTGCCTGCCCGTGCCGCCTTGCCGACGTACATCGGCGTGAGGCGGTCCTTAAGTGGTTAAAATCGCTGCTCCCGAAAAAACTGACATTTTTAAAACTTTTTTTTGCATTGATACATGTCCCCTGGGGCAGGACTCAGGTTCCCAAACACTTTTTATGACAATAACTTGCATATAAGCCTTTAAAATGAGCACTTTTGATTATTCATGTTCGTGTCCCATAGACTTTAACGGTGTTCGTGTGTTCTGACAAATTTTTTGCCTGTTTGGTATGTTCTGGTGCAAACCGAACCGGGGGTGTTCAGCCTATCCCTACCCCAGAGCACCCAATAAGGAGATAGTATGCAACTGGTGTAAATTACATAGCATGAAGTCTGGCAGACAGGAGAACTACTGTTGTATGAGGAGGATTTAGATTTTGTAGGAATTACAGTTACTTGGTTCAACAGCTGTCATGATTGGCTGGCAACCATTCAAGATTATTCCCAATATCGCAGGGATAGAGAGGGTAAAAAAAGGGGAGGAGTATGCCTGTATATCAAAAATGATGTGCAAGTGAATGTGAGAGATGACATCACTAAGGGAGCAAGGGAGGAGGTGGAATCCTTATAGGTAGAGCTACAAAGGGCGGAAACTAAGAGGAAATTAATACTCAGAGTATGCTATAGGCCCCCTAACCAGAGAGAGGAGGTAGACCTCCTATCACAATTTGGATTAGAGGCAAGAATGGGAAGAAGTGTCATTATAATGGGGGATTTTAATTGTCTAGACATAGACTGGGTGGAAGGAACCACGCATTCATCTAAGGCTAGCCAGTTCCTAAATGTCTTGCAGGACAATTTTATTGGTCAGATGGTAAATGCACCAACTAGAAAAAAAGCGTTACTAGACTTACTGACTACCAACAGAACAGACCTGATCACGGATGTGGAAATATGGGGCAATTTAGGAATTAGCGAGCACAGGTCAATTCATTTTTTGTATAAATCACCCAAATAAGAAACATAAGGAGAATACAAAGACACTGAATTTCAAAAGAGCCAACTTCCCTAAACTACAATCCTTGCTAGAAGATAATAATTGGGATAAAATCTTAGGAGCAAAGAACACAGAGGAAAAATGGGTATGCTTTAAGAGCATATTAAATAAGGGCATTAGCCAGTGCATCCCAATGGAAAATAAATTTAAAAGAGCTAATAAAAGTCCTGGGTGGCTTAACTCGTAAAAATGCATATAATAGCAAAGGAAAAGGCCTTCAAAAAATACAAGGCTGAGGGATCATCATCAGTATTCCAACTTTACAAAGAATGCAACAAGAAATGTAAGGGTGCAATCAGGATGGCTAGGATAGAACACGAAAGGCACATAGCAGAGGAGATTGAAAAAAATCCCAAGAAATTCTTTAAGTACATAAATAGTAAGAAAGGGAGGTCAGATCATATTGGTCCTATAAAGAATGATAAAGGGAATCTGGTTACTAAGGATGAAGAGATGGCGAGGGTATTGAATTTATTCTTCTCCTCAGTCTTCACAAGGGAATCGGGGGGCTTTGGTAATCAAAACTGCAATGTTTATCCTCATGGCATGTCACAGGAAGCACCCTCATGGCTAACAGAGGACAGAATTAGAAATATATTTGAAAAACTTAACATTAATAAGTCACCGGGAGCAAATGGCTTGCACTCAAGGGTCTTTAAGGAACTCAATCAAGTATTTGCCAGACCATTGTTCATAATTTTTATGGGCAGTCTACTGACTGGAATGGCACCAGCTGATTGGAGAAAAGCCAATGTAGCACCAATATTTAAAAAAGGGCCAAGATACACCCCTGGGAATTACATACCAGTTAGCCTAACATCAATTGTATGCAAGCTCTTGAAGGGGATGATAATGGTATCATTAGCAGTAATCAACATGGATTCATGAAGAATCGTTCTTGTCTAACCAATCTATTTACCTTCTTTGAGGAGGTGAGCTGCCATCTAGGAAGGCCCGTAGATGTGGTGTATCTGGATTTTGCAAAAGCATTTGATACAATTCCCTATAAAAGTTTACTGTACAAAGTAAGGTCCTTTAGCATGGACCATAGGGTGAGTACATGGAATGAAAATTGGCTACAGGGGTGAGTTCAGAGGGTAGTGATGAATGGAGAGTACTCAGAATGGTCCAGGGTGGAAACTGGGGTCCCCCAGGGTTCTGTCCTGGGACCAATCCTATTTAATTTATTCATAAACGACCTGGAGGATGGGATAAACAGCTAAACCTCTGTATTTGCGGACAATACTAAGCTAAGCAGGGCAATAACTTCTCCGCTGGATGTGGAAACTTTGCAAGAAGATCTGAACAATTTAATGGGGTGGGTAACAACATGGCAACTGAGGCTTAATGTAGAGAAATGTAAAATAATGCATTTGGGTGGCAAAAAATCTGAATGCAATCTAATCACTAGGGGGAGAACTTCTGGGGGAATCTAGGATGGAAAAGGACCTGGGGGTTCTAGTAGATGATAGGCTCAGCAATGGCATGCAATGCCAATCTGCTGCAAGCAAAGCAAACAGAATATTGGCATGCATTAACCACTTAAGGACTCTTTCTGAGATTTGGTGTTTACAATTTAAAAACATTTTTTTTTTGCTAGAAAATTACTTAGAATCCCCAAACATTATTATATATTTTTTTCTAACACCCTAGAGAACAAAATGGCAGTTGTTGCAATACTTTATGTCACACTGTATTTGTGCAGCGGTCTTACAAGTGCACTTTAAAAAAAAAAAAAATACACTTTTATGAATTAAAAAATAAGACAACAGTAAAGCTAGCCAAATTTTGTTTTTTGGATTGTGAATGATAATGTTACGCCAAGTAAATTGATACCCAACATGTCACGCTTCAAAATTGCACCCGCTCGTGGAATGGCGACAAACTTTTACCCTTAAAAATCTCCATAGACAATGTTTAAAAAAATTCTACAGGTTTTGAGTTACAGAGGAGGAAGTCTAGGGTGGGAATTATTGCTCTCGCTCTAGGGATTGCGGCAATACCTCACATGTGTGGTTTGAACATCGTTTCTATATGCGGGCGCTACTCATGTATGCGTTCGCTTCTGCACGTGAGCTCAGAGGGACGGGGCACGTTTAAAAAATGTTTTTTTTTCTTATTTATTTTACCTTTTATTTTTACACTGTTTTTTTAAAAACAAAATTGTGTCACTTTTGTAAACATCCCTTGTAATAGAAAAAAAGCATGACAGAACCTCTTAAATATGAGATCAGGGGTCAAAAATACCTCAGATTTCATATTTACACTAAAATGCAATACAAAAAAAATAAAAATAAATGTAATTTTAAAGGGGGATAAAAGCGTTGTTTTGGAGCCACGCAGGAAGGGGTCCTGCGTGGCTCCGAAACGTCGCTTTTATTTTTTGATACTATGTGATTAAAGTTTTGGACCCAATTTTGGAGATCCTGGTGTGCTGGTGACACTTCCTTCTCATGACTGAAACCTAAGTCACACAGATCCTCTGTAAAAGGAGCAACACAGCAGGCAGTGACTGGCATGGTTACAGCACCTTAGATGTGTATCATCCATGGGTGTAGACTGGGTGAGAGAACAGTGGGTCACATCCCCCTCGGGGGCCGTGTGCATCACACACTTTGCACCTATGGAAGATATGCCTCTGGCTCCCATTCCACCTTTACCACTATCAATGGACAGTACCTCAGCCATCTCTCCATCAGGAATTCTGTGCCATGCTGCTTCTTTTGTGGTCACAATCATCTCTTCACTCTTCTTTAGCCAGTGCCAACTCCCTTCCCCTACTGAAGCATTCACCTCTTCTCTTTGTAGCACCCTTGTCCCCAAAACAGGGCTACAGGTAGATTTAGCTGTGCTGGGAGGTAGCTAGCCTGGCTAATTTGTAGTTTTTTTTTGATCAAATGGTTTTCCTCCTAAGCCTATTTCAGCTGTGGTTCCTCTCTTTTTTTTTAGTAGGTGGCACTGTTGCCTCTGGCATTAGTATGATGAGCTACAGTGAAGTTAGGTTATGAATAAACCAAAAAACGCCCAAGGAGTAGGGAATTTTATAAAATTACGTATTTATTACAAGTCATATTTTTTTCTTTTTAAAAAATTCTGTACTTCTTTTTTTCCTCTTTCTTCCTTTTTAGGCATCCAATGTAGGTACTTTAGGGCTTGTCACCTCAGTATATGCCCATTCACTCTAGCCATATCTGTTCCTAGTTCTGATGGCTGCTCTGTAATTTTTACAGCTCTGTACATGGTTTTCCATAGCATAGCCAAGCCCTTTCCTCCTTTCTTTTCCCCCTGCGTTCTGTTGTTTTGTTCTTCCAGCTGGCGTACCCAGGCCATACAGAACACCCCCCTGAGGGTGGCCTATTTTGGGCTCTGGTGCATGGTCTGCTTCCGTGAGCCTTTTGCCCTGCATGCGTCAGGGGGCGCGCCATGCCGTCACATGATCGGGTCTGGCATCTGCATGCGATGGCATAATTTGCTTTAGTTTCTCAAGATGGCGTGGTTTGCGGGTGGCTCCATAACCCAGCTTCACCATGATTGGATACACCTGTGTCGGCAGCGTGACACAGTGCGCCGTTGGCTCAGGGGGACCAATCATGGAGCTGCAGCCAGGGAGGACCCTTGGATGACATCATTTACCACACCCCCTTCTTCATTATGGCCACCATTTGAAAACATGCAGTTCCCTATGCTCCTGGTAGCTCTTTGGAGACACAAGGAACTGCTATACTTATGACATTTACAAGGTATGTGATATTTTTCCGCTGCTTGGGGTCCATTATCTTTCAACATTTTATGCACTGATGGGATAATTTCTCCTTTCCCCGGTACAATACAAATATATATCATTCTTGATTTCAGGTTTGGCTGTTGAATGTTCAGCCTCCCCCTGGTTATGTGTTGAATAATCTCTGAGCAGTCTTTGCTCTCAGACCTCATATGCAAAACAGCTTGGTTTGAATTTTAGTGGGATCCGTTTCTGCGAACACTTTTATGGACTAGTGATAGATTCATTTTACACATCTTGAAGTGATAGGTATGATTATTATCACCTTTTTGGACGATATCATTAAGCATACATTTTTTGGTGTATTAATTTATGTTTTATACTATAACATATTTACTATCTGTTTATTCTTTTCCTCTTGTTTTTGTATATATCTAGACTCCTGTTGGGTCTCCCCTTAATGATGCTCCGGCCCTTCTTTAGGAGGCAGGCTCAGATGCACGGGGGGGTTTCTGATGTGGACACGGTTTAGTCTCTTTCTGCTTTGGCCACATGGTGCTGTATTGGTGTTCTAGTTTCCTTTTATCTGTTGAGCTATGATTTTTTTCCAATTGACATACAGTAAATGACACATGAGGTTAGTATGGATACTTGCATCTACATTTTTTTTCTTTTTTGTTTGCTATTTTTGTTACAACTGTTATGATATAAGTTATGTTACATTATCAATTCTGATCTGTGTTTGTAATTATATGTTTATTGATATTATAGATAGTATGTATTTATCTGGAAAGCTTCAGCCCATTTTCTCTGAAGAAGACCTCTACCTCATTAGTCAAAATGCATTGGATTCTTCTATCTTTCCAACAGTTCATTTGATACAATATTGACTTGTTGTAATAAATTTGTAATTTTATAAAATTCCCTACTCCCTGAACGTTTTTGGTCTATTAAAGTCCCCAGTTTTTATAAGCTGTACTAGGGATGTGGACCTGAACTAGCTGTTTTCTAATTAGTTGACAATAACCCCTTTTTTGCATTAGGTTATGAATAAACATACTTTCCTCAGCCAATCAGACTAGCCATTTTGCATGCTGAGAGAAGGTATTTATTTGGAGAGAGTCAGGTGCTCTAGGTCTTTTCCGCCCAGACTGAGGTCTGGGTGGGTGTGTGTGTGGAACAGCTCCTGGCTGCCAGGCCTGAAGCCTGAGGCCTATCCAGGAGTCCTACTGGCTGCTAGGTCTGTCTGAGGCCTACCCAGGTGTTCAAGATTCTGCAGAGGAGAGCCTGCTCAAAACCTGGAAACAATTCTGAGAGGGATGGAGTTCTAGAAAAGTACCAGAGGTTACTCTTCATGGACCAGGGACCCATGAGGTGGCTGGGAGAGCTTCAAGAGAGAACTCATCCAAAAGAATTCTGTATGACGCTGTGAGTAAAGTTCATTTACTATAGGAGACAGCCCATTCTACAAAGTACAGATGTGCTGGGTCAGCTTAAAGGCTCTTTTCCTATATTGCTGTCTGCCTTATCTCACCCTTTTTGTCTAAGGAGTCTGCCTGTCTGCTGATTGTTACTATTTTTGACTAAAGGTGTCCTGTGCCCCATCCCTTTTCTGACACATTTTCATTTTTGTGAGAAATACATTTCTCTTTGTTCAAGCGTAAAAGTGACTGGCGCCCATTTTCTATCTGTACATCACCTGCAATGCCTAGTAACCCACACCCGGAGGAGAAATGTCAGCCCTCACTGCCTCTGGGGGTCACCACCAGGCCCCTGGAAATGTGGGGTAGGAGCTACATCTATAGAGAATGATTCAAAACTCCAAGTCTCCTCCCAACTGTGCCACATTATGCCATGCATATTAAAGTGCTCTCTATATGTCTCTAAACTGCAGAAATCCAACAGTCATAGAGAGGTTAGGTCAAACAAAGTGTAGAAGTAGAGGAATAGTAGGGTAGCGGGCTTGTTGTCATATCCTCCATGTTTCCCTCCTTGTTCACCACCAAGCAAGAGTCACATAAGAGGCTTACCCTGGGGTGGGTTCACCTGGGCTATGCTAGGCACTTTGGGAAGGATCACTGCCTTGCACATGAGGCACCTTTACTTGTACAGAAGCCTGACCTCTAGTTAACTATCTTGATGTTAATATACAGTACATCACACATTCACTGTTGCATTTACGAGGGACTTGCAGAGCCATTGCTCTCTCCACCTGTGGAGTATATTACCGCTTCCTAACTCCCTGTCCCTATAATAATACACAGAACTAGTGGGTCGGACCCTAAAAAATCCCACCAAGAAAGAACCGGGAAACACAATTAACACTAACCCTCCCGACTGGGGCACCATAAAACTCTACCTACAATAGGACTTTTCAAGGGGTAGTAACAATGTCACCTTAAAAAAGTCAATCCCACCTTGTCCATTCACTACAAAGTGACAGTGTCTGTGTAAAGACGACTCACTGACCACTTTGTACTCGAGTTTCCAATGTTCCTCTGTCAATCCTTCCTCTTTTTGCCACCAAAATACCCAGTATCGGCGTCAAAATTTACAGGGAACATCATGTGACAGTGCTCAATCCAAGCAATTGGGCTGTAGGCCTGAGCATGGGAGGAGATCTCATGCTCCCCCATACCGGAAGCCCTGGGTATTTTGAAATGACAGTCATGGAATAACAGAGGCCTTTATATATAAAAGGTGGGCACTAGTACTCGGTTGTGACTCTTGCAAAACCCAACTGTTCTGACTTGAGTTTGAATTTTTGATTATTTGAAATCACTAAAGTAACTGTATATAAACAAAATAAATGCACTGAAAATTGTAGCAGAAGTAGCTAACTAACAAAAAAACTGTGGGGAGTTTAATAAAACTGAAGCTGACAGAATCTGGAGAAGTTGTACATAGTAATCAATCAGCTTGTTCAATTAAGCTTTAGAAATTAAAGCTATAAACTGATTGGTTGCCATGCTCAGCTGCTCCATATTCTGTCTGCTCCAATATTAGTACATTCCCCACAATGTAATGTCATAATTTTTACTGAGATTGAAGCTTTGGGCAGTTCCATTATCTCTGACTCAGCTTTTACTTATTGGCCCCAAGATACTAAAGATGAAAAGATTGTAAATGCTTAATAATATAGACATCTATAAGCTGCATTAGTACACACAGCATATCTTGGAAATGAATTCCCCTGTTTCATCATATAGTTAGTTGCTTGTTAACCACTTGACCACTGGGCACTTAAACCCCTTCCTAACCAGACCAATTTTCAGCTTTCGGTGCTCTCACACTTTGAATGACAATTACTCAGTCATGCAATGCTGTACCCATATGAAATTTTTGTCCTTTTTTCCACACAAATAGAGCTTTCTTTTGATGGTATTTAATCACTGCTGGGTTTTTCATTTTTTGTGCTAAAAATCAAAAAAGATTGAAAATTCGATAAAAAAAAAAAAAAAAAAACAATTCTTTGTTTCTTTTAAAATTTATTTCAGAGTATTGGCAAGCATTGGCAGAGTATTGGCAAGCATTGGCAGAGTATTGGCGAGTATTGGCAGAGTATTGGCGAGTATTGGCGAGTATTGGCAGAGTTTTGCAGAGTATTGGCAGAGTATTGCAATGTTGCAGAGTATTGGCAGAGTATTGCAGAGTATTGCACAGTGTTGCAGAGTATTGCACAGTGTTGCAGAGTATTGGCAGAGTATTGCACAGTGTTGCAGAGTATTGCACAGTGTTGCAGAGTATTGCACAATGTTACAGAGTATTGCAAATTATTGGCACTGAGCAGCGCTGTGGGCACTAAACATCCAGCCCACAGCGCTGCTGCAATCTCTCCCTCTCTCCCCTTGCACTGTACCGATCGGTACAAAGATGGGAGGGAGGAACCGGCATAGTGATGTGGTTTGTTTACAAGTGGTTGCTCTGTCATTTGACAGAACAATCACGTGGTAAACGGCCGCTATTTACCGTGATCCGTGATGCGCCGGGTCCTGGGTCACGGATGTTCCCGGGTGCGCGCCCCAGGGGGCGCGCAGGAGCAACATTCTGGAAGGACGTCCCACGGACGTCCACCCAGAATAAGCCGACTGCGCTGTAGCCGTCTTTCGGCTATGGCCCGGTTGGCAAGTGGTTAAAATGAGTTGCTATACCTCCTCCCATGCTCATCTCCAAGTTTTCTCCAGAGCATCTTCCATCCTCTGGAACTCGCTACCTCAACCTGTCTGGCTATCCCCTACTCTTGCTACTTTCAGGCGATCCCTGAAAACTCATCTCTTCAGGGAAGCCTATCACGTCTCCAACTAATCTTTTACCACTTCCATCAGCTCATTCCCCACAGTTACAACCTTTTGTACCACCTGCCTCTCCCTATTAGATTGTAAGCTCTTCTGAGCAGGGCCCTCTTAACTCTCTTGTATTGTCTCCCTTTTATATTGTAAAGTGCTACGTAAACTGTTGGTGCTATATAAATCCTGTATAATAATAATAATAATAATAATATACCAATACATGAAAAATGGGCTATTAGCAATTGATGGATAATCATAACACATCACTGAGTTGTCCTTATCTTCCATAATCTCATAAGTATGACCTTTATGTATAATTAGAAATTATGGCAGTAAGTTATGATACTGGCTTAGAAACTGATTAAGATGTGAAGAGAAGTATAGTAATGGATAGGAAGCTATTACAGTGCAATCCCACTACAGTTTAGTTTTAATGCTTTTTGATTGGCAAAGGGAAGGCCTAAAAACTTACTGCAAGAGTGGTTAATAAAAAAGTAATTCTTTAATTTTTTTACCAATTTCTTAGGTACATTTGATTTTTAAGGGATACTGTTAATTTTTAAGTGCTCTCACTCTGCCACTCTAAACTGCCAATATAAAAGTCACTAGGCCTGAGAAACCTTTGCCAATTCTGAAAACTAGAGATGCATGAAAAGATCAGGAGGAATCTTCATTTTTAGCCTTTCTGGATTTAATTTCAATTGTAATGTAGACAGAAAAGAGAATTGACCCCTAACTGGACCTTTAAGGCAATGAAGTGGAATGTGTTGCATATGATAGTCTTTGTAAACATACACATGATTGATTCTCCTACGTACCCCCGAAGAAGGAGATGAAAAAACTCCAAAACGCGCTGTATGAATCATAAGACAACAGTATCAATCACTGTGGTGATTGTTTCAGCTCATATGCATGACTGTCTAAACATTCCGCCATTTTTATCCTGTATTCTTTTAATATATGTATGTTACCAATAAAACATTTATATTTTTCTATCTATACATACTTGAGTGCCTTAAAAGTCCGGTTAGGGGTCAATTCTCTTTTCTGTCTAGCTATTTTGGATGTGGCACATTGTAGAGACATTCTTCGTCTCCGACAACAAATCTTGTTCAATTGTAATGTACAGCCTGCGACCTCATTTTCACTCACCATATAACTGTGTCTATTTTATCCACAGCAGAGTTACATAAAGGCAGTGACATGACAAAGCAAGAACCAAGTAGTTGTATATCACTGGTGTCCAGGAATAATGGCATATTAAATGCTTTACATTTTTTTAAATAAATTAAAAATAAAAATAAATATACAGGAAGCCCCGAGTTACAAACATCCGACTTACATACGACTCATACAAATGGAGGGAGGCAACAGGAAGGAAATTTACTCCTAGGAATGGAAATTCACTACTGTAATGCCCCGTACACACGGTCGGATTTTCCAATGGAAAATGTCCGATCAGAGCGTGGTGTCGGACATTCCGACCGTGTGTGGGCGACACACAAAGTTTGAGAGCAGGCTATAAAATTTTCCGACAACAAAATCCGATCGCGTCATTTCCAACCGTGTGTGGCCAGTTCCGACGCGTGCCACGCATGCTCAGAAGAAATTCCGAGACGGAACAGCTCGGTCTGGTAAAATTAGCATTCGGAATGGATACAGCACTTTCGTCACGCTGCAATGTAAAAAATGGTTTAATATAGCGCACTCTCTTCTTCTTTCTAATGTGAGAAGAATGAAGTAGTTTTGCTGCTTATATTAACACAGACTTCTCACAAACTTCTTTCTTTATTATTTATTGTGATTCCCTCAATATATTTTGATTTGTCACATCTGACCAATTTTTTTTTTGTATGTTTCTAATTTTTAAAAAATTTTTTTCAAGGCTGTTTTTTTTTTTCTAATTTTGTTTGCTTTTTAATCAAGAATATTTTTGGGTGTGTTTTGTGTGTCAAGTTACCACAACACCATTATTGTATTATTTAATCTCAAGGAGATTGTTTGGTGTTGGTGTCCCTTGTTAATTTCACATTGTATTTTTGAAATGTACCTGCCTCCTCACAAACAAACTGTTTTTTTTTTTAAGGAAAACACACATAGGCGAGTATAATTGAACCAAAAATTCCTTTATTAAGGGCTCACAACCAAACAAAGAGAGAGGCAACACTGGAGAAACAGCTGAAATTGGTGAAACCTTTGGCCCCCAGGGCAGACATCAATTATTTTACTACAAAATTGGAGGCCTGAGGAGTCCATATCTAAGGGAGTGCAGTCTGGTCCAGAAGTTCCAGAGATCCTGAAAGCAGCAGATGACATCTGTGTCCCCAGGCTGTGGTCATACAAGAGACTGCATCTTTTGCCAGACCAGACTGAACCCAGGGCCATCACTCTCTGGTCTTCCTTCCATGCTTCCTTTCACGCTGTAGCTGTGGTGGTGGAGTTGTGGCAGCAGGAGGAGGAGGAGGAGGATGGTCCAACTCAATCACGTTGGTCTTGGGTGTGATTTCGCCACTCACCCCCTTAGTTAGGACTTTATAAATAAGTTTCTCACACATGAGGCGTTGGCCCTCCTGCATGCCCTTCAGTTTGGTGGCAGCCATGCAGGAAAAGGCCTCTTCAGGAGTGGTTAAGGCTCTGAGGGACGCAGAAGCCTCCTGAATGAGCCTGAGTGCTGAATCCTGAACGTGACTCCCCTTCCTGGGTCTTTTGTATGGAAGGCGGAGGGGAGGAACCTGCGATTCGGTCAGGCTTCGACTGGTCCCAGGCTTCTCCTAGCTGCAACTTAGCCCCGCCTCCTCCTGGCTGCCACTAACCCCCGCCTCCTCCTGGCTGCCACATTCCACAGCCTCCTCCTGTGTGCCACATTCTAGAGCCTCGTCCTGGCTGAGGTCTTCCTGTGTATGAAAAAGGGACATAGTTTGAGTTTTTGATTCATCAATCACACACAATTGTCACCTCATGACTGTTGAAAATTGAATGTTAAGAAATATAACTGATGATCATTCTGAGCCCAACATTTTTCATTCTTGTCCCAAATATTTTTAGTGATCAATAATAACATCTAGTAAACATTAATTTATTGACCAGAAATCTGTAGAAGAATGCTATACCTGACTCCATCTGGGCTCCTCCACTTCTTCCTGGCTGGAAGTCCCAGGTTGGACATCAGAAGCCTCAGCTGGGGTGGAAGGAAGAGTGGAAGGAAGAGTGGAGAGGGATTCCCTGACTTCAGTGTGGTCTGACAGAAATCGCAGTCTCTCATAGTACCACAGCCTGGGGACATAAATGTCATCTGCTCCAGCTTCGGATCTCTGGGAATCCGTGACTTTCTTGCGCTCCCTAAGATAAGTGCTCCTCAGGCCACCAATTTTGGCTTTTAAATAGGGGATGGTTGCCGTGGGGACCACCGGCTTCACCAACTCCAGCAGTTTCTCCTGCCAGTTTCTGCCTGCCTCTTTTGTTTATGATTATAATGTGGATGTTTCACCTGCCACAGACAGGGCAGCTCCCTGTACTTGTCTATGAACAGGGGGAGGAAGTTGTGGTCATTGAAGCCATCCATTTTATCTGCAAGAAACAACACAAGACAAACCCTAATGTCAGGCAAAACTCTCCTAATCTTGTTACAATATAGGCCTCAATCTAGAAGCAGTATAGGCCCAAGTTTAGATCTTACCTTTGTTATCACGATCGGCGCCTCCGATACTCCTTCCTCCGCTCACAGATCGTACGTACTACGCACGCGTGTTACGCTTTATACACACTGCGCATGCGTGTAACTCAACCCGCCCCTGACGTTCTTTCTAGTCTATTCCCCGCCCCTTTTCGTTCGGTGCAGTGGGGGAAGAGCACATGGCGGAGTCAGAGCAGGTGCATGATAATTATAGCAACGAGGAGGAGGGGGAGGAAAGCCCGGAGCCAGAAACGTCTGGATCCAGAAGGAGAAGATTTAAGGCATGAAATATGTCCTTTGGGGAGATGTTGGAGATGGTTGACATCCTGAAGAGGGCCGACTATGATGGAAAGTATGGACCTTACCCCAACCCCAATGTCCGAAAGGCCAAGATAATGGCGAAAGTGGTCAAAAGTCTGCACCGGAATTTTGGGGTACGACGATCGAAAGATCAGCTCAGGAAGCGGTGGTCGGACCTGAAATTTTGAGAGCATGAGCAGTACTGAAAGATCCAGAGAGTGCTGCAAAAAAGTAAGTAGTTGTCCTGTGTTCCTATTCTTTTTGTGTTTATTACGTTCGTGCTGCTCCATGTGCTTTTCTTAACTGTTGTACAGTTTAAAATGTCAGCTTTCATGTTCATGGGCACAATATTCGTTCGTATCCAACATTTTTCTTTCGGCCTATAAAACACCATTGTTTTGGCCATATGCATTTGCCCACATTTTTTAGGGCCTATTTGTATGAAAATAATTTGGTTGCATAGATGGGTTTGTTACTAGAAGGAAATGCTAACTCGATTCTGTGTAAGGAGAGGACACTCAGCAGCAGTCTTCACATCTGGACACTGGAGCACTAGTGTGGGACACAAGAACACCCTTTTTATTAGGGGGCCCACACAGGTGCTCCAGTGTATACTATAGGGGTGTCTCCATCTGTGAAGCTTGCACAAAACAGGGAAAGTATTGAAGCTTGACAAAGGACACTCAAAATTCAACATCTTGGAACTCTCCCAAAATAGACAATTGTACCCCACTTCCAAGCAATGATTCATATTTATATTTCTGCCATCAAATATCTGTGTGCTAAGTATACCATTTCTTTTTTACATAGGGGAGAAAAGACTCGGAGGACACTCCTCATCCGAGGAGACCACAGACCCCCCACCTCTGGAAGAAGGGGAAATCCCCCAAAGACAAGAAGAGCAGGAGGAGGAAGAAGACGTGGTGGAACTAGTCACCACAACAGGTGAGTGTCTGCGACCACAGGCTCAGGTAAGAGATGGATGCCGGTATATTTATAATACATGTTTTTTGTTGTTTCTATCTTTTTAGGTGATCATGATGTTGTGGATCCAGGGCATTTCACCTCGGAAAGTGCACAGATCCTGATTGGGGAGATCATGGGGTGTAATTTTGCAATGGAAAATATCAAGAAAAACATCAATGATGCTATTCAAAAAAATAATAACATCATTGATGTTTTGGGGAGAGTTTAAAACCCCTCCAAATCCCTTTCTTTTATGGTGTGCTACAATTTTAAAATTTTTTGTACAATTGTAGAAAAGCCAAATTTTGAAGAGGCACACAGTGTGTCAACATGTGCTATCTGCCATCACGGGAGATCAATGGATGCGTTTTGGGGGGTGCAACCCCTTCCTCAATAATAAAGTAGCTGAGAGGAAGGGGTTGCTCCCCCAAAACACGTCCCTTGATCCCCCGTGATGGCAGGTAGCACATGTTGACATTCATAAATTGGTGTGCCTCTTCAAAATTTGGCTTTTCCTGGGGTGACTTCACCCCATCTGAACGTAATATCAAACACAGTTCCTAAATACTCATGTCTGATATTGCCTTCAAGTTCTACCAAATGTGAACTTTGTAAGTTCAAGATTTGTGTCTTTCTTGCTGGTTTTAAACATGCCTGTTTTATCTTAAATGGACATTTCTACTTTTTCTAATGCCACCCCAAAAATTGTTATACAACAAACATGTTAGTTTGTTTTAAAAACCTTTTCTAAATGCACATGTGATTGCAGGTATTAAAAAGCTTGTTAATCAAGAATGTGTGGATTATTGTCTCAACGCTACAACACTTTTGGGGTGCTCTAATTGGTGTTTTCTGTGACAATGGGTGTTATTTCCTAAGGGAAAATACACTTTGCACTACAAGTGCAGTTTCAACTGCACTTGTAGTGCAAAGTGTCTTTGCCTTTAGTAAATAACACCCAACAGTGCTTTGTATAAGGTTACACAATCACGCCATTTTCAGGACTCACCACATTTCTGTCAGGGTCAGCTAAAACAAACACAAGCAGGAAATGTCAACAAAGATTTGCTTAATGTTTTTTTATTTGATAAAGGTTTCACACATTGTCTGGCATATTGATAGCCCCTCTACCCGCAAAGAATTCAAGGTATCTTAGCCGGACATCACGGGCACTCAGGGAGGGCAAGCCAGGACGGCCACTTTAAAGCCCCGTCAGGGTTGGTTCATTTTGAATTCCGGCCTCAGGCCCAACTGAGCCAGCATAGTTGGCAGAATGTTGCCGTAAAAAGTTGTGTAGAACACAGCACACCAGGATAATGTGATTCAGTTTATACTCCGCCATATGTATGGGTCTAAGAAATAGGCGGAACCGGCTGGCCATGATTCCAAGCATGTTTTCCACCACTCTTCTGGCTCTGGCCAGCCTGTAATTAAAAACCCTCTGGTCCGGGGTGAGGGTCCTCATCGGGAATGGCCGCATAAGATGGTCCCCCAGTGCAAAGGCTTCATCCGCAATGAAGACAAATGGGAGTCCTTCCACATTGTCTTCTGGAGGTGGCAAGACCAAGCTGCCATTCTGGAGACGCCTGTAGAACTCGGTCTGGGCGATGACTCCACCATCGGACATCCAGCCATTCTTCCCCACGTCCACATACAGGAACTCATAAGTAGCCGACACCACCGCCAACATCACAATACTGTTGAACCCCTTATAATTATAATAGTACAACCCCGAGTTGGATGGTGGGATGATGTGGACGTGTTTCCCATCAATTGCCCCTCAGCAGTTAGGAAAGTCCCACCGCTGGGCAAAGTGGGAGGCCACAGTCTGCCATTCCTGTGGCGTGGAAGGAAACTGTTGAGGAAAACAAAAAAAAAAATTAGGCTTTTTGCACATAAACATGGAAAGCAGATTAGACACAAACATTCTTGGCCAACATCAAGATAACATTGATTTATGGGAATTTTTAAAGACCAAAGTATAAGGTACACCTATCATATTCCCCCTCCCCCCCCTCTCATGGGCCATTTCTAACATTATAGGGGGGGCTCTTGGACAGGTAACCATCTCCACTTCATTGAGAGATGAATGCCTAAATAATGTGTATTACTTGGAACAGCCCCTCCTTAGTTACACTATTGGCAACCCACTGGACAGGTAAGAAGTGTCATAATACAAAGATATAAATACACACTGTACACATTTGAGCACATTTGGACATTCTGCTATTACCTATCAAGATAATAATAGGATACAAAAACTTGAAACAGTACCATTTGAAAGCATACAGGCAGGCCCTTGCACTACATGCTTTGGGGAATTCATCCATACATCTGACCACAAAAGAGATGGGTATAGTGTGTATGGGTTTGGCAAAGTCAGCAGATAGATGATTAAGGATAGATAGAGAATTGGTATCAGCTGACTTAGCAGTTGGGGGGAGGGAGGGTTCCAAATGATTTGGGGACCCCCCCAAAAAAGCCTCTGGCACTCTGCCTGAATTTAAAGCACCAATCACATTTAAAAACATTTTAGGGGGTGTTTGGTGTAAAGCACTACTATGGAGCTGATAAAATACATTGTTAAGTGACTACATGAGGTGAATATAGGGCAGGAGACCATGCTGGGGAAGTAAGTGAAGGCAAATAAGTATGAAGGACCAAAAAAACAAAAAAATAAAAATCCAGCATGCACGAGGACAAAGGGGACATTCACAGCATATTACAATCATGGTAATTAGGGAATCAGGAAAGAAATACAATATATTAGCAAACATTATATACAATAAAATGTGATATTAAAGGATAAAAATCTTACCTTAATATACTCCTTCTGCAGGACCTGGATGATGGCAGAACAGGTCTCTGGGATAATGATCCCCAGAGCCTGGGGGGAGATGCCTGTCGAGAACTTGAGGTCCTGCAGGCTTCTCCCCGTCGCCAAGTACCGCAGGGTGGCGACGAGCCTCTGCTCCGGAGTGATGGCTTGCCTCATGCAGGTATCCTGCCTGCTAATATAGAGGGTCAGCAAAGCCAACAAACAGTGAAATACGGGGTCCGTCATCAGGAGAAAGTTCCTGAAATTATCAGGATTATTCTCACGGATCTCACGGAGCAAAGGCATATGACAGAACTGGTCATGCTGGAGCAACCAATTCTTGGTCCATGAACTTGGTCCATGAAATTTGAGCTTCACCTCCCCTTGTTTCTAAAAACCCTTTATTCATTTAGTCACTTTAGCGCTACACTTTTTTCTTATATTGTACATGAACTCCTCCCCACCCTGTTCATGGACTGGACTTGTGTCAAGGTCAGGACCCCAACACCAAGCCCCCACACAGCACGAACTCCAAACAGCAGTGCACCAACACCTTTGCAGCCATTGTGCTATTGCTGGGTGTTTGGTGTGCTCCTGTACCTTTAAGGAGGGGTGGGCTCCCCTCCAGCCACCGGCTCTCATTTATCCATTAAATGCATGTGCCTCCACTGTGGGGACACTCATACTTTAGTGTTAGGACCACAGATACAAGGCTCTGTGGCTCACGCATGCGTTTGCAAATGTGTGCGGACTAAACCCCTTTTTTAACGCTTACTGTTAGATAGGTCAATTTGGTTGTCTGCAAGCTGGTGGTAAGTAGACTTTGGCTTTTTCCTGGGCATTCCCCAGACACTTGTTGGTACCTTTTTTAGCCTCCCAATGCTGCTTACTGCGATAGCCAGCTATAAATGAGAGTGGTGGCAAGCTTTTGTTTGGCACTGATAGGTGGCACTAATGGGCACTGATAGGAGGCACTGAAGGGCACTGATAGGCGACACTGATGGGCACTGGTAGGTGACACTGATGAGGAGGCACTGATTGGCAGCATTGATGAACACTGATTGGCAGTACTGGTGGGCACTGATGGGACTTCACTGATAATCAGGACACTAATAACCAGTGCTCTAATTATGAGTGTAGATGTCCCTTTCACAGAAGCTGGTTATCGGCTCTCCTCTCGTCACGCTGTCAGTGTGAGGAAAGGAATGCCGATAACCGGTTTGTGTTTACATCGTGATCATCTGTGATTGGACACAGCTAATCACATGGTAAAGGGCCGCTATGTTTGGCCCTTTACCCCGATCTGTGATCAGCTGTGTCCTTAAAGGCTTACATTAAAGATTTGCTGGTGTCAACTATAAGATACACATTAAAGAGTTGCTGACCTCAGCTTAAAGGTCTACCCTTGGTCCCTGAGCACTGGCAGGGCTAAAGTTATTTGTAAACCCTGTACCTCTCTTCCCTGTACAATTTCTTGGAGTTTTTTTGCCAGTAATGTGGGCTGGGGAAGAGCCATTCTAGAAGAGAATTTGCCTTTCAGGCTTTACCTGAAAAGGATGCAAATACAGGGGCCCAATCTCTGCCTGGAAAGGAGGTCCACTGTGAGAAGCCTTTCTGTCCCTCAGGCCTGCTGCCTAGGAAGGTCTCACCAGCTTCAGAACCCAGTCCCAAAGAATTGTTAATGGGCCTATTTTGGAGCCTAGAAAATAGGAAGGTGGCTAGAAATATTGTGAACATTCAGAAGGCTTGTTTACTTAATTACTGGTCACATCTTAAAGGCTTACATTAAAGATTTGCTGGTCTTAACTATAAGGTACACATTAAAGAGTTGCTGACCTCAGCTTAAAGGTCCATCCTTGGTCCCTGAAGTTATTTTGTAAACCCTGTCCCCCTCTTCCCTGTACACTCAGCCAATAAACAAACATATATTGACGGTGTGGATGTTAGTTAACGGCTCACTAATGGTGGATTGTTGAGTGCTGTAGGGTAGCTGTAAGCCAGATCATCAATAAAAGGGCTTCATAGGGAGTTATTGTTACACTATTCAGATTGCTAACAAAATTAACTGGCTATAGGGTAAAATGTGTGATTGGGTCCCCATACAGGTATATCTGTACTTTTAATTTGTTTTATGTTTGGAGAACAAGAGAGTAAAAATGACCATAGCTTATTATAGAGGGCATAAATCTATGAATGTTGTTTTTCTACCATAATATTTACTGATAAAGGAATAGATGTATATGAACTTACACAAGTATACTTTTCATATATGTTTATTAGCATCTGTAATAACTTTTGATTCAAATGACTGATATAAGAATGCATTGAAAGTAAAAGCTTAATTTTACTTTGTAGTTAAGGCAGACAATTCAAACCCTTTTTTTGTTAGAAATTAAAGACAAAGGGACTGATATTATACCATGTCCTGCAAATGTACTGTATGATTTGTACTAATATTGCATAATACACTTCTGCAGAAATACTTTTCATCTTTCAGTGCTCCACATCAGAAGTATTGCTAGGACTGTAAAAGACCTGGGACACGCCTTAGCACACCTAAGCACTCCAGAATGATACAGGTCACAGCAGTGTGGGTGCGGCCTCACTGCACTGATAATTAAAGATGCATACCTAAATAGATTCTGAACTTACTCACTGTATGCACAGCACACATACTGTATATCACAGTCATTATACCCACAAAATGTCCTACAGACACAAATAAACCTCAGCCCGTTTGAATATTAATGATGGCCTCAGCACCCTCTTCCTACGCTAAGTAGAATTTCCAGTTTGTCAGTTGTGTCTACGTCCAAGGTCGGTAGTTAGGTATCTGCTATGTAAGATGTCTGATTATCTTCTCTAGTCGTAGTGGAATTATTGGATTGTTCATTGGATACATTATAGAGAGATTGCTAAAAGTCACTAAACGTCTTCTTTATTGAAAACGTTGAGGTTATCATCTCTCTGTTTGATCCCTGAAGATGTGAAATGAAAGTATAAGTCTGTTGTTAGTGTTAAGAGTGACCCAATGGCTTTCCACATTTTTTTCGCCTAATTTGTATTGGTGTAGTGCAAGTTTGTCTGCAAACGTGCGGGCAGAAGATTCGTATACGTCACAAAGACACACCTGGCGGAAACTACCTCCAATAGTATTTTGGCCATGTTTTAATGCTTATATTTTGTTTCCAGGGCCCCAAGATTTTGGACCGTGGATGCAATGGATGCAAATCGCTTCTTTTTCAAGCGAGCACCCAGTTGGATCAAAGTCCCACTTAAAACCGCCTTCAGAGCTTCCCACTGGGGTAGGGTCTAAAGCGTGGTCAGCCAGGAAATTAGATATAGTTTCCATGATACATGCAGTTTCACCAACAATGCATCATTCAGATGCCAGGTCCTTTCTTTTAGTGGAGCCAGGGGGATTTTAGATGTCAAGTAAATAGGTGAGTGGTCCGACCAAATCATAGTATCAATGTCACACGCCGGTGACCAGTCTAAACAATTATGATCAACAAAAAAATTATCAATGAGGCTGTAAGAGTGGTGAACTGAGGCAAAATAAGTATCATTTCTGGATTTAGGGTGCAATATCCTCCACACATCAATCAAATGATAATCATGCATACACTTCAGCTTTTTCCATTTAGAGAGCGACACTGAGGATTTAGACGTAGATGTATCCAGCTGCAGATCCATAGGAAAATTAAAATCACTACCCATAATGAGTCTCCCCTCCATGAAGCCAGACAGTATCTTCAGATATCTTATAGTGGTTTGGATTTGATTAATGTTTGGCAAGTATATATTAGCCACTGTAAATTTAGTTCCCCAAAGGGAAAATTTTACAAAGACATACGTCCCTGAGGGGTCAGCAATTTGGTCAATCAAGACAATTGGCAGCGCTTTATGAAAAGCTTCTTTGGCCTTCTGGACAGGACTGGTACTATGGATCCACTGGTTGAAATATCTGTTGGAGCAGGAAGGAAAAGAATCAGTCCGGAAATGCATTTCTTGCAAAAGAAGTATATTAACTTTATGTTTATGCATTTAGCAAAGTGTTAGTCCTCTCTTAGAGGCAATATTTAAGCCCTTAATATTGTAGGAGTTTCAGTAACAGTTGTGTCCAGAGCTTTTTTTCAGTGTGGGAACACAGTTCCGACACCTCCATCACTGAATGTATTTAATGGCAATGGGTATTGAGATGTGCTGAGTGGTCCAATGATGCTAGCTGCTGGGGGATTTATTGTTGCTGAGAAGGGGGTTAATTTTTGCTGGGAGGGATCTACTTTTGAAGGAGAGTTCTATTGTTTCTGGCTGCTGGAGGGTCTATTAATTTTGGCTGCTGGGGGATCTTTGGTTGCAAGGGGATCTTTTGTTGAGGGAGGGGTCTATTGTTGCTGAGTGGCTTATGTTGCTTATGGTCAATTGTTGCTGGGGGGGTCTTATGTTGCTGGTTGTCAATTGTTGCTGGGAGCAATCTACTGTTGAAGAGGGGTCTATTGTTGCTGGCTGCTGGGAGATCAATTGTTGCTGGTGGGGTCTATTGTTCCTGGGGTGGGTCTGTTGTTGCGAGGTGGTATTTTGTTGCAACCAGTCTATTGTTGCTGGGGGATCTGTTAATAATGGGGATGTCTATTATTGTCGGGGAATCTATTTTTGCTTGGGGGGAGCTATTGTTGCTGGCTGCAAGGGATCCATTTTACTGCTTTTGTTATTATTACCAAATTCCATACAGATTACTTAGCACTAGGGATGAGCCCATAGGGATGTCCCTGTGCGTCAGAGGGGGGCAGGGTCACCCGGCAACGTCACCGTGTGGCCCCACTCTCAGTTATAAAAGAGCTGTCACCTAAGAGGACGGTCATTATGGCGGGTGCCTCCCATAGATCCGGATCGGTGGTGGTGTGTGGGGTTTTTCTTCTTTTTCAGTCCATCGGCGGAGCAAGAGAAGAAGAAGAAGACTTCGTGGGACAGTTTTATTTTTTTATTTCTTAATAAAGGAATTGTCCCAAGCCGTGTCATGTAATTTTTACCATTTTCACACTTTTTTTGTGAAATGGTAGGGGTACATTTATACCCCGTTACCATTTCACACAAGGGGGGGAGGCTGGAATCTGGGGGTCCCCTTTTGAAAGGGGGCTTCCAGATTCCGATAAGCCCCCCGCCCGCAGACCCCCACAACCACCGGGCAAGGGTTGTGGGGATGAGGCCCTTGTCCCCATCAACATGGGGACACGATGCTTTGGCTACCCCAAAGCACCCTCCCCATGTTGAGGGCATGTAGCCTGATACTCTCTCATCCCCGCTCTTTTCCTGTGACCTGCCAGGTTGCGTGCTCGGATAAGGGTCTGATATGGATTTTTGGGGGCCCCACGCCATTTGTTTTATTTTGGCACGGGATTCCCCTTAATATCCATACCAGACCTGAAGGGCCTGGTATGGAATTTTGGGGGACCCCCACGCATTTTTTTTTTTTTAAATTTGGTTTGGGGTTCCCCTTAATATTCATACCAGACCCAAAGGGCCTGGTAATGGACTGTGGGGGAATCCCATGCCATTTTTTTCAATGACTTTTATGTGTTTTGCCGGGACCGACAATTCATTATAGCCGCGAGTACTTTTAAATTACTTTTTTTCCTTGAGAAATGTCATTTTGTGCAGGGACTGTTGTAAACGTGGGAAGCATGCGCCACTTTACAGGCATACTATAGACACCCCCTAGGTACGAAATTTAAAGGAATATTTCATTTTTATTGTTTCACTTTAAGCATTATTAAAATCACTGCTCCCGAAAAAAACGGCCATTTTTAAAACTTTTTTTTTGCTTTGATGCATGTCCCCTGGGGCAGGACCCAGGTCCCCAAACATTTTTTATGACAATAACTTGCATATCAGCCTTTAAAATTAGCACTTTTGATTTTTCATGTTCGCATCCCATAGACTTTAACGGTGTTCGCGTGTTCAAACAATTTTTTTGCCTGTTCGCATTTTCTGCCTCTAACCAAACCGGGGGGGTGTTCGGCTCATCCCTACTTAGCACCACAAAATTATACTTGATTATTTTCTTTACAAGAGGGGGTACTGGAAGGTGGGTATAGGGTGGAAACAAGGAGTGGTGCTTGAAGGTGGGTAGGGGGCAGAGAGAGGGGGTGCCTTAGGAGAGGGGAGTTCCTGCACCTATTCTCTGAGAAAAAAAGCCCTGGTTGTGTCACAATCATTTGAGCCATGATGGAGTGTAGGGAAAGATGCAGAAGAGATAAAAAAAAGAGAGAGAAAAAGAAAAGAAAAAAGAGGGAAAATGGGAGGGGGAAAAATACAAAGGCACTCAAGAGAGAGTATCACAGAAGGACCCTAATATGCCTGCAGCAACGCAGGACACTGTGTGATATATCACACAATAGACACTAACCATGCCAACCCAGCATTGGCTCAAAGGTGATTTTGTTAACCCTGCAAAATTTCACCCTAGCACTATTGCTGTTATTTGTATAAATGGTGACACACGTGGCTACCAGACTACTATGGTTGAGGTTGATTCTCCCTGGGGCACTGCGACACATGTGGTAGGTATGCTACCCTCACTGCTTCATGAATCTCCAGTGGGGAGAGCTTTTCCTCATGTTTGGAATTTGTGGAAAAACAAAAGGAGTCAGAAGGACATAGCTACCCTTGCTTGGGAAACAACTAAACTCATTCCTGACTCTTTTGATGGCAAAATGGAAGGGGAAACTGTCGGTTTGTACAAGGAAGGGGTAGATCATTTTCCTTTCTCTGTAATGGCTGGGGAACAGGAGGATCTGGAATCTAACCCCAAGCTTGAAAATATTGAACAGGAAATTATCTCTGAGGCTAATAATGAAAGTTGACAGAATGTGGAGCCAGACTTAGAAGTCAGAAAAGATTATTTTTGTACAGAACAATTGAAAGGCTAAAGGCTTACTAGAGCCAATGAAAATGATAGATGGGAAACCCATTGAACTTGACGCTGGGGTGTCTTTTCCCTACATGGCTCTTAAAAATACCTTGCTTTATCAAATGGTAAGCAAAAGGATGAGGTGGAAGAACAGGTACTGGTCCCTAAAAGACATGGGCTGAACACCCCCTGTTCGGTTCGCACCAGAACTCCCAAACAGGGAAAAAGTTTGGCCCTATTAAAGCCTATTGGACCCAAACATGGAAAATCAAAAATCCCTATTTTGAAGGCTTATATGCAATTTATTGCCCCCAAAAAGGGTATGGGTAATGCTCTGGGGGACATGCATCAGTGCAAACATTTCTTTTTTTAAATTATAGTTTTTAAAGAAGCAGTGATTTTAATGATGCTTAAAATGAAACAAAAATGAAAAATGCCTTTAAATGTGCATAGAGGTCCCCTTAGTCTGCTTGTAAAGTAGTGCATCTGTACCATGTATAAGAAGTGGAAGGCTGACAGGGAGAGGCGGCCGGTAAGTGAAGCGAAGACCAGAGGGAGAGTGAGAGACTGATCAGTGAAGCAGCGGCACTGAAGGTAACTGACTGCTGGTGTCAGATTACAAGGGGAGGCTGTGTGACACAGAGACACAAACTGCAAAACCTGACTGACAGTGTATGTGAGTACCTGTGTATTGTGTGTACCTGAGTATTGTGAGTACCTGAGTATTGTGTGTACCTGAGTATTGTACTGAGTATTGGAAGTCCAGGCTCTGAATCTAGGAAAGCAACTGTCAGCAATGAGAAGACCCTCCATACTAAAGGAGAGCCGGGAACATACCCGGCAGGTGCTGGCAGGGGCCAGCACAGAGGCGGGTGCAGACAAAGAGGTTCAGGCACTAGAAAAGAGTAGATGGGTGACAGTTAGGAAGGTTAGAGGGGAAAGGGGGGCTGATCCTGGGCTGGAACATCCCAATAAGTACGCTCCATTGAGTGATATTGGTGAAATCTGTCAGGGACCAGCACTGCTGGAGCTGAGGGACTCCCCTAGCTGCCAGGGGAAGAACTCCTCCAGTGAGGGGGGAAGTGAAGGGAAAGGAAAGACAGATTCTGGTGGTAGGGGATTCAATTCTTAGAAGGACAGAGAGGGCAATCTGTGACAAAGACCTGAAGCGCCGAACTGTATGCTGTCTACAGGGCACTCGGGTTTGGCACATCACGGATCTGGTTGACAGATTACTGGGAGGGGCTGGAGAAGACCCAGCTGTCATGATGCACGTTGGTACCAATGACAAAGTCAGAGGCAGATGGAGTGTCCTAAAGAACGATTTTAGGGACTTAGGAGCTAAATTGAGGAAAAGGACCTCCAAGGTAGTATTCTCAGAAATACTACCGGTACCTCAAGCCACATTAGAAAGGCAGAGGGAAATTAGGGAAGTAAACAAGTGGCTGAGGAGCTGGTGTAGCAAGGAGGGGTTTGGGTTCCTGGAGAACTGGGCTGACCTCTCAGTCAGTCACCAGTTCTATAGAAGGACAGACTGCACCTAAATGAGGAGGGATCTGCTGGGAGTGAAGATGGCCAAAAAGTTAAAGGGGCTTTTAAACTAGGTGATAGGGGGAGGGTCCAGAGGTCAAGATAGTTAGTGCAGAGTGTAGAATAATTATATTAATTTGGCTTTATAATCAAGATCTGTAAGTATGCAGTCTGGGTTCCCTTTTAAGCTTTGACTTTGAAAAAGCTCATTCAGCTCAGCATAAGACAAATCTTGAAATAGCTAGGTTGTGTGCATGTCATTTTTGTAACAGTTGTTCTACATGTGCTGAGTTAATGACTAAGGTCAGTAGGTCAGTGATTTCACAGATAAGAATATACTCAGTATATCTGTCATAAACTTTATTGTAAAGATCTTTTTAAAGGTAAAAACATATTATCCATAATATAGTTAGTTATTTGATATAGTTATTTAATTAGTTAGCTAGATTGAGTTTGTGTGAAGTAATATATGTTTATATGTTTCCAATTATAGTTTAATATGCATTTGTAAGGTTTGGTACAGAATTGCATTTCTGTAGTTTAAAAGATATCCATTACAAGAATTTGGCCATTTGGAAAGGTCATTCACCTTGAGTTTTTTATAAGAAACTGTTGTGTGTTACTGACAATCAAAGAGGTTTAAGAGACGTGTCAGCTGTTGGCAAAGAGAATATTTAGAATAATCACGAATATGATCATTTCATTTTTAGTTCTAGCCGTATATGGCTATGACTTTAGTCTGCTGACTAGTTGATTTGAAATAGTATAAAAACAAAGTGACACTTCACTTCAGGACGCACGACACACGACACGACACACATCATACACACAACACATGTCCTACACACACACACAGAAGGACGTCATTACTTTTTCACATACACAAAGAAGAACACACGCATTCTTACTCTACAGAAGACATTTCGTTTACATTAGGCCTAAATACAGCCTACCTCACAAACAGCTGCTAGAGTGGACATCTCTCTGACATAGAAAAGCACAAACGGAGCTGAGACATCTCTTGAACATTCTTGATACAAGTTTTTGTTCTTATTATTTTTGTTTTACTACATCAAGCTGTAAGAAGAATTTAACTTTGTATATTTTCAAGTTGTTGCCAAGTGTGACCAAATAAACTCACACTTTGTTTTAAGACAGCCTGGCTACTGAACTTTTGAACAAAACGCCTAAGACACTGTTGACATAACACGTGTGTGAGAAGAGAAGGTTTTTACACCTTCTCCACATTTTTACACAGAGCATATTCCAGAGGGTAGTATTGGGGGCATTAGTGGTAGGTTGACTAAAGCACGTAAACAGGAGGTAAGTATAGTAACAAGTCCTATTTGCAATCTCGGAACACACAATAAAAGGACAGTATGCGACCAGTCTAGACTGCTTAGCATGTTCACCAATGCCAGGAGCCTGGCGGATAAGATGGGAGAACAGGGACTAGACTAGAGATACTGTTGTACGAGGAGGATTTAGATTTTGTGGGAATTTCAGAGACTTTTCAGAGACTTGGTTCAACAGCTCTCATGATTGGCTGGCAACCATTCAAGGGTATTCTCTTTATCGCAGCGATAGAGAGGGTAAAAAAAGGGGGAGGGGTATGCCTGTATATCAAGAATAATGTACAAGTGAATGTGAGAGATGACATCACTAAGGGAGCTAGGGAGGAAGGGGAATCCTTATGGGTAGAGCTCCAAAGGGATGAAACTAAGGGGAAAATAATACTGGGAGTATCCTATAGACCCCCTAACCTGAGGGAGGAGGGGGAGACGGACCTCCTATCACAATTTGGATTAGCAGCAAGGATGGGAAGTGTGATCATAATGCAGGATTTTAATTTTCCGACATAGACTGAGCGGAAGGAACCGCGCATTTGTCAAAGGCTCGCCAGTTCCTAAATGTCTTGCAGGACAATTTCATGGGTCAGATGGTAGACTCACCAACTAGAAACTAAGCGTTACTAGACCTACTGATTACCAACAATACAGCCCTGATCACGGATGTGGAAATAAGGGACAATATAGGAAGCAGCTAACACAGGTCAATTAGCTTCAGTATAAATCACACAAATAGGAAACATAAGGGGAATACAAAAAAAAGAACTCTATTCAGGGGAATGGCACTGTTCAAATAATGAATATAAACTATATGTGAATCCAATCCACTATTATAAATGTTACCAACTCAACGTATGGAGTGAAAGAGTGTTAAAGGTATATGTAAGCCTCTATGTAAACCTCTACACATAAACAAACATAAGTAAAATAAAATAAAATATATGGTAAAGATATGTGTGTACACAGCATTGGTTAACTCAAAAAAATTTAAAAAGGTATTTGATGCAAATGAGCTTCATCAAAAAATATTAAGTGTTAGGTGCAACATAACACAATAACTTAAAAGATAAAAGTGTAATATGTGAACATAAAAAATAACTGCATTAAAAACAACGACAATAGGCGTTCAACTAATCAAAATAAATAATTTAAAAATATGTATATATTACATGTAATAAAGATAAGTGTTCCGTGCCAAAAAAAAAAATGTATATGGACACCAAGGATTTTATCCACACATATATGTATAAATGTGAACTCAAACGAGCAAAAAAACAAAAATATATAAAAAACATAAAAAATATATATAAAAAACACGGTGCTAATCTGCACAAAAAATAGGTAATAAAGTGACAGGTGCTAATCCAGAGTAATAAGTCCTAAAAATATATATAATAAGCATATGTGTATATTTATACATTATCAGAAAGCAGGCTGTGAAAAGTGGTCCATGCAAAAGAGGAATAGTGAAAATATAGGTGAGTCTTCAGTGTTCCCCACTTTCATCTGTATCACCCAATTGTGCTTGCACTCACTGGAGCGCCCCACCCCTACAGGGGTAACAGGCGTAGTGGATGTGTTCCAATGGTTTTGTCCCCCTCTTGCATGGGGTGTCCCCTCGAATCTGTGCAGCTGTATTCCACCTCTCCAGAAGCGGCATTAAGGATCTCCACCGATGGGCGTTCCCATGATTCCGAAAGGTCACCTTTGCCGGTCCAATGTGAATATCCAAGTTCTCTCAAGTTATCCCCTCGGATGAGAAGTGGGGGGGGGGTTACAGGTACATTCTTGAGGTCCGTATGCTTCCTCTGGATTCTGGTTTCCCCAGATTCTGCTTATACAATCCAATGGAAGAAGTTGCAAGGCAGGCGAGGAGCTCAGAGGTGAAGTTTAGTCCAGCAGGGTGTCTGGGCTGTGATAGTCCACAGTGAGAAGTGCTGAGCTGGGTGACAACCTTCAGGGTGCTGCTGAGCTAAGAGGAGGATAGGTGTGTCCTTCCTTTACATAGTGACTCCCAACTCATTCATTGGTTGTCAGTGCAGCACCCAGCAGATCAGAGAGGGGATCTCCAGACACAGAGCTCTGGATCTCCAGCAAACACTGAGGATTTTTATTTTTGGGACTTATTACTTTGGATTAGCACCTGTCACTTTATTACCTATTTTTTTGTGCAGATTAGATGCTGTGTACACACATATCTTTACCTTATATTTTATTTTATTTTACTTTTGTTTGTTTGTGTGTAGAGGTTTACATATACCTTTAACATTCTTTCACTCCATACTTGAGTTGGTAACATTTATAATAGTGGATTGGTTTCATATATAGTTTATATTTATTATTTGAACAGCGCTATTCCCCTGAATAGAGTTTTTTTATTTTCTAGAACCCCCACTTAGGTGGTGTTCTTAATACGGGGGTCTACAGTTCTCCTTTCCCTAAGTGCAGATTTTTTGTGTTTCTATATATAAGGGGAATACAAAGACATTGAATTTCAAAAGAGCAAACTTCCCCAAACTACGAACCTTGCTAGAAGATAGAAATTAAGATAAAATCTTAGGAACAAAGAACACGAAGGAAAAATGGGTATGCTGTAAGAGCATTAAATAAGGGCATTAGCCAGTGCATCCCATTGGGAAATAAATTTAAAAGAGCTAACAAAAGTCCTGGATGGCTTAACTCCAATGTAAAAATACATATAAAAGCGAAGGAGAAGGCCTTCAAGGCTGAGGGATCATCATCAGCATTCAGACTTTACAAAGAATGCAACAAGAAATGTAAGGGTGCAATTAGGGCGGCTAAGATAGAACATGAGAGGCACATAAGTGGAGGAGAGCAAAAAAAATCCCAAGAAATTCTTTAAGTATATAAACAGTAAAAAAGGGAAGACAAACCATATTGGCCCCATAAAGAATGAGGAAGGAAATCTGGTTACAAAGAATGGGGAGATAGCGAAGGTACTGAATTTATTCTTCTCTTCAGTCTTCACAAGAGAATCGTGGGCTTCAGTAACCAAAGCTGCAGTGTTTATCCTCATGACACATCACAGGAAGCATCCTCATGGCTAATAGAGGACAGAATTAGAAATAGACTTGGAAAACTTAACATTAATAGGTCACCGGGACCAGATGGCTTTCACCCGAGGATCCTGGGTTAACTCAGTCAAGTAATTGCCAGACCATTGTTCCTAATGTTTACTGACAGTCTACTGACTGGAATGGTACCAACTGATTGGAGAAAAGTCAACGTAGCTCCAATATTTAAAAAGACCAGTTAGCCTAACATCAATAGTATGCAAGCTCTTGGAAGGAATGATAAGGGACTATATACAAGATTTTAGTCATGAAAACTGTATCATTAGCAGTAATCAGAATGGATTCATGAAGAATCGTTCTTGCCAAACCAATCTATTAACATTCTATGAGGAGGTGAGCTGCCATCTAGATAAAGGAAGGCCCGTAGACATGGTGTATCTGGATTTTGCAAAAGCATTTGACACAGTTCTCCACAAACATTTACTGTACAAAGTGAGGTCCGTTGGCATGGTGTCCGGGCTGGGCTCATCCCTTCCTTCTCAAAGCTGGCCACTCAGCTGTTGGCTAATTGCCAGCTCCTATCTCTCCACAGTGATTCACCTGTTGATGATATCCTGCTTGTCAGTCCCGCCTACTTAAGCCATCCAGTCCAGATGATCTCTGCCTTCACCTTGGTCACATCTCTAGAGACGCTCTCTTGTGTTCCTGTTAAAGACTTGCTTGGCTGACATTCCTTCTGGCTCCAGATCCTGCTTGCTGTTCTACTATGCTCATCTCTGGCTACCTCACGTTTTGGCTTGTCTAACTATCCGTTCTGGTCCTGAACTCTGGCTATGTTTTGACTATGTTTACTCTGTTTACTTTTTTTATTATTATTAAACAAGTGTGATTTAACTGTACTTCTGTCTCAGTCTGATTCATGTTTTCTGACAGTAGGCAAAGGCCATGAATTCAGAAGATCCAGTCAATCCACTTGGTAATATTTTTTCCACATTGGATTCAGATTCAGGATCACATTACAAACGTTCCTCGCAAGGCTCACCTGGAATCTCCCACTGTGGCTGTTCCAGTACAACCTATGTTGCAGGCTGTCCCTGCTGCTGCTCCAGTCTCTGTGCAGGCACCTGCCTCGAGTATTACCTCTATAAGAGGTATGTCTGGTTCCGCTCCACTTCCCCAGGTCCCCAGGGCGATCCAGTCCAATGCAGAGGGTTTCTCAAACAGGTTGAGATATACTTTGAGATGGTGCCCCAGGACAGAAGCAAAGTAGTGTTGCAGATTATGCCATTGAATTCTGTACTTTGGCAGCAGAGGTTGCTTGGAACAATGAGGCCCTCGTGGCTGCTTTTTCTCATGGTCTCTCGGATACCATCAAGGATGAGATAGCAGCCCGAGATATACCCACTGAGCTGGAGAGGTTGATCATGTTTGCCATCCTCACTCAGAGAAAGACTCCCTTTTAAGGAGCGCTTGCAGAAGCCTCCTGTACATTTGTCTCCGAACTTTGCAGTCCCACCTTTGCCTTCCTCACCTCCCATGCCTCCTGGTATCGTGTCGGTCTGTGAAGATGAACCCATGTACTTGGGCTTCACGCGTCTCTCTGCAGATGAGAGAACCCTTAGGAGGTGGGAGAGATTGTGCCTTTATTATGGCCAGGCAGGTCACTTTTTGAAGTCTTGTCCTACCCGTCCAGGGAACGCCCGGACCTTGAGGTCCTGTCACAGACAGACCTTAGGTGACATTGTTTCGTCCTCAGTTATCCAGAAGGATAATCCCCTGGTTTCAGTTACCCTTCCTTGGGCTGAGTCGTCCATCAAGATACAGGCTCTAATCGACTCTAGGGCTGCAGGCCTGTTCATTGATGCCTTTGTATCAAAGCACTTGATTCCGCTGCAGCTGCGTGACCCTCCACTTGCCATTGAGGCTCTTGACGGAAGACCTCTACAGCCTGCCCATGTGGCGGTCAAATAACGGTTTTCACAAAGCTTGAGAGGGGCATACAATCTCCTGGAAATTGAGGAGGGCGATGAGTAGAAAACTGCGATTAATCCCAGAACAGGCCATTATGAGTACCTTGTAATGCCTTTTGGCCATTGTAACGCCCCGGCAGTTTTCCAGGAATTTATTAACAATGTACTCTGAGATTTGTTGGATTTATGTGTGGTGGTTTATCTCAACGATATCCTCATATTTTCCAAGTCCCTGGAGAGCCACCACACAGATGTCTGTCGTGTGTTTCAGAAACTAAGAAGTGCGAATTCCATCGTGAACATGTTAAATTCCTGGGTTATGTCATTTCCACTGCTGGTTTTTCGATGGACCCAGAGAAACTTTCAGCAGTCCTACAGTGGCCCGACCTGTGAGTTTACATCCTCTGCAGCATTTTCTTGGCTTTGCCAACTATTATCGAAAGTTTATTCGTAACGTCTCGTCTCTGGTCAAGCCCCTGACTGATACGACCAGAAAGGACGGTAACCCACAGAGTTGGTCTCTGTAGTCCTTTAGGGCCTTTGAGAGTCTCAAGGCTGCCTTTTTTTCTGCTCCTGTGTTGGCACATTCTGATCGTACGTTACCTTTTATCCTTGAGGTTGATGATTCTGAGACTGGAGTTGGCGCCCTTCTTCTCAACGTCCTACCACCTGCGGAGTGCAATTATGAGATTGGTGACAGAGAGCTGTTGGCAATCATTTTAGCCCTGAAAGAATAGAGACATCTCCTCGAAGGTACCTGTGCCGGTTCTCATTCTTACTGACCATAAGAATCTCATATACTTGTCTGAGGCTAAACGCCTCTCTCTGAGGAGGGCGCAATGAGTTGTTTTCTTGTCTAGTTTCAATTACATTGTCTCAGTCTTACCTGGTACTAAGGACTAATGTAAGGGCTGACGCTTTGTCACAACAATTTTCCTACACCTCCAAGATGGAGTCCGTTCCAGTTCCTGTGATTCCTCCTAATTGTATTCTGGCTACGGTTTGCACCAGTCTTACTTCTCCTTTGGGTGACAAAATTCTTGCTGCTCAGGTCCATGCTCCTCCTGAGAAACCTTGTGACTGCTGCTTTGTCCCAGAGAGTCTCCATACTTCCGTGCTCCAGGCTTACCATTCTCCCAAGGCTGCTGGCCACCCTGGGAAGAATCAACTCTTTTGGGCCATTTCCCAACAATTCTGGTGGCCTAGTCTACGTGCTAATGTAACCGTCTCATAGCTGCCTGTTCCGTGTGTGCTCAGAGTAGGACTTCACGACACCTTCCAGTGGGCTTCCTACAACCTATATCCAATGGAGACAGGCCTTGGACCCACCTGTCTACAGATTTCATTGTGGAGATACCCAACTCCCAGGGCAACACATTTATCCTTATGGTGGTTGACCAGTTCTCCAAAATGTCCCATTGTATTCCACTTAAGAAGTTGCCCACTTCTAAGGAACTGGCCTCCATTTTTGCTCAGGAGATCTTTCGCTCACATGGGCTACCCAAGGTGATTATCTCGGACAGGGGTAGTCAGTTTATGTCCTGATTCTGGCGTGCCTTTTGTGCACAGTTGGGAATTCAGCTTGCTTTTTCCTCTGCGTATCACCCGCAGTCTAATGGGGCAGCAGAATGAGCCAATCAGTCCTTGGAGCAATTCCTACGTTGCTATATTTCTGACCATCATAACAACTGGTCAGAGCTCTTACAGTGGGCGGAGTTTGCTCACAATAGTGCCTTGAATTCTGCTTCTCGATTGTCCCCGTTTATGGTGAACTATGGTTTCCAACCTTCCATGTTGCCTGACTCATTTGTTCTGGAGAATATTCCTGCGTTAGAGGAGCATCTCATCAGTCCTGCTTACTTAAGCCATCCAGTCCAGATTATCTCTGCCTTTGCCTTGGTCACATATCTAGAGACGCTCTCCTGTTAGTGTTCCTCTTAAAGACTTGCTTGGCTGACATTTCTTCTGGCTCCAGATCCTGCTTGCTGTTCTACTACACTCATCTCTGGCTCCCTGACGTTTTGGCTTGTCTGACTATCTGTTCTGGTTCCTGAACTCTGGCTATGTTTAACTGTACTTCTGTCTCAGTGTGATACATGGTTTCTGGCACATGGACCATAGAGTGAGTACATGGATAGAAAACTGGCTACAAGGGTGAGTTCAGAGGGTAGTGATAAATGGGGAGTACTCGGAATGGTCAGGGGTAGACAGTGGGGTCCCCAGGGTTCTGTGCTGGGACCAGCCCTATTTAATTTGTTCATAAACAACCTGGAGAATGGGGTAAACAGTTCAATCTCTGTATTTGCAGACAATACTAAGCTAAGCAGGGCAATAACTTCTCTGCAAGATGTGGAAACCTTGCAAGAAGATCTGAACAAATTAATGGGGTGGGCAACTATATGACAAATGAGGTTTAATGTGGAAAAATGTAAAATAATGCTTTTGGGTGGCAAAAATATGAATGCAATCTACTCACTGAGGGGCGAACCTCTGGGGGAATCAAGGTTGGAAAAGGACCTGGGGGTCCTAGTAGATGATAGGCTAAGCAATGGCATGCAATGCCAAGCTGCTGCTAAAAAAGCAAACAGAATATTGGCATGCATTAAAAAGGGGATTAACGCAAGAGATAAAGTGATAATTCTCCCACTCTACATGACTCTGGTCTTGCCTCACCTGGAGTATGCTGTCCAGTTCTGGGCACCAGTTCTCAGGAAGGATGTACTGGAAATGGAGCGAATACAGAGAAGGGCAACAAAGCTAATAAAGGGATTGGAGGCTATTAGTTATGAAGAAAGGTTATTAGCACTGAACTTATTTCTGGAGAAGAGACCCTTGAGAGGGGATATGATTTTTTATCATAGTGGTGAACCCACAATAGGGATAAAACTTTTCTGTGAAAGGGAGTTTAATATGACACGTGGCCACTCATTAAGATTAGAAGAAAAGAGGTTTAACCTTAGACTGGCTAGAGGGTTCTTTACTGTAAGAGTGGCAAGGATGTGGAATTCTCTTCCGAAGGCCAAGTGGTTTCAGCGGGGATCATCGATAGTTTCAAAAAACTATTAGATAAGCACCTGAATAACCACAACATACAGGGATATATAATGTAATACTGACATATAATCACACACATAGATTGGACTTGACGGACTTGTGTCTTTTTTCAACCTCACCTACTATGTAACTATGTAACTGATTCACACTGTACAGACCACAGCACCTATGTGAATGAGCCGCAAAACCTTATCCACAAAGAGGTTTATTTATTAACTCAGTTTTAGCGTTAAGATTTAGCAGGAATTCTGTGAGTTATGTTGTATTTGTGTCTGCTAATAATGACTTTATTTTTTTTTAGTAAAATATAGCTTTAATATTTTCTTGGAGGAGGGACCCTATCAGGTAGTCTGTATGAGGCCCAGCGATTTCTATCAGCAGCCCTGCTGACAGCTGATGACTCATTCCCTGTTAAAGTATAACTAAAGGCAAAACTTTTTTGTTTAGATTTGGATAGAGTGCAGAGGGATTAGAACACCTGTCACTTTATATTGCTGTCTGTTCACTCTATTTGTCCTATTTACCATTATCATTGAAAGTGAAAGTTCAAATAAAAATGCAAATTTTGGGTTATCCCCAGAAAAATAATAGAGGGGAAATTTTACAATGGGGACACTAGTTCTGGTGACCCGGGGGTCCCCAAGAAATTTCCTTACTTTGCAGGAATTTCTTCTCACTTCCTGTTTGGCTAAGGGACAGGAAGTGACAGGAAATCTCCGCAATGGGACACAGATGGCGAAAAAAATCTTACAGGGTTTATAACACTCCCTTGCTCTATTTAAAGTGAAAAAAAAATTGCCTATAGTTCTACTATAAGGACATGGCAGCCGGCTTTCAGGCCCTGCTCCTTAACAACATGTTGATTGTACGCTCTGGGAGCAAACATCCCGCTGAGCGCACAGAAAATTTGGGTGTTTGGGGAACACCCGAACAGGCAATGTTTGGGCCAAACTTTTGCTCGGCCTGAACCGTTCGCCCATCACTAGTCCCCAAACCAAACCATATTGCTGGAATGTATTAGATTTAGCCCATGGTCATAAAATGGGGGGACACCTGAGCATAGAGAAAACAAAGGAGAGAATAACTCAAAGATTTATTTTGCCTAGTTTACATGCAGGTGTCAGGTAAGTCATGCCCAGAGTGTCAGAATTCTGTACCTTTGCCCCATGTTCTCAGTCTGCCAGTTTTTGAAAAGCCTTTTGAAAGAAGTGGCATAAATCTTGTTGGACCAGTGGTAAAGTCTGCCCAGGGCCATCAGCATATACTGGTAAAATGGACTATGCCACACGGTATCCTGAAACCACTCCCTTGTTTAATACCTTACCTAAGGCTATTGCCAAAGAGCTTGTCCAGGTATTTAGTCATATGGTTAGTCCGATAGAGCTGTTAATGGATCAGGGCACTCCATTTATGTCCAGAGTCAATAAGAAGTTCTGTAAGTTGTTCAAAATCTCCCATCTCCGTACCTTTGTCTACCACCCCCAAACTGATGGTCTTGTGGAGAAATTTACCAAGATGCTCAAAAACATGTTAAAAAAAAGTGGTGGACAAAGATGGGAAAAATTTGGATTTTTTACACGTTTGCTATATGATAAGTACCTCCAGGCATCTACAGGTTACTCCCCTTTTGAATTACTGTATGGTAGACATCCCAGGGGATTTCTAGATGTCACAAAAGAAATGTGGGAGAGACAGACCAGGCCTTATAGAAGCTTCATCAAGCATATCTCGCTGATACAGGATAGAATTGCGTCTGTCATGCCACTCATAATGGAACATATGGAACAAGATCAAGAAGCACAGAAAAGGGTTTATAATCAGGGTGCCAGGATCCAGGGCATCATAAAGTGATGGTACTAGTCCCCACCGGTGAAAGTAAATTCTTGGAAAAGTGGCAGGGTTCCTTTAATATTATGGAAAGAGTAGGGAAAGTAAACTATAAAGTCCACCAGCATGGGAGAAGAAAATTAGAGCAAATATTTCATGTCAATCTCTTAAAACCTTGAAAGGACAGAGAGACTTTGATGGCAGTACCAACCACCCCAAAAGGACACAACCTTCGTGACACAAGAGGTGCCCATAACTGAAACCTTGTCAGTGGCCCAACAGAATGACGTAAAAGAGTTTGTGAGAAAGAATAGAGACTTTTACTACCTGGACTGACCACAGTTATATAGCATGACATAATTACAGAGCCGGGAGCCAAACAAAATAAAGAATATTTTAGAGTTGGGAGGGATAGAGGAGTCCCACAGTGATTGGTTACAGTGCCTTGAAAAAGTATTCATACCCCATTTAAATTTTCCACATTTAGTTTTTTTGTTTTTTTTTATTTTTTACAAATAAATATCTGAAAAGTGTAGCGAGCATTTGTATTCAGCCCCCTTTACTCTGATACCCCTAACTAAAATCTAGTGGCCTTCAGAAGTCATCTATCATCTGAAAATGGAAAGAGTATGGCACAACTGCAAACCTACCAACTATTAATCGTCCACTCCACAAATCTGACCTTTATGGAAGAGTGGTAAGAAGAAAGCCACAAGAAGTCCCATTTGCAGTTTGAGTGAAGCCTTGTGGGGGACACAGCAAACATGTGGGAGAAGGTGCTTTGATCAGATGAGACGTAAATTGAAGTTTTTGACCTAAAAGAAAAAAGCTATGTGTGGTGGAAAACTAACACTGCACATCACCCTGAACACAACATGGTGATGGAGGCATTATGTTGCGGGGATGTTTTTCTTAAGCAGGGACAGGGAAGCTGGTCAGAGTTGATGGGACGATGGATGAAGCCAAATACAGGGCAATCTTAGAAGAAAACCTGTTAGAGTCTGCAAAAGACTTGAGACTGGAGTGGAGGTTCACCTTCCAGCAGGACAACAACCCTAAATACAGTATACAGCCAGAGCTGCAATGGAATGTTTTAGATCAAAGCATATGTATGTGTTAGAATGGCCCAGTCAAAGTCCAGTCCTAAATCCTATGTGGTTGTATAAAGTATTGATTCGGGGGGGAGGTGAATACAAATGCACGCCACACTTTTCAGATATTTATTTGTAAAAAATGTTGAAAACCATTAATCATTTTCCTTCCACTTCACAATTATGTGCCACTTTATGTTGGTCTATCACATAAAATCCCAATAAAATACAATTACGTTTTTGGTTTCTAACATGACAAAATGTGGAAAATGTCAAGGGGAATAAATACTTTTACACCGCCGTTCATGCTGGAAAACCCTCCATTGTGGCTGAGTTAAAACAATTCTGCAAAGGGCCAAAATTGCGCCACAGCAATGTGAAAGACTCATTGCCAGTTATTGCAAACACTTGATTGCAGTTGTTGCCGCCAAGGGTGGCACAACCAGTTATTAGGTTTAGGGGGCAATTACTTTTTCACATAAAGACAGGCAACTTTGGGCAGCTTTTTTGCCTTAATAAATGAAACCATCATTTAAAAACTGCATTTCGTATTTACTTTGGACTTTGGATTTTGGGCAAATAATATATTATAGGCGTGCGTGGTGCCTTAGGGATAAGGAAGGATTTCCTTATCCCTAAGGCACCATGCACATGCCTATAATATATTATTTGCCCAAAATCCACAAGCACCTAACTTGCCCCCCCGGGGCGTCCCATTGTTAGTGGGATTGATTCCCTTACATCCTGGGTGGGCAAGTATATAGATTTTTTTCTTCAACCTTTAGTCTCCAAGATGCCATCATACCTTAGAGACTCACGTCAGGTGATAAACTTGCTGTCAAATTACACCCCCCTATTGACACCATGTGGCTAGTAACGGCCGACGTGGCATCACCGTACACCATAATACCTCATGATTTAGGCCTAATGGCCGTAGAATTTTATCTCAGATGAGATTCTGGTCTCTTTCATGAGCAGATTTGCTTCATCATGGGGCTTTTGGAGTTTGCAGCTACGCACAACTACTTTTGGTTTGACCAATGTTTTTCTCGCCAGGATAGGGGTGTGGCAATGGGGGCTAAGTATGCCCCCAGCTTGGCCAACCTATTCATGGCTATGTGGGAGGAGGATGTCGTCCATGTTTGCCAAAAACCCCAGCTTAAGCTGTGGGCTAGGTACATCGACAACATCCTCCTCCTGTGGGATGGCAGTCAAGAGGATTTGGAAGTTTTCATGGAATACCTCAATAACAACACCAGAGGGATCCGATTAAACTTTGATGCTAGCCAGTCCAGTATCAATTTTCTGAATTTGACTATTGCTAAATCCCACAATCAGTTTACCACCTCCACTTACTTTAAAGACACCAATAGGAATTCCTATATTCCAACTGATAGTTGCCATTATAAATCTTGGCTCTAGGTCGGTGCCTAAAAGTCAGTTTATGAGAATCAAGCGTAACTGTACCAACACTGACCAATTTTTACTACAAGCTGATATTCTAACTGATTTCTCGATAAAGGATATGCGAGTGACTCTTTGACAAGCACTCTTGAAGATGTTAGGGCTATGGACAGAGGAGATCTCCTCAGGGAGAAAGTCAAATTGTTTCATAATAAGACCTCCCTTGCCCCTTTCATCACCACTTATTCAGTCCAACATACTAACAACAAAAACTTGATTCACAAACACTGGCATATTTTGAATAATGATCCTCTGTTAAACACAGTATTACCATATAGGGTGCAGGTGATATACAGGGGTGCACCTTCATTAAAGGATAGATTGGCACCCAACATCCTGAATCCCCCTACCATTAAAAAAGGATTTTTGAAAACTTAACTGGCTTCTACCAATGCAGAAGATGTCGGGTCTGCTCTTTTAATGGCTGCCCACATAGACAAACTCAAACCTTTGTTTCATCCAGTACGTCTCGTGAACACACTATAGAGCCTTTCATCACGTGCTCTACAGAGGGGGTCGTCTACTTACTTCAATGTCCATGCAGACTTCAATACGTTGGACGGACTAGACGACCCCTCTCTGCTCGCCTGAATGAGCATATTACTAACATTAAAAACGGTTTCCGTAAACATTCTGTATCGAGGCACTATCTTCTGTGTCATAACAAGGACCCCACCAAAGCAATATTTTTAGGCATTGATAAGTACCGTCCACGATGGAGGGGTAGTTCCCTTGTTAGGAACATATCTAAACTTGAAATGTCATGGATTCATAGGTTGAGGTGTTATGCCCCTTTTGGCCTCAACATCGATGTGGATGTCAATTCCTTTATAGACAATTCCTAAATGAAGTAATTAGGTGCTTGTGGATTCTGCTTTAATATTTTATTATTTATGAATATTATTTATTATGTTTTTCTTCACAATTAAGTTATTTTGTTACATTGTTTATGTAAACTTGATGTGAGTTGAGCATCGGGACACACAATCATGTAATGGTCCCTCCCACTATCTTTCTGACACATCAGGTATTATTCAGACCACTTCATTTTTTCTCCTTTTTTACTTTTCATTTATTTTCATTGTCATTATTTTTTCATTATCTCATTATTTTTTCATTATTTTTTCATATATTTACACAGTCGTTAGAATTTACAAAATACCATCTGCAGCCAGAACTTATATCTGGTAATCTGCTCTTGATTTGGTCCTAGTTCAGTATTTTGCCTTATCTTTGCAGTGCCCTTTTTTATTTTATTCAGTTTTTTTCTGCTCTCACCTTTTTTGTTATTATTTTTGCCATCAGTTATCATGGCAGACGGGACATCGCAAGTCCGCCATAACTAGTCTAGTTGTGTCTCCACCCTCACTTCAGATTAAGGCTTGGTTAACACTGTTGTTTATTTAAATGCGATGCATCAGTGCATTGCCCGTATCCCAGACGACGTCATCTTATGACAAAACGCGTGTCGGGTGGACAGGATGTGCTTACGTCATCGCGTTATAACTCCTGAGGGAACGGGTGTTCGCATGCCGGCCAGACCATATGCTGTTTTTATCTCTTCGTTTGTAAGTGTATATTTTTTTAACCTTTAAATAAATATTTGTATCAGTATTACACCATGGGAAGTTCCCTTTTCTTTACTTCTGGGTAATATCTGGCATACCACTGAGTCCTGGCTTGATGTCCTCTGAGTTCAATATCCCGGACCCCCTAGGATAAGACCCTGGCTGGGTGTTCAGCCGCAAGCTGTCCTTTGCATGCCTTCTGGTAAGCGTGCATTTCTTATGGTGATCAGCACACAAGGGTGATGAAAGATTGCACATTTATAATTTATCGCTTTAGTGGATAATTTGGACTGTGTTGCACGGTTTTAACATTCACCATAGTGGACGATTTGGACTTTGTTTTATACAAGGTTTACATTCACTCTTTGATCAAAACCTATCCTTATGATTCTTGTACATTCAAGTGTTTTTCTTTGATTATTTCCACATTTATTTAACAATTATTTCCACATTCAATTATATTTATTCATTTTTATTTTGTTTAGCACTAGTTCATCACTAGTTGTCTCACTGTTTAGCGCAGCTATTTTATCCATATTAGATCTTATATGTATGTGTTCCATATATTAGTTGCTGCTTTACCATCACTTTTAGTTCACTTTTAGTTTAGTTTTTTTGTTAGGAGCGCAGTATTTTCTTCTTTCATAATCAAGTATTGTCAGAGAAACTGATGACAGAAAAATGATGTATTGTTTTCCCTTTAAAAGCCCCTCAGGTATATCCGGTAGTAGTGCAGGCATTAACCCCTTAACATCGGTGCCTCCCAGCCCTTTAAGATGCCAGGAGGCAGGGAAGGGTTACTAATCATGTGACCGCCATGATTGGTGACGGTCACATGATCAGAAATCTCCCAATCACATGTAGAGATTGGGAGTTTTCCATTAGCCGCCGGCAACTGCACCGGGAGCTCTTGGCACAGCCCTATTTACATTCACTTGCGCATATATGCGCCCGCTCAGCATTAAGGTCCACTTGTGTGAAGAGGTTAAACACTCAATATCAGCAGATAAACCACAGTAATGAATTGTTTTTATTTCTCAGTATTGAATACTGTCAGTGCCTTTCTGAAGAAGGAAAGGTAGAGAAGTTAGGGAACCTAGCTGTTCTGTCTATAAAATGTTTGTCCAAAGAAAATCATGTTTACTGTTAATAATATACTACACAATATAGCATGTTACAATGCAACTCCAGTTAGGTACAGTATAAATGATAGTTCCTTATTTCTCCAAAAAAAAGCACAGCCTAAAAACACATCTGTAGTGTCAGCATGAACCGCCCAAAAAAACTGTTCACTGCAGATTCCAATTATACATGCACACATTCATTTAAGTTTCTATGGCAATTGCATATTCTTTGCTGCAAAACTTCAGTGTATATTCATGCCAAATAATGTTTGCAACACCTGCAACATTAAGTATAATTTGCTCAGTAAAAAACTGTTAGCAAGCAAATTGAAAATGGTAAATAATACAAAAAGGATCATTGTTAAGATCAGTATTAAATTGTTCCCACAACTAGGGAAAACTACAGAGAAAGATACAATATGAGTTACAATATCTATCTCGATTTGAAAATTTATAGTCTGACCATTAGAATAGGTGTGCTGAAAAAAAGAGATTCTGCAATCTCAAGTGTCAATAAAAGGTAACTATGAACAGAAAACCTTTGAGGTTAATCTACTATTATAAATTATCTGTCTACGATGTAATACTGTAGAGCAGGGGTCTCAAACTCAAATTACCTGAGGGCCACAGGACACATTTTTACATCCAATGGGGGCCGCATGCAAACTGTCCTTTCCCCCAGCAGTGTCAGCGGATGCACTATTAACCCCCAGGACTGGTGTCAGCGGACACAATATTAACCCCCAGCACTGGTGTCAGCGAATGCAATATTAACCCCCAGCATTGGTGTCAGTAGACGCACTATTAACCCCCAGCACTGGTGTCCACAGAAGCAATATTGACCCCCAGCACTGTTGTCAGCAAACGCAATATTAACCCCCAGCATTGGTGTCAGCGGATGCACTATTAACCCCCAGCACTGGTGTTAGCGGATGCAATATTAACCCCCAACACTGGTGTAAGCAGATGCAATATTAACCCCCAGCATTGGTGTCAGCGGATGCAAAATTAACCCCCAGCACTGGTGTCAGTGGATGCAATATTAACCCCCAGCACTGGTGTAAGCAGATGCAATATTAACCCCCAGCATTGGTGTCAGCGGATGCAATATTAACCCCCAGCATTGGTGTCAGCAGACGCACTATTAACCCCCAGCACTGGTGTCAGCGGATGCAATATTAACCCCCAGCACTGGTGTCAAAGGACGCAATATTAACCCCCAGCACTGGTGTCAGCGGACGCAATATTAACCCCCAGCATTGGTGTCAGCGGATACACTATTAACCCCCAGCACTGGTGTAAGCAAACGCAATATTAACCCCCAGCATTGGTGTCAGCGGATGCACTATTAACCCCCAGCATTGGTGTCAGCGGATGCACTATTAACCCCCAGCACTGGTGTCAGCGGATGCAATATTAACCACCAGCACTGGTGTAAGCAGATGCAATATTAACCCCCAGCATTGGAGTCAGCGGATGCAAAATTAACCCCCCAGCACTGGTGTCAGTGGATACAATATTAACCCCCAGCATTGGTGTCAGCAGACGCACTATTAACCCCCAGCACTGGTGTCAGCGGATGCAATATTAACCCCCAGCATTGGTGTCAGCGGACGCACTATTAACCCCCAGCACTGGTGTCAGCGGATGCAATATTAACCCCCAGCACTGGTGTCAGCGGATGCAATATTAACCCCCAGCACTGGTGTCAAAGGACGCAATATTAACCCCCAGCACTGGTGTCAGCGGATGCAATATTAACCCCCAGCACTGGTGTCAGCGGACGCACTATTAACCCCCAGCACTGGTGTCAGCGGATGCAATATTAACCCCCAGCACTGGTGTCAAAGGACACAATATTAACCCCCAGCACTGGTGTCAGTGGACGCAATATTAACCCCCAGCATTGGTGTCAGCGGATGCACTATTAACCCCCAGCACTGGTGTCAGCGGATGCACTATTAACCTCCAGCATTGGTACCCCCCTACACTCCACTTCACACAAATACCCCCTCACACTCCACTTCACAAATATCCCCCCTTACACTCCACAAATACCACCCCCACACACACTCCACAAATACCCCCTCTTCACAAATTTCAACCCCAGTCACGCAACAAAGGACTTTGCTCAGCCTCAGTGTGATGGCTCACTTACCTCTCCTCCTGGCAGTCAGCTGGTGGCCTGATCTTCTGCCTCCCGAGTCCTCTCCTCCTGTCAGGTCCTGGCTTCATCACAGCCCTAGTGACAGGGCACCCTGAGAATGCCACAATCTTCCGCCCTGAGGTGGCAGCAGGACCCTGGATCCGGGGCCCCTTAATGTTAATTCCACCCCTCACCTACATGAACGTGCCTCGGCACAATCTGACTGAAGAATGTCTTTGGTAGGCTATCGTGTGCAGGCATCATCTCACCGACACAACAGCTGATCGTAAAATCAACTGTTGTGGTATTACATACGGCGCATGCGCTTCATCTCAGGCATTATTCAATAGCGGGCACTTCCCGATAGAACTAGGTGGGCGGAGCGATGGGCGGATCCTCCCTCCGCTCTGCTCTCCTGTGTTTTGCATGCTGGGCTGCAGCAGCATGCGGGGGAGAGGAGATGGAGAGAGAAAGCTCCCAGCCGCTGCCATCCGCCTAGGATCTGACCTGCCTGTGGGCCATTTGTAACCGGTCCTTGGGCCGGTACTTTGAGACCCCTGTGTAGAGGAGAGTGTCAGTACTGCTGACAAGAAACAGGTAATGTCCTTCTTTGTAATGAGGCATGAGCTATGAGGACTGCTATTACTAATCTCCTCCTGGCTTCAGAACTTTCTGAGACACAGATCAGAAAAGTGAGAAAGGCATTGCAAGTCCTTATATGCCTACTTGACCCAGGGCAGTGAATCAAAGTACTCAAACTCAGTGGAATAGCCTCTTAGTAAATCAATCAAGTAATGATCCCGCGCTACAGCAATAAAATAAAGTGCAAAAAGTGCCCAATAAATAGGGTTAATAAATGGTGTACAATTGGTTAATTAATAAACTGCTGCATCGATCCAGGGGCATTAAAAAATAAAAAAATGAAAGTCAATGTGGTGATTGTCTCATATTCAGGCATTTCTCTAATTGATGTCCAAAATGTTTCTTCAAAATAGGTTAAAACAGACCACACATCTTAAGGGTGAGAGGTATAAAATCCCATCAATGAGCTCACAGAACTCTCACCTTAATTTCTTGAAACAGCATATGTTTGTGTAAAAGAATCTGGTCCGCTATTCCAACATCTTCTGTTCCAATTAGTCTTATACTTGAAATGGAAGCTTCAATTCCACATCCTCATAATGTTCTCGTACTCCCGGGGGGGGGGGGGGGGGAGAGTAGGGAAGGGATGGGAGAAAAAGAGAACTCCAATGGTGTAGTATGTTCAAAAATATAAATGCTTTTATTTACTAGATAAGCTGGACGCTTACATCAATAAAAACAATAATAAGCTTAAATATCAGATCGCGTGGCGTTTGAACGCCGTTCTCATGTCACTTCCGATATTTACTCAACCTCTGGCCACTCCCTACGCGTTACGTCATCACGTGACTTCATCAGGGGATCTGGATTGGCTGTGAAAGCTTTGTTTATAACTGGTAAATCCGGAAATAGAATTTTCTTGTGGTCCGCTGTAATAAGCAACTGCGGCCATCTTCCTATAGCCCATACCATACATTAATAACTAGTAAATCCGGAAATAGAATTTTCTTGTGGCCCGCTGTAATAAGCAACCATTTTGATAGTCATTTACAGAAAAGACCTTCTCTGGTGACAGTTCTAAACTAGGAATCTTACATATTGATTCAAGCTAAGGATTGACGCCGAGTTCCATTTATTCACATCGTGTGACTCCTTCCCAAAGATTAACAGTTGCTTCGGCTGTTTAGGATTAAATGTAAAAGCTAAAAAGGATTACTAAAAAGAATTTTTTATTTATCATGATGAACTCGAATTAAAAAAGATATATTATTGAATGGTCGAATGAATTCAAACGAATACATAAATAATAAAGTAAAATAAACGTAAGGTTAAAATAAATATGTAAATGAAAATAAAAATAAAAATAAAAAATAAAAATAAAAATAAAATAGAAATAAAAATAAAAGTAAAAATAAAAATAAAAAATAAATAAAAATAAAAATAAAATAAAAATAAACATAAAAATTAAACTAATAAAGGCTGAACTTGAATTAAATCCTAAAGTCCTCGCCTAACTCATTAAAAATTAAGTTGTTATATACCGGAAATGAGGCGATCACTGCATAACCATCAAATATAACAATAAAAACAATAATAATATAAAGTATAGATGACGATAATTAAAAGTTAAAAATTGCTAAGAAAGCAGTTGAGATAAAATTCAACGTTTAAACCTTCAGGTGTCAAACTCTTCATAGTATGTATCCACCTTGACTCTTTTTGACTAATAGTCCTGATCTTATGGCTCCCTCTCCATGATGCATTATATTTTTCAATACCCCAGAATTGTAACTGGGATGGATCTTTATTATGAACTGCGGCAAAATGTTTAGAAACATTATGTTTAGGAAACCCGTTTATAATGTTCTGGACATGTTCTTTCACTCTAACTTTAAGTGCCCTTTTAGTTCTTCCTATATATTGTAAATTACAGCTACATTGGAGGCAGTACACTACCCCCTCAGCATGGCAACCTATGAAATCCTTGATCTCATAGGATCGGCCTGTAGTGGTAGCTGTAAATTCTGACCTCTTTCTTTGAAATTTTTTTGTGTGGCGGTGTGGGGGGTTCAACTACAGATTTAACAATCATATCTTTCAGGGTAGGAGCCCTTTTGTATATGATGTTTGGTGTGTCCGGCAGGATATCTTTTAAATCTTTATCGTTCTTCAGTATATGCCAATGTCATTTAATAAGCTTGGCCACCTCTTATGTTGCACATTATAGTCTAATATCAGACACAGGGCTTCATCCTGATATATTAGAACTGTCACCAGAGAAGGTCTTTTCTGTAAATGACTATCAAAATGGCCGCGGTTAATGTATGGTATGGGCTATAGGAAGATGGCAGTGGTTGCTTATTACAGCGGACCACAAGAAAATTCTATTTCCGGATTTACCAGTTATAAACAAAGCTTTCACAGCCAATCCGGATCCCCTGATGAAGTCACGTGATGACGTAACGCGTAGGGAGTGGCCGGAGGTTGAGTAAATACCGGACGTGACGTGAGAACAGCATTCAAACACCACGCAATCTGATTTTTAAGCTTATTATTGTTTTTATTGATGTAAGAGTCCAGTTTATCTAGTACATAAAAGCATTTATATTTTTGAACATACTACACCATTGGAGTTCTCTTTTTCTCCCATCTCTTCCCTACTCTCCCCCCCCGGGAGTACGAGAACATTACGAGGCTGTGGAATTGAAGTTTCCATTTCAAGTATAAGACTAATTGGAACAGAGGACCCCCTGGTGGTAGATGTTGGAATAGCAGACCAGATTCTTTTACACAAACATATGCTGTTGTTTCAAGAAATTAAGGTGAGAGTTCTGTGAGCTCATTGATGGGATTTTATACCTCTCACCCTTAAGATGTGTGGTCTGTTTTAACCTATTTTGTTAATGCCCCTGGATCGATGCAGCAGTTAATTAATTAACCAATTGTACACCATTTATTAACCCTATTTATTGGGCACTTTTTGCACTTTATTTTATTGCTGTAGCGCGGGATCATTACTTGATTGATTTATTTATTTATGAGTGTAATGTGAACGCTGTTAGATCCTGCTGCAGACGGCTTCTCATTGTATTCAATTGCACTTTAATTGCACAGTACGCACTTTGAATATTTTTTCACTATTTTATGGTGGTTGCTTTCTTTTTATAGTAATTTTTAGATCTTTGGTCTTATATTACAATAACAGACTATTTGAACACATCACAGTAGCGCGAAGGCTTTTCATTTTTACAATTTATAGCCTCTTAGTCAGGCTACTAATTTCAGACAGAGGTCAGCCATGTGAGCCTCTATGTTTTTAACATAATACATTTTCTTTCAGAAGATGTGTTCTCTTTATATACTTCAAAGAGGTCCCTGCTGGTGGAGAAACCTCACAGGTGTACACCTCACACCGGTACCACTCAAATTGCAACAATCTCCAATAGTCAAGACCTAAAGCCTACCCTAAAGTGACCTCACTGAGTGAGGTCACAGCTTCTGAATAGTGAGAAGCATAGGCAGAAGAGTACAGGTCATGACCATAAAGCTGAACTTATGGTCATGACCATAAAGCTGAACTCCAAGCAGATTTAAAAAAAAAATGCAGCTCCGTAATCACTAATATATTATAAAATGTTTTTTTTTTCAAGAGAAGGTGATATAAACTGCACAGGTAGCTGGACTGGTGTGCTGCAGCGCAAGAAGCCATGCTGATAAGAGTAGGGAGCATAGTTACAGAATGATGCACTCATCAGTCTGCTGCTTCTCCCTTCACTGTCCAGTCACAGGGTGGGGGTAAGGAGGAAACCTGTGTGTGAAAGTGAAACTGCTGCAGAGAAAGATCAGGTCCTCTTCACTTGCTGGACAGGACTCTGCTGTGGAGCAGAGTTGTATAAATGTGAGTACCTGCCGGACATAAATACAAATCTGGCAGGTAGATCAGCTCCCATATACAGTTATGGCAAAATTATTGGCACCTATTATATTATATTATATTATATTATATTATATTATATTATATTATAAATATTGGCATTTATGTCAGATAATGCACCACTTCATCCAGAAAATTGTTGCAATTATAAATGTTTAGGCATTCTCATGTTTATTTCTTTTCTTTGTATTGGTATGACACACAAAAGTGGAGAACAAAAACCCAAATCTGACACATTCCATGCAAAACTCCTAAAATGGACTGGACAAAATTATTATCACCCTCAATTTAATATTTGGTAACACACACCTTGGAAAAAATAACTGAAATCAATCACTTCCTGTAACCATGGATGAGTTTCTTATACCACTTTACTGGATTTTGGACCACTCTTCTTTTGCCAACTGCTCCAGGTCTCTCAGATTGGAAGGGTTCCTTTTCCCAATCTCCCCAGCCAATTCAGTACTCGTCAGTGCTTAGTCTTAAACCCTTTCTGGGTGCTTTTGACACGTGTTTTGGGTCATTGTCCTGCTGTAAGACCTATGACCTCTGACGGAGATCCTACTTTCTGACACTGGGCCCTACATTGTACCCCAGAATTCTTTTGTAGTCTTCAGATTTCATAGTGCCATGCACATGGTCAAGACATCCAGTACCTGAAGCAGTAAAGCAACCCCAAAACATCAGTGAATCTCCAACATGTGTGACTGTAGGGATTGTATTCTTTTTTTTAAAAGCCTAATTTCTTTTTCTGAAAACAGTAGAATGATGGGCTTTACCAAAAAGCTGTAATTTTGTTTAGTCTGTATACAGCATTTTCCCAAAAGGATTTTGGCTTGCTCAGGTAAAGTGTTAGCAAACTCCAATCTGGCTTTTTTGTTTCTGTGTCAGCAGTGGGGCCCTCTTGGGTTTCCTACCATAGTGCCCCTTTTCATTCAGATGGCTATGTACAGTGCCTTGAAAAAGTATTCATACCCCTTTACATTTTCCACATTTTGTCATGTTAGAAACCAAAAACGTAAATGTACATTATTGAGATTTTATGTGATAGACCAACACAAAGTGGCACATAATTGTGAAGTGAAAGGAAACTAATAAATGGTTTTCAACATTTTTTACATATAAATATGTGAAAAGTGTGGCGTGCATTTGTATTCAGCCCTCCTCAGTCAATACTTTGTAAAACTACCTTTCGCTGCAATTACAGCTGCAAGTCTTTTTGGGTATGTCTACCAGATTCGCACACCTAGAAAGTTAAATTTTTGCCCATTCTTCTTTGCAAAATAGCTCAAGCTCTGCCAAATTGGATGGAGAGTGTCTGTGAACAGCAATTTTCAATGCTTGCCACAGGTTCTCAATTGGATTTAGGTCTAGACTTTGACTGGGCCAGTCTAACACATGAACATGCTTTCATATAATCCATTCCATTGTAGCTCTAGCTGTATGTTTAGGGTCGTTGTCCTGCTGGAAGGTGAATCTCCGCCCCAGTCTCAAGTATTTTTCAGACTCAGGTTTTCTTCTAAGATTGCCCTGTATTTGGCTTCATCCATCTTTCCATCAACTCTGACCAGCTTCCCTGTCCCTGCTGAAGAAAAGTATCCCCACAACATGATGCTGCCACCACTATGTTACATGGTGGGCATGGTGTCTTCAGGGTGATGTGCAGTGTTAGTTTTCTAGCTTTTCATAGCCTTTCGTAGCATTTTGCTTATAGGCCAAAAAGTTCAATATTAGTCTCATCTCATCCTTCCACATGTTTGCTGTGCCCCCAATGTGGCTTCTCGCAAACTACAAATGGGACTTCTTATGGCTTTCTTTTTCAAAAATGGCTTTCCACTTGCCACTTGCCATAAAGGCCAGATTTGTGGAGTGCATGACTAATAGTTGTCCTGTGGACAGATTCTCCCACCTAAGCTGTGGATCTCTGCAGCTCCTCCAGAGTTACCGTGGACATCTTGGCTGCTTCTCTGATTAATGCTCTCCTTGCCCGGCTTGTCAGTTTAGGTGGATGGCCATGTCTTGGTAAGTGTCATGGATCTACAGTAATGTTCATGTCTGTCTGCTTACCTCTGTGTTCAGCTTAAGAGACCAGCCGCCTTTCACCTGTCTGCTTAAGTAATCTTCCCTTAAGCATGGCTTCACCCCAGCCCCTAACTGAGAACACTATATTATACTGTGCACTGCAAGCTAGCCTCGCTGATCAATATTGTGTGTTTGGATTCCTGTGTACTTCTTGCCGTGTGCTCTACATTTGATCCTGTTTACCGACCTTGGCTTGATCTTGTATCTGTCTGCTTCATATCCCGTCCTTTGGCGTGTTCTTTGACTATCCCTGCCTGCTTGTTGCCCCGACCTTTTGGCTTATCACCTGACTATCCCTTGTTGTCCCTGTCTGCTGTTTCCTCTTTATCCTCCAGTAGCCTATCGTGAGTGTGAGCTGGGAGGCCCTGGGGGCCGCGACCTGGAGCCAGTTGCAGGGAAGTCCATCCCCACCATCAGGGGCTCTGGGGAATACCTGCTGGCTCTTAGATTCCATGCCCTGGGGAATCTCATGCTCTAACTCCCAGTGTGATCCTTGTTGGTGCTCCAGAGGACCTGCTTTCCTGAACCACCCAGAGCTCCTTTCGCAGCATTTAGCCTTAGGGTCCACTACCTTAGTGGTGCACTCCTGTCCCCAACGGGGTGCATCTATCCCCTGGCTTCAGGTGACCTGACAGTAGGTTTGCAGTTGTGCCATACTCTTTCCATTTTTGAATGATTGATTGAACAGTGTTCTGTGAGATTTTCAAAGCTTGGGATATTTTTTACAACCTAACCCTGTTTTAAACTTCTCCACAACTTTATCCCTGACCTGTCTGGTGGGTTCCTTGGCCTCCGTGATGCTGCTTGTTCACTAAGGTTCTCTAACAAACCTCTGAGGGCTTCACAGAACAGCTGTATTTATACTGAGATTAAATTACACACAGGTGGACTCTATTTGCTAATCAGGTGACTTCTGAAGGCAATTGGTTCCATTAGATTTTAGTTAGGGGTATCAGAGTAAAGTGGGCTGAACACAAATGCACTCCACACTAGACATGTGCATTAGTTTTCGTCCGAATGCATTTTCATCCGAATTTCAGGTATTTTCGTTATCGTTTTAACAAACGATAACGAAAGTGCAGAATCCGAAAAACGAAAGATCCGACATAAACAAATGCTTTATTTTCGTTTTCATTGCTACAACAGTTCGATATAGATAGGAGATTCGACATGATGATGACAATAACAATCTGTGTCCATCAAACCTGTGGTTGAATGTGCCTAACCTTAACTCTATTAGTCCAAGATTACTCTACATAGAGAGAAAAGATTCTACATAGAGAGAAAAGATTTGACGTAGGGGAGAAAAGATTCGACGTAAGGGAGAAAAGATAGATAAAAATAATGATGATGATGAATGTTATTGGCTGATTGTAACCAAAGAGGAGGAGCCTTAAAATAGCTAGAACTAAGTACACACATACTTTGGCTACTAATTTCGGCGTCATACAGTTTAGCTGCTCCGTCGAATCTTCTTTGAACAATCGACAGACACCATAAGCCTTCAATGACAGATTCGACCTCAATTTGGATTTTCAGACGAATTCAATTTTTAACGAAAAACGAAATAAATAAAAACGAATTTCGGGAGTAACTAAATAAATTTATTTTTCGGACGAAAACGAAATTCTGAAACAAAATATTTCAGTGTGCACATGTCTACACTTTTCAGATATTTATATGGAAAAAAATTGGAAAACCATTTATCATTTTCCTTCCACTTCACAGTCATGTGGCACTTTGGGGTTGATTTACTAAAGAGAAAAAGACTGTGCACTTTGCAAAGAGCAGTTGTCCTCTGCAAGAGCAGTTGCTCCAGAGCTTAGTAAATGAGCAGAAGCTCTGCTGACTTCCATCATCCAATCATGTGCAAGCAAAAATGCTGTTTTTTTAATTTTCCTTGCACAGGATTAGGTACTCTTTGCAAAGTCAAGCCTTATCTCATTTACTAAGCTCTGGAGCAATTGCACCTGCAGAGGGCAACTGCCTCTGCAAAGTGCACAGTCTATTTGCCTTTAGTAAATCAGCCCCTTTGTGTTGGTCTATCACATAAAATCCCAATAAAATACATTTACAGTTTTGGTTGTAAGATGACAAATTGTGGACAATTTCAAGGGTTATAAATACTTTTTCAGGGCACTGTATAGTGCGAGCTGACACAGTTGTACCCTGTGCCTGAATTTGTCTGGAAGTTGATCAAGGTTCTTTATCCACTATTCAAACAATCCATTGCAATCTTTGATCAATTTTTCTCTTTTGTCCATGTCCAGGGAGATTCACTGCAGTGCTTGAGATTGTCCATGCTTTTCCACAAGTTTTGTTCTCAAGTCCTCAGACAATTCTTTGCTGCTCTTTCTCTTCCCCATGCTTTGTGTGGCACATACAGACACACAGCAGAAAGGCTGAATCAATGAATAACCTTCTTACCTGGTTTCCAGTGTGATTTCTATATTGTCAGCACCTGTTCGTTGATACAGGTGAGTTCAATTACAAGTTACAGGTGCATAACAAACTTGGAATAGAATTACTTCTTACAATTTTGAGAACGTGACAATTATTTTGTCCAGTCTATTTTTGGAGTTTTGTGTGGAATATGTCAGATTTGGCTTTTAGTTTCTCCAATTCTTTGTGTCATACCAATACAAACAAAAGAAATAAACATGAGAATGCCTAAATATTTGTAATTGCAACCATTTTCTGAGCGAAGTGGTGCATTATCTGACAGAAATGCAGGGGTGCCAATATTTTTGGCAATAACTGTATGTATTGAATCTGTTTATTTAGCTTTTTGCCTAGAGTTTAGCTTTAATATCTGATAGACATTTGCATAAAAAAGTACTGAGGTTTTAGGACTCTAAGAACAATCTACAAGTAATGTAAACATGCATGCAGACACATCTAGATACCTACTTTCAATGGCTGCTGCAGGTTTAGCTCTTTGATGGGGAAACCCCAGAACTCAAGGGGTTTCAGTAATGTGTTGACTGCAGAAACCACATTCAAAAAGATGTATTTAACCACTTGACCACTGGGCACTTAAACCCCCTTAATAACCAGACCAATTTTCAGCTTTTGGTGCTCTCACATTTTGAATGACAATTACTCAGTCATGCAACACTGTATCTATATGAATTTTTTGTCCTTTTTTTCACACAAATAGAGCTTTCTTTTGGTGGTATTTAATTACCGCTGGGTTCTTTATTTTGTGCGCTATAAAAGAAAAAAGACCGAAAAATCTGTAAAAAAATTAATTTTTCTTCGTTTCTGTTATAAAATTTTGAAAATTAGTAATTTTTCTTCATATATTTTGGCCAAAATTTATACCGCTACATATCTTTGGTAAAAATAACCCAAATCGGTGTATATTATTTGGTCTTTGTGAAAGTTATAGCGTCCACAAGCTATGGTGCCAATAGCTGAAAATTGATCACACCTGAAGTACTGACGGTCTATCTCATTTCTTGAGACCCTAACATGCCAGAAAAGTACAAATACCCCCCAAATGACCCCTTTTTGGAAAGAAGACATTCCAAGGTATTTAGAAAGATGCATGGTGAGTTTTTTGAAGTTGTCATTTTTTCCCACAATTCTTTGCAAAATCAAGTTTTTTTTTTTTTTTACAAAATTGTCATATTAGCAGGTTATTTCTCACAGCATATGCATACCACAAATTACACCCCAAAACACATTCTGCTATTACTCCCGAGTACGGTGATACCACATGTGTGAGACTTTTACACAGCGTGGCCACATACAGAGGCCCAACATGCAGGGGAGCACCTTCAGGCGTTCTGGAGCACCCAGGCCAATTCTGACATTTCTCTCCTACATGTAAAAATCATCATTTATTTGCTACAAAATTACATAGAACCCCAAAACATTATATATGTTTTTTTAGCAAAGACCCTAGAGAATACAATAGCGGTCATTGCAACTTTTTATCTCGCACGATATTTGCGCAGCAATTTTTCGAACGCGTTTTTTTTGGAGAAAAAACTGTTTTTTGCTTTAAAAAAAAAAACAAAACAGTAAGATTAGCCCAATGTTTTTGCATAATGTGAAAGATGAAGTTACACCGAGTAAATAGATACCTAACATGTCACCTTTCAAAATTGCACACGCTTGTGGAATGGCGCCAAACTTCGCCACTTAAAAATCCCCATAGGCGACGCTTTAAAATGTTTTACTGGTTACAAATTTTGAGTTACAGAGGAGGTCTAGGGCCAAAATTATTGCTCTTGCTCTACCGATCGCAGTGATACCTCACATGTGTGGTTTGAACACCGTTTTCATATGTGGGCGGGACTTACGTATGCGTTCGCTTCTGCATGCGAGCACACAGGGACAGGGGCGCTTTAAAATTTTTTAATTTTTTTTTTATTGTTCATTTTACTTCATTTATTTTAGTTTAAAACTTTTTTCCAAAAAAAAAATGTTTTTGATCACTTTTATTCCTATTACAAGGAATGTAAACATCCCTTGTAATAGGAATATGGCATGACAGGTCCTCTTTACAGTGAGATATGGGGTCAATAAGACCCCACATCTCACCTCTAGGCTGTGCCTGAAATAAAGAAAAAAAAAGGTCCTGGCTTCGATCGTAGCGGTGAGTCGGTAGAAGCACCGGAGGGCGGCGGGAGGGGGGGACGTCCCCTCTCGCCTCCCGTAAGAATGATCAAGCAGTGGAACTGCCGCTATGATCATTTTTATGGTGTAGGGAATCACCGGCTGAAAAAGCTGATATCTGAATGATGCCTGTAGTTGCACCCATCATTCAGATATCCCCGCACAAAGTCAAGGACGTCGTATGATGAAAGGCGGGAAGTGGTTAAAATGCTTTTTTTTTTTTTTTTTAACACAAAGTTGTCCATTTATACAATATTTCTAACACATAACATGTACACACCAAAAATGACACCCTAAAATAGATTCTCCTACTCCTCCTGAGTACGGCAATACCACATGTGTGAGACTTCCACAGCCTGGCCACATACAGAGGCTGGGTATGGCTGAGCATGGCCGAGTATGGCTGAGCATGGCTGAGTATTGCAGAGTATTGCCGAGTATGACTGGGTATGGCAGAGTATGGCTGGGTATCACCGAGTATTGCAGAGTATTGCGGGTTATGGCAGAGTATTGCAGAGTATGGCTGGGTATGGCAGAGCATGGCTGGGTATGGCAGAGTATGGCTGGGTATCACAGAGTATTGCAGAGTATGGCTGGGTATTGCGGGGTATGGCAGAGTAATGCGGGATATTTCAGGGTATTGCAGGGTATGGCAGAGTATTGCGGGGTATTTCAGGGTATTGCAGGGTATGGCAGAGTATTGCGGGGTATTTCAGGGTATTGCAGGGTATGGCAGAGTATTGCGGGGTATTGCAGGGTATGGCAGAGTATCGCGGGGTATTGCAGGGTATTGCAGAATATTTCGGGGTATTTCAGGGTATGGCAGAGTATTGCGGGGTATTTCGGGGTATTCTAGGGTATGGCAGAGTATTGCAGGGTATGGCAGAGTATTGCGGGGTATTGCAGGGTATGGCAGAGTTTTGCGGGGTATTCCAGGGTATGGCAGAGTATTGCGGGGTATTCCAGGGTATGGCAGAGTATTGCGGGGTATTCCAGGGTATGGCAGAGTATTGCGGGGTATTCTAGGGTATGGCAGAGTATTGCGGGGTATTCCAGGGTATGGCAGAGTATTGCGGGGTATTCCAGGGTATGGCAGAGTATTGCGGGGTATTCCAGGGTATGGCAGAGTATTGCGGGGTATTCCAGGGTATGGCAGAGTATTGCGGGGTATTCCAGGGTATGGCAGAGTATTGCGGGGTATTCCAGGGTATGGCAGAGTATTGCGGGGTATTTCAGGGTATGGCAGAGTATTGCGGGGTATTCCAGGGTATGGCAGAGTATTGCGGGGTATTCCAGGGTATGGCAGAGTATTGCGGGGTATTCCAGGGTATGGCAGAGTATTGCGGGGTATTCCAGGGTATGGCAGAGTATTGCGGGGTATTCCAGGGTATGGCAGAGTATTGCGGGGTATTCCAGGGTATGGCAGAGTATTGCGGGGTATTCCAGGGTATGGCAGAGTATTGCGGGGTATTCCAGGGTATGGCAGAGTATTGCGGGGTATTCCAGGGTATGGCAGAGTATTGCGGGGTATTCCGGGGTATGGCAGAGTATTGCAGGGGTATTGCAGGGTATGGCAGAGTATTGTGGGGCATTGCAGAGGGCATTGCAGAGTATTGCACAGCATTGCAGGGCATGCAGAGTAGTGGGGATGGCTGAGCATGGATGGATGGATGGCTGGATGTCTCTGTGCAGCGCTGTGGGCACTACACATGCAGCCCACAACGCTGCAGCCATCCATCCAGCCCCCTCTCCGCTCACGGTGTACCGATCGGTACACAGGAGGGGAGGAGAGGAACCGGCGTCATCAGATGACGCCGGTTTGTTTACATGTGATCGCTCCGTCATTTGATGGCGCGATCACATGGTAAACGGCCGCGATCAGCGGCCATTTACCGGGATCCGTGATGCGCCGGGTCCTCAGGACCCGGCGGTCACGGATGCTCTCGAGTGCGCGCCCTAGGGGGCGCACGAGAGCAGAATTCTGGGAGGACGTCCCTGGACGTCCTCCCAGAGTTAAGCAACCGCCCTGTAGCCGTCATTTGGCTATGGGCCGGTTGTTAAGTAGTTAATATTCAAGCCTATAGTTTTAGCCATAAGCAGGGGAGCAAACATAAATACAGTACATGGTGATACGTTCAAAAATAATTGTTCTGCAATGGCAGAGAACCCTGTGATACAATTTATACATCCTGAAGGGGGTGGCACATTGGCAACTTGGCACCTGGACTATTTTGAACTCTTTATGACATTCTTTGATATGCAGATGGTCATTTGACATATACACGTCACTTCCAGAGTTATCTGGGAAAAGCCAGAGATAGACGTATTCGCAGCTAAAGGTATAAATGGCACTTGGACACAATCAAGAGAGCTGTTACATCATATGGCTTCTAACATATTTGTACCAAGTATATCTTATTAATCAGAAACCCATGTTTTGATACTTATAACTAAATGTTGATAAATAAAATGGCTATTCCATTTACCCTATCATCTTTAAAGGTCACTTTAAGACAAACCAAAAAACTTTTTTCACTTTTACACCCTGGCTGCCTTTGCTTTATATTTTATCACCTATGTTTCTCTTCTTATCAATATTTCTTTTGTATTATTGGTCTATCTGCCGGTTACACTGGTCTATGTCTGTAAAGATTATCATTTCTCCATATCATAGTATATCTATTAGTAGTTGATCACATTCAACTGGACTTGTTCTGTGATGTTGAAGATGTTTTGTAGCTTATCCAAGACACTTCTTCAGTTCCAGTAAGAGTCAGGAAGATAAACCAGTATTTGCAACCACACTTTAACCATTTAAGCCCCAGACCATTTGGCTGCCCAAAGACCGGAGCACTTTTTGCGATTCGACACTGCGTCGCTTTAACTGACAATTGCGTGGTCGTGCGACGTGGCTCCCAAACAAAATTGACGTCCTTTTTTCCCCACAAATAGAGCTTTCTTTTGGTGGTATTTGATCACCTCTGCTGTTTTTATTTTTTGCGCTATAAAAAAAAAATCGATCCCATAGTTTGTAGACGCGATAACTTTTGCGCAAACCAATCAATATACGCCTATTGCAATTTTTTTTACCAAAAATATGTAGAAGAATATATATATCGGCCTAAACCACTTCCATCAGATCATTCCCCACAGTTGCAACCTGCCCCACCCTATTAGATTGTAAGCTGTTCTGAGCAGGGCCCTCTTAATCCTCTTGTATCTTATTGTATTATAACTGTATTGTCTCCCTTTTATATTGCAAAGCGCTGCGTAAACTGTTGGCGCTATATAATAATAAAGAATAAATTTGGTTTTTATATTTGTTTTGGATAACTATTATAGCAAAAAGTAAAAATTTTTTTTTTTTTTTTCAAAATTGTCGCTCTTTGTTTATAGCGCAAAAAAAAAAAAAAAACGCAGAGGTGATCAAATACCACCAAAAGAAAGCTCTATTTTTGGGAAAAAAAGGACGAAACTTTTGTTTGGGTACAGCATTGCATGACTGCGCAACTGTCAGTTAAATCGACCCAGTGCACAAATGGTCTGGTCATTAAGGGGGCAAATCCTTCCAGGGCTGAAGTGGTTAAATGCTGAAACTGAGAGGTTTGAATGTGGGAAGACAATGTTGTTTTTGTTTTGCCTATATCAACATGACATGATTTTACATGTGTACTTCTTTAGGTTTGTGCTTGTTTTAACCATTTGCTTACTGGGCACCTAAACCAACCTTCTGCCCAGACCAAATTTCAGCTTTTAGCACTTTCACTCTGTGAACGACAATTGCGCGGTCATACAACACTGTACTCAAATCAAATTCTTATCATTTTTCCCACAAATAGAGCTTTCTTTTGGTGGTATTTGATCACCTCTGGGTTTTTTTATTTTGTTAAAAGATTTTGCAACAGGTATTTTTTCTCCTTCATTGATGTACGCTGATGAGGCTGCACTGATGGGCACTGATAGGCTCCGATAGGGGGCACTGGTGGTCACTGATTAGGCGGTACTGGTGGGCACTGATTAAGTGACACTGGTGGGCACTGATTAGGCTTCACTGGTGGGTGGCACTGGTGGGTGGCAGTGATTGGCCGCAATGAAGGGCACTAATAGGTGGCACTGAAGGGCACTAATAGGTGGCACTTATAGCTGGCACTGATGGGCACTGATAGGTGGCAGTGATGGGCACTGATAGGTGGAAGTCATGGGCACTGATCGGTACTGGTAGATGACACTGATAGGCAGCACTGCTAGGTGGCATTGGTGGGCAATGGTAGGTGGCACTCATGGGCATTGATAGGTGGCACTGATTGCTGGCACTTATGCACTGATTCGTGGCACTGTGTGGGCACTGGCAGGTGGCACTGGAAGGTGGTACTGGTGGACACAGATGAGGCCGATGTCCCTTGCACTGAAGCCGGTGATCGGCTTTTTTTTCTGCTCACGCTGTCAGCGTGAGCAGAAAAAATAACAAAAAATTACCGATCTTCTGTTTACATCACGTGATTAGCTGTCATTGGTTGACAGCTGATCACGTGGTAAGGGGCCAGTACCGGTCTCAGGCTCATTGACTTGGTGATCACAGTGCACGCTGCTCGCACCCTGCAGCGTGCAAAGGGGAGGACGTCTATTGATGGCCTCCTGGCAGAGTAGATCAGTGCTGTAGCCGTCATTCGGCTATAGCGTGGATCTGAAGGGGTTAATAGTGCTCCAATTCATAGTCATCTGAATTGGAACACCTTCAATACCTTGTATGAGCAATTCACAACCTTGAGTATATAAGGCTTTCAAAGTGAACAATTATTGTGTCGGAAATTATGTTGCTATTTTTACTCAGGGACATAGTGGGTGGGAAGGACTATGATAAGGACACAGCAGTTACTATTGTCTATTATTTTGATGACATCAGACTCCTGCCCTGAGTACATTGCAGAGTACATCTTGTAATAGGCAGAAGGAAATTGAATTTACCAGAGTGGTCACAATGAACTTATGTGTCTGTAAAGAAAAATAAGATACTAATATTAAAGATAACTATTTTATTGCCTTGTCTGGTTAGAATACAGGCCATCAATGGTAAAAGGAACATGTTTTGAGAGATCTGCTACTGCTGACCACCACTTATGAAAATCCTAATTGACTGTTTTGCTGTTTTAATACATTTAATATTTTGAGTTGTGTACCCAGAACATATGTACAGATATATATATTTTTTTTTACTCAACTGGCCCGCTCACCAATGCAATAGTAAAGAAGAGAAAGGTAGCCACACTCTAGGATAAAAGTCAGAACTAAGGCAATCCTATGCAAGGCAGACCACAGAAACTCCTCCCTCTCGACATGTTTTACTTGTAATGAGCTCTGACTAAGCCAGGCAACTAGCATCTTCAGAAGTTTAGTAATGGCAACCTAAATGTTTCTCAGTACAGGTTTTTCCTGGGGCTTGTTCACACGTGTGTCAATATCCTATTTAAACAATGTTTTTAAAGCCTCATAACTGCCTTCCAATTCCTGCTGCAAATATTATAAGGGGTACCACACAGTGCAGTACACAGAGGTAGAGTAACATTGTGTTGTATTAAACATTAATTGCTTGCCACCCAGGCCAATATTAACCACTTGAACCCCAGGCCAATTCTGACTTTTCTGACATTTCTCACATACTGTACATGTACAAATCTGATTTTTTTTGCTAAAAAAATACTTAGAACTCCCAAGCATTATATATTTTCTGAAAGTAAATGCCATGGAAAATAAAATGCTGGTTGTTGCAAAGTTTTATGTCATGCGATATCTGTACTGTTTATCAAATGCATATTTTCAGGAAAAACTACACTTTAATGTATTTTAGAGCACACAAACACAATAGAATACCCAATTTATTGGTAATATATAAAAGATGATGTTAGGCCAAGTAAATAGATACCTAACATGTCATGCTTTAAAATTGTGCACTTCCATCATTTATCGTGGACACGCCCAAAAGTCAGGAGATTCTGGATACGAGTCTATAAATTTAAATCATCCTAGGTTTAAACCAACCTCAAACCCCTCCATTTGGTGAGCATTATTTAGTCATCTTATGGAAGAGGTGCTGAGACATAAACACAACAAAAAATAGATTTCATTCATTATTTTTTTTTTATTTATTTCAGGTACTTATATAGCGCCGTCAATTTACGCAGGCCTTTACATATACATTGTACATTCACATCAGTCCCTACCCTCAAGGAGCTTACAATCTAAGGTCCCTAACTCACATTCATACATACTAGGGACAATTTAGACAGGATCCAATTAACCTACCAGCATGTCTTTGGAGTGTGGGAGGAAACTGGAGTACCCGGAGGAAACCCACGCAGGCACAGGGAGAACATGCAAACTCCAGGCAGGTAGTGTTGTGGTTGGGATTCGAACCAGCGACCCTTCTTACTGCTAGGCGAGAGTGCTACCACCACACCAATGTGCCGCCCATTCATATTTTTAGCTGCTAGGTTAGCAATCACTAGATCATGGAGGTCTTCTTCCCATTCACACAGATAAACTCAAAGCTATCATACACGGTATATATGTATCTCTACTGTTGATAAGTCTACCTCAAAGTTGGATGTTTGGAGCTGTATATAAAGAACATGTATTGTTTAGATGTAGTTTGTGGTTCTCTCCTTTTCCTGTTTTAAAACATATCAACCAAATGCACAGCAAACATTTCAGTGCATGCTTCAGAAGTCCAAACAAATGGGGAAGAAAGGCTGAACATTCACACTAAGCATTTTTGGGCAAACAAGCAGGATACATGTGTGCAGCAAGCAATGAGGGACACAGCAGAAGGGTATGGCTAAAAAGGGGTCTAAGCATGCAGAAATGATCTAATACAGAACAAACATGTAGGTACCAGAAATGAGGCAATAAAAACACAGATAAAAGCATATGTCACAAGCCAAACATGAAAGTGCATTAACTACTAATACAAATGAGGCTATTGAAAGGCTTACCATGTGCTCCACCAGATCCAGAATGTTTCGAAAAGGCTTCTCTTCTGCTGAGCTCTCCTCCACCATCACTCACTTCTGCCAGGGCCCTGAGAAGTGTACACAGGAAAAGAAATGCCACCCCCTGGATATGACAACATCTGTGGTAAATTACTGCACACCTGCAGTAAATTACTGCACTGTTTAGTGCGGGAAATATCACAAAATGTGGGCAAATACTTCATTGGAGTATTTTAGAAGTGTTTTTTGTGAATGGCAAAAAACTTTTTGAAAAATGTTGAGGGGTATTTTGCCGCATTTCTTAACCACTTGACCTCTGGAATCCCCTTCCTGGGATTTTTTGCTATTCGGCACTGCGCTACTTTAACTTGCAATTGTGCGAACATGCAACGCTGTACCCAAACAAAATTTGTATCCTTTTTTTTTCACACAAATAGAGCCAGAGAGGACTGCACCTAAATCCAAGCCTTTCCCAGTGAGGATTCCAAACCAGATAATTGCCTGATTACCCAGGCTTGGATTTAAGTGCAGTTATCAGGGGTACCATCTAGGGGGGGCTGTCACAGTTCTTTGGTTCCAGCTCCGGCATTGTTATTAGGGGGAGGTTCTTGCGGTCCCATACATGTGCTGAGGGGAGATAGGGGATGGGAATGGGCTCACATGTTGTAAAATTTGCTTTGATGGGTAGGAGGGTTTTTGTATAAAATCTTTGGGGATGTGGGGTCTTATGTGAGGGAGGAGGGATTTTTGTTTTAGAGCTGTATTTTGATGCCATTTTCAACAATACATTTTGAGGAGATAACTCATGCGTGTGCAAACATATTTTTATTCTATTTTTTTGTGACTCTTCACTAGTGTACCTTTCTTTGGACATTTTGGCTACTAACTTTAGCTAGTGCAACTCGTAAAACGTGAAAAAGAGTACCTGGCTGTCAGGGTACCGCTACAAATAAAATTTACTTGCTAGTGCTAGCAGAGATCAGGGCTGATCTTGCTAATGCTGCTGTTTTTTGTGCAATGTATCAGAAGTGACAGGGATTTACTGACACTCCACTTGGTGGGGTGGGAGGGGCTAAAAATAGGTGTCGGGGCTGAGTCTGCTAAGGCTGCATTTTTGGGGGCTATTGGGGGTGCTAGTATAGTTCTGATCTAATCAAAGATATTGCTCTGTTCAGACGTTATACTAATAATGGTTTATATTGTGTCTGTGATAGTGTTGCTGGCAATCAAAGGGTTAAATGTGATAGTGAAAATGTAGCAGGCAAACTGACACTATCTGGGATTGACACTAACTGACGCTAATGCTATTTGATGTTGCCTGTGACACAAATACAGTGATCAGTAAACAAATCTGTACAATGTACTAATGACACTGTGACAGGGCAGTGAAAGGGTTAACTGGGGGGTTAAAATGTGTCAGTGTAATGCTTTTACCCACAGTAGCTCTTATCTCTTCTCTCTCTGGAACCGAAAAGTGTTCCAGGAGAGAAGATCTCATAATTTCCTGTGCCTGTGTTTTGTGAACACAAGCACGTGCTGGTCTGTGATTTGGCAGAACCGATCAGCAGGTCCAGGCCAAAATTCATTGGACTGGATCTGATGACTGATCGGTGCTGAAGCGAATCACAGCACCGCTGGGCTGGTACGCACATGCATCCCCGGCTCATGAGCAAACAGGGAGCATGGATCAAGTAAAAAATATATAAAACTGATATAGAGCAGTCAGCAACTGATTAAAGTGCTAGATACTGCTTCATAAATGGAGCCCAAAGTGCTGTATCACCAGGTGCTCATTCCTACTGAGCAGAGGGACATCCTACAAATTGTGCTTCCAGTCGTGCATCCTCAAAGTCTGCTGAGTACTACACACTGTGAGTGGACACTTTGGGGCTGACAGGACTAAGTCTTTTGTCAGGAGATCCTTTCTTTTCCTTCAACTGATGGAATAGGCCCAGAAGGTCTGCACAGAATGCAAGACTTGTTTTGTACATAAGTTCCCACCGGAAAGAACCACGCCAATGACCATTACCACCTCAGAGCCCCTGGAGCTGGTCACCATAGACTTTCTAACAATCTTCAGCTCACCCTCAGGATCAGTGGTGTATTTTTGGTATACCATTCTTGTCTCAGGGTCTGGTCAGGGGCTGCAGCCATTCACAGTAAACAGCTGCAGCTTCCTTCAGACCCAGAGACATGATTCCTCCAAGTGCCACATATATGGTCAATGGGGCAGAGGATGGGTTCAGCAGGACACAGGATGGGTCAGCAGGGCACAGGATGGGGTCAGCAGGGCATAGGACAGGGTCAGTAGGGAAGAGCATGTGGTCAATGGGGCAGAGGATGGGGTCAACAGGGTATAGGATGGGGTCAGCAGGCCTCTCTCTCTATCTTCCTCCTGTACACTATATACACTCCTCTCTATCTCCCTCCTGTACACTATACACACTCCTCTCTCTCTCCCTCCTGTACACTATACACACTCCCCTCTCTTTGTCTCTTGTACACACTCCTCTCTCTCCCCATCCCTACTGTACACTATACACACTCTTCTCACCCCAATCTCAATGTCACGACTCCCTTCACAACCCTGCCTTTTTCCAGAAACCCTCCGTCTTTGGCCAATCATGGCTCAGGAGGACTAAGTCCATGCCCCACAGTATATAAAGCTGCTTCCAATGGCGGCAATGGGTAGTGTTGTTGGCGTGGATGGAGAGAGGGAGATTGAGCTAAATTAGGCAGGCATGTTATTTAGTGCAGGCAGTGTATTTCATATATACATACAATCTAGTATATATTTATATATATATATATATATATATATATATATATATATATATATATATATATATATATATACAGTTGTGCTCATAAGTTTATATACACTGGCAGAATTTATGATTTCTTGGCCATTTTTCAGAGAATATGAATGATAACACAAAAACATTTCTTTCACTCATGGTTAGTGTTTGGCTGAAGCCATTTATTATCAATCAACTGTGTTTACTCTTTTTAAATTATAATGGCAACAGAAACTACCCAAATGACCCTAATCAAAAGTTTTAATACCCTGGTGGTTTTGGCCTGATAACATGTACACAAGTTGACACAAAGGGGTTTGAATGGCTATTAAAGTTAACCATCCTCATCTGTGATCTGTTTGCTTGTAATTAGTGTGTGTGTATAAAAGGTCAATGCGTTTCTGGACTCCTGACAGACCCTTGCATCTTTCATCCAGTGCTGAACTGACATTTCTGGATTCTGAATCATGGGGAAAGGATCTGCAGGAATAGGTAGTTGAACTGTATAAAACAGGAAATGGATATAAAAAAGTATCCAAGGAATTGAGATTGCCAATCAGCAGTGTTCAAACTCTAATCAAGAAATGGAAAATGAGGGGTCCTGTTGAAACCAAACCAAGGTCAGGTAGACCAACTAAAATTTCAGCCACAACTGCCAGAAAAATAGTTTGGGATGCAAAGAGAAACAAATAGCTTCAGGTGAAATACAGGACTCTCTGAAAACATGTGGTCTTGCTGTTTCAAGATGCACAATAAGGAGGCACTTGAAGAAAGATGGGCTGCACGGTCAAGTCGCCAGAAGAAAGCCATTACTACGCAAATGCTACAAAGTATCCCACTTACAATACACCAAACAGCACAGAGACAAGCCTAAAACCTTCTGGCACAAAGTCATTTGGAGTGATGAGGCCAATTTGAGCTTTTTGGCCACAACCATAAATGCTACATTTTGGAGAGGAGTCAACAAGGCCTATGATGAAGGGGACGGAGGTGGATCGCTGATGTTTTGGGGATGTGTGAGCTACAAAGGCACAGGAAATTTGGTCAAAATTGTTGGCAAGATGAATGCAGTATGTTATCAAAAAATATTGGAGTACTGGGACATTCCAATGTGGCAATGATCCAAAACACAAGGCCAAGTCGACCCGTCATTGGCTACAGCAGAATAAAGTGAAGGTTCTGGACTGGCCATCTCAGTCTACTAACCTCAATATCATTGAGCCACTCTGGGGAGATCTCAAACGTGCAGTTTATGCAAGACAGCCCAAGAATTTACAGGAACTGGAGGCTTTTTGCCAAGGGGAATGGGCAGCTTTACCATCTGAAAAGATAAAGAGACTCATCCACAAATACCACAAAAGACTTCAAGCTGTCACTGATGTTAAAGGGGGCAATACATAGTATTAAGAACTGGGGTATGTAAACTTTTGATCAGAGTCATTTGGGTAGTTTCTGTTGCCATTATGATTTAAAAAGAGTCAAACACAGTTGATTGATAATAAATGGCTTTAGCCAAACACTAACACGGGTGAATGATAACACAGTTTCTGTGTTATCATTCATATTCTCTGAAAAATGGCCAAGAAATCATAAATTCTGCCAGGGTATGTAAACTTATGAGCACAACTGTATATATATATATATATATATATATATATATATATATATATATATATATATATATATATGTATATACGTATATATGTATATATATATATGTATATACGTGTATATGTATATATATATGTATATATATGTATATATATATATATATATATATATATATGTGTGTATATATATATGTATATATATATATATATATATGGATATATATCTATAGATCTATATATATCTATATATAGATCTATAGATATATAGACATATATATCTATAGATATATATATATCTATATATAGATATAAATATAATGTCCAAATTGGGCTCAATTTGGACAATTTCACTTAGGGGTGTACTCACTTTTGTTGCCAGCGGTTTAGACATTAATGGCTGTGTGTTGAGTTATTTTGAGGGGACAGCAAATTTACACTGTTATACAAGCTGTACACTCACTACTTTACATTGTAGCAAAGTGCAATTTCTTCGGTGTTGTCATATGAAAACATGTAATAAAATATTTACAAAAATGTGAGGGATGTACTCACTTTTGTGAGATACTGTATATACAGTTATGGCCAAAAATATTGGCACCCCTGCATTTCTGTCAGATAATGCACCACTTAGCCCAGAAAATTGTTGCAATTACAAATACACAAAGGAAAGGGGAGAGGGGTAGAGTTACCCCAGGGACTCAAGTACTAAGGTAAATGGAGTAAAGAAAAAGTGTATGCAACGTCTGACCATATAAACAATCTTTTATTAAATCTATTTAATACATAATATCAAGAATTTTTTTATCAAAATTTTAAAAACAAGTCTCTCAATATTAAGATCCAATTTAACAGAGGCAATGAAAAAAAAAACTTAGTAGATACCACTCGACATGTTTCGCTCATTTGTGAGCTTCATCAGGAGTTCTGGTACATATGTGGTATACTGGAGGTAAGAGAAACAGAGTACATATCAAATAGTGAAAAAATGAAATAATTTATAAATAAAGAACACACAGGTTAGAACAATTGTTGCAATTACAAATGTTTAGGCATTCTCATGTTTATTTCTTTTGTTTGTATTGGTATGACACAAAAAAGTGGATAAGCAAAAAGCCAAATCTGACACATTCCAGGCACAACTCCAAAATGGACTGGACAAAATTATTGGCACCTTCTCAAAGTTGTAAGAAATAATTGCATTCCAAGTTTGTGATGCTCCTGTAATTTGTAATCAAAGTCACCTGTATCCGGTAACACGTGCTGACAATATAGAAATCACACCAGCAACCAGTTAAAATGGTGAAAAATTCACTCAACCTTTCTGTTGTGTGTCTCTGTGTGCCAAACAAAAAATGGGGAAGAGAAAGAGCAGCAAAGAATTGTCTTGAGGATTTGAGGTACAAAAAATGTGGAAAAGCATGGACAAGCTCAAGGTAAAAAGTCCATCTCCAGAGATCCTAATGTTCCTGTGTCCACTGGGCACACCATTGTGAAAAAGTTTACAGCCCATGGCACTGTAGCTAATCTCCCTGGATGTGGACGAAAGAGAAAAATTGATCAAAGATTGCAACAAGGATTGTTCGAATGGTGGATAAAGAGTCTAGTAGTATATATACAGTATATATACTGTGCATTCAGTGTAGAGTATATATACAGTGCATTTGGTGGTGTACAGTATATAATACAGTGCAGCCAGTGTATAGTTTCTAATACAGTGCAGGCGGTGTACACAGTATATGATACAGTATGTACAGTTTAAATATACACTTCAGATGGTGTACACAGTATATAATACAGTGCAGCCGATGTACACTTTCTAATACAGTGCAGGCGGTGTACACAGTATATAATACAGTGCAGCCAGTGTACAGTTTCTAATACAATGCTGGCGGGGAACACAGTATATAATACAGTGTGTACAGTTTTTAATACACTTTAGGTGGTGTACACAGTATATAATACAGTGCAGCCAGTGTGCAGCTTCTAATACAGTGCAGGCAGTGTACACAGTATATAATACAGTGTGTACAGTTTCTAATACACTTCAGGCGGTGTGCACAGTATATAATACAGTGCAGCCGGTGTACAGTTTCTAATACAGTGCAGACAATGTACACAGTATATAATACTGTGCGTACAGTTTCCAATACACTTCAGGTGGTGTACACAGTATATAATACAGTGTGTACAGTTTCTAATAAACTTCAGGTGGTGTACATAGTATATAATAGTGTGTACAGTTTCTAATACACTTCAGGTGGTGTACACAGTATATAACATAGTGCAGCCGGTGTACAGTTTCTAATACAGTGCAGGCGGTGTACACAGTATATTATACAGTGTGTACAGTTTAGGGATCGACCAATATCGTTTTTTGGGTGCCGATATGATACCGATATTTCGGCCACCTCTCCTGCCGCTAGCCGATATTATTTGCTGATATTTTGTACATTTAAACTTTTCAAAAATAACACAAATTTTACGCACAAGTCTGGTATAAACTGAACATACCTGCATGAAAACTGATGGGAGAAAAACAGTAAAACACACACAGATTTCAAAACTGACATCTTTGTCTGCAGTGCACCATGGTGTGATGATTTGAACAAGGCCTAAAAGTAAACTGGGAAAAATAAAGTGCTTGAAAAACAATAACTTCTTAAATGGCTTCCCAAAACATAGAAAAAGTATAACTGTTATTGCAGTACATTGCACTGCACTGATTAGATATAAATCACTACTGCAGTGCAAAAAGACAGTGTACAGGACACACTGACACTACACTTTCTTTAATACTCCCAGTTAAGTAGAATAATATAATAGTGCAGAAAGCATAACATTTCAGTATGTTCACCTGTTAAACGAGTTCTGTTTTTCTCATATATTGCTGACACTTCACTGAAAACACTCTCACTTGGTACAGATGGAGGAGGAGCAGAGAGGTATCTTCTAGCATGAGAGGCAAGTCTTTTGTAGAGTGTCTCATTTTCTTTCCACCACTGAAGAGGATCACCACTTCTTCTGTCAATTACTGGTTCCCTTAAATAGAGATGAAGTTCATCACCCAGGCTAATTATTGATGCATATTCAGAAGAATCCTCCACATGAGGACCCAGTAACATGCTGAACATGGCATCAATTCGACCATGATGAAGATTTTCTTTTGCTCATTGTCTTTTTTGACATTTGTCTGTTTTTGCAGCATCCTGCTCTTCCACATTAGAACCATGTTCTTCCAAACTTGACCTTTCTGCAGGAACCTCCTGCAGCTTGTGTTGTTCTTATGGCATCCATTGTTTTGCCTTGGCTGATATATCATCAGAAGAGAAAGCCTGATTCTTGTATTGAGGATCCAAAAGACATGCCAGCACAACATTTTTATTGTCTTTATGCTTCTCAAAGTGTTTGGTGAGGCTGTCCCTCATGACCTGCCTTAATGTTTTAATGCCACGTGTGTTGGGTCCTTCATTCTCTTGAAGAAGCATCTTCAGCACGCTCACACGTGAGATGACAGATGACACAGATGTGTTGTAATGACTCACCTCTAGTGTCACTTCCTCTATGGGGAGGAGGATCTCAATGACATTGGCTAGAATGTCCCACTGATCATCAGCAGTAGGACAACTATATTCTCCATGTTTGGCTGAATAGATGCTCAGAGCTCTCTTCTGTTCCAGCATTCTTTGTAGCATGTGAAGTGTTGAATTCCAATGTGTTGGAACAGCCTGAATTAGGCTGTTTTTGGGTAGGCCTAGGTCTGCCTGAATGCACCTTAATCGCTGCTTGGCAAGGACTGAATGGTGGAAATGGCCTGTGCACCTCTTCAGCATGCCAATTATATCTATCAAAGCTCTTTGGCTTGACAGACCATCATTTACCACAAGCTGAAGGGTGTGTGCCATGTAACTGAGGTCTGACACTTCAGCAAGCCTCATTCCTTTCACCATGCTTGCGCCGCTGTCACACAGCACAAGTATCACTCGGTCTTTGTTTATTTCCCAGTCTTCAAGCATGCCTAGAAACATTTCTCTAATGTACTCCCCAGTGTGGGATCCTTGCATCACCTTTGTATCCAACACCAATTACCTTTTTGTCCATCCGCTGTCAATGAAGTGGCATATGAGACTCATTAATGACTCTGTTGGTCCTGACCAGCAGTCAGTCGTGAATGAAAGTGAGTTGCCAGCATGCTCTGGTTGCAGCATAGCCTTTACTTTCTCAACTACCTTTTGGTGAATCTTTCACCAGCATTTCAGTTTGGTAATATTTTTCACTCATCAGTGGGTACCTTGGCTCAGCTATGGACATCAACCGCTAAAATCCAGAGTCAGACACCATTGTAAATGGCTGGTTATCTGTAACCATCATCTCTGTGATTGCTTTGTCCAGCTGTTGGGATCTTCCATCTAAATTTAGTCACTTAGCTTTTTTCTGAAACATATCTTTTATTGCTGTTTGGTGGGATTGTAGTATTTCACACTGTGCAGTGTGTTTTCTCTGTGCTTCATTATAAAATTCAACATGATGAACTCTTAGATGGGTCTAAAGATTTGACATATTTATGTTTTTTGCAGTTGTTGATCCCATGCTCACATTGTTTGTACATGTGTTGCACACTGCTGTTTTTCCTGGAGATGGTTGAGAAGAGAAATAGTCCCAGACCACACTTTTACTTTTACCCTCTGCATCCATCTGCATTGAAATTTGAAATCTGAAAGAGTAAGGTTAAAAATGCTGGCACCAGTGTGGAGTGGTCCTACCTCTGGGAGATCCTGGCTAGTTTGTTAACTGGGTGAAGATTCTATATTCGGCCCCTGGAGCGAGACTTTGCATTAACAACACTCTATCCCAGTTCTTTGCATTACATAGGGGCACTCGGTAGGGGTGCCCGCTGTCGCCCCTGTTGTTTGCCCTTGCGGTGGAACCTTTGGCTATATTAATCCGTGGTTCCTCTGTGATAGTGGGATTCTGTAGAGGCCTCTCAGAAGAAAAGATTTCTCTTTACGACGTTGATGCCCTACTTTACCAAAAAGATACGAATACCTCTATGCGGGTGCTAATAGTGCTTATAACCAGGTTTGGAGGATTCTCTGGCTTCTCAATAAATTGGTCCAAATCCATCCGGATGCCCCTAGATCCCTAGATGCCATGTAACTGAGGTCTGACACTTCAGCAAGCCTCATTCCTTTCACCATGCTTGCGCCGCTGTCACACAGCACAAGTATCACTCGGTCTTTGTTTATTTCCCAGTCTTCAAGCATGCCTAGAAACATTTCTCTAATGTACTCCCCAGTGTGGGATCCTTGCATCACCTTTGTATCCAACACCAATTACCTTTTTGTCCATCCGCTGTCAATGAAGTGGCATATGAGACTCATTAATGACTCTGTTGGTCCTGACCAGCAGTCAGTCGTGAATGAAAGTGAGTTGCCAGCATGCTCTGGTTGCAGCATAGCCTTTACTTTCTCAACTACCTTTTGGTGAATCTTTCACCAGCATTTCAGTTTGGTAATATTTTTCACTCATCAGTGGGTACCTTGGCTCAGCTATGGACATCAACCGCTAAAATCCAGAGTCAGACACCATTGTAAATGGCTGGTTATCTGTAACCATCATCTCTGTGATTGCTTTGTCCAGCTGTTGGGATCTTCCATCTAAATTTAGTCACTTAGCTTTTTTCTGAAACATATCTTTTATTGCTGTTTGGTGGGATTGTAGTATTTCACACTGTGCAGTGTGTTTTCTCTGTGCTTCATTATAAAATTCAACATGATGAACTCTTAGATGGGTCTAAAGATTTGACATATTTATGTTTTTTGCAGTTGTTGATCCCATGCTCACATTGTTTGTACATGTGTTGCACACTGCTGTTTTTCCTGGAGATGGTTGAGAAGAGAAATAGTCCCAGACCACACTTTTACTTTTACCCTCTGCATCCATCTGCATTGAAATTTGAAATCTGAAAGAGTAAGGTTAAAAATGCTGGCACCAGTGTGGAGTGGTCCTACCTCTGGGAGATCCTGGCTAGTTTGTTAACTGGGTGAAGATTCTATATTCGGCCCCTGGAGCGAGACTTTGCATTAACAACACTCTATCCCAGTTCTTTGCATTACATAGGGGCACTCGGTAGGGGTGCCCGCTGTCGCCCCTGTTGTTTGCCCTTGCGGTGGAACCTTTGGCTATATTAATCCGTGGTTCCTCTGTGATAGTGGGATTCTGTAGAGGCCTCTCAGAAGAAAAGATTTCTCTTTACGACGTTGATGCCCTACTTTACCAAAAAGATACGAATACCTCTATGCGGGTGCTAATAGTGCTTATAACCAGGTTTGGAGGATTCTCTGGCTTCTCAATAAATTGGTCCAAATCCATCCGGATGCCCCTAGATCCCGTGACTAAACCCATGCCCCAGGAGGCAAGACAAATTCTTATTGCTGATTCATTTAGATATCTGGGGGTCGTGGTGACTTCAGACACTTCCAAATACCTTGAACTAAATTTGAGCCCCTTATTAGATAAATAAAGAGAAAAGTCCCTTAGCTGGTGCAAGCTTCCCCTATCAGTTGTAGGGAGAGTAAACTTGATAAAAATGATTTGGGCCCCGCAATTATTGTATGTCACTCAGAATTCCCCCATGTGGATTTCTAACAAATGGTTCAAGAGAATAGATACACAGATGCGAGATCTCATTTGGAAGTGAAAAGGAGCCACAATATAGTAAAGATAGAAGAGGTCTAGCGGTACCGCATCCCAAGCTATATTTTTTGGCCTCTCAAATGCAGCAGTTCACGGGGTGGGAGAGTGATGACGCCTTAGACGATCCCATTGTATGTCATTGTATGTCTAGTGGTCTGAACCAACCCGGACTTGAAAGCCAGCTCCCATCTGGAAATGGATCTTCCTGGTTTGCCCCTGAATTCACCGACGGCGGGTCTCCTTAGGAAAGTATGGGGGGCAGTCCGGGACGCACTAAAGGTTGAAGGCCCCTTAGGATTCACCCCTCTGTGGGACAATCCAAGATACCCAGAACTCAATAAACTAGAGGAATTCCCCTTATGGAAATGTAAGGGAATCTGTTTTTCCTCACAGGTATATGTAGGAAATCTTTTGCACAACTCTGCTCAGAATTCACACTCCCCACTAGATGCTTCTTTCAGTATTTAAAACTCCGACACACCCTACAGGCTCAGGGTCAGCTAACCTCCCTGTCGGTGACCTCCTCCACGCTTCTAAGGGAGCTACTACATGCGACTTTTAGAAGGGGATAGATTTCTACAATCTATTCAGCATTTTTGTCCTCCAATCAAAACCACGCTTCCTTGAAATGTAGAGCTAAATGGGCCACAGACATTGGAAAGATTGATGGTGATCAGTGGGACATGTCATTGGAATCAATCCCTATTGTCTCCATTTCGGCTCCCATAGGTTGTCACAGCTGTTTATTCTGCATAGAACCTATCGGACGCCAACGAAACTGTTAGCATGGGGCCTGAGGGATACACCCCTATGCCCAAAATGTAAAATACACCAGGGGGACCTCATCCACATGTTGTGGCGGTGCCCAAAGCTCAATAGGTATTGGACTGAGGTTGGCGCAGGTACCAGTGCCCTCCACCAGTGCCCTCCACCCATCTGGTGTGTCTATTGGGCGTGATTGATGAAGAGATGTACTGGAGGGGAATGTACATTATGCTTACTAGACTACTATATCTGGCTAGAAAACTCATAGCTAGACAATGGATGGTGCCTACTGTACCAATGGGGAAACAGTTGATTGGATATGTGAACTCACTCTTAATTAGGGAACAACTGGCATACCGCCATAGAAACACTGTGAACAAATTTGAAGTTGTCTGGGAGCCATGGCTGTCTGATCCAGCTCTTGCCCCTCCACAACTTGTAATGGATAGATTGCTATGAATTTAATGCAGAAAAATGAGAAGAAAATGGAGGGAGGGTTTGAAAGGAGAGGGGAAGGGAAAACAGTTAAAGGTTTTTGGTCTGGTACGTTAAACGCTTGTTAAGTAATATCCACTAGCAAAAAGAAAGAAAAACACAGTGTTTTAATGCGCAAGTTGTTTAACCATAGTACTAAATGTTTGCTTGAATAGCTATGGAATGATGCAGAGCAACATATACAGCTGTGTTTGAAGATATGCTCTGTATATTTCTGACGGATTGTGACTGTATTCAGCCTTATTACAGTTTTAATTGTATTTGTATGATTACTTTCTGCATCAGCAAAATAAAAAAAGTTTTGATTAAAAAAAAAATGCTGGCACCCTGCTGTGGGTGGGCTTGTTGGCTGGCACCCTGCTGTGTGGGTGGCTTGCTGGCTGGCACCCTGCTGTGGCTGGCTTGCTGGCTGGCACCTTGCTGTGGGGGGGCTTATTGGCTGGCACCCTGCTGTGGGTGGGCATGCTGGCTGGAACCCTGCTGTGGGTGGCTTACTGGCTGGCACCCTGCTGTGGGTGGCTGGCTAGCACCCTGCTGTGGTTGGCTTGCTGGCTGGCACCCTGCTGTGGGTGGCTTGCTGGCTGGCACCCTGCTGTGGGTGGCTTGCTGGCTGGCACCCTGCTGTGGGTGGCTGGCTAGCACCCTGCTGTGGGTGACTTGCTGGCTGGCTGGCGTCCTGCCGTTGCCTGCTGGCTGGCCTCTTGCTGTGGGTGGGTGGCTGCTAGCTGGCTGGCTGGCCTGGCTGGCACCTTGTTGTGGATGGCTGGCTGGCCTGGCTGGCACCTTGCTGTGGATGGCTGCTGGCTGGTACCTTGTTGTGGGTGGGTGGGTGGCTGCTGAGTGGCCTGGCTGGTACCTTGCTGTGGGTGGGTGGCTGCTGGCTGGCCTCAGTGGCCTGACACCTTACTGTGAGTGGGTGGGTGGGTGGCTGGCTGCTGGCTACCCGGCTGACATATCCGTCCATCTGGTGTGTCAAGGCAAGGAAGGCCTGTCAGACTCGATAGGCCCAGTGTGCGGAGGCGTAATGATGTCGTGTGCATGTTCCGCATGCCCCTGCGCACTGGGTCTGCACTCTGCAGGCTTCTGGACCCCAAAAAGATGGCCGCGGCTCACAGAGACCAATATCGGTAATATTGGTTTAGTTTGCGACAGATAAGGATTTTCTTGAAAATGCTGATATCGGCCTGCAATAATCGGCTGTACCGATAATCGGACGATCCCTACATTGTACCCCTACCCATTCACCAAAAAAAGTGTAAAAAAGTAAAAACCACAATACACAGTTTTTGACAATTCTTTTAAAAAAAAAAGTGTCCCGCGATGTCCATCCATCTTCAATCATGCTGCCCGACGAACCCGAAAAATATAAAAAAAAAACCAACCCTCCGCCTCGATGAGAGGTGTCCCACCGATTGCTGTCTCTTGGCTATGACAGCTGTTATATAGGCAAGGATTGGGCCATCCAGTGATGTAACTGAGTGACCCCGCCCCTTCTGACATCATGTGCCATCAGATGGGGGTGGGGTCATCTGGTTAAGTCAGAGGGTGGCCCCGTCCTTGCCTATATAAGAGCTGTCACAGCGAAAAGACAGCAGTTGGCAGACCCCTTCCACGGAGGCGGAGTATTTTCGTTTTATTTTTCTATTTTTCGTGTCCCTCTGTGCCATGATTGAAGATGGATGGACATCCTGGGACACATTTTAAAAAAAAAATAAAGGATTTGTCAAAAACTGTGTATTGTGGTTTTTACTTTTTGACACTTTTTTTGGTGAATAGGTAGGGGTACAATGTACCCCATACCCATTCATATAGGGGGGCGGCAACTGGGGGCCCCCTTGTTAAAGGAGGCTTCTAGATTCTGATAAGCCCCCCGCCTGCAGACCCCCACAACCAATGACCAATGACCCCAAAGTACCCTCCACATGTTGAGGAAAAGCGGCCTGGTATGGTTCAGGAAGGGGGGGCGCTCACTCGTCCCCCCCTATCCTGGCCTGCCAGGCTGCTTGCTCAGATAAGGGTCTGGTATGTTTTTTTTATTTTGGCGTGGAGTTCCCCTTAATATCCATACCAGAAGCGAAGGGGCTGGTATTGACTGTGGGGGATCCACGATTTTTTCCTTGATTTTTTTATCTATATTGCCAGGATCCGGCAATACATTACAGCCACAAGCAATTTTGAATTGCATTTTTTCCTTTAGAAATTTAATTTTGCTGCTGCACAGTAAAACACATGAGACAGATGCACCACTTTACATGCAGACAAAGGGGACCCCCAGGCCTCATATTTAAAGGAATATTTCATTTTTATTAAATAGAAAAAGTCTGACAGCGCTGCAATAATAAAATATAATAAACCCCAAATCTTCTATTAATAGTACAGTATACAAAATAAAATGAAATAATGCAATAAAACAATGCCAATGACACTAGTGTGCTCCCACAGGTGACAATATAGAAATGAAAAAAGTGTGACAGCACTACAATAATACAATCAGTGAAAACCTTCTACTAATAGTGCAGTATACAAAAATAAAATGAAATGATGCAGTATAAAATTTAAAAAAAAAGTCCAATAATCAATATATGAAGAATCCTTCAAAGTGATACTTCTTCTGAAAAAATTCTTTATCCTAAGTGCTCCCACCACCGCATGCAATGGCCGCTCACCTCCATTATGCGACCCCAGGGGGTCAAATATGCCTTTGCACTTAGTGTCAATAATCTCTCCAAGGAATCCTCTGTACTCTTTACTCAGCTCAAACAAAACGATCAATGGCCAGCATAAGTTCCATCCACTATACTGCTTTTACGTTTAAGACCAGTAGATGTGGAAATACATATAAAAGAACAAGAAAAGGTGCCTCCTATAGTGCAGTATCCGAGGGGTTTGATAATGAAACCTCTCCACCCCAGCTAGCAATAAACTCACATTTATTTAAACGATTAAAAGCATAGAAAACAAATCTGAACAGTCTCACTCAGTGTCGATCAGTCCACTGCCAGGCTCCACCTCTACTAGTTTTGCCGCCTGTGCACATTTCACATGTGGGTAGCATAGGGATAGGTCATCTATCTGACAGGGACAGTGATTAGCGACAGGGCGGGGTGCCAGATGAGCAGGGAAAGGATAGGGGCACATCATTATTCTAGAGACCTCCCCATTTACGTTTGAACCAGCCAGGCCGAATTCCACCCCCCAACACAGACACACTCTGCTACATGTTGCTGTTATATGTCATGACTGCTCCCAGTCCGGTGTATTTCCACTGCCTTTGTTGTGAATTACTTGAGTCTGCATTAATACAAGTTCTGTTCTCTGCAACCGGACTCTGTGTGTGTTACTGTCATTGTAGCATGCTGCACCTTCCCACTGACAAATAATTTGAAGTGAATTCTAGCCTTACTTTAAAATCCGCTTGCCATTGCCAACTAATCAGCAGTGGAAAATTAGCAGTTTTATGCTTTTACTTAAGACCTTAATAGTGCTGGAGAAAGCTGCAAAGATTTTGGAACAGAGTTGGAGCTCTTAATACAGTTCTGCGCCTGGACACCACAGATAATTATTCAGCTTGGCTGCATCCAGAGGGAATTTTGTGTATCGTTATTCCAGACACTGGCTAACTCAATGAAAACATTTCACTTTATTTAATTCATGAAGTGCTGTTTGAGCAAGCCCTATTTTCTTAGTGACAGATTCCATTTAATGATAAACAAATTACATGTTATTGCTTAGGTTTTTCTTCATAGGTCATAATATATTTTCAATGATTTGCTTTTGTGTTGCGTTTTTGGATGAAGCTAGGTTTGTCTTACTATTACTACCTAACAGTATATCAGCAAATCTTTTAGAAGTTTGTGTATATGGCTTATATAAGAAGACACATTTATTTCACTTGGTGTTCCAGATTGTCTTGTTTTTCAAAGATAAAGAAACAAAATCAGTACACTTTGTTCGGTCTGCAAAGTCTCAGTGTACCAGACATGACAGTATGTTATTAATGATACAAATAAAATGAAAGTGGTAGTAATGTTGTGTTTTAAAGTTGTGCCTACAGGTAGGCCTATAATAAGCTTACCTGTAGGTACATTGAATATCTCCTAAACTTGTGTTGTTTAAGAGATATTCCCACTGGATGCAGCAGATGACGTCTCTGGTCCGTTATACTGTGTTGGACCTTCAGAGCTCCATGCCACAGCTGACGTGCGCATGTGCAGGAGTGACCTCATCCCAGCCACACATACAGCGGGAGCCCGCGAACCCGGAAGGGAGACCAGGGGAAGATGGAAGCTCTGTCAGCAGTGACAGCGTGCCCCTAGAGGGCTTTGTTGCGATGCATACTGACACATTATGCCATTTCTTTTCGCAGGGGATTTTTTAAAATTTTTTAATGCAAGCTGCCGTTTACTATCGCTTTAGCCCTGGTTCACACCTATGCGAATTAGATGTGCATTTCCCCACATCTAATTCGCATAGTAGGAGAATGTGACCGGCTCCCTATGGAGCCGGTTCACATATCTCCGGGGCGGCTGCGGAGCGCACTGCATAAAAACGCTGTGCATCTTTGGCTCCGTTTCAGGGCCAAATTCAGGCATAGAATCGGCCCTGATTCGTCCCTGAAACGGGAAACAGGGACGCACAGTGCTCCTGTGCGATCCGCAGCCCGTTATAGTGTGAACCGGGGCTTAAAGTATAACTAAAGGCAAACTTTTTTCTTAGTTTTGGGTAGAGTGGAGATAGATTCAAACCCCTGTCATTTTTTTATTGCGGTCTGTGCCCCCATTAGGGAGATTCACTCTCTGTATTTGTCCTGGTTACCATTATCATTGAAAGTGAAAGTAAAAGAAAACCCCAAATGTTGGGTTGTCCACAGAAAAGTAATAGAGGTGAAATCTTCCAATGGGGACACTAGTTCTGTTGACCACGGTGTTCCCATAGGGATCCCCTTAATTTGTAGGGATTTCTTCTCACTTCCCGTTTTAGTTGTGGGACAGGAAGTGAAGGGAAATCTCCCCAATGAGGCACAGATGGCAAAAAATAAACAGGCAGAGGTTATAAGCTTCCCTTTTTTTTTTTCTTTTTTTTTTATTGAGAAGAATGGCATTGTAAAAAGAAAGAAAAGGGAATAACAATGTTTATTAACTATAACCTAAATATACATAGGCCAAACAAAATTTTATTTTACCACATTCCCTCCTGTGCTTTGGCAACTGAGAAACAAGAGATTGTACATATGAAACATGCTAAAATATTAGCTATCAATGCCGATTTTTGTGTAATAATAATAACAAAAAAAAAAGAAGAGACAGAAAAAAAATGAATGAACCACTTAAGGACCGGAAAGATTTACCCCCTTAATGACCAGGCCATTTTTTTGTGATATGGCACTGTGTTACTTTAACTGATAAATAGAGCTTTCTTTTGGTGGTATTTGATCACCTCTGCGGTTTTCATTTTTTGTGCTATAAACAAAAAAAAAGAGAGACAATTTTGAAAAAAAAAAAAAAAAAATTTTTTATTTTCTGCTATAAACATACCCAATAAAGTAAAAAAAAAATCAAATTTCTTCATCAATTTAGGCCAATATGTATTCTGCTACACTTTTTTGGTAAAATAAATCACAATAAGGGGACATTGATTGGTTTGCACAAAAGTTATAGCGTATAAAAAATAGGGGATAGATTTATGGCATTTTTATTTATTTATATATTTATTACTAGTAATGGCGGTCGTCAGCGATTGTTAGCAGGCCTGCAAAATTGCGGAGGACAGATCGGACACCTAACTGACATTTTTAAAATTTTTTTGGGAACCAGTGACACTATTACAGTGATCAGTGCTAAAAATATGCACTGACATTCTACTAATGACACTGGCAGGGAAGGCGATAACATCAGGGGCAATCAAGGGGTTAACTGTATTTCCTGGGTGTGTTTACTAACTGTATGGAAGATGGGCTGCTTAAGACAACACACAGATTCGTCTTCCTGCATAGCAGAAAGACAAGATCTCTGTGTCATCCCCTGACAGAACAGAGATCTGCCTTGTTTACACAGGCAGATCCCCGTCCTGTCTCTACAGTGCTGTGTTTTGGCCTAAGCCCCCCCCTACAAAAAAGGCACCCGCGCCCTCCTCCCGACTTCCACATGCAGGGCCACTAACAGGGGAGCACAGCTGAAGAGAGCAGTGCTGTCGCTGGTGCGGAGGGGGCCAGGAAGCAGTTTTAGTAGGTGCCGCCCCTCCAAGCCGTAACTTTCTCTCTGATTGGCCTTCTGCTGTGGCCAATCATGGAGAGGGAAACAGCAAGCAGAAAGCTGGGCGGCGAACCCAGTTAGAGCCGCCCTCTCTCTTCTCCCTTCGGCTGACAGAAAGGAGAGGGGGCGAGCGGGGGAGATACACAGACAGCCCGTATCGCTCCTCTCCCTGTCACAGAGCTGCTGCTGAGTTCTCTGGCAAATGGAGCAGGAGCGCTGTGACAGGGAGAGATGAGCTGCGTGCTGTCTGTGTATCTCCCCCGCTCGCCCCCTCCCCTTCCTCTTGTCAGCCGAAGAGAGAGAGAGCTGCTCTAATTGGGTTTGCTGAACCGCTATGACTGGCCACAGCAGAGGGCCAGTCAGAAGACACGGGGGGGGCATCATGGGAAATGTAGTCCCTTAAAATTGGCAGCCCCAGTGTGTCCACAGACACCATGCTACAGCCCCCAGCATGCATGCACTCTGCTGGGAGGGAGAGATCCTGGAACCTGGAAAAAAGCAGAGGAATTGAGTGTTACATGGGGAGAAAAGAAAGTACTGTGCTGGTGAAGCCAGAGGAGCGCAAGCTACGCTGTACCTGCACCACCAGAGAGCTACACTGTACCTGCACCACCAGAGAGTCATGCTGTACCCACACCACCAGAGAGCCACACTGTACCCGCACCACCAGAGAGCCACGCTGTACCCACACCACCAGAAAGCCACGCTGTACCCACACTACCAGAAAGCCACGCTGTACCCGCACCACCAGAGAGCCATGCTGTACCCGCACCACCAGAGAGAGAGCCACGCTGTACCAGCACCACCTGAGAGAGAGCCACGCTGTACCTGCAACACTAGAGAGCCACACTGTACCCACACGAGAGCCACGCTGTACCCACACCACCAGAGAGCCACGTTGTACCCACACCACCAGAGAGAGAGCCATGCTGTACCCGCACCACCAGAGAGAGAGCCACGCTGTACCTGCACCACCAGAAAGAGAGCCACGCTGTACCCGCAACACCAGAGAGCCATACTGTACCCGCACCACCAGAGAGCCACGTTGTGCCTAACCTGATATCCTCTAGGCCTTATTGACCACCACAATGAGCTCCAAAGCTGTGCCTCCGGCCCGGGGGGTGACACAATTTTTACCTCACCAGGTGCCACTGACCCTAGTGACGCCACTGTCCCAGAGCCCAGTGCCACAACAAGCTCCGGCACTGAGCTCCGGTAACTGGATAGACAGGGGTGAGCTAGCGTGGGCACTCAGGACATCTGCCGCCCAAAGTCCCACAAGCAGCGATCGGCTTTCCGTAGCAGCCGACACCTCTATCCCCACTGTCAGCCACACACACGCCTCGGCTCCTCCTCCTCCTCGGCTCCAATGTTCTAGTGTACACAGCCAGGAGGAGGAGCCTTCAGAGGAGGGACATGACTTCAGTGCAAGAGCAGCGCTGCTGTTCTGAGGTCTGTGTATAGTTTACAGTGGAGGGGGACATAGTAACCGGGAAGGGAGGCAGATAACAGATGCACACATGGAGAGATGGGAGGGGATATGTGCTGGGGTCTTTGGGATGGGAGAGAATATGTGCTAGTTGGGGTCTGATCCTCCCCCCCACCACTAGCACATGTCCTCTCCCCTCCCAAAGCACCCAGCACATATCCCCATACCCCCAAATGAAAAGATGCCGCATCCCTCTCTGTCCTCCTCCTGCGGTGTTCCTCTCTGTCCTCTTCCCGCAGTGTCCCTCTGTCCTCTTCCAGCGGCATCCCTCTGTCCTCCTCCCATGAAGATGACAGGGTTGATCTTAAAAAAGGTGTGGCCTTGACAGGAACGGGTGGGCCATATTTAAATTAGGGGGTGCGCGAGTTTAGTCAGGCCTAGGGCAACACAAAATCTAAATACACCACTGACTTTAAGTTGTAGCAAAGCCAATGTCAGGAGAAATATGCATTAATTTTCTAACAAAACAGGTGTATCTAAGACCATGGGTACTGCTGAAACAAACCTGTACTTTGCCCATCTAGTGCAAATCAACATGTTTTCTTTAATCCTTCACTCCTTCCTAGTATATACTTACTTTTCTTTCACTTCCCCCATTGTTCCACTCAGCACCTGCAACCAAAGAAAATATTTGATACTCTCGGGTATACAGGAGCATGGGACACTCTCCAAGTGACAGACCTGGGCCAACCTTAATTAGCCTAAGACTCTAGTGCAGGCGTTCTTAACCTTTTGAAGAGCAAGGGCCACTTAAGGTACTGATTTGGTAACCCATAGTGAGCCACAACTATGGGATTTTATCACCCCAAAACTACAAATGTAAACAAGCCCTTACTGTCCTGAGCTGCTTTCACACTGATGCTCCTGCGGCTTTTATGCGGGTTAGCTGCACTTTACCATAGACGTCTACTATATCTTGCAGGTGTGGTGCACTTTCTGAAAGTGCACCAAAACTCTTGCATTCAGGAGATTTGGCATGCTTTTGGAAAGCACACCAAACCCACAGGGTATAATAAAGTCTATGGCTCAGTGCAACTAACGAGCAAGAAAACCACAGGTATACCGTGCTGCGTGTGAGTGCAGCCTAATAATCCTTTTTTTTAAAGTGCTAATATGCCCATTGTAAAACTATGTAATGTTTAATAAATTGACCTTTTTTTCTTTAAGCTTCTTCTGGCATTGCTGCGCTGCTAGGAAGTTCCCAGGTGAAGTGCAGTTGGTATCACTCTGCCTAGAACAGGAGCCTGCCCTACAGAGGAAGCATCAGCTTATGCAGCTGATGCTCCCTTCGTGGCTGCTTGCTTTCTCTATGCTGGAGCCAGCTCCATGCTGATGCTCTGGGATGGCGGGTTGGCAGCCCGCGATATGGGCTTCCTGATAAGCCATCCCAGAGCATAATGTTCCAGGCCACATCAAAGGAGCAGGACATGGACAGATAAGTGTCCTGCTCCTTGTGTTCTATATCAGGCCATCTCTGTGCAGCTTCCCGTGGGTTCGGCCCTAGCCTGGGTGGGGTGCATCTGCATTCCCCTACAAACTTTTCCGCACCTGGCAGCGTTGTTTTAACTTTACCAGCTGGCGTCATGCATGTGTTCACTCTCTGGCAATGTAAGTAACTCCCATTTCAGATATACTTCCTGCCTTTTTGTTCCTCCTCTTTGTTTCCCGACTGTTAGTTCCTGCTTCATGTGTACAATATGACATTTGGGAATGCATCCTAATATGTGTTTTGTTTTAAAGAGGAAACTTACTAAAACGGATTAAACCTACCTTGAAGAAGGAGCGTATAGAACTCCGAAACATGTTGGTGTCAGGTTTACACACCGATCTCATCATTGCATAGTGACCTACTGCGTTTGCACCGTGTGGCATTTTTCTTTCTGGTTTTATGCAAATATATTGTATTTATTGTTGTTTTTCTTATTTTTCTTTTTTTTTTTTATTTTGATACCAATAAAATACTTAAAATGTAATTGCTATTCTACATGTGCTTGTACACACTTTGAGCCTACAAAGTCCCACCTATTTGTTTTGGGGAAGTTTTCTTACCACTTATACATGAGGGATGTGGCCTTATTAACACAGCTATCTCTTAACCTCTTCCCATTTTCACCATTAATTTGTATTCCAGTTAAACAGAATACATAGTGCTTTTGTATATATTATTTCAATAGGTCAAGTACACAAATGGATGAGTAATACACACAATCAGACATTCCGACAACAAAATCCATGGATTTTTTTCCGACGGATGTTGGCTCAAACTTTTCTTGCATACACACGGTCACACAAATCTTGTTGGAAATTACGAACGTCAAGAACGCGGTGACGTACAACACGTGCGACGAGCCGAGAAAAATGGAGTTCAATAGCCAGTACGGCTCTTCTGCTTGATTCCGAGCATCTGTGGAGCTTTGTGCGTCGGAATCGTGTACACATAATCGGAATTTACGACAACGGATTTTATTGTCGGAAAATTTGAGATCCAGCTCCCATCAAACATTTTCCATCGGAAAATCCCACCGTGTGTACGGGGCATAAGAGGAATAATTTATCCCCCTCGCTTTCCTCTACCCTTCATATCCCTTAACTCTCATTGCCTACGGTAATTAAATAGGGCCTTTAAATAAGGGAGAGAAAGAGAGAACCACCCCCACATGATGTCACCGATCGGTGCATGCTGGGTCGGTGACATTGCATTGGGGCGGTGCCACCAGGTGATGTCGCCAGGTGGCCCCGTCCCTTACCTATTACAAAACTGTCAAATGGCGGACTAGGCATTAGGTGGTTAGCCTTCGTCGCAGGCAGAGCTTTTTCTTTCTCTTTTCAGGTCTGGCGTTGGTAGCGGGCATCATTAGTGACAATGGTTCAATCCATTCTGAAAATGTATTTAATACAGTTATACAACCCATCTCACGTAACGTGGAAATACTCTCTCCTATTGATCTCCAGGAGTAGGTATTTTCCAGGTCAGTAGGACTAGCGTATACTTAGACCATTCCATCTCTCACAAAGTCTAATGCCGCGTACACACGGTCGTACTTTTCGTCTACAAAAGTCCGACAGCCTGTCCGACATACTTCCGACGTACCTTCGGCGGACTTGCGGCAGACTTTCTTACGAACGGACTTACACACACACGACCACACAAAAGTACGACAGCCTAGTACGTGGTGACGTACACCAAGTCCGACGAGACTATAAAACGGAAGTTCAATAGCCCGTACGACACCCTTTGGGCTCCTTCTGCTAATCTCGTGTTTATTTCGTGTTAGTAGAAGTTTGGTGAGAGACGATTCGCGCTTGTGAGACTCGTATTTTTCAGTTCGTTTTAACTGTTGTTCAGTCTGTGCTTGTGAGGTTTGTATCTGCTTTTCAGTGCGTTTGGTCAGTTGGCATTGAGAAATCTTTGTTTTATTGGCCGCTCGTTCCTGATTTTCAGGTCGTTCTTCACAGGCCTTGCTGTTCTTCAGTGCGTTCTGTTTAGTGCGTTCTGACCAGCCGACCGTTTTGAAGCCATGTTACCTGTACGTACTCGTCGTCGAGCTCGTGCATTGTATGTGCTTGGTGCTGTAGTTTATTCTTCAGCCCAAGTCCAGTCCATGAACAGGGCGAGGAGGAGTTCATGGACCAAGAATTGGTTGCTTCAGCGTGACCAGTTCTGTCACATGCCTTTGCTCCGTGAGATCCGTGAGAATAATCCTGAGGATTTCAGGAACTTTCTCCGGATGACGGACCCCGTTTTTGACCGTTTGTTGGCTTTGCTGACCCCCTATATCAGCAGGCAGGATACCTGCATGAGGCAAGCCATCACTCCGGAGCAGAGGCTGGTCGCTACCTTGCGGTATTTGGCCACAGGGAGAAGCCTGCAGGACCTTAAGTTCTCGACAGGCATCTCCCCCCAGGCTCTGGGGATCATTATCCCAGAGACCTGTTCTGCCATCATACAGGTCCTGCAGAAGGACTATATTAAGGTAAGATATTTTTCTTTTATTAGCATCACATGTTCTTTTATGTAATCTTTGATAATGTGATGTATTTCTTGCTTCAAACATTACTTACCATCATTGCAATATATTGTGAATGTCCCCTTTTTATCCTCACACATGCTGGAATTTTTTCCTGTTATTTTTTGTCATGCATGTATATTTTCCTTCAATAACCTTCCCAGCATGAAGTGATGGGAACATATCCACCTAGTCTACTCATTTGGAATGTATTTTGTTTGAGTGTATTTAGTGTGCTGCTAATGAGCAATTATCTAGCTTTCCCAATGGCCCCACCCCCCCCCCACCTAAACTCACTCCAAATAGTGTGCTGCTAATGAGCAATTATCTAGATTTCCCAACCCCCCCACCCCCCCCACCTAAACTCACTCCAAATAGTGTGCTGCTAATGAGCAATTATCTAGATTTCCCAACCCCCCCACCCCCCCCCACCTAAACTCACTCCAAATAGTGTGCTGCTAATGAGCAATTATCTAGATTTCACAACCCCCCCACCCCCCCCCCACCTAAACTCACTCCAAATAGTGTGCTGCTAATGAGCAATTATCTAGATTTCCCAACCCCCCCCCCCCCCCACCTACCTAAACTCACTCCAAATAGTGTGCTGCTAATGAGCAATTATCTAGATTTCACAACCCCCCCACCCCCACCCTCGTTAAAATTTGCTTGAATGTTCTGTGGTGTTGATTTGTCTAAAGCAAATATATGTTGCACTTTGCAAAATGCATGTGCACTCTACAAGTGCATTTGTTCCAGTGCTTTAGTAAATGAGCAGAAGCTCTGCTGATTTCCATCATCAAATCATATGCAAGCCTCAAAGTGTTTTCATTAATTGCCCTTGCATGTGATTGTGTACTCCTTGCAACATGAATGCCTTTTTACATTACCTCATTTACTGTAAGCTGGTTAGCAACTGCACCTGCAGAGTGCGACAACTGCAGTCTTGTAGCCTTTTTAGTCCCTAAATTCCTGCGTGTCCTAAAAGTAATTTTTTTTAGGGATTTCACAACCCCCTAAAATGTAATCAATGTTCCATCAGAGGGGGTGAGCAATCTGATAAGTGTGCCTTTCCATATTAGTTATTCCAGAACAATTAAATTATTGAATGTTATACTGATGCTGGGGAATAATGTTTTTAATTGTCTAATTTTCTTGCAATGTTAGCTTCCAAATTAATTGATTTTTGTTTTCTTGTTTGATTTCCCAGTTTCCTTCAACGCCACAGGAATGGCAGACTGTGGCATCCCATTTTGCCAGCCGTTGGGACTTTCCCAATTGTGGAGGGGCTATAGATGGGAAACATGTCCACATTGTGCCACCACCCCATTCGGGGTCATATTATTTTAATTATAAGGGGTTCCACAGTATTGTTTTAATGGCGGTGGTGTCGGCACACTATGATTTTTTATATGTGGACGTGGGGAAGAATGGCCGGATGTCGGATGGAGGAGTATTTGCCCAGACGGAGTTCTGCCAGCGTCTCCAGAGTGGTGGCCTGGGATTGCCACCTGATGAGGATAACGTGGAAGGACTCCCCTTTGTCTTCATTGCCGATGAAGCCTTTGCTCTGAGCAAGCACCTCATGAGGCCATTCCCCCAAAGAACCCTCACCCCGGAGAGGAGGGTTTTTAATTACCGGCTGGCCAGAGCTAGAAGAGTGGTTGAGAATGCGTTTGGAATTCTGGCCAGCCGGTTCCGCCTGTTTCAAACAGCCATTAATTTGGCGGAATACAAACTTAATTTTATCATTTTATCGTGCTGCATTCTGCACAACTTTTTAAATAAGCATTCTCCAAATTATATAGGCACAGTTGGGCCTGAGGCCGGACAAATAGAAGCCAACCTTACAGGCCTGGATACTGTCCGTACTGGCTTGGCCCCCCAAAGTGCCCGTCAAGTTAGACAGCAATATGTTAATTATTTTATGGGTAGGGGGGCCATTGCAATGGGCCAGGATATATAATTTTTGACAATAAAAAAATTATTGATGAAATCTTGCATTATATTTATTGCTTGCCTTTCTTTTGGGCTGTCTCCTAGGTTATGGTCGAGCAGTTTGTAGTGCCAACTGTATTGTAATTTTAAATGTCTAAATAAGCTCCATTGCCACTGTAAACAACTTTTTTACAATTATAACTAAAATGATACTGAGCCTTGAAATAACAAACCACACATTTATTTAATTCCTATAAGGAGATGTTTTTATTAATGGTTGTTATGCATTCAGTTCTGCATTTAGTATAAAATGTTCAGAGACAAAAATAGAATGATATCTTAATAATGTAGCAAAATATAATTATATCTAAATATTTATACCTAATCCACAAAAAAATATTTTTGGCTTTTTGATTTTCACAAACAGGCTTATTTTTTTGTTTTGGGAAAATCAAGTTTTGTTTTGTTTGTTTTTTTTTTTTAAGCAATTTTTTGGTTTATGTTTTTTTTTTTATCAAGTTATTTTTGTTTTTATTATTTTTTTTTAATAAAGTTTGTATATTTTTTTTTTTGGTTTTTTAAAATCAAGTTTTTTAATTTTTTTGTGTTTTTTAAAATCAAGTTTTTTAATTTTTTTGTGTTTTTTAAAATCAAGTTTTTTAATTTTTTTTTTTTTTTTTAAATCAAGTTTTTTAATTTTTTTGTGTTTTTTAAAATCAAGTTTTTTAATTTTTTTGTGTTTTTTAAAATCAAGTTTTTTAATTTTTTTTTTTTTTAAATCAAGTTTTTTAATTTTTTTGTGTTTTTTAAAATCAAGTTTTTAAATTTTTTTGTGTTTTTTAAAATCAAGTTTTTTAATTTTTTTTTTTTTTTTTTAAATCAAGTTTTTTAATTTTTTTTTGTGTTTTTTAGAAAATCAAGTTTAATTTTTTTGTGGATTTTTGAGGTATTTCCGATAAACAGCCCTCCTTTTTTACATTAGGTTAAACAGCCATTTATGTTCTGGCAAAAAAAAAAAAGAGAAGGCCCAGAATGGGGTCAGCAAAACAGGAAATGAAGGACATGATTGATGTTTTGGGGTTTAAAAAAGGGCATTTAGATTCGACCCAAAACATCAATCATGTCCTTCATTTCCTGCTGCATACGATCCAGCCGATTCCGCATTTCATCCATGTCTTTATTCCAGGCCATTATTTGACCAATTAGCCGTTGGGCACTTTCAGAAGTGAAATTGTCACTTCTTGTTGTTGTACCTAAAGTGGAATGAAACCAAAAAATGTCTTTAGAAATATGCACACATACATAGTTTACCTTACCATAAATAAAGCTGTTGTCTCAGACACTGACCTGGTGGGGTGCCCATGTAGCCTAATTCCTCCACATCCTCGGGGGTGGCACTATTGCTTGAATGAAGCACAACCAGATCCCCTAAAATAGAGTAGACAAATTACATTAAACAAAAGGCAGCCATGCATAGATTAACGTAAGCTGGTGTGTCAGACACTCAGCTGGTGGGGTGCCCATGTCGCCCACCTCTCCTTCCTCCACATCCTCAATGGGACTTGGGCTTATTTCCCAATCATGTTTTGATTGGGGTGGACTGTCTTCTGGTTGTTGGCTGAGTGATTTTTCCCCTATGTGAAACAAAAAATTATTAATCTAATTAGCACACAGATATTTTAGTACATAGTAATTTTCAAACATTTGGAATGAAGTGGTTTGTGTAGAGTTCCTATTTTACCTCAATATTTAAAATTCTAAAGACATATCGGATAGATATATATCAATATCTAAAAATATAGTTAATAATCTTTTGATCTCTCTCTATATCTGTAACAAAATCTCTAAATATCTAACTAAATGTAAAGCCAAAAAATTAAGATAACTTCAAATATTCAAAAAGAATGTTTTACATTTCTATATCTATCTATCTCTATATTTCTCTCTCTCTATATATTTCTCTCTCTCTCTCTCTCTCTCTCTCTCTCTCTCTCTCTCTCTATATCTCTATATCTATATATATCTCTCAATCTCTCTCTCTCTCTCTCTCTCTCTCTCTCTCTCTCTCTCTCTCTCTCTCTCTCTCTCTCTCTCTCTCTCTATATATATATATATATATATATATATATATATATATATAGATCTCTCTCTCTCTCTCTCTCTCTCTCTCTCTCTCTCTATATATATATATATATATATATATATATATAGATCTCTCTCTCTATATATATATATATATATATATATAGAGATCTCTATATATATATATAGAGATATATATATATCTCTCTATCTATAGATATGTAACGAGGTTTATTAAAAGATCGTTTAAAACGATGAACAAAAAATCGGATAGGAAGGAAAAGCACATGGAGCAGTATACAAGGTAATAAACACAAGAGAAAAACACGACAAGTACTTACTTTTTTTAAGAACTTTCCGGATACGTCGGTATTGATCCGGCTCCCTGAGTTTCAGGTCAGACCATCTTTTTCTCAGTTGATCTTTTGAGCGCTGGACCCCAAAAGATGCCTGCAAAGTCTCCACGACCTTCGCCATTATTTTGGCCTTGCGCAAATTTGGCCGTGCGTACGGCCCATAATTGCCATCATAGTCGTCTTTGTGAAGAATGGCCACCATCTCCACCATCTCTTTAAAACTCATATTAGAGGCCTTAAATCTAGGCCTCATAGATTTCGCTGACGTTCCAGCCTCCGGGCTGTCTCCACTACCTGAGGTCGTCAACATTTCAGGTGTCTCCGCCATTCTTTAACTCCACTACGCGCCGTAACAAAAAATGGGCGGAGAACATGAGTTAAAATCGAACGTCAGGGGCGGGCGACGCAGGCGGAGTTTCACACATGCGTAGTGTATAAAGAGGGGCCTTGCGCACGTGTCGTACGTACGTTCTGTGCGTCGAATTAGGGGGCGGAGAACATGAGTTAATTTCGAACGTCAGGGGCGGGCGACGCAGGCGGAGTTTCACACATGCGTAGTGTATAAAGAGGGGCCTTGCGCACGTGTCGTACGTACGTTCTGTGCGTCGAATTAGGGGGCGGAGAACATGAGTTAATTTCGAACGTCAGGGGCGGGCGACGCAGGCGGAGTTTCACACATGCGTAGTGTATAAAGAGGGGCCTTGCGCACGTGTCGTACGTACGTTCTGTGGTAGGTGATAGTGGACCTGGACGTTACGAAACGAAGGTAATTTTAGATATATATTTTTTTTTTGGTTTTTATGGTCATGACTTTGTAGCAAGCGGCCTATATGGCTTGATAGATTGATGAGGCCTACATAGGGAGAAGATGATGAGGGGTTAGCCGAAACCTATAATAAAAGTGTTTTTTGTCTTGTGACTTCATCTTTTCCAGATATAATGAATCCCCTATTTAAGGATCCAGAGTTCCTTACATCTTTTATTTCCAAGTATCGAGAGATGAGGAATTTGTGGGAGGTGAAACACCCTCAGTATTATGCTAAGCATGTGAGGAAGTCAACGCTGGAGAGACTTCTGGCCTTTGTCCAGGCGACCATCCCGGAAGCAACAATGGAGACATTGCTCAAGAAAATTGGGGTCTTGAGGAACATGTATAAGAGGGAGCATAAGAAGATCCAGGAATCAAGGAGATCAGGAGCATCAGCAGATGATGTTTATGTACCCAGGCTGTGGTACTACAATCAACTCCGTTTTCTGGATGACCAGAATGAAGCCAGGCCATCACTTTCAACCCTTCCCTCCACCCTTCCCTCCACCCTTCCCTCCACCCCAGCAGAGGCTGATGAGGAGCAAGCTGGGTCTTCCATCCTGGATGAACCAGATATGACCATCTGGAGTCAGGTAAATTATTTTAACAAATATTTACTGTACTAATATTAATGATGTTAACTGGATGTTATAATTGTCTAAAATAATTTGGCACTCAAAATTGTGTATACATATCAATTGACAGTAGTGGCTAAATATGTTTGGCACCTGCTTGAAATAATTATGGTGTCTGATTAGACTCTTTTATTAAAGAGAAGTATTCACATTGAATTTGCTATTCATGAGAAGCAAACTGTGTGTCATTGATGAAGCCAAAAAAATATACTCAAACTATTGTCCTTTTTTTATACACAGGATGAGTCCATCCAGGAGGAATGTGGGGAAAGTGGCAGGCAGGAGGAGACCGGGCCCATGGACAGCCTGGAGGAGGCCGGATTCACCATCATCCTGGAGGAGGCTGGGCCCAGTGTCAGGCAGGAGGTGGCTGCTCCCAGTGAGGTGGCTGCTCCCAGTGAGGTGGCTGGGCCAAGTGAGGTGGCTGGGCCAAGTAGGAGCCTGACCGAATCCCAAGTGCCTCCCCTCCACCTTCACAAAAAAAGGGCCAGGAAGGGGATGGTCACACAGGACGCATCCCTGCGCCTCATGCAAGAGGCCACCCGTTTTTTAACAAGCCCCCCCGAAGCGGAAGAATCCTATGGCTGCTACTTAGCCAGCAGGCTTCTTCAGATGGATTGGGAGCAGCGCCTCATTTGTGAGCGCCTATTTGGGGAAACAATCCATAAGGGGCTGCAGGGCACGCTAACACAAAACACCCAACTACATGAGGCAGCCCCCCCTCCTCCTCCTGCCACAACTGAAACACCAGAGCCACAGCCTCAAAAGAAGGCTACAGGGAAGGCTGCAGGGCAGCGTGGAGGAAAGGCTGCAGGGAAGAGAAGAAAATGATGACCTGGGTTCAGTCTGGTCTGACAGAAGACGCAGGCTGTTGTAGGACCACAGTCTGGGGACATCTAGATCATCTGCTGGTGCTGTTGATCTCTGGGATTCTTGGACCAGATTGTGCTCCCTCTTATATGGACTCCGCAAGATCCCAATTTTCTGGTACACCGACTTTTTCCAGCTTTGACTTCCTCTTTATTTTATTTTGACCATGAATAAATGGATCTTTTTTGAGTTTAGCAAAAGACTTTATGTGTTTTCTTTGAAATCATTGATTTTACACACAATGTTAAATTAACAAGGGACAACAATCTCATTGAGTTTGAAAAAAAACACACCAAAAATACATTACTAATGTTAATAATGTTCAAGTGGTAAGTCTTGAAAATCAAAAAATTGACGTAACCAAAAACGGTGCTTTGGGTTAACTTTATCTCAAAACTAAAAAATAATCACTCTAAAAAAAATAAATAATAATGGGTTCTTTGTGTTAACTTTACAAACCTAAAAAAAAAAAAAAAAAAAAAAAAAAAGGGGAAAAAGTATTATTAGTATGGAAACATTGTTTTTAAAATGCATACTATATCATTCATGAGATCAAAGAGAAAAAGAATCCAGAAATCAGTTTGGGAGAACTCTGATTATGAACAGCAAAACACCTTCGTTCTTTAGAGCCTTCGTAAAGAAGAAATAAAATGCGCTGCATTCAACGATCACAGATTTTGCAGCGTGATGAATGTGCTACCTACAATACGAACACTAGTTTTACTAGACCGAGTGCTTCCGTTTAGTTTTTGCTTATGAGCATGCGTCGTTTTTTTGTCCGTCGGACTAGCACACAGACGAGCGGACTTCGGGGTCCGTCGTAGTTACGACGTAAAGATTTGAAGCATGCTTCAAATCTAAAGTCCGTCGGATTTGAGGCTAAAAAAGTCCGTTGAAAGTCCGGAGAAGCCCACACACGATCGGATTACCAGCCAGCTTTAGTCCGTCAGCGTCCGTTGGACTTTTGTAGACGAAAAGTCCGACCGTGTGTACGCGGCATAACAGTGAAAAATTCACACTAAACTCTCTTACTTTTCGCATTGCCTGACACAATTGTGGATCATGGGTTAACACTTCCATAGCCACTGCTTCCTTACCTGACAAAACAACACTTTCTGCCCCTTCATCCCGCTAACAGAAATAAAAACGGATGTAAAAACTGAAGTCTGGGTCAGTTTTTCTAAATACAATAAAAACGTTACTGAATGGATGAAGAAAATGGAACGCCCATGTGAAAAGGGCCTTAGACAAATTGATTCTTTCAGTCTATTTAATGGTAGCAGGTGTGTATTTCAGAAACATATAATGTTCAAAATAAGAAAAGTGCTTGTCCATTGAATATTATCTTGCAACAAACTGCTAATCTCTATCATTTCCCTCTGAATACCTGAATACAATTTAGAAGATTTAATAACATTTTCCCGCTAGCGACAAACAAAGGCATTTTAGTTGCAGATGTTTTATGAATAGAAGTATCCATTCTATGCTATTGATAACATGTTGATTACTTTTCAAAGTGTAACAGCTCACTGTGGTTAATGGCAATTACCTGCTCATTTATGAATCTTTGCCTTACAGAAAGCATGGCAGAAAATACACACTTCATTCATTATCTGAAGCTTCACAAGTGCCAATGACAAGCCACAATATTAGCTCATCATTGCTTCAATTAATGCTTTGTATTTATATTAAAAAAAAAAAAAAAAAAGATGTGGAAGAAAAGTTTAAGTAATTCAAAGACTTCCTGTCTGATAACCTCATCCTTAATGCAGAGACAGTTCCAGATGTTTCCATGGTGATGTCTCTTAGCAGAGGACTCTAAGTAACTTCTGTTAATTTGGATGTTAACATCTTAGAGGCCAACTAAATACTCTGTTACCATAAAGGGATTTAAGGATGCACAACAAAGCAACATATAAACAGAAAGCCAGTTATATCCAAGGTAGAACTGGGGGATTTTGGGAAATGCAAAATTAATTTCATTTCAGGAACATGTAGGGCTACTATAGAGCATTTAGCAGAAAGTATACTATGTTTTCATTGAGTACATATTTTAAACAAATGTGTAACATCTTTAAAATCTCATCTGGGTTATCAATGTAAATAGAATTTTAAAAAGTGTTGTTGCAGATTCTTACTTGTTTGTTAAGAAATTGCTTGTTTTACCTGCTCCTTTTCAGACTGATTCCTCAGTTGGAGTATCTGCACTTATTACAACCACCTGGTGCACTTCAGTGTTCTAATGAGGAATGTTGCATCCCTTTAAATGTAGCTAACAAAATTTCTATTGCAGGGATGCTTAAAATGTTGCTTGTATCTAAGACCCCTTTCACACTGGGGCGCTTTGCAGGCGCTATAACGCTAAAAATAGCGCATTGAAAGAGCCGCTGCTGTCTCTCCAATGTGAAAGCCCCGAGTGCTTTCACACTGGAGCGGTGCTCTTGCAGGACGCTAAAAAAATTCTTTGGAGCATCTTTGGAGCTCCTGCCCATTTAAATCAGTAGGGCAGCATGGCTATACCACCAGCATAGCTGGGGGGAGGGTAAAAGCGCCCCTCTAGCGGCTGAATAGCGCCACAGAATCTATCGACGCACCCACCGCCCCTGTGTGAAAGGGGTCTTAGTGCAGATGTCTTAGAAAATCAGTGATCCAATCGCACAAGCAGGAAATGACATTTCTGGGGGCGTTCCTTACAATAGTGGTTTACAGAACACCTTCAGGTTGCATTGAATTTGTTCACATTTTTTAGACAATTGCAGTAACAAAATGACTTGTATAGTAATTGTATATATTTGTAACATTTTTTTGGAGTTCTCTTTAAGTTTTTATTGCAGTGTTTACCACCAAGTTATATTTCATACACATTTACTGCCTGGCCACTGCACATAATTGGCCAGACAGGAGCTTCCTGGATTCCTGGATTAGGAAGGGATCTCCTCCTGATCCCAGACCTTGTGTATGCCCTGTGATCATTTTAGATCACAGATCGGGGTACTGGGCCAATTAAATTGACCCTGTTTCATGTGATCACTGTGACCAATCACAGCAAATACAAATTTTTTTTAATCGGAAAATTTTTTTATTTTGTCTTGCACATTGTCTTGCACATTACATAATATAAAACATACAGAGTACGTGCGTGTGCTCAAGAAAAGGGAGCGGATGACATATGACATTACCGTATGCATTAAGGTGCAAACTTACATCGTTCGGTATCATCAATGTTGAATCATAGTGAACTTTACACAACAAATATTTAACGAAAAAGGTAAATCATTTAAGATTAACCGTGCAGTTCTTATATTCTTTCAAGTCTCAACTGTGAGTATAGTTTAATTATCACACCTTGACCTCTGACAGTATCAGTGCCATTCTCCATGCTTGATAGTTACCACGTGATCATTTACTTGGTGTCTACCGTAATAATAGCCTGTCTTTAATCAGTTGATGAGGAGCTAAACCTGGGACATCTAACCATGCCTGCCACATTGAGTAAAATTTTTGTGGAACTTTTCTGTGCTGATACGCTAGTTTTTCTCTAATCAATGATTTATTGACACTATCCACCCATTGCCCCCTAGTGGGTACTCTTGGAGCGATTCACAATTGGGCAATTAGCTTGCGCACTACATATAGTAATCTTAGGATCGCTGTGCAAGCTGGCGCAGTCAGTGACTCATCATCTATTGCTCCTAATAGGCAGATAACTGGATCCCTTGTTACTGGTGTCATATATATTGTGGATATAGTGTCTAAGACCTCCCTCCAGTATCTGAAGAGTTTAGGACATTTCCATGTGGGGGAGATCACCATGGTCACGAACGCATTTCGGGCAGAGGGGAGAGTCCCTGAATCCCTACTTATGGAGCTGCAAGGGGGTCCTGTAGGCTCTATGTAATAGGTATAGATGAGACAACCTCTGGAACGCTGACACTGACACCATGTGAGCAGCCGAAAGGCACAATTCCCATCTCTCCCCATCAATAGCTCCTATATCTAATTCCCACCCTTGTCTACAGGGTAGTTTGGAGGGGTCTTGTACCTGGGCAGAAAGGGTATTATAACATCTGGAGATCATACCCTTCTTGACATTTTCCATGAAAATATTTTGTATGATCTCATGGTCAGTCTGCTGGAGCGTGACAGTTTTTACCTGGGATTGTATGGCATGGCGTAGCTGCAAATATTTATAGAAATTATTGCGTGAGATCCTGAACTCTACCTGAATCTCAGTAAACGATTTGAGGGTATTGTCATTGTATAGTTCAGAAATATATTTTATGCCTGCTTCTTCCCAGCTCTTAAATCCTCTAAGTTTCAGTATTTCCCTGTATTGTCTGTTTTGTCACAAAGACGTATAGGTTAAAAACCCTTTATACCCAATAATTTTCTAATGTAGGACCACAATGTGTTCAATAATTTAACCGTGGGGGCTTCAGTGTCTAAATGTATGTAGCCTACCTCCAGCCATGTCAGTGCAGATACGTTCTCACTTACTACGTCCAGGAGTCTACGGATAGGGTCAGTCAGGTCTACCATTCCCCAACCCCCCAGCTGGGACGCAAGGTAATAGGTCTTGGGATGAATGACCGCAAGCCCCCCCTTCGTCTTTGTTATATATAGCATTGATAACCTAATCCTAGCTATTTTCTTACGTCATATTAATTCTCTAAATTGCGACTCAATTCTATCAAACCATCTCCAAGGAATCCACACTGGGGAATTATTAAATATGTATAGTAATTGTGGTGCCCATACCATTTTAATGAGATTTTCTCTACCGACTACTGACAAAGGTAACTTACACCAGGCAGTAAATTTTTCATGAAACCTACTGAGGAGGTGTACTAAATTAAGAATAATATAGTTAGTTGTGTCTGGAGTCACCCGGACGCCTAGATAACGAAATCAATTCACTATCTGCACCGACTCCGCGCAAGCTGGTAGTGGGGTGTCTAGGGCATCAGCACTGACTTATCCCAGTTGATAGAGAAGCCAGATAACTCTCCAAAGGCTTTAATAAGGGTCATAACTGCCTGCAAAGTATCCTGGGTGTCACCTAAATAGAGTAATGTGTCATCAGCGTACATAGACACAGTGGGGTTATTTACTAAAGGCAAATCCACTTTGCACTGCAAGTGCACTGGAAAGTGCACTGAAAGTGCACTTGGAAGTAAAGTCACTGTAGATCCGAGGGGGATATGTAAGGAAAATAAAAAACAGCATTTTAGCTTACACATGATTAGATGATAAAATCAGCAGAGCTTCCACTCATTTCAGATCTACCCCTTAGATTTATAGCGACTGCCCTTCCAAGTGCACTTTCAGTGCACTTGCAGTGCAAAGTGGATTTACCTTTCATAAATAACCCCCAGTATCTGTGCCCGTGCTCCACTGGAATCCTATAATACTAGCATCTGCCTGAATTCTAGCTGCTAAAGGTTCCAAAGCCAGGGCACACAACAGGGGCGACAAAGGGCACCCCTGTCTGGCGCCCCTGAACAATGAGAAGGGTTCTGATAATTCCCCATTGATTCTTATCCTAGCAGTGGGCTCGACATACAAAAGCCGAATCCATTGAATAAAAGTGTCTCCCAGTCCCATATACTGCAGCACCTTCCACAGGTAAGGCCATTCGGCACTGTCGAAGGCCTTAGCTTCATCCAGCGAAAAGATCGCCCTATTGCCAGTGTTGTCCACTGGGATCTGCAGGTTCAGAAAAAACCTCCTTATATTTTGGGCTGTGGATTGTGTGGGGATAAACCCAGATTGGTCTCTGTATACTATTTTGTGAATTACTTTGGCCAATCTGTTTGCCAACATCCGGGCCAGTAATTTAATGTCAAAAAAAAGAGAGAGAGGAGCGCCACTAAGTAAAATCATTTATTCACCAATATAAAAACAAAGTATCAACTTACATTTAGGAGCGGTATATAGAACAGACAGATGTGATTCCTGATAGAAGAGGGGGAAGGGAACAGTCAGTGATTCCCCAGGGATGCCTCCAAACACGAGCAGTCTGGCGGAGAGGCCAGGACGGTACACAGCCTGTCTCTGCGGGAGGACGGAGCGGCAGCCCAGGAAGCCGCTGGCAATGTTGTCAATGAGGAGAAAAAACACAACGCATTTCTGAGAATGCGCAGGGTCTGTACGGCACATGCGCGCTCCTTTATCACACTCTGGTGTGTGTCCCTCTCCTCCCCACGTGACAGTAGTGGGAATAGGTAATTTATCCTTAAAATTATTCAGGTAATTATTATAGTCACCCACTGCCAGTAGGGGGACCTCCAGATATTGTGCCATAAATCTCGCCAAGTGCCTGAGCACCTCAGATGAGTACGGTGGTGGCACATATACACTAGCTAATATACAGGTTAATCCATGAATTGTACATAACAAGAATACATATCTACCACCTGGGTCTATAAGTTTCTTAGAGCAATGGAACTGAAGACCCTTACGTATTAATCTGCTCACTCCCCTAGAATATGCTGAGTAGGTGGCATGGAATTGAGTGTCATATATACGAGGCCTTAGGCTGGGGGGTGGGTCTGCGGAGAAGTGGGTCTCCTGTAAGCATACTATACCAGCGTCCATTGATTTAATATGTCTAAGGACCGCCATTCTTTTTATTGGGGTGCCCAGGCCACGAACATTCCATGTAAGGATGTTTAATTTAACCGCCATAGGGAGACATAGTAATCAATACCAGGAACATAATTGCCTTCTTAGCATGCATGCTATTATTACCAGGTGTATATGTGGTGATTCGTACACAGTCCAGCTTCACGGATGGTAGATGATGAGGTTCAAGTGGGTCAGAGTAGAGACATGTTACATGACAACAAACCTTGAGACTACAGTTGGTTATTCCATTTAAAGTAACTTGAGGAGCCAACTGGGCTCCCAGCCCAGTTGGCTGCATAACAGACTGTCCCCACGCAACTGCTATGGGGGGGAAGGCAGTAGAAACTCCAGTTAAATTTGGGGGTTAGTTCATGCAGGGGTTTCACGTCTGCAGCGGCTGCACTATGTAGGTAGTAGGCAGTTCAATTGTTCTCCTTCGGCCGCCTTGGCTATAAATATAGATAACTGAACAGTCAGTTGTTAACAAGGCATGCAAAAGAGGATCCAGTGACCTGAACCTTAGGCCAACAGCAACGAGAGGAAGGCAAACCAGGGCAACTTGTAAACAGCATGGAAATCATCTCTCAGGCTGGAGCATCGCGCTGCAGCCTTTTAGCTTTAAGTGCCCTATCCTCCCGATCCAACCATTGTGCCGCAGAGGCAGGGCGGTCAAAAAAGTGGGTTTCTCCAAGTGCGACCACCTGGAGTCGGGCAGGGTACAGCATAGCATATGGCAAACTGAATTCCCTCAATCTTTTCTTGACATCAATGAACTTTGTGCGTTGCTTCTGTAGCTCAGCATAAAAGTCTGGGAATAAGGATATCTTGGAATTGTCTATGGCCATCGTACCTCCCATGGTCCTGGCTTTGGATAGGATGGCGTCTCTGTCCTTGTAATTAAGCAATTTGAAGAGGAATGCACGGGGGTGGTTGCCTGGTGGTAACGGTCGAGATGGGACCCTGTGCGCCCGTTCACCTGCGAAGAGTGGGGAAAAGGCTTCTTTGCCAAAGGTAGCAATCAGCCAGTTTTCAATGAATGTAACAGGGTTTTTACCCTCCGCTCGTTCAGGGATGCCCAGGGCATGGACATTATTGCGTCTCATGCGGTTTTCTAAAACATCTAGGCGGGCTGCGTGCTGGTCAGTGAGGTGGCAATTATATTGTAGGTCCCTCTGCATGGGGGCTATGTCATCCTCAATTGCACTCACCCTGCCCTCTATGGCGGCCGTGCGTTCTCTCAGTTTCTGCATGTCCTGTCTCACAAATGATATCTCAGCTTTGATGCCTTTCACTTCATTTGTTAATGTAGAGATGGACAAGTTGCAGGTAGTCACCGCTGAGAAGATGTCTCTTAGGGTGGGCTCCACTCTGTCTGATGGTGGGGAGGTGGATTGGGGCCCAGTGAATATGTCCTGGGGTGTACTCACTGCGTTCCAGTCCGGGGATGATCCATCAGCATCCTCCAGTGGGACTGTATCATCTGCTTCAGACTGGCCCCCCACTGCTTCACCTGGGTCAGATGGGGAAGGCTGCTGCTCTTTTGAGGCTATACCACCAAACAGAAATCTCGGAGCCGCCTCCTTATACTTCTCCTTGGACAAGTGCTGTGGTAAGGCGCCATCTTGGATCGGATAGTCGTGGAGGCCCTGGTTCTCTTTGCCCCGTTTTGGCATGGTTCCTGGCCGTTCACAAAGCGGTGAGGCAGGTCGCAGATGCTGTGAGGCTGTTGCGATTCCAAAAATATGTAGAAGAATAGATATTGGCCTAAACTGATGAAGACATTTTTTTTTTTTTTTTTTAGGGATGTTTATTATAGCAAAAAGTAAAAATTTTTTTTTTTTTCAAAACTGACGCTCTTTTTTTGTTTATAGCACAAAAAAACAACAACCCAGAGGTGGTCAAATATCACCAAAAGGAAGCTTTTTGGTAAAAAAAGGACGTAAATTTTGTTTGTGTACAATGTCGCTCAACTGCGCAATTGTCAGTTAACCCCCCTGGCGGTATTCCCGAGTCTGGCTCGGGGTGGATTTTCAATACCAAAAGCGGTATCCCCGAGCCAGACTCGGGATCGCATCGCAGGATCCTTGTAGATGTTACTTACCTTGTCCCCAGGATCCTGCGATGTCTCCCTGCTGTGATTGGCGAGCCGTGTCTCGCTCGATTCACAGTGCCGAGCTCCGTTCCCTGCAAGCGTTGCAACGCACGGGGACGGAGTTCGGCGCCAAATTCAAAAAGTAAAACACACATTATAGATACAGTATACTGTAATCTTACAGATTACAGTACTGTATCAATTAATTACACATCCCCTTTGTCCCTAGTGGTCTGTCCAGTGTCCTGCATGCAGTTTTATGTTATAAAAACTGTTCTTTCTGCCTGGAAACTGGAGATTGTCCATAGCAACCAAAACTGTCCCTTTACATCAATAGTGGTTTCAGACCAGCTAGAAAACAGCGATAATAAATTAGAATCACTCGCAGAATTGAGCGATAGTGATTTGTGGGGAAATCCGTCATCAAACACTGAAAGTAACGAAAGCGACAATTCTGTAACTGAGCAAATTTCAGTGTTTTTGATTTGATTACATTATTGAATAATTTTTATTATTATTATATTATTATTTGTTATAATTATTTATAGTTATTTATTATATTATAATTTTTTTAGTTCGTTTTTCAAACTTTATCATACCCGGGAAGCAGCCCTATATTACTTCACTCAATGAAACGTATGCTTTGATTGCAGTACAGATAATTATTCAACAGTTAAAGACTAAAAAATCTTTTCTGGTGCTTACAAACAAGATAAAAAAAAATAAGAGTACATGCAGTAACTGTTAAATTTTTTTTTTCTTAGGCTTCATTTATTTTTATTTTTATCTTGCTCTCTGTCTTCACTTCTTGGCTGTTTCTTTGTTGCTAAAGATCAGAAGTAAAGTTGAAATGGAAACAGCATTGCAGTAAACATAGAGAAGCTTTTCAATCACTACTTATTTTTATTGTTTTTACCAACAAAACTAAACTCTACAACTTATTTATTTTTTAAGGAACAATTCTGGTTTCACCAAAAGTGTAATTTTTTCTTTCTAAACAATTCTAACTTTAAGTATTTACTCTTATTTTGTATTGCATAGTTAATATTATTTGCTACTTTCTCCCAAGCTTTAGTGTCTCTCATTTTCTTTGCCCATATTCACCTCTGATTCTGCCGTGTGTTTTCTATATTTTCCTTGCTATCTGTCCCATATGTATTAATTTATGCAAAAGCTCAAACATTTTTTACTTGCTTCACAGCATTACTAATGGCACATTCTCGCTTATCTGCCAATTTTTCACAGCTCCAGCACTGTCTATGATCTTATAGCTTTATTTTACTAGCAGTGACTGGTAATGGAAAAATGTTACGTTTACTAAAATCCAATTAGTGAAAATGATGTTTAAAATCTGCCTTTGAGGCTCAAACTTTAAGGATCCTACTGTAAAATGTTTTATGGGGTTTAAAGTGTTTTAGGGTAAAAAAAAATTAGAAAGTTCTCTCTAAGGACTTGATCTTATTATTATGCAAGCATGTACTGGCCATCGGGACTACTGGGAGTTTCCCGGTGGGCCGATGGCTCAGTGGGCAGGTTTGATTGACAGTCTGTCAAAGTAATGGCTGCACGACTCATGCAGTCATTAATTTGAGCACTGCTCTACTGCAGCAGGGGGCCCCATTAGAGTATCCTGGCAGAGAAAAAGCAAGGGTGATCACAAGGATGGTGATGCTCTCAGGGAATTGCAGGAAGCACTGAACACAGCTGGAGAAGTCCCAGAAGTAAGACATTCTCTCCACTCAGCGAAGCCTACCTACAGTACCCCCAAGCAGTCATTCGGTAGGCTGCACCACCCTCACCTCTCCCTTCTGTGGGCTCGGCGCAGAACGCTCTGCCCTGTGTCTGTCAGCTCAGTGCGATGAGAAGTAGCAGTGGGAGTGGAGCGGGTTGTGGTGCCCGGGTCTATGGAGGCAGCTGAGGATGGTACCAGGAGAACTAAACTCTTGGTGTCCACCTGTGTCATCCTGAGCGAGATGTGTTACATTCTGCAACTGTGTCATGCGGCCGGTGACCAACTACATGGTTGGCCTTTATGTGGCCCCCCTGACAGCACCAAACTAGAGCCCGAGGACAAGGGGGATATATTGAGGATTACCAAGAGGGTTGATCACCTGGAGAGTGTCATGAAGCACCACATACAAGGTACAACATCAAAATCCACTCCACACCAAGAGTACATGCTTATTATTATTCTACATCATGGGCAGATTGACCATTCGGGCCTCGGGCACTGCCTGAGGGCCTGGGGCCAGTTGGGGGCCCCATGAGAAACTCTTGGCTCATTATTTCTTCACCTCCCAGAAGGTGAGCACAGCACCCCCAAAGCGACAACACTGGCTGGGACAGAACATCACACTCAGTGGTGTATCATCCATTGAGCCCTGTCATACACCACACAATGGATGATATGCAGTTCTCATCATGGCCGCCGGCACCATTCCCTATCTCCCTCCCCCACTGCATTAACCTCTGTGGCTCTCTTGCAGCTACCAGCTTCTTCTCCTCTTCCCTTCCACTGGCTTCAGGGGCTGCAAGGGAGCCACAGTGGGATTTAAGTGTAAAAATAGTTCCCCCCACGGCTTTGACCCCCTCCTACTTCTCCACCGGCTCAGGGATTCCCTGGCGCCCCCTTCATGCAGCACTGCTGGCCAGTTTCCCCTCCTCGCTTTCCCGTCAGCTGCAGCTGCTTCTGGGATGAGAGATCGAAGATCTGTGTAGTGTTCATGTTTACAAGCCCCTTCATGAATAGACACCGGAGCGATCAGTACTGATCACTCCTGTGTCCATTTATCCCTGAAGCATAGTAAACTGTAACTGTAGTAAAGGTCAGTCTCCATCTCCATCAAATTCCAAATCTATCTCTCTCCTCCATACGTGGGTAAATACGGTCACGATCAAATAAACAGGAATATGTGAAAAAAAACACTCCAGTATCATATATCCTCCACAGTATTCCTCTGTCTCCTTCTCCCATCACAAGACTCTGTGAAATTGGCTCCACCACAAAGAGCCACAGAAGGCAGGTATAGTGTAATATAGTTTTATTTAAAAGAAAGCTGCACATACATATGTGCAATGTAATAAAAACGGCATGAAGTCAGCTCAAGAGTCTGTAGAATCGGCCCCGCACCGCTGTGTGAGTAGTGGCGTGCGTTCCAACAACCCAAAGGAAGTGAAGGGCTCCTGTCAGTTTGCGTGTCAAGCTTCTCTTCTAAGCATTTCACACTGTGCACGCGTCATGAGGAAGTGACATGCGCGCAGTGTGAAATGCATTGAAGAGAGGCTTGACACGCCAATGGACAGGAGCCCTTCACTTCCCCCGGGCCGTTGGAATGCATGCCGCGTGCCGCATGCTGCTAGTCACACAGCGGGGCAGGACCGATTCTACAGACCCTTGAGCTGCCTTTGTGCCTTTTTCTTGTGCAAGTAGTGAGGAGATGTTGCTGGAAGTGGCAGCAGAGGAGATTTATGGAATATATCTGGGCATGAGGCTTTGTATTTGGCGAGGATGCTGGGAGCATTGGCGCACTACATAGAGACCCTAGGTGGGGGAATAAGCCACAAGTTTATTTGATCTTCCGTAATAGGAGATTAATTACAGTTGGTAAGCGGCAGTGTATACAGAGGTGGAGGAACTATCCTATTTCCTTTGTGCACTTTTGCCGTGATTATGTTTGTGTGCCACCTTGGAAGAATCTATTGATGCACTATTTCCAGCATATGAACTGTCTGGGTTCCTTGTTTTTCATCAGAGACTCAATAAGTGACTTTTTCACTCAATATATAATTTTATCTACATTTTTTTCACAGGAATGTTTGATAATTTGTTTTTGTGTCACTATAATATAATGTTTTTTTAGGGGATTTAAATAAATTAGCACAACCTACATTTCTGAATTGTTTATTATTGTGCGTGTCTCAAATGAGGTTGCAGCAGATATTCAGGTGTACAGAACTTTACATTATTGTTAATTATCACTCTTATTTTACACAGATAGCGCAGTATATATTTTTTGATATGAATGGGACTGCCTGCACAGGGATGCACAGAACACCTGTACATCCCCATGCTTGTAACATGGCCTTCACACTTTATTACATCCCAAATGAACGAGGCCTCAGTAGAAATTTTTTTTGCGCAATTGCATATAGTTTATATACTGTTTTTGTGCGAGTTTACAAAATTAAAGTGGGTTGGACTGGATGAAGTCCAGGGCCAAATTTTTGTCCAAGTCCAGCCCTAATGCAACCCTTTGGGGCCTGTAAGTATCTTTGACAAGAGTGCAGATGAAATGTGTATTTTGGTCCATTTAGTTCTCTAGGAGCCTTCTGTTTTTTTATGCCCCATTTTCAAAAACAATGCAACAGGTAATGTATAATTTCAAGAATCCAGTTTAAAATAAGTTGGAACTGGAACCTAGCATGCTCATATGTGGTGCTATCTACCTAGTGAGCCTCTAGGCTATTAGCCACTTCACTTCCAGTGTAGAAAACCAATAGTTAATTCAATCTGCGCATCATTTTTTTTCTGTGAAGTTTACAAGAATATTCAATTATTTTATTTCAACTATCATTGCACAATACCTTTGCCAGTTGTTTCTGACTTTAAAACCCTCCCTTACAAACTGCTTGTACAGAGAAATACATCTTGGGACATATTTATAAAGCAGTGAATCTGGCAGTAACCAAACAGCCATCACTAGTTAATCTTCCAGGTTCATGTGTTTTAAATGATAGTGATGGATTCGCTATAAATAAATATTTGTTTAATTTAACATATACTGCTTATAAATATGCCACCTAGTGTTATTTAGATTTACACCATTTGGAAGGTAGACTTTTATTGCTACATTTAATAGATATATAGATATTTTGAAATTTTAGAGACACACACCACTTTGACAGATAGTACTAATAGAGTTTCCCCTTCAAGCTGGGGGATAGGTCATCCATATTTGCCCATGATGCACAGGTAAATCAAGGAGGTTGATATTGACCTTTCTTTGTTACCATGAGTGCTAATATGGTCCTTCCTACCCGATGTCACTGTCAAGGAAGCAAATCCATTTGCAAGTGTTCCTGCTGCTCAGATACGTTAGCCATACTGTGGAGTGCCTTGTGAGTCTTAGTGCCAAAAATGGAGGCCATTACTGTATATTGTTAAAGCCAAACCAGTCAAACTGCACAGAAAGCAGATACATTAGGATGACATATCAGAGACTTCAGATTGAGAGGCAGACCTCATGCGCACAGGTTGTCTAAAGCTCTAGGTTGTCTAATCTGCATATACACATTATGTTGTTTACAGGGGTATTTTAGAACAGCATTCAGGGGCAAAAAAAATGCCCCAAACCTATGTTCAGAGAGGAGATGTCCTGCATAATTTAGGCCCATAATGTGTAAATGTGTCTGAGCGCTTATGCACGTAAATGTATTCTAGTGGCTAGAAAAATGAATATTCTAGCCGAAAGAATTTGTTTATGCTCATATGCATGTAAACATGATAAGCGTGTAAACGTGTGTACTCATACACAATATGACTAACTAATACACAATAAGGCGTATGCACACATAAAAGCACAGCATTGAAGGCATATTTTATACCAACTTCTGGCAGTATATTTGGAGTATTTTTTCATAAGCCTATGTGCATGAGCCCTTAATTTTAAAATGGCAGCTGCTGAAACCAAACATATACAGTCAGGTCCATAAATATTGGGACATCGACACAATTCTAATCTTTTTGGCTCTATACACCACCACAATGGATTTGAAATGAAACGAACAAGACATGCTTTAACTGCAGACTTTCAGCTTCAATTTGAGGGTATTTACATCCAAATCAGGTGAGTGGTGTAGGAATTACAACAGTTTGTATATGTGCTTTCTACTTTTTATGGGACCAAAAGTAATGGGACAGATTAACAATCATCCATCAAACTTTTACTTTTTAATACTTGGTTGCAAATCCTTTCAGTCAATTACAGCCTGAAGTCTGGAACACATAGACATCACCAGATGCTGGGTTTCATCCCTGTTGATGCTCTGCCAGGCCTCTACTGCAACTGTCTTCAGTTCCTGCTTGTTCTTGGGGCATTTTCCTTTCAGTTTTGTCTTCAGCAAGAGAAATGCAGGCTCAGTCGGATTCAGGTCAGGTGATTGACTTGGCCATTGCATAACATTCCACTTCTTTCCCTTAAAAAAACTCTTTGGGTACTTTCGCAGTATTGTTCGGGTCATTGTCCATCTGCACTGTGAAGCGCCGTCCAATAAGTTCTGAAGCATTTTGCTGAATATTAGCAGATAATATTGCCTGAAACACTTCAGAATTCATCCTGCTGCTTTTGTCAGCAGTCACATCATCAATAAATACAAGAGAACCAGTTCCATTGGCAGCCATACATGCCCACGCCATGACACTACCACCACCATGCTTCACTGATGAGGTGGTATGCTTTGGATCATAAGCAGTTCCTTTCCTTCTCCATTCTCTTCTCTTCCCATCACTCTGGTACAAGTTGACCTTGGTCTCATCTGTCCATAGGATGTTGTTCCAGAACTCTGAAGGCTTTTTTAGATGTTGTTTGGCAAACTCTAATCTGGCCTCCTGTTTTTGAGGCTTACCAATGGTTTACATCTTGTGGTGCACCCTCTGTATTCACTCTGGTGAAGTCTTCTCTTGATTGTTGACTTTGACACACATACACCTACCTCCTGGAGAGTGTTCTTGATCTGGCCAACTGTTGTGAAGGGTGTTTTCTTCACCAGGGAAGCAATTCTTCGGTTATCCACCACAGTTGTTTTCTGTGGTCTTCCGGGTCTATTGGTGTTGCTGAGCTCACCGGTGCGTTCTTTCTTTTTAAGGATGTTCCAAACAGTTGATTTGGCCACACCTAATGTTTTTGCTATCTCTCTGATGGGTTTGTTTTGTTTTTTCAGCCTAATGATGGCTTGCTTCACTGATAGTGACAGCTCTTTGGATCTCATATTGAGGGTTGACAGCAACAGATTCCAAATGCAAATAGCACATTTGAAATGAACTCTGAACCTTTTATCTGCTCCCTGTAAATGGGATAATGAGGGAATAACACACACCTGGCCATGGAACAGTTGAGCAGCCAATTGTCCCATTACTTTTGGTCCCTTAAAAAGTGGGAGGCACATATACAAACTGTTGAAATTCCTAAACCGTTCACCTGATTTGGATGTAAATACCCTCAAATTAAAGCTGAAAGTCTGCAGTTAAAGCACATCTTTTGTTTCATTTCAAATCCATTGTGGTGGTGTATAGAGCCAAAAAGATTAGAATTGTGGTATAGAGAGAATCTTCTCTATAGTGGGGGAGGTGTATGAACTTGTCTATGTAAAAACTGACACCAGAAATACTTTGTTTTCACTAAAACTATAGGGTAGGCTCTGATGGACAAGGGGGAAATTCGATTACTACAGTAAATGTATGATTTTGCAACTCATTATGCCTACTTTCCGCAATACGTCTTTAATCATTTTTTTTCTATTGATTTAAAGCCCATTTCTGGGCAAAATGTGCAGCCTCCCCTTCCCTCTCATCCACCATTCACAATTATATAAAAGCTTTCCTTGGCTCATTTTAACTTTATTTTGAATTTTTGATTTTAAAATTTATTTAGCTCAGAGAATATGTTGACTAGTTATAAGATTGGTTATTTAGGGAGGTGTATTAAATAGATGAAGGATTTCAATCCCATTATGGTAAATGGGTGTGAGTTTTATATTGTATTTTTATAACACAATTTCTTTCTAAGGTGTATAGATTTATTGTTATTTATTCTATGCTGAGATGATATAATAATGTATGTCTGGTGATGGCTGATTCGTTTTTGGGGGACCTATTGCGTATGGTGACAGTGTTATATTAATGTATATCTACTAGAGAGTCATTACCTAACCACTGACCAGGTTCTGTAATGTGGAGCAGGCATGGTTAACTCCTCTGGAGGGGTTTATAAGGTGGTGCTGATTACCATGTGGCTAACCCTTGGACAAAGTTGATAAATGAAACGTGTTAGAGCGTACCACAGGGTTACCGGAAGTTGCTTCTGACCCCTACCAGAAGTGACGCGATGGAAGTCACCGCATGAGGGCCGGGTTAGATGGCAATTTCTTGGCCACAAGTCACAGGGTGCTGATGTTCACAGTGGTAGTTGGTTTTCTGTCATGCCTGCATACATTTATGTTTGTAAGTAGGTATTAAAAGAAGTGTGAATAAATCTCTTAACTTTTTAATGGAATTGCATCTGGAGCGTTTTTATCTTACCTTTATGTGACTTGTATGGCGTACAGCTGTCACTGGTAAGAAGCTGGATCCTGGTGGCTAGTGAAATGCTTGACTTATTGCATAAGCTTGTTTGCCGATCATTGATTTGAGATGCAAAGTCTTCTTGTGAGTGTGACTAAGTGCTGGGAATGGTGTACTCAGCACAGAGGGTGATACACTATATTTTTCGTCCTGAAGCACATTGGAACAAGACTTTTTGGACATTGGGATGAACTTTTACGGGTGTGATTTATTATACTTTATTGGTCGTTTATGATGGACACTTTATGCATGTAATATCATGGCGTTGCCTCATATTCTAGTGTTTGGTGGATATAGTATTTGAAGTTTTAACTTTAAAAGGTGCCTCTTCTGGGAATGACCCAATTCTGCATTCTGTACCTGCTGCCAATTTGTCTTGTTGCTGACCTTTGTCTCGATTTCACCACACGTCCACTGAACCCAGCTGATGGATCCAATAAAAAGTGTTTTTGTCACAGGGCACCAAAAGAAGGTCCCTCCCACTCTCTAGTTTAGAAGAGAGAAGACTTGGGACCTGGCACATCATGTGACTGTGATTTTAGGTGAGGATTTGGGATATTTTGATTAGAGTGTTTTTTATTTTTTTTTTAATGCTATATTTTCAGGGAAAGAATAGTTCATTTTCTTAAAACTGAACTGGAATTATGCAGTTTGGCCAGTTCAATATAATGAGTACCAATTTCTTAAAGCGTAACTCCACTTTTGTTGAGAAAAAATATTCCTCTCTGGGTGATCTATGTACATTGCAAGGATTATAACAAACTTTGTTGCATATCCCTACCTTTTGTTATTCTGAAGAAATCCCTCTGTGTTTCTCTGTGCCTCTGTACTGAGTGGGTCTAAGGGAGTGGTTTCATAATTAACTGTCAGGTGAACAGATGCAGGGCACTAATGAAGAAACCTGCAGGGCCTGCATCCCTTTAGCTGTGTTATTATTGAAAGTATCTCTCCAAAAAATAAATTTTTGTTGCAGGGGATGCCTGAAATCTGACTTGTATCTTAGGCAGACTTCTGGGAAAATGAGTAAGCCAATCACACAAGCATGAAGTGGTGTTTCTGGGGAGTGGTCAGTACACACTCTGTGTACATAACAACTCCAGGTAGCCATATTACAATGCATTCTCAGATAATTACAGCGGCTCCAGATTAAAAAGGAAAGGTGATTTTTCATAACATTCAATTGCAATATGACTTGTGTTGCAATTATATGTGCTATATTATTTTTTCTTTATTTGCTATTTTTTTTCACCACGAAAGTGGAGTTACCCTATAAGGTTTTGCAGATGTGTGTTTGATCTACACTGTGCTGTGCCTGTAGAGTAAAAAACAAATGATTATTAAAGTAAATATAAACCTAATTGCTAAAATTTTGCATAATCTTTAACATGTTTATGTCATTTCAAAAGTCAGTTTTAATAATCCTAATTCGAAAGATTTCATTAAAATATGACCTTATATTCCTGACTCCTATTTGGTCTCCTGTGCTTTGCTTCATCGTGCAGACAGGTATAGTTCAAACCCCGAGAGGAGATGATGGAAATAGATTGGGTCTCCCTTACCTGTTCAGAGGCTTATTACCCTGTGTTCAGTCGCAGAAATGCATTAACAAATTCAGGCTTAGTCTAGGGGTGTCTTTTGAAGGGATGTTTTTGCAGATCTTCAACAAATGCAAGGAGTAAGAATGAGGGTTGCAGGATACTCACGGCACAATATTTTGGAAGAAAGTTTCCTTGAAAAATTCCATTCCAGCAATATTTGGCCCCCTCAGTAGCAGCCTCAAAATAATGCTGATAGTGGTGGGGACAGCCAGTCCCTCTGAGACCCTAGGAGTTTGATTTACTACGAGAGTGAAAATTCTAGTGCAGCTGTGCATGGTAGCCAATCAGTTTCTAACTTCAGCTTGTTCAATTAAGCTTTGACAAAAAAAAAATGCAAGCTGATTGGTTTCTATGCAGAGCTGCACCTGATTTTACACTTTCCAGTTTTAGTAAATCAACCACTCTGTGAGCAGTCACAATCTTTAAGCAGCAACTTCTGACATCTTTTTCTCAGTGAGCAACTATATGTGCACCGATATATATATCAGGATTAGCACTTTAGTGGACTACATACTATCTTTACCATGTACTGGCTATTTGATATATATGGTTTTATCTATTTACATCTTATTAATTAGCCTATAATACATTTCTTTACAGATCATAATTGATCAGATGATTACTTACCATCACATGGTCCGATGTCCAACAGACCAGCTCGGTGTATCTGACTTCACCGTCTTTTTGCCATAGGGCTATCCATCTTTGTCCCTTTGTATGGTTGCAGTTGCCTAGAGTTATATATATTTATGCCACAAATTTGGTAAGCACTCATATACATCTTTGTAATTAGAATATATATTATGTGATTAAATGCTGTTTATTTAGTTTTTTTTTGTATTGGATACTAATGGTACTTTTTTGCAATTTATATAATGTTGTAGATGCATGCTGAGCCGCCTTGAAGAAGCAGTTTGTGAAACGCATTGGATTCTCTGCATATTTAAAGCATCTTTTTCATATCGTGTGCACTAAGTATCTTTGTCATGAACAGGTGTGACCAGAACCGTGTGATCTGCAACAGAGGACACCAAAACGTATATAAGTGAAAATATAATAATTTATTAAAGTAAGTGAATAATATAGTACAACCAACTCCAATATGACACAGTGCAATAACCAACCACAGACAGAGACCCACAAGCTAGCAGGTCAGGGCGCAAGGAAGAAACCAAGGCAAACATGTGAGTGCTTGCCGGGTATTTATAGGCCTGTGATTGGCCTCAAGTGACACCTGATTGTAGGAGGTACTGTCTGCTCCGCACTGCCAGGATCCATCCGCTGGTGGATGCCAGTAATGTGGCCCAAAGATGACATAACATCAGCAGGGAAAAGCTCTCCTGACAGTTCCAAACTGCCAGGAGACACCTGCTGGTGGACCTCAGTACTGCATGCCACATGACAGATATTACCAGCGGATGGAACATTTCCTGACAATCTTCCTTGGTCAAACTCCATTTGACCTATGATATTATTGTACTGTAATTTTTTTTAACCATACCTCTTTGTTATAAATCTTTATTAAATTTTATATAACTTGTGGTCATGCTTGCCCCAGCCTGACAGCTTAAACATTTTCACTAAAATCCCATCAATTTCTGAGGGAGATATTCTCTCTCATATCCTTTTTTTTTATTTTTTCTTGATTAACATCCACCTGTTCACACCCATTAACCTACGACCTAGTATGTACTGTGCATGGAGTCAGTACAATATTTTGCTACTGCCATCACTCAATTCCAGTCTACTACTGCTAGATCAAAAATCAAATGTCACAGCCAAACCAAACTTTTTTTTTCAAGCTGCATGAAATCATGTGGAGGTGCTGCTGCTCTAATTAAACTAAGAAATAATGTTTAAAAAATGGTGATGCTAAAATACAGTGTCACTGATGCCATCCATGAGTATTGCACTTTTCAGTAGCACCTCATACAGCTGGCACAACATAAAGGCATCTATTAGAAAGGATTGTTGTTTTCCAACATTGTTGTCAAAGTTACATAAAAATGAGAACCCTCCTTGCTAAATAGCATTTTTGAACATTTTTCTTTTCATTCATACATGTGCCCCATAACAGTGCATAGCTACCCATGACCTTTGTTTGACAATCCCTTGCCTTAAAGATGGCCACAATTTTCAAGAGCCCCCTTCTCCATTGACTTCAATGGGATTTGGATAAAAGTTTGCAATTTCTGTCTCACAAAGAGTTTGATCAATGGCCCATAACTCAAACCCAGGTGCATGTGCTGATCAAAAATAATACATTAAAGAGGAGCTTCAGGCTCCTTCAGAAAAAAAAACTAGTCTGTAAACTAGGACTGTAGCTGCTGACTTTTATTATAAGGATACTTACCTGTCCAGGAATCACACAATGTCCTCACCCAAGCTGATTCTTCAGTCGGCTTCGGGTGCAGGCGTAGGCATCTGTAGTAAGGAAAACAGGAAGTGAAGACTTGTAGCTTCACAAAATTTTTCCTACTGTGCATGCGTGAGTTGCGCTGTGCCTTGTGAATGGTCTCGTAGTCTTCTGGGACCTGTGATGTGTCCTAGAAGACTGCAGGGGAAGAAGGGGGGACGAACTTCTGGCTCAGTATGGCGCAAAAGATCTGAGCCAGAAGTGGGAGCAGGTAAATGTCAAAACAAGGTACCCGCTCCCCCCAAAAAAGTGTAAAATGTGGCAGTGGAGGGTGCAAACAAGTGGAGCTTCCCCTTTTGGGTAGAGCTCGGCTTTAAGGTTAGTGATCAACAGCAATGGAATCTAAAGTCTATGTCTGCCAAAGTTCTAAATATTGGCACACAGTCTCTTTATCCAACATAATATAGTAGAAAAAAACTTCCACTTTCTTGTAGCTCCCTTCAGACAGGGGAATCTTGGCATAGTGTAAAATCCTCCAAAAATCTTTAATAGGTTAAAATAAATATATTGTACCTACAAAAGTGATATAAAGACACACTTCTCACAAAATTTCCATTATTAACATCCTATCAACCAACGAAGGCACTCATTTGTCCATTAGTGCTTCATTCGAAGACCAACCTATACTGTGCTTATCATTAGATGTGAGTCAACAATCATACGAATATCACATTTATTGACACAGATTGCACTGGCCTCATGAAGCATGTTAGATCTATTTATTAGTCAAAATCAAAGATGTACAATATATTCACAAGCAAATGAAGAAAACCAGCATATAAAACATTCCCGCTGACTGGTAAAAAAGAGTACTTAGTAATCATAAAATTTACCGCACACCACTAGCACCCACAAGCAGGTGAAACACAGCTCATATCTGTTTAAATTCTGACTCCCTTCATTATGCATAGCAGGGAGCAGCAAACAATCCCAGCCCTCATGGCATTGGTAGGCTGAGGGGGGCTTCCATCTATTTTGCACTGTGCTCAGCCACACCCCAGGTAGTAAATGAAGGATGAAAGCCCTAGAGTTGGCACCTCCAAAAACAAGTCAGTAAAGCCAGCAGCCATTTTTCTTGGCTATGGCTAGACAAGAGGGAGGAATGCTGCTGGTACTTTGGGCACAACAAATAGAGTACATTATATGTGGGAAAAGGGTACAAATGTGATCTAAAGCTTGATCTAATATATCTAAAAAACACGGATCTGTGCAGTTCTAATCTTAATTCAAAACACATCACTATTCTCAAACAATGATCTTTAATCATTATGCAGTAATTTGTGGTTGACTTTGAAGTACAGTAAGACTAAATACACTAAAGCACTGCAGAGAAACCCAAACTGATTTGATCTTCACGCAACTTCTGGATAATAAACATACAAAGCAAAAAGCCTTTGCAGAAATACTGTAGAAATGTATGTTCTGCCCCAGGATACAGCCTTAGCATATCCTTAGCCAAAAAGAACACAGCGTGCTGCAGGCTGGATTGTAATATATGCTCTGCTTATTACCATAAATGTACTTCTCAGACTAGCCACAGCTGTAAACAAACAGATGAAGACAGAAGGCAGACACAAGAAATCTTTATCTTGTTGATTAAAGAAACTTTGAATAAAACTGACAGTAAATTCAAGTGTCTCAGTATTACTTATTTTAGGCATTTACTGTATATTGCACCAACAATGCATGTAGTGTTTTACATACTATATATCCACATCAGTTAGGGCTGCCACTTTTTCTTCAAGCCAAAACTGAACACTTTAGCAGTGCACAGCATTTTTTGTTTTGCATACACTATAGGATTGTAACAGACCTGGGACACCTTTGCATGCTCTAAAGAGAATAGTAATGCCACATGCATAGTGTCCTGTCAGGCCCTGTTCTGAGTCACATTCCTGTCTGAATATTTTGTCTGGGTTTCAGGCAGACTGAAACCCAGACACATGATTCAAAACCCAGACTGTCTGGGTGAAACTTGCACAGGTGGCAACCCTAACATCAGTCCTGGCCTTCAAGGCGCTTGCAATCTAAGGTTCCTATCTTATACACATACACAGGTTTTTTTTTACTCTTAATTAGGTTTTTAATTTACTTTTAATTGGTGCAGGCCTCTTTCAAGTCACCCCTTGCCTCCGAACACTGTCCCTTGGCTTGAGCCCCTAATTTTTGGGAATTTGTTAATGATAACAAGAAAAGCAGTACAATAGATCCCTCCAGCAGCAAGCAACAATAGCCCTCTCCCTCAACAGTAGATTCCTCCCAGCAGTAAATTACCTCTCCCTCAGCAATATAAGACCCCCCCAGCAACAATAAACCCCTTCCTAAACAATAGATCCCTCCCTGGAACAATTGACCCACCAGCAACAATAGACACCTTCCTCAACAATAGATTTCCCCAGCAACATTAGATCCCCCAGTAGCCGGCATTAATGGTCCCTTCCAGGACACCCCAGCACCCCTTACCATTACATACATTCAGTGCTGGAGGTGTCGGAACAACGCTCTCCTGCGTTCTCACTGAAAAAAAGCCCTGCACATACGCATACTAAGGCCCATTTAGACAGAAGCCACTAAACCTATCTGCATTGCTTTGGAGTGTGTAAAGGAAACCCATGCAAGCACAGAGTACCCATGCAAATGCAAACTCCATGCAGGTATTGTCCTGGCCAGGATTCAAACTGAGAATCCCAAAGCTGCAAGGCAGAAGTGCTAACTACTAAGTCTCTAAACTGCTTGGTATTCAATTTATAACAAATATCATGTATTAGTTTTAGTTCCCAGCCTTGTAGTAGACCATAAAATATCCCCATTGTAGCTATGTCATCCCTTACCCTATGGTACTAGGAGAAAAGTTGCCCTACAAAGCATAGTAGCTCTACCCACAGAGCATCCACAGTAAAGCTGTTAGTACTGATGAAGGAGGAGCCACCTCCCTTACACTGAACTTCCTTACACTGCTCTGTTAAGTGTGGTTTATGGAGGTGGGAAAGTTGTATTGAGGGGGGAGAGCTGTACTGGTGGGAGGGAGGAGAGCCGTACTGAGGAAGCAGAACTATACTGGGGGAGAGTTGTACTGAGGAGGCAGAGCTGTACTGGCAGGGGGAGCTGTGCTGAGGAGGTAGATTTGTACTGGGGGGGAGAGCTGTACTGAGGAGGCAGAACTGTACTGGGGGGGAACTGTACTGAGGAGTCAGAACTGTACTGGGGGAGAGTTGTACTGAGGAGGCAGAGCTGTACTGGGGGGAGCTGTACTGAGGAGGTAGAGTTGTGCAGGGGGAGAGCTGTACTGAGAGATGGCAGAACTGTACTGGGGGGAGGGAGCTGTGCTGAAGAGTCAGAACTGTACTGGGGGAGAGTTGTACTGAGGAGGCAGAGCTGTACTGGGGGGAGCTGTACTGAGGAGGTAGAGTTGTACTGGGGTGGGGGGGAGATGTATTGAGGAGGCAGAAATGTACTGGTGGGGAGCTGTGCTGAGGAGGCAGAACTGAACTAGGAGGGAGAGCTGTACTGAGGAGGTAGAGTTGTACTGGGGGGAGCTGTACTGAGGAGGTAGAGTTTTAGTGGGGGGAGAGCTGTACTGAGGAGGCAGAATTGTACTGGGGGGAGCTGTACTGAGGAGGCAGAACTGTACTGGAGGGGAGAGTTATACTGAGGAGGCAGAGCTGTACTGGGGGGGAGAGCTGTAATGAGGAGGTAGAGTTGTACTGGGGGGAGAGCTGTACTGAGGAGGTAGAGTTGTGCAGGGGGAGAGCTGTACTGAGAGATGGCAGAACTGTACTGGGGGAGGGAGCTGTGCTTAGGAGGCACAACTCAACTGGGAGGGAGAGTTGTATTGAGGAGGCAGAGCTGTACTGGGGGGGGAGCTGTACTGATGAAGTAGAGTTGTACAGGGGGGGGGGAGAGCTGTACCTAGGAGGCAGAACTGTACTAAGGGGAAGAGTTGTACTGAGGAGGCTGAGCTGTACTGGGGGAGCTGTAATGAGGAGGTAGAGTTGTTCTGGGGGAGGAGAGCTGTACTGGGGGGGAGAGTTATACTGAGGAGGCAGAGCTGTACTGGGGGGGGGGGGCTATAACAAGGAGGTAGAGTTGTATTTGGGGGAGAGCTGTACTGAGGAGGCAGAACTGTACTGGGGGAGAGTTGTACTGAGTAGGCAGAACTGTACTGGGGGGGCTGCACTGAGGAGGCAGAATTGTACTGGGTGGGTTGTACCGAGGAGGCAGAGCTGTACTGGGGGGGAGAGCTGTACTGAGGAGGTAGAGTTGTACTGGGGGGGGAGTGTAACTTCTACTGAGGGAGGGGAGCTACACTGGGGGGCAGATCCAAACTATGGGGGATCTATACTGTGCTGAGGTGAAAGAGCTATACTGGGGGAAAGGAGAGAATGTAATAGAGGGACAGGATTTTAACGTGGGGGAGGATAGTAATTTTTTGCTGTACTCTGTCTACTGACCTGTGCAGTAAGCTCTCCTGACCCCTGCACTCTCTGTGTTATGCACTCCTGACCCCTGTTCTCTGTGTCTTACATACTCCTGACCCCTGTGCTCTGTACATTACTTACTCCTGACCAGTGCACCCTGTGTGTTATGCACTCCTGACACCTACAATCCTGATCTCTGTGCTTTGTGCAATATGCACTCAAGTTTTAAGCCCCTCCCACTGGTAACGCAGTTTTGTAACATGTACAATTTGCCGTGGTGTGCTGTGCGTGCCACCTAATTTTTTTCCTTAGGATCCCCAAGCCTAAATCCCCCAGGATTAAAAGTATCTATGGCCCTGAGCTCATAGGTTGTGTTGCATATTAGTTGCACAGCAGTGAAGCTGAACATATTTTCTTTTCCTACCAAGAGACGGTATTGCCATAAGTTCTATGTCAAGTAGATAGAAGATGGCAAAATACATCTGGGACTTTTCATTAAATAATTTTACCTGTTGATAAATTCTTCACATTCTCTGGCGCTGGACACAAACTCAGTTCTGAATTATCCACACAAAGCTATCCAAGATCCTATATACCATGAAACGTCAATGCAGAAGAATTTACCAAAATGAATAATGGGTTTCACTTGCTAATGTATTAATACTATTGTCCAAGTGGGGAAAAAAATAGAAAAATACAAAACGATTTGGTTGGATTTTAGCTGCCCACTACTGTAACCCCATCACTTTGTTATTGACAGCAGCTGCCAAACACAGCAACATACTCAGTCCAATTTGTTTATATATGCTAAGGTTTTGTTTAGGAGCCGCTATTAGTAACGCAATGGCAGTTGGGAGCTGGAAAGAGAAGAATCTGATACACCTGAACATGTCAGGATCTTCTCATTTCTCACCCACCCATAACTTTGCGGAGGGGTCAATAATAGTAACAAATAATGAAACATGACATTAACAAATAACAGCAATGGGGATTATTTACTAAAGGCAAATCCACTTTGCACTACAAGGGCACTTGGAAGTGCAGTCACTGTAGATTTGAGGGGGGCGTGCAAGGAAAATAAAAAACAACATTTTTGTTTGTACGTGATTGGATGATAAAATCAGCAGAGCTTCCCCTCATTTCAGATCTTCCCCTCAGATCTACAGTGAGTGTACTTCCAAGAGCACTTGCAGTGCACTTGTAGTGCAAAGTGGATTTGCCTTTAGTAAATCAACCCCACAGTGTTTATTCTGGTGACATTGGGGGGTTATTTACCAAAGGCAAATCCACTTTGCACTGCAAGTGCACTTGTAAGTGCAGTCGCTGTAGTTCTAAGGGGGACATGCAAGGAAAATAAAACCAGCATTTTTGCTTGCACATGATTAGATGATAAAATCAGCAGAGCGTCCCCTCATTTCAGAGCTTCCCCTCAGATCTACAGCGATCTACAGCGACTGCACTTCCAAGTGCACTTGTAGTGCAAAGTGGATTTGCCTTTCGTAAATAACCCCCAATGTCTGTTTAAGCAACCTCAGTAATCATTTTAATGTGACAGGCCCAATTTACTGTTAGGATGGCTTATGGTCTCTTGAGACTTTAATAGCGTGCCCAAAAAATCTGGCCAAGACACTTTGGAGGTCATTTACGTAAGGCAAATCCACTTTGCACTACAAGTGCACTGCAAGTGCACTTGAAAGTGCACTTGGAAGTGCAGTCACTATAAATCTGAGGGGTAGATCTGAAATGAGGGGAAACCCTGCTGATTTTATCATCCAATCATGTACAAGCTAAAATGCTGTTTTTTATTTTCCTTGCATGTCCCCCTCGGATCTACAGCGACTGCATTTCCAAGTGCACTTTCAGTGCAATTTCAAGTGCACTTGTAGTGCAAAGTGGATTTGCCTTTAGTAAATAACCCCCTTTAACCTATGATGTGGTTTATATTTGTTGCACACCAGTAAAAAAGATTAGTGCCTTAACTGGTATAAATGTTTGTTATGAGACCCATTATTAGGGCTCTGTGATGTGTCGAATTGTACTGCAGGCATGAGGTTTCGCACAAATGCTAAAAAAAGGAAAACCATACTGTGCCGCTTTTTATCTTTTAACTACATTTATAAATCCATTTGCTATTGCTAGCTGCTCCAATTTTGCTCTTGTTTTTGCAACATATCCCATGTGATTTGGATACAGCGTTATACATATTTGAACATCTGGTACTAAAAAACGAATACTTTCAAATTAGTAAATTAACTTTAAAAAACAGCATATACTATTAGGAAATCTAAATGTCCTTCTAGATTGCAGCAGAGTATAACATCAATGTCACTTGTTTTATACTTACTCCCAAGACAGCAATTAAAAGAAATGTTATTGTACATTCTTGCATACCAGTCATTTTGCTACTTCTTATCCATTGCAAGTATGTTTTGGAAATACGAAAGAAAGCACCGTCAAAGTCTGTTGGGTTCAATTTAGTGGCATTTTGAACTGACATTACAGTGCAATGTAGAACTCCAGCCGAGTGGGATGTCCTATAAAATGTGGAAAGTATCCCAGATTCAAACTATTCATTTTTGTGGTGCATTGATAGAGTATACATATATAAGAGGCGTGGAACAAGAAGAGGCACAAACACTGCTAGTGGGTTAATAAGCTACGTTAATAAGCTTCCTGCTAAATTGGCTTTAGGATTTTTTTGTATACTGAAGACATTCAATTGCAAGCTCAACTGGAGAGGGCACTGATGTGACAGGTAAAAGGTGCTTTGGTAAACCAATATATGATATGTTGGTAATTTGTGTAAGATGCAAAGTAAAGGGTACTGATCCACTGAAAGCTCTAACATCAAAAATAAAAATTTCTTTATCGTACATCATAGGACACAGAGCCTTATGTATTTACTTAGTGGGTTATAGCTACCTTCAGGTGTTGACACTGGCACACCCAATACAGGAAGTTGACTCCCCTATATAACCACTCCTCCTTCCAGGAGTCCTCAGTTTTTTCGTCAGTGTCTAAAGGTGTTGGCACGAGTGAAGATGTGTAGCCAAGTAATTCTGCGCTGCTCACAAAGTCAGCAGCTAAGGCACCATATTGAATAAATGGTATATAAACATAGAAACCATAAAGTGTAGCGCTAAAAAGTGATATGCCCGGGGCAGTGTATACAGTGAATCTTGATAGCACTGAATTCAAAAATAAATGCAATAAGTAGATAAAACAAACAAATATATGTGCAAAACAATCAAAATTAAGTCCATATGAATAATGGTGCAAAAATAGTGAGCAATGAGAATATGTTCTTAGTCCATAGAGTTAAATCAATGAGATGCACTAATTAAGAGCCTCTATGGGAGGAGAACTTGCAAACGGTGAATTGTATAGTTGTGAAGAAAACCACCACCGTGTGAAGAGGAAGCTTACGCTCTGCATGTCAAACAGGCTTGGGTAAAAATGGATGGACTCTGGATCGGTGTCCTCAGGCAGGTATTCACAAATGACAGCTGGATGGAAACATGAGGGACGTAGTATCACATGCAGACCGAAACTCAGAAATCCACAAGCATGTAGACGATGCCAAAGAAGAAAGCAAAAGGGGACCACATAGTGTAATTCCGTAAATCAAGAAAAAATTTAATGAAGTAAAAACACTCATATGAATGGAAGTAAAACAGCGCTGGTATAAAATCTATTAGGCAGCAGTGGGGACCGTCCCGACGCATTTCGTCTCCAAGGACATCATCTGGGGTGTCCCTCCACTGCTGCTCACCATAAATATATAGAAAAATATGACCCCCATCATGAGAGCCAAGCCCACAAACCTTTCTGGCATGTATAGCGAGTACTTCCGGTGTGGCAGAGATGGCGTTCCAGCGTGCGTTCCACAACGCTCACTGAATGGTGTAAAAATGCATTCCACATACTTCCCAGTGTCGTACCTATCTGATGGAAGGAACACTGGGAAGAAGGCGGTTCAGCGTGGGTTCAACCCGGTCAGTGCGTAATACAAAAACTTCTGGGGTGGCATCACACGTCCGGGCAAACATGCGGACATGTGCGTAGCCAGCACAGAACATTTCAGTGAATGGAGAGTGAGCGTGAATACCACGCTGAAGCTTGGCGTGCGTTCCACGTCATGACTGACGCAAGATCGTGCGTGACACGTCAGACACAGTAAATGTACCAACAACCGCTGCTCCATGAAGGATGTAATGAGATCACAGGCACGGACATGTTACGAGTCCTGTGTGTGACTACATATGTGTAAAAAATGCAGAGTGGAAGTAAGAAAGTGCTGAGGATGACATCTCATTGAAACAAAAAAACGTAGTGGGAGGCAAATACACTAAATACAAAAACGGAAGGGGGCATAAATGATGACATTAAAATGTTGCCACCTAATATCTCCAAAAATCATTAAATTAAATAAAAAATATATAAAGGAAAAAAGAAAAAATGTATTTATTGAAAATGAAAATAAAATTAAAATTCAGCCACGTGGGATAAACTCAATGGCAAATAATAATGCTGGTAAAAACAACCAACCATAGTGACAGCACTATGATATTCTGGCGATTGTATGGGGATTTGCCAGATGAAAAAATAATAAAAATGAAATAGATAAAAAATAATAATTATATTTGCTTATAGGAACTAGAACAGAAATGTAAATACATATGTATACCGCTCATGGGATGGACTCTCATGTAGGATAATATATATAAAATATAGTTACATATCAACAATCATAACGAACAAGAAAGAGAGATATGAAAATATGAAAGTGGTAAGTAATGTGAATGATGTAAAAAGGGAATCATGCTTGACTATGATTACGTGTCAACAATCATAACGAACAAGAAAGAGAGATATGAAAAATATGGAAGTGGTGGGTATTGTGAGTGATGCAATAAAGGGGATCAGGCTTGACTAATAAAGGCATTAATATTCCACTCTATATTCATGCCATGGAGCTTGAAGGAGCGTAGTTCATAGATCCAGAAGGTCTCAAGTTGTGAGACACCTCTGGTTTTTGCCCCTCCCCTCCAAGGGGCTATGTACCTATCAATTATCAAGAATGTAGTCCCTTTGGGGTTACGATTATGATGTAACTTATAATGCCTGGGTACGGTATGTTTTGTGTCACCGCTCTTGATTAGGGCAATATGTTCTGCGACTCTGATGGAAAATGTGCGGATAGTGCTACCCACATATTGCTTCCCGCAAGGACAGGTGATTAATTAGACAATATAGTGAGTCACACAAGTGCAGAAATGCTTGATAGAGTACTGCTTATTGGTGACAGAAGATCTGAAATGGACTACCCTACGTCCTACTCCTGAATTATGCTGACACACTGTACATTTCTTGTATGGAAAGAAACCCGTCAATTCTTGGAAAAATGACAAACGTGTAGGGGGATTGATAATGTTCGGAGCTATTCTACTTTGCAACTCCTCTGAAAATAACTTTGGCTTGATCTGGTAAAGATGAACCTAGAATACAATCACTTTTGAGAATGTTCCAACGCTTAGTAAAAATGGCTTTAATCTGACGGTATTGAGTAGAGAACGAGGTCAGCATGGCCCATCTAAAGCTATTGTCAGTATCCCGTTTGGGTTTGATAGCCAATAAAGATTCTCTCTCTACTCCTAGAGTGTGGGAAATTTCAGAATCAACTTCAGAATGGCTATATCCTTTGTCCAATAATCGTGTTTTTAGTGTATCAGCTTGCACCTTGAAGGTTTCTATATCAGTACAGTTCCTACACAGCCGCAAAATTTGGCTACGCGGCACAGACCGGAGCCAAGAAGGGTGATGGCAGCTATTTGTAGGGATATAGCCGTTTCTGTCGGTTGACTTAAAAAAGGTTTGGAACTGGAAATGTCCATTGACAATCTGAATCTCTAAGTCTAAGGAGTTAATCTTATCAGTGCTGGAATTGTAGGTCAGAGAGATACCCCTGTCATTCACATTTAGTGAATCAAAAAAGGCCTGTAGCGTGTCTGCAGTACCATTCCATAGGAGGAGGATGTGGTCTATGTAACGTGACCACAGGACCAAGGATGGATTCCTAAGGGCATAGACGACATCCTCCTCCCACTTGGCCATGACTTGGGGCAAATTTGGCCCCCATGGCCACTCCTCGAAGTTGAAGGTAAAATTGTTGGTTGAACCAAAAATAACTGTGTGTGGTTACGAGTGAAGATGTGCTCTGCGGAGCTCCAGGAGGGATCCATGCTGGATTTAAAAAGCCTCCACGACCGGATCCATCCCACCACTGCGGCTCCAGGATGGTACCCAGGCCTCGCATAGAAGAACGAGGTTTTGCCTGTAACGCTCCTCTTTGAGGGCTGGACCCTAGGAACCAGGACTCTTTGTGGTCTTGCTACATTACCTAAAGCTGTCCTGAGGGGTGCTATACATGGTCCAAAGGAGTGGAACCCTTATTAAAAGGGCCCCAGTCTTTAAAGGTTTAAAAACGCTGCCCGCCGTGATGGGTGAAGTTTGGATCTGTCTGTTTACAGCAGTATCCTGCAGCGAAGAAAAGGTATGAGGAAAACATAGGAACTGCAAAGTCCACCTATAACTTTTCTTTCAATTATAATGAAAATGCCTTGAAAAAACTCCTCTAGAGGGAGTAATAGTGTATAGATCCTGTTTAAATCTGTGCTAATACAGCGTGTGTCTCAGCAGCAGGAGGGGGGGTCTCCTCTCCCCCTAAACGGGGAAACTGAGTGGATAGGGATATGTGTTATGTTGAAACAAGCATAAATCTGAAAAGCTGATAAAAAGACTTTGTAAATCCCCTTCCCCCTCCCCCGCCTCCCCTCTGAGGTGACTCTTGCTAAAGCACAGGAAAGGGTGTGGCGCATAGACAATCAGGCTCACGCCTGAAAAAGCTTAAAGCTGATACTCTGGGAAACAGACAGTGTCTATCAGAGCAGCTGAAGCAAGGCTGCCACAGGACACAGAAGCGCTGGTGCACGTGAGGGGTTTACACAGGCATTTGCAGTACAGGAAAAAACGTATTATTTAGCATTAGATCATTCTATGCTACCACTGTTCTTCCTACTATTGTTCAAATAAATAGAACAGTTCTTAGAGTACCTTTGCCTTTTTTGCTTTGCACCATGGCTTCAAGGCTTACTACTAAGGCACCAAAACCACCCCCAGGTGCTGGGAACTCCAGACATGCCTTCACATTGTCATCCTCTCCGGAGATACCTGACATGGCAAGCCAGGGTGAGTCATTGGAAGCAATTGGTGGTGCAACTGCTTCTCACATTTCAGCCCCTGTATACTTAACTGAAGATGCATTTTCCTCTGCCCTGTAGGGCTTAGAAGGAAGATTAGCGGCTTTAATCGCATCCTCCGTTAAAGGGGATAAGAAGCCAGCTAGATTCCTCTCTCCCACTCCAAACCCCTTACAGGGGAACAGTGGGGACAGGATGAGGTATTACGCTCAAACGATCAGGAAAAACAAACCGATTACTCCTCTGCGGAGGAAACAACAGTTGAAATTTCAGCTTCACAATCTGAGGTACAAATCCTTACTGACATGGTTCGCTCCACTTTCATGCTACCTCTAACAGAGTCAGCTGAAAGTCAGGTTTCTTCTTTGGGTTCCTGGAAACCTTCACAACCAGTTCATGCGCTTCCAGTCCACACATTACTAGAGAAGCTTATTTATACAGAATGGGATCATCCGGATAAGCATTTTATTCCTCAAAGATATTCTCAGTTCTCTTTTCTTGGAAAAAAAAATCACCAAAAAATGGAAAGTTCCAGCAGTACATGCTGTGATTTCCAGTGTGAATAAAAGTTAACTTGTCCAGTGGACAATGCACAAATGCTAAAGGATCCAACAGATACAAAGTTGGAATTCCTGTTAAAATCCTTTTTTTCTTTAGCAGGTACTGTTGCTCAGCCTGCTATTGCAGCTATAGGCATCTGTCAGTCCTTAAAAAAACAGCTCACAGAGGCCCTTAACGAGCTCCCTGCACAACAGGCCAGTGAGTTGGTCGATTTACCAAAAGCATTATGTTTTGCCTTAGATGCTATAAAGGATACTATTCACTAGGCGTCTCGCCTTGCACTTGTGCTAGTATACATGCGTAGGACCCTTTGGCTAAAGGGTTGGTCTGCCAAAGCACCCTGCAAAAACCTACTGTCTAATGTCCTATTTCATGGTGAGTGACTATTTGGCGATGATTTGGATAAATACATCCAGACAATTTCCAGTGGAAAAAGTACTCTTTTGTCAGTCAAAAGAAAGTATAAACGTCCTTCATTTAAACAGACTTTCTCTCCTGCGCAAAGTGCATCCACCTCTAGGAATTGGGATGGCTTCCACCGTCAGATTCCAGAGGAAAATCACAGGGCCAGGCCCAGGCTCAAAGGAAGACCTGGAGCCGCAAGACTACAGAGCAGAATACTAAGACCTCTTCATGAAGAGGCATCTCTTCTCACCAAGGTGGGGGAAGACTTCTACATTTTTTGCTCTACATAAAGATGGCCTAAGCTATAAGAAGATTGCCAAGACCCTGAAACTGAGCTGCAGCACAGTGGCCAAGACCATACAAAGGTTTAACAGGACAGGTCCCACTCGGAACAGGCCTTTTCATGATCGTGTCCACATGCTCAGCATCATATCCAGAGGTTGTCTTTGGGAAATAGATGTTTGAGTGCTTCCAGCATTTCTGCAGAGGTTGAAGGTGTGGGGGGGTTAGCCTGTCAGTGCCCAGACCATACGCCGCACACTGCATCAAATTGGTCTGCATGGCTGTCGTCCCTGAAGGAAGCCTCTTCTAAAGATGATGCACAAGAAAGCCCGCAAACAGTTTGCTGAAGACAAGCAGACTAAGGACATAGATTACTGGAGCCATATCCTGTGGTCTGATCAGAACAAGATACATTTATTGGGTTCAGATGGTGTCAAGCATGTGTGGCAGTAACCATGTGAGCAATACAAAGACAAGTGTGTCTTGCCTACAGTCAAGCATTGTGGTGGGAGTGTCATGGTCTGGGGTTGCATGAGTGCTGCCAGAACTGGGGAGCTACAGTTCCTTGAGGGAACCATGAATGCAAACATGTACTGTGACATACTGAAGCAGAGCATGATGCCCTCCCTTTGGAGACAGGGCAGTATTCCAACATGATAACGACCCCAAACACACCTCCAAGACGACAACTGCCCTACTAAAGAAGCTGAGGGTAAAGGTGATGGACTACTCAAGCATATTTCCAGATCTAAACCCTATTAAGCATGTGTGGGGCATCCTCAAGTGGAAGGTGGAGAAGCGCAAGGTCTCTAACATCCACCAGCTCTGTGATGTCGTCATGGAGGAGTGGAAGAGGACTCCAGTGGCAACTTGTGAAGCTCTGGTGAACTCCATGCCCAAGAGGGTTAAGGCAGTGCTGGAAAATAATGGCAGCCACACAAAATATTGACACTTTGGATCCAATTTGGACATGTTCACTTATGGGTGTACTCACTTTTGCAAGCAATTTAGACATTAATGGCTGTGTGTTAAGTAGGGATGAGCCGAACACCCCCCCTGTTCGGTTCGCACCAGAACTTGTGAACAGGCAAAAAATTTGTTCTGAAACACGTGAACACCGTTAAAGTCTATGGGACATGAACATGAATAATCAAAAGTGCTAATTTTAAAGGCTTATATGCAAGTTATTGTCATAAAAAGTGTTTGGGGACCTGGGTCCTGCCCCAGGGGACATGGATCAATGCAAAAAAAAAGTTTTAAAAATGTCAGTTTTTTCAGGAGCAGTGATTTTAATAATGCTTAAAGTGAAACAATAAAATTGTAATATCCCTTTAAATTTCGTACCTGGGGGGTGTCTATAGTATGCCTGCAAAGGGGTGCATGTTTCCCGTGTTTAGAACAGTCTGACAGCAAAATGACATTTCAAAGGAAAAAAAGTCATTCCCGCCGACCGTACGCAGATATGCGTACTCGGCTTTCCGGGGTTATACCGGGATGATGCCCGCAGCTGCAGGCATCATCCCGGTACCGTTGTTTAGAGCGGGCGATCGGCTACCCGAGTATAACAACCGATGCGGCTAAAAGCCGCTCGGCTGTTATACCGGAAGAGCGGGAGGGGACATCCCCCCCTCCCGCCGCCTCCCGCCGCTCTTACCGGGCCTCCCGTGCGATCGGGAGGCCCGGTATCCAATCGGTTGTCTCCGGCGGCTGTGGGCGGGCTGGGTTCCAGCCTTCTCAATGTAAACGCGGAAGCGACGTCATGACGTCACTTCCCATTTACTCGGCTGCCAATGGCGCCGAATTTAAAAACATATACAGTATTCAGAATCGCTGTTTTTGGCGATCTGAATACTTTGAAGTGCAGAGGAGGGATCGGAGGTCTTTTAGACCCCCGATCCCTCCATAAAGAGTACCTGTCACCACCTATTACTGTCACAAGGGATGTTTAAATTCCTTGTGACAGCAATAAAAGTAAAAAAAAAAACATTTTTTTTAAATACACAATTTATAAATCTTAAAAAAAAATAAAATAAATAAAAAAAATAAAAAAAAAATTTTTAAAGCGCCCCCGTCCCCGCGAGCTCGCGCAGCGAAGAAAACGCATACGGAAGTCACGCCCGCATATGTAAGCGGTGTTCAAATCACACATGTGAGGTATTGCCGCGATCGTCAGAGTGAGAGCAATAATTCTAGCACTAGACCTCCTCTGTAACTCTAACCTGGTAACCGTAAAAAAAATTTAAAGCGTCGCCTATGGAAATTCATAGCTACCATAGTTTGTCGCAATTCCACGAGTGCATGCAATTATAAAGCGTGTTTGATACCATGTTTGGTATCTCTTTACTCGGTGTAACATCATCTTTCACATTATACAAAAAAATTGGGGTAACTTTACTGTTTGGATTTTTTAAAATTCATGGAAGTGTCCCTTTTCCAAAAATTTGCGTTTAAAACACCGCTACAAAAATATCGTGTGATATAAAATATTGCAACAATCTCCATTTTATTCTCTAGATTCTCTGCTAAAAAAATATATATAATGTTTGGGGGTTCTAAGTAATTTTCTAGCAAAAAATACGGATTTTAACTTGTAAACACCAAATTTCAAAAATGGGCTTAGTCATGAAAGGGTTAAAACTACTCGCGGCTATTAATTAATTGCTGGTCCGACAATACACATAAAAGCTCATTGATAAAAACGGCATGGGAACCCCGAACCAAAATAAAAAAAAAATGATGTGGGGGTCCCCCTAAATTCCATACCAGGCCCTTCAGGTCTGGTATGGATTTTAAGGGGAACCCCGCGGCAAAATAAAAAAAAAAAAACGGCGTGGGGTCCCCCTAAAAATCCATACCAGACCCTTATCCGAGCACGCAACCTGGCAGGCCGCAGGAAAAGAGGGGGGGACGAGAGAGCGCCCCCCTCCTGAACTGTACCAGGCCACATGCCCTCAACATTGGGAGGGTGCTTTGGGGTAGCCCCCCAAAACACCTTGTCCCCATGTTGATGAGGACAAGGGCCTCATCCTCACAACCCTTGGCCGGTGGTTGTGGGGGTCTGCGGGCGGGGGGCTTATCAGAATCTGGAAGCCCCCTTTAACAAGGGGACCCCCAGATCCCAGCCCTCGCCCCTGTGTGAAATGGTAAGGGGGTACAAAAGTACCCCTACCATTTCACAAAAAAACTGTCAAAAATGTTAAAAATGACAAGAGACAGATTTTGACAATTCCTTTATTTAAATGCTTCTTTTTTCTTCTATTATCTTTCTTTCTTCTATCTTCCTTCGGTTTCTTCCTCCATCTTCTTCTTCTTCTGGTTCTTCTGGTTCTTCTGGTTCTTCCTCTGGTGTTCTCGTCTGGCATCTTCCTCCGCGGCGTTGGCATCTTCTTCCCTTCTTCTCCTCGTGCCGCTCCGCATCCATGATGGCATGGAGGGAGGCTCCCGCTGTGTGACACTTCTCCTCTTCTGACGGTTCTTAAATAACGGGGGGGCCACCCGGTGACCCCACCCCCTTCTTACGCATGGGGACTTGACGGGACTTCCCTGTGGCATTCTCTGTGACGTCAGAGGGGGCGGGGTCACCCGTTACGTAACCCCGGCCCCTTCTGACGTCATGGGGAATGCCACAGGGAAGTCCCTGTCAAGTCTCCGTGCGTCAGAGGGGGGCAGGGTCACTGGGTGGCTCCGCCCCATTATTTAAGAACCGCCAGAAGAGGAGAAGCATCACACAGCGGGAGCCTCCCTTCATGCCATCATGGATGTGGAGCGGCCCGAAAAGAAGATGAAGACAAGAAGATGAAGAGAAAAAGATGAAGAGAAAAAGATGAGGAGAGAAGCGTCACACAGTGGGAGCCTCCCTTTATGCCATCATGGATGCGGAGCGGCCCGAGGAGAAGAAGGGAAGAAGACGCCGACGCCGCGGAGGAAGATGCCGGACGAGAACACCGGAGGAAGAACCAGAATAAGAAGAAGATGGAGGAAGAAACTGAAGGAAGATAGAAGAAAGAAGAAAGAAGATAGAAGAAAGAAGAAGCATTTAAATAAAGAAATTGTCAAAAACTGTCTCTTGTCATTTTTAACATTTTTAACAGTTTTTTTGTGAAATGGTACCCTTACCATTTCACACAGGGGGGAGGGCTGGGATCTGGGGGTCCCCTTGTTAAAGGGGGCTTCCAGATTCCGATAAGCCCCCCACCTGCAGACCCCCACAACCGCCGGCCAAGGGTTGTGGGGATGAGGCCCTTGTCCCCATCAACATGGGGACAAGGTATTTTGGGGGGCTACCCAAAAGCACCCTCCCAATGTTGAGGGCATGTGGCCTGGTACGGTTCAGGGGGGTGCTCTCTCGTCCCCCCCCTTTTCCTGCGGCCTGCCAGGTTGTGTGCTCGGATAAGGGTCTTGTATGGATTTTTGGGGGGACCCCACGCCATGTTTTTTAAATTTTGGCGCGGGGTTCCCCTTAAAATCCATACCAGATCTGAAGGGCCTGGTATGGAATTTAGGGGGACCCCCATGTCATTTTTTTTTTTTATTTTGGTTCGGGGTTCCCCTGTGGGGAATTCCCATGCCGTTTTTATCAATGAGCTCATCCCTAGTGTTGAGTTATTTTGAGGGGACAGCAAATTTACACTGTTATACAAGCTGTACATGCACTACTTTACATTGTAGCAAAGTATATATATATATATATATATATATATATATATATGCAGTATACACACATGTGTGTTTAAGTTTTGGGGTGTGTAATGGAATAGGTGGTGGTTATTCATAACAGATTACATTTGCCTAATTTTTTAATAATTTTTTTATTCCTAACAAATATGTTGCACTATAGCACTGTACAATAATTTACAGTATACAGCATTTTTTTTGGTTTGATGCTAATGACTCACATTCTCCCATCTAATTCAATTCACAATTAATTTAAATGATGAATGCTTTAACACTATTGAGGACTATTTTTTAACCCCACTATTTGGCAGCAGTGAATGTGATGATAAATGTTTTGAAATCCTGTTGATATATCTACTGGTAGAGTATGCACAAGGAGTCTATAGAATTTAACAATCATTTGCAATCAGCTAAAATATTTTCAGAGGATCACCATGAATATGTAGGCCATGATATAAAAATAATTCAAAAGCAAGAATAGCTTTATATTAAACACGCACACTGATTGTATTGCAGATAATTACTCTGAGAAATGTGTGGGTAGAAAATAGACAACTCATACATTTAGACAGCCTCAAATGCATAAATACATATAATAAACATTATAAAAATAACAAGGAAATAGGCTGGAAATTCTAGTACAATAACAAGAGCAACACAATTAATAGGATGACTATAACGGAACTGTTGAATACATTTACATATTAATCTTAATGCATATCTATAGCATTACTATATGCGTTAATGTAGATGTCCACCCTCCCCTACAGCTTGCCATCATTTTTCTCCCCAATGGATCTAGACCTACACTTCCTACCATCTCCCCTAGGTGAGAATGACATTACCTCCTGTCAGGACCTGGATCTGAACCCATGACCTTGCTACGTATGGCAGTATCTCTTCTCACTGACCTGAGATACTAGATAGTTCCCTGCCTGATCCCTTGGACAAACTTTCTATCCTGTCTCTGGTGAACCTTGAGCTCCTTGCTCCCCTTATACCTGTGCACTTCATGTTTGCTAGATTGCTGTGCTCTTCATCTGCCGAAATCTTGCTCCTTACACTCCTTCTGCCATCTGCATCTTCATTAGCATTCCTTACCAACCTTTGGCTTATTCGATTGCACTTCTGCTTGTTACCAACATAAAATCAATTGTTACTGACCTTTGACTTGTTCCCCAACTTGGCTTCAGCTTGATCCCAACCTGCAACCACTTGTTACCACCATTTGGCTTGTTTAACGACTGTGCTTCTGCTTGATCCCTATATGCTACATCTTTTTGTTGCATTTTGCATGCACCAAGAAATTGCTGCCAAGCGTTACCAGGGGGCCAGCTTAAAGAACCCAAAAAGGAAAGCTGGCCTCCTTTTGACAACACAAGAGAAAATGGCGGTGTGGGTCCCAAAAGGCTGAGATGGAGCAATGGCTTACACCTGACAACCTGGATCCGCTAGAGAGGTGAGCATTTTTTTTGTGGAAAATCCAGTGGTACAGGTAAGAGGGTAATAAAAAGATTTTAAAGCGGCGAGTGAAGTTACAATTTAGGTAAAACCTTGGCAAAAAATCCCAGCATAATTTGTATGTATGTACTGTATAATATGATATCTTCTACAAGCGATTTTTTTATCTCATCAAAGTGTGAATCCCTTTTGTCACCAGGGTCACCAGAACTAGTGTCCCCAGTGGAGAATTTCCTCTCTTCCTGTTCCAGTGACAAAAATGTAGTTTTTTTTTCACTTTCACTTTCACTATCATTATTAGCGTTAAACAGACCTTAGTTATACTTTAACTAACCTTTAGTAGACATAGCACCTATTGTCTCCTAGGCAGAGCACTTCTAGGCAAAACTGACTTTGTCCAATACACAGAGCACACTAGCAGCCTTAGTTTAACCACTTACAGACCAGAAGATTTTCCCCCTTAATGACCAGGCAATTTTTAGCGATATGGCACTGCGTTGCTTTAACTGACAATTGCACGGTCGTGTGAAGCTGTACCCAAACAAAATTAATGTCCATTTTTCCCCACTAATAGAGCTTTCTTTTGGTGGTATTTGATCATCTCTGCGGTTTTTATTTTTTGTGCTATAAACAAAAAAAGAGAGACAATTCTGAAAAGAAAACAATATTTTTTTACTTTTTGCTATAATAAATATCCCAAAATTAAAAAAAATTCTTCATCAGTGTAGGCCAATATGTATTCTTCTCCATATTTTTGGTAAAAAAATCGCAGTAAGCATATATTGATTGGTTTGCTCAAAAGTTATAGCGTCTACAAAATAGGTGATATATTTATAGCATTTTTATTATTATTTTTTTTTTACTAGTAATGACAGTGATATGCGATTTTTAGTGGGGCTGCAACATTGCAACGGACAGATCAGACACTTTTGACACTTTTTTGGGATCATTGACATTTATACAGCGTTCAGAGCTAAAAATAGCCACAGATTACTGTATAAATGTCACTGGCAGTAAAGGGGTTAACACTAGGGAGCGATCAAGGGGTTAAGGCTGGCCATACATTATACAATTTTCTTGTACAACTTTCCTTTAGATTTACCAAAACCATATAATATGAGGTAAAACCTAAACACTTTCAATTTGTATGCAATCAGCCAGGCGCTTGCACTACATACTTGAAGGTAAATCTAAAGAAAATTGAATAAGAAAATTGTATGGTGTATGGCCAGCTTTAGTGTTTTCCCTGGGAGTGTTTCTAACTGTATGGGGGCTGGGCTGACTAGAGGAGGAGGGTGATCGCTGTTCCTAATCACTAGGGACGGCAGATCTCTCTCTCCCCTTTCAGAACGAGGATCTGTCTGTTTACTTTGACAGATCCCCATTCTAGCTCTCATTCCTGCAATCGCAGGTGGCCAACGGACATTTCTGCCACGCGCTTCATGTCCCCTGCCGTACAGCGGGCTGACATACACCTACGGTGCTTTTTGGAATTGTGCCATATTATCATTATACGGTGGCTGGTCGGCAAGTGGTTAAAAGAAATCATGAATAGATAAGTTTAACACTTTGTTTATTAGCCGTATGCAGGCACGGGGTTAGTTAGGGCTGTGTGCCTACTGAGGCAAGTGAAACTTTCTAACCACTGTGCCTGGTTACTAATAGACATGTGCAGAATAAAAAAAATTGTTTAGTTTAGTTTAGTTTCAGTTCGTTATTTAACTAAATTTGTTTAGTTAAATTAGTTGCATTCATTACATTCGTTTTCGGGATACGTTTAGTTTCGTATTCGAATTCGAAAAAATTCTACCGCATTCGAAAAAAAACTATCAAATTCGAAAAAATTCTACCGCATTCGAAAAAAATTTGACCGAATTTGAAAAAGTAAACTATATATAACCATTTTGCGAAATTCGAATTTCATATAGAATGAAATCGAATTCCAATAGAAAAGATTAAAATAGAATAGAAAATAAGAATAGCATGCAAAAACAATAGAACAGAATAGAAAAAAATATAATATATTCTATTCTAATCTTTTCTATTCAAATTCGAATTCATTCTGTACCAAATTCCAATTCCGGAAGATGTTTTATATATATTGTTCTATTGTTTTTTCTATTCTAGTCTTTTCTATTAGAATTCGATTTCATTCTATTGCTATATAACCATTTTTTGAAATTCGAATTTCATATAGAATGAATTTGCATTCAAATAGAAAAGATTAGAAAAAAATTGAAAATAATAGAAAAGAATAGCATAGAAAAACCATAGACCAGCATAGAAAAAAATGATATATATATATATATATATATATATATATATATATATATATATATATATATAAAACCATCTTCCGAAATTCGAATTTCATATAAAATGAATTCAAGTTTGAATAGAAAAGATTAGAATAGAATAGAAAGTAATAGAAACGAATAGCATAGAAAACAATAGAACAGAAAACAGAATAGAAAAAATATAATATATATATATATAGATTGAAGTGTAGAGGAGAACCACACACAGCTTTCAATCTAGTGTCAGCAAACAGGTCCTCCCACCGACCTTGTATATATAAAAATAAAGTTCAGATGTGTTCTGACTGATCTAAGGAAGGGTGTGAACAAATCAGCCTGAAACATAATCTTTGTGTGAACAAATGATTGTAATGATTCTGTTTGGAATGACTCTACTTGCTTTGTAATCTTTTTCTAAAGATTTGATGGAATAACGCAACAAATGTTTAAAGCGGGGGTCCACCTATCTATCGTTTTTTTTTTTTTTTTGAGTTCATTCACAAACTTTTCTTCTCAGCATTACATACTCACATATTGTGTGTAATATGTCCGCCTGTGTCAGATTTAGTCAGAAAGAATAACTTATATTATTCACTGCAGGCGGTTTGCATCTTCATTGTGGGCATTTGAAGCCCACAAGCATTTATTTCCTGGATGTGGTGAATGCTGTGCTCCCAGCATTCACCGCTCATTCCCGCACATGCTCAGTGGCATCCTGGGAAGCCTGAGACTAGCTCCCAGGAGTCTGGGATAGGCTAGAAACACGCCTAATCCCATGGGAGGGGAACCAGGAAGTGCAAAGAAGAATAAAAAAATAAAAGGTAATTACGGCGATTTAAATTTTTTTAAACTTTTTTTTTAAATGTCAGCATCTAAGCAAGGAAGAGAATACATACAGATATTGTTCAAAATTTGGGTGGAACCCCGCTTTAAGTGCAGCAACCTTTGGAACTTTATATATATATATTATTCTATTGTTTTTCTAGTCTATTCTTTTCTATTCTTTACTTCTATTCTAATTCGATTTTCGAAATTAGAATTTCTGAAAATGGTTATATATATATATATATATATATATATATATATATATATATATATATATAACCATTTTCCGAAATTCAAATTTCGTATAGAATGATTTTGAATAGAAAAGAATAGAATAGAAAATAATAGAAAAGAATAGAATAGAAAAACAATAGAACAGAATAGAATAAAATACAATATATGTTTTTCTAGTTTTTTTTCCTTGTCAAAAGAAGTTTATTGAGTATACAATGTTATAAAGATACATAAAGTAAGTTTACAAGGATCTATAAAGTAAGCTCATTGTTTTACAGTAGGGTTTCTATAGGTAAATATAATGAAATTTCAAATATTAAACATTGGGTTTACGTAAACCTAAATTAAAGATATATATCATTTCCTTAGTTACTTTTGTAGGTATTTAAATGATTTATACCTACTATACATATTGTTTACAAGTAGAGTGTATATAGGTCAAATAAATTCTGATAATGAGCTTTAATCGTAAGGTGGAGAAAAGGAAAGAAAAAGAAGAAAAAGGGTTGAAAGGTAGAGGTATGGTCCACAAGGTTGTCCCGCTCGTCAGTTTATTATTCTTTTTAGTTCTCTTTGAAGCCTTAGAATGGGTGTCTCTGTAAGTCATTTAATCTGTTACCATGGCAACAGGACAGAGTCATTGAAGTTTGACAGGAACTGTTGTTTTATCCAAGGATGCCAAAGTTTTTCAAATTTTGGAATTTGATTTTGATCGATGGCTACCATCTTAGCATGGGACATTGTATTATTCATTCTGTGAATTGTTTCTGCTAGTACCAATGTAGGAGATTTCCATGCCTTGGCCACTGTTTGTTTTGCAGCCGTTATTAGTTGGATCATAAGTTTGAATTGAGAGAGTGTTAACCATTCCGGTTTTAGATTAAGTAAAGTTAAATATGGATCTGGTTGTATTATTTTTTTAAATATTTTAGATGCAATCACGAAGACTTCCTTCCAGAAGGTTTGGATTACTGGGCACGTCCACCATATGTGTAAATATGTGCCTATTTCTGGGCATCCTCGAAAACAAAGAGCTGAGGTATTAGGTGAATATTTTGCCACTCTAGCGGGTACAAGGTACCAGCGAGTTAGGACTTTATAATTTGTCTCCAGTGCTAAGATGTTGGGTGAAGATGACTTAGATGTGAGCCATATGTTAGACCAGTCCGTGTCTTCTAAAGTTCCTCCCAGGTCCTCCTCCCACCTCTGAACGTAAGAGGGTCTATTAAGTTTTGCTACTCCATATAATTGATTATAAAGTGATGAAATTGTACCTTTAGCAAATGGATCTTTTGTACAGATTGATTCAAAAATGGATAATTGGGATAATGGTGTATCCCCCTTTAGGAATGGTGTATAGAAATTTTTGATTTGGAGATATCTAAATATCTCAGAGTTTGGTAGATCATATTTTTCTCTGAGCGATGGGAATGAAAGGAATGATTTAGATGCTATGAAGTCATTTAGTGTCTGAATGCCTGATGTTGTCCAAGCTTTAAAAGAATTTGGGTAGATCCATGCCGGATAAAAGGCCGGATTTCTGATAAAAGAAAGGAGAGGATTGTGTGGAGATTGTAACTGATATTTGGTTTTTAGTTTATCCCAGAGAGATAAGAAGTGTTTAGTTATGGGATTATGAATTTTAAAGCGGTCTTTAGGATCAAGCCATAATAAATTTGATATTAATAGTGGGTCATTTTCTGAAGCCTCTATAAATATCCATAATGGGATTTCCTGTTTTGCATGGTATTTGGACAGACTGGCCAAATGTGCTGCTCTGTAGTAGTTAGTAAAATTAGGGTATCCCAGGCCTCCTTTATTTTTGGGAAGATGTAGTGTGTGTATAGGTATACGTGGTTTAGAAGAGCCCCATATAAACGAAGTTGCTCTTTTTTGTACTATTCTCAAAAAATAGGAAGGAATTGGAATAGGGAGGACTCTGAATAGATAAAGCAATTTGGGCAGAATAGTCATTTTGATTGCATTAATCTTCCCTATCCAGGATAAAGGCAGTTGCGACCATTGTTTTATTAGATTTGTGATCTGTCTTAATACAGGAGGATAATTGGTTGAGAATAAGTCAGAATGAGATGCTGTTAAATGAATTCCAAGATATGGGATTGATTTTTCTGCCCATGTGAATGGGAGTGCAGCCCTAGCCGGGATCAATTCCATGTTTGTGAGTGAAATATTAAGCATTAGGCATTTCTTAGGATTAATCATAAGGCCGGATAGGGCTGCAAATCCATCAAGAGCTGGTATTAAGTTAGGACCAGAGACCTGTGGTGATGATAGAAAAAGTAATATATCGTCTGCAAATATACATAATTTGTGTGTAATACCTCCTACTTCAATGCCAGTTATAGTTTGGTTTGTTCTGATGTATTGGGCCATGGGTTCGAGTATAAAGGCAAATAATAAGGGAGATAATGGGCAACCCTGTCGGGTACCTCTTTCGATATTAAAGGCTTCAGATTTGTATCCAGCATATTTTATATAGGCTTTGGGTTTATTATATAATGCTTTGATCCATGTTAAAAAGTGGGGTCCAAAACCCCATTTTTGTAATGAATATTGCATATATTGCCAGGATACTGTGTCTAATGCCCTCTTAATATCGAGAGATAGAAAACATAAAGGGATTTTCCGTTTTTTAGCAATATGTGCCAATAACACTGCCCTGCGTATATTATCGCCTGCCTGTCTATTTGGCATGAAGCCTACTTGATCTCTATGTATTAATTTTCCTATAATGCTATTAAGGCGTTTTGCTATTATTTTTGCTAATAATTTAATATCGAGGTTTAACAGAGAGATAGGCCGATAATTCACACAGGAAGTATCATCAGAAAGGGGTTTTGGGATCATACAAACAATTGCCATTAGTGTTTCTTGCCGAAAAGAATGTCCATCTAGAAGTTTGTTAAACGTTTCAGTGAGAATGGGAGAGAGTATTTCTGAGAATGTTTTATAGTATAAAGCCGAGTAGCCGTTTGGGCCTGGTCTTTTGTTAAGTTTTAGGTCTTTTATGGCATTAGCAACTTCATCTATAGTTATAGGCTCATCCAAACTGCTTTTTTGATTCTGAGATAACTCAGGTAAGGTTATTTTTGAGAAGAAGGATTCAGCCTCTGTAGGATTAAATTCATTGTTTGTCTTATATAAAGTTGCGAGATGTGAGTGAAATTTATGGACTATTTTAACTGGATTACAAGTGTAAACATTTTTTGATAATTTCAAACGTATTGGTTTGAAAGATTTATTAGTTGAATTTAATGCCCGAGCCAAATATGTACCTGGTTTGTTTGTATTCATGTAGAAATTGTGTTTGGAGCGTTTGAGGGATTTATCAACTGACTCAGTGAGAAATAGATCGTATTCCAATCTAGATTTTTCCAGATGAGATTTTGTACTCTGAGATGGATTATCTTGAAATGATATGTAGGCTGCATTAAAATTGAGTTCTAGTTTTTTTGCTAGATTTTTGCGTTCCCGTTTAAATAGTGCCATTTGTCTTTGTATTGTACCATGCAAGACAGGCTTATGAGCTTCCCACAGTGTTATTGGGGAGATGTCTGTTGTATTATTAATTGATATGTATTCCTTTAAAGCTTGTTCAATGGCCATCTGATGTAGTGGGTGTTTGAGCATTATGTCCGGTAAGTACCACGTTGGGTCATGCGCTTTTGGTATGGCTGAGGCTATAGTAGTGTATACTGCATTATGGTCAGACCACGGAATCGGAATTATATCTGATGCAATCATTTCTGGTATCATTCCTATTGTTAGAAAAATATGATCTATTCTGGTGAAGGTTTGATGAGGGTGCGAGAAATAAGTGAATTTCTTTTTCATTGGGTTACTTTCTCTCCACGAATCTACCAGATTGTATTTGGAAAGAAGTTGAGAAAAAGGTAATCTAGAGGTTATTTTGGATGGTGTAAAAGGTGATTTATCTAGAAATGGGAGGAGGACCTGGTTCGAATCCCCACACATTATCACTGTTCCTATTTTGTGTGTATTAATCACTTGTAATATATGTGAGAGGAATGGTGTAGGTTGTTTGTTAGGAGCGTAGTAGGAAATCACCGTGATTGCTGTATCCATTATATAACCCATGAGTATCAGGTATCTACCTTCTGGGTCTTTAATTTCTGATGATAAGGTGAATGGTGTAGATAGGTGAAATGCAATTAGAGTTCCCCTTTGCTTGGTACAGGCAGAAGCCATGTAAATTTGGTGATAAAAAGGAGAAATATATTTTGGAGTAGAATCTTTGGTGAAGTGTGTTTCTTGGAGGCATACTATGTGAGCCTTCTTGTTATGGAAAGTACGGAAGGCTTTGGTCCTTTTTTGAGGGACATTTATTCCCTGAACATTCAGGGAAAGTATATTCAGTGGTGCCATGGCAATAGATCAAATAGTTTTGACTTACTTTTTGTTATGCAGAGCTGACTGCGCAGATCAACCTGTGTGGACTGAAGAGATGAATAGATAGAAAAGAAACCAGTGAATTCTGGAGTAAAGAGTAAACAAAAAACATACGAGATTAGATGATACATTGTATAAATTATTTTTTGCAAGTAATCACAATTTACCCGTGAAAGAGAATAAATATCTCTCTCAGGGGAATAAGTGCCTTCGTCACACTCCCACATAATATGGTTGGGAGAATGAGGAGGGCTAATGGGGGTACACGGATCTTCCGCTTACAGGAGAGAAGTGCTATGTCAAAAGACATCAAAATGATGTTTCATTAATTGGAGTGCAGAATATAGTTTTTGTTGAAATTATTTATTCCAGGGTGGTTGTATATGGTTAGTCTTGCCCTAGGCTAAATAATTCAGTTAGAAAGGTACTGTTAATAACTTTGGTATTGATGAAGATAGTTTGAATTATTTTGGGATTTTAACCCTTTTAGAGTAAACAATTACATATTTTATTCATATGCAACTGTTTAGATATGTTAACTCATAAAATTGAGGTTGTATTCTTCAGATTAGAATAAACAAAAACATAATTCTAGGAACTAGTTAGGTAATAATATATTTGTTTTAAGAAAAGAAAGAAAAAGCTTCCATTACTTCTGGATTATTGAACATATTTGTCCTAAAAAGTAATAAATCTATTGTTATTACCTGATAATATATAACTGAACAAGAATTTCCTTATTTCACTTATATATTCTAAGGCTATATGAATCAGAAGTAATAAGAAATATAACTGGAATGTAACATGATCCCACACAGTGTGTGACTATCAGAATGCAGTTACATTCAGTTATAAATATAGGTTTTTTATAGAGAACCATCTCTTAGTATAATAAATGAAGAGATATCAGGAATTAGGATGTCAGTCCATTGAATCTTCTTGGTCCATGGATGATGTGGCATAACGGCCTCTTTTGTGAGAATGATGATTCCCATTTTGTTCTGAAATTTTCTGGGTGCTGCCTGAAGGTGAAGATGATGCCATTCTTCTGCGTGTGGGAGTGTTGCTGCTTGTGGGTTCTGTCAGATTTCATTTTAAAAGGGTTTGTTGTAGTTCATCTGCTGATCTGCTTCTGTAAATTGTACCTTGGTAGTTAAATCTGACTGAAAAGGGGAAGCCCCATTGATACATAATGTTGTGGCGTTGCAGTTCCATTAGTTGGGGTTTCATGGATCGTCTTTTAGTAATAGTAAGTTGGGATAGGTCAGCAAAAATTTGATAATTGTGTCCTTGAAAATTAAGTTCCTTTTTTTCTCTTGCAGCAATTAGTATTTGTTCTTTCGTTCTGTAATAATGAAATTTTGTGATTATATCACGTGGGGGTCCATCTTTCTTTTTGGCTGTGAGGGCTCTGTGTACTCTGTCCAGTTCTAAACGTTCAATAGGGATATCTGGCTTTAGTTCTTGTAATAGAGCAGTAATAGTAGATTGCAGGTCTGTCACAGTTTCAGGTATTCCCCTTATGCGCAAGTTTGAACGTCTGGCTCTATTTTCGTAATCTTCGAGCTTAGTTTGAAGTATTAAATTCTCTTTTTTTAATTGTTCCAATTCTGTTATATTTTCTTGGGTTGTAATTTCAATTTCATCCATTTTTATTTCTAAGGCTGCGGTGCGGTTTCCCAGCTCTCTTATTTCTTTGGTTAGGCTTTTTGTTATTTGGTCTGAGGTTTGTTTTAAAGCCTTATGAAGCATCTTTTCAAATTGTAATAATATTACTGGGGATGCTGAGGAGGCTTGTGGAGAAGTTTGTGAGAGGATTTGTTCTGTATCTGACTCAAATGGAGAGTCTTGCTGTGACATTTTCTGTCTGTGAGAGCGCCCTGATGCTGTATCTTGTGAGGTGACTGGAGCTGCTTCAGCTGCAGTGAGTGCCTGTGAGCTCTTTGTGAGGTGATTTTTATCTCTGCCACGGTTTCCTCCCAGTACCATATTTCCTGCCCAAACTTTCACAGTTTGTTCCCAGGGGCAAAAAGGTTCAAATGGATACCTTTAGAGCCTGCAGGCTCCGCTTTGTCCTTCTCTTCTCTCCTCAGTGGTGTGGAGCTCTAACAATGCATGTCTGCTCCGCTAGGCTCCGCCTCCTGCCCCCCCCAGTTTATTCTTTTCTATTATTTTCTTTTCTATTCTAATCTTTTCTATTCAAATTCAAATTCATTCTATACGAAATTCGATTTTCAGAAGCCATGTTCCGAATTTCGTATAGAATGAATTCAAATTTGAATAGAAAAGACTATTAAAAAATAGAAAATAATAGAAAAGAAAAGCATAGAAAAACAATAAAACAGAATAAAAAAAAATTTATCAATATGTATTCTATCGCTTTACGATTTTATATTCTATTTTATTGTATTTTTTAGAAAATCGATTTCTATTGTTTTCAAATTCGATTCAAATTTGTTTTCGAATTCGATTATGTTTTCGACTTCGATTCGAATATGTTTTCGAATTCGAATATGTTTTCGAATTCGATTCAAATTTGTTCGCTTTTTTTCGGATTCGTTTAAATTCATCACTTTTGTAATTCAGAAATTCGGATGCATCAGGATTTCCGAATAATGAAAAATTTGTCCGAATTTCTATTCGGAACGAAACGAAATGCACATGTCTAGTTACTAATAGCTTAAAATATGTCGATTAATACTGGGTATACCTGCCTCCTAGCTAGGTGCTAGGATTAGTTAGATTCAATACTGGCTCTGTATGTCTAGTGGAGCTGTGTGTGTTTTGATTAGTTCAATTTAGCTTGCCTCACTGCTTAGTGTTCTCAGCTGCTTCCAGTCTGTTTACTCACTCTGCTTTCCAGAAAAGCTGTGAGAACTTTCTGGATCATAGGTGTGGAGCTATGCAGATGGCAGCATGAATATTTACACAGCCCTGGCCAATCCCAGGCAGCAGGGCCTTGAAGGCTGAAGGGAGACTGTATATATTCTCTGAGCACACTAGGCTCTGGGTCTCTTCCTGGGGAGAACCAGTCCAACCTGGAGGGCTTGCTGCCCTACAGAGCTGACTGAGAGGCTGTTTGCTAAAGATCTAGTCTGGTATCACTGGAGGAAAGTGTCACTTAGAAGTTGCAAGGAGGCAACCAGCTTTCCCTGGACATTTTGTGAGTGCAGATTGCTGGTAGATCTTAGAGACTTTTGGGCTCATGCCACCCTTCTTGTGTTTGTCTAAAAGGAACATCGGCTGGTGTTCTGAAGAGCTTAGTCTATCTAGTTCTCTGTGAAGGGACTCTGCTCTTGTTGCTCTAAAGGAAGAAGCTTGTGTTCTGTTAACTGCTTCTATTACAAAGCCAAGTCCACAGTTTGCAATATGCAAGGACTCTGCTTCAGCTCTACATTGAACTGTTTCTACTAAAAGCCAAGTTCACAGTTTCCTGGAGTACATGCAATGACTTTTGCTTCAGCTGTATAGAAAGGAGATTACTGTCCTCAAAATGTACATCATTTCTGTTTTTGGAGGATCCCACTCAATTTCCTCAACCCTATCCAAGCACTCCAAAAATAAAAACAACAAAAACACAACCCCCTTAGACTGGTTATTGAGGAAAAATATGTCTGAGATTGTGTGCCTGGCTACGGGGAGATTCTCTGGGGAAAAACCACATTTCCAGTGGCTATTATGGGAGTAAGCACTACAGTTGGTATTCAAAAAAAAAGGTTGCAATTCCTTTTTTAGTACTAGTACTCAAAAGCCAGAGGCCTCCAAGTCTGATTGTGTGCTTTATTTAAAGATGTAGAGTTGTAGCTACTGTGTATTGCAAAACTTAGTTAAAGCGTCAGCCAAGCAGCTGCATATCCATACAGATAAGGCTACTTTTTACAATCTAAAGAATTTCTTAATGTATTAAACCAGATTCATGATCCAGACACCCCTGCCAGACAGCACTAGATCTAGGTTTGACTTTCGCTGTCGCTGTAATATTACACGGTCAAGAAATGACCCTGGCCTACTGATTGGACAATATAAATGCAGAAGCACATTAATAAACCTCCTGCTTTGCTTTCTCCTCCTTTCAGCAGTATATACACTTCAGAGGAGCCTAATTGGTTCATAGTACAGGCCTTTCCTGTCCCTGTTAAAATTCTGTTGCTGTTGTTCACAGGATTACATGGGGGTGATATCAAGACAACTTCAGGTACTCACTGTGATGATGGCACCCTCAGCCTCACTCTCCAGCTCACAGGACAACAATCTAAATGCCACCAGAATGAAAGTGATCGTCACTTGAATCGTTAACCTTTTACCCATACAAACAACTGCCACCACATCTTTTATTGGAAAAGCACTGATCACAGTATCTGCTGTAACAATTCAGATTTTTAGGAAATGTCTGTGATACTCACTGCCACTCAGACAGAAAGGTAACAGAGTTTAAAATATAGTAGAGCACTGCAAAGAAACAAGGATTCTTTTGTTTCTTTTTTAGAGCACTTAGAAAATTATCTTTTAAATGTTTGAGTCTTAATGCAAGAAAGGAAAAATGGTGTGCAAGAAAAATATTTACATAAAAGATATTGTAATACAGTAGGGATGAGCTTCGCGTTCCAGTCGAACGCATGTTCGACTCGAACATCGCGTGTTCGGTCGTTCGCCGAATTACGAACGTTATGGGCCGTTCAAGCCAAATTCGAGTGGCGCATCACGGCCCATAATTCACTGCGGCATCGCAGTGCATTGCTGGCTGATGATTGGCCAAGCATGCACTATGACCCGCATGCTTGGCCAATCACAGTGCCGTGTGTACAGAGAGCCGTAATTGGCCTAAGCCAGGGAGGCTTTTGCCAATTATGGCTCAAGGGGTTTAGTACACGCCCCACACTATATAAGGCCGCCTGCGTGCTGGCCTTGTGTAGTGTGTTGCGGCGGAGAGAGTTAGATAGACAGAGAGACAGTGTCATTTGATTTAAGTTAGATAGAGTAGGCAAGTTGAGTCAGTTAGCTGCACTTACAGTGTATTGTGTATATATATACATCCCAGGTGTTGTGTATATATATATACATATATATATATATATATATATATATATATATATATATATATATACTGTATTCAGTTTAGCTAGATCCGTTCCTGTTATTCTCTTCCTAATATACTTACAGGCAGGCAGGTGTTTTTACAGTATTTCCAGTTAGTGTACTGTGTAACCCTGCACAGTTGCACCTACAGTATAGCTACCTGAAGCCAAGTGCTTGTGTGCTTCTTCTGATCCTATTAATAGCACAGGCAGGCTCTTGAAGTATTTACAGTTAGTGTACTGTGTAACCCTGCACAGTTGCACCTACAGTACAGCTACCTGAAGCCAGGTGTTTGTGTGCTTCTTCTGATCCTATTAATAGCACAGGCAGGCTTTTGAAGTATTTACAGTTAGTGTACTGTGTAACCCTGCACAGTTGCACCTACAGTATAGCTACCTGAAGCCAGGTGCTTGTGTGCTTCTTCTGATCCTATTAATAGCACAGGCAGGCTCTTGAAGTATTAACAGTTAATGTTCAGTGTAACCCTAAACAGTTGCACCTCCAGTATAGCTACCTGAAGCCAGGTGCATGTGTGCTTCTTCTGATCCTATTAATAGCACAGGCAGGCTTTTGAAGTATTTCCAGTTAGTGTACTGTGTAACCCTGCACAGTTGCACCTACAGTATAGCTACCTGAAGCCAGGTGCTTGTGTGCTTCTTCTTATCCTATTAATAGCACAGGCAGGCTCTTGCAGTATTTCCAGTTAGTCCTCATCCTCCTCATCCTCTCTTACCCAGGCTCAGGGTACTTTGTCTGGCAAAACAGCTGCCAACGTGGCCTATTCCCTTGGCTCAATGGCATCAGTCACTCCTTCCCTAGCCCCACCATGTCCTCCTGAGGAGTCCCCCGAACTGTTTGACCACAGTGTTGGGTACATGCTCCAGTAGGATGCCCAGCGTTTTGAAGGCTCCAATGATGGTACTCAGCTAGAGGAAGGCAGTAACGTGAGCCCAGACAGAGGGGGTGCCCAAGAAGGACAGCAATCTGGCAGTCATGTTTCCCCTGCTGCAGCATACTGCCAGGTTTGCTCCAGTGATGAGGAGGGAGGGGATGATGAGGTCACTGACTCCACGTGGGTGCCTGATAGGAGAGAGGAGGAGGAGGAGGCACATCACCAATGAGGCAGGATGTCCTCCAGGGGCCAGCTTAAGGGCAGCACACTGACTGCATCACACCTCAGAGGACCGCATGTGCAGGGTGCTGCTGTCGCTGCGTGTTATTCCCAAAGTTCTTTGGTATGGGCCTTTTTTGAGATGAGTGCATCAGATCGCACCGCTGCTATTTGCAACATATGTCTCAAGCGTATCTCGCGTGGCCAACACATCTCCCGCTTGGGCACCACATGCTTGACCAGACATATGTTAACCTGCCATGCAGTTCGTTGGCAAGCGTACCTAAAAGACGCACACCAAAGAACAAAGAGGACCTCTCCTTGCTCCTCATCAGCTGGGATCTCCAACCCCACTATACCTTCATTCCTCTCTGAGACCTGCACTGAGAGGAATGAAGGTGTAGAATTAGGTGTGTCACAGCCAAGTACTTGTGGGCAATCTGCTATTGGTACATCAATGTCAGATTGTACCAGGCAAATTTCCCTGCCCCAGGTGCTGCACCTCAGAAAGAAGTTCGCTCCCAGCCATCCACATGCCCAGTGGTTGAATGCTAGCTTGGCAAAGTTGCTAGCACTTCAACTGCTGCCTTTTCAGTTGGTAGACTCTGCCCCCTTCCGTGAGTTTATGGAATGTGCGGTTCCTCAGTGGCAGGTTCCCAAATGCCACTTTTTCTCACGGAAGCTGATTCCGGCTCTCTACCGGCATGTGGAAGGCAATGTCTTGGCCAGCAGGCATGGACAGGGACATTAACTAAGTTTCACGGTGCATTGGGTGACTCTGCTGGTAGCTGGGGAGGATGCAGGACAAGGTGCAGTAGTGTTGGAGGTTGTTCCACCACCACGCCTCCAAAATGCTACTTCTGGTGATTCTGACACACCTCTCTCCTCCACCCCCTCCTCTTCTTCCTCCATGGCCTCTTTCTGTGCTTTGTCCTCGGAACCAGTGGTGCTCTATAGGCGTTTGAAGGGGCTACACAAGTACGCAGGCCAAAAGATGCCATGCAGTGCTTGAGCTGGTGTGCTTGGGGGACAGGAGCCACACTGGGGCAGAGATTCTGTCAGCTCTGCAGGGGCAGGTTCAGAGGTGCTTGACGCCATGCCAGTGAAAGCCAGGAATGGTGGTTTGCGACAATGGCACCAACCTCCTCTCCGCCCTCCGACAGGGACAACTGACCCATATGCCCTGTTTGGCTCCTTAACTTGGTGGTGCAGCAGTTCTTGGGCAGATACCTGGGCTTACAGGATGTACTGAGGCAGGCCAGGAAAGTCTGTGTGCATTTCTGCTGGTCGTATAATGCCAGTGCTCAGCTTGCTGACCTCCAAAAGGAATTTAACCTGCTCAAGAACCGCCTAATCTGTGACATGCCCACCAGGTGGAACTCAGCGTTGGCCATGCTTCAGCAGCTGCACACACAGCAGAGGGCCATCAATGAGTACCTATGCGACTATGGCACCAGGACAGGGTCAGGGGAGCTTGTTTTTTTTACCCCACGCCAGTGGGCCATGATCAGGGATGCATGCACTGTCCTGTCACCATTTGAGGAGGCCACGAGGATGGTGAGCAGTGACAGTGCATGCATCAGTGACACTGTCCCCCTTGTCCACCTGTTGGAGCACACGCTGCTGGAATAATGGACAGGGCACTTGAGGCAGAACAGAGGCAGGAAGAGGAGGACTTCCTTAGTTCTCAAGGCCCCCTTTATTAAGACAGAGTTCCTGCGTGCCCACCGATCACACAGGAAGAGGACGAGGAGGAGGAGGAGGATTGTGTCAGCATGGAGGTGGAGCCTGGCACTCAGCATCAGCAGCAGTCTTTAAGGGATCATTTACAGTCCCAAGAAACCCATGGACTTGTACGTGGCTAGGAGGATGCGGATCATGTCATCCTTAGTGACCCAGAGGACTCCGGACCGAAACCCTCAGCAAACCTACGCTGCATGGCCTCCCTGATCCTGCAAAGCCTGCGGAAGGATCCTCGTATTCGTGGTATCAAGGAGAGGGATCGTTACTGGCTGGCAACCCTCCTTGATCCACGTTACAAGGGTAAGGTTGCGGACCTTATCTTCCTGTCGCAGAGGGAGCAGAGGATGAAACATCTTCGGGAGGCTTTGCAGAAAGGTCTGTGCAACGCGTTCCCAGAGACTGGGAGGTTACAAACTCCTGTTCCTGGACAACGTGTTGCTGAGGCTTCGGTCAGTCAAAGAAGGAGCGGTGGAGAAGGTGGCCATCTGACCGATGCGTTCAGACAATTTTTTAGTCCACAGCCCCAAGGTATGATCAGTTCCAGCAACCATCGCCAGCGTCTGTTTTACATGGTGCAGGAATACCTAGGGGCAAGATCTGACTTGGACACCTTTCCCACCGAAAATCCTCTGTGTTACTGGGTCTTGAGGATGGATTACTGGCCAGAGCTTGCACAGTATGCAATTGAGCTACTGGCCTGTCCTGCATCCAGCGTTCTTTCAGAACGCACATTCAGTGCTGCTGGAGGCTTTGTAACCGATTACAGGGTGCACCTGTCCACCGACTCGGTCGATCGACTGACCTTCATAAAAATGAATCAGTCTTAGATCACCACCAGATACCAAGCACCTGATGCTGATGTAACCCAATAATTTTTTTTGAAATGTCAGATTATGCTGTTATGCTGAGTGACTATCCTCTTCCTCCTCAATGATCATGCTGATAGCTTGTTCGGGCGCTGCCACCAGTGGCTAAGGCCCAATTTTTCAGCCCCTGTTTAACAGGGGCATGTAATTACAATTTTTGATGCAATACTTTGCAGCAGGGCTCATTCCTGCACTCCAACTAGAGTATCTGTGAGGGGTTGCAGTGTTGTGGCACCAGTACCAGTGCCTAAGGCCCAATTTTCAGCCCCTGTTTAACAGGGGTGTGTATTTACAATTTGTAATGCAATACTTTGCAGCAGGGCTCATTCCTGTGCTCCAACTAGAGTATCTGTGAGGGATTGCAGTGTTGTGGCAACAGTGCCTAAGGCCCAATTTTTCAGCCCCTGTTTAACAGGGGCGTGTAATTACAATTTTTGATGCAATACTTTGCAGCAGGGCTCGTTCCTGCGCTCCAACTAGAGTATTTGTGAGGGGTTGCAGTGTTGTGGCACCAGTGCCTAAGGCCCAATTTGTCTGCCCCTGTTCAACAGGGACATGTAATTATAATTCTTGTTCTAATATTTCACAGCAGGGCCCGTTTCTGCGCCCACCAAGAGTAACTGTGAGTGCTTACAGTGTTGTGGCACCAGCACCAGCACCACCACCATCACCAAAGGCCCAATTTTTCTGCCCCTGTTCAACAGGTGCATGTAATTACAATTCTTGATCTAATATTTCACAGCAGGGCCCGTTCCAGCACCCACCAAGAGTAACTGTGAGGACTTACAGTGTTGTGGTACCAGCACCACCACCACCATCACAAAAGGCCCAATTTTTCTGACCCTGTTCAACAGGGCCATGTAATTACAATTCTTGATCTAATATTTCACAGCAGGGCCCTGTGAGGGCTTACAGTGTTGTGGCAACACCAACACCTAAGGCCCCAATTTCTGCAGAGTATATAGGGCAGGCCCCTACTTCCAACTTACAAACGACTCCTACTTGCAAACGGAAGGAGACAACAGGAAGTGAGATGAAATCTACCCCTAGGAAGGGAAATTCTCTCCTGTAAGAGTTAATATGGAAAAAACGTCTCTCCTTTCCACTGATGCTTTATCATCAATCCTTGTTTCACTAAAAACCCCAAATTTTCTAAAATCATTTGTCATTGTGACAGAAAGTGAGGTGAAATCTTCTGAAGAGGAGCACAGACAGCAGTTAATATGGGAAAAACATTACTCCTTTCCACTGATGCTTTATCACCAATCCTTGTTTCACTAAAAAAACTTTTTTTTGCATTGATACATGTCCCCTGGGGCAGGACCCAGGTCCCCAAACCCTTTTTAGGACAATACCATGCAAATTAGCTTTTAAAATTAGCACTTTTGATTTCGAACGTTCGAGTCCCATAGACTTCAACGGGGTTTTAACGTTTAACGTTCATACGAAGTTTCGGTCTGTTCGCAGGTTCTGGTGCGAACCAAACCGGGGGGTGTTCAGCTCATCTCTATAATACAGGCAATAGCAACATTAAAATAAAACAGATTAAAAGTAAAGAACTACTTAACAAAGTTTACCTGATCTTTTGCTCTGGCAGAGTCTAATTCGCTACAGCGTAACTCCAATTTTGACAGTGTCCCTGGCCCTCAGAGATAACTCTTAGCATTTGTAAATAGTTTCAATAAGTAATTGATAGCTCATGAGCTGCAGATGCAGTCATCTTTTCTAGTGCAAAAGAATATAACCAATGAAAGGATCTGAAGGATTGTGTTGTCGGGGTGTCAACATGTTTTATTATTGTTCAGTGGACCGTACACTCCCTCCTTGCCAATTTGTTAACTGTATCAATATTTTCAGATGACCATAATTTACAGTGTGATAACCTACATATTAAAAGAAATCTCGATTTGATGGACATCTGACATGATGTGGATTGTTTGTAGGGTTTCTTTAGAAAGGGTAATGTGTCCCATCAGCTTTTTGCACCTCCTACATTACAATATAGGAATGTTTGCTATGTAAGTGATTGGTATTTCCTTATACAATCCAATAGATGTTTGGTATGAATGTAGCAATATCATATCAGGATTTATGAACTATTTGAAGACTTTTCTTCTAGCAGATACAAAAAAACATATCAACATTGGTATTCGTACAACTTATGTTAGATGTTGTTATCCCCGCGCTGTGGTATGTATACCAATATATTGGGAAAGTTGACTGCTGCTGTGATGTAAGGTGCAAATGTCCTAAAAAATTGTGATATATAAACCCAGCACTGTCTAATCAAAAAAACCTTGTACAATCCTACTTATTTACACAAAATGAATAATACTACCACAAATACAATCTATAGTGAAAAAACAGTATCAAAAAGCAATAAATTCTTAAAGTGCCATTTGTATATAGTGCCAGCAAATGAAATAAATTAGTCCTTTAGGGTGCCGTGCCTATCTCTGTTGTCTTGTGCCAGTAGTGATCCTCCTCCCCTCCTCATGTGCCCTCACTCACCAACTCTCAGTTTAAATATCGCCTGTAAAGGAACTGACAGTCCTTAGGTTTTTTGAGATGTATGGTTCACTCTTCTTTTCTGTGCTCCACCCAGATGAACAGGTTGCTCATACATGTTTTAATGGAAGGAGAACCAGGAAAAATCCATATTGTGATTTAGTTTTATTAAAAAAATTTTAAAAACAAATTGAACAAAGTCGATTTTTGGATAAAAGCATGTAAAATGCCACCATGGAACACAGTATCCAGGGTTTGCTTCCCAAATGCCGGACGTGATGTCACCGGAAGTTCCCACCTGTCTTTTGCATTTTGTTCCGAGTAATGAATAAGCACAGCTTTGCTGCGTGAAACGCGTCTACCTGTACCTGCTTTTATCGTCCTGTGGTGTCATTCATGTTCTTGGATTTTACAATAAAGAGACTTTCTATTACTTTGGTGTGCAGCCATCCATTCCTTCTTGCATTTTGTTCCTCCCAGGCAGCGTCATCGGAAGCTTCCTACAACTGCTTTGCTGCAGGCATTAAGACATTAGGGTTCTGCTAGAGGTTTTCTGGCATAGCAATTTTAGCAGGCTTCAAAGTGAGTTCTAGGTCAGTATCTTAGAAACTACTGATTATAGAGATAGGCAACTAGCACTCTAAATAAAGGGTAAGTAATAGCAGACTATTTTTCTTTCTGTACAGGCTTCCTTCAAATTCATTATCATCCTGGTATAAAATAATTGTATGTATGTGTTGGGAGACAAGCTGTCTAAGATAAAATAAACAAGCATTACAGAATGTGCACTACATCCCTTAAACTATTAGTGATATATAGGTGAATACAAAAAAATTGGATTTTTCAGGCGCTACTTAGAGTTAACACACATCCTATCTAATTAGTAAACATACATTTATTCCTGTTATTTCTCAAATATTAAAATCACCATAAATTAAAAAAAAAGATGGTACCTAGTTTACATAGAAAGAGAGAATAAATGTAACAATGTTAAAAACTGTGCATACCTTGATGAGACATCAAGAACCCCTATATTTGTGGGTTGTACAAGGTATGTCTATTAAATAATGAGACTGTGATCCCACTTAGTAAACATAGCAGTCAGAACCGGTTATAACTGCATGTGTGGTGACCTTGAACATGTTTGAACCTGCATGACAAGCAGCAACACTCTATGACATTCAATTGATTGTGAGTCGCCATTTAGTTTGGTTGTGTTTTCTGTCGTGTGCCTAAAAAATAGTAGCAAGTAAAAAAAAGTAGTACGTGAAAAGTCCAATTTTCTTGGTATTTCAGCTTAGTAAAGTTCACTAGAATAAAAAAAAAAAATCTTTATCTGGTGGCTGAAGCAGACAGAGTAAACTGTTGTTCTGGCACCCCTGGAGGCAGTATTGAAGGTTAGCCAGGCTCTGAACTAGTGTTTAATTGATAAGATGTACCAAGTCTAGGAATTGCCACAACAAATTAATTTTCTTCTAGTACAAGCATCTTTTAGAAGTTTTTCAGCTCCTAGAACTTTTTAATATTTTATCTCATTAAACTGGATCTCCAGCTAAACAATTTTTCTCTAGCTTTGGATAGCATTACAATCTCTGTCAGGCTGTCACTGTTGTCAGTGTTCCTATTGTGGAGATTATCCTTCACTTCCTGTGCTGATGACATTTGTCTCCTGGACAGGAAATTATGTAAACTAGGACATACTGTACGTAGTCACGATAAAAGGGCTGGCTGGTGTACTGTGAAGGAAAACAAAATGTATTTACAGAAAGTGATAAGTACACACAATTGCAACACTTAAATGCAATATTACAAGCTTTAAAAAATATATAAAATTAAAATGTAAAACGTTAAACTTTACCCTTTTTTTTTGGGGGGGGGGGGGTTTGAAGTTTGAGGAAATAGAATTTGTGTCTGTCTCAATGTTTATATATTATGAAACACATCACAGGGAAGTAGAGTTTTTCAGTCAAATAAAGTTGGTTTGGGCTCCATAGCATCAGCAGTGTGTAGCATCTCATCTTTTTTTGCACTTGGAAGTAAAATGGACGGGTAGGTGGCGGAGCCCAAAAATAGCCAGCCCGCACAGATAGAGTGAAAGCAGCATGGAACCTGCTACTGGTTTTGTGAATTTTTTCTGAGTAGATCTACCCCAAATTCCCTTCAGGACAGGAAGTGATGGAAACTTTCTCCACAGAATGACTGTCGGTGTCTCCCTGCCCCAGTGAAACCACTACCCTCGTTTTCGTCCTGCTGTTACAGAGTCAAGAAGTGGGGTAACATCTCCCCAGTTGGGTCGTAAACAGCAATACAACTTAACAGATGTTTTTTAAATAGTATTTAAGCCCAAGTCTATCCAACAGTAAAATAAAATAAAAAGTTTGAGCTGGACATGAGCTTTGGTATTTATTTCAATAATCATGTGCAGAAAGCAATCATATATAGGTTTTGTGTTAATGGGCTTTAATCAGTTTCTTTAAGGTAGTTTGCATTTTATATCAGTTTGAGATGCTGCTGGGATCATTCAGAATGCCTTAACAGGTTCATTTGACCTGTAGCTGGCCTCCTTCTGACCTACATTGTACCTCTTCTAAGGCTACATTCACATGGACATTTGTATCTGACAGCTCTCATTTGTTTTTGAAAATGAAGAAGGAAAAGAAAAATGTATTTTTTTTTCTTTTTTCAATTTTCAAAACTTTGTGACAAAAAGCGAGATCTGCAAAATACTCACCATACCTCTCAGCAAATAGCTTGGGTATCTACTTTCCAAAATGGGGTCATTTGGGGGGGGGGGGTTCCATCTGGGCATTTCATGGCCTCCGAAACTGTGATAGGTAGTGAGGAGTGAAATCAAAAATTTACACCCTTAGAAAGCCTGAAGGCGGTGCTTGGTTTTCAGGGTCCCGTACGCAGCTAGGCTCCCAAAAAGTCTCACACATGTGGTATCCCCGAAGCAACAGACTGTATTTTGGGGTGTAATTTCACATATGGTCTTGGCGTGTTTGAGCAATATATCATTTAGTGACAACTTTGTGCAAAAAAAAAAAAAAAAATTGTCTTTTCCCCGCAACTTGTGTCAAAATATAAAATATTCCATGGACTCAACATGCCTCTCAGCAAATAGCTTGGGGAGTCTACTTTCCAAAATGGGGTCATTTGGGGGTTTTCAACTGTCCTGGCATGTTATGCACAACATTTAGAAGCTTATGTCACACATCACCCACTCTTCTAACCACTTGAAGACACTTTCTGACACTTTTTGTTTACATGAAAAAATATTTTTTTTGCAAAAAAATTACCTTGAACCCCCAAACATTATATATTTTTTTAAAGCAAAGGCCCTGCAGATTAAAATGGTGGGTGTTTCAATTTTTTTTTCACACAGTATTTGCGCAGCGATTTTTCAAACGCATTTTTTTTGGAAAAAACACACTTTTTTAAATTTTATTGCACTAAAACACACTATATTGCCCAAATGTTTGATGAAATAAAAATGATGATCTTAGGCCAAGTACATGGATACCAAACACGACATGCTTTAAAATTGCGCACAAACGTGCAGCGGCGACAAAATACATACATTTTAAAAGCCTTTAAACGCCTTTACAGGTTACCACTTTAGATTTACGGAGGGGGTCTACTGCTAAAATTATTGCCCTTGATCTGACCTTCGCGGTGATACCTCACATGCATGGTGGAATTGCTGTTTACAAATGACGCCAGACCGACGCTTGCGTTCACCTTTGCGCGATAGCAAAGGGGGACAGGGGTGTTTTTTTTGTTTTTTTTTAATTATTTATTTTGCATTTTTATTTTATTTTTAAACTGTTCCTTTCATTTATATATGTTTTTATCATTTTCATTGTAAATATCCCCTACGATAGCAATAGGTAGTGAAAGGTACTCTTTTTTGAAAAAAATGGGGTCTATTAGACCCTAGATCTCTCCTCTGCCCTCAAAGCATCTGACCACACCAAGATTGGTGTGATAAAATCCTTTCCCAATTTCCCAATGGTGCTGTTTACATCCGGCGAAATCTAAGCCATGAAATGCTCGTAGCTTCCGGTTTCTTAGGCCATAGAGATGATTGGAGCCATTCTGGTCTCTGATCAGCTCTATGGTCAGCTGGCGGAACCACTGGCTGCATTCTCAGGTTTCCTGTTGGGACAGGAGAGCCAGAGAAAATCATGGAAGACGGTGGGGGGGGGACATACATTAAAAAAGCAGTCTAGAGGCTAATTAGCTGCTAGGATTGCTTTTACCTGAAAGCCGACCGCTGGCTGAAAAGAATGATACCAAGATGATACCTACGCCTGCAGGCATCATTCTGGTATAACCACTCAAAGTTCCAGTAACATACTAGTACGTTGTTGGTCCTTGTTGGGCATATATTGTAATCTATTTTTTCATGCAGCCTGTGGGCTGAACGAAAAAAAGAGATTGATCGGTGGGTATACCCACCATTAGAATACCTCCCTTCATCCACCTACTTCTAATGATGGGCATACATGCACCATTTATACATGCCGAAGCATGGGGGCATCTGCCCCAACAATTAGAAGCAAATCGCTTCTCCACCCCTGCTGCCCCCATGCTTCGGCATATATGCTCTTTTTTTTAACTGTGGTGGTGAAATCACCTCCGACAGCGCTGGAGTCAGGGCTTTATGTATCGTGGGAGCAAACGCTGTTGCTGTCAAGATAAATAAATCTGCGCTGCAGCTGAATGGCATACCTGAAAACAAAAAAATTGTTAACAATAAAACACAGTAAACAGTAAAGTATAAAAAAATGACTTACTTGAAAAGAAAACATGATAAAACATAATAACAATAAAACATTGCAGTTTAGAATACAGTAAAAAAAAAAAAAAAACAGAACAATAGAGAGAGAATAGAGAGAGAGAGAGAACAATAAAATTTTTGGGTTTTTTATTTTATTTTTTTTGTGTATTTCTTATTTTTTACTGTTTTGTTTTTTACACTTTTATTTGTAACTGTAACGGTTTGGTTCCAGGTTCGGGGTCTCTCAAAATGTGATGGCATCTTGGGAGACCCTGTGAAAGTGTGCCTAGTCTGTGCAATGCTGTACCCTATGCTAAAACTCGTGTATGGTAGCGCTCAGAACATTCACCAATGCAAAGACCAGGATTATCAGGACAGGAGGGACAATAATAGCGGGTGTCACGCCTATATCTGCGCTTTCTTTGGGGGGCTCGTTGGGTAGGGGTACTTGGGAGGACATAAGGAAAATGCCTCTCATGCAGCCGGCTTACTGCATTTGGATTGGGAAGGTGAGGTGGAGCACCATCTGGAAACAGAAGGGCTCAGACGATCTCTTCCTGGAATTTAAGGAAGGATCCAGTCCATCCTGAAGCTCTGTATAGCATATGAGCGTTCAGCAAAGCCAATTGAAATAAGTATACAGACACTTTTTTATACCAGCATCTGGCCTTACGGGCAACTAGGTACGGCACAAACAACTGGTCGTTGAGGTCCACCCCTCCCATATTAAGGTTATATTTGTGGACACAGAGGGGTTTCTCCCCAACACCAGTCGCCGTAGTAATTTGTACCGTCGTGTCTGCATGAAGGGAGGCAAGAACGAAAACGTTCTTCTTATCCCTGCACTTCATAGCGAGCAAGTTATTACACTTCAAGCAGGCTCTCTCCCCTAGCCTAAGACGGGAATCTACAAGCCGCTGGGGAAAGCCCCGGCGATTAGGTCGCACGGTGCCACATGCTCCAATCTGATGATCAAACAAGTGACTAAACAGTGGCACGCTTATGTAATAATTGTCCATTTACAAGTGGTACCCCTTTCCGAAAAAGGTTGACACCAAGTTCTACACAATCTTGCCAGCGCTCCCTATGTAGTCAGCACAGTTTGTTGGCTCTATGTGGCTATCTCTTCCCTCGCAAACCATAAAACTACATGTATAGCCTGTGGCCCTGTCACAGAGCTTATACATCTTGACCCTGTATCTGGCACGCTTGCTAGGAAGATATTGTTTGAATGACAAGCGGCCAGAAAACTTAATCAGGGACTCATTAACGCAGACAACTTGATGGAGAGTAAACAAGTCTGCAAAACATTGGTTGAAGTGGTTTACGAGGGGCCGAATTTTGTAGAGCAGATGGTATCCAGGGTCTCCACGAGGATGACAGAGTTCATTGTTGTTGAAGTGCATGAACCGCAAGATCTGCTCGTATCGTGCCCTGGCCATGGAGGCAGAGAACACGGGCATATGGTGAATTGGGTCAGTGGACCAATATGACCGCAACTCACTCTTTTTGGTTATGCCCGTGAGGAGGGATAGGCCCAAAAATTATCTTAAATTCAGAAACCGTAATTGGTTTCCAATCTCTGGCAAGGGAGGACTGGGGATTAGTGGAGATGTATTGACCAGCATACAAATTGCTTTGGTCTACAATCGATTTATAGAGATCTTTGGTGAAAAAAAGCGAATAAAAATCAAGTGACGTAAAATCAACTGTTTCCACCTGAATGCCGGGGTTGGCCAGTGAATGGGGGAAGTACGGGTGCTACAGAAGTGGTGGGTTCCCAATTAGGATTGGCGAATGCAGCAGGAAGGGCACTATGGCCTCGACGGGCCTGTCTTTGTCTTCTTGGTGGCAGCGGGACATTACTTGTGCTTTCCACCTCGCCAGCTTGAACTGCACTTATGGGACTCGCCACGTTACCAAGTGTTACTGCAGTGCTGGATGTACGACCAGGGTGTACTAGGCCGCTGGTGCTTGCCAGTTCACCAGAAGGAATAGCGGTGCTAGTACTTCTCTGCTCCATACGAGAGCCCTGTCATTCTTGCACCTCAACAGCAGAAGAAGATTGGTGTCTGGTATGCCTGACCTTGGCAGGGACCACAAATCCGTCATCAGAGCTATCTGTCATGGAGCCGCTGTCATCTACAGGATCATATTCTGAGCCTGAATCTGACAGATGAGTGACTTCCTCTTCACTATCTGTCATGCTCAGAAACATGTAGGCCTCTTCACTAGTGTACCTTCAATTTGCCATTTTGGGCTCTAAATTTAGTGGTACACTAGTGAGACTCACAGGTAAAAAAGCTCCTGACTGTCAGCGACTGTATAAAAATGCTACCAAAAAAACTGTTAGCGATCGCAGGGATCAGGCCTGACTCTGCGAACGCTGCAGTTATGTGTTTAGTGTTTTGTCAGTGACAGTGATTGATCAATACTGCACTTGGGTGGGCTGGGCTGGGTGGAGGGGCAGAATGCAGGTGCTAGCAGGTATCTGGGCTGATCCCGCTAACACTACGTTTTTGGGAACCCTAAACTGCTGGGGACGCTTGTATAGCTCTAAACAGATCAAATATTGATCCGTTCAGATACTATACCACTAAGGGAGGTTTAGGCTGCGTGCGTGGGTGTTAGCGGTACTGGCACTAACCTGATGCTGCCTGGGGCGACGCAGACCCTATCTGACCCTAAAACCTAACTTATATCACCCGCTGGGCGATCAGGAGGTTAAACCTTTATTAGGTAATAAATGGCGGGTGCCCTGACACTATAAAAAACAAACTAACTAACCAGCGTCACCCATAACAGTTATACAGTGATCACTGGTGAAAGGGTTAACTAGGGGGCAATCAGGGGGTTAAAACCTTTATTAGGTATTATATGGGGGTACCTGACGCTATAAAAAGCTGACGCTGAACCTAAATACTTACCTGGCTAACTTGCGTCACCTATGACACTAATACAGCCATCAGAAAAAAGATAGCTTAGTGACACTGGCGACAGGGGTTAACTGAGGGTGATCAAGTGGTTAAACCTTTATTAGGGGGGTTAGGGGGGTACCCTAGACCTAAAGGGGCCTACCACTAACTGCCCTAACACTTATAACAGTCACAAATGACACCAATGCAGTAATCAGTAAAAAAAAAAAAAATTGCTATTGGCATCACTGTGACAGGGGGTGCAGAGGGTGTGATCGGGGGGTGATTGGGGGGTGATTAGTGTGCCTGCATGTTATACTGTAAGTGTAGTGTTGGTGCACTTACTTGGATGTCTTCTCTCCTCAGAAGCCGGAATTATAAGGCTTCACGAGGAGCGATGACATCACTTCCTCTGCTTCTGTTTACATTACAGAAGCAGAGGAAGCATTCTATTCGCCAGGAGCGATCGCGAAGAGTGGCCATGAATTAGTGGCCTCCCCCTCAGCACAGATCGCTCCTGAAGCAGGCACCGGGGGGGCCCAATCAGGCCCCCCGCCCGCTGGGAGGAAGGGATGTACAGGTAAGCCCTTATGCCTGCCTGTGCCATTCTGTCGATGTACATTGGAATCCGGCGGTCGGCAACTGGTTAAAGTGAAACAATAAAAATTAAATATTCCTTTAAATATCGTGCCTGGGGGTTGTCTATATTATGCCTGCAAAGTGGTGCATTTTTCCCGTGTTTAGAACAGTACCACTGTAAAATTACATTTCTAAAGGAATATTAAGGGGAACTCCGAACCAAAATTTAAAAATAAAATTGTGTGGGGGTCCCCCTAAAATCCATACCAGGCCCTTTGGGTCTGATATGGAAATTAAGGGGAACCCTGTGCCAAATTTTTAAAAAATTGTGTAGCCCCCCCAAAATCCATACCAGACCCTTATCCAAGCATGCAACCTGGCAGAAAAAGAGGGTGACTCCGCCCCCCTCTGACACCACGGGGGCTTCCCCATGGCATCAGAGCGGGACACAATCACAAGTTTACGTCACCGGGTGGCCCCGCCCTCAGTTATATAAGAACTGTCACAGAGAAGACACGTCAGTCGGCGGGAGCCTCCCATGGAGGCGGATCAGTTGTGGGTTTTTTTTTTCAGTCCGTCGGGCGGCGTGATAAAAGAAGATGAATGGACATCGCTGGACATTTTTATTTTTTACATTTTTAATAAAGGACTTGTCCCAAGTTGTCTCTTGTCTTTTTTTTACCATTTTTTACACTTTTTTTGTGAAATGGTAGGGGTACAATGTACCCCATTACCAATTTACACAGGGGAGGAGGCCAGGATATGGGGGTCCCCTTGTTAAAGGGGGCTTCCAGATTCTGATAAGCCCCCCACCCGCATACCCCCACAACCACCGGGCAAGGGTTGTGGGTGTGAGGCCCTTGTCCCCATCAACAGGGGGACAAGGTGCTTTGGGGTCAGACCATAAATCACCCTCCCCATGTTGAGGGTTATGTGGCCTGGTACGGTTCAGGGGGGGCGCTCTCTCGTCCCACCTCTTTTCCTGCGGCCTGCCAGGTTGCATGCTCGGATAAGGGTTTGGTATGGATTTTGGGGGGACCCCACGCCATTCTTTTAAAATTTGGTGCAGGGTTCTCCTTAAAATCCATATCAGACCTGAAGGGTCTGGTATGGATTTTGGGGGGATCCCTACGCCATTTTATTTTTAGATTTGGCGCAGAGTTCCCCTTAATTTCCAAATCAGACCTGAAGGGCCTGATATGGATTTTAGGGGGACCCCCACGCAATTTTTTTTTAGATTTTGGTTTGGAGTTCCCCTTAATATTCATACCAGACCCAAAGGGCTTAGTAATGGACTGGGGGGGAACCCATGCTCTTTTTTTCAAAGAGTTTTATCTATACCTGACAATTCATTACAGCTGCGATCAGTTTTGAATGACAATTTTTCCTTTAGAAATGTCATTTTGCTATGGTACTGTTCTAAACACAGGAAAAAAGTGCCACTTTGCAGGCATACTATACCCCCCCCGGCACAATATTTAAAGGAATATTTAACTTTTATTGTTTCACTTTAAGCTTTAAAAAATTCCCTGCTCCCAAAAAAAGTCTGTTTTTAAAAAAAAATTGCATTGATACATGTCCCCTGGGGCAGGACCCGGGTCCCCAAACATTTTTTATGACAATAACTTGCATATAAGCCTTTAAAATTAGCACTTTTGATTTTTTATGTTAGCGTCCCATAGACTTTAATGGTGTTCCGGCGGCTTCTGAATTTACCACGAACATCGCATATTGTTCGCTGTTCACGAACAGGCGAACACCCGATGTTCGAGTCAAACTTACGTTCGACTCAAACATGGGGCTCATCCCTAGTCAGCATTTTCAGATGTTTTTTGCTCAGTACCCTATTCTTGCGGGGATGTTACTGTATATTCCTCCAGGCCACTACTCTTCCACTTTGTTGGTAGTTGTCTGAGCAGGGAGCTGTGTAATTGAAATGAAGTTTAGAGCAAAGCTAGTGCTTACCACTGTGTGCCCGATTCAGAGAAGATTGAGAGTTAGTTCACATGCACGGCACTACTTTTAACCAAACTGCATGGTACTGGTACAAACTGGTGTTGTTATCTGCTTCTGGGGTGCCTTTAACAATTCATTGGCACTGCTCAGATCACAAGGGCTGTGCAGTCATCTGCAGTACAAGAAAGGCACATCATACATGCCTTTCCCACATTGCGTTCTGGTGTAAACCGACCATGAAGCAGATAGAGAGGTAAATGAATTGAAGATAGGTACATCCCCTAACATCCCAGCAAATAACTAGGAGATATTTTGTCCCGATGTATGAGGAAATCAGAACCTATCCCGATAAATTTTACAACTTTACCAGAATGTTAATGCCCAACTTTGACAGCTTACTAACTTATTGTCGGGCCACGCCTGCAAAGTATGAATACCAACATGAGGATGCAGTACTTTTATTCTTTTCCTGAATGCAGCTGTCTGCAACTAAACAATGCTAATTGTTTTGTAAAATTAGCATGATTACTTTGCATTGTGTGAGTCAAGCTGCTTTTAGAAAAGTCTTCTAACACAGCTAAACTTTGAAAATTAGACATCCGTGTGAATGTAGCCTAAGCTACAGTGGGGATGGAAAGTATTCAGACCCCCTTAAATTTTTCACTCTTTGTTATATTGCAGCCATTTGCTAAAATCATTTAAGTTGATTTTTTTCCTCATTAATGTACACACAGCACCCCATATTGACAGAAAAACACAGAATTGTTGACATTTTTGCAGATTTATTAAAAAATAAAAACTGAAATATCACACGGTCCTAATGATTTAGACCCTTTGCTGTGACACTCATATATTTAACTCAGGTGATGTCCATTTCTTCTGATCATCCTTGAGATGGTTCTACACCTTCACTTGAGTCCAGCTCTGTTTGATTATACGGATTGGACTTGATTAGGAAAGCCACACACCTGTCTATATAAGACCTTACAGCTCACAGTGCATGTCAGAGCAAATGAGAATCTTGAGGTCAAAGGAACTGCCTGAAGAACTCAGAGACAGAATTGTGGCAAGGCACAGATCTGGCCAAGGTTACAAAAAAATTTCTGCTGCACTTAAGGTTCCTAAGAGCACAGTGACCTCCATAATCCTTAAATGGAAGATGTTTGGGACGACCAGAACCCTTCATAGAGTTGGCCGTCTGGCCAAACTGAGCTATCGGGGGAGAAGAGCCTTGGTGAGAGAGGTAAAGAAGAACCCAAAGATCACTGTGGCTGAGCTCCAGATATGCAGTCAGGAGATGGGAGAAAGTTGTAGAAAGTCAACCATCACTGCAGCCCTCCACCAGTGGGGGCCTTATGGCAGAGTGGCCCGACGGAAGCCTCTCCTCAGTGCAAGACACAAAAATACATAAAAAAAACACCCGAAGGACACCAAGATGGTGAGGAATAAGATTCTCTGGTCTGATGAGACCAAGATAGAACTTTTTGGCCTTAATTCTAAGCGGTATGTGTGGAGAAAAACCAGTCACTGCTCATCACCTGTCCAATACAGTCCCAACAGTGAAGCATGGTGGTGTTTTTCAGCTGCAGGGACAGGACGACTGGTTGCAATCGAGGGAAAGATGAATGCAGCCACGTACCGGGATATCCTGGACGAAAACCTTCTCCAGAGTGCTCAGGACCTCAGACTGGGTCTAAGGTTTACCTTTCAACAAGACAATGACCCTAAGCACACCGCTAAAATAACGAAGGAGTGGCTTCACAACAACTCTGTGACTGTTCTTGAATGGCCCAGCCAGAGCTTTGACTTAAACCCAATTGAGCATCTCTGGAGAGACCTAAAAATGGCTGTCCATCAACGTTTACCATCCAACCTGACAGAACTGGAGAGGATCTGCAAGGAGGAATGGCACAGGATCCCCAAATCCAGGTGTGAAAAACTTGTTGCATCTTTCCCAAAAAGACTCATGGCTGTATTAGATCAAAAGGGTACTTCTACTAAATACTGAGCAAAGGGTCTGAATACTTAGGACCATGTGATATTTCAGTTTTTCTTTTTTAATAAATTTGCAAAAATGTCAACAATTCTGTGTTTTTCTGTCAATATGGGGTGCTGTGTGTACATTAAAGAGGAAAAAAAATGAACTTAAATGATTTAGCAAATGGCTGCAATATAACAAAAAGTGAAAAATTGAAGGGGCTGAATACTTTCCGTCCCCACTGTAAATGAAGCTGTTTCAAGCTGCTTTTGAATTCCCTTTGACTTCAATCAAAAGAGAAGTAGTTATGATGCTAACAGAAGTTCATCAACTCTGGTCCTTTTTTTCTATACTTGCTAAAGAGAAATGCTGGCATTTGAACTGAGAAAAAAATGTATTAAAAAAATAGTGTTTCCCTTAACTGTTTGCCGACCAGCCGCCGCAGTTTTACTGTGGCAGAGTGGCACGGCTGGGTGAAACGACGTTACCTTATGTTGCTTCGCCTTTTGACCACTAGGGGCGTGTGCACGCCCGCAGCGTGTTCCCAGAGCCAATGTGAGTGCCCGGCTGGCGCGAAGACCGCCGGGTTCCCACGATCGCTCGTGACAGAGCGAGAACCGGGATCTGCCTATGTAAACACACAAATCCCGGTTCTTTCAGGGAAGTAGTGACAGATCTCGTGTTCATGCTAAGTATGAACACTAATCTCCCTCTCCTCCTAGACAGTCCCATCCCCCCTACAGTTAGAACACACCTAGGGAACACAGTTAACTCCTTGATTGCCCCCTAGTGTTAACCCCTTCCCTGCCAGTGACATTTATACAGTAATCAGTGCATTTTTATAGCAGAGCCAATGATCGCTGTATAATTATCAATGTTCCCAAAAATGTGTCAAAAGTGTCCAATTTGTCTGCCGCAATATCACAGTCCTGATAAAAATCACAGATCGCTGCCATTACTAGTAAAAAAGTAATAATAAAAACGCCATAAATCTATCCCCTATTTTGTAGACCCTATAACTTTTGTGCAATATTGTGCAACTTTTGTGGATATTTATTATAGCAAAAAGTACAAAATATTGTGTTTTTCTTCAAAATTGGCACTCTTTTTTTGTTTATAGCGCAAAAAATAAAAACCACAGAGATGATAAAATACCACCAAAAGAAAACCCTATTTGTGGGAAAAAAGGATGTCAAATTTGTTTGGGTACAACGCTGCACGACCACGCAATTGTCTGTTAAAAGACGCAGTGCCATATCGCAAAAAATGGCCTGGTCATTAAGCAGCCAAATCTTCCAGGGCTGAAGTGGCTAAGTAAAAAAAAAAAAAACATTCAGGCACACGCATACCTACAACAAATGATTTCTAGGTCACTGAATTATGTGTACTTTGGGCCTATCTTATATAACTTTTGGTTTTATATAATTCTAAGTCTTTTTAAAGACATTTGTTTTGTTCCTAAATTAAGCCTGCAGTTTGTTGCTGGCTGACACACAGATTATTGTGTGAGGAGGTCACTGTATGTGCAGAAAATAAATATACATATCACCGAATGCAGTAGCTGCCATCCAAAAATGTTTGTGCCCATCAGTTCCTAACAAGCTATTGTTTCAGTTTTTAAATTTTTGTCTCAGAAGCATGTAACTGTAACAAATGTTTGTTTCTTTGTGTACAAGCAATTCAAAAGGCATCTAAGGGACCATAAAAAAATATAACAACTTAACATATGCTTGCCTCTGTTGTTTTTACAATCAATGCATGGCATTTGATAACGCATCACACTTCAAGACCTGTTTCAGTTAATGAGCACCTGTGGATATTCATCCTTTTAGTTTGTTTGTGCTTGCTAAAATGCTGCCTTTATTTAAAAAGAACATAGCTATTGACCTGTAAAATGAGACACATTTAAAAAGGTCAACTTGAATTACACAAACAGGATTAATTAGTTATTAGCTGAGACCAACAATAGGAATAATAATAAAGTAGGAATGACTATAACATGCCTTTCTTCAGTTTACTGACATCACTGACATTTATATGGATACAATATTAAAAAACATCAGGCATTTTCCAACTAGGGTGATTGACACAATTGCAACGTGATCTCTCATAATCGATCAAAATAACAACTTAAACCCATCACCCTTACTAGATTCAATGAAAAATTGAAATGCATTTTGTATCCAAAAATTCCTTTTCATATGTGTGTGGTGAGCATAATAATGCAATCAATCCTTCAATATCACTTATGTTCTATAGAAAAACAATTTTTTTCCTTTACAAATCAAGTCAGTTAAAACAACTGCTTCCAATCAAGAATGAGCAATGAGTCGTGGTGGAAAGCCCAAATTAATCTGCGTTGTGTTGAACAATCATTTTTAAACATAAGAACATTTTTAATATTTAAATCTATAATAAATGGATTATTTGCTTTTACATGTAAGACCAGCATTAAAGTTAAATTCCAGACAAAAAACCTTGACTTTTATTATATTCCTTGGGACTTTAAATGAGTTGATCATAGAGGTCATAGAGTAAGTTAATTGGAATTTATTAAATTAACAACAAACATGATCATCAATGAGTATAAAAACTTGGCCACCGAGCGCATCGGCACCATGCTTCTGCATCCATCGTGGGACTTCCACGCGGCGGCGTCTCCACGTGTGGCATGCAGCACATCATCTCACTGGCTGGAGGAGCTGGCGCTTGCATCGTCCCGCGTGTCAGCAGGTGCAGCGCGGGCTCGTACCCAAGCCATGTTACGTATGGCGTTAGGGGCGTGGCCTGACATTTCCGCTCAGGGATTAGGGATAAGATGGGGGTTGACCTGGTGAATGCTCTCCCTCCACTCGGGCTGCATTCTTACATCTGAGAGGACCCACAGGGGTAAGCACATTTAGAGATCCCCATCAGGATATACCATCTTAATGCTATTGTATACAGAACTACTATTGGCTAATCTGCACTTCAATAACACCTCAGACACACCAGCAGGACACTCTTGCCAACATTTTCTCTATTTCTCCCTCACCCCTATCCACCCCCACTCTCTCCCTATGTACCCTTGTCTATGTCTTATTCCAATTCAGATTACAGCATGGACATTACAAAGATATCTACATTATCATTACTCCTATATTCTTACAATACTATCATGATGATTAGTAACAGATCCAGTTACATATTTCATCTTTGGCATGGCTATTATGCTATACACGCCATTCAAGGTTAACAAGGTACATTACTAATATTTTTACTCCTAGAATATTTTGATGATGATCAGTAACATACCCAGTTACATATATCTTATTTTTTACATGGTTGTTATTCTGCATATGGTTAATGGGGCATACCAAGTGTTACATTTTCCTCTCTTCTTCCCCCTCTCTTTTCTTCTCCCTTTTCTCTTCCCCCCTATTTCTCACATTTTCTTTCTTCTCACATCTCCCCCTACTCTTCACTGGCCCTCTCTCATCTTTTTTCTTGTCTGTTTGCTCCTGGTCCATTATGTCAGTGAGCTCATTATACAATAGTGATACCTATATTTATTTTGGTTATTATTATTTGTTTTAGATACATATATCTCTTCATTACAGTCATCATGACACATATGGCAAATGGGGGGACCCAGAATAGATATTCTGGTGCATTTTTCTTCTTCGCCATGGTCACCCTCCACTGGACCCTCGATTGTCGGCCGCAGGTCATGCCTCTTCAGCTCCCAGTTGGAGCATTTCCACCTCCGCCAAATTGGGATCAGCCCTTTGGACCAATTGACCATAATGTGAGTATGGAGTACCTCATTAAGGTCACATGCTTCCGTTCCACCCCCAATCATCATTGTATGCTATATCTTACAGATATCCATTACTTTTTAGATACCTTGTACGTACATCAACTCCTGAGGAAGCGATTAGAGCTTGCGAAACGCGTTGAATATCCAAGATGTACATGTATATTATATATATCCAATATTGAGTACTCAAGATGTACATGTATATTATATATATCCAACATTGTATCAAACATATTTATAGTTACTAACTGTATACTTTATGACGTTTTTATACTCATTGATGATTATGTTTGTTGTAAATTTAATAAATTCCAATTAACTTACTCTATGACCTCTATGATCAACTCATTTAAAGTCCCAGGGCTAACCTTTTGTTTGTAGTGTGTGTATTTTGGGATGGAGTTGTATTGTAGTAAGAGGCAGTATCTAGACCGTCCCCTTTTTCTTTATTATATTCCTTAATAACCACAAAAGATATGAATCCAATTTTTGTGTACAAAATGCCTTCGAAAACCAAGATATTACCATGGAAGACAGAGAACAGAGCTGTGGGAGGGACCCAGCAGACCCTCCCACTACATGCTACCCACAGAAAACTACAAAGGGGAGGACCAGGCACCCTGAACGTGGCGAGAGAGCAGCAGCAACTGGTCTGTATTGCAGGAATATTCTGTAAAGAGGCAAAGTTTCACACTGGATTACTGCAAAATAATAATGTATTATGGCATATTAGAATAACATAAAAGGGTACCATTTTATTTTTCAAAAGTTTTTTATTTATGGTAGAGCAAAATATAAATGACAAGGGGGTACCACAGTGCCAGGCAGGATAATACAAAGGACAGATATGCAATTCAAGAGAATCTTCAGTACTTAATATCAATCTGGTAATCCCATTACAGAAAACATACCACTAAAATGAGACATGGTAACACATAAAGTAGCAGAGCCATAACTTGTAGTAGCAAAAAAAGCTTATCAAAGAAGGTATCATCTTAGGAATATTTATATAGTGATATCCCTCGCGCTTATGTGAGTAAAAGGAGTGTGATGACAACAAAATTTCAATAATATCAGCGTGATTAAAAAGTGATGATGTCTATTTAGACTGCAGCAAAATCAAAAAGTGTTCACATTACACTCTGCAAAACTATGACAATATGGAGATTTCGCGCTTCAAATCTATCACATAATCAAATAATATCATGACATAAATAGAAGGTTGTGACTTGAGTGTGCAAAAAATAAGTGAATAAATAAATAAAGAACAATCTATATAAAGTCCCCAGAAGAAGTCACGAGCGGTGACGTAACGCGTAGGGCATGGCAGAGAGCAGACGTAACCGGAAGTCACGTAAGGAGGCGCCTCAGATGCCGCTCCTCCAGTATCTTGCTATTTTATGCTGTTTTAATATGATTTTAAATGTAAGAGACCACTCCTAGTACTTAATAAATGATTTTTGCTTTTAATACTACACTATTGGAGGCTTCTCTCTTTCCCCTTCCTCTATCACCCCACCGGGCTGGGGAAGCCTAGGCAGGCAATCCCCCCTCTCTTTTTCTGATAGGTATCCATTACCGAGAAGAAAATTCAGCCATCACAGATGCTAAATCCGGACAAGCAATACGCTACCATATACAGTATTACATCAAAGACACCTTTTGATGCCTGAATTTATTTCCCTTAAGGTGAGAGTTTTGAGAGCCCGGGTACACCGGCATTTCCCACAAGAAGATTATCATCACTTTCTTCCCCTTATATCCGATCCCAGCGGATGTGACACATTTATTATGAACTAATTCACTGCACGAAGGGAATTTAGGAATTAGTGCACTTGGACTTTATATAGATTGTTCTTTATTTATTTATTTATTCACTTATTTTTTGCACACTCAAGTCTCAACCTTCTATTTATGTCATGATATTATTTGATTATGTGATAGATTTGAAGCGCAAAATCTCCATATTGTCATAATCTTAGGAATATTATCACATGTAGGTGGACTCAGTAGGCACCAAGAGTTACACCGAAATAAAATTACAAACATTTGCAAACCAAAATCACATGAAAAGAAAAAAAAATACAGAGAGTGAAAGAGAGGCAAAAAGGAAGAGGAGAAAAGGAAAAAGAAGTCAGAGGGAAAGGAAGAACCTTGAGAAAGAAGGAAAATCTAGGTTAAAGGTGAGGATGAAGCAGGGGAGGAGGAGCCCGGAGACCTTACCGCACTGGCGGTCTGAGAGAGAGGAATGTGGAGATATGTTGCCCTAGGTTCCCAGGTACTATCAACGGGGGTCTGACGGTCATTGATAATACTTGCAACTTTTTTATGAATCATAATCTACAAAATTTTCTAAATGACACCGAGGGTGTCTTCCATGCTCCTGCAATAACGATCTTAGCAGCTAGTATAACAAAGTAAACCAGGCATTTTAGTGGACGAGGCCTCCTGGGTGGGAACTCATTAAGCAATACTAAACTGGGCTGTTGGTCAATATACAACCCGTTCAGCTTCCAGAGCATTGAAAACTCTGTGTTTGAGAAATCCCTAAGCTGAGGGCATTCCCACCTTATATGTAAAATAAGGGTACCATTTTAAAACACTCTGCACCCTATGAACTCCCTATAAGAGTATACATAACCATTTGAATTGCCCTTCTGCCAAAACTCAGACATATAATGACCATTTACAGTATCTCCCCTTACATTTTTGTAAATAATTTATTATATCTTTTCATGTGACAACGCTGAAGAAATGATACTTTGCTACAATGTAAATTAGTGAGTGTACAGCTTGTATAACAGTGTATATTTGCTGTCCCCTCAAAATAACTCAGCACACAACCATTAATGTCTAAACCACTGACAACAAAAGTGAGTACACCCCAAAGTGTAAATGTCCGAATTGGGCCCAAAGTGTCACTATTTTGTGTGGCCACCATTATTTTCAAGCACTCAGCAGAGCTTCACAGGTTGCCACTGGAGTCCTCTCCCACACCTCCATGATGACATCACGGAGCTGGTGGATGTTAGAGACCTTGTGCTCCTCCACCTTCTATTTGAGGATGCCCCACAGATGCTCAATAGGGTTTAGGTCTGGAGACATGCTTGACCAGTCCATCACCTTTACCCTCAGTTTCTTTAGCAAGGCAGTGGTCGTCTTGAAGGTGTGTTTGGGGTCGTGCTTCAGTATGTCACAGTACATGTTGGCAGTCATGGTTCCCACAATGAACTGTAGCTCCCCAGTCTGGCAGCACTCATGCAGCCCCAGACCATGACACTCCCACCACCATGCTTGAGTTTAGGCCAGACACACCTGTCTTTGTACTCCTCATCTGTTTGCCGCTACACACGCTTGACACCATCTGAACTAAATAAGTTTATTTTGGTCTCATCAGACCACAGGACATGGTTCCAGTAATCGATATCCTTAGTCTGCTTGTCTTCAGCAAACTGTTTTCGGGCTTTCTTGTGCATCATCTTTAGAAGAGGCTTCCTTTTGAGACAACAGCCATGCAGACAAATTTGATGCAGTGTGCGACATATGGTCTGGGCACTGACAGGCTGACCCCCCACCCCTTCAACCTCTGCAGCAATGCTGGCAGCACTCATAGGTCTATTTCCCAAAGACAACCTCTGGATATGATGCTGAGCATGTGCATTCAACTTCTTTGGTCGACCATGGTGAGGCCTGTTCTGAGTGGAACTTGTCCTGTTAAACTGCTGTATGGTCTTTATGTAGAGCAACAATTCTTTTTTTTCAAATCCTCAGAGAGTTCTTTGCCATGAGGTACCATGTTGAACTTCCAGTGACCAGTATGAGAGCATGAGAGTGATAACACCAAATTTAACACCTGCTCCCCATTCACACCTGAGACCTTGTAACACTAATGAGTCACGTGACACCGGAGAGGGAAATGGCTAATTGGGCCCAATGTGGACATTTTCACTTAGGGGTGTACTCACTTTTGTTGCCAGCGGTTTAGACATTAATAGTTATGTGTTGAGTTATTTTGAGGGGACGGCAAATTTACACTGTTATACAAGCTGTACACTCAGTACTTTACATTGTGGCAAAGTGTCATTTCTTCAGTGTTATCACATGAAAAGATATAATAAAATATTTACAAAAATGTGAGGGGTGTACTTACCTTTGTGCTGTATATATGGCCTATATACATTTCAGACTTAATTAACAGGGCTATTTGCCTCTTATGAAAGATTAGATACATCATTTAAACTGTTTTCATATCAACACCTCTGTGAGAGTAATAATTATATTTATATTAGTAAAAAAGGACACCAATTGTTGGACACCACTTGTTACCAGCTGGTAAAAAATTGGAGAAATAGTTTGTGCATGGCCATCGAAAAATAGTCAACTAATCTGTCTCAGTTCATATATGTTGCCCATAGCCATTCATTATAAGCGAATATATCCAAGAATGTCAGAAATATATACTGGCTTATGCTGCTTAGCATAGTCAGGGTGACAACAACAAAATCAGAGATGCATATACTGTATCTCACAGAAGTTACTGAACAAGCAGCTCTAAAATGAATTTGCAAGATGAAGCAAACATTCGCTTTTGCAGCAATATATAACACCATATACTGTAATTCAGCACCATACTATGATTATGAAAGCACCTACTGTGCCTGTTATCCTAGCATGACATGTTTTCAGATGTGCCTGATATCTAATTGCAGACTGACGGTTACAGGATTGGTGTTGCTACTGCCCGACATGCAACAAGTAGAGTATTGTTGACTTAATGTAAAAGTAGGAAGAGTCTCATCAGATTCTGTGCAGTTTGCTGTGTGTCCATAAAAATTGAATTCCAATGGGTCATCAGGTGACTGCCAATGCTGACAGATCACACAATTAAACCCAGTGCTGATAAAAATGTTGAAAGTAATCCACATAGATTCTTTCCTCATATATATTAGTGAAGGTCAATGCAAGGCTGGCCATGTGCAGAAAGCAGGCTGTGCACACTTAGTGGCTACCCATGCGTTACTGACTCAATTTACCATAAGAGCATCACCAGAAGGGGAGAATTGAATTGCTGTCTGTGTGCCATTAAGGAGATTCATTCTATTTCTCCTGGTGACCATTATCCCAAAGACTGAAATTGAAAGAAAATACTACATTTCTAGTTGTTACCAGAACGGGAATAGAGGGGAAATCTATGAAAGGGACACTAGTCTAGTGGTCCTGGGGACAACCAGGGGTTTTTCTCACTATGGTTGGAGAGGTTATCTCTCCACATATGTGTGGTATGTGTACAAAGATATGTGTATAAATTATACCAATTTTTTACTACTCAATATTATTATATTATATATTTTTTCCGCTTCAGTTCCCATGTGAGAGGAGTATCCGTGTCTTTGCCTAAGTACTCACCGCCACATTCCACATTCCATTGTCAGCTTGTAAGTATGGGGGATGTTTTATCACTCCCCCTCCCCCTATCTTTGTGGTCAGTTTACCTACTGTTCACTTTCATACTCTTTAGATATCACTTTCGCATCTGCTCCTCATGAGTGACAGTTGGTCACGAAATGCGTCGAACTTCAGATGCTACAATAATGAGTTCAAATTCTGTTTTTTGAGCCACAACTGCTAATATTATCTCTTTTTTAGTTTCTAATATTGAACCGGGATGGAGGAGGGGTATGAACGGCCCCACTATCCTCATTTAAAGTCCCAATATTTCTGATTTTTCTCCTTTTAACCAAATAATTAGGGATGGAGGCACACGGTCGCACTTTCAAGCATTATATAATTTAATCTTCAGATTCTTTATTTAATTTAATTTAATTTTGATGTCTATCCAGAATTTCCCTATTTCACACCTTGATTGTCCCTATATAGAGTCAATCACTAGAAAGTCATCTCAGGTGTTTTGCCCCTTGATAAATTCAATGTTTGCAGTTGTGTCCGTGCACTTTTGGTTTTGGCTGCTGTCTGTCTTGGCCTGCCCTTTCTGTCACATTCCAGAGCTGCGACGCGTACTGGGGATCCCCCCTCCACCTTGTTGTGACGTGGGGCGGGCGGGGCCTCCTCCACTGCGCGTCAACGTCATGCCTTCCGCACCGGCTGTTTAGCGTCTTTATGACGCCCCATAGAGGCAGCGTGTTTTCCATCTCCAGCACTTGGTGGGGTCGGTTTGGCGCTCGCGGCTGGCCAGCTCGGTTGCCTGGCTGGCGGGTTTTCGGCGCCTCCCAGTCCCCTTTGGTTTGCTGGTTGCATGACGTTGGGGGTGTGCTCTGCGGCGGCACTCCCCGCTCTGGCTTCTCCCAGTGAGGTGTCTCCCAATTCAGGCTTTATCCGTACACCATCAAGCAGCCACACACTTTTGGCAACCATGCCCCTACTCCCATGCTTCACAGGTATGGTCTTTCTTCACCCCTTTTCCTCTCACTCACCTTTTTTCTTTTGTTCTACCATCCCCCTTCCCTCGTCTCTTTCTGGACTATCTTGGTCGTTTCTCTCATATTCTATTGTCTCTTTTTCGAAACTTTCTTCTTTTTACTTTTTCATTTTTCTTTTTTCTTTCTTTCACCCCTCTTTCACTCCTACCCATTTTCACTGCCTTACACTCTCTTTTTTTCATTTGTCATACTATTCTCACCTATTCACTTTGTGTTTTTGTTTTTCTGGTCTTTTTCCTCACAGCTATGGTCTTTTTTCACCCCCTTTTTCTTTCACTCAGTTTCCTTCTTTTGTTCTACTATCCACCTTCCCTGGTCTTTTTCTGGACTATCTTGGTCATTCCTCTCATATTCTATTCTCTCTTTCTCGAAACTTTTTTTCTTTTTACTTTTCCATTTTCCCTTTCTCTTTCTTTCACTCTTTTTTATTCCAATCCATTTTCACTGCTTCATACTCTTCTTTCATTTTTTCACACTATTCTTACCTATTCACTTCGTGTTTTTGCTTTTCAGGTCTTTTTTCCTCCTCCCACTGAGGTCACCCGGTTACACTCTGACCCAATCTGGGTGTTTCTCGTGCTGGGTCTGCTGCCTGGACACGCTCCCTCAGCTTCGGACCCTGGCATTGTGGGTGGGCTTTGCATTCAGGGCTGCGCCGCCTTTGCACGGACGCAATTGTAAGTTCATGATTTGTGGAAGAATGTGGAATTTTATGTTTTACATTTGCCCACTTGTCCTTAAAACTACTCTAAATATTGCTATTTTCCCTATTCGTAGGTGATTAATACGGTTATGCTCCTGATGAGTGGCTATAAGGTCCCGAAACAGCGTAGAGCTTACAACTACTGTTATTTATACACTATTATGAGCTATGTATGGACGTTCCAAGAAGGCCAACTATGATGGAAAGTATGGGCCTTACTCCAACCCCAATATCAGAAAGGCCAAGATCATTGCGAAAGTGGTCAAAAGTCTGCACCGGAATTTCGGGGTACGTCGATCGAAAGATCAGCTCAGGAAGCGGTGGTCGGACCTGAAATTAAGAGAGCCTGAGCAGTACCGGAAGATCCGGAGAGTGCTGCAAAAAAGTAAGTAGTTGTGCTGTGTTCCTATTCTTTTTGTCTTTATTACGTTTGTGCTGCTCCATATGCTTTTCTTAATTGTTGTACAGTTTAAAATGGCAACTTTAATGTTCAAAAACATTTTTCTTTCGGCCTCTAAAACACCATTGTTTAGGCCATATGCATTTTCCTACATTTTTTAGGGCCTACTTGTATGAAAAATATTTGGTTGTGTAGATGGGTTTGTTACTAAATTGAAATGCAACCTAAATTCTGTGTAAGGAGAGGACACTCAGCAGCTGTTTTCACATCTGGACGCTGGAGCACTAGTGTGGGACACAAGAACACCCTTTTTATTAGGGGGCCCCACACAGGTGCTCCAGTGTATACTATAGGGGGGTCTCCATCTGTGAAGCTTGTACAAGACAGGTAAAGTATTGCAGCTTGACAAAGGACAATAAAAATGCTACATCTTGGAACTCTGCCCAAATAGACAATTGTACCCCACTTCCAAGCAATGTTTCCTATTTATAGTTCTGCCATCAAATATCTGTGTGCTAATTATAACATTTTTGTTTTACATAGGGGAGAAAAGACTCGGAGGACACCCCTCATCCGAGGAGACCAGAGACCCCCCACCTCTGGAAGAAGGGGAAATACCCCCAACACAAGCTGAGCAGGAGGAGGAGTAAGACGTGGTGGAACTAGTCACCACAACAGGTGAGTGTCTGCGACCACAGGCTCAGGTAAGAGATGGATGCCGGCAGATTTTTGATACCTGTTTTTGTTTGGTTTCTCTCCTTGTAGGTGATCGTGATGTTGATCGAGATCCTTTCACATCAGAAAGTGCCCAGATCCTGATCGGGGAGATCATGGGGTGTAATTTAGAACTGGAAAACATCCAGAAAAAAATCAATGATGTTATTCAAAAAAATAATAACATCATTGATGTTTTGGGGCAAAAGAAAATCACTTTCTTTTTTTGTGTGCTACAATCTTAAAAATTTATTAGCGATGTTTCGAAAAGCCAAATTTGGAGGATGCACACAGTGTGCCAACATGTGCTATCTGCCATCACGGGAGATCAATGGACGCATTTTGGGGGTGCAGCCCCTTCCTCAATAATAAAGCAGCGGTGAGGAAGGGGTTGCTCCCCCAAAACACGTCCCTTGATCCCCTATGATGGCAGCTAGCACATGTGTACATTCGTAAATTGGTGTGCGTCTTCCAAATTTGGCTTTTCAAGGGGTGACTTCACCCCATCTGAACGCAATATCAAACACAGTTCCTAAATACTCATGTCTGATATTGCCTTCAAGTTTTACCATATGTGAACTTTTTAAGTTCAATTTTTTTGTCTTTCTTGTTGGTTTTACACAGGCCTGTTTTATCGTAATCGGACATTTCTATTTTTGATAATGTCACCCCAAAAATTGTTATACAACAAACATGTTGGTTTGTTTTAAAAACCTTTTCTAAATGCACATGTGATTGTGCAGGTATTAAAAAGTTTGTTAATCAAGAATGTGTGGATTATTGTCTCAACGCTACAACACTTTTGTGGTGATGTAATTGCTGTTTTCTGTGAAAATGGGGGTTATTTCCTAAGGGCAAATCCTCTTTGCACTACAAGTGCAGTTTCAGTGCAGTTTCAAGTGCACTGGTAGTGCAAAGTGTCTACGCCTTTAGTAAATAACACCCAACAGTGCTTTGTATAAAAGGTTACACAATCACGCCATTTTCAGGACTCCCCACATTGCTGTCAGGGCCAGCTAAAACAAACACAAGCAGTAAATGTCACCAAAGATTAGCTTTTTTTTTTTTAATTTGATAAATGCTTCACAAATTGTCTGGCATATTGATGGCCCCCCTACCCGCAAAGAACTCAAGGTATCTTAACCAGGCATCACGGGCACTCAGGGAAGGCAAGCCAGGACAGCCACTTTAAAGCGCCGTCAGGGTTGTATCATGTATAATTCTGGCCTCAGGCCCAACTGAGCCAGCATATTTGGCAGAATGTTGGCGTAAAAAGTTATGTAGAACACAGCACGCCAGGATTATATGATTAAGTTTATACTCCGCCATATGGATGGGTGTCAGAAATAGGCGGAACCGGCTGGCCATGATTCCAAATGTGTTCTCCACCACTCTTCTGGCTCTAGCCAGCTGGTAATTAAAAACCCTCTGTTCCGGGTGAGGGTCCTCATCGGGAATGGCCGCATAAGATGGTCCCCCAGCGCAAATGCTTCATCCGCAACGAAGACGAATGGGAGTCCTTCCACATTGTCCTCTGGAGGTGGCAAGTCCAAGCTGCCATTCTGGAGACGCCTGTAGAACTCCGTCTGGGCGATGACTCCACCATCGGACATCCGGCCATTCTTCCCCACGTCCACATACAAGAAGTTGTAATTAGCCCACACCACCGCCAACATCACAATACTATTGAACCCCTTATAGTTGAAATAGTATGACCCCGAGTTGGGTGGTGGGACGATGTGGACGTGTTTCCCATCAATTGCCCCTCCGCAGTTAGGAAAGTCCCACCGCTGGGCAAAGTGGGAGGCCACAGTCTGCCATTCCTGTGGCGTGGAAGGAAACTGTTGAGGAAAAAAAAAATAAATTAGTATTTTTGCACATAAACATGGCAAGCAGATTAGACACAAACATTCTTGGCCAACCTCCAGATAGCATTTAGTAAGTGGAATTTAACAACGCCAAAGTATAAGGTACACCTATCATATTCCCCCTCCCACCCCCTCTCATGGGCCATTTCTAACATTATAGGGGGGGGAATCTTGGACAGGTAACCCTCTCCACTTCATTGAGAAATGAATGCCTAAATAGGGGTATTACTTGGAACTGCCCCTCCCTAGTTACACTATTGGTAGCTCACTGGACAGGTAAGAAGTGTCATAATAATTAGGCTGTCTATAAATTTATGGCAGCTTATGGGGTGGCGCAGACAGGGGCATGGCGCAGACATCATGGCTCTTTCCTGAGTGGCTCTGTCACAAGTGATGCGCAGTTTCACCGACGCAGTTATCAATTCTGATCATGTCTTCTCTGCTCTTTTACAGGTAATTGTCTCCTATCTCCTATTCAACTGTACATCCCTACTGAACTGACTTTGCTGAGTCTGCTATTAATATTTTTGGTAATTGTCTCCTATCTCCTATTCAACTGTACATCCCTACTGAACTGACTTTGCTGAGTCTGCTATTAATATTTTTGGTAATTTTCTCCTATCTCCTATTCAACTATACATCCCTACTGAACTGACTTTGCTGTGTCTGCTATTAATATTTTTGGTAATTGTCTCCTATCTCCTATTCAACTGTACATCCCTACTGAACTGACTTTGCTGAGTCTGCTATTAATATTTTTGGTAATTGTCTCCTATCTCCTATTCAACTGTACATCCCTACTGAACTGACTTTGCTGAGTCTGCTATTAATATTTTTGGTAATTGTCTCCTGCTGCCATATCTTTAAACTTCCGTATTTACTGCTAGCTCTATAACAAACACACTGCAATAGCAATATTACTGGTGATTGATTCTCAACTCCATGTGGCTTGAGTGATCAAGAGAGGTAATTAGCTTTACGACCCTAGCCTGTGTCTGGCCTGGCCCTGGCCATCTCCTCCCCATATTCAGGTGTCTCACATCAGACCCAATAATGACCAACTGAGAAATGCATCCCAGCTTAGGCTGTCTATAAATTTATGGCAGCTTATGGGGTGGCGCAGACAGGGGCATGGCGCAGACATCATGGCTCTTTCCTGAGTCGCTCTGTCACGAGTGATGCGCAGTTTCACCGACGCAGTTTAACGAAAGCAGGATAACTAAAGCTGCATGAGCAACAGGAACTCTGCTCCACTCTGCAAGACGACAAGCAAACCAACTTTGAAATTTATTTTATATTAGGTTAGTTTCCCACTCTCTATCCACTAACATGCTCCTTATTCTCTTCCTTCTCACATTGGTGTCTTCTATCCTCAAATTATCTTTACTCTACCCCTCCTCTCTTCCCTGCAGCATGCACATATCACCCTCACTCCTACCCTCTCCCTACTATGGCACCCATCATCTCCTGCAGTTGCTGCACCCACATGCTGACATAAACACCAGGGCCACTAGACACGTGCGCTCATGCACATCCCACTCCCACCTTGCCTTCCTCACCCTCCTCCTTCTCCTAGTCTCAGGTGACATTTCTCCTAATCCTGGTCCGCCATTTTCCAAATGCAAGCCACATATCCAATACCCCTCCCCCTCTGGCAACCACCGCAATCCACTCAGTTTAATTTCTATCCCCCTGCTTCCTCAAAGCACCCCACCAATCTCATGTGCCCTTTGGAACGCCTGCTCCATCTGTAACAAGCTAACATCTGTACATGACCTCTTCATCTCTCATGGCTTGAACATACTCGCCATAACAGAAACCTGGCTGCAAAATTTTGACTCAGCTTCTCCTGCTGCCCTCTCCCATGGTGGTCTCCATTGGACTCACTCCTCCAGACCCAACAGACAGAAAGGAGGTGGAGTTGGCTTCCTTCTGTCCCCACAAAGCACCTTCCAAGTCCTTACTGTCCCTCCCTCTCTATCCCTCTCTTCTTTCGAGATGCACTGTATTCGTCTGTTTTCTCCCATTTCTCTGAGGATTGCAGCAATTTATAGGCCTCCAGGACCGGTATCGCGCTTCATTGATGACTTTGCTGCCTGGCTACCCTACTTTCTCTCCTCTGAAATACCCACCATTATTCTTGGTGACTTTAACATTCCTGTCAATGTCAACAGCCCAACTACAGCTAAACTTCTCAACTTAACCTCATCTTTTGACCTAACCCAATGGACACATACTTCCACTCACTCCAATGGTAATACCCTTGACCTTGTATTCTCCCATCTCTGCAACCCTGGCAACCTCACCAACACCCCCTTTCCTCTATCTGATCACAACCTCATTACTTTCACTGTATCCTTGCCTCCAACCATCCATCCCTCCAAGCAGCAAACAATTACTTGTAGAAACCTTCGCCACTTTAACCCTTCTCTTCTCTATTCTGCTACTGACAACCTATATGACATAATCTCTCCCCTGTCCTGACCTGGCCACTTCTGTCTACAACAGTTCACTCTCATCATCACTAGATGCACTTGCTCCTCTAACCACACGCAGAATTAGGCCCCGACCGTTACAACCCTGGCAAACTGACAACACTAGAAATCTCAAGAGACATTGCTGTGCTCTTGAACGACTGTGGCGTAAAACCAAATGCCTGCAAGACTTCACCCTATATAAATCTGCCCTTCTAAAATACAATTCATGCCTCCATGCTGCCAAACAAGCCTACTTTGTCTCTCTTATTAATTCCTTGTCATCCAGTCCCCGTCGGCTCTTCTCAACCTTTAACTCTCTGCTTCGTCCACCACCCCCTCTACCCACTAACTCACTCACTGCCCAAGAGATTGCCAATCACTTCAAAGACAAGATCGATGCAATTCGTGAGGACATCTCCACTGTGCGTACGTCTTCCCCACCCATCATACCTTGCCCAGCAGCACATTCAACCCTCTCCTCTTTTGAATTGGCTACTACGGAAGAGGTTACAAAAATTTTCTCGGATGCCCACCTAACTAATTGTCCCTTGGATCCTGTTCCCTCACAACTACTACGGTCACTCTCTTCTTCTATCCTATGCTCCCTCACCCACATCTTCAATCTCTCCCTTTCTAGTGGCATTTTCCCCTCCCCTCTAAAACATGCACAGATCACTCCCATTCTTAAAAAGCCCTCACTGGACCCTACCGACCTGAACAACTTAAGACCCATCTCACTACTCCCATTCACCTCTAAACTTCTAGAACGCTTAGTCTACAACCGTCTTAGCTCCTACCTCAATGAAAATAACATTCTTGACCCCTTACAGTCTGGCTTTCGCTCGCAGCACTCCACGGAAACTACCTTACTAAAACTCACTAACGATTTACTAACTGCTAAAACCAACAGCCAGTACTCCATACTCCTACTACTTGACCTCTCTGCGGCCTTTGATACTGTTGACCACCCGCTCCTTCTCAATAAACTACATTCCCTTGGCCTCCGAGATTCTGCTCTATCCTGGTTCTCTGGCTATTTATCACAGCGCTCCTTCAGTGTCACCTACAACTCTGTCTCCTCCTCTCCATTGCCCCTTTCTGTGGGGGTCCCCCAAGGCTCGGTTCTTGGACCCCTTCTCTTCTCTATCTACACCTCCTCCCTTGGTCACCTAATAACTGCCCATGGCTTCCAATACCACTTATACGCTGATGACACCCAAATCTATCTGTCTACTCCTCACCTCACTCCTTCAGTCTCCTCTCACATTACTAACTTACTAACTGACATATCAGCATGGATGTCGCACCACTTCCTTAAACTAAATCTCTCTAAAACTGAGCTATTAATATTCCCCCCCGCCCGTGCCCCCCTCCATGACTTTTCCATCAAAATCAACAATGCAACCATCAGTCCCTCCCCTCACGCCAGGGTACTAGGTGTAATCCTAGATTCTGACTTGTCATTTCAGCGTCAAATCCAATCGCTGTCAAAAGTTTGTAGAATTCACCTCCGTAACATCTCTAAAATTCGCCCTTTTTTAACAAATGAAACCACCAAGCTCCTCATTCACTCCCTTGTTATCTCTCGCCTTGACTATTGCAACTCCCTTCTCATTGGCCTACCGCTCCATAGGCTATCCCCTCTTCAGTCTATCATGAATGCTGCTGCCAGACTTATCCACCTTACCAACCGCTCAGTGTCTGCCAACCCTCTACTTCAATCCCTACACTGGCTCCCAATCACCCAGCGAATTAAATTCAAAATTCTAACCACAACATACAAAGCCATTCACAACTCTGCCCCAAGCTACATCACTAATCTTGTCTCCAAATATCACCCAAATCGACCTCTCCGCTCTTCTCAAGACCTCCTGCTTTCAAGCTCTCTCATCTCCTCCTCCCATGCTCGTCTCCAGGATTTCTCCAGAGCCTCTCCCATCCTCTGGAACTCGCTACCTCCATCTATCCGGCTATCCCCTACTCTTGCTACCTTCAGGCAATCCCTGAAAACTCATCTCTTCAGGAAAGCCTATCACGTCTCCAACTAATCTCCTACCACTTCCACCAGCTCATTCCCCACAGTTACAACCTTTTGTACCACCTGCCCCACCCTATTAGATTGTAAGCTCTTCTGAGCAGGGCCCTCTTAATCCTATTGTATTGTATTGTATTGTATTATAACTGTATTGTCTCCCTTTTATATTGTAAAGCGCTGCGTAAACTGTTGGCGCTATATAAATCCTGAATAATAATAATAATAATAATAATAATAATAATAATACAAAGATATACATACACACTGTACACATTTGAGGACATTTGGACATTCTGCTATTACCTGTCAAGATAATAATGGGATACAAAAACTTTAAACAGTACCATTTGAAAGTATACAGGCAGGCCCTTGCACTACATGCTTTGGGGAATTCATCCATACATCTGAGCACAAAAGAGATGGGTATAGTGTGTATGGGTTTGGCAAAGTCAGCAGATAGATGATTGAGGATAGATAGAGAATTGGGATCAGCTGACTTAGCAGTTGGGGGAGGGAGGGTTACTAAAAATGATTTGGGGACACCACAAAAAAAAGCCTCTGGCACTCTGCCTGAATTTAAAGCACAAATCACATTTCTAAACATTTTAGGGGTTGTTTGGGGTAAAGCACTACTATGGAGCTGATAAAATACATTGTTAAGTGACTACATGAGGTGAATATAGGGCAGGAGAGCATGCTGGGGAGGTAAGCGAAGGCAAACATGTATGAAGGACTAAAAAAAAATTACATAAAATTCCAGCATGCATGAGAACAAAGGGGACATTCACAGCATATTACAATCATGGTAATTAGGGAATGAGGAAAGAAATACAATATATTATCAAACATTCAATACAATAAAATGTGATATTAAAGGATAAAAATCTTACCTTAATATACTCCTTCTGCAGGACCTGGATGATGGCAGAACAGGTCTCTGGGATAATGATACCCAGAGCCTGGGGGGAGATGCCTGTCGAGAACTTGAGGTCCTGCAGGCTTCTCTCTGTCGCCAAGTACCGCAGGGTAGTGACCAACCCCTGCTCCGGAGTGATGGCTTGCCTCATGCAGGTATCCTGCCTGCTGATATAGGGGGTCAGCGAAGCCAGCAGACGGTGAAATACGGGGTCAGTCATCCTGAGAAAGTTCCTGAAATCATCAGGATTATTCTCACGGATCTCACGGAGCAAAGGCATATGAGAGAACTGGTCACGCTGAAGCAACCAATTCTTGGTCCATGAACTCCTCCCCACCCTGTTCATGGACTGGACTTGTGTCAAGGTCAGGACCCCAACACCAAGCCCCCGCACAGCACGAACTCTATGAGGAGTACGTATACGCAACATGGCTAGAAAACGGTCAGCTGCTCAGAATGAAGTAACAGAACGCACTGAAGAACAGCAAGGCCTGTGAAGAGCGACCTGAAAAACAGTAACAAACGAACAAGAACACAATGACTATAAGTCACGCGGAACTTGCTTGCACGCACTGAAAAGCAGATAAAAACCCACAAGCACAAACTGAACCGCAGAAAACGATCTGAAAGCCACGAGTCTGAAAAAGCGCGAAATGTCTCTCACCAAACTTTTACTAACACGAGATTAGCAAAAGGAGCCCAAAGGGTGCCGCGCTTGGTTCTGAACTGGCCTTTTCTAGTCTCGTCGTACGTGGTTGACGTCACCGCGTTGTTGGCGATCGGAAATTCCGACCTTGTGTACCCAAAACAAGTTTGAGCCAATATCCGTCGGAAAAAATCCTAGGATTTTGTTGTCGGAATGTCCAAACAAAGTCCGACCGTGTGTACGGGGCATAACTGTGCCAATTTATGTATTTTAATGTATGTTATATTTATGGAATAAATTCATTTCTACAACTACAGTGTTTCTTTTCTCTCCAGCTGCATGCTTCACTCAAAGTCCCAACTCCCCCTTCCTTTTTGTCTGCAAACCCGGGATGGAGGCAATCTTGATTTAAGTCTCAAAGGCCTCATATAAAGTCCCAAACCCTCCTCCTATTATTATCCCAAAGACTGAACTTGAAAGAAAATACTACATTTCTAGTTGTAACCAGAACGGGAATAAAGGGGAAATCTACGAAAGGGACACTAGTCTAGTGGTCCTGGGGACAACCAGGGGTTTCTCTCACTTTGGTAGGATTTCCTTTCACTTCCTCTTGTGGGTTTGCAACAGGAAGTGAAGGGAAATCTTCCCAAGGGGACACAGATGGCAAAGAAAACAGCAACAAGGATTATAATCTTCTCTTACTTTGCAAAATGAAAATAGCATTGACTTTAGTTCTACTTTATAGTCTGCCTGAATAGCTAGCCTAAACAAAAATGGCACCTAAAACCTTTCAGAAGTGTTGATATTACCCAGGGAAATGGCAGATTGTGATGAAAAGTAAAATAGCAAGTTCAGGCATGAACTAGTCAGAATAATGCATCCTTCCTGAGACTAGGAAGGTCACATAGCTGATTACTTTAGTGAGAATGTGTTATATATTTATTTCCCCCTTTTAGTGGAGAGTATATTACTATTTTCACTCCAACCAGCAAAATAGCAGCATAAGATGTTCCTATAAGACAGTTTTATTTGAGATTTATTTAATAAACAAATTGTGTAACTGGTGAAAAAAACACATTGACAGTTCTGTCCTGTAGTTCATTCATTGAAGTTCATTCAATGGCTCAAAACTAAATGACAGGCAATAAAATAAAATGCTTTTTTTTTTTTTTTTTTACCTAATTGAATTTTGTTTAAAAAAAAATCTCAGGACTGTACAAGAAACATAAAGCAGTTACATAGCTTTAGGCATTATATTCTTCATTACATGAAAAATATAGCACATAGAACCAAATAAGAAATGTAGTATATAGAACCAATGGAATTTACATAGGATACCCCATTTAAATCAAGGAAACATAGAATTTAATGTACAGATTCATAGATACTGTAGATATATTCAACAAATTAACAGCAAAACTAACAAGGAGGCGCAAAATACAGTAATACATAGCAACCACACAAAATTAATGTTTTACAGATCTATCAGCGGTAATCCTAAACATGAAACATTTTGCTGAGCTTTTGCAACATTTTGCAACATTATTGCTTGCATTGTAATTATTTAATAATACCAGCAATGTGGTGGTGAGAGCTTTTAATTTACCAAAAAAACAGGAATATTCTGAGAAATGTGTCTATATGGGAAGATAATTAATAATAGAACAAAAATAAAACATATAAATCTGGCATGTTTATATTTTTTTAGATACTATATAAGACTATATAGCAGTGGATAATCAGTGTAAAAAGGAAAAACTATATCCCTGTTGTCCTAGCACAGCACTGGATGGGTTATGTAAATAGCTCTACTGACAGGTGGGCCTTTTCACAGCTCTCTGATTCTAAGTAATAAGTGGCCCTCACTGAGAAGATTCTCCTTCTTTCAATTGCTGCTCAGGGCTGCAACAGCTGCATGGTATATTTAGTATAAGTTCTGATTTCTCCTAGGGTGATGTGTCAATAAAGTATGCATGTTTTAAACCCAACTTGTGCTTAAAGGAAACTTTTACTATTAACATACATTTAAGAATGTTCTCTGCAAATGATTTAATAAATTAAACACCACCATTTGTTTTAGAACTCTACTGTGAATTTTCAATATCCCTGATATAATGTTTAAAATGTTTGTTTGGGTTTTTATCAAAAAGCAGAGGAAAAATCCCACCCCTTGACCTGATATCTAGAAAGGTTTGAAATAAAAATCAAAAGTACCATGTTCATATACCTGCGTATAAATACCAATGTTGAACTAGTCAGGGAAGACTATGATGCAGAAGAGATTTTCTTTTTGATGAGATTTTTTTTTTTTCACAGAGCATGGTAAAAAAAGGTCAAAGTATTTGTTGAGGATTAACATCTTTGGATTGAGCAGAAAGAAAGTGAAAAAAAGTTTTGTTTGATAAAGTAGACTCTAATGCCTGGTACAGAATACACAATGAGATTATCGTAGAAATGATCATCTATTTTTTTTTGCATGCTAGTCTCATATCAAAAATGAAGAGGTTACTAAAGTTGTGAAAATTCTCGTACAACAGAATAAAAATTCAGAAGTGATTTAATGTATTTGTATTGTATTTTCAAATGATAATTGTACTGATTAAACGAAAATCGCACGAACTGGTATTGTACCAGAACTTTTGTGCTTGTCACATCAGATCATTTCACATGAATTATCACGATTGGCTCTCGAAAGCTGTGTACTAACAATCAGATTATCATACGATCACTTGGAAAGCGGTATTTTTGTATGATTTTCTGATCGTGTGTATGGGTCATTGGTCAGAAGACATTTGAGGGTCTAGATGCATCAAGGCCACTATATGTAGATTATTTCAACAATAAATATACATCTTTAATAAGTTATTTCTAGGGTTCATTAGCACTTAATAAAGTAACAATTTTGCCCATGGACTTGATAGGGAGGTAAGCAATACAAGAGATAGATCATAAGTATTTTTTTTAAATAAAAAAATATTTTTTAGGTGCAGTGGCCGAAGCAAAATATCCTACACATTGTTGACATTAACACAGGGTGGTCAGAATAAAGGACCTCCTAAAGCAGTGCACAGTTGGGACGGAAAGTATTCAGAACCCCTTAAATTTTTCACTCTTTTTTATATTGTAGCCATTTGCTAAAATCATTTAAGTTCATTTTTTTCCTCATTAATGTACACACAGCACCCCATATTGACAGAAAAACACATAATTGTTGACATTTTTACAGATTTATTAAAAAAGAAAAACTGAAATATCACATGGTCCTAAGTATTCAGACCCTTTGCTGTGACACTCATATATTTAACTCAGGTGCTGTCCATTTCTTCTGATCATCCTTGCGATGGTTCTACACCTTTACTTGAGTCCAGCTGTGTTTGATTATACTGATTGGACTTGATTAGGAAAGCCACACACCTGTCTATATAAGACCTTACAGCTCACAGTGCATGTCAGAGCAAATGAGAATCATGAGGTCAAAGGAACTGCCTGAAGAGCTCAGAGACAGAATTGTGGCAAGGCACAGATCTGGCCAAGGTTACAAAAAAATTTCTGCTGCACTTAAGGTTCCTAAGAGCACAGTGGCCTCCATAATCCTTAAATGGAAGACATTTGGGACAACCAGAACCCTTCCTAGAGCTAGCCGTCCGGCCAAACTGAGCTATCGGGGGAGAAGAGCCTTGATGAGAGAGGTAAAGAAGAACTCAAAAATCACTGTGGCTGAGCTCCAGAGATGCAGTCGAGAGATGGGAGAAAGTTGTAGAAAGTCAACCATCACTGCAGCCCTCCACCAGTCGGGGCTTTATGGCAGAGTGGCCCGACGGAAGCCTCTCCTCAGTGCAAGACACATGAAAGCCCGCATGGAGTTTGCTAAAAAACACCTGAAGGACTCCAAGATGGTGAGAAATAAGATTCTCTGGTCTGATGAGACCAATATAGAACTTTTTGGCCTTAATTCTAAGCGGTATATGTGGAGAAAATCAGGCACTGCTCATCACCTGTCCAATACGGTCCCAACAATGAAGCATGGTGGTGGCAGCATCATGCTGTGGGGATGTTTTTCAGCTGCATGGACAGGACTACCGGTTGCAATCGAGGGAAAGATTAATGCGACCAAGTACAGGGATATCCTGGACGAGAACCTTCTCCAGAGTGCTCATGGCCCCAGACTGGGCAGAAGGATTACCTTCCAACAAGACAATGACCCTAAGAACACAGCTAAAATAACGAAGGAGTGGCTTCACAACAACTCCGTGACTGTTCTTGAATGGCCCAGCCAGAGCTCTGACTTAAACCCAATTGAGCATCTCTGGAGAGACCTAAAATGGCTGTCCACCAACGTTTACCATCCAACCTGACAAAACTGGAGAGGATCAGCAAGGAGGAATGGCAGAGGATCCCCAAATCCAGGTGTGAAAAACTTGTTGCATCTTTCCCAAAAAGACTCATGGCTGTATTAGATCAAAAGAGTGCTTCTAGTAAATACTGAGCAAATGCTCTGAATACCTAGGACCATGTGATATTTCAGTTTTTCTTTTTTCATAAATCTGCAAAAATGTCAACAATTCTGTGTTTTTCTGTCAATATGGGGTGCTGTGTGTACATTAATGAGGAAAAAATGAACTTAAATGATTTTAGCAAATGGCTGCAATATAACAAAAAGTGAAAAATTTAAGGGGGTCTGAATACTTTCCGTCCCCACTGTAAGCATTGCAGTATTATACAGCAAGATCATTTCTGTACTTTGACAGAGTGAGCAGGGTGACAATGGATGAAAATTGTGAAATGTATGATCTGCCAGCTATGTAGTATATTGCTTATGATGATGTTGAGATATCCATTAGTAATCATCAAAAAATTAATTTTTTCAACATTTAGATAAAATACTTTCATCCATAATATCTATAGCATATTATTTAGTCTGACTTCTTATCACATTTTTGACAGTAAAACTACAAGGAAATATATAGTATAGTGTTGAACAAAACTAACAGCAAAAATACTCTCATTGGATTATCTGTTGGCTTTCATGTTTATTTCTATGTTTTTCCTTGATGTTGCACTCAACGCCAGTATGATGTGTATGGGTAAAACTAACACAATAAAGCATGGAGCATTGCAGCCCACATTAAATAAAAAAAAAAAATGGTTGTTTCACGCAAAGCACCATGCTGTTAAAAAAATAAAAAGGAAAGGTTGGTGCCATACCATAAGTGAGCATACAGAAAAACTCAAGTCCCTGTCCCAATTATATGGAGGATGGGATAAATAGCTCAATCTCAGTTTTTGCAGATGACACAAAAATAAGCAGGGCAATAACTTCACAACAGGATATAGAAATTTTACAGAAAGACCTGAACAAAATAATGGAGTGGACAAATACCTGGCAAATGAGTTTTAATGTGGAAAAATGTAAAGTAATGCACTTGGGGGCAAAACATATAAATGCAAACTACTCACTAGGGGGAGAACCGCTGGGGGAATCAAGTATGGAGAAAGATCTGGGGGTCCTAGTAGATTACATATTGAGCAATAGCATGCAATCTCAAGCTGCAGCTACCAAAGCCGGCAGAATATTAGCATGCATAAAAAAGGGGATATACTCCAGAGATAGAACGATCATCCTGACACTTTATAAAACTCTGGTTAGACACATCTGGAGTATTCTGTCCAGTTCTGGTCACCAGTCCTCAGAAGGGATGTGCTGGAACTGGAGAGAGTCCAAAGAAGGGCAACAAAACTAACAAGGGTAATGGAGGACCTCGGGTTATGAGGAACGACTGCAAACACTAAATCTATTCTTGCTGGAGAAACATGCTTGAGAGGAGACATGATAGCGATTTACAAATACCTCAATGGCGATCCCAGCATAGGAAAAAACTATTCAGTCTCAAGGAGAGTAACAGGACATGGGCCACACAATGAGATTGGAGGAGAAGCGGTTTAATCTTAAGCTGCGCAGGTGGTTTTTCACTGTCAGGGCAATAAGGATGTGGAACTCTCTTCCACAATTGGTGGTGGCTGCAGGGAATGGATATTTTTAAGAGACTCTTGGATGTACATCTTAAAGAACACAACATACAGGGATATGGGAAATAAATATAGACACTGACACACGTGCACCTACACAGGTTGAACTGGATGGACTATTGTCTTTTTTCAACCTTACCTACTAGGTAACTATATGTAAGAAATGTTCTGCCTGAAAAATGAAATAGTTTAGTGGGTTTTTCATCTATATTTCAGACCCCATATTTAAATGCCAATTTTTAGAGGATTAATCCTTGCTCTTATATTTTTACTAATGAAAAAAAAAATAGGAAACTGTTTCTGCAACTAGAAACTTCTGTTCTGTTATAATGATAATCCCCAAAAAAGCATTTTGTTAAGAATAGCAGCCTAACAGCACTGCAGATGTTCCTGAGCAGATATTTCTGGAGCATTGGATAGCAGCTGAAGTGAACCCTTACACTACAACCATCCATCTGTTCTTCTCAAGGTTTTATTAGAAACCTTTTTAAAAGCAGGAGGGAATGGCTACTCAAGAAAATCTTTACCCTGACATCTATAAAACTTAATAGACTCTAATTACAGTCCTTGGTTTTATAGAAAAAAGTATTAAGAGAACACTTGTCTAATAAGTCAATAATTAGTACTTTTTATAATTATACACATATAAAGTACTTATTCTTGTGCAGAAAATTTTAGAATTTTCATATATATAAATATCAGAAACCATGAAATCAGACAGAGACAGAAGTACAGATAAATCACACTTGTATAATAATAAAAATAAATAGAACAAACGTAGTCAAAACATAGCCAGAGTTCAGGAACCGGAACGGATAGTCAGAGAAGCCAAATGTCAGCAAGCAGGATCTGGAGCCTGAAGGGATGTCAGCCAAGCAAGTCTTTTAACAGGAATGCAGGAGAGCGTCTCTGTGATGTTGACTAAGGCGAAGGCAGACGGCTTAAGTAGGCAGGACTGACGAGCAGGATAACCTCAACACCTGAGTACCTGTGGAGAGATAGGAGCTGGCAATTAGCCAACAGCTAAGTGGCCAGCTCAGAGAAGGAAGGGCTGAGCCCAGCCCTGACAATACCTCCTACTCAACAACCCCTCCCCCCCAGAGGACCACCAGGCTTGAGAGGAAAATGTCTATGGAAATCATGGAGGAGGCATGTATGTCCGAGGATAAGACCCAAGAGCGTTCCTCCGGACCATACCCCTTCCAATGCACCAGGTACTGTATGTGCCCACGGAACCTACGGGAGTCAACAATGGACTATACTTCATACTCCTCATGGTTCTCAAACTGTACAGGGAGAGGACGTGGCACCGAGGTGGTAAAGTGGTTGCAGACCAAATATTTTATTAAGGAGACATGAAATACATTTCAAATACGCACGTTAGTAGGAAGGTCTAATGCATAACCCTAGCCAGAATACGATCAGGAGGAATCACAGCAACCAGAACCGACTCCAACTTGGAAGTGGAGGAAAATTGTTGTGACAAGGCCTCAGCCCTTCCATTCTTAGTACCGGTAAAAATGAGACAATGTAATTGAAACTTGACAAGAAAAGAGCCAATTGTGCCCTTCTAGGAGAGAGGCGTTTTGCCTCAGACAACAACGTGAGATTCTTATGGTCAGTAAGAATGAGAACCGGCATAGTGGTACCTTTGAGGAGATTTCTTCATTCTTTCAGGGCTAAAATGATCGCCAACAGCACTCTGTCACCATTCCTGTAATTGCACTCCACAAGTGACAATTTCTTGGAATAGTAGCTACAAGGATGCAAAGCGCTCTCAGAGGTAGGACTTTGAGACAGAAGGGCTCCAACTCCAGTCTCAGAAGCATCAAACTCAAGGATAAAAGGTAATGTAGGATCAGGATGTGCCAACACAGGAGCAGAAACAAAGGCAGCCTTGAGACTCTCAAAGGCCTTAACGGGCTCTGGAGACCAACTCTGTGGGTTACCATCCTTTCTGGTCATATCAGTCAGGGGCTTGACCAGAGATGAGAAGTTACGAATAAACTTCCGATAATAGTTGGCAAAGTCCAGGAAACACTGCAGAGGTTGTAAACCCGTGGGTCGGGGCTACTGTAGGACTGCAGAAAGTTTCTCTGGGTCCATTGAAAAACTAGCAGTGGAAATGACATAACCCAGGAATTTAACCTGTTCACGATGGAACTCGCACTTTTCCAATTTACAATAGAGATTCTTCTCTCTTAGTTTCTGAAGCACACAATAGATATCTGTGTGGTAGCTCTCTAGGGACTTGGAAAATATGAGGATATCATTGAGATAAACCACCACACATAACTGCAACAAATCTCAGAGGACATAGTTAATGAATTCCTGGAAAACTGCCAGGGCGTTACAAAGGCCAAAAGGCATTACGAGGTACTCATAATGGCCTGTTCTGGTATTAAACGCAGTTTTACCCACTCGTTGCCCTCCTAAATCCTCACTAGATTGTATGCCCCTCTCAGATCAAGCTTTGTGAAAACCGCTGCTCCCTTGAGTCAGTCAAATAACTCCGTATTCAACGGAATCGGATAGGCATTCTTAATCATGAAAAGACTGAGACCCCTATAATCAATACAAGGTCTCAGTTCACCACTCTTCTTCACAAAAAAGAAACCAGCACCAGCAGGAGACGAGGATTTGCGGATGAAACCTCGAAAAAGTGCGTCTGCAACATACTCCTCCATGGCCTTATCCTCCAAGACCGACAAAGGGTAAACCCGGCCACAAGGGGGTATGGCACCAGGTTGAAGGTCAATTGTGCAATCATACGGCTGATGTGGAGGCAAACTACTGGCTTGACCTTTGTCAAAGACATTGCTATAATCGCGGTACTCCTCCGGCTGAGAGGAGAGTGAAGAGGCACACAGGACCTTGGCTAACTTCTGGAAGCATGTCTTACTGTATTGTGGCGACCAGGAGAGAACCTCAGCATGGAGCCAATCAAAAGAGGGGTTGTGCCTCTGTAACCAAGGATAACCAAAACCAACGGAAACTTAGGTGAGGAAATGACTTGGAATTGGACTACCTCATGGTGAAGAGCCCCTACAGCCATATGCAATGGAACCGTCTCATGAGTCACAAAGGCAGGCTGTAGGGGTCTCCTGTCAAGAGCCTCAACGCCAAGTGGAGTGTCACACAGCTGCAGCGGAATCGAGTACTTCGATACAACGTCAGCATCAATGAACAGGCCTGCAGCCCCAGAGTCAATTACAGCCTGTATCTCAACAGATGACTCAGCCCAAGAAAGGGTGACTGAAACCAAGGGCTTATCCTTCTGGATAATTAGGGACAAAACAACACCACCTAATATTTTTCCATGACAGGACCTCAAAGTTCTAGTGTTCCCTGGACGTGTAGGACAAGACTTCAAAAAGTGACCTGCCTGGCCATAATAAAGGCACAATCTCTCCCTCCTCCTAAAGGCTCTCACATCCGCGGAGAGAGTGTATGTGTTCATCTTCACTGACCGACTCGGTACCAGGAGGCATAGGAGGTGAGGGAGGCATGGGTGGGACTGCAAAGCTCGGAGGCAAACATACAGGAGGCTTCTGCAAGTGCTCCTTAAAAGATAGTCTTTCTTTGAGTCTGGAATCAATGAGGATGGCAAACGTGATCAACTTCTCCAGCTCAGTGGGTATATCTCAGGCTGCTATCTCATCCTTAATGGAATCCAAGAGACAATGAGAAAAAGCAGCCACAAGGGCCTCATTGTTCCAAGCAACCTTTGCTGCCAGAGTACGGAATTCAATGGCGTAGTTGGCAACAGTTCTCGTACTCTGTTTGATGGACATGAGGCACTTGGTAGCAGAAGCGGAGCATGCGGGAATGTCAAATACCCTTATAAAGGAGGCCACAAACTCAGGGTAACTCAAGACAACAGGTTTTTGCATATAACATAGAGGGTTTGTCCAGGCCAAGGCTCTATCACAAAGTAAAGAGATCACGAAACCTACTTTGCTTCTGTCCATGAGAAACGCCTGGGGCAGCATCCCAAAGTGTATCTCAAACTGGTTGAGAAACCCTCTGCATTGAACTGGGTCACCCCCAAATCACTGGGGAAGCGGGGGGAACCAGACATACCTCTTATAGAGATAATACTTATGGCGGGTGCCTGCACAGAGACTGGCACAGCAGCAAGGATGGCCTGCAACTCAGGTTGTACTGGAGCAGCCACAGTGGGAGATTCCAGGTGAGCCGTGTGACTCAAGGAGTGTCTGTAACGCCATGGCAAACTGATCCATGCGGTGATCTTGCTCATCCAATCTGGAAAAAATATTACCAACAAGTGGATTGACTGTAGCTTCTGAATTCATGGCCTTTGCCTACTGTCAGAAACCATGAAATCAGACCGAGACAAAAGTACAGTTAAATCACACTTGTTTAATAATAAAAATAAATAGAACAAACGTAGTTACAACAAAACATAGCCAGAGTTCAGGAACCGGAATGGATAGTCAGACAGGCCAAAAGTCAGGGAGCCGGAGATAAGCATCGTAAAACAGCAAGTCTTTTAACAGGAATGCAGGAGAGCATCTCTGTGATGTTGACTAAGGTGAAGGCAGAGATCCTCTGGGCTGGACGGCTTAAGTAGGCAGGACTGACGAGCAGGATATCATCAACAGTTGAGTACCTGTGGAGAGATAGGAGCTGGCAATTAGCCAACAGCTGAGCAGCCAGCTCAGAGAAAGAAGGGCTGAGCCCAGCCCTGACAATACATTTGCTGTGTAGCCTGTTTATCTTAAGTATCTTAACTGCCATAAAGGGCTTATGGAAAGAAAAGTCTTGTACAGAATTACTACATGAGCTCTGTCCATTGCAGCACTTACCCCCGAAGGGGCAGATATTTCTCAAGTCCCCACTCCTGTAATAACTAGTCTGCAAATAGAACTCTGACAAACCTGGCTGGGTGGGGAATATTTATTGCAAATGTATATGCAGTGTCCCAGTTACAAAAGTGATATGAGCAACAGTAATGACACAGCAAACAGTTAAACAATAACAAGAAATATGTTGCAAATGGGTAGCAAGTAGCAAGAATTATACTGCTAAAAACAAAAAAATAGCGTAATGAGCAACCCCTCCTGAACCCTGTACTGGAGCAATGATAACTAAGGAGAGTTACATCACCATAACAGTTCAGTTATCTGTAATATACTCTTTTCTGCTGGCCAACTCATTGGGACCCCGAATCATATGTCAGAGCACTTGGGATACTGTCCCTTTAGGCACTGATTAAGGCAATAGCTCTGTGATACCTTCAGGCAACACTATTCCCCCTTTGTCAAAATGTAGTAGGGTCTGGCCAGTGGCCTCTCACTACTCCTAAGGTAGCAGGTGATCTCCCTCTGTTTCCTGTTGGGACCGCAACTTGACGGTGTCTGCGGTGTCCTTCCCCTTGATCAGGCAGTGGTCTCCATCAGCATGTGTAGAGCTCTGTGATGTTCCAGGATGTCTGGTACTGCTCCCTCTCAGATGCAGTTGTGAATGGTCTGCTGGCAGCCTAAACCACACTCAGTTCCTCTGAACATTCTCCAAACTTTCCTTAGTCTGGGAACAAAAACATTCCTCCTATTTCTCTGCACAGAGCTCCAATGAATACAGAATTTGTAGTTTCTTTTCTCAGTCTACTAAGCCAGCTTAGTCTCCCACAATCCTCTATTCCTCCCAGTGTTCCTAGCAGTCCACATCCTCTTCCACTATGTATTGCTATTGGGTATGGGTGGGCTTGATACTGGCTTGATACTGGCTGTACACAGTTCTATAATATTAGCTTCTTCTTACAGTTGTACCTGTGAATAGTCTGTGTTGCTGATGAAACACAGAATCCTCTCCACAGAAGCATTTGTCCACCATGTCCCTCTGCACACATGAACAAGGGCAGCAGCAGACACAATGAAACTACAGCCATTCCTCTCTGCCAGCAATGCAGATCGGGGCTATATCAGGAAGCTGCCACCATGCATCCACATTTTAAATATTATTGGTTCTGATAATAACATACCATCGGTCTGTGTATGAATGCTTTTAAAAACTCTTTTACAAAAAATAAGTTGTAGCTTATATTGAGTGATCCCTAAAAAAAGAGTTTTCTAATTTTAGCGAAAAAAGTGGAAAAATAATAATACATGAGTATTACTCACCTGTTGGCACCAACCAATCACATTCTAAGAGCCACTTAGAGGCAATCACGGCCTCTCTTACTTTGAAATCCTGTTGATTTCAATCATCCTAAAGTTATTGGTTTGTTTTTAAGAGGTTATTTAGTACCTTTTAAAGAGATCTGCTCTGATTGGTATTCTGTACCTGTTCTAATGTACTGGTGTTGTTTTCTTTCATCAGCAAGATCTGAAGTATCAGATGTTCTGTTGGAAGTTCCTTAAGACACATCTTTCAATCTTCTAGTTTTGAGCCATATTTGATATCATTTTGAACGATGTTCTTCTTTGATATTCTTTATTTTGTTTCTTTCATCACTTTTTGTTTCTAAATGTCTGTCTTAGAAAAGCAAGAGAAGTGACACATACGCTTTCTTTTTATTTATTTTAGTACAGTTAATAAATTGCTTCTACAAAATATCATTAGTATGTCCGTATATTAAAAGTGTAGGTTCCTTTGACTCTACAACATTTTTTAAAGTGGATGTAAACCCGATTTTTTTTATTTTTTAATTTAAGCTTGAACCTTGTACAGTATAGGATTTCATTTAATCTGTGCACAGTCTTGCCACGAAGAGTTAATCCAGCTCTGAGCAGTCCTCTTATCTTTTTTCAGTGAGATAAAAATGGTCAGACAGAGAAATAGATGTCTGTTTCTCCCCCTTGCTGTGAGTGACAGATGATTTACATATCTCATGCACAAGTGTGACAGAAGCATTCTGTGTAGTTCCTACACCGATTCCTTTCTTCTCCAGCTCTCCCAGGATTGGCTGTTCCACACCTCAGCATGATTGGGCATGCTGAAGTCATGTGGTAACTTTCCTGGGTTTTGACTGGATGTTAGTGATCATGGGGCATAATCCACCAGACCAGCAGAAGTTCAGTGTAAGAAATATTCATGTCTGGCCAAGGGGAGTGTAGAGGTGGGCGGGGAGTCTACTGATATCACGACTCCACCCACTGAGCTCCAGACAACAGACCCACCCACAGAAGAGGGGAGACATTTGATAGGTAAGGATACATGCAGGAGGCATGTATATCCTTATAGATAACCACTATGGCAATAATTTAGAAAGGATGAGAACAGGGTTACATCCACTTTAAGGCTAATGATTTGAATGAATGGACAGCTGCAATAATGTGTGACTTTAATATCTGCCTGGATTTAAAGATGGTGCAAAACCCTTACTAATTGAAATGTAGTTGGCTAAAACACATTGTATCTTAAATAACTGCCGTTTTTATATAAATTGTTAGTTTACACTATTTTTACCTCTTTGTTTCATCTTAGAGTTGATGATCTTCTGCAGCAACTTCATGTTGGCTGCATGTCATTTCTTAAGGTAGGATTTCTGATTGTGACAACAGGAAATCATGCCTGTATAATGTGTCTTAACATGGTTACTTATAGTCTTTGTTGGAAGCCTCTCTGACATGGTGACAATGCAGGCTAAAAATTGGGAGACAGGGACAGTGTAGTCACCCTTTAACAAGAAGCACCCAGAACAAGGACTTTCATGATAGGATCACTGGGTATTAGTTTAATGAACACTACAGATTTAAAAATATTGAAAATTACTTTTAAAATTATAATAAGATTCAAGCTTATATAAGATTTTAGTGATTGCGTTTACACACACTCGAGTATTAATTTTAAGTATATTACTGGCCACAATATGCAGATGATTATAGATCAATATCTTACACAAATCAGTAAGTACATCCTATTATTTCTATTTACCTTTTTCTTGTTATCCAAATACATACCTTTATCACCTCAGTTTCACCACATAGTAATAAAATGGAGGACAGGTTGACTGTAAAAAACACTCACAAGTGGCCAGTGGGTGCTTTGAAAGCCTGTTATCTTTAGACATCTCAGGTAACAGGCAAAATGCACAAAGCCAATCAGAGTTACTGTGTGATTTGTGATTATTGTGATGGCCATTCGCATTGAACAGTGGGGGGAGCACACTGAGCAGCAAGGGGCATACACTGAACAGCAGGGGTGTACACAGGGCATATTGACCATAACAAGGGCAAAAAGACCACCAATGTTATGGAGGAAAACATCAATGACAACCAACAGTTATAGGGCATGCACCACTGATCACAAATACTTAAAGTGGTTGTAAACCTCAGTCATGAAATCCAAACAAAGCATATATAGCTGTAGTGTACACTTGTCTACCTCCAAAGCTCTAAGTGTCGTTTCTCTCTCTCTTGCTTTGTTCCGCTGTTATCAACATGAGTCCCTTCTGACAAGTTTTTCCGACACATGAGATAAATTAGTGACGAGGAGGAGAGCTCAGCACACAGCATGCCTATTAAGAACACATCTCTGTATCCTTCCTTCGTTCCTGTGCTGTGTGTGAAGGGGGGTGTGTCCCTTTCCTCCAATCAGCTCCCATATAGTGTATACAAGTTCTAACTGCAGCTCCCTGTCCCCTCCTCTGTGATCCTCACATATCAAAATCTGCACTTTTGAAGAGATGTAGAGAAGAGAAAACTGCAGATAAACAAGTCAAATGTATGTAGGAGGATTTGTTTAATCTCTGTGTATCACCTGAGGCTATGCACTTCATTGGGTATAAGTAAGGGTTTACAACCACTTTAAAGTGATTGTAAATGCTCAAATATACCCAGTGAATTGCCTGGCCTCGGGTGATACACAGAGATTAAACAAATCCTCCTATACAAGTTGTACCCATTTATCCACGTTGTACCTGTTTATCTGAGGCAGTTTCTTCTCTACAGCCAATCAAAGTGACACATTTACACAACTTGTCTGAGCTCTCTGAAAACAGGAAGCAGGGAGCTGAAGTTGCACTCTGCAGAGCTCAGTAAGGTGACCTCTAAAGGGCTGATTGGATGGAAGGGACACACCCCAATTCACACAGCACACAGGAACAGAGCTGAGGCTGTCAATCACAAGCTATGTGTTGGAACCCCCTTCTCTGTCACTTTTTCTTGATGTCAGGAAAACTTGTCAGAAGTGACTCATGCGGATAGCAGAGGAATGAGACAGAAGACAGAAATTACACTTAGTGCTCTTGATTGAGTACATACTATAGAAGGATATGCTTAGTTAATATTTCATGTGAGATGTTTACAACCAAGGGTACACACCATTAACCATCAAAATGTAAAGTGGCATGCACCACCAATTACCACCATAAGGGGGCACTAACTACCACTAAAATGTGCAAACTGTTCTGTAGATTACATAATCCTAATTCTGTACTCTGACTGCTGCAATTTACACTCTATGCCCTAAACTTAGTTAAACAATTTTGGGGGGTGTCTGTACTGTACTGGTATTTTAGGACCTCAAAAATGTAATAGGCAATTAGAACATTACTTTTTTTTCAAATTTTCCTTTATATAACAAACAATATGGTTATTAAATATCACAAAAGAAAGCTTTATTTGTCTCAAAAAATTATATAAAATGCATCTGGGTACAGTGCTGCATGACCGAGTTAAATTATCACAGCATTAAAAGCTGAAAATGGCCTGGTAATGAAGGGGCTAGTGCTTAAGTAGTTAGGTAATGATATATATGTATTTGCTGCCTGCTTTTATTTATCATAATTGTGTTTTAATGCTGGGTTGCATAAAAGTTAACTGAACTATTAGCACCTCTGTGAGTATGTAAATGTATGCACAGCAAACCATTTTACTGTGCTAAGTATTTGTGTTCTTGTAGGATTTCCTACAGCCACAAAGGATCTTGGGGTAGCAGCCTAAAACATACTACAACATACTATTTGCAGCATTACAAGGGTGGGCCTTCTAACAAACCACCACCTATACGCGCTCCTGTGTTTGTGTTAGAAGAACACTCCGTAGCATGTGCTGGCACGAACAGCTCTGTGCCTAATACTAATGATTAGGAGCCAGGAGCACTGGCCCCGGATCACATGATTACTGTGATTGGCTATGACAGTAATCACTCTGTGAAACCTACTCTTGTACTCTCTTTCTCCTCAAGCCAGAGGAGAAGAATGTAAACAAAAAATCCTGCATGGGAAAATACATTTTAAAAATATATAAAATAGCTAGGTCAGGGCTTGCTCTAGGCTATTGTCAGGGTCAAAGGTAATGGCTTTTTTCTAAGGTCAGAATTATGTCTTTAGTTTAGATAGTATAAAAAACAGCAAAATTTGCACTATTGTTTCTTAATCCTATTAAGGGTATAAACTACAAATAAAATAAAAATATGTGGTCTTGTCACAAACATCAGGAGTAGATTTTTTTTTTGGTGGGTCATGGCAATGATAAGAAATGTACAACTAAAATGTAAAAATTTTTTTTTTTTTACTATTTTGGGTCAGTTTTCCTTTGATGCAAAAACAGGATCTATGCATTAACATTTGCTATCAAATGAAGGCTTAATTCTTTCTGCACAAAGCAAGGTATTGATATTAACAACAATATGTACAGTCTGTGTTCTGAACTGTGTTCAGGCTTTAAGGCTTGTTTTACCTTCCATTATGAAGTGGTTAATGTCTCAGCTCTAATTCAGCCAAAAAGGTGTTCTATTGGGTTGGGGTCAGGACTCTGTGCAGGCCAGTCAAATTCCTTCACCCCAAACTCGCTCATCCATGTCTTTATGGACCTTGCTTTGTGCACTGGTGTGCAGTCATTTTGGAACAGGAAGGGGCCATCCCCAAACTGTTTCCACAAAGTTGGGAGCATGAAATTGTCCAAAATGTCTTGGTATGCTGACGCCTTAAGAGTTCCCTTCACTGGAACTAAAAGGCCAAGCCAAACCCCTGAAAAACAATCCCACATCATACCCCCCCCCCGCCAAATGATTTGGACCAGTGCACAAAGCAAGGTCCATAAAGCCATGGATGAGTGAGTTTGGGGTGGAGGAACTTGACTGGCCTGGACATAGTCCTGACCTCAACACAAAAGAACACCTTGGGGATGAATTAGAGCGGAGACTGTAAGCCAGGACTTCTCGTCCAACATCACTGCCTGACCTCACAAATGCACTTATGGAAGAATGGTCAAACATTCCCATAGACACACTCCTAAACCTTGTGGACAGCATTCCCAGAAGAGTTGAAACTGTTAAAGCTGCAAAGGGTGGGCCAAATTAATTTTGAACCCTACCGACTAAGACTGGGATGCCATTACAGTTCACGCGTGTATAAAGACAGGCGTCCCAATACTTCGGACAATATATTGTATATTGCTTGTGACACTGAGCATGGCTATGGTCTTAGGACTGGTTCACACCACAGAGATGCAGACAACATGTGTGAGGCTGCCCACAGACTAAACGGGTAGCAATTCCATCTAGCAGCACTGGGGTCGCTGGTTCAATTCCCCAACATCCTAATGCTTGTGTTGAAGTTTATATGTTCTCCCTGTGTGGCTTTCTCACCATAATCCAAAGACATGCTGGCACCCTATTTGTCCCCTGTGGAAATAGTCTCTAATGTGAGAAAGTTAGTTTTGGACTTTAGATTGGAAGCCCATTGCAGCCAGGGACTGATGTTAATGTTTGTTAGCACTAATCATGCCCAGGGACTTGGACATTTAAAATTTTAGGGTTTACACTGCACAAGTACATTTGCTTAGAAAACCGTTACTTTGTTTATGTGGATGCAAATGGACTTCTGTCTTTGGCCTGTAATTAGAGATTTGATGCACATAGCAAAGGACTAACACAGTTGCAAATAGTATTATGTGTTCCTGCTCATCAGGTGCAATCACTTTAGACATACATGAAGAGACAGATTGAAAGATACTGGTGGGCGTGTACTTCTATTGGGCATTTGTCAATGTGCTAACAATACAACCTATATTATATAAAGGGCTGCAGTAGGTTTTTTTTTTTTGGCCTGAGAAGGCCAGGTTTTTTTGCTGTGATTTGTGGGGAACAAGGAATGATACTGTACATATTGACAAACGCCCAACTAGGGCTGATTGTTTGCTGAAATTCTTTTGCATTTTTTCCATCAAAAGTGGATTTATGTGGCCATGCTGTCAATGTGTGTGTATTGTTCCTGTCTGACTATGCAAACATGGTTTGGGAGCATGTGCTTACCTTGTACTCTTTGATCTCATTGCTTAATAATGTACACAGAAATGCATCTTCCAGCAGAACATGGTCACCTATGTATGTGTGTGGATTGTGGGCTGGTGGTGGGTGTTCTATTTTGAATATATGCCTTTTTTAATATTATGTTGGAATGCTTTGTAAGAATGACTGTTAAGTATGTTTCTATAATCTTGCAGATAAAAATGATGTGGGCTGATGTGTGAGTTGTAGTATGAAATGTTACCTGTTATACACTGAAAGTACAGCTTTAAGCTCTAAGGTTTAGACAAATTTTAGATTGTATGCGCCTATGAGCAGGGGTCTTAAAACCCAATTGCTAACTGTTTTGCTAAATGTAGCACCATGTATCTTGTAGAATTTTTTTTTTTTTTAAGCTAGTAAATGAATGTACATAATTTTGTTACTGCTGGCAAAATAAAAGTCCGTTTATTGAGCTTGTTTGTTGTGTGTGGTTTTTTTGTTTTTTTTCTTCTTCTTTTTAATTAGTTTTGGCGGTGGTGGTTTTGGGGAAGTGCAATGTCTTTCTTTTATACCTTATATGTATTTGTGCACCAAAAAAAACTAATCTCTTCAGCACACCTGCAAGTAAATGATAAAGGTGGAATCTTTATATATAACAGCTGTGGAGAATTGCAGGTAATGAATTCAGCTGGTGAATAGGCAGTGTGGTATGTGTCAGCCCTGGTTCACATTGGTGCGATTTGACATGTCAAATTGGCGGCAATTGTACTGTTCTAATTGGTGCGGCGTCGCAATTTCCAAAAGTAGTTTCTGTACTATTTTTTGGTGACTTCGGGGTGCGATTTTTATTGACATCAGTGCAGAAACCTGCACAGAAGTCTCTGAAATTCCCCCCCACAATCGGGACTGACTCAAATGTGGGAATGAAATCGTGTGAGTTCAGCTGAACTCGCACAATTTCCTCCCGCTGTCAGTGTGAACCAGGACTCAAACTGGGCCTTTGTCTGTGTAATTCACCTGCTGCTATCCCAGGGACACCATTTCTTGTCAAACCCCCTTAACCATTTGCCGACCGCCGCACGCCGATATATGTCCTAACTTTGCCGGCGGATATCATTGTTATGGCAGCAGCTAGCTGTCATAACCCCGGTATCCCTGTTTTTGTGCGACGGTCGGCTACAAGATAAAAGTGGTCTCTGCGGCGGAATCGCCGTGAGATCACTTTTATCGGTGGCGGGAGAGGGCCGCCGCGATCCGGTGCCCTCCGCCACTTACCGGAGCCATCGGTAGCAGCGGAGGTAATCGCGTCTGTCCCGTTGCTGTGCCTGAAGATGAGTGAGGGGAAGATGGCGTCCACTCGTCTCCATGACACTGCAGGGCAGAAGCGACGTCAAAACATCACTTCCGCCCATACGTCTTAAAGGCATATTTTTTTCAATGTAATTTTTTTTAAATTACTTTTTTTGTTTTATTGCATTTTAGTGTAAATATGAGATCTGAGGTCTTTTTGACCCCAGATCTCATATTTAAGAGGACCTGTCATGCTTTTTTCTATTACAAGGGATGTTTACATTCCTTTTAATAGGAATAAAAGTGACACCATTTTTTTTTAAACAGTGTAAAAATAAATAAAATCATATAAAATAAATAAGAAAAATAAAAAAATGTTTTTAAACGTCCCGTCCCGACGAGCTTGCGCGCAGAAGTGAACGCATATGTGAGTAGCGCCCGCATATGAAAACGGTGGTCAAAACACACATGTGAGGTATCGCCGTGATCGCTAAAGTGAGAGCAATAATTCTAGCCCTAGACCTCTTCTGTAACGCAAAACATGCAACCTGTAGAATTTTTTAAGCGTCGCCTATGGAGATTTTTGAGGGTAAGAGTTTGACACCATTCCACGAGTGGTTGCAATTTTGAAGCGTGACATGTTGGGTATCAATTTACTCGGCATAACATTATCTTTCACAATATAAAACCTTACTGTTGTCTTATTTTTTTTTATTCAAAAAAGTGAATTTTTCCCAAAAAAAGGGCACTTGTATGACCGCTGCGTAAATACGGTGTGAAAAAAAGTATTGCAATGACTGCCATTTTATTCTCTAGGGTGTTAGAAAAAAACAATATATAATGTTTGGGGGTTCTAAGTAATTTTCTAGCAAAAAAAACTGTTTTAAACATGTAAACACCTAAATTCCAAAACGAGGCTGGTCCTCAAGTGGTTAAGTTTACCTTCAAATATCATATGTAGAAATACAGATTCTCATATCTGCAAATAAACAAAAAGAAAAAATTCTAATTGTGGTTGTGATCAAATATTTGCAGCTGCGATCAAAAGAGCGTGGCTTCACCTTCTGACCCGGAAATGAGTCTTTGTAATCACCCGGAAGTTCCTGTGCTGGTCAGGATCTCCATCTAGGTGGACATGGCGAGGTCCCTCTTTAGCAAAGAGGAGGTGCTGGGTAAGTGTAGGATATGTACTTGTGCTTACTCAATGTGGGGGTGGATGTGGTAGTAAGATTTGGTGTGGGTGGGGTTCATTGATTTGTTTGGCAACTCCATACATTTGCTTCTGGCCCATGTGCACACATCACTTCCTGCATTTGTTCTGCTGATGTAAATCAGTAAGGATTATGCAAATATAAATGAGAGCACCTTTCTATTAAAATGTATATCACTTGTTTCACAGTTGGGTGGCTTTTCTAGAAAATTTGGACCTCCGAATTGTATGACAAGTTGCACCCCATTATTCTCAATGATAACCATTTATATCTGTGCTACTTCAAGTTGCAACAACTTCAAAGTAGCCCCTATACTACTTTGGTGTGACTTTCATGTGACTTGAGGTACATAGGGCGCAATATTACACAGGCATTCCCAGTAGTTGGGGCCAAGTTGCAGCAGCAAAGTGGCAACAAAATAGTTTAACTTTCAGGTCGCAGCAGTGTGAATGAGATTCATGGATAATACCTTTGAATTAGGCACTATTCTCACTTGTGCATCCTGCAAGTGGGTCAAATTCGTCCCTGCACTTTGGTTTGACTTTGATGCGACTTGAGGCCCATGTACCGCAAGATTACACAGGCCTTGGTCGCACAAGTGCAAATGGGGCCTAATTCAAAGGTGTTATCAATGAATCTCATTAGGTTCCTTTCACACTTGGCGGTCTTTTCATACAACTTTAGGTCCATAAGACCCCTTTCACACTTGTGCGACCTGAAAGTCCCATGATTTTGCAGCGCTTTTTGATGTGCATGTAATGTGATTTGAAGCAATGCCAGTATAATCTAGAGGTCTATGGACACAGGAGTTGAAGGACAAGTCGCACAAGTGTGAAAGGGGTCTTAGGGCCAGTTCACACTGCTGTGCTGTCTGACATCGGATGTGATTTGCCCCGCACTGCAAATCACACGCGATGTCTGTGTGATGTAAACTCAGCCATACAGATTGTATGATTGAATTTGCATCGCATTCGGACCAAACTCGCACAGGACCCTTTTTTGGTCCGCAGCAGAATCAGATCGCATGGGTGTTGTCTGAATTTGTAGTTTGCACTGCGATATGCAAACTGATTTGGGGTTAGCTTTCTACTGACACTCCCAGCAGTTCGCACATGGCAGTGTGAACTGCCTGCGAGCTGTATGAGATGCTGGAACCCGCACTGGATTCGCAGGGTTCCCGCATCGCTCCATTGTGAACTGGCTCTGACCCTAGTTTCACATCTATGCATTTTTTAGTGTGTTTTGCAGTTTTCAGAAACACTCTACAGTCAATTTAACATGGTTTTCTATGGTACTAGTTCACATCTATGCGTTTTACGACCAGTACGTTTTTGGAAACGGTTGGGGACTTTTTTCATGCGATTTGCGGGTAATAGATTTCAATGGAACTGCACCAGAAATGCAACTGTTGCGTTTGTGATGCGATTTTTGATGTGTTTTGTGGTTCTTATTTTAACACTGTATAAAGCTGGTTGCTAACCGGAGGGCCAGGAAGCCAGCCGCCGTGTCCTTAACAACCAATGAGCCATCAGCTGTCAGTGGCTTCCCCAAAAAAAATGCCAGCCAAAAAAACTACATTGGGTCCCCCCCAGGTCTACACCTATAGCCCCCCCATGTGAATGGGTATCGGATACATTGTACCCCTACCCATTCACCTAAAAAAACAGTGAAATGTGACAGAAGACAATAGCAGGTTTTTGACAACTCCTTTAATAAAAATGTCTTCTTCTTTCCCCCCGCTTCTTCCTCCATCTTCCTCTGATCTTCCTTCGGATTTCTCCTTCTTCCTCCAGCTGCTTCTTCCACCACTTCTTCCTCCATCTCCCTCCGCTTCTTCTTCCGGTCTTCTCCATCTTCCTCTGGCTTCTTCTTCCCCCGCTTTGTCCTCTGGTCTTTCTCCTCCGCTGCTCCCACCACCAACCCGCTGAACATAAAAACAATGACCCTCCTCCGACACTGCGGCCAACCGATCTGTCCACTTCCATAGCTCACATTTCATGTATAACTATGGGGGGTACCCCTACCCATTCACATAGGGGGGTTGGGATCTGGGGCCACCTTGTTAAAGGGGGCTTCCATATTCCGATAAGTCCCCCACCTGCAGATCCCCACAACCACCGGGCAAGGGTTGTGTGGATGATGGGGACCCCAAAGCACCCTCCCCATGTTGAGGGCATGTGGCCTGGTATGATACGTCCCCCCTTTCCTGACCTGCCAGGTTGCGTGCTTGGATAAGGGTCTGGTATGGATTTTGGGGGGACCCCTAAGCCATTTTGTTTAATTTTGATGTCCCCTTAATATCCATACCAGACTCAAAAAACTTGGTATGGACTGGTGGGGGGAACCTACGCCGTTTTTTCTTTGATTTTTACTTTATATTACCAGGAGCCAGCAATTCATTATGGCCAAGAGCAACTTTACATTACATTTTTTCCTGCGGTACAGTAATAAACACAGGAAAGATGCGTTACTTTACAGGCATACTAAGGACACCCCCTAGGCACGATATTTGAAGGAATTTTTAATGTTTATTGTTTCACTTTAAGCATTATTAAAATCACTGCTCCTGAAAAAACGGCTGTTTTAAAAACATTTTTTCCAATTGATACATACATGGGCAGGACCCAGGTCCCCATACACTTTTTATGGCAAAGAACTTGCATATAAGCCTTCAGTGAGAACTTTGGATTTTGCAGGTTCGAGCCCCATTGACTTCCACTATTCCCGCATATGTGATCTGACAGGCATGTTTGCCGGCAATAGCGCTGCTTTCCATTTGCATTAGCGCTTAGTTTCTGAGAGTTGAAGTCTTAATTGGCCTTAATTAGGTGCTATTTTCCGGGACTGCAGGATTATTTATCGGCGCTATAGTAAATGACCCCCAGACTGTGTGGATTATGCCTGTGCTACAAAGCTGATTGGATTGCCTATAGGATTGTGCCTGTGCTACAAAGCTGATCGCCTGTCAGAGAGTTTATAAATTATTGCCCTTTGTATTTCAATTATGATATTAGGTCGTGGAGATGTGAGAACACTTGTGTATACATATTATTTTTTAAATAAATATATATATTTTGTTGAACCACCTTTTGCTTCAATTACAGCCTTTAGTCTGTTGGGATGTCTCTACTAACTTTGTACATCTAGACTTTGCAATATTTGTCAACTCTTCTTCTTTTTTATTGAGTTTTGAAAGATAAGCAGAAACGTGAAATAAACATATCTGTTACACGGTATGGTAGAATTACAATGAATATACAGAAAGTACAAGGGTAGGACATAGATGTTTCGTACACGGAAATCAGTAAGTCAGTAGGTATGCAGCTAATGTAACCAACATGTATGGAGAAGAAAAATACAGAGGTTGAGTTCACCCCAGACACCCCAGTGGGTTCAAGCTGTGTCCTGGGGGTCCTCGACCTCATCCATCGTAAAGTCATTAAAGATATATATACATATAGAAGTTTACCAATTTTTTAAGCACCAAGAGTTCCAAGGCGACCATTGAAGGAGGGAGGTTTGTAGCTACCCTGAGCAGGACAGAATCATCTGTTCATAGGAGCAGTGTAAATGTGTTAGATCTATCACTTCTGTTAGGGGTTTTTCCATTTTCTTGTGATTGATAATCTTGCTGCTAGGAGTTTGTGGGTAATTGTATGTTGTGATTTAGGTGGGAGAGTTTCTATGCCTAGGGATAGGATTGAAAGTCCTGGGTCCATAGGAACTTGTTGAGTAATTTCAGAGATAACAGTAAATATAGCATTCCAGTATATTGAGAGTGTAAGGCAACCCCAAAGGACATGTAGTATGACCCCTTTTTGACCACAATTTCTCCAAAATCTATTGGATAATTTGGGACTGTATCTTAAGATTTTGCTGACTGCATGAAGAAGGCTGTGAGCTTTTTTGGGTAATGCTCGTCCTTCCTCTTGTGGGACATCATTGGAGCAGGCTCTGGTGGTAGCTTGGAGTTGTGTGCGGTCTCCATGGGTGCAGGATCTCGCTGGATATGCTGGATTAACCCCGGTCGGCTGAGAGAGCTACCAGCTTATGCGGCCATCACGATCATGCACAAGCCACACCCCTCCTCATTCCACAGATTTTGAATGGGGTTCTGGAAGTCTGGGCTCTGACTAGAAGTACATCTTCGCCAGCACACCATGGATCAGAAAACAAGGTTGTCCAAAGAAGGTTTTTTAATCGAAAATGGTCACATCACAAGGGGGGTGCAACGTTTCGGGGCCGCGCAGGACCTTGCCTGACGAAGGGGTCCTGCGCGGCCCCGAAACGTTGCACCCCCCTTGTGATGTGACCATTTTCGATTAAAAAACCTTCTTTGGACAACCTTGTTTTCTGATCCATGGTGTGCTGGCGAAGATGTACTTCTGTTTGATGCTTCCAGAACCCAACTGGTAATCGTTACAGCACCCATTAATGCTCTATGCCGTTTATCCGGGAACGTGTGCGACTGGAATATTGAATTGACTGGGCTCTGACTAGGCCACGCAAGGACGTTCACCCTTTCTCCTTCAACCACTGTGTGATTATTTTGTTTGTGTGCTTTGAGTCATTGTCATGTTGGAAGGTAAACACATTCTTCCCATTGACAACTTTCTGGCAGAGGGTAGCAGATTTACCTCAAGAATGTACAAGTATTTTGCCCCACCCATTTTTCCCTCTATCTTAACAAGTTCTCCAGTCCCTGCTGCAGAGAAACACCCTCATTACAGGATATTACAGGATATTACCACTTCCATGCTTTACTATATGAATAGTGTTATTTGGATGGTGAGCTGTATTGGAAAATAATTACATTTTAGTCTCATCTGACCATAACACCATTTTCCATGTGGCCTCAGAATCTTCAAGGTACATTTTGGCAAAACTAGATTGAGACTGCATGGCACCTTTCTTGAGGAGTGGTTTTTTAATTGCAACGCTCCCATACAAGCCACATTTGTGGAGAATTTGTGATATTGTTGTCACAGGCACACAATGACCACTCTTTGTCATAAATTCCTACGAATGCTTCAGAGCTGCTGTAGGCCTCTTGGTAGCCTCCCTGACCAGTTTCTTCCTGGCTCTTTCATCCAGTTTGAAGCGACGTCTTGATCCAGGGTGGGTCTGTGTTGTACCAAATACCTTCTACATCTTAATAATATACTTCACTGTGCTTCTAAGAATTGATAAAGACTTTTGAATTTTTTTTTTGTATCCGACCCCTGACTTGTGCCTGTCCACAGGTGTATCCCAGAGATCTTTTGACAGTGCCTTGCCACCCGTAGTTGCACTACCAGGGACTATAATGCTCCAGGAAAGCTATTTCAGAATGACCACAGTTGTTTACAGTTGAAAGTCAAATGGTTTTGTGTGCCATTGAGAAGGTGATTAGCTACATCTGATTGAGTTTATAAGTAATTTTTAGGAGGGGGAGTCCTTTTTCCAACTCAGTGAGTCTGTCCTTGAATTTTTTTTATATTTTTCTGGCATGTTGGTGTTATATCTTTCACTTGGATGTTATAAGTTGCTCTAAGTAAGTACAGCTGGACAAAACAAAAACTGTGTCTGTCTTCATTTCAGGCTGCAAAGCAACAAAATGTGATTATTTTAAAAGGGAATGATTATTTTCTATGCCCACTGTATATACATATATATATATATCTATATAAATATATAGATATATATATCTATCTCTATATAGATATATAGATCTATATATCTATATCTATATCTATATCTATATCTATATCTATCTATCTATCTATCTATCTATCTATATATGCTGTATATTGCTAATATACCTGTATCTAGTTTTTGAGTTCTTTTAAGAGGTTGGTTTAATCCATTCTATTTATTTGTACTTGATTTTATAATTATATGTATTTTCACAAGGCAGCTGGGCAAAAGTTTATAACCCTATATGCAATGGTCCCACCCATTCAGATTAGGAGAGGGCTGGGAGTTTTTACATAAGTGGATATAAAGAAAGATGTGAGTCCTAGGTTGGTTTAACTCTGTGGAGGAGGGTGCACCCCCTGAAATGCGTACGCCTGCCAATTTGAGTGAATCAGAAACCATGAAATCAGACTGAGACAGAAGTACAGTTGAATCACACTTGTTTAATAATAAAATTAAATAGAACAAACGTAGTCAAAACATAGCCAAAGTTCAATAACTGGACCAGATAGTCAACCAAACCAGAAAGTCAGGAATCAGTGTAGTGGAACAGCAAGCAGGATCTGGAGCCAGAAGGGATGTCAGCCAAGCAAGTTTTAAAACAGGAAGGCAGGAGATAGTCTCTGTGATGTTGACCAAGGCGAAGGCATAGATTCTCTGGGCTGGACGGCTTCAGTAGGCAGGTCTGACGAGCAGGATATCATCAACAGGTGAGTATTTGTGGAGAGATAGGAGCTGGCAATTAGCCGACAGCTGAGTGGCCAGCTCAGAGAAAGAAGGGCTGAGCCCAGCCCTGACAGTACCCCCTCCTCAACAACTCCTCCCCCTCAGAGGACCATCAGGCTTGAGGGGAAAATGTCTATGGAAATCATGGAGGAGGAAAGGGGCATGTACGTCTGAGAATGAGACCCAAGAGCGCTCCTCCGGACTGTACCCCTTCCAATGTACTAGGTACTGTATGCGCCTGCGGAACCTACGGAAGTCGCCAATAGACTGTACTTCCCCGGGGTAATCCTGCAAAGAACACGGAAAGGCCCAATAAACAAAGGTGCGAACTTCAGAGAGGGAACACAAAGATGGAGGTTGCGAGATGACAGCCAAACCCTGTTTCAAACCTGGTAGGAAGGCACAGGCAGGCGTCTGCGGTCAGCATGGAGTCTGTACCTATCATTAGCATGTCGCAAAGCCTCCTGGACTTGTGCCCAAGTGGAACGAAGACCACAGAGATGCTCCTCTAATGCAGGAATACTCTGCGGAACAAATGAGTCAGACAACATGGAGGGTTGGAAACCATAGTATGCTATAAACGGGGACAATCGGGAAGCAGAATTCAAGGCACTATTGTGAACAAACTGCCCACGGTAAGTGGTCTGACCAGTTGTTATGATGATCAGAATCAGAAATATAGCAACGTATGAATTGCTCCAAGGACTGATTGGCTCGTTCTGCGGCTCCATTAGTCTGGGGGTGATGCGCAGAGGAAAAAGCAAGCTGAATTCCCAACTGTGCACAAAAGGCTCACCAGAACTGGGACACAAACTGACTCCCCCTGTCTGAGACAATCACCTTGGGTAGCCCATGTAAGCGAAAGATCTCCCGAGCAAAAATGGAAGCCAGTTCCTTAGAAGCGGGCAACTTCTTAAGTGGAATGGTTTGTAGGAGGCCCACTGGAAGGTGTCGTAGAGTCTTACTCTGAGCACACATGGAACAGGCAGCTATGAAGGTGGTTAGATCAGCACGTAGACTAGGCCACAAGAATTGTTGGGAAATGGCCCAAAAGAGTAGATTCTACCCAGCATGGCCAGCAGTCTTGGGAGAATGGTTAGTCTGAAGCATGGCAGTACAGAGACTCTCTGGGACAAAGCAGCGGTCACAAGGTTTCTCAGGAGGAGCATGGATCTGAGCAGCAAGAATTTTGTCACCCAAACGAGAAGTGAGACTGGTGTGAACTGTAGCCAGAATACGATCAGGAGGAATCACAGGAACCGGAACGGACTCCATCTTGGAAGTGGAGGAAAATTATCATGACAGAGCGTCAGCCCTTACATTCTTAGTACTGGGTAAGAATGAGACAATGTAATCAAAACTAGATAAGGAAAAAGCTCATCGCGCCCTTCTTGGAGAGAGGCGTTTAGCCTCAGACAAGAATGTGGGATTCTTATGGTCAGTAAGAATGAGAAGCGGCACAGTGGTACCTTTGAGGAGATGTCTCCATTCTTTCAGGGCTAAAATGATCGCTAACAGCTCTCCGTCACCAATCTCGTAATTGCACTCCGCAGGTGACAATTTCTTGGAAAAGTAGCCACAAGGATGCATAGCGCTCTCAGAGGTAGGACGTTGAGACAGAAGGGCGCCAACACCAGTCTCAGAAGCATCAACCTCAAAGATAAAAGGTAACGTAGGATCAGGATGTGCCAACACAGGAGCAGAAACAAAGGCAGCCTTGAGACTCTCAAAGGCCTTAACGGACTCCGGAGACCAACTCTGAGGGTTACCGTCCTTTCTGGTCATATCAGTCAGGGGCTTGTTTAGAGACAAGAAGTTACGAATAAACTTCCGATAATAGTTGGCAAAGCCCAGGAAACGCTGCAGAGGACATAAACCCATGGGTCAGGGCCACTGTAGGACTGCTGAAAGTTTCTCTGAGTCCATCGAAAAACCAGCAGTGGAAATGACATAACCCAGGAGTTTAACCTGTTCACGATGGAATTTGCACTTCTCCAATTTACAGTAGAGAGTGTTCTCTCTTAGTTTCTGAAGCACATGACAGACATCTGTGTGGTGGCTCTCCAGGGATTTATATGAGGATAACATCGAGATAAACCACCACACATAACTGCAACAAATCTTGGAGGACATCGTTAATAACTACAGGAAAACTACCGGGGCATTACAAAGGCCAAAAGGCATTACGAGGTACTCATAATGACCTGTTCTGGTATTAAATGCAGTTTTCCACTCGTCGCCCTCCTTAATCCTCACGAGATTGTATGCCCCTCTCAAATCAAGCTTCGTAAAAACCGTTGCTCCCTTGAAGCGGTCAAATAGCTCCGTAATCAACGTTCTTAATCGTGAAACGATTGAGACCCCTATAATCAATACAAGGTCTCAGTTCACCACTCCTTTTCTTCACAAATAAGAAACCAGCACCAGCAGGAGATGAGGATTTGCAGATGAAACCTTGAGAAAGTGCGCCTGCGTCATACTCCTCCATGGCCTTATCCTCCAAGACCGATAAAGGGTAAACCCGGCCACGAGGGGGTATAGCACCAGGTTGAAGGTCAATTGCGCAATCATACGACCGGTGTGGAGGCAAACTACCAGCTTGTCCTTTGTCAAAGACATCGCTAAAATCGCGGTACTCCTCTGGCAGGGAGGAGAGTGAAGAGGTGCACAGGACCTTGGCTACCTTCTGCAAGCATGTCTTACTGCATTGTGGCGACCAGGAGAGAACCTCAGCATGGAGCCAATCAAAAGAGGGGTTGTGCCTCTGTAACCAAGGATAACCAATTACCAGCAGAAACTTAGGTGAGGAAATCATTTGGAATTGGATTATCTCATGGTGAAAAGCGCCTACGGCCATGAAAAATGAAACAGTCTCATGAGTCACATGGGCAGGCTTTAGAGGTCTCCCGTCAAGAGCCTCAATGGCAAGTGGAGTGTTACGCAGCTGCAGCGGAATCGAGTGCTTTGACGCAAAGGCAGCATCAATGGACAGGCCTGCAGCCCCAGAATCGATTAGAGCCTGTATCTCGACGGACAACTCAGCCCAAGAAAGGGTGACCAAAACCAGGGGCTTATCCTTCTGGATAACTGGGGACGAAACAATGCCACCTAAGGTCTGTCCATGACAGGACCTCAAGGTTCGGATGTTCCCTGGATGGGTAGGATAAGACTTCAAAAAGTGACCTGCCTGGCCACAATAAAGACACAATCTCTCCCTCCTCCTAAAGGTTCTCTCATCCACAGAGAGAAGTGTGCAACCCAAGTGTATGGGTTCACCTTCATTGACTGACTCGGTACCAGAAGGCATGGGAGGTAAGGGAGGCATGGGTGGGCCTGCAAAGCTTGGAGACAAACGTACAGGAGGCTTCCACAAGTGCTCCTTAAAAGAGAGTCTTTTTGACTGAGTCTGGAGTCAATGAGGATGGCAAACGTGGTCAACTTCTCCAGCTAAGTGGATATATCTTGGGCTGCTATCTCATTATTGATGGTATCCAAGAGACCATGAGAAAAAGCAGCCATGAGGGCCTCATTGTTCCAAGCAACCTCTGCTGCCAGAGCACGAAATTCAATGGCATAATCGGAAACAGTTCTCTTACTCTGTTTGATGGACATGAGGCACTTGGCAGCAGAAGCGGAGCATGCGGTAACGTCAAATACCCTTTTAAAGGAGGCCACAAACTCAGGGTAACTCATGACAACAGGTTTTTGCATCTCCCATAGAGGGTTTGCACAGGCCAAGGCTCTCTCAGAAAGCAAAGATATCATGAAACCTACTGTGCGTCTGTCCGTGGGAAACGGCTGGGGCAGCATCTCAAAGTATATCTTAACCTGGTTGAAAAACCCTCTGCATTGGACTGGATCTCTCCCAAATCACTGGGGAAGTGGAGCGGAACCAGACATACCTCTTATAAAGGTAATACTCGAAGCAGGTGCCTGCACAGAGACTGGAGCAGCAGCAGGGATGGCCTGCAACACAGGTTGTACCTGAGCAGCCACAGTGGAAGATTCCAGGTGAACCGTGCAAATCAGGAGCATTTGTAATGCCATGGCAAACTGATCCATGCAGTGATCCTGCTCATCCAATGTGGAAAAAATATTACCAACAAGCGGATTGACTGTATCTTCTGAATTCATGGCCTTGGCCTACTGGCAGAAACCATGAAATCAGACTGAGACAGAAGTACAGTTAAATCACACTTGTTTAATAATAAATGTAAATAGAACGAACGTAGTCAAAACATAGCCAAAGTTCAGTAACCGGAACGGATAGTCAGCCAAACCAGAAAGTCAGGGATCAGTGTAGTGGAACAGCAAGCAGGATCTGGAGCCAGAAGGGATGTCAGCCAAGCAAATCTTTAAACAGGAATGCAGGAGATAGTCTCTGTGATGTTGACCAAAGTGAAGGCAGAGATCCTCTGGGATGGACGGCTTAAGTAGGCAGGTCCGACAAGCAGGATATCATCAACAGGTGAGTAGCTGTGGAGAGATAGGAGCTGACAATTAGTTGACAGCTGAGCAGCCAGATCAGAGAAGGAAGGGCTGAGCCCAGCCCTGACAGACTGATGGTTTGGGCCTGGTGACACCATCCCGCTGCTGGATCACTGTACATCGCTTGCTTGTTGTATTTGTATGTTTTTGGGTGTTTTTCGATAAAGGTCTGGACATTTACACCCTGCTGTTTGTTTTTACAATGGCAAGACACCCTGCACAAGGAGAGAGAGAGCAGCAGTTTCCTGTAATACAGGTAGCTCCTGCACAGAGGCAAAGTGAAGGAGTTGTTTCATGCTGGATTGCTCGAAAATTTGGAAGAAGTACACAAAATTCAAGTAAAAACATACATAACTTTTGTATTTAGACAATACTTGCTTAGCTGAAAGTTCAGCTTTAATTTGCAGAAACAAAACAATTCTGCTGCAGTACAAACAGCTCTATTCAACAAATCATTAACAAAGTAACAAGAATGCACAAAACACAGTTAGGCTTCATGTACACAGGACGTTGTTTAACCTCTCCTGAACGATTTACAGTAATTTGACAGCTAAAAAGCGATGTTTAAAAATGTCAGTTTAGCCACATTTAGCCGCGTTTGCGTCTAGAAGCATTTAAAAAATGTATATATCCATAAACAAAACGCTGCTAAACGCGAGTAACCATGTTTAGCAGCATTTACAGGCTGTTACAGGGATTTGGTGTTTCAAACGCCTCTGAACATCTGTCCTGAACACATTTTTTTTGCGTTCCAAAAAATGCTTCTAAACTCAACTGCCTACAAATTACTATAAACGACCCTGTGTACATGTACTGATAAGATAACATAGAGGAGCGTTCAGGGGCAGCTGAAAAAAAAGCCCAACTGCTCCTAAACTCCCATTTTACCAGCAGCAGTATACATGACATGACTTACTACATAGCAACCAAACAAAATTCACATTTTTTCTCACAGAAGCGGACTGTGCTGTATAATCTACTCTTAAAGTAGATTATACAGCACAGTGCTTGTGCTGTGTAATCTGCCCCCCTAGAAACTGTAAAAAAAACTGGCTGATCCTGCCACTTCCTGCGGGAGGGGTTGAGCGGCCATGTAACCTCCCCAGCTGACGTCAGAGGGAGATCTTGGCCCTTCCTGCAGAAGCCAAGTATCGGAGGTATACAGCGACCGCGAGTCATGTGACCGGCCTGAAGATCACCCTAAAAAGTTATTTACATGGCTCTTTTTGAGAAAAGACTTACACAGTGTTGTATGCCTGAGTACAATACAGGGGCTGGCAGTGATTTACACTTTTGCATTAACAAACACTTTAATTAACCAAAAAAACAAGAATCTTCTGGGAAATATGTCTATATGGAGAAGATAATTATTGAAGCAATACAACATGTAAATCTGACATGTTTATATCTTTTTAGATATAAGGCTATATAGCAGTGGGTAATTAGTGAAAAAAGGAAACATTATGTCCCTGTTGTCCCAGCACAGCACTGGATGGGTTATGTAATAGATACAGCTCTAATGACAGGTGGGCCTTTTAATACCTCTCTGATTCTAAGTAATCAGTGGCCCTCACTGAGAAGATTCTCCTTCTCCAAATTGCTGCTCAGGGCTGCAACAGCTGCATGGTATATTTAGTATAAGTTCAAATTTCTCCTAGGGTGAATTGTAAATAAAAGATGTATGCTTGAGCTTAAAGAAATATTACACTACTACATACTAAGAGATGAGCAAACATCTTTCAATATTAAAATATTATCTTCCAATGATTCATCAAATTCAACCTCAATCTGATTTAAAAGTCCAGTGTGATTTGTTTAGATTTCTGTTATGGTTTATATGTATATAATGTTTGTTTAGGTTTTTTTTAATAACCTAGACAAATTATGTCATACATCCCATGAGTCTTCATGGACATTGTTTTTTTTTTTTTATCTGTAGAATAGGAGGAGGGGTTTTACCCCTGTGTTATCCCAGATGTGTGTGGGACTTGATATATTAACAAGTAGGGACCAGAACAGTGATCCAAACACTTTTTGTAATGGGCCGTGTGCAGGAGAGGGGCCGAGTGATGATAGACTGGAGAGGGATTTTTCTCCCTTCCCTCCCCCATCCCATTTCCACCCATTTACTTGTGGCCTCCTTTCTCTTCTCTGTCCCCTCCCCCACTCTTTTTTTGTTTTGTTTTTCCTTTCCTTTGAAACCACATTTTTTTTTACCCTATCCCAAATGTAGTTGAAATCTCCACCTTATATGTTCCCCTAGATATTTCCCCCTTGTAGAGGGGGAAAAGAAAAAAAAAGTTGTATGTTCTGTTGCATTTTACATTTTAATTTAATCCAAGACCAGTGTGGTAGTCATAGGTGCAAGAGCTGAATGCTGTCCATCTTAACTATACCCTGGCTGATGTTAGGTGCTACCAGGTTGTGTTTGTTCTGCACCTCAGGACACTTTTTCTGCAATTTTTTTTTGTTTTCTCTTCTGTTTGTATATTCATGAGACTTGTTGAAGAAGAAGTGTCTATACGACATGTTGACAATACCTAATGATATTATGTATTGTATTTGTAAACTTTAATTTGAACCCCATTAATGTCTCTGGGGGTTGAATCTGGATAATCAATTCTGACCTTTTTCAAATCTATTAGTCAGGGCATTGCTAAGCAAAGGGTATAGAAAGCTAAACACTGCTTTAGGGCAGCGTTTCTCAACCTTTTTTCAGTCAAGGCACACTTTAAAATTATACACAATCTCAAGGCACCCTTTAAAATTATGGACAGTCTCAAGGCACCCTATTTTAAAATGTAAAAAGCTAGTCTAATAGTTTTACATAATGCAGCAACATCCACACATAGGACACCCAGCTTTAGAGATGATTTATTCTTCTAAAGCAAATACACTTTTGCACACTGGTACTGACTAGTATTCCTATGTTTCTCTTCCCCCTCAATTCTCTCCATCAGTCAGCTAATGTAACCCCAGTGCTGAGGGAGAGAGGCAGAGGAGGGTCAAACAAGGATGCCGTGGAGGCAACAGACATCCTTCTTATCAACTGATGACGTCATTGATTGTTAGAATGCCAATGTCTTGAAATTAGTAATGGTGCATCAATTTTTAGGCATTTTGCATTTTGCCAAGGCACCCCTGAAGAACCATCAAGACACCCTGGTTGAAAAAGTCTGCTTTAGGGGACATGTACCAATGCAGAAAAATGTTTTAAAGATACTGTACAGCTAGGAGAAGGTATTCGTTTGTATGCACCTTTGAAGGTGACTTGCAAAAAACACTGCTTCTATCTATTACATGCTTGGGAGCTGCCTTAATGTGTGCTGTTACAGAACAGTACAGTTCTCACAGATAATGTCAGTGACACCTAGTTCTGGCATCACATATTTAAAAAATTTTAACTTTCTGTTTTTTTTACATTTTCATTTAATTTGCTATAAATAAAGCAGCACAACCCTAATCTGATTAATTTCAACTTTACAAATAGGCGTTTAGTTGTAGCGTGTAGTTTTGGCTGTGACACCTTTATACAGTAGCAATAGACCTGAAATTACCAGTGAAGTAGCAGCAACGACAGAAATTAAAGGTAGCTAAAGCCCCTAATGTCCTATACATTTGACAGTTGCAAAACATAGTATTGTGAGTTTTTGTTCCCAGTACCACACTGTATTGTGTGTAATTAAATGTCAAACACTTCAAAACCACAAATACACATTCCCTGAAGCGCCCTCCCACCCCGCATACCCAAAATTATGTGTCACTGTTCAGTGCCCTAAATAAACATGTAGAATACCATGAAAACCTCATATTGCAGAGGAAAATATACTAGGAGGAAGGTTGGGGTGCTAGTAGTAAAGAAGATGAAGAGCATTGTAGTGGTGAAGATGAGAAGAAAGTTTCCAGCTCAAATACTGGCCTTGCAGAGGTTATGATGGTAACAAGGAGTTCTCTTTGCATTATCTGCACATGGCTCTCTGAGGTAAATCAGGTTTTTAATTTTCCCTCAAATGTATCCCTGGGTTCTTCTGATAGTGTAGAGCAAGAGTATTAATATTATAATGAAAAATAGACACTGATGTTTAAAAGGAGTTGAAAATCTCACTCAAGGAACCCCAAAAAAGAGTATAGGAAATAATAACACATACAACAAAGTCATAAAGCAGATCAGTGAAGAGATCATTTAATTTTGAACCTATTAAATAAAAAATATGTATCCAGTATTGCATTGGAAAAAAAAATACAGAAAATGTATAGCCCAAAAAACAGTATGCACAGTAAGCAGCTTGATTAGGCTTTAATTTCAACAGAATGGACAAAACTGGTTTTATAAGTGTTCAGATTTAGAACATGTTATTTTAAAAAAACAGCCATAAATATTGTGCAGTCAAAGCACAGTAGCTAATCAGATTTATTACGCTGCAATTTAGTATGAAGAGACAAAGTAAGTTTAACTAAAACATTCAGTGTATTATTTCAATAATGGCTAATGGAATTAAAGTATTCTAGACTTCATGCACACTATGTAAGCAACTTTAGTTGGAATCGGTGCAAAATTTGATGCTTGAACAGTCTTCTTCATCAGTGATAAGGTGTCCAAAAGTCCCAATTAGTTGGATCAAACGCAATACAGTGGAAACTCTTCCAAATATTCCATGCCACTTCACCACATGTCAAGTGATCAATCCCCAGCACTCCTTTGCACTCACTGACTCCTCATGCTTATTACATTACTGATAGGCAATAACGCTTTTAAGAGGTTTCCACGATTTTTCATCCGGTCTTTGTATCTCAGCTGTTTCCCTGTTAAGGGGTTGCTCAGGCAGTTCCCAATGAAAAGCAAAGAAGACTGATAGCGTGATACCGTTACCACGGACGTGGCATGATGTTACCACAGAAGTTATGTCAGACCCCCGCTGGAAGTGAATTACCGCTAGTCACACACAAGTGGATTAAATGAGATGCCGTTTACTCGGCAAGCTGATGCTGTTGTTTCTCACAACTGAAACACTGTATGTAATTTTAGATGGGCTGTTTTTTACTCTACATTTTGTAAGTAAAGGTAGAGTGTATCACTGGTGGAGAGGACCATTCACGCATTAAATTTGCACTGATTGCTTATTATATTTTTTTTATTTGTATGGAATGTATTTATATTCATGAGATGAGTAATTAATCTCTCACAGCGCTACCTCATATTACAGCAGGGATTACAGAGCTTGGTGTGTTGTACAGTATTTAAACACCTTTAATATGCCAGGGTTTCAGAGGGGAGAGATAAGGAAGCTTTTAATCAAGAAATCAAAATGAAAGTATATTATTTCATCAAGGAAAGGCTAAATATTGTACCAACTCCATGCACACTAAGTAAGCAACTTTTACCAGGCTGCATTTTCACAAGGTGACACCAGGCAGGATTATAATCAGGAATATAATCAGGATATCAAAATAGAGTGTATTTTTTCAGAGAAAAAAGCCTGAAACATTGTTTTAACACCATGCAGCTGTTACTAGGCACAAATTTCCCAGGGCGACATTTGAGAGGTTTTGAAACAACAAAACAAAATTAAAGCGTGATATTTCACAAAAAAGCATAAAAACAGAAATATTGTACTGCCAGTGACAGTATGTGATCTCTTTTATTAGCCAAACTTTAACCATTTAACAATTAAACAAATATATAACCAAGGGCTTAGCCATAAAAGCTCAAGCCCACTGAACAAAAGTACCAAAAATTATTAAAGGATTACTTATCTACTCATTTAATGAGTAACATTCCCCAATTAAAGTATAACATCGCAACTAGGAAAGCAACAGCCAATCTGCCATTGTGTTTTTCCTGTACATGTCCTGATGTTTACGATGGCTGTCCTTTTTGATACTCAATACTGTTTTTACTTGGATAACTGTAAGTGCAATACTTTTATTAAATCCGATCTGTAAAGGGTTTTACACTATCTAGTGTGTTTTTTTTTTATCAGGGATCTGGCCATGCGGATGATTTGGGAGAAGTGTCCTTTGGATACCCTTGTATAGATCGTCTGGCGATTCCTTCTTCTAACCTGTTTGGATGATCCATGCTGGGGATATAACATAAGGCCTGTCTGACCCTCTGTAATTAAGTGTCCAGGCTCTTTGGTAAGAGTCCATCTTATAATATGGTTGTGGCATATTCACCTGGTGGAGGGAACTTGCACTCACATATACTTACAATTATCGTTATGGAACTGGATATGTGAATTTATCACTCATCTGGACGATTGATCACTTTGGACTATGTTTATTTATGTTTTTTGTTTTTTCTTTGTAGGGTTAAAGGAGTTGTAAAGGCAAAAGGTTTTTTATCTTAATGCATAGTATGCATTAAGATAAAAAACCTTTTTGTGTATAGTAGCCCCCCCAGCACCCCCTAATACTTACCCTAAGCCCCTTCTCTATCCAGTGATGTCCACCATTCCCTCGGGACTCTCCTTCTGATTGGCTCAGGCACAGCCGCAGTACCACTGGCTGTCAATCAAAGTCAGTTAGCCAATCAGGGGAAAGAGGGGATGGGGCCAGGGCGGGGCTCCATGTCTGAATGGATACATGGATCTCTGACTTGGCTCAGGTGCCCCCATAGAGAGCTGCTGGCTGAGGGGGGAATTAAAAGGATGGATCCGAGAAGAGGAGGATCCGGGCTGCTCTATGCAAAACCAACTGCACAGCGGAGGTAAGTATAACATGTTTGTTTTTTGTTTCTTTAAAACCCGAACATTTACAATCACTTTAATAGCGCAACACGCTTATTGTTATCTGGACCATTATTGTGAAAATATCACACATTAGTGGTGCTGCTCTTGGTTTCACACCAAATTATTTTATTTTATTTTTTCACAAGCACAGTATCATTTTGGATTTTTTTTTAACAGCCAATCTGAGATTGCCTTGGATGCAGCTGAGGTGACCTTCTGACCTAGAAGATAGAAGAGAGCAGCGGTTTATGATCCAATGCATTTTTTTCCTATTCAACTAATATCACAGAGAATTAATTAATACTAAAGAAAATCAGTGGAGGGAGAGGGTAGGCAGCCCCATGTGGCCATGGTGTAAATGAAGATGTCCTAGCAATCTGCAATGCATAGGAGCTGAAGTGAAATCTTATACTGCAGCCATCCATCTGTTCAAGATGTTATTGGAAACCTTTTAACAGACAGAGGTGGTAACATATATTTTCATGGCCACCCAAGACAACCTTTATAGTCACATCTATAAATCTTAATGGACTTTAATTACAGTCCTTGGTTTTATTGAAAAAAAGCAGAGGCCACTTGTCTATTAAGATAACGATTAGTATCTCTCATAATTACACATATATAAACAAACCTGCACCTGTGAATTAAATTAGATAATTGTCAGTGAGTGGCCTCTTGTTGTGATGCATATTAGCTGCCGTTAAGGGTTTATGAAGCTTAGAAAGAATAGCCTTGTAAGGAATTAATAAGTAAGCTCTTTCCAGAAAGATGTCACCATACCATCCACATTTTAAATATTATCGGTTCTGATAAGGTTCTAAATGTTTTATATATTTAACTACGTACATATTTTTTCAAAAACTCTTTTTACATACAAGCTGCAGTTTATCTTCAGTGGCCTTTAAAAAAGGGTTTTTAAGGTGTACTATTATACAGGTACAATATAGCACTGTCAATTTAAGCAGTGCTTTACATATACAGTATATATTGTTCATTTACATCAGTCCCTGCCCTCAAGGAGCTTACAATCTAAGGTCCCTAACTCACACTCATAATCTAGGGCCATGTTAGATAGGATCCAAATAACAGGATGTCTTTGGCTTGTGGGAGGAAACCCAAGCAGACACATGGAGAACATGCAAACTCCAAGCAGGTAGTGTCATGGTTGGGATTTGAACCGACAACCCTAGTGCTGCTAGGTAGAAATGCTAACCACTAGCCAATGTGCTGCCCAATTTAGCATTAAGAGTGGAAAACCCATTGATAGGGGGATATTACCCACCTGTTGGCACCAACTGATCATTTTCTGAGAGCTGCTTAAAGGCAATCAGGGCCATTCTTATCTTGAAAAACCTGTTGATTTCAATCATCCGAACTTCACTGATTTGTTTGTAAGAAGTTATCTAGCAACTTATAAAGAGATCTTCTCTGATTGGTATTCTTTACCTGTTCTAATGTACTGGTGTTGCTTTCTTTCATCAGCAAGATATGAAGTGTCAGACGTTGAAAGCTACTTACAACACATCTTTCAGTCTCCTCATTGTGATTCACATTTGATACAATTTTGAAAGATGTTCTTCTATGATATTCTTCAATTTGCGTTTTTTATCTGATCACTTTTGTTTTTAAATGTCTACATTATAAAAGCAAGAGGTACAGAATTAATGTTACTTTTGTTTATTCTACTATGGTAAGAAAATTACATCTACAAAGTATTATTAGTATGTCAGAATATTAATACTGAAAGAATAATTTCCTTTGTCTCTACAGAGTTTTTATAGATAACTCCAGTCAAACAGCTAATATACATTTTAAATACTTTTAAAGGACACATTTGTACCTGTGTCCAACTGATCCTGGAATTTACGCAATAATGCTACACAGCACAACCAGGCCAAAAATACCACTTATGGTTAAAAAATACAGTGGGGTCTTTTATCCAACCCTAGGCTACTGAGGGGATGGTAAAAGAACAGCAGCTCTTTCCTCTGCTCACTCTGCTACCTACACCAGTCATCATTTTCCTTGTAAAAATATTTGGGCGCAAATTCAATTTATGTGTGCCTTTTATGTTTACATTGTTTAAAATTAGATCTAAACAATAAATGAACGACATGTATTTTGCTAAAGATGCATGGATCATAAACAATTATTTTTTTAATGAAAAGCTAGTTTTCACATTTGTGTACCTCTTTTGTAGCACCTCTGTGCTGTTGTTCTCTTTGCAGCCACTACATGTCTACTTGCATCCACGCCAGTGTCATTTTTTAAGATGGTTTCCTGATGGTGACAAATTTGAACCATGCCTGCGCAAAGATACTTGCAGTCTTCACTGCGAGCCTCTCTGGCAGGGTGGCAATGCAGAGCACAATTGAGAAACAGGGACAGAGCTTTGTCTCCCTGCAACAGGAAACATCCTGAGCAAGGATTTTATGACAGGATCAGCGGTTATTATATTAATGAATGTTGCAGACTTAATAATATTGAAAATTACTTTTAAAATGACTTTATTATGTAAAACTAACATTTAAACTTGTATGAGATTTTAGAGATGGGGTTTACACACACTATATGTATATTTTCTAGCTACAATGTGCAGCAGACAGCTCGGTCAGTGTGCTGGGAGCACGCAGTGAGTGTGCTCTTAGCACACATCTCAGGCCACGGTAAACGTATTTGTGTGGTGGCTAGGTGTTTTTTTTTTTTACTTACATGTGTATTTAACTATATAGCTGCCCTGAATGCCAACATTGTGCATTTAGGGACATTCACCCACATCGGTATGCCTGTCAAATTAAGACGAGCAGCTGTATCCATGCAGCTGCTGCATCTCCATACACTCATACACATGGGATGTCTGTACTCAGCACCTGGCAGCTCAAGCCGCATAAACACAAGGCCCATTCATAGTCTGTGTACCTCAGCACCTGTGTGAATGAAGCCTAATGCCGGCCATACACAGTTCAAAATTCAAAAGAATTTTCTTTCGAAAATCGTATCTAAGAATTTTCGTACGAATTTTGCACCATTAGTGGGCTGCAGCAATGGCCGATTTTCATGCGGCAATCAAATTTGAGGAATCAGACATGTTGGAAATTTTTAGAAAAACAAACGATTTTCTAATCAATGATGGGAGAATCGTGCGAGAAATGTAATAAGAAAAGAAAATTTACGGAGAGAAAAGAAGATTCCCAGCCACGAAAATTCTTATCTGTAGTAACATGAGGTGAAATTAAAGGCTTGGTCGGCCAAATTTCGAAAATCAATGGTGGCATCATCGGATCACAAAAATACGAACTTTCTGATTTTGAAAAGAAAATTTGTTCGCAATTCGAGCATCATGGCCTGCTTTAGACAGTCACTCTACACGCCTGCTTTGAGCAGTGCCTTTACCTCCTTCAAATCCTGCAACTCCTGCCAAGAGTGTTTTAATACTTGACTCAAGTTGTGAACTACATCCATTACTGGTTCCATAACAGAGTAGATCATACAGTAGATGCAAAGCTGGTCATTTATTGTTAAAGTACTAAAGACAAAACTATCTTTTTTTAGTTTGGATAGAGTGCTAGAGAGGGATTAGAACACTGATGCACCGTACACACGATCGGACATTGATCGGACATTCCGACAACAAAATCCATGGATTTTTTCCTACGGATGTTGGCTCAAACTTGTCTTGCGTACACACGGTCACACAAATCTTGTCGGAAATTCCGAACGTGACGTACAACACTTACGACGAGCCGAGAAAAATGAAGTTCAATAGCCAGTGCGGTTCTTCTGCTTGATTCTGAGCATGCGTGGCACTTTGTGCGTCGGAATTGTGTACACACGATCGTAATTTACGCGGACGGATTTTGTTGTGGGAAAATTTGAGAATCAGATCTCAAATTTGTGCAAAGGAAATTCCGATGGAAACTGTCTCATGACAGTTTTTATTGCTGTCTGTGCCCTTGTTAGGGTACTTTCACACTGGGGCGTGGGTCAGTTAGCAGTAAAGCGTCACTAGTTTTAGGGGCGCTTTTTGACCACTAGCAGGGGGCATATTTAATCCCCACTAGTGGCCAAAGAAATGGTTAAAAGCGCTCATGTTGCAGCGCTGCCGAAGCGCTTTGTAGGTGCTTTGGCAGCGCTGCCCATTCATTTCAATGGGCAGGGCGTTTTGGTAGCGGTGTATACACCACTCCCAAACCACCCCAAAGATGCTGCTTGCAGGACTTTTTTTCCCATTGCGCAAGTGTACCACCCCAGTGTGAAAGCACTCAGGCTTTCACACTGGGGAGGCATACGAGGCACTTTTCAGGCGCTTTACATGCGCTATTTTGTAGCACTAAAACACTTAAAAATCGCCTCAGTGTGAAAAGGGTCTTAGGGATATTAATTCTGTCTATTTTTCCTGTTTACTAAATTGAAATTGAAAGTAAAAGTAAATCCCACATTTTGGGTTGTCCCCAAAAAAGTAAAAGGACAGTAGTTCTGGTGACCTGGGGGTCCCCAAGGGATTCCCTTAATTTGCAGGGATTTCCTCTCACTTGCTGTTTATCTATGGGACAGGAAGTAAAGGGAAGTAAAGGGAAATCTCCCCAATGGGACACAGATGGCAGCTAATTTTAATGTTAAGTAAGTTCAGCATGCCTTCCTGCCAATTATGTTGCCATTGAAGTTCATTGGCATGTAACGTTACTTGTGCCAGTGTTACAGAGGAAACAATACACCATCCCTCCAACGTATCAGTGTCCCATCAGTTGAAAACAACTTCATGAATGCCCTTGGGACACTGGGAAGGCATAGGAGAGTTTCTTTATCCTGTTGCTTTGCATTCATCAGTTCCTGAAACAGATCAGTTGTGCATCCATCATGAAGGTGTGAGTGTAAAAACCTTTTAAGCTCTGCTATAGAAAGGTTCTCCTTATTAATTAGCATCTCTTTAAAAGTTCCAGGTTTACAGATATTGCCCACCTTCTGTCAGTTACGATGGTCTGTCCTCTCTGGGAGATGGTCCACAATTTCTTGCCTCACTTATATTAGGATTTTCATAGCTGCTTTCACTTATTAAAGACAAAGCCTGTTCTTTTACCTGGAGAAGATATGCTTCACCTCTGCATTGCATACTTCCATGATGTGCTCACAGATCTCCATCTCACTTGAACCTGTGGCAGGAGGAAATGCTTTACCCTATTTTTCCTGTATGTAGCCAGTGAGTGCAGCTGACTCTCAGACAGTGTGTGCAATAGCTTCTGAATGTGCCACTGTAGCTTTTTTACTGATGATGGGTCCGCCATTTTGTGTTCTGTGTAGCCTCCCTGAAGTCTGTCACTTTGCTGTAATAGCCGCTTCCCTTCTCTGTGACCTGTGGCACTGTGATTGTTCAAATCCCAGATTAAGCCCCCAAATGTTACAGGATTATCGGGGATCTGAGTGCAATGTGTGATATGGATGCAGCCTGCAGTATCTGTATTAAAGAGGAGATATAAAACACTGGTGTTCACTTACTGTCCAAGTGTAATGTGAACTTGTTGGTTTTCAGTCTCCTGAAGTCACATTACAAATCATTAGAGCTCCCTCTAGCTGCAGCCTAGTAATAGCATTACTGGGATGTTTATTTACTTGCTACATTTATAATACATAGCAGTGTGAATTAACTTACGTATGGTAAATTTGGTCAAACTGACTCATTTTAACCACTTGCCGACCGCCGCATGCCTATACACATCAGCACAATGGCAGCAGTGGGCAAATGGACATACCTGTACATCCCCTTTAAGAGCCAGGGATAGCAGGCTAGCGCATGCCTGCCGCATACAGTGTGAATGTGCCTGCAGGACCAGCGGACTCGACGTCCGCCGGTCTCCCAGCAATCATGTCACGGAGCCTCAGGACGGGGATGTGCCTATTTAAACAAGGCATTTCCCCATTCCTACTTGTGTCATGACAGAGATCACCGCTCCCTGTCATCGGGAGCGGTGATTGCTGTCATGTGACTTGAAGCCCATCCCCCCACAGTTAGAATCACTCCCTAGGACACACTTAACCCCTTCATCACCCCCTAGTGGTTAACCCCTTCACTGCCAGTGTCATTTACACAGTAAGCATGCATTTGTATAGCACTGATCACTGTATAAATGACACTGTATAAATGATGCTATAATTTCACAGTCCCGATAAAAACCGCAGATCGCCGCCATTACTAATAAAAAAAATTAAAAATAAAAATGGCATAAAACTATCCCCTATTTTGTAGAACCTATAACTTTTGCGCAATCCAATCAATATACGCTTATTGTGATTTTTTTTTTTTTACCAAAAATATGTAGAAGAATACATATCGGCCTAAACTGAGGAAAAAAATATTTTTTTAATATATTTTTGGTGGATCTTTATTATAGCAAAAAGTAAAAAATAATGTGTTTTTTTCAAAATTGTCGTTCTTTTTTTGTTTATAGCGCAAAAAATAAAAACCGCAGAGGTGATCAAATACCACAAAAAGAAAGCTCTATTTGTGGGAAAAAAAGGACGTCAATTTTGTTTGGGTGCAACATCTCACAACTGCACAATTGTCAGTTAAAGCGTTGCAGTGCCGAATCGCAAAAAGTGTTCTGGTCAGGAAGGGGGTAAAATCTTCCGGGGCTGAACCGGTATTGAATGTGACCATGAGATTTGATTATATTCTATTAATAAAATCCTACACTTACTGAAAAAAAATCTAAGAACAGTATAACATAACTTAATCATGAAAAAAAAAAACATCTAAACTTTAAACATCATAATAGGAAAGCCATTTTTAATAAGCAGAAAAAATGAGCAATGTACTGTAAAACACCTTTGTAGCCATATAACCACTTGCTTCAATTATACTGATATAAATTCACACAAGAGCTTAAGTAAAAAAAATGTCAAATCTGATTAACAGCTTACAATCTATAATATGACATACAAAAAATATAGACCACCTTCCATAAGACTGAACTTTTACTTAACCATTTCAGAGTTCCATTAGCCTCAGATTATCTAATAAAGCTTTAAAATGTCATTCTATGCTATTGATTGAGCTGATCAAAGAGATGTATTGAGACAATTTAACCTGGCCAAAGTTTAGCTGTTGAAAATGGAGAGTAAATATGGAACTGCAACATTTTTCTTTATACTTGATAGTGTAGCATTACCCCTGCAGGTAAATGATGGGTTCTTTGAGACAACGGTATCTCATGAGCTTCTTAAAAGCTAGGCCTACCTCTCTTGTATCATATCTTGAGTTGGATCTAGTTGATGTGGTCAAGTGCTCAAATTGGTGCTTTTATCGGGGCCCTCATAAGTTTCCTGGTTAATTCTGCCAACTTGCTTACTTCGTCCACTGACTTGGGCCATTGTGCTTGTATTGGCCTATACCTGCTTAGAACAGATCATGTTGCTTCCTGAGGAAAATCAAGAGTGGAAATTTATCAGGAAAATGTGGAGTCCACTAGAGCAATTAGCTGGGCTAGGGCATGCAGGTGTCTATTTGAACTTGATTTGTTTTGATGGGTTTGCAGAAGGTAATGTGGAATTCTAGTAAGTTTACATATAGTTTGGCAAGGTGATAAGTACTAAAGCTAAAGCTTTATCCTATACCCTATATCTGTGATATCTCCTGGATAACTGGCTTCTGTAGGGATGTGGTTAGCTGGAAAGTTAGTTTTTGGTGTGTTTTCAGACATTCTGAGATATAGTGGGATGGCTAAAGATACTGTACCTGACATTGTTTGGTAGGGTGAGGAACCTTTGTAAGGAAAGGTTCAATAAACACAGGTATTGGGATGAGCCTGCTAGTGAGGTAAGGGTTAATATACAATATAGGACACTAGTTTGCTGATACTAGGAATGGTAGGGTTTGGGGCACCAGTTTGTTGTGAGTTAATCCTATCCAACCATAGGAGACTGCTGGACAGTCAGCAGTCCTCACCTCTAAAAATTTGTGTCTGTTGTCCTGCATGAGTGGCAGCCTTCAGGAACTAGTGGGAGGTGGGGCTGCCATTGTTCTAAGCAGCACAACACATCAGAACATGGAAAGCTGTCTGTGATTGTGCCAGCCAAAAGGAACCTCAAAACCAGGGTTTTTTCATAAATTGCTTAAAACTTAAATGGACTTTTACAAACAGGGAAATGTGTCCATATATACTAACTGTCCTTAAAAATGCGAATAAGTGGCAATCCTGGTCTTGTTTGCTGAGCTTGAAATTCCACACTTCTTCTGAGGCTGACCCTCCTAATTTTGGATGGCCAGACCATCGCATTCACCCAGCGACTGCATAGCCTGTCTCATCTTTTCCACAAAGTCCTCTTCTTTGGCAGGTATGGGCTGAATTCCTCAGAAGGTTTTCAAATTCTGGCAGCCAGATCTGGTGTAGGTGAGGCTACCCCTTGTTGCACTTGGCTACAAAGTCTTTTAAATCATAATGAATTCCGGCCCTAAAATGGCCATGGGTACTGAGGCAAAGATTTTCTCCGCTGTCACTGTTTGATTTGAACTGCGAACTGCTTGGGTTGTTTGTTAGGGCTTCATTATCACCTCAGCTGTAAATTTGTGCCCTTAAAACACTCTGAAAGACCGTTGTTCAATTCTAGGGGCACACAAATGTGAGAAGTATCAGGGTATGTAATTTAAGAAAATGTAATGTAAATATAAGAAAAACACTTAAAGATCCATTGTTAAGGCTGCACCTGCTTGACAAATCTGATCCTCTGTCTATCATTGGGGATGTCTATCTCCACGCTTAATTCCAGTTGACTGTTCTATTCCTCACACCACCTGACAGCAGTTATTGGGTCCATCTTGCTGACATGGCTCATACTTCCTGGTGCTGTCATCACTCCAAAGGGTTACAATACCATTTAGATTTGTACTCAATAAAATGACTCAGTATGCCAGGGCAACATTGAAGTCTAGTTGTAATGTGTTCCATAGTTAGTTGGAACTCATTAATTATCAGCGCATAATTGTTTTTGTTGCCCTTAGTTAGCTTACTACAGACTGCTGTAAAATTTACTCATGCAGTCCACTGCCCCACTTAGTAGCAGCACTAAATTTAACTGAAAGTTAAGCTTTTTCTTTAATAAGACTGAGGTGGAAGAAATGAGTAGAAACAAGATCAAGAGGCAAGAAAGAGAGAATGTAATGAATAGCAGAAGGCAAGTCGACTATGAAAGAGAGTTGCAAGGCTAAAGAGGAATTGGAGATCAGTAGTAAAATATATAGAAACAGTTATGCCCTGTACACATGATCGGACATTAATCGGACATTCCGACAACAAAATCCATGGATTTTTTCCGACGGATGTTGGCTCAAACTTGTCTTGCATACACACGGTGGCACAAAGTTGTCGGAAAATCCGATAGTTCTGAACGCGGTGACGTAAAACACGTACATTGGGACTATGAATGGGGCAGTAGCCAATAGCTTTTGTCTCTTAATTTTTTCTGAGTATGCGTTGCACTTTGTGCGTTGTATTTGTGTACACACGATCGGAATTTAACCGATCGGATTTTGTTGTCGGAAAATTTTATAGCCTGCTCTCAAACTTTGTGTGTCGGAAATTCCGACGGAAAAAGTCCGATGGAGCCCACACACGATCGGAATTTCCGACAACACAATCCGATCGCACTTTTTCTGTCGGAAAATCCGACCGTGTGTACAGAGCATAGAAAGGCAAACAATAGACATAGGTAGAAAGGGGAATTAGTATATGAATATATAGACATAATTAAATCTTAAACTGCATAAGGGGTATTTTACATTTAGAGCAGTAAGGATGTGGACCGCCCTTTCACAGTTGGTGGTGTCAGCAGGGAGTGTAAATAAATTAATAACTGTGTTTTTTAGCGAACACGATGTACACATGCAATGTAAACAATGTAGGCAATGTAAACACACACACTCAGGTTAAACTGGATGGGTTGGTGTCTTTAATCAACCTTACCAACTTTGTGACTATGTAATTGAGTTATTAATTATAGAAACTCCTGCCTTAAATCAATATTATAGATGATTGGCATAGATAGAGTCTGAGAATTGTAGCATTTTATGCAGCAGAGAGGTTTAATGTAGAGACTAACCACTTCCAGAAAGATATGCATAAGGTGCACAACACTATTGAAGAGAAAACATTTATTAAAAAAAAAAAAAAAAAGTTAAAAGGGAAAAAACTGCTAAATTTAACTATTTTTAAAAATGTTCCCTTCCCCCTCCTCCTACCCATCCTGCATAGCCTGTAAAAAAAATAAGTGTGTATTTACCTATTTTGAATCTGGTCTGGTCCGGTCACATGACTCCTGTGTAAGGGAGCGGTTGCTGCAGAGGAGAGAAAAAAGCATCATGGCATTGAGAATTCATAGCTATTGTCACACTCTCCCTTACATAGGGGAGCTGGAAACATGTGACCAAACTGAACCAGATTTAAAAAGGTAAGTACACAGATCTTTTTTATATAGAGTATGCAGAATAGGTAAGAGAGGGGAAGGAACACAATAAATTACATTTTTGTTCTTGGGTTTAGTCAGTCTACTTTACTCAACTTGTTTCAAACTTTCCCAGGGAGTAATAAAATTATGTCATCTGCAATATTTTTTATTTCAGTTTGAGTATACAGTACATACAGATAAAAATGTGTTCAACTGCAATGAAAGAGGTTGACTTGAAAAAATGTAACTGCTGTATTCTGCTGCTTTCATCCTAATACATTTGCATTTATTTTCAATACACACAATACAACTTAATTTACATTTGGGTTAGGTTACATTTATTCTTATTGTCATAAAATCTGGGATGATGTTGCTATAAGATCTAAAAATGGCTTTTTCAATGAATAATATTTGACTAAAAAAAAAAAATCTCAGTAAGCTCATAAAAATCTCCAGCTATCTCCTAAGAATTCAATAATTTTCAAAGATTTACTTCACCATCACTCAAAATATCTCATAAACCAAATGTTTCAGAGTCTCTAAGACCTCATATTAACACTTCATTGACAAACCTGCAATTATATGCATTGTATATGCATTTATAAGACATTTCTAAATGCATACAATTCGGTTTAATAGTATCACACTTTCTGTTTACCTGCCCTTAGGTGTGCGCAGTTTAGCTCTGTTATGATAAAATAGAATTCTGTGTTTCCAGTGTCAGTTTAGATATTCTGAACGTGTTTAACCATTTGCCTACTGAGCACTTTATCTCCCCTTCCTGCCCTGGCCAATTTTCATCTTTCAACGCTGTCACACTCTGAATGAGAATCGCACAGTCATGCAACACTGTACCCATATGACATTTTTATCATTTTTTTCACACAAATAGAGCTTCCTTTTGGTGGTATTTAATTTTTATTTTTTGCTAAACAAACAAAAAAAGACCGAAAATTTTGAAAAAAATAAATAAACATTTTTTATAGTTTGATATAAAATTTTGCAAACAGGTAATTTTTCTCCTTCACTGATGTGTGCTGATTAGGCTGCACTGATGGGCACTGATAGGCTGCACTGATGGGCACTGGTGGACACTGATAGGTGGCACCAATAGGGAACCACTGGTGAGCACTGTTGCGAAGGCACTGATGAGGCTGCACTGATAGGTGGCACTGATATGTGGCACTGATAGGAGCCACTGATGGGCTCTGATAGATGGCACTGATAGACGGCACTGATAGGCAGTACTGATGGGCACTGGTAAGTGGCACTGATTGGCAGCACTGGTGGGCAGTTTTGGGACTGCACTGATTACCAGGACACTGATAATCAGTGTCCTGATTATTAGTGTCAATGTCCCTTTAACACAAGTCGGTCATCGTCTCTCATTTTCTCTCTGAAACAAAAGCCGATAACCGTACAGTAAGTAGCTGTCATTGGACACAGCTCATGTGGTAAAGAGCCACTGTAATTAGCCTTTTACCTCGATCTGTGATCAGTGGTCACAGAGCGCACTGCCCGCACGCCACAGGGGACGCGCAGGCAGAGCGATCACAGGAGGACATCCATGTGCGCCCTCCTGGCAGATTAAACCAGCGCTGTAGCCATCTTTCAGCTATAACGTGGGCAGGAAGTGGTTAAACACATATAAATGCATGCAAATACACTGTAAATGCATGTGAAAGTGTGTAAACACATGTAAAGGCAAAGACATCTAAATGCAGAGGAACTTGATCTGGGAAGCATAACGATGGTTTATACTTTTCAGATCATTTCTGCTGCATTTAGGGTCTATTTATACTAGGAACTGCGTGTGTGGTTTTTGTAAGATTCACATGCAGTTCTGTGCAGTGCGATTTCAGCCCCATTGATTTTGAACAGGCTGAAATCGCACCACACTAGAAGTAGTGCATGCACTACTTTTTCAAAAACACATTGCAACTGGATCACATGGTACTTTTGCAGTGCGGTTGGAACGTGGTGTGGGAAACTGCATGGGAATGTGGCTTTGCCGCACTGCATTTTAGTGTAAAGGGGCCCTTAAAATACTCTAAAAGCAAGTGGCTAGTGTGACTATAGCCTAGTGGTCACTTTGTCATGGTATCCTCACTTTCCTTCCTTTCTTTCAGAAAAGTGTAAATATGTTTCAAAACGTACATGCAATCATAGCGGCTCCTAGAAAAGCAGTCTTGGCATCTTGGCATGTTGTAATGTGATAGACACAGATGACTTGCCAGGTCCCCTAGTGCTCTATACATTTCTGTTTAATATTTTATTCCAAAATCAAAAAGAGCCATTCAAACTATATAATAATGATTATGCAAGATACACATTTAACTTCCTTACATGATTTTCAGATGAGAGTTCTGATTTGGGGATGCCAGACAGTAGTCTGTTACAAAAAACAAAGAAAATAGATTGGTAAACATTTATGATATAAACAAGGATATGTAAACATTATTTTTTACAAACAAACATGTCATACTTACCTGACCCCGATCCTCCTCTTCTGGGATCCCTCATCGGCGCTCCTGGCTCTTCCACGGGGCACCGCTCCCATGTCCTGCTGCTGCGTCAATTGACACAGACAGCAGGACTCAGCCAATGGCTGCTCTGCTATCAATCTATCCAATCAGGACTCGAGACACAGGCTGGAGCGGGTGTGCTCATCCCCGGCACAGGAATGATCAGGCTTAGGTAAGTAAAAGGGGGGCTCTGGGGGGCTGGTGCACTACAAGAGATTTTTCACCTCAATGAGGTGAAAAACCGTGAGGGTTTACAACCCCTTTAATCACAGGTTGAAAAAAAAAAGACCAATATAAAAAAAATATTTAATCAGTTAAGAACCTAGGTACCTGGTACATCCTAAACTAAATTCATAAATTCCATTCCAGAGGCTTACTATCAATTTTTATAGCTCCTAGCCTAGGTCCTAGTCTGTGGTAAAAAAAAAGTTTTTTTTCTTATAAAAGTCATATTTAACCCTTTTTTAGCCCCCTTGATGTGTCTAATTATTTAACATCTTCCCGCCAAGTATACACATCGGAAGTGGGTCCTTATCCTTTTGGCTGCATATACAATGAGTACCTGTGCTAGGAGAGTGCTGCACAGCATTCTTCCAACACAGAGATAATGCTCTCACCTTCACTAAATTGTCACTAAAGCCACTTCAAAAAAAAAAACTATCAATAAATGCTGTATTACATACGGTTTATACTCACTCAGTCACTATGAGATTTGTTTTCTGTATTCTGCAAAAAAACATTTTTTTTCCAACTGCTCTCTATCTCCACCTTCTGTCCATAACCCTAATTCAGCTATGGGTTTTGCAGCTGTAGTGGCAACTCTGCACATGCGCATTTCATCCCTATCATATCTGAGCAGCCCATGTGACTATAGAGTCACACATATAGGCATATACACAGTGGTAAATGACTCCTTTCCTCCTCCTCCATGCTCACTAACCAGCTGAACACAATGGGGGCGGGATATTACATTGATTGATGGATGCTTCACCTCCCTCTTATTCTAAGACAGAGGCTGGAGGGGTGTGACACAGCTGTAACTGGCAGAAAGCCGCCCACACCATGTTATTGACAAAAAATAATAACAGTTTAATTTCAAATATATATTTGAATGACCAATTTGCACAGTTTATTGATATTATTTTTTTTTTTTTTTACTCTGTATTCTAAAGGCTGTTTTATTTTCTTATTTTGAACATGTGACTAGCAGTAGAGGACTAGAAGATCCTTCTGCCTATGTTTCCCTGCAGACTGGCTGGGAAATATCTGGGTCATGTGACAGCTGTATATCGATTAGGAAAAAGGTACTTAGATTTTTCTAAATTAAATTAATTACAGTGCCATCATCCATATACAGAAATAGAAGGGACAATGTCAATTAAATAGTGTGTGTTTAGTATCACTTTAAGAATCAGGAACCGGGAGGGCTGTATCCTGACCATCTGATCACTGTGATAGCCTCAGATTGGCTATCACAGTGATCAGTAACTGTACAGCCCGCCCCTGTGATTTTTTTTCTCCTCTTGAATGCAGAAAAACATATATTGTATCTTTTTCTCTAAACTAGAGGAAAACATGTCAACAAAGAAGTGTGAGTAAAAATAATAATAATATTACAAAACTAAAGATAAAATATCTAGACCTAGATCAGGGCTAGTGTCAAGGTTAGGCTTAAAGGTCATGGTCAGAGGCAAAGGTCAGGGTCAGTGTATTTTAGGTCGGAGTTAAAAAAAAAAACATTTTAAAATTTTAAAATCAGTGTCACTCAGTATTACTGTCAGCGTGGTTTGCGATGGGATACAAAAAAACAAATGTGCACTATTGTGTACTAAAGTTTTGGTTCCGGATACAGGTAAAACACCCTAGGAGGTAGGCACCACATCCCTGGACATAATTATAAGTCAAGAAAAGAGGGTAAAGGGATTTTATCGGTGCAGATAAAAAAAAACATAGAAGATTTTTTTTAAAAAGTACAAAATTTTTTAATCCAAACATTTAAAAAAAAAACATACAATTTATACACAATTCATGAAATTTCAATGTTGATAAAAATACGGTGGTCAAGTGGGATATGAGTGTGCATATCATTTAGGAGATGATATATTTGCATACTAGAATATATAAATCACAAAGCGCTGTGATGCTAAATAGCTGATAATTACACAGAAAACCAAGTGAGGCTGCTATCAAAAGAGAGTGTTTTCAGAGTCACTTAAAAAGAATAAATAATGATATTTGAAGCACTTCACAATGTGCATAAAAATGAATATATATGAATAAATATAAATACTCAAATAAACCCAGCGGTGAGTAAAAATTCCTAAAAAATCCAGCAATCAAAATAGTGTAAAATTATAAAAAATTAGTGACACCAAATGTGTAAAAAAATCCACATAAAAAATCCACATAAAATAAATATATAGGGATGTATTCAGAAGGTTCAATTATACAAGTGTAGAATCCGATTGGTATAGAGCTTTGATCCGGTCCCACTAGCAAAGCTGTTTAAAAACACTTGCTTAATTAAGGTGCTCATTGACCTTTATAGTAACAATGTTTCTTTTGCTTCTGTTCACAACCAATGTGAGAATCATAAAACAGATCTCATTTGACAGGCAGATAAGAGAAAAAAACAATCATTGTGCAATAGTTAGGATACCAAGGTACACAGGCAAACTTCAATCCACTCACGTGTGCCTTATAATGATAAGGCATATGCAGGTTTTACTATAGCAGTCAGCCGTCTTAGACAGGAGCAGATTCACTGCAGTACACTGTGTGATACTGCTGATCTGCACAGAGCGTCCTTGGCTCCTCCCACGCGTTACATCACAGTCACGTGACTTTTTCAAGGATCCTTGAAAAAGTCACGTGACTGTGATGTAACGCGTGGGAGGAGCCAAGGACGCTCTGTGCAGATCAGCAGTATCACACAGTGTACTGCAGTGAATCTGCTCCTGTCTAAGGCGGCTGACTGCTATAGTAAAACCTGCATATGCCTTATCATTATAAGGCACACGTGAGTGGATTGAAGTTTGCCTGTGTACCTTGGTATCCTAACTATTGCACAATGATTGTTTTTTTCTCTTATCTGCCTGTCAAATGAGATCTGTTTTATGATTCTCACATTGGTTGTGAACAGAAGCAAAAGAAACATTGTTACTATAAAGGTCAATGAGCACCTTAATTAAGCAAGTGTTTTTAAACAGCTTTGCTAGTGGGACCGGATCAAAGCTCTATACCAATCGGATTCTACACTTGTATAATTGAACCTTCTGAATACATCCCTATATATTTATTTTTATGTGGATTTTTTTACACATTTTGTGTCACTAATTTTTTACAATTTTACACTATTTTGGTTGCTGGATTTTTTAGGAATTTTTACTCACGGCTGGGTTTATTTGAGTATTTATATTTATTCATATATATTAATTTTTATGCACATTGTGAAGCGCTTCAAATATCATTATTTATATTTGCATACTAGCCCGACATGTTTCGTAGTGTCGCTTTTTCAAGGGATATGCAAACTGAAGATGATATCATCCAACACTCTTAATGATTCTAAAAAATAAAGAAATACAAAATAGTATTCATTGTGGTATACATAAGAAGACAAAGTTATACAAAAACTTTACAAATACTGGCGCAATGTCTTCACTGAGACAGCATTACGGGGGTAAGCACCTATCAGTGCTGTCTCAGTGAAAACATTGCGCCAGTATTTGTAAAGTTTTTGTATAACTTTGTCTTCTTATGTATACCACAATGAATACTATTTTGTATTTCTTTATTTTTTAGAATCATTAAGAGTGTTGGATGATATCATCTTCAGTTTGCATATCCCTTGAAAAAGCGACACTGCGAAACATGTCGGGCTAGTATGCAAATATATCATCTCCTAAATGATATGCACACTCATATCCCACTTGACCACCGTATTTTTATCAACATTGAAATTTCATGAATTGTGTATAAATTGTATGTTTTTTTTTTTAAATGTTTGAATTAAAAAATTTTGTACTTTTTAAAAAAAATCTTCTATGTTTTGTTTATCTGCACCGATAAAATCCCTTTACCCTCTTTTCTTGACTTATATAAATGTGCACTATTGCTTCTGAGCCCTACTACAGGTACAACCAACAAATGCCACACACATATGTGGTATTACTGGGATCTTTAGCTGCAGAAGAATTAATCTTGGGTTGTTTTCTGGCATTAGGTTCTGGAAATAGCAAGAAATATACAGCTAAACTTAAAAAAATGATATTTATTTTATTCTTTTGTGCCAGTTTTGCTTTGATATTAAAAAATAATAATAAAAAAATAGAAGATATCTATTACCATTTGCAATGATATGCACACTAACGCATTTCAAAGTTGCAAAATTTGGTTCGGGCATTAGGATTTGTTTTACCCTCCATCACAAATGGATTAAGTGATCTATGCCATTCTTTGTGCTTTCCCTTCTTAAGCCTCGTACACATGGTACAATTGTTGTCAGGGGATTGTCTGTTGACCTAAAATCTGACCGTTAGTACGCTCCTTCTGACAATTGTTGTCCAACTTTCAGCCAACAAATGTTGGATGGCAGGCTAGTAAATTTTCGGCGGACAACGGTGATAACATGATCGGAAGCAAGGAACGAGCCGGAAGTGGTCGGTCTTGTAAACGAGTGTAAGTAATGGATAGTTAACATTCGTGACGCGGCAAATTATGAAATGTTGAAATGCAGTGCACATTCTCTTCTTCTTTAATGGGATAATAATGAAGCTGCTTTGCTGGTGATACTGATGGAGTTATGGCAAGCATATTTTAAAAGGCTTTTTTTTCTCTATAGGTCAATGAATTGGGGTAGAAAATCAGGCGAAGTAAATTTATCCATCATGATAAATGATATTATGCCTGCAAGACAGAACACAAGACAAACCATAGTGTCTGGCTTAACTCATAAACTGTTCCCAATATAAGCCTCAATCTAAGCAGTATAGGCTACTAACCACCTATGCCCAATTTTCAATTGTACCTTCATTTTATGGCTCCTTTCTTGCATTGGCGAATGTTCATCCTCCACTTCAAGATCGTTGCTATGGCCGTTCCATCGACCGTGCGTTCTGGCTTTATATACACTGCGCATGCGTGAAATTCTACTCTCAGTGCATCATGACGCTGGGGCATGACCATCTCTCTTCTGCATGCGACACACATGGTGGAAGATTCGGGAGAAACAACATGGCGGATTTGGCGGATTCCAGGCAGCCCCGCGTGGTGGAGCTCATAGAAGGCACAAAGCAACCCCCATGAGAAAGGGTGAGATGGCGGAGATGGTGTGCATCCTAGAGAAACATGATTATGACTGCAAACTGCGCAATTAAAAAAGGCCCGGCAGCCGAAAGGACCTCATTTTGGAGAAGGTCATCGCCATTTTTCAGTGTGAATTTTCGGTGGAACGATCAAAGGACCAAATCAGAAAACGATGGTCTGATCTCAAACACCGTGAACAAGATAGATGGAGTACATACATCAGATCATAAAAAAAGTAAGCAATATTTGTATATAACCAATATGTATATGTGTATATTAGCTGTCTGTATATGTTCTTTCTCCAAGTAGCTCTAGAGAATTACATATAAGGTTTTCTAAAATCTTTGAATGATTTGGTATTCTAAAGATGAAGATAAAAAAAAGCAGATATGAACATTCTTATTTGGTCATGTTTTTTGAGATTCCTTTATTTTTGGAACTAATTTTTTTTTTCTTCTTTCAACAGGGAGGCACCAAAAAAGGAGGTTCCAGCGAAGCCACCACAAGGGACAAAAGGAGGCTACCCTCCCTTAGGGCTCAGAGCAGAACTTAAGGGGTAAAGAACACTTTTTGGTTGCTGCTTGGCTCATCAGTGCCCATAAATGCAGCCTTGCCAGTGTAAACATGGGTAGAGGAGAGGCAGCATGGTGGAGTCCACTAGTCAGGAGCAAACATTGACATCAGGCCAAGTGCAAGGTTGGTCAACTAATGTAGCAAAATGGATGCTAGAAACAGATGTGACTTGGGGTGGCTTAATGAATGGTCTATTGTTTATTTTTAGAGAAAAGTGAGTGTGGTCAGCTCACCCAGGATGTTTCTTTGGAGCCATGGGATCTGATTCCTGGACCCAGCACAGACATTGCCATTGTGGATGTCAAATCCCCTGACGTGAGTCACGGTGAGGGCCAAAGCGACCCAGAAGAGGAAGAAAGTATTCGGAAGCCTCTTGTTTGCGCAAGTAAGTATTCTTGGAATCTGACTTAAAATGTGTATACATGTCGAGTGTTTAGATGTCCAAACAAAACACCCACTCCACACATTAGAAAAGTATGTTGTGCCTTAACATTAGCATGGAGAAGGAAGAGGTGGAAGGAGCTGACAGTGTTGATAGGTACTCAAGTTTTGGAGACCCAGGCACCAGGGCCAAGATTACAGAGTAGATGCAGTGTGTACATTCCTAGTAGTGTATGTGTCTGAAGGGCAAGCAGGTTGCAAGCAACAATAGACTGGGTAGGTATTTCCTAAATTTGACTAGTAACTTGACCATAATTCACTATGTAGGGCCTCAGCCACTTGACCATCGTTCCCTTAATACTTTTTACTCTTCTTACTAGGTCATGATCTTCCACGATGCACTATTGGCAGAATGAGTACAGATGTGTTGCATTGTTTGAAGGATCTGGAGCAAATCAAAGAGGCTGCCACTGCTTTACAGTGAAGAATCATAGATTTTGTGGATATGCTTGCCAGATTTTGATTTCCTCTTGCCTGGTCTGAAGTTTATTGTTCCACTTGTTGGCTCCTGTTTGCCCTTTTAATATTTATCATGTTTTATGACTTTGAAATATGAAAGTTTATGAACAGAACTCAGTGTTTCATCAATCCACTCCTCTAGGTGCACCACCAGGTCCTGTTTTCTGTATTTTCCTCAGTCTAAAAACGACTGTGCGAATTACTAACAGTGAAAATGACACCATCACCTGTGCCAAATTCTACAAATATAGAAAACATGACCTGGGTTTGCATCTTGAAGAGGAGAGTTGGGAAACACTGCCCTAACTAATGTGAAATGTAATGTTTCTGTGTTTTTAAGAATATAAAACCCCAAATTTAAGGTGCCCTCAAATTGGGCCTTAACATTCTTATTTTCGTCATGATCCCACGCCTAAAATGTGTGTATTTCCATACATCTAGTTTGCTAAAGCCCTAAAACATGCAGAGTGTCAACATGTGCTATCTACCATCACTGGGTATCAATGGACGCGTTTTGGGGGTGCAACCCCTTCCTCATAACTAAAGTAGCTCAGAGGAAGGGGTTGCACCACAAAAAAACACGTCCATTGATACCCCATGATGTGAGATAGCACATGTTGACATGTTTAGAAAAAAAAGATGTTTTGTAACTACACACGTTTTCGGCATGGGATCATAAGGGACATTTAATTGTTATGCCTCTACATGTACATGGCTTCAAATTTTTGCATTTAGAGGAGTGAGATCACCCCATCTGAGGAAGGCAACATCCACACAGTCTTGGGATACTAATGTCTCATTTGGCCTTCACTTTACCAAACTCAAACTTTGTAACAAGTTCCTGAGTTTGGGATGTGTATCTTATGTTTTAAAACATGCCTGTTTAGCCACAAAAAAGGAGAAATAATGCAAAACATACATGTTATACACCAAGATATTGGTTTGTTTAAACCTTAAAACGCACATGTGAATGTGCTTTGAGTAAAATGTTTTTTACTAAACAATGTGTGGCTTATTAATCCTCAATACCAGTGTATTTGGTAAGCTGTTGTAGTTACAGTGACAATGTGCTCTTAAATGTGGCCAACTCCTGCAATTTTTAGGCCTCAAAAAAATTAAAGGATTTGAAAAGGCATAATGTTTTTGAACTTGCATTAGATCCATTAAGAACAAAAACATTGTGTGTGTGTGTAGCAGACCCACAGAACATCATATAGTTAGCTGAAGAAGATATTGTCACCTCATGTAGCAAATAAGGTACATTTGCACTATTGTAGCAAGTGGCCAAAATAAAGCCCATTTGTGAACATATTAGACAGATAAGAAAGACAGACAACAGTAGTTCAAATGAAATATGAGTTTATGATCTCATATAAAAAATAGACATGATCAGCTACAATTTGCTGCCAAGCCACTGTCCCTCTGCCCACAAAATAATCAAGGTATTGCTGCCGTAAATCTCTGGCAATTTGTGAGGCAATCCAGCACGGGCATTTTCAATAGCCGTCAGTACGCCCACAGATGGACGAGCTGCAGCATCTTCAGCTGGGCCTGCCACTGCAGGGTCCGTGTCACTTGGCACTGAGGCTAGGTAGCTGGTAGCATTCCTCCTTAAAAAAATTATGATGTAGGATACAGCAGCACAGAACCACATGGTTTATTTTGTAGAGTGCCAGGTTAATTGGCGTTAAAAAACTCCTGAAATGACTCGATAGGATGCCAAAGATGTTTTTGACCACCCTTCTGGCTTGAGAGAGCCTGTAATAGAATACTTTGTTCTCTAGGGTGAGGTTCCTCATAGGAAACGGCTTAATCAGATGTTCCCCAAAGGCCTCATCTGCAACGAAAACAAATTTGAGGCCCTCAACATTCTCCTCAGCAGGTGGCAAGTTTAAGGTGCCGCTCTGGAGCCGTTTTTTAAAATATTTTTGCTATAATAAATATCCCTAAAAAATACATAAAAAAACAAATTTCTTTCTCAGTTTAGGCCGATATGTATTCTTCTACATATTTTTTAGTAAAAAAAAAACCACAATAAGCGTATATTGATTGGTTTGCACAAAAGTTATCGCATCTACAAAATAGGGGATAGATTTATGGCATGTTTATTATTATTTTTTTTTTATTAGTAATGGCGGCGATCTGTGGATTTTTATCGTAACTGCAACATTATGGTGGACGCATCGGACACTTTTGACACTATTTTGGGACCATTGTCATTTATACAGCGATAGCTATAAAAATGCACTGATTACTGTGTAAATGATATTGCCAGGGAAGGGATTAAACACTAGGGGGCAATCAAGAGGTTAAGTGTGTCCTAGGGAGTGATTCCAACTGTGAGGGGGATAGGCTACAACTGACATGACAGCGATCACTGCTCCCGATGACAGGGAGCAGTAGATTCCTGTCATGTCACTAGGCAGAACAGGGAAATGCCTTGTTTACATAGGCATCTCCCCATTCTTGCCACTCCGTGACACTATCGTGGGCACGGTCATGGAGAACACGACGGGTATGCACGCTCACAATGCCGTGATTTAAAGGGGACGTACCTGTACGCCCATCTGCCCAGCCGTGCCATTGTGCCGACGTACATCGTCATGCGCTGGTCGGCATGTGGTTAAAAAAAGAAATTACTACTTCTGCACATAACATTGCAAGCAGATTTGACACAAACATGCTTAGCCAACATAACATCATAAACTTAAATGAGTGTAAGTGTAAGTTCAACTTATCTGATTCCTCACCCCCTCTGGTGGCCCATTAGACACATTTTAGGTTGGGGGGGATGTAATGAGTAAATGTTTTGGAAAGGTAACCCTCTCCACTTCCATGAGAGCTGTTGCATAAATAATCTGTGATACTTTGGCCAGCCCCTCCTTACTTACACTATTGGCAGCCCAGTGGAGCTGATAAATGTCATAATCTAAAAATCTGGATACACACTGTCCAAATTTCAGAATATTTTGACATTCTGAAATAACCTATCAATATAGTAGGAGACAAAAATGTTACAATTTGTAGGTAATCAGGCAGGCCCTTGCACTACAAGGTTTGATGAATTTAAACAGAAATATGAACACAAAAGAGGGATGGTGTGTATGGGTTTTACCGTAATTGGTCACGATTAAGCAACCAATTTTTGGTCCAAGAGCTCTTCCTCTTCCTGTTCCTGAACTGGACTTGGGTCAAAGCAATAACTCCAAGCCAAATAACAGCACGTTCTCTCCTGCGATTACGCAACATGGCTGGTTGATGAACGGCAGTTCAGAAACGAATTGAAAAGCACAAAATGAAAAGCGCGAATCAACACTTAACAAACTTTTACCAACACAAAATTTGCAGAAGGAGCCCAAAGGGTGGCGCTTGAGAAATTAACTTCCTCTTTAACCATTTCAGCCCCAGAAGATTTGGCTGCTCAAAGACCAGGCCATTTTTTGCGATACAGCACTGCGTCGCTTTAACTGACAATTGCGCGGTCGTGCGAAGCTGTATGCAAACAAAAATTGATGTCCTTTTTTCCCACAAATAAAGCTTTCTTGTGGTGGTATTTGATCACCTCTGCGGTTTTTATTTTTTGCGCTATAAACAAAAGAAGAGCGACAATTTTGAAAAAAAACACAATGGGGTTGATTTACTTAAGGCAAAAAGACTGTGCACTTTTCAAAGTGCAGTTGCATTCTGCAAGAGCAGTTTCTCCAGAGCTTAGTAAATGAGCAGAAGATCTGCTGACTTCCATCATCCAATCATGTGCAAGCAAAAATGCTGTTTTTTTTAATTTTCTTTGCACGTGATTGGGTACTCTTTGCAAAGTGAAGCCTTACCTCATTTACTAAGCTCTGGAGCAACTGCACTTGCAGAGGGCAACTGCACTTTGCAAAGTGCACAGTCTATTTGCCTTTAGTAAATCAACCTCAATATCTTTTACTTTTTGCTATAATAAGTATCCCATTTTTTTTTTTTAATTTTTCCTCAGTTTAGGCCGATATGTATTCTTCTACATATTTTTGGTAAAAAAAAAGCACAATAAGCGTATATTGATTGGTTTGTGCAAAAGTTATAGTATTTACAAAATAGTGAATAGATTTATGGCATTTTTATTATTTTTTTTTTCTGGTAATGGTTGTGATCTGCGATTTTTATCGGGACTGCGATATTACGGCGGACAAATCGGACACTTTTGACACATTTTTGGGACCAGTGACATTTATACAGCAATCAGTGCTATAAAAATGCACTGATTACTGTATAAATGACACTGGCAGGGAAGGGGTTAACACTAGGGGGTGATCAAGGGGTTAACTGTGTTCCCCAAGCGTGTTCTAACTGTAGGGGGGGTGGGACTGACTAGGGAAAGAGAGAGATCGATGTTCATACTTAGTATCATACTAAGAATCTTACTCCCCTTAAGATGCGCGCATCCGAAGCGTGTCCCCGGAGCCGATACAAGTGCACTGCGGGCGCGATGACCGCCGGCCACCCGTTCTCGTTCTGTAACGAGCAATCACGCCATGAAAAAACTGTGTAAAGCGACTTTACATTCAGAAGTCTAATCTGTAGTGCCTGTTTTCAGTTAGATTGCCTGGATATGATATTATTGATCCTTTTCAGATTATCTGGAATATATTTTATCAATTCAATGATCACAGGTACTGTCAAATAGGATACCAAAGAGAATGATATGGGTCACTTTAAATTGATCTCCTCCCTGCTCTTGTTAGCTTTTTTAATTTTTACACTCATTGTTTTTTGTGTTTGTGCAATTATATAGTTAACTTTTTCTTTGTAATGTGTGTATAAAACATACATGCCAAACAAAAAGGGTCCTAAAATGTATGCATGCCCAATTAGTTAATTTATTTTTTGTTTTATATAGCGTAGAAAAGGGTTAAAACCCAGGGGTGGACTGGGCCAGGTGGCAGGGTGGCAATTGCCCTCTGGGCTGCTCTGATGCTCCATAAAAAGGCCTGGGGAAGCTTGGAGAGAACTGAAGGGAGCAGCCATTTTAATCCACCGTTCAGCACTGTCACACAGGTACATGACACTGCTATCCCCAGGGCTGGTCCACAGAGTTCTGTAGTGTGGGCCTTTTTATGTATAATCAAAAGTCAGGTGCAAAGCTTTGTCGTATGACACTTTTTAACGTCTAAATTTAGTCAGAACAGCTGAAGTACTTTTAAAGTGATACTAAAGTCTTGTTTTTTTTGTTTCAAAATAACAAATGTGTTATAGCCCTATCCTCCTCTTCTCAGGCCCCTCACCGGCGCTTCTGGCCCCTCCCTCCTGCTGAGTGCCCCCACAGCAAGCAGCTTTGTGTTGGGGTACCCCGTGCCCGAGGTAGTGCTGTCCTCTAGGATTCGGGAAACTTCATCCCATGGACAGCCCAGGACCTTCGCTCGAGAGGATGCAGGGAACCTCCATAGGCGCTCTTCAGAGTTCTTGAAGTTTATGGGCATGGAGGAGGGGGAAAAAAAACAAAATAGAACAATCAAAAATAGAACAGTCAAAAATAATTAAAAATTGAGGAAACCCGGCGGGCTAAACTTGATTGAGAGAGAGTCCACTTAGTGTCTAGACTTCTGAACTTGCCGGTAAATGGCAATTGAAGAAGACTGGATAAGTAAAAAATGGAACAGTTGTATAACCGGTGTGGAGGGGGGAAAGTCAAAGGGCCAGTAGGGCCAGGAGCTTCCAGCTCCGTCAACAGGTGAAACCGTCCTCAATGGTGAGGGGAATGAAGGAGAGAAGGGTGAATGTGAGACTTGATTGCTGTCTTATGGAGGTCTGCTGTCCCTTGAACATTTGTGCATGCCTTTGTTCCAGACCGGAGAGATCAGGCTTGTTAGAGGAGGTCGCTTAGAAGAACTAGTGGATGCATTGGAGAAATCAATGGGGGCTTCCTGAGAGATGAGTTTGAGGTTAAGCTAGATCTTCTCGCCATCCGGCAAGTTTGAGAAGGAGTGCGTCTTGCCTTTCAAAGTGAACTTCACAGCAAACGGGAAAGCCCATCTGTATTTAATATCCTGTCGTGAGAGGACCGTCAGGAGTGGATTAAGAGATCTCCGCTTTTGGATTGTTGAGCGGGAGAGGTCAGCGAATATTTGTACTTGGTGGCCCTGGCAGGTCACCTTTGGTAAAGAATGTGAGTGTTGCATGACTGCCTCCTTCACCGCATAAAAGTGTGGCTTCACAATAATGTCCCTGGGGATCCGTCCTTCTGGGGGGGTCCCAAGGCTCTATGGGCTCTTTCCAGCTCCAGGCGATGAGGGGGGTATTGGGGATTAGGGCCTTGATGAGGTCCTGGACTGCAGAGGTCACGTCCGTGACAGTTTCAGGCAGGTCACGTAGTCTGAAATTATATCTTCTGGACCTATTCTCCAAATCATCAATTCTGGAGAGGGCTGTATCAAGCTGGTCTTGAAGGACCTAAATGTGGCCTGAGTTTTGATTGGAGGTCAGAGAGTCTGAGGAACAAGTCTGCGGGTGGTGTGGCAGGGTCCTGGTCTAGTTATCTCGGGGATGGGGTAGCCAGGAGGTGTGTGTAAGTAGGCCCGAGCGGGGACAGGGCAAAATCCTCCATTATGCGGCCCAGCAGGGATTCCATGGAGGCTGGTGAGGGGCTCAGGGGGGCTGGTTAACCCCTTGTGTCACCTGGGAGTAGGTTAGGGTGGCTGGGGCTATGACTTGCCTCTGCTCCAGTGCCCCCTCCGTGTGGCTGAGGTGCTGTGGAGACAGCGGCCATCTTGGTACACCCTCCCCTCGCTGCTGATTCAAGCTGAGGCCCAAGATCACGCTGGGAAAGTGGGGCCGACATCCAGGGGTGTGCACGGTGGTCTCCAGAGCTTTGTGGTCCCCATTACAGAGCTTGTGGCTGGCTGTGGAGGCTGCTGTGTGCGCCGATGGTCCGGGGTGATGCGGAGCTCCTGGCTTATGCGGCCATCTTGGAGCTCTGGTACTCTGTTCTACTTTCTATGGTCCCTCCCGGACCATACATGCTTTCGCAGATAATCTACTCCATGCAAAATCCTCTGTACAGGGGAGGGGCCGATACGGAAATCCCCCCACTCAGCCCACTATGCTGGAGATATGGTGCCCAGACTGGCATGTTACTTCACATCTACACATAACTGGAGAAGGCGTCTGCAAGAATTTGTCAACGAGGAAAAACCAGATATGCAAGAATACAAAAGGCTTTATTGAAAAAAAACACGATATCTAATAGAATACAAAAACTATGCTCTGAAGAAGCTCGCCTGACGAGTGAAACGTATCAGCATGACGTTATCACGTTGGTGAAGTTTGGACACGGATCGCTCTCCATGGCCATTCTGCCTTCCTTTGGGAACTAACTGCGGAACTAGCAGGTCGGCACATACAGAGGCCGCAGCGTGTAGTGCTTGGTGTGCAGGGAGAGGGATCATTCCCCCTGGAATTCCCCCTAGTATTTTCCCACTGCACACGAGCCACGGCTATTGTAGGACTGTGTTCATGAAGGCTGCAGCATGCAGTCTTTTATGTGCAGGGAGCGGGATCTCTCCCCACTGTTTTTGCCCTTGTTGGTACCTTCCTACCAAGTGCAGCTTCACGATATACATGAGCTCTTAGTCCCAATGGCTCATCCCCTTCTCAGAAAATTGCTTCACCATTATACTTCATACCTATGTAGTATGGCTACAGGCACATTTGTGATCTATGCAAATATTCTGGGACTGCAACAGGCTTGATTCACCTATGCATACTATTATCTTTCTGAACTGCACTAATTGACCCGTGGAATACCACATCCATTCCTTCATTGAGCAATCCCTGTTCCCTTGGGTCTGTGACTACCTCCTCGTTGTGGGATTTTGGTCGTGCATATTTAATTAGATATCAGTATGCAAGTGGATGGATGAGTTTCTGTGGTAGCTACCTGTGTCCTTTGACAATGTTGTCATATTTTAATTGAACATATGATGGAGATGTAATTTTTGTATTCTATTAGATATTGCGTTTTTTCAATAAAACCTTTTGTATTCTTGCAATACTGGTTGTTCCTCATTGACAAATTCTTGCAGACTCCTTGTCTATTTATGTATATGCTGACAGTAATCTAGAGGAACACACTCCCCTTCCCTCTATGGAATAATTGGAGTGATGGTACATACTGATCCAAGGTTATGGAATGAATTGTCCCCCTGGATCCATTATACGGAGGTGTAGCCTAGGTAACTATTTTATCTCTTGTTTATACTATGTTACTTCACATCTTCTGGGACTGTCCAAAGCTTCACCCCCACTGGCAGCAGGTTCTGTAGAACATACACATACTTATGGACTGGCTGCAGTGCTCCTTAACTTGACTCTGATGTCCAGCAAGAGATACCATAGAGTAGTGGGGGCTGGTGCTCCATTTTTTTGTGGTTGGCAAACAAGACACCCAACCCCCCCTATTCAGTTGGGTGATTGGCCAGTTGCCCAAGCAAATCCCCCACCCACCCGTTGCTCGCCCAACAAACCTCCCCCCGTCACTTGCCTGTCCTCTCACCAGCACCTCATTTACCCCATCCAGGTCGTGGGTAGATTTGGAGGCTTCCCCCTGCATCTCCACCTCGACAGCTTCCCCCCTGCTTCTGCACCCAGCTGACCAATACAATTTCTTCTCCTCTCGGCCAATCGGGTATTAAGACCTGCTTCCTGATTGGCCAGGAGGAGAAGCAGGAAGGCAATAGCGAATATTAATTTGCTATTGTCACACAAGTGGGTGGGCTTGGGGCGCAGTGCTCTGGGCCCGAGCCCACCCTTTTTGAAGCCAATTAGAGCCTCAGGCTCTAATCATGTGCTTAAAAAAAACCCTATTGAAATCCATGCATCTGGCACCCTGCATGTAGATTAGGGGCCAGGCACATGGATTAGGGGGGCAGCGCCCCTGGGCCTGTAATTCCACTGCCGTAGAGCAAGAGATAAGTAACTACTTACTAAAGTACTTGCTGCCAGGGCATGCATCCCCAGCATGTGGAAACAATCTCCACCTACCTTGTTGCAATGGTTTGCCAGGGTGACTGATATTCAACAAATGGAACACTTGACTGCTGCCCTCTGGGACAAAACAGAGAAACACAATACACGCTGGCTTTATTGGGATACGTTTCACTATTCGGATGAATATTTATTCTATTCCTAAACTGAGGCTATTTTTTACTGTGGAGTTGACAAGGGGAGCCATCAACCCAACCATGGTCCCCCACTCCATTCTTTTCCTCTCTTTTCTCTCTTCTCCTTCTTCCCCTACCAATTCCTGAACACCTCAGTTGTTTACTTTTCTACCTCAAAATTATTGGAAAATGCCAACTGGTATGCACTGACCATTAGGTAGGACTGCACTGAGGCTTAGGAACTCTGTCTATTACTACATACCCTCTTGTAGTGATGTATCGGTAGTTCATCCTATCTTTCTCTTATGTACTTGTAAGCCAAGTTCTTCTACATGTCTTTAACCACATCACAGTATATTTTTGTATGAATGTTTAGCCTCCATGGCTTTAGTTGCTACATATTGATGAGGCGGGATTATGTACAATAAATTGTTTTGTTCTCTAATTCTTCATCTGTATACATAGAGACTGCTGTTTTCCACTAAGAACATGACGTCATGTTGTATTATGTTGCATGCCTTTAAATAAAGAAAAAAAAGTGCTTCAGATAGAAAAAGAACATGATAATGATAGAGACTATAATTTATAAAAATACACACATCAAAAACCCACACATGAAAAAAAAAATATTTAGGGTAGCATTCACTTGAAATGTATGTCATGCTCTTATGTATGCTGAAGGTCTGGGCCATGGAGGCTTTGGCGCCATTGTAATTGGCTGATGTACATTCCCATCTTATACAAGTAGGGGGGGCATATATTTGAAGAGGGAAACCTCCATATTTGTATGTCCTCTGTTCATTCATTTATGAATGAGTTAATTCTTCCCTCTTGGTATATGTTAGATGCCTGACGTCGGGAGTCTTCCGCTATAGGTTATATCCGGACCTTGCCAAGCCTTTCACCATCCACAATTTGTTGGGAGCCAGGCAAGGGATGGGATGAACCTAGTAGTAGGAGGCACCAGTGAAGCCTATGGCTGGTATTTTCTGCCCTGCAATGCATGCATGGTCTGATTTCACACGCAAACTGGCATTGTGCCAGGGCCGATCTTAGGTTCACCGACGCCTGGGTGCAGAAATATTTCTGGTGCCCCCACATGGGCGTGGTCATCTTACTAACTCCTCCCCGTTACAAATGTTTCTATGTCATTGACTCAAACACAGAGATGACCCCTAAGGACTCTTCGTTTTCCTGGGATCCTCCCATAATCTCTTAACAATAAACAAATTACAGAAAGAGAGTACACTAATGGGACCTGGAGGGGGGTCTCTCTGATGGACACAGAGAGGGCTTCTGTTAGAGAGTCTGGTAGAATGAGCCCCCAGACATACTACAGACATAGTACAGGAGACATTTAGAGACTGCAGACACGATGATACAAGAGATGGTCAGAGACTGCAGACATGATACAAGAAATGGTCAGAGACTGCAGACATGATACAAGAAATGGTCAGAGACTGCAGACATACTACGGGAGATGGTCAGAGACTGCAGACATGATGATTCAAGAGATGGTCAGAGACTGCAGACATGATAAAAGAGATGGTCAGAGACTGCAGACATGCTACAAGAGATGGTCAGAGACTACAGACATGATACAAGAGATGGTCAGAGACTGCAGACATGATACAAGAGATGATCAGAGACTGCAGACATGATACAAGAGATGGTCAGAGACTGCATACATAGTACAGGATATGGTCAGAGATTGCATACATAGTACAGGAGATGGTCAGAGACTGCAAACATACTACAGGAGATGGCAAGAGACTGCAAACATACTACAGGAGATGGCCAGAGACTGCAAACATGCTAAAGGAGATGGCCAGAGACTGCAGACATGATACAAGAGATGGTCAGAGACTGCAGATATGATACAAGAGATGGTCAGAGACTGCAGGCATGGTACAACAGATGGTCAGATACTGCAAATATGATACAGGAGATGGTCAGAGACTGCAGACATGATACAAGAGATGGTCAGAGACTGCGGAAATTATATAAGATATCAATGCATCAAATGCAGCCTACCAGTGCCCACCATTTGCAGCTTACTAGTGCCCACCAATTGCAGCCTACCAGTGCCCACCAATTACAGCCTACCAGTGCCCACCAATTGCAGCCTACCAGTGCCCACCAAATCAAGCTCATCAGTGGCCACCAATTACAGCCTACCAATTGTAGCCTGCCAGTACCCACCAATTGCAGCCTGTCAGTGCCCACCAATTGCAGCCTACCAATGCCTCTGGATTACACAGAGTAGCGACGATCTCCTGCTATCACAGGGCTTGGATTTAAATCTCCTGGGCAGCCACTGTAACAAAGTCCCGCCTCCTAGACCAGCTTGCGGCTTCTATGATGCACGTCACACTGATTCAGTTTAACTGCATGAAATCAGTGTTCTGTCTACCTCACAGGAGGCGGGACTTTGCTACAGTGCCACCGGGCATTTCAGACCAAAGCTCATGCGGTGTGTGGGACACACACAAGCAGTGGCATCACTAGGGTTGGTGTCACCTGGTGCGGTAAAACATGATGTCACCCCCCTTCTATTTTGGGCCAGCAGCCCAGCATTGGAGCTTGTAGGTGCATTTTGCGGCAGTCAGTAAGGCCTACAGCAGTGGTTCTTAACTCCGGTCCTCTGTACCCACTAACAGGCCAGATTTTATGTATTACCTTGGGGAGATGCAGACTAGAATACTGCAATCACTGAGCATCAAATGATTTCACCTGTGATGTGTTTCAGTTATCTTGCAAACCTGGTCTGTTAGTGGGTCCCGAGGACAGAAGTTGAGAAACACTGGCCTAGAGGATAGCAGGTTAGGCACTTTCCAATTTCTCAGTCCACAGGAACAGTAATGGATTATGGCCAACAGGCTCTCTTACCAGACCCAGCAAAACTGCAGCAGTGATTCCCCATATTGCACAGAGTACAGGGTTCAGGAGTGTGCAACACACAGGGCTTAGGAGTATGCATTGCACAGGCTGCAGGGCACAGGAGTGCGTATCGCAGAGAGCACAGGAGTGTGTGTTACACAGAGCATAGGGATAAGGAGCACATACTGCACAGAGCACAAAGCACAGGAGTGTGTTTTACACAGAAAACACAGTAGTGCGATACTCACAGACGGCACAGGAGTGCGATACTCACAGACGGCACAGGAGTGGGATACTTACAGATGGCACAGGAGTGCGATACGCACAGACGGCACAGGAGTGCGATACTCACAGACGGCACAGGAGTGCGATACGCACAGACGGCACAGGAGTGCGATACGCACAGACGGCACAGGAGTGCGATACGCACAGACGGCACAGGAGTGCGATACGCACAGACGGCACAGGAGTGCGATACGCACAGACGGCACAGGAGTGCGATACGCACAGACGGCACAGGAGTGCGATACGCACAGACGGCACAGGAGTGCGGTATGCACAGATGGCACAGGAGTGTGATACGCACAGACGGCACAGGAGTGCGATTCTCACAGACTGCAGAGGGTTCAGGTATGCGTATTGTATGGGTGTTGGGCTGAGGTTGGATTGTTTTGCTGGGCTGAGGAGTGCATGGAGTAGAGGGTTCAAGTGTGTGTTTCAGACAGTGCTTAGGAGTGTACCATGTGTGCCAAATAGCACAGAGGTAACACACTGGACAGTGTACAACAAATATTGCCCCTCTCCCCATTCCCAGTACAGACCATCCCCTTAAATTACCCCAATAGAGACTTTTCTCTACTCCTGGCTCTCCCTCAAGTCTGCAGAGATGGTATAGCATGCTGTGTGTGACTTATTTCTTACACCCCACTGTCTGTAAGGGGGGAGTGTCAGGTGGACAAGCTGAGTGACTTGCTTATGTGTCAGCCTACTGCTCACCCCTTACAGCCTTCTACATTAATGGTAAGGGTGGCCAAGTCAGGGGGAAGTCAGTGAGGAGCTCAGGTACGTTCTCTCCCCCTCCCCCCTTCATGCTGTTCTGAGCAGCCTGCAGCGTACACAGACATTCTGTCCTGCTGCTGCTAACTGATAAAGTAACAGGCTCACTCACCTGCCCCTCCCCCTGCACATACCTGCAATCGCTGGGCACAGCAGAGGAAGCCTTCCCTTACACTTTACAGACTTCTTTGCAGATCTTCCAGGGCTACATGTCCCATGATGCACTGCTAGCATCTTCTGATTGGCCCTCCACTGTGGCCAATTGGGACGGAAGCAAATCAGGCACCAAGCTGAGCAGCCAACAAGATGAGAGCTGCACTGCTGACAGGAGAAGGGGGGTGAGTGGGGAAGATACGCTGACATCCCGCAGCTAACCTCCCCCTTGTCACAGCACGGCCGCTTGTGTTCACTGGTGAGGAGGAGGGAGGGGAGCACTCTGACACTTCAGCACCTCCCCCCCTTCTGCAGCTCCTGGGTGCAGAGCACCCCGCGCACCTGCCCAGGATCGGCCCTGCATTGTGCATCACAGTGTTAGGCACATGGAAGTTTGCACGCAGTACATCTTTTTAAGAGACACCATTATAGGGGTAATAAGGTGCCTGACTGTTGAAAACATAATTGCAGTACTGTGCAATGTGACTTTCTGAGAATAATATGTCCCTTATTATAGGAATTATCAGGAAACACATTTTACTCTAGATGCTGAGGTTTAATGATAGGGTTTGCACTACAGGCATTAAGAAGGTATAGTAGGAAGACATTAAGAAGATATAGTATGATGATTCTGGTGTTTAGACAAATAGTAAAAGCTTTTGCTCCCCTTATTGGGAATAAAATAATATAGGTGTATAAACCATTTTTGTCATTATTATGAGCTCTCAGTACTGTAAGAGGGCCATCTAAAAGCAATCGCGGGCCCCAGCCTCATATATGGCACAAAGGTGTTCACAGGTTTAAAAAAAAAACACAAAAAAAAACACACAAAAAAACCCTTTGTACGATTACCAAAGATTTTTAGGAAATCTACCATTGTCATCTATAAAACAAAATATATTTTCCTAAAACAGTGCAAGGGTGGTGTAACCTGCTTTTCTATACACCCGGTTCAAAATTATATATACATCTACCTTTAGAAACAGCGGTTAACAACACAGAAGTTTTTACTACTGCATATAATTGAAGCATACTGTAGTAATGAGATATTAGTGGGACTGGATGTTTATATGGATTATTTGTATCTAATTTAATTTTAGATATAAATCCCAGCGGCTGGTATTTGACTCTCCTATGTTTCTCTCCCTAGTGCTCCCTGCCTGGTGGATGTAAGGGGGCTTTGCTCTCCAGTTGCGTCACACACTCCTTTTATGTCTTTGCAGCATGTAAGAGTGTTTATGTATTTATTGATTTATTTGAACACGGGGTTGTAATATATATGTAAATAATTTTTTCTTTATTTTTTTTTATCTTTTTACATATAATTACATGTATTTATAGGATATTATAGAAAACCATTGTCTTACTGATTAAGGCAAATGCAAATTCCTGTCTTTCCTTCTTTTGTCTGGATGTACATACAGTGCCTTGAAAAAGTATTCATACCCCTTTAAATTTTCCACATTTTGTCATGTTACAACCAAAAATGTAAATGTATTTTACTGAGATTTTATGTGATAGACCAACACAAGGTGGCACATAATTGTGAAATGGAGGGAAAATGATAAATGGTTTTCAAAATTTTTACAAATAAATATGTGAAAAGCGTGTCATGCATTTGTATTCAGCCCCCTTTACTTTGATACCCCTAACTAAAATCTAGTGGAACCAACTATCTTCAGAAGTCACCAAATTAGTAAATAGAGTCCACCTGCCTGTACTTTAATCTCAGTATAAATACAACTGTTCTGTGAAGCCCTCAGATTTTTGTTAGAGAACCTTAGTGAACAAACAGTATCATGAAGGCCAAGGAACACACCAGACAGGTCAGGAATAAAGTTGTGGAGAAGTTTAAAGCAGAGTTAGGTTATAAAAAAATATCCCAAGCTTTGAACATCTCACGGAGCACTGTTCAATCCAACATCAGAAAATGGAAAGAGTTTGACACAACTGCAAACCTACCAAGATATGGCTGTCCACCAAAACTGACAGGCTGGGCAAAGAAAGCATTATTCAGAGAAGCAGCCAAGAGGTCCATGGTAACTCTGGCGGAGCTACAGAGATCCACAGCTCAGGTGGGAGAATCTGTCCACAGAACAACTATTAGTCATGCACTCCACAAATCTGGCCTTTATGGAAGAGTGGCAAGAAGAAAGCCATTGTTGAAAGAAAGCCATAAGAAATCCTGTTTGCAGTTTGTGAGAAGCCATGTGGGGGACACAGCAAACACGTGTAAAAAGGTGATTTGGTCAGATGAGACCAAAATTGAACTTTTTTGGCTTAAAAGCAAAATGCTATCTGTGGTGGAAAACTAACACTTCGCACTGAACACAGCAACCCCACTGTGAAACATGTGTCAGGTCACCTTGAGTCTAGGTGACAGATGCACGCCGTTGGGATCAGGTGTGCAACGCAAGGTAGTGGACCCTATGGCTGACTGCTGCGGATGGGAGTCAGGGTGGTAAGGAAGGCAGGGCTGCTGGAACACCAGCACAGATGTCACCGGGGTTAGAGCGTAAGATTCTCTGGGGCGCGGAGTCTAAGAGCCAGTAGGTGTTCACCAGAGCCTCTAGTGGTGAGGATGGACTGGGCTGCAACTGGCTCCGGGTCCCCCAGCTCAGACACACAGTAGGCAACAGGAGGATAGGGAATAAGCCAAGGTCGGAGCCACAAGCGGACAAGGACAACAGAGTTCATGCCAAGGTTCAGGGTCACAGGCAAACAGGGATAGTCGGGGACACGCCAACGGTCAGGGTCACGAGCAGACAGGAATAGTCGAGAACAGGCCAAAGTCAGTAACTGGAATCAGACGTAGGAAACACAACAAGTACACACGAAAGCTAACATACAATGGATGATCAGCACTGCTGGCTTGCAGTGCACAGGTTAATATAGGGTTCCCTGATAGGGCCTGGGGTGAGGCCATGTTTAGAGGAGAGGTTATAAAACCAGCCAGGTGTGAGTGGCTGTCCTCTTAGTCTGAACACATGAGGAGAAGGTAAGCTGACAGAGAAAGGTTACTGCATAACCATGACAGTACCCCCTCTTATGAAGCCTCCCCCTCCCCCGCCTGGGCCCTGGCTTAAAGGGAAACTCCAGATGAAACCGCCTCAACAGACGAGGCGCAAAAATCTCAGATGCAGTGATCCAAGACCTCCCCTCAGGACCAAACCCTTACCAATGTACGAGGTACTGAAGAATGCCTCTACGGCGCCGGGAAACTAGAACTTGACCAAGCTCGTACTTAAGATTATCCTCAGAGACCGAAACTGAGGTAGGGAGAGAACAAGAGGACTTATTGAGGGCTAAAGGCTTCTTAGGAATGAGTAAAGGCATAAGAAGACCTTTAGAAGCCTGAGCAGGGTCCCCCAGACCCTTAAAGATGAGCTGGACATCCAGCACAGGATCATCAGACTGGGCAGAAGTCAGTATATCCCTGAGACCAGGTTGGTTAGAAAGTGATGTGTCACAGAAGTCAAGCTGGATAGCTTCACTGGGCATAGGCTGAACTGGTGCAGAGGCCGACTGAACAGCATTGCCAGGTGCAGCGACCACCAGAATCCTATCACAGGGCATAGCGACTGTGAAACTGGTAGACGAGTCAGCCTGGGTGTGTGTCCAAGGGGGTCCAGGAACAGGCCAAGGTAAATGACCATGCAAACTGGAGTGAATGATCGGCTCAAGTTCACAGGTGGGCTCCTCATCCAGAGTGCCACATGACCCAGAGAGTGCCTCAGCCCGACTATTGCAGGAGACATTCCAGTAATCGCTATATGCAGTGGGAAGAGCAGAAGATACTGGGATGGTGGCAAGAGGAAGTTTCTCTTTTGGGGTAACCTTGAGTAGGCAGGAAGAGGAACAGGAGGAACCCCAGGCCAGGATTCGTCCAGCAGTCCAGTCAATGTGTGGAGAATGGAACCTTAACCAAGGAAGACCTAATATGATAGGAGATGAAGCCTTAGGTAAGACAAGGAAGGATATCCACTCCTGGTGGAGTGTCCCTACCGACATCTTAACAGGGAGGGTCTGGAAGTGGATAGGACACCCTTGGAGAACAGTGCCATCAATCGCCAAGACCACCAATGACAATGAAAGGGGCAAAAGGGTAAGTCTCATGGAAGCTGCAGTTTCCCAATCCATGAAATTGCCAGCGGCTCCGGAATCCAGATGTGCCGAGACCGAACGAGAGGAAGCGCCGACATGAAGGAACACAGAAAGAAGAAGACAAGAAGGTGAAGGTGATATTTCAGGGTCTAATACTCCACCTTCCAGATGTATTAGCCCCGATCATTTTTCCAGACGAAGAGAACAAGTGTCACGAAAATGACCTTTGGCCCCACAATAGAGGCACAGGCCCAGAGTTCTACGCCTAGCGTGTTCTTCAGGAGACAACTTGGTCCAGCCCAGCTGCATAGGTTCCTCAGCGGGCAGGGGGTGCTCCTCAGAACGAAGATAAGGGACTGGGAGCTCAGGCTGCCTAAGGAACGGGGAGTGCTGGCGTCTTTTTTGCAGAGCCCTCTATTGGAAGCGAATATTGATCTGGTTACACAAGGTGATGACACCGTCCAGATCAGCAGGAAGGGATCTTCCTGCTAATTCATCCTTCACTCTATCAGAGAGGCCATGTAAAAAGGTTGCAACAAGGGCCTCATTATTCCAGCTCAATTCAGCTGTGAGGATACGGAACTGAAGAGCATACTGTCCCTGAGAAGTGGACTCTTGATGGAGACGTAAAAGAGCGCTAGCCGCTGAGGAGACATGACCCAGTTCCTCGAAGGTATTCCAAAAAAGTTTCAAGAAATCAGACAGGCTAAAAACCACTTTCAGTTCCCAAAGTGGGGCAGCCCAAGCTAACGCCTTGCCGGGCAGGAGGGATATAATATAGACTACTTTCACCCGATCGGACAGGAAGTTTTGGGTCTGAAGTTCAAAATCAATTGTGCCCCTGCAAGCCTTGGAGTCCCCAGAGAAACGGGCCCGAGCTGGCAGTTGTAATGCATGTGTGGCTGCGACTGGTGCGATAGGTGCAGCAGCAGATAGCAGTTGAGGTTTTTGAACCGGGGGTCCTAATGAGGCCTGAACCTGTTCAAAACAGGATGCCAAATCCTGAAGGAATTGCATCACTTGGGTCTGATGCGATTCCTGGGTCTCAAGTCTGCGAACTAAGCCCTGCAATGGATCATCTGCGGGTAGCGGCACATCAGCCGGGTCCTGATCAAACTGTCAGGTCACCTTGAGGCTAGGTGACAGATGCACACCGTTGGGATCAGGAGGTGCACCGCAAGGTAGTGGACCCTGAGGCTGACTGCTGCAGAAGGGAGTCAGGGTGGTAAGGAAGACAGGGCCACTGGAACACCAGCACGGATCCCACCGGGGTTAGAGCGTAAGATTCCCTGGGGCGCAGAGTCTAAGAGCCAGTAGGTGTTCACCAGAGCCTCTAGTGGTGAGGATGGACTGGGCTGCAACTGGCTCCAGGTTGAGACCCCCAGGGTCCCCCAGCTTACACCCACAGTAGGCAACAGGAGGATAGGGAATAAGCCAAGGTCGGGGCCACAAGCAGACAAGGACAACAGAGTTCACGCCAAGGTTCAGGGTCACAGGCAAACAGGGATAGTCGAGACACGCCAAAGGTCAGGGTCACGAGCAGACAGAAATAGTCGAGAACAGGCCAAAGTTGGTAACTGGAATCAGACGCAGAAAATACAAGTTCACACGAAAGCTAACACACAATGGTTGATCAGCACTGCTGGCTTGCAGTGCACAGGTTAATATAGGGTTCCCTGATAGGGCCTGGGGTGGGGCCATGCTTAGAGGAGAGGTTTTAAAACCAGCCAGGTGTGAGTGGCTGGCCTCTTAGTCTGAACACATGAGGAGAAGGTAAGCTGACAGAGAAAGTTTACTGCATAACCATGACAACATGGTGGCGACAGCATTATGTTGTGGGGATGCTTTTCTTTATCAGGGACAGGGAAGCTGCTCAGAGTCGATGGGAAGATGGATTGAGCCAAATACAGGGCAATCTTAGAAGAAAACCTTTTAGAGTCTGCAAAAGACTTGAGACTGGAGTGGAGGTTCACTTTCCAGCAACGACCCTATACATACAGCCAGAGCTACAATGGAATGGTTTAGATCAAAGCATATCCATGTGTTAGAATGGCCCAGCCAAAGTCCAGACCTAAATCCAATTGAGAATCTGTAGAAAGACTTGAACATTGTTGTTCGCAGATGCTCTCCATCCAATCTGACAGAGCCTGAGCTATTTTGCAAAGAAAAATGGCCAAAAATGTCACTCTCTAGATGTGAAAAGCTAGTAGAGACATACCCAAAAAAACTTGCAGCTGTAATTACAATTTTTTTTATGCCATTATGGAACCATAGCAAATACTTTGCTAGTCAAGATAGTTTTCTTCCACATCACCACACTGATCCAAAACATTTGTGATATTTAAAATATAGTTAAAATATAATCTATTATTTTAGGAGTGATGCCATTCATTTTACTAAACAGCTGTTAAACTCACTGGTCTGTAGAAATAATGAGCTAAGGTTTGGGCCAAACCAACAGGAAGCTCTCACATGATAGTTGGCTACAGAGCCAATCAGCTGTGGCCAGGAAATCCTCGCCTGCAGCCGCAGTTAACAAATATATGGGAATGCTGGTGACATCATTGACCTTATATGGCCACACGGCCACATTTGGTCAATTACATTGTCCAACTATGGCCATAGGGCCAACATCCCCACTCTTTTGTTATGTGTGACTGTGAGGTGGGGAAATCCAGACCAGGTAAAATTTAAGGGAAAACACCTAAAAAAGGAAACCAATGTAACCCCAATATATTTAACTACTGTTCATGGAGGTAATCTGCAATTTAATACATTTTTGTTTTTAGGTTTGGTACCACTTTAAGCTTGAAGGAACTAGATCATCTGCTACCTCTGTCTCTGAAAATTATGTTTCACCGCTAGAACCAATATGATCCACTTGTTTTTTTTTTTTGAAAATCTTTTTATTGAGTATAAGACATACAAACCGAAAACAACAATAAACCTGCTACAGCATTGGGACTAGACTCACGCAGAGGCCAGTGCCAGCCGGCAACTGGGCTGTTTCCATCATTAGTGACATACAGCTGTAGCACGTCTATAAGAAAAGAACAACAAACAACCTAGTGCTGTATTGGCTCCTGCTCAATTGAAATATCTAAGGATCAGATCATTCATTCGAGACCCAAGGGACAATAGATATCAAATAAACCCATATCAGAGATTACAATACAAAAGTGTCACCCAAAGTATCAAAATCACATCCACCCGTAGAGTGGTATTATGTACATGCTCAATCAGTCTGCGGTTGCTGTGGAGGCCTCCGCCAGCCATTTGGCCCACACTCTACGGTATTTTTTGGGGCATCCTCTATTTTGGTAGGTTTCCTTATAAAGTGGTAGTACTTTATTGACATGTGTTTTCCATAGCAATATTGACGGCGGGGCACGTTTTTTCCAGCAGAGAGATCATTTTTCTGGCATAGAAAATCAGGAGTCCTATCAGAGTCCTCTCCGCTATCCTGGGGGCTAATGCTTCTACTAAGCCTAAAAGGCATATCTGCGGGGTTGGGGCTATATCTATTCCCACCACTTCTTTTATTACAGATATTACTTGTGACCAGTAGTTTTGAATTGCTGGGCAGGACCAGAAGATGTGTATAAAGTCGCCCGGATCCCCAGTACACCTCCAACACTCCGAGGACAGGGAGGTTCTCATTTTATGCATTCTATACGGGGTAATATATGCCCGGTGTAATATTTTGTATTGTATGAGGCGGTCACGAAATGAGACCAGGATTTTGAAGGGGAAGTTCCACATGTCCTCCTAATCCTCGGAGTCCAGTCCCGGGATGTCTTGTGTCCATCGCTGACGGAGCTTTGACAGATCTGGAGAGGAAACTCTGAGGAGATGTGCATAGAGGACCGAAGTCGGTTTCCTGGTGCATTCATATCTTGTGACCCTCTCCAGATCGGATTGCACTATTTGCGTGTCATTGGGTAATATTTGGGCTCTAAATGCATGAGACAGTTGCATATAGCGAAATAAATGCGAGGGGGGAACATTATTGTGGCACACTAGATGATTGAAGGGGTGTATTGCCGTGCCGGTGGTGAGGTCAGATATCAGTTTAATGCCACATTTGGCCCATATTTTGGGGTCTGGTAGTGAGTAAAGATGGGGTAAGGTCAGGTTGTTCCATAGGGGGGCGTGTGGGGATACTGCATTCCGTGGGAACTTCTCAAGTCCCAGTCCTGCCTTCCAGGCCCTTAGAGTCGTGTGCATGGAGGTGGTCAAGTCATATGGAGCCTTGGGACCTCGAAGGGGTAAATGTGTTAGGGCCTCCACAGAGCGGACCACCGCAGCCTCCAGAACTGCCGCGGGGTTGGACTCGTCCGGCACTAGCCACCAAACTGCCGTGACCAGCTGAGCTGTCAGAAAATATTTCTGGCAGTCTGGAAACGCCAACCCCCCCTGCGACACTGGACGCATCAGTGTGGACAGTTTAAATCTAGGTGGGTTTGAGCCCCAGAGGAAGGAGGAGAACATTCGGTTCAATTTAGTAAAAAATTAGCAAGGTATCCATTGTGGGGAATTACGGAATAGGTATGTAAATTTGGTATGATTTTCATTTTAATTAAGTTAATGCGGCCTAATAAGGATAGAGGAAGGTTCTCCCAGGCTTTTAGTTTAGCTTTGACTCCTTGGACCACCGGGTCTAGGTTAAGGGGGATAAAGCTGGATGCGTCTCTCGAGACGTGCACCCCCAAGTACACCATTTCGTCTACCCATTGCAGTTGGAGATCTGGTGGGGCTAGTCTTTTTGCCTCAGGGTCAATAGCTAGTAACTGGGATTTTGTCCAGTTCACCCGTAATCCTGTTATTTTGGAGAATTCCGTCAATACTTGCAGCGCCCCTCTAAGGGAGGAGTCTGCGTCGTTCAGAAAGAGTAGGAGGTCATCCGCGTACAGAGCTACCCTCTCCTCCAGCCACGCTATTTTTAGTCCTTTTATGTGGGGCGAGACCCACAGTGCCTCCGCCACCGGTTCCATAGCTATTGCGAACAGTGCTGGAGAGAGAGGGCAGCCCTGCCTGGTACCCCTGGACAGTGGGAAGGGGGGAGAGACGTCACCCCCCAGTCTGATGGCCGCCCTCTGGGATTTGTATATAGTTTGCAGCCACCCAATAAAAACCAATGAAAATCCCATCCTCCGCAGAGTTTCCCAGAGAAATGGCCATTCGATCGAATCGAATGCCTTTTCGATATCGAAGGAGGCAACCGTTCTAGTGCCCACATTATCATGTATGGCATGCAAGTTGGTGAATAGTCTGCGGTTAATATCCGTTGATTTATTGGCCATGAATCCAGTCTGGTCTGTGTCTATAATGGAGGGCAGAAGTGGGTTGAGTCTAATTAATTAATTTAGATAAGATTTTGAAGTCAATGTTGAGAAGTGCTATGGGCCTGTATGAGGCGCACTGTTTGGAATCTTTATTGGGATTAAGGATTAGAATAACGTGCGCGTCTGCCATGGAGGGTGGGAGCGCTCCCTCCCTCAGACATTGGGTATACAGGTCTGCCAACAGGGGGGCTAGGAGGTCCGTATGAGACCGGTAGAATTCGACGGGTAGACCATCAGGGCCCGGGGCCTTCCCAGTTGCCAATGAGTTAATAATAGCATGTACTTCCTCTGCAGTGATAGGCCTGACCAGATGTGACCTCTCCTCGTCTGAGAGTCACCCCAGGGCCAGGGGGTCCAGGAGAGGTGCCATCTCGCCAGGAGTCATATCCTGAGGGAGCGTGGTACTGTATAGTGTCTGATATAAGGTCTGAAACTCCCTCAGGATACCCTTTTGGGATGTAATAGATTCACCTGTAGGAGAGACCAATTCGGGGATCAGAGTCATAGGGGTGTCATGATGAGACATCATTGCTAGCAGTCTACCATTTCTATCACCCTGCTCAAAGAATCTCTGTTTGGTGTGGAATAACTCTAAACGTGTGATCTCAGTGAGATGGAGTTGGAGATCTCTTTTTGTGGACTGCAGTCTATCGAAATTGGAGATCGAGGGGTCAGACCCGTAAGTGGCCAATGCCTCTTCAATCTCCCCCTCCAACCGTGTTGTGCTTGCTTGTTGATTTACCTTCATCGCCTTAATTGCTGACATATAGTGTCCTCTAGTAAATGCCTTGAAGGCATCCCAGACTGTGGGAGGAGAGGATGACCCCGCGTTATGTTCCCAAAATTCACATAATGTTTGTGGGGTCTGCTCTGATATCTCGTCATGGGAGATCCAGTGGGCCCCAAGGCGCCACATGGAGCCACTGCGTTTTTCTCGGGTCAGCATAGTGATCTTGAGGGGGGAGTGATCAGAAAGTCCACTAGATAGATATGTTAACTGACATAGTGGAGGCAACCTAAGTTGATTTGCGAACGCATAATCAATTCTGGAGGAGGTTTTATATGAGGTAGAAAAACATGAGTAAGCTTTAGTCTGGGGATGTAACCACCTCCACACCTCAGTAACCCCTGCCGAGTGTGTCCACCCCAGCAGGTCCCCCGTAGAGGACTGTGATGGTGTGGGCCTGTCAAGACCAGGGGAGAGGGTGTTGTTGAAGTCTCCTAGGATTAACAATTTAGCTGGACAATACGGGGTAATCCTCTCCAAAATAGTGTACAGCACTTCCGGTTTGAAAGGTGGTGGGATATAAACACCTACTATAATATACCTTTGTTGCCAGGCCGTCAATACCACAATTACAAATCTGCCATGGGGGTCTGTATGGACCTCCTCAACTTTACATGGGTAGGATTTATTTAACAGTATTGAGACCCCCCTGGCATATGAGGAATACGTGGCATGGAAAGTTTTATGACCCCGGGGCTTTTTTTTTGTTCCCTGATCACGTGATGTCATGATCCCAGGGGAGAATTGCTAACTTCAGGGTGAACGAGTCCCATCTGAGTCCCACTTGATGAGTGTTTTTAGAGCAAGAGCCAACCGCACATAACACATAGAAACCATAGAAAACAATACAACTTCCCAAGCACTGTGTGCTTTTCCTACCGGTACCCGGACCCCCCAAAAAACACTGGGGATGGGCCGGGAGCCGGTCTATACCCAAAACTGAACTCAACATTGTAAAGCGGTAACCTGTGAACTAGGCCCCACTACAGTCCTCCGCAGCACTGAACAGAAGCCTCGGAGGCGAGATTGGGGGGATGTGTATCCTGTCACGGCAAGAGGGGCCTGGTGACAATTTCTCTAGTTAGATGGAGAGTACCAGGTCTCTGGCTTCTTGTGAACCTACCCAATCGTGGGGGTTCAATGTGGATCACTCGTCGAGGTACTTTTGAGGTGGCTCCGGTACTTACGGGAAGTTTTAGTAGGATGTAACGGGCAAGGATGTGGGAAATCCGTGCATCTGATATCCTCATGGGATCAGGTCGTCAATGCAAGGTGGTCAGCCAGTCGTCAGCATCTGCTGGGTTATCAAAGTACCGGATTGCTCCAGCATGTTGGACTCGCAGGAGGCTGGGGTAAAGCATGCTATATTTTATGTTCTTATCCCTGAGCCGTCTACGAACATCGTTGAAGGTTTTCCTCTTCCGCTGCAAATCGTCTGAAAAGTCGGGGAAAAGATGAACGGAGATGTTACCATAACTGAGTGTGGGATGTTTGCGGGCTTCAGAGAGGATCTTGTCCCTGTCCCGATAATTGAGGAAGCGGACCAGAAAAGGTCGGGGGAGGTTCCCCGGGATGGCGCGGCCGGTGGGCACCCGATGGGCCCTTTCAACCACGTAGGTAAGAGGGACATCTGTGAGGCTCAGGAGATTTTTAAAGAACTCTTCCGCAAATTCAGCCGGGTGGTCCCCTTCCTCTTTCTCAGGTAGCCCCAGGACCCTGACATTATTGCGTCTGAGTCGGTTTTCGGCGTCATCTGATTTTGCAACAAGGGACTGTACCGTGCACTGCAACTCAGCAATGGAGGAGGCATGCGTGGCGGTAAGATCTTCGGTGGCGGATACTCTGGTCTCAGTTTCAGTCATTCTCCCTCTTATTTTGTCAAGGTCATTCCTGATAAAATTGCACTCCTCAGCAAGATGGTCGATGCGCACAAGCAGTGAGGTCCTACTCCACTCAATCGCAGCGAGGATCGTGGCTGTACTATCTTGCGACAGCGGGGCCGACTCCTCTGTCGCTGGAACCTCCCCCGGGGCCCATCTCCATTTCAGCTAATAAGGCCCGGAGTCGTCCAATCAGTATGGGGTCTGACTGCGGCGAAGAGAGTTGTGGCTGCCGGGGCGATGAGCCGATCCCAGCGGCCCTGGAGTTCTTCTTCCCCTTTCTGGAGGGGGGGACATCTGATGAGTCACTAAAGGGGGCCCTGACAGAGGAGCAACTCGTGCCCAGATCAGTGACCAGGAGGCAGCCGCAGTCGCCCCAATGGAGCAGTGGGTAATGAGCCAGGGAGAGCACAGTCCAGGCAGGCAGACAGCAATTCCCTGCAGCCCCCCTCTTCACAGCAATCCCCTGAGCAGAGGCAGTGCAGTAAGGGTGGAAAGCTGGGAGTGAAATCAGGAAAGGCCCAAAGCAGGAGGGACCCAGGCAGAAGGATGGCAAAGACACCAGGCCCCTGGGCACCTACACTGGCCCACACAGGCAGTCCCCACCGGTCAGCACACCAGGCCACCGCAGGGAGATGGATGGATGGTGAGGCAGGTGGGGGCAGCATGAGCCGCGCTCTTGATTTGAGGCCGGGCCGGCTGCGGCGCACTTCTGCGGGGTAGCCGCTCAGGAAACAGTGCCGTCAGGCAGGCTCCACTAGGCCGCAGCGAGCTCCCCCAGCAGACAATCAGACAAAGCCAGGCAGGTGGGGGGGCAGGCAGGAGGGGGGTGGAACACAGTCTCAAGGACGGATGGCAGTCTCTTACCCCAGGCTGGGATCAGCTCGCTCCGGCTGGGTACAGGTCAGCAAGATGGTGGCTGCAGGCCTGAGCAATGCACGGCCCCCCGGATGACCACGGCTGCATCCCCACTCAAAATCCGCTCAGGACTCAACAGGGGACAGAGAGGAACAGATTGGCAGGTTGGGTGGTCTTTTTGGGCAGTTGGGTGGGTGGATGGCGAAGGATTGAGTTCAGGATACCCGCAGCTCCTCTCAGACAGTCTCCTCCGGTTAGCACACCAGGCCAAAGCTGGGAGATGGATGGATGATGAGGCAGGTGGGGGCAGCAAGATCTGCACACTTGATTTGAGGCCGGGCCGGCCGTGGCACACTCCCGTGGGGTAGCCGCTCAGGAAACAGCGGTGTCAGGCAGGCTTCACTAGGCCGCACTAGGCCGCGGCTGCCGCGAGCGTTCCTAGTGGCACAGCAGGCAATCAGACCACACCAGGCAGGTGGAGGGCAGGCAGGAGGAAGGATAGAACACTGTTTCAAGGACAGATGGCAGTCTGTTACCCCAGGCTGGGATCAGCTCGCTCCGGCCTGGTACAGGTCAGCAAGATGGCGGCCTCCCGGACGACCACGGCAGAATCCCCACTCAAGATCCACTCAGGGCTCAGTAGGGGAAGGAGAGGAACAGATTGGCAGGTTGGCTGGTCTGTTTTTGGCAGTTAGATGTGAGGATGGCGAAGGATTGAATTCAGGATACCCGGAGCTCCTCTCAGACACGTCCGCCGCCGCTCACATCCGGACACGCCCCCCCCCACTTGTTTTTGTTAGTGTAATTTACTTCAGAGTTTTCATTTTTCTGATCCCTTAGTATCTTTTCTTCCTGTCACTGATATATCTTAAAAGGTTTTGTCTTCTTTCTTAAGAAATGTAGCCATTCCCTCCCGTTTCTGTGCTGAGAACATGTTTGACCTCTTCATTTATTTATTTTTTTTTCACTTCTCTTTTAGGTACACTTTCTTTTCCTTGCATCTCTGTATGCCTTTGTTCTCCTTTTCCACCTAAATATCCTACTTACTTGTGTAGTAAATGGTAATGGTTTTCTTTTACTAATTTGCCTAATATATAATCTAGTTTTCTCCAGGAGAGAAGGCTCTTTATCGAGATTGGTGTAGCGGTGTGTCTGACTGACACACCGCACCACCAATCGCCGAGATGCGCGCCCCCATGGGCGCGCGAGAGTGGTCATTCTGGGAGTCCATCATATAACGTCCACCCAGAATGAGAGCCGCGCTGCCCAGCCGTCATTTGACGGCCGGCGGGCGGGAAGTGGTTAAGCAACCAGCATTAGTGTATATGATGTGACAAACACTGCTATCTACTATTGGAATTTTCGTACTAGAATCTTTAACTGCATTAACCACCCCATCAGCCATGTCCTTAAGAACACATATCCTCACATTTGTATTTACCTACTAAAGACAGAAATGTTCCTTCTTTAAATCTCTGGCCCTGTAAGCTCATCTACACTTCTAAATAAAATGTCTCAACAGCTTTGCTGCATAGCGGTACATGTACAATGCTATAGTTGCAAGGGCTATAGTTAAGCTAATGAAATACATTTGACCAGCTAGTGACAACTACAGCTCACAATTGCACAATGGTATAAATAAAACATGCTTTTTATTTATTTATTTATTTTTTATTAATCCCTGGAATGTCAACGGTGTATGATTTATACAAAGTGTAATATTTCAGTAAAGAAAAAATCCTATCAATAATTTTATTGGCTGTACAGTTTAAACATTTTTTTTCCAAAATAGCAAACATATAAATTACATAGAACATACATATATAGAAAACCCTCCTAACAAAATTCTAAACAAAATTAGTATAATACATTAAGTTCTAGGAAATAACAGCAAATCTTAATTGCACAGCAAATACTGCCTATAATGTACATTAGTCTGTGAAGCCTGTATTCTCTTTGATTATCCAGTTATATGCAAGAAAATTTCCTTTTTTTTCCTGTACATGATTGGATGTTTGAAGAAAACATATTTGCCTGGGCTAAGTTGAAGTTTCTTAAAGCTTTTACTACCTTAGTAAATTAGTTTAATTAGACCCCTTTCACACTGGGGCACTTTGCAGGCGCTACAGCACTAAAAATAGCGCCTGCAAAGCGCCCTGAAACAGCCGCTGCAGTCTCTCCAACGTGAAAGCCCCGAGAGCTATCACACTGGAGTGGTGCGCTGGCAGGACGCTGAAAAAAGTCCTGCTAACAGCATCTTTGGAGCGGTGAAGGAGCATGGTATACACCGCTCCTGCCCATTGAAATCAATGGGGCAGCACGGCTATACCGCCTGCATAGTGCTGCTGCAGCGGCGCTTTGCGGGCGGTTTTAACGCTAAAACTACGGTAAAGCAGCACTAAAAGTAGCGCCGTTTTACCGCCGACGCCACCCCCGCCCCAGTATGAAAGGGGCCTAACATTTGTATTTGCTTTAAATATCCAGGTGCAGTGAATTAATTCTTCTTTAGTAAATTAAGTCACCTTTTTGTTTTTACATACTTAAGTCATATGATAGGGATGCAACTTAATCATGAATGGGCTTCATATGGTAGTGCAAAGTGCAATGGTGATGTGTTAAGTGCAAATAACAACACCAAACACTTTACTTTAGGTGGGTTTAATTAAGGAATAACTGAGATGAATAGTTGTTTTGGTTTATTACACTTTGTACATTACTCTATTTTCTTCATTTTGATCTTCATATATTTTGACTTATTATTTTCAGACCTGTAGTTTTCTATAATAAAAAAATCCCATAGACCTCCTTTAAAGCAGTTCTAAACAATGTAAGTCTCATTGGGCATATCTGGTCAGTGTATTAGCTGGCTGGTTAAAAGACAGAAGAGACACTACCACATAGATTATTATGTATACAAACTATTTATGGCATATTAATAAGACATTAATCATCTCTCAATAGCCAAAAAAGTCCAAATGTGCAAACTGTACAGTATGTGATAAGGCTACATGGTATCGTTCGTAAGTGCCTTTTGTAAAGGTAGATGCACTATTGATGGATTTAAAAATCACAATGTATATTTACTAAATATACAACAAACAAACAAAAAAAAAGAGGAAAAATACAAAATAGTACATACAGTATTTCCAGCAAAAAGACACCATCATTTGGTGCTTTGACTTCAGTAGCAGGAAACAGGATTGAGTTTTCTCACAGTTTATCATATTAATAAATCACCATTATATAGCAAGCAAATATAAACACACTATGGGGAAATAAGGGATAAGACAACATTATTTGTACAAAGATAAATATATATTGCACAATTTTAAATATAGTTACTAAGGCAGCAAGAATGTAATTATATGTACAGAACTGTACAACCTAAGGCAGATGGTTTCCACATGCTGTGGCTGACCATTTCCTCCCAGTATTATGCACAGCCAATTAAATAGAAGTTGACACAAGATCCAACCTACTATGGTCAATGTAAAAACTTTGCCTTCTAGTGGTGCCTATGACACAAAGCTCCAATTTTAAAATTTTCAAATGATATGAATGATTGATTCAAAAGGTGTTAATGAAACAGAACACTTCAAATAATACTGATTTACCTTATAAGTATTTTGTGGAACTTAGAAAAATACATCTGCTCGTGTTTAATGTCAAATGTAAAAAAGTGAGGATAGCATAATCACATATAGAACATTTGCTTACAATGATTTCACTCCCACAATACTATCAGATAAGAGATTCCTCTTCTAAAAAATACCCTGTGATGTAATTTAATGTATAGGGCCGTTTTGTGCATCCGTGCATGTATGACTGTTTAACCACTTCAGCCCCAGAAGGATTTACCCCTTTCCTGGCCAGAGCACTTTTTGCGATTCGGCACTGCGTCGGTTTAACTCACAATTGCGCGGTCGTGCGACGTTGCACCCAAACAAAGTTGACGCCCTTTTTTCCCCACAAATAGAGATTTCTTTTGGAGGTATTTGATCACCTCTGAGGTTTTTATTTTTGCACTATAAACAAAAAAAGAGCGCCAATTTTGAAAAAAAAGCAATATTTTTTACTTTTTGCTATAATAAATATCCTCCCAAAATATATAAAAAAACAAATTTTCTTCTCTGTTTAGGCCGATATGTATTCTTCTACATATTTTTGGTAAAAAAAAAACACAATAAGCATATATTGATTGGTTTGCGCAAAAGTTATAGCATCTACAAATAGATAGGGATAGATTTATCATTTTATTATTAATTTTTTTTTTTAATTAGTAATGGCGGCGATCTGCGATTTTTATCATGACTGCGACATTATGGCGGATACATCGGACACCTTTGACACTATTTTGGGACCATTGTCATTTATGCAGTGATCAGTGCTATAAAAATGCACTGATTATTGTGTAAATGACATTGGCAGGGAAGGGGTTAAACACTAGGGGGCAATCAAAGAGTTAAGTGTGTCCTAGGGAGTGATTCTAACTGTGGGGGGGTGGGCTACCACTCACATGACAGTGATAACTGCTCCCGATGACAGGGAGCATTGATCTCTGTCAAGCGACTAGGCAGAATGGGGAAATGCCTTGTATACAAAGGCATCTCTCCGTTCTTCCGCTCCGTGACACGATCGTGGGCACCCAGAGGACATCGAGTCCGTGGGACCCGTGGGCACGGTCACGCGTGCACCCACAATGCCGCATCTTAAAGGGGGCGTACCTGTACGCCCACTTGCCTAGCTATGCCATTGTGCCGACATATATCGTCATGCGCTGGTCAGCATGTGGTTAAAGTGAACTTCTCTTGTTTGATCCCTTTTGGTCTGTTTAATATGCCATTTAAAGAATTTTGTTATAGATATGTTTGTCAAAGATATGTTGGACAAAGCAAAAAAAAAACTGTTGATCTTGACAGAAATTCTGAGCTGTCATGTGTCTTTTATAGATTTCCTCTGGAAGATTTACTAAAACTGGTGCACACAGAATCTGGTGCAATTGTCATAGTAACTAATCAGCTTCTAGTTTAAAGGAGTTATAAAAGCAGAAGGTTTTTTCATCTTAATGCATTCTATGCATTAAGATGAAAAAACCTGTGTTTAGCAGCCTCCCCAGCACCCCCTAATTACTTTCCTGAGCCCCATCTCTCTCCAGTGATGTCCACAAATTTCTAAGCCATCCGGACACTCCTCCTGATTGGCTGAGACACAGCAGCGGCGCCATTGGCTCCCACGACTGTCAATCAAAGTCAGTCAGCCAATCAGGGGAGAGAGGGGGGTGGGCTGGGTCGGGGCTCCATGCCTGAATAGACACAGGGAGCTGTGACTCTGCTAGAGTGCCCCCATAGGAAGCTGCTGGCTGTGGGGGCACTCAACAGGGGGGAGGGGCCAGGAGCAGCAAAGAGGGACCCAAGAAGAGGAGGATCCAGGCTTCTTTGTGCAAAACCAACTGCACATGGGGAGGTAGGTATAATATGTTTGTTTTTTTTTTATTTTTTAAACAAGACTTTACAATTACTTTAAGCGTGTTCAGTAACGCTTTGACAATAAAACCTAGAAGCTGATTAGTTACTATGCACAGCTGCACCAGATTCTGTGTGCACCAGTTTTAGTAAATCTCCCCCAGCCACGCCCTCTCACAGAGCCCTCCTAGTTCTTGGCCTACAGAATGATTAATCTTTATGTCTCAGAGATCTGTGTGTGGTAGTGTTTGAGTTGTTTAGCAAGAGCTCCTGGGTAGGGCTGACAACACTTTACAAAAATGTTGTATTTTATCAGCTCACAACAGGGCTTGGGAGTTGACAGCATGTGTAGCAAATCAACAGGTATGTTTTTGTACTTGCAGTGTATTTAAGGGAATACAATTCAGTAAAGTGTGCATTTAATGCAGATATATACTGGATATGTTTTTTGTTTTACTATGATATACATTTTAAATATAGTATGTATTCATATAGATCAAATATCTAATATTAAACACCAAGAGTGGTTTACTTCAAGGTCCTACTGCTATCATAAGAGTAGAATTTTTAAAATAAAAAAATATTTGTTCTCATCTTTATTCATCCTTTGTTACATCTCAGTGCTTCATATCACCTGCAGCCTCTTTGCAGCCACACTTTTATGCATGGACTTTGTACATACATGCATTCCCAGGTGGCTTGATTTATCATGTTGGATTTCCTGATGGCAACAGTGAACCATTCTTGTATATTGTGTGTTGAATAAGATATTTGTAGTTTGCATTTGAAAGCCACATGGCAAGGTGACAATGCAAGTCCACAATTGGGAGACAAGGACAGAGCATTGTAACCCCAAAACAGGAACTGTCTGAACAAGAACCTTAAAGTGTAACAACATTTTTTTTTAGAAAAAAACATTCCCCTCTGGGTAATCTGTGTACATTGCAAGGATTATAACAACCTTTGTTGCAGATTCCTACCTTTTTGTTATTCTAAAGAAATCCATGTCATGTGTGTTTCTCTGTGCCTCTGTTCTGAGTGGGTTTAATGGGAGGGGTTTCGTAATTAACTGCCAGGTGTTCAGCTGCAGGGCACTAATGAGGAAATCTGCTGGGCCTGCATCCCCTTAGACATGCTCCTATTGAAAGTATCTCTCCAAAAATGACATTTTTGTTGCAGGGGGATGCCTGAAATCTGACTTGTATCTTGGGCAGACTTTTGGGGAAATTGGTGAGCCAATCACACAAACAGGAAATTATGTTTCTGGGGAGTGGTCAGTACACACTCTGTGTACAACTCCAGGTAGCCATATTGCAATGCATTCTCAGAAGATTACAGCTACAGATTGAAAAGGAAAGTTAATTTTTAATAACATTAAATTGCAATATGATTAGTGAGGCAATTATATGTGCTATATTATTTTTTCTTTATTTGCTATTGTTTTTTTCCCACGAAAGTGGAGTTACCCTTTAAAAGCAGTATTATTTTAAAGAAAGCTGAAGATTTAAAAATATTGCATATTGCTTATAAATTGCATTAATATGTTAAAGCTTATATGATTTTTGTGTTTGGGTTTGAATCTAATTAAAGTTTATAAAGTGATGTTTTATATCTGTTTTTACACTATATACCTGTATGTACTTTATTTTACATATAGTCAAATATTACATGAGGATTCCCATTATGGGATATCTAAAAAGAATGAACAGTTCCCTAAATCTGTTAAAACCAATAATATGCTGAAATGGGAAAAGGATCTTTCCCTATCTATTTCTTGGGAACAATGGAATAAGGCCATAATTCTGAGCACTAAGGCATCATCCTGCATTGAACATAAACATAAACTTTCCAAAATCTACCCATTACTCTCCCCTACTTGCTGGTGATGCGATGAACAAACTAGCTCCCTTTATCATATTTTATGTAGTTGCAAAAATCTTAATAGTTTCTCGAAATCAGTTTCAACATTTATTGCTAACCTAGCGGTTAATTTACTTCCCATTACTCCCGCAATGGCCCTTCTAGGAATAAATCTGGATCTTTACTCTATAGATTATAGAACAGTAGTAGCAAACATATTAACCACTTGCCGACCGCCTCACGTCTATATACGTCAACAGAGCGGCACGGGCAGGCCTTCCCGCGGGCGGGGGGTCCGATCGGACCCCCCCTGGTGCCAGCGGCGGTCGGCATTTGTCTGGCAGCGATCAGAGATGAGGGGGAGGCCATCCGATCGTGGCCCCCCCCTCGCGATCGCTCCCAGCCAAAGAGAAACATCCCCTGCCTGTGTATAGTACACACAGGCAGAGGATGTGATGTCATCTCTCCTCGGCTTGGCAGTTTCCGTTCCGACGCCGAGGAGAGAAGACATCCGAGTAAGTGTAAAACACTACACAACACAGTAGAACATGCCAGGCACACTAAACACCCCCGATCCCCCCCCTGATCGCCCCCCGATCCCCCCCAATCACCCCCCCCTGTCACAAACTGACACCAAGCTGTTTTTTTTTTTTTTTCCTGATTACTGATTGGTGTCAGTTTGTGACAGTTAGAAGTGGTAGGGCAGTGAGTATTAGCCCCCTGTAGGTCTAGGGTACCCCCCTAACCCCCCCTAATAAAGTTTTAACCCCTTGATCACCCCCCGTCACCAGTGTCGCTAAGCAATCATTTTTCTGATCGCTGTATTAGTGTCGCTGGTGACGCTAGTTAGTGAGGTAAATATTTAGGTTTGCCGTCAGCGTTTTATAGCGACAGGGACCCCCATATACTACCGAATAAATGTTTTAACCCCTTGATTGCCCCCTAGTTAACCCTTTCACCACTGATCACTGTATAACCGTTACGGGTGACGCTGGTTAGTTTGTTTATTTTTTATAGTGTCAGGGCACCCGCCGTTTATTACTGAATAAAGGTTTAGCCCCCCGATCGCCCGGCGGTGATATGCGTCGCCCCAGGCAGCGTCAGATTAGCGCCAGTACCGCTAACACCCACACACGCAGTATACGCCTCCCTTAGTGGTATAGTATCTAAACGGATCAATATCTGATCTGATCAGATCTATACTAGCGTCCCCAGCAGTTTAGGGTTCCCAAAAACGCAGTGTTAGCGGGATCAGCCCAGATACCTGCTAGCACCTGCATTTTGCCCCTCCGCCCGGCTCGGCCCACCCAAGTGCAGTATCGATCGATCACTGTCACTTACAAAACCCTAAACGCATAACTGCAGCGTTCGCAGAGTCAGGCCTGATCCCTGCGATCGCTAACAGTTTTTTTGGTAGCTTTTTGGTGAAATGGCAAGCACCAGCCCCAGGCAGCGTCAGGTTAGTGCCAGTAGCGCTAACACCCACGCACGCACCGTACACCTCCCTTAGTGGTATAGTATCTGAACGCATCAATATCTGATCCGATCAGATCTATACTAGCATCCCCAGCAGTTTAGGATTCCCAAAAACGCAGTGTTAGCGGGATCAGCCCAGATACCTGCTAGCACCTGCGTTTTGCCCCTCCGCCCGGCCCAGCCCAGCCCACCCAAGTGCAGTATCGATCGATCACTGTCACTTACAAAACACTAAACGCATAACTGCAGCGTTCGCAGAGTCAGGCCTGATCCCTGCGATCGCTAACAGTTTTTTTGGTAGCGTTTTGGTGAACTGGCAAGCGCCAGCGGCCTAGTACACCCCGGTCGTAGTCAAAGCAGCACTGCAGTAACACTTGGTGACGTGGCGAGTCCCATAAGTGCAGTTCAAGCTGGTGAGGTGGCAAGCACAAGTAGTGTCCCGCTGCCACCAAGAAGACGAACATAGGCCCGTCGTGCCCATAGTGCCCTTCCTGCTGCATTCGCCAATCCTAATTGGGAAACCACCGCTTCTGCAGCGCCCGTACTTCCCCCATTCACATCCCCAACCAGATGCAGTCGGCTGCATGAGAGGCATTTTCTTTATGTCCTCCCAAGTACCCATACCCAACGAACCCCCCCCAAAAAGATGTTGTGTCTGCAGCAAGCACGGATATAGGCGTGACACCCGCTATTATTGTCCCTCCTGTCCTGACAATCCTGGTCTTTGCATTGGTGAATGTTTTGAACGCTACCATTCACTAGTTGAGTATTAGCGTAGGGTACAGCATTGCACAGACTAGGCACACTTTCACAGGGTCTCCCAAGATGCCATCGCATTTTGAGAGACCCGAACCTGGAACCGGTTACAGTTATAAAAGTTACAGTTACAAAAAAAGTGTAAAAAAAAAAAAAAACACAAACAAAAATAAAAAAAATAAATAGTTGTCGTTTTATTGTTCTCTCTCTCTCTATTCTCTCTCTATTGTTCTGCTCTTTTTTACTGTATTCTATTCTGCAATGTTTTATTGTTATTATGTTTTATCATGTTTGCTTTTCAGGTATGAAATTTTTTATACTTTACTGTTCACTGTGCTTTATTGTTAACCATTTTTTTGTCTTCAGGTACGCCATTCACGACTTTGAGTGGTTATACCAGAATGATGCCTGCAGGTTTAGGTATCATCTTGGTATCATTCTTTTCAGCCAGCGGTCGGCTTTTATGTAAAAGCAATCCTAGCGGCTAATTAGCCTCTAGACTGCTTTTACAAGCAGTGGGAGGGAATGACCCCCCCACCGTCTTCCATGTTTTTCTCTGGCTCTCCTGTCTCAACAGGGAACCTGAGAATGCAGCCGGTGATTCAGCCAGCTGACCATAGAGCTGATCAGAGACCAGAGTGGCTCCAAACATCTCTATGGCCTAAGAAACCGGAAGCTACGAGCATTTTATGACTTAGATTTCGCCGGATGTAAACAGCGCCATTGGGAAATTGGGGAAGCATTTTTTCACACCGATCTTGGTGTGGTCAGATGCTTTGAGGGCAGAGGAGAGATCTAGGGTCTAATAGACCCCAATTTTTTCAAAAAAGAGTACCTGTCACTACCTATTGCTATCATATGGGATATTTACATTCCCTGAGATAACAATAAAAATGATAAAAAAAAAAAAAAAAAATGAAAGGAACAGTTTAAAAATAAGATAAAGAAGCAAAAAAATAATAAATAAAAAAAAAAAAAAAAAAAAAAAAAAGCACCCCTGTCCCCCCTGCTCTCGCGCTAAGGCGAACGCAAGCGTCGGTCTGGCGTCAAATGTAAACAGCAATTGCACCATGCATGTGAGGTGTCACCGCAAACGTCAGATCGAGGGCAGTAATTTTAGCAGTAGACTTCCTCTGTAAATCTAAAGTGGTAACCTGTAAAGGCTTTTAAAGGCTTTTAAAAATGTATCAATTTTGTTGCCACTGCACGTTTGTGCGCAATTTTAAAGCATGTCATATTTGGTATCCATGTACTCGGCCTAAGATAATCTTTTTTATTTCATCAAACATTTGGGCAATATAGTGTGTTTTAGTGCATTAAAATTTTAAAAAGTGTGTTTTTTCCACAAAAAATGCGTTTGAAAAATCGCTGCGCAAATACTGTGTGAAAAAAAAAAAATGAAACACCCACCATTTTAATCTGTAGGGCATTTGCTTTAAAAAAATATATAATGTTTGGGGGTTCAAAGTAATTTTCTTGCAAAAAAAAATAATTTTTTCATGTAATCAAAAAGTGTCAGAAAGGGCTTTGTATTCAAGTGGTTAGAAGAGTGGGTAATGTGTGACATAAGCTTCTAAATGTTGTGCATAAAATGCCAAGACAGTTCAAACCCCCCCCAAATGACCCCATTTTGGAAAGTAGACACCCCAAGCTATTTGCTGAGAGGCATGTTGAGTCCATGGAATATTTTATATTGTGACACAAGTTGCAGGAAAGAGACACATTTTTTTTTTTTTTTTTGCACAAAGTTGTCACTAAATGATATATTGCTCAAACATGCCATGGGAATATGTAAAATTACACCCCAAAATACATTCTGTTGCTTCTCCTGAGTATGGGGATACCACATGTGTGGGACTTTTTGGGAGCCTAGCCGCGCACGGGACCCCGAAATCCAAGCACCGCCTTCAGGCTTTCTAAGGGCGTAAATTTTTGAATTCACTCTTCACTGCCTATCACAGTTTCGGAGGCCATGGAAAGCCCAGGTGGCACAAAACCCCCCCAAATGACCCCATTTTGGAAAGTAGACACCCCAAGCTATTTGCTGAGAGGTATAGTGAGTATTTTGCAGACCTCACTTTTTGTCACAAAGTTTTGAAAATTGAAAAAAGAAAAAAAAAAATTTTTTTTCTGGTCTTTCTTCATTTTCAAAAACAAATGAGAGCTGCAAAATACTCACCATGCCTCTCAGCAAATAGCTTGGGGTGTCTACTTTCCAAAATGGGGTCATTTGGGGGGGGGTTGTGCCATCATGGCATTTTATGGCCTTCAAAACTGTGATAGGCAGCGAGGAGTGAAATCAAAAATTTATACCCTTAGAAATCCTGAAGGCGGTGCTTGGTTTTTGGGGCCCCGTACGCGGCTAGGCTCCCAAAAAGTCCCACACATGTGGTATCCTCATACTCAGGAGAAGCAGCTGAATGTATTTTGGGGTGCAATTCCACATATGCCCATGGCCTGTGTGAGCAATATATCATTTAGTGACAACTTTTTGTAAATTTTTTTTTTTTTTTGTCATTATTCAATCACTTGGGACAAAAAAAAATAAATATTCAATGGGCTCAACATGCCTCTCAGCAATTTCCTTGGGGTGTCTACTTTCCAAAATGGGGTCATTTGTGGGGGTTTTGTACTGCCCTGCCATTTTAGCACCTCAAGAAATGACATAGGCAGTCATAAACTAAAAGCTGTGCAAATTCCAGAAAATGTACCCTAGTTTGTAGACGCTATAACTTTTGCGCAAACCAATAAATATACGCTTATTGACATTTTTTTTACCAAAGACATGTGGCCGAATACATTTTGGCCTAAATGTATGACTAAAATTGAGTCTATTGGATTTTTTTTATAACAAAAAGTAGAAAATATCATTTTTTTTCAAAATTTTCGGTCTTTTTCCATTTATAGCGCAAAAAATAAAAACGGCAGAGGTGATCAAATACCATCAAAAGAAAGCTCTATTTGTGGGAAGAAAAGGACACAAATTTCGTTTGGGTACAGCATTGCATGACCGCGCAATTAGCAGTTAAAGCGACGCAGTGCCGAATTGTAAAAAGTGCTCTGGTCAGGAAGGGGGTAAATCCTTCCGGGGCTGAAGTGGTTAATAGCAGCAAGGTTGACTATAACAAAAATTATGGAATTCCAACAAAGCACCGAACTTATCTTATGTTGTTATATGGTTAATTGCACAAGCTCAATATGAGCTGATGTTAGCGTATAAAAATTACAACACGGTAAAGTTTGAGAAACTATGGCAAATGTGGACTAGTCACCCTAGAGCTTCTACCTCACTCAAAAACATGAGCTGCAGTTCTTAAAACATATTTCAGTATTATTCCAGGAGTAACATCAAGGTTTCACAGTTCTCTCTTTTTTCTAAGTTCTTGAATTGTCCATGACAATGTTCTCATTATATTAGCTAGAGCCTGTTTACAGCTTGAACACAATGGGGTAAACAGAGAATTTACTATACTGTTTATGTATGCTTCATTTGATCATTTGTATGACTAGTGCGTGTCCATTACTTTGATTGAAATGTGTGTGTAAATGTTTTACTGCTATACCTGATTGTTATATACCAGAACCAGCTGCCTTATGTTTTCTGTTGTTTGGAAATTTCAATAAAAATTCTTTAATGATGAAAAAATAAAAAGAATGAACAGGAGTTACCTGTTTATACTTTGGATAAAGTATATAATAAGGGATAATTCACTCACAGATATGTATATGTAAATGTTACCTTGATCTACTGAGCCCTGTAAACAACTGTCTTTTTACAACCGGTGGTAACGAAAAAGAAAAAAACCTGTGAAAAGGGGCCTAAAGCTCCACCCACCAGCTGGATAAAGGTTAAAAATTAATGCACGATATTTTATAATTACCAAATTAAAAAAAGTAACAATAAATGTTAATGTTTTATTGTGACCATAATAAAGACTAATATATACACTATATTGCAAAGTATTGGGACACCTGCCTTCACACGCATATGAACTTTAATGGCATCCCAGTCTTAGTCGGTAGGGTTCAAAATTTAGTTGACCCACCCTTTGTGTCAATGGGAATGTTTGACCATTCAGAAGCGCATTTGTGAGGTCAGGCACTGATGTTGGACGAGAAGGCTTGGTTCGCAGTCTCTGCCCAAATTCATTCCAAAAGTGTTCTATTGGGTTGAGGTTGGGACTCTGTGCAGGCTAGTCAAGTCCCTTCACCCCGAACTCGCTCATCCATGTCTTTATGGACCTTGCTTTGTGCACTGGTACGCAGTCATGCTGGAACAGGAAGGGGCCATCCCCAAACTTTTTCCCACAAAGTTGGGAGGATGAAATCATCCAAAATGTCTTGGTATGCTGACGCCTTAAGAGTTTCCTTCACTGGAACTAAGGGGCCAAGCCCATTCCATGAAAAACAACCCCACACCATCATCTCCCCTCCACCAAATGATTTGGACCTGACCTCAACCCGATAGAACATCTTTAGTATGAATTAGAGGGGAGACTGCGAGCCAGGCTTTCTAGTCCAAGATCAGTGCCTGACCTGACAAATACACTTCTGGAAGAATGGTCAAACATTCCCATAGACACACTCCTAAACCTTGTGTACAGCCTTCCCAGAAGAGTTGAAGCTGTTATAGCTGCAAAGGGTGGGCCGTCCTTACGGACGAAGACTGGGATGCCATTAAGTTCATGTACATGTAAAGGCAGGTGTCCCAATACTTTTGGCAATATTATATATATATAATATATATATATATATATATATATATATATATATATATATATATATATATATGACCAGTAAACATTTACTATTATATTATTACACGCTGTAACCACTAAACCTTTTACAATGTACAGTAAGGCCCTAATATCTCAAAGTCACATTTTGTTGAAGGTGTCATTTGTAAAATAACATCTAAAGATAAGTATCAAGTTAGTCAACAAGATGAGGGTCACTAAAGTAGATTATCTGTTTATCAGTCAAAATGCTGGGCAATAGAGAAAGGACAGTATATCTGAAAATATGAGATTAATGAAATCTGTGTGAGTACGGGTGCATGAGAGGTCTAATGAATGATTCAAAAGATACTATGCCTACATGTACCCTAATACCTATCGTGCTGTCTTGCAATCTCTGAACAAAACTGATCTCTGGAAGAGAACCAATGGTGCTCTATAATATTCACACAATCCTATCACAACACCTTTCTAAGGATCAGTGCATTTTCCTCTGAATAATGTTACATATTTTTAATCTCTTTGTCATACAGAACACATAGTGACTGCATAATACATGTTTTCAGTTAAAATATAAACTTTTGAATATATATATTATAAAATAATCAACAAATTCATAGTATATGGTATAATTAATAAATATTTTCAATTTACTTTATCTAAAAGCGTCAAATATGAATTAAAAATATATCCATAACATTTAAATATAAATCACTTTATGAAATGTAATTTAAAAAAAAAATCTCCATTTGTTATTAAATACCTATTTGTTGTATGTTTTTCCAGTGAATGCACTCTTCTCAGCAAATCTGAATTTCACAGTTTATCTAAAAACTTTAACAAGAGCTGATGAGTGTGACATCAGCACATTATAATAAAATAACATCTTTTCTGAAATCTTGAAACAGAGTTTGACTTTCTGTTATGTGTGCAAACAATTGTTAAAAGGAGAAAAATTATTTTTTTTAAAGCTGGATTCCAGGTAAACAGCTAAATACAAAACTCAAAAAAATATTATATAAATTGTACTATTTGCCAAATAATTTGTAATTGTGTTCTGCTAGTCTAGTGATCCAGGTACCCCTGCTAGTTTTTTTTCTCTACTGCAGTTAAATCAGATCTCCAATATTTTTTTTTTTCTTTGTTAAATAAAATTATTTCTCAGCACTTATAAAAATAAATAAAAATTACGTCCATTGCAATACTAATCTCCTGTCCAACACTGTGTCATACAAACTCATAGCTCCTAGGTCCAGTGCTATTTTTTTTTAACCCACTTCCTGTAAGTGCAGGCCATCATGGACCCTGCCAATGTATCCAAAGTTGGCCTGGGCTCATAGTACTACTGCACAGAATGGCATTCACATCATTACATAAGTACCATTCTGTGCAGCAATGAGGACCACCCACCACTGAGGCTGAGCAAGAAGATGAAAAATCTATGACATTGCATGATTGGCTGGAAGAAACTTGGATTTCAGGTATTATATATTCTACTAAAGTTATTGTTATTTTTGCTTTCTGTGTCCTCCTGAGGTGATTTCAGCTCACTTCCTGCTTTGTTTGACACCCATAAAATAGACGCTAATGGAAATATCCACAATTTTTAACACAAACTAAATCAACAATAATTTGAATACTTTCCAAGCTAACAAAAGGAACCATCCAGCTAGGTACAGACCAAAATTATGTATACATAGAAATGATAAATTTTTTATGAAACTATTTTATTTTGAGAATATTTACAGTACCATAAATGTTTTATTATGAAATAAAATATTTGTTCACAGGTATACTCCAAGGCTATATAAAAACAATCTATAAAAAATGCAATAGCAATAGCAGTCTTTATTATCAAATTAGTAATACATTGAGAACCACTCTGAAAAAGTAATATTTATTGGAGAAACACATAAAACTCCAAACCCAACCAGGTGATTCAGAATCTTACAGGTCATGTATAATGTGTCTGTGTATGGTATTAAGTATCCTAGGTGAAAATATAAATGTTTTAAACAGTTTTTTGTTCTTTTTTTAATAGGATAATTTTTTATTTACAGTATTTACAGCTTATAGCCAGAAGGATGTGAGGATTAAGCAAGGGCGTCAGCTTAATGGAGGGTGAGATAATAGCTGAATAGATAGCATTGTAGATTTACTCACAAAAAGGGACATATTCCTACTCAGTGGAGGTATGTCAGATTGATCCCTTTGTAAAATATATGTAGATTATTTCTTTGTAAAACAGACATGTATTTAAAACAATAATAAAAGTGTGAACATTTATGCAGTAGTAATCAAAAAATTAAAAAAAAAAATAAAGTCAAACAAAAGCCAGTATATCTCACCCCAAGCTCCCCGGTATATATTAAATTGGGAGTGGCAGCATCAAATATATATGTTCTGGCAAGTCAAAAATTGATTACCAAATACGCTTTTTTCTATTTATTTACTTGTATATTTTTATGATACATTTTTCTATATTAACATATGTTCATATTGTGTGTAGTGAATGCTCAAATATTTTTTTTCTTTTTAATTTGCATTCAGAGGAAAGTCTATTTGGTTTCAGCATTGCTATTGGTTTTTCAAAAACTAGATTGCTCCAAAGCACTGTGGGAGATTTTCATTCTTGTCTAGATTTCCACTTTAACAACAGCTATCACAGTGTCTCGTGCATATGAATTTGTGGCTTGACTTTGATGATTTTGATGTCGCTTACTATATTAAATACCTAAATAACCCTGCACCTTTATATCCATTACCTGGCAGGGTCTCTCCTTGTTCCATGGTTTGTGACATGGGTCTGAGCAAACAAAGAGCTGTGCTTCTACTTGGGATACCCTATTGCAGATTAGCAGCATGGTGGGACTAAACTATCACTATTATGGGTTCATTTTACCATTAAAACATTTTAAAACAATCCCTGGTGATTTGTCAGTCTTGGGATCAAGACCTTGCAGGGAACAATGTTTATCAATTCATATTATATGAACCTTCAGCAGTATGAAAAGCATAAAAATGAACACATCCACTTAAAAGGAATAGGACATTAGCTAGTTTTCACATACTTTTGTATATGGAAAAAAATTCCATGGGGATAATGAATTAGGCACATATTCAGAAACAGTTACAGTATATGCAAACAGCTAGTGCATAGCACAGCTTCCTTTTTCTAGATTCAACGTGAACCTGTCCTTTTCCATATTAGGAAAATACCCGATTGGCTTTGTAAGAGCTACCATAGACAGCATGTAATCACTTGTGAATTATCCAGTGCTTCCAGGATTGGAGAGAATCCATGACTCTCTTCCTGCCATAATGCTTTACTGGATTCTTGGGTGATCAATGGCCAGTCCCAAACACTGTCACATGGCAGTGGGGAGGTGCATGCTGAGTTCGGTGACGCTTTGGACTTTCTGAATTTGAAACCTGCGCAGGACTATGGAAACCTCTTTCCACTGCCATCTGTTAAAATTGCAGAAGGTCTAAATCTGCACAGGAGTTTTATGGTGCTCAGACAACATATTGGGGTGGTAGGTAAGGTTAATATAGCCTGTCTATGATGCCTCCTATAAAGCTAATGTGTTACTTTGTATGCAATGGGTAAAATACAGGCTTAGTTTAATGCTTATCACCCAGTGATTTGATAGGACTCTTTATTAAGGCAGCTGAAGTAACAATGGCAATGTTTAATATAGTAATTTTAGCACACTGAATCCTTTATTTCATTCATATTAACAAAAGACAATTGGCTAATAGGAGTTGCATGTTTTATATTGTTTTTGTATTACTAAATAAGTTTGAATAATGTACGTATTATTTCAGATAAAATTGTGAAATGAGAATCTTCAATTACTCCAAATGTGACAATGAGAAGACTCGTTTTTTTTTTCAATGATAAATCTCTTTAATAAACATGAATGAACCAACCTTGTCAATATCTAGGAATATCAGATAATTCACAGCAGAAGCTGTCTGATCCCCAACCTTCATGACTACCCAATTTTTTTTTAATTAATAAAGCAGAAACCCAGTGAGTATAGGAGGGACAGATATCATTTTCAGATTACTTTTTCACACTAAACTGGGTTAATGTTTTTGAAGCTTGAGCCCATGTTGTTGGCTTTTCCATTTGCATTACTAGCTCAGTGCTGAAATGCCTACTGGCTTCAATCAGGATAACACAGCTTACAATCTTTAACTCTCTTGCTTTGTAGACGCCATCCAAAATGCCTAATGGTTTGTGTGATAGATTCTGAGGGGGAGGACAGTTTTCTATTGTTAAAAAAAGGAGCTTGCCCAATCTGGTAAGAACGGAAGTGGGTCAGTTATATTACCAATCATGTCATATGTTGCTTATGTCTACTATTTAAACTTCAACTTTTTAGGTCCTGGTGCCACACCATGTGGCCCATCAGCAATTACTATGCAGCCCCCTGGGTATTCTTTGGACTAACTTCTAGTAGAAAAATGATTTGGTTTATTTCTTTTACTCTTTCTATCTTACTTTTTTTTGTGCTGTCCATTCCTTTTCTTTTAATATTTTTTACACTGATATTTTCTAATAGATTTTGTTGAGAGAAATATCAGATGTGAAAATAGTTTTTTTATTAATGGGGGCACTAGGGAGCACACATGTGGAAACATAGGTTTGGAAAGTAGCAACAGTATATTAGCATAATAGCAGTGATCACTAGCAGTCCAGTGTATCTCCAATCTCTATGTATTTCTAGTCTCTGACTGTCTCCTGAAACATGCTCCCACATGCTCTCCATCTCCAACAACACTTGTCTTAAATTCACAGTTTCTGATCATCTCATGTAGCATACATACAGTTTCTCACCATTTCTTGTAGCATGTCAGAGTCTCTCTTGTTGCATGTCCTGTTGCAATGTCATTTTTCTGTAATATTATATTCATTGAATGTTATGAGTTGCCCTTTGGTAATGTCAGGGGGTTCATTTGAGGTCTGTTACACCAAATAAGTTAAACCCTGCAGTTTTAGGTGAATGGGGTTAGTTACTTTTACAGATACATGGATCCACTCATTGTGCTAACTCTGCATTCTAGTTGTGCTGAGTGTGTGAAAAAGAAAGTTTGAATGTGGAAATCTTCTGACAGCTACTCATGAGGCCACGCTTTAGGAGAATGTTTGGTACATTCATAGTTTATCTGCCCAAAACTTTTTTCATCCAAGAATTTATATGGTGCCTCCCATCTCTTGCATACAGAATGCTTAATGTAAGTTTTCCACAGCCACCAATTAACCACCAATTAGATTCAAAACCTGCCCTGAGCCCGGGTTCACACTACAACGGGCTGCGGATCGCACAGGAGCGCTGTGCGTCCCTTTTCCCTGTTTCAGGGATGAATCAGGGCCGATTCTATGCCTGAAACGGAGCCAAAGACGCACGTTTTTGTGCAGTGCACTCCGCAGCCGTCCCGGAGATATGTGAACCGACTCCATAGGGACCCGGTCACATTCTCCTGCTATGCGAATTAGATGTGCGGAAATGCACATCTAATTCGCATAGGTGTGAACCCGGGCTAAGAGTCCCAGTGTGACTTGTAATACAGAAGTGGAGAGAGAATTAGGAGTATACACGGCCAGGCTTTATTAAAGTGTTGCTAAACCCAGGGCACTGCATTCACTATATCTGATCTCACACAGTACACAGAACATGGAAATTCAATTATTTTTATAAATATAAACCGCTAAATATTTTTTCTCATCAGCAGTATATAGCAGTCTTGTGACTTCTATCAGTGTCTGGTTAAAGCTTGTAATGAGTTTTCATTCTACTCTGACTGTCCTTTGAGACTGCATGGCCCCTGACCCTCTGTCTGGACAGTGCTGATTGGCCCTGTGCTGACCACATGCCTCCCCAAAAAATCCAAAAAAACTCTCTAGCAATACACACCAAACTGAGCATGTGCAGAGTGCCCCAAGGCTCTGTTCTATCATGAGATGCCTTGGGGACAATGAAAGAAGGGGAGGATCAGAGAAGGCAGAATCAAATAGCCTTTTTACACAGTGTGGAGGATTAACCCCTTAGGTTCCACAGTGAGTATAACAAGCATGCTTTACTGCATATACAGACTGATTTTACTGTTGTGAGTTTAGTAACACTTTAGGTACACATCCAGCCGCCCACACTCTAGCTGCTCTCTAGATTCTGGATTCTGGTTGTGGTTTACCGAGAACTCCTGAGTGAAATACCTGATTTTAGCACAGCTACTGTGTTTGCTCAGTTACATTAGTAGCTCACTGATTGGTTTATGTTGTGTCCTGCAATTGTTCAATAACTGTGTTGTCCATGTAGCACCACTCAGTAACTTTGTCTACTATATATAAAACAGCCTATAGAGTACATAATAAACAACAACTGCTTTGGTAAAATCGTCTTTTAAAATAGGAAATGAAAGGGGTAGAATTTCATTGGAACACTTCTTTGGCTTACACAAACCAAACTAAAGACTGTTTATTATTAATGTTGTTCATTTGGTCACAATATGTAATTTTTGTCAGTAGAAAAAATAATATATATGCCTGTATATCAATATAAACACTTCTAATGTATAAAGAGCTATAAGACAAAAAAGATAGCTAAATTGACAGTAGCACCTATAGAAAATAGAATTGGGTAATACTCTTAAACATTTAGCATATAATGCTTCTTTATATTTACATATAGTTGAAATCAATTTGTAAATTGCCTAAACAAAGCAAAAGTAACACTTTATAGTAGGCAGAATAAGCATGCTTTTTTAATCCTCAACTCAAAGGCTTGACTACCACCGCTATCATCCTAATCTGTTGCTAGGCACCAGTACTTCCAGGTATTAGGAAACATGTGACACCCCTCCATTCCTGGTCTCCAGTGATCTTAGAAATGAAGGGGTCAATCACCTGATCCAAGAGCAATCATGTAAAAGTAAGGGGGCTGTTAAAGCTTTGACTTTTGAGAACATCAATACTTTCTCAGGACTTCTTGTGGCTCTAGCCATGGATTAGGGATTTGAGAGAGCATAGGAACGATATGTACAGGATGCTTAATCTTCAGGCAATAAAGTGAGTCTTTCCTCAGATAGTAATGAAGGCTTTTAAATTTGTAATATTTCATTGTAACATTGGCAAGCTTATTTCAAGCTTTGCCTGTATTATTAATATATGGAAACAGTGTAAAACTAAAAATGTAAAGAAGCCAAATACCAGGAATACTTAAAGGCAACTGTTAAAAAAACTACAACTACAGTGTGGTAAAAACGTTAAGAATTGTAAAATTTTTGTTAACTATTCCCGTTTTGTCCAATTACAGGGGCTTAGGGCAAGTATATCGCTAGGCAAAAGCTATTTTTGTTTTGTTTTGGATAGCGTGGGGAAGGGTTAGACCCTCTTTCAATTTTTCATTTTAGTCTTTGTCCCCATTGAGAAGATTCACAACTCTTTTTGAATTGGTGACCATTGTCACTGAGAAAGAAATTGAGGGAAATCCAAAAATTTTGAGTTGTCCCCAGAACAAGAGCTAAAGGAAAATCTTCCATTGAGGACACCTATTCTGAGAAGAACATTCTAAGAGAAGAATTCCTCTCAATTAGTTTTGGATATTTTTTATCTAACTTTCTGCTCTATCTCTGGACCAGGAAGTGAAAGGAAACTTCTCCAAAGGTACATTGACATTAAAAAAGGAAAATGGCAGATGTATTAGAGGTATTACCCATTCCTCCTCTATCCAAAACTTCAAAGATTTTTTTGGCTATACATACTCTTAAGGTTAGGGCACAAGTTCGGGCCGAACTTTGGTTGTTCGTATGTTCTGCGAACACCGAACAATATGCGGTGTTCGGGGCAAATTCGAAAGCCGCCGGAACACCGTTAAAGTCTATGGGACATTAACATGAAAAATCAAAAGTGTTCATTGTAAAGGCTTATATACAAGTTATTGTCATAAAAAGTGTTTGGGGACCCGGGTCCTGCCCCAGGGGACATGTATCAATGAAAATTTTTTAAAAAACGGCAGTTTTTTTGAGAGCAGCAATTATTTTAATGCTTAAAGTGAAACAATAAAAATGAAATATTCTTTTAAATATCGTGCCTGGGGGGGTGTCTATAGTATGCCTGTAAAGTGGCGCATTTTTCTCGTGTTTGGAACAGTACCACAGCAAAATTACATTTCTAAAGGAAAAATTGTCATGTAAAACTGATCGCGGCTGTAATGAATTGTCGGGTCTTGGCAATATAGATAAAAATCATTGAAAAAAAGAGTGTGGAATCCCCCCCAGTCCATTACCAGGCCCTTTGGGTCTGGTATGAATATTAAGGGGAACCCCGAACCAAAATTTTTAAAAAAATTGCGTGGGGGTCCCCCTAAAATCCATACCAGGCCCTTCGGGTTTGATATGGAAATTAAAGGGAACCCTGCGCCAAATTTAAAAAAAAAATCCATCCAAAGTTTAGTCAAAAAGTATTTTTTTTTAAACTTAGTACAATTAATGTATTTTACAATCAATGGGAATTGTCTTTTGTGCTGCTGAATGAGGTTATAGTTGAAATCCTCAGTCCTCTTGCCCCCCCCTACAACCACAGCCATGATCTGCTGGTGCTGAGGGGGTTATTATGAGCTGAGGGACATGTCATATGTAGGTGGAGGTGGACCTTTCATTTATCTGCTGGTCTTCCATTCATAGATTGTTTTTCATTCATGGAAGCTATAGTATGGCTTCTATCAATAGAGGAGGTGGGCAAAAAGGGCAGGCATAGTTGGAATTCGATGAATGCATATGTCGGGTCCCTCAGACCATAATAATCCCAGGCACCTGCAGGGATAGGGGGGATCAGAGGATTTCAACTAAAACCTTAGAAAGTAGCACAGGGGACATATTTTATTGACTGTAAGTATTGGCCCTTGTGCTGATTTTTTTTTTTTTTTTACTAAGCTTAGGCTTTAATACAGTGGAAATTGGGCATAAAGCTGTTGCACATGCTTGTAAATAATACATTTTTCTCATCTATAAAGCATTTATTCAATTATTAAATGCTGGGTAATTGTAAGGATAATACAACCGTCATGCATTCCTCTTTTTGGTTTCTTCTTGTGAAATATCACTCTAGCCTGAAGGGAATATGTTCAGGGTGCAAGTTACATAGGTGCAAGCATAAAGTGCTTGCGTGAGAGGGGAGTGATATTAAGAATAACTCCTAAAATCATGTTGGTGCGTTATATTTTGATAAAACTCACATCTTTGTTAAGAGCAATCAGATTGCAACCCCTGAAGTTATCTAAGTTACACATAACCATCACAACAAATAACACTCCTGTGTTGATATTGACATATACTGGATAGTAGACTACTACGCTAGGCTGGTTTCCATTGTTAGAAAAGGATGGACTCTTGTCCTTTCTAGTCTTACCAAAGAAAAGGTAAAAATGGGCAGGCTGAATTCAACAAAGCTAATATTTAAAGATATCCTAAAATCAGTCAATCTGATCAGAACATAATCCGCGCAGATGGGTTTATTCTGCTGATAAGCTTTACACCATAAACTGTCCAAGTAGTAAGGTAATACAAAGGCTAATGATGAAGTGCAAAGTACAATAAGCCATATCAATCATCCAAATTAAATTTCAGTATCATTAGTTCAGAAGGAGTCTTATTGGTTGCTGTTAGGTTAACGTGAACCAGTTCAGCTTACGTACAGTCTAAATTGTTTTATTATGATTCTGAAGGTTTACCTATGGCAGATTTATATCTACAGTACCCCTTTATTTAGCTTTACTTATTTAACTCGAGGATGACTCTGGAGGAGATAAGCATTAGAAGTGAGAAGTCCCTTGAATACTAACTACCCCATCAACTGGCTAAACTTCTACTAATAACACACGCAGAAATATTAATAAAAACTATCTGAAACAAGTTCTGATGTTATTGTCTATAGCAACAAATTAGCTTCTATCTTTCTTTTTTTTTTTTTTCACACACAGAAAAAATGTGCAAACGCTGAATAAATATGATCCAGTTGAGACAACGCTTTTTCTCAGACACTTTTTATTAACTCCTGCCATGGTGTTTTGAAGTTCTTAAGTAGGTATAACAGTGGGAAAATCTGATTATTTTATAAGTAAGTCTACGCATTAAAGCCTCATGCACACGGACGTTTTTACAGCTGCTTTTTTGAGCATTTTTTGCAGCTTAAAAAGGCCTGTCTATGTTAGTCTATGGCTTCATGCCCACCTAGGCATTTTTGAGCTGCAAATGGCATAGGCGTTTTTAAGCTGTAAAAAAAATCCAGGACCAGTGGGTTCTGAGAGACGTTTTTCAGCTGTAAAAACACTCTAACGCTGATAAACGCTCAAAAACGCTCAAAAACGTCACTCATCAACGTTTTTTAACGTTTTTGAGCCACTGAAAAAAAAAAAATAAATTTGAAAAAAAAAACGCAAAAAAAAGGCTAACACGGAAAAACACTAAAAAACGCTAATAAACGCTACAAAACGCTATTGCAAAAATGTTGAAAAAAGCTGAAAAAAGTTTTAAAAAATCACTGCAAAGATACTGGCGTTTTCATAACGTTATGTTAACATCCTGTGTGCATGAGGCCTTATGATAACTTAAGCCTGAATGATAAGATTCTTGCATACATTTTCTTTTTTTTTATGTGGCTTGGCCTCTGGAACAAAAGCAAAATGCTTGCTCACCCTTTCCCGGATTCTGCATTTTTATATTGGCCTGTAAGACAGCTCATCATAATGATGAGCCAATAGGAGTGTGAGGAGGTGGGAAGAGAACAAAAGTTATTTCAATGGCACTTACATTTTAGGAACATCAACAAAGAATATAATGGCAAATAAATGTCTTTCCATTGTTTCTTTACAGCTGTACCGTTCACAGCATCATCAATAGCATTTCATAAGAAATAACTGTTCCTGAAAATGCTAGATGCTTCAGCTATCCATAGGTATGAGATGATCGCTGCTTGATATACAACTTAGATAAATTCATTTTTGTCTGTGGGCACGTTGTGACCTCAGCCCCTGGCCAACCAGTTTCTGTAGTAAGATTAACTATTCTAAATGGATTTTAAAAACAATTACTATTTTCCCTAGGATGAGGCTGGCTCCAGGTATGTCTGTTTGCAAGCTTGACCAAAATGGTTAGGGTAAATCTTAGAAAACCAATGATCCACTAATGATGCTTGGTAATCTAACATTCATGGAACTGTGAGCACAACATAGGAATTATCATGGGAACAAATCATATATGCTATGTTATTGAGAATTTCCTGCTACAGGCCTGAGAACATAATCAAGTACCATCAGCATTATATATATATATATATATATATATATATATATATATATATATATATATATATATATATATATATATATATATATATATCCAAATTATATTTTATATGGGAGTTACAAGTCTTTAGCTAAAATTTAAAATCTTGTTTCTGATGTACCCCTCTTAAGGTTATTACTTAAAAACTCATCATGTTCAAAACTTAAGTTATTATGTGATCTTGAGATCATGAGCAGTTTTTCCTTGTTGGTGTAGTCTTTTTTTGCTGGAGGGGCCTGGGGTACAATCAACCTGTCCATTGGATCTTCTTTGTTCTCAAGTTTCATGTACCCCTTGCTGTTACTACGATCAAGCCTTGGCCAGCTTGGATGCTTTCTTTGTTCAGCTTGAACTGTAAGTGTAGAAGGACCTCTGTCTAAGTCTAAAGATTTAGAATGTGAAGATAAAATATGCAAAGAAGTGTTGGATCCAAATTGTTTTGGAGCAGCACCTGGGGATAAAAGCTTACCATTATTTGGTGCAGGAGCTAAAGAAGAGTCACTTCTGAGTGGTTCCATAAAAGAGATGCTACGTGATAAAGGTGTATTGGGAGGTTTATATTGTCTGTTTCCATCATCAGGTATAGGTAATGCTAATGAATCCATTGACACTTTCCTCAGCCTGCTACTGTTGATTTCTGAGTCTTCTGTAATGTTGTCTATATCAGGCTCATCAATAACACAGTTATTCAGTTTTATTACGGGCAATGTGAAAGCATTGATTGAAGACGACACTATGGACTTAGTTTCACATTTCTTGGAGCTGCTATTTTTATCATCTCCACTCCTGTTAGAATGACTATGAAGGCCAAACACTGAGCCTGATCTTTCCATAAGAAGCGGAGGCAGAAGATTAGTAAAACCTTTGCTCTCCCTGGGAAAGTTCTCTTCAATATCAATAGAGCTGCAACTCCTGTAGCTTCCAGGAAAAGATGCAATAGTATTGGCAGCCAATTTGGATGCACAAGGATTGTCAGAATGATGTAACTCAGTTTCCCCATAAAAGCCAGAGAAAGCTCCATTTAGATGCTTCTGCTCTTTGATCCTCATGCTATGAACATCTATAACAGTTGAATATATATCCCTCATATGAATAACTTTTGTCTCCTTATCACGATTTTCATGAAGTATAGCATTAGCACAAATAAAGATAAATATTCCAATACCCATTGTGAAAGGACCCAGCATTTTCATTCTCTCAGAATGCAAATGCTGTTCAAAAAATCTTACCATCATCCCAGTTTCTCGAAGTATTTCTGTTTTATTAACCTCTAAAGCAAGCTCTGATGTTAAAAATGTTTCTTTTTGAGGCCAGTAACCAAGAACTGCCATTGCAATTCCTGCTACAGAAATCAAGACCCCCAAAATCAGAAAGAATCCAGAAGGAGAGTAAAGTCGAATTTTCCCTCTAACAATCACTACATCTGCTCTTGGACGACGTCTTATAGGCTTCTTCTCAGCTGGTGGAGATATAGGCCGGGAAAGGAGATGCTGGGATCTGGCTGAATCTTGCCTTTTTAAGGCTGCCAGTCCTGTTATAACTCCTCCAGTTGCTATCATAGTTCCGCAAGTCTGAAAAAGAACAGAAATAAAATATTCAAGTTTTCCAGCCCAACATTGCAGAAAATCAGAGCATAGAAAATCCTGTAAAATGAATGGGTAAAATACATATTATGTATTTAATAATCATAGATATAATCTAGTATTCATACCCCTTGAAATTTTTCACATTTTGTCATGTTACAACCAAAAACATAAATGTATTTTATTGGGATTTTATGTCATAGACCAACACAAAATGGCAGATAATTGTGAAGTGGAAAGAAAATGATAAATGGTTTTCAAAATTTTTTACAAATAAATATCTGAAAAGTGTGACATGCATTTGTATTCAGCCCCCATGAGTAAATACTTTGTGGAACCGCCTTTCTCTGCAATTACAGCTGCAGGTCTTTTTGGGCATGTCTCTAATAGCTTTGAACATCTAAAGAGTGACATTTTTGCCCATTCGTCTTTTCAAAATAGCTCAAGCTCTGTGAGATTGGATGGAGAGCACCTTTGAACAGCAATTTTCAAGTCTTGCCACATATTCTCAATTTGATTCAGGTTTGGACTTTGACTGAGTCATTCTAACACATGAATATGCTTTGATCTAAACTATTCCATTGTAGCTCTGGCTGTATTTTTAGGGTAGTTGTCCCGCTGGAAGGTGAAGCTCTGCCCCACTCTCAAGTCTTTTGCGGACCTTAACAAGTTTTTTTCTAAGATTACCCTGTACTTGACTCCATCCATCTCCCCATCAACTCTGAGCTTCCCTTTCCCTGCTGAAGAAAAGCATCCACACAACATGATGCTGTCACCACCATGTTTCACAGTGGAGATGGTGTGTTCAGAGTGATGTGCATTGTTAGTTTTCCGCCAAACATAGGGTTTTGCTTTTAGGCCAAAAAGTTTAATTTGGGTCTCATCTGAGCTGAGCCCCTTCCTCCACATGTTTGCTGTGTTCCCCACATGGCTTCACGCAAACTGCAAATGGGACTTCTTATGGCTTTCCTTCAACAACAGATTTTTTCTTGCCACTTTTACATAAAGGCTAGATTTGTGGAGCGCACAATTAATAGTTGTCCTGTGGACAGATTCTCCCACCTGAGCTGTGGTTCCCTGCAGCTCCTCCAATGTTACCATGGGCCTCTTGGCTGCTTCTCTGATTAATGCTCTCCTTGTCTGTCCTGTCAGTTTAGGTGGAGGGCCATGTCTTGGTAGTTTTGCAGTTGTGCCATACTCTTTCTGTTTTTGGATGATGGCTTGAACAGTGTTTTGTGCGATGCGTGGGATGTTCAAAGCTTGGGATATTTTTTTATAACCTAACCCTGCTTTAAACTCCTCCACAACTTTATCCCTGACCTGTCTGGCATGTTCCTTGACCTTTATGATGCTGTTTGTTCACTAAGGTTCTCTAACAAACCTCTAAGGGCTTCACAGAACAGCTGTATTTATATTGAGATTAACCTACACACAGATGGACTCTAGTTTACTAACTAGTTTACTAGTTAATTGACTTCTGAAGGCAATTGGTTCCACTAGATTTTAGTTACGGGTATCAGAGTAAGTAAACTTTTCAGATATTTATTTGTAACAAAATTTGAAAACCATTTATCAAATACCATTCATTGGTCTATCACATAAAATCCCTATAAAATACATTTAAGTTTTTGGTTGTAACATGACAAAATGTGGAAAATTTCAAGGAGTATGAATAATTTTTCAAGTCACCGTATTACCATTTGGATTTCACACTAATTGGACTCTTTTGGTTGAACTTTCTTTTTAAAACTATTTTGGCAATCCTTTAGCACATTTTGTATGTTAGCTTAATATATATGCTTCATAATGTAATAAAATCTATTGTAAAAGTGTTATTACTTTTTTTTTAGGAATCTGATATAAATAGAAAATGATTTGCATGAAATGTACAAATTTATAAATACATGTACAACATACGCATCCATTTCTAGACTACACAATGGTGCATCAATAAAATGTATAGGCAAAGAGCAGCTTTTCTCAAAGTGTCAGGATATTTGCTGATCAGCTAGCTCACACCAACAAGCTACATGTTCCACTAATATAGAACAGGGCCTATAAGCAACACAATTCTCTGAAGATGTAGGGGGATTATTGAAAAGTGTCTGGGACAAGTTCTATCTCAACTATGACTGTTTCCAGTAGCAACCAATCATCTTCTCTCTCTTTATTTTTTTCACACAGTTTAGAAAATGTACATTTAAAAGTTGATTAACTGTGTTCCAGTTGAGACAAAGTTAAAACAAAAATTAATAGTCCGGGCTGATGAAGCAGTGCCTTATACCTTGAACAAAATGAAAAAAATTATAATATTGGCGGGATTACGATTTTTTAGGCACATAAAGAAATGGGCGTGGAAACAAATATTATGACTCCCAAAGGCTGATGCATGATGGGACCCCCAGCTCCGCAACAGCCGGAGGGCCACAGGTCGAGCACTCACGCTGCAAAGCGACACGCAAAAGATATTTAATATAATCGTTTTAGGGAATAGCGCCCTTCCTTCTTCTCTTCTCCTTTCCTTCTCTTCCCCTCCTCTCTCCTATCTCTTCCCCTTTCCCTTTTTCTATTCTCTTCCTTCCCCTTCCCTTCCCTTTCTCCCCCCTTTCTTCCCCTTCCTTTCTCCTTTTTTTTTTTTTTTAACAACACACAGAGCAAAAAGATCAGAAGTGGTCCATGCACAGATCAAAAGTGTAAAACACTCATAACGCAAAAGTCGTGAAAGTGAAAAAGATCAAAAATGAACCAAGAAACACACAAAACACAAGATGCAGGAATAAAGAGTGAACAATGCACCCCGTGCAGGGGTCAAAAGTGCACACCACGCAAAACACCAGGTTCGAGAGTGCACAAAATACACAAAGTGTAAGGATCATGAGTGAACAATGCACTAAGTGCAGAGGTCCAAAATATACCTCATCCAGAGAGGAGGAATTAGGAGTGCACAATGCGTCAACTACAGAAGTCAGCAGTGCACTATGTACAAAAATCATGCAAAAAACAGAGTGCAAGTGAAAAAAGTGAACAACACACATCCTGTAAGGATCTAAAGTGTATATTAAAGAAAGTGCAGGGATCACAAGTGCTTATTAAAAAAGTATAGGGGTCCAAAGTGCACAACACCCAGAGGTTAAACCGTAAGTGCACATTTATAAAAGTGCAAGGGTCAGAAGTGGACAACACACAAAGTGCCAGGGTCAAGAACCAACAACTCACAAAACGTAAAGGTCAGAAATAGATAATGCAACTAAATTCAGAGGTCAGGCATAGCTGTATCTGCAGAGAATCAGCCTTTCCACCTAAAATGGGAATATACTACCTTCTCCTCCTCTCTCCAACACATAGAGGTGGGGAGGAATTCTATATACCTCATAAAGAGATAAAAAACAATATATCTAATAAGAAAAAGGCCCAAGAAGAAAGAGATCAGAATGTAACAAGCTAACAGAGTTTCTGGTAGGATCAACGGATAGCATTTAAATCTCATATAAAGACATTATTTTTTCGCAAAGATCTATTTCCCTTCTTTCTCCTCCCCTCCCTCCTCTCCCCTTTCCATAATTAAATTTATAGAAGTTTATAGAAAATACAATAAATACATATGGAGCATATAAATATTATGATAAGAACCTAATTAAAATTAAAATCATTCCCTAAATGCATAAACAAGTTCAGTTAATATTAAGATCGTCTATTGTTAACAAATACCGCTAAATCCATGTGATATTCCCAGGCGAGAGAAATGCCCAAAAAGTTCCCGATGGAGGGGTGCCTTGGTGTCCCGCCCCACCCCGCACCATCATCAACACGAGAGCGACAAGAGCAACTGAGGCACGGTATCAGCAGAGGACGCCCATGTGCACCTTCACCCGTCTGAGATATGTAAGCTATACTCACTATATAGACACCTCATTAATCTACATTGGGCCTAAATTGGACCTTATTAACTACTTCAGCCCTGGAAGATTTTCCTGCTTAATGACCATGCCATTTTTTGCGATACGGCACTGCATCGCTTTAACTGACAATTGCACGGACGTGCGATGCTGTAAACAAACAAAATTGATGTCCTTTTTTTCCCACAAATAGAGCTTTCTTTTGGTGGTATTTGATCCCCTCTGCGGTTTTTATTTTTTTGTGCTATAAACATAAAAAAGCGAAAATTTTGAAAAAAAAACAATATTTATTTATTTTTGTATTTATTTATATATTTTTTTATTATTTACTTTTTGTTATAATAAATATCCCAGTATATCCCATGCCATCACTAGTATACAATATACTAGTAATGGCTGTGATCTGCAATTTTTATCGGGACTGCAACATTGCAATAAGCATATTGGACACTTTTGACACTTTGTTGGGCTATAAAAATGCACTGATTACTGTATAAATGTCACTGGCAGTGAAGGGGTTAACACTAGGGGGTGATCAAGGGGTTAACTGTGTTCCCTATGTGTGTTGTAACTGAGAGGGGGAATGTGGCTGACTAGAGGAGAAGAGAGATCATTGTTTCTACTTAGTAGGAACACACAATCTGTCTCCTCTCCCCTGACTGAAGCGGGATTTGTGTGTTTACACACACAGATCTCAGTTCTCGATCTGTCACGAGCGATCGCTCCGGGGACATGGGTCATGCTTCGCATGCCTCTGGTGGCATCTTAAAGAGCCGATGTACAGCTACGATGGCTTCCGCAGGGGAGCCAACCTGCTGCAGTGTAACTGCGACGGCTAGTCCAGAAGCGGTTACCTACAGTATCTCACAAAAGTGAGCACACCCTCACATTTTTGTAAATATTTTATTATGTCTTTTCATGTGACATCACTGAAGGAATTACACTTTGCTACAATGTAAAGTAGTGAGTGTACAGCTTGTATAAGTGTAAATTTGCTGTCCCCTCAAAATAACTCAACACACAGCCATTAATGTCTAAACCGCTGACAACAAAAGTGAGTACACCCCTAAGTAAAAATGTCAAAATTGGGTCCAAAGTGTCAATATTTTGTGTGGCCACCATTATTTTCCAGCACTGCCTTAACTCTTTTGGGAATGGAGTTCACCAGAGCTTCACATGTTGCCACTGGAGTTCTCTTCCACTCCTCCATGATGACATCACGGAGCTGGTGAATGTTAGAGACCTTGCTCTCCTCCACCTTCCGTTTGAGGATGCCCCACAGATGCTCAATTGGGTTTAGGTCTGGAAACATGCTTGGCCAGTCCATCACCTTTATCCTCAGCTTCTTTAGCAAGGCAGTGGTCATCTTGGAGATGTGTTTGGGGTTGTTATCATGTTGGAATACTGCCCTGCGGCCCAGTCTCTGAAGGGGGGGAGCACGTTTGGCTTCAGTATGTCACAGTACTGGGGTACTGTACATAAAGCTAAAACCCAGCCCAAACCCACTGCTTAAGACCGAGCATCAAAGAGCCACGATCATGTGCTGGAGAACCGCGGTTACTTGAGAGCCACAGCCGGGCGCTGGAGAGCCACCATCCAAGTTTGGAGAGCCACGCTTCACCTCTTCATGACCCGGCGCCATCTTAGCCGCATGTCCTGCATCCACTGTCTGTGAAGTAAGAAAGGCCCGGAGTCCACCTGCTTGATTCCCACCACCTCCGGGTGGTTGTGAGGCTGTACGGCAGTGTGTAGGCATGGTATGGCCAGTAGAGAGAAGCTGTAAACAGCCGCTATAAGCTATGTAGGAGCCGGATCAGAGAGCACTTTCTTTATGTGCCTAAAAAGTCCCAACCAATATTATAAAATTGTTCTATTAAAGCTGAAACAAAGCTTGTCTCAAACGCTTTTTGGTAATTCCCTTGTACAAAAGACACTCATGATGTTGGAGGGAGCTGCTTTGTCATAGGCAGGGCAATGGATGGGGGTTAATCTGGGGAGCTAATTTGTAGCTTATGAACATTGCTTGCTGTTGTATGTAAGCAAAGTCTACAAGGAAGTGGGCAGAGGATGGACAAAGTGAGCAAAATGTGGGGTGGAATAAACGTGCAAAGGTTTGTATTGAGAAAATTGGGGGATGAATGTACAGAGTGAATGAAACTGGATCTGACAAAGCATCCAGAAGATAGAGCTGCCACAGAAGGGAGAAGATGGAGCCCACAAAGTGACAAGATGGAGCAAACAAAGTGGGTGGAAAATAGAATAGACAGAGTTGGTGGATGATGGAGCCTCCAGAAGGGGAGGAATATGGAGCCAAGAGAGTTGGCAGACAACAAGGAAGGCAGAAACGTAAGAAGATGGAAACGACAAAGCGAGTAGAAGATGGTGCAAACATAGTAGGCAAAAGGTGGAGCAGACAACACTGGAGGATGAAGGAGCAGCAGACTGAGTTGGTGGAAGATGGACCTAACAGAGTTGGTGCACTGTGGAGACAAAAGAGTTGGCAATATATGGAGCATACAGGGTTGAAGGAGAAAAGAGCAAAGTGAGTATGCTTTCTTCATTATACAGTGAAAGTGTAGCTATAAGCAAAATAAAAAAATAACACATATGATGCACTTACATTAAGAAATACATTTTTGTTTTTCTAAGCCTCCTCTGTAACATAGTTGTATTACCAATTGATCCTACCAGTAGATTCATTATTTTTCTGATTCATGTTTTCTCTGCAGTGAAATCACACACCAGGACTGTCATCCAGTGGACAGGGTAGGTAGACATAAACTTTTTTACGGGTGCCGCCACCATTGGCATCCCCGTCCTCTCACGCTTGTCATGTAACACAGAAGCTGGTAGAGGACTCTCTCCCTCCACCAGCTTCTGTATTCTAGTGTCAGCAGGCACATAATGCTGGATGTTTACAGCCTGGTGGATGTCCCGGAAATCGATCCTGCAAGCGCCCACATTGTTTGTAAATATGGGGCTTGGGGAGGGGGCTTCTTTCTCCACCTGCCGCCTGTTACAACTGTGAGTAGCACGGAGCAGAGTGAACTGCAGTGAAACGCCTCCTCTGCTCCGTGCTACATTCCTAATTGGCAGAGCTGCAGGAACGTCACTGTCATGAACAGGTGTGACCAGAACAGTGTGATCTGCGACAGAGGACACCCAAACGTGTATACGTGAAAATATAATAATTTATTAAAGAAAGTGAATAATATTGTACAACCGACTCTAATATGACACAGTGCAAAAACCAACCACAGACAGAGACCCACAAATAACAACAGACAGATAAGTGCAATAAATGGGAAATACCAGGATCATAAACAATAGCCAGGCCAGGGTCATACACAGCAGATCAGCAGATGGACAGGGGATGTTCCAGAGACATAAACGTAAGCCAGGCCAAGGTCATACACAGGGAGGTCAGCAGATGGGGTCAGGAATACAGGACAGGGAGAGGATGGATGGGTCAGACTGCAGGCAGGGATGCAAGGTAACAGGTGGGGCAGGATAGGGATCTGGACAGGGAGACAGGATCAGGTTCAGAGCACAGGATCAGATCGCTAGCAGGTCAGGAGGCAATGAAGAAATCAAGGCAAACATGTGAATGCTTGCCGGGTATTTATAGGCCTGTGATTGGCCTCAAGTGACACCTGATTGTAGGAGGTACTGTCTGCTCCACACTGCCAGGATCCATCCGCTGGTGGACGCCAGTACTGCGGCCCAAAGATGATATAATATTAACAGGGAAAAGCTCTCCTGACAGTTCCAAACTGCCAGGAGACACCTGCTGGTGGACCTCAGTACTGCATGCCAAATAACAGGTATTACCAGCGGATGGAACATTTCCTGACAGTCACTTTGTTGAGAAAAAAACCCGGGCACAGCTAACAGAGCTGTGATGGTGGCATTCTGCAAGAGGTGACAGAGAGTTGTGGGGGAGTAGGACAATCTGTGAAAAGGTGAGAGAGCTTTTTGTGTGGGGGTGGGAAGATTTGTGAGAGAGCTGGGGGGAGGGGTATGATATGCACTCCTCAGCACTGCACAATACATACTTCTGAGTCCTGTACTTTTCTGAACCTTCTGCAATACCCAGTTCTGATCCTCGATCACACCCACTATTTGCAAAACGTGTAATTTTCACCCTTAAAGGAAGGTGTGGCTGGGGGCAAGGTTGGGGCGGGGTTGTGGGCAAGGTTGAGGCGGGGCGTTTGCCGGGAAGGGTGAGTTCCAGCACCTATTTTCTGAGAAAAAAAGCTCTGTGTACACCTAAATGATCCCCAATATACTGTTAAATGAACCCTGATCTCTTTACTATGTAACAAATTTCACTTTCAAAACTATTAGCTGAATTGGACACTTCTGAGACCCTATTTGAATGCCTCTTTTATATAACTCATCAGAAGTCTACAGAGAAAACAGTCTTTGGAATTATAACTAAATAAATATTTTGCATATTTTTCTGTGGAAGGAGCAAATAGATTAATGGACAGTGAATTTGCCTCTGGGCTCAAATACACAGAGGAATACTACATTGCAGCAGTACTTCTTCTTTGGTAGAGGCTATTCTATCAACAGGATAGTATCACAAATAAGGTAATTTCTGTCCCAGAATGATTAAATAGTAAAACAATACAATAGACTTACTACTTAGTGGTACAATTAACATTATTTTACACATTGTCTAGTACAGTTTTTAACCACCCTTTGTGAAAAGGTTTCCAGTAACTGATATCAATCTGCAAGGAAACACAAAGCACTAGCTTTAACGACAGGATGCTGGTGTGCAGGTCTACAAGGATATAAGTGGATCTTCAATCAACAAAGTCCCTAATTGTTTCAGAGAGTTGTACCTATATCATATTCATTGTTTGCATGACTAAAGATATATATATATTTTTTTTTTCAAAATTGTATTTTTATTGGGGTATCAGAGAACAAGTACAAAATTGTAACAAAATGTACATTACACTATCAATGAAAGTGCATTATAAACAGTCATAGTAAAAAGGAAAAATAAAATAGAAAATAACAATTATAAGTAAAAAGAAAAGTGTTCACAGAAACTAGGCACGAGTGTGAATTGCATCATTTCCCTTTGATGTACATAGTAGGCGTATTATGGATAAGAATCTAGAACCTCAAGAAGTCAAATAGACACAATCAATGTAGAATCAATAGAAGATTAGGGCGTGTTTGGTAGTATGGGTGTCCCGAATTCCGAAAGATCCCATGGTTCTCATATTTTATTAAACAGTGGGATAAGCCTCTTGGCGGCTAGTAAAATATAAGATATTAGCCTATTTGCCTTTTTAGATACACCTAAAGAAGGTAGACCTAACAGATAATTCAAAGGATCCATCGGAAGGGACACCCCAACCACCTTTTGTATAAGTAAATGTACATCACGCCAGCCTAAAGATATTTAAAACCTCTCACATAGAACATAGTATTCTCTCTGACATGTCTTCATTCACTTTTTTCTCTAAAAAGTTGGCGCTTTCATTTTCTCAGGTATTATTCTAGGTCTGCATTTGCTTCCTGGACTCAAATGTGGACTCACGTAATGTAAATCCTGGTGTCTCTGCAGCTCTTGGTTATATTCAAAAATGTCTGACATAGATTTGATCCTGCCTTGCGACTTGCTAGAAAGATACAAGGTTTCAGGCTAATCACTGGATGAGAGAATACAAAGGAAATTTTGCCTCCCGCTTGCAGCAAGCTTCTGGGCAAATCTGCTTGACTTGGAGTTCAGAGACAATTTTTTTAATATTTTTTCAAATGATGCTGTTGCTGTATATTTTGACGTGTTAGGAACTTATTAATGTGGACTTATGAATTTAAATAAAGATCTGCTTTAAAATTCCAACCATAACTTTTTTAAATTTTAGATTTTGAGAGGAAGAGTTAGAACATCTGGCAGAATGTTTTGCTGTTTGTGACACCATTGGGGAGATTTACCCCTACATTGAGCACCACTGACACTCCTGTGACACCAGAACAAGAAATGAGAAACAAGAGGTCACGAGATTGCATGTAAACCTTACAGAGCCTTTCTTCTACTTTAAAAAAGAGTTTTAGTTGTTGTTTGTCAGCTCATTACAGAGCTTTTATTAAATTTCTTGTCTTTCTGACCTCCTCTCGCCACAATAAATATGTAGGGGACAATTCCTCAATGAGGGCATAAAAGCAATAAAAAACAGAGAAAGTTTCTAGCCTTTCGCCATGCTACCCAAAGCAAACAAGAAATACTGTACCTTGGCTGGAATTGGGCTTTAAAAGAACTGATTGATAATGATGTAACAATATCAAAAAATTTAAAGTTTAATGAGTATGTATCTTGGATGAATAATGCATTAAATATATATGGTTAAGGCTGACATAAATGCATATATTTTTTTTTATCAAAAATGAAACAAAACCTGTTTGGTTTAGCCAAACTGAAGAATATCAAAGTACATTTTTTTACAGCAAATACTACTATATCACTCATTTCCTAAGGGCTTTATGCTGTTGCTAAAAATGGGATGTGGTTGTTCTTCCTTTAAGCTAAATGATTAAAATTACTGAAGATGAATTGTCCAATATTGCTTCTTTTGTTTGCTTGGCTAGTATGTCTCAAACACTACCCTGATGATCAAGTATGTCTATAGACTTATTGCTACTCCATGTAGTATATTTTATTTTGGCAGGATGCTAAAAAATAGATACAATCAATATTCAATATCCTCATTATCATCTCCAGTTCAGCAATCCCTTTCTCCCTTAAAATGTTTAGTTATGTATATCAGCTGAACTGTGGACATCTCTTATGAATCATAATTAATTATACTAGAAGCTCAATAAACAAAACCAGATATATTCCCTTTCTAACCCACAATAGAATATATTTTGCTGTGTGCAACATTTAGCATTGCCCTGGATTTTTTACTCAGTTTTTCCATTGAAACAAAAGACTTGCTGTTTATAAGAGCTGGGGGCAAGAAAACTGTTTATTATGCCCATGGCAGCAAATAGAATTTTAGCTGTAATTTGTCTAGGGAACCTAGAGGAAGGCTACTAAATATAGAAGTAGGAGTAGTGATAAGCTGAATAACACACAGGAACCATCAGAGCAAATTGTTTCGGTGTATAAATGTAGGAGAGTGACTGTATCAGTCCAGTTCAGGGATAAAGATTTCAGTGACATGATCCAAATTATTGTCGGTATACATTGAGGGGCATTTACTAAAACTGGAACAGACAGATTTTTTTAGCAGTCATGCATGGCAACATTAACATATCAGCTTCTCGCTTTCATTTTCTTTTAAATAGTTTTTATTAAATTTTAACAATGAAAATTACAATAGTAGCATTGCATAGGATATTGGGCAATATTAATATAGCTTATTAACAAATAATACACCTGAGGGTATCACTTTTATTTGGAGGGCCCGCGCATCCTACTACACAGTGTGGATGCCATGAACCCTTGCAAAGACTATGCACAGGTTACCTATAGACTGTTATCAAAAAAAGAAAAAAATATATATTTCTCATCTTTTGTAGGCAACCTACTACATACATAACAGTGAAAAGGCATAAAGTATAAAGAAAAACAAATAAAACTATACCATGACGCGAGGATTGCTCGTTAATTATTTGTACGGTTTTTATTAATAGAATTAATCACTATCTGGGAATCTTGAGGTCCATGGCGATCATTGTATATTAAAGGCATTTAAATTATTTGATTGAGTTGCAAAGTATCTTTCATAGGAGTGTTGCGTTTTAACCCTTTGTATAACTTCATCAGTATTAGGGGTTAGAGTAGATTTCCACTTCCCTGTTATTGGTAAACGGACAGGGATGAGTATATCGATTATCATGCTTCTAAATTGGGTTGGTACACTGTTAATAGAGAGGTTGAGTCGAGCTAGTTGAGGGTTAGGTTTAATAATAAGGCCAGTTACTGAGGAAATTAGCTTAAAGACTGTGTACCAAAAGCTATGTATATTTTTACATTCCCATAGTATATGTGTAACCACAATGCCACCAACAAGAGTTAGGTTCCAAAGAGAAGATTAAAGATAGTCTTACTGGAGCAAGATAGAATCTATGAAGTATTTTATCATTAAGTCCCAATGATTAGTGCAGAGGGAGTAGCGGTAGCAAGCTTGAATGGCATCTTGCCAGTCTTTGTGTGAATATACTGAACCAAGTTCTTTTTCCCAGTTAGTCATATTGAAAGTTTTGGCAAAGTTATTTTTTTTTAAATGACAGAATAGAACCAAGACAACCCTTTTTGGTTTGTCATAGTTGGTCATCAGATATTGCCATAAGTCTTTATGTATTTCATAATGTATGTCTGAGTGGGTGGCATGAAAGTGCTGCATTTGAATTTAGGCATAAGAGGGAGGTGCCAGTTGTTTAGTGAGTAAGTCTTTGTATGTCAATATGTTGTCTTGCAACCAGGGGTGTAATCTAAGGTTTGGGATAAAGTATTCATGAATCCAAAGAGGTAGATCCACTTGACGTATATTAGTTTTAGGGTCTATCTGAATGTGTAATTTTTCCCAAGCTGCTAGGGTCGCTGCTGTTCCGGAAATATTTATACCTCACTTAAACGATTAACGATACAAATATAAGTGATTAAACCTTTGTCTATATAAAAATAAAAACAAGTGATAACAGGGAAAAAAGATAAAAATTACATTTATTTACACAGAAAAAGAAGGTTAGAATGATTAGAATTTATCATATATCTCTATAGTGTTGGCTCTAGGCTGCAAAGTTAATTCAAAGTTAATTCAGGCATAAACTCATAAATGTTTTCAATGGACATATACAAGATATACAAAGTCATAAGATAAATCCTAGGATTAAAAAAAGGTTAGAAAGAAAGATAGACATAGATACTTTACACAGACAGCATGTCCCTCAGATGTTCTCGGGCTGGATTCCCTGTAACCATTTAGCCCACTTCCTTTTATATGCATTCTCCACCAATCAGAAGATGCCACAAATGAAAGAGATGTCTCAAAATTCATGCTCGGACATTGCTGTTACAGTGCGACCCCCTCGGTGCCTACCAGTCTATGAATTAATGAACAATCTCCTTTGATCTCCTAGCCCAAACAGTCCCGACCGTAGTATGTTAATGGCCCCTGGTGAGTTGATTACCACCTAGGGGACCTTCCCTGATTCCCATCAGTGTATTGGAAGCATGTTAATGGCCCCCTGAAGAATGAATGCCTTAAGGTCTGCCAATAACCTTTGATCTAATCAACACCTCTAGGGCTTCTCGGGTTCAAATCAAGGTAACTACATTTCTTAAGGTGAGCTTTGTTATATTAAGAAACATATTCCCATATATGAAATATATATAGATACCCACATATACACGTAGATATATATATCTATATATATAGATATATATATATATATATCTATATATATACATACATACATACACATACACATCCTATGAGGCAAGGCAGTTTAAATTGGAGTCCTTGCAATGGTCCACTTGAATCTCATTGATATAAATATGATATCCAATATTTCCATCACACTGCTATAGAGGGAAAGTTTGGGCAATTTAATTGTATATTCCTCAATTTAGACCAATTTAAGAGTAGGGGAGGGTAAATCCCTATTCTTCGATGTGGCCCTTTCAATTTGCACCCAAAGTTTCTTAGATTCTGGTTCAAACCATGCTTTCATTTGGTCTAATATTGCTGCAATCACACCATCACTGGTTTGAAGCACATGAACACTTTAATTGATTTACAGCACCTCTTATTTTGTCTTTGGGTGCCTGTGGGTGGTTTGTGACAATACAGGCACACTAGATTAAATATTTTATATTAGATTTATTTTAAAGGGGCAGCTTCACATTAGCTGTGGGGAGTCGGTTCACCACACATTTTTTCATCTCTCTATATATACACATATATGGATTTGTGATTTCACCTTCATTCTTGGTTTATAGCAGGCGCGGTGGAGATATTATTGGTGGGCAGGGCAGTATCTCATAATATCTTTACATATACACGTTTTATTTTTACCACCCGCAGCCATGGATGCGTTTAGTTTTCTAACCAATAGACAACTTAACCCCGAGTCAGTGTTCTCTAATGATCAGCCTATGGCTGAATGAATGAAGAAGATCTTTCAACAGTATTAAAAACACTTGAAAACCTGCTTGAAAAACAGGTAAAGACATGGTGGGATGTGTTCACATTTGAACAGTACCGTAGAGAAAACCTCATATTCATATCGATATCATTCACCCAGACCCCCCTCACGGGGAAGAGGAGGAAGGGGTTACCACCAATCCCCGAGACCACCATCACGGGGAAGAGGAGGATATCCACGGGGGTATTATGACTACTCATCCCCCCGAAATTACAGAGGCAATACACCCCATGAGTATAGACAATGGCAGCAATATCCCCCTCCTCATCTGTATCCAGAAGGATATGGGGATGTGCCTCTCTATAATAGGTTCTCACCATTAGATAGGCAAGAACAACCAGAGTATGTTCCTTTTTTAGGACAACGAGGGAGGGGAGGAGGAACACTGAGGAGGAATCCCAGTGGGGCTTATCAGAAGGGAGGAGGGAGACAGATGCCCCCCCGAGGATACAACAAAGAGAATATGTACCCCCGAAGAGAAGGAGGGGATGTAGGGCCGGAAGATCCAAAAAACCCAAGAAAAAGACCGAGAGATGCATAAATACGGGTATTTATAACCTTAGTAGTGCTGAGCTCAATCATAAGGAGCTCAACATATTAAACCTGGGTCTCAAATGTGCTCCAAAAAAGGAAATGAATAAGTTTGATGTCTATATAGACACACATAAATTTATTAGATCCATGAACATCAAAAAATATTTCCTGAGTCATCCGGTGGTCTCTACAATGAAAGCTGTGGTACCAACCAATAAAGTGGATACTGGGTTGAGGAATAGATCTATTTTTAATCCTCAGAATCCAAGCTATCATTTTATAGAAGTATTCAAGAATTTAGTATTAAATGATATTGAAAAATTGGCCCCACGTAAAGGAGTAAATCCCCAGTACATCAGGGAAGGGATAAAATCCTTGGAAGAAAAGAAGGACCTTATAATACGACCTGCTGATAAGGGTGGTGGGGTCGTATTGTTGGATAAATCATTCTACCTCAATCAACTGTTAGAGCTACTTGGGGACAGTTCCACCTATAGGAGGTTATCCTCCGACCCCACTGAAGCATATAGATCGCAGTTAACAGCCTTGGTGGAATGGGGCTATAGGATGGATGCATTAAACCTGAAAGAAAAAAGGTATTTGGTTCCGAGTGCCTGTAGGATCCCAATTATTTATACCTTGCCTAAGGTACATAAAAATGCACAATGCCCCCCTCCACGTCCCATAGTCAATGGTATTGGATCTGTCACTGCCAGATTAGGGGAATACTTGGACAAATTCCTGCAACCAAGTGTAAAAGGTACCAGAGCGTACTTGAAGGACACTGGAGATTTATTGTCCTTGCTCAATAATGTACATTTAGAGGCTTCTTCAATGGTATATTTGGTAACGGCTGACGTAGCTTCTTTATATACCATTATACAACATGAGGACGCTGCGTTGGCCCTTAATTGGGCATTGAGCAAAAGGGAGGATATCCCGGTGGTCCAGAAACGGTTTTTGGGACATGTATTAGATTTTTGCATGTCCCATAATTATTTTTGGTGCAATGACCAATTTTATTCCCAGCAGGTTGGCGTGGCTATGGGAGCCAAATTTGCCCCCAGCCTCGCCAACCTGTTCATGGCGGAGTGGGAAGACAGAAAAGTTTTTAGTCAAAGGAGGCCTCAATTATTATTTTATCGGAGATTCATTGATGACCTCCTGTTCATTTGGGAGGGTACAGAGAAATCTGCTATTGAGTTTATACAGGAATTGAATACTAATAATAACAATATTAAATTGGAACATCAAATTAGTAACCATTCGGTGAATTTTCTGGATGTTACGATAACAAGAGAAGGGAATGGCCTGAAAACAAAGGTATTTTTTAAACCCACCGATCGCAACAGTTACTTGTCAATAAGAAGCGGTCACCACCTGACATGGATAAGAAATATCCCGAAGGGACAAATGTTGCGAGTACGTAGGAATTGTACTGAGTTAGAGGATTTTCTTGAGCAGGCTGGAACCCTGAAAAATAGGTTCATTCAAAAAGGCTATGGAGAAGAAATATTGGATGGGGTCATTCAGGAAGTGGCAGAAATGCCTAGAGAGCAGTGCCTGATTAAAAAGGACACTGTAGCAAAAGATAACCAACATCAGTTCGGATTTATATCTGGTTTTCACTGCCAATACAAGGATATTGAAGATATTTTTAAAAGGTATTGGCATATTCTATGCAGGGATAGACACCTGGGAGAAGTACTGCCCAGCCACCCTAAGTTTATATATAGAAGGGCCCCAAGCTTTGGGGACCTGGTGGTCAAGAAAATTTTGAACCCACCAGAGCAGAATGACCTGAGATTGGACTTCAAGGGCTTTTACTGCTGCAGGAGATGCATTTGCTGCAGGACGGTCAAAGTAAAACACAGAGGGATAAAAAGTGTGACTAATAGGGATGGAGAATCCTTTGACATTAAGGAGTTCAGTACATGCAACTCCTCACATGTAGTATATCTCATGTGGTGCCCTTGTGGCCTATTATATGTGGGGAGAACAAAGAGGCTTTTAAGGATTAGAATCTCAGAACATCTAACGAACATAAAAAACGGTTATAAATACCATAGCGTTTCTCTACATTTTAAGGAAAAACACCAACAGGACCCCTCCCTATTGCAGTTTTGTGGGATAGATGTAATTCACCCATCATGGAGGGGCTCCAATAGAGTTAGGAATCTGTCCCAAAGGGAAACTAGGTGGATATTTTTATTGAAGAGTCTGGCCCCGAGGGGGTTGAATATAGAACTAGACTTAAACTGTTTTATCAATGATTTTTAGTGGTATTTTATTCGTAATCCCTTGAGGAGTGAATATTCTTAACTCTGGCTAAGGAATATATCCATATGATGTGAATGTTTAGGGGGAGGATATACTAGCCGAGATAGTAGATACATGTATAGATCATTAGGTATCATTATGGATTAGATATGAGTCACCTAGCCTGTATATCAAATCTGAGGTGGAGTAGGATCTATGGGTAGAATCCCCTCAGTTCTAACATGCGATTATTTATTTATTATTTACTCTTTATGAATTACTCAGTATATACTGTAATATGTTTAGCATATCTTTGATCTTTGATCAAAGTTTATTTTTATTCAACATGCATATTAGTTAGCAATCACACATGGAGTTTAATTTATTTTTAATGAAGATTGATTGTAATATTTTAATTTTTTATTTTATTTTATATATATTTTTTTATATTGAAATAATTCATTATCCAGTACATATCCATGCATGTATGTGACTGACACTCATAGTATATGTATGCATATGGAGTAGGAAGGCACATATATATAGAAAGATATTTCTTTATATGAGGCTTATTAAGATAGTATACACAGTGTGGACGTTTATTTACTCACACATATACATGTCTTTTATGTGAGTAACATAGGGGACCCAGTAAAAAACATGAGAGCGGCACAGGCAGATATTGTCAGTGTGCTCTGCTGTCAATGTTTACAATATGTTTTATGTGATATAGTGATTGATTTAATGTGTAACCATGTGTGTCATTACATAGAATGTATTTATCGTTGGTATTACCAGTCCATGTCATTAAATTATCTGACCCCTGTTTTGCACCGCTGTAAAGTTCTCAGCTCAATTCATACAGCGGGGACCCGAGATGTGCGCATGCGCGAAGCGCGGCCTAATAGATGCAGGCGGAATATGCATATAAGGGATGAGTGACAGGGAATACAGCCTATCCCATGAGTAAGTCAACTTGTGACGAAACATGTCGGGGGCGTGGCCGTGAGACGTGACACACAGCGCTGCTATCCATACTGAGGGAGAGAGGTTGTGATTACACGGAGGCACGGAGGATCATCCAGGGAGGTGGTGAGATTGAACGCTTTGCGCCGGCACACCTCGGGTCCGCCGTGACCATTTGTTGCATTTGGTTCCACCGCACACAGTTTGATGTGATCTGCACCTTATTTTGGCTGGCTTTTATCGTTTTAAATGTGAGTGAAATGTTAGAAGATTGCAGTGATTTTAATAAAAGTGTGAAATTGGTTTACACTATTGGAGCACTCATTATTTCTTTCATGTGGACCCCATGTATAAACAATCACCGTGGAAACAACGATTGATCCTATTACCCGGGGGTGGTAAATAAGCGATTTTTGCCGTGCATGAGAGTGCTGGCAAAATTAGTCGGTGAGTGTTACTCTTGAGGGAGTGGAAGCACCGTGCACCAAGGGAGAGGTGGAAGATATACGTTATCACCTTGTTGCTTCAAGATTGATCACTTGTTTAGGACACTATCTATCACGTGTGATGTCATGTCGTTTTTTGGACTGATTTTTTGAAAGTGTTGATATTGCATTGAATTTAATTTAGTGCATGCTTAGCATGAATATTTTGCACTTTTATCACTGGAGAAGTATTGATATTTATGTTTAAAAGATCCAGTTATTGATTGTGAGTATCATATACGGAGAGGGTCACACCATCACTGTATTGAAACAACACCTATAACACATTTAGTGTGGTTTATATCATTTTTTTGCTTTTGCATTTTATAGTTTTGTTCACCTTCATTCTTTTGAGTATATGTAGTTACGGGGACACCTTTAGGGGGTCACACCATCACTGGTTTTAAGCACACTTTAATTGATTTACAGCGCCTCTTATTTTGTCTTTGGGTGCCTGTGGGTGGTTTGTGACAATACAGGCACACTAGATTAAATATTTTATATTGCTGCAAGCTCGCTTTCATTTTCATACCTTAATAAGCCAAGGTTTTAAGCTAATTAGTTACTGTGACAAGCTGCTCTAGATGTTGTCTGCTCCAGTTTAAGTAAATGTCCCCCCATTGTGTCACCAGACATACCTCTGGTTTCCTTCCTAGTGTCTGAGATCTCAATACCACACCTACCTATGAGACAATAGCATTGGAAGTCTTTCATTGTCAAAAAGCTTCTGTCTATACTAAAAAACTGTCCAGGAAGAGTGTAAAATGTGTCCTCTTGACATTTGGGCCAAAATTAATTTAAGATGTAAAGAAGTTAAATACATTCTTGATACATAAAACAAAGGGTGTGAAAGGTCTTACTGTTAGTTTTCTTTAGCAGGCAGCCACATATTAAGTAGAAAAGCCTGTCCCCTGCAAGCATGCTGCAGAGAAGTTTCCTAACAATGTAAGGGGTGCCGGTTTTTAGGCCCCTCTAACTCATGGTGCTGTGACAGCAGAGCAGTTTCTAGGTTCCCCTTCTCCCCCTAGTCAGCTAGGCAAGTGGGTGGACTCAGGATAGAGTTAGAGCGAATCAGCTGTTAGGAAGTTCAATAGGGTCAGCTGACCTTAGGTGAGCTGACTTTTAGGGAACATTCCAGAAGGTCAGTCAAATGACCTAATGGAATTTTCTAGAAGGGGCCCGAACCCTTATTTAAGGCAGCTTCAAGGGCTCCACTCTGCCAGTCCTCAGAGACCTCCTGCCTGTGAGATACCCTCCCTCCCTCCCTGTCACTGCCTTTAGATATTATGTGGTATGGTCACCTTTCATGGTAATAAAGGGGGACGGTTAATGAAATTTGATATTAAGACAACATGAGCCGTGGTGGCTGGGTTGTTTTTCACTGGTATGTTTGAGTGAGTTTTTGTTATTACCTACTGTAACATTTTAATTTATTCATTGACTTGATATGTATTAAACGTTATACCAATAATGAAGGGGCTGCGGCCAGGGGCGGACTGACCATTGAGCCACTCGGGCACTGCCCGAGGGCCCTGGGCCACTAGGGGGCCCCATCAGGGTTGCCAGCCTTAGTAAAACCAGGGACAGTATGTATAAATCTGTGTTTTTTTTACATCTGTCTGTGTATACTGTGTATACATGTATGTGTATACTGTGTGATTGTATACTGTGTGTGTGTATACTGTGTGGCTCCATAATATCTGATTGCCTGGGGGCCCCAATCTCCTTATGCCTGGGGGCCTCATGAGTTATCAGTCCGCCCCTGGCTGTGGCCATTTTAACTCTACCTTTTTTGTTGTTGTTTTTATTCTGTGCTCCCTTGCTGTCTACAGTCCCATTGATCTCTATGTGGCATCAGTGGTCTCTCTGCAGAGGTCTGTCATTCAGGTGCTGAGTAAGAGATAGAGATCTCCAATCATCAGGATGCATAAGCCTTGTAAAGTATCACTGCCATATCAAGCACATCTTGATAGTAATAAGTTAGTGACCATGCTTTTCAGAAGCACCTTGATGCACGTATATCCGCTTGCCAACCAGGCCTTTTGTGGCATTTTTTCCCAGAAAGTTTAAATCAGTATTTTTTGCTCGAAAAATTACTTAGTGCCACCACCCACCCAGAAGACCCTAGAGAATAAAATGGCGATTGTTGCAGTTTTTTCTGTCACATGGTATTTGCGCAGTGATTTTTCAAATGCATTTTTGGGGAAAAAAACACACTTTAACCGCTTGACAACTGGGCACTTAAACCCCCTTCCTAACCAGACCAATTTTCAGCTTTTGGTGCTCTCACATTTTGAATGACAATTACTCAGTCATGCAACACTGTATCTTTATGAAATTTTTGTCCTTTTTTTCACACAAATAGAGCTTTCTTTTGGTGGTATTTAATCACTGCTGGGTTCTTTATTTTTTGCGCCGTAAAAGAAAAAAGACCGAAAAATCTGTAAAAAAATAAATTTTTCTTCATTTCTGTTATAATATTTTGCAAATTAGTAATTTTTCTTCATATATTTTGGCCAAAATTTATACCGCTACATATCTTTGGTAAAAATAACCCAAATCGGTGGATATTGTTTGGTCTTTTTGAAAGTTATAGAGTCCAAAAGCTATGGTGCGCATATCTGAAAATTGATCACACCTGAATTACTGACGGCCTATCTAATTTCTTGAGACCCTAACATGCCAGAAAAGTACAAATACCCCCCAAATGACCCCTTTTTGGAAAGAAGACATTCCAAGGTATTTAGAAAGATGCATGGTGAGTTTTTTGAAGTTGTCATTTTTTCCCACAATTCTTTGCAAAATCAAGGTTTTTTTTTTACTTTTTTTTTTTTCCACAAAATTGTCATATTAGCAGGGTATTTCTCACAGACCGCATATGCATACCACAAATTACACCCCAAAACACATTCTGCTATTACTCCCGAGTATGGTGATACCACATGTGTGAGACTTTTACACAGCGTGGCCACATACAGAGGCCCAACATGCAGGGGAGCACCTTCAGGCATTCTGGAGCACCCAGGCCAATTCTGACATTTCTCTCCTACATGTAAAAATCATCATTTATTAGCTAGAAAATTACTTAGAACCCCAAAACATTATATATGTTTTTTTAGCAAAGACCCTGGAGAATACAATGGCGGTCGTTGCAACTTTTTATCTCGCACGGTATTTGCGCAGCAATTTTTTTAACGCGTTTTTTTTGGAAAAAAAAAATGTTTTGTGCTTTACAAAAACCAAAACAGTAAAGTTAGCCCAATATTTTTGCATAATGTGAAAGATGAAGTTACGCCGAGTAAATAGATACCCAACATGTCACCCTTCAAAATTGCACGCGCTTGTGGAATGGCGCCAAACTTTGCTACTCAAAAATCCCCATAGGCGACGCTTTAAAATTTTTTACTGGTTACATGTTTTGAGTTACAGAGGAGATCTAGGGCCAAAATTATTGCTCTCGCTCTACCGATCGCAGCGATACCTCACATGTGTGGTTTGAACACCGTTTTCATATGTGGGCGGGACTTACGTATGCGTTCGCTTCTGCATGCGAGCACACAGGGACAGGGGCGCTTTAAAAATTTTTTTTTTTTTTTTTATTGTTCATTTTACTTTATTTATTTTAGTTTGATGCTTTTTTCCAAAAAAATAAATTTTTGACCACTTTTATTCCTATTACAAGGAATATAAACATCCTTGTAATAGGAATATGGCATGACAGGTCCTCTTTACAGTGAGATATGGGGTCAATAAGACCCCACATCTCACCTCTAGGCTGGGAAGCCTGAAATTAAAAAAAAAAAAAAAAAAAAGATCCTGGCTTCGATCGTAGCGGTGAGTCGGTAGAAGCACCGCAAGGCGGCGGGAAGGGGGGACGTCCCCTCTCGCCTCCCGTAAGAACGATCAAGCAGTGGAACAGCTGCTATGATCATTCTCATAGTGTAGGGAATCGCCGGCTGAAAAAGCTGATATCTGAATGATGCCTGTAGCTGCAACCATCATTCAGATATCTCCGCACAAAGTCAAGGACGTTGTATGACGGCCGGCGGGCGGGAAGTGGTTAAAACGCTTTTTTTTTTTTTAACACAAAGTTGTCCATTTATACAATATTTCTACCACATAACATGTACATGCCAAAAATGACACCCCAAAATAGATTCTCCTGCTCCTCCTGAGTACGGCGATACCCCATGTGTGAGACTTCCACAGCCTGGCCACATACAGAGGGCGAGTACAGCTGAGCATGGCTCAGCATGGCAGGGTATGGCGGGGTATTGCGGAGTATGGCGGGGTATGGCGGAGTATGGCGGGGTATGGCGGGGTATTGCGGAGTATGGTGGGGTATGGCGGAGTATGGCGGAGTATGGCGGGGTATGGCGGAGTATGGCGGGGTATGGCGGAGTATGGCGGGGTATGGCAGGGTATGGCGGAGTATGGCGGAGTATGGCGGGGTATGGCGGGGTATTGCGGGGTATGGCGGAGTATGGTGGAGTATGGCGGGGTATGGCGGGGGGCATTGCAGAGTATGGCGGGGGGCATTGCAGAGTATGGCGGGGGCATTGCAGAGTATTGTGGGGGCATTGCAGAGTATTGTGGGGGCATTGCAGAGTATTGCACAGCATTGCAGAGTATTGTGGGGGCATTGCAGAGTATTGTGGGGGTATTGCAGAGTATTGCACAGCATTGCAGAGTATTGTGGGGGTATTGCAGAGTATTGCACAGCATTGCAGAGTATTGCGGGGGCATTGCAGAGTATTGTGGGGGCATTGCAGAGTATTGCAGAGTATTGTGGGGGTATTGCAGAGTATTGCACAGCATTGCAGAGTATTGTGGGGGTATTGCAGAGTATTGTGGGGGTATTGCAGAGTATTGCACAGCATTAGTAGTGAGGGATGGCTGAGCATGGATGGATGGATGTCTCTGTGCAGCGCTGTGGGCACTACACATCCAGCCCACAGCGCTGCAGACATCCATCCATCCCCCTCCCCGCTCACTGTGTACCGATCGGTACACAGGAGGGGAAGAGAGGAACCGGCATCATCAGATGACGCCGGTCTGTTTACATGTGATCGCGCCGTCATTTGACGGCTCGATCACATGGTAAACGGCCGCGATCAGGTCACGGATGTGTTCGGGTGCGCGCCCCAGGGGGCGCGCGAGAGGGGAATTCTGGGAGGACGTCATAGTACGTCCACCCAGAGTTATCCAACCGCCCTGCAGCCGTCATTCGGCTATGGGCCGGTTGGTAAGTGGTTAATGAATTTTAATGCAAAAAAACATATAACCCAATTTTTGGTAAAATGTAAAAGATGATGTTACACCGAGTAAATAGATACTAGATAACATGACATGTTAGATACCTAACATGTCATGCTTTAAAATGGCACATGCAGGTGGAATGGCTACGATAACTTAAAAATATCCATAGATGAAGATTTCAAAATTTTTACAGGTTACCTGTTTAGAATTATAGAGAAGGTTTAATGCTAGAATTCTTGTCCTCACTCTAATGTTTGCAGTGATACCTCATATGTGTGGTGCTAACACCATTTATTTATACAGAAAAAAAGTGCAGCGCTGGATAAATATACCGTGACAAACTTAAATATAAATATTTACAAAGGATGCAAATATTAAAAACAAATAGGTATAGATACGTGATCACAAAATATAAATTGATTTAGATGTGTGACTTTGAATTTATATAAAAAAATACAATAAAGATAAAAATAACATAATTTTCATAAACCCTAGTGTCCATATATTGTTAATGTGAAGTGATGAAATAGTGACTTCACTACAGAGGTATATATGTGACTTCCACCGCAATATAACGCCCGTCACCTTGAGAAGATTAAAGGCTTACCGGAAAGCCCTTTTAAAAAGGCATAGTGACACCAACACTGGAATCCTTGGGTGCTTCCTCTAACAGGCAAACCTCAGCCGTCATGGAAAGGATATCTCCCTCACAGATATCCGAGCAATGCTCCAAAGTGCTCCCCTCCAGGATAGTGGGTACACATCAGCAGAGTATTCACTTCATAAGAACCATGTACATGCATTGGAAATCTGATGAAAGGAGACCGCTTGCAACGGTGGTGGATGTCCAAAAAGAAAAAACCTCCAACAGTGCAGAGTGACCTTTAGCCTTCCTTTATTTAAAATTTGCCAAAGGCATACATAAAAACGAGAGCCATTTCCTTGCAAGGATATTTAAAAAGGCTCCAAATCACATATATACATCTGTAGTGAAGTCACTATTTCATCACTCCACATTGTTTAACAATATATGAACACTAGGGTATATGAAAATTATGTTATTTTTATCTTTATTTTTTTTTTATATAAATTCAAGGGCACACATCTAAATCAATTTATATTTTGTGATCATGTATCTATACCTATTTATTTTTAATATTTGCATCCTTTGTAAATATTTATTTTTAGGTTTGTCACGGTATATTTATCCAGCGCTGCACTTTTTTCTGTATATGTTATATCTGTGCCCCCTATCGGGGTTATATTGTTTAGCTGCAGGGTACCTTTTACAGGTTTCACTTATTCATCACTCAATTAGATTTTACTTGTTCACCTAGCGAAAATGTTTTCCTTTAGAATAACACCATTTATATGCATATGCGTGCGTGACTTACATAATGGTTCGCTTCTGTGCGCGAGTATGGAAGGATGAGGGAGCTTTACATTTTTTTTCTTATTTATTTTATTTATTTATTTTTACACTGTTCCTTTCATTTTTTCTTTGAACACTTTTATTCCTTTTAGAAGGAATATAAACATTCCTTGTAATAGAAATAAGGAAGACAGGTTCTCTTTATGGAGAGATCTGGGGTCAATAAGATGCCAAATCTCTCCTCTACCTTTAAAAGCAAAAGATTTTAAAAATATATATATATTTTGATCTTTTTCTGCCCTAGACCGGAAGTGATGTCATGACATTGCTCCGGTCCTCCAAGATCATAGAGACGATCAGAGATGATCTGGTCTCTGTTCACCTCTATGGCCAGCTGAGTAAAAAATTGTCTCGTTTTTCGGGCACACCGCTAAGAACAGTAAGCTTGAGTAATACCGGTGAGTGGCAGAAGGGGGAGAACGACTTCTCCTGCTGCTTCTGAAAGAGATCCAGCGGCAAATTAGCCACTGAGTCCACGTTTATGAAAAAGCTAATCGTCGGCTGAAAGAAAATACTGGGGTTATGGCTAATGCCATAACCCCGATAAAACAACATGCAAGTCGCAACATATATTTACTGTATGTATTATGGACGACAAGTGGATATTAAACCAAAATAACTATTTTTTTTGTTTTTGCTAATCAGTAGTAAAGTGTTCTGGGGTACATTTGTTTTATTTTATATACTGCCTTGTCCATGTACGCACACACAAACACACACACTATTTGCTTTATAGTGTAAATAATGTATAAAGATAGCACAATCAAAGAAGCTTCCTTTAAAGCTGAACTTCATAGAAATGAAACAGCTACTATTTCAGTTGGGATCCTCCCCACACTGCAAGGGTTACATTTTCATTTTTGCCTACAGTCCCCTGAAGCTTCTTCTCTAGGTTGCTCTTGATGCACTGTCTGTCGCCTGGACAACATCAAATATAATGCAGAACCAGCAGTCTTGCTTTATAAGTGGGCATGCTTAGGGTCAACCTATAACTAGAGTTGCCACCTCATCTCTTTAAACCCAAACACCTTTAAAATACACAGGTTCTGAGACTAATTTAATGCAGATAAGGCACCAAGTGAGTTTTATTACCACCTTAATCTGCCACAGAACTTGTGTAATTAATATGTGTTCGGGTTTAAAGGGATGAGGTGGCAATATACCTATAACTAAAAGTGTCAGATGGTAGAGGAGAGCATTGGCTGCCAGGGGAGTGAGGGATAAGGTCAGTAAAAGTGTTTTATAATGGAACCCTAAGAAAAAATTATAATTTGCCTCTTGCAGTGTGGGGGGGGGGGGGAATCCCACTGCAAGGTTCGTTTTTTATTTTAATTTTCAGCTTAAAGGTACAATCTCTCTCACTGAAAACATGAATAAAGCCATCTGATTCATTGACTTGTGTGCTTACATTTTAGCTTGAGCTACTAATCCCTGTAACCCACAGACTTTATATAACATGTGGTAGAGATATCGAGAAACACACATTTGAAAAAGAACTGAGAGCTCCATCTGCTGTCTGGATAAAAAACACATGCAATATACATATATATTCACATGCAATATTTCATATTTATCTTACCAAAAATATATATTTTGACATTTTAATTTTTTTTATTTTTTTTTTGCTAGGTCTTAAGAAGAACAAGGGGGTTGCATAGCACAAAGGGATATTTTTTTGACCTCTCCCACATTGGGGTGATTTACTAAATGAGGATAGAGTGATATTTTTGCAAAATAAATGTTGACTTGCTTGATTAATAAACAATGTTAACTTGATCTTGTTTTTACTGCTCTTGCACAGGATTGGGCATTCACAGTAACTGCCTTCATGTTGTATACTAAGGTAACATTTATTCACTGAATAACACAATAGTAAAATAAATAACACAATAGTAAAATAAATAACTCAATGTAAAATAACTCCCACTGCCATGCTTAAAATGTACAATTAAAGTTAAACTGCAGCGAGAAACAAAAAAAAAATGACAACTTAGTATCCTGATGACAGCTGCCCATGTCCTTGGTAAGCAATCATTCAAATAGTCTTTGACTGACTACAGTGCTAGCATGTTGACATAGACCTGAAAGGCAGCAATAGGACTTGTTTGGCTGCCTGGAAACTGGCATGCAGAGTCATATCAATGTAACTGGTCACCATAACCACTATTGCTGGATTATGGATTATGTAAAAATATGGGTGTTTAAAACTTTATTTAAATAAGGTGGAGGGGTAACCAATTGGGTTTTTTTTCCTGGCTGCAATTTTGCTTAAAATGAACACAATATTTGAACCTAAATAACATATGTCAACAAAAGCTTGACAATGTGATTGTCAGATAACATTGTAACAGTCTTTTTTATTTCACAATCTCTTACACTAAGCTGAATCGAAGAAGACATTTCCTTCATCATTTTTTATTAAGCGATGTGTAAACAAGTCAGAATTCTGTTCATGGAAGCTCTTGAGCAAGCTCCATACTGGGACTGTCACAACCTCCAGTTGAGGTTACTGAAGAAGATACAATGAAGGTTTTCACTGTTTTAGCTCTTTGATGTTTGTTGTTCCTTGACCCCTGTTGTGATAGGTAAGAATAAGCCACCAGCAGCTGTTATTAAGCCTGTCTCTTTCTCCTCATTTTAGTCTACTTCTCCAGCAGCAATATAATATAATCTCTACAGCAGTGCACAGAGACAGATATTTCAGGATATAGGCTACAAGAAGGTCATACATGTGTCACTTTCGCTCTTGTAAACTGCTTTCTTTAACACTGCTGGATATGGTTCATAATTTTCTGAACCTAAAATCCGGTATATCCTTGTACCGTGACCCCATTTATAACAGCCATTGCCTTACGTTTAGATGCTAAGTACATTAAAAAACTTACATTTTAGACAGATAAAGTAAAGTCATAGCAGGAATTTTAGAAAGTATGTATTGGAAAAATAATTTCCAGTAGTAAAAATAACCATTTCAGCAATTAAATTATTCATGCTAAGACTTTTAATATACTGTATATGGCATTGATTTTTTTTACAAGAATAATACAATAATTCAAGTATACAAACTCTAACCACAAAAATGAAAAGTTGCACTGTTATAGATACTGAAAACACTGAGTATGTAACTGAAAATACAACCAATTAATAATACTAAATTCAACATAAATCACGCAAGCTTTGAATCACTCCCAAATCTCACTGCTCCAAGGCCACTGCTGTTTTCCCTTACTTTGGGCTTGCCTGGGCCTGGCTGCTGAATCCCGTTCCTTCTCCACACACATGCTATATAAAGCAAGGTCACACTTCGATTATGTCACATCTTACAAGATCTTTATTAAACTGACAGTGCACATCCAAGTCCCCATGTGAGAAACCCACCTATTTATGAGATCTCTACGATTAGAGTCCAGATTTGCAAAACGCATTAGACTAATGATTTGCTCAATTGGGGATTTGGATGTGCATGGTCAGTTGAATAAATAATCTTGAAAGATGTGACACAATTGGAGTGCACAGCATAAATATCACAAGCATCAATTCACTATAAAAGCTATAAAGTGTTTTTTGCTTTAGCAATCATTATTTTTCTTCCATGTTATCCTTATTTTCAGCTCTGATGCTGTAGCTTAGTGAATTATGTCTACAGTCTATAAAAATTCTGTATAAAAAAATTGTCACACATAAATGCACTGAAAGGTGTAGGGTAGTCATATCTAAAATAATAATTTGTTAAAATTACTGTGCAAAATCATTAATTGTAGAGAAACAAGTGCCAACAATGGAATCATTGGTTTGGAAAAAACTCATCTGACTTTTATCTGCTACAGATGTGAATAGGGGCGACCCAACATGATCATAGGCAATAAAGGAGGAGATTACCCATTGCACACTTACTTATATGAGGATCACACAAATACAGTGAGGGACATTTGTCAATCCTGTCACAAGATAAAGCAATTCTAATCAGGAGCAGTGCAATGCATTGTGAGACAGCCCCAATCACAAATTTCTCCATTGGATGCTCTCATTTAAAACGTATGACTGAATGAAACCCGACCCTGACCACTTTGTTAGAGTGTAAATTTGTCTTATCTACAGTAATAAATCTGTTTTTGAACATTACAAACTGTTGCACTTGGCTGCAAAGGAATACAGGCACACAGATCTATTGACCCTTTTGCAGAAAATTTTCTAAAGGAGACCCACAACCTCAATTTTTGATTCATTGTGCATTTGCTTGATAAAAACATGTTAGTACAAGATATGTATGTATCACACACACACACATACATATACTGTTTATACATCTACATATTTCTAATTTCCTCTTATTCCCTATTCATCTATTCTGACGAGTTAGGACACAGACAGCACATATATAGGGATCCAACAGCACAGAACAGCTGCCTGTCTCATTTGTTCACATTCTGAAGCTATTAGTAACTCAAAAGCACAGTTGTATGAAAATAAATAATAAAAACTGAGCTGTATTTTCACAGAATGCCTGACAATGCATTGCTTCAAATAATTTAGCTAGTGCCCACAAGCTGTTTTTCAAAGTTTTATTTAAAGAATTCATCTTCCATTCAAAAACTGATAATATCTAAGATTTAAAGTGGTTATAAAGGTAGAAGTTTTTTTTTTACCTAATGCATTCTCTGCATTAAGGTACAAAACCTTCTGCGTGCAGCTCCCCACTCAGCCCCACCCCCATACTATTCTGAGCTTGTTTTCAATCCAGAGCTGTGTTAGAGGTCAGCAGCTCTCTCAGCTCTCTCTCCTCACAGGGTAGATCGATAGTAGCAGGAGCTATTGGCTGCTGCTGCTGCCAATCAAATCCTGTGAGGAGAGAGCGGGAGGCTGCACTGCAGGTGTGCCACCGTAGGAAGCAGCTTCCTATGGTAACACATGGAGATAAGGAGGAGCCAGGTGCATCACTGGGGGATCCAAGAAGAGCAAGATTGGAGGTGCTCTGTGTAAAACCATGACACAAAGCAGGTAAGTAAAACATGATTGTTATTTTTTTTAAAAGGGTTTACGATTACTTTGACCTAAACTGGATATGATATATATCACCATCACATTGTGAAATACGTCTTTTGCATTGTAAATTCTGTGGACTGTCTGCCTTCAGGTAAAAGTAGTAGCCCTTACTTAAAATAAAACTATCCTTTTGGATAGGATGGCTGGCTATGGATTGGAACAAGTATTCTTTTTTTGTCTGTGCCCCCATTAGATTCAGTCTCTCTATTTATTCTGTTTACCATTATCATTGAAAGTGAAAATAAAATAAAATCCCAAACTTTGGGTTTGCCCCAGAAAAGCATTAGAGGGAAAATCTTCCAATAGGGACACAAGTTTTGATGACCCGGGGAGCCCCAAGGATTTCCCTTAATTTTGTAGGGATTTTCTCTGACTTCCCGTTTTGGCTATGGGATGGGAAGTGAAGGTAAATCCCCACTAATTGGACACAGATGGAAAAAAAAAATCTGACAAGGGGTTATAACCTGTCCTTACTGTATCCAAAATGGAAAAAAGTTTGCCTAGAGCAGTGATGGCGAACCTTGGCACTCCAGATATTTTGGAACAACATTTCCCATGGCGCTCAACTACACTGCAGAGTGCATGAGTATCATGGGAAATGTAGTTCCAAAACATCTGGGGTGCTAAGGTTCGCCATCACTGGCCTAGAATTCTACTTTAAACCTTTGACGGGTAGGACAGTCGCTACGATTGTAATGCAACTAAGTATTTAGCAGTTTAAACAATTTACATAGCTGCATTGGTCCAGCTTGCAAAGTGTTCTCTGACTGGACAAGGTGGAATGGTGGGGTGATGACAATTATGTTGTGACATCACCTCATTCAAACACAGAATGTTTTGCAATCACTGAGAGAATACAAGTCTTTCTTTTGAATGGCACACATACCAAATGTATGACCTCCTGTGTTCAAGCTGCAGTAAGACAACAGCTCAGCACTGGGACCCAGAAGCTAGTGGAAATCACTGAAGTAGCAGCTGCCTACTACAGTGATTTCCAGCTTCTAAGGGCATTCCACATGTATGATATATGCATAGTTACACTGGTCCATGCTAAAAATACCCATATCTGGAATATATATATATATTTTTTAAAGGTAATAAGGTTCTTTGCGAGTATTCTGTTCAGAATTAGCAAAAGACAACTGGTATACTTGCAAAAATCTGCTTATAACCTAAACAGTTTTTAATCTGCTTGTATTTTGATATCCCTGCCCCCCCCCCCCCCCTGCAGCTAGCTGTGGTTTCTCGAGCTTACCGCTTTTACCGCTTTTACCCACGAGCCCAGAAAATGATCCAACGGTTCACGCAGCTGGCTATAGAGGTGAAAAGAGACCAGATCATCTCTGATCGCGTCTATGATCTTGGAAGTCCGGAGCAACGTCATGACGTCACTTCCAGTCTAGGGCATATGTAACACACATGTGAGGTATCGCCGCGAACGTTAGAGTGAGAGCCAAACTTCTAGCGCAGACCTCCTCTGTAACTCTAAACAGGTTACCTGTATACATTTTTAAAGCATTGCCGTAGTTTGTCGCCATTTCACAAGTGTGCACAATTTTGAAGCATGACATGTTAGGTATCCATTTACTCGGCATATCATTATCTCTTATATTGTATTGAAATATGAGTGGTGTATCCGCGCAACGGAACAGAAAATTAAAAAAGTGGAGAAAATGGAAAAAAATTTTAAAAAATGGAAACAATGGAAGAAATCGCATAAAGGACTGCTGCCTCCACAGATGTGATTTCCACCAAGGTGGAAAAAACAGAAGGTAAGTGAAGGGTTAGTGTGTGGGTGTGGCACAGTCCTAATTCATAGAAATACTTGGTAAATCGTGTGTAGCCAAATCCCATATGTAAAGTCGCATATAAAGTATAGACCAAAATTGCAAATAAAAAATTCAATGAAAATAAAACCAAACATAAAACAGCAAAGTGACCCCCTTTGGAGTGTGTAGGTGTAACGTTGTCCTAGTGGAGAAAAAAGTGGAGAAAATGGAAAACAATGGAAACCATGGAAGAAATCGCATAAAGGACTGCTGCCTCCACAGATGTGATTTCCACCAAGGTGGAAAAAACAGAAGGTAAGTGAAGGGTTAGTGTGTGGGTGTGGCGCTGTCCTAATTCATAGAAATACTTGGTAAATCGTGTGTAGCCAAATCCCATATGTAAAGTCGCATATAAAGTATAGACCAAAATTGCAAATAAAAAATTCAATGAAAATAAAACCAAACATAAAACAGCAAAGTGACCCCCTTTGGAGTGTGTAGGTGTAACGTTGTCCTAGTGGAGAAAAAAGTGGAGAAAATGGAAAACAATGGAAACAATGGAAGAAATCGCATAAAGGACTGCTGCCTCCACAGATGTGATTTCCACCAAGGTGGAAAAAACAGAAGGTAAGTGAAGGGTTAGTGTGTGGGTGTGGCACTGTCCTAATTCATAGAAATACTTGGTAAATCGTGTGTAGCTAAATCCCATATGTAAAGTCGCATATAAAGTATAGACCAAAATTGCAAATAAAAAATTCAACGAAAATAAAACCAAACATAAAACAGCAAAGTGACCCCCTTTGGAGTGTGTAGGTGTAACGTTGTCCTAGTGGAGAAAAAAGTGGAGAAAATGGAAAAAATGGAAACAATGGAAGAAATCGCATAAAGGACTGCTGCCTCCACAGATGAGATTTTCACCAAGGTGGAAAAAACAGAAGGTAAGTGAAGGGTTAGTGTGTGGGTGTGGCGCTGTCCTAATTCATAGAAATACTTGGTAAATCGTGTGTAGCCAAATCCCATATGCAAAGTCGCATATAAAGTATAGACCAAAATTGCAAATAAAAAATTCAACGAAAACTTTGCTGTTTTATGTTTGGTTTTATTTTCGTTGAATTTTTTATTCGCAATTTTGGTCTATACTTTTTTTTTTTTTTGCATTAAAATTCATAAAAATGTATTTAAAATATAACACTGCGCAAATACCATGTGACATAAAAAAATGCAACAATCACCATTTTATTCTCTAGGGTCTGTGCTAAATATATATATATATATATATATATATATATATATATATATATATATATATATATATATATATATATAATGTTTGGGGATTATAAGTCATTTTCTAGCAATAAATACAGACTTTTACTTGTAAACAAAAAGTTCCAGACAAGGCTTGGTCTTCAAGTGTTTAGTTTAGACACAGTGATATCATCACTGGTTCTCTATCCTTCCTGATGCAATGCAGACAGATCATAACTCGTGGGAATGGCCTGGCAAGGTGCTGTACACAGCTTCCTAAAACATCATAGTACTTCACCTCAGTACTCCACCAAGGGCTCTCAGTCCCAATGCTAGCTCTTGGGAAGAGTTGTGCAAATATTAAAATGCCCTATTGGTTTGATGTCACTCTGGAGGAATGGTCATTCCTAGGCAGGCTGTATTTAGATAATGCTCATATACTGTAAGATAAGAAGCCTCCATTGTTAAAAGAGCTGAAATCTAATAAATAAAAGGGACAGGTCAAAGACAATAAAGCCTGGGGATTGAATTGCTAGATGATGCTGCAGACAGAATATGGGGCGGCTCTATCTGACTTGCTGTAGCTTCTAATGCCCACTGTGAGAAACTCAGAGTGTGCAGGAAAATCAGTGTAAGCAATTTTAATACAGGAGAGATACCTGTACAACTGTGCAGAAGTGTGCAAGGTAAGGCCAGAGTCCAACTGTAATGCCCCTTTCACACTGCTCCACTGTGGTTTCCCCATAGCTCAGTGTACCCACTGTTTTCATGTGGGTTAACCATACTTTCCCATAGGCATCTTTTAGATCAGGGACTTTTGGTGTGCTTTCAGAAAATGCACCAAAAAACACCTGATCAAAGTTTCCTTTAAAAAAAATCTCCTGATCTATTAGAAGTCAACAGGAAAGCATGGGTAACCTGCACAAAAACCGTACATACATTGTGCTTCACCTGTGCTGCAGGGAAACCACAGCATGGCAGTGTGAAAAAACACTCTAAAATAAAAGAGGCATAAAAATACTTCAGGCTAAATGTATATTTTGTATCATTTGAATGATTGGAGTTTGCCCTAAATATTTACACTTTGTCAATTTAAGTGCCAATGCAACACTTTCTGTGTTTCCAAGAAAACCTAAACAGATTGCTTAAGCAGATGTGTTGGCAGCAAATGGAAGGAAGATTATTCATTAAATAGAAATAGTCAGAACTGTTTACTGTTAACCACTCATAAATAAAATAAACCAAAAAATGGAATCTTTCTTTGATAATCCCAAGTGATCCTTCGTTCAATTTCTTGTATTTCCCTGGCCAATTGAACTGACAAGAGCAGGCAGTCATCAGGGCTGAGTGCTGTAGCCTTGTCCTGTACAAACCAATTTGAGCTAATACATTTTTTTTGTAATTGGTGTTTTGCCTGCTACTGGTGCTGCTTCTTTACTACAACTGCTCAAAAATAAATAAATTTGGGGGCGTGGCCAGCACCCAGAGGATATGGCTCAATAGCTGAATATCTCAATCGCTGAGCTCACAGCGGAAGAGGAGCGGTCTTTTATCTCCCCACACCTTCTACATGACCCTTGGCGTGGAGGCGAACTGATGGGAAAGAGAAAAAATAGAGTAGGGCCCTGCAAATTGACCGATCTCTGCGGTCCAACGGGAGCACAGGAATTCCAAGATGGTGCCTTGGGCCTGGCATACAGACTCACAGAGGCGGCTGCTACAGCTTTGAGAGGCTTGCAGAGCCTCACTGCTGGCAAAAGGGATCAGGAGGAGAGCAGTGCATCTACATCCACAAGTCCAGTAAAGCAGAGGAGGAGGCTGGAAGATGAAAACAAGTAAGTGCCAACCACTCTGACTCTGTATGTGATCCTAATGAATTTGGGGAGCGGCTTGACTCTTTTCCCACAGTAGGTCAACCAGTATTGGATACAACACTTACAGATATGTTGATTACCCTCAGGGGGGCCCTTCAGCATAACATGGCCACATTTATGAAACAAACTAAAGTAGACTTAGAAGCAGTGGGTGACAGAGTCGATAATATAGAAAACAGGAGACTACGCTCGGGCAGGCACATAATGAAGTGGTCTACGCTCATGATGACCTAAAGGAAGAAGCACAAAATATTGAAATTAAAATGGGGGATTTAGAGGACCGATCCCGCCAAAACAACATTAAGTTCAGGGGTATAGCAGGATCGATCCCTGCCGCAGAACTCCAATCTTTATTACAAAAAATGATAGCAGAACTGCTCCCAACAGTGAGACCCCACGAGCTGATAAATGACAGAGCGCATAGACTCCCTAAAACAGCCTTCCTCCCTGAACGGGTACCCAGAGACGTAATAGCAAAGATTCGCTTCTACATCAAGGACCAGCTCATGTACTTTGTTCGCCAACGTAACTCATTACCTGAACCTTATGCAGGAATTTCCTTATATGCTGACCTTTCTCAAGCGACTGTCCTCGCTCGCAAGAATTTGAATATGGTCACCAAAAATAAGTAAGTTAACAAAAAAGATCTGAAAAAAAGAAGGATATATTTTTACGTTCCTTTCCAGATTTCTTATACTGTTGCTTGTCTAGCGATGCTGTTCCAAAATGCCTAGAGTGAAAGGAAGCACAAACTGTAGAACATGTTTCAAGCTGTGATTCAGATTGCAAGACAAAGTAGAAGAACTAGTAGATTTTATAAGATCCTCTAATTCCCAGCTATGAACTTTTCTTTAGCTGTTTTTTTTTCTAAGCAGTCACAATAAAAAAACAGTTATATGTTAATGTATGGTATGTTAGTGTAGTGGTAATTTTTATCCTGATTGCAGTTCGCCTTTAATGCTCTACTTTTACTGTATTTCCATTTTCTTCTTAGAGAATACTTTTTCTTATACAGATTCAACTTGTCACTTTCCTGCTTAGCATTGATATCCCCAGTGAAATGGCTATAGTAGCCAAGTACAGCTATAAAAGATTCTTGCTGCCTAACAAAGAATCACATTACTGGAAATATTTCAAGAATTATAAAAAAAAGTTTTCAAGAGCTATATTTTCATTAATCCATATGGCCTTATCCAGTGCTTATGACACAGTCAGCCCATTTTTTACAGTAAATGTCTCCTGGTAAGTTTCTCATATTGATGTATCTGAAAAAGCTTTCAACTCAATTATATCAGAGAAATTTTTAACCATTCCTCATTCACTGTAAAGTTGGTGTACAGGGAATTCAGCATTTACTTATAGTTAGAGCTACTAATGTCATCCAGCAAACACTGCAATTGTGCTACGCCCAGAAAATGGACTCATTGTACCTAAAAGCGGAGCTCCACCCAAAAGGGGAAGCTCTGCTTGTTTGCTCCCCCCCTCCACTGCCACATTTGGCACCTTTCGGGGGAGCGGATACCTGTTTTTGACAGGTAGCCGTCCCCACTTCCGGGAGACCTAGCCGCGGCAAGGTCCCCCGGAAGTTTTGGCCTCCCTCCTCCTCCCACTGCCTCTGGGCCATTCAGAAAGTGCAGAACGAGCTGTGAAGCCTACCAGTTCCCCTCTACAAGGAATGGCAGCAGCAGCACCCGAGAGCGGATTGACAAAAACGGCTTGGGTGCCGACATCGTGGGATCCCTGGATAGGTAAGTGTCCTAATATTAAAAGTCAACAGCTAAGGTATTTGTAGCTGCTGACTTTTACATTTTTGGTGGGGGGGGGCTACAGCTCTGCTTTAAGCAGAATCAGACTCAGGAGGACTGAGGGCATCTCTTCCACCTATGACTTACTTCTTATGTCTCCTGCCCTTTGCCATACTACCCTGTAAACCCCCATTGCACCCACAAGCCCACCAAAGTCACATAATCTGTCACATTGTTGGCCAGGGACTGGCAAAAATTCAAGAATTGCAAGTGATTCTAAAGCTTCACAATGCATCCATTGTTCCTGGCTAGGACTTTTGTCAGGACAGCTAATTTCAAGATTTTGCTTATATAGTGACCCTGTCCATAAGCCCGGGCAGTAAAAGAATAGCATTTATACATATTACTTCCCCAATGGTCACAACAGGTGTTTCCACATTTCTAGGTGTCAAATACCTGCTCTCCCCACCACATGCCACATTGTCAAGTTAATGTTATATTTTAACCACTTTAATACCAGACACTTTCACCCCCTTCCTGCCCAGGCCAATTTTTTGTGCTGTCACTCTTTGAATGACAATTGCACGGTCATGCAACACTGTACCCATGGGGTTTATTTACCAAAAGTTGATGGAAAATCTGGTATAGTTGTGCATAGTAGCCAATCAGCTTCTAATTTCAGCTTGTTCAATTAAGGTTTGACAAGAAAAAAAACTGGAAGCTGGTTGGAATCTATGCAGAGCTGCACCAGATTTTGCACTCTCATCTTTTAATAAATCAACCCCCATATGACCTTTTTATCTTTTTTTTTTTTTTACACAAATAGAGCTTCCGTTGGGTGTTATTTAATCAACACTGTTTTTTTTTTTTTTGCTAAATAAACAGATTAAGATTGAAAATTTTGAAAAAACACACATTTTTATTTGATTCTGTTATAACATTTTGAAAGTAAATATTATTTTTTATAAATTTAAGCCAGCGTGTATATTGCCACATTTCTTTGATGAAAATAACCCAAATCAGTGTTACAGTGTATAATATTTAGTGTATAAGAAAGTTATAGAGTCCACAAACTATGGTATATACTGTATATCTGAAAATTGATTAACCCTGATGTACCGAAGGACTATTTCATTTCTGGGAGCCCAAAAATGCCAGGACAGTACACATACCCTCAAATTAGGGCTTTTTGGAAAGTAGACAGTCTAAGGTATTTAGTAAGAGGCATTGCAATTTAAATAAAGTTGTTATTTTTGTCACAATTTTTTGGAAAATAAATAATTAAAAAAAAATCACAATTGTTTTTAACCGCTTGCTGACCAGTACATGACGATATACGTCGGCACAAAGGCACGGCTGCACAAATGGACGTACAGGTACGTCCCCTTTAAGGTGGGGCATTGCGGGTACGCGTGTGCCAGCCGCACGCTCCGTGACCGTGCCCGTGGGACCCGCAGACTCGATGTCCGCCGATATCCCGCGATCATGTCACAGAGTGGCAGAACGAGGAGAAGCCTATGTAAACAAAGCATTTCCCCGTTCTGCCTAGTGACAAGACAGAAATCTACTGCTCCCTGTGATACAATTGTCATGTGATCTGCTGTGATTGGTCACAGTGATCACAGGGTACTGGCAGTGGGTCAGTACAGTGATCTGCCATCAGCTGTGTCAGGTGAATACAGCTAGTGACAGATCGTGCCGGAGTGTGGGCTGTGGGGCGAGCGCGAGGCACGATCCTGGGAGGACATCATCTAACCTCCTCCCAGGATAAAGGGCTCCCGCTCTGCTGTCATTTTACAATAGGCTCAGCTGGAAGAAGTTAAAGGACCATATTACTATATAATTTAAAGTATATTTGAAATCCTACCTTTTAAAACAACCCATTCAGTTTAAAAAAGAAATGAAAGGCAAAATATTTGTGTTTTTACAGATGATCACATATTCTCTCTTCTGAGCTGCATAAGGGGCTTGGAGAGGTGGGGGTGGAGAAGCAGCAATACATCTTCCCAGTAAATGACTGTGCTGGGGGGACATGTCAGCACTCCCAACACAGCCAGAAAACTGACCACGTTGAGATGGATGCGCTCTTATGACTAGTGTGGTCAGTTTGAAATAGGAAACAGGCAGACTGGCAGGATATCCAGGTATTTTACACAAGAAGAAATACAAACTGGACAGGAAACTTTTTAACACAGGTACTGTATATGGTACAACAGACATGTAATAGGAATATGAAATGTGTAACATATTTTTTTAATCTCTGCAGTTTTGTTAATAGCAAACCTATAAGAATACCACAAAAAACGATTGTGCTACAAATAACCGAATTACTGTGCTGTAAAGATTATCCCATTAACTCAAATAAATCACTATAGCCACTAGCTGGCATAAAGTCTACATACTGTAGATTGAGTGCAGCGCTGCTAACTAAAAAAAAAATAAAAAATTAACTATATACAACAAAATTCCCAGTATGCTGGCAAATATAATATGTGCAACCATATACTGTTAAAGTTCAAACACCAACCTTCTCAATCATTAACAAGAAGATATGCACACACGCATACAATAAATTGTATTCAGAGAAATTTTGTGAAAAAGTTCCAACGTTTGTGTTATAATATCAACACAATGATACAAAACTGCAAGAAAATAGTGCTCCAGTCCTCACTGTGAACAAATAATTCAAACAGGTGCTTCCAAAAGGAAATTATATATATGGTGATCCACTCCAAAGTATTCACTTCAAATGCATCTTACACTGTGCTCTCCCGGAGAGGGGGGGGGTCTGAATGGACACATTCGAAGTAATAAAATGTGCCCGAGGGTCTATGCACTTGTTCAAAATCTTTTAGAATTTTTTTTTTGCCTTTATTTATATATACACTTTTTTTTTTTTTTTTTTTTTTACTCATTTCCAGTAAATAAAAGTCTCAAAGTATATATGGTGCAGACTGGCATTGGTCCAAATGATAAAACAGGAAAATATTTCCAGGGGACTTCAAAACCTTTCATGAACACGTTTTTGTTTGAGAAAATATACTGTAACGCTACATAAGGAAAATAATATTTGGTCTCTCCAAGCTCAGCACTCAACCCAGATCTGTTAACCTGATTGGCTATTTACAAACTGTAAGTACTTACCTTGAGTTAGCTGCAGAAATTACAGTGATTAGGTGTGCAGTCACTGTGCAATTTCTAAGCAAATTGAAACCTAGGCACTGCTATTCATAAGCATTGTGAATGTACTACAATAATGTACAATACTGAAAACAAGGAAAAAAGAGAAATGTATTGAAAAACTGCCTGTGCAGCTAAAAGCCAAAGAATAACTGCATTTATAACATTATTAGACACAGCACAAAAAAGCAACAATTTATGTCTTGCCAATTTATATCAGGCTCAATGAACTCATTTTTGCCAGTGCTATTGGTAATAGCTACTTAGGTGACAAATGACTTGCAAACTGAGCCAAATTTTTAAACCCATTAACAAGAATTCAAACTGATTGTTATACCACTTTTATCAAATCAGTGTCAATGTCCGCTGTTTAGTCTATTTCAGCAGAATTGCTTTGCAATTTATTGCTGTCAGTTTTGTACATGATCTGAACTATTTGGATCACAGGTTTAATGGCTCTAAATACATTATTCTTTTTCTTACTGGTTACAAGGAATGCACAGCACTTATTTTTTCAAAATATAACACAATGAAACTTAGATTTAATGTCACATTGGATACTATAGCCAAACTTGTAGTGAAAAGACATGCTGGCAAAGAAAAGATTCTATCCCTAGATTTGTGCAAGGTCCATACTTCTCCAAACCATGTAGAGTAATAATGTTCATACACTATTATCACTGGCAACTGAACACTATTGTGGAATGTCCAAGGGCAATCATTCTGTTCTATTATAATAGTGCTGCTGATAATGGTTAGTGGCCTACATGAGCTCACCCCAACAATCTGTTTTAGACAAACTGGCATTTTGACAAACAATAGAATTAATAAATTGCTGGTCTAGGTTTGTCTAATATATCAATGTTTATTTATGTATTGGTATAATGCAGTCTATTAGGATCATCAAACACAGGGCAAAGAACAGCTAAACATTTCTCAATGCCCTGTTTACAGCATGTCCAAGTCTATTTTAGTAAAATTACCTTTGTGTGGCGCTTAAAGCAGCCCTGTCATGTCCCCTACTGAATGCAAGTTTCCCTCTCTTGCAATCTGTAAGGTAGTATACTCACCTTCCCATCTACCTATGTCTCAACTTACTTTCAATTGTGCAGCCTCCATAAGACAGTTTTGCATTCCTCACTTCTTGTAGTATCAGATGCTGGTGTTCCCCACCATGCTGTGGTTCAATCCCTTGTCCCTTATGTCACTTCAGGTTACAGCGGTGACTTAGGGGGCAGAAGATGGAGCCACAGTTCACAGCAGGGACAGGCATCTGACTCCGCTGGAAGTGTTGAATGCCAACGAGTTCAACAAAGGCTGCAATACTAACCTACCCCCTTAACCTCCTTTGCTCTGTCACTAGTACCCCACACTGGTATGGTGGAAAATGTGCCCTTATAACAGGATGCAGTGCTTGGGGCTCAATCGGGGGTCTCCAACATCTTCCAAGGAGGGCATCATCAACCCTGTGTAAGCTCTGACACCAATCAACACAAAACTTACACAGCTGTCATCTTAAAGGTAGGTCAGTCATAGATGTAGAAAAGTTGCATAATTATTATCATTGCCACCCCTTTACAAATCAATGCTCACACATACAAAGCGAAAACAGATGGACAGCACAGAAAAAGGTAAGCAAGTGTGAAAGAAAACTGTTTAACTACCAGAAGCCAGTCTTAGAAATACTTTTTTTAACTAGCTTAGGTAAAGAACAAAAAACAGGCTACAAATAAGCAAGGGTACAGAGGGCAGCACAAAGGGCGAAAAGGACAAAGGTTGGGTCCACAGCCTGCTGACCCAGAAGGTGTCTTCCTCAAGGGCCCTTTTAGAATCATGCTTATTTGCTTTGTTAAGGCTTTATTCAACCTCCTAATGACAAACTTACCAGGGATTGGTTAGCCAAAACAGAGTTCTCAAATGTAATATTCTCTATTCCCCTCATACAGCACTCTGAAGCCTACTCAACAGAGCCTAACAGATATGGTAACACAGGGAACTGTTGAACACAGCATTTTGAAACAGGCCTATACAAATCATTTTAAATAAATCCGATCTGTTAGGGAACACATATCTACATATAAATAGTATTTATTTTGTGTATTATTATATATACTATACATAAACCCTAGGAGTTCAACCCAAACTATTTTTCTGGCAATGGTTGGAAATTGTTCAATGCAAACTTGGAAAAGAAGGTGGCAGCCACATTTTAATGTCCCAAATGTCTCTGTCTGCCTTCATGCTTATCCCAGCTAAGGGAAATATGCAGTACATATACTGTATATTGGGAAAATATTTCAGAGAATTTATGAGACAAGTGTCAAAAATTCCTGGCTGTCTTAAAGAATGACAAGTTCTTGTCTCTGTCACTATGTATAAAAGCAGCAGGTTTATTACTGCATGTTCACCATACATCTCTTATTTGGTACTTTAATTGCATTTACTGCTTTGAAAGTAAAATGGAATTTGATTGATTTTGACATGTCAAATAAAACATATTTCAATTCCTTTTTTTAAATTCATTTATGTAAGCAAGTTGTGGAAAACAGTACAGGTATAGGCAGAGGAAGAGACTGGAAAGGATGGAAAAATATATTTTATCTTGTGGAAAGTTGTCAGTTTTACAGTAACCCCAAGTGCTTCCTGCAAATTAAAAATGTATTTTTTGCTAGTTTCTTTATTTGTCTCTTCCTAATTGAGTGGCATAATGACAGGCTCTCAGTAGTCATAGTAATGACTGGACCCCCAACATTTTCGGTGCACTTCATTAAATACATAAGTAAATTGCTGATCTGAATTAAAAAGTGACATTAAAGAATAGACACCATGTGCACAGCTCATCCATTGAGTAACCAATCAGTTGTAAGATGTAAAAGTTTACTCCAATCCAAAGGAATTATGTCAGGCATGCTAAATAAATCAAAACAACAAAGTAAATAGTACAATAATAGTTACAATAAAAGCTATAATAATTATACTTGGTGCTACTTTTTCTTAAAGTCAATTCAAAATAAAATATTATTCAGTACATCTCAGCAATATGTGACCATTTATAGATGAAGAGAAAAATACACATGTTGATCAGTCAGAAATGCACTCTTAACCCCTGTTACAGGCTGACAACACACAGCATTTTTCTGGACGAAGTGGACTATTTGTTGTCAGCCCTGAATAGTATCTTTTGCCAAACTACTCACCACTACTCCCACTCTCAGATCTCTACATCATAAAGGTTATTTATTCCGTACTCAATGATAAGAGCCAGGAGGGCTAAATAACCTCTTTGAGATAACACAGAACACATCCACAGGACACAGGACAGCTCAAAATTTCTGACAGGATCAAAAAATGTTTTGACACTTATGAATAAGTTATAACAAATACCTCAAGTGATATATTTACCAGGCCAACATGGAGTGAATAGAAGTTCATTGTTAGGGGTTATATACAAAATATAATATTATATACAAAGATACAGCATCTCACAAAAGTGAGTACACCCCTCACATTTTTGTAAATATTTTATTATATCTTTTCATGTGACAACACTGAAGAAATTACACTTTGCTTCAATGTAAAGTAGTGAGTGTACAGCTTGTATAACAGTGTAAATTTTCTGTCCCCTCAAAATAACTCAACACACAGCCATTAATGTCTAAACCGCTGGCAACAAAAGTAAGTACACCCCAAAGTGAAACTGTCCAAATTGGGCCCAAAGTGTCAATATTTTGTGTGTCCACCATTATTTTCCAGCACTCCCTTAACCATTTTGGGCATGGAGTTCACCAGAGCTTCACAGGTTGCCACTGGAGTCCTCTTCCACTCCTCCATGATGGCATCACAAAGCTGGTGGATGTTAGAGACCTTGCGCTCCTCCACCGTCCATTTGTGGATTCCCCACAGATGCTCAATAGGGTTTAGGTCTGGAGACATGCTTGGCCAGTCCATCACCTTTACCCTCAGCTTCTTTAGCAAGGCAGTGGTCATGTTGGAGGTGTGTTTTGGGGTTGTTATGTTGGAATACTGCCCTGCAGCCCAGTCTCTGAAGGGAGAGGATCATGCTCTGCTTCAGTATGTCATAGTACATGTTGGCATTCATGGTTCCCTCAATGAACTGTAGCTCCCCAGTGAGGCAGCACTCATACAGCCCCAGAACATGACACTCCCATCACCATGCTTGACTGTAGGCAAGACACACTTGGCTTTGTACTCCTCACCTGGTTGCCGGCACATATGCTTGAAACCATCTGAACCAATTAAATTTATCTTGGTCTCATCAGACCACAGGACATGGTTCCATTAATCCATGTCCTTAGTCTGCTCATCTTCAGCAAACTGTTTGCGGGCTTTCTTATGCATCATCTTTAGAAGAGAATTCCTTCTGGGACGACAGCCATGCAGACCAATTTGATGCAGTGTGTGGCGTATGGTCTGAGCACTGACAGGCTGACCCCCCACCCCTTCAAACTCTGGCAGCAATCATACATCTATTTCCCAAAGACAACCTCTGGATATGATGCTGAGCATGTGCACTCAACTTCTTTGGTCGACCATGGTGAGGCCTGTTCTGAGTGGAACCTGTCCTGTTAAACCGCTGTATGGTCTTGGCCACCATGCTGCAGCTCAGTTTCAGGGTCTTGGCATTCTTCTTATAGTCTAGACCATCTTCATGTAGAGCAACAATTCTTTTTTTCAGATCTTCAGAGAGTTCTTTGCCATGAGGTGCCATGTTGAACTTCCAGCGACCAGTATGAGAGAGTGAGAGCGATAACACCAAATTTACCACACCTGCTCCAAATTCACGCCTGAGACCTAGTAACACTAATGAGTCACATGACACTGGGGAGGGAAAATGGCTAATTGGGCCCAATTTGGACATTTTCACTTAGGGGTGTACTCACGTTTGTTGCTAGCGGTTTAGATATTAATGGCTGTGTTTTGAGTTATTTTGAGGGGACAGCAAATTTACACTGTTATACAAGCTGTACACTCACTAGTTTACATTGTAACAAAGTGTAATTTCTTCAGTGTTGTCACATGAAAAGATATAATAAATATTTACAAAAAATGTGAGGGGTGTATTCACTTTTGTGAGATATTGTAGGTACACTTCCTGTTTTCAGATACTAGGGATGGAGGGTTCTATTATTTTTCTTAGTACACCATACCCTCCTATTTGCTCTCATTCTAATAGTAACACCCACTGCCTTATGGCTTCTTTTCCTCTATCTGTACTTTTATTCATTGTTCCACTCTGCCACCGTGGCTCTTTCTCCCACTAGCTCTGGGTTACAAGATATGCACTGTCATCTGTAATGTACTTTCACTTTAGTATGGCTCCTTCTCCCTCTGTGCTGTAAGCTGTAGGTTGACATTTGGATTATTATTACTTTATTGTGGTGCTTTTGCTGCTGTGTTTGGCTCTTTGCTGCAGACTGTATGCTGTCATCTGCCTTTTTACATTCCTTTATCATGGACTCTTCTGCTCTCTGAAGCTGTGCTGTAAGCTGTGTACTCTCATACTCACTATTCCCCTACTTCAATGGCTACCTCTACCCCCAGCTATTTGCTTCATGATGTGTGATATGATCTACATTATTCCTCTCTTTCATTGTAGCTCCTTCTCTCCCTTGCTCCTTTGTACTGAAGCTGTGCAGTTTTATCTTCATTGTTTCAACTCAATTTGGCTCTTTCGGCTCCCTTGCACTTGTGGGTTGTGTACTGTCAAAAGCATTGTTTCACTTCTCCAATCTGGCCCCACCTCACACATGGCTCAGCGCTGTTTACTTTTGGTATTCTAATTGTTGGTGTTCCTGCTTCCCCAACAATTACCCCTAATTGCTTTCCCAATGATATATTGTGGTGATAAAAATCATATGTCTATCATGGCAGAGATATGTCCATCAGCTGACTGCTTTGTAACCCATCAGTCAGCATCTGCCTACTCCATTTGCCCCTACTATCTGCATATTCCACTTTCCCTTACCATATGCATTAGCATAAACACTTCGTAAGGAACTGTATTAACTGTTCTTCTTGATCACAGGAGGGTAAAATCATTCTCGGATGACCCACAATTTCCCTCAATTAAACTGTGAGAATTCTGAATTCATGCTTATTGGTACCCCCCTATCAATTATGTAAGGCGAGTCTTAAAATGTTTGTGAACCCCCAAAAAAAGGATCCTGCTCCTTTAAAGCATGTTATATGACACAATACTTGTGCTGTATCATTTGGCCCCCTGTATCACCTAAAATACCTGGCTGATCCTGCCAGTCTCAACCCTCCCCTCTGTAAACTGACCACGGTGTATCATGGCTGCTGAGCCTGACACCGTGGTCAGTTTACATGCCTCCGTCATCTGCAGCCTGCTATTTGCTCTCCTCTCTGCTCCTGTGTCCTAGTCCCCCTCCCCTCTCTGTCTGTCTGTTCATGACAGTGCTGCCCCTCCTGCTGCTCTCATAACACTAACCTGTCTACACCATCAGCACTGCCTCCCATTGCAGTGTCCCCCTCTGTGTATGATTTATAAATATAAATGATGCAAATACCTAATTTCACAGCTGAGAGTGTGATCACATGACCAGCCTGTTCTCTCCTCCTCACCTCCTCCCCTCCTCCTCCCCTCCAGACTGACATCAGCAGGGGAATCTCAGCCCCTCCCGCTGCATCTCTCAGAGGAGGAAAGGAGAAAGCTGGCTTGTCATGTGATCGCAATCTCGGCTGTAAAATTAGGTATTTGCAGCATTTATTTTTATAAATCACACACAGAGGTGGACACTGCAATAGGAAGCAGTGCTGAGTGTATACAGGTTATAGTGACTTAACAACCACTTTAATAGCTTATCTATTGATGGCAGTGTACTTTAAATTGAAAAATCTAGGGGTGATATATGATGCTAGTTTAACCTTTGATCCACATGTTGTCAGAACATTTTCTTTCCAAATAAGAAACATTATTCGGCTGCGTCCTATTCTATCTACACTGTAGAGAAGATCACACCCAACTGTACTAAGTTTTTCTGGTGGGGGGAGCCCTCCACAACATTATACATTGAAACAAAACCCAAAACAAGATAAGGATATGGGCTCTACCCCTACCCTACTTACTTGGTGTAAATATCTCAGAAATTACTCTAGTGTGAGAAATATTTTTGCTGAAGAATACTGACTGTTCCAAATTAAAAAAAATCACCAATATCTTTATTCTTTATAAAATGCATGAATTCATACACATACAATATGTTAAAAAGCAACCAGTTGCCCACATTATACCCAAATATCTAAACATCATATGTAGCAAACTGTACACATCATAATATAAAATGTATATATGTAGCCACTGGACCGCTATCCAAGGTAAATATTGTTGTTAGAGTTGTTGTTAGACTCTTAGGAGGATGTTATATCTAAGCGCAGTGGTTCCATGCTCAGAACGTAGGGCCATCATAGACCCAGATTTGGATATGCCACCCTGTCAAATGCATTGATCTTTGAAAAGATACATTTTCTCCGACCCCCAAACATTGAACAATTGAGTTGAGTGTGCTTATATTGGTCCTGTAAATATACTTCTGTTAGCAATTGTGCATCATTCATGTATCCTTTAGATGTATTATGTTTGAGAATGCATGGAGTATTTCAAAGTAAACTCTGTTTGTATTCCATTGCAGAATATCACTCAAGTTATATACTGTAGATGGAATAAATAAACATCAAGTCTGTGGTTAAGAGGAGCCAAGATAGAAAGGGACTTATCCAAGACTGTTATAATGTGCCCATATTGATGTGCCCATATTTTCTCCCTCCCCCCGGTATATATAGTAAGATGTTCCAGAGCATGCATTTAGGATACTTCTGGTCCAGAAGAGGTTGAAAGATTTGTTATGCCATGTCTCATCCACAGGTTTGCATTCCCTTCCCCGCATAAGTATCCACTCAAACAGTACGCAAGTGTCTTAACCTCTCAATGTCCCAAGGCCATGGGGCTGAGGTCATTGTAATGTTAGTTCATAAGTCAAAGCTCTAATGATCACTATGCAAGAGGCATTCAAAATAGTTCAGCATGATACTCTAAAATGTCTCAGAGGCTCCTATTACTAAAATGTCTCAGAGGGTACACTGTATCTGAAAAGCTGATCCATATATTTGTGTTCTTCCAACTTGACTACTGCAATTCTCTACTCGCTGGTGTACCTAAATCCACTATCAATTGACTACAATATGTACAAAATTCTACAGCCAGAATCCTCACTAGGTCTTCTACAATTGACCATATTACCCCTATCCTGGAGTCCTTGCACTGACTACCCATCAGGTTTCGCATCGACTTTAAAATTCTCTTGCTCACCTTCAAGGCTCTTCATGGTCAGAATTCAAATTCTGGTCTTCTGTGTATGTCAGATATTGAAATAATGACAGTGCCCTTAGGTGGCTAAGGGGCACCTATACTATAAATGTGCCACATCCTGAAACTATATGGATTGGGTTGAGGAAAAAATGTATGGACTTTACAGGCACATATAAAATTTATTACAATTTATTCATCTTCATTAAAACAATATTCCACATTACAAAAAATGACAACACATAGGACATCTAAAATTCCGGTAAGACTCCCCGTGGTTCCCCTAGAGGGTATAATACTAAATATTGTGTAACAATACATATAAAATTCATCCACATATGTACTCCTCTCAATTGGGGGTTCCACTTGTCCTCCTAGTATAAAAGAATTCTGCTCAACATGTTTCGCGACCAAGAAGTCGTTTCTTCAGGAGCTTGAATATATTTATTTGAGTAAGAACATATTTTCATTAGAATACAACATACAAAAATGAAAAATATGCAAATATTATATTCAATGTTAAATACTATATTAAATAAGCACTCACTTGCACCACAGGAAACAAACAACAGCACCCGCCTCATACACTCGTGGGGGGCCCCCCTACAGCAGCCGCAAATGGCTGCTTCTGTGTATGTCCACTACTCACCTACACTCAATGGGAGACAAAGTCTTCTCCTGCTATGCCCCAAAAGTCTACAGTTCACTTCCAAAGAACATCAAAGAGCCATCTTCTCTGGACTCATTTAAATCAAATCTAAAAAAATTTTTTCTGCAGACAAGCTTTCATATACAGTAATTGTCCCTTTTTCCTTTGTTTTATTCTGTGTGTTTCTTGTGTGAGGAGAGCAGGAATGGTGGACGTAAGAAGCAATGGTCACAAGAGAGAGTAGGGTAGACATAGAGTCATTGAATAGAGCCGTGAGATGAAACAGCTTAACCTAAATCTTAACAAATAAAGCAGATCTGAATGTATTTAAAGATGAAACTGATGACACTTTTGTCATATATGAATATACAGTCAGGTCCATAAATATTGGGACATCGACACAATTCTAATCTTTTTGGCTCTATACACCACCACAATGTATTTGAAATGAAACAAACAAGTGCTTTAACTGCAGACTTTCAGCTTTAATATGAGGGTATTTACATCCAAATCAGGTGAACGGTGTAGGAATTACAACAGTTTGTATATGTGCCTCCCACTTTTTAAGGGACCAAAAGTAATGGGACAGATTAACAATCATCCATCAAACTTTCACTTTTTAAAACTTGGTTGCAAATCCTTTGCAGTCAATTACAGCCTGAAGTCTGGAATGCATAGACATCACCAGACGCTGGGTTTCATCCCTGGTGATGCTCTGCCAGGCCTCTACTGCAACTGTCTTCAGTTCCTGCTTGTTCTTGGGGCATTTTCCCTTCAGTTTTGTCTTCAGCAAAGTGAAATGCATGCTCAATCGGATTCAGGTCAGGTGATTGACTTGGCCATTGCATAACATTCCACTTCTTTACCTTAAAAAACTCTTTGGTTCCTTTCGCAGTATGCTTCGGGTTATTGTCCATCTGCACTGTGAAGCACCGTCCAGTGAGTTCTGAAGCATTTTGCTGAATATGAGCAGATAATGTTGCCCGAAAAACACTTCAGAATTCATCCTGCTGCTTTTGTCAGCAGTCACATCATCAATAAATACAAGAGAACCAGTTCCATTGGCAGCCATACATGCCCACGCCATGACACTCCCACCACCATGCTTCACTGACGAGGTGGTATGCTTTGGATCATGAGCAGTTCCTTTCCTTCTCCAAACTCTTCTCTTCCCATCACTCTGGTACAAGTTGATCTTGGTCTCATCTGTCCACAGGATGTTGTTCCAGAACTCTGAAGGCTTTTTTAGATGTTGTTTGGCAAACTCTAATCTGGCCTTCCTGTTTTTGAGGCTCACCAATGGTTTACATCTTGTGGTGAACCCTCTGTATTCACTCTGGTGAAGTCTTCTCTTGATTGTTGACTTTGATACACATACACCTACCTCCTGGAGAGTGTTCTTGATCTGGCCAACTGTTGTGAAGGGTGTTTTCTTCACCAGGGAAAGAATTCTTCGGTCATCCACCACAGTTGTTTTCCGTGGTCTTCCGGGTCTTTTGGTGTTGCTGAGCTCACCGGATGTTCCAAACAGTTGATTTGGCCACACCTAATGTTTTTGCTATCTCCCTGATGGGTTTGTTTTGTTTTTGCAGCCTAATGATGGCTTGCTTAACTGGTAGTGACAGCTCTTTGGTTCTCATATTGAGAGTTGACAGCAACAGATTCCAAATACAAATAGCACACTTGAAATTAACTCTGGACCTTTTATCTGCTCCTTATAAATGGAATAATGAGGGAATAACACACACTTGGTCATGGAACAGCTGAGCAGCCAATTGTTCCATTACATTTGGTCCCTTAAAAAGTGGGAGGCACATATACAAACTGTTCACCTGATTTGGATGTAAATACCCTCAAATTAAAGCTGAAAGTCTGCAGTTAAAGCACATCTTGTTCGTTTCATTTCAAATCCATTGCTATGGTGTATAGAGCCAAAAAGATTAGAATTGTTTCGATGTCCCAATATTTATGGACCTGACTGTATATTCATATATGACAAAAGTGTCAACAGTTTCATCTTTAATTACATTCAGATCTGCTTTATTTGTTAAGATTTAGTTTAAGCTGTTTCATCTCACGGCTTTATTCAATGACTCTATGTCTACCCTACTCTCTCTTGTGACCATTGCTTCTTACGTCCACCATTCCTGCTCTTCTCAATGGTTATTTTGGTCCAATGCCATCCATATTTCTTTTCTTCTCTAATCTTTATCCTCCGCTTGCATCTATCCTCCCTCACCACTCTGGACATTCTGGACTTCACTTGTATCTGTACCTGATCTTCATCCTTCAACAATTACTCTTCTCTATTGCTGTACACCCTCACTTTTCTGTGAACTTGTATTATTTTTCTCCTTTCCGTCTATTGTTCTCCTGCATTTTTATAATAAGCTGCACTCAGCCTCCTCCACTTCAAGCTATACTTGCTCTCCTTTCTGATCAATATCTTCTACTTCCACCCCAGTCTATTTAGTTTCCATCTATGATCATTCACCGCCAGATTTCCTTTTTGCTCAGTATCCTTCCTAGTCATTTTCCTCAATTCTGTCTATACCCACCCTCCTTCTTGTATTCTCCTCCATGTCCACATATCCTGGACAAATCAATTATATAATAAAGCAACTCTCTCTGTTCATAAATAAGCACATATTTGCAGGTACAAAAAAAGGTATTTTAAAGTATCAAAAGGAAAGCGTAAATACTGATGTAAAAAAAAAAAAGCAAAATTGGAAAAATTAGCAAAACATAACAAAAATATCAATAGTACAAGTAAAAGGGACTAGGTTGATAAAATGTGCTCCCTGTAAAGAAGATTGTATATGCTTACCTTCCCTACTGCCTACACTGACAGATGCCTCTGTAAATGAAGAGAAATTGAACCAAAGTCTTCAGGAAAATGACTCTATCATCTTCACAATAAACATGTTTCTGGTCACTTTTATTTTAGTGACTTACTTGATATAGTAGAAGAAGTTAAATATTTAAACATTTTGGGCTCGAATGGGCTGATTCACTTGGAATAATGAGAATAACAACCATATTTCACTTTTCATTTCTAAAAAAGTTTAATCAAGAATTATGATTGGTTGCTTTAGGCTAAAAATGCAATTTTGTTCTGACTTTGATTTCTGCAGTTTTAATGAGTAAATGATGAATATGTCTACAGTAAATAACCAAAAAGGTATGTTTAAAAGTACTGTTTATCAACCAAAAATATTTGATCGTTTCTGTGTGATGTATAGATCACTACAAGCATTAAAACAACTGTGCAGAGTCATCCTCCTTTAATATCATTAGCACTTGCCGCTCCTAAGGTAATCATTTCTTTTGACGCCTGCTGTTATATCCCCCTCCATCATAGTTACCCAAACCATTGAAACTGTATTAACAACTCTAATTGTACAGCTGTTAATAGAATCTATGAAAACGTATGAATTTTTTTTTTGATTGAAGAAATATAAAAAGCTTCTCTGAAGGTAAAGTGTTACTAAACCCAGAACCCGCATTCACTATATCTGGTCTCCCACAGTACACAGAAAATTGACATGCAATAGTTTTAGTAAAATAAACTGATAAATACTTTTTTTCATCAGCTGTATATAGCAATTGGAGAAATCTTGTGGCTTTTACCCGTGTGTGCAGATAGAACAATTGTGGGAGAAATGAAAACTCCTCCTACAATCTATCAGGCTTCAAGACCCCTGACCCAGTGTCTGGACATGTCTGGACAGTGCTGATTGGCCCTGTGCTGATCACATGCACCCTCCCAAGAAAAAAAAACTCTCTAGCAATATACACCAAACTGAACACTCCATAGACTCTGTAAATATCAGGTTATTTTTTGGAGTCTGTGGAAGAAGTGGAGGATCAGAGAAGATCGGATTAAACAGCCTTTTTAAACAATGCGCAGGATTAACCCCTTAGGTTCCACACTTAGGGGTATAACAAGCATGCTTTACTGCATATGCAGACTGATTTTACTGTTGTAGGTTTAGTAACACTTTAATCATTCACCTGGGGTGGCATCTTTATTGTTAATATAAGATTTCATATTTCAATAAGCCCCATCCACAGACCACATTACCCGCCACAACACATTTGTGGGGAAGAGACCCTTGTCCTCTCAGCATTGGAATAAGCTGCTTTGTCAATGCAGGTGTTTGGAAGCTGGCAGTGGGTTACAGGGGGATGAGGATGACAGGAGGTAGGGTGTTTGCAAGGTGGCAGTGGGGTGTCAGGTGTAATGAGGATGACAAGGGGTAGGGTGTTAGCAAGGTGGCGTTGTGGTGCCGGATGTTATGAGGATGACAGGGAGTAGGTTGTTAGCAAGCTGGCAGTGGGGTGCCAGGTGTGATGAACATGAGGATGACAGGGGGTAGGATTATAGCAAGGTTGCAGTGGGGTACCAGGTGTGATGAGGATGGCAGGGTTTAGTGTGTTAGCAACGTGGCAGTGGGGTGCCAGGTGTGATGAGGATGAAGATGACAGGGGGTAGGGTGTTAGCAAGGTTTCAGTGGGGTGCCAGATGGGAGGAGGATGAGGATGACAGGAGATAGTGTGTTAGGAAGGTTGCAGGGGATGCCAGGTTGGAGGAGGATGAGCATGACAGGGGGTAGTGTGTTAGCAAGGTGGAAATAGGGTGCCGGGTGGGAGGAGGATGAGGATGACAGGGGGTGGGTAGTGAGTTAGCAAGGTGGCAGTGGGGTGCCAGGTGGGATGAGGATGACAGGGGAGACAAAGGAAAGGCACAGAGATAGAAACAAGGATCACAAATATGAAAAAGAAGAAAACATAACACATTTTGCCATTATCTGTAATATGTATGAATTAGACATCGGGAAATAAATGTATTTTTAAAAGATTAGAAATATATAGTCCCTCATATGCTCATCTGCAGGCTGCAACTGATGCTTGGAGAGGTCAAAAAAGAACACTGCAGTAACATGTATAGTGGTGTTATCTCATTTATGGGAATCACTGCCTCTTAAATTCCACTACAGCCTGTGTGCTCATGCTGTTATGGGAGGCGGAGCTTCCATCAATCAAGATGTGACATCCCCCCCACTGTGTTCTTTTTCGTTACTGGGCATGGAGGAGGAGGGAGGGACTGGGCTGTCATTTAGGATCTGTATACACGCCCAAATGTGTGATGTCAATATCATGTGACCTGAAAAGCTCAAATGAAACAGGAAATGTTCTCTCCAGCAATAGAGACCAAACTGAGCATGTGCAGCAGAACTACTCTGACAGTGTCCTATCTAGACTCGTCCAGAGTGACCCTGCCGGAGGAGGAGGATCTGTGCATACAGGATCAAACAGCATTTTTAGACAATGCAGAGGATTAATCACTTCCACAGTGAGTATAACAAGCATGCAATTCTGCATATATATAGACAGATTTTACTGTTGTGGGTTTAGTAACACTTAAAATCCTAGGAACATTCTAGATAAGTGATAGTAATAGAAATTGGCAACCATGGGTAAAACCCCATCAGTAGTTATTCACAGCTATTCTCACACCGTTGCAATAATCCTTAAAGTAGAATTGTGGCCAGACTATGAACATTCAAATATTTACATATTTTTAAAGCTTACGTTTAGTCAAAACATTTAAACAAAAACAGCACAAGGGACTGTACTTACAACCAATGCGAAGTGTCACTTGTACTGATGGTTGCAGATTAAGTTGGAGATTTAGTTTAAATCTTTCATCCTCTCATCCCTGCCAGTGGTAATCTGCTGGAGCCGTAGGGGTTGAGGGTTAATAGGGCCTTCTATAAATGGAGGATGAGCGAATGACTGGAGGAGCCACCTCCTCCATTCATAGATTGTATTGTATTTATAAAAGCTATAGCACAGCTTTGGTTGGGTCAGAAAGGGCAGGAATCGTAGGCACTCTTGATGAAAGCCTATGACGGGTCTCTCGACTCTGTTAACCCACATGGTATTGTAAGATTATGCCAGGGGTGGGTAGGTATGTATGTATGTATGTATGTATTTGGGTTCATCTTAAAACTAATAATAACTTTGTAAAAGAACATCCCAGGCACAACTATATATATGATTGATATATTGCAAATGAGATTCAATACCACCAAGTAGAACCCTATATGTTCCATTCCTCCATGGCTTCTATGAATGAAGGAGGGGACAGAAAGAGACGGCATTGTTGGCACTCTTAATGAGTGCCTATGACAGGTCTCTTGGCTCTAACAACTCATGTGGCATTGTAGGATTACAGCTGCAGAGTTGGAGTGGGGGTCAGAGGACAGAAGGTGTCAAGCAAATCTGCAGCCATCAGCACAAGGGACACATCACATTGATTTTATGTATTATCCCTTGTGCTTTTTTATTTATTTATTTTTTTCTACTGGCACTGTGCAAGATATTTATTCTCAAATCAAGATGTGCCATGAAGTTATCTTGGTGTCAGGAACCATAAACCAGATGAAAAATGCAGTTAAAAATCACACCTTAATGAAATAGGAAAAATAACAGTTCAGAAACGTAGTCAAAAACAGAAGCCATGGTATGGAAGCCAGAGCTGGTAATCAGACAAGCCAGAATCAGGAAGCCAGGAGTCAGCGAAGTGAAGAGCAAAATCAGGAACAGGTTACAGATGAGAAGTCAGCCAGGCCGAGTCATAACAGGAACACAAGCAGGAACACACTGGAGGTATTGACCACGCAAGGGGATGGAGGGAATGAGCAATAGCCGAAAGGGGCTGGCTGTAGGCTAAACTAATGAGGCAGGTAATAGTAACCAGGTGAGGCACTGTGGAAACAATGAGTGGCTTTTAATTAAACATCAGCTGAGCAGCCTCTGTGCACTGAAAGAAAAGAGCTGCTAGTAAATTGCAGAAGCCCCGCCCTGACACTCGGCCAATCCTCAACCCTCTACACTACACCTCCTCATGTGTACCCTCCTGTGTTTACATTAAAGTATAGCAGGCTGGAAGGTTGCCATATCACTGCTGGGAGGGGAGAGCAGAATGGGCTAAGCTTCATAAATGTTAAACACTATATTGTATATTTTGAGGATGACTTACTCCACAGTGCCTGCAGCTATGGTCAGTGAGGGCTTGTTTTAAAGAATATTTATTGTGTGTTAAGGATATGGAAATATTTGCTTGTCCATAGCCTAGCCACAGTTTTACTTAACGATAGCTCCCTTTATACACAATATGTAGGACAGTGTAAACAAATTCCTTGTCTTGGGTATATAGGACAGAAAAACTGCATGCGGGAAATAAGTTACCTCCCCAATACTGATAGCAGTAACAACATTATAAAGCAATGGCAATTTATATAAATTTAGCCCATCTAGACTACTAGCAAGATGATAGTGTAATGTCACCATACAAATTACACATCAAAATTCAAGACACACAGACCCAGTGTTTTTACAACTGTGCTCTTGGCCCTTTGCGTTCTGCTGCCTTTAATAAATGACCAGTTCATAAAAAGCAAAGTAGAAATATTTTAACAAGATCACAGAATCACAACATATGAATTCCAATATAAAAATATAATAATATCTACAGTACCTGCTCTATATATTTTCTGACTATAATGAGAATTTCTGCCTTATGGGGAGTTCTAACAAGCAGAAAATGTTCTTGTTTATTTTTTGCTTTTTTTTTAATAAGCACATTCAAAAGTTAGCTTGTTTCTTTTCTGCTTATTTTTCTTATGCTTATAGACACCTATCTGAACAGTATGTGAACTGCCTCCCACACACGCGGAGCTAAATTACCTTTATCATTCTCAGTACCTCATATGTGCCCCCTGTCAACCATTTACATAAAGGCTGACGCCCCCTACAAACAGCTTGAAAGGGTGATATGTATAAAGAAATGCTAAACTAAACCAACAGTTGACTGAAAAAACAAATGTATATAGTGCACGATTCATCGATAAGAGTCTGCTAATGATTAGAAGCTCGTGCAAACAAAATGCTTCTTTTTTCCCCCTCCAAGCCAATATGACAGGTGTTGCTAGGTAACCTGGGTTCATTTCTCCCATACCGAAGCACAAAAGCTTCCTTTCTTAGTTTTCTCTCATATATAAATATCAGCTGGCTATAGTGCTCTCTATTAAAATGTAATTCATAAAGCCATACAGAGATTCCTGTGGAGCAGAAAGGTATAGAAATCTCTTCTTTTCCAACAATGCAGGTCAGAATCAAGTTATCTGGATTTTCTCCTTTGTATTCTATTAGAGTTAAACAGCATAAGTGTAGCTAACATTATTTGCAATACATACTTTGTAAGCTTTGATTTACCATGCACTAAAAAGGCTTATTTAAACAGCAACCCCAAGAATTCAGTGAGCTACTCAAGCTATTCAGTAAATACAGCACCTGTACTCAAATAAAAGTTTGCTCAGTAGTCTGTAATGTAAATTCTGCCTAATTCCCTGCAGGAAGAGCAAACACTGCTACATAGAGAGTCAGTAGAAGGACTGTTGAAGTGTATTTCCGGGTGCCAGTGCGGATTACCTTCCTTTCTCCACTTCCTAAATCACCAATCACATTTAAACATCCAAGGCATGTTTAGATTGCATTGGTCTCATGCTGAAAATTCTTAATAATGGCATTTTGTAAGAGACACCAAAGTGGCTTGAATTGGTATTTCGGCATCATCAGCAGGATAGTTTCAAGATCACCAAATCAGTACCCTTAATTAAAAACAAGTACAACCTTTTCCTCCCTTAGTAAATCAAACCTATAGAGTCATTATTGAATCCTAAAAACATTGCTGAATACAACTACTGTGAGTATATATGTGTGTTATGTCCCAAATGACGACTTAAAGTGACCAATATTGCTAAAGTGCAGGTAACCTTTGTGATACATTTAGGAATCCACTGACTAACCGAAGCTGCCTTGACCCTAAGCTAGCAAGGCGGCTATACAATTTCCACCATACTTCACAGTTTGGATGAAAATTTGGTACAGGTTTGCAGTGTTTTCTGTACACCTAACACTGTGTACATTTATCAAAAAATCCAATTTTCATTGTTTCAAAAGGGATCTGGAACATCTAAATGGTCTTTAAAATGAATGCTTGAATAACTGAATGATCGGTGACTTTGATGGCTGTTAGAATCCTCAGTACTTGCATTGTTTATAGTCAGAAAGTAGGAAAATAGGTGTACTTATCAGTCTTGCGCTTTCACCAACCGGTGGTCATTAAGCAACACTGCATCTGAAGTCATGCTGCAGCACATGCTGGTCCTCAAAAATGGATTTTGGACGCATGGGGGTTGATTTACTAAAGGCAAATAGGATGTTCACTTTAGAAGGAAATTTTCCTTTATCTTCGTGAATGTAGTGACACTTGGTAAAGGATACCCAATCACATGCAAGGAAAATAAAATACAGCATTTTTGTTAGCACATGATTGGATGATGGAAGTCTTCAGAGCTTCACCTCATTTACTAAGGTAAGGGCAAATTCCCTTGTAAAGTGAAAATTCTACTTCAAAGTGAACAGTCTATTTGCTTTTAATTAAAAAAACATTCACTCTGTGTCTGATCAAAAGTATTGTTTGCCTGATACCTGCCTGGCTACTTGTTTGAAATTACTTGGACTGTGCTAGATCATCTGCTAATGCCTGCCTCAACCAGCTGTCTGACATTGATATCGCTTCACATTTTAACCCTAGTGACACAATAGGTACACAAACCGCATTACGGCAGATACTGCTTTTTATTAAAAAAGTATTGCACAGTAATTTTATTTATGCCCACGCTTTACTGTTAAGTTGGATCATACTTTAGTTGAAATCTGTTTTGTAGACTGACAAAAAAAAAGGGTGCATGCATCCCGACGGCTGCACGCGCGCACCCGCAGCACCGCTTCTTAAAGGGGTCATACCCGTACGCCCTTTTGCCCACCAGTGCCATTTTGTCGTCGTAAATCGGCGTGCACTGGTCAGCAAGCGGTTAATCAGTACAGTTGTCGTCCGAAACACAATACAAATACACTACAACACATGACATCACTTCCGATTTTTTATTCTGTTGTATGAGAATTTTCATAACTTAGCTGGTTAGGAAACCACCAATGCGGAATGCCAGCCTCCAACTCCTACTTGCATTTCTGGGGCACTGAATCATTTGTTCACTGTTATGCCCTGTACACACGATAGGATTTTCCGACAACAAAATCCATGTTTTATTCTGATGGATGTTGGCTCAAACTTGTCTTGCATACACACGGTCACACAAATCTTGTCAGAAATTCCGAACGTCAAGAACGCGGTGACGTACAACACATACGGTGAGCCGAGAAAAATTAAGTTTAATAGCCAGTGTGGCTCTTCTGCTTGATTCCAAGCATGCGTGGAACTTTGTGCGTCTGAATTGTGTACACACGATCAGAATTTACGACAACGGATTTTGTTGCTGGAAAGTTTGAGATCCAGATCTCAAATTTTGTGTGTCGGAAATTCCGATGGAAAATGTCCGATGGAGTCTACACACGATCGGAATTTCCGTCAACAAGCTCCCATAGAACGTTTTCCGACGGAAAATCCGATCGTGTGTAGGGGGCATAACTGCAACTGAAATGACGGTTTTGGATTTAGTACAGTATGCACAGGTAGGAAATAGCCACCTGGCTTGAAACAACTAAAGTGGATGCAAGCTTGTGAGTTAAATACCACATACGGCAGACACACTTTGCAAATCACTTTCCAGTAAGGTTAGAATAACTGATAGTTGAAAAAGGATTTTCTTTTTTTATTTGCTTATTTTCTAAACTCCTGTGGAGCACCTGATTTTTTCAGAAGGATACATCCTAACTTGCAAGCGTTCATCCTGAAAACACCAGCTCTTAAAAGGCAGCCACCAAGGGGTCCCAGCTGCAGCACAGTTCATAGCTGTGATTAATATTCGGGGAATTGTAATAAAGACAAGTATGGATAAGGGTATTTTAAATTTGTCAAAGAGGAAATGTTTTCTTGGGAGCCCTTGTTCGATGAGTCATTTTAGATTTTCTGCATGGCCAAGTACTTTTTCTGCTTGCACTTATCTCTCTTCTGCTACTAAGCGTACAATACTGCGAACAAGGGAAAGAAAGGATAAATAGCGAGGCCAGATATCTTACATATTCTCGGCAGGGACTCTTCTATTGATGAGATGTGAATAAAAAACAAGATTCATGTGTTCTGTCAATCAATAATACATTATGAATTGATTGAAATATATAAAAATGGATGAGGTTCTTTTAGATAAAATAAGGACAAACAATGGTTTAACACAAAGAAATGATGTTTCCTCCAAAATAGCACTAAAAATCCTGGCAATTAACAATGGTGAATGAGAGTTTAAAAACAGTAGGTACATTTATTAAGGAACAACAAAGGAATAGCACCAGGAAGATTAGATACTTATGATTCTACCTGTTAACATATGTGATCCTAATACCAGAAAATTATAGGTTGTGCATATTAGGAAGAGAAAGTTATTTACTTACTTGGTAATGTAGTATTAAACTGTATAACTATTAATATTTGCATTGTACAGATGTAACAGAATAGATAACCGGTGACCTGAGAATTAAACTATGCTTTATTTATCACACACTGCTGGATTATCTCTGCAGTACGCACATCTTTCCCAACCATTGCCCTTGTTAAGGTACCCATAGAAACTACTGCTTTTTTATGGATAAGAAAAAATGACATATCCGCTGTGGATTACAAGAATCCTCAAAAGGACAGAACTTCATAGCCAAACAAATTTTTAATCATGTGAGCTTAAAGTAACATGACTAATCGAAATAGTTCTCAAAACTTGGTGCAAAGTAAAAGAAAGATGCTGTGGGTCACAGGCAATGATCATTCATTGTATAGACAAAGGCATGTATAACAGGCTTATTCGGTAAATGTTACTTATTTTAAGCATGTAATTATCAGTATTATTTAGTAATATTCACCATTCAGATTTTTGGTAATTGCAGACAAATCTCAGAAAGCTAGTTTTCCAATGGTTGACGAGGGTTTCTGTGGATTTTAGTATCTATTTGCCACAATAAATAAATATGTCAATAGGCTCAGTTCAGAAAAATTTATAACAAAGATAAGGATCTTTATTTTAGATATGGGTCTTTAATTGGAATCTAATTGGAGTCAGCTGAAAAAAATGTCACTTTTTAAAATAAGGATTCTTATTATGGTGGGTTAGTTTTCATTAAAAAAAAAAGCATGTGCCTGTGGCAAGTAATAATATATGTCCAGTGATAGATAATAATGGATGCTAGCCATCGTTGTAGTAATAATTGTGTTGTCGTGGCACTAAAGTAGGTTGATTGGTGAGACTGAAGGCATCAAGTGTCAGTGTGATGATAGCAGTTACATGAACTGGACAGGTTGGCATTGGTAACAGAGTGGACTGGGCAGCGTAGGGATGTTTCATATTAAATTGTGATGGAAACATTGTAGCAGGGCAATATAGCTGTGACAGGTTAGTGAATCAGGCAGTGGGGTGATGATGGATGGAAGAACCAGGCAATGTTATGATGTCAGTGGATCAGACTGGAAAATGCATTGCTTGTGACAGCATACCAAATGTCCCATATGCCTGCCTATGCCTTCTGTTTTTATAAGTAAACTATTTTAATTATCGAACTACAGATCAATATTTGAATAATACTGTCTGTAAAGTGTACAGACATAAGACCTAATTACCTAATTTAACTGAAGATAGAGATGTTGTGCTATATTAATAATTATGATAATTCACATTATTTCTCTAGTGAGATTTAATAATCAGAGAATAGAATTTTATATTCAATCTTAGTTTTATTGAAAAGTTATTAGACAAATAACATATATACATACATTAATGGTATTGCCATACCACCAAAACATCTTACAAATACATTATACAAACTAACATAAACAAACCCAAACAAAACAAAACAAAAAAAAAAACTTTTCTTTTCCCTTTCCCTTTCTTTGACATATATACATCCTGTACTGAAGCCCTATTAGATCATATTTAGGTTCTATTCTAGTTACTGCCTAAACCTTTAGTTTCCTGTTGATTCCCTGAAGGCCCTCCAGGGGGCCCATATCTGCCAACATTTTTCAAGTATGTCCAATTCATGTGCCAGGAGGGTCTCCATCTTCTCAGTATGATCCATTTCCACTACCCATTCATTCACTGAAGGGGATTGTGTTGATCGCCAATGGCGCAAAATAACTAACCTTGCAGCTATCACCCAATGTCTGAGCAAACCCTTTTTGATATTTTTATATGAGCCTGGTAAAATGGACAACAGCGTAATTTGTCGTGTATTGAAAATTACCTCCCCTGTAACTATAGTATACAACTGCAAGATACTGTCCCAGAATTTATAAATTTGAGGGCATTCCCACCATATGTGTAACAACGAGCCCTTAGCAGAATGGCATCACCAACAGTTATCCGATGTGTCTGGAAAAATACGCTATAATGAAGTTGGGCATCGATGCCATCGAGAAACAAGCTTATAGCTTGTCTCTTGGGCTTTAGTTGCCAGTGACAAACAATGTGTGAGGATAAAAGACTTCTCCCACTCTTCTTCTCCAATTTCAACATTAAGATTCAGTGCCCATTTATTTGTAAATTTTGGGAGCTTGGGATGATTTTTTCCAATTAGAATCTTATATACTGCTGATAAAACATGTTTTGGTCTAGTGCTTTGCACCAAGATAGACTCTAAGAGATTTAAATCTCTGTTAAAGGATTTGTTTAAAGGAATAGAGGACAAAAAAGATAATAGTTGCTGATATTCCATCCATTGCATAAATGAAGGCGGTTGTGATGGTATTAAGTTCATTATGGGTGGTAGTTTAAACTGACAAAGAATTTGATTTACTCTTCGGTGGGACTCCTTATTCCACGTAAAAAAATGTAACCAGTCTACTACAGGTGGAAATTGTGGGTTACCAAATAAGGGTGTCATTGGTCCTATTTGTGAAGAAAGCCCTAGACGCAAAATCATTTTGTGCCAAATGCTCAATAAATGGGACGTAAGAAAGGGTAAGGAAAAGGACGTATCTCAATGAATACCTGGATAAGATAGATCTAACCAAGGAAGTGCCTGAAGGTCAAACTGGTTCAACCCTTGCTCTATTGATACCCATTGTTTAGTATCCGAGTGATGGAATCAATTCACTAATCTAGTAAGGACTGCCGCAATATAATAATAATAAAGATCCGGTGCACCCGCTCCTCCTTTCGTTTTGGGTAATGTTAACGTTTTCCAATTTAGTCTAGATCTCTTGTTCCCCCAGATAAACTTGACAAAGGCAGATTGTAAAATAGAGAAAAAAGATCTGGGGATAGAAACAGGGATAGTTTGAAAAAGGTACAAAAAACACAGTATTATGTCCATTTTCAATAGGTTAATCCTCCCGAACCAGGAATATAAGTTTGAGTCATATTTTTTTAGATCTTGTAGAGTACATTGCGTAAGAGGGATGAAATATAGATGAGTCAAATCTGTGGGTATATTAATTCCTAGGTATTTTAATGTAGAGGAACAGAATTTAAATGGGAAATTGTTCTTCAGAATCGTCACTTGATGTGATGAAAGTGACACATTAAGAATTTAGAAACATTTACTTTGAAATTACTCAGGACTCCAAAGCGTTTAAGTTCAGATAAAATAGAAGGCATAGAAATATGAGCGTTAGTAACATAGAGTAACGGATCGTCAGCAAACAAGGAAAGTATTATTTCTTGTTGATCTAACCTTATGTTGGTGATAGAGGGGTTCTGTCTGCTTGCTATTGTTAAATGTTCCATCACTAGGACATGAAGCATGGGGGATAGAGGGCATCCCTGGCGGGTACCATTTTGTATGGGGAAACTTGTGGTTAATGATCCATTGATCCGTATTCTGGCCTTTGGTTTAGTGTATAAGGCCAAGATCTTATTAAGCAAATTTTGGCCCATCCCTATTTGCCTTAAAGAGGACTCGAGAAAAGATCACCCAACCCGATCAAAAGCCTTCTCTGCATCAACCGAGAGAAGGCATGCTTGTATTTTAGCTGTTTGGGCATAGTCTATGAGTAAAAGTGTTTTTATTGTGTTGTCGCGTGTTTCTCTTCCTTGGACAAATCCGGTCTGGTCTTTATGTACCAGGGTAGAAATAATAGATTGGAGCCGTAGCGCAATTAATTTAGCATATATTTTTATGTCTACTCCAATTAAGGATATTGGCCGATAACGAGAACATAATGTTAAATCTTTACCTGGTTTGTGAATCAAAGTAATATGAGCTTCTAGTGTTTGGGTTGGAAATGGGTTAAAGGAAGAGATGGAGTTAAACACCCATAGCATAAATGGAGACAAATAGTTTTTATATGTTTTATAAAATTTTGGAGTAAATCCATCAGGGCCAGGGCTCTTACCTGATGGAATATCTGTGATTACGCCTAGTAATTCCTCCATTGGGAAAGAGCAATCTAATGATTTCCTATGATCCTCATCTAATATTGGGAGAGCAGTTTCCTGCACATAATCATCAATGATACAGGCATCAAACTCCGTGTCTTCTGCCTTCAGCAAAATCAGCTAAAAGACGAAAGAGATTTTTTTTTTTTTTTAAAAGAGAGGATCCCTCTCTCAGGGCCCTGAGCTACTCAGGGACCACAGATAGGCCAAAATAAGGGAGAAAAAAAAGGGGGAGGGAAACACACAAAGGGATATGGAGCATAGAATTTTATGTATATATTTTATATGGGAAACAAAAAAAAAACATATATATATACTGATTGATATATATATATATATATATATATATATATATATATATATATATATATATATATACACACACACACAAACACCACAATACACCTCTTATTCACTTATACAAAGATTAGGATATTTAGTGTTTCCCAAAATGGCTGTATTTGTAATAGTGGTGCATTCAGTTAGCAGTGGAGACACAGTGGCTCCAGTAGGGTATTGGCGGTAAATAGCAAAAAAGGATGCTAATAAGCTCATCTGTGGGCATATAATTCCTCCTTTTTTCTTTGGTGATTTTGAATCTCAGTCAGATCACTATCCTACATTATTACCACACATATTATACAAATGTGTTTGTGTGCATCATTATATAAAAGAGATGACTAGTACAGTACATATGTATGGCTTCATGTGAGGGAGATCAAGCTTTGGTCAGAGCCTTTTGGCCACATTTATAACAGGGAGTGGATATCACAAACTACTCTATGATATAATTTATACCAGTGTTTCTCAACCTTTAAAATTATAGACAATCTCAAGGCACCCTTTAAAATTATGGACCGTCTCGAGGCACCCCATTCTAAAATGTAAAAAAATATTCTAATAGTTTTACACATCCACACGTAGGACACCCAACGTTAGAGGCAAATTTTTCTTCCAGAGCAAATACACTTTTGCACACTGGTACTGACTAGTATTCCAATGTTTTCCTTCTCCCTCAATTTATTTCCATCGGTCAGCTAATGTGACCCCAGTGCTGAAGGAGAGAGGCAGAGGAGGGTCAAGCAAGGATGCTGTGGAGGCAACAGACATCCACCCTATCAACTGATGATGTCATTGGTTGTTTCAATGCCAGTGTCTAGAAAGTCATAATGGTGCACAAGGCAGGCTTCATCATCCTGCTGGCTTGTATACAATTTTTAGGCATTTTGCAAAGGCATCCCTGAAGAAGCCTCAAAACACCACAGGTTGCCTGGGCACCCTGGTTGAAAAAGGCTGATCTACTGTATACCATGGCCTGCACATTTATAATCAAGCCATGGTGTAGAGCTAGTGATATGATACAGAATTCTTTCTGCTTCATGCTGTTTTTCAACTTTCAACTCTCACTCATTTTAATAAATTAATAATTAGCTTTATATACTGTAGCTACTTCCTCCCCTTTTCCTTTTAGCTATTATTTTATGCTGATTTTTTTCTAACCATTCCTTTTCAAACCTCTATTGTTTTGATTGAGTTTTAGTTTGTTGCTTTTTGTTTTGTTTTTTTTAACGTAGGGTATAAAAATTAGAGTGATTGAAAAAAAAACACTTTTCATGTTTTTAAAATCTTTTTGTCAATAGATTACATAGAAAATAAAATAATATTTTCACAACAATATTGCCAAATAAATAATAATATTCCCCCAAAAAATATTCACCTATTACTTGTTATCATGAGTAATGACAAAATTATTGCCAAATAAACAGGCTCATATAAGGGGTATAAAGATACAAGAGCTTAAAGTGGAAGTCCAGTCAAAAATGAAAATTTTTCTATTAATTCTATGTAGTATATCTTTATCTTTGACATTATTAATTTTCTGTATAGCTTATTGCCACGCTTAGAAAGTCTAATCAAAGTTACACAACCAGCTTCTTCCTGTTCTTCAGGGACAACCTTCTTTCCTTATTTCTGAATTCTGCATGGGGGCCTCTTGCTTCCTGACGTTGTCCTTCTCTTCTACACACCCCATCCCCATCCCTCCTCTCCCTTTTAGACAGACATGCCTAGACCTGCCCAGCCCCACCCCCATCCCTCCTTCTCCGATCTCCTCATGTCTTCACAGCCTCGTTTTGGATTACAGTTTCTCCTGGGGGGGGGGCAGGCTTTGGAAGTATGTTCTGTTTGTTAGAAACTGTAAGATAGATTACAATGCAACATGCTGCGGATTTTCTACAGTGTACAACCACGTGGTTGTTTCTGCATGGCACTGATGGGCACTGTGTGCACGGTGTGGCACAAGCCCAGCTGAGGGAGCTACATGTGAGTAATGAGTATAAAGCTCAGTTTCCACTAGTACAACTTGTCATGAGACTTTGGACACATAAAGTTGCATGACAAGTCACAGCCCAGTGATTTCAATGGCAAACATTCCCATCTATGCGACTTTGCAAAGGTGTCTGCACTACTTTGATGCAACTTTTGCTGCGACTGATCCAGAGTGTAAAGTTGGATCAAAGCTGCACTCAAAGTCGCACTCTAAATCACACAGCTTTGGAGTCGCACAAGTGAAAACGTAGCCTAAGGCTAGAGTGTGACTTCTGAGTGCAGCTTTGATCCAACTTTACATTCTCTGGATCAATGTTGCAAAAGTCACATCAAAGCATTGCAGGTACCTTTTCAAAGTCGCTGACTTTCAAAGTCCTATAGATGGGAATGGGTACCATTAAAATCAATGGGCTGTGACTAGTCATGCGACTTTGGAATGTGACTTTGATATAACTTTGAGTGCAGCTTTGAACCAACTTTACACTCTCTGGATCAAAGTTGCATCAAAAGTCACATCAAAGCATTGTAGGTACCTTTTCAAAGGGCTGTGACTTGTCATGCAACTTTATGTGTCCAAAGTCCCATTGACAAGTAAAATTAGTGGAAACGGAGCCTTAGTGTGGTTGCCTGTACTATGATCATAGTGGACTGTGAGCTGAGACCCCAGAGCACTTGCAGCTACACTGACAGTTCCCCCCTATGCGTCCAGCTCCCTTCTCATGTGCACAGCTATACTGTACTGTATATGTGGGGGGGGGGGTAAAAGGAGAAGGATGGTACCGGCCATGGTCCCAAAAGCACAGTCAACTGACAAGTATAAAATTACAGCTAAGGCTCCATAATGGAGGGTTCAAAATTAGGGGGCAACATTTTTGGAGTATTATCTCACCTTGTCCTGGAGCATTGCCTCTATCTTGACGTGTATCATTGCCTGGGGAAAGTTTTCTATTTTTTATATACACTTGTACGCTATATTTGTTCTTATGATAGCACCAGCATATACCAAGGTACAGAAGCGTATAGCCATTCTATACACTCCACCTGCACTTCACGGGTGGGGGAAAGACACTGACATTTATGTTAATTGGGCTCAGCTGCCCATGTGCAAAAGTGGTTAAACCCTTTTTGTATTTATGTATTACTATGTTCTGCACTTATTTCACATCTGATTGAAAACAGTGTGATATAATGAATGTAGCCACAGACCATGTGATCTAGTTTGCCTGGGCTGGCAAAATTATTTGGTAATAGCGATTCATACCGAAGTGTGAATTTCCATATAGATCTATGTTAAAGTTATAGATTTGCAGTTCAGCATAGGCTTACATTTACAAGTCCTCTGTCTATTCCATAATCCAGAGTTCATGTTCTGGTCTCTGCTGCAGAAATGGGCCACTGCAGGAACATCAATTTTATCATTAATTGTGAATCTATATAGGTTAATTTGCTGTTGCAGGTCTTGTCCTCTTTCATCTTCCATACATGGAACGGGAAGGTAAACTTATTCAGAAATTCAGAACTTTGAACTGTGGCCTACATAGAGATAGACATTTTATGTGCTGTTATGTTTTTAATTCAAATTAAAGGAGGTCTATTTTATTTTAGGCGTTTGATCAAAGGTATATAAGCATTCCAAAAGACTTTCACCATTACCAGGATGCAATTAGCTGCAAAGTGTTTTAGGACAACCTCTAAACCATGTTTAATTTCTCCAATAACCTTACTGAATTCTAATCTCTAATTGTAAATCCTAAAATTTACAAGAGCTAATACTGCACATGCGTTGGGGCGAGAACAAACGCATGTCTTTAAAGTTACTGTATAAATATGCGACCCCCAGATCAAGCACTGTATCATGCCTGACAAAAAAGTCTATTTTTTTAAAGCTTGCATTTTTAGTATATTGAGTTGGCCAAAAAAGGACTTATGTATTAAATGTATGGCAAATTACTTTTGCCCAAAGTAACCAGTCAGCTTCCAACTTCAGCTGTGCAGAGTTTATACTGAATCAATGATTCCAATAAGTTGTTACAGGAAGCAAGATATTTTCTTGTTGGCACGCTTTTTAAACATATTCCTCAAGAGCTATTACTTTATCTCTTTACTTTCTACTTTCTATGAATGTTAAAATTGTACACTGCTCTGTTACTGTTATGGTAGCCTGTACTAATGCTTTCTCTGTACAAGCACACAGCAGTCTTTAAGTGGAAAAGTACCTTTTCTGCAGGCGAATCGACCTGATCTCCAGGGGCGGAAGCTCTCATCCCATGCTGAGCTATCAGCCGTGGCTTTGCTGTGTGGGCGGGTGCATAGGACACATCGGTCAACGGAAGCACCATAGTAACTCTATGGGTGACGTCACTTCCCATTCATTTAGGAGCCGTTGTCGGCCACAGTGTACTCAGCAGAGCTTCCGCCGCTGGAGATCGAGTCGGATCGCCTGCAGAAAAGGTATGTATACTTATTTTTTCTTTTCAGGGCTAGATAGGTTAGTGTTAAAATGTTGGTGGCTAACTGGCTATAGATGCATGGATTTTAGTTTTAGCCTGGACTTCCACTTTAACTCAATGTTTTAGAATATCAGGAGCACAAAAAAGGTGAACGCGTTATTATATCATTAAACCATCTTGCTTTCAAACAATACAAAAGTACCAGAATTACTATTTTCTATATTTATTATATTATATTTAATTTACATATAGTACACAAACAAGCTTCAACTGTGGGTAGGGATCCAGGTTTATGTAGCAAAACATAAAAAAAACAGGAGGAGGAACTAATTCCTTAGACAAAGTGTAAAGGAACATCGATGGTATAGATACACAGCTAAATACTAAACAAGTACAAGGTGTACACATGGTGATAACAAAGAGGGGACAAAGCGCCAACTGGAAGGCACATGGTCAAGGTAAAACATTTTTGCTATCTGACACAAGTAAACAGCTTGAGATAATGCCTAAAGCAGACTGCTTTTGTCAGACATTTTAACTAATTTAGCTCTCTCTCTATCTGTATGTATATCCTTTGTGGAACAGAGCAATTTTTAAATTTCCACTATGTGCCTGTTTATTCAGTAATAATGTTATAATTACTTAAAGTGGTTGTTAAGCCACTTGAATGAAAAGCTCCCATCCCCTCTGTATTAGAACAATAAGTTCCCCTGTGTCTGTGTTATATCATAAATTTGCTTATCTGTATTGATTACACACTGTCTTCCTGCGATCAGTTGCCTCCTCTCTCCTCTCCACTGCCCGGCTGACAGTTCCAGCGGGTGGGGCCCTGCACTGCCGCTGACGTCAGCTGGGGAGGAGAGGAGAGAGGAGAAACAGCTCCAAGGAGTCACATGATCGCAGGAATACGATGTGTTATCAGTGCAGATAAGCACAGGGGAACTTATTGTTCTAGTACAGAGGGGATGGGAGCTTCTAATGTTACGTATGAGAGCAGGAGGAGAGGGGGGGCAGGCACTGACATGAGCAGACAGTCAGAGGGGGGGGGGATGATGTAGAAGAGGACACAGGAGACAGAGAGCAGGGCTGCGGCAGACTGAGGCATGTACACTGACAATGGTGTTAGGGCTCAGCAGCCCTGATATATTGTGGTCAGCGTACATGGGGAGGGTATAGCCAGGTAGGATCAGAAAGGTATTACAGGTGATACAGTGGGCCAAATGACACAGCACAAGTTCTGTGCTGTATAACATGCTTTAGGGGAACAGGATATGGTTTTTGGGGGGGGGGGTTTGGGTTAACAAACTCTTTAAGATGAAAAAGTATAACATGCATTGCTTTTTGGGGTATAAACTAGGCTTTCTTTTTGAAATACTGTCTTGCAAATATTAGTTTATTTTCTATGTATTCTATAAAATTGATGTTTCTGGAACAAAATACACCAAAGTGATTTGCAAAGAAAAATGCTTTTTTTTTTTTTTTTTTTTTGTACATTTTCTTTTTATGCACTACTGAAAGAAATGACAAATAAAACAAGTTACAATGTAAAAAAGGATTTTATAAAGGTAAAAATAGAGATCAGCAGAAAAATAATGGCTAAGGGGTGGAGAGTAGGAAGACAGTAATTAAGGCCAATTAGGGTTAACTAAAGAATAAAAGGGATTTAAGTAAGAATACTTTTTAGTTTAAAAAAAAAACATTCATTTTACTTGTAAGGTTTCTTTAACTAATGGCATTTGTACTTTTAAGGCTTCATTAACTAATGATATTTGTAGATCAAAGGTCACACTTCTTTCTGCATATGAGAGAAGTGTTAAATACAATGAAACACCACAATGTTTGATTGTATTTTTAATGACACTTGCAGACTATTTGCAAGTATCATCTTACACAGGAGTGGCTGCATTTTGATAGTGGCTCCTGCTGTGTCATACAAAGACACACCTGGCTGTCAATTTGACAGCCAGTAAAGGTATCGGGAGGAATGGTGGCAAGGGTAGAAGAGCAGGACATAAGTGATGCATCACAGAAAATTTGTTGACATTTTTTAGGATGTTCAAAAGCAGCTGGGCAGCAGGTAGGGAATCAGCATAGTCGGGCTGGGCAGCGGCCCAGGTATCAGTATAGCCCAGTTGGGCAGCGACCTGGGAATTGGCATAGTCTGGCTGGGCAGTGGCTGGGAAATCAGCATAAGCAGGCTTGGCAGTAGACAGCGAACCACCAGAGGCAGGCTTGGCAGCGGACAGTGGACCACCAGAGGCAGGCTTGGTAGTGGACAGGACCGCATCAGCAGGCAGCATGGAAGCGGACTGGATCCCATCAGCAGGCAGCATTGAAAGTGGACTGTACCCGTTTGGAAAGCAGCATGGAAGTGGACCGGACCCTATTAGCAGACAGTGTGGCATCAGAAACTGGCTGAATAATGGTTGAGGCAGCAGTGGACAGTAGAGTAGAGTTTCAGTAGAAACAAACTTCTGTCTCTTCTGTCTCTTTTTGGTTTAGATGCTGGAGTCCTGCAAGTGGCTGCAGATTGTGCTGCTGGTGAGAAAGTAGTAACAGTACTGGGGAGCATAGAGGAAAAGTTAGCAGAAGCAGAGGTTGCCATAGGTAATAGAAATGTAGGGTGTGCCCTCAATGGGTTAAATGCAGGGGAAATGCAGTTAATGAAACAGAATACTGGTATAAAGGAGATAAGGAACACGTAGAGGCATCTGTGATTGCTAAGGGTAATGGAGGAAGAGAATTTTGATGTTTAGAGGCAGATGTGAATTGGTGTGAATCAACTAAAACTGGGGACAATATCTCTGACCAGGCTTGGAGCATTGGCTGAACAAAGTTACAGTTCCTTTGTCTGACTAGAGAAAGCACATCAGTAACACAATCTAACAGGAGCTTTTGTGAACAAGCTGAGTAAGCTGTGTCATCTTCCAGCAACCATACCAAACACTCAACTTGAGACATATTATAGGAAGGAGTGAATACATCAAAGCCATGAGATATAGCAGGTGAAGCTAATTCAGAACAAACCTGAACAAAAGGCTGTATTTCATTGGATGAAATTGTGCCCTTATCAATTAAAGGGGTTGTAAAGGCAAAAGGTTTATTATCTTAATGCATTCTATGCATTAGGATAAAAAAACCTTCTGTGTGTAGCAGCCCCCCTAATACTTACCTGAGCCCCATCTCTCTCCAGCGATGTCCACGAGTGCCTCAGCCGTCCGAGACGCTCCTCCTGATTGGCTGAGACACAGCAGCAGCGCCATTAGCTCCTGCTGCTGTCAATCAAAGTCAGTCAGCCAATCAGGAGAGAGGAGGTGGGGCCATGTCAGGGCTCTGTGTCTGAATGAGCACACCGAGCTGTGACTTGGCTCAGGTGCCCCCATAGCCAGCTGCTTGCTGTGGAGGCACTTGACAGGAAGGGGGGACCAGGATCCCATGAGTAAGTCCTTGTGACGAAACATGTCGGGGGCGTGGCTGTACGGCAATCAACATCATTGAGGCAGGACTTTGCTTGACATACCAGCAAGTTGACGAGCAAGTTTAGATCCAGGACCAAGGGAGGGGTGAGATTCAACCTTATGCCTGCACACCTTGGGTCAGCCGTGGCCGTGTTATATACGCTGCTCTGGAGGCTTTGAAAGGCTTACCTTAGTCACTTTTGCTGTCTTTTAACTTGTACCATGTGACTTTAAATCTTGAAGGCTGTTTAGTGTTTTCATTAAAGCTTTGTTTACGGTATTACACTATTGGTACAGTTTTTTATTCACATGTGGAGATTATATGAGACGCACGGCTGGAGTCCGGATGCTTGCTCTAAAACCCTATCCATGTGGTTTAAATGCGCTTTAGCCTACCATGAGAATGTAGGCATTGGAATTTGGTGAGTGCGTTTCTTTAGGGGAGTTAAATCACAGACACATTGGTGTGGTGAATGGATTAAGAGATCTTCACATGGACTATAGATCCTCTTCAATATTTTATGGACTTTATTTTTTATATTTTGGATAAAATGTTTTTTGTTCTCTTGTAGCTTCACTAGCTACATCATATCACTTCACTTGTCACAGGGTGTTTAGTGCTATTTGTCAATTTAGTGCTTTAGCATTTATTATATTCTAGCACATGTCAGTTATATTCTCATTTGTAAATTGTGAGTCTCATGTCACTTTAGGGGATTTAATACTCCTTGTACACAAACATTTAGCGCCACTATTTTGACTTTGTGTCATTATCCCAGATTGACCAGTAGTTAAAATTCAGCTTTTATATTTGATCCTTTTAACTGGCAGCTTCCACATACTCTGTATCTATCCAGAGGCGCAGTGGCGGTATTTTGAGTAGTGGCGCTTTTTCTAAATTATACCCACAGGATTACAAAAACACAGAATTGTTGACATTTTTGCAGATTCATTAAAAAAGAAAAACTGAAATATCACATGGTCCTAAGTATTCAGACCCTTTGCTCAGTATTTAGTAGAAGCACCCTTTTGATCTAATACAGCCATGAGTCTTTTTGGGAAAGATGCAACAAGTTTTTCACACCTGGATTTGGGGATCTGCCATTCCTCCTTGCATATCCTCTCCAGTTCTGTCAGGTTGGATGGTAAACGTTGGTGGACAGTAATTTTTAGGTCTCTCCAGAGACGCTCAATTGGGTTTAAGTCAGGGCTCTGGCTGGGCCATTCAAGAACAGTCACGGAGTTGTTGTGAAGCCCCTCCTTCCTTATTTTAGCTGTGTGCTTAGGGTCATTGTCTTGTTGGAAGGTAAACCTTCGGCCCAGTCTGGAGAAGGTTTTCGTCCAGGATATTCCTGTACTTGGCCGCATTCATCTTTCCCTCGATTGCAACCAGTCGTTCTGTCCCTGCAGCTGAAAAACACCCCCACAGCATGATGCTGCCACCACCATGCTTCACTGTTGGGACTGTATTGGACAGGTGATGAGCAGTGCCTGGTTTTCTCTACACATACCGCTTAGAATTAAGGCCAAAAAGTTCTATCTTGGTCTCATCAGACCAGAGAATATTATTTCTCACCATCTTGGAGTCCTTCAGGTGTTTTTTTAGCAAACTCCATGCGGGCTTTCATGTGTCTTGCACTGAGAAGAGTCTTCCGTTGGGCCACTCTGCCACTCTGCCATAAAGCCCCGACTGGTGGAGGGCTGCAATGATCGTTGACTTTCTACAACTTTCTCCCATCTCCAGACTGCATCTCTGAAGCTCAGCCACAGTGATCTTTGGGTTCTTCTTTACCTCTCTAACCAAGGCTCTTCTCCCCCGATAGCTCAGTTTGGCCAGATGGCCAGCTCTAGGAAGGGTACTGGTCGTCCCAAATGTCTTCCATTTAAGGATTATGGAGGCCACTGTGCTCTTAGGAACCTTAAGTGCAGCAGAAATTTTTTGTAACCTTGGCCAAATCTGTGCCTTGCCACAATTCTGTCTCTGAGCTCTTCAGGCAGTTCCTTTGAACTCATGATTCTCATTTGCTCTGACATGCACTGTGAGCTGTAAGGTCTTATATAGACAGGTGTGTGGCTTTCCTAATCAAGTCCAATCAGTATAATCAAACACAGCTGGACTCAAATGAACGTGTAGAACCATCTCAATGATGATCAGAAGAAATGGACAGCAGTTAAATATATGAGTGTCACAGCAAAGGGTCTAAATACTTAGGACCATGTGATATTCCAGTTTTTCTTTTTTAATAAATCTGCAAAAATGTCAACAATTCTGTGTTTTTCTGTCAATATGGGGTGCTGTGTGTACATTAATGAGGAAAAATGAACTTAAATGATTTTAGCAAATGGCTGCAATATAACAAAGAGTGAAAAATTTAAGGGGGTCTAAATACTTTCCGTCCCCACTGTATATATATATATATCTATATCTATATATAGATATATATATATATATATATATATATATATATATATATATATATATACAGTATATATATACATTGTATATAAAGGTACATATATTAAAGTGAATTTCTTAGTAGTAAAACAAAAAGACTAAACTAAACACCAGCAAACAGCTAACATAAAGATATAAATGAACAGTTAACCGAATTACAAAACACTTAACCACCTAACTATAATACAATATACTGTATACAAGATGAGGAACAAAAGTCACACTGAATATCGGAGATGCAAGGGAAGGGGGAACCAGGACTGGGATCAGGAACAAGGGGAGCAGATATAGGACAGCTGGGAGCAGTGTACAGGATGGAGGGTAAGAGCAGGATCAGGAGCAATATAAATGGCAAGCAGCATCTGAATAAGCACATTACCTAAACCCAAAACTAAAAAATGTCTCCTACAAAGGAAAGCCTTATGGTCATTAATTTCCAAATTCTATATAAAAAGATTGTAAAGAAGATTTTTCTGCCAAAAGATTATTGTTACCTCCTAACATTATGGGAGTTTATGCCTTTTTTTCCCACTTAAGCCATCAGGTGATATTTGGAAATTGTCAATGGATATCCTTTTTTATGGTTGATCACTATAGTGCTTTAATCTTTGTTACACTATAGGTTACATCTGATGCAAGTGCAGTGAACGCAAATGTCATCCAGATCATCCAAAGTCATTGTTTCAACCTGTGGATAAATCTAGGAGGACTATTTTATTTTTAGGATAAACACTGTATACGTATATGTTTCTTTTTTTAATATTTTTATGTTATCTTACTTTTTTCAGGGACATCTGAATCTGGCCAGTAGCGACAAGATCCTAAGCCCCCCCCCCCCCACACACCCAATGCAGCTGCAATCAGCCAATCACTATAGCAGTAATCTACTGCTGCAGGGGGAGGTTGGTCAGAGCTGTAACAGCTCTGTTCTGGCCTCTATACTGAAAAGAAGTGTTGTGACATAATTTGTAACATCACTACACTCTCAATGTAAACACAACACAGAAGTGACTCTCCCCTTTGCTTTGGTGGGATTTCTTCTCACTTCCTGTTTTGGCTTATTTCTCTACCTGAAATAAAGAAAAAAACTTTGGCTTTTGTTCTACTTTAATGAAAATCAGTTATTGCAGTTTGGGAACAAGAAAGAGAATGCATGTTCACATAGTAGACCTAAACAGATGAAAAAAAGGTCGCTCAGATATACCAACCCTGCCAAATTGTTATCAAGTCTGTACTTATGGCTAATTTGCAGATATCTGTACAATTAGCAAAACCCTAATAAGCTGTACGAAATGAAAGAAGTGGAGTGAATGATCTACCTCCTTATTACTTTCTCTCTGCTGTCACCCCCAAAAATTGATGTCACCCCCTCCTCCATCAACTACCTCAGTACAGACCCCCCTCCACTAACTACAGACCCCACTCCATCAATATAGCCCCCCTCCCTCAGTACAGACCCCTTCCATCAATATAGACCCCCCCACTAAGTACAGACTCCCCTCCTTCAGTACAGACACCCCTCCATCAGTACAGACCCCCGCTCAGTGCAGACCCCCCTTCCTCAGTATGGACCCCCCACTAAGTACTGACCCCCTTCCTCAGTACAGACTCCCCTCCCTTATTGCAGACCCCCCATCAGTACAGACATCCTTCCTCAGTGCAGAGTCTGCAGACCCCCCTCCATCAGTATCAACCTCCCACCTCAGTGCAGACCCCCCCATCAATACATACACCCCCCAGTGCTGACCCCCATCAGTATGGAATTCCCCCTCAGTGCAGACCCCCATCAGTATAAAATCCCCCCTCAGTGCCAACCCTCATTAGTATAGAATCCCCCCTCAGTGCAGACCCCCATTAGTATAGAATCCCCCTCAGTGCAGACCCCCCATTAGTATAGAATCCCCCTCAGTGCAGACCCCCCATTAGTATAGAATCCCCCCTCAGTGCAGACCTCCCATTAGTATAGAATCCCCCCTCAGTGCAGAGCCCCATTAGTATAGAATCCCCCCTCGGTGCAGAGCCCCCATTAGTATAGAATCCCCCCTCAGTGCAGAGCCCCCATTAGTATAGAATCCCCCCTCAGTGCAGAGCCCCCATTAGTATAGAATCCCCCCTCAGTGCAAACCCCCATTAGTATAGAATCCCCCCTCAGCGCAGACCCCCCATTAGTATAGAATCCCCCTCAGTGCAGAGCCCCCATTAGTATAGAATCCCCCCTCAGTGCAGACCCCCATTAATATAAACCCCCCCTCAGTGCAGCGCCCCCATTAGTATAGAATCCCCCCTCAGTGCAGAGCCCCCATTAATATAAAATCCCCCCTCAGTGCAGAGCCCCCATTAGTATAGAATCCCCTCTCAGTGCAGAACCCCCATTAGTATAGAATCCCCCCTCAGTGCAGAACCCCCATTAGTATAGAATCCCCACTGCACATGTCCACCCACATATACATAAAGTTTACAGACCTCAGAACAGCGCGGACAGATACACACAGCCGTGTGTGTCCCTCGGGCTCCTCCTCCCCCTGTGTGGATGTAAACAGAGAGGAGGGGGAGGCGGCTTCAGTCCACTGCGCTGAGGGACACAGCACAAGACCTGAGGCACAGATCAGGTGTCAGCGGGCAGTGTTAGAGGTGCGTGCTGCTACCTACGGGTGTCACCCCTCAGGCGGGTGTCACCCCGGTGCGGACCGCACCCCCCACACCCACCTAACAACGCCACTGGTTTTGGACACTCTTAACTAGTTGAATGTAGCTCATACTTTATAGATCAGATTTCTACAGATATGTGGGTGGTCAGAGGACAGTAAAAGCACAGCTTAAAGTGGTTGTAAACCTCAGTCATGGAATCTGAGCAAAGCACATACATCTATAGTGTTTTCTTATCTCTCTTCAAAGCTCTAAGTGCCGTTTCTCTCTGGTGCTTTGTTACTCTGTTATTAGCATGGGTCACTTCTGAGACATTTTCTGGAACATGAGATACATTTGTGTCGGGAGGGAGGGGGTAGAGCTCAGCAGACAGCTTGTCTATTCAGAACACAGTTCTGCTGTGTGGAGGGGGTGTGTGCCTTTCATCCAATCAGCTCTCACACACTGTAATTAAAGCCTCTCTGCCCCCTCCTCTGTGTGCCTGACAAACGAAGAAAGATTTTAACACTTTTCTGCCCTTTTGGAGGGGCGTAGAGAGGAGTAGACCACAGATAAACAAGTAGAACCTATGTAAGAGGATTTGTTTAATCTCTGTGTATCATCTGAGGCTGTTCACTTCTCTTGGTATATGCGAGGGTTTACAACCAGTTTAACAGCTGCTATTTTAGCGCCCCCCATCCCACCGGCCACCAACATGAAAGAGGCTTAAATGCTTGTTGAAATGTTGACACAAATGGACACATTGTAGATAATCACAACTGTATGGGGTAGCAAACCTAAAAGTAGTAAAACTAAATTTAGTTTAACCCTCAATAAAAGCAGATTTAAATTTACTCAATAAAATCTAATATAAGCTATAACATAATATAAGCATGAAGCTCAAACTGGTTCTCTACAGGATACACCTGAACATATAGCACCTGCGGGGACTGTGTGAAAAGAAAGAAATACATTTTTGGCCAATAATATTATTGCACAGATCAGGTAAGTGTTCATTCTTTTTTGTTTTGTTTTTTTTAATTTTGACTTAAATGTCACTTTAAGTTAGGGTTTATGTCTACTTTAACTTGTTATTCCTAACTAGTCCCAATTAATACTTTTATATGTTTCTTTTCTTTTCTTTTCTAATTTAAAATATTTTATACTATTCATAAAATATTTTTTGGTTTTGTTTCAGTTCTTTCATTTATTTTGGATTTTTAAACCAAAAACAATTTTTGTCCCATTTGTAAGTCATTTTTTACCAAAATGCAGTATAATTTTAGTGTCCTTAATGCATTGCACCCCGATTGATCTTATGATGTCTGCCCTTAAGAAAAAAGCCCACCAGGGTGAAATGCTTTAAGGAGGGGTGGTCCCTGGGGGGGGGATCTTGTATGCTGCTTGTAAAGATTTTACTAAGAGGTATTGTCATAGTCAGAGTGCATTGGCATGCAATACACCCTCTGTAATGCCCATATATGATGCGGAAAAGCCTTTATGTGAAATGACTGAAATCAAATGAATGAAAGGGATGGGCAATGGGCAGCTCAGCTGGAGAGGAAAGGGCTTGATCAGCATCTCTAAACTTTGCTTGCCTCTATCGGGCCCTTGGAGCACTTCTTCCACTGATATGAGGCGCTATTCTGCCCACTGACACCAACGATGCGGCACTATTCCGCCCACTGGCACTGATGATGGGGCACTATTCCTCCTCTTACTGACCAAGCCTGTAGCACTGTTTACTTCCACCGATGCTGAGAGAATTTCTACTATACCGTTTTCTACCCTAAAGTCTGAAGGACAGTAAACTGGCCCTTTGTTTAGAAATTTTGGAGACCCCTGGGCTAGATGATGCAGGATGTCTTATAGCCAAGAAATTTGATGAATTGAAATGGGTTCTATCAGATTTTCTGTAGTTTCTAATACACGCTGTGAGAAGCTTGCAGTGTACAGTAAATTAAACTAAGCATCTTCAATACATGAAATTATCCCATACAGCTGTGAAAGACATATCTTGTGCTGGACTTACTTCAGCAGAGTGAATTCTAAATAGTAGCTATGAATTCCTGTGTTTAAAAATTAGCATTTCAGTATAAATAATCTTTATATAATAAGGCCACAAGGGGAAAGTGCATCTGTATTTACCCTTTTCTATGTAAATTTACATCAGAAAATTTGTTTAGGCATTACATACCAGTTATCTTCTAGGGCACCAGAGACCCCCCTTAACTTTGGATAGACAATACATTAATGAAATGATTATATAATAGATATATTAGCCAGCAGGTCAGGAGCCAAATGTGCTTCGCAGCTGCTTACTACTTAGCATACAGTTGATATTGTAGATTTTAAATTTCATGGCTTTAAAATGTGGTTGCTAGGATATAGTATAATGAGATCATAAAAGGCAGTTATAAGAAAATGCATATTTAGTCCTTGTATTGTTTTAGCAATATTTATTCTGTAGGAGCAAGATGCAAAATTATTTTTTTGAACTGAAATAGTCTTTAATTCCTAAATTGATCATTGATACAGTACAGCTATTGATTTTATATGGATATTTTCATGGCTGAACATTCATACAATTGGATTTTTATTTTCCTTTTTTTTTATTAGGAGTGTTACCCCTCCAAAATGAAGGTAATTAACTTACCTGTAGAACAACTGTTTTCGAAAAAAATAGAAATTTACCTCAAAGACTACTATTTTTTTTCTCGTTCTGCCTTTTAAAAACATAAAAGCTCAACTCCGTATTTGAAGCTGACATTTAATAAAAAATTATTTTTTCTCCCTTGACTGCAATCACATGACTTAACTGTATTGATGTATATCCCATTTGATGCAACACAATCTCTGAATGGGACAGAGTCTGATGAATGACAAGATTCATAAATCAGGTTACATGTAGTGTGCACTATACACAGGCTCTTCTCAGTGGATGAAAAGTGGAGGAGGTGGAGGGTTACTGTTGGACTTTTATCGCTGCAGCTCCCCCCCCCCCTTAGCACTGGAGGTTCAGCACCAGGAAGAGCATGGGGCTTCTGTGCACAGAAGATTTTTACAGGATCCTGCATGACGTGGGACATACCTCATTAGGTAACTGATGTGACTGCAGCCACAGGAGAAAAATTTAAGTGGAATCCCAGCTTAGATCTAACCAAACTTAAAATGGCTTCTAACTCCTATATTAACTACCTTGAAAAATGAAGATGCTTATACTTATCTATTCTCAGGGCTTCAGAGGCCAGCTTCAGGGGAGAAGAGAGAGTGCCAAAAATGGATAAAATGCCTGGGTGCTGATGTCACCTATAGGCTTACTATGAGGAATCCATTGTCGGCTGTTCCACTTCTCCCCTGAAGCCATCCGCTGGGAGCTGATCACATGACCAGACTAGAGCATCTGTCAGACACCCAGTCTGAGTTTTCAGATGCTATGGATGGGAGAGTATCTGCATCTTCTAGGGGTTCGATCTCCTCTGTGTTTGTGAAGGATATTCCAAACAAGGGTTCCCAAAAAAAACCACAGTCGTGACCCTGGACAACAAATACTCCAAAAAAAAAAAAATGGACAAGGAGAGGAAGACAAAGCCACAAAAAGAACCAAGTATCCTGGACAACAATAAGTTTCTTGCTTGTCCAGGATTCTTGGTTCTTTTTGTTGCTTTGTCTGTCTCTCCTTGTCCTACTTTTTTCTTTTTGGAGTATTTGTTGTCCAGGGTCACGACTGTGGTTTTTTTTGGGAACCCTTGTTTGGAATATCCTTCACAAACACAGGGGAGATTGAACCCCTAGAAGATGCAGATGCTCTCCCATCCATAGCATCTGAAAATTCAGACTGGGTGTCTGACAGATCAGGGGAGCTGAAATTAACATGCCACTGATTAACATGCCGCTGATTACCACGTCTGTGTCTTCTCCTGTTCCTTATAATCGATTGTGGTCTTCCTGGTCTGTTATGGGCGTAAACAATTCAGAGCCCTTCCCTTTTACCTTTTACACATACACACCTCATTTCCATGTGTCATATGTTACATGATGAGCAGGACCCTTCCTCTCCTTACCCAGTGTTCGAAATCCTCCATGCTACAGCATTCTCCTGCCCAGACTATATGGCAAACCCCCAGGGAGTGTGCCAATGGTGGCCTTGGCTCATAGAAAGTGGGAACACTACCTATGATTGTGGGAGGATGTGGAGGGTTGCATTGGAATATGGAGAGGATAACCAGTGTTTTGAAAACATTTTTTTAAGCAGCACTAAAGAAGCATAAAAAACACTATAACCTAGAAATTGGCCTTAATATACACACATTCCACTATTTACTTTAAATTGATGCCTTTGATATATATTACTCATAAACCAAGTGGTTGTAAAGGTTGAAGGTTTTTTTACCTTAATGCATTCTCTGCATTAGGGATAAAAAAAATCTATTGTCAGCTCCCCCCTCCCAGAGCCTGATTTTGTGTCTGATAGCAGCGCTGCTCTTTCTCTCCCTCCTCCCTGGACTAAGTGAGAGCAACTGGAGCCATTGGCTCATGCTGCTGTTAATCAAATCCAGTGATGCGGAAGCAGGGTCCGGGGCTGAGCAGCACTGTGTCTGGTAATAGACACACAGAGAACGGCTCAGGATCAAGCTCTTACGTGTGCCACCATAGGAAACGGCTTCCTATGGTGGCATACGGAGAAGAGAAGGAGTCCCCCTTTTCCAGTGGGGACCCCACAACAGCAGAATCAGGGCTGTTCTGTGCAAAATCATTGCACAGAGCATGTAAGTATAATATGTTTGTTATTAAAAAAAACAAAAAACTTTACAATCACTTTAAAGTGAGCTTTTATAGATTCCATTTCACATCTGCTTCTGGAGAACCTTATTACAACACTTGTAATATAATTTGCTCATTTTATGCAAGTGTCAACATTACAAATGTTGAAAAAAAAGCGATAAATGTAAATACCTATATTCTACAAACAGCTGGCATTGACCTACATTTCTTGTATCAAACGCTGAGCATTAAAGCTTTAGGGGATTGTACAAATACCAGCCTTCATCATTGGATTAAATCACACCTCCCACTCAGAAAATGATGCACAGAGACAAGATTTAAGGTTATACTCGATACAGTTTTTCATTGTATTGTATCTGCTTTGTGCTATAAATTGCACACATTAAGACAGAGAAGAAGCAAAATTATTCAGTGACATTTTTATTTTAGCTGACAACAGAATATATTTATTTTCCACTGAAAGAATATATATATACGATTTGCAGTGATTCCTTGTTTTTCACCTATTTGCCTTCCCTTTTATTTTTACCTCCCCCACTGTGTTTTTGTTCACTATTATGTATTATTTGAAATTGACTATACTTATTTTTGCTGAGGCTTTATTCTATTACAGATGGGGTTATTATAGAACTATTTTATTGCTTTGTTCCATAATGATAAACTAACTTGAGACCCATGGCTGGAAGCTCAATTAAATATGTAATACAGATGTCACCTACATGCATCACTTCGGCGAACTACCAGCAAGCTCAATAAAATCCAATCTATATAAATAATATAAGCAATAGAAAATGTTTCCAGAATCAGTGTTTAATGTACACAGAATAGCAAGATCATTTATGTTAGACATAATGAAGGCCAAACTATTTTTTTTAAAACTTTGAATAATAGTGGTCAATGATTAAAACCTCTATCATTTTTTTCTTCTCTTGCTATCTGTGTCCCATTGGAGAGATTTCATTTTACTTTCTGTTACAGGCACACAACCAGAAATTTGGAATATGTCCCTTCTGTTCATGTTCTCAAGTGCAAATTTTTGCTTTCCCATCACCTTCTACGCTGCTGAAAAATCTCTCCCCCCCCAGCAAAGTCAGAAATTACTGGCGGTGTGGATGCTCCCAGAAGCCAGGCAACAAAGTCATGAAAGCCATGCTACACTTTAATTAGAAATACTGACAGCTTGAGAAAATTCAAGTAGTTCATAGTAGTGTCAATTTTATTGTTTGTTGGTGGAGTATAGTAAGACCTCTTTGATAATTATAATAATGTGGACATGTTCTTCAAATTTGCCCAGTAATGAATTAATAATGTCCTTTAATAAATAATAGTGTATAACTAAAATACTATATAGAAGTATATACAATTAATACAGGATATATAATATGTAATAATCAATAATATATACTACAATATTATTCTATATAATAATAGTATTATATTCTAATATATATTATAATATATACAGTATATATCATATGTTATTATATACAGTGGCAAGATAAAAAAAAATATTTTCCAAAAAATGTGATCTGATTCTCATCTAAGTCACACAAATTGACAAACACAATGTGCTTAGGCTGATAACACAAAACAATTCAAATTTATTGTGCTGGAGGAAAAAAGTAAGTGAACTCAAAGACTACTTACTTCAACGAAACCTAATTGGAAAATGGTTGCACACCTGTCATCCAATTAATTAAATGGATTTGGCAGTATGGTTTAGAGCTACTTAATTTGATAAAAGACACTCAAACACTTTAAGATGGCTGTTCATAACAGGCATCGGCTGATGAACTATGCCTTGCAAAAAGGAGCTACCTGAAGACATACGATCCAGTAGTTGATCTGCATGAGGCTGGAAAAGGGATACCAAGCAATCTCAAAGTGTTTAGGCATCCATCATTCGACAGGCAAATTGCCTATAAATGGAGACAGTTTAGTACTGTGGCCACTCTTCCTACAAGTGGTCACCCAGCCAAGATGACTCCTAAGGCACAATGCAGAATCCTCGGTGAGGTAAGGTAGAACCCACGAGTAACAGCTAAAGGCTTGAAGACATCACTGGAACTGGCAAACATCCCTTTTCAGGAGTCTAGCATATGTTTTACCAGGCAGAGTGTCCAAGGCAGAACACCAGGGAGGAAGCTGCTGCTTTCCAAACAGAACATTGCAGCATGCCAGGAGCACCTTGGCAATCTGCAAAACTACTGGAAAAATGTTTTGTAGACTGATGAAACAAAAGTTGAATTGTTCAGTAAGAATACTCAGCACTATGTATAGAGCAAAAAGGGCACAGCTTACCAACATTAAAACATCACCCTAATGATGAAGTATGGTGAAGGGAACATCATGAGTTGGGCTTGCTTTGTTGCCTCAGGGTCTAGACCACTTGCTATCAACAAGAGGAAAGTAAATTCCCAAGTTTATCAAAATATCCTGAAGGATAATGTTATGGTGGCTGTCCACAAGCTGAAGCTAGGAAAAAGTTGGGTGATGCAGCAAAACAATAACCCTAAACAGCGAAGTAATTCCACCACAGGCATCAGAAAAAGAAAATTTGCCCTTTGGAATGGCCCATTTAAAGCCCAGACTTTAACCCCATAGAAATGCTGTGGAATGACATCAAGGGAGCCATTCACACCAGACATCCTTTCAAATGTAAACAGTTTTGTAAAGAGAAATGATCAAAAATTCCTCTTGAACATTGTGCAGGACTCATCCAGAGCTACTAAAAGCACTTGCTTGAAGTCACATTGCTGCCAAAGGAGGTTCGACCAGCTATTAATTCCATGGGTTCACTCACTTTTGCCTCCAACACTGTGAATGTTTAATGGGTGTGTTCAATAAAGGCAGGATAAATTAGAATTGTTTGTGTGTTATCACAGGTGGAATAAATATTAAAAATATAGTATATTAAAAGTATATTAAATATACTTTTAGACTAGTCCTGTTCTACTTTTGAAGTCCTGAGAGTGCCTACTACATCCACCACTATATTGCTATCTTTGTGGAGCAGCATCAAAGCAGTGTTTTGGATTGAGTACCTGTGCTGCCATCTGGTGATTCGACAGTTTCAAATACATTTTTCAGACACGTACGTGAATCTGTCGCATTCCTGCCTTGCAGCTTCTATTATTCAAGATATATAATATTAAAATAATTTCTTTACTACATGATTTCACAGCACTTAATATTTTAACTATACTGATATTTATTATATTATTTAAACTTATGCTAATTCTTTTCTGCCTGCCATGGTTACTAACACCTGGGTTCCATCCTTTCTGCTTCAGAGAAGGTATATAATAGGGCACATGTCCAGACGTGTTCAGTAATTAAAAGAATCATTGGCATGTTCAAAACAATATTTTAGTGCCAGGTTAGACTGGTAGTTCCCCAGTTAATGAGCAGTCGAAAGCTGTTGACATGTACTGGGCTTCCTAATGTGGCCATACAGGAAAATGTTATCCTTGAAGCCTTAATGATGCCAGTACCCAAGACTCTGAAAGCAAGCAGGGCAATTTCATGCACAAATGATTTCTGTGCAAGTATTAACTGGCATTTTGCAGAAAAACTGTACAAATGCAAAGCACAGTAAGATAAATTAATCTGACCCATTCAATGTAATTTTAATGTAAAGGCAGATTTCATACCATTCACTGTTAAACCAGTTTCTAAATATTCACATATGGGAGAAACAAAACAGAGACTTTTAATCAACCCCAGTGAAACAAATATAGGTACAACAACATCATCCTTAAAAAATATTGTCATAACATCTTGAATGAAAAGATAAATATCACTAAAACAATTGGGACTCTAGGGTAATCTTAACATCCTCTGTGAGTCTTACATTCACAAAACAGGTCTAGGGATTTGCTGGTCAGGGTCAGTTGATAATCTTTACATAAACTGTTATGATTTGAGAAATTAGCTACAATATGTTCAGACACGCTGTTCTACACACTCATCCTATTTGTCACATTCTGTGCCAGCAAATCTACACGCAGATATGTAATTTACCACCGAAACATTTTTTGTGAGGTGATCCTCCTTGCAATGTAATCTCCAAGTATGCACATCCCTCAGTTGACTATAATGAGTTATTATTGATCTGCAAGTGCCCAAGATTGAGAATAGTATAATTGGGTAAACTGAGAAACAGAACTTGCCCACCCCCTTTTGGTTTGGTTAATCTCCTTATATTTATGCTAAAAGATTCTTTCTGAGAAGTCTTAAGTAAGAAAAGAATAATAATTTATGTTATGTAGGCTTGCCTATGGACCTTTTCATTTCAATTTATAGGAGCAAAAGAGTAAACATAAGAACACACACTCACTTATTTTTTAAAGAATTATTGAGCCAAAATAAAACCAAATGGTAATAAACATAAAAATAAAATATAAAAAAATAGGTTACAAGTACTGTATATGCATCATAAACTTTCAGAGCATCCATAATCAATGCAAAATAATTATTAAATGTTTTATTTATTGCATTATTTAATAGGAATTAAGGAAATGGACAACAGGAGTTTTGAGTGAATAAATCATTAAAATATATCTATACAATTAAGGTAGGAATAGGAATCCTCTTTCCATCTGAAATGGAATGGTAGTTGTATTGCTTTACTATACTGCTTGTGAGATACTGTATATTGTATGCATATTGTATGTTATTTCTTGAAAAATGTGATAGAATTCACCCAGGGAATGGTGTTGCTGCATGCTGTACCTGTTAACCAAATTTCTACAATTGTTAAACAATACCTCACCCCTCTAAAAGAAAAAAAAAATTTAGTTTAGGAAAAAGCCATTTTCAATTTCTTAGACTTGAAGTCACACACACCAGCTACACCCTCAACTGATAAAGGTTGGATCTCCTATTGGTGAGCTGTACTCTGCTAGATTGTTGGAGGCCACCATAAATTCAGCTTGCCCATAGGAATAAATGAAGTCACTACTAGCTTGTGCAGTATGAAGAGGACCCGGCAACAAAGTTTTCCTTGCAAATTTTGTGAGACACTAGACACCATGAACAGGCATGTCCCCAAATATTTCATTCACACTGTTTCCAGGAGATCCCTCCTTCCCCTCACACACTGTGTCTGGAGCCACACTCACTGTGTCCCTGTCCCCCAGTCACAGCTTCACAGTTCCTAATGTCAATGCTGCACATTCCCCCCTGTCACCTATCCAGAGTCCCTCCAGACACTGTTCCACAAATACTGTAAGCATTCCACGGTATTCCCTGTCATCACTCCACAGTCTTTCCCATCACCACTACACAGTTCCCCTATTACCACTCCACTGTCCTCCAGTCATCACTGCATAGTCCCTCCTGTCACCTCCTATTTAGTTTCTAGTATCACTGCACCATAGGCCCTCATTTTCAGTTCACAGTTCTTGCTATATTCACTCCACAGTCTCTCCTGTAACCGATCCACAGTTTTCTTGTGCTGCCATAGCTATTTTAGTGATTTTAATAGCATAAATATATGGAAAATGCATTTTAGCTCAGAAACTGAGCTTCCTCTATTCAAATGCTAATTAACTTGTTTGACTGGTTCATGAAGGCTACTAAAACAGGAACTGATGTTGGCGGGAAATGGGGGGGTGGCCTTTTTCATGTATGCTTTTGGTATACCCGCCATTTGCAATGCTCATTTACTAGGAACGTAGATTTACTAGTTTACATGGAGGCGGTGTCTGCATTTGTGTAATACTCTGTAGGTTGTTTATTTTTTTCCTACAGTTGTAAAGAGTTTGTCTATACAATATTCTTGTTTAGTTAAAATGCATTTCTTTGTAGCAAGGTCCCGGACCTCTAGAGGCCTAATGGTGACCTCCAGAGTCAGGGAGAGCAGACATCCTACTCTGTAGAGTGGGTTACAAGGCATGGTGGTTGTAATGCAAGCTGAAGTGATGGGTGCCAGACACTTTTTAAATGCAAAGTGATTTATTCTCTCTTGAACAAGAACTGTGGGAGAGAGGGTTAGGGACAGGACACCCTTAAGTAGATGCAATGATAATTGGCAGACTCCGAGACTTCTATAGGTAGACAGCTATACAGTGGAAGGCATCCAGCCGGACACCACTTCTGTATAGGTAGGGCCACTGTCCCTATGGCAACAAATCTTGTAACAGTCACTAACGGTAGTTGTATTTAACTATTGGTAACACAAATAGTTCTCCTCGCACTCTATAGTCTCTCACTGTAGGTCTTCACTCACTGAGCTCCCAGTCTCTCACTAGACTCTCAGACCCAATCACCACTGGATCTCCTGAGCTCTTCCACTTCCATAATTTGTTATCTTCTTCAAGCGTCACTCCTGCTTCCCTGCTGGGTCCCTGGCTTGGCACTCACAGATACTCCTTAAGCATCACCCCTGCTGACCCGCTAGGTCCCTGGCTTGGCACTTGCTGGAGTTTTCCCACTTCTTCACTGTCCCGGGCTGGTGAGAAGGCTGCTCTGGTACTGGCTCCAGCTTACTCACAGTGGTCTCCAGTAACAAGGTGGATGGTCCATTAGTGGCGACAGCTTCCCTTCTACCTCCAACCACAACTGGTTCCTCGTCCGATGGAACCGTTACTCTCGGTTGGACTCCAATACTGCAGTCCCAACCCTGCGCTGCTTCTCCTACTTCAGGATAGACCCTCAGACAGCTTAGCAGCCAGATGTCCCAGAGATAGGCCTCAGGCTTCTGGCCTAGCAGCCCGGCGCAGCATAACACACATCCACCCAGGCAGCCGTCCAGGTTGCACAGAACCCAGATCACCTGACTCCACCCAAATAAAGTGGCTCTCCCAGCAGGCCAAGGGGTTAAAAAAAACCCCGCCAATTGGCTGAGACACCCCATCCATTCATAACCTGACCTTGCTAAGCCCTTGTCTATCTAATGTCACCAGCCACCTAGCGACAGAAGATAGAAGGTGCAGCAAGTCCAGAACTAGAGGGGAATCAGTGGATCTACTAACAATTAGCCAGGGCTACCACCTGGCAAACTAAAATGACTATCAACCCTGCCTAAACTATAGGTTTTTGCTTTCTTGCTTTACTGCAAAGTGACCTAAATGGCACAATGCAAAACACCCCCAGGTCGCTGTTCCACAGTCTTTCTGATCACTGCTCCACAATCCCTCCCATAGGTCTTCCTGTTTGGAATAGGAATATTAGCTAGTGCTCGTTATATTAATTTAATATAATGTTCCATTTCTCATCAAAATACTTTACTAAATTCACAGTTTACATGGTTTAATGTATTTCCTGCATTACAAAATTTTCTGCATCCTTTCAAAATTTACAATGTGATGCATAAAATAGAGAGGAAGTTTGGAAACATTCTGAAAATGTATTATGAGAGAATATATAGACAGGATATATGTGCAGGTCTGTTACAAGCCAGGGGCTAAACATGACCTCAGTTTAAGCAGTGAAACACAGTTATGATGAACATTAGTTCAAAATTGATATACGCACTTTAAAAAAAAATGAGTGGCTGCAATAGGCACTGTGCCCAACACTGACTATCAACTCCCGCATCTCCCTTTTGGAATAAAACACATGCACCTTATAACATCACACAAAGTGCTAGATGCTATAAACACAGCAATGCTGGAAACTGTAAAAAAAGGCAGTTCAAAGCACATTTTCACCTGGAAAGGTAAAACTTTATAGAGTACTTTGCAGTTTTGCATTGCATTGTCTGTATTTTACACACTGGCAATCTTTCCAAAGAAACACATTATTGGTGTAGAAACAGGGTCACAACAGAAACAGGGCACACAGGGACAAGGGCCTGTCCCATTATCTCTTCCTTCTACATATGGACGCCTAGATTTGATTTGATGATTTTTTTTTTAATGTGCAAAACCAACAAAAAGTACAGGCATCATCCTACAATGACACTAAACTGCTGATAGTGACAGAACTTCACTAGAGTAATAGTGAATCATGAAAGGACCATTGCTCCAGGCTTCCGCTGTTGCAGACCTGTCAGGTGCCAGTCCATGCTCCATGAGATAACATTCACAAGAAAAGGAAGGTCAAACATGGATGACGTCGCTCAGCATCAGAATGACAGAATAATAAAAAGTATTGTGATATGGATGATATTCAAATGCAAAATAAAATTATCTACCATGTAGAGTAGTTATGTATTTTAATGTCCTGTCTTTTTTTAGAAATTGTTTAATTTATTTAGAGTTGGCAGCCCTGATCTGAACTATGCAAATAATAAAAAATTTTAAACTGCGCTCAGTTACAGTACATGTAGTACTAACAAAAGGAAAACGCTACAAACATACTATGTAACATAATCAAGGTCACAAAAATCTAAACAAAAATGTTGTGCTAATATCCAAAAGTAGAAATTCTGAAATTCTATGTATAATAATCATTGAGCTCAATAAATGAATAGCCAAGTCCAAGTCCAAGAAAGAAAATGAAAAATGCAGTCCAAACATGAACAGTAGAAAGAATCCACTGATACAAGATGAAGATGTCTGGTGTACAGTTGACAAGATCCTCCACCTGGTAACATCATGCAAGGCTTACCAGATCTAAATGACCATCTAATAAAATAAAGGTTGAAGCAGGCATTAGGCATAAACCATCATGCAGGTCTTCATGGGTGTAGTCATCAATGAAAACAGGACATCATGATCATCCAAAAGTATGTGTAAGGGAAAAACTCCTCATTCAGGAATCCATCCTGGTATTGACACAATCTCAATTTCCAGTGGGTGCTTGGCAGCTTTAAGTTGAACTTGTTTCAGTCTTTAATATGATCTAGTGCTGAACTTGCTGACATTAAAAAAATAGCGTCAAAATCTTTTTATAGTTTCATTATCAAAGCTGGTGCAAAAGCCAAGAGCAGAATTGTAGCAACATGGCTTGCATGCTGAGCAAGGACCCACTGGACCCATTGAGATTGTGTCAATACCAGGGATGAATTTCTGAATGAGGAGTTTTTCCCTTACACATAACTTGGGATGACCACAATGTCCTGTTTTCATTGATGACTATACCCTGTGTGATGGCTTATGCCTAATGCTTGCTTCGACCTATCTTTTACTAGATGGTTATTTAGATCTGGTAAGCCTTGCATGGTGTTATCTGGTGGAGGATCTTGTCAACTGTACACCAGACATCTTCATCTTGTATCAGTTTATATCAGTGGATTCAGTGATTTTAGTCCCACACTTACCTTTCTACTGTTCACGTTTGGACTGCATTTTTCATTTTCTTTCACTTGGTTATTCATTTAATGAGCACATTGATTATTATACTTTGAACTTCAGAAATTTTCTGAAATGTTCTACATTTTTGTTTACACTGATCTGAGCTATAACTGACTTGGGAGGGTAGAGGAAGTAGGGCCCAACTGAAGTTTTACAAGAAAATTCAAGATTGCATTTATGTTAATTATAATGTAATTATATTACATTTATTTTATTTATTTTTTTAATCCAGAAAATGTTTATTGCATTAAACAGGCATCTTAAGACCCCATTCACACAGGGGCAACACGACTTGCAGGTCGCCTCAGCGAGGCGACCTGCAAACGACTGCCCGGGCGACTTGCAAAACGACTTCTGTATAGAAGTCTATGCAAGTCGCCCCAAGTCGCCCCCGAAGTCGTACAGGAACCTTTTTCTAAGTCGGAGCAACTTGCGTCGCTCCCCTTAGAACGGTTCCATAGCACAGAACGGGAGGCGACTTGTCAGGCGACTAGGTTGCCTGACAAGTCGTCCCTGTGTGAATGGGCTCTAACAGTCCAAAACAAGACAGTACAATAAAGTTTGCATCCTGCCTAGGGCAGTAATTATAGAGACATTGTCAAATACAGGTGTCCATGCCCACATACACATATCAAAGGCTATGACAGCACAGTCCATGACTCCATCCCACCCAAAATAAAACAAAGTCACACATAGTCATCTGATTTAAATAAACATCAGACCCATATTTTCTATTCGAACATAGAAACAATCCCTGGTATACAAGTTCCTGTGAGCTGAGACCAGGGATATCTAACCACAATCCCCATAACTTTTCAAACTTGCCGGGCAACCCCATATGGTTAATAAATATGGTTTTCCAGGAGCAAAGCATTGCCCACAGAAGACACCCAGGACTTATGTGTAGTGGGATCTGGGGACTTCCACAATACTACTAGAATCAACCTACGGGCGTGGAAGATATTACATTCATTTTGACATGGTTTTCAATCTTTGGATTTTTAATCATGTATGCAATTTGATTTGCCCAGCTTGTTCATGTTCACTTTAAGCAACCTATAGACATAAAATGACAATCTAATGTTTACAGGTCCTATTCACAACTACCAACCAACTTCTGTTGGCAAGAACAAACAATCTGGCAGAACCATTCTCCATGATTACTTGTTTCCATGATTATAACCTGGCAGCCTGATTATCTTTCTTTTAACAGGAAAGTTTGTGCAAACAGAAGATTCCTGCTGTGACAGAGTTGCCTGTTTCTAATGTTTGAGGATGGCCAGTTAATGCATCCATAGGCACCTGCTGGAATTTATCTATAATTCCAAATAAACCATCTTTGTATTTACTGTAGTGTGTTCTATGTGTAGTGCTAAACAAAAAGATTTGAATGTTATGTTTCTGCTTTTCACTAAATGTGACATACAATGTTGCAGGGACACATATAGACGTGAGATGGCATTTCACTCATTATCTGCAGATAGGAACTTGATAAAACTTGATGGTGTGTCAGATATTTTATTTCCTCAGATGTATACATAGGATCTAATGCATATCTGCAGTAGACAAATGATGAACAGTAGCAAAAAATGGACCGAGTCTTGCGACAATTGGACAACTGCAGCTTAATTATAAAAATGTCAAAACAACATTGCATACTTACATTAAAGTGTATATAGCCTACATATTTATTTTCTAGTTTTGGAGTAAAGAAGGGTTGGAAGCTCTGTAGGGTCTTATTGCTGTTTACGGGGTTGATTTACTAAAGGCAAGTATACTGTGTACTCTGCAAGTTCACTTTCTCTAGACCTTAGTAAATGAGGTGAAGCTTCATTTTGCAACAAATACCCAATCACATGTAAGGAAAAAAAAAAAAAAATAATAGTTTTGCTTACACATAATTGGATAATAGAAGTCAGCAGAGATTCCCCTCAGTTACTAAGCTCTGGCGAAACTGCACTTGCATAGGGCAACTACATTTGCAAAGTGCACAGTTTATTTGCTTTTAGTAAATCAACCCCTATGTCTCCACTGGGGAGAATTAACACTCCTGGTGATCAATGAACGAAATCCAAAATTATACATTTGTCAAGAGTAAAGGGGAAATCTTCTAAGAGTGACACCTGTTTGGGTAATAACTGTCTAAAAGGGTAATTCTCCGCTCTTGAAAATATTTTATCTCACCTGTTATATCTCCAGTACGGGCAGTTACAGGAAATTTCCTCAAAGAGACACAGATGGCCAAAAATAAATTGACAGTGGTTTTAACCCTTCCCTACTCTATCCAAACTTACCAAAACATTTTGACTACACATACAGGAAGTAAGAGTGAGAGGTCTGCCATCTCACACATTCTTATGACTAGGTGTGAACAAGGCCATTCATGAGAAGGATAAGAAATGATGTGCAGGAAGTGGATAGAGCTTTAAGTCATAGAGGTGTCTGGGGAATATGAAGGTGACAATTTGCCTACAGCCAGACAATTGATAGCCTACTCATCTTCTGAGATCTGAGGTCAGTATAAGATGTGTTGTGTATTGTGACGCATGGTGCAGCATGTCTGAATTTGTTTTGAACCCTTTATAAAGTGGTGATGAAAAAAATATTACTGTACCTGTCTGCTGCAATTCTCCATAAAAGTGAATGTAACAGCACATAAAAGCTTGGATTGGGGTTGTTTCAGCTCCTGCCTCAAGTGTGCTGCACACATCAGAATAGGTTCCACTGTTCCACTCTAAATGCTGTGATCTGTGTTTTAAAATCCGTGCTGCTAATCAACACTGTTAACAGATATAAATTGTTAATACCGTTGGGATTTCTGAGTTCCATCCTGCTCAATGATGAAGAAATATTTTGCTATTTCCTCATTAAAACAAAATGCATTCATTCCCCTTATGACTCCACATTGTGCCAACTTCACTCATGTCCACTTGCCCCCCTTCTCCCTGCCTAGCATACTTTTTTGTTTAAGTGTCATTAAACCCATATCATTAAAAACTGACAGTACTTGCTGTATTACATTCTGTTTATACTCACTAAGTCACTAAGGGATTTGTTTTCTGTATTCTGCAAAAAAACCTGGTTGATCCTGCTGTTCATCCCCCCCCCCCTCCCCTTTTCCTTGCCTGTGTCCCCACTGCAGCCTGAGATTTTGTAGACCAGCTGTTGCCACATAAACTGACCATGCTCCAGTTTCAGTTCTCTTCAAGCTGTTCAGTTCCTCCTTTTTCTTATTTGAGCATCCCACGTGACTATAGGGTCAGGCATGTGGGCATATACACTCCAGATAAATGACAGCCCACTCCCTCCCTCCTCCACACCCACTAAACACAAGGGGCTGGTAATTACATGTTGATTGATACAGGCATCATTTCCCTGTAATTTTAAGCACATACAAACAATAGATACAGGCTGAAGAGGCGTGAAACAGGCTGTGATTGGCAGAACCTCCCCTAGTCAACACCATGTTTTTTGCACAAAAATAATAAAGAGTTGAGTTCAAATACATATTTGTATGATGATTTAAAACTTTCATTTAATTTTAACTATGTAGTTTTTCTTAGTATTTTAAAGGCTGTTTTTTTTTTTATATGCTAGACTAGAAGCTCCTCCTGCCACTTTTTTTCCTGCAGATGGGCTGGGAAAGCATTGGGTCCCATAACAGCTGTATATTGATTATGGAAAAAGGATTTTTTTTATATTAAAATAACTACGATGCCATCACCCATTAACATAAAGAAAAGGGACTGTGCACGTTTAGTATCACTTTAATGAACCTGCCAATCAGTCCTTGTATCTGGGGGCAATGGATAAGTGCATGCAGATTGGATTCTTGCAGGGCTATGGTTGGCCTAAAGGCCCTATTGGAAGATATCTAATCTTCTCATATGAACATGCACTGTCAAATGTATATTTACAATTAGGGATGAGCCAAACACCCCCCCGGTTCGGTTCGCACCAGAACCTGCGAACAGACCGAAAATTCGCACGAACGTTAGAACCCCATTGACGTCTATGGGACTCAAACGTTAGAAATCAAAAGTGCTCATTTTAAAGGCTAATTTGCATGGTATTGTCCTAAAAAGGGTTTGGGGACCCAGGTCCTGCCCCAGGGGACATGTATCAATGCAAAAAACAATTTTTAAAAACGTCCGTTTTTTCGGGAGCAGTGATTTTAATGATGCTTAAAGTAAAAAAAAAAAAAAGTGAAATATTCCTTTAAATATTGTACCTGGGGGGTGTCTATAGTATGCCTGTAAAGTGGCGCGTGTTTCCCGTGCTTAGAACAGTCCCTGCACAAAATGTCATTTTTAAAGGAAAAAAAGTCATTTAAAACTGCTTGCGGCTTTAATGTAATGTCGGGGCCTGGCAATATGGATGAAAATCAGTGAGACAAACGGCATGGGTACCCCCCAGTCCATTACCATGCCCTTTGGGTCTTGTATGGATATTAAGGGGAACCCCGCACCCAAATTAAAAAAGGAAACAGCAGTATACAGGTGGTGCAAACAAGACAGGGACTGTAGGTTTGTTGTTAAGTAGAATCTGTTTGTAATTTTGAATGGGTACATTTTTAACGTGTTTAGCTCCAGCAAAAAAAATCTATTTTAAGCTTTTTGGAAAACATAGGGAAGGGTTATCACCCCTGTGACATTTGTTTTGCTGTCTGTGCTCCTCTTCAGAAGATTGAACCTCACTTTTTGCCCAATGACAAATGTTTTTTGAAAATTTGTGTTTTTTTGTGAAACGAGGATTGGTGATAAAGCATAAGTGGAAAGGAGAAATGTTTTTCCCATATTAACTCTTACAGGAGAGAATTTCCCTTCCTAGGGGTAGATTTCATCTCACTTCCGGTTGTCTCCTTCCGTTTGCAAGTAGGAGTCGTTTGTAAGTTGGATGTTTGAAAGTAGGGGCCTGTCCTATATACTCAGCAGAAATTTGGGCCTTAGATGTTGTTGTGGCCACAACACTGTAAGCCCTCACAGGGCGCTGCTGTGAAATATTGGATCAAGAATTGTAATTACATGCCCCTGTTGAACAGGGGCAGAAAAATTGGGCCTTTGGTGGTGGTGGTGGTGCTGGTGACACAACACTGTAAGTCCTCACTTGCTCTTGGTGGGCGCAGAAACGGGCCCTGCTGTGAAATATTAGATAAAGAATTGTAATTACATGCCCCTGTTGAACAGGGGATGAAAAATTGGGCCTTAGGCACTGGTGCTGGTGCCACAACACTGCAACCCCTCACAGATACTCTAGTTGGAACGCAGGAACGAGCCCTGCTGCAAAGTATTGCATCAAAAATTGTAATTACACGCCCCTGTTAAACAGGGGCTGAAAAATTGGGCCTTAGGCACTGGTGCTGGTGCCACAACACTACAACCCCTCACAGATACTCTAGTTGGAATGCAGGAATGAGCCCTGCTGCAAAGTATTGCATCAAAGATTGTAATTACACGCCCCTGTTAAACAGGGGCTGAAAAACTGGGCCTTAGGCACTGGTGCTGGTGCCACAACACTGCAACCCCTCACAGATACTCTAGTTGGAACGCAGAAACGAGCCCTGCTGCAAAGTATTGCATCAAAAATTGTAATTACACGTCCCTGTTAAACAGGGGCTGAAAAATTGGACCTTAGGCACTGGTGGCGGCGCCCAGAACCAAAAATGTTCTTACAAGCTATCAGCGTGATCATTGAGGAGGAAGAGGATAATTACTCAGGATAGTCACTCAGCATCAGCATAGGCAGTCTTTGAAGGGATCTGAGATTTCAAAAAAAATTATTCGGTTACATCAGCATCAGGTGCTTGGTAGCTGGTGGTGATCCAAGACTGATTCATTTTTATGAAGGTCAGTCGATCGACCGAGTCGGTGGACAGACACACCCTGTGATCGGTTACAAAGCCTCCAGCAGCACTGAATGTGCGTTCCAAAAGAACGATGGATGCAGGACAGGCCAGTAGCTCAATTGCATACTGTGCAAGCTCTGGCCAGTGATCCATCCTCAAGACCCAGTAACCCAGAGGATTTCCAGTGGGAAAGGTGTCCAGGTCAGATCTTGCCCCTAGGTATTCCTGCACCATGTAAAACAGACGCTGGCGATGGTTGCTGGAACCGATCATACCTTGGGGCTACGGACCAAAAAATTGTCTGAATGCATCAGTCAGACAGCCACCTTCTCCACCACTCCTTCTTTGACTGACCGAAGCCTCAGCAACACGTTGTCCAGAAACAGGAGTTTGTAACCTCCCAGTCTCTGGGAATGCGTTGCACAGACCTTTCTGCAAGGCCTCCCGAAGATGCTTCATCCTCTGCTCCCTCTGCGATGGCAAGATAAGGCAACCTTACCCTTGTAACGTGGATCAAGGAGGGTTGCCATCCAGTAATGATCCCTCTCCTTGATACCACGAATACGAGGATCCTTACGCAGGCTTTGCAGGATCAGGGAGGCCATGCAGCGTAGGTTTGCTGAGGCATTCAGTCCGGAGTCGTCTGGGTCACTAAGGACGACATGGTCCGCAGCCACCTCCTCCCAGCCATGTACAAGTCCATGTGTTTCTTGGGACTGATCCTTTAAAGACTGCTGCTGATGCTAAGTGCCAGGCTCCACCTCCATACTGACACAATCCTCCTCCTCCTCCTCCTCATCCTCTTCCTGTGTGATCGGCAGGCACGCAGGAACACTGTCTGGATAAAGGGGGCCTTGAGAGCTAAGGAAGTCCTCCTCTTCCTACCTCTGTTCTGCCTCAAGTGCCCTGTCCATTATTCCATGCAGCGTGTACTCCAACAGGTGGACAAGGGGGACAGTGTCACTGATGCATGCACTGTCACTGCTCACCATCCTCGTGGCCTCCTCAAATGGTGACAGGACAGTGCATGCATCCCTGATTATGGCCCACTGGCGTGGGGAAAAAAAACAAGCTCCCCTGACCCTGTCCTGGTGCCATAGTCGCACAGGTACTCATTGATGGCCCTCTGCTGCGTGTGCAGCCGCTGCAGCATGGCCAACGTTGAGTTCCACCTTGTGGGTATGTCACAGATTGGGCGGTTCTTGGGCAGGTTAAACTCCTTTTGGAGATCCGCCAGCCGAGCACTGGCATTATATGACCGGCGGAAATGCACACAGACTTTCCTGGCCTGCCTCAGGACATCCTGTAAGCCCGGGTTCCCACTCAAGAACCACTGCACCACCAAGTTAAGGATGTGAGCCAAACAGGGCACATGGGTCATTTGTCCCTGTCGGAGGGCAGAGAGGAGGTTGGTGCCATTGTCGCAAACCACCATTCCTGCCTTAAGTTGCCGTGGCGTCAACCACCTCTGAACCTGCCCCTGCAGAGCTGACAGAACATCTGCCCCAGTGTGGCTCCTGTCCCCCAAGCACACCAGCTCAAGCACCGCATGGCATCTTTTGGCCTGCGTACTTGCGTAGCCCCTTGAACGCCTACGGAGCACTGCTGGTTCCGAGGACAAATCACAGGAAGAGGCCATGGAGGAAGAAGAAGAGGAGGGGGTGGAGGAGAGAGGTGTCACAATCATTAGTAGTGGCATTTTGGAGGCGTGGTGGCGGAACAACCTCCAACACTACTGCACCTTGTCCTGCATCCTTCCCAGCTGCCGGCAGAGTCACCAAATGCGCGGTGAAAATTAGGTAACGTCCCTGTCCATGCCTGCTAGACCATGAGTCAGCGGTAATATGCACCTTACCGCTGACCGCCCTGTCCAGCGAGGCCAAGGCATTGCCTTCCACATGCCGATAGAGAGCCGGAATCGCCTTCCGTGAGAAAAAGTGGCACTTGGGTACCTGCCACTGAGGAACCGCACATTCCACAAACTCACGGAAGGGGGCAGAGTCTACCAACTGAAAAGGCAGCAGCTGAAGTGCTAGCAATTTTGCCAAGCTAGCATTCAACCGCTGGGCATGTGGATGGCTGGGAGCGAACTTCTTTCGGCAGTGCAGCAGCTGGGGCAGGGAAATTTGCCTGGTACAATCTAAAGTCGGTGTACCGAAAGCAGATTGCCCACAAGTACTTGGCTGTGACACACCTAATTCTACACCTTCATTCATCTCAGTGCAGGTCTCAGAGTGGACTGAAGGTATAGTGGGGTTGGAGATCTCAGCTGATGAGGAGCAAGGAGAGATCCTCTTTGTTCTTTGGTGTGGGTCTTTTAGATACGCTTGCCAATGAACTGCATGGTAGGTCAACATATGTCTGGTGGTGCGATCTGATGCACTCATCTCAAAAAAGGCCCACACCAAAGAACTTTTTGAATAATGTGCAGAGACGGCAGCGCCCTGCACATGCGGAGCTTTGGAGTGTGATGCAGTCAGTGTGCTGCCCTTAGGCTGGCCCCTGGAGGGCATCCTGCCTCATTGGTGATGTGCCTCCTCCTCCTCCTCCTCTCTCCTATCAGGCACCCACGTTGAGTCAGTGACCTCATCATCCCCTCCCTCCTCAAACCTGGCAGTATGCTGCAGCAGGTGGAGCATGACTGCCAGATTGCTGTCCTTCTTGGGCACCCCCTCTGTCCGTGCTCACGTTTCTGTCTTCATCTAGCTCAGTATCATCCTCAGAGCCTTCCAAACGCTGGGCATCCTCCTGGAGCATGTACCCAACACTGTGGTCAAACAGTTCGAGGGACTCCTCAGGAGGACATGGTGGGGCTAGGGAAGGATTCACTGATGACATTGAGCCGAGGGAAGAGGCCGCTGCTTTGCCAGACAAAGTACCCTGAGCATGGGTGAGAGAGGATGAGGAGGATGAGGACGGCTTGGTCATCCACTCGACCAAGTCTTCCGCATGTTGCGGCTCAACGCAGCCAGCTGCCGAAAAAAAGGCCAAGCGTGTCCCACGGCCACGTGCTGATGAGGATGCACCGTCTCCACGACCAGCACTGTTGCCTCTAGACACAGAGCCTGCTTGCCCTTTTATTGGCTTGTGACTGTCTGCCTCTCCTTGTTGGCCTTCCAGACATACTAATGGCCTGTAGCTGCACTAAGCTGGGATATATATATATATATATATATATATATATATATATATATATATATGTACTGATACTGCAGCTAGCAAAATCAACTGCCTGCCTGTAGTATGAGAACACCACCAACCTTCTACAGGTAGCTTTAGCTGAACGCTGTGCAGAGCTCGCAAAAAACTAACTTGTAGCTTATTTAGCTGCCTGCAGTAGTGATAGGATCAGGAAAACACCACCAACATTCTTCAGGTAGCTTTAGGTGAACACTGTGCAGAGCTCGCACTACACTAACTTGTAGCTTATTTAGCTGCCTGCAGTAGTGATAGGATCAGGAAAACACCACCAACCTTCTACAGGTAGCTTTAGCTGAACACTGTGCAGAGCTCGCAAAAAAATAACTTGTGGGTTTAGCTGAACACTGTGAGGAGGACGCACTACACTAACTTGTAGCTTTAGCTGAACACTGTGCAGAGGTCGCACTACACTAACTTGTAGTTTTCACTGAACACTGTGAGGAGGACACACTACACCAACTTGTAGCTTTAGCTGAACACTGTGAGGAGGATGCACTACCCTAACTTGTAGCTTTGGCTGAACACTGTGCAGAGGTCACACTAAACTAACTTGTAGCTTTAGCTGAACGCTGTGAGGAGGACGCACTACCCTAACTTGTAGCTTTAGCTGAACACTGTGCAGAGGTCTCACTACACTAACTTGTAGTTTTAGCTGAACACTATAAGGAGGACGCACTACCCTAACTTGTAGCTTTAGCTGAACACTGTGCAGAGGTCACACTAAACTAACTTGTAGCTTTAGCTGAACACTGTGAGGAGGATGCACTACCCTAACTTGTAGCTTTAGCTGAACACTGTGCAGAGGTCTCACTACACTAACCTGTAGTTTTAGCTGAACACTGTGCAGAGGTCGCACTACTCTAACTTGTAGTTTTCGCTGAACACTGTGAGAAGGACACACTACACCAACTTGTAGCTATAGCTGAATACTGTGAGGACGCACTACCCTAACTTGTAGCTTTAGCTGAACACTGTGCAGAGGTCACACTAAACTAACTTGTAGCTTTAGCTGAACACTGTGAGGAGGACACACTACACTAACTTGTAGCTTTAGCTGAACACTGTGCAGAGGTCTCACTACACTAACTTGTAGTTTTAGCTGAACACTGTGAGGAGGACGCACTATACTAACTTGTAGCTTTAGCTGAACACTGCGCTGAGGTCACACTACACTAACTTGTAGTTTTCGCTGAACACTGTGAGGAGGACACACTACACCAACTTGTAGCTTTAGCTGAACACTGTGAGGAGGACGCACTACCCTAACTTGTACCTTGAGCTGAACACTGTGCAGAGGTCTCACTACACTAACTTGTAGTTTTAGCTGAACATTGTGAGGAGGACGCACTACACTAACTTGTAGCTTTAGCTGAACACTGTGCAGAGGTTGTACTACACTAACTTGTAGTTTTAGCTGAACACTGTGAGGAGGACGCATTACCCTAACTTGTAGCTTTAGCTGAACACTGTGCAGAGGTCACACTAAACTAACTTGTAGTTTTAGCTGAACACTGTGAGGAGGACGCACTACCCTAACTTGTAGCTTTAGCTGAACACTGTGCACTACACTAACTTGTAGTTTTAGCTGAACACTGTGAGGAGGACGCACTATACTAACTTGTAGCTTTAGCTGAACACTGCGCTGAGGTCACACTACAGTAACTTGTAGTTTTCGCTGAACACTGTGAGGAGGACACACTACACCAACTTGTATCTTTAGCTGAACACTGTGAGGAGGACGCACTACCCTAACTTGTACCTTGAGCTGAACACTGTGCAGAGGTCTCACTACACTAACTTGTAGTTTTAGCTGAACATTGTGAGGAAGACGCACTACACTAACTTGTAGCTTTAGCTGAACACTGTGCAGAGGTTGTACTACACTAACTTGTAGCTTTAGCTGAACACTGTGAGGAGGACGCACTACCCTAACTTGTAGCTTTAGCTGAACATTGTGCAGAGGTCACACTAAACTAACTTGTAGTTTTAGCTGAACACTGTGAGGAGGACGCACTACCCTAACTTGTAGCTTTAGCTGAACACTGTGCACTACACTAACTTGTAGTTTTAGCTGAACAATGTGCAGAGGTCACACTTAACTAACTTGTAGCTTTAACTGAACACTGTGAGGAGGACGCACTACACTAATTGTAAATAGTCTAGCTGCCTGACTGTGGTACTAATAGGATCAAAAGAACACCAGCAATTTTCTTCAGGTAGCTGTAAATACTGTAACAAGACAAGCCTGCCTGTCAGTAGGAAGATAACAGGAACAGATCTAGCTAAACTGAATACAGTGTACATATATATATATATATATATATATATATATATATATATATATATATATGCAACACCTGGGATGCATATATATACACAATACACTGTAAGTGCAGCTAACTCACTCACTGTCCTGCCTAATCTAGCTAACTCAAATGAAATGACACTGTCTCTCTGTCTCTGTCTCTCAATGCCGGAACACACTACACAGGGCCACCGTGCAGGCGGCCTTAAATAGTGTGGGGTGTGTTCTAAACCCCCTGAGCCATAATTGGCCAAAGCCACCCTGGCTTTGGCCAATTACAGCTCTCTCTACCGACGGCGCTGTGATTGGCCAAGCATGCGGGTCATAGTGCATGCTTGGCCAATCATCAGCCAGCAATGCACTGCGATGCTGCAGTGAATTATGGGCCGTGACGCGCCACACGAATTTGGCGCGAATGGCCCATATCGTTCGCAATTCGACGAACGATCGAACAGCCGATGTTCGAGTCGAACATGGGTTCGACTCGAACACGAAGCTCATCCCTATTTACAATAGATGAACAATGCACAGTAGTTAAAACAAGACTCAAAAACTTTCTTCAAGCAGGTTATTATTCCACTTAAAGTGGTTGCAAAGCTCTGAGACAAAAAATGAACAAAGCATATCTTTCTATGCTGCGTACCTGCTTTAATCCAAAGCACCTAGTGTGATTTCTGTCTGCTCTGTCATTTCTCTGGTATCTGCATGAGTCACTTCTGACAACCAATGCTGCACACCAGACAATCCCAAGAGATGGCACCACCCACTCCAGCACACAGCCTGTGTTTGACAGCCTCTGTTGTGCTTGTTTCCCTATGAGTCTGCGTAGAAGGGGATGTGCCCATCCTCTCCACTCATGTGTCAGATTACACTCAGCTCCCTGCTCTATGCTGTACAGTGTGTGACATCAGATCCCAACCCCCTGCCTCCTGTTGATGAGAAATAATGTATAAAATCTTTGTTTTGAAAAGCTGTAGTGAAAATGGTGCAGCAAATAAAAAGGTACAACTTATATAGAAGAAAGTATTTCATTTCTGTGTATCACCTGAGGCAGTCACTTCGTAAGCATTTTGCATTTTTGTATTTTTCTAGGCACATACTATATTATTGTATGCCATGACTTTTATTTTTTTTAAATAGACAAAAAATTGCCAGACAGACCAAAGAAAATAGATAGATACAGTATCTTACAAAAGTGAGTACACCCCTCACATTTTTGTAAATACTTTATTATATCTTTTCATGTGACAACACTGAAGAAATGACACTTTGCTACAATGTAAAGTAGTGAGTGTACAGCTTGTATAACAGAGTAAATTTGCTGTACCCTCAAAATAACTCAATACACAGCTATTAATGTCTAAACCACTGGCAGCAAAAGTGACTACACCCCTAAGTGAAAATGTCCAAATTGGGCCTAAAGTCTCAAAATTGTGTGTAGCCACCATTATTTTCAAGCACTGCCTTAACCCTCATGGGCATGGAGTTCACCAGAGCTTCACAGGTTGCCACTGGAGTCCTCTTCCACTACTCCACAAAGACATCACAGAGCTGATGGAGATTAGAGACCTTGCGCTCCTTCACATTCAATTTGAGGATGCCCCACAGATGTTCATAAGGGTTTAGGTCTGGAGACATGCTTGGTCAGTCCATCACCTTTACCCTCAGCTTCTTTAGCAAAGCAGTGGTCATAATGAAGGTGTGTTTGCGGACGTTATGTTGGAATACTGCCCTGCGGCCCAGTCTCCAAAGGGAGGGGATCATGCTCTGCTTCAGTATGTCACAGTACATGTTGGCATTCATGGTTTCCTCAATGAACTGTAGCTCCCCAGTGTCGGCAGCACTCATGCAGCCCCAGACCATGACACTCCAACCACCATGCTTGACTGTAGGCAAGACACACTTGTCTTTGTACTCCTCACCTGGTTGCCACCACACACGCTTGACACCATCTGAACCAAATAAGTTTATCTTGGTCTCATCAGACCACAGAATATGGTTCCAGTAATCCATGTCCTTATTCTGCTTGTCTTCAGCAAACTGTTTGTGGTCTTTCTTGTGCATCATCTTTAGAAGAGGCTTCCTTCTGGTACGACAGCCATGCAGACCAATTTAATGCAGTGTGCGGTGTATGGTCTGAGTACTGACAGGCTGACCCCCCACCCCTTCAATCTCTTCAGCAATGCTGGCAGCACTCATACGTCTATTTCCCAAAGACAACCTCTGGATATGACGCTAAGCACGTGCACTCAACTTCTTTGGTCGACCATGGCGAGGCCTGTTCTGAGTGGAACATGTCCGCTGTATGGTCTTGGCCACTGTGCTGCATCTCAGTTTCAGGGTCTTGGCAATCTTCCTATAGCCTAGGCCATCTTTATGTAGAGCAACAATTCTTTTTTTCAGATCCTCAGAGAGTTCTTTGCCGTGAGGTGTCATGTTGAACTTCCAGTGACCAGTATGATAACACACCTGCTCCCCATTTACACCTGAGGCCTTGTAACACTAACAAGTCACAAGACACTGGGTAGGGAAAATGGCTAATTGGGCCCAATTTGGACATTTTCACTTAGGGGTGTACTCACTTTTGTTGCCAGCGGTTTAGCCATTAATGGCTGTGTGTTGAGTTATTTTGAGGGGACAACAAATTTACACTGTTATACAAGCTGTACACTCACTACTTTACATTGAAGCAAAGTGTCATTTCTTCAGTGTTGTAACATGAAAAGATATAATAAAATATTTACAAAAATGTGAGGGGTGTACTCACTTTTGTGAGATACTGTAGATAGATAGATAGATAGATAGATAGATAGATAGATAGATAGATAGATAGATAGATAGATAGATAGGTAGATAGATAGATAGATAGATAGATAAAGAGATAGATAGATGCCTGATGTCTAATTAGAGCCTACAGTAATTGCCAGTATTTCAGCTAAAAATGAAAAGACCGCTATGAAAAGGTTCCTTAAAAGTAACCTTGAACAGAATTGAGATGTTACTGTCTAGAAGTTATTGAGGCTATGTTATTTATTGTCAATCTGTAATCACTCATGTTCAGCTATTTTTATGCAACCCATACAAACAAAATTCAACCGAAAAGCACAAAATAGCCTAACCTGTGCTGTCAGCTTTAATACATATCCAGGAATTCCTGCAAAGTTGCTAAAGAACAACAAAACTGATGACCTAACAGAATTGGTACACAATGTGCATACTGCTGCAAACCTATCACCTATTCATTTCTTCAGAAACAGCTTTTTAAAGAGACACCAGACTCACAAAATTTCTCTTTCAGTTTTTATTATCTTAAAAAAAAAATTGAGACCAGCATAATGTGCGCTTGCAATGCCTGATACAAAAATGCATTAGCATTACAGTTCTTTCAAAGGCATTTATTACATTGTGCTAAGACAAGTATAGTAATGAAAAACTGCAGTGCCAGAGGTGACTAGGAGCCTCAAGTCTATTAAAGTCAATAAAAACTATTCGTGAGTAGTGCACCTTATCCATGAGGAACTCTGCAATACATAGGCCTTGATGTCCACTTCAGATAGGAGAGATCCTTAGACCATATAGCCAGGGCCGGCGCTACCTATAGGCAAGGTAGGCATCGGCCTAGAGTGCACATCAATCGGGGGTGCCCCCGCCTTCTGTGCCCGCAGCAGGAGGACCAGGGCAGCACACAGATAGCCGCTCCTGTGCATGAACAGTTCGTTGGATCCACAATCCAAACTGAGCGGCATACAGATGTCCCCCAGCTCCCAGAAATAGTCCAGCAGCTTGGTGTAGTCCACCTTTCCTGCCACCCTGTTAGATCATCACAGCCACGGCATACACTCTCGCACCGCCCAGCAGAAAGGACTCCCGGGTCTCCCGGTCATAGTGCAGCATGCATGACTCGATGATGGAGCAGGCAGCTGCTGGACAATGATGTCTATGGTCCTGATCACAGCCCCCACATCACTGCCCTGGCCAGACACCAGGCTGCCCTTGTAGTCAGAGAAGTGGTTGGAGAAGTAGCCACCTGATGAGGACTGAGATCTTGTATGATGTATGATGGACCACCTCTACTTCCAATGTTTCTGGGGAAATCAAGGACACAATGAGGCAGCCGGGATGCCTGCTGGAGAGCAGTGGAGCTGTCAGAGCCTGGAGAGCATTGGACATGCTGGAGCAGGGAGGAGCGAACACATAGAATGGGGGTGCTGGATGGACGGGGGGTGGCAAAAAGCACTTTTGCCTAAATAGACAAAAATCCTTGCAACGGCCCTGTATATAGCTGAAACAAAGACAAAAACTAGCATATTACAAATGTTTTTTTTAAAAAATACAACTCTAGTAAAAATTCAGGCATATTAAATCAATCCAGTACAGATACTTAAACAATGCCCATATGCAAGAGTGTGTCTTACACATTTCAAGGGCTGTGCCCTGTTCATCAGAGCTAACTGGAAGATATACATTTATTTATCTATTCATTCATTGGATCATCTTTATATTCAGTATTGTGTATTTATATCTATATTTATATCCGTGTATAGAATACTGCCATTATCATTTGCATTTGGTGATGAATTGATTGGCCAGCCGGTCTGATTGGATTGCTGCTCCACAGGGGTTAACGCTTTTTGCTTTGCTTGTGCAAAAATCGATCACATAAGCCACGCCCTTGTGGATGGGCATTGTTTGAGTATCTGTATGCGATTGATTTTATATGCCTGAAGTTTTACACTTTTGTGAGTATATTGGTTGCATATTTTTTTAAATAAATCCTTCTTATGGTAGGCTGGTGTATCCTTACTTTTTGTCTTTGTTTCAGCTATACTGTGCTGATAGGAGCTTGACACTTATTCTATACGATCTTCACTCAAACTCAGCGCTAGATGCTAAAGATTTCAGTACAATAGTAGATTTTCAAAGAAACACGTGTATGAACATGTATACAAATATTCGTATGAAAATTCAGTACATTCAATAACTTAATGAGTGTCATTTGAAAGTACCTAAAAGTTTTGTTCACTGTTAACATTCAATTTAGGAATAAATGAATGCTACTGAATGAAAATCACATTCACTGAATTCAAATTTTAAAACTCTCCCACAAAATTCTACTAGTGTATAACCAGCTTTAGTCTTTGTCCCCCTCAGCTGGTTTTACTGGGCTGCTAGGTGATAAAAAATCAAGAAGACAATAAAACAAGGGACAGTCTGCCACCCCACCATTTTGCCACCCAGGGATCCACTCTATTTGTCTTTTCCTTTGTAAAAAACAAAAATATACAAAAACCACCCGCTCAACAGTTCCAATTAATTAAAAAATAGCCTCTGTGAAAAAAATATATAGTGAAAATGTGGGTAGCTGCTGCTAAATAGTATAAATTAACACAACCACATAATACAATCCCCATACAAATAATGTATGCAAAAGCATAAATAATAAATCCACTTTGTGTAAAATCAATTATTGAATATATACTGTATAACCATATCTTAAAAAGTGCCAATGTCCATATGTGCAGACCACAATATTGAGTTCAATAGCTGCAAATAAATGTACAATAAATTGTGCTGCAATTCTTCTTAAAGCAGTAGTAAAGCGCTGTTTTTTTTTTGTTTTCTTTTGCAACCTGCAAGGCAATATCATAATGTGCTAGTATGCATCGCATACTTACTTTGGAACAAAGGCCTCCAGGGGCGCACTGTTACCGCTGAAGGTGCTTCCATTTTCACCTGGTCTTCCTTCCGGGTTTGCGGACTCTGCCTCTGAGAGTGGCCGGATCCGCGATGACATCACTCCTGCGCATGCACGCAGGAAACGGAGTTTGCGGCACAGGACTCTGAAGGGTGGCCGTTCCTTCAGAGCGCATGCACCCGGTGATGCCACCGGCTGCATCTACAGTAAATACCTCCTAAATGGTGCACGTTTAGAAGATATTTACAGTACTCATACAGTATGTAAGCCTTGTTCTGACTTACCTGTAGGTAAAAATTATGCATGGGAGTTTACTTCCACTTTAAATAAAGTGGCTTGTGCTCTGTGTGCACTCCACTCCAGACAACTCCAGTTTGTGTCACCACCCGTGTCCCCTCCAGGGATCAAACTCACCAACAGTTGTTGACCTCCGGAGTATATACCAAGGAAGGTCAATACACGCTTGTAAGACAGACAGTACTAAGCCATATTAAAACCCGCAAGCCATAGGATCATAGCTATGGAGAACTCAAAGTGGACCTTGTACGAAATTAAACATTAGTGACATTGTTTGAGGTGGGCACGCCACAGAGCCTAGAAAAGGACATCAAACATACCTTGAAATATCAGATAGTAGCTTCTCCGGAGCTCTTTAGGAGAGCAAGAATTTAACACACCACTCACTGGAAAGGTAAGTATAAACCTTCTTTTACAGAATGGGCATTTTTAGCCTTTCCTAATTACTTCATACCTCCCTCTGCCATACATGTCCTAATGAAGTTTTCAACTGAAATTCTCCATTTTAATAACATATCTTATTTCGGTCCCAGTAAGATCTCATGACCCATCATTGGGTCTCTGTGCTTCTCTAGGTAATTCAGGCAAATAATGGCTGAAGGGGTCAGCAAGGTGCTCTATATAGCTTCCTGAAGATTCTGCCTCAGTACTCCTCTAAAGACAACTCAAAACTGATGTAAGCAAAGGGCTTACTCTTGGGAGAAGGTATGCAAATATCAAAATGCTTGGATAGGCAAATGTCAGTCTGGAGGAGTGGACATTCCTAGGCAAGCTGCATTTCCATTAAGATTGCCCTAGATAATGCCCACATGTGATGTTGAGCCTCCAAGTTTGAAATGAATGGACTTTCCAAATGGAAATTCACATTCATGGTTAGAAATTTCTTAGTTCAAGAATTTTTTTCCATCCAGTGCCTTCTAATATTCTCATCACTCCATTGAAAACAAATGTTGATTTGATCCTATTACTCAATAGAAAATTGAACAAACATTCTTAAACACTTGACCTCCGGAAGATTTACCCCCCTTCATGACTAGGACATTTTTCTGCGATACGGTACTGTGGTATTTTAACTGACAATTGCATGGTCATGCAATGCTGTACCCAAATAAAACTGATGTCCTTTTTTTCCCAGAAATAGAGCTTTCTTTTGCTGGTGTTTGAACACCTCTGCAGTTTTTATTTTCGCACTATAAACAAAAAAAGACCATCAATTTTGAAAAAAAAAGCAATATTTTTTACTTTCTGTTATAAAATATATCCAATAAAAAAATGTAAAAATCAAGTTTCTTCATAAATTTAGGCCAATATGTACTTTGCTACATATTTTTTGTAAAAAAAAAAAAAAAAAAAATCCCAATAAGCCTATATTGATTGGTTTACGCAAATGTTATAGTGTCTACAAACTATGGGATATATACTGGAATTTGTATTTATTTATTTTTTACTATACTAGTAATGGTCGGTGATCAGCCACTTATAGCGGCACTGCGATATTGCAGCGGACAATCGGACACTAACTGACAATTTGCGGGAACCAGTGACACTAATACAGTGATCAGTGCTAAAAATATGCATGGTCACTGTATTAGTAAAACTGGCTGGGAAGGGGATACACCTCAGGAGCGATCAAAGGGTTAAATGTGTGCCTAGCCAGTGTTTGTGTTTGCTATGTGTGCTGCATTTATTAAGGGAAGAGATTAATTTGAGTCCCTGCTTTGCAGGAACACAGACTCCATCCCTTCCCCCCTGTCAGAACGGAACTCTGCCTTGTTTACATAGGCAGAGCTCCATTCTGAGTCTCTGACTGATGATCAGCGGTTGCCAGTAGACATCAAGTGCCCGGCAACCGCAGATTGGCATCTGCTGTAAATTATCACAACAGAAGCGGCGCAGCAACGGTGCACGCACGACAACTGCAGGCGGAAGTGTGGGATCATGTATATATACGTGATCCTGCACACAGCTGCCGCCCTGGAGCAGAAAAACTGCTATTGGGTGGTCAGCAAGTGGTTAAAATGAAAATGTTTGAACAAAATTCTAATAGTCTATGGCCAGTTTAAATAGTATTGTTACTGATATTCAAATTTCGATTTTATTTATTCAATAGATCAGCCCTCATCTCTAACCACTCCCCCTCAGAAAGGACAAAGGTGTATTTGATATGTGGGCTATGACTCTCAGCCTGACCTTACCTTCTCTATATGAGAGGCAAGACAGAGGAGCCCCATGAAGGAATAACTGGGTCTCTGAGGACAGGCTGGCGCTGACTTTTTATTCACAGATTACACAACGGTTACTTGCTTATAAGTTGAATAGTTCTTATTTGGCAGCCAATTCTGTGAACATTGGCAAAGGAACGGTTTGCTTTGAACTCAGTATGCAAGCAATCGTGCCTTTTTTTTTTCTTTGTTCATAGGCAGATGCTAAGAAAAAAATTGCCTTGTGCCTGTACAAGGACACACAATAAAATATGGCACCTTGAAAGAATTACACTTCCTTCCCTTGCTCAGCTCCCATAGTGATTTAATCTTTTAATACATCTCGCGGCTATGGGGATGACCAGCAAATCCTAAACCGTAGATATGACTCTATCTCCCAAACACATGTTTTATTTCCGAGGGAGCTGTAAATCTGCAGTTGAAGAGTCAGGTAGCGATTTAACCTTTTATAATCCATACTTTGCAATGCCTCATATCATTGTTCTTCTACTGGTCTGTCATGGCATCCATAGCTGTTGCAGAGCTGCTACATTATATTTGCTACATTAAATCATTTCTATGGTTAAAATCTAAATTCATATATTCATTTCCACATTGAATTTCAATTATTTCTAGCTCACTCCTATTAATCTGAAAGATATTTGTAAACACGTTTACTTCCTTGAATGCTGTGACACATATTCACTTTGCTCTGTAAGTAGGCACTGCTGTGTCATGCAGTGCATAGAGCCTGCCTTCTGAACCACAGAGGTGCAGAGAGCTGGTGTTTTGGGAGGCGGAGTCAGTACCGATTTAACTGCTTGCAGGCAGCAAGGTACCATGGGATATGTAGTAATTATAAACTATTATCATTACAGGTAATTGTATAGCACAATTCAATTTACGGAGCGCTTCACATACAGTATATATTGTACATTTACAGTCCCTGCCCTCAAGGAGCTTACATTTAACACCACGTATTTGTCGTGGTGTACAAAGTACCTACTTCACTGTCACGAGGAATTAAAGGGACATACTACTATTCACTTTTTTACCTTGACGGTCTGATCTTAAAGATTACCAATTCATTTTGGGGTTGATTTACTAAAGGCAATTCCACTTTGCACTACAAGTGCACTTGGACGTGCAGTCGCTTTAGATCTGAGGGGAAGATCTAAAACAAGGTGAGGCTCTGCTGATTTTATTATCCAATCATGTACAAGCAAAAATGTTGTTTTTTATTTTCCTTGCATGTCCCCCTCAGATCTACAGCAACTGCACTTCCAAGTGCACTTGCAGGGCAAAGTTGATTTGCCTTTAGTAAATAAACCCCTTTGTGTCTCATTATAATTTAATTTAATTTTTTAGGTTAGCGCAGCTCCATTTATATATATTGTCTTGTTAGATTGTGGCACAATTATTCGTATGGTGACATTTTTGTGTCACTTGTTTCCAATTTTTTAGTTCTACCACATGACTCTGCAGTTGTAGATGTGTCACTAGCAGCAGATTCACCCGTTTTACATAAGCGTTTCTCATTTCTTCAAAGCTCAGTTTATTTTCTATGTGTACCAGCAAATGCAAAACACTGTCCTTGGAGTTCATACAGGGAAAGGGAAGTAACTTGATACTTCATAGGGACAACAGGCCATAATCTAGCCTGTGTGGCAAATATTTTGTATAGTCTTGAAACTTAACAGCCTAAAAGTTTACTCAAAACAAAAACATTTGAAGTTACTGCCCTTGCTAAATGTCCCTCTTTCTGGTCTGATGTACATACAGACAAAAAAAAAAAAAAAAATTATATTATTAATTAATTAATTATATTATATTATTTAAAGGGTTAGTCTCACCTTTACTGACTTTTGCCAAAAACATCCCCAAGCATTACAATGTCCTCAGTAGATTGCCATGCATTGTTCCATTTAGTAAAATAATTCTTACTTTTTCAGCTTCTCATTTTATTGCCTTCTCCTTTCCATTCTGCAGATGGCAGGTCATACCGTACGTTGGAATGGCCCAGAAACTCATGAACGAACACTTGGAGTTGTTTCCTACCCGCACGTGCGCAGTCTGCTTTATCGCAGCTCAGCATTCTGCAAGAGTGAAAGAGAAGACCCTTTACCTTCCTCTCAACTACCTTTAGAGCTTTCCATGGTCCATATAAATATCCAACTTTCTCCCACATATGATAATGTTCCACCTGTGGACAGTAGAGCACATAGGACATTTTGTAACATGCAATACTACCTCAATTGTCATTTTTTTCATATATTTTGTGTGCCAATATACATTTCCAATGTCATCTATCTCAGTTCGGGTTGTTAGGATAGCTGTACTGCCTGTATGTTTCAGTGAAACTCCTAAATAATATATTTATTTTTATTTGTTTTTAGTTAAAAAATATAAAAAAAAAGCCAGAGGGCACATCTCTACACTTAAATGGGTAACCAAGGTGCCACTACAAGATAAGTTCTTATCTGTCAATTAGATATTTCTACTAGTGGAGGACCCCTTATTTATCCATCATACCCCCTCAGACCAGCTACTGTATGAATCGACCGAAACTGTAGGTACTGGACAACAGTCATCTATTTTATGCAGATATATATTATATACAGATATCAGTACTTTTCACTAACATGAGTTTAATTAACCATAGACTAGAAAGTAAACCATAGAAAGTCTAACTGCTCAAATATTACTCTGACATGCACATCACTATAAACATTTATGTTGTGCTATGTCCTCTGTACACCACCCTGGTACTAATCAAATCCTGGTGACAATAGGCTATAAGTCAAAAACACAATGCCACCGATAACATTGTCACTTAATGCAGTTCTCCAGAAAGAATAACCTTAAATATGCAGTCCTGCATAGCCCATTTTTTGCTATTTACCACTGCGCTATTTTAACTGGTAATTGCGCAGTCATGCAACACTGTACCCAAACAAAATGTATATAATTTTTTTATGCAAATAAAGCTTTCTTTTGGTAGTATTTGATCACTACTGTTTTGAATAAAAAATAAAAAGTTTTACTTTCAACTACAAAACATATCCATAAACATGTCTTTGGTAAATAAAAAATCCCAACAAATGTATAGTGATTGGTCTGCGTGAAAGTTATAGCATCTACAAACTATGGTATACATACTGAAATTTGTATTTATTTTTTTATTTTATACTACTAATGGCGGTAATCAGTGACTGTCCTGGTGCAGCGGGAAATCTAACACTAACTGACACTGTACTAATGACACTGGCTGGGAAGGGGTCAACATCTGTGTGTAATGTATGCAATATGTGCTGTGTTTTACTAACAACCTGTTTGTTTCTTATCCTTGCTGTGCAGGAATAAGAAAAAAAGAGATTGTTCAGAGATTAGAGACTGATTGTTAACACAGGGCTCTGGGCTGTGATTGGACACAGCCGATCAGCAGGTCCATGAATCATTGGCTAGGACCTGTTGACAGACTCCCGCTGTTTACAATCACGTGTGTACAATCTCGCATCCTCATGTCTTAAACCCCGGAACAGGCAGCGATGTACCAGTACGTCGCTTTGCCTGTACAGGCCACCCATCAGCAGTACATGGTGGGCAGGTGGTCTGCAAGTACTGGTAGTTAAAGGAATTAGCCATTTTAATGGGTATATATAATAGATACCCCCCACGCTTTAGATAATTTGAAGTTAGTAAAACACAATATAAAAAAAGATGGTGCTTCTAAAAATATTAAATATTAAAAAAAATTTAAAAAAAAAGTGAAATACAAACATGTATAGTAGGCACATACTGTATATGTGAATCCACAGTAGCGCAATGTTGTCACTAAATCAATTCAGTGCTCCATACAAAATAATATAAAAATAGTGCAAAAAACAAAAAAGAAGTCCAATAACAGTCCTCTTTAACAAATGATAATTCCATGCAAAAATAATGAATCCTAGTGATTTCCTGTTAAGATAAATCACGAAAAAAGATCCACCACCGCTGTGTGTCTCATTCCGACCCACTCCCATCAGATGTTGCCCACCATTCTCATGGTTGGGCCAATACCCTAAAGGAATTAGGAAATTTTTAATGTTTTACTTTAAGCCTTTAAAAATGACTGCTCCCGGCTGAATTGAATTTGTTAAAAATATTTTTTTACATTGTCACATATTTCCCAGAGCAGTGAACACCCCCCCCCCCCTTGCTATTTTTTGTTTACAACCCCTTGCTTATTAGTCCAGAAAATTGGCATTTTTTACTTCACAGACTTGGATCCATTTGATTGCAACTGGGTTTTGGTTCGATATGCAAATTTAGTGAAACCCAGCTTGAACCAAACCCAGGGCAGTTTGACCGATCCCCAACAGTGGGACAACGGAGAACAAGTGTACCCACCCTCTAACAGAAAGTCAGATGACAGCAGCAGAAAAAAAAAGCAATTTGGAGGAGAATGAGACCTTGTGTTAAAAATACCTACATAAATTTTTTTCTAAACCAGAATTTACTGTCACTTTATTTTTTTAAACACAATTAGTGTAAAAACCTGCATTTAATTTGCTTTTTTGCAATGTCCTATATGAGCACTAAGATTAGAAGGAGGCAGGATTAGGAGCCAATCAGGTGTGTTGATTGAGAAAACCAAAGCGCCAAAGAAAACTAAATACTAGTATAAATATAGTGATACCAAATTGATTGGCAGCTGCAGTGAAAAAGATTTTGAAATGCAAAACAATATCAAAAAAGAATAATGCGGTTCTTTTAATCAGGTGTGTTGCATGAAAATGTCCTGACAAGGACAGAGGAGTGACAGAAAGATTATTATTATACTTATACTTATTATATATACTTATATATATATATATTATATTATATTATATTATATTATATTATATTATATTATATGAAAGATGACTTCATGACACACATGCTGCTCTTTCACTGTCCAGTCAGCAGGCTGGGGATGGAGAAAAGACACCATTGTACCCTTTCTTTAGTCTATAAACTGTAACAGAGAAATAGGTGTCATCTGCCTGATTACGATGTGTAAATCTCAGAACTGCATGGACAGGACACAAATACTTTGGCAGGTAAAATAGCTCCCTTGAAGTTCAGCTTTAAATCCTATGCTTTTCACCAATCTCCTTTTAGTTAAAGTACAATACTCTAACATGCAGATATTCCACATAAACCCACTGCTTCTTTTTATAACTCTTATGCAAACAAAACATGGTCTCTGTCTCTGACTTCAGTACTTAACAATGAGAACCTAAAACAGAGAGTTGAAATATCTGCAAGGACCTTCTTATATCTAATTACCAAGGAACTGCTCAAGTGGAAGAGCCACAGCAAACACAGAAAAGCCTTCATTAACGACTCCTGCAAAATGATCAGACATTTCTGAAATACACAGTGAATGACATTTTGTTCTACTTCTGCAAGTAAATGTTTAAGATGTCAGCAAAGTTTGTTAAAAAAAAAGACACTGCAGCCATTGCTCAAGTGATTATTTATCTAAGATGTGTTTACAATACAAGGAAATGGAAGCCATTTCTCGGCTCTGGAAGCAGAAGTTTGACATAGTCTGGGAATACACAGGCAAAGCAAGCACGTTTTTGTTGCTCTGACCACCCACATGCAGAGCATGCTGTACAGACACATATTCATTTGAAAATGTTGTATGCTAAGTTAATTAAACACCTTAAAAATTATGTGATAAGAAGACATTAAGAAGGCATTGTAAAATGAAAATAATCTAATCTTATTCTTCCAAACTACAGAACAAAAGTGTCACCTCGAAAAGATTAATTTCTCTGTTGCTTCATTTAAGAATTAGTCTTAGCCAAAATTCTCAACTGTATGCAACAGTGCACTGTTCTCTTCTGAAAATGAGTAGATAATATTATTTGTTGCAATAGCTAAGCCTCGAACAAGAGGAAAGGAAGATTTAAAAAATGACCAATTATTCCTGTTATGCATTCACTAGAAAATACTTAAAAACGTTTGAAATAATAGTTCAGCATGTCTTTGTACTAGTCTCCTCTAATCTTCTGCATACAAGCATTTAGACCGCACTGTAGGCCAATCAGATTTTACCACTTTGCAAAGTGCTGTGTCTCATCAAATGGAGCTTTCTGATTGGAAAAGAGAGCATAGAGATGACCTCATAAGTGAGCTGCCGTTCCTTCACTATCCAATCACATTCTTGGCAAACTTTCAAGTGGAAGATAATGCTAACAATAACTATTCTTAAAAACATCCCCCCAATCCCCCCCCCCCCCCCCATTCTCCTACCTATTCTTCATACCCTGAATAGAAAAGATCTGCATTTACCTTTTTTTAATCAAGTTCAGTCATGTGATGCAGCAGCTCTGGCTCGCCTGCTGCAGGGAAGAAGAGGGAGTGGTGCCAACGGCTCGGCCATGGGAACATATGGGTGATGCCATGGTGCCAAGAATTTACAGCCATTGTCAAACACTTACACAAGGGAGCTGGAGCTGCTGGATCATGTGATTGGACTGGGCAGGATTTTAAAAAAAGGTGAGTTCACAAATCTTTTTATTCAAAGTATGCAGGATAGGTAGGAGGAAGGGGGGCAAAATGGTTTTGGGAATAGTTATAATTAGCCTTTACTACCACTTTAAACACTTTGACCGCAGCAGAGGTAAATAAATGGTCAGGACTTTGTATAACTTCTGACAGGGATGTCTGAACTAGAAAACTCAACATTTGTTCTTTGACAGCTAAGACAGCATGCATCTTTGAAAGCTGCTGTTGATAGTATTGTTACCAGTCTAGTGCTTAACATACGCATAATCATTTTCTTGTTTAATTTGAAAAAAAAAGAACACAGAGAGAGGCAATTACATCATAACCATGCACATTAAAATATTAAAGCATTAACTCAACACTACCACCTAGCTACAGAACTAATGATCACAGTATAATATATAAGAATGGTTGTTGCACATCTGTCTGTATAAACAGCTTGCCAACATCCTTTTTAACAGCTATTTCTCATTTAAGCCCCAAGATCTTTCAGAGTTTTTCAAAATTTGGTTTGGCAGTGGTTGCAATGTATACAAGTTCCCCACTGCTTGCCTTTAATTTGTCATAGCATCTGTAGCTTTAATTCACATTTGCTTCTCGTGTAGCTTTTAGCATTTATTTCAGGCTGTGCTGCTGTTCAAACCATATATGACAAGCATCTAGATGAGATGCCCTTATTGAATCTCAGAGGTTTTCTGATTGAGGTTGCAGGCGGTTAAGTTTCTTCATTCTCAGTGGATAAAACCCTGACGCCAGTTTCAATTTCAGTGATATTCTGTTACTTTTTCTGCAGTACTAGTGGGGCTTTTTGCTCAGACTGTCATTCAGATAGTGCTAACTGTGTCATTTCATGAGGTTTTTGACACAGGTGTTTCATTATTAGTTACACTTTTGCTGATTGTTAACATATTAGTATCTGGATGTAGAATTATGTAACCCTTTTCACTGTAGCCAAGAAATATACCTTCCCAAATATTTTGATGTGTTTCAGACCAAGCTTCTATCCTTTCCACAGCTCATAGGGAGTTTTCTCTGTTACTTTTCCAGGTGAGCAGTTCTGGAGATCGCTTTGTCAGAATGACTTATTTTTTACCACTTGTATACTCTGTGCTATTATCTGTAGCATTTTAGGCATTTTGCCAAATAAAAATGGAACCTGTTATGTCTGCTACCTGTCATAGCAAAGGCCAGTGCTTGAGGCTACAAAGGCCTCACACCGCAAAGGCCATGCTAGTTCCAGGGCAGCATTAGAGCTTTAGGGAGTCTAGGGAGTCAGGCCATCACAGATTTGCATCATCCAGTGCATCATCATCTTGACGGGTTCTGTTTAATATAACCATCATTCAGAAAAAAAAAAATTAGCTGCTGTAGTAAGATACACAGAACACTTTTTTTTAACATTATAACATTTTATGCCAATCGGAAATACAAATTAACAGATAATAGTACCATATGTACATGACAGAAGGAGTTTGCATATGTAACAGGCAATGACCTCACTTGGACCCTTCCAGATGCTTTAAAAATCATCTGATCAGACTGTGTTTATCATCAACCGCGTAACAATCTGTAAGCATTTGGTTACTTTAACAAATAAAGTAAGACAGCGGAGGAGTGTTAGCTGACATATTTTTTGGATGTACATCTAATGTGTACATGAAAAGATGATTGAGTCATTTTTATATAAGACTATGAACTAAAATGCACTATTCAGGCTGGCTCTTTATCTCTACTGTAGCTTTGTAAAACATGCGTAGGGGTTGATTTACTAAAGTCAAATGGTCTGTGCACTTCAAGTGTGCCTGCAAGTGCACCTGCAAGTGCACTTGGTCTAGATCTGAGGGGAACATGCAAGGAAAATAAAAAAAACAGCATTTTTGCTTGCACATGATTAGATGATAGAAATCAGCAGAGCTTCCCCTCATCATCAGCAGAGATGCCCCTTAGATCTAGAGCAACTGCACTTCCAAGTGCACTTACAGTGCACAGTATATTTGCATTTACACTGTAAAAAATATTGTGCTGGGTCTACTCAAAAAAATTGAGGCAACTATTTGCATCAGCCTTTTAAAGAGGAAGTAAACCCTGATGGGTTTTACTTCCTCTTTTGCTCCCTGCAAGGCCTGCAAAATTAAAAGCATAATGGGCTAGTATACATCGCATGACACTTACCTGCAAACGAAGTCCGCGCTGTCCCCTGTGCAGTCCGTCAATCTTCGCCGCTCTTCCTTCTGGGGCTGCGGACTCAGCACAGTGGTCCGTTTCTTCACAGCACATGCGCCGATGACGACATCAGTGCACTACAAGTGAAATATCACCTAAACGGTGGACATTTAGGAGATATTTCCACTACCTATAGGTAAGCCTTATTCTAGGCTTACCTATAGATAAAAGTAAGTAGGACAAAAGGGTTTACAACTACTTTAAGTACTGTCAACTAAACTTATTTTTGTCTGACTTTTCATGTTTTCAACTTTGTTGTTTTAAGTAAAGCCAACTCAATTTTTTTCATTTTATCATTTTATAGACCATAGTGTTTTAAGTTAGGAATACATACCTTTACTTGTCTGGAACTATAGTTTTAAGTAAAGCCGTTTATTTCAATTTTTCCAGTTTATAGACCATAGGTTTAAGTAAAGCCAACTCAATTTTTCCAGTTTATAGACCATAGATTCAAGTAAAGCCAACTCAATTTTTCCAGTTTATAGAAAAGGTTAAGTTAGGAACACATACAATAACTCATTTTTTTCAAGTACTTATATAGCACCGTCAATTTAGGAGCGCTTTAAATATATATTGTACAGTGACATCAGTCCCTGCCCTCAAGGAGCTTTCAATCTAAGATCCCTAACTCACATTCATACTTACACATACTAGGGCCAATTTCCCTACTAGCATGTCTTTAGTGGAAACCTACGCAGGCACAGGGTAGAACATACGAACTGCGGGCAGGTAGTGTCATGGGCCGGGATTCGACCCAGCGATCATTTTGCTGCTAGGTGAAAGTGCTAAACACTACACTACTGTCACTTAGTTTTAAGTGATATTAGCTTGTAACTTACTCAATTTTTTTAAGTTGGTAAAACTTATTTTCCAAATGAATTTGATATGTGTTTGAAGGTTTTTATATAAAAATAATTCAATAATATGTTTTTTTAAAAAAAGGAATAGTCTCATGAAACATGCTTTCAAAACAAATTAAAATTTATTATTTATAAAGTTTTACAAATGTAATATTATTAAAGCAGCATCAAATGTAAATGTAAACATTTAAAAAAAATACCCCTTTCTCAGCTAACAAATCAAACTGAAACACACCCATGTATATACAGTATATCTGTAAAGAACATAGAATACAGAATGTATTAACTTTTTTTAAGCCTTTTAGGAAAGTAATTTGCACTTTAACCACTTCAGCCCCAGAAGGATTTGCCCCCTTAATGACCAGGCCATTTTTTGCGATTTGGCACTGCGTCATTTTAACTGACAATTGTGCGGTCGTGCAACGCTGTACCCAAACACAATTTTTTAACTTTCTGCTATAATACATATCCAAAAACAAATATATGAAAAAAACACATTTATTCATCAGTTTAGGCTGATATGTATTTGTCTACATATTTTTGGTAAGAAAAAAATCGCAATATGCGTATTTTGATTGGTTTGCGCAAAAGTTATCGCGTCTACAAACTATGGGATAGATTTAGGGAATTTTATTTTTTTAATAGTTTTTACTGGTAATGGCAGCGATCTGCAATTTTTAACTGGACTGCCACATTGCGGCGGACAAATCTGACCCCAAATGACACTTTTTGGGGACCAGTGACATTATTACATTGATCAGTGCTATAGAAATGCACTGATCAATGTATAAATGACACTGGCAGGGAAGGGGTTAGAGGGCGGTCAAGGGGTTAACTGTTAACTGTGTTCCCTGGGTGTGTTCTAATTGTAGGGGGCATGGGCTAGCAGGGACATGACAGAAATCACTGTTCCCGATCACTGGGAACAGAAGATCTCTAAAATATGTCATATGGCAGAATAGGGAATCGCCTTGTTTACATAGATAGTTCCCCGTTCTGCCTCTGTACAACGCGATCGCGGGCCACAGGCAGACATCGAGTCCACCGGACCCACGGACATGCTCCCGCAACACGCGACAGGAGCACACGCCATCTATCTCCTGTGCAAAGACCGACGTACACCTATGTGGTTTGTGCAGGAGAGCCGACCTGCCACAGTATAATGACAGTAGCTGGTCGGCAAGCGGTTAAAGTGTGAACTTTTGAAGATAGATTCCCCACATCTAGCTCTAAAAAGATCTTCTGAAAAACTTCAAAGATTTATTTTAGGTTTTCAGGGTAGCTCAGGCTAAAAGCATAAATGAGTCCAATAACCATTCTTTCTGATACAAAATGAGAGTGCTATATGAAAAAAATACACTATACCAATATGCTTTTTTTCCTGCCAATGCAGCATAAATATGGTATATTTGTTTTTGAAATGTAATAACATAGTGCAAAGTGGGCGGGGCTTTAGGTTACATAATCTAACGTTTAATGTCCAATATCTCAAAAACCGAACAAACAGAAAGTTTGCTTTGTGGTACAAATCAGCACAAACAAATTGTATAATTGTTTTTAAAATGTACATGTGGTGCAAAATGGGGGAGGTTTCATCAACTATAATGCGCAATCTCTGAAACCAAACCAGCACATACGTTTGTTTTTGCAGCTCAAATCAGCACAGATACAGTGCAAACAAATGCAATCTTTGTTTTTAAATTTGATGTTGGGGGCTTGATGGGGCTTGATGTCACATAATCTGAATTTGAATTCCACTATCTCAAAAACCGAACCGGCTGAAACATTCATTTTTGTGGCACAAAATAGTTTTGAAGCTTAACAGTTGGTGGTCCCTCACCCTGCATCTTGGTTGCGTTCTGCCGCATGCAGTAAGCTCAAACTTTGCGTGCGCACAAGTGAGTTGCCTCAATAGGTGTATACAATGGACATATGTCCATTCATTATAAAAAAATATATTAATCTGCAAATAAAATAAACATTTTGGATGGCATGTTAAGCAACATTTAAAGCATGTGAACGATAATTTGTTCAATGTTCACCCTTATCTTTCAATGGCATTGCATGGCTTTGTAGTGACTTGGAAAAATTCTTGTCACTGGTGGCACTCCTTTGTCCTGATGGGCCTCAAACTAATGGGAACTGCCTTGTGCAGGTTTTCAAACTTCCAAAAGATGTCAAACTCTTTAAAATATACAGCATCAAAACTCGTGCGGTTGCACATTTGGCAAACATATGCGTCCCTCAATTTCAGTCAAATGAAAAGATACATTTTTTAAGTAAATGTAACTCATTTAGAGTATGAAAATGCACATACCTTAAAAGTTTTGCCTAGATTACTCAATATTATACATTATTTTTGTAAATGTAAAAGGTGTGTTTTAAAAAACTAATGAAAATTAAGTAAGATACTTAAAATATCAAAGTAAATTAATTAATGTTTATTTTTATGTTGAAAATTATTAAATTTTTATGTTAAAATTACAAGCCAACAGAATCATTTTTATCAGCATAGTAAATCAACCTCATAGTTCCACTAGGGTTATCTAATCTCCAGAAATTTACAGACACGCCATACAAATGTAGGCTGATGTTCAATACATTCAGTGGAAAAATAAAAATGCCTACAAAAGTATTGATTTATTTTCCTGTTTTTAAGTAAAAGCCAACCATGGTCTTCAAAACTTTTTATGGCACTCTGTAGTGTGTTGTCAAGCTTCCTGAGCTTTAATTTTATCATACATGATGTTATTACCATAACAAAAATACTAGAACCTGTGTATAACCAGCCTGTTGGAAAATCTTCCTTGATCAACAACGTGGGCTACATCAAGTGTGTGGTTGGGGGAATCAAGTAATTTTCTTTCATGTATGGCCAGCCTTAAGCCCCGTACACATGGGCCGAATGTCGGACGGCACCAGCTAGTTCAATAGAAACCGGCCGACATTCGGCCCATGTGTACAAAGTGAGGAAATCTGTCACCAGGGACAACAGAACTAGGGTTTCTTCTAGACTTCCTCTGTATTCCTGCTCTGGTGACAACCCAGCACTGTCACTACCACTAATAATACTAAACATGACAAAATGAAGGGGTAAAAAAAATGTGCTTCTATATTTTAAGGCTGCCATACATGGCTCAAATGTCTTCTGATTCCTGCTAAATTAGTCAAAAGGTAAGCTTTAAATGCCACTGTTGACAACACTCAGCTCAGCAAAATCAAATTATTAATTCGACATTTGCCAAAGAAGTAGGGTGGAAAATTGCTGGCCTATTAACAGTGACTTCTTCCAATTAGAAGCAGCTGCTGTTTGTGTACTCTGATAGTCATGGATGCCAGCTGTCAGAATATAATATCCGGTAGGGGAGATTCACCCATCTGGGCTGTTTCAGCCTGTAAGCTGAACAAAAGAAATCTATGCGTGTATGGCCACCCTTACTGGGCACTCTGATAAGGGATGAGTCCCTGTTCTGAGGATTTATTCCAGTTCTGTGAACTATGCAAAAAAATATTATACACTTCTATTAAGGAATAATCCATGTGAGAACGCACCCCAGTCCATTGCAGAGGCTCATTTCCATGGGATTTCAAGCTTACTACGCATGGTGACATCACTCTTCCCCCACTGGAAGCATTGGGAACCTGGACAGAGGTATTTTTGTTCTTTGCTTTTTTCTTAAATGCTTTTGCATGTGATCAGATTTTGTCGGATGTTGGGATATTATGAGGGCAGACTGTTATTTTCATTGAAGGTCTGCTTTAACTGCTTAAGGACCAGCCTCATTTTGGATTTTAGGTGTTTACATGTTTAAAACAGTTTTTTTGCTAGAAAATTACTTAGAACCCCCAAACATTATATATGTTTTTTTTTCTAACACCCTAGAGAATTAAATGGCGGTTGTTGCAATACTTTTTTTTGCACCGTATTTTTGGGAAAAAAATCAATTTTTTGAATTAAAAAATAAGACAACAGTAAAGTTAGACCAATTTTTTTTTATATTGTGAAATATAATGTTAATCCAAGTAAATTGATACCCAACATGTCACGCTTCAAAATTGCGCCCGCTCGTGGAATGGCGTCAAACTTTTACCCTCAAAAATCTCCATAGGCGATGTTTAAAAAGTTCTACAGGTTGCATGTTTTGTGCTACAGAGGAGGTCTAGGGCTAGAATTATTGCTCTAGCTCTACCGGTCGCGGCGATACCTCACATGTGTGGTTCGACCACCGTTTTCATATGCGGGCGCTACTCACGTATGCGTTCGCTTTTGCGCGCGAGCTCGTCGGGATAGGGGTTTTTAAAAAAAAAAAATATTTTTATTATTTATTTTACATTATTTTATTTATTTTTACACTGTTTAAAAAAAAAAATTGTGTCACTTTTATTCCTCTTACAAGGAATTTAAACATCCCTTGTAATAGAAAAAAGCATGACAGGACCTCTTAAATATGAGATCTGGGGTCAAAAAGACCCCAGATCTCATATTTACACTAAAATGCAATAAAAAAAAAAAAAAAATAATTTAAAAAAATTACATTGAAAAAAATATGCCTTTAAGAGGCACAGGCGGAAGTGACGTTTTGACGTCGCTTCCGCCCAGCAGTGTCATGGAGACGAGTGGGCGCCATCTTAGCCTCACTCGTCTCCAGGCACAGCACTGAGCAGGACGCGATCGCCTCCACCGCTACCGACGGCTCTGGTAAGCGGCGGAGGGCACTGGATCGCGGCAGGAGGGGAGGCCCCTCTCCCGACACCGCTAAAAGTGATCTCACGGCGAATCCGCCGCAGGGACCACTTTTATGAGAAAGCCGACCGCCGCACGAAAACGGGGATACCGGGGTTATGGCAGCTAGCTAGCGATATCTGCTGGCAAAGTTTGGACGTACATCGGCGTGTGGCGGTCGGCAAGTGGTTAAGCAGAGACCAAATGACCAACACATTGGTCACATGACCAGTCACTAGATTCATGGTGACAGACATTTCTCATCTTCTTCCATGTCCATTTTTAAGCTAAACATTCTCACTGGGATGTTTAAAGTTCAGTTAGGATTCATTTTGAATAGACGGTTCACTTTTAGACCACACATGGCCAAACTGGTTCAGTTTAGTTACGGATTGGCTCATTTCAATTAATAAATTGTGCTTAGAAATAAAATGGCAAAACAGAGACACAACTGTCAAATAGGCAAGCCATAATTATCAAGCACAAAAATAATCAAACAATAACAATAGTAAAGCTAAACATGAACCTCAGTCAAAGTTCCGATATAAATAATCACCTGAATTTTGCTAAGCCCCACCTTTCCCCCCAACTTCTATATACTTTCATCATATATCCTGTAATCATGGATATTTTGAGTGTCAAAAATGGCATTAGCAATTATACAGTATCTGGTTAAACAGCAGAGAACAAAACCAGATAAAAATATCCAACCAGACCTTGTCTACTATGTTCAGATCCCAGCCTGGTCATCATAATATCCTGAAAAACTAGCTAGTACTGAACAAGGACAAGGAAAAGTAGAGCAAAGTAAGGTTTTGAGAGGAAAAATGCTGCTTTCTCAAGCTGTGAAAATAGGCAAGCTTGTTCCAGAAAAGGGGGGGAGAGATGCGTGGAATGCCAAATAAGCGAAATCAGATTTAAGCAATCCAGAACACTTACTATCTATAAAAGTTTGATGTCAATATCTAAAATGTAATTAACTACAAGTTCTCTTTTGTTTTTGCTCCCATGAAAGCTAATGTCTTAATTCTCTGCTTTGTTTTAGCAATTTTGTTCTGCCCATGAGCTTGAAATACTGCATGTCTACCTAATTATGCTAACAGATCCTAATATTTATGGAAATCTAAAGTATATTAATCCCTTGACTTAGCTACCAGGCTACATCTAGGAAGACCAAAACGCAGTAGCGACTATATTCTAACATGCATTTTGTAGACTGTAATATGACAGGACCGACGGCAAAAGCTAGCACACACTCTCTGTCTAGCATATATTAATTCAACTGTTAACATAAATCATGTCAACATATCAACAGTGAAAAGCCCTTTACATTTCAAATACAAATATAACAAGCCAACATAAATGATCAGAGAACCACATGCATATCATAATAAATGAGGTGAGGAACAAATTAACATTCTTCAACTATTTATAAAGTCATAACCGCTCTAAGAATGAGGGTTTTGACCTCCCTTTTATGAGAACATGATGTATATCAATGGGAATATAAGCTTTTTAAATTGTACTGAATGAAAGGAGTTGTAAAGTCTCATGGTTTTTCACCTTAATGCATTCTATGCATTAAAGTGAGAAATCTTCTGTGCTGCAGCTGCCCCCCAGAGCCCCCTTTTACTTACCTGAACCTGATCATTCCAGCGAGCACAAGCCCAGCATCTCCAGCCGCTGTCTTGGGTCCTCATTGGATAGATTGATAGTAGCAGGAGCCATTGGCTCCCGCTGCTGTCAAACAAATCCAGTGACATAGGAGTCGGGGTGGGGCCAAGTCACGCTGTCTGTGTCAATGGACGGAGCAGCAGGACTCAGGAGCATGCCCGTATGGGTGTCCCCATGGAAATCGGCTATTCGTGGGGGCACTCGCCAAAGAGGAGGAGCCATGACCGCTGCCGCTGGACCCAAGATAGGAGGATTGGGGCCGCTGTAAGCAAGACCCTTGCACAGAAGAAGTAAGTATACGTGTTTGGTATTTAAAAAATAAAAAAAATGAACCTTTACAATCACTTTAAGGTAAAATGAAATGGAATTAAGCCTTTTGTGAAAGCTTTTTTTAACTGTTTATTTACACATGCACCCCACCAAGAGAACACAGTGATTATTGCTAGTGGCTATAACAGCTGCTAGCAATAATCACATGTAAAATCCAACAGGCTGGTTGTACCCAAGTTGAGCGATCGATCAACTTGATATGTTCAGCCTGCCCATACATGGTTTGAATCTCAGCCAGTTCTTGCTGAACCGGCCGAGGTTCGAACCATCTATGGCAGGCTTTTCCCTTCCTGTAATACTACTGCTTACATTAACCCTTGTGGTAACCATTACCCTCACATTATCCTTTCATGTAACCCTAACATTAACCCTTACACAAACCCACCATAAAACCCGAACACTTATGCTAACTCAACCTGTAACTATAATATTATCTTTCCCTGGTGTAAACCTAACCTCTTGCTTGCATAGTCACCTCTTCTACACCAAATTCCCCAGCACTAAAGACCAAACCTTCCAAAAGATACTGGTGCTGAAGTTCTGATGCTAAAGTATGCTGCTTTCTTTACAACAATATGTATTTCAATCAGATAAATATATTAACAAGGTCAGTTTGGGCATAGGGATGCCTGTGATTAGTGAAACTAGATTTCTGAATGGAGTAGGAGGACCTTTCAATCATCCTCCCATCCTCCAGTCTCAGGTTCTGTTTCATTCATCAAAGCTTTAGTATGGCTTCTATGAATGGATGAGCTAGGTGGAAAGGGTGGGCATAATCAAGTGCTCTTGATGACAGCCTGTGATAGCCCATTAGTTCTGTTAACCCCTGCTGCACCAGAAGGTTTCAGTGGTGGGGAGGGTGCAGAATGGAGGAAGAATTTCACTAGGGCCTTTTCTTACTATGTTATGTGCCTTGTGCTGGTTTTTCTGTTTGAAATTGGCGCTGCACAATAAGTTCACTAAATTTCAATTTCTCTTGCTTAGCCACTGCTTGGCCCCTCACTATTCTGTTTAGCTGCCTGGAGCCCTAAGAAATACAAAGTACCTTGGGATATACAAGACAAGTGACTCTCACCCTTCTTTCTTAAAATGGTTCTAAAGCCTCAAGGTTTTTTACCTTAAAGCGGAGTTCCAAATGGAACTTCGGCTTTAAGGGAAGATGACCCCCTGACATGCCATATTTGGCATGTAATTTTTTTGGGGGGGAGTGGATACTCTATTTTTAGAGGGTTCCAGCTCCCACTTCCTCCCAGAGCACCGTGGCACCGGAAGGGAGATCACCTCTCCCCCCTCCCTCTCGGCAATCATATCCCAGGTGATTGTCCGGACAATCGAGACTCGCCGCTTCACAGCCGGGCGCCCACAGTGACAATGCCAGCTCCGCAGAGAGGAGGGGGAGATGAGTGGGGCTTTGTTCCCCCACATCGCTGGACCCTGGGACAGGTAAATGTCTAATTATTGAAAGTCAGCAGCTGCAGTATTTGTAGCTGCTGTCTTTTAATTTTTTTTTATAAGCGGAACTCTGATTTAATGCCGTCTATGCATTCATGTAAAAAAACTTCTGTTCTGCAGGAGCCCCCCCCCCTTATTTTAACCTGAGCCCAATCTGATCCAGCGACATGCACGAAAGCAGCGGCTCTTGCCACTGTCTCCCTCCTCATTGGGCAGATTAATAGCAGCCGCAGTCATTGGCTCCCAATACTGTCAATCAAATGCTGTGACGAGGGGGCCGAGGAGGGGCAGAGTCGCCCATTCTGTGTCAATAGACACAGGCTGGGTGGCTCGGGAGTGAGCATGCACGGGTAACCCCATGGAAAGTGGCTTTCCATGAGGGCATTCCCCGAAGAGGAAAGGCCTGGCTCATCAGTGGGGGACCCCAGAAAAGGAAGATCGGGACTGCTCTCTGCAAAACCCTTGCACAGAGCAGGTAAGTGTAACATATTTGTTATTTTGATTTTACAAAAAAAAAGCGAAAGTTTAATGTTTTCCTTTAATGCATTGCTGTGAGCCTGAAAAGCCAATTGCCAGGCACAAGGGCTATCAACTATGATTAGAGAATCCTTAGTCCTGTGTAAGCGAGTAACATTTAAGCAAACAGGTTGCTTTTCCCTGCATGGGTTAAGAGCATTTTATATTTAAGCTTTTCCCTGCATGGGTTAAGAGCATTTTATATTTAAGTCCTTAGCCTGTAAACCGATTATATTTTTTTAAATATGATCAACATGCATCATGTAAAGAAAAAAGGCTAAGGCTCTGACTGCTGCTTAACAAAGAGAATAAACATATTGATAGTTGATGTTCTTGTTAGAAAAGTTTTAAATGTTTATTGTTTGACTATTAGAAAAACTATTAGAAAAACAATAACCCTGAGACTGATTTTTAAGATGACTTCTGAGCACATTGTTGTATTAACTTGCTATATCGTTTGCTTTAACTAACTCCATAGTGAGTTGTAGGATGATTAGGCTTAACCATATATGGTAAAACAAGACTGTACAGGAAACACTAATTAGCCAAATAAAGTACCATTTTGTACCAGGCACGCTATCTGTGTTTCCTCAGCCAATAGAAACGTTATCCCTATATTATTGTAGGTATTAGGAGGGGGGATGTACATCTCTTTGTGTGATTCTTACTGCATCTTTTGGCTTGTAAGCATCATCCATTTGTGTGACACATCTGAAATAAATTGTCTGCTTTTCAATACATCTGGAGTTAGACTGATCACAAGAGAAGAGTAATCCTAACATTTATGGTCCTTCTAGAGCCGGAACCAACAAGTGCATTTCGGGTCAGATGGTCCCGACAAAAACTTTGGTGAGTATTGGACTTGAAAGCTCACTGAGAATTAAAAGTCCCCCCACTCAACGTTAGTGGTGAAATAGGGGCGGGGGCCTGAGAGCCAGACCCATCCTGTGTCACTATTGAGCAGTAGTGACACAGGATGAAATTTTGGAAGCCAGGTCATTACCAAAATATTATTCAGCACAAGTAGCAGAACTTGTAGCACTGACAAGAGCATGCATACTATCAAAAGGAAATCCATAGAGATAGATCATACAGTCCTCACTGATATGCAGCTCTACATGTCTACATGACATCTACATGTCACCTGATTGAAAACCGGTATTGCCAAAATCCTTACTTAGGTATGCAGCAGTATTGACACATGGAGTAACACATGTCAAACAGGGGGATGACTGAGATGTTAAATAAGGTATGTGCAGCCTATGGCTTCACTAACTACTAAAAAAAACTTTTTGCTCTCAATGGATTATATGTGCGAGATACAATGCTCAAGGAGGCATAAGACCATGGAAAGGGAAGTTCCCCACACCGCAATATCCATTCCAACACATTTGCATGGATTTTATTGAATTGGACAAATGTGAAAGGAAGAAATATTGTTTGCTAATCATAGACACCCTGACCAAATGGGTGGAGAATTCCTGACAGGAAGTGCAGATGCACAGACAGTGATAATGGACCCTATTTTGTAAATAAAACTATACAACATTTGACGGAAGTGATGGGAATTCAAGTGAAATACCATTGTGCCTATCATTCCCAATCAGCTGGATTGGTGGAAAGACATAATGGCATTCTAAAAAGCAAACTGAGGAAAGCTATGGAAGAAGCAGGTAAAAATTGGATGTACTGCCTACTAGTAGCTGTGACCAGTATGCATATCACACCCACAAAAGAAGGTTTAAGCCCATTTGAAATGATACATGGAAGGCCATATAAGATACTCTTACAACCAAATGAAACACCTACTGAGGAGTCTGAGCACACACTAGCAGAATACATGTCCAGGCTGTTAAGACAAAGACGTACTAATGATTTTTGTTCTGTCCTAGAAGGTCCAATTCAAGAAGATGAAAAGGTACATGTGGGAGATTGGGTCTTAACAAAAAGTAATAAGAAAAAGCAGTGGTACTCCCCAAGGTGGGATGGGCCTTTCAAAGTCCTCCTAACTACGCCTACTGCGATAAGGATTGCAGAGAGGTCTACCTGGATTCACCAGTCCCACTGCAAAAAGGTTTTACAGGCAGAGTAGGGCCAGATGGCTGCAAGAGGTTCAGAAAATCTGGCTACAAAGGGAGGTCTCACACAAGGTGGGACTTGTCTCAAACCGGTGAAGTCTCCCTCCCCTTCCAACTCCCCTATCCTATCCGCTGGAACTCTGTAGCTGGTTAGGATGAAAGGGACAGTAATTATCCTTGGGTTACTGATGACTAGGAGAGGCATCCATAAGAGGGGGTAGACATTTTCGGAAGAGTAGAGGAACCTTTGGGTTGGGAAAGAACAGGAAAAACATTGAATCTAACTTTTATAGAGGGAATAACTAGCACTATACTGGTAGACTTCTGTCAGATTGCAGATTGTGGGGATACAACTGGGGCTAGAGGAATTCTATGAGCAGATAAATACATTTGCTGGCTCTGGAATAGGGCAGGATGTCAAGCATGGAATCAGGCCCTGTCGACCAGTGTATTAAGATTGGGGGTATAAACTAACAGGGCCTAAAAAGAGTGGAATAAAGGAAAGACTCATAATTACAGAAACCAGACAACAGGAAAAAGGTATTTTATGGCAGTGTAGACGTGACACTATTTCCCTTTAAATTAAAAAATATATATATACGTAAAATATTAGGCGAGGTATGCCTCAAATAAAATGAACTGTGATACACCCTCTGTCTGTTGGTCTCAAAATGTGTTTGTGTTTGAAAAAAACAAATAAAAATATATATAAGTGCCAAACATCTAAACAAATGCAACTACTTTATGTATTAAACCTCTGATGCAGTAAATCACTTTTGTGTAGCACCCCCTTGGGGCAAGAATTAAAAATAACCTTTACAAGTGATAGTGTTACACCCCCTTTCGATGAATATCAGAGTGTGTGTGTTGAAGGTGCTGAACTTCAGATAGGGTGTCCAACTGGTGTGCTACACCCTCTGGAGTCCGCAAACTAAAATCTATGATTTACAATATCTGAAACTGTAGAAATGCAGTGATCTAATACCTAGTTGGCAAAGTGATAAATATGGATGTCTGCTGTATCAAAAATCTGGTATGTGAATAAAAATCCAATTATGCCAATAGATAAACTTAAAGCAGAAGTAAAAAAAAAAAAAAAGTGTTCAGTGCTTCATCAAAATTTGGTGCTGATTATCCTTTCAAGTGACAGTGGTGCCAGGTGATATTATCCTGGTTGATAATGAGATTGCACTCACCAGATGACATTACCCCCCAGGGGTGTTATGCCTTCACAGTGTGAGCCACTCTGCAGCCCTCTGGAGTTCTGCTCGGCAATCTGAGAAAAAAAAATGTCAAATAGGGGAAAGAGTAATGCCCATAGTGTGATATTGTTTAAAAAGGCTTTATTTAATAAAAAAGTTTAGGAGATATACTCACATTTACAACATTTTTGACATACAAAAAGATAAAACAAGAGCCGGCGCTGTGTAAACAACAATAGCCGCTCAGACCAGAAGTGATGCCATACTAAAATAGAAGTTCTGAGTAAAACTATAAGATTTACTAACCTGACAGTAGAAGATATCATAGCTTTGGAGACAGGATACCAAGAAAAAAAAATGAGTGGTTAGAATGGTTGAGGTACACGGTTAAAACTTAAAAAAAAAAAGAAAACTGTTTAGTTTGTGCCAGAGCAAGACTACATTTAGCAACTATTCCTTTTCCTCCAGATCACAATACAGATCCAGAAGGTTTAAAATGTGTGTTTTGCGACTGTATAATAAGAGCTATAAACCTGAAACAAATTCTACCTGTCACACATTGAGTTTGTTGTTTCCCCTAGTACAGAGACCTCAGATACCTCCAGCAGTTACTGCTTATCTGGTCAACTTTACTTGTTTTGCACTCCAAGGGAACAGTAGAGGGGTGGATCTTGATTCACTACCCGATGACTACTGTGTGGAGAGTATTAACATGGGCAATGGTGACTGAGTTGAACATGACATTCAGAGAGCTGATGTATGGTGGATGTGTGGGGATAAGAAACTGTGAGCTAGGATACTGGCCAATGCCCGAGGGGATTGAGCTATGGTCCAGCTGGCTATGCCCCTGAGGATCCTGTCAGAACACCCGTGGACTAAGATTTATCAACGGTATTGGAGGGACACCTCTCCCATGGGGTCATTTGACTCTCAGATCTACATAGATGAGATTGGGGTTCCCCGCGGGGTGTCGGATGAGTTTAAGGCCAGGAATCAGGTGACAGCTGGGTTTGAGTCTCTTTTCTGGTGGGTGACTATAATTAAAAATGTTGACTGGATTAACTATATATACTATAACCAACAACGATTTGTAAACTATACTAGGGATGCTGTGAAGGGCCTAGCAGAACAGTTGGCCACCACATCTCTAATGGCATGACAGAACCGAATGGCCTTAGATATGGTCCTAGTTGAAAGAGGAGGGGTATGCAAAATGTTTGGTAGCATGTATTGCACCTTTATCGCTAACAATACAGCTCCTGGAGGGACCGCGACCAGAGCCTTGGAAGGACTGACTGCTCTATTGAATGAATTAGCGGAAAACTCAGGTAATACCGATCCATTTACAAACTGGCTTGAAGGATGGTTCGGTAAGTGGACTGGACTTATCACATCATGTTTGATCTCAATTGCTGTGACTTTGGTCTTTTTGATCACTTGTGGATGCTGCTGCATTCCCTGTATTCAAGGACTTTCACAAAAATTGATTGAAACCGCAGTCTCAAGAATGATGTATCAAGCCCTTCCTACCTCTGAGGAGACCTATGTGGACATCGAAGCTCAACTTAATGACATACAGACTGAAAGTGCATAACACTGGGACTATCATCGAAACGTGTTGAGATAAAATAGTCACATAAGAGGAGGGAATGTTAGAAAAGTTGTAAATGTTTATTGTGTGACTATTAGAAAAACTATTAGAAAAACAATAACCCTGAGACTGATTTTTAAGATGACTTCTGAGCACATTGTTGTATTAACTTGTTATATCGTTTGCTTTAACTAACTCCATAGTAAGTTGTAGGATGATTAGGCTTAATCATATATGGTAAAACAAGACTGTATAGGAAACATTAATTAGACAAATAAAGTACCATTTTGTACCAGACACGCTATCTGTGTTTCCTCAGCCAATAGAAACGTTATCCCTATATTATTGTAGGTATTAGGAGGGGGGATGTACATCTCTTTGTGTGATTCTTACTGCATCTTTTGGCTTGTAAGCATCATCCATTTGTGTGACACATTTGAAATAAATTGTCTGCTTTTCAATACATCTGGAGTTCGACTGATCACAAGAGAAGAGTAATCCTAACAGTTCTATATTTACCTAGCAAAATATTTTTCTTAAGTCTCTTTCACACAGGCAGACATGCAGCAATTTAGTCACACATTTGGGGCTCTTACACAGCCTGCCAATGCGCTAGGTGATTAAAACCATGGCAGGCAGACTGGACAGTAAACAAATGAGCATTAGCGTTGCTTCACTGTCATGCCAAGAATTATACGGCATGTTGTTTTCTCAAGATTTTGCAACCTGCCTATTGAATTTTAAAGAAAAAGGTGCACCGAACATCTAACAAATGTGAGCTTTTTTAAACCCTTTCACACTGAACACCGCCCACAGCTCATTTTAGCGGTGCTTTACCGGCACTGTGCGGGTGGAGCGGGGCACTTTAAACACCAAAGAGGGGGTGAACAAGGGGTTAAAAGAGACAGAAAAGTGCTGCTGCCAAAGCAATTTGCAGGCGCTTCAGCAGCGCTGCCTATTGATTTTAATGGCAAAGATGCTGCTTGCAGGACTTTTTTTCCCGTTCTGCAACCACATCTGCCCAAGTGTGAAAGCATTCGGGCTTTCACACTGGGGAGGCTTGGGAGGTGCTTTACAGGCACTATTTTTTGTGCTAAAATGCCTGAAAAGCTCCTCTGTGTAAGCAGCCTTAATTATTCAGCATGCGTTTTTGAAGCTCTTATGCCCCGTACACATGATCGGACATTTATCGGACATTCCAACAACAAAATCCATGGATTTTTACCGACGGATGTTGGCTCAAACTTGTCTTGCATACACACGATCACACAAAGTTGTCAGAAAATCCGATCATTCTAAACGCATTGATGTAAAACACGTACGTCGGGACTTTAAACGGGGCAGTAGCTAATAGCTTTTGTCTCTTAATTTATTCTGAGCATGCGTGGCACTTTGTGCGTCGGATTTGTGTACACACGATCGGAATTTCTGACAATGGATTTTGTTGTCGGAAAATTTTATAGCAAGCTCTCAAACTTTGTGTGTCGGAAATTCAGATGGAAAATGTGTGATGACCCACACACGGTCGGAATTTCTGACAACAAGGTCCTATCACACATTTTCCGTCGGAAAATCCGACCGTGTGTACAGGGCATTACAGTTCAACTTCCAATCTGAAAACCAGAGGTGGTGTTTGGGCAGCATTTATTATTAATGTAAAACATGTAAAATGCATCTTGATTGTGGCCTAATGCTTTAGCAGAGTTAACCCGTGTTTGTCATTTTGATGCACCAATAGGCCTATGTCAAACTGGCTTGATCCTGACAACATGGTGACAACATACCAGTGACAGATAGCTTAGTCTTATCTCCACTATGAAAGAATAAAGAGACTTAAGGAAGTTCTGGGTTGCACTTAATAAACAAATCCTGAAAAAAATACATTTACAACCTGTCTATACTGTCACCTATCCGTTACACCTGCATTGTCCCCACAATTAATACTAATTCCCTTTATTCTTCTGCATGCCATTTTCAGATAAAGACAGCTGTTTCATGTTGCCTGATTACACAGCTCCCCAACTAACACATATTGGAGAGAAATTATAATTTTATTGAAAAGATAATTGTCATAAAAACTATATATAATGTTGCACTTCTTATTTGGCTGATTCAATGTTTTTCATGCCAGTAGCCATAAAACAACTAAAAAGTGCTACGCTACATTAATATAATCTAAATCATCAATACCACAAACAACAAACAGAATGTAATACATATATCAATTGTGATTGCAATATATTACCATAATGTAAACTTATAAACTCAATTGAATATATACATGTGCGTAAAAAGTATAAATCCAAAAGTCCATTGTGCTTGTGAGAGGGTTCCACCACTGCTGTAACACTGTAAATGTTAAGCACAGATTGTAAATTTCAGGCAGCGCAATTCCAGACAGCGCCTTGATTAGAAGTACAAAATGTTCCACATTCACTAATGTGACCAATCTTCAATGAATAGTACCAACAATCACTCTCCGCCCTCACCTTAATGACTGGATCTAGTAAAAGGTCACCATGCGCTTTCCCCTTTAAGGGGTCCTATTGGCTAATGACGGTTTTCAAGTACTTCCTCCAAATTGGTGGTGGAATTCAATTACATATTAAAAATATGCCAAACCTCACACTTCCAGATGTCAAATCTTGCTATGTCTCACATCAATCTACTGTCAATCTCAAACATAACAACCATATAAATAATATAATTTGATAAATACCCAAATATAAATGACAAATCAGATCTAATCCAAAATGCTGAAAATTAACAGCTAGTGGCGATATATATATATATATATATATATATATATATATATATATATATATATATATATATATATATTCTGCATTTAGCATAGACTATATATTCAGTGTTTGCTCGATATTCAGGCAGTGTATTAATATATATATATATATACACACACACACACACACACAGTCTTACATATATATATATATATATATATATATATACATACTCTGCATCCAGTGTAGCCTATATCTATGGTGCATTCGGTGGTGTACTGTATATATATATATACACACACACACACACACACAGTCTTACACATAAATATATATATATATAAATATATATAAATATATATACACATACTCTGCATCCAGTGTAGCCTATATCTACATTCTGCATTCGGTGGTGTACTGTTTCTAATACATGTCAGGCGGTGTGTACAGTTTCTTCTACACTTCTGGTAGTATAGACAGTATACAATACAGTACAGCCGTAGTATAGTTTCTAATACAGTCCAGGTGGTGTATACAGTATCTAATACAGTGTGTGCAGTTTCTACTACACTTCTGGTGGTGTACACGGTATACAATACAGTGCAGCCATTGTATAGTTTCTAATACAGTGCAGGCGGTGTACACAGTATCTAATACAGTGTGTACAGTTTCTACTACTTTTCTGGTTTTGTACACAGTATACAATACAGTGCAGCCATTGTATAGTTTCTAATACAGTGCAGGAGGTATACACAGTATCTAATACAGTGTGTACAGTTTCTACTACTTTTCTGGTGGCGTACACAGTATACAATACAGTGCAGCCATTGTACAGTTTCTAATACAGTGCAGGCAGTGTACACAGTATCTAATACAGTGTGTACAGTTTCTACTACACTTCTGGTGGTATACACAGTACACAATACAGTGCAGCAGTAGTACAGTTTCTAATACAGTGCAGGCAGTGTACACAGTATCTAACACAGTGTGTACAGTTTCTAATACACTTCAGGCGGTGTACACAGTATCTAATAGAGTGTGTACAGTTTCTACTACACTTCTGGTGGTGTACACAGTACACAATACAGTGCAGCCGTAGTATATTTTCTAATACAATGCAGGCGGTGTACACAGTATCTATACTGTGTGTACAGTTTCTACTACTTTTCTGATGGTGTACACAGTATCTAATACAGTGTGTACAGTTTCTACTACACTTCTGGTGGTGTACAAAATACAGAGCAGCCATTGTACAGTTTCTAATACAGTACAGGCGGTGTACATAGTATCTAATACAGTTTCTACTACAGTTCTGGTGGTGTACACAGTATAAAATACAGTGCAGCCATTGTACAGTTTCTAATACTGTGCAGGCGGTGTACACAGTATTTAATACAGTGTGTACAGTTTCTAATACACTTCAGGTGGTGTACACAGTATCTAATACAGTGTGTATACAGTTTCTACTACACTTCTGGTGGTGTACACAGTGCACAATACAGTGCAGCCGTAGTATAGTTTCTAATACAGTGCAGGCGGTGTATACAGTATCTAATATAGTGTGTACAATTTCTACTACACTTCTGGTAGTGTAAACAGTATCTAATACAGAGTGTACAGTTTCTTCTACACTTCTGGTGGTGCACACAGTACACAATACAGTGCAGCTGTTGTACAGTTTCTATTACAGTGCAGGCAGTGTACACAGTATCTAATATAATGTGTACAGTTTCTAATACACTTCAGGCGGTGTACACAGTATCTAATACAGTGTAGTGTGGTGTTGCAAAACAAAAAATACATCATGTCCTGAAAGCCACCAAGGAGAGGTAGACGCTCACAGGCCACTAAAAGAGGGCAAGCAGCCTCTGTGTTTATAGTCAACAGTGGTGGTCGTGGACATGCTGCATCCTCTGCAGGTGGCCCTGGTTGCATGCTTGTCCTTTTTTTTCTGCTACTGGTGGTGTTATTGAGCCACAACATGCAGAAAAGTTGGTGGAGTGGATAACAAAGCCATCCTCATCCTCTGTCACCGAGGCTATACCTACTATACCTCCAGTCCTCTCAAAAACCTGCACTGAGAGGAATGAAGGTATAGGTGTCCCAAGTACTTGCAGCCAATCTGCTAGCAGTACACCACCAATTGATTTTAGCAGGCAAATTTCCCTACCCCAGTTGCTGAGCTCATATTGCTAGCACTGCAATTGCTGCCTTTTCAGCTGGTAGACTCTGCCCCCTTTCGTGAATTTGTGGAATGTGCTGTACCTTAGTGGTAGGTTCCAAAACGCCATTTCTTTTCACTGAAGGCCATTCTGGCTCTCTACCGGCATTTGGAAGGCAATGTTTTGGCCTCGTTGGACAGGGCGGTCAGCAGTAAGGTTCATATTACTGCTGACTCATGGTTCAGCAGACACAGGCAGGGATGTTACCTTTCCTTCACGGTGCACTGGGTAACTCTGCTGGCAGCTGGGAAGGATGCAGGACAGGGTTCAGTATTGTTGGAGCTTGTTCCGCCACCATGCCTCCAAAATGCTAGTGGTGATTCTGCCACAGCTCTCTCCTCCACCCCCTCCTCTTTTTCTTCCTCTTTGGCCTCATCTGCAGATTTGTCCTCTGAACCAGCGGTGCTCTGTAAGCGTTCAAGGGGCTATGCAAGCAGTCAAGCTAAAAGATGCCATGCGGTGCTTGAGTTGGTCTGCCTAGGGGACAGCAGCCACACTGGGACAGAGATTCTGTCAGCTCTGCAGGGGCAGGCTCAGAGGTGGTTGATGCCATGCAAGCTTCAGCCAGGAATGGCTGTATGTGACAATGGCATCAACCTTCTCTTCTCCCTCCGACAGGGACACTTGACCCATGTTCCATGTTTGGCACACTTTCTGAATTAGGTGGTGCAGCGGTTCTTAAGCAGGTACCCAGACTTACAGGATCTCCTGAGGCAGGCCAGAAAAGTCTGTGGTCATACAATGCCAGTGCTCGGCTAGCTAACAGGGAATGCCAGTGCTCGTCTGGCTGACAGGGCTCAAAGGGAATGCAACCTGCCCACCAACCACCTCATTTGTGACATGCCCACCAGGTGGAACTCAACATTGGCAATTCTGCAGCACCTGCACACACAGCAGAGGGCCATCAATGAGTACCTGTGCGAGTATGGCACCAAGACAGGGGAGCTTGGCTTTATTTCACCACACCAGTGGCCACTGATTGAGGATGCATGCACTGTCCTGTCACCATTTGAGGAGGCCACAAGGATGGTGAGCAGGGACAATGCATAAATCAGTAACACTGTCCCTCTAGTCTTCCTGCTGGAGCACACGCTTCATGGAATCATGGACAGGGCACTTAAGGCAGAAAATCGGGAGGAAGAGAAGGACTTCCTTTCCTCTCAAGGCCCTCTTTATCCAGATACATTCTTGCAGGCCCGCCAAACACACAGGAAGAAGAGGAGGAGGATTGTGTCAGCATGGATGTAGAGGATAACATTCAGCAGCAGTCGTCAAGGCATGGTTTTCAGTCTCCAGAAACCCAAGGAGTTGTATGTGGCTGGGAGGAGGTAGTTACTGATCATGTGATCCTTAGTGACCCAGAGGACTCAGAATCGAATGCCTCTGCAAACTTACGCTGCATGGTCTCCCTGAGTCTGCAAAGCCTGCGAAAGGACCCTAGGATTCGTGGTATCAAGGAGAGGGATTATTACTGGCTGGCAACTCTTCTTGATCCACATTACAAGGATAAGGTTGCAGAACTCATCCTGCCTTCCCAGAGGGAGCAGAGGATGGAACATCTTTAGGAGGCCTTGAAGAAAGGTTTGTGCAACGCATTTCCAGACCCTGGGAGGTTACCATTTCCTGGTGCTAGAAAACGTGTTGCTGAGGCTTCCTTCAGTCAGAGGAAGAGCGGTGGAGAAGGTGGCCGTCTGACTGATGCCTTTAAACAATTTTTCAGTCCTCAGCGCAGAGGTCTGATCAGTTCAAGCAACCATCACCAGCGTCTGCATTATATGGTGAAGGAATATCTAGATGCAAGAGCAGACTTGGAGACCTTTCCAGCAGAGCATCCACTGGGTCTTGAGGATGGACCACTGGCCAGAACTAGCTCAATATGCAATTGAGCTACTGGCCTGTCCTGCATTCAGCGTGCTTTCTGAACGCACATTCAGGGCTGCTAGAAGGTTTGTAATGTATCAAAGAGTGCGCCTGTCCACAGACTCCGTTAATAGGCTCACATTCATAAAAATGAATCAGTCTTGGATCAGCAGCTATCAAGCACCTGATGCTGATGTAACTGATTGAATTTTCTATGGATGAGGGATCCCTTGAAGACTGCCTATGCTGAGTATCCTATTCCTACTTAATCTTGATGATGCTAGCTTCTAACAATATTTTTGGTTTAGGGCACCACCACCACCACCCAAGGCCCAATTTTTTTAATGGGGGCATGTAATTACAATTTTTGATCTAATATTTCACAGCAGGTCCCTGAGCCCCAACAAGAGTATCTGTGAGAGGTTACAGTGTTGTGGCACCACCACCACCCAAGGCCCAATTTTTCTGCCCCTGTTTAACAGGGGCATGTAATTACAATTTTTGATATAATATTTCACAGCAGGGCCTGTTCCTGCACCCAATAAGAGTATCTGTGAGGGGTTACAGTGTTGTGGCACCACCACCACCACCAATACCCCAAAACCCAGTTTTTCTGCCACTGTTTAACAGGGGCATGCAATTACAATTTTTCATATAATATTTCACAGCAGGGCCTGTTCCTACGCCCAACAAGAGTATCTGTGAGGAGTTACAGTGTTGTGGCACCACCACCACCCAAGCCCAATTTTTCTGCGTTCAGTGTTCTGGTACCACTAACACCTAAGGCCCAATTTTCTGCAGAGTATATAGGGCAAGTCATATAGTATATATACTGCAGTTTAGAGTATATAGTGCCTGGGGGCCTGGGGGACCCCCATGCCATTTTTTTTAAAAAGTTTGGTGTGGTGTTCCCCTTAATACCCATACCAGACATGAAGGGGACATTCACATCATTTTTTTTGGAGCATTTTTGGTATTTTTATCTATATTTTCAGGATCCGACAATACATTAAAGCCGGAAGCAGTTTTAAATGACATTATTTCCTTTAGAAATTTAATTTTACTGTGGCACTGTTATAAACATGGGAAAGATGCACTACTTTACAGGCATATTAAGAACACCCCCCAGGCACGATATTTAAAGGAATATTTCATTTTTATTGTTTCACTTTAAGCATTATTAAAATCACTGCTCCCGAAAAAACTGAAGTTTTTTTTTTTAAGTTTTTTTTTTTAAAAATGTGCATTGAAATATGTCCCCTGGGGCAGGACTCGAGCCCCCAAACACTTTTTATGGCAATAACTTGCATATAAGCCTTTAAAATTAGCACTTTTGATTTTTCATGTTTGCGTCCCATAGACTTTAACGGTGTTCACGCAAATTTTTTGCCTGCTCGCATGTTCTGCTGCAAACCGAACCGGGGGGTGTTTGGCTCATCCCTAGTGAAGACTAAGAGCCCTTTCACACTGAGCCGCCTAGGGCATCAGCGGTAAAGCGGCGCAATATTTAGCACCTCTTTACCATCGTTTTAGCTGCGATATTCGGCCACTAGTGGGGCAGTTTTAACCCCCCCACTAGCGCCCGAAAAGGGGTTAAATCTGCAGTATCGCAGCGCTGCCCCATTGATTGCAATAGGGAGGAGCGTTGGAGGTGCGGTGAGTTCACCACTCCTTCACCGTTCCAAAGAAGCTGCTAGCAGGACTTTTTCTGATGCCCTGCCAGCGCACCACTACAGTGTGAAAGGAGACGCTTTTTTCAGGCGCTATGCAGGTGGTATTTTTAATGCTGTAGCGCCTGAAAGAAAAGTGTGAAAGGGGTCTTATGAGTCACTCTTTACACTGTGATGTTCTTAGCAGTGTTGCAGTTATTTGGGACTGTTTTGACGCTTTGAGCTATGTGGAACTGATTTAATATTTATAATAATTAGTATATATGCACTATATGACTTATGTATGATCTGTATTGTTGCGTTGCACATTTTCTTATTTTATTAGCATATACCTCTAAATCTCACTTTCATTTTCTTGTAATCTCCAAAGGCATGGAGTAAGGGTAGCACATTTAATCAAGGTTCTATTGCTTTGCACAGTAGTGCTTGTTGTTATCCTATCAATAAACAGAAAGCAAAGGGAAGACCTTATACATTTGCTACTACTCCTTTATTTTCCAATCACAGGAATACTAAAGAAGTAGAATTTCAGATGACATTTTCCCTACACGGTAAACTTACATTGTAGCTGGCCATAGCTGGGTAGAATTTTGAACGAAAATTCTCAGGAAAAGAATGTTCTAAGAAAGTTCATTCATTTTTTTTAATCGTTAGGGGCTCAAAACAATGTTTATTTTTGACTGCAGTGACAAGAAAATTAAAAGGAGCAGGATTAGAAATTTGTTCTTTCAAGAAAATTTTTTAACAGTGTATGTGGTTTTCATTCAGTAAGGTCCATTCATTCCAAAATCAAATACTAAAGGCAAACAAAATATTTTGAACAACATTTGAATGTTCTGAGAATTTTCATACAAATTTTCCAAAGACTTTTTTTGTATAATTTGCCATTAAGGGGACATGGCAGGGTTGTCCTATGCCTACATACTTTTGCCAATAGATGTCCGTCGTTCCAATCTCAAAAAGTTGGAAGGTATGGGTAAAAACAAGTATTTTTAAATTTTATTTATCTGGGTACAAAAAAGGAGGTAACATGTTTTAAGAATATTGTTATCCTTTAAAGCTGATGGTCATTGTATAACTTACCCACAGTCATCTGAAACATGTTAGCTTGTTTGAGTTTATGTTCCCCCATGTATAAAATACACCATGCAAAGAATAAAATAAAACAAAGCTATTATTATGAATAAAAAGTAGCAGTGAGATCCCTGCACAGAACAGTAAAAATCCTAACAAGATCTATATGTCTTTATGTCAAATTAACATTAGTAATAGTAGCCATTGGGGTATCTGAATATTCACAACAATATAATACAATTTTCCATAGGGGCTGGTATAATTATAATGTCAATTGCAATGACATGCATAATAATCTCTATACTCCAAACAAATACAATATCTTAATAAATACTAAACCATATAGAGCATAATTTTAGTCTTGTGGGATATACTGGAGTTTGTGCCATAGCACATTTGGGGAAAAAACTCTTATTTGTCTCAGTACTGTTTAATAGTACTGCTGATCTCTCAATATTAAAAACATTTGTAGTTTAGACACCAGAAACAATGGGGTTGATTTACAGGCAAATCCACTTTGCACTACAAGTGCACTTGGAAGTGCAGTCGCTGTAGATCCGAGGGGAAGATCTGAAATGAGGGGAAGCTCTGTTGATTTTATCATCCAATCATGTGCAAGCAAAAATGCTGCTCTTTATTTTCCTTGCGCGTCCCCCTCAGATCTACAGCGACTGCACTTTCAAGTGCACTTGTAGTGCAAAGTGGATTTGCCTTTAGTAAATGAACCCCAATGTGCTTTGTTTTTTCAGAAAACCTAAAAATTAAGTCCACACTTCCTTATAAACTGTGATTTATGTTTTTCACAAAAGAAAATAGTAATGAATGAAATTTAATACAGTAATCAAAAAGATAGAAACTGTCTTTGTGGCAGATATTTAGAGACCTACAATGATAACTAAATGTCTACACTTGATTTGTATATTAAAGATTACAGAGCATACACTAAGGGAGAGATTTACTAAAACTGGAGCACTCAGAATCTAGTGCAGCTGTGCATGGTAGGCAATCAGCTTCTGCGTGTTCAATTAACCCCTTCCTGAGGACCATACCCATATATGCGGTCTCACGGAAGTGGGTCTTTTTCCATGGGGGCGTATATATGCATATCTCTCTTTCTGCTGCAAGAGCACCACAGAGAGTGCTCCCAGCACAGAGACTGTGCTCTCACCGAGAGCCCCGGGTTTCGTACTAATGTTCGGGACCCAGGACACCCAGTTCTGGGTCAAGTGATCGCTGTGATAGCCTGTGATTTGCTATCACAATGGTTAGTCACTGTGAACCCACGCCTGTGTTTGCTTCCTCTTCCTTGCAGATGAAACTGTAAATAAAAAAAAAGTGTGTAACAAATAAATTAAATAAAAAATAAAATATAAAGAAATAAAGAAAAAAATAACAAGATCAAGGTTTCCCAGGGTTAGTGTTAGGGTCAAGGTTGGGGGTCAAAGGTCACGGTCAGCATATTTTGGGAAGAATAAAAAAAAAAAAAAAAAAATGTAATTAGTATCAGCATCAGTTAGTATCAGAGTGTTTTAGGCAGGATAAAAAAAAATGCAAAATGCACACCATTGCTTTTTGGCTGTACTACGTGTACAAACAACAACTAACATAGACATATGTGGTATCACTGTTATCATAAGGAGTAGGAGAATCTATTTTGGGTTTTTCTTAGGTAGTAAAATTATGGTAATAGCAAGACATATGCAGCTACATTTTTTTTACTATTTTGGGCCAGTTTTCCTTTGATAATAAAAACAAATCAGGAGGTATCCATTGCCATTTAGCACCAAAAAAAGCCCAATATGTCCTGAAAAAACAAGGTATAATCCACCTGGATAAAGTAGTTGTGATGATATGTACAGTTTTACTAACACGTCAAAGTTGCAAAATTGTGCTTAGGCAACAACATTTGTTTTACCCTTAGGTAGGAAGGGGTTAAGCTTTGGCAATAAAACCTAGACGCTGACTGTTTTTATTGCAGAGCTACACCAGATTTTGTACTCTCCAGTTTTAGTTAATCTCTCTGTTAAAGTTGAACATGCGCAGGAACCGCACCGCGTTCTGGTGTGAACCAGCCCTAAAATTAAAAGGAAAGAAAGTCATGGGTCAGAATTTTTCTGTGAATGATCTACAGAATATTTATTTTTATTTTTTTTTTCCAGACTTTGATTAACTTTCTGTCAGCATGTCTGGGTTTGTTAGGACTACACAACACCTTCCTCTCTTCTCCACAATGAGAGGAGATGTTTTGTAGTCCACACACATTGCAGAGAACAATGCTAACTAATAACAGTACAGAGACAGAGAGTACAGAAAGTCATCAGCTCACAAGATTTATGGCTGGATAAACACACAGACAGACAGACAGATAAAATAATATACTTTCATTGGTATATTTAACAGACCAAAAGGAAGCAAATGAGAAATTTATTTTCCATACACTTTGATCTTGTCATTTGTTCTATAATACGCATTGTGGTCATACTGTACAATATTACATTGTATTAAGGAAATAATCAGAACTAAACCAGGGAATTTCACATGATTGCATGGTGTAGATAGTCACTTGCAGTTTAGCAGCTGTAATCTAAACATGGGGAAGCGTTGCTTCCTAAATGTAAACTTTGACTGTTTTGTTAGAAACCAGGTGGGCTCAAGGATACTTTTATTTTATTTTTTATTTTTTTATTTTTAGGTTAGATGACATTCTTTGTATTGAAAGTAGAGCTAAAATCAGGAATGCTCATCTATTCTCCCATAAAGAAAAAAGCTACGATTGGCATGTGATAAGCGCTACTCCACCATGCAGATGGGCAAATAGATACCAGAGTTCATAAAGTCCATGAGAAGTCGGATGTTGTATATGAAGTGGGAAGACAGGATGTACAGCTGGAGGATGGTCAGGAGAAATGCAGTCACCAGCAGCTCCTCAAAGAAGTTGGGGATCCCTCATGAACATGCAAAGAGAATCAAAAGGGCGCCGGGTCAGCAAACGGTAAAAGCAACAAGTTTATTCCAATGAACACTTTCAAATCACAGGGTTCTGTCTGCATGGTTGATATGTGAGGCAGGCAGACAGCACAGGATAGGATGGACTGTAAAGCGATGAGCCGCTGAGCCCAAAAAAATCGGGACCCGCTGAGGACGATGGAAGCCAGTGGCGTCCCCGTTCCGAGGCCCCTAGCCGCCAGCTTCCATCATTTTCAGCTGGTCCCAGTTTTTGGGTTTTAGTGGCTCATCACTTTACGATCCATCTCATCCGGTCGGTGCTCTCTGCCTGCCTCGCACATCAGCCGTGCACACAGAACCCTGTGATTTTACATGTAAGTGTTCCTTGGCATAAACTGGTTTCTTTTACCCTTTGCTGACCTGGGGCCCTTTTGATTCTCTTGTTATCTATTCTCCAACTGCGTGATCACTGGTGTCAGACAGTGTTGATGGGGGAATCCCTCCAGCAGTATAACATCAACCAAACTTAGGAAAAAAGGGAATGAGCTTCCAGAAAAAAATGCAGGAAGTATAGGGGCACCAGAAAAAAAAAAGAGGACAGGTAGTAGGAATTTCATGAGTGCTACCGAAGTAAGTAGGTCCTGATATGGAGGGAGTAATGACCAGCCTGTTGGTTGTCATGCGGGACTTTGTACTCAACAGAAGGAGTATGGGGCTGATGCTTGCAATGCCACAATCCTAGGAAGAAGGTTCCTGCAATCACCATGAAGGTCCATTAAACTAAAGGTGACCAAGACCCAATGTCTTAAACTCCAGGGATCAGTATTAAGAGAGGCCACTAAGGGCTCAGTTTGGCTTAGAAGAGTCGATGCAAATAACTCCATGTTAGGAAATACTCCCTAAGACTGAACCTCCCCACATGGCAAGATGCCACACCAACCAGGCAGACTCAGAAGCTGCACAGCAGGCAGGATAAATGAAAGTGAGACTGTTTTACTGACGGCCTTTATACAAAGGGGAAGGGGGGCAAGGTAGCCAGTGGCCAGAGCACTGGAGGCTCTTTTATTCTGGGCCACAAGTGAGTAAATAACAGCAAAGCTAACTTATGGACTAACTGCAGAACACCAGGGGTTAATGGCCTAGTGTGACTAGGTCAACTCAGACTAGTGCCATCAAGAACAACTAGCACACCACCTTTTGTAAAAATGCAAGGCTCAGCCAGCACTCCCAAGGCGGCCATCACCCAAGGACAATAACAATACTCTGAGGCTTGCTGGAGTAGAAGGGATTGTATCGGTGATGTCCTTGTAGCTTTCTTTTTTGCCATTGCCCAGTCACCTGAAGGTAGCTGCAATTAATCCATGACTAAAGTTAACGACTAAAGATATATGTCCTCTGCTGTATGACTAAAAATGTATATGTGTCAACTAGTATTTCTATTACATGGATTATAGTGACATTTAAATTGCAGTGGGCTCCCTTCTACATCACCAACAAACAAAAAAATAAAAAACACAAAGACTTCTACACACTCTAAAACGTTAAACTACAAAAATAATTTATTGCTAAAAGAACCCTCGGTCAACTAAACACACATACATAGTGTGTTTAGTTTTAAGAGGAATAATTTTTGGGAGGGTTGGATTATATGGGGGATCTTGGGTCATTGTGCTAATAAATTGTTGTATGTCGCTTCTTTTAGCAATAAATTATTTTTGTAGTTTAACTCTTTAGGGTGTGTAGAAGTCTTTGTGTTTTTTTTATTTTTTTGTTTGTTGGTATACCGTAGTATAATACTGATAAAAACCCCAGATATTTATTTGGTGAACTCTACATATATATATATATTAGGTAGGATTCCCACTTACTCCATATTTGTTGCTCCCTTCTACATCCACCTCTATTATTATATTATTCTGTTAAATCACTGCCTAGCCATATACTTGGGGCTGTATTTAGACCAATTTGCCCCAGGCATGCCTGACTAATGAAACCCTTTTGTGTAAACTGCACCCTTTGTAACCTGCAATTATTTTTAATAAAAAATTATGATAGAAAATGCTATTGGAGATAGCATGTCGGCACACTGTACATAACACGAAAAAAAATGGAAGGAGAGATGGTTTAAAGTACCTTAACTTTAAATAATTTTCTGACACCTCATAATTTCCTGCACTCTATTCCCCCTATAATTATCTTGCTAAATGAACAAAAAATATCCAGAAGTAGCCAAAAGAGGTAAAATAACTTAAAAAGCTATTGCAGCTTGTTAATCCTAAGGCATGGTACTGCCTCCTTACCCCGCTGCCTAGGCACTTGCCCTGTAGTCCCTTATTGTGCATACAAGTCTGGTCCCACCAGGGCACTGGTAATCCATCTGTTTACAAGCCATTATTTCCTAGGTAAAGCAACAAACCTCTCTAAGCTCTATTATGTACTATCACACACCATCTCATTTGCATTAGCTACAAATTCCCCTATGATGAAAAACTGAACGCCTAGGCAGCAAGCCTGCCTCAGGTTGCTTCATATGGTATGCAACCAAATCTAAAAGTCATTGAAATTTTCTGAGCTTACATAGAGTCATGAAATTAAATCCATAGAGCATATCCTTGCCTTTTTTCAAAACCTGGCATTCCTGTCATTTCTACTGAAGTCTAAGAAAAAAAATGTAACCTATATGAATAAAGATAGAAACATGCTGTCCTTGATTTATACCTGTATTTCATCTTCAGGAGGTTACCCTGAGGAATAGTGTGTGACTCTTAATCAGAGTTTTCTATCAATAGAATCTTCGGGGAAAATGCACTGCTAAGGTAAAGTTATACATAATGTACAAATATAAGTGTGTCAAAAACATTTTTAAAGAAACCTTACTTTCCAGGCGTTGTATGGTTTCAGCATCACGCCGTTTACATCTCCAACCTCCCATCATCCATTTCTAATCAGTTGTGTTGCCTTCTTTTTAAGTAAATAAGTGCTTTTCTGCCAAAAATTCCACATTCTTCCTGACTCAATAAATAAATCAGTATAAGCACAGACCTTAGATATACAGAGGAAACCAAGGAGAGGGGACAGATTGCCATGAACAATGGTCCTATCCACTGAAAGAAGTACTCTCCAGAAAATGCAGAAGTATACTGTAGGCTGCTTGGACACACAGGTCTTATGGGAGTGTACATGGTGCACTATGCGTTACCATATGAGACAATGTGCACTGGGGTGCACTTGGAGGTACTGAGCAGGGGCATACAATGGAGCCCTAGAATCACTAGATGAAACAGGAGTTCTGGGGCACTCTTGGAGTCACAGGCCCACAGGGCACAATGGAGTCTCTAGATGACACAGGATGTTCTGGGGTGTACTTGAGCATTAGGTGAACAGGGGTACACATGAATCACTTGAATCAAGGAGCACCTCAAGCACACTAGGAGACACGTGTTCCGCAAAGGCACAAGGATACAAGTAAGGTCTGCAGAATGGGGGCTTGGCTGAAGCATGGCTGCATGTTGTTACAGTGCTGGGCCATGAATTGCCTTTCAACTTAAGGCAGCACTATTCAAGAGAGCTGTTTTCTGATTGGCCATGGCATTGGTTCAGTACTATTTGACTGTGGTTCCAGCACTCATTATGAATCCCAAAAGTGCTGGCTGTTATGTGCCAAGGAGAAGAGACTTTCCACTGAATTTCCGGAGGGGTAAGTGTGACACAGATTACTGGATTATAAAACAGAAAAGGGATCTGGCAAATAAATACAATAAAACCAACACACAATACTATACCTCATATAAAATACAGTAAAACTTTGGATCGTGAGCATAATTCATTCCGGAAACATGCTTGTAATCCAAAGCACTTGCATATCAAAGTGAATTTCCCCATGAGAAATCATGGAAACTCAGATGATTCATTCCACATCCATTTATTCATAAGTCCTTCAGTTTATAGTCCATATAAAAAGATTATAGCAATGTGATAGGTTGTGTAACCATAAAATGTCCATCCACAAATGGCAGCCTCCACAAGGGGATTAGAAGAAAAATCCATCAGGAGTAACAGTGTATAAAAGAGAAGAGAGGAGCCTCTAAGTGTAGCAATATGGTTACATTTAATGAAGGTATAACATTTAGCAACTCACATGGTTGGGGATTAAAACAGGCATATCTAATTATGCAAGCATCCGGCCTAAAGCTGTCCACATAGACCATCCTCCGCACCGCTGGCTGTCACCGCTGTCAGTCTGCAATCGTGACCAAGAAGACTACCCTGCAGTGGAGCAATTTGAAAGCAAGGCGCGCATCGTGGAAGGGATGATGTTGATGGCGGTGCAGAGGATGGTCTATGTGGACAGCTTTACCCTGGATGTCTGCATACTTGGATGTGCCTGTTTTAATCATCAACCATGTGACTTGCTAAATGTTGTACCTTCATTAAATGTAACCATATTGCTACACTTATGCCCTGTACACACGGTCGGATTTTCCGATGGAAAATGTGTGATAGAACCCTGTTGTCGGAAATTCCGACTGTGTGTAGGCTCCATCACACATTTTCCATAGGAATTTCCGACACACAAAGTTTGAGAGCTTGCCATAAAATTTTCCGACAACAAAATCCGTTGTCGGAAATTCCGATCGTGTGTACACAAATCCGACGCACAAAGTGCCACGCATGCTCAGAATAAATTAAGAGATGAAAGCTATTGGCTACTGCTCCATTTATAGTCCCGACGTACGTGTTATATGACACCGCGTTCAGAACGATCAGATTTTCCGACAACTTTGTGTGACCGTGTATATACAAGACAAGTTTGAGCCAACATCCGTCGGAAAAAATCCATGGATTTTTTTGTCGGAATGTCCGATCAATGTCCGACCATGTGTACAGGGCATTAGAGGCGCCTCTGTTCTGTTTTATACTCACTTGTGACATGATGTTACTTGTACATCAAGACATTGCTTGTATATCAAGTCAAAATTTGGTTTAAAATTTTGCTTGTCTTGCAAAACGCTCTCAAACCAAGTTACTCCCAAACCAAGGTTTTACTGTATTGGATACACCCAATTGGATGCTTGCACTGGCTAACAGTGAACATTAGTTAACATGTTTCCGGTGTGAAATCATCCTGAGGCATAGTAGGAAACGAAGGGCTCTCCACATTTTCCATATTTGCTATAAACAAACATGAAGCCAAGAACATATGCTCAGTAGCCAGGAAGGACTTACATTTGTTTACACACAAAATTTTCAAATGTACTTTGTTTATTCACTGCTGTGTTTGAAAACCAGCAACCATGCTGCAAAGGGCAGTGGCACTGGTACCCAGCACATGTGCTGTACTGGTAATTTAATTATGTTATTAGGTTGCTACTGCGCATGTATCAGATATTGGTGCCAATATTTCATACTTAAAGACGCTATTGTGCATGCTACTGCCACTGCAACTAACATGTACACTTTTACTTACCCCCTACTGCACCTGACACACATTCTTGCTCACACACTGCCACTTCACCTGATGCACACTCTTGTTCACACCATTTTAGCACCTGATATTTATAGTTTATAGAAACTGTATAGCTACTTTTTTGATTATACACCCTCTGTTATCAGCTGCATAAGGAGCTCAGAGAGCTGAGGGAAAAGAAACAGCAGCACACTGGTCTTCCCAGTCAATGGCTGTGCAGTGGGAAGCATGTCAGCACATGTCTAATCATTGGAGGAGAGTACAGTCCCCACTTCTGGTTTCAGGCATCATTGTGCTCTTCAAACACAATGGAATACCATTGCAGTGATCAAGGTGGTGTGCCAAAACGCGTCTGCTTTTGTATTTTTAATATGTGCCCATAAAAGTATTTACATATGATTTGGACATGGAGTTGCCGGCCCTTCTCTTTTCTACTATTGTCTAAGAAGTGTTGTTCGGACAACACAGCAACCAAAGCACCCTATCGCGGACTTCATTTTACATCCAGGAGGCTCCCTTTGTGAGAGTGCTGCAATCCCTTGTCTACATTCGCCATTTTGGATTGCTCAATTTGCAGCACAAATGTTCGCTACATTTTACAGGGATCTCCAAACTACGGCCCTCCAGCTGTTGCGGAACTACATGTCCCATGAGGCATTGTAAAACTCTGCCATTCACAGACAGGACTAGGCATGATGGGTATTGTAGTTCCTGAACAGCTGGAGGGCCGTAGTTTGGAGACCCCTGAAAGGTATGAACAATAGTAAGAATGTGCAACGTTCTTTGCAGGTTGAATTGCTCTTGGATTGTGATGTGTAGTTTGTCATTGTGGTTTATTGAGAGGCACAGTTTGGTAATGACATGACAACCTAATGGTGGGAGGAGGAAAGGGTTCTCATATCATGATGATCAGTTGTATATAAATTGCTGTGTTGAGAGGGTCCGAATAGTTTGACTCGGAGGAATCAAGATCCAGGTGGTGTCCTTCCAAGCTCCGGAGCACGCTCTGTGGATTAGGCAAGCTTGAAGTTATTGCTAAGTTTGATGGGCTTTGCTTATCATACTGTCTGTGAGTAGATCTGTTTGTAGATTAGTAATAAATGATTTTTTATTGGATAATGCACTAGTCTGGTGCTCCCTCTCTTTTTGTGTTATTGTAGGAGAGCAGGCGGAGTTCCCAGCACAGCCAGAAAAACTGATCACTATGTGCTCTAGTGTGGTCCGTTTTTGATAGGAAAGCAGAGAGACTGGCAGGGAAACCAGGGATTTTATACAAAGGAAGTAATACAAAGAGAACAGGAGACTTTCTCATACAAGTACATGGTACAGCAGGCACATATCAGGAATATGAAATGTTGGGTTTATATATTATTTAACTGAGCGTAAAGAGCAATTCACTGAATTTTTTTACAGAGCTCAACAAGGTGTACTCAGAGCCAGGAGGCTGCAGGCAGTATTGTCAAATACAAAATTTCTCTTCAGTAATGCTAACACATCATGCAGAAATTTTTTGCAGAAGCTGAAGGCACGAGTACAAATGTATATTTTGTTTAACGAAAATGCAGTTATACAACGTACTTTACAGCTAAATACATAGCTAAGACACTAAATTTAACCAACCAAAAATGTTGTCAATTTTTTCAGGCAATTCTGTGATACAGTTTAGCACAACCAAGTCCTTAGCTTCTACTGAACTAGTAGGAAAGCTTAGTCAAGAACACATGCAAGTATAATATATCCTCTTTGTTGCTGGAAAATTGCAGCTCAACAACCAGAAGACTTGGCTGCAATCACAGTCTGCCTTGAAGGTGCTTTCTATATATGGCCCAACCAAGAAACACATACCTCCCCCTATGTCTTTGGGGGTTTCCACAGCATTCACGCAGTCACAAACACAATCGTAAGTGGCTGCCCAAGCTAACATGTAAACTATGTCCGGCATACAATATTACCCCATCAAAATCAGGAGTTCTTACACAAACTGAGCTGTCCTTTCACTATGGCTGTATGTCACAAATTCTAAGGAGGAACTCTGACTTGATACCAAAACAGTTTTAGTAGGCTTGTGCCTGGTTCAGTTTCCAAAAAAAACTGTTTGCTTTGGTATATTAAAGTGTAAATATGGTCAAAATGTAAAGTCATATGTTCAATTTCACATTTCAATTATGTCTAGCCTACTTATATGAATCTGATATGATCTTGAACTTTGTAAACGGTGATATTCAGGAGATATAGCATCTTGGGACCACATGCAACAGCAGCTTTCTTAAACTTAAAAATCTTTATTTTTCTTAAGCAAACACAAAGGAACTTCTAGCTTTAAGAAATGCAACACAAAAGTCTGCTTAACTCAAACTGTAATGCCCCGTACACACGGTCGGATTTTCCGATGGACAATGTCCGATCGGAGCGTGTTGTCGGAAATTCCGACCGTGTGTGGGCGCCATCGGACATTTTCCATCGGATTTTCCGACACACAAAGTTGGACAGCAGGAGATAAAATTTTCCGACAACAAAATCCGATCGTGTCAATTCCGACCGTGTGTGGTCTGTTCCGACGCACAAAGTGCCACGCATGCTCAGAAGAAATTCCGACACGGGACAGCTCGTTCTGGTAAACTTAGCGTTCGTAATGGATACAGCACTTTCGTCACGCTGCAATGTTAAAAATGGTTTAATACAGCGCTCTCTCTTCTTGTTTATAATGTGACAAGAATTAAGTCGTTTTGCTGCTCATATTCACACACACTTCTCACAAAGTTTTATTTGTGTTTTTTTAGTGGGATTCCCTCAATATATTGTTATTAGTTGTCACATCTGACAGTTTTTTATTTTTTTTTTATTTATTTTTTTTGGATTTTCAGCCTTTTTTTTTTCTTTAATGTTTGGATTTTTTCCAAGGCTGATCTTTGTTCAATGTTATTTTTATTTTTACTCCAGAATATTTTTGGGTGTGTTTTGTGTGTCAAGTTACCCCAACACCATTGATATCTTTTATTATTTAATCTCAAGGAGATTGTTTGTTGTTGGTGTCCCTTGTTCATTTCACATTGTATATTTGAAATGTACCTGAATCCTCACAAACAAACTGTCCTTTTTGAAGTAAAACACATAGGAGTGTATAATTCAAAACAAAAATCCTTTATTAAGGGATCAGAACCAAACAAAGAGGAAGGCAACACTGGATCAACATGAGAAATTAGCGAAGCCTGGGACCCCCACGGCAGACATCAATTCTTCAACATCAAAATTGGTGGCCTGAGGAGTCCATATGTAAGGGAGGGCAATCTGGTCCAGAATTCGCAGAGATCCGGATAGTAGCAGATGACATCTGTGTCCCCAGGCTGTGGAACCACAAGAGGCTGCATCTTTTGGCCGACCAGACTGAACCCAGGGCAATCACTGTCTGGTCTTCCTTCCACACTTCCTTCCGGGCTGTGGCTGTGCAGTTGGAGATGTGGCAGGAGGAGGAGTAGGACCTGGAGGAGGACTGGGGGGACCTGGAGGAGGACTGGGAGGACCTGGAGGAGAGGGAGGAGGAGGAGGAGGAGGACCTGCAGGAGGAGGAGGAGGAGGACCATCCCAAAGCTGTGTGTGAGGGGTAATTTGGCCCCTCATACCTTTCTCCAGAGCCTCTGATATGAGGGCCTCACACATGGCTTTTTTGGCCCTCCTCCATCCTCTGCATTTTATATGCTATGAATGCAGCAATGTTCTCCTGCCTGGTGTGGGGTGCTCCCAGGACCTCTGTAGCCCTCCAAAAGAATGCTATAGCCGCCTCCTCTAGGGTACTCGTCCTACTGCCACTTTCTATTTTCAGGGGGGGTGGAGGGACCTTGATATCAGCCAGCCGGCTCGGCCCGGCCACCTCCTGGCTGAGACTTCCCTGTGTATGAAAAAGGGACATGGTTTGAGTTGTTGCTTCATCAATCACAATCCTAAATTAGTACTCCCAACTAACATCTAGTTAACATCATTGATTGGACAAGCAGAAATATTTAGAGGAATGCTATACCTGGCTCAATCTGGGCTCCTCCATGTGTTGTTGCCTGGAAGGCCCAGGTTGGGCGTCAGAAGCCTCAGCCGGGGGGGAAGGAAGCGTGGAAGGAAGACTGGAGAGGGATGGCCTGGGTTCAGTCTGGCCTGCCAGAAAGTGCAGCCTGTCGTAGTACAACATCCTGGGGACATAGATGTCATCTGCTGCTCCGGATCTCTGTGAATCCAGGACCTTCTTGCGCTCCCTTAGATATGTACTCCTCAGGCCACCAATTAATATCTTTAAATAGGTGATGTCTGCCGTGGGGATCACCTGCTTCACAATTTCACACAATTGCTCCAGTGCTGCCTTCCTCTTTGCTTGGTTCTTGAAATGGGGGTGGGTAATCTCCCACAGACAGGGCAGCTCCCTTAGCATCTCTATGAATACTGAAATGAAGTCCTTATCTTTGAGTACCATATCCATGTTCACTGCAAGACACAACACAAGACAAAGCCTAATGTCACACTAAACTCTCCTAATCTTGTTACAATATAGGCCTCAATCTAGAAGCAGTATAGGCACAAGTTTGTCTCTTACCTTCGTTCTTACGATCGGCGCGTCCAATGCTCCTTCCTCCGCTCACAGATCGTACGTAATACGCACGCGTGTTACGCTTTATACACACCGCGCATGCGTGTAACTCCGCCCACCCCTGACGTTCTTTCTAGTGTATTCCCCGCCCCTTTTCGTTCGGCGCAGTGGGGGAAGAGCATGATGGCAGAGTTACAACAGGTGCGTGATAATAATTCTAACAACGAGGAGGAGGAGGAGGAAAGCCCGGATCCAGGCACGTCCCGATCCAGAAGGAGGCGTTTTAAGGCCACAAATATGTCGTTTGGGGAGATGTTGGAGATGGTCGACATCATGAAGAAGTCCGACTATGACGGAAAATATGGGCCTTACCCCAACCCCAACATCCGAAAGGCCAAGATCATGGCGAAAGTGGTCAGGAGTCTTGAGAGGAATTTCGGGGTACGACGATCGAAAGATCAGCTCAGGAAGCGGTGGTCGGACCTGAAGTTAAGAGAGCCAGAGCAGTACCGAAAGATCCGGAGAGTGCTGCAAAAAAGTAAGTAGTTGTGCTGTGTTCCTATTCTTTCTGTCTTTATTCCGTTCGTTCTGCTACATATGCTTTTAGTAATTGTAACGTTTCAAAAGGTCAACTTTAATGTTCATGGGCCCATTATTCGTTCGTATCAAACATTTTTCTTTCGGCCTCTAGAACACCATTGCATTTTCACACATTTTTGGGGGCCTACTTGGATGCCAAATATTTGTTTGTGTAGATGGGTTTGTTACTAGAATGAAATGCTAACTAGATTGTGTGTAAGGAGAGGACACTGAGCAGCTGTTTTCACATCTGGACACTGGAGCACTAGTGTGGGACCCCAGAACACCCTTTTTATTAGGGGGGCCACACAGGTGCTCCAGTGTATACTATAGGGGGGGCTACATCTGTGAAGCTTGTACCAAACAGGTAAAGTATTGCAGCTTGACAAAGGGCAATAAAAAATATACATCTTGGAACTCGGCTAAAATAGACAATTGTACCCCACTTCCAAGCAATGTTTCCTATTTCTAGTTCTGCCATCAAATATCTGTGTGCTAATTATACCATTTTTGTTTTACATAGGGGAGAAAAGACTCGGAGGACACCCCTCATCCCAGGAGACCAGAGACCCCCCCCTCTGGAAGAAGGGGAAATACCAACCCAAGAAGCTGAGCAGGATGAAGAAGAAGACGTGGTGGAGATTGGCACCACAACAGGTGAGTGTCTGCGACCACAGGCTCAGGTAAAAGAGATGGATGGTGGCATATTTTTGAGACCTTTTTTTTTGTTCTTTATCTCTTTTTAGGTGATCGTGATCCAGAACGCTTTACATCTGAAAGTGCCCAGATACTCATCGGGGAGATCATGGGGTGTAATCTCCAATTGCAAAACATCCAGCAACAAATCACTGATGTTATTAAAAAAAATAATAACATCATTGATGTTTTGGGGCTGAATTTAAACCCCACAAAATCACCTGTTTTATGTTACTAAAATTTTTACAATGTTTAGAAAACCCAAATTTGGAAGATGCACACAGTGTGCCAACATGTGCTATCTGCCATCACGGGAGATCAATGGACGCGTTTTGGGGGTGCAACCCCTTCCTCAATTATAAAGTCGCATTGAGGAAGGGCTTGCTCCCCCAAAACACGTCCCTTGATCCCCCCTGATGGCAGATAGCACATGTTGACATTCGTAAATTGGTGTGCATCTTCTAAATTTGGCTTTTCCAGGGGTGATTTCCCCCCATCTGAACGCTATATCAAACACAGTTCCTAAATACTCATGTCTGATATAGCCTTCAGGTTTTACCATATGTGAACTTTGTAAGTTCAAGTTTTTTGGCTTTCTTGTTGGTTTTAAACAGGCCTGTTTTATCTGAAATGGATATTTCGATTTTTGATAATGCTACTGCAAACATTGTTATACAACAAACATGTTGGTTTGTTTTAAAAACCTTGCGTAAATGCACATGTGATTGTGCAGCTATAAAAAAGTGCCTTACTCAAGAATGTGTGGATTATTGTCTCAACACTACAACACTTTTGGGGTGATGTAATTGCTGTTTTATGCACAAATGGGGGTTATTTCCTAAGGGCAATTACACTTTGCACTACAAGTACAGGTTCAGTGCAGTTGCAAGTACACTTGTAGTGAAATGTGTTTTGGCATTTAGGAAGTACCAGCCAACACTGTTTTTTATAAGGTTACCCAATCACGACATTTTCTGCACTCAAAACATTTCTGTCAGGGTCAGCTAAAACAAACACAAGCAGTAAATGTCCACCAAGAATTTCTTTTGTTTGTTTTTTATTTGAAAAAGGTGTCACAGATTCTCTGGCATATTGATAGCCCCCCTACCCGCAAAGAACTCCAGGTAGCGTAACCGGACATCACGGGCATTCAGGGAGGGCAAGCCAGGACGGCCACTTTCAAGCGCTGTCAGTGTTGATGGATTTGGGATTCCGGCCTCAGGCCCAACTGAGCCAGCATAGTTGGCTGAATGTTTTCTTAAAAAATTATGGAGAACACAGCAGGCAAGTATTATATGGTTCAGTTTATACTCCGCCATATGGATGGGCGTCAGAAATAATCGGAACCGGCTGGCCAGGATTCCAAATGTGTTCTCCACCACTCTTCGGGCTCTGGCCAGCCGGTAATTAAAAACCCTCTGTTCCGGGGTGAGGGTCCTCATCGGGAATGGCCGCATCAGGTGGTCCCCCAGCGCAAATGCTTCATCAGCAACGAACACAAATGGGAGACCTTCAACATTGTCCTCTGGAGGTGGCAAGTCCAAGCTGCCATTCTGGAGACGCCTGTAGAACTCCGTCTGGGCGATCACTCCACCATCGGACATCCGGCCATTCTTCCCCACGTCCACATACAAGAAGTCGTAATTAGCCGACACCACCGCCAACATCACTATACTATTAAACCCCTTGTAATTACAATAGTACGACCCCGAGTTGGGTGGTGGGACGATGTGGACGTGTTTCCCATCAATTGCCCCTCCGCAGTTAGGAAAGTTCCACCGCTGGGCAAAGTGGGAGGCCACAGTCTGCCATTCCTGTGGCGTGGAAGGAAACTGTTGAGGAAAAAACAATAAACATTACTATTTTTTCACAGAAACATGGCAAGCAGATTATACACAAACATTATGGGGCAACCTCCAGATAGCATTTAATAAGGGGAATTTAACAAGGCCAAAGTATAAGGTACACCTATCATATTCCCCCTCCCCCCCCTCATGGGCCATTTCTAACATTATAGGGGGGGGGACTCTTGGACAGGTAACCCTCTTCACTTCATTGAGAGATGAATGCCTAAATACAGGGTATTACTTGGAACAGCCCCTCCTTAGTTACACTATTAGCAGACCACTGGACAGGTAAGAAGTGTCTGAATACAAAGATATAAATACACATTGTACACATTTGAGGACATTTGGACATTCTGCTATTACCTATCAAGATAATAATAGGATACAAAAACTTTAAACAGTTCCATTGGAAAGTATACAGGCAGGCCCTTGCACTACATGCTTTGGGGAATTCATCCATAAATCTGACCAGTAAAGAGATGGGTATAGTGTGTATGGGCAAAGTCAGCAGATAGATGATTGAGGATAGAGAATTGGGATCAGCTGACTTAGCAGTTGGGGGGAGGGAGGGTTACCCAAAATTTGTGGACACCACAAAAAAAGCCTCTGGCACTCTGCCTGAATTTAAAGCTAAAATAACATTAACAAACATTTTAGGGGGTGTTTGGGGTAAAGCACTACCATGGAGCTGATAAAATACATTGTTAAGTGACTACATGAGGTGAATATAGGGGCAGGAGACACCATGCTGGGGAGGTTATTGAAGGGCAAATATGTATGAAGGACATAAAATAATAATTACATAAAAATCCAGCATGCATGAGAACAAAGGGGACATTCACAGCATATTACAATCATGGTAATTAGGGAATGAGGAAAGAAATACAAGATATTATCAAACATTCAATACAATAAAATGTGATATAAAAGGAAAAAAATCTTACCTTCATATACTCCTTCTGCAGGACCTGGATGATGGCAGAACAGGTCTCTGGGATGATGATCCCCAGAGCCTGGGGGGAGATGCCTGTCGAGAACTTCAAGTCCTGCAGGCTTCTCCCTGTGGCCAAATACCGCAAGGTAGCGACCAACCTCTGCTCCGGAGTGAAGGCTTGCCTCATGCAGGTATCCTGCCTGCTGATATAGGGGGTCAGCGAAGCCAACAAACGGTGAAATACGGGGTCCGTCATCCTGAGAAAGTTCCTGAAATCATCAGGATTATTCTCACGGATCTCACGGAGCAAAGGCATATGAGAGAACTGGTCACGCTGAAGCAACCAATTCTTGGTCCATGAACTCCTCCCCACCCCGTTCATGGACTGGACTTGTGTCAAGGTCAGGACCCCAACACCAAGCCCCCGCACAGCACGAACTCTACGAGGAGTACGCATACGAAACATGGCTAGAAAACGGTCGGCTGCTCAGAACGAAGTAACAGAACGCACTGAAGAACAGCAAGGCCTGTGAAGAGCGACCTGAAAAACAGCAACGAGATCGCACAGAAAACTCCGATACGAACTGACTGCACGCACTGAAGAGCAGATACAAACCCACAAGCACAAACTGAACGGCAGAAAACGATCTGAAAGCCACAAGTCTGAAAAAGCGCGAATCGTCTCTCACCAAACTTTTACTAACACGAGATTAGCAAAAGGAGCCCAAAGGGTGCCGCGCTTGGTTCTGAACCAGCCTTTTCTAGTCTCGTCGTACGTGGTGTACGTCACCGCGTTGTTGTCGATCGGAAATTCCGACAACTTTGTGCGACCGTGTGTAGGCAAAACAAGTTTGAGCCAACATCCGTCGGAAAAAATCCTAGGATTTTGTTGTCGGAATGTCCGAACAAAGTCCGACCGTGTGTACGGGGCATAAGACATGCAAAAGTTAAAAAAGGGCTTTTACACCAGGGTTAGCAGCATCCAGCTTCAGATGTTTTGTAGCACACATGCAACACAGAACCAGGTCTCCTCTCAACTCCTATTACACCCACCAACAGTGTGAGTTTCCTGCTTTATGTGCTGCTTCCTGGAGGCTCCTGACTACAGAGTCCCTGTAGTCAGGAGTGGAGGCCCTTTTCCCACCCGAATGTCACACCAAGGCCTCCAAAATTACGGGTCCCAAATAAGCCACTACTAATGACGAGAGGAGTGCTCGTCCGGGAATCCCTCACCCTGTACGGGTAAGATCACACCAACCCAATCCCCCTTAAAGAGACCACAACCCAAATATAGGTGCCACATAGCACCCGTCCAGGACCCACCCTTGGCGTCCTGTACAAAACATACTTTGTGAAGATCCCTACACATTTACTTCTCTGAATTCTGACACTGTTCACTATGCTCTGTGAATAGGAACTGCTGTGTCACACAATTCACAGAGTCTGCCTTCTGAACTACTGAGGTACTGAAAGGGGGGGTTAGTGGAGGTGGAGTCAGTACAGGAATCACAGCTTGTAGCAGCGGGGTACTATGGGATATGTAGTCCTTAGACATTGAAAGAAAACAGCTGTAAAGCATGCAGTGAATTCATGAAGTTGTAGAAAGAGATAAACAGCAGACAGACAGCACTCACAACATGAATGCGGTTTTTCAAGTAAGCTTATATTAGATTGCCAAATGTAACTATTGTTTGTATCGTTATTACAATGCTGATGTTATAATTTCTGCAGTGACCATAGAACTTCTTTACCTTCAAGACGATCACTTTAAAGTCCATTTAAAAACGTGTTTTTATTATTAGCACATGCGCTTGCTGAAGTAGCACAGAAGTGGGGACATCATTGTGTTACAGCACAGGCTGCTTATATCTCTTCACGACTCAAGGAAGAAATAGCATCAGCTGGCAATGTCTGCACAATATTGAAATATCGGGTTTGGGCCGAATTACACAAACACTGCTGCAAATATTTTTGAGACTCAATGTAAGATGCTATGTAATTCAATTTCACTCATTTACTCAGTAAATTCAAAACAAACATGCGCATAATCTTTTTACAATATACAGCAGATTTCCTTGTGACATTTTCCATTACGGAGACAAATAATGACAACAGTAAAGTGAACCAGCCACAGATCTTATTAAGAATTACGTGATGTATGCTGCGTGCAGCAAGGTGACACCACACAGAGGACAGACAGAGATTATTTAATTTTCACTTTAATACAGCAAATGCATTAACCCAATTAATCAAAAAGCTTGTCATGAATGTTTACAGACAAATATGTGCTAATGGTATTTGCTCAGGATTTGTATTAGTAAGTACTGTGTCTATTCACATATGCAAACACTGTTTGTGAAAATGCAGTACACTGTAAGTTAGTTTTAGTAATGACAAAATCTTTAAAATCTTACCGACTGTCAGTTAGCAAAGATGCTTACTATCTACATACTTTTCTCTTTTTCTTTCATTTTACTCCTTTTTTTTATATAACTTACCCCCCCCCCCCCCAAAAAAAAAAAAAAAAATTATATATATATATATATATATATATATATATATATATATATATATATATAAAATCTCAACCCATCAAGCATATGCATTTATATTCCCATACTTAGGAGGTCAACAAATGTGCAAATCAGCCAGATGCATAAAGTATGCCTTTATATAGTGCACTTTTGCCTGGGCAAGTAACATGTCCACCCTCATGTACTTTATTAAAAAAAAAAAAACAGAACTTCAGCAACAACTGCTGTCTTGCACTCTCTACTCTATAAATGTGCCCCATGTGTTGTCATTAGGGATGAGCTTCGAGTTTGAGTCGAACCCATGTTCGACTTGAACATCGCCTGTTTGACCATTCGTCGAATTGCGAACGTTATGGGCCATTTGCGCCAAATTCGAATTGCGCGTCACGGCCCATAATTCACTCCAGCATCGCAGTGCATTGCTGGCTGATGATTGGCCAAGCATGCACTATGACCCGCATGCTTGGCCAATCACAGCGCCGTGTGTACAGAGAGCTTTGTCCAATTATGGCTCAGGGGGTTTAGTACATGCCCCATACTATATAAGACCGCCTGCGTGGCGGCCTTGTGTAGTGTGTTGCGGCGGCGGAGAGAGAGATAGATAGACAGAGAGACAGTGTCATTTCTTTTAAGTTAGATTAGTAGAGTAGGCAGGTCGAGTCAGTTAGCTGCACTTAGAGTGTATCGTGTGTATATATATATATATATATATATATATATACATATATACTGTATTCAGTTTAGCTAGATCCATTCCTGTTATTCTCTTCCTAATATACTGACAGGCAGACAGGTATTTTTGCAGTATTTACAGTTAGTGTACTGTGTACCCTGCACAGTTGCACCTACAGTATAGCTACCTGAAGAAAAGTGCTTGTGTGCTTCTTCTGATCCTATTAATAGCACAGGCAGGCTCCTGAAGTATTTACAGTTAGTGTACTGTGTACCCTGCACAATTGCACCTATAGTTACCTGAAGACAAGTGCTTGTGTGCTTCTTCTGATCCTATTAATAGCACAGGCAAGCTCTTGACATATTTCCAATTAGTGTACTGTGTACCCTGCACAGTTGCACCTACAGTATAGCTACCTGAAGCCAGGTGCTTGTGTGCTTCTTCTGATCCTATTAATAGCACAGGCAGGCTATTGAAGTATTTACAGTTAATGTACTGTATAACCCTGCACAGTTGCGCCTTCAGTATAGCTACCTGAAGCCAGGTGCTTGTGTGCTTCTTCTGATCCTATTAATAGCACAGGCAGGCTCTTGAAGTATTTACAGTTAGTGTACTGTGTACCCTGCACAGTTGCACCTACAGTATGGCTACCTGAAGACAAGTGCAGGTGTTCTCATACTAATAATACTACAGGCAGGCAGTTGATTCTGCTAGCTGCAGTATAATTGGTATATATATATATATATATATATATATATATATATATATATATATATATACATCCCAGTTTTGTGCAGCTACATCTCACTGCAGGCCATTAGTATGTCTGGAAGGCCATCAAGGAGAGGCAGTCACAAGACAATAAAAGAGGGCAACAGGCTGTGTGTCTAGAGGCAACAATGCTGGTCGTGGACACGGTGCATCCTCATCAGCACATGGCCGTGGGACACGCTTGGCCTTTTTTTTTGGCAGCTGGCCATGTTGAGCTACAACATGTGGAAGACTTGGTCGAGTGGATGACCAAGCCGTCCTCATCCTCCTCATCTTCTCTCACCCAGGCTCAGGGTACTTTGTCTGGCAAAGCAGCTGCCAATGCGGCCTCCTCCCTTGGCTCAATGGCATCAGTCACTCCATCCCTAGCCCCACCATGTCCACCTGAGGAGTCCCCCGAACTGTTTGACCACAGTGTTGGGTACATGCTCCAGGAGGATGCCCAGTGTTTTGAAGGCTCCCATGATGGTACTCAGCTAGAGGAAGGCAGTAACGTGAGCCCAGACAGAGAGGGTGCCCAAGAAGGACCGCAATCTGGCAGTCATGTTCCCCCTGCTGCAGCATACTGCCAGGTTTGCTCCAGTGATGAGGAGGGAGGGGATGATGAGGTCACTGACTCCACGTGGGTGCCTGATAAGAGAGAGGAGGGCGAGGAGGAGGCACATCACCAACGAGGCAGGATGCCCTCCAGCGGCCAGCTTAAGGGCAGCACACCGACTGCATCACACCGCAGAGCACAGCATGTGCAGGGCACTGCTGTCTCTTTACGTTATTCCAAAAGTTCTTTGGTGTGGGCCTTTTTTGAGATGAGTGTATCAGATCCCACCGCTGCAATTTGCAACATATGTCTCAAGCGTATCTCGTGTGGCCAAAACATCACCCGCTTGGGCACCACATGCTTGACCAGACATATGTTGACCTGCCAAGCAGTTAGTTGGCAAGCGTACCTAAAAGATCCACACCAAAGAACAAAGAGGACCTCTCCTTGCTCCTCATCAGCTGGGATCTCCAACCCCACTATACCTTCAGTCCTCTCTGAGACCTGTACTGAGAGGAAAGAAGGTGTAGAATTAGGTGTGTCACAGCCAAGTACTTGCATACTTGCAGGAAATCTGCTTTCGGTACACCAACATCAGATTGTACCAGGCTAATTTCCCTGCCCCAGCTGCTGCAAAGAAGTTTGCTCCCAGCCATCCACATGCCCAGTGGTTGAATGCTAGCTTGGCTAAATTGCTAGCACTTCAACTGCTACCTTTTCAGTTGGTAGACTTTGCCCCCTTCCGTGAGTTTGTGGGATATGCGGTTCCTCAGTGACAGGTTCCCGGAAGGCGATTCCGGCTCTCCGGCATGTGGAAGGCAATGTCTTGGCCTCGCTGGACAGGGCGGTCAGCGGTGCATATTACCGCTGACTCATGGTCCAGCAGGCATGGACAGGGACGTTACCTATCTTTCACAGCTCAGTAGTGTTGGAGGTTGTTCCAGCACATCTCCAAAATGCTACCACTGGTGATTCTGACACATCTCTCTCCTCCACCCCCTCCTCTTCTTCTTCCTCCATGGCCTCTTCCTGTGCTTTGTCCTCAGAACCAGCGGTGCTCTGTAGGCGTTCAAGAGGCTACGCAAGTACGCAGGCCAAAAGATGCCATGCGGTGCTTGAGCTGGTGTGCTTGGGGGACAGGAGCCACACTGGGGCAGAGATTCTGTCAGCTCTGCAGGGGCAGGCTCAGAGGTGGTTGACACCACGCCAGCTTCAGCAAGGAATGGTGGTTTGCGACAATGGCACCAACCTACTCTCTGTCCTCCGACAGGGACAACTGACCCATGTGTCCTGTTTGGCTCACGTCCTTAACTTGGTGGTGCAGCGGATCTTGGGCAGGTACCCGGACTTATAGGATGTCCTGAGGCAGGCCAGGAAAGTCTGTGTGCATTTCCGCCGGTCATATAATGCCAGTGCTCAGCTGGCTGACCTCCAAAAACTAATTTAACCTGCCCAAGAACCGCCTAATCTGTGACATGCCCACCAATTGGAACTCAACGTTGGCCATGCAGCAGAGGGCCATCAATGAGTTCCTGTGTGACTATGGCACTAGGACAGGGTCAGGGGAGCTTGTTTTTATTTTCCCCAAGCCAGTGGGCCATGATCAGGGATGCATGCACTGTCCTGTCACCATCTGAAGAGGCCACGAGGATGGTGAGCAGTGACAGTGCATGCATCAGTGACACTGTCCCCCTTGTCCACCTGTTGGAGCACACGCTGCGTGGAATAATGGACAGAGCATTTGAGGCAGAACAGAGGCAGGAAGAGGAGGACTTCCTTACTTCTGAAGGCCCCCTTTATCCAGACAGTGTTCCTGCGTGCCCGACGATCACACAGGAAGAGGATGAGGAGGAGGAGGAGGATTGTGTTAGCATGGAGGTGGAGCCTGGCACTCAGCATCAGCAGCAGTCTTCAAGGGTTCATTTACAGTCCCAAGAAACCCATGGACTTGTACGTGGCTGGGAGGAGGTGGCTGAGGATCATGTCATCCTTAGTGACCCAGAGGACTCCGGACCGAATGCCTCCGAAACCTACGCTGCATGGCCTCCCTGATCCTGTAAAGGCTGCGGAAGGATCCTCATATTCGTGGTATCAAGGAGAGGGATCGTTACTGGCTGGCAACCCTCCTTGATCCACGTTACAAGGGTAAGGTTGCGGACTTTATCTTGCCATCGCAGAGGGAGCAGAGAATGAAACATCTTCGGGAGGCCTTGCAGAAAGGTCTATGCAATGCGTTTCCAGAGACTGGGAGGTTACAAACTCCTGTTCCTGGACAACGTGTTGCTGAGGCTTCGGTCAGTCAAAGGAGCAGTGGAGAAGGTGGCCATCTGACTGATGAGTTCAGACAATTTTTTAGTCCGCAGCCCCAAGGTATGATCGGTTCCAGCAACCATCACCAGCATCTGTTTTACATTGTGCAGGAATACCCAGGGGCAAGATCTGACTTGGACACCTTTCCCACCAAAAATCCTCTGGATTACTGGGTGTTGAGGATGGATCACTGGCCAGAGCTTGCAAGTTATGCAATTGAGCTACTGGCCTGTCCTGCATCCAGCGTTCTTTCGGAACGCACATTCAGTGCTGCTGGAGGCTTTGCAGCCAATCACAGTGTGCGCCTGTTCACCGACTCGGTCGATCGACTGACCTTCATAAAAATGAATCAGTCTTGGATCACCACCAGCTACCAAGCACCTGATGCAGGAACCAAATAATTTTTTTTGAAATGTCAGATCCCTTTAAGACTGCCTATGCTGATGCTGAGTGACTATCCTGTTATGCTGAGTGACTATCCTCTTTCTCCTCAATGATCATGCTGATAGCTTGTAAGAATATTTTTGGTTCTGGGCACTGCCACCAGTGGCTAAGGCCCAATTTTTCAGCCCCTGTTTAATAGGGGCGTGTAATTACAATTTTTGATGCAATATTTTGCAAGCAGGGTTCGTTGCTGTGCTCAACTAGAGTATTTGTGAGGGGTTTCAGTGTTGTGGCACCAGCACCAGTGACTAAGGCCCAATTTTTCAGCCCCTGTTTAACAGGGGAGTGTAATTACAATTTTTGATGCAATACTTTGCAGCAGGGCTCGTTCCTGCGCTCCAACTAGAGTATCTGTGAGGGGTTGCAGTGTTGTGGCACCAGTGCCTAAGGCCCAATTTTTCTGACCCTGTTCAACAAGGGCATTTAATTACAATTCTTGATCTAATATTTCACAGCAGGGCCCTTTCCTGCGCCCACCAAGAGTAACTGTGAGGGCTTAGAGTGTTGTGGCAACACCAACACCTAAGGCCCCAATTTCTGCAGAGTATATAGGGCAGGCCCCTACTTTCAAACATCCAACTTACAAACGACTCCTACTTGCAAAAGGAAGGAGACAACAGAAAGTGAGATGAAATCTATCCCATAGGAAGGGAAATTCTCTCCTGTAAGAGTTAATATGGGAAAAACGTGTCTTCTCTCCACTGATGCTTTATCAACAATCCTTGTTTCACTAAAAACCCCAAACAGATTCTACTTAACAACAAACCTACAGTTCCTGTCTTGTTTGCACCGCCTGTATACTGCTGTTCAGAGTATATAGGCCCTGGGGGACCCACACCTTTCCTTTTTTTAATTTGGGTGCGGGGTTCCCCTTAATATCCATACAAGACCCAAAGGGCCTGGTAATGGACTTGGGGGTGGGGGGTACCCATGCCGTTTGTCTCACTGATTTTCATTCATATTGCCGGGACCCAACATTACATTAAAGCCGCAAGCAGTCTTAAATTACTTTTATTCCTTTAAAAATGTCATTTTGTGCAGGGACTGTTCTAAGCATGGGAAACACGCGCCACTTTACAGGCATACTATAGACACCCTCAGGTACGATATTTAAAGGAATATTTCACTTTTTTTTTCACTTTAAGCATCATTAAAGGGGTTGTAAAGGTAAAAATTTTTTCACCTTAATGCATTCTATGCATTAAGGTGAAAAAACTTTTGACAATACCGCCGCCCCCAGCCCCCCCGTTTTACTTACCTGACGCCTCGAATCTTCGCTGCTCGTTCTCGTCATCTTCATTGCAGCTCAGCCTGGTCGCTGATTGGCTGCAGTGGATGGATTGAAAGCAGCGCAGCCATTGGCTTGCGCTGCTGTCAATCACATCCGATGACGCGGCGCGCCGGGGGGCGGGGCGGAGTGATACAGCGAGCGGCTATAGCCGCCGGCTGTATCACGGGAGCGCGCCCGCAAGCACTCACCACCATGCAAGGGAGCTCGCATTAAGGTGGTTAATGCTTGCAGGGAGGAGCTGAAACAGCCGCCGAGGGACCCCAGAAGACCAGGTTCGGGGCCACTCTGTGCAGAACGAGCTGCACAGTGAAGGTAAGTATAGCATGTTTGTTATTTAAAAAAAAAAAAAATCTTATCTTTACAACCCCTTTAAAATCACTGCTCCTGAAAAAACAGCCGTTTTTAAAACTTTTTTTTGCACTGATACATGTCCCCTGGGGCAGGACCCGGGTCCCCAAACCCTTTTTAGGATAATACCATGCAAATTAGCCCTTAAAATTAGCACTTTTGATTTTGAACGTTCCAGTACCATAGACTTCAATGGGGTGCTAAAGTTTGCGCAAAATTTCGGTCCGTTCGCAGGTTCTGGTGTGAACCGAACCAGGTGGTGTTCGGCTCATCCCTAGTTGTCATCTTATATCTGCATCAGTGCTTCATCAAAGTGATTAACCATCTGGTAAATGCACAACTTTTCTTGCTCTTCCAAGTTTATGTATTTCAAATGACGATGACCGATCAACAGTGAATATTTGGTGAAAGTCACATCCGTCTCTTTATAAATATACTAGTTTCGTAAATGATATATCTTTCATCTGCATCTAACAACAATTTCTTCAAATTAGGGCTTCCTCATATGATTCATCTTGGTACACTCCATTAACGCACACCCATGATGGCTCATGTTAACGGGGAACGTAAAGTGTTACCCCAACACTTCATATTCCTGATATTTACCTGCTGTACCATGTACTTGTATGAGAAAGTATCCTGTTCCCTTTGTATTGCTTCCTTCATGCGAAATCCCTGGTGTTCCTGCTAGACCCCTTGCTTTCCTATTTAAAACTGACCATACTAAGCAGGAGAGCACACTGTGGTCAGTTCTCTAGCAATGCTGGGAACTAAGTGTACTCTCCTCCAATGATCAGATTTGTCCTGACACGCCCCCAGCTGCACAGCCGTTCAATGGGAAGCTCAGAGTGCTGCTGTTTCTCTTACCCCCCCGCTCTTATGAAGCTGAGAACAGAGGGAATGTGATCACTTATAAAAAGGGGGAAAAAGGTATTTATATTTTTATTTCTATACAAAAATGTTTTGCCTTTCATTTCTGTTTTAAACTGAATGGGTTGTTTTACAAGGTGATCGTTTACAAACACTTTAATAGTGAGCAGTGTACCAGATTCGTGGATACCCTATATCTGCATGGGTTAAAAAAAAATTTACACACTGTTTCCTGCTACTAAAGACAAATCTTTTTAACGCTGACAAGATTCTGAATTCAATTCTAGCCAAAAAATTAAAGGCATCAGAAGATTATTAGATGTGAGTGTGCCAAAAAAAAAACAATTATAAAGAAAATGTTGTTACGAATAGATTTACTAAGTATTATTAATGGGTGACTCCTAGAAAATAAATTTCCCTTACCTAGCTAACGTTTACCTAGATCATTTTAAAACCATTCATGGAAACCCACTGACAATATAAAACTGGCCTTAGTGTGCAAGCCAAAGAAAATTTGTATCGGGGAAAAAAAATAAAATAAAAAAAAACACTGAAAAAAAGAATCCATGGAAACTGCTGTGGTGGGAACCAAATCTGTGATCACAAGGCTACAAGACAGCAATGCTAATGGAACTACGAGCTAAGTTACAACTAAAACATTCTTTTCAGAATTAATAAAGTTGCATATTTGAAAGCAGCAAATCTGACATTCAGCAATCATTTTCTACAGGTGAATCTTCAAGGCGCATGTATTATGTATAAAAGTGATTGATTCTCCACCGGAAATTTCACTTTTATTGCTTTCTAAATAGTCAAACAGAACGAAACTACATCATACTCAATGTAATGTGTCTGTAAGTAAATTAGTAATACCAGGTATGTTCTGAGCACTTTGTTCATGTTATTAAAACTATTAGCAATGGACCTGTATACCAAAGAGTGTAGGTGACCCTCAAAAGGAAAATCTCAATGGAATAGTTGAGATGACTTGAAGGCATCTTGAACACTGCAGCTTGAAAAAGCTCAGTACAGTGTTTTTGGTTTTTTTTTTAAACTCTCTCTTTAACTAAAATGCAGCCCATTATTTAGTGTATAAAAATATATAAATCTTGCAAGCTACTCTAGAGCAACCTGAGACTGCAATCAGCATCAGGTATAAAGTAACCTGAGGTTACAACCTTGTGTCAGGTGTGATATAACAATTCCTGTGAAACAAAGTGCAAATTCATAGCTGCTAAGCATTGATCACAGTCCCATAATCTGTGAAAACATATATATACAAAAAGATGCAACGCTGTGTGATACTAAACCTTACAAATGCATAAATAGTGCCATAAACAATGAATATAAATATTGCTAAAAAATGCAACTATGAACATAACAAAATATTTTTTTGTGTAACAAAACAAGCAAGCTCACAGTGAAACAAATTTAGTATTATTCTTTAATATCAAATGCCCAAAAAAAAAAAAAAAAAAAAAAGATTTTTTTTCTCCCAGTTTTCATCAATCAACAGAGACAAAGGTGCAAACTGGGGTATTATACATATTACTGTCCAAAATGTGACTCTAGTGATGATAATCCTGATCAGAAGAGGGTGACTTGAGAATGGAGGGTCCAATTGGGTCTGCCTGAAAAACAGACAGGCAGATCCAATTGGACTGCTCATGTAAGCTCATGTAAACTGCTGCTAACATAGCAAACAGAATATTGGCATGCATTACAAAAGGGATTAACTCCAGGGATAAAGCGATAATTCTCCCGCTTTACAAGACTTTGGTCTGGCCGCACCTAGAGTATGCTGTCCAGTTCTGGGCACCAGTCCTCAAGAAGGATGTACTGGAAATGGAGCAAGTACAAAGTTAATAAGATTGCGAGCACTGAACTTATTCTCTCTGGAGAAGAGACGCTTGAGAGGGGATATGATTTCAATATACAAATACCGTACTGGTGACCCCACAATAGGGATAAAAAGTTTAACAAGACTCGTGGCCACTCATTACAATTAGAAGAAAAGAGGTTTAACCTTAAACTGCGCAGAGGGTTCTTTACTGTAAGAGCGGCAAGGATGTGGAATTCCCTTCCACAGGCAGTGGTCTCAGCGGGGAGCATTGATAGTTTCAAGAAAGTATTAGATAAGCACCTGAATGACCGCAACATACAGGGATATACAATGTAATACTGACTTATAATCACACACATAGGTTGGACTTGATGGACTTGTGTCTTTTTTCAACCTCACCTACTATGTAATTATGTAACTATGTAAAAGTGCAAAGTGATAGATATAGAGAATAATTCATATACGTACGTCCAAAGTGCTAGTACAGTAAATACATTTCATGCAAAAAGTCCAATAAAACTGTGTCATGATAAACTTGTGCAGATCCACTGCAAGCTGTTTGCACCGACTTCAGTGTAACATCACCAAGACATAAGAGAGCATATCATCTGCTTACCAAAAAAATGTGTCCTCTTAAAATTAGGAGGTCATGTGTGCTTGTCATCTGACGTATATTTGCAGCCACTTCACTCAAAAAGCAACAATGCAGGTATGATGGCTTTCTCCCAAAAGTGGCCTTTCACCACTCTGTCCAGTCCAGTACCAACCACAGAAAAGCCTGTATATGCAAAGAACAAAGCATGCTATAGTACATTACCAGGGCAATTAAACAATTTGTCTCTTTATCCCAGTAAAGTTTGCTGTAAGTACATTACTTTAATAAAGCAGCACAGTATGTCCTGGCAAGGCACTATAGTGTGCTTTATTCTTTGCATATGCAGGGTTTCCTGTGGTTGGTATTGAACTGGGTGAAGTGGCGAAAGGCCCTTTTGGAAGCCATCATACCTGCATTGTTGCTTTTTGAGTGAAGTGGCTGCAAAAATCCGGCAGATAACAAGCACACATGACCTCATAATTTTATAAAGTCACATTTTTTGGTAAGCAGATGGTATGTGCTCTTGTGTTTTGGTGATGTTACACTGAAGTTGGTGCAAACAGCTTGCAGTGGATCTGCACAAGTTTATCACAGCACAATTTTATTGGACTTTTTATATATAATGTATGTTTTATGCATATTGTGTATTGCACTAGCACTTTGGAAAGTACTTGTGTTAATTATTTGTGATATCTATCACATTGCACTTTATTATGGTTCACACTTATATGATGGGTGTCTTTTCTTTGTTTCTTTGAGTCCCATGCTCCCAGCAGAGCTGCTGTCTGGGGTTGGGGTGGTGTAACATTGGTCGGGGGGGGGGGGGCACCAAAATGCACCCTTGCCTATATACACAAAAATCCTCACACCGGCCCTGCAGACGCATAAACAAGTGCTGCTGCTGCTGCAAAAAAAATAGAAAAATCTGCCTTTCCAGTCAGTTTATTGCGCAAATATGCGCATACGCCAGTATCAGCATAGATCATTTATAAAACAACATTCTGAGAGCCAGAACACGAGAATACAATTATGTGCAAATATGTGAATGTGCGCAAATGCATCCAACATAAACGCCTGAAATTACGTCCAAAAATACAGATGTTCAAACATCAGTACCGTGTGCAAGAGGCCTAAACCCCCACTTGATCAACAATTATAATCTTGTTAAAACAACAGATGAAGCAAGTGAGAAAACATTGCTTGTTTAAATGTTCTGCATCTGAGCATTCCTGATCTAGTTCGTGAGTAATAAATATTTAATTGCTTCAGCCTACTGAAGAAATATGCTAATTGCTTCAGTCCTCTCCAGACCAACTTACAAAACTCAATGATTTTTCTCTGCTTTCATAACTGCCAAAGTTCCCCAAGAGAAGTCACATATTATCTGAATATTCAACCACTATCATCAGTGGCGGCCGGTGCTCCATTTTTTTGGGGGGGGATGCGGCAAACAAACTAACGTCGGCTTCACCCTGCGTCTGCTCAGCTTCACGGAGGCTTCCCCTGCGTCTCCTCCTCCTCTGCTTCACGGCGGCTTCCCCTGCATCTCCTCCTCCTCGGCTTCACAGCGGCTTGCCCTGCATCTCCTCCTCCTCGGCTTCACAGCGGCTTGCCCTGCATCTCCTCCTCCTCGGCTAAATGGCGGCTTCCCCTGCGTCTCCTCCTCCTCGGCTTCACAGCGGCTTGCCCTGCGTCTCCTCCTCCTCGGCTTGATGGCGGCTTCCCCTGCGTCTCCTCCTCCTCGGCTTCACGGCGGCTTCCCCTGCATCTCCTCCTCCTCGGCTTCACAGCGGCTTGCCCTGCATCTCCTCCTCCTCGGCTTCACAGCGGCTTGCCCTGCATCTCCTCCTCCTCGGCTTCACAGCGGCTTGCCCTGCATCTCCTCCTCCTCGGCTAAACGGCGGCTTCCCCTGCGTCTCCTCCTCCTCGGCTTCACAGCGGCTTGCCCTGCGTCTCCTCCTCCTCGGCTTGACGGCGGCTTCCCCTGCGTCTCCTCCTCCTCGGCTTCACGGCGGCTTCCCCTGCATCTCCTCCTCCTCGGCTTCACAGCGGCTTGCCCTGCATCTCCTCCTCCTCGGCTTCACAGCGGCTTGCCCTGCATCTCCTCCTCCTCGGCTAAACGGCGGCTTCCCCTGCGTCTCCTCCTCCTCGGCTTCACAGCGGCTTGCCCTGCGTCTCCTCCTCCTCGGCTTGACGGCGGCTTCCCCTGCGTCTCCTCCTCCTCGGCTTCACGGCGGCTTCCCCTGCATCTCCTCCTCCTCGGCAGCCAATATGATCACTTCTCCTCTCGGCCAATTGGGTCTCTGGCCGCACTTCCTGGTTCGCCGGGAGGAGAATCAGGAAGACTATAGCGAATATTAATTTGCTATTGTCACGTAACTGGGTGGGTGCTCTGCTCCCTGAGCCCACCCTTTTTTTTTTAGCCAATTAGAGCCTCTGGTTCTAATCATGTGCACCTAAAAAAAAAAAAAAAAAAAAAAAAAAAAAACCCCATTGGAATTGGAATGCACCCTGCATGCAGATTAGGGGCCAAGCACATAGACTAGGGGCACCCCTTATGGACGGGCCAGCAATGACTATCATGTATGTGACCTTTATTGTTGCTTGTAGAATTTTATATCTCAATCCATCTCCTGATAAGATAGATCCTTTGGAGTCACTCTGCACATGCTCAGTTTGGTGTGTATTGCTAGAGAGTTTTTTTTTTTTTGGGAGGGTGCATGTGTTCAGCACAGGGCCAATCAGCACTGTCCAGGGGTCCTGCAGCCTCAAAGTAGTCAGACTAGAATTAAAACTCCTCCTACAAGCTTTAACCAGACACTGCTAGAAGTCAATGCTATATACTGCTGATAAAAAAAGGTATTTAACAGTTTATAGTTACTAAAATAATTGCATTTCCATGTTGTGTGTACTGTGGGAGACCAGATATAGTGAATGCAGGGTCCTGGGTTTAGTAACACTTTAATATAGGATTTAGGAGCCAAATAGTTAGAAGCTTAGAGGTACATGTTTATTGATTTTTTAGAAGTAGCTAGATACACTGAATACTGTGCAGAATCTTGAATGCAAATGTCTTACAGTTGTCAAAAATTCAAACGCCTTACCCAAGCTGCCAGGAAAGACAACTGTAGAAGCAGTGCCTCTCTACAGTGGTCTAACAAGTTTAATGCTGAGTCAGAGACACAGGTCTTTAACTGGAAGTCCACTAAAATACTAACCATACTTAAACCTGCTCCCACCCCCGTTCTATGCCCTATACCAGTGATGGCGAACCTTGGCACCCCAGATGTTTTGGAACTACATTTCCCATGTTGCTCGTGCACTCTGCAGTGTAGTTGAGCATCTTGGGAAATGTAGTTTCAAAACATCTGAGGTGCCAAGGTTCACCATCAGTGCCCTATATTAACTACCCTGTAGAGGAAGGATGTCTATACTTACCTATTTTGAGGGCACTCTGGGCTAGTCATATGATCTCCCCAGCGGCTGGCTTCAACATAGAAGAGGGACAGCTAACAGGTATCAAAATCAATTTTAATACCTACATAAAGGATAACACCTGGTCCTGCTGACATTGATCTAATTGTTAAACAATCAGAATGCCTATCGGTACACTCAGTCCTCAGCAAGCAACTTTGATTGTTAGATGCTACTGGAAATGTCTACTATATGGATAGGATTTTTCCACCTTCTATGGTGCACTGAACTCTAAGAACAGCCACAGATTTAAAGAGAAGTTGGACATGGACGTTTCATTCGGTTTGGCTTACAGCACAAAGTCTAAAGAATGCTGCTAGTGCCGGCTTATTAAAGGGGATAAAAGTTGGAACAGGCTTACTCAGGCCGCGTACACATGGGCAGACTTTTCGACCGGACTGGTCCGATGGACTTTCCGGCAGACTTCTGATGGACGTTTGACGGACTTCCGATGGACTTTTTAACGAACGGACTTGCCTACACATGATCACACCAAAGTCCGACGGATTACGTGATGACGTACACCGGACTAAAATAAGGAAGTTGATAGCCAATAGCCAATAGCTGCCCTAGCGTCGGTTTTTGTCCGTCGGAGTAGCATACAGACCAGCGGATTTCTGGGTCCGGCGGAGTTACGACGTAAAGATTTGAAGCATGTTCCAAATCTAAAGTCCGTCAGATTTTTGACTGGAAAAGTCCGCTGAAGGTCCGATGAAGCCCACACACGGTCGGATTGTCCGCCGGACTCTGTCCGTCGGACCAGTCCGGTCGAAAAGTCCGCTCATGTGTACGCTGCATAAGTTGTTCTTTCTCCCCAACAGCAGTCACCTGGCAAAATCATCCAAAGACATAAGATTGTTAATCCTGCTAAAAGAGTCATGATTCAGCAGTTATTATCTTACGTCTTATGTCTTATTATCTTATCAACTCAAGGCAAAGCTTTTTCTTTTTTTTGGGGGGGGGGGGATTTGGAGTGGAGGGGAATTAGGACACCTGGCAGGTTTTTATTGCTGTCTGTGGCTCATTAGGTATATTCACCCTATTCTTTGTTTGTCCTATTTATGGTTATCACCAAGAGTAAAAGTAAAGGAAAATTCCAAATTTTGGGTTGTCCCCATAACAGGAATAGGAAGGATGTCTTCCAATAATAGTCCTGGTGGCCCTGGTGACAACCAGGGATTCTCTCACTTCAAATGAATTTTCACTCACTTCCTGCCTGTTTTGTCTATGGGACAGGGGGTTAAGGGAAATTTCTCCAATGGGACACAGATTGCAAAAAAACAAACAAAATAAAACACTATCCAGAATTTAAAAAAAAAAGTTTTGTCTTTAGTTCTACTTTAAAACAAACTAAAAATCCTATATAATAAATGGATATATAATATGGGGGTTCTTGCCCCCAAAGGGTTAAACGTCGAATTTGATCTTTATTGTTTTATTGCTGACTTTTGAATATTATAATAATTAATTTCGTTTTTTTTCCTTGGGATTGGTTTCTAATAAGTTTTAAACAATTATTTTTTTCATATTTTTTTAATATATTTTTTTCATATTTTTTAATTACACATAATTATTACTCATACAATGTTATTGATTCTACTGTTTTTAAAGCTTCATAATGATTTGGTGATAATATGCATGTATTTGCGTGAGCATGTGTATTTTATACGTATAGGCTGTTTTATATAATCATGGAGATTAGTCCATACACACAATAATCACTATGAAGAAGAAGGGGTTAAAGATCACATAGGTAGATTAACTGAAGAAAACCCCTTGAACGCATTTAATAATAATGTGAGAGGATTATTTTTAAAATAGGTTTTATTTTTAGAGCAAAAATAGAAATTAAGTTTTTATCTAAAGGAATGTTATAAGTAATAAATAAGCATGAATTAACATGTAATGGAATAAAGCAATATGGTTTTCCCATGATCGCAGTATGGTATGATGAGAAAAACACTCCGGGGGGTTGCTACAGCAACCAGCACACAACCCATAAATAATGATCAGAGCGGGGTCACTGACACCTTTGAAAAAGTCACGTGTCTAGTGACGATACGCGGGAGGGAGAAGGAGCCTGTCAGCTCTTGTCAGTGTGCAGCCTGCAGTGATCCTGAATAGCAGCAGCACGGAGGAACACGGAGGCGAGTGATTTCTACTGACCATATATCAGAGAAATGCGATCTATGTCTTTTACATCATGTGAGTGGATCTATTGGGCTCTTTGCTAACTCTATTTAGTAGAAGTTATGTGCGCAATGGTCTTGTCCCACTTTTGTATTTCATATGGGGGAAAGCATATGAACGGGAGAAGTGGAGATTAGATGATCCAAGCCGGCGGATGTAAGCCTATCCTCTGCTGATTAACCCAGACTCAGTAAGCCTTGTTTAACACATATAAGAGGTATCATCATCATTTTCTTCTAACCTGCAAAGGGATCACCTTTTCAAGTAAGGTGTATGGGAATTCACACAACTGTAATCCCTTTATAATTGTTACCAACTACATATTTATTTAATATATCTTTTTTAATATATTTTTCACTCATATATTTTGTTCACCACCTTTTCCACATATTTTTGTTTGTTTATTATTTCACAAGAACAAATGGTGAACTAACTTTTGGATTTGTATTCCGGGAGGTCTCCAATTAGACTTTCATAGTAGACTTTTCAACACATTGTATTTTATTTATTTATATTATGTTAATCACTGTTCAAGTTTTTGTATAGGTTGTAACAAAGTATCCACAAGTAGAATGTGACCTGTCAGAACATTGAATAGTGGGATATCCTATAGATATTACGAGCGCATCACTTTATCTATTAAACTAAAAATCCTAGTGAAAAGCAAGCACTAGAATGTGCATACTATTATCGTTTTTAGCCAGAAAAACCTATGTGCACCTATAAGGTGGAAAATGCCCACACATTGTGGGAACAAAAGACATTTGCTTATTCCGCTTCGGGAACTCACATATCTGACACTGATCATTTGATCTGCCCATGTTCTGTCAAGTCATGTTTAAGGCTGGGTTCACACTAGTGCGAATTGGATGCGGGTTTCCACTCATCCAATTTGCATGACAGGAAATTGTGACCGGCTCTCTATGGAGCCGGTTCACATATCTTCAGGGCAGCTGCAGAACGGATTGCACAGGTGTCCTGTGCGTCTTTATCCCCGTTTCAGGTCCAAATTCAGGAAAAAATTTGGGCCTGATTCGTCCCTGAAACGGAAAACAAGGACACGTCAGACCCCCTGGTGCGAGCCGCGGCATAAGTGTGAACCCAGCCTAAAAGTACCTTCAACTGTCATAAAATATCACAGAAAGCTTCATTACATTTTCCTTGTCAAAAGAAGTTTATTGAGTATACAATGTTATAAAGATACATAAAGATACATAAAGTAAGTTTACAAGGATCTATAAAGTAAGCTCATTGTTTTACAGTAGGGTTTATATAGGTAAATATCATGAAATTTCAAATATTAAACATTGGGTTCACGTAAACCTAAATTAAAGATATATATTATTTCCTTAGTTACTTTTGTAGGTATTTAAATGATTTATACCTACTATACATATTGTTTACAAGTAGAGTGTATATAGGTCAAATAAATTCTGATAATGAGCTTGAATCGGCTTCATTACATTTTAACAAACCTAAACTGTGTTATTTTCATTGATGCTTGTGTAGCACTAACTCACGGTGGAGCTGCTGGTTTAAGCGGGTCTGTTACCTTCACTCTGCTTCCCTCTGTTTCACCGGCACCGGGTCTAGGGTTCCGTTGAGTTTACTCCTGGACAACACACGCACCAACACTGGAGTACGTTTTCAATGCTTTAATAAAACAAATGACTTAGGAAGTAGCAGGAAAGAGGTAGAACTTTCAGAAGAAACTCAAATATTCTCTGGTAGGGTTCTGTTGACAAAATGTCCTGGTAGAATTCAAATACTATTTGAAATGCGCTCCCCTCGTGGGACACACTCCTTGCTCGTCTGGATAGGCCTCTCTCACCGGTCTAGCAGCCAGCACACAGCATGAATCAAAGTCTCTGCCACAGACTTGGTTGGGAACAAAATCCGTACGATCCTCTGCCACAGGATGTATAGATTTCTCTGTAGTGAAAGTCAGTCACAGTGCCTGAACCTTTAAGCCGAGCCGGCAACACTATGCTGTATAGTTACTTTTGGATACGTCCTCCAACCGAGTCACCAGGCCCCTCTATAGACCAGCACGTGATCTCTCCAAGATGGGTCCTCCCCTGGGATCTCCTCGGTTGTCCAGCTTTGTCACACAGGACCGACAGCTCAGGACCATTCCTCGGCTGTAAAACTAACCCCAAAATATGGCGTCTGTCCCATAAATACCCTTGCCCAGAATGCAACTCGGAGTGTGCCTGCGGGACAGAGGAGCATCCATTCGCTTCAACACGTTGCCTTTCCAACCCTGACCAGTGGTAACAGCGACACCCACCGGTCAGCACGGAAACACACACAACGTCAGCCAAGCTGGAACAGAGGCAAACTTTACCTTCCTAACACACAATTTACTAAATTTACCTAACATGCGGTAGATTGCAAATCTACCAGCGCTACACTTGTATCACTTTAAGTATTAAATATAGATTTGCTTACTTAATAATGTTAATGATTCTGACAAATCTAAGAGAATATTTGAAAGTACATGAAACAGCTGATAGGCTTATATTAGAACTAAATAAAATATATGTAAAACCAATCACAAACATCTCATACACATTTTAACATATACATATAATTCAAAAGTAAATTTCAATACTTTTAAATCTGCAGCTTTCATTAAAATAATGCCTGGTGGTCCAGGTACTCCCTGTCAGGGGCAGACTGACAACTCATGGGGCCCCCAGGCAATAGGAGATTATGGGGCCCCCGGGCAATAGGAGATTATGGGGCCCCCAGGCAATATATTATGGGGCCACACAGTATACACACACACATACAGCATACACACACAGACACACAATATACACACACAGTATACACACACAGAATACACATACACACACTGAAAAGGTACTTGAGAGGCGGGGCAGCAATAATCTTGGGATTTTTACATATTGTCCCTGGTTTTATTGAGGCTGGCAACCCTGATGGGGCCCCTTAGTGGCATGGGGCCCTCGGGCAGTGCCCGAGTGCCCGAATGGTCAGTCCGCCCCTGCTCCCTATAGAGTGACACCACTCTGTCCCTGTCCCTGAATTGTTATTGAGAAATTGGTTATACAAGCTAATATTATAGTTTCTATTAATACTGATATACTGTACAGTATAGGAGAGAGCTGTAAACCATAATTAATAACTCAGTTACAAAGTTTACATCTGTTTTATGAACCAAAAAGGTCAGTTTTACTATTCCAAATTAATCTTGCTGAGGGCAAATTGAAAAGGGCAGAAACTTTTTAATTTCTAATTTCATGAGCAATGCAATAATAGTCTAAATTAGTGAACTATCACTCTAAAAAAGTATTTTCATAGAACATAAAAGAGTGATGGGAGAAAAAGACCAGATGGTCCATCAAATCTGCTTTTTTTTGGTTGTTATTTGACCTTTTAACTTATACATAGGTATAGACATATGTCTATATTGAGTGTGTTTTAATTAACTTACTTTTGAAACATAGAAGACTTAAACATAGAAACATAGATTTATTGTTCTCTGTTCATGAACATCAACTCTAATGCCCCGTACACATGGTCGGACATTGATTGGACATTCCGACAACAAAATCCTAGGATTTTTTCCGACGGATGTTGGCTCAAACTTGTCTTGCATACACACGGTCACACAAAGTTGTCGGAAAATCCGATCATTCTGAACGCGGTGACGTAAAACACGTACGTCTGGACTATAAACGGGGCAGTAGCCAATAGCTTTCATCTCTTTCTTTATTCTGAGCATGCTTGGCACTTTGTGCGTCGGATTTGTGTACACACGATCGGAAATTCCGACAACGGATTTTGTTGTCGGAAAATTTTATAGCCTGCTCTCAAACTTTGTGTGTCGGAAAATCCAATGGAAAATGTGTGATGGAGCCTACACACGGTCGGAATTTCCGACAACAAGGTCCTATCACACATTTTCCGTCGGAAAATCCGACCGTGTGTACGGGGCATTAGGCTCTGTTCACTAGGTGTTGCTATTTTACAGGCGTTTTTCGGGAATTTTTTTCTGGCATTTTTGCAGAGATTTTAAGCATTTTTGTACAGGCGTTTTGAAGTTGAGAAGATCACCAATGTAAAAGAATTAAAACACCTGTAATCTGCCAAAAAAGAAGCTCATGTACTTTTTTGAGCGACGGGCGTTTTGCTTTAGGCAACAAAATGCTCAGATATGAAACAGAGGCCATTGAAATAAATGGGATTTGTCTTGTTAGACGTTTTTAGAGCTGAGGCTTAGAGCAGAAAAATGCCCAAAAATGCCTAGATGTGAATGGAGCCTAATGTCGTGTACACACGGGCGGACTTTTCAGTATCAAACGTCCAACAGTCTTTCCGACGGACTTTCGACTGAGTTACGACGGACTTTCGGACGACCGGACTTGCCCAGACACGAACAGACTAAAGTACGTTTGAAAATCCGTTGGTATGAACGTGATGACGTACGAAGGGACTAGAATAAAGAAGTTCATAGCCAGTAGCCAATAGCTGCCCTTGTGTCCTTTTTTGTCCGTCGGACTAGCATACAGACGAACGGATTTTTCAACCGGACTCCAGTCCGTCAGAAAGATTTGAAACATGTTCCAAATCTAAAGTCCGTCTGATTTTTGACAGAAAAAGTCCGCTGAAGGTCCGATGAAGCCCACACGTGGTCGGATTGTCTGACGGATTTGTTCCGTCAGACCAGTCCGGTCGAAAAGTCCGTCCGTGTGTACACAGCATAACTTTCAACTAAGTTCAGCTAACTTGCTAGGACTGTGAAGTAACTGCCCCACAGCTTCTGAATAAGTGGCGGTGAATCAGCAGAAAATATATAGGGCTCTCTAGCAAAGCAATATTTGTATGAGAAGATGCAGAGACAGCTGGCCTGAAGTGAGAGGAAAAGCAGGTCCCTTGAGTAATAGCCCTAAAGTACATTAGTGCAATAAAATAAAGGCCAAATGCTTCAATGCAGCAGGTGGCAAACAAGACTAAAATACCCAAGTGAAATGGTGGTTACCTAAAAAAAGGAGATTTGGGAGTTTACGGAGAACATTATCAAGTGGCAGTTAGAAACAATTTAATGAAAAATAGATTACAGAGCCATAAAGTAGTGAATTTGAATGTCTTACATTTGGAGAATATGGGCTAGTTTACACTTGCTTTAAAACAATGCTTCGGACACCACACTTTGTTAAAGCTCTCTGAACACTAGTCAAAGCTCCTGTCACTAAATAAAATGGTTATCTTACAGTCCTGCTTCAACCTTGCTTTTGCTTAGTGCTTCGATGAGGCTTCGATGAGGCTTCGACGGGGCTTTGATGGGGCTTCAATGGGGCTTTGGTGGAGGTTCGATGGGGCTTTGATAAGCCTTTGGTGAGGCTTTGTGGGGCTTCGATGAGGCTTCGGTGGGGCTTCAGTGGGGCTTCAAGTGAGCTTTGCCATAGACTTCTATGGAGGCTCTGAAGATGCTTTGAAGTACCACTAAAGCTACATGAAGTATAATTTTTGAAGCAAAACCGAAGCAAAGCAAAAACAAGGTGTAAACAGGACTGTGAGCTAACCATTTTATTTAGTGACAGGAGCTTTGACTAGCGTTCAGAGAGCTTTAACAAAGCCTCTCCAAAGCATTGTTTTGAAGCAAGTGTAAACTAGCCGTTAATGTGTGTTGAAGCCGAATCAATTGTAAATGAGCCCTAAGGAAATCATTTAGGGCTAGTTTACACTTGCTTCAAAACATGGCTTTGGACAAGCTTTGTTAACCACTTCAGCCCCGGAAGATTTTGCCCCCTTCCTGACCAGAGCACTTTTTGCGATTCAGCACTGCGTCGCTTTAACTGACAATTGCGCGGACGTGCGACGTTGGACCCAAACAAAATTGACGTCCTTTTTTTCCCACAAATAGAGCTTTCTTTTTCTGGTATTTGATCACCTCTGTGGTTTTTATTTTTTGCGCTATAAACAAAAAAGAGAGTGACAATTTTGAAAAAAACGCATTATTTTTTACTTTTTGCTATAATAAATATCCCCCAAAAATATATTAAAAAAACGATTTTTTTCCTCAGTTTAGGCCAATGTGTATTCTTTTACATATTTTTGGTAAAAAAAAATCGCAATAAGCATATATTGATTGGTTTGTGCAAAAGTTATAGGATCTACAAAATAGGGGATAGTTTTATGGCATTTTTATTATTAATTTTTTTTTACTAGCAATGGCGGCGATCTGCGATTTTTATTGGGACTGCGACATTATGGCGGACACGCCGGACAATTTTGACACATTTTTGGGACCATTGGCATCAGCGATCAGTGCTATAAAAATGAATTGATTACTGTAAAAATTTCACTGGCAGGGAAGGGGTTAACACCAAGGGGCGATCAAGGGGTTAATTGTGTTCCCTAGTGTGTGTTCTAACTGAAGGGGGGAGTGGACTGTGTAGGGGAAGAAATAGATCGCTGTTCATACTCTGTATGAACAGACAATCTGTCACTTCTTCCCTCAGAGAACCGGAAACTGTGTGTTTACACACACAGATCCCGGTTCTCCATGTGCCCCGAGCGATCGCGGGAGCCTGGCGATGATCGCGACCGCCGGGCACTTGCATCGGTCCGTGGGTAAGCAGGGGGAGCGCACCCTTAGTGGCCACAGGGCTAAGCGATGTTACATAAAGTCGTTTCGCCCAGCCGTGCCATTCTGCCGCAGTACAACTGCGGCGGCTGGTCGGCAAGTGGTTAAAGCTCTCTGAATGCCAGTCAAAGCTCACTGTGATGTTGTGATTGGCTACAGCTATCACATGGTACAGAGCCACTGTAATTGGCCCTGGTATCATATGATCGTTGTGACCAATCACAGATCCCTCACAGTAGTAAACAATGACAGCAAGCATTATTTACTACTGTTCATGTGCTCGCTGTGATTAGTCAATTACATGGTACAAGAGTTGCTCACAGTGGCCCAATACAATGATCAGTGATCGGCTGTATCTGGTGGACACAGTGTGTCACAGATCCCGCCACAACACACTCTATCTAGGTCACTGACTCATCAAGCAGTGAAAGAAGGTGAAAGTGTCATCTCTATAGCAAGCACTTCAAAAATCAACCCAGCTTATGCATTTTGCATTCTGAAAGGCTCTCTTTAAAGCCTAAGTGCAGCCAAAATAAAAATAAAAAAACAAAAATAGAAAAGTCATCACAAGGGATATAACTTATAGTTGGTAGGATTTGTCCCTTGTGCTGATGCCTTTTCTGTTGTGAAATCTTCCTCTACCCATGACTTCCACCGTTGTAATCTTCTGGTGTGGTGGGGGTTAATAGAACAAAAAAGTTGTCACAGGCTCTCCAACTATGCCCGTCCTTTCTGCCCAGCTCCTCTATTCATAGAAGTTGTACTGCAGCTTCTATGAATGAAGAAAGATTAATGCATGGAGGATGGACAATAAATAAAAGGTCCATCCCCTCCATTTATAGATCCTGTTTCATTCACAGAAGTGGTGGTGGCATCAGAGGAGGAAGATTTCACATAAAAGATGAAGCACAAGGGACACATCCTACTGACTGTAAATGATATCCCTTGTGCTGATTTTTCTGTTTTTTACTGTAATTGCACTTTGGCTTTACATGCACATTTTCATGAAATGGATATGTGTGCATTGCACTTGCTTTTAGAAAACAGGGTTAGGCATCCATGCTTATTTGCTAGAGTCTGATGGCCCAGCAAACTACCTTTTGGCATAAACAAAAACAGACTTGTGGTATTAAGTACCTGTAAATTCTCTCTCCCATGAATAACAGATAAAAATTGTTCAATGAAAGTACCACTTGACAATCCAGGCCTAGGGCTTTACAGGAAATGCAAAACTCCACTACTGATAACAAGTATTTAACTGTTGAAGTCTAGCCAGAATAACCATGTTTTGGAAAATTGGACCTTATGCCTAACTCGCATAAATTGTGTTTGCTTTAATCGTAACCTATTTTCATCAAATGACTTCCTTTCAAATTACAGATCCACTGTTTAACATGAACATTTTAGCCCACTCATTATAGCAAAATTATATTGGTTTAGGCAGCAAAAATAGCACAGTCATTTTTAGACAGCGTGTGTTACCTAGATACTGCTGCTAAATATCGTGTGAAAGGCTGTTTACCAGATTACACAGCAATCATGCTTTTTTCTCATTTAAATAAGTGACTGACAATTAGAACACATGGTTATTTACCATGTTAATATACAAGACAGCTTTAAAAAGAATAATGACAGTCCGAGTTCACACTGCTGAGCTGTGGCAAGGAGTGTGTTAGCGTGTGATTTAGAATAACACATGAAAACACACATTATGCACATTAGTGCACTGGGGTCCTGTTCATTCTTAATAGCACCCCAGTCCACCTTGCCAACGCATGTGTGTTACACCATATCATAATGCTTGGCAACAGTGGCTGCCCATAATACAGGGCGCCCCCCCCCATCCATGCATCCGGCCCCCTCATCTACATGCGGGGCGCCAGACGCATGGATTCCAATGTTTTTTTTTATTTTTTAAGCACGTGATTAGGCTTCAAAAAAGGGTGGGCTTGGGGCACAGAGCACTGCGCCCTGAGCCCACCCAGTTGTGTGACAATAGCGAATGAATATTCGCTATTGTCACACTAATTCTCCTCCTGACCAATCAGGAAGCAGGTCTTGAGAATCGTTTCCTGATTGGCCAAAAGGAGAAGTGAGCCCATTGGCCTAGGAGGGGGGGGGGCAAGGTGGGGACGGTATGGCGGCGGGCTCCTGCTGCTCTGTCATTGGAGGATGTGTACAGCATGGCCTGGAGCCTGGACTCTGAGCTGCAGAGCCTCACCGAGCAGTACGGCCCCGAGTCTGTGTCCGGGGTGGTCCCGCAAGTGGTTCAGGTGCTGGAGCTGCTGGAGAGTTTTGCGGCCACCGGGAGAAAGCAGAGCTGTACAGAGGAGGAGCTGCTGGTCAGAGCCATACAGAGTATGGGCAGAGAGGAGCGACAGTACCTAGTGTGTATACTGAGCCTGACCTGTATGATCCCAGAGGGGCTATAAGTCTCAGAGACCACATCGTGCAACCAGGGAGGGTTTTCCGCTCCCTCCTCCAAAAAAAAAAAATACCACTAGCCGTCACTGCTTGGCAACACACTATTGCACTACCACTTTGGTGGCCTGTGCTATGAAAAATCGTGCGTTTGGTGCATTTGTTAAAGAGGAACACCCCTCTGGAAAACAAAATTAAAAGTCAGATGCTACAAATACTGTGGCTGCTGCCCTCACCAGTCCAGGGACCCAGCGCTGTCCTCACCTGGGCCAGTTCTTCTTTGGTCTTCACGTTCCTGCCACCCCAAACTTGTGTAGGAAAGTGGGAAGCCGGATGTGACTTCCTGGTGCCAGCTTCCCACTGCACATATGCAAGTAGCGCTGCACTTTCTCGCTAGATCTGCAGCCTCCTGGGACCTTTTGCAAACCTGTTACTAGGAGGAGGGGCGAGACGCACTACCTGTGTCTATGGACGCAGGTAGGGCGTCTCGGGATTGAGCTCAAGTGCCCCCATAGTAAGTGGTGTACTCGCAGAGGAGGAAGAGCCAGCAGCACCCTTTACAATCACTTTAATACTTTCTGTGCAGAATAAAGTTACACTGTACTTCAAAACCTTTTTTTTCCTTGTTTATCTGCTGTTTGATCCAAATACTCTACACATTATGTTTGTTGTTTAAATAATATAAAAGTGCTGCTTTTCATTAATTTCAGTCTTAAAGTAATGTGAAGAAAAAAAAAGATGTGTATCTTATTTTATTAAAAAGGTGAAAAAGTGAGTCTACAAAAGTATTTTATGCAGAACAGGGAATGAATATTGTTCAAACACATAAGTTCCCAGGCTTTTTCTCTCTAAATCCCCAGAGTCCCAAAGCATTCTTTTTTTTTTTTTGGCAATGTCTCTTTGTGTTTCCCCCCAACTGTATTATACATCTTTTTTGTGACAGAAAGAGCTTAAAGATGAATTCCAGGTAAGGTATATTTTACATTGGTACAGCTACCTTGGTCCAGCTTGGACCAAGCTTACCAGTGTAATGTAAGTACAGAGAGAGCAAATACAGACACTGTACTGCAGCCACCTTATGTGCCCAAACAGGATATTTATGCTGCCTTCAGCACCGTTAAGCCTCCACTCACCAGGAGGAGCCGGTGGGACTTGAGAAACTGAAAGGTCTATGATGCAGCCCGTGGGATCATAGGAAAAGTAGTTCACAGGGAGCAATGTACTATAGGATGTGAATGAGGCTGAAGTCTTCACTGTCCAGAAACCCATTGTAAAGGAAAGAGAGAAAGACATAGTTTCCTGGGCTTATAGAAATGGAGGAGCTCTATTCTGCTGGGGACCAAAGCGATACACAAACCTCTGTGCTGGGGACTGAGCTACTGAGGACTAGAGTGATGGGGACTGGATTGCTGGGGACTGGATTGCTGAGGACTGAGCCAGAAGGACTAGAAAAGATGAGTGTCCAGAACTAGGTTTGCTGGGTGCCACTACTGATGAGTGAATGCAGCTGTGCTGACATTCACTGTTTAGCAGTTCAGTAAGAGAGGAGACTGCCTATTTGCCCAAACACTTCAAAAAGAGATCACTGCATGCAACCTTAAAGGGACGATAATAAAGTGAACCACCATACAGACTGATCCCCACCATTAGCCGGCTGAAGTTTGCAGGTCAGGCACCATATACTGAATATATATATATATATATATATATATATATATATATATATATATATATATGCAGTACTGTGCAAAAATGCTGTAAATTATGAATGCTTCTTTCTCTTCAGGTAACACCAGACAGACTCGATGATGTCGAGATTAGGGCTCTGTGGGGGCCAGACCATCACGTCCAGAACTCTTTGTTCTTCTTTATGCTGAAGATAGTTCTTAATGACATTGGCTGTATGTTTGGGGTCATTGTCCTGCTGCAGAATACATTAGGGGGCAATCACACACCTCCCTGATGGTATGGCATGATGGATAAGTATCTGCCAGCAATTCTCAGCATTGAGAATACCATTAATCCTGACCAAGGCAAGGAACCTCCAGCATGCTACACTGATGCCTGCAGATACTCATTATTGTACCACTCTAAAGCCCCTTGGCAAACAAACTGCCTCCTGCTACAGCTAAATATTTAAAATTTTGACTCTTTAGGTCAGACCACCTGCTGCTAAGTTTTTGCACCCGAGTTCCTCATGCATAGTTTTCATGCATAGTTGAATCACTTATCCTTTTCACGTCAGAGGTAGGGCTTTTTGCCTGCAATTCTTCCATGAAGACCACTTCTGGCCAGACTTCCCCGGACAGTAGATGGATGTACCTGGTTTCTGCTAGTTCTTTGCTGATGGCACCGCTGGACAACTTCCTATGGTGAACAGAAGTAAACATGTTGCGTCTTTCATCTGCTTCAAGTTTTTTTGGCCCACCACTATGTCTACAGTTCTCAACGTTGCCCAATCAATGGTGTCCTCAATGCTGAGAAATACAGGCTGATACTTATTAATACCATCAGGGTGGCATGTGATTGGCAATTATTCTGCAGCAGGGCAACAACCCCAAACATCAGCCAATATCATTAAGAACTATCTATCAAACAAGTCTATTGAATAATATATTACATTCTTTTTACTTTTAGGTTATATATTCAAGTGGTAAAGCTGAAAGTGAATGTATGCATTTAATTTAAGAAACCTGCATTCCTCTTTCAACGCTATATTGCATTGCTTTCTTTGTGTGAAATACCTGGTGATCCTGCCAGCCCTCCTGCTTTTCTATTTCGCAACTGACCTCCCTAGACACAGTAGCACATCCAGCCCAGCATGGTCAGTTTCTGGCTGTGCTGGAAGCACAATCTGCCTGTAATCCAATGGTCAGACTTGTGCTTACATGTCCTCCTGCACACTGGAAAGATCAGTGTACAGCTGTTTCTCTGCCTCCTGCTGACACACACCCCTGCAGTCTCCACCCCACCTTTCCAAGCCTGTTATGCGGCTAACAACAAAGGTTATGTGATCATTTGAAAAAAGAAAAAAAAGTGTATAGACACACACATATATATATATATATATATATATATATATATATATATTTATATTGTGACGGTATGCGAGGTGAGGTCATCGATAATCGGTATATTTCACCTCGCATTTGTTCTATTGTCAGAGACTGAACCGAAATCCAGCCCGGATTTTTCCAACCTCTGTGGCAGGCTTGGTTCCGGTCTGGGTCTTGTGGTCCACTTGAGTCCATGCTCAGGTGGACTTTAAATGACCAGGAAGAGAGCACAACAGTGCTCTGGCCTGAGACTCAGAAGAGAATCTGAGAGAGAGGAGCCCTGTTTGTTTCGATTAAAAACGAAGGTTTGCTTTACCTCATATTTTGTGGGTGACGGGGACCAGCCCCCCACCGTATAGAGAGCAGTGTACTGTTTACTGTGTGTACTGTGTACTGTTTCGTTTAACAGCAGATGGCAAAGATTTGTTTTACTCTTCTACCCCTCTGTGACGACATTACGGAGCTGGTGGATATTAGAGACCTTGCGCTCCTCCACCTTCCATTTGAGGATGCCCCACAGATGGGGTTTAGGTCTGGAGATATGATTGGCCAGTCCATCACCTTTACCCCCAGCTTCTTTAGCAAGGCAGTGGTCGTCTTGGAGGTGTGTTTGGGGTCGTTATCATGTTGGAATACTGCCCTATGGCCCAGTCTCCGAAGGGAGGGGATCATGCTCTGCTTCAGGATGTCACAGTACATGTTGGCATTCATGGTTCCCTCAATGAACTGTAGCTCCCCAGTGCTGGCAGCACTCATGCAGCCCCAGACCATGACACTCCCACCACCACGCTTGACTGTAGGCAACACACACTTGTCTTTGTACTCCTCACTTGGTTGCTGCCACACACGCTTGACACCATCTGAACAAAATAAGTTTATCTTGGTCTCATCAGATCACAGGACATGGACATGGTTCCAGTTATCAATGTGCTTAGTCTGTTTGTCTTTAGCAAACTGTTTGCAGGCTTTCTTGTGCATCATCCTTAGAAGAGGCTTCCTTCTGGGACCACAGCCATGCAGACCAATTTGATGCAGTGTGCAGCGTATGGTCTGAGCACTGGCCGGCTGACCCCCCCATTCCTTCAACCTCTGCAGCAATGCTGGCAACACTCATACGTCTATTTCCCAAAGACAACCTCGGAATATGACACTGAGCATGTGCACTCAACTTCTTTGTTCGACCATGGTGAGGCCTGTTCTGAGTGGAACCTGTCCTGTTAAACTGCTGTATGGTCTTGGCCACCGTGCTGCAGCTCAGTTTCAGGGTCTTGGCAATCTTCTTATAGCCTAGGCCATCTTTATGTAGAGCAATGATTCTTTTTTTCAGATCCTCAGAGTTCTTTGCCATGAGGTGCCATGTTGAACTTCCAGTGACCAGTATGAGAGAGTGAGAGATATAACACCAAATTTAACACACCTACTCCCCATTGACCCCTGAGACCTTGTAACACTAATGAGTCACATGACACCGGGGAGTGAAAGTGGATAATTGGGCCCAATTTGGACGTTTTTACTTAGGGGTGTACTCACTTTTGTTGCCAGCGGTTTAGACTTTAACGGCTGTGTGTTGAATTATTTTGAGGGGACAGCAAATTTACACTGTTATACAAGCTGTACACTCACTACTTTACATTGTAGCAAAGTGTCATTTCTTCAGTCTTGTCACATGAAAAGATAAAATAAAATATTTACAAAATGTGACACTTTTGTGAGATACTGTGTGTGTGTGTAATATATATATTATACACACACACACACAAATAGTTTTCACTTGCAGAAATGTTTCCTTTGCATTTCTATTTTAAACTGTTAATTTAAGGTGTAATGTTTTGCAAAAGTCCTTTTCATGTGAACTTTATTTTCATTAAATTAACACTCTGCCCCAACAGGAACTACTCTACTGCTCAGAAAGAACAAAAGCCAATGGGTCAGCAATTATACCAGGTAATTAGCATTTTCAGAAGAAGGTCAGAAATGACAGTTATGGCGCAGGTTTGCTTCAAAGTGAGATACTTGAATTACTTCAAATTTCATAGAAAGCTTACTTTTTATAAGGTTTCATTTAAAACAATGTGCATGCACTGCTTCAAATGCATCAAAAGTCTCCATAAAAAGTTTTGTGCTCTCCTGGCACATGATGTAAAAGTTTTGTAATTAACCAATTCAGTCTCAGTAAAGTCCCAGTGTAGTAGATGCTGCATCTTATACTGTACCATTTTAAAATAATCATAAAGGCACTGCTGTCCCTGTTCTCTTCAGTGCCCCTTCTCTATTTCCCCACTGATACGAATTCTTAAAATTCCAAAAATGTGATCACAGAAATATTGCATATGTAGCACATATCTGATGTTCATTCTTATTCCCCATCCCCACTGTAGTTAACTGTAAAATGATTGGCTTCTGTAGTATACTTCTATCTATGGGGGAAAAAATCCTACCTTACAGTGGGGCTGATCCTACAATGGACTGCAAAAGGGAAGTATGGCCAAAGCTTTTTTGGCAAAACTTTTCTTCTGGTTCACAGGCGTGTACTTACTTGTACTCTCCTGTAACCCAGAATCAGCCGACAGCAGGCTAAAGACAAAGACTGCTAAAACATGCCGTTGGCTGACATAACAGAGCCACTCCAGTCCCTGGGAAGGATCCGACAATAATGTTGGGATCCACCTGGATGTCTGACCAGGAGCTTTCTCAGCCTCTTAGCGGTCCTCCCCAGCTGCTTCCAAACCCTCCCCAACCCACTATTCCAATGAGTGCTGGAGGGACAGAGCTGAGAGCTGTGACGGACAGTCCGTTATGTGATCACTCAGCTCTTGGGCTTAGAGCTGGTGAGGGACAGCTGAAGAAGCAGACCAATGTTGCAGCATGGAGGTGAGTATGTATGTTTGAGTTGTTTTTTTCTATATGCAAACTTCACCTTTAAATGCTCATTCAGCCCTAGGGTACTGGGAAAAAGCATTTTCACTTACCCAATCCTCTGCTCTCCCAGCAACCAGTGCTCTCCTCTTCTCCTTTGCACTTCAGCAGTAAACTGTCCCATGGCATGGACCCTGCATTGTACTTGATGACATTAGAGGGCATGTGACCGCTGGAGCATAGGGCAAATGAGACTGCAGGGAGCAGTCTAGCTATGCGGAGAGACCCTGTGCAACTGCAGAATTGGGTAAGTAAAGGTGCTTTTTCCAGTACTCTAGGCTTAAAGCGAAGCTACACCCAAAAGAGGGAAGCTTCACTTGTTTGCTTCCTCTCACCCCCCTCTCCCCCCTTCCGCTGCCACATTTGGCACCTTTCGGTGGAGGGGGGGGGGAGCAGGTACCTGTTTGGATTCATATCCTTCATGCCTATTGAGAAGAATATTTAAATGAAAGTTGCTGTGCTTGGAATTCAGCTTTAAAAATCATCTGCACTCAGTTTTAGTAGTATAGACCACCTTGCATCCTTAGTGGCTTTCAAATCATGTGCAGATTTTTTTTTTTCATTTGAAAAAGACAATTTATTTTTATATATATATATATATATATATATATATATATATATATATATATATATATATATATATATATATATATGTACTAAACACATTTTTAAGCCCTTGCAATTGAAGGGTAAATGTTAGCGAATACCTACAAGATGAATACATTGCACCTTTGTCACTATCTATCATGATAACCTTCCTGCCCCAGAAAATGAATTACTGGCATCTGTGGTCAGAAGGCAGCGAAGTGTAATTCCATTATTAAGTCTCTACTCACATTGCCAGAGAGCTATAAATAGCACATTATTATTTCACATCACAATACCTGAGAGTACAGCTAATGAGTCTGAAGAGAGGGTATTATACATTTATGTCCAGAAAACTAAAGCCTTGGTAAAGTGTACATTCTCTCTCTCTCTCTCTCTCTCTCTCTCTCTCTCTCTCTCTCTCTCTCTCTCTCTCTCTCTCTCTCATATATTTATTTATTTAGAAATGATATATGAATATGTAATCCAAAACTATTAACTATACAGACAGTACATACAACCTGTGGCTTTGTATATACACACACATCAGCATCTGCACTCCTGGACAGTATTTTGCACGCGTATAAGTGCAAATACGTGCATTTACTATACTGCCCATCCTCGCGGTTTAGGAAGGAGTTTTCGGTCAGAAATCTGAAATTCATACATCAGGATTGTGTGCAGGTACCTACATAGTTATGAGTAGTCGTTCCAGAGCAGCTGGCAAAGTACATGTTGAACATCAGCAAATACAGTAGCTCAATAATAAGGTACAACTACAGAGCTCATAGCAGCCAATCACTGATCTGATCACCGGTGATGTCATTGGCTCCTATGGGTTATACAGCACTCAGTCCATTAATTTTGCTCTTTGAACTATCTTATTATACATGGTATGTTCAAACGTGCCTATGAATGTAAATGTTGACTCTACATATAGAGCTTGGAAATGACAATTCCCCAGTGCTTGTGTGCTTCCTAGAAATAGATTCTTGATGGAAAATGTACTGAACTGAGTTGACCTCAGTTGTCAGGACGAGAAATGAACTACACAGGTGCAGAAGATCACTGCTTCCACGCCTCCTAGTCTGCCACCAGAAATCTTGAAATGACTTCTATTCTTCAGGAAGGATAGAAAATGTAAGAATTGTGTGGAGCTCAGAAAGCCCCTTCATGTGTTCCCAAGTGACACCGTGCTGGATTTAATTAGAAAATGGCACAGTGTCAGTTTGTCACATGTCCTGTACATAGCTCCAAACTGTCCCTGATTTGGAGCAATATCCCTCTGTCCCTCATTCCTCCTCATTTGTCCCTCTTTTTGGTCTGATCTATATAGTTGTATATAAAATGCACTTGTCTTTCAAAAAGTGTTTCCCAGTGCTAAACTTTTCATCCAAATTCTAAATTGCTGCATTTGTAAATTTGAAAAGCCAATATAAAGGAATAGTGGTAAAAAAAAAAGCCCTTGTAGATTTACTTAACCTTTTTTTTGGGGTTAATTCTCCTTTAAGGGGGTGTGGCAGGGGGCGTGCCCTATGCCTATATACATTTGCTAGTAGGTGTCCCTCATTCCTATCTCAAAATGTTTGGAGGCATGCCTGCATCCTTTGACAGGGTGGCGTAGGGTAATGGTCTCACCTGTGCGGGTGATAAGGCACCCTTCCTCTCAGCTGCTCCTCTTTGGCATCATTGGGGTTGGGGGTGGGGGTTCCTAGCCCAAGTCCTGACACATGTTTCAGGCAGGTGCAGCACCCTGCCAGTGCTTGCTGAGGATCAGTCTATTCTGATGGCTTTTCAGCTGGGATTCATGCTTGCTGAACATTCATTATCCATTATCCGATGGCCACAAGACAGATATGCAAATCTTCAGCTGATGAGATCCAGGTACAGTTCCTCAGTAAGAGTTAGGAATATAGAGGGCCCAATGAGAACGTTCAGTCCACTGTGCATGTCATCAACTCCAGAAAAAGAACACCTTCCTTGGGGACAGAAAACAGGAAATCAGATCTAAATAAAGAAGTACGGACAGCCTATGTCACATCACCAGCTAGACTAATGCAGAGGAACCATCAAACATCACACAGCATTGTTCTATCTATCTATCTATCTATCTATCTATCTATCTATCTATCTATCTATCTATCTATCTATCTATCTATCTATCTATCTATCTATCTGTCTGTCTATCTGTCTATCTGTCTATCTGTCTGTCTGTCTGTCTGTCTGTCTGTCTGTCTGTCTGTCTGTCTATCTATCATCTTTATAGATGGATATGGATAGATAGATAGATAGATAGATAGATAGATAGATAGATAGATAGATAGATAGATAGATAGATAGGACAGTAATAAATAGAATTCTCTACATATCTTTTTGGCTATATATCTATGCCTTCATTTCTGTATTAAACGTTGATGTAAACCTTAACTAAACAACATTCACTTTATTAAAACCATGTACTGTATATCATCAACAATTGTCATTTCCTTAAAATAAATTAGTTACATTCTGCTTTACTTCATCCTTTATTAAATGCCAGTGCTGCCGATCCCTTGCAGCCACTTTGCGGCCACTTCCCTTCTACATGCACGCTGCATGTCATTTCTCAGAGCGGCTTTCCCGAGGTTGACAACAAAAGGACCACGCTTGCCTATTTTGTGTAAAGCAGCCACTTGTAGTGTGTGGGAAGCCTGTGTGACAGGGTGGGGACACAGGCACACAATCAGGAGACAGGGACAGAGACCATTGTCACCCTATAATAGGAAGCATAGTATGATCATGGAAGGATCACCAGGTATTATATTACAAAAGCTGCAGATAGAGAAATATTCCAAATGACAGAAACATGTTAGAGCTTCTATGAAAGTCCTTTAGGTAGTGTGTATTATTTGGTCTTTCTTGCATACTGCATTAAAGAGACGTAACAAAGTTTGTCCAATTTCTAGAAGCAGCTGGCAGGTTACATAAAGTTAAGGGAATGCTTTTCCAAGCAGGTAGGAGACAGTGATGAGGGAGGAGGGGTCCACTTACCTGGTGTGTGAGTTTGGAGGTGAGTTGAGAGTCCAGGGGATATGTCCACCCTCCTAGAGTCCCTGTGCTGAGTGCAGCCTGCGATCCCCCATCTTCCTCCTCTCTCTGTGTACAGTAATAGAGTAGAGCTGATCATTGTATGTAGAGGGAAGAGGCAGAGAGGAGGTGGAGATGGACTGATAGGAGGAGCAGCAGAGGAGGAAGGGAGAGCTGGCACCCACTTCAACATACAACATATGATGCTCTTTCCTGGAAATTCAAGACAAATCGTATTATTAATGAGTGCTGCCTCTAAATAAAAAAAAGTTATTAGTAAACACCGGTATCCTTAGGGGTTGATTTTTCTTATGATTAACTGGGAGCCACATTCGGAAAAAAAACACAGCTTGATACAAATCTTTCCCCCCTTTTTTTTTTTTTTTTTTTTTAAATATCAAACTCTTGCATTATTTTAAATAATAAATTGTCTAGATAGACCCTGTGAAATATTCAGCTCTTGCTCTAGTTTTCATACACCACCTACAGGGATGAATACATCAAGCAGTAATAGTAAATGCGTTCGAAGCGCGGTCGTTGGAAGATTTATAATGACAGAGAAAATATTAGTGTACAGTGTGTTAATTAAGGCTTTAATGGGATATGTTACTAAGGTAACCAATTCATTCTCCTAGTTATTAGCAGTACAGTATATTTTGTATTTAGGTACAGTAGATGTAAACCCAATCACTAAAATTTTATGGAAGCTTTAAAGCTCATGCACACGGGCAGTTTGGCGCATACATTTATCTAGACACTCTTCTAAACTGTACTCGTGTTTAAGGTCGTATGCATACCTCCCAACTGTCCCTGATTTGGAGGGACTGTCCCTGATTTGGAGCAATGTCCCTCTGTCCCTCATTCCTCCTCATTTGTCCCTCATTTTGGTCTGATCTATATAGTTGTATATAAAATGCACTTTTTATTTATCAAAAAGTGTTCCCCAGTGCTAAACCTTTCATCTGAGTTCTAAATTGCTGCATTTGTAAATTCCAAAAGCCAATATGAAAGAATAGTAGTGGTAAAAAAAAGCACATGTGGGTTTAACCAATCTTGTTTTTTTTTACACTTCTCCTTTAAGGGGGCGTGGCAAGGGGTGTGTCCTATGCCTGCATACTTTTTCTGATAGGTGTCCCTCATTCCCATCTCATAAATTTGGGAGGTATGGTCGTATGCGTTCACAGGCATATGTGCTCAATGCAGGAACTCTGCGTTCTGTATGTAGCACCCTTTAGTGTACAAAGTTGGTAGGAAAATTTAGTTGATGCACAGTATCTTGGAACTTTAGTCAGAAAATAAAGTCCTGCTAGATCACTTCACACTGGCCCCTTGCAGATATAACTATGTAAACCATTAACCACTTCATTACTGGGCACTCTCCTGCCCAGGCCAATTCTCAGCTTTCAGCACTGTCACACTTTGAGAATTGCGCGGTCATGCAGTGCGGTACCCAAACAACATTTTTACAATTTTTTTGAGAGAGATAGAGCTTTCTTTTGGTGGTTTTAAATCACCACTGTGTTTTTATTTTTTCTAAACGAATGAAAAACGACCGAAAATTTTGAAAAAAGTTTTTGTTTGTTTCTGTTATAAAAGTTTGTAAAGTTTTCTCCTTCACTGTTGTGCACTGATGAGGGGGCACTGATGAGGTAGCACTGATGGGGAGGCATTTATATGCAGCACTGATAGTCGGCACTGATGGGCACTGATAGGTGGCACTGTTAAATCAATTGGTTTAGTTCCGCTTTATGATTTACTGCTGTTCAGGGGCTCTGGGCTCCAGCAAAACGGCAGCCTCCAGCAAGAATAAACCAGTGCAATGCTAGAGGCAATTTAAAGCATAAACTGATTTTCGTAGCATAATTATTAATGTGAAATGTATGTTCCTTGCAAAAGAACATTATTTTTTATCAAGTTGTTATGGGTGAAGTTCTGCTTTAAGTCAGTTTGGGTCATTTCTGTGGGATCAGATTTAGGTCAGCTGGCAGGCTCTGCAGGCTCCAGTGCCTCCCCCTGGCTTCTGGAAAGTTCCAGTACTTAGTGGGAGAGGGTATGGAGTTGGCAGTCTGAATACTCAAGGGATTTCTGCCAATTCCTGGGCAAAGATGGCCCAGCTGGAGAGCCTGGCCAGTTGGGGTTGTTGTCGGGTGGAAGATGGAGTGTTGAGGCTGGAGTCGTGAGGTCTATGAGGGGAGCTCTGCCTCCAGGCTGGAGCTGAAGAGGAAGGAGAGGAAGCTGATTAGAGGGATCTTCACCAACCTACCATCTCATTCAGGAGACACTCTGCCCAACCAGCAAAATCTGTCCAGCATGAGGTCTGAACAGCAGTCTATGCAAGTAGCAGGATTCAAGGGATTCAAGGGACTTTAGTTCTGTGCCCTTTTCTTCAATGCCCTGGGACAAGGCTGAGGCTGCTGTGGGGGAATACTCAACCATAAGGTGGGCCTCTGTGTTTAAAGATAAACAGACAGTGTGTACACTTGCACCGTAACTATTCTCCAGTTAACTCTCGGGTCTCCATGATAATACACCTACACCTTCTCTGTAACTTGCATTTAGGAGGGACACCCTGAGCCTTATCCACGTCTACCTTTACAGCATATCACCGCCACCTCACTCCCAGTAACAGTATATGGTCCTGCTATGCACATAGCGTCTGCTCTCGTTGCTATGAAATGCCAATCAAGGAGAAAGTGGCAACAACTATTTCTCCTGCAAGAAGCTATCCTACCTATCTCAGGAACATGCTTCTTGATTCTCGTTACCCTAGGTAACCCTTGTGTCTTCATACCATATTACTCTTGCACTGATGTCTTTGTACCCCAGTGTACCTTAGTGACCTGAACTATCGAATGGTACATCACGGCAGTGGTAAGCGACATTCTTTTATTTCTCATGGGTGCTGTTCTCCGTCTCTTTCCCTTATGGGCACTGGGTCCCAGGTCTCTGGGGAACTCTCAGATGTACCCATGCGGGCCTCCCTCCTTATCTCTTCTCTCTCACTCTCCTCTCTCTCCGGACCAGTGTCCCCGGTTTATAACACAGGATCAGTGCTTTAGACCCAGAGAAAAACCCCGCCAAAACCTAAGAACCGGGAAAGTATTAACACTTACCCTCCCGTCGCAGGGCAGCATCTAACTCACTATTTCCAACCTGCTTACAAACTCACCCATCCATCCATGACTCCATGCTTTATTTTGTTGAGAAATCACTTTAAAAAGCACTCCCCCTCCCCAGAATTTATAGTCATGACCATCTTGAGTCAGGGTGGGTTCACATAATGTATGCTGCGGCCGCGGTTCACAGCATGGTGTCCAGTGCTTCCCTGTTCACTGATTCAAGTGCGAATCAGGTCTGAATTTTGGCCTGAATGCGCACCTGATTCACACACATGACCCTTTTTAAATGTGGACCCTGGAGCTGTGTGAACCGGCTCTATTGAGAGACGGTTCAGAAGGGATCAAATGAATTTTGATCAGTGTGTGGGCTCCCCCACTTGACAGAAATTGACATCTGGCGAAAGGATCTGATGAAAAATGTTCAAGTCAATTAGCTGCAGCCTCTGATCAGTGTATTTTGACAGCGGCAAGTGGGGGGGGGGGGGGTAATCCTCCATTTATCTTGTTTGTGTGTGGATGGAGGAATCTGTTTTGGCCAGTTTTACACTTTATGGCCATCTTTGCAGTTGATTCCCCTACTTATAGACCTAATAGGCATTTAAGCTTTGCAGTATGGGGAGGCCCCACTGCAAGGGTCATTTTTTTTTTTTTTTTATGCTGACCAGAGTGGGGCTTTAACATGTTATGGACATTTTCAATATTTTTAAATCTGCAGCTTGTAATAAAACAAATGTTACTTTATTTTCAGGCATTTCTGGTGGTTGGCAAAGCTTTGTTTCTCCGCTGTGCTCTTGCATTGTCACTCAGTCATGTAGGCTTCCAATGAAGACTACAAGTGACGGTTTCAACACACATTACTCAGGCATGGTTCACTGTTGTCACTCACCTTGTCAAATGCTATGCAGCCATCCTGGATTAACTGAAAGAGATAAAAAAAAGTATTACAATTTGTTTATGATACAGTGTGCTTTAACAAATGAAAATGTCATTCACTTAGGGGTTTCATCTACTTTAAAGCGATATTACCATAAACCCAAAACCAAAAATGTAATATATTGCAGCTTACCAATCATTGGATGTAGTGGCTCTATTCATTTTCTTTTTTTTTATGCTTTTCGCTCTTTTTTCACCTATTGATCTGACCAGTAACACGCCTTCTGTATTTTACAGACACCACTCTAGATAAAGAAGCACAGGTGGGCAGATATGGATTGTAGCAGCAGATGTAGGCACACTAATAAATCGAAGATGAGCTCCAGCTTATACTTTAGAATCAGGTACAGCATTTTTTTTTTTTTTTTTTTTGGAGAGAGGGGGCGGGCAATAAAGGTTTTACATGAACAAATAAAAGCTGTTCATTGTAAGCACCCCTGTCAGTAGAGCTGCACAATTCTGCATAAAATGAGAATCACAATTTTTTTGCTTAGAATAAAGATCACGATTCTCGGCGTAACATCATCTTTCGCATTATACAAAAAAATAAGGCTAACTTTACTGTTTCGGGTTTTTTTTTAATTCATTGAAGTGTATTTGTCCCCAAAAATTGCTTTTGAAATACCACTGCGCAAATACAGTGTGTGTATATATATATAATGTTTGGGGGTTCTAAGTAATTTTCTAGCAGAAAATACTGATTTTATCTTGTACGCAATAAGTGTCAGAAAAAGGTTTAGTCTTTAATTGGTTAAACTGACCTCATTTACAGACGGAAGTTCATCCCTTTGATCTAAATGAACCAAATGATACAATGTTTCTCTTTATCTCTCAGCGCTGAGCAATGTTGTGATAAGCTTTGATAAACTTTTTTTTTTTCTCTTTGACAGCTGTGAGCAGAGAAGGGCTCTGCACTTACATGAATCATGGTAATGCCAGATTAGGATCGTGAGGAGGGTTGAATCGAGATTGCAATTTTTTGACAATTAATCGTGCAGCTCTACATGTCCGTGGTAAATGGTTTGTCTGAACCCTGTACCTGCTACATCTGCAGGACAGATTGTTCTTTTGAAAAACAACAGACATACTGACTGGATACCAGATGAAAATAAAAGAAAGAATACCTAAAAAAGAAAACTAATGCAGTCATAACATCATATGCCCCGTACACACGATACGATTTTCCGACGGAAAATGTTTGATAGGAGCTTGTTGTCGGAAATTCCGACCATGTGTAGGCTCCATCTGACATTTTCCATCAGAAAATTCCGATGGTTCTCAAATTTCCGACAACAAAATACATTCTTGGAAATTCCGATCGTGTGTACACAATTCTGACGCACAAAGTTCAACGCCTGCTCAGAATCAAGCAGAAGAGCCGCACTGGCTATTGAACTTCATTTTTCTTGGCTTGTCGTATGTGTTGTATGTCACCGCGTTCTTGACGTTCGGAATTTCCGACCAACTTTGTGTGACCATGTGTATGCAGGACAAGTTTGAGCCAACATCCATCGGAAAAAAAAACATGGATTTTGTTGTCAGAATGTTCGATTGTGTGTACAGGGCATAAGGCTTGGTAAACTGCAATAAAATAAATGTTTGCTTTTGGGTTTAATACTGCTTTAAGTACTTGCTGCAAAACATATTTTCACATGTACCATTAAAAAACACTCTGTAGTGGCAGCAATTAAAAACTAACCTAAATTACAGAATGTGAATTTTTAGGAAGAATAAAATGGGCATATGTTGATGAATTGGTGTTGATGGTAATAGCACACGCATATTTTTTTTCTGCGTTTGATTTGAGCTTGAAGTTTGCTATAAACGCAGCCTGCAGAATTCAATTTTCTTTCATTTTTTTAGTTTGATGACTGTTCTGAGACAGTGTTTGACCTGCTTTTCCTTTTTTTGTCCTATTGAGAGCTGTTCCTGCTGCTAAGTTTCTCAGACACAGGTAAAAGACAAAAAAACACAGCCTCTGTGCTAAGACTAGCAAGGAAAAAGCTATTCCAATGCATGTACAGTTCTGGGAACAAATGCATGGATTTGCGTGAAATCAAGTCTTCAAAGCCTGTGTATGCAAGCCCAATCAAGTTATTAGGACTGCACTAAGTGAAGTCAATCTGTGGCCTCAAGGAGTAATGATTGGATATACCACTATACATTATTGTACTTCACTTGATTCAGTTCTGAATTTCGGGGCCCTTATTTAGGAAAAGTATGAGATTTGTTTGTTGACAATTTAAAGAACTCTACCACCACTTTCTTGTTACTACCTTTTCCACTGTGTTATTCTCATTAACCACTTGCACGATCACCCTATAGCAGTTTTACTGCTACAGGGTGGCCGTACTGCGCAGGATCATGTATATACACATGATCTTGCACTTTAGGGTATCGGGCGTCAGTGCGCGCCCACGGACCCAATGTCCACCTGCTGATTATTCGGTACACAGGCAGAGCGGCGATTTGCCTATGTAAACAAGGCAGATCATCATTCTGTCAGTAAGGAAGGCATGGATCTTGTGTTTCTGCAGAGCAGGGACACAGATCTATGCCTTCCTCTGGTAAAAGCACCTCCCCCACTACAGTAAAACACCAGCTAGGCACACAGTTCACCCTTTGATAGTCCCTAATGTTAACCCCTTCCCAGCCAGTGTCATTAGTACAGTGACAGTGCATACTTTTAGCACTGATCACTGTATTAGTGTCACTGGTCCCCAAAAAAGTGTCACTGTCCAATCTGTCTGCCGCAATATCCCAGACCGGCTATAAGTCGCTGATCACTGCCATTACTAATAAAAATAAATAAACATGCCATAAATATATGCCATAGTTTATAGATGCTATAACTTTTGGGCAAACCAATCAATATATGCTTATTGTGATTATTTTTACCAAAAATATGTAGCAGAATACATATTGGCCCAAATTGATGAAGAAATTCAATTTCTATATTTTTTTATAGCAGAAAGTAAAAAATATTGTTTTTTTTTTCAAAATTGTCGTTCTTTTTTTGTTTATAGCACATAAAAATTAAAACTGCAGATGTGATTAAATACCACCAAAAGAAAGCTCTATTTGTGGGGAAAAAGAGCATAAATGTTGTTTGGGTATGTGTCGCCTGACCGTGCAATTGTCAGTTAAAGTACCGTAGTGCCGTATCGCAACAAATGGCCTAGTCAGGAAGGGGGGGGGTAAACATACCGCAAGATTGGCATTGGCTGTTGTATTCCGCTGTTAAAGACCTTGTCCTGCCCTGCCAAACAGTTAGTCCCCTACATACGAACCTTCGAGTGAGTTAGTTCACATTTCAGATGGCTATAGTTATGTGTACTTTGCTGTATACCGTACTGTATCTATATTTCAACCTTTTTTCCCATGTATTATTTGTGTGAAATGTGTTATAAACCTATTACCGTAATTTATAGGGTTGATTGTGTTCGTTGGGTACCTAGGTTAGCTGTGTTGGACTTATGCCGCGTACATACGACCGGACTTTACACCATACTTGGTCCGGCAAACCAGAGTCTGTCGGACAATTCGATCGTGTGTGGGCTCCAGCGGACTTTTTTTCCCCAAAAGTTTGATGGACCTAGAAATGAAAAATGTTTCAAATCTTTTTGACGGACTCGAGTCCGGTCGAAAAGTCCACTCGTCTGTATGCTAGTCCGACAGACAAAAACCGACGCTAGGGCAGCTATTGGCTACTGGCTGTGAACTTCCTTGTTTTAGTCCGGTCGTACGTCATCACCTACGAATCCGTCGGACTTTGGTTGATCGTGTGTAGGCAAGTCCGTTCATTCGGAAAGTCCGTCGTAAAGTCCTTCGAAAAATCCGCAGGACAAAGTATGCCGTAAAGTCTGGTCGTGTGTATGCGGCATTACAAACAAACTAGACTTAAGAACGTGTTCTCAGAATAGAACTCCTTTGTATGTAGGGGACTTACTGTATTTCTTTGTTGCATCATCGGGAGCTGGATGTCTCTTCCGGGTTCTTGGGCTGTGGTGCGTCATCAGAGGGATAGCTGCTAAAAACCAGGAAGAGACAGCCAGCCCCCCTGATGATGTGCTGTGGTGCATGCAGAGTTTCTGCATTAGTTGGAAATCTGGGTTAATAAATACGAGATAATTAGACACTATCACAGGTTCATTATGCAATGCGCAGGAACATTCACCACCACTTGAAGTGATCCACAAGGTTGAAAAATTCCTCTTTACAAAGTTATTGTTATTATTTGCTGCTCTCTTTACAAAGGTATTGTTATTTGCTACTCTCTTTACAAAGGTATTGTTATTTGCTAATAAAGCTGGAGCTGCCTAGAAAAATCAATTTACATTTACTTCTCAGCGCAGATCAGATTCACTCCCCGTTGTCCACAAAACGCAGATGTTGCCTGTCATAAATGAGTGTCAAAAATGTGAAAACAGGAATAGATAATCAGGATCCTAAAGCTGTTGTATGCTGGCCTTCAAAATCAGCTATTGCAGAGATTTAAGTAGTTTATTCAAAGAAATTGTTAGGTGTTGCAGCTCAAGCTACATCACCGACCTTATCCCAAAATAGCACCCAAACCGTTCTCTTTGCTCCTCCCAGAACCTTCTATTGCTCCCCGTCAGTAAATCAGCCTCAGAACCTGTATAATTAATATGTGTCCTGGATTAAAGGGATGATGTGGCAACCTTATCACCTACTCCTGTGCTCAACCCCAACCCCATCTTCCAGGAGTCCCTACGGCTATCTACCTGGCTATCTCCTACTCTGTCCACCTTTAGGTGATCCCTGAAAACCCATCTCTTCAGGGAAGCCTATCCTGCCTCTACCTAGCAACTGAACTTTCTTTCGTTATCAACTCATCTCCACACAGTTATTAGCTTATTTATCAGTTGCCCCTTCCTTTTAGATTGTAAGCTCTCATGAGAAAAGCCCTACTAACCCTTTTTTCTAAGACCCCTTTCACATTGGATCGCTTTCCAGCCCTGAAAGAGCCGTTTCTGTCTCTCCAATGTGAAAGCCCAAGGGCTTTCACACTGGAGCGGTGCGCTGGCAGGACACTAAAAACAGTCCTGCTAGCAGCATCTTTGGAGCGGTGAAGGATCGGTGTGTATACCGCTCCTCCACCGCTCCTGCCCATTGAAATCAATGGGCAGTGAGGCTATACCGCCGGCAAAGCGCTGCTGCAGCAGCGCTTTGCGGATGGTTTTAACCCTTTCTCGGCTGGTTTTAACCCTTTCTCATCTGCTAGCGGGGGGTAAAAGTGCCCCGCTGGCCGCCGAATTGCCCCGCAAAATTGATGGTAAAGGGCCGCTAAAAAATTGACGCGTTACCGCCGATGCACCCACCGCCCCAGTGTGCAAGGGGCCTTAAACTATATTGTATCTGTTCTGTCTCTATTATATAGAGCCACACTGTTGGTGCTATATACTGTAAATCATGTATAAAATAGTAAATATATACACCGATTAGCCATAAATTTATTACCACTCACCTAATATTTAGTAGGTCCCCCTTTTGTCACCAGAATTGCCCTGACCCATTGCGGCATGAATGCCACTAGATCTCTGAAAGTATGCTGTGGTATCTGGCATCTAGCCATCAGTTGCAGATCCTTTAAGTCATGTAAATTGTGAGGTGGGGACTACATGGGTCAGACTTGTTTTTCCAGCACATCCCAAAGGGTGCCCAATTGGATTGAGATCTGGGGAATCTGGAGGCCAAGGCAACATCTGAAACTTGTGTTCCTCAAACCAATCTTTAACCATTTTTGCAGAGTGGCAGGGTGCATTATCCTGCTGAAAGAGGCCACTGCCATCAGGGAATACAGTTTACGTGAAGTGGTGTACTTGGTCAGTGACAGTGGGCTCCCTTCACAAAACCAAGTGGCATTTGGTATTTGGGTGTTTTCCCAAATACTGCATGCGATCCTCAAAAAAATATCAATTCACTACTGCTTTATGCGGTATTTACCGCATAAAGCAAAAACGCTTGGTAAATGCCACATAAAACAGGAGTGAAAGTCAATTCACAAAAAAAAAAAAAAAAATTTAAAAAATGCATGCTGTAAATAAGTAGTGGTCATGGCATGTGATATTAACAACCTGGTTGTTAAGGAGTGGTTGGCCGCTGCATCCTTAACAACCGATGAGCCATCAGCTGTTGAAGGGGACAAGGCCCTTTTCCCCACAATGCTGGCCGGTGGATGTGGGGGTCTGTGGCAAGGGGTCTTATTGGCTTATTAACAAGGTGGCCCCCAGATCACGGTCCTTCCCTATGTGAATGAGTATGGACAGCTCGGCTGTCTGACAGTTCTTAAATAACTAAGGGGCGGGGGCCACCCGGTGACCCTGTCCCCTTATAATGTCATTGTCCACGGGCATGCTGGGTCAATGACGTCACAAGGGTGACGTCACTGGGTGGTCCCCCCCCTTAGTTAGTTAAGAACTGTCAGACAGCAGAGCTGGCCATACCCACCCTTAGTTTTTTAAGAACTGTCAGATGGCGGAAGCCTTCGGTACGAGCGGAGCTTTGTTTTTCCTTTTTTCAGGTTGGTGATGTCGGCGTCGTGATTGACGATGATTGACGTGACGTGACGTGATTGACACTAGGGGGCATTTATTTATTTTTTAAATAAAGGACTTGTCAAAAACTTGTGTTTTTATTTACTTTTGACACTTTTTTGGTGAATGAGTAGGATACTCATTGACATGGGGGGGTGGAATCTACTCATTGACATGGGGGGGGTCTGGGTTCCAATAAGACCCCCACAACCACCAGCCAGGGCTGTGGGGAAGAGGCCCTTGTCCCCACCAACATAGGCCCCCTGCATGCATACCCAGATAAGGGTCTGGTATGGATTTTGGGGGGCCTCACGCCATTTTTTTCTTAATTTTTATTGCCAGCATTATTTTTTTACTTTCAGCTTTCAGCAGGGAAACCCGCTGACATCTGATGACTCATCGGTTGTTATGGGCGCACCTCCTTAACAACCATGACAGTTACTGGTTGTTAAGGATGCCGGTGGCCATCCGTTTCTTAACAACCAGACAGCTTGTGGTAAGGACCCCGGCCACCGCCGCTGGTAAATTATCGCAGGCTTTTACTTCTAAAATACCGCATGACTTCATAAAATAACTCTGAATACTGAATACTAAAAAATGTTTTGAAAAACACTGTGCAGTATCCTACTGGATACTCGGATGCAGTAAGATACCGCTTTGTGAATGGAGCCCAGTGTTTAGGTAGCCGGTATTTGTCGAGCAACATCCACATGAATGACAAGACAGAAGTTTTCCCAGCTGAACATTGCCTAAAGCATTGCACTGCCTCATTCGGCTTGACTTCTTCACTAACAATATATTTCTGTATTACAATTAATGTAGAATACTATTAATTCTGCATGAAACTATAAACAGGGTAACATGAATGGTACTAATCTTACATGCTTCTTTTGATATATGCAGATTTATATTTATACTGTACATAAAAAAGATGATTCAGTTTATAAAACACACCAGATCATTTTCTAGCTATAAAAAAAAACAAAAAACCTTGCACAAAAGGCAAAGCCTTTTTACATCTGCAGTATACTGTTGTTTTTTTTTTAATTTGGACAACTATTCTAATACATAATAAATTAAAATGTGGGTCATGAAACCATATCATTTTGCTTAAATATAGACAAGCGGAGATACGCTTTGCATATTTATGCACCAACTACTTAGCACAAGAAGATCCAAGAATGTCAAAGTCCTGCTGCATGACACATGTGGCTGTCACCAGTTGCATTGTGTTTGTAAAACTACTTACTGACATCTGCTGGTCATTTTAATGTAGAACACATCAGTGCACACTTTTATGTATACTGTATATGAATCTTATAAAGAGTAGTCTATGGCTTATATTTTTTCCAGGTTTGAAGTACTGAATCCAGGCACTGCTAGGCAACTATTATTTTAAAAAGGAATCCAGCAATGTCAGCCACCTATATTCCTCTCAAGACGAGAGTAATTTTAATTTAGGATAGCCTAAAGCTTACAATACATGTTACAATTGTACTGTACAATATTTGTACAATCAATTTTATATTTAAAACTACATGTAACTAAATGTAACACGAGATCCTACCTAAATGATCCAATCAATTTGTATTCATTCAGGCAGGTCTTTGTACTAAATACTTGTTGGCAGATTTAAGGTTGACGATAAACTAAACAATCTAACTGTACAATCTCTGTAATGGTGGCCACACATGCTTCGATTTTTTCTATTTATTCGATTAACATGTGATTCAATCAAAATGATTGAATTGGCAGGCAATCGAAAAGCTATAACTTACCCTCGATGTAGACTCAATTTTCAATCCAATTCGATCAAACTGAGTTGATCAGACAAGGCAGAATATTTTTGATAATTTTTCATTGATCAGCAGCACTGAGATACTCTGTTAATAAATATGATCTCAATGTGATCATATTTAGATCAATAAGATTATGAGAATACATGGTGAAATCAAAGATGCAATCAAAATCCACTTCTTTGTGTGTGGCCTATCTATTGAATGAGGTGTTATATCAGAAGCAATCAATTGGAAAATAAATGGATCATTTATCGTAGCCTGTATGTCCACTGGTTCTACCATTAACTACTGTATGTATTGCAAGAGCCTGCCTGATTGGACACTATTTGAATAGCTTGTTTAGGTTTCTCCTTGTATTAAGTAGTTTTGGGTAATCTAAAGGAGATTGAATAGAGATTGTACGATTTTAATGTTAAAATCATATAGTAGAGCATATGTAAGTAAGCATTAGCATACCACATTATCATTGATTAGGCATTGCTGGTATGGTCCCTGGCTACCAGGCACATTGTGAGTATTTAACATTACTATTATGTCCAATCTTTGTATCCATGTATACACTCAGAGCTGCGTATACAGACCAAAACAGCCATGTCCTGTAATTCATTTTTACAGGTGACTGTACACAAGATCTCGGGTTCACCAAAATACAGTCTCATTTTACATAATATTATATTAGCGAGTCTTTGCAAAGAATAAATCATTTTTTTTTACAATGGGGTAGATTTACAAAAACTGAAAAGTGCAAAATCTGGTGCAACTCTGCAGAGTGTTTTTTGGAAAAGCTTAATTAAACAAGCTGAAGTTAGAAGCTGATTGGCTACCATGCACAGCTGTACTACAAGTCTACAAAAGATGAGGATGGGGTTGTACTAATACTTTGTATAGGTTCAAATATTAATCTCCCCTAAACCTAACCCTAACCCCCACCACCCCCAATCTATACCTTAATTATAAGAATGCATCTTGCTAGCTTTAGAATCTGAAGACTTAGTTTCATACTATTAGTGATGGTATTAAATCCTAACAAAACCTCCAGTTTAAGTTAGCCAAATGCATTTCAGGTGCATTCTCTTTAAAAGAAGCAACAGGCTAAGTTGGAAAGCCTAACCCCTGCCAACATGTTGTAGACAAGGACATTTGCTGTCTCTGTGGAAGCAGTGGTCTCTTTGGAGAGGTCTGACACGCCCCCTGTGGATAGCTGCAGCTTAGACTCAGCAAGGGGCAGGTTGGACCTCTACAGAGAGACCACTGTTTCTATACAGGAAGCAATGGTCATGGGAATGCAGATCGCACTTCTTCCCTCACCCAAAAGCTAACTTAAATCCTAAATAAAATAAATAACACAGACACTTTTGAGTTGGCAAAAATGGCCGCGGCACGTTTATTGGTGTAAATAAATTATCCATTAATAACAACAGCCCCCCCCCCCCTCGTTGCAAGGCACGTTTTTGTGGTTTGTCACCCTTTTTATTGAAAGGTAGAAACTGGTAGTTATGATTTATGATATTGGTGCTCGAGTCCTTTATGACTGAGCAAAGTTGTATTTTGCAGTTAATAAAGTTTAATTATTAATAAATGATATTGAATATCATTTATTAATAATTAAACGTTATTAACTGCAAAATACAACTTTGCTCAGTCATAAAGGACTCGAGCACCAATATCATAAATCATACCTAGGGATGGGCTGTCTGCTCGGGTCGAACATGAGTTCGAATCGAACATTGGCTGTTGCCTGTTTGCCAAATAGCGAACAATTTGGGGTGTTCGCAGCAAATTTGAAAGCCCCAGGGGACATGTATCAATGAAAAAAGTTTTGAAAATTGCCGTTTTTTCGGGAGCAGTGATTTTAATAATGCTTAAAGTGAAACAATAAAAGTGAAATATTCCTTTAAATTTCGTACCTGGGGGGTGTCTATAGTGTGCCTGTAAAGTGGCGCACGTTTCCCGTGTTTACAACAGTCCGAGAGCAAAATGACATTCCTAAAGGAAAAGAAAGTAATTTAAAAGTACTAGCGGTAGCGCCGGCAGCTATAATGAATTGTCGGGTCTCTGCAATACTCATAAAAGTCATTGAAAAAAAACAGCCTGGGATTCCCCCACAGTGCATTACCAGGCCCTTTGGGTCTGGTATGAATATTAAGGGGAACCCCGAACCAAATTTTTTTTTTTAAAAATGCACCCAAATTCCATACCAGGCCCTTCAGATCCATGTCAGTGTCAAAAATGTTAAAAAAGACAAGAGACGGTTTTTGACAATTCCTTTATTAATGTCTTCTTCTTTCCCCGCTTCTTCTTCCGTCTTCTTCTGGTCTTCATTCGGTTTTCTTCCGCCATCTTGTTCTTCCCCCACGTCTTCCTCTTCTTCCTCCGAGCCTCTGCTTCTTCCTTCGGTCTTCTTGTCCACATCTTCCTCCGGCGCCTTCTTCCCCGCTTCGTTCTCCGTCGGTCTGCATCCATGGGAGGTTCCCACTGTGTGACGCTTCTGTTCTTCTGACAGTAATAATATAACTGAGGGTGGAGCCACCCTGTGACCCTGCCCCCCTCTGACGCACGGGGACTTCACAGGGACTTCCCTATAGCTTTCCCCGTGATGTCAGAGGGGGGCAGGGTCACCCGGTTACGTAACGGGTGTGAGGGTCCAGAGGGTCATGTGATACCTCTCCTTCCCGCCTAAGCCCGGGTTCACACTGTAGTGAACACAGACATCGTATTTGATTTGCACCCACAATGCGGTGCCGATCACATGCAATGTCTGTGCAATGTGAGTTCAGCCACACAGTTGTATGGCTGAACTCACATTGGATTTGCACAAAAAATGGTGCAGGGACTTTTTTTTTCCCGCACTGGAATCGGATCACATGGGTGTTCACACCCATGCAATCCAATTCTTGTCTGAATCCATAGTTCACACTTTGATCTGTGAACCGATCTGGGGGTGTCATTAACATTGTGTTGACACCCGCAGCGGTTCACAGAGGGCAGTATGAACTGCTTGCAGGAGAGATGCGATGTGGAAACCGGCGCTGGAATCGCTAGTGTGAACCCAGGCTCAATTCCGCTTTTCCCACCTAAGCTCTTTTTTAAAAACATTTAAAGGGATAGCCCCTTTTAAATCTTGAGGACATTTTTTTTTTTTCTAAATGGAAGGAGAGGTGACCACATGCCCATGCTGTAGTGCCAAATGCTTGTGCCCGCCTATTCATTCTCTACAGAATGCTGGCAGGGGACAGACTTTTCTACTTAGGATGCACCAGGATGTGGAACACCTTTTATTTTGATGCACCTGGTGTGTATTTAAGAAGTTCCATTGGGATTTTTATTGATATGCATGCACACTTAGTTTCTTCCCTATCACTGATTCATGTAATTTAGGCTTCCATAGATAGAAGGGTCCATGCTCTCAAATGCAAAACTTTACATGTATTTATACCAAACCTCATTTTCTGCTGCATGTTCAGGGTCTGATATTTTTAGTAAAACCCCTTTCACACTGAGGTGTTTCTCAGGCGCTTTTGGGCTAAAAATAGCGCCTGTAAGGCTACTTTCACACTGAGGTGCTTTACAGGCTCTACAGCGCTAAAAATAGCGCCTGTATAGAGCCTCTCCTGTGTCTCCAGTGTGAAAGCCTGAGGGCTTTCACACTGGAGCGGTGCACTTGCAGGGCGGTCAAAAAAGTCCTGCAAGCCTCATCTTTGCAGCGCTATAGGAGCGGTGTGTTCACCGCTCCTAAAGCGCCCCTTTCCATTGAAAACAATGGGGAAGTGCTGCAAACCCGCCGGCAAAGCGCTGCTGCATCAGCGTTTTGCGGGCGGTTTTAGCCCTTTTTCGGCCGCTAGCGGAGGGTTAAAACTGCCCCGCTAACGGCCGAATAGCGGCGTTAAAATGACAGTAAAGCGTCCCTAAATATAGCGCCGCTTTACCGCTGGCACCCACCCGCCCCAGTATGAAAGTAGACTATAGCGCCTGAAAAACGGCTGAATCCATAGAATCTTAATGAAAAACAGGCCGTAAATTAATCTTGCTGATTGTCAGAGCACAATGGTTTCATGGAATGCAGCAATTTGTTTTCCTTTTATAAATGTAACAGTACATTTAGCTGGAGTCCATGGATCTACGGACAGCCACATCACATGCAAAAGGAAACAATTGGTGCTCTATGCGTTTTCAGTATTAGGTGTGAACTTAATAAAAACAGCATGGTACATACTAAAAATCAAATACTGGGGTCTTTGTATACTTTTTTCTTTTTTTAAGCAACACTTTAAATATAAATATTCATTCCCATCCTCTTTGGAGGGGTCAACAGTATATGGACCTTTAAAGTGAGCATATCAGTAAATTAGGGGGTGGCCATATTGTTGGCTAAACTGATGCGTCTGTTTAACCCCTTTACGCCTACAATCAGTGTGAAAGCCTGAGTGCTTTCACACTGTGGCGATGCTCTGGCAGGATGTTAAAAAACTCCTACAAGCAGCATCTTTGCAGCGGTTTATACAACGCTCCTCCATTGCTCCTGCCCATTGAAATGAATGGGCAGCGCCTCTGAACCACCAGCAAAGTGCCGCTACTACGGCGCTTTGTGGGTCGTTTTAATTGCTTGCCCTATCCCACCTTATATTTTTTTATAAAACACCTAGTTGTTTGTATTTTAGTTCTAATATCTGAACATTTGTGCATGTTACTTTAAGGATATTAATTTATATTTATGTTACTGCTGTCCCAGAGTTAACCGTTGAATTTACATATTTGGTTGTTGGCAGTGGTGGCTGGTGCTCAAAATTTTTTTTGGGGGGGGTGCAAACAGGGCTGGACTGGGACAAAAATTTGGCCCTGGACTTCATCCATACCTGCCCACTTTAAATTTGAGTGTCCCCATCAGCACACCAGTTACATCAGTGCTCCCAACAGCACCCCCCTAACATCAGAGTGTCCCCATCAGCAGCCCCCTTCACATCAGTGTGTCCCCATCAGCAGCCCCTTTCACATCAGAGTGTCCCCATCAGCAGCCGCCTCCCCACATCAGAAAGTCTCCATCAGCTGCCCCTTCACATTAGAGAGTCCCCATCAGCAGCCGCCTTCACATCAGAGTGTCCTCATCAGCAGCCCCCTTACATCAGAGTGTCCCCGTCAGCAGCCCCCTTCACATCACAGTGCCCCATCAGCAGCCCCTTCACATCACAGTGTCCCCATCAGCAGCCCCTTCACGTCACAGTGCCCCCATCAGCAGCCCCCTTCACATCACTGGGTCCCCATCAGCAGCCCCCTTCACATCACTGGGTCCCCATCAGCAGCCCCCTTCATGTCACAGTGTCCCCATCAGCAGCTCCCTACATATCAGAGTTTCCCCAGCAGCAGCCCCCTTAACATCACAGTGTCCCCATCAGCAGGCCCCTTCACATCAGAGTGTCCCCATCAGAAGCCTCCTTACATCAGAGTGTCCCCATCAGCAGCCTCCTTACTTTACAGTGTCCCCATCAGCAGCCCCCTAACATCAAAGTGTCCCCATCAGCAGCCTACTTTACATCTCAGTTTCCCCATCAGCAGCCCCCTTCACATCAGAGTGTCCCCATCAGCAGACCCCTCCCCACATCAGAGAGTCCCCATCAGCAGCCCCCTTCACATCAGAGAGTCCCCATCATCAGTCCCCTTCACATCAGAGTGTCCCGATTAGCAGCCCCCTTCACATCAGAGTGTCCCCATCAGCTGCCCCTTCACATCAGAGTGTCCCCATCAGCTGCCCCTTCACATCAGAGTGTCCCCATCAGCAGGCCCCTTCACATCAGAATGTCCCCATCAGCAGCCCTCTTACATCAGAGTGTTCCCATCAGCAGCCTACTTTACATCTCAGATTCCCCATCAGCAGCCCCCTTCACATCAGAGTGTCCCCATCAGCAGCCCCCTGGCCCACATCAGAGAGTCCCCATCAGCATCCCCCTTCACATCAGAGAGTCCCCATCATCAGTCCCCTTCACATCAGAGTGTCCTCATCAGCAGCCCCCTTACATCAGAGTGTCCCCATCAGCAGCCCCCTTCACATCAGAGTGTTCCCATCAGCAACCCCCTTCACATCAGAGTGTCCCCATCAGCAGCCCCCTTCACATCAGAGTGTCCCCATGAGCTGCCCCTTCACATCAGAGTGTCCCCACCAGCATCCCCTTCACAACACAGTGTCCCCATCAGCAGCTCCCTTCACATCAGAGTGTCCCAATCAGCAGCTCCCTTCACATCACAGTGTCCCCATCAGCAGCCTCCTCACCACATCAGAGAGTCCTCATCAACAGCCCCCTTCACATCAGAGAGTCCCCATCAGTAGCCCCTTCAGATGAGTGTCCCCATCAGCAGCCCTTCACATGAGACTGTCCCCATCAGCAGCCCCTTCACATGAGAGTGTCCCCATCAGCAGCCCCTTCACATCAGACTGTGCCTATCAGCAGCCCCTTTACAATAGAGTGTCCCCATCAGCAGCCCCCTTTCATCAGAGTGTCCCCATCAGCAGCCTACTTCACATCTCAGTTTCCCCATCATCAGCCCCCTTCACATCAGAGTGTCCCCATCAGCAGCCCCCTCCCCACATCAGAGAGTCCCCATCAGCAAGCCTCTTTACATCAGAGAGTCCCCATCATCAGCCCCCTTCACATCAGAGTTTCCTCATCAGCAGCCCCCTTACATCAGAGTGTCCCCATCAGCAGCCCCCTTCACATCAGATTGTCCCCATCAGCAGCCCCCTTCACATCAGCGTGTCCCCATCAGCAGCTCCCTTCACATCAAAGTGTCCCCATGAGCAGCCCCCTTACATCAGAGTGTCCCCATCAGCATCCCCCTTCACATTAAAGTGTCCCCATCAGCTGCCTGCTTACATCAGATTGTCCCCATAAGCAGCCCCCTTCACATCAGAGTGTCCCCATCAGCAGTCCCCTTCACATCAGAGTGTCCCCATTAGCAGCCCCTTTCACATCACAGTGTCCCCAACAGCAGTCCCCTTCACATCACAGCGTCCCCATCAGCAGCCCCCTTACATCAGAGTGTCCCCATCAGCAGCCCCCTTCACATGAGAGTGTCCCCATCAGCAGCCCCTTTACATCAGAGTGTGCCCATCAGCAGCCCCCTTACATCAGAGTGTCCCCATCAGCAGCCTCCTTCACATCACAGTGTCCCCATCAGCAGCCCTCTTACATCAGAGTGTCCCCCTCAGCAGCCCCCTTATATCAGAGTGTCCCCATCAGCAGCCCCCTTCACATCAGAGTTTCCTCATCAGCAGCCCCCTTACATCAGAGTGTCCCCATCAGCAACCCCCTTCACATCAGAGTGTTCCCATCAGCAACCCCCTTCACATCAGAGTGTCCCCATCAGCAGCCCCCTTCACATCAGAGTGTCCCCATCAGCTGCCCCTTCACATCAGAGTGTCCCCATCAGCATCCCCTCCACATCACAGTGTCCCCATCAGCAGCTCCCTTCACATCAGAGTGTCCCCATCAGCAGCTCCCTTCACATCACAGTGTCCCCATCAGCAGCCCCCTCACAACATCAGAGAGTCCCCATCACCAGCCCCCTTCACATCAGAGAGTCCCCATCAGCAGCCCCTTCAGATGAGAGTGTCCCCATCAGCAGCCCCTTCACATGAGAGTGTCCCCATCAGCAGCCCCTTCACATCAGAGTGTCCCCATCAGCAGCCCTCTTACATCAGAGTGTCCCCCTCAGCAGCCCCCTTATATCAGAGTGTCCCCATCAGCAGCCCCCTTACATCAGAGGGTTCCCATCAGCAGCCCCCTTCACATCAGAGTTTCCTCATCAGCAGCCCCCTTACATCAGAGTGTCCCCATCAGCAACCCCCTTCACATCAGAGTGTTCCCATCAGCAACCCCCTTCACATCAGAGTGTCCCCATCAGCAGCCCCCTTCACATCAGAGTGTCCCCATCAGCTGCCCCTTCACATCAGAGTGTCCCCATCAGCATCCCCTCCACATCACAGTGTCCCCATCAGCAGCTCCCTTCACATCAGAGTGTCCCCATCAGCAGCTCCCTTCACATCACAATGTCCCTATCAGCAGCCCCCTCACCACATCAGAGAGTCCCCATCACCAGCCCCCTTCACATCAGAGAGTCCCCATCAGCAGCCCCTTCAGATGAGAGTGTCCCCATCAGCAGCCCCTTCACATGAGAGTGTCCCCATCAGCAGCCCCTTCACATCAGAGTGTGCCTATCATCAGCCCCCTTACAATAGAGTGTCCCCATCAGCAGCCCTCTTCACATCAGAGAGTCCCCATCATCAGCCCCCTTCACATCAGTTTCCTCATCAGCAGCCCCCTTCACATCAGAGTGTCCCCATCAGCAGTCCCCTTCACATCAGTGTGTCCCCATCACCAGCCCCTTTCACATCAGAGAGTCCCCATCAGCAGCCCCCATACATTAGAGTGTCCCCATCAGCATCCCCTTCACATCAAAGTGTCCCCATCAGCTGCCTGCTTACATCAGATTGTCCCTATAAGCAGCCCCCTTCACATCAGAGTGTTCCCATCAGCAGTCCCCTTCACATCAGAGTGTCCCCATTAGCAGCCCCCTTACATCAGAGTGTCCCCATCAGCAGCCCCCTTCACATGAGAGTGTCCCCATCAGCAGCCCCTTTACATCAGAGTGTGCCCATCAGCAGCCCCCTTACATCAGAGTGTCCCCATCAGCAGCACCCTTCACATCACAGTGTCCCCATCAGCAGCCTCCTTCACATCACAGTGTCCCCATCAGCAGCCCTCTTACATCAGAGTGTCCCCCTCAGCAGCCCCCTTATATCAGAGTGTCCCCATCAGCAGCCTCCTTACTTTACAGTGTCCCTATCTGCAGCCCCCTTACATCAGAGTGTCCCCATCAGCAGCCTACTTTACATCTCAGTTTTCCCATCAGCAGCCCCCTTCACATCAGAGTGTCCCCATCAGCAGCCCCCTCCCCACATCAGAGTGTCCCCATCAGCAGCCTACTTTACATCTCAGTTTTCCCATCAGCAGCCCCCTTCACATCAGAGTGTCCCCATCAGCAGCCCCCTCCCCACATCAGTGAGTCCCCATCAGCAGCCCCCTTCACATCAGAGTGTCCCCATCAGCAGCCCCCTCCCCACATCAGTGAGTCCCCATCAGCAGCCCCCTTCACATGAGAGTGTCCCCATCAGCAGCCCCTTTACATCAGAGTGTGCCCATCAGCAGCCCCCTTACATCAGAGTGTCCCCATCAGCAGCACCCTTCACATCACAGTGTCCCCATCAGCAGCCTCCTTCACATCACAGTGTCCCCATCAGCAGCCCTCTTACATCAGAGTGTCCCCCTCAGCAGCCCCCTTATATCAGAGTGTCCCCATCAGCAGCCTCCTTACTTTACAGTGTCCCTATCTGCAGCCCCCTTACATCAGAGTGTCCCCATCAGCAGCCTACTTTACATCTCAGTTTTCCCATCAGCAGCCCCCTTCACATCAGAGTGTCCCCATCAGCAGCCCCCTCCCCACATCAGTGAGTCCCCATCAGCAGCCCCCTTCACATCAGAGAGTCCCCGTCATCAGTCCCCTTCACATCAGAGTGTCCCGATCAGCAGCCCCCTTCACATCAGAGTGTCCCCATCAGCTGCCCCTTCACATCAGAGTGTCCCCATCAGCAGCCCCCTTCACATCAGAGTGTCCCCATCAGCAGCCCTCTTACATCAGAGTGTCCCATCAGCAGCCTACTTTACATCTCAGTTTCCCCATCAGCAGCCCCCTTAACATCAGAGTGTCCCCATCAGCAGCCCCCTCCCCACATCAGAGAGTCCCCATCAGCAGCCCCCTTCACATCAGCGTGTCCCCATCAGCAGCCCCCTTCACATCAGAGTGTCCCCATCAGCAGCCCCCTTACATCAGAGTGTCCCCATCAGCATCCCCCTTCACATCAAAGTGTCCCCATCAGCTGCCTGCTTACATCAGATTGTGCCCATAAGCAGCCCCCTTCACATCAGCGTGTCCCCATCAGCAGTCCCCTTCACATCAGAGTGTCCCCATTAACAGCCCCTTTCACATCACAGTGTCCCCATCAGCAGCCCCCTTCACATCACAGTGTCCCCATCAGCAGCCCCCTTACATCAGAGTGTCCCCATCAGCAGCCCCCTTCACATGAGGGTGTCCCCATCAGCAGCCCCTTTACATCAGAGTGTGCCCATCAGCAGCCCCCTTACATCAGAGTGTCCCCATCAGCAGCACACTTCACATCACAGTGTCCCCATCAGCAGCCTCCTTCACATCACAGTGTCCCCATCAGCAGCCCTCTTACATCAGAGTGTCCCCCCCAGCAGCCCCCTTATATCAGAGTGTCCCCATCAGCAGCCCCCTTACATCAGAGGGTTCCCATCAGCAGCTCCTTCACATCAGATTCCTCATCAGCAGCCTCCTAACATCAGAGTGTCCCCATCAGCAGCCCCCTTCACATCAGAGTGCCCCCATCAGCAGCCCCCTTCACATCAGCGTGTCCCCATCACCAGCCCCCTTCACATCAGAGAGTCCCCATTAGCAGCCCCCTTACATCAGAGTGTCCCCATCAGCATCCCCTTCACATCAAAGTGTCCCCATCAGCTGCCCGCTTACATCAGATTGTCCCTATAAGCAGCCCCCTTCACATCAGAGTGTCCCCATCAGCAGTCCCCTTCACATCAGAGTGTCCCCATTAGCAGCCCCTTTCACCTTTCACATCACAGTGTCCCCATCAGCAGCCCCCTTCACATCACAGTGTCCCCATCAGCAGCCCCCTTCACATGAGAGTGTCCCCATCAGCAGCCCCTTTACATCAGAGTGTGCCCATCAGCAGCCCCCTTACATCAGAGTGTCCCCATCAGCAGCACCCTTCACATAACAGTGTCCCCATCAGCAGCCTCCTTCACATCACAATGTCCCCATCAGCAGCCCTCTTACATCAGAGTGTCCCCCTCAGCAGCCCCCTTATATCAGAGTGTCCCCATCAGCAGCCTCCTTACTTTACAGTGTCTCCATCTGCAGCCCCCTTACATCAGAGTGTCCCCATCAGCAGCCTACTTTACATCTCAGTTTCCCCATCAGCAGCCCCCTTCACATCAGAGTGTCCCCATCAGCAGCCCCCTCCCCACATCAGAGAGTCCCCATCAGCAGCCCCCTTTACATCAGAGAGTCCCCATCATGAGTCCCCTTCACATCAGAGTGTCCCGATCAGAAGCCCCCTTCACATCAGAGTGTCCCCATCAGCTGCCCCTTCACATCAGAGTGTCCCCATCAGCAGCCCCCTTCACATCAGAGTGTCCCCATCAGCAGCCCTCTTACATCAGAGTGTCCCATCAGCAGCCTACTTTACATCTCAGTTTCCCCATCAGCAGCCCCCTTCACATCAGAGTGTCCCCATCAGCAGCCCCCTCCCCACATCAGAGAGTCCCCATCAGCAGCCCCCTTCACATCAGCGTGTCCCCATCAGCAGCCCCTTCACATCAGAGTGTCCCCATCAGCAGCCCCCTTACATCAGAGTGTACCCATCAGCATCCCCCTTCACATCAAAGTGTCCCCATCAGCTGCCTGCTTACATCAGATTGTGCCCATAAGCAGCCCCCTTCACATCAGCGTGTCCCCATCAGCAGTCCCCTTCACATCAGAGTGTCCCCATTAATAGCCCCTTTCACATCACAGTGTCCCCATCAGCAGCCCCCTTCACATCACAGTGTCCCCATCAGCAGCCCCCTTACATCAGAGTGTCCCCATCAGCAGCCCCCTTCACATGAGAGTGTCCCCATCAGCAGCCCCTTTACATCAGAGTGTGCCCATCAGCAGCCCCCTTACATCAGAGTGTCCCCATCAGCAGCACTCTTCACATCACAGTGTCCCCATCAGCAGCCTCCTTCACATCACAGTGTCCCCATCAGCAGCCCTCTTACATCAGAGTGTCCCCCTCAGCAGCCCCCTTATATCAGAGTGTCCCCATCAGCAGCCCCCTTGCATCAGAGGGTTCCCATCAGCAGCCCCCTTCACATCAGAGTTTCCTCATCAGCAGCCCCCTTACATCAGAGTGTCCCCATCAGCAGCCTCCTTCACATCAGAGTGTTCCCATCAGCAACCCCCTTCACATCAGAGTGTCCCCATCAGCAGCCCCCTTCACATCAGAGTGTCCCCATCAGCTGCCCCTTCACATCAGAGTGTCCCCATCAGCTTCCTCTTCACATCACAGTGTCCCCATCAGCAGCTCTCTTCACATCAGAGTGTCCCCATCAGCAGCTCCCTTCACATCACAGTGTCCCCATCAGCAGCCCCTTACCACATCAGAGATTCCCCATCACCAGCCCCCTTCACATCAGAGAGTCCCCATCAGCAGCCCCTTCAGATGAGAGTGTCCCCATCAGCAGCCCCTTCACATCAGAGTGTCCCCATCAGCAGCCCCTTCACATCAGAGTGTGCCTATCAGCAGCCCCTTCACATCAGAGTGTCCCCATCAGCAGCCCCCTCCCCACATCAGAGAGTCTCCATCAGCAGCCCTCTTCACATCAGAGAGTCCCCATCATCAGCCCCCTTCACATCAGTTTCCTCATCAGCAGCCCCCTTACATCAGAGTGTCCCCATCAGCAGCCCCCTTCACATCAGAGTGTCCCCATCAGCAGCCCCCTTCACATCAACGTGTCCCCATCAGCAGCCCCCTTCACATCAGAGTGTCCCCATCAGCAGCCCCCTTACATCAGAGTGACCCCATCAGCATCCCCTTCACATCAAAGTGTCCCCATCAGCTGCCCGCTTACATCAGATTGTCCCCATAAGCAGCCCCCTTCACATCAGAGTGTCCCCATCAGCAGTCCCCTTCACATCAGAGTGTCCCTATTAGCAGCCCCTTTCACCTTTCACATCACAGTGTCCCCATCAGCAGCCCCCTTCACATCACAGTGTCCCCATCAGCAGCCCCCTTACATCAGAGTGTCCCCATCAGCAGCACCCTTCACATCACAGTGTCCCAATCAGCAGCCTCCTTCACATCACAGTGTCCCCATCAGCAGCCCTCTTACATCAGAGTGTCCCCCGCAGCAGCCCCTTTACATCAGAGGGTTTTCCATCAGCAGCCCTCTTACATCAGAGTGTCCCCATCAGCAGCCCCTTCACATCAGAGTGTCCCGATCAGCAGCCCCCTTCACATCAGAGTGTCCCCATCAGCTGCCCCTTCATATCAGAGTGTCCCCATCTGCAGCCCCCTTCACATCACAGTGTCCCCATCAGCAGCCCCCTTCACATCAGAGTGTCCCCATCAGCAGCCCCCTTACATCAGTGTGTCCACATCAGCAGTCCCTTTACTTTAGAGTTTCCCCATCAGCAGCCCCCTTCACATCAGAGTCTCCCCATAAACAGTCCCCTTCACATCACAGTGTCCCCATCAGCAGCCCCCTTCACATCAGAGTGTTCCCATCAGCAGCCCCCTTACATCAGAGTGTCCACATCAGCAGTCCCTTTACTTTAGAGTTTCCCCATCAGCAGCCCCTTCACATCAGAGTGTCCCCATAAGCAGCCCATCACATCAGAGTGTCCCCATCAGCAGCTCCCTTCACATCAGAGTGTCCCCATCAGCAGCCCCCTCCCCACATCAGAGAGTCCACATTACCAGCCCCCTTCACATCAGAGATTCCCCATCAGCAGCCTCTTCAGATGAGAGTGTCCCCATCAGCAGCCCCTTCACATGAGAGTGTCCCCATCAGCAGCCCCTTCACATGAGAGTGTCCCTATCAGCAATCAGCAGCCCCTTCACATCATAGTGTGCCCATCAGCAGCCCTCTTACATCAGAGTGTCAACATCAGCAGCCCCCTTACATCAGAGTGTCCCCATTAGCAACCTACTTCACATCTCAGTTTCCCCATCAGCAGCCCCCTTCACATCAGAGTGTCCCCATTAGCAGCCCCCTCCCCACATCAAAGAGTCCCCATCAGCAGCCCTCTTCACATCAGAGAGTCCCCATCATCAGCCCCCTTCACATCAGAGTGTCCTCATCAGCAACCCCGTTACATTAGAGTGTCTCCCATCAGCAGCCCCTTCACATCAGAGTGTCCCCATCAGCAGCCCCCTTCACATCAGAGTGTCCCCATCAGCAGCCCCCTTACATCAGAGTGTCTACATCAGCATCCCCCTTCACATCAAAGTGTCCCTATCAGCTGCCCGCTTACATGAGATTGTCCCCATCAGCAGCCCCCTTCACATCAGAGTGTCCCCATCAGCAGTCCCCTTCACATCAGAGTGTCCCCATTAGCAGCCCTGTTCACATTACAGTGTCCCCATCAGCAGCCCCCTTCACATCACAGTGTCCTCATCAGCAGCCCCCTTACATCAGAGTGTCCCCATCAGCAGCCCCCTTCACATCAGAGTGTCCTCCCTCTCCTCCCCATCCCATGTGTACTCACAGTTCTGAAGGCAGCTTCTCGTTCCTCTCTCCAGTCATGTGACAAGTGGTAAGGGGAGAGAGGAAGGAAAGTCTGCTGGCTGTCTATTTCCCACTGCAGGCTGGAGGGAGCAGAAAGCCTACAGCTCACTCCAACAAGTGTCAGCAGCTGCACCTTGGTGACAGGAGTGAAATCACGATCACTCACTGTCAAAGGGGGACGGCTCCAGGACTGCACTTGAGCGGCCCACTGAGCCATTGGCCCACTGGGAAACTCCCAGTAGTTCCGATGGCCAGTACATGCCTGGGCACAAATGAACTGAAAATTTCAGAAAAATGCAGAAACAAAAACATAAATTTCAGCCACTGTGCCCATCATATGCAGCCAACTGTGCCCGTCATATGCAACCAACTGTGCCCGTCATGTGCAGCCAACTGTGCCCATCATATGCAGCCACTGTGCCTATCATATGCAGCCACTCTGCCCATCATATGCAGCCAACTGTGCCCATTATATGCAGCCACTGTGCCTATCATACTCAGACTCTGCCCTGCAAAAGCAGCCACCTATGCCCATCATATGCAGCCGACTGTGCCCATAATATGCAGCCAACTGTGCTCATCATATGCAGCCAATAGTGCCCATCATATGCAGCCTCTGTGCCCTACAAATGCAGCCAAATGTGCTCCATCAATTGCAGCCTCTATGCCCATAATATGCAGCCACTGTGCTGCCCCGCCCACCTGCTGTCTGCCCGGCACCTACCCCATCGTGGTGGTGCATCAGGCAGCGGGATAGAGCTGTGGAACGGGTAGCACGGTGATGGCTCTGTGTCCTCCATGTGTCCTCCGTGCGTGTCTTCTTCCTGCTTTGCTATTCTGCCAATGAGATCGCCTCTACCCTCACCCAATTAGGTGCCCGGTATTACGTCCGGGGCTCCTGATTGGCTGATAGGCGGTTCTATGTTAGCAAAGCAAATATTCATTTGCTTTCCTAACCCACCTGGGTGCACTGTGAGAGCAATGTTTTGTGCTCGCAGTGCACCTTTTTTGATACCTATTCCTATGGCTCTAATCAGGTGCTTCAAAAACATCCCCCTGCCACTGTAAATGGCTATAGCAGCTGTGGATAGATTCATGCAATGCATGAATCTATTCATAGTACCCAGAGAGGGGTGGCTGGAGAGAGGGAGTGGCGCCCGTGCACCCCTAATGGATGTACCGCCACTGGTTGTTGGATAGAAGGTGAAAGTAATCCTCTACACAAGTGGTGAGTGACCCAAACACAGGACTGAGGTATCCATGACAACACTCTAATCAGTACTGCATGTCTCCAGGCAGATGTTCTGGGAAAATAATATAAGTGAACTGTAAAACATGGTTGAGTGGATAATATTAGTATAGTTTTGCTTATGGCTCCTCCTGCATATACAAAGCATATGGATAATTACTACTTGTTTTGAAAGCAGAAAATTACCTAACTAGAGAAAAGTATCAGAGCAGTAATTAGGGGAATACTTTGGTGTATTTCCACTGCATACAGTATGTGTTTTTTACTGCAGTTTTTACCAGAAAGTCATTTTAGGCAACTTTCAAATTAGAACTTTTTGTTTGTAAAGTTGTGTGTGTTTATGTCGATAATCATTTCCCATATCCCTGTAAATTTTGTTTACTAAGATGCATGTTCAAGAGTCTTTTTAAAACTATTAATACTTCCTGCTGACACCACCAATTGTGGAAGGGAATTCCACATCCTTACCGCCCTGACAGTGAAAAACCCCCTACGCAGCTTAAGGTTAAACCTTCTACACCAATTTTATTAAGTGATCCTATGTCTTTTCACACTCCCTGAGACTGAATAGTTTTCTTCCCTAGCTGGGATCATCATTGAAGTATTTGTATATCATATTTCCTCTCAAGCATCTTTTCTCCAGGGAGAATACATTTAGTTCTTAAAGTCGTTCCTCATAAATGAGGATTCTCTCCAATTCCAGCACATTCTTCCTGAGGATTGGTGAATTGGACTGAAGAACTGGACTGAATACTCCAGGTGTGGCCGGACCAAAGTTTTATAAAGTGGTAGGATAATCATTTTATCTCTGGAGTAAATTCCCTTTTTAATGTAAGCTAATAGTCTGCTTGCTTGACTTGCTGCAGCTTGACATTGCATGCTATTGCTCATTCTGTCTTCTAAAAGGACCCCCAGATCTTTCTCCATCCTGGATTCCCCCAGAGGTTCTCCCCCCTAGCGAGTAACTTGCTTTCATATTTTTAGCCCCCAAGTGCATTACTTTACATTTTTCAACATTAAACCTCATTTGTCATGTATTTGCCCACCCCATTATTTTATTTAGGTCTTCTTGTAAAGTTTCTATAACCCGCTGTGAAGTTAATGCCCTGCTTATTTTTTTATTGTCAGCAAACACTGAGATTGAGCTATTTATACCAGAATTGGTCCCAGGACAGGGCCTTGGGATACCCAACTTACCACTCCAGACCAGTCTGAGTACACTCAAGTACACAATACTTATTTTATTTAGAGTACAGAGTACAGTGCTCTATCCAGTGGTTAAGTGTATTTCAGGAATATTGAAAATTATTATTTCCATAATTTTTTTTTCCTGGTCTACCTGTATGTTTGCATACTAACAGGACCAGTGCTACCACTAGGCAAAATAGGCAGCCACCTAGGGCGCACTACTGCCTAGGGCACCCAGCCACTGGTGTTCCTACTTCTCTTCTCTCTGCAGCAAGCAACTAAGTATCAGCATCAGCAGGCGGTGGAGGACTGTGTCTGTGTCCCGACTCCCGAATAAATGGAAGCAAGCAAACATTCATTGATGGGCACTAATAGGCTGCACTGATGGGCGCTGGTAGCATTCATTGATGGGCGTTGGTAGGCTGCATTTGATGGGTGCTGGTGAAGCTGCATTTGCTGGGCGCTGGTGAGGCTGCATTTGATAGGCACTGGTGAGGCTACATTTGAAGGGGGCTGGAAGGGCTGGTCTGTGACTAAAATTTGGCCCTGGACTTCATCCAGACCGGCCCGCTTTAATTCAATAAAATGCTGCCCCCCCTTAAAAAACAAAACAAAATCACGCCCACCAAAAGGCCCCTACATCAATTATTGTATATCATGAGAGGTTGAGAGAGGGGGAGTGAGAGAGAGAGAGGTGGAGTGAGAGAGAGGGGAGGTTTAGGAAAAGGGGGTGAGAGGGGGTGGGTGAGAGAGAGAGGGGGTGAGTGTAAGAGAGAGGGGGTGAGTGTAAGGGAGAGGGAGTGAGTGTAAGACCCCTTTCACACTGAGGTGCTTTTGGGCTAAAAAAAACGCCTCTTCTGCATCCCCAGTTTGAGAGCCTGAGTGCTTTCACACTGGGGCGCTGCACTGGCAGGACGTTAAAAAAAGCCCTGCAAGCAGCATCTTTGAGGCGGTGGAGGAGTGGTGTATACACCACTCCTTCACTGCTCCTGCCCATTGAAATGAATGGGCACCGCTGCCAAAGAGCATACAAAGTGCTTCGACAGCGGCGCTACACGGGGACATTTAACGCTTTATTGAATAGCGCACTTAAGACTATCCTGCCCGCCCCAGTGTGAAAGCAGCCTAATGCCCCGTACACACGATCGGACTTTCTGACAACAAAACCGTGGATTTTTGTTCGAAGGATGTTGGCTCCAACTTGTCTTGCATACACATGGTCACACAAATGTTGGCCAACAATTAACTAAAGTTACAACGAGCCAAAAAAAAGGAAATTCAATAGCCAGTGCGGCTCCTTCTGCTTGATTCCAAGCATGCATGAACTTTTGTGCATCAGACTTGTGTACACACGATCGGAAATTCCGACAACAAAGTTTTGTTGGTGGAAATTTTGAGAACCTGCTAGCCAACATTTGTTGGTGGAAAGTCCAACAACAAATGTTCGATGGAACTTACACACAGTCAGACTTACAACCAACAAGCTCACATCCATCTTTGTTGTCGGAAAATCCGATCGTGTGTAAGGGGCATTAGAGTCAGGGAGTGAATGAGAGATAGGGGGGTAAGAGAGAGGAGGAGGCAGAGAGACAGAGAGGGGGCTGAGAGACAGGGGGAAGCTGAGAGACGGGGGGCTGAGATACAGGGCAGGCTGAGAGACAGAGGGGGCTGAGAGACAGAGGGGGGCTGAAAGACAGAGGGAAGGCTGAGAGACAGGGGGGAGCAGAGAGACAAAGGGGGGCTGAGAGACAGAGGGGGGTCTGAGAGACGGGGGTCTGAGAGATAGAGAGGGGCTGAGAGACAGTGGGGGGCTTAGAGACAGAGGAGGGTGGCTGAGAGACAGAGGGGAGCAGCTGAGAGACAGAAGGGGGGCTGAGAGACAGAGTGGGGGCTGAGACAGAAGGGGGGTCTGAGAGACAGGGGGTTCTGAGAGACAGAGGGGGATGAGAGACAGAAGGGGGTCTGAGAGACAGGGGGGTCTGACAGACCGAGGAGGGCTGAGAGACCGAAGAGGGGACTGAGAGAAAGGGGGCTGGGAGACAGAGGGGGGACTGAGAGACAGGGGGGCTGGGAGAGAGAGGGGGGCTGGGAGAGAGAGGGGGACTGAGAGACAGGGGGGCTGAGAGACAGTGGGGGGGCCGAGATACAGGGGGGACTGAGAGCCAGAGGGCTGAAAGAGGGGGGCTGGGAGACAGAGGGGCACTGAGAGAAAAGAGGGGAGGGCTGAGACAGACCAAATAGCACTGTCCCTATCTGCAGTCCCTCTTCTGCTCCCCCCGGGCAGGCTCTGTGTGCGGGCATGTATGTGTAGGATGCCGGGTACCTGATAGCCAGCAGCAGCGCCGAGTCTCTCTCTTGATCCCGGGTTGCTCTCATTGCTCTGCTCCTTCCAGTTGTTCCTTGGCAGCCTCCGCCTCCCGCATGTTATCTTCCTCTGGGTCCCCAGTCAGCCTGTCCTCCAGCCCGGGCCGCACGGTTCTTGGAACAGAGAGGAGGCAGAGGAATCGAGGTTCTGGAAGTGCAGGAGTGGCCACGACTGCTCCCGTTTGCCTCTTCGGTGGTCAGAGAGGGGGTGGAGCTCTTCTCCCTCCTGGGCTCTCACATCTAACTGCCCTCCTCACTGGCCACCTTCCCCGAAAGATTACTTAAGAAAGTAAATCTTGAAAGCAAATTAAAGGAACTATTCCACTAGGAAGTGGTTCCCCCATCTGTAAGGCAAACAGGGTTGAAATTTGTCTAAGGCCAACTGTAGAAAATCCCAGAAGTTGCCCACTGATGGGCCCATCAGATCAAACGTATTTTAAATTTGTAAGAATTTCTCCTATGTATGAAAGTAAGTAGCTTAAAACCTTCTGGACTTCAAAAAAGTCTTAACGACTTTCAAGGAAAGGCTAAAACTGATAAGCCTTGCTCTATCATCCTCCAAGCCATTAAATGTAATTGTTGAGGATCTGGATGAAAGAGGTTGCCCTGACTCCAAAGATCCCACACAGGAGAAAATCTCCAAGGTGGTGTCATCACAATTTGCAAGAGTAGTGGAAACCAAAGCCTCATGGGCCAGTAAGGTATGAAAGCTATAGCCTCCACATTAGCATTCTGGATCTTCTGCAGAACCTATAGGATGAAACCCGTCAGTGAATAGATGTACACTACAGAAAAATCCCAATTCAATGATAGAACATGCTCTCCCAAAGCTAGACAGTAATTGAATCAGAAGAACAGTAGTAACTGGTGACTGTACTGGGAGGCCATTAGATTCACTTTAGGAAACCCTCTTTTCACAGTAGGCTTGAGTTCAACATCCAATCATTTTTTGTTCACAAAGTGGCAACTCAGGGCATTCACCCCCTGGGAGATACCTGGCTGACAGGGCTAGCACACAATCCTCTGAACACTGGAAATATTTCTTACACCAAACACAGGAGGGGAAAACTTCTTGTCCCACCTTGCTTTCTCCGATGTACATAATCACTATCTTGCTGTCCATCAGCACTTTGACTTGCTTGCCTTCCAACAAGACAGAAAAGTGCATCAGTGTTTCTAAATCTATTTTCAGTTCAAAATAATTTGACAAGCAGGGGGGGTTTGAAATAACATGATGACTAAAGCTGGCCATAGACGGATTGTTTCCCCCATCCACACATTCCAGGAGAATAGAGGAATCTTCCCCACTGTGCTAAGGTATCTGACAGCAGGGACTCCTCCTCTCTCAGAATACACTGATCAGCACTGCAACACTTTTCACCTCTCCCGGCTCTCACAGACTTAGCTAAGAGCAGTGGGGCCCATTGGCTCCTGCTGCTGTCAATCAAAACTTGTGAGCAGAGAGTGGGGGCGGGACAGAGCTGAGCTGTGTGTCCAAATAGACACAAACAGCCCAGCTTGAGATCTAACATACGAGTGCCCCCATAGGAAGCAGCTTTCTATGGGGCACTTGGTGGGGGGGAGCCAAGAGCATCTTTGGGGGAGCCCGGGAGCATCTTTGTGCGAAACCATTGCACAGAGCAGGTATGTGTGACATGTTTTTTATTTTAATTTTAAAAAAATGTAAAGCTTTACAATCACTTTAAAATGAATCAGTTAGGATAGAAATACAGGCATGCACTTGTTGATTCTTAGTAAGGCACTTAATATATCAGCCAGTAAAGTGTTGGGACACCTTATATACAAATATATGTTCTGTATCTATGACGCCAATTTACTAAAGGTAGAAGAGTATGTTTACTTTCAAAGTGAATTTTACCCTAGTAAATGAGGTGAATGGAAGTGAAAATTCACTTGGCAAAGAACACCCAATAATGTGCAGGGAAAGTGAAAGTAAAAAAACATGATTTTTGCTCAGACATGATTGGAAGTTTGAAGTGAGAACAACTTCACTTCATTCACTAAACTAAATCCATACACAAATTCTCAGTACATTCAATGACAAATGTTGTTAGAAAATACTTCAAAATGTCATTTACATTTAACATTCGATTTTGGAATGAATGTGATTTTCTGAAGAAGACCGCATACACTGTTAGAAATTTGTTCATCCAAGAAAAAATTTCCATTTTCACATCACTAGGGTCGAAAACTAACGCCAATTTGATATCCATAATAAATAAGAAAAATTAATGAATGTTCCTGAAATGAAAAATTTCAAACAGAATTCTACTAGCGTATGGTCAGCTTAAATGAGAATTTCCTTTGCAAAGAGAAAATTAATTTTGAAAGTGAACATGCTCACCTGGGGGTTGAATCTACCCCACCAAGTGAATCAACACCACCAATTTAGGAATAAAGCAAAGTTCATGATGGCAGCCATGGAGATTGCACCTTTAGAACAAGACACTTCCAATATTTTTATTCTGACAGATTCATTTAAAGGTAAATTCTTACTTCAGTTTACTAAACATTAATTTTGCAAAACATATTAGGCAGAGGAGGTAAAGTGACTTGAGTACACTTGGATACTATCTTTGGATGATGTGTGAGCATTGTAGTGCCAGGTATGCTTATTCAATTTTTCTTTATAATCCTTTCTTTTTTCTTCTGTACAGCTATTAAAGTTAGTTTTTAAGCTTGTTTATATGGTTTGATAAATGGAATAATGCTATTTTAAAAATGCATGGTTTCTTCTCCTCTATTTGGCAATCCTTGAGAGTTTGAAAAGAATGGTGATATAACTGTGGTCCTCTGAATTATCAACCTATTGGTCTTAGAATAAATTGCTTATTTTTATAAGAGGTCAAATTAAGAGGATACTTTTTCCTTCATGGCAATTAAATCTGAATTTGGAGCTGTGTTATGACCAATGGGTTTAAAGAAAGGTTTTGGGGACTTTATCACCAATTACATTTGACTATATGTGCAATGAATATACATTTATTCTTTATTTACTGAAAATTTAATGCACATTATTATCTGGATATACCACAGAGGCAGTTAGGTTTTTAAGGGCATTCGTTTTGGTTTATTTATGTGTGATTATTATAATTCATGTTCATTTAACACATAGAAACTATAAGTGTATAGATATGGGGTCCAATGTACCCTTTTCCATTAACCAAGAGGAAAGCTAACCAAGAAGTTGGTGGCAACTTAAAATATTTGCTTCCATAGAAGTTATTATTATTATCATTATTATTATTCAGGATTTATATAGCGCCAACAGTTTGCGCAGTGCTTTACAATATAAAGGGAGAATATACAGCAAATGTACAATTCAATAGAAGAGGGTTAGAGGGTTAGGAGGGTTAGAAGTAATGCAGTTGTATATAAATCTCTTACCCCCATGCCCAAATGCCAGCATCACCCTCTAGAGATGCAGAAGAGCTCAGTTGTCATTAGTAGGGATGGGCAAACGGTTCGACCCGAGCATAAGTTCATGCCGAATTTTGGTTGTTTGGACGTTCGGCGAACACCGAACACTATGCGGTGTTCGGGGCAAATTCGAAAGCCGCGGAACACTGTTAAAGTCTATGGGACACTAACATGAAAAATCAAAAGTGCTAATTTTAAAGGCTTATATGCAAGTTATTGTCATAAAAAGTATTGGGGGACCGGGGTCCTGCCCCAGGGGACATGTATCAATGCAAAAAAAAAGTTTTAAAAATGGAACTTTTTTCGTGAGGAGTGATTTTAAAAATGCTTAAAGTGAAACGCCTTGGGACGTCAGAGGAAGGTGGGGTCACCCATTTATGGTGGCCCCGCCCTCAGCTATATAAGAACTGTCACCAAGAAGAAGCGTCACTCGACGGGAGCCTCCCATGGAGGCAGAGCTGTTGCTTTTTTTTTTTTCTTCTTCTTTCGGTTCGTTGGCAGCGTGAAGATGAATGGACATCGCGGGACATTTTTATTTCTTTATCTTTTAATAAAGGACTTGTCCCTAAGTGTCTCCTGTCTTTTTAAATATTTTTGACACTTTCGTTGTTGAGATGGTAGGGGTACAATGTACCCCTTACCAATTCACATAGAGGGGGGCGGGATCTGGAGGTCCCCTTGGTAAAGAGGGCTTCCAGATTCCGAAAAGCCCCCCGCCTGCATACCCCCACAACCACCGGGCAAGGGTTGTGGGGGTGAGGCCCTTGTCCCCATCAACATGTTCGATCAGTTTTAAATAACAATTTTTCCTTTAGAAATGTCATTTTGCTGTAGTACTTATCTAAACACGGGAAACATGCGCCACTTTACAGGCATACCCAAACATTATATATGTTTTTTTTTTCTAACACCCTAGAGAATAAAATGGCAGTTGTTGCAATACTTTTTTATTTGTGCAGCGGTCTTATAAGCACACTTCTTTTGGAAAAAATTCACTTTTTTTAAACAGAAAAATAAGCCAACAGTAAAGTTAGCCCAATTTTTTTTTATATTGTGAAATATAATGTTACGCCAAGTAAATTGATACCCAACATGTCACGCTTCAAAATTGTGCCCGCTCATGGAATGGCGTCAAACTTTTACCCTCAAAAATCTCCATAGGGGACGTTTAAAAAATTCTACAGGTTGCATGTTTTGCATTACAGAGGAGGTCTAGGGCTAGAATTATCGCTCTCGCTCTACCAGTCGCGGCGATACCTCACATGTTTGGTTTGACCACCGTTTTCATATGCGGGCGCTATTCGCGTATGCGTTCGCTTCTGCGCGCGAGCTCGTCGGGACAGGGGGGGGGTTTAAATTTGTTTTTTTTCATTTTTATTTATTTATTTTTTTTTTACACTGTTTAAAAAAAAAAATGGTGTCACTTTTATTCCTATTACAAGGAATGTAAACATCCCTTGTAATAGAAAAAAGCATGACAGGACCTCTTAAATATGAGATCTGGGGTCAAAAAAACCTCAGATCTCACATTTACACTAAAATGCAATAATAAAAAAAAAAAAGTCATTTAAAAAAATGACATTTAAAAAAATATCCCTTTAAGAGGCGTGGGCGGAAGTGACGTTTTGACGTTGCTTCCACCCAGCAGTGTCATGGAGACGAGTGGGCGCCATCTTAGCCTCACTCGTCTCCAGGCATAGGACGGAGACGGATGCGATCGCCTCCGCCGCTACCGATGGCTCCAGTAAGCGGCGGAGAGCACTGGATCGCGGCTGGAGGGGGGCCCTCTCCCGCCACCGATAAAAGTGATCTTGCGGCGAATCCGCTGCAGGGACCACTTTTATCAGAAAGCCGTCCGCCACACGAAAACGGGGATACTGGGGTTATGACAGCTAGCTGCTGCCATAACAACGGTATCCCCCTTCAAAGTTTGGACGTACATCGTCGTGCGGCGGTCCGGAAGTGGTTAATGTTTCACTTTAAGCATTATTAAAATCACTGCTCCCGAAAAACCGGCCATTTTTAAAACTTTTTTTTGCATTGATCCATGTCCCCTGGGGCAGGACCCGGGTGCCCAAACACTTTTTATGAAAATAACTTGCATATAAGCCTTTAACATTAGCACTTTTGATTTTTCATGTTCGTGTCCCATAGACTTTAACCACTTCAATACCAGGCACATATGCACCTTCCCGCCCAGACCAATTTTCAGCTTTCAGTACTCTCACACTTTGAATGACAATTACGCAGTCATGCTACACTGTATCCAAACAAAATGTTTATCGTTTTCTTTTCACAAATAGAGCTTTCTTTTGGTGGTATTTAATCATCACTGGGTTTTTTATTTTTTGCGAAATAAGCGAAAAAACTGCGAAAATTTTGAAAAAAAACACACTTTTTTTTTATTTCTATTGTAAAATTTTGCAAATAAGTCATTTTTATTCATACATTTTTGCCAAAATTTATACTGCTACATATCTTTTTTACACAAAGTTGTCCATTTATAAGATATTTCTAACACATAGCATGTACATAGCAAAAATCTGCTTGAAGTGCAGTCGGCCAGTGAAATGTATGAGGGACTCGTCCACACAAATTTTTAGGTCTGGGATGAAAACTTCTCTAAATCACTGGGAAAATGAATTGATTAGGGGGCATATCTTGTACAATTTGTTGTGGTTGGGATGATCTTGGGGAGGGCACTGTGAATTGTCATTGAAGTGGAGAAAACGCATAATCATTTCGTATCTTGTCCTGGACATGACAGCGGAATATATGGGCATGTGTTGGATGGGGTTGGTGGACCAATATGCATGGACTTCATTCTTTTTTGTAAGCCCCATATTGAAAGTAAGGCCCAAAAACAATTTAAATTCATCCAGTGCGCCACTGGAACATGCGGGCGGAGGAAGAATTGGGGTTGGCAGCAATAAATTGAGATGCATACAAATTAATTTGATCCACCAAATTCTGCAGAAAATATTGTGGGAAAAATAAAGAAAAATAATCGAATTGAGAAAAATTTGTAGTGTCGGGCTGCACATCTGGCTGTGCAGTGAAAGGGGGCATGATAGCGGATCCCGAGTTGTCAGGCAACCATAAGGGGTTTACCAGGGCATCGGGAAGGTAGGACTGGGGCTGGATTCTTTGGGTTGGGCGTGTATTTCCAGTACTTGTACTGGGCTCCTCTTCCTGGGGTCTGGCGCTGCTGGTGGTGAGCAGATCTCCTGATCTTGGTCCTGATCTTGGTCCTGATCTCATTCTTTTTAGAGGGACGGTTTCCTCTGCGGACTCGGACTCTGATCCACTATCCTCCACTGGTTCTTATTCCGAACCAGAATCAGATGATGGGAGCTCCCCGCTGCTCTCATCATCCGACATGGCAAGAATATCATATGCCTCCTCAGGTGTGTAAACCCTTTGGGACATTATGGCAGTGCTTATTGGCGGGCCTGTGTAATGGTACTGCAGGTGGTAGTGGTACCGATGGAGGTATTAGTGGCTGGCCTGTGTGGTGGTACAGATGGCGGTATGGGTGGTGGTGGTTCCAATGGCGGTACGGGTGGTGGTGGTACCAATGGCGGTATGGGTGGTGGCAGTACCGGTGTCGGTACGTGTGGTGGTGGTACTGATGGTGGTACAGGTGATGGTACCGATGGTGGTATGGGTGGTGGCGGCAGTACAGGTGGTGGTGGTGGTGGCGGTATAGGTGGTGATGGTGGTACAGGTGGTGGTACGGGTGCTGTTGGTGGTACCGATGGTGGCACAAGTGGCGATACTAGTAGCGGCCTGTGTGACAGCATAGATGGTGGGCCTGATGGTGGTACTAGTGGCAGTACTGGTGGTACCGATGGTGGTACTGGTAGCCTGTGTGGCGGTACCGATGGCGGTGGGCCTGTGACAGGTGGGCTGATTGACAGATGGGCTGATTGACAGATGGGCTGGTTGATAGATGGGCTGGTTGACAGATGGGCTGATTGACAGATGGGCTGATTGGCTGGGCAGTGTGACAGGTCCTCTTTATTGGAGGGGCTGTGTTGTGCACAGTAAAACAGTAAAACAGTAAAAGACAAGACTGATCTCACTTACTGATCCCTGCTCTCTCCTCACACACCAATTGTGTGAGGAGAGAGCAGGGATCAGATAGTAGCTGCTGTTTTGTGTACATTTGTGACCAGCTGTGATTGGACACAGCCAGTCACGTGGTAAACAGCCAATTTCATTGGCTGTTTACACTGATCTGGGAAGCGTTGTGTCCAATGGACACCCGCCTTCCTTGATCCCTGCCATGCACTCCTTCGGCGGCACGCACAGAGCGCGCGACACTGAGTTTGTTGTGACATGTGATCGGCTGTGACTTTGACACAGCCGATCACGTGGTAAACGGCCAAATTCAATGACTGTTTACCGTGATCGGGGAAGCGCTGTGTCCGAGGGACACACACCGTCCCCGATTCCCGCTCTGCCCGCCTCGGGCAGCGCGCACAGAGCTCGCCGCCGAGAATCTTGTGTCATGTGATCGGCTGTCATTTTGACGCAGCCGATCAAGTGGTAAACAGCCAATTAAATTAGTGCCCGATCGCCACGCTGCCCACCCCCGCAGGCGCGCGCCGACATGTTATCCTGCTGGACGTCATATGACGACCAGTCAGGATAACGCAACCACTTCCCAGACATCAATATGCTATTGACTGGGCAGGAAGTGGTTAACGGTGTTCGTTTGTTCGTCTGAATTTTTTGCCTGTTCGGATGTTCTGGTGCGAACCGAACCGGGGGGGGGGTTCGGCTCATCCTTAGTCATTAGCAATGAACTGGTGCCTAAAAAAAGCATAAATCAAATATAATCCCACCCCTCCTCCCCCAAATTACAGCATCACCTCCTGGTACTGCAAAAGAGCTCAGTTGTCATTTTTTTATAGGGCAGACTTGGTACTGAAGAGCATATGGCATGGTGTTGTTTGGTAAATGTGTTCTTCCAACTATAAGCAGGAACTGTTAGGCTACTTTCACACTGAGGCGCTTTACAGGCGCTATAACGCTAAAAATAGCGCCTGCAAAGCGCCTTCATAGAGCCTCTCCTCTCACTCCAATGTGAAAGCCCGAGGGCTGTCACACTGGAGCAGTACGCTGGCAGGATGGTAAAAAAAAAGTCCTGCAAGCAGCATCTTTGCAGTGCTGTAGGAGTGGTGTATGCACTGCTCCAAAGCGCCCCTGCTCATTGAAATCAATGGGCAGCGCCGCCGAACCACTGGCTAAGCGCCGCTGCAGCGGCGCTTTGCTGGAGGTTTTAACCCTTTTTCAGCCGCTAGCGGGGGTTAAAAACGCCCCGCTAGTGGACAAAAACCTCTGCAAAAATGACGATCATGGATCTTGGGCTACTTTCACACTGGGGCTATGGGGGCGTCCGCGGTAAAGTGCCACTATTTTTAGCGGTGCTTTACCGCCGACGCTCCCAACGCCCCAGTGTGAAAGTAGCCTAAGATCTATGATGTGGTCTTAAAATTCAACACTTTTTTTGCTATTTCTGTAATAGCTATTGCATACATTAATAAGTTATATAACTAAATCTATTGCTAGTTCTAGTAAAATATAAATGGAACCTAAAAAAGAAAATGACTCCAGTCCTTTTTTTTGTAAGGCTACTTTCACACCGGAGCGGGCGGGCGCCAGCTGTAAAGTGGCGCTATTAATAGCGTAGCTTTACCGTCGTTTTAACAGTGCTATTCGGCCGCTAGCGGGGCGGTTTTAAGCGGCACTATTCGGCCACTAGCAGGGCAGTTTTAACCCCCCCTAGCGGCTGAAAAAGGGTTAAAACTGCCCGCAAAGCGGTGCTTTGCCAGCGGTTTGGCAGCGCTGCCCCATTGTTTTCAACGGGCAGGGGTGCTTTAGGAGCGGTGTGCAGGACTTTTTTTTACCGTTCTGCAAGCACACCGCTCCAGTGTGACAGCCCTCGGGCGTTCACACTGGAGACAGAGAAGAGGCTCTTTACAGGCGCTATACAGGCGCTATTTTTAGCGCTGTAGCGCCTGTAAAGCGCCTCAGTGTGAAAGTAGCCTAATTTTCATTAATAAGTTGTATATCTAAATCTATTGCCAGTTGTAGTAAAATATGAATGAAACCTGACAAAGAAAATATCTCCAGTCCTTTTTTTGTAATATTGTGCGGGCAATAATGAAGTGTGCAATTATTATTGTGAAAAATAGTTCTCCCTGACTGTAATTAAACTAATAAAATGCATAATTAGAGTCAGCTGTGTAAAAGTAGCCAGTGTCAGTGTGAAAGTAGCCTAATTTTCATTAATAAGTTGTATATCTAAATCTATTGCCAGTTGTAGTAAAATATGAATGAAACCTGACAAAGAAAATATCTCCAGTCCTTTTTTTGTAATATTGTGCGGGCAATAATGAAGTGTGCAATTATTATTGTGAAAAATAGTTCTCCCTGACTGTAGTTAAACTAATAAAATGCATAATTAGAGTCAGCTGTTTGGAAACATTCAGACCTGATCTAGGGTAGCCCCAGTCAGTATAATTTAACCATAAAAAGTCATGCTGACAAAACAAAAAATCATGGAGGCGATCATATAATGCTGAGAGAAAATGTCTAAATATCTCTTGAGAAAAATGCAAGTGCTTATCCATCTGGAAGGGGTAGGACATCAATTGAAGGCTTTTAACCTCAATCAAGGTTCATACACATCAAAGAGACAAGGCTATTATGCTAAATTCCTCCACATGCAAGGCATACAATCCTACAATAATACCCAGGGGATTTTGGACCTCTCTCAGATTATTGTTTTCAGGTAGTCAGAAAAAAAATAGATGCAATGGGATACAAATGGAAACGTGTCAAGTCAGAAACTGTTGTTCACTAATAAAAATATGAAAGCTTGTCAACAGTTCATTACTCTTGTGTGTTTCTTAGATTGTCTGGAAAATTGTACTGTAGAATGATATATTACACATGGACCTGTCTTAACCAAATAGGTAAAGCTGAAGATGTCAGTTGGTACAGCATATGAGGTGGCATATATCTAGTCTTAATTTGTTGACAGTGTACTTCACCTTGCTCCATATTCCCATAGAAGAATACAGTGATGGAACATAAAAAGCATTTAGAAGACAGATCTCTAAAGCCAAGGTTACCCTGAAAGGCATTTACCAACCTAACTTCCAGTTCGATGATGTTCACTGATTCTAGCCACATGCCCTTCTGGCCTAACACTGGTTATAGTGGAACCAACCTGCCTCTCCTGGTACTGTCATTTCGTGTTCTCTTGTCGATGTAAGTATCATGTGTTATTACTAGAAAGGGAAATCTGGGGCCTACCACCAAGTTGGGGGCACCAGTCTACCAAGTAAAGTCCTGTCACAACAATCATTGGTATCTTTGGTATTTCCAGGGCTTTTTTTCAGTAAGAACGCAGGGGAAATGCAGTTCCGGCACCTCCAGCACTGAATGTATTCTATGGCAAAGTGTGCTGGAGAGGGGAGGTCTGTCGTTGTGTGTCGGGGGATCTATCGTTGCTGTGGTGGGGTCTGTTGCTGCTTGGGTGGGGTCTAACAAATTCCATACAATTTAGTAGCACAAAATGATACTTGGTTATGTACTCTCTAAAAGGAGCGGTACTGGGAGGTGGGTAGGGGGTGGAGCCAAGAGACAGTGCTCGGAGGTGGGTAGAGGGGCAGAGACGAAGGGTGACTCATAAGGGGGGAGTTCCTGCACCTATTCTCTGAGAAAAAAAGCCCTGGGTATTTCCAATGTTTAGGCTAAAGATCCAGGCCTTGTTTAGTAATTCATAGTCTCTTTCTGAGACTAGCACTCTAACAATAGACCCGCAGACTTCCTCATCTGCTTCTGCTTCTCTGCCTTGGTTCCTCTTCCTGATTACTTCTTGATTTCCCTGGCATTTATAGCCAAATTCTAGCTGTTACAAAGTTGGACTCAACACTAGGACATACATATTTCTGGAGCAAAAATGACCTTTTAAATGGTGTCAATTATTCAAGGTGATGTATATATATATATATATATATATATATATATATATAGTCAGGTCCATAAATATTGGGACATCGACACAATTCTAATCTTTTTGGCTCTATACACCACCACAATGGATTTGAAATGAAACAAACAAGATGTGCTTTAACTGCAGACTTTCAGCTTTAATTTGAGGGTATATACATCCAAATCAGGTGAACGTTGTAGGAATTATAACAGTTTGTATATGTGCCTCCCACTTTTTAAGGGACCAAATGTAATGGGACAGATTAACAATCATCCATCAAACTTTCACTTCTTAATACTTGGTTGCAAATCCTTTGCAGTCAATTACAGCCTGAAGTCTGGAATGCATAGATATCACCAGACGCTGGGTTTCATCCCTGGTGTTGCTCTGCCAGGCCTCTACTGCAACTGTCTTCAGTTCCAGCTTGTTCTTGGGGCATTTTCCCTTCAGTTTTGTCTTCAGCAAGTGAAATGCATGCACAATCGGATTCAGGTCAGGTGATTGACTTGGCCATTGCATAACATTCCACTTCTTTCCCTTAAAAAACTCTTTGGTTGCTTTCACAGTATGCTTCAGGTCATTGTCCATCTGCACTGTGAAGCGCCGTCCAATGAGTTCTGAAGCATTTTGCTGAATGTGAGCAGATAATTTTGCCCGAAACACTTCAGAATTCATCCTGCTGCTTTTGTCAACAGTCACATCATCAATAAATACAAGAGAACCAGTTCCATTGGCAGCCATACATGCCTACGCCATGACACTACCACCACCATGCTTCACTGATGAGGTGGTATGCTTTGAATCATGAGAAGTTCCTTTCCTTCTCCATAATCTTCTCTTCCCATCACTCTGGTACAAGTTGATCTTGGTCTCATCTGTCCATAGGATGTTGTTCCAGAACTGTGAAGGCTTTTTTAGATGTTGTTTGGCAAACTCTAATCTGGCCTTCCTGTTTTTGAGGCTCACCAATGGTTTACATCTTGTGGTGAACCCTCTGTATTCACTTCAGGGCGTTTTCTTCACCAGGGAAAGAATTCTTCAGTCATCCACCAAAGTTGTTTCCGTGGTTTTCTGGGTCTTTTGGTGTTGCTGATCTCATCGGTGCGTTCTTTCTTTTTATAGATGTTCCAAACAGTTGATTTGGCCACACCTAATGTTTTTGCTATCTCTCTGATGGGGTTGTTTTGTTTTTTCAGCCTAATGATGGCTTGCTTCACTGATAGTGACAGCTCTTTGGATCTCATATTGAGAGTTGACAACAACAGATTCCAAATGCAAATAGCACACTTGAAATGAACTCTGGACCTTTTATCTGCTCCTTGTAAATGGGATAATGAGGGAATAACACACACCTGGTCATGGAACAGCTAAGCAGCCAATTGTCCCATTTCTTTTGGTCTCTTAAAAAGTAGGAGGCACATATACAAACTGTTGTAATTCCTACACCGTTCACCTGATTTGGATGTAAATACCCTCAAATTAACGCTGAAAGTCTGCAGTTAAAGCACATCTTGTTCGTTTAATTTCAAATCCATTTTGGTGGTGTATAGAGCCAAAAAGATTAGGATTGTGTCACTGTCCCAATATTTATGGACCTGACTGTACATGTATATATATATATATATATATATATATATATATATATATATATATATATATACTATCTCACAAAAGTGAGTACACCCCTCACATTTTTAAAAATATTTTATTATATATTTTCATGTGACAACACTGAAGAAATGATACTTTGCTACAATGTAATAAGTGAGTGTACAGCTTGTATTACAGTGTAAAATTGCTGTCCCCTCAAAATAACTCAACACACAGCCATTAACGTCTAAACCACTGGCAACAAAAGTGAGTACACCCCTAAGTGAAAATGTCCACTATGGGCCCAAAGTGTCAATATTTTGTGTGGTCACCATTATTTTCCAGCACTGCTTTAACCCTCTTGGGCATGGAGTTCCCCAGAACGTCACAGGTTGCCACTGGAGTCCTCTTCCACTCCTCCATGATGACATCACAGAGCTGGTGGATGTTAGAGACCTTGCACTCTCCACCTTTCATTTGAGGATGCCCCAGAGATGCTCAATAGGGTTTAGATCTGGAGACATGCTTGGCCAGTCCATCACCTTTACCCTTAACTTCCTTAGCAAGGCAGTGGTCATCTTGGAGGTGTGTTTGGGGTTGTTATCATGTTGGAATACTGCCCTGTGGCCCAGTCTCCGAAGGGAGGGATCATTCTCTGCTTTAGCATGTCACAATACATGTTGGCATTCATGGTTCCCTCAATGAACTGTAGCTCCCCAGTGCTGGCAGCACTCATGCAGCCCCAGATCAGAACACTCCCACCACCATTCTTGTCTGTAGGCAAGACACACTTGTCTTTGTACTCCTCACCTGGTTGCCACCACACATGCTTGACACCATCTGAACGAAATAAGTTTATCTTGGTCTCATCAGACCACATTACATGATTCCAGTAATCCATATCCTTAGTCTGCTTGTCTTTAGTAAACTGTATGTGGGCTTTCTTGTGCGTCATCTTTAGAAAAGGCTTCCTTCTGGGACAACAGTCATGCAGACCAATTTGATGCAGTGTGAGGCGTATGGTCTGAGCACTGACAGGCTGACTCCCTACCCCTTCAACCTCTGCAGTAGGGATGAGCCGAACACCCCCCTGTTCGGTTCGCACCAGAACATGCGAACAGGAAAAAAGTTCGTTCGAACACACGAACACCGTTAAAGTCTATGGGACACGAACATGAATAATCAAAAGTGCTAATTTTAAAGGCTTATATGCAAGTTATTGTCATAAAAAGTGTTTGGGGACCTGGGTCCTGCCCCAGGGGACATGGATCAATGCAAAAAAAAGTTTTAAAAACGGACGTTTTTTCAGGAGCAGTGATTTTAATAATGCTTAAAGTCAAACAATAAAAGTGTAATATCCCTTTAAATTTTGTAGCTGCAGGGTGTCTATAGTATGCCTGTAAAGGGGCGCATGTTTCCCGTGTTTAGAACAGTCTGACAGCAAAATGACATTTCGAAGGAAAAAAGCCATTTAAAACTACTCGCGGCTATTGCATTGCCGGTCCGACAATACACATAGAAGTTCATTGATAAAAACGGCATGGGAATTCCCCACAGGGGAACCCCGAACCGAAATTTAAAAAAAAATGACGTGGGGGGTCCCCCTAAATTCCATACCAGGCCCTTCAGGTCTGGTATGGATATTAAGGGGAACCCGGCCAAAATGTAAAAAAAAATGACGTGGGGGTCCCCCTAAATTCCATACCAGACCTTTCAGGTCTGGTACAGATTTTAAGGGGAACCCCACGCCAAAAAAAAAAAAAGGGGGTGGGGCCCCCCAAAGATCCATACCAGACCCTTATCCGAGCACGCAACCTGGCAGGCCGCCTGGAAAAGAGAGGGGACGAGAGAGCGCCCCCCCTCCTGAACCGTACCAGGCCACATGCCCTCAACATTGGGAGGGTGCTTTGGGGTAGCCCCCCAAAACACCTTGTCCCCATGTTGATGAGGACAAGGGCCTCATCCCCACAACCCTGGCCTGTGGTTGTGGGGGTCTGCGGGCGGGGGGCTTATCGGAATCTGGAAGCTCCCTTTAACAAGGGGACCCCCAGATCCCGCCCCCCCCTGTGTGAAATGGTAAGGGGGTACAAAAGTACCCCTACCATTTCACTAAAAAACTGTCAAAAATGTTAAAAATGGCAAGAGACAGTTTTTGACAATTCCTTTATTTAAATGCTTCTTCTTTCTTCTATCTTCCTTCATCTTCTTCTTCTGGTTCTTCTGGCTCTTTTGGTTCTTCCTCCGGCGTTCTCATCCATCATCTCCTCCGCGGCGTCTTCTATCTTCTTCTCCTCGGCCCGCTCCGCACCCATGGCATGGGGGGAGGCTCCCGCTCTTCTCTTCATCTTCTTCTCTTCTTCATCTTCTTCTTCATCTTCGTCTTTTCTTCTCTTCTTCTTCTCTTCTTCATTTTCTTCTCGGGGCCGCTCCACATCCATGCTGGCATGGAGGGAGGCTCCCGCTGTGTGACAGTGTCTCCTCATCTGACAGTTCTTAAATAATGGAGGCGGGGCCACCCGGTGACCCCGCCCCCCTCTGACGCATGGTGACTTGACGGGACTTCCCTGTGATGTCACAGAAGAAGATGAAGAGACTGGGCTGCAGGACAGTATTCCAACATGATAACCCCAAACACACCTCCAAGACGACCACTGCCTTGCTAAAGAAGCTGAGGGTAAAGGTGATGGACTGTCATGTCACCAGACCTAAACCCTATTGAGCATCTGTGGGGCATCCTCAAACAGAAGATGGCGGAGCACAAGGTCTCTAACATCCACCAGCTCAGTGATGTCATCATGGAGGAGTGGAAGAGGACTCCAGTGGCAACCTGTGAAGCTCTGGTGAACTCAATGCCCTAGAGGGTTAAGGCAGTGCTGGAAAATAATGGTGGCCACACAAAATATTGACACTTTGGGCCCAATTTGAAATTTTCACTTAGGGGTGTACTCACTTTTGTTGCCAGCGGTTTAGACATTAATGGCTGTGTGTTGAGTTATTTTGAGGGGACAGCAAATTTACACTGTTATACAAGCTGTACACTCACTACTTTACATTGTAGCAAAGTGTAATTTCTTCAGTGTTGTCACATGAAAAGATATAATAATATATTTACAAAAATGTGAGGGGTGTACTCACTTTTGTCAGATACTGTATACTGTATAGATAGATAGATGTCATTGACACTTACAGTACATCGTATTGCTTCATGTAAAATGCAGTAGATCCTTATTAGCAAATTGTGTCATTGCACTTACTGTTTACTCTTAATACTTTCTATTGTTCTCAAAAAAAAAAAAAAAAAAAAAAATTATATATATATATATATATATATATATATATATATATATATATATATATATATATATATATATATATATATATATATATTTATTAACCTTGCCTCCCTAGCAACATTTATGTTGCCTAGCTACCTTTATAAATATTTGGTCCCAATGAAATTTCTACATTCAAGTAACGTATTTTGCAGTTTGGTCTACATTCAGTATTGCACACTTGTTTCTTAGTTATGCATAAAGTATATAAAGGTCCTAGATGGGGATTGCTGCAAGTTATAGGTAACAGATATAAAGTATTTGGAAAGTGGCACCTATGCAAAAATAAAAGGTCTGTTCTTCTAGACACAAATCTCTTTTTTTAAGCCAAAAATTCATCATATTTACAAATGGTTCTAAAGACAGAAGGTTTTTCTTATCTTAAAGTGGTTGTTAACCCACTTTCAGTAGTTTACATGTCTCTGTGTTTCATTAAAAAAATACCTCATTCACCACATCTCACAGTGGCTCTCGGCGCTCATGTAACCAGCGGTGTCTCCTCTTTACCCATCTCGCAGAAGCAGCGGGCAGGGCCGAGGTTTCCCCACTGATGTCAGTGGGATGCGAGGAGGAGAGAGGAGACACAGCCGGTCACGAGATCGCTGGGAGCAGCCGTGAGATACGGTAAAGGAGGTATTTTTTTAATGAAACACAGAGACAGCGGGGCACTGTATTAGAAGACACAACGGATAATATATAGATACATTTGTTATTCTTGTAGTAGAAGGGGGATGGGGCAGCACTGTCATAAGGTGACACACAAAGAGGGGAGGACAGAGGAGACAGACACAGAAGTGCAGGCTGCTGATAATGGAGGCACGCAAACAGACCACGGTATCAGGGGCTCAGCAGCCATGATTATCATGGTCTGTTTGCAGAGGGGAGGGTATAGCCAGGCAGGGTCAGCCAGGTATTACAGGTGTTACAGGGTGCCAAATTACACAGCACAAGAACTGTGCTATATAACATGCTTTAACCACTTCAGCCCTGGAAGAATTGGCCACTTAATGACCAAAGCACTTTTTACAATTTGGCACTGCGCTGCTTTAACTGGTAATTGCGCGGTCATGCAATGCTGTACCCAAATGAAATTTGGGTCCTTTTTTCCCCACAAATTCTTTTGATAAGCATTTGATTGCCTCTGCGATTTTTTTTTTTTGCAATATCAATGGAAAAAGACCGAAAATTTTGAAAAAAAATTATATTTTCTATTTTTTGTTATAAAAAAAGTATGAGTATGGGGATACTACATGTGTGAGACTTTTTGGGAGCCTAGTCGCGTACAGGACCCCAAAAACCAAGCACCGCCTTCAGGGTTTCTAAGGGTGAAAATTTCACTCCTCACATACTTATCACAATTTCGAAGGCCATAGATATGCCAACTTAGCACAACCCCCGCCCCCCCCCCCAAATGACACCATTATGGAAAGTAGACACCCCAAGCTATTTGCTGGGAGGCATGTTGAGTCCATGGAATATTTTATATTTTGCCACAAGTTTCTGAAAAATTACAAACTTTTTTTTTCTTGCACAAAATTGTCACTAAATGATATATTGCTCAAACATGCCATGGGAATATGTGAAATTACACCCCAAAATACATTCTGCTGCTTCTCCTGAGTACAGGGATACTACATTTTTGAGACTTTTTGGGACCCTAGCCATGTACAGGACCCCGAAAACCAATCACCGCCTTCATTCTTTCTAAGGGCGTAAAATGGTGATTTCACTTCCTCACTACCTATCACAGTTTCGGAGGCCCTGAAATGTCAAGAAAACACCAAACACCCCCCCCCCCCAATGACCCCATTTTGGAAAGAGACTCTTCAATCTATTTGCTGAGAGGCATGTTGAGCCCATGAAATATTTTATATTTTGCCACAAGTTTTGGAAATTTTTTTTTTTTTTTTTTTACACAAAGCTGTCACTAAATGATATATTGTTCAAACGTGGCATGGTTATATGTGGAATTACACCCCAAAATACATTCTGTTGCTTCTCCTGAGTACAGGGATTCCACATGTGTGGGACTTTTTGGCAGTCTAACTGCATATAGGACCCCGAAAACCAACCACCGCCTTCAGGCTTTCTAAGGGCGTAAATTTTTGATTTCACTCCTCACTGCCTATCACAGTTTCGGAGGCCATGAAATGGCAAGATAGCACAAACCCCCCCAAATTACCCCATTTTTGAAAGTAGACACCCCAAGCTATTTCCTGAGAGGCATGTTGAGTATTTTGCAGACCTCGCTTTTTGTCACAAAGTTTTGAAAATTGAAAAAAGAAAAAAAAAAATTCCTTTTCTTTCTTCATTTTCAAAAACAAATGAGAGCTGCAAAATACTCACCATGCCTCTTAGCAAATACCTTGGGGTGTCTACTTTCCAAAATGGGCTCATTTGGGGGGGGGGGGGGGTTGTGTGACATTTCAGGGCCTCTGTAACTGTGATAGGTAGTGAGGAGTAAAAGCACCATTTTACGCCCTTAGAAAGCCGTGGTGAATGGTTTTTGGGGATCATTTAGTGACAACTTTGTGTGAAAAAAAAAAAAAAAAAAGAAGTAATTTTCCTGAAACTTGTGGCAAAATATAAAATATTCCATGGACTCAACATGCCTCTCAGCAAATAGCTTGAAGTGTCTACTTTCCAAAATGGGGTCATTAGGGGGGTTGTGCTATCTTGACATTTCAGGGCCTCCGAAACTGTGAAAGGTAGTGAGGAGCCTGAAGGCGGTGATTGGTTTTTGGGGTCCTGTACACGGCTAGGCTCCCAAAAAGTCTCATATATGTGGTATCCCTGTACTAAGGAGAAGCAGCAAAATGTATTTTGGGGTGTAATTTTACATATGCCCATGGCATGTATGAGCAATATATCATTTAATGGTAACTTTGAGCAAAAAAAAAAAAAAGTTTGTGATTTTCCCGAAACTTGTGGCAAAATATAAAATATTCCATGGACTCAACATGCCTATCAGCAAATAGCTTTGGGTGTCTAATTTCCAAAAAAGGGGTCATTTGGGGGGGTTGTCCTGGCATTTTATGCACAACATTATAAGCTCATGTCACACATCACCCACTCTTCTAACCACTTGAAGACAAAGGCCTTTCTGACACTTTTTGTTTGCATGAAAATTATTTTTTTTGCTAGAAAATTACTTTGAACCCCCAAACATTATATTTTTTTTAAAGCAAAGCCCCTACAGATTAAAACGGCGGGTGCTGCAATTTTTTTTTTTCAAACCCAATATTTTGGGAAAAAAACACTTTTTTTTAATTTTAATGCACTAAAACACACTATGATGCCCAAATGTTTGATGAAATAAAAAAAGATGATCTTATGCTGAGAACATGGATACCAAACACTACATGCTTTAACCGCTTGCCGACCGGCTCACGACGATATACGTCGGCAGAAGGGCACGTACAGGCAGAATCACATACCTGTACATTGCCCTTCAGGAAGCGGTTTGAGTGTGAGTGTGATCACGGGTCCCGCTGACTCGATGTCCTCAGGGATACCCGTGATTTTCTCATGGAGAGGAAGAACAGGGAAATGCTAATGTAAACAAGCATTTCCCCGTTCTGCCTAGTGACATGACACTGATCACAGCTCCCTGTAATTGGGAGCGGTGATCAGTGTCGTGTCACACATAGCCCCTGCCCCCCACAGTTAGAATCACTCCCTAGGACACACTTAACTCCTACAGCGCCACCTAGTGGTTAACCCCTTCACTGACAGTCACATTTACACAGTAATCAATGCATTTTTAATTGCACTGATCGATGTATAAATGTGAATGGTCCCAAAATCACGCCAAAAGTGTCCGATCTGTCCACCATAATGTCTCAGTCATGATAAAAATCGCTGATTGCCGCCATTACTAGTAAAAAAAAAAAATTAATAAAAATGCCATAATAGGTGACATCTTCTTTGGGGTGTTCTTTGGACAGGGGTACCAGGAAAGGAATACGGAAAATGCCGTATCATTCAGCTGGATAATTACATTTGCGTTGGGAAGGTGGGGCACAACACAGTCTCGAAAAAGAAGGGCTGTGATGATCTCTTCCTGGAATTTTAGGAAGGATCCAGTTAATCATGAAGCTTTGTATAGCACATAAGCGTTCAGCAGAGCTAATTGGAATAAATATGCAGACACTTTTTTGTTCAGAATCTGGCCTTACGGGCAATTAAGTACGGCACCAACATCTGGTCGTTGAGGTCCACCCCTCCCATGTTAAGGTTGTATTCGTGGACACCACAACACCAGTCGCCGTTGTAATTTCAACTGTTGTATCTGCGTGAAGGTGGACAGAACAAAGACATTCTGATTATCCTTCCACTTCACCGCAAGCAAATTATTACATCTCAAGCAGGCTCTCTCCCCTATGTTGGGACTCTACAAACCGTTGGGGAAAGCCCTGGCAATTAGATCGCACAGTGCCACATGCGCAAATTCCACAATCAAAATGGTGACTAAAAAGTAGCACGCTTGTGTAATAATTGTACCCCTTTCCGAATAAGGGTGACACCAAGTCCCACACAATCTTACTAGCGCTACCTATGTAGTCTGGGCAGTTCTCTGTCTCTACGTGACTATCTCTTCCCTCGTAAACCATAAAACTATATGTATAGCCTGTGCCCTGTCACAGAGCTTATACATCTTATATATCTTGACCCCATATCTGGTACGCTTGCTAGGAAGATACTGTTTGATAGACAAGCAGCCAGAAAATTTATTCAGGGACTCATCAATGCAGAAAACTTGATCAGGAGTAAACAAGGCTGCAAACTGTTGGTTGAAGTGGTTTATGAGGGGCCAAATTTTGTAGAGCTGATCAAATCCAGGGTCACTCTGAGGACGACAGAGTTCATTGTCATTAAAATGCATGAACCACAAGATCTGCTCGTATCCTGTCCTGGTCATGAAGGCAGAGAACATAGGCATATGATGAATTTGATGAACTGGGTAAGTGGACCAATATGACCGCAACTCACTTTTTTTGCCTATGAGGAGGGATAGGCCCAGGAAGGTCTTAAATTCGGAAACCGTAATAGGTTTCCAATCTCTGGGAAGGGCCAACTGGGTATTAGTGGCAATGAATTGACCAGAATACAAATTGCTTTGGTCCACAATAGATCTATAGAGATCTTCAGTGAAAAGCAGCGAATAAAAATCAAGTGACGTAAAATCAACTTGAATTCCGGGTTGGCCAGTGAATGGGGGAAGTGCTGCAGAAGTGGTGGGCTCCCAATTCAGATTGGTAAAGGCAGTGGGAAAGGCACTATGGGCTTGACAGGTCTGTGTTTGTCTTCTTTGTGGCTGCGGGTTACTACTTGTGCTAGCCATCTCATCAGCTTGAACTGCACTTATGGGACTCGCCACGTCACCAAGTGTTACTGCAGAGCTGGATGTACGGCCAGGATGTACCAGGCCTCTGGTGCTTGCCAGTTCACCATACCAGAGCCCTGTGGTTCTTGCACCTCAACAACAGCAGAAGAACTGGTTTGAGTACGCTGACCTTGGCAGGGACCACTACTCCGTCATCAGAGCTATCTGTCAGGGTGTCGCTGCTGTCTACCAGTTCGTATTCAGAGCCTGAATCTGACAGATGGGTAACTTCCTCTTCACTCTCATCTGTCATGCTCAGAAACGTGTAGGCCTCTTCACTAGCGTACCTTCAATTGGACATTGTGGCCTCTAAATTTACTGGTACAACTAGTTAAACTCACAGGAAAAAAGAGCACCTGATTGTCAGTGACTGCTTCAAATGCTACCAAAAAAACTGTTAGCAAGCGCAAGGTTTAGGTCTGACTCTGCGAACGCTGCAGTTATGTGTTTTGTGCTTTGTAAGTTACAGTGATCAATTAATATTACACTTGCGTGGGCTAGGCTGAGCGGAGGGGCTAATCTTGGCTAATCCCGCTCTGCATTTTTGGGAACCCTAAACTACTGGGGACGCTAGTATAGATCTGATAGGATCAAATATATTGATCCGTTCAGACACTATACCACTAAGGGTGGTGTATGGTGCATGCGTGTTAGTGCTACTTGCACTAATCTAACGCTGCCTGGGGCTGACGAAGACCCTAACTGGTGCTAAAAATGTCACCCGCCGGGAAATCAGGGGGTTAAACCTTTATTCAGCAATATATGGTGGGTACCCTGACGCTATAAAAACCTGAGGGTAACAGTAACAATTAACTTGCTAACTAGCTAACTGGCTAACTAGCGTCACTCATAACACTAAATACAGTGATCAGAAAAGAGATCTGTACACTATATTAGTGACACTGGTGACAGGGGGTGAAAGGGTTAACTGGGGGGTGATCAAGGGGTTAAACCTTTAATTAGGGGGTTTAGGGGGGGTCCCTAGACCTATCTGGGCCTACTACTAAGTATCCTAATGCTGATCAGTGTCACAACAGTGACACCAGTACACTGATCAAAGAAAAATATACTGCACTTGGTGACACTGTGACAGGGAGTGAAGGGGTAACTGGGGTGGGGGGGGTGAACAGTGTGCCTATGTGTACTGTGTCAGTGTAGTGTTGGTGCAACTCACGTTTAGATGTCCTCTCTCTGGAACGGAAAAGAATTCCAGAGAGGGAGATGACATCACTTCCCCTGCCTGTGTTTACACTTACAGGCAGGGGACAGTCTCCCATTTGTCAGAACCGATCACCAGGTCCAGGCCAGAAATTATTGGTACACCAGGTGCGTGCGTGCTCCCCCTAGGCGGCCTCGTGCCCGATGTGCAGCTATGACGCCTCGCCCAGGGGAGCCAACTTGCCGCAGTGTAACTGCGTCGGCTGGTCTGGAACCAGTTAAAGTAACAGAATCTGTGTTTTTTTGGGGGGTTAACGAAAGCTTTAATGCATTCTGTGCATTAAGATAAAAAACCTGTGTGCAGCAGCCCCCCTCCCTGAGCCCATCTCCATCCAGCGATGTTGCACAAGAGACTCGGCTGTCCGGGACTCTCCCTCCTCATTGGCTGAGACAGCAGCAGGTGCCATTGGCTCCCATTGCTGTCAATCATAGTCAGTGAGCCAATGAGGAGAGAGGGGGCGCAGGGCTGCGTCATGGCTCTGTGTCTGAAAGGACACACAGAGCTGCAGCTCCGCTCGGGTGCCCCCATAGCAAGCTAAATAATACATGAAAGGAAGATTAATTCTAACTGAAGTACAGACAGAAATCATACCTGTAATCCTTGGTTTACAAAACCAAAGCCAGTGACAGGACTACCAGGGTTGCAAAGGTCGCACTTGTGACTGGGCCCTGGAGTTCTGCCACTGCAAGGGGGGCCCAAGAGCCGAAACCGTGGCTCCATTGCAGGGTTGATGGTTGCAGTTGTAAGCAGAGAGTGTTTACACTTTCTCCCACACTGCACAGACGCAGCACTAATAGCCAGCCCCCTCCCCTTTTCTGCACAAACGGTAGAGCAGAGAGAACCTCCTCCCTCTGCTCCTGGACCTAGACCTACTCCTCTCCCTCTTCCCCCTGCACCTCTCCTCCTATGTGTGCCTGCAGCCCCCCACCACACACCAATCCCTGGCAGCACTGTGCTCAGAAGGGGGATGAGTGAGCAGCCCCAACTACTGTACATGGAGGAGGAATTTTGTAGCGTGGAGACTGCTTGGGCCTCCTTCCAGGGGTGAGTGAGCTCACCTTCTGTGACTGCAGTGCCACCCCCCTTCTCTCTCCTGCCTCTACACTAATGTAGGGGGACTCAGATGTAAGGGCATTTCAGTGGACTCTGATGTAAGTGAGGGCTTTGGTGAGCAGAGACCCCCTTACATCAGAGTTCCTTTTTACACCAGAGTCCACAGTGTTCCTTCTTATATCAGGGTTCCCAGAGATCCCCTTTACATTTGACTCCACAGAGCTCCCCCTTACAGTGAAATTCTGCAGACTCTGATATAAGGGGGGCTCTGGGAACCCTGAATTAAGGGGGGGCTCTGATGTAAGGGGGGATGCTGTGGACTCTGGTGTAAAGGGGAACACTGATGTAAGGGCGTCTTTGGGATCCCTGACTAAAGGGGAATGGGAATTATGATGTGAGTGAGGGCTCTGGTGACCAGAGATCCCCTTATATCAGAGTTTCCCCTTACACTAGAGTATGCAATCTTCCAACATATATCAGAGTTTTCTACTTACATCAGAGTTCTCAGCGTTCCTTCTTACATCAGTGTCCCCAGAGTTCTCCCTTATAGTTACATAGTAGGTGAGGTTGAACAAAGACACAAGTCTATCAAGTCCAACCTATGTGTGTGTGATCATCTGTCAGTATTACATTGTATATCCCTATATGTTGCGGTCGTTCAAGTGCTTATCTAATAGTTTTTTGAAACTATCGATGCTCCCCGCTGAAACCACCGCCTGTGGAAGGGAATTCCACATCCTTGCCGCTCTTACAGTAAAGAACCCTCTACGCAATTTAAGGTTAAACCTCTTTTCTTCTAATTTTAATGAGTGGCCACGTGTCTTATTAAACTCCCTTTTGCTTTAAAGTTTTATCCCTATTGTGGGGTCACCAGTATGGTATTTGAAAATTGAAATCATATCCCTTCTCAAGCATCTCTTCTCCAGAGAGAATAAGTTCAGTGCTCGTAACCTTTCTTCATAACTAATGTGCTCCAGTCCCTTTATTAGTTTTGTTGCCCTTCTCTGTACTCGCTCCATTTCCAGCACATCCTTCCTAAGGACTGGTGCCCAGAACTGGACAGCATACGCCAGGTGCGGCTGGATCAGAGTCTTGTAGAGTGGGAGTATTATCGCATTATCTCTTGAGTTAATCCCCTTTTTAATGCATGCCAATATTCTGTTTGCTTTGTTTGCAACAGCTTGGCATTGCATGCCATTGCTTACATCGGAGTCTGCAGAGTCCCCCCTCACAGTGTAAGGGAACTCTGCAAGTTCAGATGTAAAGGGGAATTTTACGAGTTCAGATGTAAAGGGGAACGCTGCAAGTTCAGATGTAAAGGGGAACTCTGCCAGTTCAGATGTAAAGGGGAAGTCTGCAAGTTCAGGTTAAGGGAAGCTCTGTGGATTCAGATGTAAAGGGGAACTCTGTGGATTCAGATGTGAAGGGGAACTCTGCAAGTTCAGATATAAAGGGAAACTCTGTAAGTTCAAGTTAGGAGGAACTCTGTGAATTCAGATGTAAAGGGGAACTCTGCAGATTCAGGTGTAAAGAGGAAATCTGTAGATTTAGATGTAAAAGGGAAATCTGTAGATTTAGATGTAAATGTGAACTCTGTGGATTCAGATGTAAAGGGGAACTCTGTGGATTCAGGTGTAAAGGGGAACTCTGTGGATTAAGATGTAAAGGGGAAACTCTGTGGACTCTGGTGTAAGGGGGGACTCTTGTGATTAAATCCATATGATAGTTATCACAAAATATATGTGTAATATATACTACGAAAAAATAAACAATTTAGACAATATTAGGACATTGCTACTGCTGTAATGGTTACTTGCCTCTGCTTTCCCACTCTTAGGTGACAACTGACAAGTGAAGTGCAAAGCGTAACGTGTGTGTGAAAATTGCTACACATGCTTCAATGCCCGATACCACTGTTAGCAATAATGGTCTGTTTTCTTCATAAAGTCTATGGGACACGAACATGAAAACTCAAAAGTGCTAATTTTAAAGGCTTATATGAATGGTATTGTCATAAAGAGTGTTTGGGGACCTGGGTCCTGCCCAAGGGGAGATGTATCAATGCAAAAAAGTTTTAAAAACTGTAATTTTTTCAGGAGCAGTGATATTTAATAATGCTTAAAGTGAAACAATAAAAGTGAAAAATTCCTTTAAATTTCGTACCTGGGGGGTGTCTATAGTATGCCTGTAAAGTGGCATGTGTTTCCTGTGTTTAGAACAGTCCGAGAGCAAAATGACATTTCTAAAGGAAAAAAAGTCATTAAAAAGTGCTAGCGCTAGTGCCGGCTATAATGAATTGTCGGTTCGGCAGTACACATAAAAGTTCATTGATAAAAACGGCATAGAATTTCCCCACAGGGGAACCCCGAACCAAAATTTAAAAAAAAATGGCTTGGGGTCCCCCTCAAAATCCATACCAGACCTGAAGGGTCTAGGATGGAGAAAAAGATGGCATGGGGGTCCCTCTCAAAATCCATACCAGACCTGATTTTAAGGGGAACCCCATGCCAAAATTTAAAAAAAAATGGCTTGGGATCCTCCCAAAAATCCATACCAGACCCTTATCCGAGCACGCAACATGGCAGGCCACAGGAAAAGAGGGGGGACGAGAGAGCACCCCCCCCTCCTGAACCATACCAGGCCACATGCCCTCAACATTGGGAGGGTGATTTAGGGTAGCGGCCCCCCAAAGCACCTTATCCCCATCTTGACCCGCTTCACCGGGTGGCCCCACCCTCCATTATATAAGAACTGTCACCTCAACAGAAGTGTCACACAGTGGAAGACTTCCACTGAGGTGGAACATGTGGAGGATGAAGCAGAGAAGACCGGAGGAAGAAGCAGAGGAAAAAGCGGGGGAAGAAGAAGATGGAGGAAGAAGAAGAACACCGAAGGAAGACCAGAAGAAAGAAGATGGAAGAAGAAGCGGGGAAAGAAGAAGAAATTAATAAAGGAATTGTCAAAAACTGTCTCTTGTCTTTTTTAACATTTTTGACACTTTTTTTGTGAAATGGTAGGGGTACATTTGTACCCCATTACCAATTCACATGGGGGGGCCGGGATCTGGGGGTCCCCTTGTTAAAGGGGGCTTCCAGATTCTGATAAGCCCCCCCGCCCGCAGACCACCACAACCACCGGGCAAGGGTTGTGGGGATGAGGCCCTCCTCCCCATCAACATGGGGACAAGCTGCTTTGGGGGGCCGCTACCCCAAAGCAACCTTTCCAAAGTTGAGGTCATGTGGCCTGGTACGGTTCAGGAGGGGGGGGCGCTCTCTCGTTCCCCCCCTTTTCCTGCGGCCTGCCAGGTTTGTATGCTTGGATAAGGGCCTGGTATGGATTTTGTGGGTACCCCACACCATTTTTTTTATTTTGGCATGGGGTTCCCCTTAAAATCCATACCAGACCTGAAGGGCCATTTTTTTTTTAATTTTGGCGCGGAGTTCCCCTTAAAATTCATACCAGACCTGAAGGGCCTGGTATGGAATTTAGGGGGACCCCCACGCATTTTTTTAAAAATTTTGGTTTGGGGTTCCCCTGTGGGAAAATTCCATGCCGTTTTTATCAATGAACTTTTATGTGTATTGCTGAACTGACAATTCATTACAGCCGGTACTAGCACTAGCACTTTTAAATTACTTTTTTTTCCTTTAGAAATGTAATTTTGCTCTCGGACTGTTCTAAACATGGGAAACATGCGCCACTTTACAGGCATACTATAGACACCCCCCAGGTACGAAATTTAAAGGAATATTACACTTTTATTGTTTCACTTTAAGCATTATTAAAATCACTGCTCCCGAAAAAACTTCCATTTTTAAAACTTTTTTTGCATTGATACATGTCCCCTGGGACAGGACCCAGGTCCCCAAACACTTTTTATGACAATAGCTTGCATATAAGCCTTTAAAATGAGCACTTTTGATTTCTCCCATAGACTTTTAAAGGGTGTTCCGCGGCTTTCAAATTTGCCGCGAACATGCCAAATTGTTCGCTTTTTGGCGAACAGCCAATGTTCGAGTCAAACTCATGTTCGACCTGAACATAAAGCCCATCCCTACTGGCAATCACAAGTTACATAGAATTGGTTTATTCATACTTATCAGGTCTAACCCTTCTGTGTAATAAAGTGTTGTTTGAATACCATAAGTAACCATGTATCTCAATTCATTACTTGATTGTGTTTACATTTGCAGGCAGGATAATAATGTCATCTTTTGGAGTGTGGTCTTGTTTCATTGGGGATATACATGCATTCCACATGCCTTTGTCGGTGTTACCTAATGAAGCGTGACCCTTTATGTCTCAAAAAGTTAAATTAGGGGTGATTTACTAAGAAGAAGGCACTGCACCAGTTCATACATTAATTGGTGCGCCGGAAAAGTCATTAATCAAACGTACGAACCGGCGCACATTGAAGCACAAATAGCGATAATAAATACCCGCATATGTAAACTGCAACTGTCACTAGGGTAACTACAGTTCTCTCATTGATAATAGCGCACGCCGAATACAATTGGTTAATTTCATCTCATTGGATGTGTCTTAGGCAATTAGTAGGTGTTCTCAGTTAATTAACCCTTTTGATGCTAATCTCATTCCTATCACTTCTAATATATCTTTGAAATGTGCTTTTTTTTTTTTTACCCAAATCTTTCAATACATTACAAAGAACAGAGAAGTGTTTCTAAACCCAATAAATTATTTTTTTCAGATCTTGATCTTTAACCACTTGCTGACCGCCTCACGCTGATGTACTTCGGCAGAATGGCACGGGCAGGCAGAATCACGTACCTGTACGTGATCTGCCTCCCGCGGGTGGGGGGTCCGATCTGACCCCCCCCCCCCCCGGTGCCAGAGGCGGCCGGCATTTCTTCGCGGGCGATGAGAGGTGAGGGGGAGGCCATCCATCCATGGCCACCCCCTCCCGATCGCTCCCGGCGAATGAAAATCCTTCCTCTGCCTCTGTAATGTAAACAGAGGGAGAGGAAGTGATGTAATCCCTCCTCGAGCCAGTCTTTTTGTTCCGGCGCCAAGGAGAGAAGACATCAATGTAAGTTACACCAACACTACACTTCCAGTAGAACACGCCAGGCACACTTTTCACCCCCCATCACCCCCCGATCACCCCCCGATCACCCCCGATCACCCCCCTGTCACACTGACACCAATAGCAGTTTTTTTTTTTGCATTGGTGTCAGTTTGTGACAGTTATAAGTGTTAGGGCAGTTAGGGTTAGCCCCCTTTAGGTCTGGGGTACCCACCTTTAGGTCCAGGGTACCCCCCTAACCCCCCCTGATAAAGGTTAACCCCTTGATCACCCCCTGTCACCAGTGTCACTAAGCGATCATTTTTCTGATCGCTGTATTAGTCTCGCTGGTGACGCTAGTTAGGGAGGTAAGTATACAGGTTCGCTGTCAGTGTTTTATAGCGACAGGGACCCCCATATACTACCTACTAAAGGTTTTAACCCCTTGATTGCCCCCTAGATAACCCTTTCACCAGTGATCACCGTATAAGTGTTACGGGTGACGCTGGTTAGTTAGTTTGTTTTTTATAGTTTATTATAGTTTTAAGGCACCCGCCGTTTATTACCTTTTAAAGGTTTAACCCCCTAATTGCCCGGCGGTGATATAAGTTACGTTTTTAGGGTCAGATAAGGTCTGCGTCACCCCAGGCAGCGTCAGATTAGCGCCAGTACCGCTAACACCCACGCACGCAGCATACACCTCCCTTAGTGCTATAGTATCTGAATGGATCGATATTATAGGGTTCCCATAAACGCAGTGTTAGCGGGATCAGCCCAGATACCTGCTAGCACCTGCATTTTGCCCCTCGGCCCAGCCCTGCCCAGCCCACCCAAGTGCATAATCGATCGATCACTGACACTTACAAAACACTAAGCACACATAACTGCAGCGTTCGCAGAGTCAGGCCTGATCCCTGCGATCACTAACAGTTTTTTGGTAGCGTTTTGAATCAGTCCCTAACAGTCAGGAGCTTTTTTGCCTGTGAGTCTCACTAGTGTACCCTAAATTTAGAGCCCAAAATGGCAAATCGAAGGTACACTAGTGAAGAGGCCTACACGTTTCTGAGCATGACAGATAGTGAAGAGGAAGTCACTCATCTGTCAGATTCAGGCTCAGAATACGATCCTGTAGAGGACAGCGGCTCCATGACAGATAGCTCTGACGATGGAGTTGTGGTCCCTGCTAAGGTCAGGCGTACCAGACCCCAATCTTCTTCTTCTGTCCTTGAAGTGCAAGAACTGCTGGTCCCTGGTATGGAGCAGAGAAGTACTAGTGCCGCTATTCCTTCTGGTGAACTGGCAAGCACCAGCGGCCTAGTACACCCTGGTCGTATATCCAGCACTGCAGTATCACGTGGTGACGTGGCGAGTCCCATAAGTGCAGTTCAAGCTGGCGAGGTGGCAAGCACTAGTAGTGTCCCCCTGCCACCAAGAAGACAAACACAGGCCCGTCGTGCCCATAGTGCCCTTCCTGCTGCATTTGCCAATCCGAATTGGGAGCCCACCACTTCTGCAGCACCCGTGCTTCCCCCATTTATACGCTAGTCAAAACGTCGCCACTAATCCCCAGTCCTCCCCTGCCGGAGATTGGAGACCAATTATGGTCTCCGAATTTAAGATCTTTCTGGGCCTTTCCCTCAACGTGGGCATAAATAAAAAGAGTGAGTTGCGGTCATATTGGTCCACTGACCCAATTTACCATATGCCCATGTTCTCTGCTTCCATGGCCAGGGCACGATACGAGCAGATTTTGCGGTTCATGCACTTCAATGACAATGAACTCTGTCGTCCTCGTGGAGACCCTGGATACGATCGGCTCTACAAAATTCGGCCCCTCGTAAACCACTTCAACCAACGTTTTGCAGACTTGTTTACTCCCCATCAAATTGTCTGCGTTGATGAGTCCCTGATTACATTTTCTGGCCGCTTGTCATTCAAACAGTACCTTCCCAGCAAGCGTGCCAGATACGGGGTCAAGATGTATAAGATCTGTGACAGGGCCACAGGCTATACATGTAGATTTATGGTTTACGAGGGCAAAGATAGTCACGTAGAGCCGACAAACTGCCCTGACTACATAGGAAGCACTGGCAAGATAGTGTGGGACTTGGTGTCACCCTTATTCGGAAAGGGGTACCATTTATATGTGGACAATTATTACATGAGCGTGCCACTTTTTAGTCACCTTTTTGATCATCAGATTGGAGCGTGTGGCACCGTGCGACCTAATCGCCGGGGCTTTCCCCAGCGGCTTGTAGATTCCCGTCTTAGGCTGGGGGAGAGAGCCTGCTTGCAGTGTAATAATTTGCTCGCTATGAAGTGGAGGGACAATAAGAATGTTTTTGTTCTTACCTCCCTTCATGCAGACACGACGGTCCAAATTAGTACGGCGACTGGGGTTGTGGAGAAACCCCTCTGTGTCCACGAATATAACCAAAATATGGGAGGGGTGGACCTCAATGACCAGTTGTTGGCGCCGTACCTAGTTGCCCATAAGGCCAGACGCTGGTACAAAAAAGTGTCTGTTTATTTATTTCAATTGGCTTTGCTGAACGCTCATGTGCTATACAGAGCTTCAGGACGGACTGGATCCTTCATTAAATTCCAGGAATAGATTGTCAGAGCCCTTCTGTATCCAGACGGTGCTCCACCTCACCTTCCCCAACCAAATGCAATAAGCCGGCTGCATGAGAGGCATTTTCCTTATGTCCTCTCGAGTACCCCTACCCAACAAGCCCCCCAAAGAAGATGTCGTGTCTGTAGCAAGCGCGGATTTAGACATGACACCCGGTATTATTGTCCCTCCTGTCCTGACAATCCTGGTCTATGCATTGGTGAATGTTTTGAATGCTACCATACACTAGTTGAGTTTTAGCGTAGGGTACAGCATTGCACAGACTAGGACACACTTTCACAGGGTCTCCCAAGATGCCATCGCATTTTGAGAGACCCAAACCTGGTACAAGTTACAAAAAAGTTAAAGTTACTAAAAAAAGTGTAAAAAAAAATAAAATTGTAAAAAAAAAAAAAAACACAAAAAAAATATAAAATAAAAAAAAACAAAAATAGTTGTCGTTTTATTGTTCTCTCTCTATTGTTCTGCTCTTTTTTACTGTATTCTATTCTGCAATGTTTTATTGTTATTATGTTTTACCATGTTTGCTTTTCAGATATGCAATTTTTTTATACTTTACTGTTTACTGTGTTTTGTTGGTAACCATTTTTTTGTTTTCAGGTACACCATTCAGCTGCAGAGCGGATTTATTTATCTTGACAGCAACAGCGTTTGCTCCCACGATACATAAAGCCGTGACTCCAGCGCTGTCGGAGGTGATTTCACCACCACAGTTACATACTTCAGCATATATGCCAAAGCGTGGGGGCAGCAGTGGGTGGAGGAGCGATTTGCTCCTGCCTTTTGTGGGAGGATGCCCCCATGCTTCAGCATATATACATTTTAGGCACAGGTTGCGTTAAATGTTTTATTTTTTTACTATGTTTTTTTTTGTATTTGCTTTGCAGGTATGGTAAGTCTTACTGTTATACTGTAATGTTACTTTGTTTTATTGTTAACCATCATTTGCTTAGCAAGTACGCCATTCAGTTGCAGTGCGGATTTATTTATCTTGACAGCAACAGCGTTTGCTCCCACGATATATAAAGCCGTGACTCCAGCGCTGTAGGAGGTGATTTCACCACCAGTTACATACTTCAGCATATATGCCGAAGCGTGGGGGCAGCAGTGGGTGGAGGAGCGATATGCTCCTGCCTTTTGTGGGAGGATGCCCCCATGCTTCGGCATATATATATTTTAGGCACAGGTTGCGTTAAATGTTTTATTTTTTACTATTTTTTTTTGTATTTGCTTTGCAGGTATGGTAAGTCTTACTGTTATACTGTAATGTTACTTTGTTTTATTGTTAACCATCATTTGCTTAGCAGGTACGCCATTCAGTTGCAGCATGGATTTATTTATCTTGACAGCAACAGCGTTTGCTCCCACGATACATAAAGCCGTGACTCCAGCGCTGTCGGAGGTGATTTCACCACCACAGTTACATACTTCAGCATATATGCCGAAGCGTGGGGGCAGCAGAGGGCGGAGGAGCGATTTGCTCCTAACTTTTGCGGGAGGATGCCCCCATGCTTCGGCATATATATACAGTGCATGTATGGCCATCATTAGAAGTGGGTGGATGAAGGGAGGTATTCTAATGGTGGGCATACCCACCGATCAATATCTTTTTTTCATTCAGCCCACAGGCTACATGAAAATTAAGTTTACAATATATGCCCAACAAGGACCAGCAACATACTGGTATGTTGCTGGACTTTGAGTGGTTATACCAGAATGATGCCTGCAGGTTTAGGTATCATCTTGGTATCATTCTTTTCAGCCAGCGGTCGGCTTTCGTGTAAAAGCAATCCTAGCGGCTAATTAGCCTCTAGACTGCTTGTAAAAGAATCCCGCCCCCACCATCTTCCATGTTTTTCTCTGGCTCTCCTGTCCCAACAGGGAACCTGAGAATGCAGCCGGTGATTCAGCCAGCTGACCATAGAGGTGATCAGAGACCAGAGTGGCTCCAAACATCTCTATGGCCTAAGAAACCGGAAGCTACGAGCATTTCATGACTTAGATTTCGCCGGATGTAAACAGCGCCATTGGGAAATTGGGAAAGCATTTTATCACACCGATCTTGGTGTGGTCAGATGCTTTGAGGGCAGAAGAGAGATCTGGGGTCTAATAGACCCCAGTTTTTTCAAAAAAGAGTACCTGTCACTACCTATTGCTATCATAGGGGATATTTACATTCCCTGAGATAACAATAAAAATGATTAAAAAAAATAAAAATGAAAGGAACAGTTTAAAAATAAGATAAAAAAGCAAAAAAATAATAAAGAAAAAAAAAAAAAGCACCCCTGTCCCCCCCTGCTCTCGCGCAAAAGCGAACGCAAGCGTCGGTCTGGCGTCAAATGTAAACAGCAATTGCACCATGCATGTGAGGTGTCACCGCGAACGTCAGATCGAGGGCAGTAATTTTAGCAGTAGACCTCCTCTGTAAATCTAAAGTGGTAACCTGTAAAGGCTTTTAAAGGCTTTTAAAAATGTATTTAGTTTGTCGCCACTGCACGTTTGTGCGCAATTTTAAAGCATGTCATGTTTGGTATCCATGTACTCAGGCTAAGATCATCTTTTTTATTTCATCAAACATTTGGGCAATATAGTGTGTTTTAGTACATTAAAATTTAAAAAAGCGTGTTTTTTCCCAAAAAAATGTGTTTGAAAAATCGCTGCGCAAATACTGTGTGAAAAAAAAATTAAACATCCACCATTTTAATCTGTAGGGCATTTGCTTTAAAAAAATATATAATGTTTGGGGGTTCAAAGTAATTTTCCTGCAAAAAAAAATTATTTTTTCATGTAAACAAATAGTGTCAGAAAGGGCTTTGTCTTCAAGTGGTTAGAAGAGTGGGTGATGTGTGACATAAGCTTCTAAATGTTGTGCATAAAATGCCAGGACAGTTCAACCCCCCCAAATGACCCCATTTTGGAAAGTAGACACCCCAAGCTATTTGCTGAGAGGCATGTAGAGTCCATGGAATATTTTATATTGTGACACAAGTTGCGGGAAAAAGACAAATTTTTTTTATTTTTTTTTTGCACAAAGTTGTCACTAAATGATATATTGCTCAAACATGCCATGGAAATATGTGAAATTACGCCCCAAAATACATTCTGTTGCTTCTCCTGAGTACGGGGATACCACATGTGTGAGACTCTTTGGGAGCCTAGCCGCGTACGGGTCCCCAAAAACCAAGCACCGCCTTCAGGCTTTCTAAGGGCGTAAATTTTTTATTTCACTCTTCACTGCCTATCACAGTTTCGGAGGCCATGGAATGCCCAGGTGGCACAAAACCCCCCCAAATGACCCCATTTTGGAAAGTAGACACCCCAAGCTATTTGCTGAGAGGTATAGTGAGTATTTTGCAGACCTCGCTTTTTGTCACAAAGTTTTGAAAATTGAAAAAAGAAAAAAATGTTTTTCTTGTCTTTCTTCATTTTCAAAAATAAATGAGAGCTGCAAAATACTCACCATGCCTCTCAGCAAATAGCTTGGGGTGTCTACCTTCCAAAATGGGGTCATTTGGGGGGTTTTGTGCTATCTTGGCATTTTATGGCCTTCGAAACTGTGATAGGTAGTGAGGAGTGAATCAAAAATTTACGCCCTTAGAAATCCTGAAGGCGGTGATTGGTTTTCGGTGCCCCGTACTCGGCTAGGCTCCCAAAAAGTCCCATATATGTGGTATCCCCGTACTCAGGAGAAGCAGCAGAATGTATTTTGGGGTGTAATTCCACATATGCCCACGGCATGTTTGAGTAATATATCATTTAGTGACAACTTTGTGCAAAAAAAAAAAATTGTCACTTTCCCGCAACTTGTGTCAAAATATAAAATATTCCATGGACTCAACATGCCTCTCAGCAAATAGTTTGGGGTGTCTACTTTCCAAAATGGGGTCATTTGGGGGGGTTGTGCCATCTTGGCATTTTATGGCCTTCAAAATTGTGATAGGTAGTGAGGAGTGAAATAAAAAATTTACGCCCTTAGAAATCCTGAAGGTGGTGCTTGGTTTCGGGGCCCCGTACACGGCTAGGCTCCCAAAAAGTCCCACATGTGTGGTATCCCCGTACTCAGGAGAAGCAGCAGAATGTATTTTGGGGTGTAATTCCACATATGCCCATTGCATGTTTGAGCAATGTATCATTTAGTGACAACTTTGTACAAAAAAAAAAATTGTCACTTTCCCGCAACTTGTATCAAAATATAAAATATTCCATGGACTCAACATGCCTCTCAGCAAATAGCTTGGGGTATCTACTTTCCAAAATGGGGTCATTTGGGGGGGGTTTGTGCCATCTTGGCATTTTATGGCCTTCAAAACTGTGATAGGTAGTGAGGAGTGAAATAAAAAATTTACGCCCTTAGAAATCCTGAAGGTGGTGCTTGGGTTTCGGGGCCCCGTACGCGGCTAGGCTCCCAAAAAGTCCCACACATGTGGTATCCCCATACTCAGGAGAAGCAGCTAAATGTATTTTGGGGTGCAATTCCACATATGCCCATGGCCTGTGTGAGCAATATATCATTTAGTGACAACTTTGTGCAAAAAAAAAAAAATTGGTCACTTTCCCGCAACTTGTGTCAAAATATAAATTCCATGGACTCAACATGCCTCTCTGCAAATAGTTTGGGGTGTCTACTTTCCAAAATGGGGTCATTTGGGGGGGTTTTGTGCCATCTTGGCATTTTATGGCTTTCAAAACTGTGATAGGTAGTGAGGAGTGAAATCAAAAATTCACGCCCTTAGAAATCCTGAAGGCGGTGATTGGTTTTCGGGGCCCCGTACACGGCTAGGCTCCCAAAAAGTCCCACACATGTGGTATCCCCATACTCAGGAGAAGCAGCTAAATGTATTTTGGGGTGCAATTCCACATAGGCCCATGGCCTGTGTGAGCAATATATCATTAAGTAACAACTTTTTGTAAATTTCTTTTTTTGTTATTATTCAATCACTTGGGACAAAAAAAAATTATATTCAATGGGCTCAACATGCCTCTCAGTAATTTCCTTGGGGGGGTCTACTTTCCAAAATGGGGTCATTTGTGGGGGTTTTGTACTGCCCTGCCATTTTAGCACCTCAAGAAATGACATAGGCAGTCATAAATTAAAGGCTGTGTAAATTCCAGAAAATGTACCCTAGTTTGTAGGCGCTATAACTTTTGCGCAAACCAATAAATATACACTTATTGACATTTTTTTTACCAAAGACATGTGGCCGAATACATTTTGGCCTAAATGTATGACTAAAATTGAGTTTATTGGATTTTTTTTATAACAAAAAGTAGAAAATATATATTTTTTTTCAAAATTTTTGGTCTTTTTCTGTTTATAGCGCAAAAAATAAAAAACGGCAGAGGTGATCAAATACCATCAAAAGAAAGCTCTATTGGTGGGAAGAAAAGGACGCAAATTTCGTTTGGGTACAGCATTGCATGACCGCGCAATTAGCAGTTAAAGCGACGCAGTGCCAAATTGTAAAAAGTGCTCTGGTCAGGAAGGGGGTAAATCCTTCCGGGGCTGAAGTGGTTAAAGGTGACCATACACTGCAATCAGTTAGATCGTAAATAAATTAGATTTAGTGCAAGAGCCTGTTTGATTTCCTATAATTTTAATTAATTGTTCAAGTGCATCTTCCTATTACCTATTTTGCCTAAATATCGAGCTGTACATAGATTGGCCAATCAGATTGCATAGTTCATGACCATCTTAAGTGCCAAATTTGGAATGTAGATGTGCTATGACCCACTTGTATTTTCCAAACGATATTTCTTGGGCATTATACAAGGCACATGAAAAACCACCTTTTTTCAAGACATGCTAGAGTGGTCAGGAATCTTCCAACTATGGCTCTCCAGCTGTTGGGGAACTACACATCCCACGAGGCATTGTGAAACTCTGACATTCAAAGACATGACTAGGCATGATGGGAATTGTAGTTCCTGAACAACTGGAGGGCTGTAGTTTGAAGACCCCTGTGCTAGACCATTATTATGCCTCCAGAATTGGGAGTGTGGCATCTACCCAACTTTTCTCTGCTGGTGGACATAAGAACCTAATCTATAGATAGATATACCTATATATATATATAGATATATCTATATATATATATATATATATATATATATATATAAATATCTCTTTATATACGCACACGCTGAAGCAGGAAGCAATATACATTGGCCCGGAGGTGAACATGTACACAGGAAGTAGGTGTGTGTTTTGAGGCCAAATCATTTAGACATTGAAGTAGAATAATAACATATCGAACCAGGCGGAACTTCAGCAATGCAGGTTTATTAACAGCTGGTAACATATAGGTTTATGTTCAAAGTATTACAAGATACAGGCCTAATTTATACAGTTTCTTACAATGCAAGCATATTAGATATTGGTATTCTTATCCTCTAACCAAATTGAAACAATTGTGAATTGCTCTTACCTTGAACCAGAATGGGTCTTTTCTGCCAATTGTTGGGAACCCGTCACCTGATAGGGACCAGTTGGTCAACCAGCCTCTGTCAACAGACGGAGGACTTTGGAATAAGGAATCTTGTGTGCTCTGAGATTCCCTTGCACGGTAATGGTCACCGGTGGTCTGGTCCCTTCAAAGGGTTTGGGTTCCGACTCGACCAAGTTTGTGAGGGAATTCACCTAAGACCACACTCTGGAACAAGTCAAGAAGTTTTCTCTATTTGACTCGTACGAGGAGACAGGTTATGTATAGTATAAGTATATATATATATATATATATATATATATATATATATATATATATACGTACACCAGTGTTATCCCATTCAATGTATTTTAACAGTTTATTTTAACAGTTTTAATGAGGGCTCAAGCAGACCTTTGTTTGACCCTGTCAAACTTAATAATTAATAATTATTTAATAATACTTAATAATTATTTTAACCACCTGTTATAAGATGTTCTTATCTTATCTCTCTGATTTATATGTATTTCAAGAGACAATTCTATATAACTTGAATCTATGCTAATGAACTCTCACCCAGTAAACTATCTTATAAAAAGTATGAGAAAGGAGAGTGGTTCTAAAGTTCAACATTTAAAATTAAGTATTTCTAAATCTATGGAAAACATAGTATACATTATTAAAGACTAATAACTATTGCTTTACTTATTGAATAATAATATTGATAAAACCACTACTATATAATAATAATAATAATAATAATAATAATAATAATAATAATAATAATAATAATAACAATATGAATAATAATATAAATAACATAAAATATATATTGGTTAATATGAAATTCTACTACATTTCCCCCCTGTTGAGGCATAAGCCTCAAAGCAACTACGATACAGATCATCCATCATGCCCTTCAGAGACCCCATGCCCTTCAGAGACACTTATCACATAAATCGTCCAAAAAATAAATCAGTCCAATCAAAAACACACTGCATCTTCTTCTGTAGCTGCAAAGTCTTCTCCATATGTGGCACGGAAGACATAGTTGTCAGTCTCAGTGGCATTGTGATCATCCTTGCCACAAACTTCTTGCAACAGACAACAGTTACTCAGCAAAATCACATTAAGGATAACAGGGAAGAGGAACAATCCATTTTGCTAGTGAATGAAAGCCAAATATGTGGTTCCAGGGACCATTCAGCAGACTCAGTCCCATAAGGCTCTGGCTTTACCTACATATATCTTTTCAGCTTAGCCAAGTACTTGATGTTTTTGGAGTGATATCCTTCTTCATCATCATTTGTCGGTCCAGTATCATAGCACAAGCTGTTTTGGATGTTGTAAGACACAAGTTCAGTGCATGCCTGTTCTGCAAAGATACAAGTCTCAGATTTTCCAGTTCCTCCTTTATTGCATGAAATCCTTCCTTTGTAGCAATTAACATTTGTAACAAGTTGCATCATGTCTTCTGCGATCACCTGATATTTGTCTGGATATAACATACACTTGAAAATTATAGTTGTAAAAAAATAAAAAAATAGACAGTGTCAGGATACAATAGGTCTCTGGAAAGCATTCCAGGACAACCTACAAAGTAATGGCTCCTACACTATCATTTTATCTAATGACTTAATTTAGTGTGTTCCTTTTACCTCTACAACATCCGCTAAAATAATATACATGTATCTATATAGTTTTATCATAATGCAATACTCTAATGCCCCGTACACACGGTCGGATTTTCCGACGGAAAATGTGTGATAGGACCTTGTTGTCGGAAATTCCGATCGTGTGTAGGCTCCATCATACATTTTCCATCGGATTTTCCGACACACAAAGTTTGAGAGCAGGATATTAAATTTTCTGACAACAAAATCCGTTGTCGGAAATACCGATCGTGTGTACACAAATCCGACGGACAAAGTGCCACGCATGCTCAGAATAAATAAAGAGATGAAAGCTATTGGCCACTGCCCCGTTTATAGTCCCGACGTACGTGTTTTACGTCACCACGTTCAGAGCGATCGGATTTTCCGACAACTTTGTGTGACCGTGTGTATGCAAGACAAGTTTGAGCTAACATCCGTCGGAAAAAATCCTAGGATTTTGTTGTCGGAATGTCCGAACAAAGTCCGACCGTGTGTACGGGCATTAGAATATTCCTCAACATTATTAGTACATGTCTTCAGTATGAAGTATTTTACTGTATATAGATTATTCTTTTACATTTTATTTCCAAGTTTCCAGCCAATACTATTTCCCATACAATAAATTTAAAATTCTTATAATTTCTTAACCTTAACTCCACCTACCAGTCACTATTATCCTGGTCATGTCATAGGTCAATATAGCCAGTCCAGATATTTCATTAGTTTTAATTCTGTAGTCTTCCCACAAAGTTTGCTAAACCCAAAACCATTTCACTTTTTGTCCACCCCTGCACATACTGCAGAATATTATACAATAACAGTCAGCATGGGTCTCTTCTGTCAGTCACTGCTATACTGTCTAAGTCAGTAGCCTGTGTTTTTTTTTTTTATAAGTATCCCCCAACATATAAATGAGAGTTCTTGGCCCACATCATGCAAACATCAAGATAAATATCATAACGAATCTTATAAAGCATCAATATCATATATTCTTAGCGAAAATGTCATACTCATTACATTACACCTCCCCACTTTTTTTTTTCAAAAAATGATAAAACTATTTGTTTATAATGATTGAACATTTACTCAAAGTGGAACTCTAATCATACAAATGTGATAAAATAAGGTTCATTAGCAAGAAAAACACATTCCACATTAATTATTATTAGACATGTGCACACTGAAATATTTCGTTTCGGAATTTCGTTTTCGTCTGAAAAATAAATTTATTTAGTTACTCCCGAAATTCGTTTTTATTTATTTTGTTTTTCGTTAAAAGTTGCATTCGTCGGAAAATCCAAATTAAGGTCGAATCTGTCATTGAAGGCTTATGGTGTCTGTCGAATGTTCAAAGAAGATTAGACGGAGCAGCTAAACTGTACTGTTTACCTGCTCCGTTGAATCTTCTTAGAACTTTCAACAGACACCATAACCCAAAGTACGTGTGTACTTAGTTCTAGCTATTTTACTGCTCCTCCTCTTTGGTTACAATCAGCCAATAACATTCATCATCATCATCATCATTATTTTTATTTATCTTTTCTCCCATATGTCATATCTTTTCTCCCCTACGTCGAATCTTTTCCCCCCTACGTCAAATCTTTTCTCCCCTATGTCTAATCTTTTTCCTCTATGTCGAATCTTTTTTCCCCTACGTCGAATCTTTTCTCTCTATGTAGAATAATCTTGGACTGATAGAGTTAAGGTTAGGCACATTCGACCACAGGTTTGATGGACACAGATTGTTATTGTCATCATCATGTCGAATCTCCTATCTATATCGAACTGTTGTAGCAACAAAAACGAAAATAAAGCATTTGTTTATGTCGGATCTTTCGTTTTTCGGATTCTGCACTTTCGTTATCGTTTGTTAAAACGATAAGGAAAATACCTGAAATTCGGACGAAAATGCATTCGGAGGAAAACGAATGCACATGTCTAATTATTATGCTACCATTTTACTGAAGCCCAGAACCTTTGAGCAGCCGTAGAATTTCAGGCTGTCAGCCTCTAGATTTTAATCAGTGCAGAAAAATGGAGCACAACTGAGCCTGTGCAGGGTGGAACAGTGGATTTTAAACAGTATAGGCACTTATTTTACTGTGTGTCATAGCTGCACCTGCAAAAGGGGTCAGCCGCATCTGACCAAGCAGGACTTAATTTTCTGACCAAAGTTCCACTTTACGGTGTTCACAATAATAATACTTATAGCATTTATAACAATCAAAACAACGATAATTCTCTACATACAGAGTATCACATACAATTATTTAGAACTGTCCATTATTGAAATACTTTTAATGTCTTTTTCTGAAACAGTCTCTTGTATGCATTCCACTTGCACTTATGTGAATAACATTCCTGCTAATCTCACTCAGACTTTGACTACTATAGAAACTGAAAATGTCATTGTCACAAATGTGGATTTAAATGGGACTTGCAGTCATCAAGAGTTACTGACATACATTCCTTTATTGGCTTTGATTGGAACAAGAGATCACATCTAAAACAAGGATCTGTTTAGAAACAAAACTACACCAATTTAGTTAATTCTTTTAAACACATGAATATTTTATCTCCCACTGTACAGCATTAAGTGTAAGCAACTATCATTTGCCTCTAGAACTCCTAAACTTAGTGACAAATCTATCCCAAGTTTCATATGGCCCAGTAAATTGTATTTAATTTTGTCTACATCAGCCCATACATCCTGTCCACCAATGAATATGAGTGTGGACACAAGGTTCTATTGTCTATGTCAAGCATAGAGCAGAATGGAACTGGTTTTTCATAAAAATGGGTACAATTATCTGATATCAATGCTGTATACACCCCAATCCTGGGAAAAAACATCCCACATCAGACACTTAGTTGTTGTCTCGTACATTTTGCATGACCACATGAAAAACTTTGATTTACTTTAAAAAGGAGCAAACATTTGTATATCTACAGCTTTGTTCTTTCATTGCAATAAAGTCTATATGCAGGCACACAAAATAGACCTTGTAGAACTACATTTTATGAAACTACACTGTTCATAATTAAAAAGAAATCAAATAAAACGACACGGTCACTTGCACAGTCTGTTAAATCCAAAGAGGGTTAAGAAAATGTGCATTACTATGTCCCTACTTATCTGAAAGAAGAAAATAAAACCTGAAAACATTAATCAGTGTTATTATCAATGATGAAACAATGCCTAGATCAACAGCCTACAAACTAAAGATATCTAAATATTTGAGTACACCATCACTAGCAACAAAAACCACCAGGGGGGGAAAGAAAGCTTCACATTTTTATAAGACACAGTTTCTGTTGTCAGTAAAACTTTCTAAATGTAAGAATTAAATGTATCATATGTCCTTTATAGGGGTCATAAGTAAATAGAATGTCATTACAGTTTATTTAATTACATTTGACACATTAGCACATTGTGCTCATGTCTCCATAAAATATTTTCCCCCACATTAATAAATGGAAACCTTAAAACTGGTGACCAAAAACAAGCCACATATGTGGGATAAGGCTAACCCAATGTTTAATAAAGTAACAAAACTATAGATTAATCCCACACTACACACACACACACACACACACACACACACACACACACACACACACACACACACACACACATATATATATATATATATATATATATATATATATATATATATATATATATATATATATATATATACACCTTGTACAATAAAGTATTATACTTAATTGGTTGGTTGCAGATTTACATTGCATGCTATTACTGTGTGATCCCCAAAAATCCCAATTTAATATATAATGTTATTTAGGAGAGCCCCTCCTAAAATATTTCTCATGTATATTGCACCCATAGCTTCCATGTATTTCAACATTTTATTAGTTAACTAGAGTTTCCTTAAGAATAATTATATACACATTTTATTGTTATTAGATCATATTAATGCAGAGTGACCCTAATCCAAAAACTGACTTTGCCACCTGTAGTAGCATAACTAGCTAAAAAATTTTACAAAGTATAACTTTACATATGAAAATGTGCTGGCTTTTTCTGGAATAAAGAAACAAATTATTACTTTAGTCAAACTAATAATCAGCCTGACGATTACTAAATATTGTAATCAGGTAGGACAAAATAAGTTATAGCCAATACCAATAAGGGACCTTGCTCACCAGAGCTTACAAGCTAATATTAAAAATTAAGACTCTAATTATCTAACTCACCCCCCTGTATGTGCTACATATAGCACATACAGTCAGGTCCATAAATATTGGGACATCAACACAATTCTAATCTTTTTGGCTCTGTATACCACCACAGTGGATTTGAAATGAAACAAACAAGATGTGCTTTAACTGCAGACTTTCAGCTTTAATTTGAGGGTATTTACATCCAAATCAGGTGAACAGTGTAGGAATTACAACAGTTTGTATATGTGCCTCCCACTTTTTAAGAGACCAAAAGAAATGGGACAATTGGCTGCTCAGCTGTTCCATGGCCAGGTTTGTGTTATTCCCTCATTATCCAATTTACAAGGAGCAGATAAAAGGTCCAGAGTTCATTTCAAGTGTGCTATTTGCATTTGGAATCTGTTGCTGTCAACTCTCAATATGAGATCCAAAGAGCTGTCACTATCAGTGAAGCATCATTAGGCTGAAAAAACAAAACAAACCCATCAGAGAGATAGCAAAAATATTAGGTGTGGCCAAATCAACTGTTTGGAACATCCTTAAAAAGAAAGAACACACCGGTGAGCTCAGCAACACCAAAAGACCTGGAAGACCACAGAAAACAACTGTGGTGGATGACTGAAGAATTCTTTCCCTGGTGAAGAAAACACCCTTTACAACAGTTGGCCAGATCAAGAACACTCTCCAGGAGGTAGGTGTATGTGTGTTAAAGTCAACAATCAAGAGAAGACTTCACCAGAGTGAAAACAGAGGGTTCACCACAGATGTAAACCATTGGTGAGCCTCAAAAACAGGAAGGCCAGATTAGAGGTTGCCAAACAACATCTAAAAAAGCCTTCACAGTTCTGGAACAACATCCTATGGACAGATGAGACCAAGATCAACTTGTACCAGAGTGATGGGAAGAGAAGATTATGGAGAAGGAAAGGAAATTCTCATGATCCAAAGCATACCACCTCATCAGTGGTGCATGGTGGTGGTAGTGTCAGGGCGTGTGCATGTATGACAGCCAATGGAACTGGTTCTCTTGTATTTATTGATGATGTGACTGCTGACAAAAGCAGCAGGATAAATTCTGAAGTGTTTCGGGCAATATTATCTGCTCATATTCAGCAAAATGCTTCAGAACTTATTGGACGGCGCTTCACAGTGCAGATGGACATTGACCCAAAGCATACTGTGAAAGCAACCAAAGAGTTTTTTTAAGGGAAAGAAGTGGAATGTTATGCAATGACCAAGTCAATCACCTGACCTGAATCTGATTGAGCATGCATTTCACTTGCTGAAGACAAAACTGAAGGGAAAATGCCCCAAGAACAAGCAGGAACTGAAGACAGTTGCAGTAGAGGCCTGGCAGAGCATCACCAGGGATGAAACCCAGCGTCTGGTGATGTCTATGCCTTCCAGACTTCAGGCTGTAATTGACTGCAAAGGATTTGCAACCAAGTATTAAAAAGTGAAAGTTTGATGGATGATTGTTAATCTGTCCCATTACTTTTGGTCCCTTAAAAAGTGGGAGGCACATATACAAACTGTTGTAATTCCTACACCGTTCACCTGATTTGGATGTAATACCCTCAAATTAAAGATGAAAGTCTGCAGTTAAAGCACATCTTGTTCGTTTTATTTCAAATCCATTGTGGTGGTGTATAGAGCCAAAAAGATTAGAATTGTGTCGATGTCCCAATATTTATGGACCTGACTGTATAATAGGATGGTAGAACTGTTTTTTACCATGCATCACTCTTCACTATTCTTTTTAGAAAATAAGAAACAAATATAAATTTGGAGTTCCCTTGTACCAAATAAATAAATCCCATTGCTATCTTTGTGAATACTACTAAGTAGGCAAATATATAAAGATGACAATATACATAATACTGTACATACTGTACAATAAGATAGGGACATGACAAAATAAACAACAAAAGCTACAAGGGAGAATAAGCACCCTACTTACAAGAGTGATACACTAAAAATAACAAACACCTTTAACTACTATTTTTTTTGGTCAGCTCATCAAGTTCTGTCTAAATTAACCAGACATAACTCCCTAAACGTGCCCCTTTCATCTCAGTACAGAACACTGAGATGAACTGTCACAAAAGTGATTTAATGTTGTTGCACATACGCGCAGACATCTATTTCTAAAATGGTAGCTTTACCTTCTAATCTCCTAAACACATACGGAAAGAAATACAGTATCTCGTCTAACATGTAAAACCTACAACTGTAAAAATATTTTTAAGCATGACAGTAATTATATTAGCAGCATTGAATTTATCTACCGATTCAAGCTATGCTGGTTCTACAACAGTACTCAGAGAGCAGCTACACCAATGAGATATATACATAAATTGTATCTAAGCACCCAATCAGGGGCGAGATCATTACAGTCATCTGTATCATCAAAACGTCTAATATTCTTATGACTACAAACTTCAGTATTATTTATGTCACATTGAACCCTCTGCCTATTGCCGTATTTCAGCAAGAAAAAAAGGGGCTAATAACTATAAAACAAAACAAATTCTTTGTTTTCAGTTTAAGATGCTATGATTACCTACATACATTTTCCTGCCAGAAGCATTATGCTAGATACGAAAAAAAAAAAAATATGGGTGAATTTTGTGTCGTAAATTACCTAAAACAAACAACTTTATATTTCTGTAGTTTAAAGAACTCCTAACTCCTCAGCCTATTCATGGAGCTATCTAGCTGAGGTGACTCCTTATCTGTGTAGCTTAAATACCTCATCGGGGTGGAGGCAGGTGGCTATGCTGTCTCCCTCCCGGTCCTAATACAGAGTTTTCAAGGTGATTCTAACCCCTTAAAACTTAGTTTCTTTTCATAATTTATATTAGGTTCTGAAGAATGTTTAAAATACATTGTACAGTGAGAATGATACTGGACCTTGTAGTTCCTCATTTTAACTTTTTCTTCCACCTTGTTCAGGAGGGATTGTTGCCCGTTAGCGGGTCCTCTATAGGATAATTTTCAGAGACATTCTTCTATCAAATACTAATAACAAGTGTCACAAAATCAAAGATATTTAAACAGAACGTTCTAATTGTATTTGTATGGTAGATACAGTAAAAGTATTTAGTCAGCCACCAATTGTGCAAGTTCTCTCACTTAAAAAGATGAGAGAGGCCTGTAATTGTCATCATAGGTATACCTCAACTATGAGAGACAAAATGTGGAAACAAATCCAGACAATCACATTGTCTGATTTTTTAAAGAATTTATTTGCAAATTATGGTGGAAAATAAGTATTTGGTCAATATTAAATGTTCATTTCAATACTTTGTTATATATCCTTTGTTGGCAATGACAGAGGTCAAACGTTTTCTGTAAGTCTTCACAAGGTTGTCACACACTGTTGCTGGTATATTGGCCCATTCCTCCATGCAGATCTCCTCTAGATCAGTGATGTTTTGGGGCTGTCGCTGGGCAACACGGACTTTCAACTCCCTCCAAAGGTTTTCTATGGGGTTGAGATCTGGAGACTGGCTAGGCCACTCCGGGACCTTAAAATGCTTCTTACGAAGCCACTGCTTCATTTTCCAGGCAGTGTGTTTGGGATCATTGTCATGCTGAAAGACCCAGCCATGTTTCATCTTCAATGCCCTTGCTGATGGGAGGAGGTTTGCACTCAAAATCTCAGGATACATGGCCCCATTCATTATTTCATGTACACAGATCAGTCGTCCTGTTCTCTTTGCAGAGAAACAGCCCCAAAGCATGATGTTGCCACCCCCATGCTTCACAGTAGGTATGGTGTTCTTTGGTTGCAACTCAGCATTCTCTTTCCTCCAAACACGACAAGTTGTGTTTTTACCAAACAGTTCTACTTTGGTTTCATCTGACCATATGACATTCTCCCAATCCTCTTCTGGATCATCCAAATGCTCTCTAGCAAACTTCAGATGGGCCCAAACATGTACTGGCTTAAGCAGGGGGACATGTCTGGCACTGCAGGATCTGAGTCCCTGGCGGCGTAGTGTGTTACTGATTTTAACCTTTGTTACGTTGGTCCCAGCTCTCTGCAGGTCATTCACTAGGTCCCCCGTGTGGTTCTTGGATTTTTGCTCACTGTTCTTGTGATCATTTTGACCCCACAGGGTGAGATCTTGCATGGAGCCTCAGATCGAGTGAGATTATCAGTGGTCTTGTATGTCTTCCATTTTCTAATTATTGCTCCCAGTTGATTTCTTCACACCAAGCTGCTTGCCTATTGCAGATTCAGTCTTCCCAGCCTGGTGCAGGTCTACAATTTTGTTTCTGGTGTCCCTTGACAGCTCTTTGGCCTTCACCATAGTGGAGTTTGGAGTGTGACTGTTTGAGGACAGGTGTCTTTTATACTGATAACAAGTTCAAACAGGTGCCATTAATACAGGTAATGAGTGGAGGACAGAGGAGCATCTTAAAGAAGAAGATACAGGTCTGTGAGAGCCAGAAATCTTGCTTGTTTGTAGATGACCAAATACTTATTTTCCACCATAATTTGCAAATAAATTCTTTCAAAAATCAGACAACGTGATTGTCTGGATTTGTTTCCACATTTTGTCTCTCATAGTTGAGGTATACCTATGATGACGATTACAGGCCTCTCTCATCTTTTTAAGTGGGAGAACTTGCACAATTGGTGGCTTGCTAAATACTTTTTTGCCCCACTGTACATACCATTTCCATATGCTTCGAACACTATGCAGAATTCAGCATCAGTTGCATACTTCTTATAATTCACAGAATGATTAAAACTGACAGGTTAGTTAGTAATTACTTATGGACAGCAGTGCTCAGAGTAAAGCCAATAGGCACCGTACGCGCATACCTCTTCTTACCAAAATGCTTGTCTCAAGACATGAAAAACCGCCAAGCCCTGCTTGCCACGGCGATCAGGAATGTCTCAACCTCATCTTAACTCAGTACACAGACTGTTATAACAGATACATATAAACATATATACACCTATAGTACAAAGATGATACATACCTTTTAACTTTGTTGACAAATGGAGCTTCAAAACCTTTACCTTATTTACCTGTCAGGACTTACCTCTCCTGACATTTCTAAACTCATGAGTATTATTTTATACCAGAACTTTTATGTTCAATGTTATACAAAACAAAGGTACCTTTTTCTACTAGTAGCTACATATCAGTACTCATCCTTAAAAAAAAAAAAAAAAAAAAGAACTTAGGCTTTCCAGGGGTCTGATAACCCCAAACCTCCTCCAGATTGATTGCCAATCCAGGATCCCAACATTCATGTAAATTTAGGCAACTCAAGAACCTCTTCCAAACTGGACTTACCAGTCTAGGATACCAATTCTTATAGACCTCTTGTAGGTCTAGGATACCAATTCGTCCAGGCCTCTTGTAGGTCTAGGATACCAATCAAAAATAAACCTCTTCCAGACCGATTTACTCAGTCTAGGATACCAACATGCATGTTAAAGGTAGGTTCTCCAGGGGTCAAAACATTTACCCCAAAACCTCGTCCAGACCTCTTGTAGGTCTAGGATACCAATCGAAATAAACCTCTTCTAGAACTATTTACTCAGTCTAGGATACCAACATGCATGTTAAAGGTAGGTTCTCCAGGGGTCATACATTACCCCAAAACCTCGTCCAGACCTCTTGTAGGTCTAGGATACCAATCAAAAAAAAACCTCTTCTAGACCGATTTACTCAGTCTAGGATACCAACATGCATGTTAAAGGTAGGTTCTCCAGGGGTCATACATTACCCCAGAACCTCATCCAGACAACTTGTAGGTCCAAGATACCAATAAACCTCTTCTAGACTGATTTACCCAGCCTAGGATAACAACATGCATGTTAAAGGTAGGTGCACACAGAGTGTGGCTAACCTTGTACAGGGGTACCCTTTGGAAAAAAAATTGAAAAAAAAAAACATTTCTACCCAGGGTATTTCATCCTGTACAATGCAATTTAAGGCATCCACACTTGAGAAAACCCAACCTGCTATCACAAAGATCTGCCTGGTGGACAGCAATACCCCAACAACAACCACCTGCCCTTCCTAGCTCTAGCAAAACATGGCACAACACACTGCAGAACTAATAATAGGTGTCTGCTAACCTGATATAAATTGCACAATATTGTGTTGAGCTCAGTGCCTCACCAGCATGGAGTTGGGCAAGATCAGAGTTGAGGTCATGCTGTCCCGGTACGGGCCACCAACTGAAGTAGAATAATAACGTATTGAACCAGGCAGAACTTCAGCAATGCAGGTTTATTAACAGCATGGTAACATACAGGTTTATGTTCAAAGTATTACAAGATACGGGTCTAATTTATACAGTTTCTTACAATGCAAGCATAGTAGATATTGGTATTCTTATCCTCTAACCAAATTGAAACAATTGTGAATTGCTCTTACCTTGAACCAGAATGGGTCTTTTCTGCCAATTCTTGGGAACCCGTCACCTGATAGGGACCAGTCGGTCAACCGGCCTCTGTCAACAGACAGAGGACTTTGAAAAATGCACAATATTGTGTTGAGCTCAGTGCCTCACCAGCATGGAGTTGGGCAAGATCAGAGTTGAGGTCATGCTGTCCCGGTACGGGCCACCAACTGAAGTAGAATAATAACGTATTGAACCAGGCAGAACTTCAGCAATGCAGGTTTATTAACAGCATGGTAACATACAGGTTTATGTTCAAAGTATTACAAGATACGGGTCTAATTTATACAGTTTCTTACAATGCAAGCATAGTAGATATTGGTATTCTTATCCTCTAACCAAATTGAAACAATTGTGAATTGCTCTTACCTTGAACCAGAATGGGTCTTTTCTGCCAATTCTTGGGAACCCGTCACCTGATAGGGACCAGTCGGTCAACCGGCCTCTGTCAACAGACAGAGGACTTTGAAATAAGGAATCTCGTGTGCTCTGAGATCCCTCGCACGGTAATGGTCACTGATGGTCTGGTCCCTTCACAGGGTTTGGGTTCCGACTCGACCAAGTTTGTGAGGGAAATTCACCTGAGACCACACTCTGGAACAAGTCAAGAAGTTTTCTCTATTTGACTCGTACGAGGAGACAAGTTACGGAGAGATATTTGCCTATTGGTTCTGACCATCTGCCACCCGTGCAATAGGGCTGCATAGACAAACAGTCAGCCCGATAGACGCCTATCTGAACAGATAATTGCCCACTGGTTCTGACCTCTATGACCCGTGCAATAGGGTGGCATACATGGAGTTCAGCCTTATGAGCTCCTATCTGACTTGTCTGTCCAACAATTGTAGAGCTTGCATTTATATACCCTTTTACAAGCCTTATCTTAACCATCTCTCCTAGATATTATTGATATATATATACGTACACCAGTGTTATCCCATTCAATGTATTTTAACAGTTTATTTTAACAGTTTTAATGAGGGCTCAAGCAGACCTTTGTTTGACCCTGTCAAACTTAATAATTAATAATTATTTAATAATACTTAATAATTATTTTAACCACCTGTTATAAGATGTTCTTATCTTATCTCTCTGATTTATATGTATTTCAAGAGACAATTCTATATAACTTGAATCTATTCTAATGAACTTTCACCCAGTAAACTATCTTATAAAAAGTATGAGAAAGAAGCAGAGAGGTCATCTAAAGTTCAACATTTAAAATTAAGTCTTTCTAAATCTATGGAAAACATAGATTTTCCATAGATTTAGATGATTTTTTGCGACATAAGTGAAAAAAGAGCGAAAAAAAAACAAAAAAAAACACTTTTTTCTATGAGAAAATTTTGCAAATAAGTCATTTTTGTTCATAAATTTGGGCCAAAATTTATACTGCTACATCTCTTTGGTAAAAATAACCTAAATTAATGGATATTATTGGGTCTCTGTGTAAGTTATACAGTCTACAAGCTATGGTGCAAATCATTGAAAATTGATCACACCTGATGCAGTGATGGCCTATCTCATTTCTTGAGGCTCTGAAATGTCAGGAAAGTACAAATACCCCCCAAACTAGCCCTTTTTGAAAAGTAGACAGTCAAAGGTATTTAGTAAGAGGCATGGTGAGTTTTTTGAAGTTGTAATTTTTTCCCACAATTCTTGGGAAAATAAAGATTTTTTTTTCACAAAATTGTCATAATAACAAGTTATTTCTCACACACAGCATATGCATACTTCCAATTACACCTCAAAATATATTCTGCTACTCCTCCCGAGTATGGCGATACCACATGTGTGTGAATTTTATACAGCCCGGCCACATACAAAGGTCCAACATGCAGGGAGCACCGTGAGATGTTCTAGGAGCATAAATTACACCTCTAATTTTCTAACGACCTATTACACTTTTGAAGGATCTGGAGCACCAGGACAATGGAATTACTCACAAAATTACCCCATTTTGGAAAACAAACACCCCAACGTACATTCTGTGAGACATTATGAGTCTTTTGAATGGTTAATTTTTTTACACAAGTCTTCAGAAAACATGGAAAGAAAATGAAAATCTTTTTTTTTTTACACAAAGTTGTCAATTTATAAGATATTTCTAGCATATTTCTAAGCATGTATATAGCAAAAATTACACCCCAAAACACATTTTGCTACTCCTCCTGAGTATGGCGATACCACATGTGTGAGACTTTTACACAGCCTGACCACATACAGAGGCCCGACATTGAAGTAGTACCTTCAGGCGTTCTAGGAGCATAAATTACACATCTCATTTCATTCCTACCTATCATACTTTTGAAGGCCCTGGAGCACCAGGACAGTGGAATTACCCACAAAATTACCCCATTTTGGAAAGTAAACACCCCAACGTATATTCTATGAGGAATGGGCTGCAGATAGGTACTCAGGTACTCTGATGGGCTGCAGATAGGTACGCGGGTACACTGTTGAGCTGGAGACAGGTACTCGGTTACTCTGATGGGCTGGTGACAGGTACTCGAGTACTCCGATGGGCTGGTCACAGGTACTCGGGTACACTGATGGCCTGGTGACAGGTACTCGGGTACTCTGATGGCCTGGTGACAGGTACTCGGGTACTCTGATGGCCTGGTGACAGGTACTCGGGTACTCTGATGGTCTACACATAGGTACTCGGGTACTCAGATGGACTGGTGACTGGTAATCGGATACTCTGATGGGTGGTGACAGGTACTCAGATGGGCTGTGACAGGTACTCAGGTACTTAGATGGGCTGTGACAGGTACTCAGATTAACTGTGACAGGTGCTTAGGTACTCAGATGGGCTGTGACAGGTACTCGTGTACTCAGATGAACTGTGACAGGTACTCAGGTACTCAGGTACTCAGATGAACTGTGACAGGTACTCAGGTACTCAGATGGACTGTGATAGGTACTCAGGTACTCAGATGGACTGTGACAGGTACTCAGGTACTCAGATGACCTGTGACAGGTACTCAGATGGACTTTGACAGGTACTCAGGTACCTGGGTACTCAGATGAACTGTGACAGGTACTCGGGTACTCAGATGAACTGTTACAGGTACTCAGGTACTTGAGTACTCAGATGAACTGTGACAGGTACTCAGGTACTCAGATGTACTGTGACAGGTACTCAGATGTGTACACCCCAAATTATTAGGTATCTTGGACTTTGGGGATTATTTACTAAAGGCAAATCCACTTTGCACTACAAGTGCACTTGGAAGTGCAGTTGCTGGAGATCCGAGGGGGACATGCAAGGAAAATAAAAAAACAGCATCTTTGCTTCTACATGATTGGATGATAAAATCACCAGCCCCCTCAGATTTACAGTATGCTTGTAATGCAGAGTGGATTTGCCTAATGGGGACACTAGTTAGATAGACCTGTGTGTTCCCAAGGAAAGATATTGGTAAGGTTTTATCCTCACTTCTTGTTTGTCCATGTGACAGGAAGTGAAGCCAATTTTCAGAAAAGGGACACAAAGCCCAACCTAAAAAAGACAAGCAGGGGTTCTAACACTCACTTGGTTTCCCTCAAATGCCCACATTTAGAATAGGACTGTCTTGAGCTAAATTTTAGCTCAGTGCTCTAAATCAGTGGTTCTCAACTCTGTCCTCAAGTACCCTCAACAGGCCATGAGGCCAAGAGTCAATGGCTTGCTATTTTGGACAGCTATTTTAGCTAAGATAAATTCCCAAAACATGTCCTGTCGGGAGTACTTGAGGACTGAGGCTGAGAACCACTGCGCTTAAATGGAAAATTGAATACTTACCTCTCTGTAATTTTCCTTTCCTGGTGCCTATCCATGGCAGCGTACGCACAATCAATGCATATGCTGCCATGAAGGCGCCGGGAAAGTAGCTTTTAGACAAATCACACTTTTGTTTTGCCATGCCAATCAGCCTAGTTAAGCGGCAGCTGGGAAATCTGTTGCATGAAAATTGTTTAGTGGGGGGTGGAGAGTGTAAAATGCATTACTTGGATAGAGCATGCATCTGCAAAACAACTTATTAACAAAACACATAAATCATAAAAATTTGCTACAAATTTTGTTGGTCAAAAAAACAGGACTTGGAAAAGCACAAGGGAAGCAAAAAACACATGTATGTTAATTTGAGACACTAACAGAATATGGTTTTGAGGTCTGACCATTTTGCAGAGGAAATTAACAGGAGTTAAAAGGACTGCGCCCACAAACGGACAGTCTCTTAAGGATTTAAGCATTTATTAGTCACAACATCTTGAGGAAGATTTTGCAAAATAATGCAGCACAGACAACTAAATCAAAGTGAAACTAACAACCTACAAAACAACACAGACTGACAACATCAAAAATATTTCATTGAAAAATATCCTCCCCCCAAAAAATAAAAAAATAAACAAAAGTAAAAAATACTTGCTCTAAAACACATCTGTTTTGCAAAGACATAACAAACAAAATACAAAGAGAAAATACATGTGTTTCAAACTCTATAAGGACACCCAAATGTACTCTCCTGACACACAAATGCACGCACGCATGCACACACACACACACACACACACACCAGCGTAAAAAACAAATTTTCAAGTTTAGAGGTGCGCCGGTTCAACCCGTGCAATTGCATGTATGTTGCGTAACATTTTCTAAGATTTTGGCCGCAAAGTAAAAAAATGCATGTGAAGGAGTTCAAGAGCCGATTGTGCATGTGCACTGCTTACATTGATCTCACGCAATTCTAAACGTATTTGCAGGCACAGCAGGCTTGCTCTGAAAAAGTTACTTTCTCATTCTATTTTGAGCATATTTGTTACTTGGGCAGTTGTTAATAAACTTCCTCACATCACCCCATAATATTGGCACCTCCATCTTCTGTCAATATTGATTTGGAGATGCCATGTACCATGTCCATAGTGGTGCACAGATTGCATTCTCCTGTGTGCCGAGATCGCTATAGTAAATGGGGTATTCATGCTCTGTTACCAGTGTACTATTTCGTAAATATGGAAATATGCGTTGCGCCTTGCCGTGCACCACTACTGATGGCGCACAGCTTTTGTAAATCACCCCCATAGTGTTTTATTACATAGTGACATAGGGGGTTATTTACAAAAGTCAAATCCACTTTGCACTGCAAGTGCACTTGAAAGTGCACTGAAAGTGCACTTTCAAGTGCAGTCACGCTAAATCTAAGTGATAGATCTGAAATGAGGGGAATCTCTGCTGATTTTATCATCCAATCATGTGCATGCTAAAATGCTGTTTTTTTATTTTCCTTGCAGGTCCCCCTCGGATCTACAGCGACTTTACTTCCAAGTGCACTTTCAGTGCACTTTCAAGTGCACTTGTAGTGCAAAGTAGATTTGCCTTTAGTAAATAACCCCCATAGTGCCATAAAGTGTCACTGAATTACATTCGGTGGCTAGAATACAGTTGGGTTGATTTACTAAATCTGGAGAGTGCAAAATCTGGTGCATCTGTGCATGGTAGCCAATCAGCTTCTAACTTCAGCTTGTTCAATTAAGCTTTGGCAAAAAAAACCCTGGAAGCTGATTTCTAATGTAAATGTAAAAGACAGGGTCACTCATAGAAAAACAATTCCAGAATTTTTCTAAAGTGTATTAAACCAGAGGATGTTGTGAGAATAATCCAGCAGCAATATGCTCAGCCTGAGCAGAAAGACACCAGCATAAGAGTATACCATGGGTTCAGAATGTATGTAGCCAGTGGAGTAACTAGAACCTTCAGGGTCCCAGGGCAAGAAACCATGAAGGGCCCCCTGTGACCCTTCATTCCGATCCTGGTGGTGGAACTCCAGGGCTGGTCGCAAGTACGACCTTTGTGACCCCTGTTGTTCCACCACTGGTATCTGTAGTTTTTTTTATATTTTATAAAAAAAAATAATTACAATATATTTTGAAATTTTTTTTTACAATTTTTTAGGAGCATGTTGGGGGGCTTTGGTGAGATATCAGGGATCTAAACAGACCTCTGATGTTCCACTTTTTGAGACAGAGAATGAGACTTAGGACCCAGTCCTCAATCAGCTTCACTGCAGTCTCAGCTACACAGAATGAATGGACAGGAATAGCTCTGTGCAGTAAACACAGTACAGATCACTGACTCTCCATTCAGAAAAAGAAGGGGCTGGAAAATGGCCCATTTCTCACTCTCGGTCCTGACAGATTCCCAGCAGCAGCCAGCGGGAGAGGGGAGGGGGTCCCTGTCCCCAGGTGAAAAGTGGTCTCTTTCCCCAGGGAAGATGAGGGCCCTGTTCCCAGTTGAGAAGGGGTCCCTTTCCCCAGGGGAGATGGGGGCCCTGTCCCCAGGTATGGAGGAGTCCCTGTCCCCAGGGGAGATGGAGTGGGGTATGGGATGGTGTATGGGGGACATGTGGTCATCTCACTCACCATGACCAAGTTGCAGGGCCCTCATCCATGGTCGCCTGGGCTCCCTCCAGCAGCAGCATGGAAAGGGCGATCAGCACATCTCCTGGGAAGATCTGTGTATGACGGGGGGAGAAGGGGACTGGCAGACAAGCCTGCGGTGTCCTCCAGGGAGCCAGCTCTCATAGGGCTGCACCTATGTGTGCTTAAAGTTTGTTTTCCCAGGAGACGTGTGCAGTGAAATGGAGGGCTCTGCACAAAGGAATAGATGGAGGTGACTCTGGGGGCAGGACTCTGGCTGAGGAGGACACTGGACTGAGTGGCGCTGTATGGGGCAGGAGAGAAAGAGCTAGAGGAGCCAGCCGAGGAAATGGGCGGGGAATGCGAGACTAAATAGCAGCCAGTGCAGAAGAGCAGGGAGCTCTGCTACCCACCCCCATCTTGCAGCCACCCAGGCGCTGGTAAGGCTACCCACCCAGCTGCCTATGCCTGCACCGGCCGTACGTATGCACACGGCCCCCCGGCAGCATGGGGCCGGGTCACAATTATGACCCCTGTAGCTACGCCCCTGTATGTAGCTGCCTCCAGTAAGCAAAAGCCTCTGGTTCCTTACTTATCCATCCCGAAAGGCTAAACTAATGAATAAGAGAATGTTTTTAACAGACAACATTTATATATTAGAACTGGATAAAACAAATCAGAATCATATGGTACAGTGAAACAAATTATTAATATAATCATAATATCAAGTTTAATCTCTTTACAAAGTCAGTAAGCAAAAACAGCGCTTTCTCTTCTCCTGAAATTAATGTAAAAATATACAGTAAACACACACAGTTGACAGCAATAACATATTCTGAAGTAAATGGTAGAATAAATGACCATAATAAAATATTACATAAAAGTTCATACTGGGAGGTAAATGATGGATTTCTTCTAACGTAATTTCAATTTAATGCCTGTTTACACTAGACTTCTACAGACGGCACCTCCTCATGTGTGTGCTAAAATGTAAATGAAACAAGTATTACTTATCATAATTTGATAAGTATGTATCAAAAAAGTCATTGCCATGATGGACTAATTAATTATTTTTGACCTGCAATGTGTGTGACTCACAGTCCACAAAACAGAATGTTGTTGTGGGTGGAAGTGGAATTTTTCAGTTGCTGATTCAAATACCAAATGGGTACTAATAATGGCTTTATTGTTAGAGTGTTTTTGTGGAGTAGGTTAAAGAGGAATTACACAGACACAAACCCACTCTTTTGGGAACAAAATAAAATAACAATATCAGCCTGAAAAGATTTATAGGTAAGCACATAAGCAATAGTAATTTTCTACTTCTAAACCTGCAAGTGCACTGTAGCCATAGAGCTAGTGAAAGTGTTCAAGTATTCTGGATTATATACTGGTTGCAAGTATAATAAATTCTATAATCTTGAACCTAACTAAAAGTTTGTTATATTTTTTTCATAGAAATCACTTATTATGTATGCTATGCCATTGTCATAATTATGGTGTTATTGTGATTATTACATTCAAATGGTGAATATTATAAAATTCAGGGACAGGTTTACCATTAAATATGGAAGTTCTGTGCCTATAAGTGGCAAAGATGTGGCTTCACCCTGAATCTGTATTAAACATACTGTAGAAGAATGGCAGCAGAAAAAGACCATGTCGTACATCAAGTCTGCCTCATTATCTGCCCCATTATGGCCACATATTTTTTTTTCCACGATAATCAGAGGGGGGATGGAGGGATGAGGGCTGTATGGAAGGTAGGGAAGGATAGCCTGGAGCTGCCTGAAGCAGGGTAGGCTGTGCAGAAATAAATAAAGAAAAACCTTGCAAGCCACAATGATTTAATGCCTCAAGTATGGAGAAAACCTAGCTGCCTGCGTAGAACACGTTTCATATACCGTGCGTCACTATGTATATACAAAAGATACGCTGCACTAAGGTGTAAATTGTCAATATTAAAATTGTGTGTCTAAATAATATTCAAAAAACAGTAGTGACGATGATGTGTATATGATTTGCTGAAACACTATATAAATAGCGTTTCCAACCTCAGTGCAAAATAATCCAAGTAAAATAACAAATATTCAAAGCATAAGTCAATATAATATAAAGTGCAACGTGTAAAATAGTCAGCTAGATACAGTAACATCAGTGCAAAATTAACAAATATTCAGCTGGTACCAAACTTTGGCACCAGCTGAATATTTGCTGTACTTTTGATGACCTTGCTACTGTTTATGGTGATCTGGATGCTAAGTGTCATTTTATGCCTAGTCCATTTTATTATTCACCCTGTGTGCAAAATTTTGTTTTGTTGTTTCTAATCCATTTATATACTTACAGTGCTGTGAAAAAGTATTTGCCCCTTTCTGTTTTTTTATGTTTTTGCATATTTGTCACACTTAAATGATCCAGATCATCAAACATATTTTAATATTACACAAAGATAAGCCAAGTAAATACAAAAGATGAAAAATGAATTTATTAAGGGAAAAAAGCTGTCCAAACCTGCCTGGCCCTATGTGAAAAAGTAATTGCCCTCTAAACCTAATAACTGATTGTGCCACCCTTGGCGGCAGCAACTGCAATCATGCATTTGTGATAACTGGCAATGAGTCTTTCACATCACTGTGGAGGAATTTTGTCCCACTCTTCTTTGCAGAATTGTTTTAATTCAGCCACATTGGAGGGTTCTCAAGCATGAATGGCCTGTTTAAGGTCATGCCACAGCATCTCAATCAGATTTAAGTTCGGACTTTGACTAGCCACTCCAAAACCTTAATTTTTTTTGGGCCATTCAGAGGTGGACTTGCTGGTGAGTTTTGGATCATTGTCCTGCTGCATAACCCAAATGCGCTTGAAGTCACAAACTGATGGCTAGACATTCTCCTACAGGATTTTCTGGTAGAGGGCATAATTTATGGTTCCATCAGTTATGGCAAGTCATCCAGGTCCTGAAGCTGCAAAGCAGCCGCAGACCATTACACTACCACCACCATGTTTGACTGTTGGTATGATGTTCTTTTTATGAAATGCTGTGTTAGCATTACGCTAGATGTAATGGGATGCACGCCTTCCAAAAAGTTCAACTTTTGTCTCATCAGTCCACAGAACATGCCCAAAAGAATGGGGGATAATCAAGATGTTTTTTGTCAAATGTGAGACAAGTCTTTGTGTTATTTTTGGTCAGCAGTGTTTTTTGGCTTGGAACTCTCCCAGTCTCTTTGTTATTGTTGACAGTAAGATATCACCAGTTAGGCTCTACCAAACATGTTTCGTGTCAGACAGCATCATCGGGGAAACAGGAACACCCCATTATTGCCCATTATGACACATAATTGCCTCAATATGACATAAAATATTACATGTATTTATGACATATAATGTTGCCATTACATCCCTATTATAAAATATATTAGGAAAATGATTGCATACTGTATTATAGTCCCTTTATGACATATAATTGTCAGGGAACTGTCTGAGGCAGACATGCATGAAGACCTGGCAATCCTCCCAGTACTTTGCATGGCCGCAGGAATGCTCTTTTGGCGCACAACAGGTGCACAAGGACACGTACTAGCGCACAGGTGCTCCTCAGAATGAGCATGCACACAGTTACACGCATTCTCAGCACAGTTTGGAGCCAAACGGCCTTTATAAGAAAGCCAGTCACTCTCTGCAATTGCTGGTTGATCTTCGGCTCTTGTTCCTGTTATTCCCTTGCTTCTGTGAATTCCTGTTACCGACCTGGTTTGCCCTTGGACCTGTCTTATGCCTGCCTCCTGACCTGATCCTGGCTTTTTTAATGGATCTTCTCTCTCTGCTCTCCTGTGTATGACACCAGCTATTCTCCTGACTACTCTTGCTCTGATCCCCACCTGGCACCTGACCTTGGCTTCAAACTTCCCTCCTGTTCTCTGTGCTACCGTGGGCCTGCTGCTTTTCACGGATGTCAACTATCTGCAGACTGTTCCTCTAACAAGGATCCTAGTCAGAACATCTCTGCAAGCATTTCAGCAGGAGACCCATGCTACTTTGGGACTGACTCCTCCTGTTCCACCTTCAAGGGAGTCTGAAACGTACCCGCAAGGGAAACCCTCTCTCTATTGGTCTCCAGCACCAGGTACGTGATAATAATGGTCCCATTATGGCCTCGTCATGAAATATAATGGCCCTAGTATGACCTGAATTATGACATAATATATGATGAACTAGGATATCATTATCAGCTATGTCATTGATGACAATGTCAGCTATACCATCACCTATAACATTATCGTCAGCTATTACAATACAGTCACAATACAGTCAGCTATGACATCATTGCCATCCACGACATCATCAACAGCTATGACATCTCATTATCATTGTCAGCTATGACATCATTGATAATATCCTTGTCAGCTATGACATCATGGATGACATTATCATTCTGGACATCATCATCAGTTAAACATTATATCTTAAGATATCATTGATAATGCCATAGCTGATGAAATCTTTAATGATGCCATAGACAATGATGTCATAGCTCATGATGTCACTGATGATGTCATAGCTGACAGAGATGTCATTGATGATGTCATAACCAACGCTGTTAACAATGATGCCGTAGATGACAATGTCATCAATGATATCCTGGTTGACGATGATGTCATGGATGACAATGATGATGATGTCAATGGTGTCATAGCTGACTATGATGATATCATGAATGGATGACAATGAAGATAATAACCCCATTACGCCATACACTGAGCAAAATTTTAAACGCAACGCTTTTGTCTTTTTCCCCCTATTTATCATGAGCTGAAAGCAAAGATCTACGACTTTTTCTATGTACACAAAAGGCCTATTTCTCGCAAATATTGTTCACAAAACTGTCTGAGCCCAGGTTCACACTGAGCTGTGGGAATGAAGCAGTGCAAGTTCAGCTAAACTCGCACTATTTCAGTCCTGCATGTCAGTCCCGATTTTGGCTGCGATTTCACAGACATCTGTGTGGGTTTCTGCACAGATGTAAATGGAAATCGCACCCTGAAATCATAAATAGTAGTACAGAAACTACTTTTGGAAATCGAACCGATTAGGACTGTGCCATTTCCGGCAATTGCCGACGATTTGTTAAATCGCATGTCAAATCGCACCAATGTGAACCAGGGCTCAATCTGTGTTAGTGAGCACTTCTCCTTTGTTGAGATAATCCATCCACCTCACAGGTGTGGCATATCAAGATGCTGATTAGACCACCATTTGCCTCACGCAGTGCAGCACATCTACTTCGCATAGAGTTGATGAGGTTGTTGATTGTGGCCTGTGGAATGTTTGTCCATTCCTCTTCAATGGCTGTGCAAAGTTGCTGGATATTGGCAGGAACTGGAACATGCTGTTGTATACGCCAGAGCATCCCAAACATGCTCAATGGGTGACATGTCCGGTGAGTATGCTGGCCTTGCAAGAACTGGGATGTTTTCAGCTTCCAGGAATTGTGTACAGATCCTTGCAACATGGGGCCATGCATTATCATGCTGCAACATGAGGTTGTTGTCGTGGATGAATGGCACAACAATGGGCGTCAGGATCTCATCATGGTATCTCTGTGCATTCAAAATGCCATCAATAAAATGCACCTGTGTTTGTTGTCCATAGCATACGCCGGCCCATACCATAACCCCACTGCCACCATGGGCCACTCGATCCACAACGTTGACATCAGCAAACCACACACCCACACAACGCCATACATGCTGTCTGCCATCTGCCCTGTACAGTGGAAACCGGGATTAATCCGTGAAGAGAACACCTCTCCAAAGTGCCAGACGCCATCGAATGTGAGCATTTGCCCACTCAAGTCGGTTATGACAACGGACTGCAGTCAGGTCGAGACCCCGATGAGGACGATGAGTATGCAGATAAGCTTCCCTGAGATGGTTTCTGACAGTTTGTGCAGAAATTCTTTGGTTATGCAAACCAATTGTTGCAGCAGCTGTCCGGGTGGCTGGTCTCAGATGATCTTGGAGGTGAAGATGCTGGATGTGGAGGTCCTGGGCTGGTGTGGTTACACGTGGTCTGCGGTTGTGAGGCCAGTTGAATGTACTGCCAAATTCTCTGAAACGCCTTTAGAGATGACTTATGGTAGAGAAATGAAAATTCAATTCAAGGACAACAACTCTGGTGAACATTCCTGCAGTCAGCATGCCAATTGCACGCTCCCACAAAACTTGCAACATCTGTGGCATTGTGCTGTGTGATAAAACTGCACATTTTAGAGTGGCCTTTTATTGTGGCCAGCCTAAGGCACACCTGTGCAATAATCATGCTGTCGAATTAGCATCTTGATATGCCACACCTATGAGGTGGATGGATTATCTCAGGAGAGTGCTCACTAACACAGATTTAGACAGATTTGTGAGCAATATTTGAGAGAAATAATCCTTTTGTGTACATATAAAAAGTCGTAGATCTTTGCGTTCAGCTCATGATAAATAGGAGCAAACACAAAAGTGTTGCATTTATAATTTTGCTCAGTGTATATTGGCCCCATATAATTTTCCAAATATTGCCCAAATACAACATAAAATATAACAAGTAATGTTATGACATATAATAGCCCCAATTATTGCCCCAATATAATATATAATGTCCACATTATGGCATATACCGCCCCCATTATGGCTCTATTATAGCCTCATTATGTCTAATTTATGACAAGTAATGGCTCCCTTATGACCTTCATTTTGACATACAATGGCCCCATTATAAAATAATATGGCTCCATTATGGCCCCTTTATAACATATAATGAGTCCATTTTGGCCTGATTATGACATATAACAGCACCATTATGACTTATAAATGCCCTATTATGAAATATAATGGACCAAATATGGTCATATTATTATGATATATAATGGTCCCATTATGACATACAACGGGTATAGAAAAGAATCACCCCCCTTTGGCTTTGCAGCCTGAAATGAAGACAAACACCATTTTTGTTTTATCCAGCAGTATTTACTTACTGGAACTTATAACAACATCCAAATGAAAGATATAAAACCAACATGTCAGAATTTTTTTTTAAAGTTCAAAAACCCAATCACTGTGTTAGAAAAAGGAGCACCCCCTCCTAAAAATGACTTGTAAATTCAATCAGGAGTAGCTAATCACCTTCTCAATGGTACACAAAGACATTTGACTTCAACTGTGATCAGCTGTGGACATTTTATCAAGGCTTTTATCAATGCCTAGCAGCACAGTGAAGTCTATTATTAAGAAGTGGAAGGTATTTGGTACAACACAGACCCTCCCTGGATCAGTATGTTGCTCCAAACTGGATGGAGGAGCCAGGAGGAAACTGGTTAGAGAGGCAACCAAAAGGCCTACAGCAACTCTGAAGAAGTTGCAGAAATGTATGTCTAATGCCGCGTACACACGATCAGAATTTCCAACAACAAATGTTCGATGTGAGCTTGTTGTCGGAAATTCCGACCATGTGTAGGCTCCATCGGACATTTGCTGTCGGAATTTCCGACAACAGATGTTTGAGAGCTGGATCTCAAATTTTCCCACAACAAAATCTGTTTTCGTAAATTCTGATCATGTGTACAAAATTCCGAAGCACAAAAGTCCACGCATGCTCGGAATCAAGCAGAAGACCCGCACTGGCTATTCAACTTCATTTTTCTCGGCATGTCGTACCTGTTGTATGTCACCGTGTTCTTAAAGTTAGGAATTTACGACAACATTTGTGCGACCGTGTGTATGCAAGACAAGTTTGAGCCAACATCCGTCGGAAATAAATCCTTGGTTTGGTTGTCAGAAATTTCAATAGTCTGTACACGGCAAAAGAGTGGTCATTGTGTGCATGTGACAGCAATATCACAAATTCTCCACAAATGTGGTTTGTATGGGAAGGTTACAATAAAAAAGCCACGCCTCAAGAAAGGCAACATGCAGTCACAACTGAGCTTTGCCAAAACGCACCTTGAAGATTCTGAGGCCACTTGGAAAAGGAGTTATCAGATGTAGGGATGGTCCCGATGTTGGAGTTGAACGTAAGTTCAACTCCAACATCGGTGTTCATTTGTCCACAGAGCAAACAAACATATGGGGCGCTCGTGGGATGTTCGCACGACGATGAGCGCCCCCTAAACGCACTGCAAGATCACAGTGCATGGACGACTGCTGATTGGCCAAAGCATGCACCTGACCTGCATGCTTTGGCCAATCACAGCACAATGTTCTGTGAGAGCTATGATTGGCAGGTAGGTAGGGTGCCTTTGGCCTATCGTGGCTCAGGGGCTAAGACCACGCCCCACACTATATAAGCCTGCTTACAGGGAGGGCCTTTGTAGTGTGTTGGTGTCAAGAACTGGAGATAGATTAGGCAGGTTAGTTAGTGAATAGAGAGTGTAGTCAGTGTAATATACATATATATATATATATATATATATATATATATATATATATATATATATATATATATATATATATATATCAGTGTATATCACAGTCAGTGTACAGTATATAATACAGTGCAGGCAGTGTACAGTGTATAATTAGGGATGAGCTTCGTGTTCGAGTCGACCGCATGTTCGACTCAAACATTGTGTGTTTGGTCGTTCGCCGAATTACGAACGTTACGGGCCGTTCAATTGGGCCAAATTCGAGTGGCGTGTCACGGCCCATAATTCACTGTGGCATCGCAGTGCATTGCTGGCTGATGATTGGCCAAGCATGCACTATGACCCGCATGTTTAGCCAATCACAGCGCCGTCTGTACAGAGAGCCGTAATTGGCCAAAGCCAGGGTGGCTTTGGCCAATTATGGCTCAGGGGGTTTAGTACGCGCCCCACACTATATAAGGCCGCCTGCACGTCAGCCCTGTGTAGTGTGTTCCGGCATTGAGAGAGAGATAGACAGACAGAGAGACAGTGTAATTTGATTTACGTTAACTGCACTTACAGTGTATTGTGTGTATATATATATATATATATATATATATATATATATATATATATACACATCCTTGGTGGTGTTCTTCTGATCCTATTAGTCCTATTAGCTACAGTATTTACAGTTAGTGTAGTGCGTCCTCTGCACAGTGTGCACCTAAAGCTACCTGAAGAAAATTTGTGGTGTTCTTCTGATCCTATTAGTATCACAGGCAGCTGTAGTATTTACAAGTTAGTGTAGTGCGTCCTCTGCACAGTGTGCACCTAAAGCTACCTGAAGAAATTTAGTGGTGTTCTTCTGATCCTATTAGTACAGTACCGCAGGCAGCTGCAGTATTTACAAATTAGTGTAGTGCGTCCTCTGCACAGTGTGCACCTAAATCTACCTGAAGAAAATTGGTGGTGTTCTTCTGATCCTATTAGTACTGCAGGCAGCTGTAGTATTTACAAGTTAGTGTAGTGTGTCCTCTGCATAGTGTGCACCTAAAGCTACCTGAAGAAAATTGGTGGTGTTCTTCTGATCCTATTAGTACAGTACCGCAGGCAGCTGCGGTATTTACAAGTTAGTGTAGTGTGTCCTCTGCACAGTGTGCACCTAAAGCTACCTGAATAAAATTGGTGGTGTTCTTATGATGCTATTAATACCACAGGCAGGCAGCTACAGTATTTACAGTTAGTGTAGTGCGTCCTCTGCAGAGTGTGCACCTAAAGCTACCTGAATAAAATTAATGGTGTTGTTCTGATCCTATATTAATATCACAGGCAGGCAGCTACAGTATTTACAGTTAGTGTACTGCGTCCTCTGCACAATGTGCACCTAAAGCTACCTGGAGACAATTGCTGTTGTTCTGCTCCTATTAATACCACAGGCAGACAGCTACAGTATTTACAGTTAGTGTACTGTGTCCTCTGCACAGTGTGCACCTAAAGCTACCTGAAGACAATTGCTGGTGTTGTCATACTAATAAAACTACAGGCAGGCAGTTGATTCTGCTAGCTGCAGTATCAGTATATATATACATCCCAGCTTTGTGCAGCTACATCTCACTGCAGGCCATTAGTATGTCTGAAAGGCCAACAAGGAGAGGCAGAAAGTAACAAGCCAATAAAAGAGGGCAAACAGGCTCTGTGTCTAGAGGCAACAGTGCTGGTCGTGGAGACGGTGCATCCTCATCAGCCTGTGGCCATGGGACACGCTTGTCCTTTTTTTCGGTAGCTAGTTGTGTTTAGCCGCAACATGCAGAAGACTTGGTAGAGTGGATGACCAAGCCGTCCTCATCCTCCTCATCCTCTCTCACCCAGGCTCAGGGTACTTTGTCTGGCAAAGCAGCTGCCAATGCGGCCTCTTCCCTTGGCTCAATGGCATCAGTCACTCCTTCCCTAGCCCCACCATGTCCTCCTGAGGAGTCCCCCGAACAGTTTGACACAGTGTTGGGTACATGCTCCAGGAGGATGCCCAGCGTTTTGAAGGCTCCGATGATGGTACCCAGCTAGAAGAAGGCAGTAACATGAGCCTAGAGAGAGGTGGTGCCCAGGAAGGACAGCAATCTGGCAGTCATGTTCCTCCAGCTGCAGCATACTGCCAGCTTTGCTCCAGTGATGATGAGGGAGGGGGATAATGAGGTCACTGACACCACGTGGGTGCCTGATAGGAGAGAGGAGGAGGAGGAGGCACATCACCAACGAGGCAGGATGCCCTGCAGGGGCCAGATTAAGGGCAGCACACCAACTGCATCACACCACAGAGCTCCGCATGTGCAGGGCGCTGCTGTCTCTGCACGTTATTCCAAAAGTTCTTTGGTGTGGGCCTTTTTTGAGACGAGTGCATCAGATCGCATCGCTGCTATTTGCAATATATGTCTCAAGCGTATCTCGCGTGGCCAAAACATCTCCCGCTTGGGCACCACATGCTTGACCAGACATATGTTGACCTGCCATGCAGTTCGTTGGCAAATGTACCTAAAAGACCCACACCAAAGAACAAAGAGGACCTCTCCTTGCTCCTCATAAGCTGGGATCTCCAACCCCACTATACCTTCAGTCCTCTCTGAGACCTGAACTGAGAGGAATGAAGGTGTAGAATTAGGTGTGTCACAGCCAAGTACTTGCGGGCAATCTGCTATCGGTACACTGACGTCAGATTGTACCAGGCTATTTTCTTTGCCCCAGCTGCTGCACCACAGAATGAAGTTTGCTCCCAGCCATCCACATGCCCAGAGGTTGAATGCTAGCTTGGCAAAATTGCTAGCACTTCAACTGCTACTTTTTCAGTTGGCAGACTCTGCCCCTTTCCGTGAGTTTGTGGAATGTGCGGTTCCTCAGTGGCAGGTTCCCAAACGCCACTTTTTCTCATGGAAGGCGATTTCGGCTCTCTATCGGCATGTGGAAGGCAATGTCTTGGCCTCGCAGGACAGGGCAGTCAGCGGTAAGGTGCATATTAGCGCTGACTCATGGTCCAGCAGGCATAGACAGGGACATTACCTAAGTTTCACGGCACATTGGGTGACTCTGCTGGCAGCTCTGAAGGATGCAGGACAAGGTGCAGTAGTGTTGGAGGTTGTTCCGCCACCACGCCTCCAAAATGCTACTACTGGTGATTCTGTCACACCTCTCTCCTCCACCCACTCCTCTTCTTCTTCCTCCGTGGCCTCCTCCTGTGCTTTGTCCTCGGAACCAGCAGTGCTCCGTAGGTGTTCAAGGGGATACGCAAGTATGCAGGCCAAAAGATGCCATGCGGTGCTTGAGCTGGTGTGCTTGGGGGACAGGAGCCACACTGGGGCAGAGATTCTGTCAGCTCTGCAGGGGAAGGTTCAGAGGTGGTTGACGCCACGCTAGCTTAAGCCAGGAATGGTGGTTTGCGACAATGGCAATAACCTCCTCTCTGCCCTCCGACAGGGACAACTGACCCATGTGCCCTGTTTGGCTCACGTCCTTAACTTGGTGGTGCAGCAGTTCTTGGGCAGGTACCCGGGCTTACAGGATGTCCTGAGGCAGGCCAGGAAAGTCTGTGTGCATTTATGCCGGTCGTGCTCGGCTGGCAGACCTCCAAAAGGAATTTAACCTGCCCAAGAACCGCCTAATCTGTGACATGCCCACCAGGTGGAACTCAACGTTGGCCATGCTGCAGCGGCTGCACATGCAGCAGAGGGCCATCTATGAGTACCTGTGTGACTATGGCACCAGGACAGGGTCAGGAGAGCTTGTTTTTTTTTCCCCACGCCAGTGGGCCATGATCAGGGATGCATGCACTGTCCTGTCACCATTTGAGGAGGCCACGAGGATGGTGAGCAGTGACAGTGCATGCAACAGTGACACCGTCCCACTTGTCTACCTGTTGGAGCACACGCTGCATAGAATAATGGACAGGGCACTTGAGGCAGAACAGAGGCAGGAAGAGGAGGACTTCCTTAGCTCTTAAGGCCCCCTTTATCCAGACAATGTTCCTGCGTGCCCCCTGATCACACAGGAAGAGGACGAGGAGGAGGAGAAGGATTGTGTCAGCATGGAGGTGGAGCCTGGCACTCAGCATCAGCAGCAGTCTTTAAGGGATCATTTACAGTCCCAAGAAACCCATGGACTTGTACGTGGCTGGGAGGAGGTGGCTGCAGATCATGTCGTCCTTAGTGACCCAGAGGACTCCGGACCGAATGTCTCAGCAAACCTACGCTGCATGGCCTCCCTGATCCTGCAAAGCCTGCAGAAGGATCCTCGTATTCATGGTATCAACGAGAGGGATCGTTACTGGCTAGCAACCCTCCTTGATCCACGTTACAAGGGTAAGGTTGCGGACTTTATCTTGCCGTCATAGAGGGAGTAGAGGATGAAACATCTTCGGGAGGCCTTGCAGAAAGGTCTGTGCAATGCGTTCCCAGAGACTGGGAGGTTACAAACTGCTGTTCCGGGACAACGTGTTGCTAACGCTTCAGTCAGTCAAAGAAGGGAGCGGTGGAGAAGGTAGCCGTCTGACCGATGCGTTCAGACAATTTTTTAGTCCAACGTATGATCAGTTCCAGCAACCATTGCCAGCGTGCAAGATCTGACTTGGACACCTTTCCCACCGAAAATCCTCTGGGTTACTGGGTCTTGAGGATGGATCACTGGCCAGAGCTTGCACAGTATGCAATTGAGCTACTGGCCTGTCCTGCATCCAGCGTTCTTTCGGAACGCACATTCAGTGCTGCTGGAGGCTTTGTAACCGATCACAGGGTGCGTCTGTCCACCGACTCGGTCGATCGACTGACCTTCATAAAAATGAATCAGTCTTGGACCACCACCAGATACCAAGCACCTGATGCTGATGTAACCAAATATTTTTTTTTTGAAATGTCAGATTCCTTCAAGACTGCCTATGCTGATGCTGAGTGACTATCCTGTTATTCTGAGTGACTATCCTCTTCCTCCTCAATGATCATGCTGATAGCTTGTAAGAATATTTTTGGTTCTGGGTGCCGCCACCAGTGGCTAAGGCCCAATTTTTCTGCCCCTGTTGCAGTGTTATGGCACCAGCACCAGTGCCTAAGGCCCAATTTTTCAGACCCTGTTTAACAGGGGTGTGTAATTACAATTTTTGATGCAATACTTTGCAGCAGGGCTCGTTCCTGCGCTCCAACTAGAGTATCTGTGAGGGGTTGCAGTGTTGTGGCACCAGTGCCTAAGGCCCAATTTTTCTGCCCCTGTTCAACAGGGACATGTAATTACAATTCTTAATCTAATATTTCACAGCAGGGCCCGTTTCTGCACCCACCAAGAGTAAATGTGAGGACTTACAGTGTTGTGCCACCAGCACCACCACCACTAAAGGCCCACTTTTTCTGCCCCTGTTCAACAGGTGCATGTAATTACAATTCTTGATCTAATATTTCACAGCAGGGCCCGTTCCAGTGCACACCAAGAGTAACTGTGAGGACTTACAGTGTTGTGGCACCAGCACCACCACCACCATCACCAAAGGCCCAATTTTTCTGACCCTGTTCAACAGGGGCATGTAATTACAATTCATTTCACAGCAGGGCCCATTCCAGCGCCAACCAAGAGTAACTGTGAAGACTTACAGTGTTGTGGCATCAGCACCACCACCACCATCACCAAAGGCCCAATTTTTCTGACTCTGTTCAACAGGGGCATGTAATTACAATTCTTGATCTAATATTTCACAGCAGGGCCCTGTGAGGGCTTACAGTGTTGTGGCAACACCAACACCTAAGGCCCCAATTTCTACAGAGTATATAGGGCAGGCCCCTACTTTCAAACATCCAACTTACAAACGACTCCTACTTGCAAAAGGAAGGAGACAACAGGAAGTGAGATGAAATCTACCCCTATAAAGGGAAATTTTCTCCTGTTAGAGTTAATATGGGAAAAACGTTGCTCCTTTCCACTGATGCTTTATCATCAATCCTTGTTTCACTAAAAAACCCAAATTTTCAAAAAACATTTCTCATTGGGAAAGAAAGTGGGGTGAAATCTTCTGAAGAGGAGCACAGACAGCAAAACAAATGTCACAGGGGTGATAACCCTTCCCTATGTTTTCGAAAAAGCTTAAAATAGATTTCTTGGCTGGAGCTAATCACTTTAAAAATGTACCAGTTCAAAATTACAAACAGATTCTACTTAACAACAAACCTACAGTCCCTGTCTTATTTGCACAGCCTGTATACTGCAGAGGGCCTGGGGCCCCACGCCTTTCCTTTTTTTAATTTGGGTGCGGGGTTCCCCTTAATATCCATGCAAGACCCAAAGGGCCTGGTAATGGACTGGGGGGGTACCCATGCCGTTTGTCTCACTGATTTTCATCCATATTACCGGGACCCGACATTACATTAAAGCCGTAAGCAGTTTTAAATGACTTTTATTCCTTTAAAAATGTCATTTTGTGCAGGGACTGTTCTAAGCACAGGAAACACGCGTCACTTTACAGGCATACTATAGACACCCCACAGGTACGATATTTAAAGGAATGTTTCACTTTTTTTTCACTTTAAGCATCATTAAAATCACTGCTCCTGAAAAAACGGCCGTTTTTAAAACTTTTTTTTTGCAGTGATACATGTCCCCTGGGGCAGGACCCAGGTCCCCAAACCCTTTTTAGGACAATACCATGCAAATTAGCCTTTAAAATTAGCACTTTTGATTTTGAACATTCGAGTCCCATAGACTTCAATGGGGTTTTAACGTTCGTGCAAAGTTTCGGTCCGTTCGCAGGTTCTGGTGTGAACCGAACCGGGGGGTGTTTGGCCCATCAATATATAATACAGTGCAGGCAGTGTACACTGTACAGTATATAATACAGTGCATGCAGTGTACAGTATATAATACAGTACAGGCGGTGTACAGTATATAATACACTGCAATTTGGTGTACACTATATAATACACTTCAGGTGGTGTACAGTATATAATACAGTGCATTCGGTGTACAGCATATAATACAGTGCATGCAGTGTACAGTATATAATACAGCGCAGGTGGTGTACAGTATATAATACCGTGCATTCAGTGTACAGTATATATTACAGTGCAAGCAGTGTACAGTATATAATACAGTGCAGGTGGTATACAGTATATAATACAGTGTGTAAAGTATATAATATATTGCAGTCAGTGTACAGCATATAATACAGTGCAGGTGTTGTACAGTATATAATACACTTCTGGCGGTGTACAGTATATAATTTCAGGCTGTGTACAGTATATAATACAGTGCATTCGGTGTACAGTGTATAATATAGTGCAGGTGGTGTACAGTATATAATACACTTCAGGCGGTGTAGAGTATATAATACAGTGCAGGCGGAGTACAGTATATAATACAGTACATTCAGTGTACAGTATATAATACAGTGCATTTGGTTTATAGCATATAATACAGTGCAGGCAATTTACAGTATATAATACAGTGCAGGCAGTGTACATTGTACAGTATATAATACAGTGCAGGCAGTGTACAGTATATAATGCAGTGCATGCAGTGTACAGTATATAATACAGTGCAGTCAGTGTACAGTATATAATACTTTGCAGTCGGTGCACAGTACATAATACAGTGCATGCAGTGTACAGAATATAATACAGTACAGGCGGAGTACAGTATATAATACACTTCAGGTGGTGTACAGTATATAATACAGTGCATTCAGTGTACAGCATATAATACAGTGCAGGCGGTGTACAGTATATAATACAGTGCATGCAGTGTACAGTATATAATACAGCGCAGGTGGTGTACAGTATATAATACCATGCATTCGGTGTACAGTATATAATACAGTGCAGGTGGTGTACAGTATATAATACAGTGCAGGCGGTGTACAGTATATTATACAGTGCAGGTGGTATACAATATATAATACACTTCAGGCTGTGTACAGTATATAATACAGTGCATTCAGTGTACAGTATATAATACAGTGCATTCAGTGTACAGTATATAATTTCAGGCTGTCTACAGTATATATCATACAGTGCATTTGGTGTACAGTATATAATACAGTGCAGGCGGTGTACAGTATATAATACAGTGCAGGTGGTATACAATATATAATACATTTCAGGCGGTGTACAGTATATAATACAGTGCAATCGGTGTACAGTATATAATACACTTCAGGCTGTGTACAGTATATAATTTCAGGCTGTGCACAGTATATAATACAGTGCATTCAGTGTACAGTATATAATACAGTACATTATGTGTACAGTATATAATACAGTGCAGGCGGTGTACAGTATATAATACAGCGCAGGTGGTATACAATATATAATGCATTTCAGGCGGTGTACAGTATATAATACAGTGCAATCGGTGTACAGTATATAATACAGTGTAGGCGGTGTACAGTATATAATACACTTCAGGTGGTGTACAGTATATAATACAGTGCATTTGGTGTACAGCATATAATACATTTCAGGCAGTGTACAGTATATGATACGGTGCAGGCAGTGTACATTGTACATTATATAATACACTGCAGGCAGTGTACAGTATATAATACAGTGCAGGTGTTGTACAGTATATAATACACTTCTGGCGGTGTACAGTATATAATTTCAGGCTGTGTACAGTATATAATACAGTGCATTCGGTGTACAGTGTATAATATAGTGCAGGTGGTGTACAGTATCTAATACACTTCAGGCGGTGTAGAGTATATAATACAGTGCAGGCGGAGTACAGTATATAATACAGTACATTCAGTGTACAGTATATAATACAGTGCATTTGGTTTATAGCATATAATACAGTGCAGGCAATTTACAGTATATAATACAGTGCAGGCAGTGTACATTGTACAGTATATAATACAGTGCAGGCAGTGTACAGTATATAATGCAGTGCATGCAGTGTACAGTATATAATACAGTGCAGTCAGTGTACAGTATATAATACTTTGCAGTCGGTGCACAGTACATAATACAGTGCATGCAGTGTACAGAATATAATACAGTACAGGCGGAGTACAGTATATAATACACTTCAGGTGGTGTACAGTATATAATACAGTGCATTCAGTGTACAGCATATAATACAGTGCAGGCGGTGTACAGTATATAATACAGTGCATGCAGTGTACAGTATATAATACAGCGCAGGTGGTGTACAGTATATAATACCATGCATTCGGTGTACAGTATATAATACAGTGCAGGTGGTGTACAGTATATAATACAGTGCAGGCGGTGTACAGTATATTATACAGTGCAGGTGGTATACAATATATAATACACTTCAGGCTGTGTACAGTATATAATACAGTGCATTCAGTGTACAGTATATAATACAGTGCATTCAGTGTACAGTATATAATTTCAGGCTGTCTACAGTATATATCATACAGTGCATTTGGTGTACAGTATATAATACAGTGCAGGCGGTGTACAGTATATAATACAGTGCAGGTGGTATACAATATATAATACATTTCAGGCGGTGTACAGTATATAATACAGTGCAATCGGTGTACAGTATATAATACACTTCAGGCTGTGTACAGTATATAATTTCAGGCTGTGCACAGTATATAATACAGTGCATTCAGTGTACAGTATATAATACAGTACATTAGGTGTACAGTATATAATACAGTGCAGGCGGTGTACAGTATATAATACAGCGCAGGTGGTATACAATATATAATGCATTTCAGGCGGTGTACAGTATATAATACAGTGCAATCGGTGTACAGTATATAATACAGTGTAGGCGGTGTACAGTATATAATACACTTCAGGTGGTGTACAGTATATAATACAGTGCATTTGGTGTACAGCATATAATACATTTCAGGCAGTGTACAGTATATGATACAGTGCAGGCAGTGTACATTGTACATTATATAATACACTGCAGGCAGTGTACAGTATATAATACAGTGCATGCAGTGTACAGTATATAATACAGTGCAGGCGGTGTACAGTATATAATACAGATCAGGCGGTGTACAGTATATTATACAGTGAAGTTGGTATACAGTATATAATACACTTCAGGCTGTGTATAGTATATAATACAGTGCATTCAGTGTACAGTATATAATACAGTGCAGGTGGTATACAATATATAATAAATTTCAGGCGGTGTACAGTATATAATTATAATTTCGGGCTATGTACAGTATATAATACAGTGCATTCAGTGTACAGTATATAATACAGTGCAGGTGGTGTACAGTATATAATACACTTCAGGCGGTGTAGAGTATATATTACAGTGCATTTGGTGTACAGTATATAATACAGTGCAGGCAGAGTACAGTATATAATACAGTACATTCGGTATACAGTATATAATACAGTGCAGGCAGTGTACAGTATATAATACAGTGCAGGTGGTATACAATATATAATAAATTTCAGGCGGTGTACAGTATATAATACAGTGCAATCTGTGTACAGTATATAATACAGTGCATGTGGTGTACAGTATATAATACAGTGCAGGCAGTGTATACAGTATAAAATACAGTGTGTGCAGTATATAATACATTGCAGTCAGTGTACAGCATATAATACAGTGCAGGCGGTGTACAATATATAATACACTTCAGGCGGTGTACAGTATATAATACAGTGCATTTGGTGTACATTATATAATACAGTGCAGGCGGTGTACACAGTATATAATACAGTGTGTACAGTATTTAATACATTGCAGTCAGTGTACAGTATACAATACAGTACATTTGGTGTACAGTATATAATACAGTGCATTCAGTGTACAGTATATAGTGCAGTGTATATAGTGAAGTGCAATGTATATACTACAGTGTGGTGCAGTGTGAAAAAAAAACATCATGTCCGGAAGGCCACCAAGGAGAGGCAGACGCTCATATAATGTTGGCTACATGCTGCTGGAGGATGCGCAGCAATTTGAATGCTCTGCAGTTGGTTCCCAGGTTTAGGAAAGGAGTAACATGAGCCTATAGAGAGGGGGTGCCACAGAAGGACAAAAAAACTAGCAGTCATGTTCCCCCAGCTGCAGCATACTGCCAAGTTTTCTCCAGTGACAAGGAGGGAGGGGATGATGAGGTCACTGACTGTACTTGGGTGCTTGAGAGAACAGAGGAGGAAACTTAGGAGGAGGCAAAACTCCAACAAAATGGTGGTGATTCTGCCACATCTGTCTGCGCCACCCCCTCCTCTTCTTCTTCCTCTATGGCCTCTTCTGATGAATTGTCCTCAGAAGTGGTTTACACCATGGCAGCTTGAGGTGGTTTACGCCATGGATTCCCACGATCGCCTCACAGAGAGGAAGAACAGGGAGATGCTAATGTAAACAAGCATCTCCCCGTTCTGCTTAGTGACAGTGTCACTGATCTCTGCTCCCTGTGATCAGGAGCAGAGATCAGTGACATGTCACATGTAGCCAAGCCCCCCACAGTTAGAATCACTCCCCAGGACATACTTAACCCTTACACTGCCCCCTAGTGGTTAACCCCTTCACTGCCAGAGTCATTTACACAGGAATCAGTGCATTTGTGAAGCACTGATTGCTGTATAAATGATAATGGTCCCAAAAATGTGTCAAAAATGTCTGATGTGTCTTCCATAACTTGCAGTCACGATAAAAATCGCTGATCGCCACCATTACTAGTAAAAAAAAATATATTAATAAAAATGCTATAAAACTATCCCCTATTTTGTAAACGCTATAACTTTTGCGCAAACCAAACAATAAATGCTTATTGCGATTTTTTTACCAAAAATATGTAGAAGAATATGTATCGGCCTAAACCGAGGAAAAAAAATGTTTTTTCTATATTTTTGGGAGATATTTATTATAGCAAAATGTAAAAAATAATGCGTTTTTTTTCAAAATTGTCGCTCTTTTTTGTTTATAGCGCAAAAAATAAAAACTGCAGGGGTGATCAAATACCACCAAAAGAAAGCTCTATTTGTGGGAAAAAAAGGACGTCAATTTTGTTTGGGAGCCACGTCGCACGAACACGCAATTGTCAGTTAAAGAGATGCAGTGCCGAATCGAAAAAAGTGCTCTGGTTTTTGGCCAGCAAAATGGTCCGGGGCTTAAGTGGTTAAGCCACTAACTGATCATTATATCATTATGTCACAAAATACTGTGTCCTACTGCCTGTGTTTTTATAAAAAAAGCAGATTTTTACCTGTTTTAACAATGTCTCCCAGCGATCACATTACTCCAGGCTTTCAGCTCTCCCCATCTGATATCTCCAGTGGGTGGGGCCGAGATTTCCCTGCTGACATCAGCCAGGGAGTCAGGGAGGAGAGGAGCAGAAAGCCTGGAGTCATGTGATCACTGGAAGACACTGTTAAAACAGGTAGAAATCGTCTTTTATTTTATAAAGCACAGGCAGTAGGACACAGCTTTTATGTGACAGAGGGGATGATGTAATGATCAGTTAGTTTTGATGTAGTGGGGAGAGGAGCAGAGCGGCGCTAGTGAGAGCTGACAGGCAGGGAGGGAGGGGGGAGGAGGACAGAGGGAGACATAGGAAAGCTGCAGATAGTAGTGTATGACGGAGGTACGTACTCTGACCACGGTGTCAGGGCTCAGCAGCCCTGATATATCGTGGTCAGTGTACAAAGGGTATTTCAGGTGATACAGGGGGCCAAATTACACAGCACAAGCACTATGCTGTACAATATGCTTTAAGGCAACATGATCTATTTTTCTTTTTGGGTTAACAAATGCTTTTTTTTCCTCATTTTCCCAAAAATTTTGACAAAAAAATTACAATTTCAAAAAACTTGACATGTATCTTACTAAATGCCTCAGACTGTCTACTTTCCAAAAATGGGTCATTTGGTGGATATTTGCGCTTTCCTGACATTTTAACCACTTCAGCCCCGGAAGAATTTACCCCCTTCTTGACCAGAGCACTTTTTGCGATTCAGCACTGCGTCGCTTTAACTGACAATTGCGCGGTTGTGCGACGTGGCTTCCAAACAAAATTTACGTCCTTTTTTTCCCACAAATAGAGCTTTCTTTTGGTGGTATTTGATCGCCTCTGCGGTTTTTATTTTTTGCGCTATTAACAAAAATAGAGTGACAATTTTGAAAAAAACGCATTATTTTTTACTTTTTGCTATAATAAATATCCCCCAAAAATATATAAAAAAAACAATTTTTTTCCTCAGTTTAGGCCGATACGTATTCTTCTACATATTTTTGGTAAAAAAAAAATCGCAATAAGCGATTATTGATCGGTTTGCGCAAAAGTTATAGTGTTTACAAAATAGGGGATAGTTGTATGCCATTTTTATTAATATATATTTTTTTTTTAAATGGCAGCGATCAGCGATTTTTATCATGACTGCGACATTATGGCGGACACATCGGACATTTTTGACACATTTTTGGGACCATTGTCATTCATACATCAATCAGTGCTATAAAAATGCACTGATTCCTGTGTAAATGACACTGGCAGTGAAGGGGTTAACCACTAGGTGGCAGTGTAGGGGTTAAGTGTGTCCTAGGGGCGTGTTTCTAATTGTCAGGGGGATGGGCTGTGTGTGTGACATCGCTGATCTCTGCTGGGAGCAGAGATCCAGTGACACTGTCACTAGGCAGAACGGGGAGATGTTGTTTACATCAACATCTCTCCGTTCTTCCTCCCCGTGAGGCGATCGATGGTATCCCCGCAGCGATCGAGTCCGCTGGCCGCCTCTTAAAGGGCAACGTACAGGTATGTGGTTTTGCCTGTACGAGCCCTTCTGCCGCAGTATATCTGCGTGAGGCGGTCGGCAAGCGGTTAAGGGCCTTAAGAAGTGATTGATCAATTTTCAAATATATATATACCATAATTTGTGAACGCTATAACTTTCAAACAAACCAATCAATATACACTTATTGTGAGTAGCAGAATGCATTTTGGCCTAAATATATGCCAAAATTTGATTTTATTGAATATGTTTTATGACAGAAAGTAGAAAATATGTTTTTGTTTTCAAAATGTTTCGTCTTTTTTTCATTTATATCACAAAAAATAAAAAACCCAGGTGTGATAAAATACCCACAAAAGAAAGTTCTATTTGTGTGAAAAAAAATGATAAAAATGTCATTTGCGTACAGTATTTCATAACTGCGCAAATACAAATTAAAGTAGCACAGTGCTTACTACATGGCAAATGAGATTCAATGTAGAAAAATGTAAAATAATGCATTTGGGTGGCAAAAATATGAATGCAGTCTATACACTGGGGGGAGAACCTCTGGGGGAATCTAGGATGGAAAAGACCTGGGGGTACTAGTAGATGATAGGCTCAGCAATGGCATGCAATGCCAAGCTGCTGCTAACAAAGCAAACAGAATATTGGCATGCATTAAAAAGGGGATCAACTCCAGAGATAAAAGGATAATTCTCCCGCTCTACAAGACTCTGGTCCGGCCGCACCTAGAGTATGCTGTCCAGTTATGGGCACCAGTCCTCAGGAAGGATGTACTCGAATTGGAGTGAGTACAAAGAAGGGCAAAAAGGGTAATAAAGGGTCTGGAGGATATTAGTTATGAGTAGGGATGAGCTTCGAGTTCGAGTCGAACCCATGTTCGACTCGAACATCGGCTGTTCGCCAGTTCGCCGAACAGCGAACAATTTGGGGTGTTCGCGCCAAATTCGAATGCCGCGGATCACCCTTTAAAAGTCTATGGGAGAAATCAAAAGTGCTAATTTTAAAGGCTTATATTCATGGTATTGTCATAAAAAGTGTTTGGGGACCCGGGTCCTGCCCCAGGGGACATGGATCAATGCAAAAAAAAGTTTTAAAAACGGCCGTTTTTTCGGGAGCAGTGATTTTAATAATGCTTAAAGTCAAACAATAAAAGTGTAATATTCCTTTAAATTTCGTACCTGGGGGTGTCTATAGTATGCCTGTAAAGGAGCGCATGTTTCCCATGTTTAGAACAGTCTGACAGCAAAATGACATTTCAAAGGAAAAAAAAGTCATTTAAAACTACTCACGGCTATTAATGAATTGCCGGTCCCACAATACACATAAAAGTTCATTGATAAAAACGGCATGGGAATTCCCCACAGGGGAACCCCGAACCAAAATTTAAAAAAAAAAATGACGTGGGGGTCCCCCTAAATTCCATACCAGGCCCTTCAGGTCTGGTATGGATATTAAGGGGAACCCCGGCCAAAATTTTTTTTAAAAATGGTGTGGGGTCCCCCTTAAAATCTATACCAGACCCTTCAGGTCTGGTGTGGATTTTTGAGGGGAACCCCGCGCCAAAATTAAAAAAAAACGGCATGGGGTCCCCCCAAAAATCCATACCAGACCCTTATCCGAGCACACAACCTGGCAGGCCGCAGGAAGAGAGGGGGGGACGAGAGAGCGCCCCCCCTCCTGAACCGTACCAGGCCACATGCCCTTAACATTGGGAGGGTGCTTTGGGATAGCCCCCCAAAACACCTTGTCCTCCTGTTGATGAGGACAAGGGCCTCATCCCCACAACCCTGGCCGGTGGTTGTGGGGATCTGCGGGCGGGGGGCTTATCAGAAACTGGAAGCCCTCTTTAACAAGGGGACCCCCAGATCCCGGCCCTCCCCCCTGTGTGAAATGGTAAGGGGGTACAAAAGTGTCATAAATGTTAAAAATGACAAGAGACAGTTTTTGACAATTCCTTTATTTGAATGCTTCTTCTTTCTTCTATCTTCTATCTTCCTTCAGTTTCTTCCTCCATCTTCTTCTTCTTCTAGTTCTGGTTCTTCTGGTTATTCCTCCGGTGTTCTCGTCCGGCACCTTCCTGTGTGGCGCCGGTATCTTCTTCCCTTCTTCTCCTCAGGCCGCTCCGCATCCATGATGGCATGGAGGGAGGCTCCCACTGTGTGACGCTTCTCCTCTTCTGACAGTTCTTAAATAACAGGGGGCGGAGCCCCCCGGTGACCCCGCCCCCTCTGACACACGGGGACTTGACGGGGACTTCCCTTTGACATTCCCCGTGACGTCAGAAGGGGGTGGGGTTACGTAACGGGTGACCCCGCCCCCTCTGACATCACGTGGAATGCCACAGGGAAGTCCCGGTGCGTCAGAGGGGGGCGGGGTCACCGAGTGGCCCCACCCCCCTTTATTTAAGAACCGTCAGAAGAGGAGAAGTGTCACACAGCGGGCGCCTCCCTCCATGCCATCATGGATGCAGAGCGGCCCGAGGAGAAGAAGGGAAGAAGACGCCGCGGAGGAAGATGCCGGACAAGAACACCGGAGGAAGAACCAGAAGAACCAGAAGAACCAGAGGAACCAGAAGAAGAAGAAGATGGAGGAAGAAACCAAAGGAAGATAGAAGATAGAAGAAAGAAGAAAGACGAAAGAAGATAGAAGATAGAAGAAAGAAGAAGCATTTAAATAAAGGAATTGTCAAAAACCGTCTCTTGTCATTTTTAATATTTTTGACACTTTTTTAGTGAAATGGTAGGGGTACTTTTGTACCCCCTTACCATTTCACACAGGGGGAGGGCCGGGATCTGGGGGTCCCCTTGTTAAAGGGGGTTTCCAGATTCCGATAAGCCCCCCCCGCCCGCAGACCCCCACAACCACCGGCCAGGGTTGTGGGAATGAGACCCTTGTCCTCATCAACATGGGGACAAGGTGTTTTGGGGGATTTCACTTTAAGCATTATTAAAATCACTGCTCCTGAAAAAACGTCCGTTTTTAAAACTTTTTTTTGCAATGATCCATGTCCCCTGGGGCAGGACCCAGGTCCCCAAACACTTTTTATGACAATAACTTGCATATAAGCCTTTAAAATTAGCACTTTTGATTATTCATGTTCGTGTCCCATAGACTTTAAGGGTGTTCACGTGTTCGAACAAATTTTTGCCTGTACGCATGTTCTGGTGCGAACCGAACAGGGGGGTGTTCGGCTCATCCCTAGTTATGAGGAAAGGTTGCAAGCACTGAACTTATCCTCTCTGGAGAAGAGACGTTTGAGAGAGGATATGATTTCAATATACAAATACCATTCTGGTGACCCCACAATAGGAATAAAACTTTTTCACAGAAGAGAGTTTAACAAGACTCGTGGCCACTCATTAAAATTTGAAGAAAAGAGGTTTAACCTTAAACTATGTAGAGGGTTCTTTACTGTAAGAGCGGCGAGGATGTGGAATTCCCTTCCACAGGTGGTGGTCTCAGTGGGGAGCATCAAAAGTTTCAAGAAACTATTAGATAAGCACCTGAATGACCACAACATACAGTGATATACAATGTAATACTGACATATAATCACACACATAGGTTGGACTTGTTGGACTTGTGTCTTTTTTCAACCTCACCTACTATGTAACTATGTAAGTGATGAATAGCAAAAAATGCCCTGGTCATAAAGGGGGTAAAAACCTCAGGCGCTGAAGTGGTTAATTACCATTAAAGTGCCATAACAGAAACATACTGAAAATATTTATTTTTTGTAAACAATCGAAAAGTTGTTAATTCAATAAACCATAATAAATACAACATTCACAGCAGCCATTTTTTAAATAAACATAAACCATATAAACAATTTCAATATAAACATATGATGTTTGGTTCATACAAATATGTTCTTTAAGGCTCCATTCACAATTTAACTGACAATTGCGCAGTCATGCAACGCTGTACCCAAACAAAATTGACGTCTTTTTTTGCCACAAATAGAGCTTTCTTTTGGTGGTATTTGATCATCTCTGCGGTTTTTATTTTTTACGCTATAAACAAAAAAATATCAACAATTTTGAAAAAAACACAATATCTTGTACTTTTTGCTATAATAATTTTTTTTAAAAAAAAACTAATTTTTTCCTCAGTTTAGGTCAATTCTTCTACATATTTTTGGTAATAAAAATTGCAATAAGCGTATATTGATTGATTTACGCAAAAGTTATAGTGTCTACAAAATAGGGGAAAGATTTATGGCATTTTTTTTTTTTACTAGTAATGGCGGTGATCAGCGATTTTTATTGGGACTGCGACATTATAGCAGACAAATCAGACATTTTTGATACATTTTCGGGAACATTGACCATTATACAGCGATCAGTGCTATAAAAATGCACTGATTACTGTGTAAATGTCACTGGCATGGAAGGGGTTAACACTAGGGGGCAATCAAGGGGTTAACTGTGTTCCCTAGTGTGAGTTCTAACTGTAGGGGGATGGAAGTGACAGATCGTGGTTCCTAGCTAGTAGGATCTGTCTCTCCTCTCCTCACAGAACAGGGATTTGTGTGTTTACACACACACGTCCCTGTTCTGCCGCTTGTGCCCACGATTGCGCATGGCCGGCAGTCACCGCGACCACCGGCCATGCGCATTGGCACCCCCGCAGTCCAGTGGGCCCGCTTAAAGGGACCGACATACAGCTACGATGGTTCGCAGGATCGTGCCGACCTGCCACAGTATAATGATGGCGGCTGGTTGGCAAGCGTTTAAAAATAATAACCCCCAGCATAAATGGCAGTTTCCATAATAATAACCTCCAACATCAGTGCCAGTTTATGCAATAACAACCCACAGCATTGTTGTCAGTAGCAGCAATAATAACCCCCAGCATCAGTGCCAGCTTGTGCAATTATATTCCCCAGCATCGGTGCCAGCTTAAAAAAAAAAATAACCCCAGTATAAAATGTCAGTTTCCATAATATTAACCGCCAGCATATGTGCCATTTTACACAAAAAAAAACCACAGCATGGGTGTCAGTAGCAGCAATAATAACCTCTAGCATTAGTGGCAGTTTACACAATAACAACCCACAGCATGGGTGTCAGTAGCAGTAATAATAACCCCCAGCATCGGTGTCAGTTCCTGCAACAATAATTGCCATCATGGGTGTCAGTAGCAACAATGAGTGTCAGTAGCAGCAATAATAACCCCCAGAATCAGTGACAGTTTACACAATAACAGCCCACAGCATGGGTGTCAGTAGCAGCAATAATAAGCCCCAGCATCAGTGACAGTTTACACAATAACAATCCACATCATGGGTGTCAGTAGCAGCAATAATAACCCCAGCATCAGTGCCTGTTTCTGCAACAATAATCCCCAGCAATGGTGCCAGCCCACGTAATAACCCCCAGCTTTGTTGGCAGTTTCCATAATAATAACTGTCAGTATAAGTGCCAGTTTACGCAATAATAACCCATTGCATTGGTGTCTGTAGCAGCAATAATAACCCCCAAAATCAGTGCTAGTTTCTGCAATTATATTCCCCAGCATCAGTGCCAGTTTAAAAATAATAACCCCCAGGATAATTGACAGTTTAATTATTAATAGCTGCTAGCATATGTGCCAGGTTACGCAATAATAACGCCCAGCATCAGTGCCAGTTTCTGCAATTATATCCACCCAGCATTGGTGCCAGTTTAGGAAATAATAACCTACAGCATAAATGGCAGTTTCCATAATAACAAATGAAAACGTCAGTGCTAGTTTACGCAATAAGAACCCCAGTAGCAGCAATAATAACCCACAGCATCAGTGCCAGTTTCTGCAATTATATCCACCCAGCATCCTTGGCAGTTTAAAAATGATAACCCCCAGCATATATGGCAGTTTCCATAATAATAACTGTCAGCATAAGTGCCAGCTTACGCAATAATAACCCACAGCATTGGTGTCAGTATCAGCATAAATAATAGTGGTTAACTCTTTGAGGGGAGGTTAAAAGATATGTTCACCATTTTAAAAAAATATGACTAAATGCACATCTTTTTGCTGGTAAAAGAAATGTGCATTTATTCAGCAGATCACAGGTGCGATGCAGGACTCCTGCAGACTTGTCAGTGTATCTGTCTGCTCGTACCTTGTACAGGAGACAATGAACTACCATAGAGCTCAACAGGTAATTCATTGAGAACTAAAAGCCAACAGCTGCAAAGGCTGGCAGTACTTGTAGTTTGCCATTCGCAGAACACTGTGAATAAATGATGCTGGCGGACGTGCGGAGCCCTGCACACCTGTTTTTTTTTATTGTGACAGTGAGCGGGGGGGAGAAGATCCCCGCTTGCTGTCACTAGATTGGGGAGCGGCTGCAGGAGTGAGAACATGTTACATGTTTCACCCTAAAAATGGGTGGAACATGTATTATGTTCCCAAAGGTAACACTATCCTTTAACCCCTTCCCATTGATCGCCTTCCGGCTCTAAAAGGAGTTCTAAAAGCTGGGAGGCGGGCATTCAGGTCATATGACTGCTGTGATTGGCTGTCACATGATCGGAAAGCCCTCGATTACAAGTATGCATCGGGAGCTAACCGATCCCCGCTGGCTACCTTGCTGGGAGCGTGCAGGGAGTACACTCTCAGCATGGTAATTTGTTTACACAGGGCCACACATATGCGTACTATTGCCACTAATGCAGCACAAAGAGGTGAATTAACTGCCACTGGTCACTAATGCATCAGTAACAAGTAGTGGTACATTAACCCCCTTCATGCTGCATATTACAGATATTATTGTTAATTACTTAACCTCCTCCCCCTCCCAAGAGTTAACCACTTCAGCCAGTCAGTTCACACTAAGCTGACACAACATAGGATAGGAAATGCAAAGCTCACATACAGAGGTTGCTCCCTGGTCGCAGTGGTGACAGCACTCCTCTCCCATTGAGCCTCCTGGGCCGGCCTCTGAATGACATCATGCTGGGCGGGCCTAGGAAGCTCCTGTCGGGTGGAGACTCCGCTTGATAGGGAAGTAAGTGTGCTGTTGTTCCTAGCATTGAGCCACTTGGCACACTCGTACCACTCTGCTGAAGCTCTGCAGCTATCTGTAATACAATGTAGCGGTGGGCGGCCGGTGGTTGTATGCAGTGTCAGTGTACCAGGCCTATTTGAAGGTAGGGGCCTGGAGCTGCAGCTCCAATAGCCCCTATGTTAATTCGGTCCTGGGGTCTGCCTGTCCCCTTTTCAGGTGGACCTGACTCCTTGGGAATCACTGTAATATTTGCCTCCAGGAAGCCTTGGAGGCCTGATGGATCTAAAGGCTAAGGAGTTGAAGGCAGATAGGAAGGGAAGGAAGAGGGTATCAGCAAAACTTTTGTAATATGATGCGGTGAGCCTGTCTGAGCCGGGGTTCTTCCCTATTTTGAGTTGTTTCAAAGCTGTCGTTAACTCTTCTACTAAGAGCGGTCTTTCTAGTTCTTGGGATTTCTCTAGGGATATCGGTTTGGGGCTGTACTGGGTAAGAAAGTCAGTGATGAGTTGTTGTCTGTCAGCTCGGTCTTGTTGGGTTGGAGTGTCCGGTTGCAAGCTGAATAGGTCCAAGTAGAATTGGACAAATTGCTTGGCTATCTTGTCTGTGGATGCGAGAAGTTTACCTTCCGAGGACTGGATGTGTCGGATGGTAATGGCAGCTTTTTTCGGCTGAAGAGCTCGAGCAAGCAATTTCCCGCTCTTGTTTCCGTGCTGTAAAACAGTTTTTTTGGTTTGTATATATTTACGTCTAACTATTCATTCTGGTTCACATAGGAGTTCCTTCCTAAATGATATCAGCTCCTGTAGCGTTTCTGTTGCTCGTGTTTGTGTGTTGCTTCAAGTGTCTGTATTAGTTTCATGAGGTCTTCTACATGTACCTATTTTTCTTTCTGTCTACATGCAGCTAAAGCTATAAAGCTGCATACACACGATCAGACTTTCTGACAAGAAAACCGTGGATTTTTTTCCAAAGGATGTTGGCTCAAACTTGTCTTACATACACACGGTCACACAAATGTTGGCCAAAATTCCAAATGTCAAGAATGCGGTGACGTACAACGCATATGATGGGGCTAAAAAAAGGAAGTTCAATAGCCAGTGCGCCACCCTTTGGGCTCCTTCTGCTAATCTTGTGTTTATCTTGTGTTAGTAGAAGTTTGGTGAGAGACAATTTGCGCTTTTCAGCCTCGTGCTTTTCAGTTCGTTTTTGCTTTTCAGTTTGTGCTTAAGGGTTCTTATCTGTTCTTCAGTGCATGTTGTCAGTTTGTTCCTGTCTTTCAGTGCGTTCTATTTAATAGTTCACTTCTGTTTTTCAGTGCATTCTTGTCCACTCGTTTCTGATTTTCAGCTCATTCTTCTCAGGTCCTTTCTGATTTTCAGTGCGTTCTGTCAGTTCGTTCTGACCAGCCGACCGTTTTCAAGCCATGTTGCGGGTACGTACTAGTCGTAGAGTTCGTGCTGTGCTTGGTGTTGGAATTTTTGCTTTGACCAAAGTCCAGTCCATGAACAGGGCGAGGAGGAGTTCATGGACAAAGAATTGGTTGCTCCAGCGTGACCAATTCTCGCACATGCCTTTGCTGCGGGACATCCAGGAGAATAATCCTGATGATCCCAGGAATTATCTCCGGATGACGGACCCCGTTTTTCACTGTCTGTTGGCTTTGCTGTCCCCTTATATTATGAAGCAGGACACCTGTATGCGGCAAGCCATCACTCCCGAGCACAGGCTCATCACCACCTTGCGGTACTTGCTGACGGGGAGAAGTCTCCAGGATATTAAGTTCACAACTGGAATCTCCCCCAAGGCTCTGGGAATCATTATTCCAGAGACCTGCTCTGCCATCATACAAGTACTGCAGAAGGAGTATATTAAGGTAAGTTTTATCCTTTAACATCACATTCTATGAATTTAATGTTTGCAAATGTATTGTATTTATTTCATCATTTCCTAATTACCATGATTGTAATATGCTGTGAATGTCCTCTTTGTCCTCATGCATGCTGTAAGCTTTTAATGCTCCTTTTTTGTCCTTCATGCATATTTGCCTTCACTAACCTCCCAGCATGCTATCCTGGGCCCCCTTGCCTAGTCACTTAACAATGTATTTTGTCAGCTCCATTTTAGTGCTTACTGTAAACATCCCCTAAAATGTGTACAAATGTTATTGTTGTCCTTAAACTCAGGCAGAGTGCAAGAGGCTTTTTTTTGTGGGCCCAAACTTGTTTGGAAAACCACTAAGTCAACCGATACCAATAATCTATCTGCTGACTTTGCCAAACCCATACACACTATACCTACTTCTTTTGTGGTCAGATTTATGTGTGAATTCACCAAAGCATGTAGTGCAAGGGCCTGCCTGAATACACAGTGTGTATTCATATGTTTGTATTATGACACTTCTTACTTGTCCAGTGGGCTGCCAATAGTGTAAGGAGGGCCTGGCCAAATTAATACACAATATGTATGCATTCAGCTCTCAATGAAGTGGAGAGGGTTACCTGTCCAAAACACCCTCCCACCCTAAAATTTTTACACTGGGCCATCGGGGGGGGGATCTGATAAGTGGACCTTATACTTTTGGCTTTAAATACTCCTTAAAATAAATGTTATACTTATGTTGGCCAAGAATGTTTGTGTCTAAAGTACTCTTTTTCTTGTTTGTCGTTTTCTTTCAAACCCACAGGAATGGCAGACTGTGGCTTCCCAGTTGGCCCAGCAGTGGGACTTTCCCAACTGCGGTGAGGCAATAGATGGGAAACATGTCCACATCGTCCCACCCCCAACTCGGAGGTCATACTATTATAATTATAAGGGGTATAGTAGTATCGTGTTGTTGGCGGTGGTGCCGGCGACATATGAGTTTTTGTATGTGGACGTGGGGATGGTGAAGTCATCTCCCAGATGGAGTTTTACAGACAGCTGCAGAATGGCAGCTTGCCACCTCCAGAACATAATGTGGCTGGACTCCCATTCGTCTTTGTCGCGGATAAAGCTTTTGCGCTGGGGGACCATTTTCTGCGGCCATTCCCAATGAGGAACCTCACCCCGGACCAGAGGGTTTTTAATTACCAGCTGGCCAGAGCCAGAAGAGTGGTGTAAAATGCCTTTGGCATAATGGCCAGCCGGTTCCGCCTATTCCTCACTGCTATTAATATGGCGGAATATAAACAAAATCACATAATTCTTTCATGCTGCATTTTACACAACTATTTATGCAAAAATGCAGCCAACTATGTGGCCTCAGTTGTGACTGAGGCCGGCTTACCAGATACAAATCTGATGGCACTTGTAGCTGGCCGTCCTTGCTTGCCCTCCCAAAGCGCCCGTGAAGTACGGCAGAGATATCTAGAGTACTTTGCGGGTAGGGGGGCCATTGATATGCCAGAGAATGTCTAACCTGTTTTAAATAAATTGTTTGTAAAAAACTGAACTCATATTTCATTTGATTTACTGTGTGTGTTTCTTTTAGCTGTCTCCTAGGTTCTCCAATGGCCTTTTATTTTTGGCCATTTTCTTCAATACTGCAAACGTAACTTATTTGATAAATGAGGTGACAATCTCTTCTTCAGCTAACTATTATGTTGTGCTATGGGTCTGCTACACACACACCTTGTTTTTGTTGTTAATGTGTGTAATGCATTAATGATAAAAATAATCACCCTTTTCAACTCCATGAATTAATTGCTTTGAGTCCCTAAAATGGCCTGATTGGGTCAAATTTTAGAGCACTGTGGGGGTTATTTACTAAAGGCAAATCCACTTTGCACTACAAGTGCACTGCAAGTGCACTTGAAAGTGCACTGAAACTGCACCGAAAGTGCATATGTAGTGCAAAGTCACTTGTCACTAACTACACCAACTTACTCCAAACTTACTCCAAAAACTGGTATTGAGCATTGAAAGAAGAAGTCACACATTGTTGAGTATAAAACATTTTACTCCAAGCACATTCACATGTGCGTTATAAAAGGGATTTTAACAAACCAACATCTTTGGTGTATAACATGTATATGTGACAGTATATACTGTAGCCTTTTTTGTGGCTAAACAGGCATGTTTAAAACCATAACATACACAACTCAGGAACTTAGTTCAAAGTTCAACTTTGATAAAGTGAAGGCAATATGAGACATTAGTATGTCAAAAATGTGTTGATCTTGCCTTCATCAGATGGGGTGATCTCACCCCTGTAAAAGCCAAATTTTGAAGATGCACACAAATTGGGACTCAAAATGTAGATTTTCCTAATGACCCCATGCCTAAAATGTGTGTCTTTTCCCTACATCTATTTTTCAAAAGCCACAAAACACACAGCGTGTCAACATGTGCTAGCTCCCATCATGGGAGATCAATGGATGTGTTTCGGGGGTGCAACACCTTCCTCTCACTTACTTTAGTTGAGAGGAAGGGGTTGCTATCACAAAACTCGTACATTGATATCCCATGATTGCAGATAGTACATGTTGACACACTGTGTGCATCTTCAAAATTTGACTTTGCAATTACTTTAAAACTTTATAAAAAATACAAACAACAACGAGAAATTTTTTCAATTTTTGGTGGTTTTAGATTCTGCCTAAAACATCAATGATGTTGGTGAGTCTTTTTTCAACATCATTGATGTTTTCCTTGATCTTTTCTAATTCACGATTGCACACCATTATTTTGCTGATGAGGACTTGTGCACGTACACTGTTGAAATGAGTTTCTTTTTTTTCACAACATCCTAAACATAAAAAAAACACACATGTATTATAAATATGCAGGTATACATCTATTACCTGCAGCTGTGGTCTCAGACACTGACCTGTTGTGGTCACCATTTCAACCATTTCATGAACCTCGGAATCTACATCCTCAGGTTGTGTGCTGAGTTCCCCTTCTTCTGGAGTAGTGGGGTACCTGGTGTCCTCAAATGTCCCAAATATAAAAAAGAACTTGCGAACCACAACAGTCCAATGCCTATAAAATGGAAATGATAATGATAACCAGCTGCAGACGCAGATCACATTTCATAACTGTTCAATAATGATGTAAAGAAATAAGTGCGTTTCGCTAGAAAAAATCTTAATGAATAGATACCTAAATGTAAATATGCATCAATTGTGTATGAATCAAATGCAAAAATGTATGTGACAAATTCATATACCTCAAATAACGATTAAATAAATGCAAATAAATAAAGTGATAAGTGATAAATTCATAAGTGACAATCCGTGATAAAAAATTTTTTTTTTGTTTTCAAATAGTTTTATTAAGCATAACAAAATTTTACATACAGAAGAAAGAAAAAAATCACATCCTTCAAAATTATAGGTATTACATCAAGTTACTGATAGATGGTGTACATCAATGTTAAAAGTTTAAATCGTACTTAGTCAAAAGGCATCACGTATGACTCCTGATAAGAGAACCCATTTTAATGATATGCCATAACCCTGAAGGATATTTATAGTAGCTAAAGAAAGCAAAAAAAAAAATACAAGGGAAAGAAAATAAGAGAATGAACATCTGAATTAAAAACGGTCAATCTTGAAGTCTGAACAGGAACCATGGATTCCATTTGGCATTGAATACAGGGATAGAATCATGTAAGGTGTGACATATTTTCTCTGCTATCATCATACAGTCTATACGTGAAATAACTTGTGCGTATGGGACCGAAGATGATTTCCAGTGTAATGCAATGGCCCAAAGCATGGCTATACAAATTGAGTGGATTAATCTCATCAGGGGTTTGGGAATATCAGGGATGACCTGAAATAGGATACAGTGGTGGAAAGTAAGGGTAATAGAAGTCCCAGCTAAATTGTCAATCAATTTTAATACCTCCTTCCAGGTAGGTTGTCATTTTTCACATTCCCAAAATAAGTGTAAGTATGTGCCCAAATGGGTGCAGCCTCTAAAGCACCTGGGCGAAGCTTGTGAGTAAGTTTTGCTCAGGCGGATGGGGGTATAATACTACCTTGTCGTGAGCTTAATGGCAATCTCCCTGATTGTTAAGGACTTTGTACATTTACATATGTTTTGCCATCCTCTATCCCAGTCCAGGTCCTCGTGATTTAGTGTCTGAGGAGAGGTTGGTATAGTGCTGTTGAAAGAAATGACGAATTTGTAAGAAACGGTAGAATTCACTGTCTGGTATATGATAGAGAGACTGTAGGACAGAGAATTAATGAATTGCGTTCCGTCCAAGCTAGGAAAGACTCCGAGTGATCATAAGCTGGGGGGAATCTAGGGTCACCGAGATATGATGCACCCAAGGGTGTTTGAGATATGAGGTTGTATTTTATCTTATACTGATTCCAAAGTTTCAGACCTATTGCGACTACTTGGTTTTTACTGGGCAATTCTGGGAGAGAGGGGTTAGAGGTCCACATCAACCCAGGGAGATACAAGGGAGTGATGGAATCCTGTTCGAATTTGACCCAGGGGACCTTGGAGTTTCTAATGTTCCATTGGGCCTGTTGTGTATATCTACTGGCTAAGTAGTAGAGCCATATTTGGGGAACTCCCAGGCCTCCCCTTTTCGAGGAGCGATATAAAACCTCTTTAGCAAATCTCGGGGGTTTGTCCTGCCATATGAATTTATTAAAGTGGGCCTGAACTTTAAGCAGGTAAGATTTAGTCTGATTGGAAGGGAGCGGAACAGGTACAGTAACCTGGGGAGGATCGTCATTTTAAGGGCTGTGATTCTGCCTATGAAAGGAATATGAAGATGGGACCAGAGTTTAAGGGTTTTCTTCAATTTGGTTATCATCGGAGGATAGTTGGCTTCGAAGAGTTTAAAAAAGTCTCCTGTCAGATCAATGCCCAAATATGAGAGATGAGTTTCAGCCCATGTGAACTGGTAACCTTGTCTAAGTTGATTGAGTTCCACTGGGGTAAGCCCCACTGGAAGGGCCACTGATTTCGAGACATTCATCGAAAGACCTGAGACCTTTGCAAAGTTCAATAGGGACCGTAGTAAGTTGGGCAAGGAAATTAGGGGGTTAGTAAGAAATATATATATAAAAAAAAATGTAAAGTGCAATGTGCCTATACAATATCAATAAATCCAAAGTGCATACATAGAATATAGAAGTGCACAGTGCTTCTACATATACATCAAAAGATACTATTAAAAGTTCCTATGTGATGGGTATAAAATGTCAAATAAATGTATAAAACAGTGTCCATCAGTGGTGTCATCCAGCATGCTCATCCAATATGTGTTGCTGTAAAACCATGCTTCGGTGTACTCCAGTGACCCCCCCCAAAAGCTATTGCTCTCACCTCAGAGCGTGTGACACAGTTGCTAACTGAGTCCAAACACACTTTGGAGCCACCCCTGGGCTCTATAATGAAGTGCAGGTGCCGATCTCCAGCTGGTTCAGTCAATACAGCTCCTCAGAGCGTGTGACACAGTTGCTAACTGCGTCCAAACACGCTTGGGAGCCACCCCTGGGCTCTATAATGAAGTGCAGGTGCCGATCTCCAGCTGGTTCAGTCAATACAGCTTTTGCTCTCCTAGGCAGAAGTTGTCTGAGGTTCCCAGGCCAAGAGTCCTCAAATATCCCGATTCTTTTCTCCCCTATGTGAATAAAAAAAAAGGTATACTTAGCAGACAGATATTTAAGGCGAGAAATAGTAATATGAAACATTGCTTGGAAGTGTCGTACAATTGTCTGTTTTGGCAGAGTTCCAAGCTGAAAACATTATTTTCTCCCTTTCAAAAGCTGGAATACTTACCTGTTTTGTGCAAGTTTCACACATGGAAAGACCCCTAGTATCCACTGGAGCACCTGCGTGGGACACCATAAAAAGTTTGTTCTGGTGTCCCACACTAGTGCTCCTGCGTCCAGATGTGTAAACAGCTGCTGAGTATCCTCTCCTTACACTGAATCAAGTTTGCATTTAATTCTAGTTACAAACCCATCTAGACAACAATGTAATACACTTCTTTTAATACATATAGGCATGAACAAATGTAGTTAACCTGCATCTGCCAAAAACATTGTATTAGTGGCTGAACGAACAATGTTTACTACGAACGATTACTGTGCCCACGAACCTGAAACGTGCCATTTTCAACTGTACAACAGTAAAGAAAAGCACGTGGAGCAGCATGAAAGTAACAATAATAATAGGAACACAGGATAAATACTTACTTTTTAGAAGCAGTTTCCTGATCCTTCTGTACTGATCATACTCCTTCAATTTCAGGTCTGACCAGCGTTTCCTCAATTGCTCCTTGGATCGTCGTACCCCAAACTTCCTGTGCAGACTTCACAACTTTAGTCATGATCTTGGCCTTTCTCACATTTGGGTTTGGGTATGGCCCATACTTCCCATCATAGTCTGCCCTCTTCAAGATGTCCACCATCTCCACCATCTCTACAAAGGACATATTTGAGGCCTTATATCTCCTCCTGGATCGGGAACTGCCTTGCTCCGGGCTTTCCTCGTTGTTGCTGATAATAACAGCACACACCTGCTGTGTCTCCGCCATGTGCTCTCCCACTGCGCCAAAAGAGAAGGGGCGGGGAATACACTAGAAAGAAGGTCAGGGGCAGAGTTTCACGCATGCACAGTGTATATAAAGCATAACACACGTGCGTCGTAGGTACGATCTGTGAGCGGAGGATGGAGTAAGTAAGTGCCGATCATGCAAACGAAGGTACAATTTTAACTTGGGGCATCAGTGGTTAGTAGCCTATACTGCTTATGGATTGAGGCCTATATAGGGACAAGATTAGGAGAGTTTAGCCTGACATTAAGGTTTGTCTTGTGTTGTGTCTTCCGCTAAAATTGATAGATTTACTGTTCTAGAATTTCTACCAAACTTTATAGATAAGTACAGGTAGCTGCCTTGTCCGTGGCAAGTAAAAAAACAAGATTATTCCAACAAGCTAAAGAGGAAGTCAGTGCTGGAGCAACTGTTGGAATTGGTGAAGTCGGCCACAGCAAACATCCCCTATTTGAAGGCCAAAATTGGTGGCCTGAGGAACACATATAATAGGGAGCGCAAAAGGGCCGGGATTTCATGAGATCAGGAGCAGCAGCAGATGACGTTTATGTCCCCAGGCTCTGGTGCTACAATAGACTGTGGTTTTTGTCAGACCAGAGTGAACCCAGGCCATCACTCTCAACCCTTCCTTCCACACTTCCTTCCACTCTTCCTTCCACATCAGATGAGGCTTCCAAAGACCAACCTGGGCCTTCCACCCAGGAAGATGTGGAGGAGCCCAGCTTGAGCCAGGTATAGCATTGTTCAACATATTTCTTGTCAAAAATGTAATGATGTTAACTAGATGCTATTATTGATCACTAATTTCTGATTTAACAAACTGGTTTACATATCAATAGACAATAGTAGCCAAAATGTTTGGGACAAGAATGAAAAATGTTGGGGTCAGAATGATAGTCTTTTCTATTTGTTAACATTCAATTTGCAACAGTCATGAGCTCAAAATTGTGTGTGATTGATGACCAAAAAACTAAAACTATGTACCATTTTCATACACAGGAAAGTCTCAGCCAGGAGGAGGCTGTGCCCAGTAGCCTGACTGAATCCCAAGTTCCTCCCCTCCGCCTTCCAACAAAAAGGACCAGGAAGGCGAGGAACCTGGAGGAGTCAGCAACTTCTTTGATTCGGCAGGCTACTGCGGTCCTCACAACCATCCCTAGTGTCCACGAGTCCTTTGGGTGTATGACAGCCAGTAAAATGGAAGGAATGGAGGAGGGCCCATGTCTCATCTGTGAGGAGGTAATACTTCAGACACTAAATAAGGGGGTGAGGGGCCAACTCACAACTAAAAGCCATGTGTGTGAGTTGGACCATATTACTCCTCCACCACCCCCAACAACACCTCCAACAACACAGCCACCCAATCCACCACATCAGCCTGGAAGGAAGCATGGAAGGAAGTGTTGAGACTGATGGCCTGGGTTTGGTGTGGCCTGGCAAAAGACGCAGGCTGTTGCAAGATCACAGCCTTGGGACATATATGTCATCTGCTGCTGCTCCTGATCTCTTGGAGTCCTGGACCGTATTGTGCTCCCTATTAAATTGACTCCTCAGGTTACCAATTTTGCCTGTCAAATAATTGATGTCTGCCCTGGGGTACAAAGGCTTCACCAATTCCAACTGTTTCTCCAGCATTGCCTTCCTCTTTATTTTGTTATGACCCCTAATAAATTTATAATTTTTGTTTTGACAAATACTTGGCTATGTGTTTTACTAAGGACAGTTTGTTTGTGAGTAGGCAGGTACATTTCAAAAATACAATGTCAAATTAACAAGGGACACCAACACCAACCAACCTCTTTGAGGTAAAAAAAATACAAGATAATAATGGTGTTGTGGTAACTTGACACACTAAACAACAAAAAATATTATGGAGATCACTATATAAAAAAAAAAGATTATTCTGGAGATCTTGATAAAAAATAAAAAATAAAGAATTATTCTGGAGATCTTGATAAAAAAACAAAAAAAAAAGGAGATCACTAGAAAAAATTTAAAAAATGATTATTTTGGAGATCTTGAGAAAAACAAAACAACAAAAACAAAGATTATTCAGGAGATCACGAGAAATAAAAAATCCGTTTGTCAGAACTCTGTGTGAATATCAGCAGCAAAGCAATTTCATTATTATAGCATTATAAAGAAGAAGAGAATGCACCGCATTGAAAGATTTCGAAATTTGCAGCGTGACGATTGTGCTATCTCCATTATGAACGCTAGTTTTACAAGACCAAGCGCTTCCGTCTCGTACTTGATTCCGAGCATGCGTGTACTTTTGTGCGTCGGACTTGTGTACACTTGTGTTTCTCGTCTGTATGTCTGAAGGCATGAGGAGATTTGCGATAGTTTTGCTGTGTCGGTAACAAGAGAAGCGTCTAGTCGCCAGTGCTTGGAGCGTGATACGTGTGCCCGGAAAGGCCAGTGTCATGGTTATCAGATTGTGGTCTGATAGAATCATAGGTTCAATAGTACATTTTGAGAGGAAACTGAGGGCTGTTTGGGAAAGAAAAAAGTAATCCAGTCTGGAATGTCTATTATGGGGTGTAGAGAAGTAGGTGTAGTCTCAAGTGTCAGGGTTAAGAGTATGCCATGTGTCATGTAATAAGAGGTTTTGTATGTATGTATGTATGTATGTATGAGAAGGTTTATATGTCTAATGGCCTTGTATGGTAGTGAGGAAGTGCCAGTAGAAGTGTCCAAAAGGGGTTGTAGTTGGACGTTAAAGTCTCCTCCAAGAACTAGTATGCCTAATTGGAAGGGAGTTAAGTGGCTCACTATTGAATCCATAAATGTCACCCGTTTCGAGTTAGGAAAGTATATGTTCACTAGAGTAATGGGTCTATCATAAAAGTTCCCTTAGCAAATATGAACCTGCCTTCCTTATCATCCAGAACCTCTGTTATGGTTATGGGGAGGTGTTTGGCAATCAGAATAGAGACCCCTTTGGTCTTTGCTGCATTGTTGGAGGCATGGTATGTTGTTGGGAAGTACTAATTGGTTAGCTTTGGTACAGTCTTGCTTTATAAGTGAGTTTCCTGGATAAATACTATGTATGCCTTCAGCTTTTTCATCAGCAATAGAAGCTGGGATCTTTTTTATGGTACATTTAAGCCTTGTGTATTTAGAGATTAGTTTCAAGGTTTTAGAAATAATTTTTTGTTTGGAGTCTCCATTTGTAGTTCAGAATAGGGGTCGATCAATGGAGAGCCTGATAGTTTTGCCACCAAGGATGGAAACCAGGAGGGGAAAAAAAAGGGGGGGTTATGAAGAGGGATAAATATGAGCCCGGTATGGAGGGTTGAAAGAAGAGGTGAGAAGGTAGGAGGGGGTGTTCCGATGACTGGAAAGAAGCTGCTACCCTGTCTTGAGAGGGGAGTGGGGGGTTCCAGAGAAGATCGGTGGCAGTAAGGAGTAAATCTCTCAGATATGTCATGTAGGGTTACCGACCACCGTGGGTAAACCTAGTCTGTTTGCTTGGATGGAAGGTAGCTGTGGCTAGCTAGAGGATGTTATCAGATGAAGTGGCAACCATATCAGTGAATCTCGATCTGTTCTCAGGGTTCGGTAGTTGGGCTAAGTCGAGGCATTCGTGTGTGCGTTCAGGAGAGATAGGGCCCCTCTCCAGTACCCCTGTCGGGCTGCGATCTTAGTACCCTGTGGTAGTTCTTAGTAAACACTAAACTTAGGGGTGAGCTCATCCCTTAGCAGTGACCTGGTATTGGTATACTAAATTATCAAATTAGGGAGTCAAAACTTTGGATATACAACGATCCTTGTAATGGTAATACATTGTAACAAACACATTAACAAATAACTCTAGCAACTGTCTTGTAAGTGTTTGTGAAATTGTGTTTAGCTTAAGTCCCCAAAGCTTAAGTCCCCAAAGTCTGATGATCAGCCTACACTTTAGATCATATAATTATCATGGGAACAGACAATCTTTCAGCATCGAACTTTGGAAGAGAACAAGGGATATTGGCATGAGATGGGGATCAGTGGAGGTAAATTGCGTATAGGCGAGTATTAGTTTCTAGCATTCCCAGAGGGAGTTGTTGGTTATATTACTGATTTGTATGTTAACAATGGGCTGAAATTACCTTTGTCATCCATTAGCTTATGTATCCAAAGTGATTCAGTGAGGGTAAGGATGTCTCTAAGGGAGCCAATATCTCTTGTTCAAGTCCATGAGGCACAAACATATAACTTCAAATTGGTAAAGATGAATAGTTCTTGCATCCTAACCTAATATACCCCGGTATAAAACAGGGATAACATTGTCTTCTAATATGCATACTGAGTATTGAAAAACAAAACAACAAAAAAACAAAAAACAAAACCCCTCTTAGTGTCTAACTATAAATATAGGTATCACGGGCATATTCACATGTTTATGCATTGTCTGAGTCTTTGTATACCAAAGATAATGGAGGTGGGGACAGGATTGCACACATGGTTAGAGCGAATCTTCTTATGTTGAGAGTGTCAGGCATGTATATTACTATACAGACTTCCATGGGCAATATTTTGCCCCCCCCCCCATGAGCATCGTAATAAGTATTGGCAGGGACATGCGCTAAAAGTCAGAAGAGACTGACACAGGAGGCACGGTTTCCCCTAGTAAGTTGTGAGGCTGCTGTTTTCCCACAATCTTCTCTGGAGGTGAGTATTGATAGTGGATCCTACATGTATTGTGTTATAGTTCCCATTTCCTATGGGAGGCAGGGGGGAGAATCCATGAAATCTAGATTATTATATTCGACATCAGTATCATGGAAGATATGGAAGAATGTCTGTGCGTAGGTAAAGTAGCCGAAAGATTATATGCCATTTGTGATCTTAATGTCTGTAGGTTAAAAATCGGGTATATAATATAGCAAAGAAGGGATTCATATGTATAAGTTCGGGTTTCCTAATGGTTGTAGAATATTAGACAGTGCTAGTATAAGTGCTTATAAAACAGTTCCAGGTAACAGTCTGGGTAACAAACGTATCTGCGGATGGGGTTCCAAATCATTCTGAGATCTAGGATGCCTGTCTGGATCTCCGATGTGCAGGAGAGGCAGTAGGGCTAGAGTTGAAGAGCGGTCTAAAGCTAGCTGTTGAGGGAGAGCCACGTCATGGTGATCTACGGTGCTTGTGTCTTGAGGTCTGGATATCCATCCAATCTTTGTCATGGGGTCCTCTGGAGGCTAAAGAAGTGCGGAATTCACTGTACCAATCTGGAACTGAGACAAGAGGGATGTCCAAAGTTTGTCAGAAATGAGGGAGGTCTTTTGGGACTCTTAGTGAAGCTGTTTTGCCCTCTATTGAGCAGTGGCGTCTCCAGCTTTCAAATTTAGGGGGGGCACATGGGGGGACAGGGACAAAAGTAGGGGGGCAACTATAAAATGCATATATATATATATATATATATATATATATATATATATATATATATATCCTGGGGCCCTTTACTACGACCCCACAACGGGCCCTTTCACATGTTCTGCAGTGAGCTCCCTTCCTACTGTATTGGGGTCCCCCAGGGTGGCAGAAAACAAGAGATATATGTCACCAGCATATCAAGAAAATATAAGGATCCAAAGCAGTGGGAGAACTATCAGGGTTGCAAAGGTTGTCTTGCCTCCGGACCCTGGTGTTCTGCCACTGTGGGGTTCCCCAGCCTCCTCTTGCTGTCCTGTCCCTGCTATTGACAGCTCTGGTCTGGCATCTCTTGGAATTTACAGGCTGGTCCTCCTGTCCTAAGGACGGGAGAAATCAGTCTGTTTTTTCAGTAACTGAAAGTCCTGGTGGAGTCCTTCTTGCAACTTGCTCTTCTCCCTGCCAATGAGGATGCAGGGGAAGGAGCAGATCAGGCGGCCGTGGTTGTGTGAACGCTCGCATTGTGCAGTGTCAGCGAGCAGGGGAGGGGGGAGGAATCACCCGCAGGAGCTGACTGGGGACTCTCTCCCTCTTAGACATTGATTTTTTGTAAAAAAAAAATAAAATTTTTTTTTTTTGGGGGGGGGGCACATGGTGGGGCACAGCATAATGTTGGGGGGGTCAGGGCCCCCTCTGGCCCCCCCCTAGGGTCGCCATTGCTATTGAGACAGAAAGGCAGAACAGAAACTTCCACCTATAGTCTGCACCTTTAGCCTGCAGGATGTCTAGAAGTGGGCGTAGGGCTTTACGTTGCTGCAGAGTGATATTGGACAGATCCTGAAAGATTTTGACATCTGTACTCTCATAAGAAATATCTATTCTGTTGCGTGCTTTTCTCAGGATATCTTCCTTAAATAGAAAGCTAGTCAGACAACATACAATGTCTCTTGGTGGATCAGAATCTCTGCCTCTTGGGCGTAGTGCCCGGTGAATCCTTTCCATCCCAATTACAGTGGCAGGGGGTCTGTCCAGGAGGTCATTAACTGCTTGCTGCCCGACTACTGTCAAATGAGGGCGGGGCGATGCAGCTCTCATTCTGGGACGCCGTCATATGACAGCGTCCCAGAACGGCCGCTCTCGCGCGCCTGTGGGGGCCATGCCATATTGCTAGGACACAGTGCGACCCTGATCTCTGTAAACAGCCGCGTTCGCAGGTCTTTAATCATGTGATCGGCTGTGTCCAATCACAGCTAATCACATGTAAACAAGGAAGTGCCGGTAATCGGCTCTCCTCGCCTCACACTGACAGAGTGTGAGGCGAGGAGAGCCGATCAGTGGCATCTCCTCACAGGGGGACATGTAGGAATGTAATCAGGGCACTGATCATCAGTGCCCTGATTACAATAGTGCAATACACTCTCACCAATCAGTGCCCAACATTGCCCACCAATGTCAGCTATCAGTGCCCACCAGTAGCAGCAATCAGTACCCACCACTGCCCACAAGTGCCACCAATCAGTGCCCATTAGCGATGCTAGTCAGCGCTGGCAATCGGTTTCACCCATCAGTGCTGCCCATCACTGCTGTCAATCAATGCCCATCAGTGTCGCCCATCAATGTCCATCAGTGCTCATCAGTACCGCCTATCCGTGCCGCCTATCAGTGCCCACCAGTGCCGCCTATCAGTGCCCACCAGTGCCACCTTATTGTGCCCATCAGTGCCGCCTATCAGTGTTCATCAGTGCCACATATCAGTGCCACCTTACAGTGCCCATAAATGCGGCATATTAGTGTCTCCTCATCAGTGCCACCTAATCAGTGCCCACAAGTGCCGCCTCATCAGTGCCAATAAATGCCACCTCATCAATGCCCACCAGTTCAGCCTATCAGTGCCCATCAGTGCCGCCTCATCAGTGCACATCAGTGAAGGTGAAAAAATAATTAGTTACAAAATTTACTGACAGAAAAAAAAGTAAAACACTTTTTTTTTCATTTTTTTAAATTTTTTTGTAAAAAATAAAAAACCCAGCAGTGATTAAATACCACCAAAAGAAAGCTCTATTTGTGTCATGAAAATGATAAAAAATTTGTTTGGGTACAGTGTAGCATGACTGCGCAATTGTCATTCAAAGTGCAACAGCGCTGAAAGCTGAAAAATGGCCTGGGCAGGAAGGGGGTGTAAGTGCCTGGTAGGCAAGTGGTTAAAGATGGCTGTGACCACTTGCTGGATTTGATCCTGCTCCACAGATTCAGGTACGCCATGGACTCTGAGATTGTTTCTGCGTCCCTGGTTGTATAAATCTTCCATGTGTCTTTGTATCTCCCTTAGCTGTATTGTGTGGGTATCCTGTACTGAATGCAGCTAGTGTATGCGTGCCTCTTGGTGGGATGTGGCTGTTTCCACCTCCTGCACTCTCTCTGCTATTGCTTGAATATCATGCCGGAGATCAAAAATAGCTGCTGAGAATGCAGCAGAGAGGCTCTCCTCTGTCTGCCGCCACTAAGTGCAGGTCATGCAGGCAGGGAGAGGTTTGTTGAGCTGGGGGTGTTGGTGGCTGGAGATCGCTTACCAGTGTCTCGGCTCTCTGGCTCTGCTGGGATGCAGCGTGGCCGGAAGCCTATGTGCTGGTCTGTGAAGTCGCCGCCATGTTGGAGGACTGTGTCCAGAATATCTCCGGTATTTGGTGGCTCAGTTATGTGTTCGGCAGCCGCGGGGATCCCGACCGGGAGGCAGAGCTGCTCCTGGGCTTCCCCATGACTTAGTCGGCTCTAGTCACTGTGTGCGCTTGCTGGTTGTCCTGCTAGCTGCCGGACCTCCGAGATTAGGTGGCCATTCTCGTCCGCGCCTCCCCGTTTACATACATTTTAACAGTTTTTGGTTATACTAATGTTACATGATAAATAAATTCTCATGTTACCTAGAAAATCTATATTGTATATCATTTCTAAACAAATGATTGTTTAATCATTTCCTTCTTGCATGACCTTAATGATAGCTGCACCAGTTTCTGGGACAATGCGACCTAGCGAGCTTATATTCCTGTCGTGAATTTGAAATCTTCAAAGCTTCTTCCTGTTGCCAGGAGACAAAGGGTTGCTATTATTCTTTACTCAGCTGTAATGCTTTGTCTCAAGCCCGTATTCTTATTTCTTATGAGGGATGACACATAGCTCAGTAGCAGCTGAAAGGCCTCATCAGGCATCTGTAAATAGTTCAAAAACTTATCTGGATTATTCTGTTTAAGGTCTTGTAATAACTTCTTGTGAGAATATTTCTCATAGTTCCTCAGCCATCGCTTGGTCCATCATAACTTTCTCTTTTTGATTCTGTTGTTCTGTTCATGTTGTATTGCCATAACCATTTCTTCTTCGAAATTTAGGTAGGGGGTGCCCCTGTGCTATGATTCATCACTGCACATGCCAATCACTAGTCCCAGCCAGTGATTGACCGCTGATATCCGGTGATTGGCTCTGATCTTTCTTGTGAGTGTACATAACACAAAGCTGTGTTCAGTGACAGGGGATCTCCTGCTAAGCAGGGAATGAAAACAACTAGATTGCCAGTAAAAGCAGCACACAGTACACACATAAACACTTGTTAGGCACATATTTAACCCTTTGATTGGCCTAGATGTTAACCCCTTCCTACCCAGTGTCATTAATACAGTGACAGTGCATATTATTAGCACTGATCACTGTAATAATGGCACTGGTGATGTCAGTGGCAGTTAGTTCCCACAAAGTTTCAGTTAGTGTCAGATTTCCTGCCATCCCCGCTATAAGTCGCTGACCATTACTAGTATAAAAATAAATAAATCATATTTCCGATATATACAGTAATTTGTAGATGCTATAACTTTCACGCAAACCAATCAATTTGGCCAAAATTTGTTAAGAGATTTTTTTTTTATGGGATATGTTTTATAGCAGAAAGTAAAAAATACAGTATATATATTTTTTTTAAATTCTCAGGCTTTTTTTGTTTATATAATAAAAATTAACCCAGGTGATCAAATACCATTAAAAGAAAGCTCTATTTGTGGAAAAAAAATTATAAAAATTTCATTTGGGTGCAGCGTTGCATGACCGCGCAATTGTCAGTTAACCACTTGCCCTCCGGAAGACTTACTCCCCTTCATGACCACGCTATTTTTTGATATATGGCACTGCCTTATTTTAACCAACAATTGGGCTGTCATGCAACGCTGTACATAAATACATTTTTTCTGTCATTTTAGGTGAGATACTTCCAATAGGAAATCACGTCTAAAGGAATGCAGACAATGCAATTTTCCTCATTAGAGCCCTACAGGTGCCCAGCTGATTGATAATTATGAAACCACTCCCATTAGATTAATTTTCCTACATGGACACAAACACACAGGGATTTCTTCAGAATAACAAAAGGTAGAATCTGCCACATAGTTTGTTAAAATCCTTGTAATGTACATAGATCACCCAGAAGGGAATTTTTCCCAACAAAAGTGGATTTACGCTTTAAACATCTAGGGCGATCAAAGGGTTAAATGCACGCCTAACCAGTCTTTTTGTGTTTACTATGTGGTGCTTTTATTAAGGGTGTGCTGGATTGTATTCCCTGCTTTGCAGGGAAACAAAATACAGCACATTCCCACTGACAGGACAGAGCTCTACCTTGTTTACACAGGCAGAGCTCTGTTCTGTCTTTCTCCTTGCTCAGGGGGTGCCGGTAGACATCCATTGGCCGACACCTGCTGAATGGCATCTGCTATGACTAATCACAGCAGAAGTGGAAGTGCCGGATTACATATTAGGTACTGTTGTGCAGAGTAATGAAATTATGTACTGGAAGCTTCTTGTTTGCAATAGCAATAGCTTTGTTATTTTATGGAGGATTAGTAATGCATGTCATACAGCATGAGAAACATGAAACAGGAACTAAACACAAACAAGTGCACTGAACTTAGATAGATGGTACATCCTGTCATATCATAGAATACACATTATAAAAACTATAATGCCCCGTACACACGGTCGGACATTGATCGGACATTGCGACAACAAAATCCTAGGATTTTTTCCGACGGATGTTGGCTCAAACTTGTCTTGCGTACACACGGTCACACAAAGTTGTCGGAAAATCCGATCATTCTGAACGCGGTGACGTAAAACACGTACGTCGGGACTATAAACGGGGCAGTAGCCAATAGCTTTCATCTCTTTATTTATTCTGAGCATGCATGGCACTTTGTGTGTCGGATTTGTGTACACACGATCGGAAATTCCAACAACGGATTTTGTTGTCGGAAAATTTTATAGCCTGCTCTCAAACTTTGTGTTGGAAAATCCGATGGAAAAAGTCAGATGGAGCCCACACACGGTCGGAATTTCCGACAACACGCTCCGATCGCACATTTTCCGTCGGAAAATCCGACCATGTGTACGGGGCATAATACTACAGCCCCACCTGCTGCATAGATAAGTATATTGCATACAGTATATAGTTCACAGTACTTTACATTACGTGCTGTTGTCCTTCCAACAGGTACGTGATCTGGCACAAGATAGCAACCTTGCTGCTATATATCAGTGTTATGTGGTCGGCAAATGGTTAAAGTAGCACAGTGCCACATAGCAAAAAATGGACTTGGACATGAAGGGGGTAAAACCCTCTGGGGGTGAACTAGCTAGTCTATTGCCTACATAACACACCAAGATATTACATTAAGCAGAAAAAAGAGTGCTTTAGGCTTGTGTATGGCTTGACAAATTAAGCATGTAGTGAGTAAGCTAATCACCCTCTCAAGGCACTTAAACAAGCACCTTGTCAGAGAAGGACTTCTCCTACCTCCACTCGCCATGCTCCTGCGTGCATGCGCAGTGGATTGGCGCTTTGACGCACACACGTGTGTGACCCAATGGTGCGGCGCGTGCGTGTGCACAACAGTTCCTGGGTGCGCGCAGTTACTCGGGAGTGCGCATGGTAGTGCACTCAGTGTGCCCAGACTGGTTGCTGGTTTGTCGTCAGCTTCCTGTTTGTGCCTGTTTCCAGTTTGCCATACCTAATCACCTGCCTTGACCCGTATTGTTCCTGACTACGCTGCTTCTCTCCTCGATCTGACCCCTGGCTTGCTTTAATGGACTTTGCTTGATCTGCCTACCAGTGTTTGACCCTCGGCCTGCCTAACGGACTTTGCTTATTTGCCTTACCTGGATTTGACCTCTGGCCTGTTTCACGGACTTGCTTGCTTGTCTTTGCATCTGATCCCTCTGTCCTGCATTGGACCCTCAGCCAGTCCTAAAGCTCAGCTACCCTTCATACAGCTTCTCAGATTCTTCAGGAACTCACACCTGCTGGTGGCCCGTGCCTCCGCGTGCCACCTGTTCCCTGTATCACCTCCGGGGGACAGGGTGCGTGTGGTCGCAAGGGCGAGCCGCTCTCGGCATCTCGGCCTCAGTAAGTACTATCCGTGACACACCTAAAAGCAATAGTGTTTTGGAACATAATTGTAAAACATATTTTTACTAGATATATAACATATATTAGGACTACAAGCAGGGGCATTGCTAGGTGTGAAAAAAACCAGGGGCTTCAGCCCAAAGTCCAAGTCCGGCTGCAGCAGGGGCAGCGGTGGCGGAAGCTGCGGGGGGGGGGATTGACTGCTTGGGGGGGTAGGCTCACTTGCTGGTTGCTGCCTGGCTCACCAGTGCCCATCCATGCTGACCACTAAACTGACCTACCAGACCCCTACACTGGCCCCCCAGACACCTACATTGATCCCCCTGACACATACACTGACCCCCCCGACACATACACTGACCCCCCCGACACATACACTGACCCCCCCGACACATATACTGATCCCCCTGACACATACATTGATCCCCCTGACACATACACTGACCCCCCTGACACATATACTGATCCCCCTGACACATACATTGATCCCTCTGACACCTACATTGATCCCCCTGACACCTACATTAATCCTCCTGACACATACACTGACCCCCCTGTCACCTACACTGACCCCCCGACACATACACTGATCCCCCTGACACCTACATTAATCCACCTGACACATACACTGATCGCCCTGACACATACACTGACCCCCTGACACCTACACTGACCCCCTGACTTCTACATAGATCCCCTGATACCTACATTGACCCCCCTGACACATACACTGACCCCCCCAACACATACACTGACCCCCCCCGACACCTACACTGACCCCCCCGACACATACACTGACCCCCCGACACATACACTGACCCCCCTGACAAATACACTGACTCCCCCTGACACATACACTGACCCCCCGACACATACACTGACCCCCCTGACACCTACACTGACCCCCCCGACACCTACACTGACCCCCCGACACATACATTGAACCCCCCGTGACAGGTGACCTCTTGACACTCCTGCAGCTCAGCCCTACCTTTGTAGTGTAGCCCATCTCATTCCGACCACTCCACAGCAGGCTGCACACACCAGGGAGAGAGAGCCAGGATAAGAGAGAGAGCCAGGATAGAAAAGCCGCTCCGCCGCCCACCCATTTACACAGAGCGAGCGGGGATCCCCCAGTGCCCAGCGCAGCTGCAGTGTCATTCCCACCTCCTCCTGGACCTGGCGGCGCCTATGATGGACGTCCCACGCCCCGCGCTCTCGGCATTGGACCAGTGAGATGTCCATTATAGGAGGCGTGACTTTTTGTACGTCACTCGGCCACGTTGGATAAGCGGGAGATCGTTCCCTGTTGCCTGTGGAAATGGCTCCGGGCTGATAATGAATTTAGGACTATCAAGACCCGAGGCTTTTTGGGGACACACTCGGGGCTCCAGCCCCCGTCAGCCCCCCCCTCCCGATGCCACTGACTACAAGTAATACAAGAAAGAAATTACATTTCCCTTTTTAATTCAAAAAGTGTAATGCTGTATTTTGCTGATTTAATGATACTGCATAATTTTTTGTTCATATTTGAGTGTCTATGCTAAATGTATTCCACTAAAAAAAAAAAAAGCTATTTTATTGTGATAACTTCATAGAATGATTTCTAGTTCATCAGTGAACTACCAATAGCATGGACCTTTCCTTTACAGATTAGTAGCAGATGGTCTAAGTCTTTGCTGATTCAATCCTGCTTAGCTGGCAAGATACACAACCTTCAGTGTAGCAGCACAGAGAGAATGCATTGCCTAGTTTATGTATCTATACACCACTTTTCTACATGTTCTAATATGTTCTGATGGCACTCAAGATCCAAGTATCTGATACTAAGGTAAAACAACACTATGCTTGATATATATATATATATATATATATATATATATATATATATATATATATATATATAGACAAATGTAAGAAGGTAGTTTATGTTTTTTAGCTAAACATATGCTACTAAACTAGTGTGATTGTAATACTAACAGTTTATCAATATCAATTAATATTACAGTTTTACAATGTCAACATGTATTTAAATTTTTTTAGATTATTGTCATTAGTTTCAGCTAATTCATATAAACATGTTTGATTATAAAATAATCATAAAAACACTCATTGCAATCAAAATACGACATATGCTTCTCTGCTTACAGTATATGTGTACCTGCTTTCCATTGGTTATTGTTATAAGTCTATTAGTTTTATCCCAAAAATGTAACAGAAATGCCTTCTGGCCTATATCGTCCAAAAAATAATAAGCTGGCATCTTACGTACAGGTCTTTTTATGATGTAGCAGACAAAATTCTGACTTTGAAATCGCAAATTTAGATACTGAGATGAAACTTCCAGCAACCTTTTCTAAACACAGGAACTAATGTTTCAAAATTCAAATGTGATGAATACAGTTATGATAGAACTTTACGCTGTAGATCACCAGCTATAAGTGAGGGGTCCTAAATCCCTCTCAAACTAACTTCCATATCCTACACTTCATTGCACACAGTGGGACACCCCATTTTTCAAGTATATCTGCTATTACCAGATTGTCTGTTATACAGTGATGGTAGTACACTCAATTTTATGAATGAAAAATGTTATCAAAACCATTAAATGGTTAAAGAGGTTGGGTGCCAGATGAAGATTGGGCTTTTTATCAATGGCAAGCAAATACGGAATGGTTAAAATTCCAGAAAAAAAGCAACTACCAATTCCCTTAAGCGCGGTACACACTATGAGAAAATCGGAAGAAAAATTCCGTACGGGGCACGATCGTTCGATTTTCGTATAGTGTGTATGTAACGTTTGACATCCGATTCCGACTTTGCAAGCGAAAATTTCCAATGGGACAAACGCCAAATTTTTTCTCCTAAGTGAACAGAACGGATGATTTTTGTGTAATGTGTACCATTTTCGTATGATTTTCATGCGAGAAATATCGAATACAAAAGGACGCGCATGATCAGGAACAACAAATAACAAAAAAAAAAAAAGCCTTTGTCGTACGAGAATTTCCGTACATGATTTCTGTTCTCGGTTTCAACTTGCTGTGAAACATCGAGGAAAACCATAGTTTGCTCGATTTTCTTATAGTGTGTGCCCCACTTTAGAGGGGGCGAGGTCACATGGTAGAGAAGATCACTAACCTGCACTGATCATACTATTGCCAGAGATCTTCTAGATTCAGTGCAAATCTATTTTCGGGCAGAGGGATTTGTTTATCACCACCCACTACCATTGCTCACGTTTTTCAGATGATCTATTTATATATATTATATTTATTATATATTTCCATGTATTTTTCATCCACTTTTATATAACAATATATTGTTATATGCAACTATTGCTTATCTACCTCACCAACAGGTGTCATCACTTTATTAAAGTGACGATAAACTCTAGTTAAAAAAAAAAAAAAAGGTTGATTTACTAAAACCTGGAGAGTTCAAAATCTGGTGCAGCTGTTCATGGTAGCCAATCAGCTTTTAACTTCAGCTTGTTCAATTAAGCTTTGACAAAAAAAAAAACTGGAAGCTGATTGGTTTCTATGGAGAGTTGCACCAGATTTTGCATTCTCCAGATTTAGTAAATCAAGCCGAAAAGCACAACTGCAGCACCCAACCCTGCTGTCTCCTAGACATGTGCAGAACGAAAAAATGTGTTTAGTTTCAATTTGTTATTTACATAAATTTGTTTAGTTAAATTAGTTTAATCCATTTAATTTGTTTTCATAATTCATTTTGTTTATTCGTATTTGGATCAATTTGAATTATCGAATATGAATTTGGAACAATTCGAAAGGTTTTCAAATCAATTTCGAATAGTTTTCAAATTCGAATAGTTTTCTAATTCGAATAGCTTTCAAATTCGAATAGTTTTCCAATTTCCAAAGAATAGAAAATAAAGGAATATAATAGAAAAAATAGAATAGGACAGAAAAGAATATAACAAAAAATAAAAGAATAGAATATAATAGAGTAAAACAGAACAAAATAGGAAAGAAAATAAAAGAAGAGAATAGAATGGAACAGAATAGAAAGGAATAGAAAAGAATAAAAAAAAGAATAGAATAAATAGATTATAACCATCTTCTGAAATTCGAATAGAATAAAAAAGAATAGAATAAAAAAAAATAGAATAGAAGAGAAAAGAATAAAAAACAACACAATAGAATAGAAATAATATAAACATTATCCAAAATTCGAATAGAATCCATTCGAATTTGAATAGAATAGAAACGAATAGAGTAGAAAAAAAATAAAAAATAACAATAGTATAGAAAAAAACAACAGAATAGAAAAGAATGAATATAACTATCTTCCTATTCTAATCTATTCTTTTCTATTCACATTCGAATTGATTCTCTTTGAATTTTGGGAAATGGTTATATTCTTTCTATTCTATTCTATTGTGTTTTTTTTATTCTTTTCTTTTGTATTCTATTATAGTCTATTCTACTCTATTCTTTTTTTCTATTCTATTCTTTTCTTATGTATTCAAATTTATTCTATTTGAAATTCGAATTTCAGAAGATGGTTATATTCTATGTTATTATATTCTATTTGTTTCTATTATATTCTAGTCTATTATGTTCTTTTATTTTCTATTCTATTTTGTTCTAATATAGTCTATTCTTTTATTTTCTGTTATATTCTTTTCTATTCTATTCATTTATTTTTTATTCTATTTTATTTTATTTTTAAACTTGAAAACTATTCAAATTCGAAAAACTAAACGAATTTGAAAACAATTTGAATTTGAAAACTATTTGAATGCGGAAACTATTGGAAAACTATTCAAATTTCGTTCGAATTTTTTTTTTTGTTATTTATGATTCGTTTAAATTCGGTACTAATGTAATTCAGAAACTTGGATACATCCGGATTTCCGAAAATCAAAAATTTGTCCAAATTTCAATTTGAAACAAACCGCACATGTCTACTGTCTGCAGCCTGGCACAGTCTACAGGTGAAATACACTGTGGCTGTACACTGTACTGAGTGGTTTTCACACTGTATGCGTTCAGGTGCATATGACTGGGTGCAGGTATTCTGCTCTCCTGACTGCATAGGGTTCTAAATGCAATTACCACCTGATACAGTGTTTAGCCTCATCTAGATGCAGCATATTTCAGCCTGTCATAGACTAAGACAGGTGGGAGGCAGCAGGGCTGGACGTTGCACTTGTGCCTTCTAGGTGGACTAAAAGGCTGGAAATGGATGCATATGGGCTAAACGTCCACTGTGCAGGAGGCTTTCGATTTAAAAAAGAGTCATTAAAGTCACAGTGGGGACATTGTTGAGAAGCCTAGTAGATACATATAGTGTGAATATTTAAAATGCAAGTAAGATGTTTTAATATTTTTAATATTTTTTTTCTGGCAGGTTGTCCTTCAGAACCTTTTTTTTTGCACTGCTGTATTCTATACAGTGTATTATTTCACCTACACCATATGTTTCCTGGCACTTAGGTAAGTACTATATAAAAACTAAAACAGTTGGTGTAGAGCGCAAAATGAAACGCCACAGAACTTGTTATATGCTGCAATATTTGTGACAGTAAAGAACAGATATTCATGTGTTGTTATGCATAATTTACTTTTACTACCAGATCTACTACTTAGATTCTAAAGCCTCGTACACACGATCGTACTTCAAACAAACTTTGTCGATTTCTGTCCAAAGGGCGTGGGCCGTGAACATGGTATGCATACACACGGCAGGACTTTTTCAGCCAACTTTTACCAAATCACGTGGTCTTTCAGCTCATTACCGCCACCCTTTGGACAACTTCTGTATTGTGGTATGATCTTTTGCATCGGTTCTGAGCATGCGTGTTTGTACTTTGGACTAAAGTCCGATGGATTTGTTTACACACGATGAACTAGCCGATGTAGGACTTTTGTTGCAGGAAAGTTTGTCTGTTCGCCCAGCCAACATTTGTCAGATGAAAACCGAAAAAGTTTGTCCGATGGAGTGTACACACGGTCAGGTGTTGCCTTAAAACAGGTAATTTGCATGTTTGCTGTCAAAAAGTCTGATCGTGTGTATGGGCCTTAAAGTTTTTCTAGTTTATTCTTTTCTATTATTTTCTTTTCTATTCTAATCTTTTCTATTCAAATTCAAATTCATTCTATAAGAAATTCGATTTTCAGAAGCCATGTTCTGAATTTCGTATAGAATGAATTCAAATTTGAATAGAAAAGACTATTAAAGAATAGAAAATAATAGAAAAGAAAAGCATAGAAAAACAATAAAACAGAATAAAAAATATATTATATATATGTATTCTATTGCTTTACGATTTTATATTCTATTTTATTGTATTTTTTAGAAAATCGATTTCTATTGTTTTCAAATTCGATTCAAATTTGTTTTCGAATTCGATTATGTTTTCGACTTCGATTCGAATATGTTTTCGAATTCAAATATGTTTTCGAATTCGATTCAAATTTGTTCGCTTTTTTTCGGATTTGTTTAAATTCATCACTTTTGTAATTCGGAAATTCGGATGCATCCGAATTTCCGAATAATGAAAAATTTGTCCGAATTTCGATTCGGAACGAAATGCACATGTCTACTGGGTATATTTGAAGGTTTATATCCACTTTAAACTCAGTATAAATACAGCTGCTCTGTGAAGCCCTCAGAGGTTTGCTAGAGAACCTTAGTGAACAAACAGCATCATGAAGGCATCAAGGAAGTTGTGGAGAAGTTAAAGCAGGGTTAGGTTATAAAAAAAATATACCAAGCTTTGAAGATCTCACGGAGCACTGTTCAATCCATCATCCGAAAATAGAAAGCATAACTGCAAACCTTTCAAGACATGGCCGTCCACCTACACTCACAAGCCGGGCAAGGAGAGCATCAATCAGAGAAGCAGCCAAGAGGCCCATGGTAACTCTGGAGGAGCTGCAGAGATCCACAGCTCAGGTGGGAGAATCTGTCCACAGGACAACTATTAGTTATGCAATCCACAAATCTGACCTTTATGGAAGAGTGGCAAGAAGAAAGTCACTGTTGATAGAAAGCCATAAGAAATCCCATTTGCAGTTTGCGAGAAGCCATGTGGGGGACATAGAAAACATGTGGACGAAGGCGCTCACGTCAGATGAGACCAAAATTGAACTTTTTGGCTTAAAAGCAAAACACTATGTGTGGTGGAAAATGAACACTTTACATCACCCTGAACACACAATCCCCACTGTGAGACATGGTGGTGGCAGCATCATGTTGTGGGAATGCATTTCTTCAGCAAGGACAGGGAAGCTGATCAGAGTTGATGGGAAGATAGATGGATTCAATTACAGGACGATCTTAGAAGAAAACCTATAAAGCCGCGTACACACGATCGTAATTTCCGATGGGAAATGTTCGATGACAGGCTGTTGGCGGTAAATCCGACCGTGTGTATGCTTCATCAGACAATTGTTGTCGGATTTTCCGCCAAATGTTGGCTAGCAGGTTTTCAAATTTTCCGCAGACAAATGTGTTTTGTCGGATTTTCCGAGCGTGTGCACACAAGTCCGTTGGACAAAAGTCCAAAGTACAAACACGCATGCTTGGAAGCAGAAGCAGTCGGTTTTGTAAACTAGCTTTCATAATGAAGAATTAACAATTGTGACGTGGCAAATTATGAAGTCTTCAAATGCAGCGCACAGTTTTCTTCTTTAATGGGATAATAATGAAGCTGCTTTGCTGGTGATACTGATGGAGTTATTGCAAACAAATTTTCAAAGACTTTTTTTTTTTTCTAGTGATAAAGAATAATATTATTATGTCTTTTTTTAAATACAGCTGTTCTGTGAAGCCCTCAGAGGTTTGTGAGAGAACTTTAGTGAACAAACAGCATCATGAAGGCCAAGGAACACACCAGACAGGTCAAGGATAAAGTTGTGGAGAAGTTTAACCACTTGACGACCGCCTCACGCTGATGTACGTCAGCAGAATGGCACGGGCAGGCAAAATCACATACCTGGTACGTGATTGCCTTCCCGCAGGCGGGGGGTCCAATCGGACCCCCCCGGTGCCTGAGGCGGTCGCCGTTGGTCTGGCAGCGATCAGAGATGAGGGGGAGGCCATCCGATCGTGGCCCCCCCCCTCGCGATCGCTCCCAGCCAATGAGAATCCTCCCCTGCCTGTGTGTAGTACACACAGGCAGAGGATGTGATGTCATCTCTCCTCGGCTCGGCAGTTTCCGTTCCGGCCCCGAGGAGAGAAGACTGTAATGTAAGTGCACAAACACACACAGTAGAACATGCCAGGCACACATTACACCCCCGACCCCCCCAATCGCCCCCCCGATCACCCCCCAATCACCCCCCCCCCCCCGTGTCACACTGACACCAAGCAGTTTTTTTTTTCTGATTACTGCATGGTGTCAGTTTGTGACAGTTACTGTGTTAGGGCAGTTAGTATTAGCCCCCTTTAGGTCTAGGGTACCCCCCTAACACCTCCTAATAAAGTTTTAACCCCTTGATCACCCCCCGTCGCCAGTGTCGCTAAGCGATCATTTTTCTGATCGCTGTATTAGTGTCACTGGTGACGCTAGTTAGGGACGTAAATATTTAGGTTTGCCGTCAGCGTTTTATAGCGTCAGGGACCCCCATATACTATCTAATAAATGTTTTAACCCCTTGATTGCCCCCTAGTTAACCCTTTCACCAGTGATCACCATATAACCGTTACGGGTGATGCTGGTTAGTTTGTTTATTTTTTATAGTGTCAGGGCACCAGCCGTTTATTACCTAATAAAGGTTTAGCCCCCTGATCGCCCGGCGGTGATATGCGTCGCCCCAGGCAGTGTCAGATTAGCGCCAGTACCGCTAACACCCACGCACGCAGCATACGCCTCCCTTAGTGGTATAGTATCTGAACGCATCAATATCTGATCCGATCAGATCTATACTAGCGTCCCCAGCAGTTTAGGCTTCCCAAAAACGCAGTGTTAGTGGGATCAGCCCAGATACCTGCTAGCACCTGCGTTTTACCCCCTCTGCCTGGCCCAGCCCACCCAAGTGCAGTATCGATCGATCACTGTCACTTAGAAAACACTAAACGCATAACTGCAGCGTTCACAGAGTCAGGCCTGATCCCTGCGATCGCTAACAGTTTTTTTGGTAGCGTTTTGGTGAACTGGCAAGCACCAGCCCCAGGCAGCGTCAGGTTAGGGCCAGTACCGCTAACACCCACGCACGCAGCATACGCCTCCCTTAGTGCTATAGTATCTGAAAGCATCAAAATCTGATCCGATTAGATCTATACTAGTGTCCCCAGCAGTTTAGGGTTCCCAAAAACGCAGTGTTAGCGGGATCAGCCCAGATACCTGCTAGGATCTGCGTTTTGCCCCTCCGCCCGGCCCAGCCCACCCAAGTGCAGTATCGATCGATCACTGTCACTTACAAAACACTAAACGCATAACTGCAGCATCCGCAGAGTCAGGCCTGATCCCTGCGATCGCTAACAGTTTTTTTGGTAGCGTTTTGGTGAACTGGCAAGCGCCAGCGGCCTAGTAGACCCCGGTCATAGTCAAACCTGCACTGCAATAACACTTGGTGACGTGGCGAGTCCCATAAGTGCAGTTCAAGCTGGTGAGGTGGCAAGCACAAGTAGTGTCCAGCTGCCACCAAGAAGACAAACACAGGCCCGTCGTGCCTATAGTGCCCTTCCTGCTGCATTCGCCAATCCTAATTGGGAACCCACCACTTCTGCAGCACCCGTACTTCCCCCATTCACATCCCCAACCAAATGCAGTTGGCTGCATGAGAGGCATTTTCTTTATGTCCTCCCGAGTACCCCTACCCAACGAACCCCCCAAAAAAGATGTTGTGTCTGCAGCAAGCACGGATATAGGCGTGACGCCCGCTATTATTGTCCCTCCTGTCCTGACAATCCTGGTCTTTGCATTGGTGAATGTTTTGAACGCTACCATACACTAGTTGAGTATTAGCGTAGGGTACAGCATTGCACAGACTAGGCATACTTTCACAGGGTCTCCCAAAATGCCATCGCATTTTGAGAGACCCGAACCTGGAACCGGTTACAGCTATAAATGTTACAGTTACAAAAACAATGTAAAAAAAAAAAAAAAAAAAAAACACAAAAAAAAAAATAAAATAAAAGTTGTCGTTTTATTGTTCTCTCTCTCTCTATTCTCTCTCTATTGTTCTGCTCTTTTTTACTGTATTCTATTCTGCAATGTTTTATTGTTATTATGTTTTATCATGTTTGCTTTTCAGGTATGCAATTTTTTTATACTTTACCGTTTACTGTGCTTTATTGTTAACCATTTTTTTGTCTTCAGGTACGCCATTCACGACTTTGAGTGGTTATACCAGAATGATGCCTGCAGGTTTAGGTATCATCTTGGTATCATTCTTTTCAGCCAGCGGTCGGCTTTCATGTAAAAGCAATCGTAGCAGCTAATTAGCCTCTGGACTGCTTTTTCAAGCAGTGGAAGGGAATGCCCCCCCCCCCCACCGTCTTCTGTGTTTTTCTCTGGCTCTCCTGTCTCAACAGGGAACCTGAGAATGCAGCCGGTGATTCAGCCTGCTGACCATAGAGCTGATCAGAGACCAGAGTGGCTCCAAACATCTCTATGGCCTAAGAAACCGGAAGCTACGAGCATTTTATGACTTAGATTTTGCCGGATGTAAACAGCGCCATTGGGAAATTGGGGAAGCATTTTATCACACCGATCTTGGTGTGGTCAGATGCTTTGAGGGCAGAGGAGAGATCTAGGGTCTAATATACCCCAATTTTTTCAAAAAAGAATACCTGTCACTACCTATTGCTATCATAGGGGATATTTACATTCCCTGAGATAATAAAAATGATTAAAAAAAAAAATGAAAGGAACAGTTTAAAAACAAGATAAAAAAGCAAAAAAATAATAAAGAAAAAAAAAGCACCCCTGTCCCCCCTGCTCTCGCGCTAAGGCGAACGCAAGCGTCGGTCTGGCGTCAAATGTAAACAGCAATTGCACCATGCATGTGAGGTATCACCAGGAAGGTCAGATCAAGGGCAGTAAGTTTAGCAGTAGACCTCATCTGTAAATCTAAAGTGGTAACCTGTAAAGGCTTTTAAAAATGTATTTATTTTGTTGCCACTGCACGTTTGTGCGCAATTTTAAAGCATGTCATGTTTGGTATCCATGTACTCGGCCTAAGATCATCTTTTTTATGTCATCAAACATTTGGGCAATATAGTGTGTTTTAGTGCATTAAAATTTAAAAAAGTGTGTTTTTTCCCCAAAAAATGCGTTTGAAAAATCGCTGCGCAAATACTGTGTGAAAAAAAAAAAAATGAAACACCCACCATTTTAATCTGTAGGGCATTTGCTTTAAAAAAATATATAATTTTTGGGGGTTCAAAGTAATTTTCTTGCAAAAAAAAATAATTTTTTCATGTAAACAAAAAGTGCCAGAAGGGGCTTTGTCTTCAAGTGGTTAGAAGAGTGGGTGATGTGTGACATAAGCTTCTAAATGTTGTGCATAAAATGCCAGGACAGTTCAAAACCCCCCCAAATGACCCCATTTTGGAAAGTAGACACCCCAAGCTATTTGCTGAGAGGCATGTCGAGTCCATGGAATACTTTATATTGTGACACAAGTTGCGGGAAAGAGACAAATTTTTTTTTTTTTTTTTTTTGCACAAAGTCGTCACTAAATGATATATTGCTCAAACATGCCATGGGGATATGTGAAATTACACCCCAAAATGCATTCTGTTGCTTCTCCTGAGTACGGGGATACCACATGTGTGAGACTTTTTGGGAACCTAGCCGCGTACGGGACCCCAAAAACCAAGCACCGCCTTCAGGCTTTCTAAGTGCGTAAATTTTTGATTTCACTCTTCACTGCCTATCACAGTTTCGGAGGCCATGGAATGCCCAGGTGGCACAACCCCCCCCCCCCCCCCAAATGACCCCATTTTGGAAAGTAGACACTCCAAGCTATTTGCTGAGAGGTATAGTGAGTGTTTTGCAGACCCCACTTTTTGTCACAAAGTTTTGAAAATTGAAAAAAGAAAAAAAAAAATTTTTTTTCTTGTCTTTCTTCATTTTCAAAAACAAATGAGAGCTGCAAAATACTCATCATGCCTCTTAGCAAATAGCTTGGGGTTTGTGCCATCTTGGCATTTTATGGCCTTCAAAACTGTGATAGGTAGTGAGGAGTAAAATCAAAAATTTACGCCCTTAGAAATCCTGAAGGCGGTGATTGGTTTTCGGGGCCCCGTACGCGGCTAGGCTCCCAAAAAGTCCCACACATGTGGTATCCCCGTACTCAGGAGAAGCAGCTGAATATATTTTGGGGTGCAATTCCACATATGTTCATGGCCTGTGTGAGCAATATATCATTTAGTGACAACTTTGTGTAATTTTTTTTTTTGTCATTATTCAATCACTTGGGACAAAAAAATTAATATTCAATGGGCTCAATATGCCTCTCAGCAATTTCCTTGGGGTGTCTACTTTCCAAAATGGGGTCATTTGGGGGGGTTTTGTACCGCCCTGCCATTTTAGCACCTCAAGAAATGACATAGGCAGTCATAAACTAAAAGCTGTGTAAATTCCAGAAAATGTATCCTAGTTTGTAGACGCTATAACTTTTGCGCAAACCAATAAATATACACTTATTGACATTTTTTTTACTAAAGACATGTGGCCGAATACATTTTGGCCTAAATGTATGACTAAAATTGAGTTTATTGGATTTTTTTAATAACAAAAAGTAGAAAATATCATTTTTTTCAAAATTTTCGGTCTTTTTCCATTTATAGCGCAAAAAATAAAAATGGTAGAGGTGATCAAATACCATCAAAAGAAAGCTCTATTTGTGGGAAGAAAAGGACACAAATTTCGTTTGGGTACAGCATTGCATGACCGCGCAATTAGCAGTTAAAGCGACGCAATGCCAAATTGGAAAAAGTCCTCTGGTCCTTATGCAGCATAATGGTCCGGGGCTGAAGTGGTTAAAACAGGGTTAGGCTATAAAAAAAAATCCCAAGCTTTGAACTTCTAACTGAGCAATCCATCATCTGAAAATAGAAAGTGTATGGCACAACTGCAAACCTACCAAGAACTGGCTATCCACCTAAACTCCCAGGCCGAGCAAGGAGAGCATTAATCACAGTAGCAGCCAAGAGGCCCATAGTAACTCTGGAGGAGCGGCAGAGATCCACAGCTCAGGTGGGAGAATCTGTACACAGGACAACTATTAGTCGTGCACTCCACAAATCTGGCCTTTATGGAAGAGTGGCAAGAAGAAAGCCATTGTTGAAAGAAAGCCATAAGAAGTCCCGTTTGCAGTTTGCAAGAAGCCATGTGGGGGACACAGCAAATGTAGAAGAAGGTGCTCTGTTCAGATGAGACTAAAATTTTACTTTTTGGCCTAAAAGCAAAACGCTAATTGTGGTGGAAAACGAACTCTGCACATCACCCTAAACACACCCTCCCCACCGTGAAACATGGTGGGGGCAGCATCAGGTTATGGGGGGTGCTTTTCTTCAGCAGGGACAGGGAAACTGGTCAAAGTTGATGGGAAGACGGATGGAGCCAAATACAGGACAATCTTAGAAGAAAATCTGTCAGACTCTGCAAAAGACTTGAGACTGGGGCGGAGGTTCAAGTTCCACCAGGACAATGACCATAAACTTACAGCCAGAGCTACAATGGAATGGTTTAGATCAAAGCAAATTCATGTGTTAGAATGGCCCAGTCAAAGTCCAGACCAAAATCCAATTGAGAATCTGTGGCAAGTTCACAGACGCTCCCTATCCAATCTGACAGAGCTTGAGCTATTTTGCAAAGAAGAATGGGCAAAAATGTCACTCCAGCTGTGCAAAGCTGGTAGAGACATTCCCAAAAAGACTTGCAACTGTAATTGCAGTGAAAGGTGGTTCTACAAAGTATCAACTCAGGAGGGCGCCACACTTCACATATTTATTTGTAAAAAAAAAAAATTAAAAACCATTTATCATTTTCCTTCACGATAGATAGATAGATAGATAGATAGATAGATAGATAGATAGATAGATAGATAGATAGATAGATAGATAGATAGATAGATAGATAGATAGATAGACTATGCCACAACATTGACTCCTATTCTGTTTGATTTTCCATGAACTAAAAGGTAGTAATCTTAGAGCTGTAATTTCCAAAAAACCTCCAAAAATTTAAAGTTACATTCTGTGAAAACAAAACATTTTCTTTTTTTAGTGCATTGCATTTTGTTAAGTTAACATATTTTGCAGTGCCCAGTTGTTTGCTAGGATATGTATCTTATTCTATCTTATTCAATGCCTTCCCATAATTATGATTTATCTCTTTTGTCTCCATCAGTCATTGATCAAAAATGTTCTATTTCCAAAATTGTTTATCTGTTTGTTTGTTTTAAGGAAAAAAACATTAGATTAATCAATAATATATTTGATTTTTATACTTTCTGTATGAGTATTCTGAACACTGTAAATTTGTCCTTAGAAGTTTTAAGCAACTTGGATTTAATGTTTGTGGCCACATGCCAAAGAGAACAAGCCATGTAAAAGTCATATGTGCAATAGGTTATAAATTGTAATTAGCAAATGGCAATGAGTTTGATCTGGGTGCATAAAATAATAAATTAGTCATACATGCTTGGCATTATGTGGATGAGTTTTGATTAATGAAATTATTGGGCTTGGTTCATTAAACTGTTTGCACTTTGAAAATTTTAGAGCAAGAAGCAAATTTTCTCTGCTTTTTAACACATCAGCCATACTATTTCAATATACAGTATGCAGTGTACTTTACTAGAAAAATAGTGATTATTTTACAGTTAAGATGCATACATAATGATAAATGGGGAAATACCAAAATTTAAGCTGATTTATCAAGGATGGGCCTGTCCTAAGAAGTTCTATAAAATCTAAAACAATTTTTGTATACCAAACTGACCTCATTTGGGCTCTGCTTAGCCTTGTTTTTATACCATTGATTACCTTATTTGGGTATTCATAATTGTGTATGAATATTACATACTCTCTTATTAACACCTGTAATTCATGCTTTATGTTGGAAAATTAAAAATACCTTTCAAAAAAAAAAAAAAGATGAATACATAAATGTCAACATGCCTGTAACAGTCTGTGACTGCTAAGATTTGGCCCGATGTGGATGAAACATGTCCGAGGGGCGTGACTGATGGGAGGGGATTTGAGCTGAAGCCTCTCTTTCATTTACTTTACACTGAAGTTGAATACAGTCAGGGCCGGCCCCAGCATAAGGCAGCTTAGGCAGCCACTTGTGGGGATTCAGATTTTTAAAACATCTGTCTTCTTTTCCTATACCTCCTAAATTCACCAGGACCATGCAGAGATTTGATGTAAGTCCTGGGAGTCCCAGCAAATCGAGGCTGAATCCCTTAGTGCCGGAACAAGTTTGGCTGAAATCAGCTGATCGGCTGTGTCCAATCACACAGAACTCTGTGTGCATAGCAACAGTGTTCTAGCTGTTTCTTCTCCCTGCAAAGCAGGGAGAAAAAACAGCCAGATCAGAAAATAAAAGCAGCACACATTACACATTGTAAGGCACACCGTTAACCCCTTGATTGCCCCTACATGTTAACCCCTTCCCAGCCAGTGTCATTAGTACAGTGTCAGTGTACAGTATTATCACGCCCCTTACAACCCTCCCACTGTTTTGCCGCAGGTCACTTCCTCACTCAAGTGTCCCTCATTCTGAAGTTCATAAGTTGGTACATCCAGCACTATGTATAACCTTTCAGCTTTTTATGTCAGCGTTAAAAATTGTTGGATATGAAAAGTTCACTTAAAATTTGATTTATAAAAATAGCAAAAAAGCTGCTTTAAAACGTAACCAGATCATATAAAACAGACTACTAATTTGACAGTTTACATAATGAATGATATAGTTTTTTTAATAAATGTACTCAATGTAGGTCAAGCCTAGAATGTGGCATATTAACTTGTTTATGTTTTCAAGATAAGTTCTCTGTTTCCCTTATATTTACAGATTGGAAAATTTTGATGAACTTGGACCTTTTGATTTTAAAACCACACCTTCCTGGTCAAATAGAAAGTACCTAGGTAACTTTCTTTTTTCTTATTTATTCTAATATAAAAAGAACTCCAAGAATTACTGAAAAGCACCGAGAGAGATGCAACACAAGTTTGTTAAATAACATCTACCTTCTTACAATACTTTGCACCTGCACCTACTTGCACCTACTTTGCACTAAAACACTTTAAACATTCTGTCAGTACAGCAGTACCATATACCCACCAAGCCTGGGCCCTGCATATCACTTGAATTAAAGTAGATGACATATTAGAAGTCTATAGGACCATCTATGTCAATTTTTTTAACAGGCAGGGACTTAAAGCTGTTAGCTACCGGTACTGTACCACTGTGTTCAAAGTGGGGTCGTAAAAGTGCTGTATCTTGGAAAGGATAGTACTACAGGTAAATGTAACAAACACATTATGTGAATCTTAAAAAAGCCTTTCTGAAATTAGTTTTAGTTTTTTATTTGACAATGAATATTAATGAGTGGCAGCTTACAACTGGTCTATCCAATAATTCAACATTTTTGTTGTAACTGTTATTTGACCACTTGTGTAAAGGAGGTGACAATGGGTCATCTATGACTGCTTCATCCAATAAGACTTTAGACAACAAGTACTAATTATGGTATAGAGTGAGGGCCTATTAAGTAAGATATAATCTATCAGACTCAAAATATAGGGAGCAAAAGGAAATATATGAAGAATGGGCATTTTAAACGGTGCTTCCCATTGGCATATCAAGACATATCACATGAATACATATATATTTTTCAAAGTATAAAAAGGTTTTTTCTTAATACATACAATACAGCTTATCAAAAAAGATAAGGGCAACTGTAAGCCCGCTTGTAAAAAAACACATAAACGTGTCAGAGGATCATCAGACATAGTATAACACGCGTCACACGGAATCTGCCTACATGTTTCACAGCACAAGTTACTTCTTCAGGGCTTCATTTTCGGTGTCTGAATCAAAACATCTCTAAAAGATGTATTAGATGTGTTTTAGCTAGGGGGAGACTGTTATCAACACTTCAACTTGCTGATGTCAGGCACAGACAAAAAACAATCATCAAATGTAATATCTGCTGCATGATAAGAAAGCATGCTCAAACATTAGAAAGCGGGACCCAAAATATTGCCAAGGGCATGTATAAATCGCCAATATTCCAAAGGTAAATCCGCCAGATTTAGAGATCACAATCGCGTTCATCCAAGCATCATCAAGTTTATTATATATGAGAAGTGAGAACAGATACCAGGAACACCAGCAAGTGGTGTCTGGGTCTCCCGAGAACCCAATAAAAACCGGCACTGACATTTTGCCCATGTGTATGTCAGCTGCTCCGACATACGGCCAGCTTCTGTCAGACGAGCATGCTGGGAAACCAGCAACGACCCCCTGTCAGAAGACAAAAGCTCAGCGGTGGAGATCACTGTACTAACGTTGGATCGTTAGTACAGAGGCTCTGACCGGAGCTGTCAGAAAAAACAAACATTAGTGTGTACCAGGCTTTACTCTTATGCCCCGTACACACGGTCGGATTTTCCGATGGAAAATGTGTGATAGGACCTTGTTGTCGGAAATTCCGACCATGTGTAGGCTCCATCACACATTTTCCATCGGATTTTCCGACACACAAAGTTTGAGAGCAGGATATAAAATTTTCCGACAACAAAATCCGTTGTTGGAAATTCCGATCGTGTGTACACAAATCCGACGGACAAAGTGCCACGCATGCTCAGAATAAATAGATGAAAGCTATTGGCCACTGTCCCGTTTATATTCCCAACGTACGTGTTTTACGTCACCGCGTTCAGAACGATCGGATTTTCTGACAACTTTGTGTGACCGTGTGTATGGAAGACAAGTTTGAGCCAACATCCGTCGGAAAAAATCCTAGGATTTTGTTGTCGGAATGTCCGAACAAAGTCCGACCGTGTGTACGGGGCATTACTCCGTTGCTGTCTCCCTTCATCAAGTTCATAATGTTGGTGATCAGTGGTAGATAATCAAATTACACCAAAGCTGTTCATTTGCTGGATCACTGTGCTAAAGCCTCAGAGCTGTCTGACCCCCAATTCAATTCAATGTTTAGGAATAGTAGGAAGATGACTTGGAGGAGAAACAAGTGAAGAAGAATGATCAATTAATGAATGTGCAACAGAAGAAATAGGATAATCTGATGTAATTGATAATGTTTCTAGGGGATTACCCTGTCCATCCTTTCTTGTCCATTGGTTGCTGTTGTCCCTTAGCGGCCTCCTTGTCCAAAACATTAATAATTGTATAAACCCCCACCCATTCTCTTTTTTCTGCACAATTAATGTTGGTGGTCCTAATCCAAAATGCCCCAAAGAAAAAAAACACTCAGCTCTGTGTACATTCAAGACCCAATAATAATAATAAAAACAACAACAGCAACATAAGATAATTTTACTATCTCGACAGCTTGATAGATGTGTTTTAATTTCAGGGTCAGGTGCTTAGGAAGTCAGGCAGCTTTGATGCAAAAGTGTAACTTCACTTTACAAAGTTAGTGTTTGTTTGTGAACATTCACTTACTTCAATAAATATTGTGGTGACTTGTGTAAAAATCCTATTGTGTTCATTTCCATAGGACATGATCAGGTAAAGTGAGCAGAGCTTATTCATTAGACTTTGTGAATAATCACTTTATTAAGTGATCCGCCTCTATTCCTTTACTATATCAGCTCAAGTATGTGGGAACTCAAGAGAACATTTTTCTTCATAAAAGCCCTCCATATGAGGGACAGGAGGCGGAGCCTAGCGGAGCAGACATGCATTGTTAGAGCTCCGCACTGCTGAGGAGAGAAGAGAAGGACAAAGCGGAGCCTGCAGGCTCAAAAGGTATCCATTTGAACCTTTTTGCCCCAGGGAACAAACTGTGAAAGTTTGGGCAGGAAATATGGTACTGGGAGGAAGCCGTGGCAGAAATAAAAATCACCTCACAAAGAGCTCACAGGCACTCACTGCAGCTGAAGCAGCTCCAGTCACCTCACAAGATACAGCATCAGGGCGCTCTCACAGACAGAAAATGTCACAGCAAGACTCTCCATTTGAGTCAGATACAGAACAAATCCTCTCACAAACGTCTCCACAAGCCTCCTCAGCATCCCCAGTAATATTATTACAATTTGAAAAGATGCTTCATAAGGCTTTAAAACAAACCTCAGACCAAATAACAAACAGCCTAACCAAAGAAATAAGAGAGCTGGGAAACCGCACCGCAGCCTTAGAAATAAAAATTGATGAAATTGAAATTACAACCCAAGAAAATATAACAGAATTGGAACAATTAAAATAAGAGAATTTAATACTTCAAACTAAGCTCGAAGATTACGAAAATAGAGCCAGACGTTCAAACTTGCGCATAAGGGGAATACCTGAAACTGTGACAGACCTGCAATCTACTATTACTGCTCTATTACAAGAACTAAAGCCAGATATCCCTATTGAACGTTTAGAACTGGACAGAGTACACAGAGCCCTCACAGCCAAAAAGAAAGATGGACCCCCACGTGATATAATCACAAAATTTCATTATTACAGAACGAAAGAACAAATACTAATTGATGCAAGAGAAAAAAAGGAACTTAATTTTCAAGGACACAATTATCAAATTTTTGCTGACCTATCCCAACTTACTATTACTAAAAGACGATCCATGAAACCCCAACTAATGGAACTGCAACGCCACAACATTATGTATCAATGGGGCTTCCCCTTTTCAGTCAGATTTAACTACCAAGGTACAATTTACAGAAGCAGATCAGCAGATGAACTACAACAAACCCTTTTAAAATTAAATCTGACAGAACCCACAAGCAGCAACACTCCCACACGCAGAAGAATGGCATCATCTTCACCTTCAGGCAGCACCCAGAAAATTTCAGAACAAAATGGGAATCATCATTCTCACAAAAGAGGCCGTTATGCCACATCATCCATGGACCAAGAAGATTCAATGGACTGACATCCTAATTCCTGATATCTCTTCATTTATTATACTAAGAGATGGTTCTCTATAAAAAACCTGTATTTATAACTGAATGTAACTGCATTCTGATAGTCACACACTGTGTGGGATCATGTTACATTCCAGTTATATTTCTTATTACTTCTGATTCATATAGCCTTAGAATATATAAGTGAAATAAGGAAATTCTTGTTCAGTTATATATTTTCAGGTAATAACAATAGATTTATTACTTTTTAGGACAAATATGTTCAATAATCCAGAAGTAATGGAAGCTTTTTCTTTCTTTTCTTAAAACAAATATATTATTACCCAACTAGTTCCTAGAACTATGTTTTTGTTTATTCTAATCTGAAGCAATACAACCTCAATTTTATGAGTTAACATATCTAAACAGTTACATATGAATAAAATATGTAATTGTTTACTCTAAAAGGGTTAAAATCCCAAAATAATTCAAACTATCTTCATCAATACCAAAGTTATTAACAGTACCTTTCTAACTGAATTATTTAGCCTAGGGCAAAACTAACCATATACAACCACCCTGGAATAAATAATTTCAACAAAAACTATATTCTGCACTCCAATTAATGAATCATCATTTTGATGTCTTTTGACATAGCACTTCTCTCCTGTAAGCGGAAGATCCGTGTACCCCCATTAGCCCTCCTCATTCTCCCAACCATATTATGTGGGAGTGTGACGAAGGCACTTATTCCCCTGAGAGAGATATTTATTCTCTTTCACGGGTAAATTGTGATTACTTGCAAAAAATAAGTTATACAATGTATCATCTAATCTCATATGTTTTTTGTTTACTCTTTACTCCAGAATTCACTGGTTTCTTTTCTATCTTTTCATCTCTTCAGTCCACACAGGTTGATCTGCGCAGTCAGCTCTGCATAACAAAAAGTAAGTCAAAACTATTTGATCTGTTGCCATGGCACCACTGAATATACTTTCCCTGAATGTTCAGGGAATAAATGTCCCTCAAAAAAGGACCAAAGCCTTCCGTACTTTCCATAACAAGAAGGCTCACATAGTATGCCTCCAAGAAACACACTTCACCAAAGATTCTACTCCAAAATATATTTCTCCTTTTTATCAACAAATTTACACGGCTTCTGCCTGTACCAAACAAAGGGGTACTCTAATTGCATTTCACCGATCCACACCATTCACCTTATCATCAGAAATTAAAGACCCAGAAGGTAGACACCTGATACTCATGGGTTATATAATGGATACAGCAATCACGGTGATTTCCTACTACGCTCCTAACAAACAACCTACACCATTCCTCTCACATATATTACAAGTGATTAATACACACAAAATAGGAACAGTGATAATGTGCGGGGATTCGAACCAGGTCCTCCTCCCATTTCTAGATAAATCACCTTTTACACCATCCAAAATAACCTCTAGATTACCTTTTTCTCAACTTCTTTCCAAATACAATCTGGTAGATTCGTGGAGAGAAAGTAACCCAATGAAAAAGAAATTCACTTATTTCTCGCACCCTCATCAAACCTTCACCAGAATAGATCATATTTTTCTAACAATAGGAATGATACCAGAAATTATTGCATCAGATATAATTCCGATTCCGTGGTCTGACCATAATGCAGTATACACTACTATAGCCTCAGCCATACCAAAAGCGCATGACCCAACGTGGTACTTACCGGACATAATGCTCAAACACCCACTACATCAGATGGCCATTGAACAAGCTTTAAAGGAATACATATCAATTAATAATACAACAGACATTTCCCCAATAACACCGTGGGAAGCTCATAAGCCTGTCTTGCGTGGTACAATACAAAGACAAATGGCACTATTTAAACGGGAACGCAAAAATCTAGCAAAACAACTAGAACTCAATTTTAATGCAGCCTACATATCATTCCAAGATAATCCATCTCAGAGTACAAAATCTCATCTGGAAAAATCTAGATTGGAATACGATCTATTTCTCACTGAGTCAGCTGATAAATCCCTCAAACGCTCCAAACACAATTTCTACATGAATACAAACAAACCAGGTACATATTTGGCTCGGGCATTAAATTCAACTAACAAATCTTTTAAACCAATACATTTGAAATTATCAAAAAATGTTTATACTTGTAATCCAGTTAAAATAGTCCATAAATTTCACTCACATCTCGCAACTTTATACAAGACAAACAATGAATTTAATCCTACAGAGGCTGAATCCTTCTTCTCAAAAAAAACCTTACCTGAGTTGTCTCAGAATCAAAAAAGCAGTTTGGATGAGCCTATAACTATAGATGAAGTTGCTAACGCCATAAAAGACCTAAAACTTAAAAAGACCAGGCCCAGACGGCTACTCGGCTTTATACTATAAAACATTCTCAGAAATACTCTCTCCCATTCTCACTGAAACTTTTAACAAACTTCTAGAAGGACATTCTTTTCGGCAAGAAACACTAATGGCAATTGTTTGTATGATCCCAAAACCCCTTTCTGATGATACTTCCTGTGTGAATTATCGGCCTATCTCTCTGTTAAACCTTGATATTAAATTATTAGCAAAAATAATAGCAAAACGCCTCAATAGCATTATAGGAAAATTAATACATAGAGATCAAGTAGGCTTCATGCCAAATAGACAGGCAGGCGATAATATACGCAGGGCAGTGTTATTGGCACATATTGCTAAAAAACGGAAAATCCCTTTATGTTTTCTATCTCTCGATATTAAGAGAGCATTTGACACAGTATCCTGGCAATATATGCAATATTCATTACAAAAATGGGGTTTTGGACCCCACTTTTTAACATGGATCAAAGCATTATATAATAAACCCAAAGCCTATATAAAATATGCTGGATACAAATCTGATGCCTTTAATATCGAAAGAGGTACCCGACAGGGTTGCCCATTATCTCCCTTATTATTTGCCCTTATACTCGAACCCATGGCCCAATACATCAGAACAAACCAAACTATAACTGGCATTGAAGTAGGAGGTATTACACACAAATTATGTATATTTGCAGACGATATATTACTTTTTCTATCATCACCACAGGTCTCTGGTCCTAACTTAATACCAGCTCTTGATGGATTTGCAGCCCTATCCGGCCTTATGATTAATCCTAAGAAATGCCTAGTGCTTAATATTTCGCTCACAAACATGGAATTGATCCCGGCTAGGGCTGCACTCCCATTCACATGGGCAGAAAAATCAATCCCATATCTTGGAATTCATTTAACAGCATCTCATTCTGACTTATTCTCAACCAATTATCCTCCTGTATTAAGACAGATCACAAATCTAATAAAACAATGGTCGCAACTTCCTTTATCCTGGATAGGGAAGATTAATGCAATCAAAATGACTATTCTACCCAAATTGCTTTATCTATTCAGAGTCCTCCCTATTCCAATTCCTTCCTATTTTTTGAGAATAGTACAAAAAAGAGCAACTTCATTTATATGGGGCTCTTCTAAACCACGTATACCTATACACACACTACATCTTCCCAAAAATAAAGGAGGCCTGGGATACCCTAATTTTACTAACTACTACAGAGCAGCACATTTGGCCAGTCTGTCCAAATACCATGCAAAACAGGAAATCCCATTATGGGTATTTATAGAGGCTTCAGAAAATGACCCTCTATTAATATCAAACTTGTTATGGCTTGATCCTAAAGACCGCTTTAAAATTCATAATCCCATAACTAAACACTTCTTATCTCTCTGGGATAAACTAAAAACCAAATATCAGTTACAATCTCCACACAATCCTCTCCTTTCTTTTATCAGAAATCCGGCCTTTTATCCGGCATGGATCTACCCAAATTCTTTTAAAGCTTGGACAACATCAGGCATTCAGACACTAAATGACTTCATAGCATCTAAATCATTCCTTTCATTCCCATCACTTAGAGAAAAATATGATCTACCAAACTCTGAGATATTTAGATATCTCCAAATCAAAAATTTCTATACACCATTCCTAAAGGGGGATACACCATTATCCCAATTATCCATTTTTGAATCAATCTGTACAAAAGATCCATTTGCTAAAGGTACAATTTCATCACTTTATAATCAATTATATGGAGTAGTAAATCTTAATAGACCCTCTTACGGGACGAACTTTAGAAGACACGGACTGGTCTAACATATGGCTCACATCTAAGTCATCTTCACCCAACATCTTAGCACTGGAGACAAATTATAAAGTCCTAACTCGCTGGTACCTTGTACCCACTAGAGTGGCAAAATATTCACCTAATACCTCAGCTCTTTGTTTTCGAGGATGCCCAGAAATAGGCACACATTTACACATATGGTGGACATGCCCAGTAATCCAAACCTTCTGGAAGGAAGTCTTCGTGATTGCATCTAAAATATTTAAAAAAATAATACAACCAGATCCATATATAACTTTACTTAATCTAAAACCGGAATGGTTAACACTCTCTCAATTCAAACTTATGATCCAACTAATAACGGCTGCAAAACAAACAGTGGCCAAGGCATGGAAATCTCCTACGTTGGTACTAGCAGAAACAATTCACAGAATGAATAATACAATGTCCCATGCTAAGATGGTAGCCATCGATCAAAATCAAATTCCAAAATTTGAAAAACTTTGGCATCCTTGGATAAAACAACAGTTCCTGTCAAATTTCAATGACTCTGTCCTGTTGCCATGGTAACAGATTAAATGACTTACAGAGACACCCATTCTAAGGCTTCAAAGAGAACTAAAAAGAATAATAAACTGACGAGCGGGACAACCTTGTGGACCATACCTCTGCCTTTCTACCCTTTTTCTTCTTTCTCTTTCCTTTTCTCCACCTTACGATTAAAGCTCATTATCAGAATTTATTTGACCTATATACACTCTACTTGTAAACAATATGTATAGTAGGTATAAATCATTTAAATACCTACAAAAGTAACTAAGGAAATGATATATATCTTCAATTTAGGTTTACGTGAACCCAATGTTTAATATTTGAAATTTCATGATATTTACCTATATAATCCCTACTGTAAAACAATGAGCTTACTTAGATCCTTGTAAACTTACTTTATGTATCTTTATAATATTGTATACTCAATAAACTTCTTTTGACAAGGAAAAACCCTCCATATAACAGCATGTAGTGGAAAATCCACAATTTGAAAAAATCCCCTTGTGAACCAAACTGAAAGGTAGATTATTCAATCTTTTATTTTCCTAAATAAACATTTGAAAAGGTAAGTTGTCCCTTTCACCTTGAAATTTAACAAGTCTAGAAAGTGCTAAAAATTTCTTACTTGTACAAGTCTTACAATCTCACAATTGTTTTGTTCTCAGGAAATGTGATCTCTTTGGAGACGACTTTCTTAATAAGCAGTGCCATTTTTGTATTCATTGTTGAGGAATGGATTTGGGATTATGCATGTACAGTTACTGTGATTCATGTAGGGATAACATCACTGGGTAAGTCAAACTCTGCTTCTCAATACATTTTAAGGAAAAGATCTACCTATGTAGTATATAGGTTCTCATACCAGATGAGGATTTTTTTCTGGCTTCTTGCTGTGCTATTATAGGAAACATTTAAGTATTTCCTTAAAACCATTTCCAGAGTGGTTAACCTCTTCTCTTCCAGCTTTAAGACTGACCCTTGGTTTAGGCTAGGTTCACACTGCTGTAATCCAATTTTTATCAGAATTTTAGTGCAATTATGTACTGCAGTAGGGATGAGCTTCGTGTTCGAGTCGAACCCATGTTCGACTCGAACATCGGCTGTTCGATCGTTCGCCGAATTGCGAACGTTATGGGCCGTTCGCGCTAAATTCGTGTGGCGCGTCACGGCCCATAATTCACTGCGGCATCGCAGTGCATTGCTGGCTGATGATTGGCCAAGCATGCACTATGACCCGCATGCTTGGCCAATCACAGCGCCGTCAGTAGAGAGAGCTGTAATTGGCCAAAGCCAGGGTGGCTTTGGCCAATTATGGCTCAGGGGATTTAGTACACACCCCACACTATATAAGGCCGCCTGCACGGCGGCCCTGTGTAGTGTGTGTTCCGGTGTGCTGAGAGATAGAGAGAGAGAGAGACAGTGTCATTTGATTTGAGTTAGATAGATTAGGCAGAACAGTCAGTCAGTTAGCTGCACTTACAGTGTATTGTGTATATATATGCATCCCAGGTGTTGCATATATATATATATATACACTGTATTCAGTTTAGCTAGATCCGTTCCTGTTATCTTCTATCTAGACTATTTACATTTAATGCAGTGCGTCCTGCTCACAGTGTTCAGCTAGATCCGTTCCTGTTATCTTCTAGACTATTTACATTTAGTGCAGTGCGTCCTGCTCACAGTGTTCAGCTAGATCCGTTCCTGTTATCTTCTAGACTATTTACATTTAGTGCAGTGCGTCCTGCTCACAGTGTTCAGCTAGATCCGTTCCTGTTAAATTCCTACTGACAGGCAGGCTTGTCTGGTTACAGTATATAAAGCTACCTGAAGAAAATTACAGGTGTTCTATTTGATCCTATTAGTACCACGGTCAGGCAGCTAGACTATTTACATTTAGTACAGTGCGTCCTGCTCACAGTGTTCAGCTAGATCCGTTCCTGTTATCTTCCTACTGACAGGCAGGCTTGTCTGGTTACAGTATATAAAGCTACTTGAAGAAAATTACAGGTGTTCTATTTGATCCTATTAGTACCACGGTCAGGCAGCTAGACTATTTACATTTAGTACAGTGCGTCCTGCTCACAGTGTTCAGCTAGATCCGTTCCTGTTATCTTCCTACTGACAGGCAGGCTTGTCTGGTTACAGTATATAAAGCTACTTGAAGAAAATTACAGGTGTTCTATCCCAGCTTAGTGCAGCTACAGGCCATTAGTATGTCTGGAAGGCCAAGAAGGAGAGGCAGACAGTCACAAGCCAATAAGAGAGGGCAAGCAGGCTCTGTGTCTAGTGCTGGTCGTGGAGACGGTGCATCCTCATCAGCACGTGGCCATGGGACACGCTTGGCCTTTTTTTCGGCAGCTGGCCGTGTTGAGCCGCAACATGCGGAAGACTTGGTCGAGTGGATGACCAAGCCGTCCTCATCCTCCTCATCCTCTCTCACCCATGCCCAGGGTGCTTTGTCTGGCAAAGCAGCGGCCTCTTCCCTCAGCTCAATGTCATCAGTGACTCCTTCCCTAGCTCCACCATGTCCTCATGAGGATTCCCTCGAACTGTTTGACCACAGTGTTGGGTACATGCTCCAGGAGGATGCCCAGCGTTTGGAAGGCTCTGATGACGATACTGAGCTCGATGAAGGCAGTAACATGAGCACGGACAGAGGGGGTGCCCAAGAAGGACAGCAATCTGGCAGTCATGCTCCCCCTGCTGCAGCATACTGCCAGGTTTGCTCCAGTGATGAGGAGGGAGGGGATGATGAGGTCACTGACTCAACGTGGGTGCCTGATAGGAGAGAGGAGGAGGAGGAGGAGGAGGAGGCGGCGGCACATCACCAACGAGGCAGGATGCCCTCCAGGGGCCAGCCTAAGGGCAGCACATTGACTGCATCACACCCCAAAGCTCCACATGTGCAGGGCACTGCAGTCTCTGCGCGTTATTCAAAAAGTTCTTTGGTGTGGGCCTTTTTTGAGACGAGTGCATCAGATCGCACCGCTGCTATTTGCAACATATGTCTCAAGCGTATCTCGCGTGGCCAAAACATCTCCCGCTTGGGTACCACATGCTTGACCAGACATATGTTGACCTGCCATGCAGTTCGTTGGCAAGCGTATCTAAAAGACCCACACCAAAGAACAAAGAGGATCTCTCCTTGCTCCTCATCAGCTGAGATTTCCAACCCCACTAGACCTTCAGTCCTCTCTGAGACCTGCAGTGAGAGGAATGAAGGTGTAGAATTAGGTGTGTCACAGCCAAGTACTTGTGGGCAATCTGCTTTTGGTACACCGACGTCAGATTGTACCAGGCAAATTTCCCTGCCCCAGCTGCTGCACCGCCGAAAGAAGTTTGCTCCCAGCCATCCACATGCCCAGCGGTTGAATGCTAGCTTGGCAAAATTGCTAGCACTTCAACTGCTGCCTTTTCAGTTGGTAGACTCTGCCCCCTTCCGTGAGTTTGTGGAATGTGCGGTTCCTCAGTGGCAGGTACCCAAACGCCACTTTTTCTCACGGAAGGCGATTCCGGCTCTCTACCGGCATGTGGAAGGCAATGTCCATGCCTCGCTGGACAGGGCGGTCAGCGGTAAGGTGCATATTACCGCTGACTCATGGTCCAGCAGGCATGGACAGGGACGTTACCTAAGTTTCACGGCGCATTGGGTGACTCTGCTGGCAGCTGGGAAGGATGCAGGACAAGGTGCAGTAGTGTTGGAGGTTGTTCCGCCACCACGCCTCCAAAATGCTGATTGTGACACACCTCTCTCCTCCACCCCCTCCTCTTCTTCTTCCTCCATGGCCTCTTCCTCGGAACCAGCGGTGCTCCGTAGGCGTTCAAGGGGCTACGCAAGTACGCAGGCCAAAAGATGCCATGCGGTGCTTGAGCTGGTGTGCTTGGGGGACAGGAGCCACACTGGGGCAGAGGTTTTGTCAGCTCTGCAGGGGCAGGTTCAGAGGTGGTTGACGCCACGCCAACTTAAGGCAGGAATGGTGGTTTGCGACAATGGCACCAACCTCCTCTCTGCCCTCCGACAGGGACAAATGACCCATGTGCCCTGTTTGGCTCACGTCCTTAACTTGGTGGTGCAGCGGTTCTTGGGCAGGTACCCGGGCTTACAGGATGTCCTGAGGCAGGCCAGGAAAGTCTGTGTGCATTTCCGCCGGTCATATAATGCCAGTGCTCGGCTGACGGACCTCCAAAAGGAGTTTAACCTGCCCAAGAACCGCCTAATCTGTGACATGCCCACCAGGTGGAACTCAACGTTGGCCATGCTGCAGCGGCTGCACACGCAGCAGAGGGCCATCAATGAGTACCTGTGCGACTATGGCACCAGGACAGGGTCAGGGGAGCTTGGTTTTTTTTCCCCACGCCAGTGGGCCATGATCAGGGATGCATGCACTGTCCTGTCACCATTCGAGGAGGCCACGAGGATGGTGAGCAGTGACAGTGCATGCATCAGTGACACTGTCCCCCTTGTCCACCTGTTGGAGCACACGCTGCGTGGAATAATGGACAGGGCACTTGAGGCAGAACAGAGGCAGGAAGAGGAGGACTTCCTTAGCTCTCAAGGCCCCCTTTATCCAGACAGTGTTCCTGCGTGCCCGCCGATCACACAGGAAGAGGACGAGGAGGAAGAGGAGGAGGAGGAAGATTGTGTCAGTATGGAGGTGGAGCCTGGCACTCAGCATCAGCAGCAGTCTTTAAGGGATCAGTCCCAAGAAACACATGGACTTGTACGTGGCTGGGAGGAGGTGGCTGCGGACCATGTCGTTCTTAGTGACCCAGAGGACTCCGGACCGAATGCCTCAGCAAACCTACGCTGCATGGCCTCCCTGATCCTGCAAAGCCTGCGTAAGGATCCTCGTATTCGTGGTATCAAGGAGAAGGACCAATACTGGCTGGCAACCCTCCTTGATCCACGTTACAAGGGTAAGGTTGCGGACCTTATCTTGCCATCGCAGAGGGAGCAGAGGATGAAACATCTTCGGGAGGCCTTGCAGAAAGGTCTGTGCAACGCGTTCCCAGAGACTGGGAGGTTACAAACTCCTGTTTCTGGACAACGTGTTGCTGAGGCTTCGGTCAGTCAAAGAAGGAGCGGTGGAGAAGGTGGCCGTCTGACCGATGCGTTCAGACAATTTTTTGGTCCGCAGCCCCAAGGTATGATCGGTTCCAGCAACCATCGCCAGCGTCTGTTTTACATGGTGCAGGAATACCTAGGGGCAAGATCAGACTTGGACACCTTTCCCACCGAAAATCCTCTGGGTTACTGGGTCTTGAGGATGGATCACTGGCCAGAGCAAGCACCGTATGCAATTGAGCTACTGGCCTGTCCTGCATCCAGCGTTCTTTCGGAACGCACATTCAGTGCTGCTGGAGGCGTGGTAACCGATCACAGGGTGCGTCTGTCCACCGACTCGGTCGATCGGCTGACCTTCATAAAAATGAATGAGTCTTGGATCACCACCAGCTACCAAGCACCTGATGCTGATGTAACCGAATAATTTTTTTTGAAATCTCAGATCCCTTCAAAGACTGCCTATGCTGATGCTGAGTGACTATCCCTGAGTAATTATCCTCTTCCTCCTCAATCATCACGCTGATAGCTTGTAAGAACATTTTTGGTTCTGGGCGCCACCACCAGTGCCTAAGGCACAATTTTTCAGCCCCTGTTTAACAGGGGCGTGTAATTACAATTTTTGATGTAATACTTTGCAGCAGGGCTCGTTCCTGCATTCCAGCTAGAGTGTCTGTGAGGGGTTGCAGTGTTGTGGCACCAGCACCAGTGCCTAAGGCCCAATTTTTCTGCCCCTGTCTAACAGGGGCGTGTAATTACAATTTTTGATGCAATACTTTGCAGCAGGGCTCGTTCCTGCGTTCCAACTAGAGTGTCTGTGAGGGGTTGCAGTGTTGTGGCACCAGCACCAGTGCCTAAGGCCCAATTTTTCTGCCCCTGTCTAACAGGGGCGTGTAATTACAATTTTTGATGCAATACTTTGCAGCAGGGCTCGTTCCTGCGTTCCAACTAGAGTGTCTGTGAGGGGTTGCAGTGTTGTGGCACCAGCACCAGTGCCTAAGGCCCAATTTTTCTGCCCCTGTCTAACAGGGGCGTGTAATTACAATTTTTGATGCAATACTTTGCAGCAGGGCTCGTTCCTGTGTTCCAACTAGAGTGTCTGTGAGGGGTTGCAGTGTTGTGGCACCAGCACCAGTGCCTAAGGCCCAATTTTTCTGCCCCTGTCTAACAGGGGCGTGTAATTACAATTTTTGAAGCAATACTTTGCAGCAGGGCTCGTTCCTGCGTTCCAACTAGAGTGTCTGTGAGGGGTTGCAGTGTTGTGGCACCAGCACCAGTGCCTAAGGCCTAATTTTTCAGCTCCTGTTCAACAGGGGCATGTAATTACAATTCTTGATCTAATATTTCACAGCAGGGCCCTGTGAGGGCTTACAGTGTTGTGGCCACAGCAACACCTAAGGCCCAAATTTCTGCTGAGTATATAGGGCAGGACCCTACTTTCAAACATCTAACTTACAAACAACTCCTACTTGCAAACGGAAGGAGACAACAGGAAGTGAGATGAAATCTACCCCTAGGAAGGGAAATTCTTTCCTGTAAGAGTTAATATGGGAAAACAATTTCTCCTTTCCACTGATGCTTTCCAATCCTTGTTCCACAAAAAAACCCAAATTTTCAAAAAACATTTTTCATTGGGACAAAAAAGTGAGGTGAAATCTTCTGAAGAGGAGGAAAGACAGCAAAACAAATGTCACAGGGGTGATAACCCTTCCCTATGTTTTCCAAAAAGCTTAGAAAAGATTTTTTGGCTGGAGCTAAACACGTTAAAAATGTTCAAAATTACAAACAGATTCTACTTAACAACAAACCTACAGTCCCTGTCTTGTTTGCACCGCCTGTACACTGCTGTTCAGAGTATATAGGGCCTGGTGGCCCCACACCTTTCCTTATTTTAATTTGGGTGCGGGGTTCCCCTTAATATCCATACAAGACCCAAAGGGCCTGGTAATGGACTGGGGGGTACCCATGCCGTTTGTCTCACTGATTTTCATCCATATTGCCATGACCCGACATGACATTAAACCCGCAAGCAGTTTTAAATGAGATTTTTTCCTTTAAAAATGACATTTGGTGCAGGGACTGTTCTAAACATGGGAAACACGCGTCACTTTACAGGCATACTATAGACACCCCCCAGGTACGATATTTAAAGGAATATTTCACTTTTTTTTTTTTTACTTTAAGCATCATTAAAATCACTGCTCCCGAAAAAACGGCCGTTTTTAAAAGTTTTTTTTGCATTGATACATGTCCCCTGGGGTAGGACCCGGGTCCCCAAACCCTTTTTAGGACAATACCATGCAAATTAGCCTTTAAAATGAGCACTTTTGATTTCGAACGTTCGAGTCCCATAGACGTCAATGGGGTTCTAACGTTCGTGCGAACTTTCGGTCCGTTCGCGGGTTCTGGTGCGAACCGAACCGGGGGGTGTTCGGCTCATCCCTATACTGCAGCTTGAATTTGGTTTGCATATTCAATGGTGCCAAACTTGCCCTGGAATAGCACCAAAGTTTTACAGGAACCTTTTCCAAAAATCGCTCCATGCTGAGTTGCATTGAAGAGAAGGTGATGTGAGAAGGTGAGAAGATGTGATTTCCATTGTGATGCAATTCTGTGCAACTCAAGTAGCATCTGAAATAGCACTAGTGTTAATGGAACCTCACTCTCAAAATTATGTAGTGTAGGCAGACAACAGACTACCACAAATAGACATTGCTACATGCAAAACTTAAATGAGGAAACCTTTTGAATTTATACATTAGAACTGAAATAGTCACAAAAGGTGTTGATCCACTTTGTGTGCCTTGCAAACTGAGATATTACCTGGTATTTGTAGTGGTGATATCATTGATGTGAAGCACATAGCCTGTGCATTGAGCAAAGGTGTGGGAAGGGCCTGGCAGGTCAATCCACTACAGCAGGGGTCTCAAACTGGCGGCCCTCCAGCTGTTGTGAAACTACAAGTCCCATCATGCCTCTGCCTGTGGGAGTCATACTTGTAACTGTCAGCCTTGCAATGCCTCATGGGACTTGTAGTTTCGCAACAGCTAGAGGGCCGCCAGTTTGAGACCCCTGCACTACAGGCTGCCTGCAGAAAACTCCCATTGGAGGATATGAAACCAATCACTCTGCCTAAGGAGAGAAAGTAGCAGTATTTCAGGAAACTCCTATTCATAGACAAAGTGCAAGAGTAGTTTCATGCTGGATTACTGGACAGATTTGAAATAAATACACAGAGCACAGATATCTAGGATACCTGCGTACTGCACACTGTGGTTTCCTAAATAAAAGCAAGATTTTAAATGGAACATGGCTCTTGTATTTGGACAATATTTCTTTAGCTGGGATTTGTGCACTGGTCCAAATCATTTGGTGGAGGGGGATTATGATGTAGGGTTGTTTTTCAGGGGTTGGCTAGTTCCAGTGAAGGGAACTCCTAAGGCCTCAGCATACCAAGATATTTTGGACAATTTCATGCTCCCAACTTTGTGGGAACAGTTTGGGGATGGCCCCTTCCTGTTCTAACATGACTGCGCAGTGCACAAACAAGGCCCATAAAGACATAGATGAGTGAGTTTATGGTGGAGGAACTTGACTTGTCTGCACAGAGTCCTGACCTCAACCTGATAGAACACCTTTGGGATGAATTAGAGCGGAGTTTGCAAGCCAGGCCTTCTTGTCCACATCAGTGCCTAACCTCACAAATGTGCTTCTGAAAGAATGGCCAAACATTCCAATAGACACACTCCTAAACCTTGTGGACAGCCTTCCCAGAAGAGTTGAAGCTGTTATAGCTGTAAAGGGTAGGCCAACTCACTATTGAACCCTAAGACAGGGATGGCATTATTTTTATTTCTTTTATTAATTGGAAAACATCCACTGAGGTACCCACATAATTTCATGGGTGTGTAGTGGTCACAGCTAACAGAGACTATTAAGATGATTTACTAAACAAATTGTGATTTTTTTTACTAAAAAACTTAAATTATCCCATTATTATTCACTTCAACTATCCAATTATGTGTGTAGCCTGGTAGCAGGGTGTTTTGTGTGATTCCTCCCCATCACAGGCAGAGGGGGATCCTGAGGAGAGGCGGCTGTGCTGTGGGTCCCCCCCCCCCCTTCAGCACTGCTGTGCCGTGTGTTTTCCTGCCCATTCTCTGTCTCTTCTTTCTCCTCCCCACCATGCCCATCTATAGTGTGTACTTGTTTCTATCCAGAGGCACTAAGTGTCATTTCTGTCTGTTGCCTCATTTCTCTGCTATCTGCATGAGTTGCATCTGATAAGTTTTCCTGACACCAAGAAAAAAAATGGTGACAGGGGAGGGATCTCCAGCAGATTGACAGTCTCAGCTCTGTTCCTGTGTGCTGTGTGAAGGAGGGTGTGTCCCTTTCCTCCATTCAGCCCTCAGAGCTCTCTTCACTGAGCTACGCAGTTTGTTATTTCAGCTCTATGACCCCTTTTTTTTCTGACAGTTCAGACAAGCTTTATAAATTCTGGGACTTTAAATGGATGTAGAGAAGACTTCAGATAAACAGGTACAATTTGCAGTATGTAGGAGGATTTGTTTCACCTCTGTGTATCACCTGAGACCCGTCAGTTCACTGGGTATATGTAAGGTTTTACAACCACAGGTTCATCAAGACTGTCATTACGTGCACCAATGCTTCTTAAAGGGCCCCGATGATAGCCATCAGAAGAAACATCTTAAAGCGGAGTTCCACCCAAAAGTGGAACTTCCATTTTAAGGAATCCTGAACCCCTGACATGCCACTTTTGGCATGTCATTTTTTTTTTTTAGGGGGGGAGCAGGTACCTAGTTTTGACAGGTACCCAGCTCCCACTTCCGCTTGGGACGCTTAGGTGGCCCCTCCCTCCCTGCAATCTTCTGGGACACGTCACAGGTCCCAGAAGATTGCCCGGCCATTCAGAAGGCGCAGCGCGACTCGCGCATGCGCAGTGCGCACCCGGCTGTGAAGCCATAAGCTGTCACAGCTGGGCGCACCACAGTAGTGATGCCGGCGCCACGGAGAGGAGAGTAAGAAAAGGAAGGCTTCAGGAGGCCGCATCGCTGGACTGTGGGACAGATGAGTGTCTGTTTATTGAAAGTGTAGCTGCTGACTTTTAATAAATACAGAAACCGCTGGAACTCCACTTTAAGGACTGATCCAGTCATTTAATCTGCCAGCAAATCCCCTTTGTCTCCCTATGCCCATGTTTGACCTCTAAGATAATAACAAGTGCTTACTATACAGCTTTAGGACTAACATAGCTGCCATTAGTGCACTTTGACAGTATAGCTCTGGTGGTTTATAGTTCAAGTTTTGTTACTGCTCACTGCTGCATTTTAGGTGGCATTGTTACTGTTTTTGCTGATCTGGATGGTGAGTGCCATCCTATGCCTGGTTCTTATTGCTAATTATTCTGCATACTGAAGTGGATTATTACCATTAATATTTGTTTTACCCTTTACTTCTGCATGCCTACTAGTAACTAACAACAGTTATTTCAAATACATGCTTGGGAGATGTAGTGTTATGGAGCAGTATGATTCTCACAGACAGCATCACAGGTAGTCCTAAAAAGTACTGTTGAGTGTATGCATTGTGAACACAGTTCAGTGGACACATTAATTTGTAGCCCACCACACTGCAATTTACAGTAATGTAACACAGTACAGCACTGTACAAAATGGTGTATAGCAGTGGTCTCTAAACTGTGGCCCGGAGGGCCGGATGTGACCCATTGCTTACTTTTATCCATCCCTCAGGGAACTATTCCCCCATCATCAGCAACAGTTGGACATAGTTCTTGCCACTGACACCGACAATGGGGCACTATTCCTCCAACTGATGCTGACAGTAGAGCGCGGGGGAGCGCGGGCCACAATCTGACATTAAAAAAAAAAAAATTCTGCCGGCTATTGTGCGCCTGCGCCGTCTCGCCGTCACAACAGCTGATGGTAAAATCAGCTGTTGTGATGTTGCGTATGGCGCATGCATTGTGCATGCACCCTTCAGCCCGGGCACTATTCAGTGGGGGGCATTTCTCAACAGAACACTTGGACGAACTGGGCATGCGCCGTATGTAATAGCATAACAGCTGATTTTACGATACGGCGCCTGCGCACAATAGCCGATTGAAGACATTTTTCAGTCAGATTGTGCTGAGGCACGTTCATGTAGGCAAGGGGCGGACTTTAACATGAATTTTAACATGTTAAATTCCGCCCCTCACCTACATGAACGTGCCTCGGCAGCGTGAGGCACAATCTGACTGAAAATGTCTTCAGTCGGCTATTGTGCGCAGGCGCCATCTCGCCAACACAACAGCTGATCGTAACCGTAAACAATCAGCTGTTGTTATTATGTACGACGCATGAGCAGTTCGTCCCGGGCACTATTCGATAGCAGGCACTTCGACAGAACACTGGCCCCGGATCCAGGGTCCTGCTGCCACCTCAGGGCAGAAGATTGTGGCGTTCTCAGGGTGCCCTGCCACTTGGCCTGTGATGAAGCCAGGACCTGACAGGAGGAGAGGACTCGGGAGGCAGAAGATCAAGCCACCAGCTGACTGCCAGGAGGAGAGGTAAGTGAGCCATCACACAGAGGCTGAGTAAAGTCCTTAGTTGCGTGACTGGGGTTGAAATTTGTGAAGAGGGGGTATTTGTGGAGTGTGTGTGTGTGGGGGGGGGGGGGTGGTATTTGTGGAGTGTAAGGGGGGATATTTGCGAAGTAGAGTGTGGGAGGGGATATTTGTGGAGTGTAGGGGGTAATGCTGGGATTTAATTGTGAGTCCGCTGACATCAGTGCTGGGGGTTAATAGTGCGTCCGCTGACACCAGTGCTGGGGGTTAATATTGCGTTAGCTGACACCGATGCTGGGGGTTAATAGTGCATCCGCTGACACCAGTGCTGGGGGTTAATATTGCCTCCACTGACACCAGTGCTGGGGGTTAATAGTGCTTCCGCTGACACCAAAGCTGGGGGTTAAAATTGCTTCCGCTGACACCAGTGCTGGGAGTTAATATTGCATCTGCTGACACCAGTGCTGGGGGTTAATACTGCGTCCACTGACACCAGTGCTGGGGGTTAATAGTGCATCCGCTGACACCAATGCTGGGGGTTAAAATTGCTTCCGCTGACACCAGTGCTGGGGGTTAATATTGGGTCCACTGACACCAGTGCTGGGGGTTAATATTGGGTCCACTGACAGCAGTGCTGGGGGTTAATATTGCATCCGCTGACACCAGTGCTGGGGGTTAATATTGGGTCCGCTGACACCAATGCTGGGGGAAAGGACAGTTTGCATGCGCCCCCCACTGGATGTGAAAATTTGTCCTGTGGCCCTCAGGTAATTTGAGTTTCAGACCCCTGCTGTAATGTAACAAAATAGGTAAAAAGCCAAGGGGGTGAATACTTTTGCAAGGCACTGTAACGATATATAATACTGTATAGCATGCCCTATAATTTCCTACATAGCACAATTGTCTCTCCCTCCCTATTCACACACTGCCAGCTCTCCCAATCTACTCCAAGTATCCAACACACAATGACAAATGGCTGCTGGGAACCCTGTCTTTTATTGGGAGAGGGTTGTCACATAAGATAACAAATTATTAGTCCTTCTAAGCCACCTGGCTATAGTTCAAAGGCTAGAAAGTATATTATTGGTCATTGGTTGGTTGCTAAAGCAGAAATCAGCTGTATTAGTTTGCTGTTTTCCCAAACAGTGAATGACTAGGGTTAGCCTTGAACTCTTGATCATCTTGAACTTCGTCCCTAGTCACAATTTTGCTATACTGTGTGAAGGAATTGTGTTTATTATAGGTCTGTCATAGCTCACATTTTGCACCAAAGCCCTAGAGGATTTCAGCTGTGGAGGGAATATATCTCTATACCCAGCAGGGGGGCCCATCAATTAAGGGCACACGGGCGCTGCCTCCCCTTTGCATCGCCACTGTCACCGCCTATTCCTGCGTCTGGCCCCTTTCAGGACGACGGACGCATGAATTACAGCAGTGGGGTTTTTTAAGCACCTGATTAGAGCCAGATGCTCTAATAGGCTTCAAAATAGGGTGGGCTTGGGGCGCAGAGCATTGTGCTTGGAGCCCACCCAGGTATGTTAGAATAGCGAATTAATATTCGCTATTCTAACACTGTATCGGCTCTCTGCCAATCAGAAAGCGTGGGTCTGATACCCGTTTACCGATTGGCTGAAAGGACAGGCAATCCTATTGGATGCCTAGGAGGAGGAGGAGGGAGATGCACGGAGTGATCCACAGGAGGAGGAAGGCAGAAAGCTGCCACTCGCCGGACATGCTGCCCGCCCGTTTCCTAGATGGGGTAAGTACGGGGCTTTGCCACCGACCGACCGACTGATCAGGAGCGGGGGGGTTGTTTGCCGCCCCCCAAAAGAAAAAAACACCAGCTGCCACTGATACCCAGGGACAAATATGTACCCTACGCCATTGGTTTGGCATCTGATTCTTTGTTTTTTGCTTTTTTGTGTTAAGAAAAAAAAGGTGCTGTAATGGAATAAATGTATAGATGAACAATGACAGAATTTATTAAAGATTCAAATACAAGATGTCATGTTACATTAGAGCTCTTGCAGGCTTTTAAACTGTTTAATACAGGAAGCACTTCATCATAGTTATACCATCATATCACCTTGAATTTCAGTAATAACCTTTAGTCAGCATTAATCCTTATATTTACTAATTCTTCACGTCTCTAAATTGTTGTAGTCTCCATAGCCTGCATAGTTGATTTGCTGTTGAATTCCATTGAGTTTGTAGCTAGAGCTGTTTAATAATGACTGGTTGAAATGAATTAATATTTGGTAATAATTGTCATGGATCAGTGCTTACCAAGCACTAATACATAGCGCTACCCCTGTAGGAGCTGTTGGATAGGATGGGTCCCCTGTTCTTTTCCTCAACCCAGTGTTAATTTTGGCAGCAAATTTCGATTTAGCTTTAGTCTTTTGATTAAAATGCCATTTTATTTTAGTGCCATTTTAGTCATCCAATGGTTTTAGTTTTAGTCGTATTTAGTTGACTAAAATATCCAGCACATTTTAGTCAACTAAAATGTCCTACGATTGGGTTTAGTTAAATTGTGATGCATTATTTAAGCATTTCTCTACAATTTCCAAACTCATTATATACTCCTGGAGTAAAAAAAACTAATATTTTGTTATTATTTATGTTATTAAGGTTTGAACGAACTCACATCCACGTATTTCGCCGCTCTGGATGGTCTGAGGAGGCCTGTAATGCACACAGAGCTCAGGACAGTGGTCTGAGGAAGCCTGTAATACTGCACAGTGCTCTGGATGGTGATCTGAGAGGCCTATAATGCTGCACAGCACAGTGCTCTGGACGGTGGCTGTAATGATACACAGTGCTCTAGACAGTGTCTGTAATTCTACACACTGCTCTAGATGGTGGTCTGAGGAGGCCTGCCGCCTGTAATGCTGCACAGTGTTCTGTGGATGGTGGTATGAGAGGCCTGTATTGCTGCAGTGCTCTGGACATTGCTGTAATGCTACACACAGTGCTCTGGATGGTTGTCTGAGGAGGCCTTGATTTTCGTAATAGTTTTCATCAGTGGACGAAAATGTGGTGTATTTTTCATTTAGTTTTTCGTCACTGTAAAAAGGCTGCTGATGAAAATTTTGACTTTTTTCGTCGAACACTGCCTCAACTTTCTCAAGAACCTCAGGACCTCTGACATACTAGGTTGAGTGTACAAACATACAATATCACAATATTTCACTAAAAGTGATATTTAGTACCCAATAGTAGGTTATATCAAAGAACATAGGCACCAAACCAGGTGGCAAAGGCAAACCTAACATATTGTCACCCAATATGGTTGATAACCAGGCAAACATTGTTTAACAATGGTAATAACATAATTTAGCATACAAAGTGATTAACAGTGAAGACTAGGCATAAGATGACATTTAGTGTCTAGATTAGTACAAACAGTAGCAAGGACACTTCAAGTGCAGCAGTAAGCAGTAGTACAGTAGGCACATAGGCAGTAGTACAGTTGAATCTACTGAGTGCTGGAGCTATATTGTCAGAGCATATATATGGTGGCAATCCAAGTCCAATACCGACTGGGTGTGCACCGTCCAAAAGAAAAGGAGGATGGTAGTGGAGGGGACAGAGGAACAAAGGGGGCTTACAGAATAATTATTACAGAAGGAGCAGTCCTTTGAGATGTTTGTCTGCCAGCTATCGTTGGGGCCATTTAAGGGCATTGGTGCACTTAACAACAGTCCCAGTTAAAGTGGTTCTAAAGGCAGAAGAATTTTTATCTTAATGCATTCTATGCAGATAAAGATAAAAACCTATGTGCAGCAGCCCCCTTCAGCCCCCCTAATACTTACCTGAGCACCATCTCGATCCAGCAATTTTGCAGAAGAGCCTTGGCTATCCAGGACTCTCCCTCCTGATTGGCCAAGACACAGCAGCGAGTGCCATTGGTTCCCGCTGCTGTCAATCAAGGTCAGTGAGCCAGTGAGGAGAGAGAGGGGTCAAACCACAGCTCTGTGTCTGAATGGACACACAGAGCAGCAGCTCAACTCGAGTGCCCCCATAGCAAGTTGCTTGCTGTAGGGGCACTCGGCAGAAGGGAGGGGCCAGGAGCATCAGCAAGGGACCCGAGAAGAGGAGGATCTGGGCTGCTCTGTGCAAAACCACTGCACAGAGCAGGTAAGTATAACATAACATGTTTGTTTTTTTTTCGAACAGAAAAAAAAAACTAAATCTTAATATCACTTTAACCTGCATGCAGTATAGGAACAGTATAGGTAAGGTAAAGTCTTGGCACAGATGAAAGGTACTGTAAATGTGGTTTAGATGAGGTAAAGGTTCAGTATCATGCGGTATAGGGTTGGTGTAGGTGCAGTGTAGGTTTGTAATTCTATAAAATCAAATAAAGGAAGAAAAGAAACATTACTTTTTCTCTTTTTTTATATTAAATTAAAATTCCAGCCAAAGATGGCAAGATAACAATAAATGGTCCATTAAATGATAAAATAAAATCAACAGTTGCTTCAATATTCAGCTTCAATCTGGAGATGTTCCCCAATGTATATTTTTCTACTGCAAACTGTCCTCATTCTGATGGCCGTATAGTCAGTGTTTATCTTGCGCTTCACAAGGAGTAATCCTTAGGGGTATAGTCTGCGGCTGTAATAGCTGAATGGTGATGTATCCATAGAAAGAGGTATTAAGGGTTAAAAAGGAAGGCAAGCCATCCTTTAGAGTGTGTCCAGAACTCTGCAAGACATGTAAGGAAAAAACAGGGAGGGGAGGCGCCAACCTGAGTGTAGTATTAAAATGATGACTTTAATAGGATAAGATTAATAACACTTACAAGATGATAGAAGATGCATGCTCATCAAAGTAAAGTGCAGTCCTGGCATTCCACATGGCTCTGTGGGTCCCACCGCTGTTCTGGATAGCTGGAAAGGATTGAGTAGCTGGCTGGAATGGATCACAGTGTTTCTCCAGGAGCAAAGGAACCAAGCAGCTCCACACAGACCAGCATGGAAAATGGAACAGGAAGTGATGTCACCGGCGTCTGATTGGACCTAGGCAGGGTTGGAATCTTGTCAATCAGGGCTGCAGTGATGAAAGGCTACGCGATCGGGCTAACAGATAACACGCCCATTTCTGGTTTGTTTCTCCCCCCCTCCTTCCTACCTTCGCCTTACCCCTGTCTCCCCCCCCCACAAACAGGTCTGTCTCTGCTCTACCGGTATATACTGTATGTATGTGTGTGTGTGTGTGTGTGTGTGTGTGTGTATGTGTGTGTATGTGTGTGTATGTGTGGGTATGTGTGTGTATGTGTGGGTATGTGTGTGTATGTATCCACACCATGAGGGGACACACACATATACATCCCTTGTATGCCAACTAGGGGGAACACAGCACCAACTTTATCTTTACAGTTCATTATTATTAATAATTCTTTACACTACAGCCTGTTCCCCCTCCATCACCTCTTCATGTTTACATGCATACAACCCCCCTTTTTTTCTATTTTACTTGCTTGGCCCTTCATACAACCTCTTCAATAGGCTTCTATACATATAGAAGAGAACTATGCTTCAAATATTTCCATGTGTATAATTTTTTTTAATGTTTTCCTTTTTTTTCAATTTTATTTTATTTTATTTTATATATTTTTTTTATATATAAATATATTATTATTTTTTTTTAAATTATATATATATTTTTTTTTTTTTGTCAATCCGAGACTGTTAACCCCTGCTTCACCTTGCCCCTTGCTATAATTTATTGTTTACTGTCTGCTGGAAGTTCCGGTTCCACGGCCACACCCACATGCTCTCCATTGTGTATATATATATATGTCCTCCTCTAGAGGGCAGCAGGCCAATAGAAGGAGCAGTCAGCTCCAAGCCTGTAGCCTTTCATCACTACAGCCCTGATTGAGAAGATTCCAGCCCTGCCTAGGTCCAATCAGACGCCGGTGACATCACTTCCTGTTCCACGGTCCATGCTGGTCTGTGTGGAGCTGCTTGGTTCCTTTGCTCCTGGAGAAACACTGTGATCCATTACAGCCAGCTGCTCAATCCTTTCCAGCTATCCGGAACAGTGGTGGGACCCACAGAGCCATGTGGAATGCCAGGAGTGCACTTTACTTTGATGAGCATGCATCTTCTATTATCTTGTAAGTGTTTTTAATCTTATCCTATTAAAGTCGTCATTTTAATACTACACTCAGGTCGGCGCCTCCCCATCCCTGTTTTTTTATTCTGATGGCCAGTATCATTCAACCCCCTTCTGAGCCCAGGTCATCCTAGAACCATCCCAACCTGTGTCTGCATAGTAAAATTAGAAATAGCAAAAAGTGAGCTCATCTCTTTGTCCTTTCTCTTCCTATCAGAAGGGCTTTTTGTCAGTACATGAACTAGTTATCTCCTTATACAGCTTTGTCCCTTTAAGCAGCCCATACATGAGTCAGTTTTTTTTCGTTCAACCAGAGGGTTGTTTCACAAGTCGGATCCCAAGTAGCAGCAGTGTGATTTGAGCATAATACCAATCTAAACCAAGCCCCGATCTATCTATTTTTTATTCTTTTGTATTTTTTTTTTTTACAGACTTTTGTTTTCATAGACATCTTCTCTGCAGAAGAGGAAAATTTTATGTTTTTTCTCTTCACAAAGAAGAGAGATGCAGGGGAAGTGCCTAAGGGTCATCCTTGTGATTGGCTATCAGTGACCACATGATCGGGAGCTGGTCCTCCCAGGCTAGGAGCTCTCAGTGACAGCTCAGTGTCAATGCTAGGGCATGCAATTGAGCTTCCAGCAGAAATATAGGTACACACGACAGGCCAAAAAAGAAGGCCCATTTCTATACCCAACTTTTATATCTGCCTTTAGCTAAAGTTTAGATGTACTCCAGCCAAATAAGATCTGGGCTGCTCTGTGCAAAACTACTTCACAGAGCGGGTAAGTATAACATGTTTGTTACTTTAAATAAATGCTTTAAATGACAGTACACAATACTTTTTATAAATATTAATACAATATGTTGTATTATATACTAAATGTATGCAATATTAATAAACAAAGTAATTTATGTTATTTGGTTGACTTAGGTGACCTTTTTGCACATTGTGGGCTCCATTCACAAAGCAGTATTTTAGTAGTGAAAGCCTGCAGTAATTTACCGCTGGTAACAAACACTGTAAATAGCTGGTTGGTAAGGAATGGCTGGTCGCCGGTGTCCTTAACAACCATTGAGTCATCAGCTGTCAGTGGGGTTCCCTGCTGCTGCTGAATATAAAAAATAATTGCTGGCAATTAAAAATTAAGAAAAAAATATGATTTTAAAAAAAAATGGCTTGGGGTCCCCCCAATACCCAAACCAGCCCCTTATCTGAGCATACAGCCTGGCAGATCAGGAAAGCAAGTGTTCCCCCCCCGAACCAGGCCACATGCCCTCAACCGGAGGGGGACCTTTGAGGCACTACAATTCTTTTTGATGAATGAGTAGGGATACCCCCTACTCATTCACATAGGGGGGCACGATCTGGAGGCCCCCTTGTTAAAGGGTGCTTCCAGATTCCAATAAGCTCCCTGCCCAGGGACCCCTACAACCACTGGTCATGCGATAAATATGGGGACAAGGTGCTTTGGGGGGGCAGAGCCCCCCTGCCCTAAAACACCCTGGTACGGGTTAGAGTGGGGGCTCTCGCTCCTCCCCCAACCCTTTCGGATAAAGGCCTGGTATGGATTGGGTATGGACTCATTAGTTGTCAAGGACACGGCAACCGCCCGCTCCTTAAAAACCATGTTGTTTACTGGTGGTTAAAGATGCCAGCGGCTGCCAGTTCCTTAAATATAAAATGTCAGGACCACTACTTATTTACCACATATGTTTATTTCTTTTTTTCCTTTTGTGAATTGACTTTAACTCTTGTTTTATGTGGTATTTACCAAGTATTTTTGCTTTATCTGGCCCTTGGGGCACTACTCCCCCACTGACACCAATGATGGGGCATTATTCCTCCCACTGATACCAAAAATGAGGCACTATTTCTAACACTGATTCCAAAATGGGGTACTATTCCCCCTGCTAAAACCAATGATGGGGCATTGTTTACTTCCACTGACACTGGGGCATTTTCTACTCCCACTGACCATAGTCTGGCCCCACCAAAGCCTGAAGGTCACTAAACTGGCCCTTTGTTTAGAAAGTTTGGCAAACCCTGATCTGGCTAATAGATCTAGCTGATCTATTGAGACTAGCTGATCTAGCTGAGTCTGAGCCAATTTAAAACTGCAATTCCAACCTTACAGCAAACATTGTGCAATAATTATTTTGATTTAAAATCATGTTACTAAACAGGAAACAACTCAAAGTAAAAAAACATAATAATATTTATTTACATGTGTTTGTTCTGCAGTTATGAAGCAACTTCCTAGAATGACACATTGGTGGATCTCTTTAGGTAACTTTCTCTTTGGTCCTTACTCTGGATATTTCATGTATGCAGTGACAGCAACTGAACATTGATAACCTAACTCCAGTTAAAAAAAAATTCAGCTGGGAAGGGGAGGACTAGAACTTCTGTAAGTCTTTTGCAATCTATGTCACTGCTGGGTATATTTACCCTCTTTTCAATTTCTTGATGGCCAAACCAGAAGTGAGGACATTTCACTAATAGGGACACAGACAAAAATGAATACCAAACAGGGGTGCTCAGCTTTACCCAACCTACTTTAAACAAAATGTTTTAATACAGAGAGTGCCAACCCTGGATAGATTTTTTTTTCGTACTGTCTCTACACATAGAGGTTGATTTACTAAAGGCAAATAAACTGTGCACTTTGCAAAGTGCAATTGTACTCTGCAAGTGCAGTTGCTCCAGAGATTAGTAAATGAGGTAAAGCTTCACTTTGCAATGAGTACCCAATCACGTGCAAGGAAGATAAAAGAAATTGCATTTTTGCTTGCACATGATTGACTGATGGAAGTCAGCAGAGCTTCTGCTTATTTTCTAAGCTCTGGAGAAACTGCACTTGCAGAGTGCAACTGCACTTTGAAAAGAGCACAGTCTATTTGCCTTTAGTAAATCAACCCCATAGTGACTACACATAAAACAAGGAAAATCTTTCCAATTGTTATAGGAACTATAGTAAAAACCTGACAAATATTCTAACCTTTTTAACTCTGTGAATAACTAAAAGAAAGCGTTTGCAGCAGTTGTGCTTTAGGTGCTTTCAGTTGACATATGCACGTTTGCTCTCAAATTAGCTTGTTAACCCCCACCTCCCCAAGGCTCTACCCACATCCTTAGCTTTATGCCCAGCAGTGTTGACACCTGACCTATTCTACCTACTACAGTATTGTTAAAATTAGTAGTGGCTGGTACTTCATCGGTGGGGGGGACGGGGTTTGGCAGAGAGACCTGACCATGGACCCCCGTGGCTCCAGCCCACTCCCCTCCCGCTGACTTACCGTATGACTGTGGTCATGGCTCAGCAGACAGATTGTCGGTGTGATCAGTGCAGGGAGCTCACCTCTATCAGTCCACAGCGCTGCCTGCTGCTGAAAGGAACTGGGCAGAGCAAGGAGAGGGAGAGCGGCTTTCCCACGTGTTTGAATCAATCCAGCGGCGGCTTCCCTCCTCCGTGTCCCAGCTTCCATGTCCCCCCTCCGTCTTCTCCTCTCATCCAATTGAATCTTCGAAATCCTGGCCAATCTGGTCTCAGGCGCTGATTCCTGATTGGCCAGGAGGAGAAACAGGAAGACATTAGCGAATATTATTTCGCTAATGTCACACAACTGGGTGGGCTTGGGGTGCAGAGAGCCCACCGTTATTTGAAGCCAATTAGAGCCTCGGGCTCTAATAATGTGCTTCTAAAAAAAAAATCCTATTGAATTCCATGTCCAGCGCCCTGCATGTAGATTAGGGGGGCGGACGCATGGATGGGGGGGCAGCACCAGCGTGCCCCCAATGGTGCCAGCGTGCCACTGGTTAAAATGTTCTATCAGGGTGCATATTATGTGGTTGTTTGATACCATTGCTTGGATTTAAACCAAGGATGCCATGTTACTGCCATGTTGAAGGGCATGACCAGTGCCTAAAAAAGGCACAAGCAGTAGGATTAAATGATTATGGTATGATCAATGCTTCTGCATCACCCCCAGAGTGCATTTTGGAAAGATTTAGAATCCTCAGCTTACCCAGGATTCCAAAGGAATAGTGCGTGATGTCACTGCCACCTAGGCAAGCAGGTCAGAAGCTGTAAGATCTCCCTTCAAGAGTCAAGCTGACTTTTAAAAAGGTGTTAGATTTGAGTGACTTTATGCTTTATTTTTAAAGATATTGTTAGGAAAACGTCTAATTTCTAAAAACTCTTCACACATGACATGTATTTATATGTCTTGGAAATACTAACAATTAAAAAAAATCATAGAGATAATAGTAATAATGCTTTCAGTTCCAGAAAGCATATACTATAAAACTGGCCTTTCTGTGCAAGCCACTTTTTAATTCAATTGGCCTTGAAAAAAATAGTTAATTCTTTAATAAACCTTTCATGAAGGGACTGCTATTTATTAGCTCCTATGTTCAAACAATCAAAAAATAATTACCTTTAAAATGAAAAAATACTTATCTTAGCCGCTAGCTTCTGACCTGCTTGCCTAGGTGGCAGTGACATCACTCACTATTCCTTTGGATGATGCTGCAACGTGAGGTGATGGTCGTGGATGAATGGCACAACAATGGGCCTCAGGATCTCGTCATGGTATCTTTGTGCATTCAAAATGCCATCGATAAAAAGCACCTGTGTTCGTGTCCATAGCATACGCCTGCCCATACCATAACTCCACCGCCACCATGGGCCACTCGATCCACAACGTTGACATCAGCAAACCGCTCACCCACCTGACACTATACATGGTGTCTGCCATCTGCCCTGTACAGTGAAAAACGTGATTCATCCGCGAAGAGTACACCTCTCCAAAGTGCCAGACACCATCGAATGTGAGCGGTTGCCCACTTAAGTTGGTTGCAATGACGAACTGCAGTCAGGTTGAGACTCCGATGAGGACAACAAACAAGAATTTATTTATGAAGACGAAGCACCCTGATATTACATGCTGTTCATACTCACTCAGTCACTATGGGATTTGTTTTTTGTGTTCTGCAAAAACCTGGTTGTTCCTGCTGTTCTCATTTTTTAGTGAGTTACTATGCTGAGCATTCCCTTCCTATCACACCTGAGCAGCCCATGTGACTATAGAGTCACACATGTGGGTGTATACACAGTGGTAAATGACAGCCCACTCCCTCCCTCCTCCATGCCCACTAACCAGCTAAACACAATCGGGCAGGATATTATGTGTAGATTAATGGAGGTTTCATCTCCCTCCCTTCATCTCACGGGCTGAAAGGGCGTGACACACCTGTGACTGGCAAAAAAAAGGCCCACACCATGTTATTGCCAAAAAATAATAAAAATTTGATTTCAAATATATGTTTGTATGACAATTTAAAATAGTTTATTGAACTGGTTCTGTCCCCCCTCCTTTTATGCCCCCCTTCCCCCCAGAAACATTCCAGCTCTTCCCCATCCTCTTTCTTATCTCCCCCTTGCTTCTCCTCCCTCTCTTTCCCTCTTCCCTCCTCTCTTCACCTAGATCACTTTTGGATCGCTCTCCCCCTTAAGACATTTTCCTTTGCCTAGCCACACTGATCTTTGATACAGAGAATTATGCTCTCTTGATCATTGGCATCTTAGTGGGCCCCACATCCCAGCGTCTCCTGACACTCCTGATAGCAGACTCCTTTCCACGCGGGTCTTCCTCTACCTGACCCTTACCTATACCCTACCATTGTTTACCCTTAGGCTCTTGATCTTCTATGTGTCAAGATATTGGTTCACAACTTTATGGCTGATTCTCAAACTTCTGTTTTTGGGTTGTGTCCCGATTTCCACTTTTGATATTTTTGTATGCATAATTGTTATCTCTCTTTACAATTTGGGAATGGGCGTCCCTTTAACCCTGTACTCTGTATTACATTTTTCAATAAAACGTTTGAACAAAAAAAAAAAATTGTTTATTGATATTAATTATTTATTTTTACTCTGTATTCCAAAGGCTGTTTATTGTTTATTTTGAACATGTGACCAGCAGCAGAGGACTAGAAGCTCCTCCTGCTTATGTTTCCCTGCAGACAGGCTGGGAAAGAGCCGGGTCATGTGACAACTGTATATCGATTAGGAAAAAGGTTTTGTTGTGTTTTTTTTTAAATATAATAATTTCAGTGCCATCATTCATATAAAGAAATAGAAGGGATAATGAAAATTAAACAGTATGTGTTTAGTATCACTTTAACTGGTTAAATGAATGCAAAGTAGAGCATTATTGTGACATTAGTAGTAAGTAGATTGCTGTCATGCCTTCCAAAGCTTGGCTTTTAAAGCATTGTTATTTATGTTTTTCCCTCCTTAGGACTGGGATTGATGTCAATGATTTTTGGAGGACAAATCTTGGCTTGTCTTCTTTACAAAGACAATTTCATCTATCCAGACCTGGATGACTTTTGAGTTTCCTGTTAACTCAAGGCATGGCTTGAAATGTTTGTTTATTTTGTTTTACAGCATTTTATGTTTAATTGTTTGTGTGTGTCCTTACCTATGTATATTTAGTATAAAAAGAAAAAAAAATAATGTTAAAGTTTATGTACATAGAATACACTTTTAATTGAAAGCTCACGTCAGATTTAAATTGCATTAAGGTGAAAAACCTTCTGTAGTGCAGCAACCCCCCAGAGCCCCCCTTTTACTTACCTGAACCCAATCGTTCCAGCAACAGGGACAAGCACAACAGCTCCAGCCGATGTCTCGAGTCCTCATTGGATAGATTGATAGCAGTGCAGCCATTGGCTCCCGCTCTTGTCAATCAAATCCAGTGACACGGGAGCCAGGGGCGGGGCTGAGTCCTGCTGTCTGTGTCAATGGATGCAGCAGCAGGACTCGGGAACACGCCCGCACGGGTGTCCCCTTGGAATGCGGATCTCCGAGTGGGGCACTCGATGCAGGGAGGAGCCAGGAGAGCCGCTGGGGGACCCCAGAATAGGAGGATCAGGGCCCCTCTGTGCAAAACCTATGCACAAAGGAGGTAAGTATAACATGTTTGTTATTTAAAAAAAATAAAAAAAACAAGCTTTACAACCCCTTTAAGTGGTGCAATTAAAGTATTTTCATTATAATTTGTAACAAAAAACAACTAAAATATATATTTGCTTTTACAACACTAAACAACCTATTGTGCATTGTTGTTGTGTATTGCATCATCGCATATTAACATAAAAAGAAGTAAATTACAATCCTAAAAGTTATTTTTAACATCAAACCAGCTGACCCTCTGACCAGATTTACTCAGATAATAAAACAACACAAAGCTAAAAAAATAATAAGCAAGTGTCTGCTCAGTACTTGCCATTTCACCCAATAGGGTATTATCATACAATCTTGCATCCATTCTATGAAAAAAAGCTAATTTGCAGAAATTACAGCATTTATTATGCATCCACAATGTGTATGTGTGCACAGGCTATAGCATGTATTCATATGTTGAGTATATGAATAGAGGCAGTTTGGATGACCTGAAACAAATAGCTGTCAGAAATGGAATTAAACTCATCAGACTTCTTTGTTCCAATGCTTTGAGTTGCTGATTATATTTGTTCTAACAAGAAATAATAAAATGTAAGGGCTGCATGTAAAGCTACAGGGATATAAACTGTAACATCAATCTACAGAACTCAACCAAAGAGATAACACTTTATCTAAGGCGCCTAACAGGTCAAGTGACGGCTTTGCTGCATCACTACACTTTCTGTAAACCCAGGATAAAATGATGATCTCCTAGTGGATATATTTCAAAGCTTGACATGTTATTAAATGCCAAACAGCAAATAAAAATCAGTTTATTAATATCTATCGCATAAAGAAGTTAATGTCACCTGATCCCTAAAAAAGAGTGTGAAAGTATGAAGTGTATTTATTCTGGTGTAAAGCCTTGTTCACAGTCTGCCATATACTCAGATCCTTTAATAATCTTACACCCTGTAATTACTGTGAATATAACATACTGCCTGAAATATTCTCTTTCACTGGTATACATCAAAAACATTTTTATCTCTGTTGCTGGATATTAGCTAAAGTGCAGTAAAAGCAAGCTATATTGATGAAAATATCACTAATAAAAACATATACTACAATATACACAAAATATAGCAGTGCAGCACTCAATACAGGTCAGATGTATACACATAAAATGTACATATTAAACGTATCTAAATAAAACGCATGAGGCAAAGTCCCAAAAAGTATATCTAAGTCTGAGGAGATCAAAAGCTGCCCACTTGCAGAAGGGGGATCCCTCCGTTGGCAAGGAAAGGGTGCAGTGATAGAATAAGATTGTATTTGTTGTATCACCACCAATGTGAACCTCCACCAAGGGTCTAGGCTGCTCACCTTATTGAGTGGACCTTCTGCGTTAACAGCAAGGTCACTCATCCATTCCCTTCCACAGGGTAGATGATGGAGATAGGGATCCACAGGCAGTATCCCAAATTCAGTCTCATCGGTTGATATATATCATGTTAAAAACAAAAATAACAGGACATAGTGCTCTCCATACAAAAGGTATAAAATGTATTAAATAAGAAAAATATTACTCACAAAGCAAGCACTGTTTCCCAGTGCAGGAGTATACAGCATAAAATGAACCAGATGGGTGGCTGTACTGACATCACAGAGCCCCTCACACGTGTATCGTCCGCGTGGACTTCCTCAGCGAATCTGATTGGGGGCCCGTGTGTCAGCTCTTATAGCTAATCCTGGTTCCTCATACAATTCATGATGATACTGGAAACCCTGCCCACTCTCCAATAATACACAGGTGAATGGACTTAACTACTAAGTAGTAGAGAATCAGGAGTGGCTACAAATCTAATAGGGCACAAGCAAGCTGAATACACTGATAACTTACTGATAGGCAGCCACCATTCCTCCCATGTTATGAGCTAAAGCATTTCCAGGTCAAATCCTTATCTTCCAATAGCAGTGAACACTGCTGTGTTCTGAAAGACAGCCCGCCCCATTTCTGGGTCAAAAAAAAGAAAAAAAGAAAAATATACCTTTTAAGCCTACGGCACCTGGTATTCCCAGGCGGAATCCCATGCAGGTACTAGCCAGGCCCCACCCTGCTTAGCTTCCGAGATCAGACAAGATCAGGCGCTTTCAGGGTGATGTGGCTGTAGGCAAATCCATCTCGTTCAATGGCAGCTAACGCTGCTGCGTCCTGGGAAGAAGCCCGCCCTCTAAAGGGGCGTCCGTATGGAGACGGGGATGGGGGGCGGGAGCACAACAAACAAACCGCCCCTTTCATACACGTCGCTCACAGACTAAGTGAACGGCAACAGGGAGCGCAGACGCAATGCGCATTCTGCCCCTCCCTTCCACATCACCCCCTGGACAGATCGAGATGCAAACTCCAGTCTCCTTGGCAACGACATGACATCGCTCCCAAGAGTGCCTCCTTCATTCCTCTGGCCTGTCAGCGTGGGTAATAACAACATTCACCCACAATGGCAAGCAGGCTAACATAAAATTAGCAACTAATCAGAAACATAGGGAGCAGAAACAAGGCTAACGTTAATAAAAAAATAATAATAATAAAGTAAAAATTATTATAAAAATAATGTAATATAGTTATAAAGCTAAGAGGAGGGAGGCTACTCAAAAAGTACCTATGGGGATACCCCAAAGAGGCTATAATTGAAGCATATGGGGGAAGTTCATAAAGTCACCCCCCTCCCTTATGGCAGAATCCATCCTAAGGTGTCCTACACCCTCTTCCAGATGGAGAATTTGTACCAAAAACAAATGCTATTTCCTCCCAGTTGTCACCAGAGGGATATACGAAAAGTGAAATGGAAAAAGTCAAACAAAATACATATATATATATATATATATATATATATATATATATATATATATATATACAGTATATTTTGTTTTGACTTTTTCCATTTCACTTTTCGTATATATACATATATATATAGGAAAAACACGTAGAACGATGCTTGATGCAAAAAGTGTCCTTTTACTGAAAATTATTCCATTACATATTTCAAATACAAGCAAGCCACTGTACAGTTCCGAGCGCAAGTCGCTCTTCGTCAGGCTTTTCTGGCTGTGTGTGAAAAGCCAAACCACACTATGTTCTCTTATCAACACCCAGTCCAGTACACACCTGTGTTCACTTAACTAATTATCCTACACAAACCACCTATACACGATCAGACATCTAACCTTGCTGCATAAATCTAGTTCCAGTTAACCATCCTAGATTTCCTAATAGAAAAATATTTACAACAGATTCATCCTATTATGTATCATGTATCATCAGCATAACATTAAGAACTGTCTAAATTCTCTCATTTAATTAATTAGATCTTTCCAATTATTTTTCACAAATATATATATATATGTTAATATTCTTGATCATGTCTCAAATTTCTTCATAGACTCCAGCTGATATTCTGCTATCTAGTATTCCCAACGGGGACTCTTTGTGATCGATCTAGAGAAAATACAATACAAAAATATGATCGTAACTTCTTTACAATCTCGTACCAAAAAGATTCCTACATAAATAAATATAAATCATAATCCTTGTTCATACCATCAGGATGCAAGGACTGTAATTTATTAATCCACCAAACTTCACGTCTTTTTAATTTCAAAATCCTATCGCCCCCTCTTTTGTCATGAGGAATCTCCTCTAGCACCATAAATCGTAAATCGGTGTCTTTGTGTCCCATTTCTGAAAAATGACGCGATACAGGAAGACCTGATTGGGGATGGGATGTCTAATTGTGCTGCGATGTTGTGCGATACGGTCTTTAATTTTTTGGGTCGTTTCCCCCACATACAGGAGATTACAGGGGCATGTGAGAATATAGATCACATATGATGACTGACAGGTGTAAAAGCCATTAATTATTATCTTATTGTTAGTTCTGGGATGATAGAAATTGTTGCCCTTAGTCATTAGGTTACATTGAATGCAATTAAGACACGGGTAACAGCCCTTCCTTTTACTACCGAGAAAAGTCATTCTTTTCTCCTCCTGCCTATCAGGTTTAAATTCAGATCGTACCAAAAGATCGCGCAAGGTTTTATTGCGCCGATACGCTTTCATGGGAGTTAATTGAAACTCCTCTACCTGAGGATATGATCGTTTCAATATCGTCCAATGTTTTCTCAATACATTAAAGATCCTATCACTATAACTACTAAACTGAAAGACAAATGGAATCCTAGGTTTATCAGATAAATATCTTTTCTTATTGGAGATCTTGATAGGGTTCAAAATTTTATCTAATTCCTGTCTAATTAGACCTTCTGGGTAGCCCCGCTCTTTAAATTTACAGCACATTTCATCTAATCTCTGATCTCTTATTGTGGTATCACTCACTATCCGCATCACTCTGAGAAGTTGGCTTCTAATCATAGAACTAAAGACGTGGGGGGGATGGTAACTATCATATCGTAGTAGCTGGTTCCTATCTGTGGGTTTCGTATATATATCAGTTTCAATCCGTCCTTGTTTTATATATGCCCGTATATCTAAAAAGGGGACAGAATCCCCGCCGATGTGGATTTTAAACTGAATATTTGGTGAAATACTATTAATCATCTCATCAAAGAACAAGATGGATTTGCCTACAGCCACATCACCCTGAAAGCGCCTGATCTTGTCTGATCTCGGAAGCTAAGCAGGGTGGGGCCTGGTTAGTACCTGGATGGGATTCTGCCTGGGAATACCAGGTGCCGTAGGCTTAAAAGGTTTTTTTTTCTTTTTTTCTTTTTTTTGACCCAGAAATGGGGCGGGCTGTCTTTCAGGACACAGCAGTGTTCACTGCTATTGGAAGATAAGGATTTGATCTGGAAATGCTTTAGCTCATAACATGGGAGGAATGGTGGCTGCCTATCAGTAAGTTATCAGTGTATTCAGCTTGCTTGTGCCCTATTAGATTTGTAGCCACTCCTGATTCTCTACTACTTAGTAGTTAAGTCCATTCACCTGTGTATTATTGGAGAGTGGGCAGGGTTTCCAGTATCGTCATGAATTGTATGAGGAACCAGGATTAGATATAAGAGCTGACACACGGGCCCCCAATCAGATTCTCTGAGGAAGTCCACACGGACGATACGTGTGCGAGGGGCTCTGTGATGTCAGTACAGCCACCCATCTAGTTCATTTTATGCTGTATATGAGTAATATTTTTCTTATTTAATAAATTTTATACCTTTTCGTATGGAGAGCACTATGCCCTGTTATTTTTGTTTGTAACATGATATATATCAACCGATGAGACTGAATTTGGGATACTGCCTGTGGACCCCTATCTCCATCATCTACCCTGTGGAAAGGAATGCATGAGTGACCTTGCTGTTAATGCAGAAGGCCCACTCAATAAGGTGAGCAGCCTAGACCCTTGGTGGATGTTCACATTGGTGGTGATACAACGAATACAATCTTATCCTATCACTGCACCCTTTCCTTGCCAACGGAGGGATCCCCCTTCTGCAAGTGGGCAGCTTTTGATCTCCTCAGACTTAGATATACTTTTTGGGACTTTGCCTCATGCGTTTTATTTATGTACGTTTAATATGTACATTTTATGTGTATACATCTGACCTGTATTGAGCGCTGCACTGCTATATTTTGTGTATGTCTTTTTAGGTTTTTGTATATTGACCTACAGTGTCCAGCTGCTGAGTTTTAGTAATTAGGTTTTGCGCTGTCTGTTTCTTCTGTTTAAATATACTACAATATGATTTGTATATTTGCCAAAATATCTGTTATGCAGGGTGCCCCCCTGCCCCAAAGTTCCCACCCCCCATGTTGAGGGCATGCGGCCTGGTATGGTTCAGGAGGGGGGGCACTCGCTCGTCCCCACCCCCTTTCCTGACCGGCCAGGCTGCGTGCTCGGATAAGGGTCTTGTATGGATTTTGGGGGGGACCCCACGCCGTTTTTTCGGCATAGGGGGTTCCCCTTAAAATCCATACCAGACCTAAGGGCCTGGTATGCCCCTGGGGGGAACCCATGCCGGTTTCTTATTTAAATTTTGGCGCAGCGTTCCCCCTCATGATTCATACCAGACAGCTGTCAGCACTGCCTGTCGCTCATCGCGAAAGGAAAAAAAAGTTTTCCTTTCCCGATGAGCGAGCCAGCACGAGATGCACAGTACCCTGTCACTGAGTACCAGCGCGATGGGATTGTGCTGGAAACACATTCTCGCGGTCAAGTACTGTAGTCTGGCAGGGTAGGCTGATGAAGGGGATATGTCTTTCTTGAAACAAGGTCAACCCTGTGAAAACATAAGCGGAAGAGACAGAGCCCAGAGGACTGCCAGCATTCTCTCTCTGTGGATGCTTGCGGTATTGTTTCCATCTTGTGCCTGATGAGAGGTATCCTAGGTCTACACCCGTCCTCCTCATTCTTCAATATTTGCAGCACCCAGTGACAGAGAGAAAAATCTAGTAAGGGAGGGTTTAGGACATATCATTCTCCACATCTAGCAATGAAGGGGGTCTGGGAGCAGGCTGAGGAGGCTAAAGCAGAGTCTGGAACCTCAGTAGGACTCACCTACAACCACCCCACCATTTCCAGCAGCATCTTTCTCCTCCCCAGCTGTCATGTTTTTTTCAACAGAAAGCATGCATTGGGTGGAGCTAGGAGATTTTAGAGTTTCTATGTTGCATTGCAGTGAGTTTATAGTTTTTAATAAATGATTTTAAATGTATGTTGAGCACAAGGTAGCATTTTCATTCTGTTGCATGCAAAGTGTTTACAAAGAGAGATGTATATTGAGGAAGCAACTATCTAAGGAGGCTACTGAATCATAAGAAAGCTTTTCCCAGTTAAAAGGGGGGGGGTGCCAATAATAGACTTTTTATAATCTTAAAGTGGTTGTAAAGGCAGAAGGTTTTTTATCTCAATGCATTCTATGCATTCAGATAGAACGCCTTCTGTGTGCAGCAGCCCCCTCAGCCCCCATAATACTTGCCATCTAGATCCAGCGATGTTGCAGGAGTTTCTCTGCTGCCTGGGACTCTCCCTCCTCATTGGCCAAGATGGCAGCACGGCGCAGGAGAGAGAGGGGGTGCGGCCGAACCATGGCTCCATGGCTGAATGGACATAGGGAGCTGTGGCTCAGCTCGGGTGCCCCATAGCAAGCTGCTTGCTGTGGGGGCACTCGGCAGGGAGAAGGGGTCAGAAGCGTTGGCGAGGAGCCCAAGAAGAGGATGATCTGAGCTGCTGTGTGCAAAACCACTGCATAGAGCAGGTAAATATAACACGTTTGTTAAGGACCGGGCCTATTTTTCAGACTTGGTGTTTACAAGTTAAAATCATTTTTTTTTGCTAGAAAATTACTTAGAACCCCAAACATTATATATTTTTTTCAGGCACCCTAGAGAATGAAATGGTGGTCATTGTAATACTTTATATCACACCGTATTTGCGCAGCGGTCTTACAAGCGCACTTTTTTGGGAAAAAATACACTTTTTTGAAAAAAAAAATAAGACAACAGTAAAGTTACCCCAATTTTTTTTTATATTGTGAAAGATAATGTTATGCCAAGTAAACTGATACCCAATATGTCATGCTTCTAAAAGTAATTGGTTTTTTATGAATCCTAAAGACAACCCTTTTAGCGTTGGTATTGTCTATCTTGTCATATGTTGTATAATGGGCCTTGCAGGCCACATCTCTGACTGTTATTAATTTTTGTGAAATAAAAAAAAAAATAAAAAAAAAAAGTATACAGTGCCTTGAAAAAGTATTCATACCCCTTGACATTTTCCATATTTTGTCATGTTACAACCAAAAACGTAAATGCATTTTACACAAGGTGGCACATAATTTTGAAGTGGAAGGAAAATGATTAATGGTTTTCAAAATATTTTACAAATAAATACGTGAAAAGTGTGGCGTGCATTTGTATTCAGCCCCCCTGAGTCAATACTTTGAAGAACGACCTTTCGCTGCAATTATGGATGCAAGTCTTTTTGGGTATGTCTCTACCAGCTTTGCACATCTAGAGAGTGAAATTTTTGCCCACTTTTCTTTGAAAAATAGCTCAAGCTCTGTCAGATTGGATGGAGAGCGTCTGTTAACAGCAATTTTCAAGTCTTACCAAAGATTCTCAGTTGGATTTAGGTCTGGACTTTGACTGAGCCATTCTAACACATGAAGATACTTTGATCTAAACAAGAGGTCTCCAATCTATGGCCCTCCAGTTGTTCAGGAACTACAATTCCCATCATGCCTAGTCATGTCTGGGAATGTCAGAGTTTAAAATGTCTCATGGGACATATAGTTCCGCAACAGCTGGAGGGCCGTAGTTTTAAAATCCCTGATTCAAACCATTCTATTGTAGCTCTGGCTGTATGTTTAGGGTCGCAGTCCTGCTGGAAGGTGAACCTCTGCCCCAGTCTCAAGTTTTTTGCAGACTCTAACAGGTTTTTTTCTAAGATTGCCCTGTATTTGGCTCTATCCATCTTCCCATCAACTCTGACCAGCTTCCCTGTCCCTGCTGAAGAAAAGCATCCACACAACATGATGCTGCCACCACCATGTTTCACGGTTGGGATGGTGTGATCAGAGTGATGTGCAGTGTTTGTTTTCCGTCACACATAGCGTTTTGCTTTTAGGCCAAAAAGTAAAATTTTGGTCTCATCTGACCAGAGCACCTTCTTCCACATTTGCTGTGTCCCCCACATGGCTTCTCCCAAACTGCAAACGGGACTTCTTATGGCTTTCTCTCAACAATGGCTTTCTTCTTGCCACTCTTCCATAAACGCCAGATTGGTGGAGTGCACGACTAATAGTTGTCCTGTGGACAGATTCTCCCACCTGAGCTGTGGATCTCTGCAGCTCCTCCAGAGTTACCATGGGCCTCTTGGCTGCTTCTCTTATTAACGGTCTCCTTGCCTGGCCAGTCAGTTTAGGTGGACAGCCATGTCTTGGTAGCTTTGCAGTTGTCCCATACTCTTTCCATTTTTGGATGATGGATTGAACAGTGCTCCATGAGATGTTCAAAGCTTGGGATTGTTTTTATAACCTAACCCTGCTTTAAACTTCTCCACAACTTTATCCCTGACCTGACTGGTGTGTTCCTTGTCATCCATTATGCTGTTTGTTCATTAAGATTCTCTAACAAACCTCTGAGGGCTTCACAGAGCAGCTGTATTTTTACTGAGACTAAATTTAAACAGATGGACTCTATTTACTAATTAGGTGACTTCTGAAGGCAATTAGTTCCACTGGATTTTAGTTTGGGGTATCAGAGTAAAGGGGGCTGAATACAAATGCACGCCATACTTTTCAGATATTTATTTTTTAAAAAAAATTAAAACCATTTATAATTTTTCTTCTACTTCACAATTATGTGCCACTTTGTGTTGGTCTATAACATAAAATCCCAATAAAATACATATATGTGTAGCGATACCCCCAGGGGGGCTGCTTTTGTATGTTCAGTCTGTTACTCTGTCTCTCAACCCTAATAACAGCCTCAGCCCCCTCTGGCACACCTGGCAATAGTGTAAGTGCAATGACCAATGAGAAACATGTTATGATAAAACACAGAAATTGTCTTTACTGCAATATTTCTGCGGAAGAATAACGGACAGTATATATTCAAGTAATCAACTAGAGAGTAATAAATGAGATTTAAGAGCAATATAGCTCTCAATCCTATATTTAAGCTGCTTTCAGGGGATTCCAAACCTGAGAATGTCCCCAAGAGCAGAGGCATACTTAAATGGTAAATAAAGCACATAATGACACTTTAAATCGGATTGGTTACCTTTACTCAGGTTGGCCCTATGAGTCCAGGCAGGAGGAGAGCAGAGGAATGACTCCCTTTGTGTCAGACTTCTCTCTTCTGTCCCCTGACACCACAGGCCCAACTTTAAACACTTTATTCAAGTCAACAAGTAATGGCTTAACTTTGTAGATAAACTGTCCCACACACCCAATGCATATGCAGAGCCCTGAATATGTGTGTGCGGATCCGTATGGCACTAGTAGCTTCAGTCCTTTTGAAGAAAAGATAAGATTTGGTGTCTTCAGCTAGCCACTTTCGTTGGTGCACTTAAATTCCTGGATAGCGGGCCCAAACAACATAACTGGCTCAGCTTATCAAGTGAAACAGGCAGGATCCTCCTCAGCAATGTGGGGGGACAATGATGTCTGTATACAGTGTCCCAGAAATGGACAGTCTTATCCCTTACCCCTGTGGCACTACAAGTGTCAGAAAGATGACTACCAGCAATGATGTCTGTATACAGTGTTCATATTCCTTCTATGGTAGTGTCTTTGTTCCCTGAAGATGGGCAAAATGCCCTCTCCCCAAATCCTGTGGTCAAGGCCCAAGCGAACATTCTGGAACAGCAGGCTTTCCTGGTGACCTGACTAGTCACCTCACACTGGAACGGATCAGCGTTGGTGCATGTGCGCCTCGAAATGCACCTGGAATCTCCATCTCTCAGGCTGGATATCCCGATTGGCAGTGAAGGCCTGAATCGCGCAGGGAGATCATCTGAGAGACAGCATCTCTCCTTCAGGTCTGATCTCTTTCACTGCCTCGTGGTCACTGAGAATCTCTTCAGGAATTAAAATGGAGTCTTTTACTTTCCTCCCACAGAGAATGCTGGCCTTGGTAGTTTCAGTCACAATACAGGGCTATGGGGCCGCTCTGTGCTGAAACTTCATATTCCAGAGTCCTTTGCAGCTAGTTCCTGCAGCTTGTTAAATTCTCTCTGATTGGCTCCTGTCACTGCTCCTCTAATTGGTTTTCTTCCTCATATCAATAGGGACACAGGGGAGGCTGCAGCTCTGTGTAAGTCAGCTCATATTACATTAGATTCCCTGAGTCAGTGAAACAGGGAGAAGAAATCTCCGCAGACATGACAGGCAGCTCTCTCCCTCTTTCAGGCTGGAAAGCCTGTGTACATCGTGGTGGCTTTCTTGGCGGGGTCGCAGAAGAAACAAGACACCCGCTACACACTCCCCCCACCAAAGAACCTTTGGTCCTCCAAGGGAAGTAACAGTGCTAACAGTAACAATGCTTTTAGAATACACGGAAACAGGTTCATGTACACAGGAAAATAAACAGTTTGTATTTGCATAAGAACCTGGCAGAGGAACCTCCCACCAATGAGCATAGGAAGGAAGGTTGTCCTGCCTACAGACCACCTTAATTGAAATGACCCAGCTAGATGTGCCAGGGGGTGAGTTAAGGTTGCCTTTCACCAAATCTGTGGTGAGAAGGTCAGGCTCTACAAAAGTCCCTTGAGAGATGAGGATAACTTCTTCGGTGCTGTCACCCAACACATCACAAGTCGGTCTCTTGAAATGATGCTTAACTCTTCGCTTTCTCTGTTCCACTGGCTCAGGCACGGTAGGCCCACTAGCCTCTTCTTCCTGCTTAACTACATCTGCCTCCTGCAGATTAGTTTCTTTCTCTTCTGCTATGGGCCCTTCTTCATCCACTGTGGAAGAGGGAGACACTTCTGACCCTCCTTCTGGCAGTGAGGGTAAGGGATCACATCTGGGGACAGCCACTTCACCAGATCTGTGTTGGTCCTTATGATTAGCAGACTTCCTGTGGACCCTGGCAACTAAGGACACACAATAGCCAGTGTGTCAAAGTCCTGAGGCTTCCCAGCCCTCGATGGGTCACATGACAACTTGATCCGCAGATATCCATTACAATACCCTGAATCTATATATCTTCCAACTTTCGCAGGAGTATGTACGACAAATACCTCTTATAAAAGTCTTGGGTCAGCAAAGTCACCTGAATATCTGAACCAAGAAGGACTCTTGTGTAAATTCCTTCCACCAAGACAGGCACTACAGACAAAGGGCCTACTAACTTGGCAGGAGGTTTGGTGGAAGCATCTGGAAGAGCAGGCTGGCCTGATTGGCTTTGTACTTCTCTTCTCTCACGGCACTTAAAATGTCACTTCCGATGACATTTTGGATGCTGATAGTCATTTCTCACTGAGACAGCATAAACTGCAGGTGTTCTCCATTGTTCCCTTGCAGATTCAGAGAAAATTCTTCTTGAAGGCCCAGGTCTTTTCTCCATCCTTGGGTCACCTCTCTGAGATCCACGCCAGTCTTCTGCCCTTCTAGGTGGACTAGGACATACTCGCTGGTAGTGACCTACACCGCCACAGTTTAGACAGACGTCTTGATTAATTGGCCTCTGGCCAGATGCAGTAGGCGGGTCTAGGGGTACATTCTGCTCCGTAATACCCTTGTTGGACAACTTAGTATGTTTTGCTGCCAACTGGTTCATCACTTCCATCATCTGGGATACCTGCATCTTCAGTGTGGCTATTTCAGACTTTAGATCCAACGGTTCGGTCATCATCTCTCTCAGCTGTGACACCTGAGTCTTGAGAAGTTTGACCTCAGAGTTGTCACCAGCTGCACTGGCCACTCTGACCCCGACAACCGATTCAGACTTTTGACTTTTCTTCTTGTTCTCCAGCATGGCCTCTTCTTCACGCGCAATCCTGATTAGATCTGGATACTTTTCCGATCCGATTCCGGACACTCAGGTCAGGGACCTGGGTGTCATCTTTGACTGTAAGTTGAACCTGCTCCCTCAGGTAAATCAGGTGGTGAGTTCATGTCACTTCTACCTAAGACTCCTGAGGTCGACTTTTCGCTATATCGCAGAATCTGACAAGATCGCCATGGTCAATGCCATTATCAGCAGTCGATTGGACTACTGTAATGCCCTGTATTTGGGTTTGCCTGCTTGTACCATCTACAAGCTCCAGTTGATTCAGAATGCCGCAGCAAGGTTACTGACAGGTGTTGGTCACCGGGACTACATCACTCCATCCCTTAGAGCCCTGCATTGGCTGCCCATGAAAGAACAGGTTCTATTTAAAACCAGATGTTTTATCCATAAGGCACTGCATGGATATGGCCCAGAGTATCTGAAGGAAAAATTTTTCAAGTATGTGCCTACCCGATCCTTGAGATCGGCGAACTTGGCCATACTGAAGATTCCAAAATTTAAATAGAAAACATGCGGAAGGATAACGAGTGAAGTACAAGGAGCTGAATTTTGGAACTCCTTGCCTCTGAAACTGAGACTTCAGAATGACTTTTTGAAATTTCGAAAGAAATTGAAAACTGTACTTTTTGTACAAGCTTTTGGAGTCACCTAATTTTTAATTGGAGTATGATGGACAGACTCCCTGGCTTTTATTCTGTATCTTGCTATGCTGGTTTGTTGGTTCTCTTAAGGTTTTTTAATGTCAATGTCCTTTTGTTTTTGTGTATCGAGGCCTTCGGGTAAGACTGGGTAGGTTAAGCATTTTAATAAATAAATAAATACTTCAGGATGCAACCATCTTGCCTGGTTCTCAGCAGGATGGTGATGGGATCCAAACCCTTCTTCAGTAGGATTTGATGCAGTATCTTATCCAAACACCTCACATAGTCGGATAACTTTCCCCCTGCATTCTGGTAAATTTGCTCAAACTGGTACATGAGGTCAGAAGCTTTTTCAGTACACCCAAACACATCCTACAGAATGTTCAGGTAGTCTTGAACTACGCAATCTTTCTTACTGAGCTTCAGATTGTGGATAGCTTCTGAGGCAGTGCCCCTTAGACTCTCTATAATTCTCTGCTCCTTGTGAGGAATTCATCCAGGGCTTGCGTGGCCTGGTCCAGCCACTCTTCAAAGTTCAGAGAAGGTCCTGAGTTTCTGATACCCTCTCTCAGAATACTTTGGAGTATCCCTTTGGCACTTTGCCACAAAGTCTCCCAAGGCAGTGAAGAACTCTAGTCCAATCGTGGCCAGGGATGTCACGGAAGGGACTTCTTCTCTCATGGCCTCAGCTTGACTAGAACTTGCTGGAGACAGGTCTGGCGTACTTGGCTGAATTAAACGAGACTCAGCCTTGTCAGCCAACTGTACACTGGTTCCCTGGATACTGTCAGGGATCCCTAGCTTCCATTCTAGTAGTGCATAGGTGCGAGAGGTCTCTTGGTTTGGTCTGACATCAATCAACCACGTCTTCTGGTCTGGAATCAATGCCTTCACCTCTTGGCTGATTTGTTCTTCAGTCCAGGCCTCTCCTGGGAGTTTAATCACTACGCTTGACTCCAGGCGGGTGCCTTCACCGCGACACCACTGTGCCGTAGTAGTCCATCTTGGCACTTGTAGAGGTGCTGTCTTCAGGAGTTGATTGCAGAGTAACGGTATTATCACTGACGACACCCCCACATGTAGCAATACCACTGAAAGGAGCTACTTTTGTATGTTCAGTCTGTTACTCTGCCTATCAACCCTAAGAATGGCCTCACCCCCCTCTGGCACACCTGGCAATAGTGTAAGTGCAATGACCAATAAGAAACACACACGTTATGATAAAACACAGAAATTTACTTCAGAATGACTTTTTGAAATTTCGAAAGAAATTGAAAACCGTACTTTTTGTACAAGCTTTTGGAGTCACCTAATTTTTAATTGGAGTATGATGGACAGACTCCCTGGCTTTTATTCTGTATCTTGCTATGCTGGTTTGTTGGTTCTCTTAAGGTTTTTTAATGTCAATGTCCTTTTGTTTTTGTGTATCGAGGCCTTCGGGTAAGACTGGGTAGGTTAAGCATTTTAATAAATAAATAAATACTTCAGGATGCAACCATCTTGCCTGGTTCTCAGCAGGATGGTGATGGGATCCAAACCCTTCTTCAGTAGAATTTGATGCAGTATCTTATCCAAACACCTCACATAGTCGGATAACTTTCCCCCTGCATTCTGGTAAATTTGCTCAAACTGGTACATGAGGTCAGAAGCTTTTTCAGTACACCCAAACACATCCTACAGAATGTTCAGGTAGTCTTGAACTACGCAATCTTTCTTACTGAGCTTCAGATTGTGGATAGCTTCTGAGGCAGTGCCCCTTAGACTCTCTATAATTCTCTGCTCCTTGTGAGGAATTCATCCAGGGCTTGCGTGGCCTGGTCCAGCCACTCTTCAAAGTTCAGAGAAGGTCCTGAGTTTCTGATACCCTCTCTCAGAATACTTTGGAGTATCCCTTTGGCACTTTGCCACAAAGTCTCCCAAGGCAGTGAAGAACTCTAGTCCAATCGTGGCCAGGGATGTCACGGAAGGGACTTCTTCTCTCATGGCCTCAGCTTGACTAGAACTTGCTGGAGACAGGTCTGGCGTACTTGGCTGAATTAAACGAGACTCAGCCTTGTCAGCCAACTGTACACTGGTTCCCTGGATACTGTCAGGGATCCCTAGCTTCCATTCTAGTAGTGCATAGGTGCGAGAGGTCTCTTGGTTTGGTCTGACATCAATCAACCACGTCTTCTGGTCTGGAATCAATGCCTTCACCTCTTGGCTGATTTGTTCTTCAGTCCAGGCCTCTCCTGGGAGTTTAATCACTACGCTTGACTCCAGGCGGGCGCCTTCACCGCGACACCACTGTGCCGTAGTAGTCCATCTTGGCACTTGTAGAGGTGCTGTCTTCAGGAGTTGATTGCAGAGTAACGGTATTATCCCTGACGACACCCCCACATGTAGCAATACCACTGAAAGGAGCTACTTTTGTATGTTCAGTCTGTTACTCTGCCTATCAACCCTAAGAATGGCCTCAGCCCCCTCTGGCACACCTGGCAATAGTGTAAGTGCAATGACCAATAAGAAACACACACGTTATGATAAAACACAGAAATTTACTACAATATTTCTGTGGTAGAATAACAGACAGTAACAGTATACAGTGGAGTGGAAGAGGACTCCAGTGGCAACTGTGGCAACTTGTGAAGCTCTGGTGAACTCCATGCCCAAGAGGGTTAAGGCAGTGCTGGAAAATAATGGTGGCCACACAAAATATTGACACTTTGGGCCCAATTTGGACATTTTCACTTAGGGGTGTAGTCACTTTTGTTGCCAGCGGTTTAGACATTAATGGCTGTGTGTTGAGTTATTTTGAGGGGACAGAAAATTTACACTGTTATACAAGCTGTACACTCACTACTTTACATTGTAGCAAAGTGCTGTTTCTGCAGTGTTGTCACATGAAAAGATATAATAAATTATTTACGAAAATGTGAGGGGTGTACACACTTTTGTGAGATACTGTAACCCAGAAATTTAACCTGTTGACGATGGAGGTCGCACTTTTCCAACTTACAAAACAGGTTATTATCTCTCAACCTCTGTAGCACACGGGAGACATCTGTGGCCAGGCGGCGCAGCTCTCGTTGCGGGAGGGCGTCATATGACGTCCTCGCTTTCTTAGGCCACCAGGGGGCGCGCGCGCGCCGCCGCTGGTGATCGCGCGCGCCGTGTCACTAGGCACCCGGTGCGCGTGCCCGGCGGCCGCGATGTCTGCCGGGCACCCGCGATTACCGCTATCACAGCAGGACCGTGGATCTGTGTGTAAACACACAGATCCATGGTCCTGTCAGAGGAGAGGAGACTGATGGTATGTTCCCAGTACAGCGGGACACCGATCGGTCTCCTCCCCTAGTGAGTCCCCGCCCCCTACAGTTAGAATCACTCCCTAGCAACACAGTTAACCCCTCGATCACCACCTAGTGTTAACCCCTTCCCTGCCTGTCACATTTATACAGTAATCAATGCATTTTTATAGCACGGATCGCTGTATAAATGTGAATGGTCCCAAATATGTGTCAAAAGTGTCCGATGTGTCCGCCATAATGTCGCAGTCACGATAAAAATCACAGATCGCCGCCATTACTAGTAAAAAAATTTAAAAAAATAAAAATGTTATAAAACTATCCCCTATTTTGTAGACGCTATAACTTTTGCGCAAACCAATCTATATACGCTTATTGCGATTTTTTTTTTACCAAAAATATGTACAAGAATACATATCGGCCTAAACTGAGAAAAAATTTGTTTTAAAGAAAAAAAAATTGGATATTTATTATCGCAAAAGGTAAAAATTATTGTGTTTTTTTTAAAACTTGTCACTCTTCTTTTGTTTATAGCGCAAAAAATAAAAACCGCAGAGGTGATCAAATACCACTAAAAGAAAGCTCTATTTGTGGGGAAAAAATGATAACAATTTCATCTGGGTACAGTGTTGTATGACCGCGCAATTGTCATTCAAAGTGCGACAGCGCTGAAAGCTGAAAAATGGCTTGGGCAGGAAGGGGGAGAAAATGCCCAGTATTGAGGTGGTTAAACACAGTTTTTCATTTGTGACCCTCCTTTAACCTCACAAGATTGTATTCCCCTCTCAAATCGAGCTCCATGAAAACCGTTGCTCCTTTGAGGGGGTGAAATAATTCTGTAATCAATGGAATTGGATAAGCGTTCTTAATCGTGAAGCGATTGAGACCTTGGTTCTTTTTCACACAGAAGAAGCCAGCACCGGCAGGAGACGAGGATTTGCGGATGAACCCTCGAGAAAGTGAATCGGCAACATAGTCCTCCATGGCTTTATCCTCTGAGACAGACAAAGGGTAAACACGGCCACGAGCAGGTTGAAGGTCAATTGCACAATCATACGACCGGTGTGGAGGCAAACTACCGGCTTGACCTTTGTCAAAGACATCGCTACATTTGTGGTACTTTTCTGACAAGGAGGGGAGTGAAGAGGTGCACAAGACCTTAACCACTCTCTGAAAACATGTTTTACTGCATTGTGGCGACCAGGAAAGAACCTCAGCATGAAGCAAATCAAAAGAGGGGATATGCCTCTGTAACAAAGGATAACCAATGACCACAGGGTAATGAGGTGAGGAAATTATTTTAAATTGGATTATCTCTGGATAAGAGCCCCTATGGCCATGGTCAATGGAGCAGTCTCATGAGTCACATGGGCAGGCTGTAAAGGTCTCCTATCAATAGCCTCAATGGCAAGTGGAGTGGCACGAAGCTGCAGCAGAATCGAGTGCTTAGAGACAAAGGCACTATCTATGAACAGGCTTGCAGCCCCAGAGTTGATTAGAGCCTGTGTATTGATGGACGACTCAGATCAAGAAAGGGTAACCAGCACTAGAGGCTTATCCTTCAGGATAACTGGGAATGCAAACACCACCTAAGGTTTGTCCCCTACAGAATCTCAAGGTGCGGGTGTTTCCTGGACAGGTAGGACAAGACTTCAAAAAGTGACCTGCCTGGCCACAATAAAGGCACAATCTCTCCCTCCTCCTAAAGGCCCTCTCCTCCGCAGAGAGACGTGTGAAGCCCAACTACATAGGTTCTAATTCACTGGTGGACTCTGTACCAGGATGCATGGGAGGTGAGGGAGCTAAGGGTGGGACTACAAAGCTTGGAGACAAATGTACAGGAGGCTTCCACAAGCGCTCCTTAAAGGAAGGTCTCTCTCTGAGTCTGGAGTCAATGAGAATGGCAAACGTGATTAACTATCTCATCTTTAATGTTATCTGAGAGACCATGAGAAAAAGCAGCCTCATTGTTCCAAGCAACCTCTGCTGCCAGAGTACAGAATGCAATGGCATAATCGGCAACAGTTCTCATACTCTGTTTGATGGACATGAGGCTCTTGGCAGAAGAAGTGGAGTGAGCGGGAATGTCAAATACCCTTTTCAAAGACGCCACAAACTCAAGGTAACTCAGGACAATGGGTTTTTGCATCTCCCATAAAGGGTTTGCTCAGACCAAGGCTCTATCAGAAAGTAAAGAAATAATGAAGCCTACTTTGCTTCTGTCAATGGGGAACGCCTGGGGCAGCATCTCAAAGTATATCCCAACCTGGTTCAGAAACCCTCTGCATTGAACTGGATCGCCCCCAAATTGCTGGGGAAGCAGAGCGGAACCAGACATACCTCTTATGCCCCGTACATACGGTCGGATTTTCCGATCGAAAATGTCCGATCGGAGCGTGTTGTCGGAAATTCCGACCGTGTGTGGGCTCCATCGGACATTTTCCATCAGATTTTCCGACACACAAAGTTTGAGAGCAGGCTATAAAATTTTCCGACAACAAAATCCGTTGTCGGAAATTCCGATCGTGTGTACACAAATCCGACGGACAAAGTGCCACGCATGCTCAGAATAAATAAAGAGATGAAAGCTATTGGCCACTGCCCCGTTTATAGTCCCGACGTACGTGTTTTACGTCACCGCGTTTAGAACGATCGGATTTTCCGACAACTTTGTGTGACTGTGTGTATGCAAGACAAGTTTGAGCCAACATCTGTCAGAAAAAATCCTAGGATTTTGTTGTCAGAATGCCCGAACAAAGTCCGACCGTGTGTACGGGGCATTACAGTGGTAATATTTGAGGCGGGTGGCTGCACAGACTGGAGCAGCAGCAGGGATGGCCTGCAACACAGGTTGTACAGCCAGAGTGGGAGGATCCAGGTGAGCAGTGTGGATCAGGAGCATCTGTAAGGCTATGGCAAACTGGCTGTAGGCTGGACTGACAAGTAGGAAAGGATCACGAGGTGAGCCACTGTGGAATGATGAGTGCTGAGAATTATCCAACAGCTGAGCAGCCTGAGCACAAAGAAGGGAGCTGCCGAGAGCCCAGCTCTGACACAATTTCAATGTATCATTTGGGATAATTATTATTTGTTGGATTAGATACTTTTTAACATAGTTAGCGCTTATTTAGTTTGTTCCCAAACAATAGGAGTGCTGGGTTATACACTTACAGTTTTTATGCTTGCGAAAACTCTTGTTGCCGGCAGCGCAGTATAATTCCACCTTAAGATCTGAGAAAAAAAAAGGGTTGTTTTCATCAAATCAGTCACAGACTCTGGAGCCCTTCCACTTTACAATCCCTTTAACAATGATATCTGCTTTACATTGCAGAGTTTTTATTTTACTTCTCCATGAAGAATAGGGCATCTTACAAAAACAATATAGTAAAAATACATGCAGTGTACAAACCAGAAGCAAATAATTGTCTTGTTTCAGTCTAGTGTATTGCCCGAAATATTTAGAGCACTTTGAACTACGTCGTAATGAAAAAGAAAAGTTTTTTGTGTTCACATAACAGTTTTGGACAGGAATGCTTTAAATGTATTGATCTGTTGAGCAAAGATCAGTTTAAAGGTAAACTGTTTGTTAATGAGTATCTGTAGAAAAATGATGAAATGGTTTCCTCTTTGCTATTGGCTTACAAATGTGGCTCAGGTAGAAGCGTACAGTAAATCTTTGGAAAGAATGTAGGTGGGAAAAGGACATTTTGGTTGGCTGGTCTGATATGACCTAAGGATGATTTATCAGATCATGGAGGAAACAGGAAATAGGAAATTGATCATCCTGCAGTATTGGAGACGATATTCACATCTAAAGGTCTGAAAGAATTCACCTCCTCATCAATGCACACAAACAGTAAGCAATTTGTATGGATCACAATGGATTCTATAGTGACTAAAATTGTTTTGAACATGCAAATAAGGTGAGTCTAATGATTTTACCCTTTTAAGTAACTAAAAGCTCTCAGATCTGTAGAAATTTAGACCACTCCAAGAATAACAGTCACTGCAATACTTCAAGCTGGGATCTATCACAGGCAGATTTTAAAACTGAACTCCAGCCAAAGACATCTATAGAAATACAAAAATACCTCTTGTGAGGTGTGTTAAATGCTCACCTCAGTTCTGTGTATTGGATAATTCATTGATTTGTACCCGTCAGATAATACAGCCAGCTCTATACCTTTGAGGCTCTGGCTATGCGTTTTTTTTCTCTAGAAATAACAAACATGTTATACTTACCTGCTCTGTTGCAGTGGATTTGCAGAGAGCAGCCCCAATCCTCCTCTTCTCAGGTACCTCTTCGGTGCTCCTGGCCCCTCCCTCCTGTTGAGTGCCCCCACAGAAAGCAGCTTGCTATGGAGGCACTGAGTCTTGTCACAGCTCCCTGTGCCCATTCAGACAGGGAGCCCAGGCCCGTCCCTGCCCCCTCTCTCTCCTAATTGGCTGACTGACTTTGATTGACTGCAGCGGGAGCCAATGGCACCGCTGCTGTGTCTCAGCCAATCAGGAGGGAGAGTCTCGGACGGCCGAGACACTCGTGGACATCACTGGACAGAGAGGGGGCTCAGGTAAGTATTAGGGAGGTTGGGGGCTGCTGCACACAGAAGGTTTTTTCTCTTGATTGCTTATTTTTTACAGTGTTGCATATCTTTTATTTTCACAGTTTCACAAAAAGGCACAACTTAAAATTTACAAATATTTGTTATTTATTGACTCAGTACCATTTTAGCTATTATATAGTGTAGGAATTTAGCAGTAGTTTTGTAAGTTTTGCTGTGCTTGTGTGCGCTACTCATGATTTTCGTGTATTTTTACTGAAAATATAGTTTTGACAAACATTTGCGCATTTGGTCATGTGCTTTTAGAAAATGTATAGTTTACGTTCGCAAACTCTGAAAGCTGTAACTCTGAAAGCTTTTAGAGGCGGGGTTCAGTGGTGTGACTCACCAGTTGGGCGGGGCTGTGAGTGATGGGCCGGAGAGCTGGCAGAGGTGATCCGAGTTCCAGGCTGTGCTTTCAGCACTGGACAGAGCGGAGAAGCCGCTGGGATGCAGCCTCCTCCATGGAAAAGTGAGTGGGGAGAATAAGCTGGAGGGGATAGGCTGGAGAGGAGGTGATAGGAGCAGAGGGGAGAAGTATCTGGCCTCTGTACTGGGGGTCATAGAGCTGAGGGGATCTGATTGTGGAAGAAGTCACCTGACTGTCTGATGTGACAGTCCCACATGGAACTGTGTGTTTATTCTTATATGTAGAATATGAGCCACACCCGTGTCTGCTTACTACCCTAGCCTGTCTATATACTACCATAGCCTGTCCATATACTACCCTAGACTGTCCGCATACTATGCTAGCTTGTCCATATACTACCTTAGCCTGTCCATATACTACCCTAGCCTGTCTACATACTACCCTTGCCTGTCCGTATACTACCCTAGCCTGTCTGAATACTACCCGAGCCTGTCTATATACTACCCTAGCCTGTCTATATACTACCTTAGCCTGTCCATATACTACCCTAGCCTGCCCATATACTACCCTAGCCTGTCCATATACTACCCTAGCCTGTCTTTATACTACCCTAGTCTGTCCGTATACTGCCCTAGCCTGTCCGTATACTACCCTAGCCTGTCCATATACTACCCTAGCCTGGTTCCCCAGCTCTTCCTAACCTGTATGTTTTGAAAAAAGTGCCTCAATCATCAGGGGCAGACTGGGCTGGGGGGCAGGGGGGCAATTTCCCCCCAGGCTGATCTGATTCTCCTCAGAAAAAGCCGCCCCAGCAGCAGTTCCACTGTCACAGTCAGGGCCGGCGCTACCTATATGCAAGGTAGGCGCTGGCCTAGAGAGCACACATCAGTTGGGGGCGCCGCCCGCCACCCCCCCAGGCAGAAGGGCTGCTGGGTGCAGGCTATCTGCGCGTTTTTCTGGGACACGTGGCTCCCAGCCCCACCACTGCCTCTTCAAAACGCCACCAGAGCCTCTCCGGGGCGTGTTGCTAGGTATTTAGAGGCGGGGTTCAGTGGTGTGACTCACCAGTTGGGTGGGGCTGTGAGTGATGGGGCGGAGAGCTTGCAGAGGTGATCCAAGTTTCGGGCTGTGCTTTCAGCGCCGGACAGAGCGGAGAAGCCACTGGGATGCAGCCTCCTCCATGGAAAAGTGAGTGGGGAGAATAGGCTGGAGGGGATAGGCTGGAGGGGAGGTGATAGGAGCAGAGGGGAGAAGTATCTGAGCTATGTACTGGGGGTCATAGGGCTGAGGGGATCTGATTGGTGGAAGAAGTCACTTGACTGTCTGATGTGACAGTCCCACATGGAAATCTGTGTTTATTCTTATATGTAGAATATGAGCCACACCCATGTCTGCTTACTACCCTAGCCTGTCTATATACTACCCTAGCCTGTCTGTATACCACCCTAGTCTAGCAAACGGCTTGCTATTGGGGGCACTGGTCAAGGGGGGGAGCCAGGATCAATGGCGGGGGACCCGAAAAGAAGAAGATTGGGGCTGTTCTGTGCAAAACCACTGAGGGCAGGTAAGTATGACATGATTTTTTTTTTTTGTTTTTAAGAGGCAGAACCTTTATATGTCATACACCCTGCCACTTTGGCTTTTAAAGTGGTGCTTATTTGATGCAATGCACATTTTATGTTCGCAATGCCATTCTTATTGTTATATTATTTTACATATTTTGGGTATATCGAATTGAAGGCTGTAGCGATATTGCATGTTGCATTAATATTTTTGGGGTAATGTATGTCTGTTGCACTGAGTTAGGTGATTATAAACTGCCATCCTTGCAGGCTTACAGACACAACAGGCCATTATATGGCTAGGGCAAGTCATCAAACGAAATTGGATGCTACAAAGTGCTGTAATTGCATACATTCTGGTAAGAGATACCTGATAAAAGGTTATTACCATCGTCATCGTTTCCATTTCCTCTGTGAACGGGTGCATGCAGGCCGGCCGGCTGATTTATACTACATGCTGTTGTATTTGTGCTTTCTAGTAAGTGCGCTACTTTTACTTTTTTTTCAATAAACTGTGTAAGCGGATTCACACTATGGAGGATGTGTTTTTTATTCCCCTGGGTTCCCATTGCTGAGGTATTTGGCCTGGTTGTCGGTGAGTCCTGGGTGATCCTCCCTCTATGCTGAGATCGATGGTGGTGTCCCCACTGAGTGGATTTCGGGCATAAGCTTCATATTGCTTACCTCTGGTAAACATATATCTGCATAGGTGGTGGATTCCTCTCACAAGATATTTCTATTCACTTAAGTTTTTCAGTCACTGTTGGTGGAATTAATTTCAATAAGGACTGTGGATATCCTACACAACTTTTTAAGTCACGGACTTTATCTTTTTTGTCACTTTTTTATATTTATATTTATTTTCAATTAATTTTTTTTTTTGTAGTACATTTTTTGATTATTCACTTATCACACAATATTGGGCTGTATTTGATATATTATGTGGATTATATCACAATATTTATATTATTTAAGTATCTACTCAATACTTATTTCACTAGCGCGGTTCTTTTATTAATTGTATTACCATTGCAATACAGATTACTGTGTTTATCTGCTTAAATGTCCTTGTGGGCTCACATACAGTATGTTGGCAAAATACTAGGTCCTTTCCAATCCACTGAAGTGGCATCAGATGAGCACTAGGAAAAATGACATAGGGTCCTTCACAAGGGCTTTGTCAGCTCTGTTCAGCAGGGGATTCGTGAGCAGATTACCTGTTGAATCAGAGCTGAATAGGACAGATGTCAGTTTTGTGACATCCATGCCCTTTCAGTTTCTGTCCACATTTTGACAGCTGACTATCAAAAAGCATTTTTTTGGATAATGGCCGAATACTGATAATGCTTACTGTTCTGACCAGCACTATGAATCTTTCTTACTCTCCTTGATCTGATTACAGCTGACTTTATATATCTTCCTGGTCACTAGCTCTTTATGTTGTCTGTCGGTATATGATTCATGCAGATTTATAGCACTGCTCACTGCATATTACTTAGAATATGACTGTGATCACTTCTGTATTCACTCATGCTTAATCGTACTTATTTTCATTCTTATTTATATTTTAGGCTGCTCTGAGTATGACAGGCATACATTTATGGTCTTTATCTTTTCCCCCCCCTTTTTTTTCTCTTTTTGCCAATTTAACCTTTTTTCTCATTTTGCCCTTTTTGATGCCTCTTAATTTTGTAAGGGACATTATAGTACAATGTACAAATGTTCATATCTTTGATATAATGTCTTTGTTGATGCCGATAGTGGGCATTCATACTTGTCCAGCAACTCTTTGGAAGTAAAGCTGCATCACCCTAAACCCGAAGCTCATCCTATTTGGTATGAGTGTAAACAAACAATACCCCCACAAATGGCCTATTTTTGGAAAGTAGACAGTCCAAGGTATTTAGTAAGAGGCATGACAAGTTTTTTGAAGTTGTAATTTTTTTGTCACAATTCTTTGGAAAATTAGGAAATTAAATTTGTATTTTTACATATTGACACCAGTGCAGTACAGTGTCATCATATGACTGGTGTGGCGGTGATGAGGGATACTGACTGGTGACAGTATGTAAAAAAAAAAAATCATTTTTTATTCAATTCTTGAAACATTTCTTTTCTTCTTTTTAAAGATTTTTTTTTTACATCCTGTCATCAGAGACACTGTAGTACTCTGGGGGAGTGATCAGGGAATTTTTTTACACTATTATTGCTTATAACAGTACCATGCCCAGCCCAAGTACCATGAGTTAGCTGTGGGCCATTTGTAACATTACAATAAGTAATAAAATGCAGTAATGAATGGAAGTTATGCATGACTGTTTTGTTTACATTGAAATCCTGTGATCGCGATGACCAATCAGGCTGGGTACCAAGTACCATGATCTGCCATGTCCAGTGTCACGGGATTGCGCCACTGCATGCCCCAGGGGTGCCAGTATGTCGCCGAGCCTGCAGCTACCACTCTGCTGTAGTAAATGTACGGAGCCAGAGCGGCAAGTGGTTAAAGTTGAACTAAAACATAGCTCCCAAATTTCTGTTCCTGATTTGGTACAAGGTCCCTCTGTCCCTCTTTCCTCCTCATTTGTCCCTCATTTTGGTCTGATCTATATAGTTATATATACAATGCACTATTTATCTTTCAAAAAGTGTTTCACGGTGCTAAACCTTTCATCCTATAACTAAATTGATGCTTTTGTAAATTCCAAAATACAGTACACTAATAAGGAATAGTAGTGGTAAAAAAAAAACACTTGTGGGTTTAACTATTTTTTTTTTTTTAATAATTTTACTTTAAGGGGGCATGGCGGGGGTATGTCCTATGCCTACATACTTTTGCTAGTAAGTGTCCCATTTCAGAAAGTTGGGGGTATGCTAAAGGTAAAACTTTTTTCTTTTCATTTTTAATAGCACAACCCCTGTTAAGTTTTTTTGCCATCTGTGTCCCAATGGGGAGATTTCCCTTCACATCCTGTTAGAAGATTTCCTCTATATTACTGTCCTGGTGACAGTCCTAAATTTAAGATTTTTTTTTCAGTTTGATAACGGTAAACAGAACAAATAGGGAGGGTGAATCGCTCTTATGGGGGCACAGACAACAATACAAACTGACAGGTGTTTTAATTCCTCTCAACTCTATCCATAATTTTAAATAAAAGAAGGTTTTGCATTTATTTATAATTTAGGCTTGCACAGAAATGTAAATCTTGCTAGGAAATTCCCAAAGCTGGTGGCCTGGTTTGTGCTATAGAAGGAAGACTGAGATTCCCTGGCTAACCCTTTACAATTTTATTTAGTGAATAAGAAGTTGGGCCTAATGCCAGTGACTCCTCTGTGGAAGTCTTACTGAGAACACAAAATAGTAAGCATAGGTAAATTCTGTTAAGACAATGTCACCAACAAGTGCGATGAATGGAGGCCAAAGATGGGCTGCAGCTAAGCATGGGATTGCATTTTTTAGGTATGTTGAGAAAGATACCAGTATCCTACACCATTTGTATCCATCTGTGAAAGAACAGGACTCTTGGGGAAGAGGATGATGTTACTGATGTCAGGGGTTGTATGATTTACAGCTTTGAATTGTTAGCTCACAAAGGTTGAAGGGGACAAAGGACTACCAGCCCGTGGTGCTCTTTATCTGTAAATACAATGGGCAGTTCTGCCTCTTATTCTATAAATGTATGGCCAGGACTACAATAAATCTAACACAGGAGAAGACAGCAATGACAAGGAGGAAATAAGCAATCCTTTATTAGATATAAACATTAAAGCATATAGTTAGTAAGGTTAAATAAAGACACCAGTCCATCCAATTCAACCTAAGTGAGTGTCTACACCCAACCACAAAAAATATAATATATTGCAGCTTACCAATCCTAAGGTGTGATGTTGGCATTTGCTTTATTTTTTAGGTTAAATAAATTTCCTGCAAGTATAGAAAAATACCTGTTGATCCTTTCTGAAAACTTGTGTCCTTATAACTTCTTGTATAATTACAATCTCAAACAATTCTGTCTTCCCAGGTTTCTTTTGTGAATTGTGACAACTCCCCCTAAGTAATGGGAAAGAAGGGGAGATGTTGTAGTCCAAATAAGAAAAGAAACCTTGGATGACAACAATGCAACAGATACAGTACAGAGAGTAGGCAGTGTCATCATAGGACAGGAATTGTGTATTTGGCAAAATCCCTAGTTGAAAAAAGGGGGAAAAAGGTCTGAACGGGGAAATAATGTAGCCACCACAGCTAAGGACTTATATGCTGCAATATATCTTTTTTTTTTACTATTTTTCAGAAAATTATGTCTAGGTGCAGATAGTAATGATATGTTGTACTGTGAGCAATGCATAAGGAGTGTAAAGTCTGAAACCTATAAATGGCATCTAAGGTGGTGCATTTTTCCTGAGTTTTAATAAAGTGTCATTTAGAAACAACCTGGAGTACTGGATTTTCCCATTATAGTAAATATATGTGTTTTATCAATTTTTTGTGAAAGCTGAGTTATGTGTTGCTGTTAAAGAATTATATCATTACACCCCATGGTACATCTCCCTCAGTACTTTATCCTATTTCCACCGATGAATGTATGAATAGAAACACTGCAATCTATTTTGCTATACTTCAATACATAAAAAATGTACATAACACATTAACACTGCTAATTTTGCTTCATACTGTACATTATGTATATTATTGGTGATGTTGATAACAAAAAAATTTGTGATTCAACCACCAGAGGGCAGTCTAAGTACATGAAAAGTCGATTGCATACCGATAGTTCAAAAAAAATTTGATTTAATGTCCATTTATCATTATATGTATATGCAGTATCTCACAAAAGTGAGTACACCCCTCACATTTTTGTAAATATTTTATTATATATTTTCATGTGTATATCTTTTCATGTGACAACACTGAAGAAATGACACTTTGCTACAATGTAAAATAATGAGTGTACAGCTTGTATAACAGTGTAAATTTGCTGCCCCTTCAAAATAACTCAACACACAGCCATTAATGTCTAAACCACTAGCAACAAAAGTGAGTACACCCCTAAGTGAAAATGTCCAAATTGGGCCTGAAGTGTCAATATTTTGTGTTGGCCACCATTATTTACCAGCACTGCCTTAACCCTCTTGGGCATGGAGTTCACCAGAGCTTCACAGGTTGCCACTGGAGTCCTCTTCCACTCCTCCATGATGAGATCACGGAGCTGGTGGAGATTAGAGACCTTGCGCTCCTCCACCTTCTGTTTGAGGATGCTCCACTGATGCTCAATAGGGTTTAGGTCTGGAGACATGCTTGGCCAATTCACCACCTTTACCCTCAGCTTCTTTAGGAAGGCAGTGGTCATCTTGGAGGTGTGTTTGGGGTTGTTATGTTGAAATACTGCCCTGTGGCTCAGTCTCTGAAGGGAGGGGATTATGCTTTGCTTCAGTATGAAACAGTACATGTTGGCATTCATGGTTCCCTCAATGCACTCGTGCAACCCCAGACCACGACACCTCCACCACAATGCTTGACTGTAGGCAAGACACACTTGTCTTTATACTCCTCACCTTGTTGCCTCCACACACATGCTTGAAACCATCTGAACCAAATAAGTTTTTCTTGGTCTCACCAGGCCACAGGACATGGTTCCAGTAATACAGGTCCTTAGTCTGCTTGTCTTCAGCAAACTGTTTGTGGGCTTTCTTGTGCATCATCTTTAGAAGAGGTTTCCTTCTAGGGCGACAGCCATGCAGACCAATTTGATGCAGTGTGCGGCTTATGGTCAGAGCACTGACAGGCTGACCCCCCACCCCTTCAACCTTTGCATCAATGCTGGCAGCACTCATACGTCTATTTCCCAAAGACAACCTCTGGATATGACGCTGAGCACGTGCACTCAACTTCTTTGGTTGACCATGGTGGGGCCTGTTCGGAGTGGAACCTGTCCTGTTAAACTGCTGTATGGTCTTGGCCACCGTGATGCAGCTCAGTTTCAGATTCTTGGCAATCTTCTTATAGCCTTGGCCATCTTTATGTACAGCAACAATTCTTTTTTTCAGATCCTCAGAGAGTTCTTTGCCATGAGGTATCATGTTGAACCTCCAGTTACCAGTATGAGAGAGTGAGAGCAATAACGCCAAATTTAACACACCTACTCCCCATTCACACCTGAGACCTTGTAGCACTAATGAGTCACATGACACCGGGGAGGGAAAATGGTTAATTGGGCACAATTTGGACATTTTCACTTAGGGGCGTACTGACTTTTGTTGCCAGCGGTTTAGACATTAATAGCTGTGTTTTGAGTTGTTTTGAAGGGACAGCAAATTTACACTGTTATACAAGCTGTACACTCACTACTTTACATTGTAGCAAAGTGTCATTTCTTCAGTGTCACATGAAAAGGTATAATAAAATATTTACAAAAATTTGAGGGGTGTACTCACATTTGTGAGATACTGTATGTTTTGGCCTTTTTTAGTAAAGGTTAAAAAAAACACCATATGGTAGCTTGGTCTAATTATTAAGGTGATCTCTGCAGGTTCTTTCATTTTTTGGCATATTTCAAGAAAAAAATTTAAATAAGCAAAGGGAATTTTGCAGATAGATGTGCCAAGTCATAAAACTTTTCCGTACATTTTTCTGTCACAAAATTTGGCAGTCATCAATCTAAGCCTGTTGAAATGTACTACTTTTCTTTGACAAGAATTGTATTGTTTTAGGAAACTGGAACAGTGAAATTCCATACATAGCCTTCCACATACAATTGATATGTTTTAATTAGATTAAGGGTGGTGTTAGGATTGTGAAAGACCTGAGACACTCTAGGGCATTGATCCTCAAACTATGGCCCTCCAGATGTTGTATAAACTACACATCCCTTGAGGTATTGTAAAGCTCTGACATTCACAGACATGAAAAGGCATGATGGGAATTTTAGTTCCTGAACAACTAGAGGGCCATAGTTTGAAGACCCCTGCTCTAGGGCACATTAAAGTTTACAGTGCATTTAAGGTGCAGTTGTGGTGAGTTTCAATAGAAGTGAATGGAGGCAGTTGCAAAGCGTCAATGCTTGCCAGGCTTTGCAGGCAGTATATTTTTGCAGCGAGGCAACGCTAACACTGCAGTGTGAGCACCTCTATCCGCTTCCTTTTGTAACAATTTTGAATAGCATTGATAGGTGTTCGGGAAACATTAAAAACTGCGACCCAACCGCCTATTTTTAATGCCTGTGTGAAAGACCCCTAAACGAGAGTCTCACGGGCATGCCTACTGAATGCAGTAGTCAGGAATACATATTGGGCATGCATTTTGCAGATTGGTAGTACAGTGTCAACTGGCATAGGTGGTCACTGGAAAAGTACCACCTTACAATCATGGCAGTGGCATAATGGGCTCTTACATGGTGGCCAGTGGTGAAGTACTCCCTAAATTGGTGGTCAGCAATGTGTCCCCTTACCTTGGTGGTCAGTACTATAATCCCCCTTTTTACTGACATTTATTGGTCTTAACCTTCATTATGTCATTGATGTAATGACCCCTAAATTGATGGTCAGTGCTTTAGTGCTCTTTTATGTTTCTAGTCAGTGAAGAGCTTCTTTGTGTTGTTAATCAGTTATGCAGTACCAAGTTAAATTGCAGTTCAGTGGTATAATGTCTTCTAATGTTAGTGTCCAGTGTAGTGCCTGTTTACAGACCCCTCCCCCAGCACAGGCTGACTCCCCCAAGAAAGATCCTTCAGCACAGATGACCCCCCCCCCCATTACAGACCAACCCCCCCAATACAGGCCACTCAGCACAGACCGCCCCCCCCGCCTTAGCAAAGAGGCCTTAGCACAGACCAATCCCCCTCACAGACCTCTCATAACAGACAGACCCCCAGGACAGACTCCTAAATACAGATGGACCCCCCACCAGCACAGACCCCTAAGTACAGATGCACCCCCGTCACAGACCTCTCAGTACAGTCGAACAGCCCAAGCACAAACCTCTCAGTACAGACTCCCCCAGCACAGACTCCACTCCTAAATCCTCCTCCCAGCCCATCTTTTCAATACAGACACCCTTCCCCCAAGTACAGTTCCATCAATACAGAACCCCCTATTACAGACCTCTCAGTACAAACAAGTACAGGTCCATCAGTAGTAAAAACTCTCCCCCCAGTATATAGAAAGAGACAAAATACAAATAACAGTTATGAGTCTGGAGGATTGGAATGGGAACGTGGGCAGAGCTTAAGACGCCCTTAAAAGGAACTCTGGAAACTTCAACTTGCTAATGCCCAACAGTGCAGGCGGAGGCTGTGGTCATGATAAATCTGCATTGAGGTGACACTACAACTTTGAAGTAAGCACACTTCATGGCACAAATACCTCTTCATGTCTCATTAACTTAACAGTGACATTACACTTGACCAACTGTACACAGCCTTCCTTTCATGGTACAGCACATTTGAGGGGATACCGCAAAGCTTGTATCCCACTCTCCAGTCCGGCTTTAATGTCACCTCACTCCCAGTGACAAGCTACATGAACTAAGCCAACTCTTGAAGAATGTCTTCACACTTTCTTCCCCATAACATGCAGTTAGATACATAGGGGCTCCATGATGCAGATCTGGTCCCGGATACACGGAGCACAGGCCACTAGGGAAGTAACTGCATTCAATCAGCCCCTCTCTCCAGAGCACACCATCATCCTTGTTAGTTACACTGTACACATGATGGCTGGCAGCCTAAGCATCAAATACTCTACTGGTTACTCGTGGCAACAGCAATCAGATCTTTCACTCGTAGACCTTTGGTAGTGCACATCCCCTGATGTAAACCCTGTTCTTTTTGTACACTTGCCTTACATGCACCCCTTTGCAGGAACTTCAGACCAAGCATTTAAGAGCCTAATGCCGCGTACACACGGTCGGACTTTACGGCAGACTTTGCCCGGCGGACTTTTCGACGGACTTTATGACGGACTTTCTGAATGAACGGACTTGCCTACACACAATCCACCAAAGTCCATCGAATTCGTACGTGATGACGTACGACCGGACTAAAACAAGGAAGTTCATAGCCAGTAGCCAATAGCTGCCCTAGCGTGGCTTTTTGTCCGTCGAACTAGCATACAGACGAGCGGACTTTTCGACCGGACTAGATTTCGACGGATTGATTTAAAACATGTTTCAAATCTAAGTCCGTCCAACTTTTGAGAAAACAAAGTCCGCAGGAGCCCACACACATCGAATTGTCTGACGAAATCCCATCCGCCGGGCAAAGTCTACCGTAAAGTCCGCTCGTGTGTACGCGGCATAATAGCTTTTACTAATGTTTCTTGTAAGTGCAGAGTTAACAGATCACAGTCTTTCACAGTACAATGCTGGCACAGTTCCAGTGCATTCTATTTCTGGCTGCCCATGTCATAAACAAGGGAGAATTCTTATCTAAGGTCCTTGTTCTGGTTTCGGTACCCCCAGAGGGTGGCCACACGTTCCTAGAGGAGCTATATCTTGCAGCACAGCTTCCTGCAAGTTTCCATGAAGAAGGCTCCGCATGCAAAGGTTACCTCCCAATGTATTTGAGTCAAAGCAAGGGGCAGGACTATAAACACCCGGGAGTTAGCAACCTTAACCCTTCCCTAACCTCCCTGGGCAGCCTGTTCACAGACCTCACTAATATATACACAGTGTAGTACAATAACAAGACATAGCGCACACCCAAAAAGTAAGCAGCTGTCTACAGACTGACAAATAATGACAAGTTAACAGTGGATGACAAAAGTCTTTTATGAGACTAAGGCTGGCTATACATTATACAATTGTATTGTTCAATTTCCTTTAGATTTACCTTCAACCATGTAGTGCAAGGGCCTGCCTGACAGCATACATAATGAAAGTGTTTAAGTTTGACTTCATTGTGACAGACACACCCGGGATTATGGGCCCTGGCTTTTGGGGGAATGGTGCGCTTTGTGAGCTGTATGTCTGGGGACCCTTGAGGTGGTGTTACTTTGGATTCGGATCCTTGTCCCCCAGGACACACAGACTCTGGGAACCCTGTGAATGCCATATTGGAAATGGTGATTGGGAGGGTATGTCTTGGATTGCTTAAAATGGGACAGTAATATTTATCCACACTATCTCCCAGGATATATGTAAAGACTACTCTTGGTTTGTTTAATTCTGAACTCAACATGTTAGTTGACAGAGCTGATCACATTGGCCTCTACTCCTACTATAGTTTGTTGCCTACTAGGCTGAGGAGGGGGGGAGATCACTGTTTGTATTGTTAATTGTAATTAGCTCCTGCTATTGTGAGAAGGTGTCCTGTGTTTATACTAATGTGTGAAGCTCGGTGACAACAAGTCTGACCTGTAGTGAAATCCTGATTACTCATAACAAAGGATTAGTTAATTAGCTCATGTTAATTAGGTTTCTGGTTACAGATGTACTGTTAGAGTAATATGAGCAGGAGGGGGACCTCCTCTTCTACTATATATAAGACTTGTAATTTTGGTTCTAATAAAGAGTCCATGTTCAGCAATCAAACAAGTATCATCTTGCTTTGTGCTTGTGAGCGGTTGGAATATCTGATATCTGTATTCAGACTGGGAGGAAGTGGTATATGATGAAAGCACTCAAGCCGAGTGTAGGGACGTTCCGTTACATTCATATTCTACCATTTTGGTAAATCTAAAGGAAAACTGAACAACAAAATTGTATAATGTATGGTCAGCCTAAGGTATGTCTGGTATTTCATATAAAGAATGATTAAGTACTGCGCAAAAAACTTGGTGACCCTCCACTGCGCTACGGTGTATGATTAACAGTGACTATAGCTGCCAACTTAAAAAGGGGAACTATAACAAAGTATTCCAAAGAAAATCAGTGAAATGGAAATGGAAAAAATGACCAAAACTATTAGTGAGTCATAAAAATGGTGTTGATATCTGCTATTGTATACCCATGATCTAAAGTGCAAATACTAAACCAAAATGTTATATAATTATAATAATAACTGATTAAGTTAATTATCTGATGATGGAAATAGTGCAATAAAGTAATTACTGCATCACAGTGAATAATTCATGCATTCTTGATTTAAACTGTTAGAACAAAGTCCAAGCCAGAAAAAATTAAGTGCCAAAAAATGTGCAAATAAACAGGTGAATATGTAGTAATGATCTTCCTTTAATGATCTTCAGTTGCAACTGAAAATCTCGGATTATTGGGACATGATCAGGACAGCTTGTTCTGTTGAAAAACAGGATCGCTAGGAGAAAATAAAGGAAAGAACTAATGCAGCCATCACATCTAAGAATTGGGGGACATACCCCTGTCTGATGAGAAGCGTTGCCAATTAAGGAGTTCCATCTGTGGGGGCCCAACTTTATCCAGCTCGAGTAACCCCTTGGGGGGATGTTTATAAAGCTTACACGCCGCGCATGAGAATGCAAGGCATGTCTGGTGTTTGCCAAAACCCACAACAGTACAAAATAAACCATCATTGGTGAATTTCCTTGTCAAAAGAAGTTTATTGAGTATACAATGTTATAAAGATACATAAAGTAAGTTTACAAGGATCTATAAAGTAAGCTCATTGTTTTACAGTAGAGTTTATATAGGTAAATATCATGAAATTTCAAATATTAAACATTGGGTTCACGTAAACCTAAATTAAAGATATATATCATTTCCTTAGTTACTTTTGTAGGTATTTAAATGATTTATACCTACTATACATATTGTTTACAAGTAGAGTGTATATAGGTCAAATAAATTCTGATAATGAGCTTTAATCGTAAGGTGGAGAAAAGGAAAGAGAAAGAAGAAAAAGGGTTGAAAGGTAGAGGTATGGTCCACAAGGTTGTATCATTGGTGAATTTCATGGGTACAGCGACAGCATGGAACAGCACAGTTAGTAACAGAGAACAACTAAATAAATGATAACAGAGAGTACATGGTGATCAAAGCAAGGCAATTTTTGACTGAGGGTAGACAGAAGCAGGTGCACAGACTAGGCAATAATGACTGTGCTAAGGAATAGCAAAAGGTTAACAAGACAGCAAAGGACTAACACAAGACTGTTGAATAGTAAGGAAAAAACAGGCAAGGCGAAATGACAAAAAAAAGAAGTTGAACCACGAGGTATGACCAAGCAGAAGACAGCAGCAAAGACATAACTAAAGTTTAGGGCTATGCACCTCTGAACAAGGAAGCACATAGCAAATCTGGCACTCACGTTCCTGACAATTAGCAAGGATAGCTACCTGTTCCAGCTGAGGCTTGTGGGAAACAACAAATACATATAAATATGTATTTAAAGACAAGATCCATCATTTGGTCCATGTTTCATCCATATTTAAACAGTTTGCATTTAAACCTAATAATGTTTCTTCTAAGTCTAGGGATAACTGGTATGTGTGGGGATGCCTAACATTTTGCATTTTAGTTTATATATGTGCTCTTATTTGTTCAAGAAGGGGGTCTTATATTTGTTTATGTTGTATTTTTATTGTTTAACGTTTTTTTACTTTTTTTACTTTTATTACTATCACAAGGAGGCTGGCAATCCCCCATTGTGAGAACAACAAGCTTTCCTTAGGGAGATTGGAGACCTCAGAACTGATTACTGATGCCAGCTCCTCTTCCAAACCATGCAGATTGGTCAGTAAAAGTCGCAGATCTGCAGTTCACATGGCCAATACTATTGGTAACTCGGTTCTAAGTAGTTCAGGGTTTACTCCATTCACTGATCTCCCGCTGCCACCCAAAACTCTACTGTGTCAATCGTGGGCTAATATTTCTGTTCATCGAGTGTGTAAAAGGCAAGTTACCATTCTTGCCCTTTACACACTTTTAGTTTTTTTTTTGGCACTGTATAGGTAGCGTGAACTCTATTAAGGGAATCTTGACCTAGGCATTTGGTCACAAGTTTGCAGCTGAAGGGGCTTAATCGATTAATCCTGGGCGGTCCGCAATGTTGATAGAGAAGGGAATAGTTACAAACTCTCTCATGGATTTTTTTTTGCCATCTGTCTCCAACTGGGGGATTTTCCTTACTTCCCCATCCTGTATATACACTGAGAAATTAAAGGAAATCTCTCTAAAATGAGAGTAATGCTGTCACCAGAACAAATGTCCCCAATCGAAGATTTGCACAGCATTTCTTTTCTGGGGGTAACCTTGAAATTTGTTTTTGCTTTACATACATTTTAACTGTGATCATCTCTTACAACTGAGATGGCACGACCAAATGTGCAAGTATATGTCTATGTGACCAGTTGTTTGGAAGGTCTGAATCAGTGTATTCTGCAGTACATTGATTGTTGGAATCCCCAGCATGAACAGAAAAACAATCCACTTTTCTCTCTCTCTGCTTTTTTTAAACAAACATTATTAACAATTACAATAATAATACACTACCAAAATCTATTTTTATAAAATTAACTATAGGCCTGATTTAAATTGTATGTTTGTGATTTTCATGTTAGTTACAAAGAAACTCATTTTTTTTTTTATAATAGTATGAAATAATATGACATTTAAATAAACTCTGGAGTATAATAAAGTTTGTAGTTGCGTAACAATAACCATAGCAGCCCAAGCAGCTGCTTTGGGGCCAGGGAGGGGGCCCCATTAGGGAGGCTGTTGGTTGTAAATTAAACATAAAAAATCTGTGTGCACATGTAGAGAATACAAATTCAGTACTACATCATTAAGGCTTGGAGAGGTTACTTCTGTCACTGACCTTGTATCCCCATGCGACTTATCAATTGAAGAAGAGGGTACTGACATCAAACTTACAGGAAGAATCTTCAGAAACATGTCCTATTTCCAGTCACAGATCCCCCTTGCAGGCTGTGCTTTAAGGAGAATTTGCTTGACTATCTTAGGTAGTGTAGCTTTATCACCCTCAGAGCTTCTGGTCTTCCTGGTCAGCACTGAAAATAATCCTTATGCCGATACAGTTGTCCTCAAGCGGTAAAAGCTCAGTGTTCCCTTAGATAAAAAAGAGGTATTAAGATAGCTGAGATATGTACTGTAGTTCTACAAAAAAAAGCCAGAGTTTAAAGAAGTTTGTGTTAGGGTTAAAGAATAATTGTATGCAGGAGTACTAACAATGATGTTATAATATAAAACACTGGGAAGGTTATTATTGCTACCAACAACTTTGTTTTTGTTTTATTAATTACTACTCTCTCTCTTTCAGCACTTGCTAGCTGTGGTGATGTAAGAGATGAGATGATTTATAATTACAATGAGATCCTGAGAGCTGGTAACTAGGTAGAACATGGCCCCTGCTAGCAGGTTCATCTGTCACTATTACTACAGGACACTTATAAATTACAGTGATCAGAGGCCAGAGATCAAAACTTCAGAGCTCACATCTCCTAACTTCAGGCACTGTGTTAAGGTGAAACCCTTTCCTGTAACATGCCACGCATATCTATTGTAGCTTCCAGGCCTCTGCTCTGAAATCCAACATGAAGCCCAAGCAATGGGACCCAGGCCAGCCAACAGCCATACAGGGGATGTTAAACCCATACAATCCACACAAGCACAGTGGACATACTGTAGCAGGCCAATTACTTCTAATTCCCTCCAGAGTCCAACTCTCTTCTTAATTTAGCTCAATACATAGCCCCCTCAGATTCTTCTCAGAAAGAAGGGGATGTCCAGGTCAGATTGCTTTTGTAATAAAAAAAACATTTACATGAACCCGAAGGAATGTGCGCAATCCAATCAACAGAACAGCTTGAAATCTAACAGTAACCTCTGTAGTTCTCAACCTCCATTAAGGTGTCTAATTATCCTTCACAGGAAATCCTGTGCCAACGGTCTACATATTAAGATTTGGCTCCACTGGGAATTAAGACCCGCTCCCCCCACATAGGGGAGCCCCAATCCTGAACTACTGACATAATTTTTTCCTTCTTCTGCTTCTGCTGAACAGAAGTCCTCCTACCGGGATCTTCCATCTAATGACCCACCCCCCAGTATCCTCTGAGGGACCTTAGAAACCCAATGGTAAATAACTAAGACAGACAGGGAGTGCTGCCCAATAACCAGCAGTACTGTACTGACTATGCTGAAAGTTTTCCAGCAATACTGTACTGACTATGCTGAAAGTTCTCCAGCAGTACTGTACTGACTATGCTGAAAGTTCTCCAGCAGTACTGTACTGACTATGCTGAAAGTTCTCCAGCAGTACTGTACTGACTATGCTGAAAGTTCTCCTATACCAGTCCCTGATATAGACAAATTTATGTCAATATCAGTGACAGTATTGTCACAGCTGACACTGCCAGGTGCAACTGAGAGGAGTTGACGGTTGACCTCATCAAATTTTTGTTATGAGGTCCTATAATTTGTAAAAGTTCTCTGCCTCTGATATTCTGTTTCCCTTGGATTGCATGAGATCAAACTAAGAACATTTATTTGAGAAGCCAAAAAAAAAGTACATGTAAAAGTGTTTAGAAAATATAACTGATGAGAAAGACAGAAATAATAAATAAAACAGATGGCCGTGTAATGGTTTTCCGAGTGAGAGATTACAGCAAGGAAATGTGAGAGCACTTTAGTGTTTATGTATAAGTACAGTAAGGAGAATGAAATGTAAATATTAAGAAAAGCAATGCTAATAAATACACATAGGCAACGATGCTGTATTTCTAGAAGAAACTAAGAGAGATTTCACAGACCATATACTACTTCCTCCTTTAAATAGAGGAAAGGTAATTCAATGTATGGTTTGTTTGCTAATCTTTGTATTGGCGAAAATTGTTGGATTTATTGGATTATTTTAGCATAACATTTTCTTTTTAAAACTGATGCAAGAAATTAAGAATATATCCCTTACTGATGTTTCTCACCATGTATACCTCTAGTCTTATTTGTCATGTACGTTAACAGGCACACTTTTGCTACTCAATATGTAAAGCAAATAGCTGATTCTGTTTGTCCCAGCAGAAAATTCCCCATTCTGCTAAATACTGTATATTAAAATGGTTTTACTGCAGAATCCTTCCTGCTTCTATTTTAAAGATAGCACAAATGGCCACTTTGAGATTCTTCAGGAAGGATGTGGTCAACAATCCTGCTTGTATATGAACAAAGTGATGTTCAATAGTTCTCTGGTGTTATAAGTCTGCCAAGCATGTGCCTACATGATGACTACGTATCTATTCATTGTGTGTAATATTAGCATATAGTAAATTAAAATTAATTTATATATTCTCTTTCAGAGGTTTATTTACACCCTTTACATTACCAGAAGGTGGCGCAGTGTGGCTGAGGATAACAAGGTGGTAGTTATTGTAAGGGTCTAGGCTAGACAACATGTCCTGGACATTTTCTGGTTTTATATAATAAATAACAGTAAAGAACAGGAATTCAAATCGATAATATTTCTAGGTATGCATATGTACAAGAAGACACTTTACAGTACAGTAGCATGGCAATCGGTATGCAGAATTTACAGTTGTGTGCTTGAGGAGTGTTCATTAATCAGGTGCCCTTGGCTGGCATAAAGTAGCCTCTCATTAGAGTGCTGTGCTGGGGATACAAGATGCACAAATGTGTCAAACCAAAACAAGCAAGCAAAAGAATCCCAAGGAATATACTATCCTACTTTCTCACACATACTTTCAAACTGGATAAAGACCAATCTTTGTGCCAATTATAGACTGATAGCTCTACTGAACTCTGATCTGAAGATCTGCTTACTCTGGGTAAACAGTGATGATATGAATGCTGTTTTTACCTCTGGCTCTAATCGGGAAGTGAGAGGGCAGTCTGTGGATCACCTCACTCTCAGTGCTGTCTCTCTCTTTAGTGGTATCACTGGTCAGCGTGACAATGGTGGGTTACACAAAGTAGCACCCTCCTACCATCCACCCACATAAAAGTTGCAGTCCTTGGCATTACCAACAGACAGCATACAATATACAAGAACAGTAGTAGTAAAGAAAAATGCATACAACAAAAGAAGAAATATTTCAAGCAATTTAATCAGAGTACAGTACTTGACAGGCACGAGTGCTCTAGTGGCTCACTAGGGCAGGTAAGGCTTAGTATCCAAGGACTGTCCTTCCTCAACAACAGGATCACAAAGTTGTTAATTCAACAGAATGATCAGTGCTTTCTTGACTGGAGATGTCCAATGTGGCAGGTTTCAGCAAGGGTTCCTTGGCCAAGGATACTTGAGGTGATTGTAGCCCTATTAGTACGTTTGCAACAAAAAACAACTGAGTACTGTCTGATACTTTATATGTTTGCACTAACATCCAAAGTTTCAGGACAAGCTTTCAGGGTGTACCCACTTTAAGGTCCAATCAGGTTAGTACTGCTTGGACCTTGAATAAGGGGGTACACCACGAAACTTTGTCCTGAAAATTTGGATTATTTCGCAAATATAGAAAAGTATCACATACAGTACTTTTTTAGTTTTTTTTTAACCAAAGATACAAGCTCAACTGCAGGAAGAGTAGGAAGACATCATTCCCACTAGAAAGTGGTCGGAGAGGGCATCTATCCTGAGTCCAGGTGATTGGTTGCCCCTACAGATGGTGATGAGTCGGCAACCACAAGAGCGTGGCTCCGAGCATATCTCAGCACACAAGGTAGCAGCAAATTCTAATATAACTGTTTTCGAAGTTCACTTTGCCCTTCAAATAAAACATTGTACACTGCACACCCTGAAAAGGCGTCTGTTCAAGCAGATAGGCAGTTGACTCCCTTTTGGCCTTCAGCTTGCTGCTTCTGGTGTGTTTGGGGTTGTACGCCAAGGCTCTGTCCCTAGGCGACAATTGAAGCTCAAATGCACCTTCTGCTGCCAAGTTCTGATGTCACATGCTCGAGCAGGAGCTCTGCAGTAATGTGACTGCATGGGAAAATTTACAGTGCAATTAATGCTAAAATGTATGCATTGTAATGAGTAACAATGGGGGTGGAGGAGGGGGCAGCAATATTTTAAAATGAAATTATTGTTTAACCTTTCCTTCTACTTTAAGCACTTATATTTTCAACATAATCAAAACACTGCATTTAACTAGTGTCAGGAGCAGCAGTTCCAAATTCTCAGTGTCTGGACTGAAGAAAAAAAAACATACAGTCCCAATCTCAGGAGCAGGCAACGTATTACTATGTTAGTCAGGTATGAAAATATTGTATTTAGCCTATATAGTGAACCACTCTATTTTTATTCTTATGTTGATTTGCCTAGGCTGTGGAGTGGACCCTTACTAAGCAGGAGTGTCTCTATTTTAAAATTAGTTCTGCTGGGCGCTAGTCAGCTTAGGCCTGAACTAAGTTTTGCTCTCTGTAAGCTTTACTATAATTTCAGGTTATTGTTTGCTTCTGCGAGCTGTTGATGAGTGTCCCTGACAATAAAGTAAGACAATCCAATAGCCTGAGTTATGAATATTTACATCTCCCTGACCAACTATTAGGAGGCTTTTTGTCAGTAGTGTATGCTAGGAACGAGTACAAATATTTGGGGAAAACTTCTGGTAAAGTTCTTGCCTCCCAGGCTTTGCCTGTGGAGAATGTGTTTGCTGCCTGGTGAGAGCACATGTGTTTGCAGAAGAAAGGCCAGAGTTTGGGGCCAAAAAAGCTTGCACTACCTGGCCAATTAATATATCCAGGTGGAATGAAGCTGGAACCTGCTCCAGGGGTTCAGAGTCTCCAAAGAGTTAGGTGCAAACTTGGAAGTTTAGTGGTTCATCCAAAGGGATCATGTACTGCAACTGAACGACTGTAAGCAGGATTTGGAGTATGTGTGTGTGTCTGTTTTTCTAGTATTGTGTGCCTTAAACCCTCTCCCTCTTGGTTTACAGATTTAAATAAGCTCAAACTTTTCAAAAGTGACTTCACAAGAAGTCAAGGATCTAGCTCTGAGTTTAAATTTCAGCTCACTGAGCCACTTGGGAATCCCTAGCTGCCTTGGGCATGCTTCAATAAATTCATAAGTGTCTAAATTTCCATAGTTGGCATTATCATGATGTTCTAAATGGCTATGAATTTGCAAATCAAATTTAGTGTCATCATGGTATCCTAGATTTCTAAGGTCAGGCTATACTCAGGGCCTGGACTTGTTAGCACCAAGGGTACTAAGCTTCGAACCTTGTCTCTCAGGAATCCAATGCCAGAAACTCAGTGGTCAGCAGATGCTCTGATGATGGGGTGTTCCATATCTCTCAACCCTTTGAGACATGAAGAGGGACATCTTTTAGCATAGAATGTTTTAGCAAAGAAGACACCTCTGCCATACCCCTGATAACATATACGCTATATAAAGAAAGAAAAAAAAAAAAAAAACAAAGTAAGAAGGATCATAAAAACCCACAGTTTTTCTCTACTACTACTTTTCCTTTATAATAGCTATTGAAACCAACCAATGTGCAATAATCTGACAAATGGTTGAAACGTTTGGTGACAATTTAACATTTTCCCACTGAACTTTGTACTAAAGCTAAAAGAGGGACACTTAAAGGGGTTGTAAACCCTTGTTTTTTCATTTTCTTAAATAATAACAAACATATCATACTTACCTCCACTGTGCAGCTCGTTTTGCACAGAGTCATCTTCTGGGGTCCCCCAATGGCGCTCGCGGCTCCTCTCTGCATTGGAAAAGCCCCTAGGAAAAGCTCTCTCCCTAGGGCTTACCGTGCGGGCACGCTCCCAAGTCCAGCATTTGCGTCCATAGACACAGAATGCCGGACTTGGACCCACCCCCGGAGCCTGCATCATTGGATTTGATTGACAGCAGCGGGAGCCAATCTATCCAATCAAGAGCCGAGACCCCAGCCAGAGAGAGTTTGCGTGTCTCTGGCGTGGGAATGAACGGGCTCAGGTGAGTAAAACAGGGGACTGGGGGGCTGCTCAGTGACAGAAGTTTTTTCACCTTAATGCATAGGATACATTAAGGTGAAAAAACACAAGGGTTTACAACCCCTTTAAGGAAGGATAATGGACATTTAGGATTTGGGATCATTTTTAAAACCTTTGCAGAGCCTTGACTTAAAGTGTATTTTACCCCAACATTTCATATTCCTGATATACTGTATATCTGTTGTACCATGTATGTATGCAGTGGTGTATTTAGGTTTTGTGCTGCCCTAGGCCTGACTAAACTCGTGCACCCCCTAATTTAAATATGACTCACCCATTCCTTTCAAGGCCACACCCCTTTCTGTTTAAAACCCTCCCGGTCATCTGTAAACCACACCCCTTCCTCTTTAGGCTCCACCTTTTCCTCATAGAGCTCCACCTCTTCCTCTCTACCTTAAAAGTGGGTACCAAGTGCCTACTTGTAAGCTCCTTGAGGGCAGGAACTGATGTGATTGTACAATGCAGGCCTCAAAATCTCAAGTCCTGAGCCACTAGCTAGGCCTTAAGAGTTACTCACCACCAGTTTCCCCACCCAATCCCTACCCTGCCCCGCCCCTAAACTGTAATGTCCCTTTCACACGGGGTCAATCTGTTTTGACATACTCCACTAGCTCAGCGGGTCTTGCTCCGTTGATCCCCACTGAGAGCAGGCAGATGACAGATCCATCTCCGATCACTGTGCTGAGATGGACCTGTCAGAGCCCCTCTCTCCTCTATGGGAAGATCGTACGTCAGCTGGTGACAGGCCCTCTTACCAGACCCAGCGAAAAAGCAGCAATGATCCCTCCGGCTGGATGTTCGCTCACCCTGTGTTGTGTAGCGCTCTCTCTGGTGGTGATGGGCAGCGTGGCACTCTCTGGTGGTACTGGGCAGCATGGTGCTCTTTCTGGTGGTGCTGGGCAGCGTGGCGCTCTCTCTGGTGGTGCTGGGCAGCGTGGCGCTCTCTGGTGGCACTGGGCAGTGTGACGCTCTCTCTCTGGTGGCGCTGGGCACCATGGCGCTCTCTTTGGTGGCGCTCTCTCTGGTGGTGCTGGTAAGTGTGGAACTCTCTCTGGCTTCCCCCAGCACAGTCCTCACTTTTTCCTGTCTCCTATAATTGGCTGCTACAGTGTGGTACTCACTCCCTCAGTTTGTTCCCGGGATCTCTCTCTCTTCCTCCAGCAGAGTGCATGCTGGGGGGTGTAGCTGGCTCCCTCTGCAGAACAATGGAGAAGACAATCTTCTGGGACTACATGTCCCATGATGCTCCCCTAGTCTCTTGTGGCCAATGGGGAGGGGGAAAAAAGCTGGGTGATGAAGCTGAAAACAGCCCTCTCTCTGTGGACAGGAAAAGGGGGGGGGAGCGGGGGGAAACCTTCCGACAGCCCGCAGCTCGCCTCTCCCCTATCAGAGTGCAGCTTCTGAGTTCTCCTGAGAAGTGCATTCCGCCCCCACCCGCAGCGTGGCCAATGCCTGGGGGTTTTCCACCTCCTGGACACAGACAGACCCAGCCCTGGGGAAAAGTTACAATGTGTAAGGATGCCAGTGGAGAAGGGTAGGCGGAGCATTAGGCTTTTTTCATGCGGGGGGGGCGATTTTTTTGCTGCCCCCGCTGTAAAGTGCCGCCCTAGGCCTGGCCAAGAGACAGCACTGTATGTACATTAAAAAGTATCCTGTTTTCTTTGTATTGTATTTCTTTGTATTCCTTTATGTGAAATACCTGGTGATCCTGGCAGTCCCCCTGCTTTCCTATTACACACTGACCATGCTAGGCATTGAAACTCATCCATCCCAGTGAGGTCAATTTTCTTGCTTTGCAGGGAGAACAGTCTACCTGTCCTCCAATGGTCAGACTTGAGCGCCCCCCCCTGCACAGCCATTTACTGGGAAGATTAAGGTCCTGCTGTTTCTCTCCCTCTTCCTGACACAAGCTCCTTATGCATTTGAGAACAGAGATTACATGATCACAGAGTCCACAATCCCTTTCTCTGCAGCCTCAGCTGCACTGCAGATTAATGAAAAGGAAGCCTTCTATTCATTCACAAATTGAAGCATAGTAAACATTCCCCGCCCTCTACTTTGACACGGATCTCCCGCAGTGTGCCCTAGCTGCAGCTGGGAGAGGGGCAGGAGAGGGTGGAGGGGAAGCCGGGGATCTCAGGAAATGGGGGGGGGGGTTGTAGCTGCAGATCCATTTAGAGATTTGATCTCCACATGGCTCCACTGCAGCAACTGAAGCCAAGGGGAAAGGGGGAAAAGCCGGTAGTAGTTGAGCCACGGGGGATTGGTGCTCTGTAGGGTGGGTGGGGGGGAATCGGTGCTGCAGAGGGATCAAAAGAATGGTGTAAAGGCATTTTAGAGGACAGCAGAGGGATGTGGAGTGGCGAGGAGCACAAGAGAGAAGGGCAAAGCAGTGTTGGGGGGTCATATTTAGGTTCCAGGATCCAGAGGATCAAGTTGCCTGAAAAAAAATCTCTGCTATAAGCAAACAGTATGTACAAAAAAAATCACGATCAACTGGTCACAGTGTGTAAAAAAAAAAAAAGAAATAAAAAAAAGAAAAAATATTTAAAAATTGTTTTTTTTTTTTCACATACAGTCATCAGTCAGTGCCCTTGGTCACCACCACACCACTTATATAATGACGCTGTACTGCACCGGTGACAGTATGTAAACATTTTTAACCACTTGCCGCCCGCCATATAGCAAAATGATGGCAGCAAAGTGGTTTCTATATCCTGACTGGGCGTCATATGACGTCCTCAGGATATTAAGCCGCTGCGCGCCCCCAGGGGCGCGCATTGCGGCGATCGTTGCCGCTGCGCGCCCCCGGGGGCGTGCATTGCGGCGATCGTTGTTGGGGACGGAGACTCTTTACCACGTGATCAGCCGTGTCCAATCACGGCTGATCACGATGTAAACAGAAAGAGCCGGTGATCGGCTTTTCCTCACTCGCGTCTGTCGGACGCGAGTAGAGGAGAGCTGATCGACTGTTCCTCTGACAGGGGGGTCTGTGCTGATCGATTATCAGCACAGCCCCCCTGAGGATGCCCACACTGGACCACCAGGGATGCCACTAGGACCACCAGGGATGTCACCACAAGGTATGCCACCCTAGATCACCAGGGATGCCAATCAGTGCCCACAATAGATGCCAATCAGTGCCCACAATGGATGCCAATAAGTGCCCACAATGGGCATCACTGATTGGCATTCATTATTGTTTGGCACTGATTGTCATCCACCAGTACAATACAGTGCCACCTATCAGTGCCCATCCATGCTGCCTATCAGTGCCCATCCCTGCTGCCTATCCATGCCCATCTGTGCTGCCTATCTGTTCCCATCCATGCCACCTATCCATGCCCGTCTGTGCCCATCCGTGCCACATATCAGGGCCACCTATCAGTGCCCATCAGTGCCGCCTATCAGTGTCCCATCAGTGCCGCATATTAGTGCCCATCATCAGTGCCCATCAATGCCACCTCATCAGTGCCACCTCATTGGTGCCACCTCATCGGTGCCCATCAGTGCCGCCTTATCAGTGCCTGTCAGTGCAGCCCCATCAGTGCCCATCAGTGAAGGAGAAAACTTACTTATTTACAAAGTTTTGTAATTGAAACAAAAAAAACATTTATTTTTTCAAAATTTTCGGTCTTTTTTTATTTGTTTAGCAGAAAATAAAAATCCCAGAGATGATCAAATACCACAAAAGAAAACTCTATTTGTGGGAACAAAATGATAAAAATTTAGCTTGGGTACAGTATAGCATGACTGCGCAATTGTCATTCAAAGTGTGACAGCGCTGAAAGCTGAAAATTGGTCTGGGCAGGAAGGTGTAAGTGCCCTGTACTGAAGTGGTTTAAAAAATGTGAAAAAAACAATTTTTTTTTCTTCATTTTCAAAAAAATTGTGACAAAAAAAATTGCAACTTCTAAAAACACATCATGCCTCTTACTACAAACTTCAGAATGTTTACCTACCAAAAAGGAGTCATTTGGGGGGTATTTGTACTGTCCTAACATTTTCGAGTCTCAAGAAATTAGATAGGGTGTCAGTACATCAGGATTGATGGATTTTTCAGATATATACCATAGTTTGTGGACTCTATAACTTTCACACAGACTAAATAATAAACACTGATTTAGGTTATTTTCACCAAAGAAATGTAGCAGAATACTGTTTGGTTTATTATTATTTATTTGCAAAATTTTATAACAGAAACGAAGAAAAGCATTTTTTTTTTTCAAAATGTTTGGCCTTTTCTTGTTTATTTAGCACAAAAAAAACTGTGTTGATTAAATACCATGAAAGCTCTATTTGTGTGAAAAAACAATACAAATTTAATTTGGGTACAGTGTTGCATAACCACGCAAATGTCATTCAAAGTGTAACCGTGCTAATAGCTGAAAATTAGCCTGGGCAGGAAGGGGGTAAAAGTGCCCGGTATTGAAGTGGTTAAAATTGTCTGCATGCACACTCTGAAGTTGAGGAAGTGTGTTTGCCAACTGCTGGGTGAAGTTGCTTAATTTATGTCTGAATACTTTTCTTACTAACATGTTTTCAGAATACAAAATATTAATAGCCGGTATATAAATACTGTATCTGCGAAAAATACATAACTTTTTTATACCAAGAAAGCTGCCCTATAAATGAAATTTATGAGTTAATATTTCCCTAGTAAACCAAATATGCAGCTATAATATGTGTGCAGGTTGGCTCCCTTTTCATAATAATTCCTTTAACATGGGTTTAGAGCCATCACTGGCATAGCATATAATTACAGAGCCTCTAAATAACCACAAAACTTCAGCAAACATCACTAAAAATATCAAAAAAGCTAAATTGCAGGCTGATTTACTCTAGAAATAAATGTGAGAAGCACCTTACTTTTTGCCACATTAATCCTCTAAAATAATAGCCGTTATGATTATTTTCTGCTGTGACACTAGATGGGGACATTTATTCAGTAACCGCCGGGAAACTTTTCCATAAGATTTACTGCCCATAACCTAAGGGGGCCACATGTGTATCATTTATGCAAATAAAATGATCAAATTTAATACAAATAATAGATCAAATATCTTCCATTCAATCAATTTTATGAACTCTCGGTCGATTATTAGAGTTAAAATTTAATTTAAATTTAAATTAAAAAAATATCTGCATGTTTTCAGAGATTCGAAATTTAGGTTGATGGAGTGATCATTTTGTAAAAGATTATATACATTTTTATCTGACAGATCATATGCTGCATTGATATTTTCAGTCGATCGCAAAGTGAACAACAATATTGCATGTTTCATGCTTCAATATTTATCTAAGCGATTCACAAATCACTACATTTAAATTGGTCATACGTGTATTGATTTGTGATTGATCTAGGTATGAGTCACTGCAAGAAAGGCATTCGTCACTGACATTGGTGTGCACAGCCTTTTGTATTAGAGTGTGCCCCCCAAAACTCAAATACACGTGTGTGTGTGTGTATATATGTATATGTGTATATGTATATGTGTATATGTGTATATATATATATATATATATATAAATATATATATATATATATATATATATATAAAACCAAAAGTATTGGGACACGTTGGGATTAATTGTAACTGCCAGCCTTGTAATGCCTCATGGGAAATGTAGTTCCACAACAGTTAAAGGGCCCCAGGTTGCCTACCCCTGCACTATAGGATAACACACTTGGGACACCTTTGGGGGCTCCAAAGAGAATAGTAATGTGGGGCACATAGTGCCCCCTAACCCCCCTGTCATGCCCTGTTCCGAACCCGGACACATGATTCAAAACCCGGACTGTACAGGTGAATCCAGGACAGGTGGCAACTCTAACTGGTGCACAGTCATGTTGGAACAGGAAGGGGCCATCCTCAAACTGTTCCCACAAATTTGGGAGCATGAAATTGTTCAAGATGTCTTGGTATGCTGATGCCTTAAGAATTCCCTTCCCTGGAACTAAGGGGCCAAGCCCAACCCCTGAAAAACAATCCCACATCATAATCCCCCCTCCACCAAATGATTTGGACCAGAGCACAAAGCAAGGTTCATGAAGACATGGATAAGTGAGTTTGGGATGGAGGAACTTGACTGGTATGCACAGAGTCCTGACCTCAACCCGACAGAATACCTTTGGGATGAATTAGAGCGGAGACTGTGATCCAGGCCATTTGAGACAAAGAAAGAGGCTAAGGACAGAGATTCCCTAGTCCCTTTTTCTGCAGCCCCAGCTGCATTGCACAGTGAATGAAGTACTCTGTGCTAAGCAGCTTCCTGTTCATTCAAAAACTGAAGCATAGTAAACATAGTCATGAATGAACACAGTGAGTGATTGTCACCGATCACTCACTGTGTTAATGCAGAAATGAAAGGGGCCAATAAATGATATATTTACAGGCCTCTTCCCACTCTCTATCCTGAATAGATCCCCATAGCAGCTGGGAGGAGCGGAAAGGAGGGGAAACCGGGAGCTCTGTAAGGAGACAGGGGGCTGGGGAGCACACAGGGGGGCTGGGGAGCACACAGGGGGGCTGGGGGAGCAGAAAAAAGAGGAACAGGAATAGGGGGCCGACATGTACTGGTATCGATCCACTGTATTTACCTCCTGTGGCAGCTAAATGCTGGCAGGAGAGAGAGGAGGAGAAGCAGGCTTTCAGCTGGTGCAGGAGGAAAACACAGATCGGTTCCTCGAATTAGGGTGTGCCAAGGCACACCTGGCACACCCCGTGTGCATGCACATGGTCACTGATTAAATTGAACAGTGTTGATTGAAAATATGATCTATCAGAAATGATCTATTGACAACGATTATTTAATCAATCTATATTATGACTGTATTAACTGGCTTGCACACAGATATTCATTCAGTTGTTCAGAAACAACAGAAATAAATCCAATCATGGCTAATCGACTGCCAATGTTGAAATTGATCAAAAGCTTAGTAATACCTCATTCACATGACCAAATCAGCCATGGCGCGCCAAGTATGCCACGTACAGGAAGACCGTACAGGTCAATGATAGGAGCCACGGCTGTAGGCACGTATTGTATCTGCGTAGTTGCATGCAGTTAGGGATCCTCTGTCCACGTGTTCTCAAAGAGTTAAGTTCTGTTATTTCAAACCGGTGGCTATTCTATTGCATTGGGTGCAGCTGCTGTTCAACCAACAATTTTTCAATTCAAAGATTAGGGCGAGAGGATCAGGCTCCTGAGGAAATTTGCATAGTGTATGGTCAGCTTTAGGGCGATTACAGGCATACACTGCATTCCAGCAGCAATAATCAGCAGATTCTTGAGGCTGGGATCACAGGTGTATGCGAATATTGGAATCAGCTCAGCCTGTTCAGAAAAATGACAGGCTGAGAGGAGCCATCGCTGTTCGTATGTATCTGCACAAACAGCAGTTAGGCTTGCCATACATGTTACAATATGATTGTACAATCTCCTTTAGATCTACCAATAAGTATTCAGGCTGCATCCTCCTACCTAGTAACCGGCGGGAAACTGTTTTTATAAGTTTTACTGCCAATAGCCTAAGGGGCTGCATGTGTATCATTCATGCAAATATACTGATCAAATTAAATAAAAATAATAAATCAAATATCTTCCATTCAATCAATTTAATGAACTCTCGGTCGATTATTAGTGTTACAATTTTGTAAATCACTTCTGACGGATTAAAGAAATATCTGCATGTTTTCAGAGATTCATAATTCAGATCGATGGAGTGATCATTTTGTAAAAGATTGTACACATTTATATCTGACTGAAGGTATGTTGGATCAATATTTTCAACGGATGGCAAAGTGCTTTAATATTTAAATCAATGATAAATTGCTTGTTCGCAAAGTCATTCAAAAATTGCTACATTTAAATTGGCTATACACATATTGATGTTGATGTTGGGCTGACGGTGGCTGAAGCCCCGAGTGGGTCCCCAAAAAGCCCCGGGTCTCAGGTGGGCACGGTTCTATTATTAGCTCCGAGCGCTGCCGCCGAGCGGGAACCGATCTGACCCGAGCATGGCTGAGTGTAATAGCAGGTCCCGCCTTCTGGAGCCTGCAGCGCTGATGGATCTCCCACTGGTCCAATGCAGGTACCGCGGGACGTGTGACATCCATTATAGGTGCTGCAGGCTCCAGAAGGCGGGAATTACAATACAGCCGCCGCGCCACTGTGAGAAGATCCCGACCCCACTCGGCGCTCTGGCAGGTGGCTCTCCTCATCATGGCTCTGGCTGCGTGGAGTCTACTCTACTGTGTGATGGGCGCGTCGCTGAGCTGCAGGAGGACATCTGAAGTCTGGTCAGGTAGGTCAGTGTAGGTCAGTATAGGTCAGGTAGGTCAGTGTGTGTCAAGTAGGTCAGTGTAGGTCATTGTAGGTCAGTGTAGGCCAATGACAAGAGGAGCCAGGGGGGCGGGGCTGAGTCCTTCTGTCTGTGTCAATGGGGAGCGCGCCCGCACGAGTGCCCCCCGAGGGAGAGCAGCTCTCCAATGGGGCATTTAAGAAGAGAAGTAGGAACCCAAGAAGAGGAGGATTGGGGCCACTCTGTGCAAAACCAACTGCACAGCCGAGGTAAGTATGACATGTTTTTTTTAAAAAACCCGAACCTTTACATATCCTTTAAACTGTTGGCCTTTTTTTGTTTATAGCGCAAGAAATAAAAACTGCACAGGTGATCAAATACCACCAAAAGAAAGCTCTATTTGTGTGAAAAAAATACATACGTTTTATTTGGGTACAGCATTGTACGACCACGCAATTGTCAGTTAAAGTGACGCAGTTCCGCATGGCAAAAAATGGCCTGGTCATAAAGGAGCGAGGGGTAAATCTTCCGGAGCTGAAGTGGTTAATAGAGATATTATTCTATTTCTGAATATTTATTCGTTATACATCTCGGATATGTTATATCTTTTATTATTAATATGTCAATTATTGACATATCTGTTATCATTTTTATGTCTTTGGGCTAGTTCACACTGCTGCGATGCGGGAACTCTGCAAATCCACTGCGGGTTCCCACATCACAGCTTTCCCTGCGAACCGCTGGGAGCGTCAGTTAAAAGTTAATGACACTCTCAAATCAGTTCGCATATTGCAGTGCCATCTGCAAACTCGGACAGGAATCGGATCGCATGGGTGTTCACACCCATGCGATCCGATTCTGCTGCGGACAAAAAAAAGGGTCCTGTGCGAGCTCGATGCAAATTCAGCCATACGATTTGTATGGCTGAAATCGCATCACACAGAGCTCGCATGTGATTTGCCCTGCAGTGCGGTGCGAATCACATCCGAACTCTGACATTGCAGCAGTGTGAACCGGCCCTTAGTCCTATGATGAGAAAAACAATCAAAAGTGTAACATCTGAAAATATAATCAGAAATGACCAATTTAAAAAAACTGATGGTAGCTCTAGAGGAGATTGTACAATCAGATTGTATAATGTATGGTGACACAGATGGTGTTTTGTGATCAGACAATAAAAGCAGCTAATTTCCATGTCTTTGCAAGAAATAAAGGCAGATTTTGTTTGTTTTTGTTTAGCGTATGTTTATGTGCATTGTGCAGACTAGGGCTGTCAGTGGAGGGAGATGACAGAACACAGGTAATGAGGAGTGACTCATTGTTGTGTATGAGGAAGCAGAGTGATCGGGCTCCTCCCTGCTCTTATTACCTACTATGATGATCAGAGGAGGAGGAGGAGGAGCTGTCACAGTGGAGTTGCCAGGAGGCAGACAGGAACAAGTGCTATCCATTGAAGACATTATGCTGGACACACCATGAGCTGGAGGCCTCAGAGTAGCCAAGGAGTGGTCCTCACAGCCTACCATGCAGGCAAGAAGGACTATTCTAAGATCTCCCCTAAAAGGTAAGAGATAGCAGGACAGGGACAGCTGTATGTATGGGCTGTGCAGGCTGATCGCTAGTGCTCTATGGACTGTCTATATACTATGGATTCCTATGTAATATGGATCTACTCCTATCCTCAGCCATCCAAGCCTGCAGACACATCATGTAAACTGTCAGGGTTTGTTTGTTGCATGTTGTTGTTTCTACTAATATTTGATTCTTTTTGTAGATCTGTCAGCACTGACTTCAGAGCACTTAGTTTGTATCATAATAAAGTCTAGGATGTTGTTGGATTGCACAGTGTAATATACATGTTTGTAAAGTCTGCAACTCTTCCTTTGCTTGTGTTGTTTTCTTGCTGTGCCCTTAGTATGTCACCTAAGTCATTGGAGGTGTGTGTACCTGCCTGTAATTGGCTGTGTCTGTGCACTGAGAATAATAATAATTATAATAGCACTGACATCTGCATCACCCATCAACGCTCTGCTTTGTCAGTGCCATCAGCTGCCTAAAACGTTACGTTACACTAGTAGAAAAATATTTTAGTTTCAGCCTTGGTTCACACTAATGCAATGTGGGAAACGCACAAAATTTGCTGTGTTTCCCGCATCGCGTTGTACTGCACAGCAATCACATGGTATCTGTGCGAACTGCTGCGGGTGTCAGCCCTGCTTCACAATGATGTGATGCAGGAAACGCACAAAATTTGCTGCGTTTTCCCCCCATCGCGTTGCACTGCAAAGCAATCACACGGCATCTGTGCAATTTGCTGCGGGTGTCAGCCCTGCTTCACAATGATGCGATGACCTAGGGCCGACACTTGCAGCAGATCGCACGGATGCCGTGCGATTGCTGTGCAGTGCAATGCGATGCGGGAAACGCAGCAAATTTTGTGCGTTTCCCACATCGCATTGCACTGCAAAGCAATCACACTGCATCTGTGCGAACTGCTGCAGGTGTCAGCCCTGCTTCACAATGATGCGATGCGGGAAACGCACAAAATTTGCTGCGTTTTCCCCCCATCGCATTGCACTGCAAAGCAATCACACGGCATCTGTGCAATTTGCTGTGGGTGTCAGCCCTGCTTCACAATGATGCGATGACCTAGGGCCGACACCTGCAGCAGATCGCACGGATGCCGTGTGATTGCTGTGCAGTGCAATGCGATGCGGGAAACGCAGCAAATTTTGTGCGTTTCCCACATCGCATTGCACTGCAAAGCAATCACACGGCATCTGTGCAATCTGCTGCGGGTGTCAGCCCTGCTTCACAATGATGCGATGACCTAGGGCCGACACCTGCAGCAGATCGCACGGATGCCGTGTGATTGCTGTGCAATGTGATGCGGGAAACGCAGCAAATTTTGTGCGTTTCCCGCATCACATTGCACTGCACGGCATCCGTGCGATCTGCTGCAGGTGTCGGCCCTAGGTCACACTGATGCGATGCAGGAAATGCACAAGATTCACTACGTTTCCCTCCCCCCCACCATATCGCAAACGCACAGTGCCCATGCGATCTGCTGCGGGTGTTAGTCCCGCTTCACACTGGTGCAATGCGGGAAACCCCGCGATTTAGTGGTGTTTCCCGCATCGCACACTGGTTGACACTGACATCTGCGAACCGCTGCGGGTGTCAATGTCAAGTTAATGACACTCTCCCAGATCGGTTCTCAGTGCAGTAATCGGATCGCAAAGGTGCGGACACTCACATGATCCAATTACAATGCGTACCAAAAAAAAAAGGGTCCCGCACTATTTGGGTGAGAATGCAATGTGATTTCAACCATACAGTTTTGTATGGCTGAATTTGCATCGCATGTGATCTGGACAGCAATGCGGTGCGAATCTCATGCGATGTCTGTGATCGTACAAGTGTGAGCCCCGCCTCAGTGTTAGATTAATGACACCCCAAAACAGATTGCAAAAGGCAGTGTGATTAACAGAATCGCATCACTTGGGTTTAAACACCCATGCCATGTGATTCAGGTGTAAGGGCCGGTTCACACTGCTGCGAATTCTATTGCGAATTTGAGCCATTGCGATTGCTCAAATTTGCAAGTCTTTTAAATAACATAGTTTTCCATTAGTGCAGTTCACATCAATGCGTTGCGAATCTAGGCTGCGTACAAAAAGGGTCCTGTGCAAGTTTGAGCCGTGTGCGATGCAAATTCAGCTCCATAGATTGCAATTGAACTCACAATGAAAATGCAATTGTACATTCACGTCACTGCAATATTCATTTTTTTTTTTTTTTTTTTTATATATGGCTGGCATAAAATCACGATCCCCTCCCAATTTGACAACCAGTTCGCAATATTTGCCGTAGAATCGCAGTAGATTTGCCAGAACACAAAGAATTCGCAACGAAAATTTGCAACGCAATCGGATCAAATTCACTCAAAATTCACACCAGTGTGAACCAGCCCTAAGCAAAAATAAAAAGGGTCCTGCATCATTTTGGTGTGGCTGCGATTTGAGCCATACAAACTGTACAGACATTGCATGTGATTGCTGTGCGAATCTCATGCGGTGTCTGTATCACATGTGAATCCAGGTTTAATGTCAAATTAACGACAACTCGAAACAGATCGCAAAACGCAGGGCGATTGCCAGAATTGCATCACATGGGTAAAAACCCATGCAATGTGATTTAGGTGTGAGCAAAAAAAAAGGGTCCTGCCCATTTTAGTGCGAAAACAATGCAGTTTGAGCCATAGAAAATGTATGGCTCAAATTGCAGCGCACAGACTTTGCATGTGGTGTGCACAGGAATGTGGCGTGTTTCCGGTGCGAATCACATGCAGTGTCTGCATCGCATAAGTGTGAACCCAGGCTTAAAGAGGTAGTGAAGTCTCAGACCCCGTTCACATCTAAACATAGTAAAATTGCGCAATTCTAGAACGCACTAAATAAATGCATGTTTGGGTGCTATTTCGTTGTCCCAAACATGCTATAGAAATGTCGTACAACAAAACGCCCAAAAACATGCAAATTCAAAAATATGCAAACTTCTAATCCAAAAAGGGTATAAGACCTGCTTTGGTGCGTTTTTTTTTTTTTTTTTTTTTTTGAGCGGAGGGCAGCCCATTCAAGGTGTTGCACTAAAAATACGATGTTCCCACGTTGGTCAGATTAGAACAATTAGAGTACAGGACCTATGGTAAAGCTTTGATCTACAGGTGAGCTTATAATACGTTCCCTAGGAAACAGCCTAAATTTGCACTGTTTAGTAGATGTGTATACCAGCTGTAGCTGATGACATCACTGGCGCGTGTGCCATGATTGCCGACAGAGGGCGCTGTGCTGCGATGCTGACTCCCATTGGCTAAGGCAGGGGTGATGTCCTCACAGCCCTGCCATTCAAAGTGTCCCAGACTGTGAACCCAGGAAGAAGATTGGGTAAAAATGGAAGCACCAGGAGCAGTGACCGCTAAGGGAGGCTCCGTTTGAGCCCTAGTTTCACACTGCACATTGCATGTTATTCGCACAAGAATCGCATCGCATTCCTGTTCAAATCACATGTGATTCTGTGTGGTGCAATTTGAGCCATTCATTTGAATGGCTCAAATCGCATCTCATTCACATGAAAAAGGTGCAGGCAGCTTCTTTTTTTTTTTTTTTTTTTTTTTTTTTTGTTTGCACTGGAACCAGATCGCATGCACTCTCATTGCGTTTTGCGACCTGCTTTTGGGGTGTCATTAACTTTTAATTGACACCCACAGCAGATCTCATGAACACAGTGTGATTGCTATGCTGTGCGGAAAAGGCACGGGAATAGCTGCGTTTCCCGCACCGCATCAGTGTGAACCAGGGCTGAAAGGTCTGTCATAATGTGCTATTATGAGGTGCATGTTGCGGCACAAAACTGCAGGGGGCACATTAACAAAAAATGTTTACATTTACTGCCTTAGGAATGTTCTAATCATTAGCAGAGATGAGCATGTTGGGATGCTCTTCCGAACCTGCAAGGAAGCTGTCGCCTATAATGGACCAATCGTCTACAACTGGGGGGGCATTCCACGCCTTGCAGCCACACATGTACAAGGGGCATGTATGCATGCAGCAAATTCCCCCACCGCAGATGATTGGCCCATTACAGGTGACAGCTTCCTGGCAGGCCTGGACACATGGGTTCAGACGAGTATCTAAACACGCCCAAGCTCATCTCTGATCGTTAGTGGGGGTCAAATCGCTGTTCTGTTTTTGAGCGCAGTGACAAGAAAATATGTCATTCAGGAAAGTCCTTTCATTCCAAATCGGAAAGTTTAAAGCAAACAAAAGGGAACAACATTTGTGAAGTCATCGATTGTACTGAGATTTTTCAGATGAACGTTTGTACAGAGATTTGTAAGGAAATCTAATCGTGTATATCCAGCTTTACTGGACAAAGGTTTCTGCAGCAAGGTGTCTTGGGGATTAAAGTGTAAAATGCTCCTTGTCTATACATCAGAGCTGCACTGCCAACGCAGTTGGTGTGAACGGACCCTATGAAGCCACCATTCCCCCCCCCCCCCCCCCTTTTGAATAGAGCTGGGAAGGGTTAGAACCCCTGTTTGGTTTTTACTGGTGTATGTGTCACCACTGGGAAAGTTTAACTATTTCTATTTTTCCTGGACATCCTTGTCAATGGAATAACCCAAACGTTTGAGTCTGTAGAGCTTGTGCAAATGCAGTGCTGTGTGCTTTGGCTACAAACAAACTGAACCATTAGCTGCATCCAGTCTGTGTGCAACCAGTACTGCTGGTCCTCAACACAAACTGTCTGTATCCAGGGTCAGTCAGAAGCCTTATTCACATATAACAGCTGGTGCAAGTGTTAGATGTAGGGCTGCAACTAATGATTATTTTCATAATCGACCAATCAGCCAATTATTTTTTTCGATTAATAGGATAAAGTCATAAAAAAACGTAATATGCTATTTTTCCATTTATTTAAAAGTAATAGTGAAAAAACTAAAGAGTGTTACACTCAAACTGCAGAAAAAAAACACCAATGATGGGGCACTGTTTCCTCCCGGGAACACCAATGATGGGGCACTGTTTCCTCCCGGGAACACCAATGATGGGGCACTGTTTCCTCCCGGGAGCACCAATGATGGGGCACTGTTTCCTCCCGGGAGCACCAATGATGGGGCACTGTTTCCTCCCGGGAGCACCAATGATGGGGCACCCCCAGGAATACTTAGGAGTGTTAGGATGGGGCACTTGTCATAAAAATTAATCTACTGTGTGTGTTTTGTTTTACTGTTATATTAGCTGCTACCTTTTGCAGTCAGTGTGTAGCTCGCCAGCTCGACTCCCCTCATGGCTGCTTCTTGCCTCTTTGTTCCCTCGAGGCAGCATCGGACGGGGCTGAGAAGATCAGTGGGGAGCTGACGTCAGAGGAGAGGCGTGGACGTGCCTCGTAACATACGGCGGCGCCTTGTACACAGACAGGAGGAGGATTTATTTAACGGACGGACAGGGAGGAAAGTGCAGACCAACTAATTGATAATGAAAATTGTGGACAACAATTTTCATTATCGATAATATCGATTAATCATTGCAGCCCTAGTTAGATGTGAGCAGTCTTTCCCTTCTTTTCTTTTTTCTTCCTTCTTTCTCTTTTCTTTTCTTTTCTTTTCTTTTCTTTCTTTCTTTTCTTTCACTGCAAATAGTGTGAACGTAACTCTTATGCCCTGTACACACGGTCGGACTTTGTTCGGACATTCCGACAACAAAATCCATGGATTTTTTCCGATGGATGTTGGCTCAAACTTGTCTTGCATACACATGATCACACAAAGTTGTCGGAAAATCCAATCGTTCTAAACGCAGTGACGTAAAACACTTACGTCGGGACTATAAACGGGGCAGTGGCCAATAGCTTTCATCTCTTTTATTTATTCTGAGCATGCGTGGCACTTTGTCTGTCGGATTTGTGTACACACGATCGGAATTTCCGACAACGGATTTTGTTGTCGGAAAATTTTATATCCTGCTCTCAAACTTTGTGTGTCAAAAAATCCGATGGAAAATGTGTGATGGTGCCTACACACGGTCTGAATTTCTGACAACAAGGTCCTATCACACATTTTCGGTCGGAAAATCCGACCGTGTGTACAGGGCATTACTATGACATGGACACGTAATTCTGTATTCACAGAGTCTGGACAAAATCGATAAACATTTGTCTGCATAGATTTGCAAAGATCTGGCACAGATTGCACTGGAACGTTTGTGATGCCATCAAATATTTAAAAATAACAACTGTCATGATTAAAAACTGAGGCTGCCATTGCTGAATTCTGATTCTAAAAATGTCAGGACTAAGCAGAAACATTTATTTTTCTGCCAGTAAATACCTTATACAGCCCACTTCCTGTTTCTTGTCTGGTAAATGGTCTAGGCTTATGACATCACGCACAGCTCTTTCTCTCACTCTTGTGAGAGTTTGCCAGGAAGGGAGGTGGGGTGAGTCATAAGAGGGCCAATGAGAGATACAGAGTTGGAGGTGTGTGTCTGTGTAAATCCAGGAAGTGAACAGGCAGCAGCTTCAGCTGCCCACAGTTAAAATGGATGCAGCCAGACTTAGTGGAGGGAGATTTCTGCAGCATATTTGGCACGTATAGAATCGCAGTGTATATATAAAATAATATGCAAAGTGGTTGGAGGGAAGCTTCAGAATGGCAAAGATGTTTTTATTACAAATTATGTGAGCAGACTGCAGTTCCTCTTTAACTCAGACTTTCCTGATCTACACTTTGTGGTTTAACATAGGAATCAGGTACCAGGCATTTTCAGAAGAAGAGTTTGCCAATGTCAGCCTCCATATTTCACAGGGCAGGTTTGCTTTAGGCTCCTGAAAGTGTCAGATCTGCAGTGAATATGCAGTGGATAAAATGGGTGAATTCTAATTGCTGTACTTCTAGTAGACAGATGTCAATTAAAAATAACAGGATTGATAAAAGTGGTGCATGCATAGCATTGCAAATGTAAGTGTAAGCAATGTATCATCGATGATGCAACGTGTACACCCCTGGCTGCTACCTTTGGATTTAAACGTGTGAGTGGTTGGGGTGAAATTGCAGCTCAATCATGTGATTTAGCCCCCCCCCCCCAAACTGAAAGTGTAAACAAGCCCTAAACTGTCCAGGACAGGGAGTGAAGGAAAGCTCCCCAGTGGTATGAAGAGGGCAAATAAATACCCTGAGATAGGGTTTATCCTTACCCACTCTATTCCCCCCCCGCATTGGTTCCCGGTGGCAAACCCTGTGAGTGCAACCCACACACGTGCAATTAAGCTGCAGGTCTCTGCCATATCCGAAAGGCCTGCAATACATTTGTGCATACGGGAAAACTCGCTGCGCAGTTGTGCCCCACGTCACTTCCGGTTTATTTAAACCATCAGTAATTTGGAGATTTTGACGAATTGCTGTTTGTACACAATACTGGCAAGCGAATACAGTCCGGTCCAGGAAGATTTAGCTGTCTTGACAGCACAATGGCTAACAAGGACAAAGTTGTCGCCTCCTCAGAGGCAGCCATTTTGTTGGCAATTATTGGAGGGGAGTAACAATCTCCGCTCATAATATCATGCACCGGGTTGTATTCGGTTGCCGGTGTTGTGTCCAAACAACAGTTCGTCTCAATCTCCAATTATTGATGTTTTAACCACTTCAATACAGGGCACTTTCCCTCTTCCTGCCCAGGACAATTTTCAGCTTTCAGTGCTGTCACACTTTGAATGACAATTGCGCAATCATGCAACACTGTACCCAAACTAAATTTGAACTAATTTCTTCCCACAAATTGAGCTTTCTTTTGGTGGTATTTGATCACCTCTGGGGTATTTTATTTTTTGCTAAACAAACTAAAAAAACTAAATTTAAAAAAAAAAAAAAAAAAAAAAAAGTTTTTCTTCATTTCTGTTTATAAACTGATGAGGTGACACTGATGGGCACCGATAGGCTGCACTAATAGGTGGCACTGATAGGCGTTACTGGTGGGGCACTGACTGGCACCTGATGGGCACTGATTTGCAGCTGTGGTGGACACCTTTTGATGGTGGCTGCGCTGATAATCAATGTGCTGATTATCAGTGCACTCCCCACCTCTGACAGGAGAGCTGCCGATCGGCACTCTGTCAGCGCAAACCGAGGAAAAAACGATTACCAGCACTTTCTGGTTCACGCTGTAATCAGCTGTGATTGGTCACAGCTGATCACCTGGTAAAGAGCGTTCGTCAGAGGCTCCTTACCATGATTGGAGATGCGGTGTGTCAGGTTGACACACCACACCGCCGTTCGCTGCGCGCCCCCATGGGTGTGCGCTGGTTTGTTATCCTGAAAGATCGTTCTGCTATAGGCCGGGAAGTGGTTAAAGAAACTGGAAGTTACGTAGTTGGAGTTTCTGACGAGTTGGCTTTTTTTTGACAAACCAGCCATACACAGTTTGGACCGTTAATGGGCAGGCTGAATGTACCAAGTTGATAGAATGGATTAACTTGGGTATGACCAGCTTGCCGGATTCTCTTGCAATTATCACAATTACTAGCAATAATCACTGTCTCCCCCCCCCACCCCTGCCGGGAGAAGACAATTGCTGATACCCCTGTCAGCACTGTTTATGTTGATGGGGGAATTGTGCAAATTTAGAAATTTTGCACCATGTATGGCCATCCTAAGGCTGGCCACACGCTGTTCCCTTTTTTCTTTTTTTAACCAGAGGGCTGAAGGGGGGAAAAAAAATTGGTTCATCCAGACACACAAATGAGGTGGATTAAGGAATTGCCCTGCTGGGACAGTGGGGTTGATGTACTTTCAGGTTTGATTGTCGAAGCCTAATTGAACAAGCTGAAGTTAAAAGCTGGTTGGTTATTATGCACAGCTGCACCAAATGCTGTGTGGACCACTTTTAGTAAATCACCCCATAGTGTTCTGACAACTGCACCTGCCACTGTCAGAATACACAAATCTGTGGCTGCAGCTGCTAATTGTGGCAAAATTTTCCAACATGTTCCTTCGAGAGAAGTCAAGACTGTACTGGCCAAATTGCGATCAGTGTATGGCCAACTTGAGATCCAAGATGTTCTTTGTGGACTTTGGGTGACACAGCATCCAATTCATGCCATGCTATTTCTTTGTGTTAAATCAGAAATGTGGCAATGCTAATAGGATGAAGCACAGTCTTTCATTGCCATGCCTGTTTCAGATCTAATTTACTGTGTAGCTCTCCGCTGCAGAACACTAGACTAAGAGACCCAGGGATTGTGGGATACATAGTTTTTTCACCGGAAGTGTCAGTTCATAAGCTGGCCATACATGGATCAAAATTCACAAGAGACTGGCTGAATTTTGATCCATGTATGAACACTATGGTCGAAAATAAGTTAATCTACCAATCAACTTCTGTACAACCACCCTGTTAGATTTTAGCTGCTTAGGAAAGCCTCCCTGCTGTCAGAATACAGTAGCCCAGCAGGGAGGAGTCCACATCAGGTGTGTGGATGGGGAAATTAGGTCAGTTTTTTTCGTTTAATCCACTGGTTGAAAGGAACAAACAGCCTAAAGCTCCCTATACATTAGTCAAACAGCAGAGGTCATGCATTAAAGTTGTTGTATACCCCCCATGTGCAGTGCAATGCCAAATACCTCATGTTTGAACGCAAACAAACATCTGATGCTGGAATGTGAAGATTTACTCTACTATAGGCTGCGCATGCAGGGCAACAAATGACATCATGAAACTACATGATTTATGTACATCTTATGCATGTGAAAAACACAAGGTGCACGTAGACAGGTTTATAATGGCTTTAAGGCTTGGTTCACACTTCTGCAGGAATAGCAGCAATACCCACAGTAAAAACACACTGCTCTGTGAAAATGCACAGGGCTGCCATTCATTCTGAATGGCACACACACACATGTAAAATTGCAGTGCATGTGCACGAACCACAGGGAAATTGCATGGTCAAAAAGACCATGCAATCTCCCAAGACCTCCTGCTCTTTAGCTCCCTCATCACCTCCTCCCATACTTGCCTCCAGGACTTCCACGAGCCTCTCCCATCCTTGGGAATTCCCTACCCCAATCTGTCCTACTATCTCCAACTCTATCCACTTTTAAACGATCCTTAAAAACTTTTCTCTTTAGAGAAGCCTATCCTGCCTCCACTTAACAACTGTACTTCATCATCTCATCCCCCACAGTTATTACCTTTTGTATCATTTGACCCTCCCTCTTAGATTGTAAGCTCTAACGAGCAGGGCCCTCTGATTTCTCCTGTATTGTATTGTAACTGTACAGTCTTCCCTAACGTTGTAAAGCGTTGCGCAAACGGTTGGCCCTATATAAATCATGTATATTAATAATTTATTTTAGCCTGCGTTTTTGAAAAGGTGCATGTACCTTTTTTTTTTTTTTTTTTTTTTTTTTTTTTTTTTTTTTTGTGGAAACGCAGGCACGGCAGACTATTCATTTAAATGGGCTGCCGTGGCAGTGTAAACGCATCCCGCAAAAACACATACAGGCGGTCCCCCTACTTACAAACATCTGACTTACAAACGACTCCTACTTAAACGGAGGGAGACAACAGGAAGTGAGAGGAAATCTACCCCTAGGAAGGGAAATTCACTCCTGTAAGAGTTAATATGGGAAAAACGTTTCTCCTCTCCACTGATGCTTTATCATCAATCCTTGTTTCCCTAATAACCCAAAATGTTCATAATCCAATTGTCATTGGGACAGAAAGTAAGGTGAAATCTTCTGAAGAGGTGCACAGACAGCAAAACAAATATTACAGGGGTGATAACCCTTCCCTATGTTATCCAAAAAGCTTAAAAAATGTACCAGTTCAAAATTACAAACAGATTCAACTTAAGAACAAACCTACAGACCCTGTCTTGTTTGTAACCCGGGGACCGCCTGTAGATGTGAACCTAGCGTAAAAGAGAAGATCAGGCTTGTAAAGAAAAAAGGATCGTTTCGATGCTACATCTGTCACCTGCCGCTTCTAAAACTGAGAAGAATGCTATCAAAAGACTGCTGATCACTCAGTTCTCAGTCTTCACTGAACAGAGAGCTGGAGGGGACGGGAGTGGCTGGGTCAGGTCAGCAGCAAGCTGAGAGGCTGAGCCAGCTTCTGGTCCAGGCATCTGGGTAGATCCCAATGTTAAAGTCAGGATCTTTACAGGGCCTGGATCAGCTCAGTGATGTCGGCTGACAGCTGAGTTTAGCCTGCTGTAGGCTGACAATGGGTCACAGGGGTGCAGAATGAAGTACACTCTTGTGATCCCCAGGAGAAGTACAGGTATACCCCACTTTTAAGTACACACTTCACTTCTGCATAGAAACCAACAAGCTTGTAACCCCAGCTTGTTCAATTTAACTTTGGTAATAAAACTCTATATATAATAAAATCTATACAGAAGTGAGCCTGATTTTGCACTTTCTAGCTTTAGTAAATAAACCCCATTGTGTACTTAAAAGTGGGGTATGCCTGTATAGCCAAAAGAGCTTTGGCTGTACCTCTCCTTTTTTAAGACCTTGTTTACACCAGATACTATCAAGGTGTGCTGTTTAAATGCATCCTGAAGGCATGTTCCAATCACCCTATCCAGTCACTACGTTCAGTTCCACTGCTTTCAAAAAAAAAAAAAAGTACAGCAGCATGCATTTATTTTTATTTTTTTTTTTGCACCAGAACACATGAATGCAAGGGGGATCCTTAGTGTGCTAAACATTTAAGTGAAAAAAAAAAAGAAAAGGTTTACTGGAATGCATTTCAAATGCAATAAAAACATGTGTAAGCCCCAGTTCACACCAGTGCGCTGTGCGATATCGCATTTGATTCGCAGTGCAAATCACATGCAATGTCTGTGCGATGCGATTTCAGACATACAGATAGTATTGCTAAGTTTGCATCACATTCAGACTAAATTCACACAGGACCCTTTTTTTTTTGGTCCGCACCAGAATTGGACCACATGGATGTTCACACCCGTGCAATCCGATTCACGTCTGAACTGACAGTTCACAGTACAAACTGATTTGGGGGTGTCAATAACTTTCTATTGACACTCCCAGTAGTTCGCATAGTGCAGTGTGAACGTCCTTGTGAGCCAGGTGCGATGTGGGTACCCCTAGTGGATTTGCAAGGTTCCCGCATCGCACAAGTGTGAATTGAGCCTAAATGTCTGTCTAGAAATGCACACTGAACAGGAGCATTGTGGTGTGAATGAGCCCTTAAGGGAGATCTATATTGTTTTATAAGCCCCAGTGTTTTTTTTTTTTTCTCTAAAAATACACTTCAATTGTGTATAAATCCTAAGGTTTAGTCTGTGGTGTAAGAGGAATCTAGGAATCTCCATTTTCTATTATCAGTCCACCTACAGTGGTGGTTGAATTCTATAGGTGACTTTTCAAGTCAATTCCAGATCCTACAGACAGATGTGTTGAAATCATTGTGTTTCAAAAGATCAAGGAAAATTGGCTCACGTTAAGGGCATCTATTGACAAAACGAAACAGAGTAAAGGTCAAGAATTTTTTTCTTAAATAGAAGACATCGAGCCTTGGAGAATGTTGCTCTGGCTAACACTTGAAATGTTTTCCTGGCTAATGCATTTCATGTGGTTTAACTGATTCCCAAAGGTCAACTGAAGCAGCATAATGAAGACAAGTCTGCTTCTCATTGTGCATTTGAAGGCCAAATATACTAGATTCCCAATGATGCCAAGTCTGTCCAGGAAGGTCCAGCTGTTCTTTTCCTGGAGGTCAGATCTCATATGTCAAGCTCCAGTTGTGCATCCTGAAGTCAGTTTGCTGATGCTTGGAGCATGGATATTGTGCCTAAAGTTAAAACAAAGGGGTCTCTTGAAGTGCTAAAGAAGTGTGCACTTTCTCCTTCTCATTCGTGTAGGAGCCAGAAGTTTCAAGTCATTCCAAGAAATGTCTCATGGTACAGAGCCACAGATGATGATAAAGACTGGTTCTCTTCATATCATTCTAGGTCACATGTTGATCAGTTCTCGTATAGAGCATCCTTTGGGGTAAAAAGGTTGACTGCTAGTGCCCAAATACTGCAGAGGAAGTCTCAAAGGGCCACTCGTTGTTTGGCACCAGCGTCCTAGAGTCATTACAATGAGCCTTATTAAGTTTCAGAAGGCTTCCTACCTGGTCATCTTGTAGGACAAGAATATGTCTTGCATAGATATTTTAAGTTTTAACAGTAGGATGCAGATAAGAATAAAACATTTTGACTTGTTTCTTCGGCTTGCTCAAAACAGTTGTAATTGCTGCCTGCTTGTAGATAACCAAGAATTTTTTTTATATGGGTTCTTCACCCTGAGAGACGTGTGTTTACATCGGTATCTTCTTGCAGTAGCTGGAGTAGAAGGAAGAAGAGTTAATCGTACGATGGGGTAGATTGGGTATTCTGCATATCGACATCCCTTTGAGCTGTGCCTGAGTATTATGTTTTATGAGGTAGAAGGGGAGTGTTTTTGTATTAATTTGTTAACTCCAAAATAATAATGTGATTGAACAATGTTGACGTGCACTATTATTCCTTCTGGCGACAATGCTCTGACTGTATGGACTCTTTAGGATTGTGGGGAACATGGCAGCTCCCACACATCAACAATTTAAGGGTTTTGGGGCAAAAAGCAAATCTGTATTATGACAGTTTGCAAGCTTTTGCCAGTGGTTTTAAAACAACTGTAAGGTGTTGTTTTATATACAAACCATGTACTGTCGGCGCTATATAAATCCTGTATAACAGTAATAATATTTGTGAATGTGAGGCTGAAAGCATAATCTCTGTGTTTTGGTTGCATCCTGTTCTGATTTCTTTGCACAGAGGACCTTAAATACTGTTCCATTGGACCGCATGGGATAGTACAGGGGCCCCTTTTTTGCAGTTCTGCCTAGCAACTTTTCATTGGTTACATAGTTACATACTTAGTAAGGTTGAATAAAGACACCAGTCCATCCAGTTCAACCTGAGTGAGTGTCTACAATTGTCCCTATCTCTGTACATTGTGTCTCATTAAGATGCTCATCTATTATATCATTATGTATTTAAGGTACCCATATTGCGACGTCAAATTACGCAACGCTCCATACATACATTGCACACTCGCATCGATTCCTACCCTCAAGGAGCCCACAATCCAAGGTCCCCAACTCACATTACTATGCTAGGGCCAATTTTGGACAGAAGCCAATTAACCTACCAGCATGTCTTTGGAGTGTGGGAGGGAACCGGAGTACCCGGAGGAAACCCACGCAGGCACAGGGAGAACATGCAAACTCCAGGCAGGTAGTGTCGTGGTTGGGATATGAACCAGTGACCCTTTTTACTGCTAGGCAAGAGTGCTACCCACTACACCACTGTGCCGCCCCAATTATTATGATTATTAGGTTCTTATGATGCAAGCTATAACCAATGAGTTATCATCTTCAAGTCTCCATGTGCTTACCTGTTTATTATATAGTTCAAGCTACTAACCATTATGTTATTCTGGAGGAGTAATCGAAAAGAAAGGACTTCTGCATCACCATCGAGCCTTCCCTGCCTCTCTTCCTGGTTGCTCGGTTATGCTTGATGGATAAATCAAGGTAGATGTTGTGGTTGTTTTTTGCCATTTTTTTTTTTTTTTTTTATTGGCCTGAGCTGGCTGGGAGGTGCTGAGCTATGTGACGTCGCCATGTCTGACGGTCAGGCATTGTTGGTTGGAAACAGTCGTTTTTACTTGTCATTGCTATCGGTGGACACAAATGCGTTTTTTTTTTTTTTTTTTTTTTTTAATTCGATGCTTGTGAGTACTTTGGAACTTTTAAAATAAAGCACCTTAATAGTGATACTGCGCAATGAAATGTTTGTTTTATATCTGTGAGACTCGATTAATATCCAGGAAGGAGACTCTGCTGGGTGACTCCAGTCACGATCGATTTAGAGGAGCTTCGTGTCCTTGTAAACAAAGCGGTTTTGGCTACTTTATTAGGGTAAGAGTCGGTTTGTGTGTGTCCCCTCTCTATCGGTGGTGGTCTTCATTGCAACACCCATTGTCTTGGATTGCTGTTACTGGACGTTTTGTAGCTTCTGATTTATATATGGACTTTGTACCCATATAACACACTATTCACTTGGTGGTTTTACGTCATATAAGTGCTGCATTTTTATCTATGGTCAGCTTTCCAGAAACTTTTTATGCTAGCTGCTTATATTGTTAACTATTTCATTTATTTATATACTTCAACTAGCGCGGATATTTTGTGTTTTTCTAGCTAAGTTATAAGTCATGTAGTTTGTTTATTAAATTATTTTATGGTTGATCATCTATTTGGCTCACTACGACTGACAGGGCTTCCTTCCTCACCCAGTCTTCCTTCCGGGTTCGTGGGCTCCAGTGCGCAGCTTTAATGGCCAACCCGCGACGACGTCACGTGGGAGTTTCAACCACTGTACAGCACTTTGAAGAAACAGCACGGGTATGCTGTTCCTTCAGAGCGCATGCGCCGGTGACGTCACTGGCTATCGGAAGAGCAAATATCTCCTTAATGTGCACGTTTAGGAGGCATTCATTTTACCTACAGGTAAGCATTATTATAATCTTACCTTAAAGTGGAGTTCCACCCAAAAGTGGAACTTCCACTCATCGGATTCCTCCCCCCCTCCGGTGTCACAGTTGGCACCTTTTTAGGGGGGAGGGGGGTGCAGATACCTGTATATTACAGGTATCTGTACCCACTTCCGGCGTAGATAGCCGCAGAATCTGCGGTTATTTACGCCACATCCTGTTCCCCCCGCTGTCTGCTGGGAAACACATGGGTCCCAGAGACAGCAGGGACCAGCCGTATTGCGCTGCGCGACTCGCGCATGCGCAGTAGGGAACCGGAAAGTGAAGCCGCACGGCTTCACTTCCTGATTCCCTTCCCGAAGATGGAGGCGGCAGCACTCGAGGACCGAGAGACGGTTCGGCCTCGGGTGCCGACATCGCGGGCGCCCTGGACAGGTAAGTGTCCATGTTTTAAAAGTCAGCAACTGCAGTATTTGTAGCTGCTGACTTTAAAAAAAAAAAAAAATTTCGGCGGAGCTCCGCTTTAAGTAAAAAATCACGAAGCAGACTTTACTGTCACTTTAGTAAAGCATAACTGCCTTTTCAACAACTTTGAACCGAATTTGTGGTATGTGTGTATTTTATTTATTTATAATAATACTTGTTATTGCACATACCATGTGTACATTTAACAAACATCATCGATTCCTCCCAGCCCTAAAGTTCTATCATATTTTAAGTAGAGCTGAATAGGAGGTGGGAGAGGACCTACACTCATAGTACAGATACTTGTGAATTGGTGCCTTGGATGGAGGCTCAGAGGGTGATATTTGTCATAATACTTTTTTCTTCCTAAAGAAATAATTTCTTTAGGGATTCTAAAAGTGCATAAGTGTAGTGCTGAGGTGCCAAACTAAGTTACCGCAGCTATAATGTGAACATAAATAAATTAAATCAATAAACAAACCACAGTAAACTTATATACATAAATGCAAATGACATGTGTTGAGAGGATATGTGAAAAAATCCAAAACACACATAAAGTAAGTGATAAAGTCCATAAAAATCTCAAGGATCCACAATGTGCAGTGAATAATAACAGTCCATATTGGAATAAGATGGTCTCGATCACCATACGTAAAGCCGATGTGGTAGATGGAAAATAGGAACACCAATGTGATGGAGCCACCACCAAGATAGATGCAGGCTTACCAGAAAATTTGAACTCAAGAGAACATACGTTCTATGAGTCAAACAGGCTTGTATTGTCAGCCAACAATGGGGGTGAAACCTTGGGGGTCCTCAGTGATTGGAGCCTGGAGCTTCTTAGACTTTCATAGAAGAATCGTCGTTTGGAAGGCAGATTCTCGAATGACCCCCAAGGTTTCACCCCCATTGTCGGGTGACAATACAAGCCTGTTTGACTCATAGAACGTATGTTCAAACGTTCTGGTAAGCCTGCATCTATCTTGGTGGTGGCTCCATCACATTGGTGTTCCTACTTTCCATCTACCACATCGGCTTTACGTATGATGGTGATCGAGACCATCTTATTCCAATATGGACTGTTATTATTCACTGCACATTGTGGATCCTTGAGATTTTTATGGACTTTATCACTTACTTTATGTGTGTTTTGGATTTTTTCACATTTCCTCTCACCACGTGTCATTTGCATTTATGTATATAAGTTTACTGTGGTTTGTTTATTGATTTAATTTATTTATGTTCACATTATAGCTGCTATATAATCTAGTTTGGCACCTCAGCGTTACACTTATGTACTTGTTGATTTAAGCAAAATTTCTGTTTGTTGTGTTAGCCGCTAATATTTTTGGCAGTGCGGAGTACTGTATTAGATTTTAGGGATTCTAAAGAAATACTTTTTTTGTGCTTTCCTTTTGATGTACTAGGTGGAGCTATAACCTCTTTCTAGGGTCTCATGCACAAAAATGTACAGAGTTTTACAATGTAAAATACAAGATCTTGCTGACTGAAATATCCTTCCATTTGTAATTCTTTATCCCAGCTTTGCTGAAAAAATAAATTTGTTTGCAGAAATCAATAGTTCAAGATTAAAGTTGCACGCACACACAAGTCAGTCATAAGAGTTGCTTGTTTCTTATTAGGTTACAGTTATACAAACAAAGCTGCGGAACAATCCATATTTGTTGTGCAGTCTCTTTATCAAATATGTATTTGTTAAAAAGATATTGTAAGACAACAGATAACATAAAAAGCATCAAAACCATACCATAAGAAGCAAAGCAGTGCACTGGATGCAATCTGCTCTTGGAAGTTCCAAGGCAGACATTAAAGTGTACTTTAACCCTCTTCTATCACTTGTTATAATTCCCACCCGCCCCCTTGTTACACATTAGGATAGTAAAATTGTTTTTGGGGGGGTTGAGTGACTACTTTCCTATAGGGCATGTACACGGGGTCATCTAATATTTTAGCATGGGTAGTATCCCACCTCCCTTTTTTTTCCTTTTTTTTTTTTTGTCTGATATATCATTTTAAATAATGTTTCTTTAAAAAAAAAAAACCCTAATTTATATTGTGATTAATGTTGGACAACTTTTAATGACAGTGGGAATGATCACTTGGTCATATGTAAATGTTAACTTTTCCAACCATAAAAATTATACTGCCTACCAGTATCACCATTTGCAAGCGGTCTATCTGTATAAAAATATTCCAATACGTGGTTAATGGTTAACAGTAAAATTAGGTAAAATGGTGTAGCTTCAAGCCAGGTATGGTGATTTACGGTATGTTTTCAAGGTTTGTTGTCTTGAATGCTGTCTCTCTAGATATCGTTATTGCTTGTACAGGCTTATTCAGTAACGTTTTACATAGCCAAAACATGTTTACGTTTTGGATAATGTTGGGGGGGGGGGGGCTGGAACCTCTGCCAGGTTTTTTATTGCTGTTTGCCCTATTAGGGCGATGTTTTCTTTTTTACTTCCCAACCTGTCCACAGTGTTGGCAGGAAGACAGGACAGGGGCATGGACAACAATCAAAAACTGAACAGATGTCTATCCTTCCTCCTACTTGTTTTTGCTATCTTTTGTCTCTCTTGGAAACCCTTCTTCCTTTTTTTTTTTATCACTTTGTTCTGATAATTGTCACTTAGGGTGACCACTGGTTGTCACTTAGGGTGACCACGTGTCCTGGATTGACTGGGACAGTTCCGCAACTTGCAGGTCTGTCCCGGGCACCTTCATTCCGGGACAGCACAGTGTCCTGAGAATGAAACCATCCCCCAACCCCCCCGCCCGATCTGATACCCTGAATGGCAGTTTGGAAATGTGGTCACCCTATTGTCACTAACACAGAAAATGAAGGGAAACTTCAAAGAGATTTTAACCCTTCCTTAATCTGACCTTTTAAAACTATGCTAGTGTAAACAACAATGATGATGTACAAGGAGCAATATCTAATAATATCTATCAACTACAGAAGCTACGCAATGACCTGACTATAATTCTAACAGTACAAACAAATGGACACTGCCCACACCTATAACTGGCCTTTGCAGCAAGTATTACATGGACGTGCGATGCATACAAAACAAAACTAAAGAAAATTCCCAGCTCAACTTACTGACCAGCTTGCAACTAACCAAATTATCCTGTCTAACAGTATGAGTTAAAAACAGGGGTTGAGTCTGCACACATTTGCAAATACATGCCTTAAGCTACAGAGCCATGTCACAGCACCCCAGTATTATCTGCAGTCCTAACTCTAAATTTCGAGAGCCTCCATAGTAGAAGCACATGCATTATAATGGATAGGGAGAGGGCAGGTAAGCCTGGAGGGATCCCACCCCTTCTTAAAGGCACAGGGGTGCACTGGACACCCGGCATACAGCACAATGGCAGCAAAGGTGTCCAGTGTCTCCCCTCGCTAGTATTCCAACAGTACAAACAAATAGGCACTGCCCTCACCTATAACTGGCCTTTGCAGCAAGGAGCACATGGATGTGCGATGCATACAAAACAAACCAAAGAAAATTCCCAGCTCAACTTACTGACCAGCCTGCAACTAACCGAATTATCCTGTCTAACAGTATTCTTTAAAAACGGGTTTATTTTGCACACATACATTTATAATTAATTCTAGTTAAAAACTTGCAAAAGTGCCCCTTCAAAATAGAAAAATACCTGAGACCTTTGGACTGTATTCCTGACTTTTTTGGACTAATTTAGACCATGCCTAAGGTACAGTGCCTTGAAAAAGTATTCACCCTCCTTGGCTTTTTACCTACCAGTATTATGTTACACTACAGCCTTTAGTTCAATGTTTTTTTAATCTGAATTATATGTGATGGATCAGAACACAATTGTCTAAGTTGGTGAAGTAAAATTAGAAAAATACATACATAAAACTATTTTTCAGAAGTGAAAAAATAATTGGCATGTGCGTATGTATTCACCCCCTTTGTTATGAAGCTCATAAAAAGCTCTGGTGCAACCAATTACCTTCAGAAGTCACATAATTCGTGAAATGATGTCCACCTGTGTGCAATCTAAGTGTCACGTGATCTGTCATTACATATACATGCCTTTTTGAAGGGCCCCAGAGGCTGCAACACCTAAGCAAGAGGCATCACTAACCAAACACTGCCATGAAGACCAAGGAACTCTCCAAGCAAGTAAGGAACAATGTTGTTCAGAAGTACAAGTCAGGGTTAGGTTATTAAAAAAATCCAAATCTTTGATCCCTAAGAGCACCATCAAATCTATCATAACCAAATGGAAAGAACATGGCACAACAGCAAACGTGCCAAGAGACGGCCGCACACCAAAACTCATGGACCGGGCAAGGAGGGCATTAATCAGAGAGGCAGCACAGAGACCTAAGGTAACCCTGGAGGGGCTGCAGAGTTCCACAGCAGAGACTGGAGTATCTGTACATAGGATGACAATAAGCCGTACGCTCCATAGAGTTGGGCTTTATGGCAGAGTGGCCAGAAAAAAGCCATTACTTTTAGCAAAAAACAAAATGGCACGTTTTGAGTTTGCGAAAAGGCATGTGGGATATTCCCAAAATGTATGGAGGAAGGTGCTCTGGTCTGATAAGACTAAAATTGAACTTTTTGGCCATCAAAGAAAACACTATGTTTGGCGCAAACCCAACACATCACATCACCCAAAGAACACCATCCCCACAGTGAAACATGGTGGTAGCAGCATCATGCTGTGGGGATGTTTTTCAGCAGTCAGGACTGAGAAACTGGTCAGAGTTGAGGGAAAGATGGATGGTGCTAAATACAGGGATATTCTTGAGCAAAACCTGTACCACTCTGTGTGTGATTTGAGACCCCAAACACGCTACTAAAGCAACAATTGAGTGGTTTAAGGGAAAACATGTAAATGTGTTGGAATGGCCTAGTCAAAGCCCAGACCTCAATCTAATAGAAAATCTGTGGTCAGACTTAAAGATTGCTGTTCACAAGCGCAATCCATTTAACTTTAAGGAGCTGGAGCAGTTTTGCAAGGAGAAATGGGCAAAAATCCCAGTGGTAATATGTGGCAAGCTCATAGAGACTTATTCAATGCGACTTAGAGCTGTTATAGCGCGCAAAAGGTGGCTCTACAAAGTATTGACTTTAGGGGGGTGAATAGTTATGCACATTGCCTTTTTCTGTCATTTTGTCCTATTTGTTGTTTGCTTCACAATTTAAAAAAAAAATAAAAAACATCTTTAAAGTTGTGGGCATGTTCTGTAAGGCCCATTTCTCACTGGGGCGGGGGCGACGTCGGCGGTAAAGCGCCGATATCGGGGCGGTTTTACCCCCCACTAGCGGCCGAGAAAGGGTTAAAAACCACCGGAAAGCGCCTCTGTAGAGGCGCTTTGCTGGCGGTATAGCCGCGCTGTCCCATTGATTTCAATGGGCAGGAGCAGTGAAGGAGCGGTATGTACTCCGCTCCTTCACCGCTCCGAAGATGCTGCTAGCAAGACTTTTTTTTCCCGTCCTGCCAGCGCACCACTCCAGTGTGAAAGCCCTCGGGGCTTTCACACTGGAGAGACAGCAGCTGCTGTTTCGGGTCGGTTTGCAGGCGCTATTATTAGCGCATTAGCGCCTGCAAACCGCCCCAGTGTGAAAGGGCCCTAAATTAAATGATGCAAATCCTCAAACAATCTATGTTAATTCCAGGTGGTGAGGCAACAAAACACAAAAAATGTTAAGGGCACTGTAAATGCAAGATTATTATTGTGCATTAAATCCTACGTTTTCCTAAAAAAAAAAAAATAAGCACAAGGGTTAAAGGTCCTTTGTGCCACTATAATCTCCCGGAGTGGCAGGGCAATAGAGCACTATATGCACTCATCGTGAGAGCCCTGCCAAGCTCCTCCATTCACATCTTCCTATTGCCTGCTATCAGCTTATGTGGCAGAGCCGCTCCAGGCTCAGGAAGGATCCCCACAATATTGTCAGGATCCACCCAACTGCCTGATTGACATGCTGGCTCTGTCTCTAAGCACGTGGCTGAGAACCTGAGCCAGCTGTGTCCACCCCTTCCCCAGCCCAGCACTCCAGTGAGCACTGGAGGGGCAGAGCAGAGAGCAGCGACTTAGTCACTGTCTTCTGCTCCGAGCAGACCAAAAACTGACAAATCGGTGATCATGTCATCACTCAGTTCTCGGTCATAGAACCGACGTGGGACAGCTGCATGTAATTTACACAATACTATATTATAAATGTGCATGAAAAAGCAATGAATAATTAAAATGTGCTTGAAGAGACCACAAGTAATAGGGCTTATGCACATGAACATAAATGCTGCGTTTCATATCCATTACACTAGTTTCCTTTTTCTTTCTTCTTCTTTCTTCTGCCTCCCTTCTTCTGCCTCCCTTCTTCTGCCTCTCTTCCTTTCTTTCGTTTGTTTTTTTTGGGGGTCTGAACCCAGCTGCATCTAAACCATGTACATTTGAGCTAGTGAATGGATGACAAATTTTAAAGTTCTGTTGTGTGGCTAAACAGAAGCACATAACTGACCATTAGATGAATTTTAATGCAGTATCTTGCTGCCAGCCTTTGCCTGCAAGATTCTGCATTGATATTTGTAAACTAGTTACGGCCATGGGCATGAGCTCTTATTCAATGTTCTACATACCTGCATTCTGAAAAGATTTAAAATAGTTAACTTCTGCTCTTTGTGTCAAAGTATTTTATTGATTTCCACAAAAAAAATGCAGTATAACATAAAAATCAACTTATGAATCACCAAATCGGGTATACAAAAATAACACATGTAACTCTCAAATTAAACGTCTGTGTGCTATGCACTTGGGGAGTGTTGTGGGCCCCCAACTCCTGACACCCTCATTGGGGTCTAGCTGTGTTGGGAGAAGAGGGGTCACCCCATCTCCGTGTTTGATTGTGAGTAAACCGTTAACTTCTGCTCTTTATCTATCTTGATGTACAGTATACTAACCTTATGCACACTTGAGCTCAAATGCCTGTATTTTAGCCCGGGTTCACACTGCCTGTCACTTTAAAGTTGGACCCCAGCGCGACTTCAGCCCAACTTGCATGCGACTTCTTTAACAAAAGTCAATGCATGTCGGACCAAAAGTAGTGCCAGAACCTTTTTCTAATGTGGAATGACTGATGCGGCAAGTGCTTCAAAGTCAGAGCGATTGTCGTACTAGTGTGGATAGGGCCTTACAGGTGTTTGTCCATGCACACACAGGTGTTTACAGCAGTTTAGAGGTAGAGAAAATCCCCAACACCTCTGCATTCAATAGAGAAGCATTTTGGCTGAATTAATTTCAATGGCCAAAATAAATTAATATTCTAGCAAATGAAAGGATGCTCAAGCGCTTGACATTTCTGAAGGCACCTAAATAAGTTTGCAAAAACACGGCTTGGGTGCGTTTTTTTTTTTTTTTTTTTTTTTTTTTTTCTTATATTTATTTTTTTTTAAGCTGCTTTTCTCCTGCAAGGAGTAAAGCATTTAGAAGAGCCCCAGTGAGCACGGGGCCTACAAAGAGGAAGATGCCTAATTAAAGATTTCAGGGAAACATGCCTGTGTTTTCTATTGCTCCCGTTGTTAAGCTGACAAGGCAAGCATCTCCTAGTCCGGTTTTTGTTTAGTATTTTGTTAGTCCTTCCTTTTTACTTTACAGCTTCCATCTGTTCCAGGTGTAATGTTTAATGTAAAACAATGGAGGTTGATTGAAGAAGGAAATGGATACACATCCTGTACAAAAATGGTTCATGAAAAATGCCTTTTAAGGTTTAAGTGATTGTGTTTATCTTTTTCCTTTTAACTACCCCCCTACCGGGCCAATTCCAATATTTCTCTCCTACATGTAAAAATCATAATTTTTTTGCTAAAAAATTACTTAGAACCCCCAAACATTAAAAAGAAATTGTGTGTGTGTGTGTGTGTGTGTATGTATGTGTGTATGTGTGTGTGTGTGTGTGTGTGTATATATATATATATATATATATATATATATATATATATATATATATATATATATATATATATATATATATATATATATATATATATATATATATATATATAATGTATGTATATATATGTATGTATATGTATGTATATATGTATGTATGTATGTATGTGTGTGTGTATATATATATATATATTTATATATTTATTTATTTTAAACAGAGGCCCTAGAGAATAAAATGGTGTGTTTTGCATTTTTTTAACATTGCAAACTAATTATGCAGTCGTTTCTCAAATAAAATGTAAAACCTGATGTTATGCCAAGTAAAATAGATACCCAGCGTTTCATGCTTTTAAATTGCGTACGCCCGTAAATCCGCTCCAAAACTACAGTACCTAAAAATCTCCATAAGTGATGCTTTAAAAGCCTTGACAGGTTACCAGTTAAGCGTTGCATAGGTCTGGTGCTATTATTGCTTTCGCTATAACGTTTGTGTCTATACTTCATGTGTGGTGCGAACACTGTTTACATTTGCGTGCGCGACCTACATATGCATTCGTCTTTGCGCGTGAGCACAGGGGGACGGGGGAGCTTTACATTTTATTTCTTATTAATTTTTCTTTATACATTTTTTTTTTTTTATTGATCGCTTTTGTTGCTATCACAAGAAATCTAAACATCCCTTATGATCACTATAAGCTGTGACAGTTACTCCTTCCTTTTTCTTACCTGAACCTGATCATTCCAGTGTCGGACGAGCCCAGCAGCTCCAGCCGCTGCCTCATTGGATAGCTTGATAGCAACAGAAGCCATTGGGTCCCGCTGCTATTAATCAAATCCAGTGACACGTGGACGGGGCCAAGTCCTGATGTCTCTGTCAATAGACACAGCAGCAGGACTCCAGAAGTGCGCCCGCACGAGTTCCCCCATGCAAGCCGGCTCTCCGTGGGGGCACTAGATGAAGAGGAGGGGCCAGGAACGCCGCCGGGGCACCCCAGAAAAGTAGGATCGGGGCTACTCTGTGCAAAACCCTTGCCCAGAGCAGGTAAGTATAACATGTTTGTTTGGTTTTTTTGTTTTTTTAATAACAAACCTTTACACAATCACTTTAACCAAGTCAAAAAATGGCTTTAAATCCGGCGAAACTGCAAATGACAAAATATTTGTTGCTTCCTGTTTGTAATAACATAGAGATGATCAGGGACGTTCCAGTCCCTGTTCAGCTCTATGGTAAGCGGGAGATAGTGCCAGCTACAGTCTCAGGCTCCCTGATCGGACGGGAGAGCCCAGGAAGGCACCAGAGAGCGACCAACTTTTGGTACATGTGTACCACTATGTGTTCAACAGAAATCAGGCTAACGGGTAGCTTCTGTTGAAGGGTCTTGCTAGAAAAACCAGCATTTGATCGACGCTTGCAGCCAAAGAACAGCAGGAGATATCCCCTGTTCTATTGATGCAAGGATCTGCAAATGTATTGACAAGGAATATATTTTTTCTTTGCAACGAAAGTGTAGTTACCCTTTAATCAAGTGACAACTTGCGGTCATGTGACTGTTTTGGTTACAAAGGTCAACCCTGTGTGCAGGCACGCAGCAGAGCGGAGCTAAAGTTGATTGTGCGAGGCTACACATGCAGCTGCCAGGACAGCTGACAGCAACAGGGGACAGCGGATGTGGACAGAAGAAACTCTGACATCTCCAGGACGAAAAACGGTAGCCGCCTAATCTTCAACAGCGGTGGAGAGGAGAAGCACTAAAGGAGCAACAGTAAGTGCTCCTTCTCTATTTTCAGATTATTTAATGTGCCCACAGAAGGAGGACAGGAAGGACACACAACCCAACCACCTCCAAAAAGATGGTTCTTTTATTGTTAACGTCGACAATACATAGACCAAAAACAGTTTTAATGCTTTATTATTCCTTTTTCTTATATTGTAGCTGCTTTTATAATGCAGGTGAATAGCGGCTTACTCAGAAACCCGTTATTACAAGAACAAAAAAAAAAAAAAAGACAAAGTTGACCATAAGCTAATTTTCTAAACCTCACCATATTTCAATAGGCCACAACCTTTGCAATAAATGTCTGGTATGTAAGCACCAAATCAAATTGAGAAAGTTGGGAGTCTACATATGTGGGCTACAGAAAGGCAGACTGGACAGCATTCCCAAATATCTGCCTGATCAGGGTAGAATCGGATTAGTCAAACAAACAAGCATATTTGCTCCTCTCCTCCTAAAATTAGAAATGGATCCAATCTGCAACTGTCCTTTGTTGAGACTGCAAGAGCCTATTGTTGCTTAGTTTTCCTGCTTTATAAAATTTATGACTCTCATAAACTTCTGTGGGCAGAAGAGGAAGCACATTAAAATGGTTTAGTCTTCATTAATGCATTACTTTTAAACCCATGCCGTGTATCTTCTTCCACCAACCCACTACTCACTACAGGACTTGACAGTGATGTAGGGGCCGGTGAATCCAATCATTAATTACACATCCAGGATAGCAGAACCATAAGCTGCTAGATAGCATCCTCTTGCTTTTCTTTTTTTCTTTTTTCTTTTTTTTTTTCTCCCTCTTTACAGCACCTTCTCTGTTTTCCGAAATACCTGGTATGCAAAGCAAAGCAGGCATACTGCTTGTCTTGTGTTACTAGACACATCTGTAGGACAACCTGAATAAATTTGTGTTGAGTCGGTTCAAAATAAAATGGCATCGTAATGCGTGCATGGAACGCTACCATGCATTGATGGTGCCCATGCTTTACTGCATATTACTGAGACATGCTGGTGTGAACGAGTTCTCATGCTGGTGTGAACGAGTGATGTAGTGGTTAGCACTTTCGCTTAGCAGCAAAAAGATCTCTGGCTTGAATCCCAACCACAACACTACCTGCCTGGAGTTTGCATGTTCTCCCTGTGCCTGTGTGGGTTTCCTCCAGGTACTCATATTTCTTCCCACACTCCAAAGACATGCTACTAGGTTAATTGGATCCTGTCTAAATTGGCCCTAGTACAGTGGAACCTCGGATTGCGAGTAACGCGGTTAACGAGCGTTTCGCAATACGAGCACTGTATTTTTAAAAATCGTAACTTGGTTTGCCAGTGTTGACTCGCAAAACGAGCACTATTCAGGCCAAAGCGGTATGCAGTGTGTGTGGGTGGGTGTGTGTGGGTGTGTGTGGGGGGGGGTGGCGCCGCCGGAGAAAAGCAGAGCCGAACGTCACGTTCGGAAATGCACGGAAAGGCCCGAGTACAGCACGGCTGACCTTGGCAAATCTCGGGTAGGAAGGCCTTCTGAGGTTTGCTGAGGTCAGCCGAAGTGTCCCCGGGCCTTTTCGGCCGCCTCCGAAGCTCTCCAGTGCCCCCCCGCCTCTGGCCGCATGCGGTATTGCATCCCATTGAAGTCAATGCAGAAAGGATTATTTTCATTTCCATTGATTTTAATGGGAAAACTCGCTTTGATATGCGAGTACTTTGGATTACGAGCATACTCCTGGAACGGATTATGCTCGTAATCCGAGGTTCCACTGTATATGTATGATTGTGAGTTGGGGACCATAGATTGTAAGCTCCTTGAAGGCAGGGACTGATGTGAATGTACAATGTATATGTAAAATGTCAGGGCTATAGGAGTACCTGAAATAAATAAGCGATCCAGCTGTCCTAGAACACGCTGGGGTTGATTTACTAAAACTCTGGTGCAGCTCTGCATAGAAACCAATCCGCTTCCAGGTTTTTTGGTCGAAGCTTAATTGAACAAGCTGACAGTAGAAGCTGATTGGCTATCATGCACAGCTGCGCCTGATTTTGCACCCTCCAGTTTTAGTCAATCAACCCCACTGTATCTGTAGCTTCTACCCAATAAGGCTCCATTCACACTTGCATGACTCCAAAGTTGCTCAGACTTTGGAGTGCAACTTTGGTGCAACTTCGGATGGGTGCAAATTTGATACGACTTTGGCTTTGACAAGTGATAATTGACAACTGTTGCACAACTGTTGCATTGTATAACATTCAGGTACAACTTTCATGCAACTTTTGAGGGCCGTAGGCGTCTCATCCAGAGGGGAGGTTGTTTCTCCCCCACCTTATGCCTGCTCAAAACATCTCCACAGTTGCATGTTTATGCACTTCCATCTCTTCAAGATTCTATTGATCCCTGTAAAGCTGCGGGCTCTGAAGCTTCACTTTATGAATACTTTAAAATCGTGCTTTTTCATTTGCAATGAGGCTAGTCTTTTGCCTTGCAATTAAGTGTTGATTCCACTGAAGGACTTATCAATTTTTAGTCCTTCTGTAGCCAAAACGGACGGGAACCTTTATGTAACAAGGACTCCTCTATAGCTCTGATATACGCTAGAGATTAATGTTGTATCAATGCAATTCCCATTCATCACTTGAAAGCCTGCATACCACAAATCATACCTAAACTCCTGAGGAAGCTCCAAATGAGGGAAACATGTTTAGTGGTAGTTAGTGAGTGGTATTTTTTCCATCAATTATATTGTTGGATGTGGATATTAGGAGATTTTTTTAATCATGTTTTGTAATGTTATGTAATTGTATAAATTTTCTATTTTTATATACATGTCTTTTTACTCTATTTACGTCATCTATTTAAGCACCTTAAAAGTCCCTAGGGTTTTTTTTACCCTTTTTCCCTCTTTTTGCAACTTTTGAGGGTTAACATTGAAGTCTGTGGCCCTCAAGTTGCTTGAAAGTTGTGCCAAAGTAGTGCATAAACTTCTTCGAATTCGCTGCAACTTTAAGTTGCACATAGATAATTGGTTATCATTGGGAAACATGGTGAATGAATTGTCATGCGACTTTGATGTCAAAGGTTTCATGACAGGTCGCACAAGTGTAAATGGAGCCTAATCCAACCTCTAGTTCTTAGCAAAACAGTCGTATTCAGTCGTATTATTGGTGTGATAGCTATTGGATGTACAGGCTTTGTTCACTATTTATCCATTGTTTTTGTAGAAATAATCTATTACGTACGTCTGACTGAACACAACGGATAATTAGCTTTGATGGTATCACTAATGAGTACAATTTTAAGTAGATATGACGTTTACTGACGTTTTAAAAAACGAGCTGTAAAGCTAGTACCAACGCCAGGAGAAAAACGGTGCTAAAAACGCAATTTTATCTGCATTTTGCATTGGCGTCAATGCACGTTTAGCCATGCCAGCTTTCAGCTGTGTTTCTCTGCCTCCCTTTGGGAGCCCATTGATTTAAATAGAAGTCGCATCAGAAGTCAGATCAAGATGATCCGAATAGCAGTGCGACTTTTGTGTTGAGAATCTTATAGAGGAACCCCGCCAAAATCTTAAAAAATTTTTTTGCGTGAGGTTCCCCCCCCCCAGGACGATACCAGAGCCTTTGGTCTGATATGGACCCCCACGCTAAAAAAAAAAAAAAAAAATGGCGTGGGGGTCCCCCTCCAAGATCCATATCAGACCCTTATCTGAGCACGCAGGTCAGGAAAAGGGGGGGGAGCGAGCGCACCCCGCCCCTCTTGGATCATACCAGGCCACATGCCCTCAACATGGGGGGGTGGGTGCTTTGGGGCAGGGGGGCTCTGCACCCCCCACTCCAAGCACCTTGTCCCCATGTTGATAAGGACAAGGGCCTCTTCCTGACAACCCTTGTCCGGTGGTTGTCGGGGTCTGCGGGCAGGGGCTTATGGGAATCTGGAAGCCCCCTTTAACAAGGGGGGGTCCCCATATCCTGGCCCCCCATCCTTGGTGAATGAGTATGGGGTACATCGAACCCCTACCCATTCACCTAAAAAAAAAAAAAAAAAAAAAAAGTGTCATAAAACAACACACTACACATGATGTTTTTAAAGTATTTTATTAAGGAAGCTCCGGCTCTTCTTCCTCTTCTGGTGGGTCCTTCTCCCCTGTGCCGGTCCTTCTCCCCTGTGCCGGTCCTTCTCCCCTGTGCCGGTCCTTCTCCCCTGTGCCGGTCCTTCTCCCCTGTGCCGGTCCTTCTCCCCTGTGCCGGTCCTTCTCCCCTGTGCCGGTCCTTCTCCCCTGTGCCGGTCCTTCTCCCCTGTGCCGGTCCTTCTCCCCTGTGCCGGTCCTTCTCCCCTGTGCCGGTCCTTCTCCCCTGTGCCGGTCCTTCTCCCCTGTGCCGGTCCTTCAAGCTATTTTGCCGGGTCATCTCCCTCTGTTCTTCCGATGTTGACTCAACGCGATCTCCTGGTGTAATGCTGGGTCCGCCGTGTGCAATTACTTTTATATCGGCATCGGGCGGGGCCACCCGATGATGCAATTTTTGGGAGTGGGGGTTCCCCTTAAGATCCATGCCAGACCGAAGGGTCTGGTATCATCTTGGGTGGGGGTGGGGGGAACAACCCCAAGCAACATATATATTTTTTTTTTTTGTTACATTTTGGCGGGGTTTCTCTTCAAGATTCTCAGCATACAAGTCGCATCATCTTGATCCGACTTCTGGTGCGACTTCTATTCAAATCAATGGGCTCCCATAACGCCGGACGAGGCTATATACAGCGTTAAGCCTCGTTGAACCGTGTTTAACACCCTTTACCGCCGCCTGGCGTTTTTACAGCTCTAGCGCTGGAGCCTCAGAATGCGCTGGTCCCGTGTGTGGTTTTTTTTTTTTTTTTTTTTTTTTTTTTTTTTTTTTTTTGGGGGGAGCTTAAAAACACCAATACCTGTTACAGCTCAAAACGCCATGGTGTGTATGAGGCCATTGAATAACATGGAGAGGCGTTTTTAAGCTGCAAAAAAAGCTCAAAAACACTGCTGTAAAAACCTCCGTGTGTATGGGGCCTAAGAATGTAATAAAAATTTAAGGAAACCTTGCATTACGATTTTATTTTTATACATTTAGAAAAATGAGTGTAATGGTGATATGCAGCCCTTGGACCTCAGCAGTCTGTAGTGGGAACATTGGTTAAGGTAATTGCATTGATCTTTTCCAACTTCATGCACACAGGACGTTTTTACAACCTCTCCTGAACGATTTAACTTGACAGATAGTAACCCACGTTTAAAACGTCCCTTTTGCCACGTTTACATGCCGCGTTTAGCTGCGTTTTGTCGCTTTGGGTTTTTTTTCAAAATGGCTAAAAATGAAAAACGCCTGTAAACGAAATGCAGCTAAATGCGAGTTACCGTGTTTAGCCGCGTTTAGAATAGTTTGGCACTTGAAATGCCTCTAAAGTCAGCTTCTGAACACGTTTTTTTTTTTTTTTTTTTTTTTTTTTTTCGTTCCAAAAAAACCTCTAAACTCAACTGCCTAAAAACGACTGTAAACAACCCTGTGTACATGTACTGATAAGATAACATAGAGGAGAGTTCAGGAGCAGTTGGAAAAAATGCCCAACTGCTCCTAAACATCCGTTTACCAGCAGCAGTGTACATGATGCCTATGATGTTCCTAGCTTCATATTGTCTTCTGTAGCATATCCCTTGCCAAAAATGTAGCCTGTCCATGCTCTCTGACCTCTAGTTCCTTTTAATAGGTCTCCAGTTTCTGACAGTCCTCTCAAGCATTACATATATTGAACATTATGTGCAGCTCTTTGGTGATGTCAGAGGCTGCATTTGAGGCCCCCTTTAGGTCATAAATTGACAACCACTGATATGCTTAGTAATCTCTAAAATGTATTCATTGTGAAGCTTTCATGCTTAGAAGCCTCACAGTAGAGAACAAAGGATGTGCTCCTTTTTTCATTAGCCCCCGAATGTCTTAGGCCCCATGTCCTCAGCTAGACAGTCTTCATTTTCGTCAGAGGCATCCTTTCAGTGCCGAAAATCAATTTGAATTTTCGTCAGTTGATGAAAACTATGATGAAAATCAATGCCAATTTTCATCAACGAATGAAAATGGAACTAAAATGTGAGGGAGGGATGTACTTTTTATATTAAGAAAGGGGAAAGGGAGGTGCCAGACCGCCAATAGTGCTGCAAGATTTTATTCATATAAAATGCACTAAAAAAAATTGTAATGCACTCACAAGCTGCAGTGTGAAGGCGTACAATTAATATGAAGCCGTTAGTAGTGGTAATAGACCCGACTGGGGCTGCTGGAATCATGGAAAGGCAGTAGATCCCAGTATTCGGATCAAAAGAAGTCGTCAGAGAGCGGCACAGGGTAAACTCAGAAGAACTGTCAGATGGAGCTGTCAAAAGCTTCCTTTTGACAGCTCCATCTTCCGTTCCTGGCTGTTGACAGCTCCATCTGACAGTTCTTCAGAGGTTCCAGCGGTGGCTCTCTGACTTAGTTACATAGTTAGTCAGGTTGAAAAAAGACACAAGTCCATCTAGTTCAAGCACTAAAAAAAAAAAAAAAAATCTGACAGGTTCTCTGGATCTTCTCCATGATCCCAGCGGCTCCACTATTACCACTACTCGCGGCTTCACATTCAGCTAAGCTAATTCTATGCCTTTTTCATAGTGAGCCTTGTGAGTGCATTACTATTGTTTTGTTCTTTCTGTTGGTTAACCTAGCCCCCCATATACTATCCAATTTCAGTGCTGGTGTTTAGTGAATAAAGCGCTGATTTTTTTTTGTTAGATTTTTGCTTTTTTTTGTATTTCAGAGTTGCACTTCTGTTTGTTAAAAAAGCAATATTCTTGAAACGAAACTTGGTTTTATTTATAAAGACGTTCTATATCGCAGCAGCTAAATCTGTGTGTGTAGTGCATGTACAAAAACCTTAATATCATAAATAATAACCTGTGATTAGCTTTTTACTCCAGGAGTATATAATGAGTTTGGAAATCCTAGAGAAATGCTTAAATAATGCATTACAATTTAACTAAACCCATTCAACTAAAATGAACTGGAGATTTTAGTAGACTAGAATACAACTAAAACTAAAATGGCATTTTAGTCAAAAGACTATGACTATAACTAAATAAAAATTTGATGTAAAAATTAACACTGCTGCTAGGCCCCTTGCACACGGTGCCCTCTAGCTGCCGTGCGCCCATTCTGGCTTCTGAGGCTGGGTTCACACTGTTTGCGCAGTGGCTCACAGCAGGGGGTCTGGTGCATCCCTGTTCTTTGTTCCAGGGGCGAATCAGGTCCGAATTGTTGCCTGATACGGAGCCAAAGATGCATAGGACCCTTTTCCAGTGCAGATGCTCTAGAGATTTGTGAACCCTCTGTCAATGGAGGGCGGTCACAATCTCCTGTCCTGCAGTTCTCTCTGTACCAGAAATAGAACACAGAGAGAATTTTACATGTTGGCTTACTTTACATAGTTGAGTGTGCAAAGCAGATTTTACTTAGCGTTTCATGTATTGGCCACTTTAAAGCAGCAGAGAATGAAATCTACTTTATCGGGCAATAATTTGAGGCACTCATACAGTACAGTTTGTGCAGCTGTATAAATCAATGTGCCCAAGAACAACATAGTCATATGATCTTTACACATTCTGACCCATCTGACTTCAGTGTATGTTTACTCTGGTTTTTATTAGACCTGTACATCTAAATAAACACGGTATAATGGCAAATTTAATATGGTTTTAGTAAAGAAATATGTTAATTGTACAGAAAATCTAGCAAATGTCAATCTTTTGAACAGCAGAAGCATCCCTAGTTCAAGGTCTTTGTTTTTAAAACTTAAAGGAGAAGTCCAGGCAAAACCTAACGCTAAACCTGCTCTGTGCCACATTCTAAGCCTAATCTAACCTGGAAAGCAAAAGTCTCTGTACTTGCCTATCCTGCACGCGATCCGGGCTGGTCTCCAGCAGTGGATGCTGCGTGCAGGAGAGGACCAACAATGGCTGTGAAATGAATGGGAAGTGACGTCACCCATACACCCAACTATACGCTCAGCGTCATATCCAGATGTTGTCTTTGGGAAATAAATGTATGAGTGCTGCCAGCATTGCTGCAGAGGTTGAAGGGATGGGGGGGTCAGCCTGTCAGTGCTCAGACCATACGCCGCACACTGCATCAAATTGGTCTGCATGGCTGTCATCCCAGAAGGAAGCCTCTTCTAAAGATGATGAACAAGAAAGTCCGCAAACAGTTTGCTGAAGACAAGCAGACTAAGACCCCATACACACTATTAGATTTTCTGCAGATTTTTGTCTTCATATTTACCAAAACCATATAATGTGAGATCAAACCTTAAAGCGGAATTCCACCGGCGGAAAAAAATTAAAAGTCAGCAGCCACAAATACCGTAGCTGCTGACTTTTTTAATATAAGGACACTTACCTGTCCAGGGAGCCCACGATGTCGGCACCCCAGCCGATCTACGGATCATTTCCCAGTTGCTGCCGCCGCCATTCCTGGTAAGGGAACCAGGCAGTGAAGACTGTAGGCTTCACTCCTGGTTCCCTACTGCACATGCGCAAGATGCGCTGCGCGTCTGATTGGTCCCAGCTGTCTTCTGGGACCTGTGTGTCTCCCAGAGGACATGGGGGAGGCGGATTTGACGGACAATGCGTAGGTCTAAGCGATTTTCTCTGGAAGTGGGAGCAGATACCTGAATTTGATAGGTATCTGTTCCTCCCTTCCCCCTGAAAGGGGCCAAATGTGACACCATGGGGGGGAGGAATCCGAACAGCAAAATTTCAATTTCTGGGTGGAACTCCGTTTTAAAAGTTTCAATTTGTATGCAATCAGGCAGGCACTTGCACTACATGGTTTTGGTAAATCTGAGGACAAAAATCAGCAGAAAATCTATTGGTGTGTGTGAGGCTTAAGGACATGGATTACTGGAACCATGTCCTGTGGTCTGATGAGACTAAGGTAAACTTATTTGGTTCAAATGGTGTCAAGCGTGTGTGGCGGCAACCAGGTGAGGAGTACAAAGACAAGTGTGTCTTGCCTACAGTCAAGCATGGTGGTGGGAGTGCATGAGTGCTGCCGGAACTGGGGAGCTACAGTTCATTGAGGGAACATGATCCCCTTGTTTGGAGACTGGGCCGCAGAGCAGTATTCCAACATAACGACCCCAAACACACCTCCAAGATGACCACTGCTTTGCTAAAGAAGCTAAGGGTAAAGGTGATGGACTGACCAAGCATGTCTCCAGACCTAAACCCTATTGAGCATCTGTGGGGCATCCTCAAATGGAAGGTAGAGGAGCGCAAGGTCTCTAACATCAACATGAGGTCATCATGGAGGAGTGGAAGAGGACTCCAGTGGCAACCTGTGAAGCTCTGGTGAACTCCATGCCCAAGAGGGTTAAGGCAGTACTGGAAAATAATGGTGGCCACACAAAATATTGACACTTTGGGCCCAATTTGGACATTTTCACTTAGAGGTGTACTCACTTTTGTTGCCAGCGGTTCAGACATTAATGGCTGTGTGTTGAGTTATTTTGGGGGCACAGCAAATTTACACTGTTATACAAGCTGTACACTCGCTACTTTACATTGTAGCAAAGTGTCATTTCTTCAGTGTTGTCACCTGAAAAGATATAATAAAATATTTACAAAAATGTGAGGGGTGTACTCACTTTTGTGAACTACTGTATAAATGTATACCTAAGACCCCTTTCACACCAACACGTTTTTTGCAGCGTTTTAGCGCTAAAAATAACGCTATTAAAACGCTCATAAAACGCTCCCCATGCATCTCAATGGACCCTTTCACACTGAGGCGTTGCGCTGGCGGGGTGTTGAGAAAAGTCCTGCAAGCAGCATCTTTGGAGCAGCTTTTGGGCGTTGAAAAAAGCGCTTCAAAAACGCCCCTCTCCATTGAAATGAATTGAAAACGCTGTAAAAACGCCTGAATAGCGCCTATAATCCGCCCTGAGCTGTAGAAAAGTCACATGATCTTACAAAAAGGTAAATATGCAAGCAGAAAAGAGAGCATCTACAACAACAGGACTGAAATTGTGGGAAGGTTAGAATGATTAAACAGACCATCAAAGGGCCAAAAAAAGAATTAATCCCAGAAAAATGAAGATTTGAAGTAAAACAAGACACTGCTTGTTTTACATGATCTCACAAAGTATAAACATGCAAGCAGAAAGATGGCATCAATAACACATGCTTCAATAACGCTTGAAAAACGCTGTTAAAATGCCAGCAGCGGTTAATTTTACCGCTAGCGCCCCTAAGGCAGTAAAAATGCTGTAATAACACTAATGCCGCGTACACACGGTCGGACTTTTCGTCTACAAAAGTCCGACAGCCTGTCCGACAGACTTCCGGCGGACTTCCGGCGGACTTTCGGCGGACTTGCAGCAGACTTTCTAACGAACGGACTTGCCTACACACGACCACACAAAAGTCCGACGGATTCGTACGTGATGACGTACACCGGACTAAAATAAGGAAGTTCATAGCCAGTAGCCAATAGCTGCCCTAGCATGGGTTTTTGTCCGTCGGACTAGCACACAGACGAGCGGATTTCGGGGTCCGTCGTAGTTACGACGTAAAGATTTGAAGCATGTTTCAAATCTAAAGTCCGTCGGATTTGAGGCTGAAAAAGTCTGCTGAAAGTCCGGAGAAGCCCACACACGATCGGATTACCAGCCAGCTTTAGTCCGTCGGCGTCCGTTGGACTTTTGTAGATGAAAAGTCCGACCGTGTGTACGCGGCATAAGGCGTTTTAGGGCGTTTTTGAAGCACCTTGGTGTGAAAGGGGTCTAAGGGTGTGCTGGGGAAGCTCACAATCCCTGTAGTAGTTTGCCCCACTACAGTGATCGCCACAATCATCTGCGTCTGTTGCCAAGAGGCTTCTCTTCTGCATACTGACCACAAAGGGTCACTCACTAGGGGAGTCTCCACCTCGTCCAGTCAGAGAAAGGCTTGTAGTCATTGGAAAAAAAAATAGGGCATTCTATGAATGGCAGCATTGTAGAGCGGGCAACCTCTTGTGATCAGTGTGCCAAAAACAAAAAATGGGCATATAAAGCATTGAATGCAATACAGTTTTGAAAACTAATATTGGGCATGCTAAGCAAACCTTTGTTGAAGTAAAACTGAACAATCAAGTTAAGAACAGAAAGTTACTGTAAACTGTTAGGTCTTCAACATGTAAAAAAGGAAAAGCTTGTTCTGTAATTAGCCCAAATGTGAACTAAAAAACTGAACTAAAACTTGCCGAAGATGAAATAATATATAGATAGCTGATCTAGTTTAACCCCTTCACACCTAAGGGTAAAACAAATCTTAATGCCTAAGCCCAATTTTGCAAGTTTGACATTTGACACTACATTGTGCGTTCAGGTGGATTATACCACGTTTTTTTTCCAGGACAAATTGGTCTTTCGTTTGCTGGTAAATGGTAATGGATATCTCCTGTGTGGGATTTTTTTTTTTTTTTTTTTTATCCTACCTAAAACACACTGATACTAAAAAAAAAAAAAAAAAATCCTGTTCAAAAAATACTGACCTTGACCCAAACACTAGCCCTGGCATTGACCTGGATTTTTTTTTCTTATCTCTGCAAGAACAGGGAAAGATACAATGTATCTTTCTTGTCCATTCACAGAGACAGAAGGCTTGGGGCGGGCTTCACTGTAACTGATCACTGTGATAGCCAATCCAAAGGCTATCACAGCAATCAGGTGACCCGGAATTGGACGTGAATTGGACGTTCCCAATCATTAGAATGGGGCATGGGGCTCTCGGTGAGATCCTGGTCACTGTGCTGGGAGCGCGTGGTGTGGCGTGCTTCCAGCACAAAGGGAGGTATGCAAATATGCGGCCCCAGTGAGGCCACATATTTACATCGGCGCCAAGGGGTTAAAGTAAGACCTATACAATACTTTTATTAATCATTTATTGATGATTAACAACAAAACATTTCTCATCATTCCATACGCTTAACCCCTTTCCGTCCGCGTTATAGCAGAATGACGCTCTCCATAGTCAATGAGACTTGGGCGATCACAGATCGGAGTAAGGGGCCGTTCCCAGCCCCTTACCAAGTGATCAGCTGTCAGCTAATGACCGCGCGCTCCCAGCACAGTGACCGGGATCTCACCAAGAGCCCCGATCACCGGCTTCTGTGAAAGGGTCCCAAAGAGGAAAAGGCACAGCCACCTCACCTGTGCCCATCAGTGCCACCTCTCAGTGCCACCTATCAATGCCCACCAGTGGTGCCAATCAGTGCCTAATTAGTGCCACCTAGCAGTGCTGCCTATCAATGCCAGCTATTAGTGCCAACCAGTTCCGCCTTATCAGTGCCCATCAGTGCAGCCTCATTGGCGTACATCAATGAAGGAGAAAAATTACCAATTTGCAAAATGTTATAACAAAATATAAAACTGTTTCGTTTGTTTTTTTTCAGTCTTTTTTTTTTCATTTTTTTTTTTTTTTTTTTCACAAAAAAACCAAAAAAACAGTGGTGATCAAATACCACCAAAAGAAAGCTCTATTTGTGAGAAAAAAATGATAAAAATTTAATTTTGGGTACAGTGTTGCATAACCGTACAATTTTCATTCGAAGAGTGACAGCGCTAAAAGCTGAAAATTTTGTCTGGGCAGGAAGGGGGTTTATGTGCCCAGTAAGCAAGTGATTAATTTACACATTACTAATAGGCATTGCCCAGACCTTTTTAACTGTGGAGGCCTTTATTAAACATTTTATTATTCAAAATATTGATGATATATATCTTTGTTACCTCCATTGTACAGTATACTACTATACAATTCAATTTAGTTATAGATCTAGTAGAATATTTTGAGGTATATTTTGGATAGTCTCTTTTTTTGTTAGAAGGGTCATTTTTTTTTTTTTTCTGGTTGAGGAACCAGTTTTTTTTTCAAAGTCACTGGTTGGGCCATGGAAACCAGATTTTCTTCCAGTTTGTTGAATTTCTAAAAAACTTCCAGCCCGCTTGAGTAATAACAATAATAAACTTGAATAACAATGTCAAGGTATTAGGTTTTCTTCCAGTATATGTATGACCAATGTTAATTGTCAATATTTTAGGCCCTATTCACACCAGAACATGGTACAGGAAACCCGCATTCAAAACGCACTGAAATGGACAAAAAAATAATTTATTTAACTCTGTTCATAAATAACATCTTATTAAGTCGGGATCTTGCCCCTATGTAGTCAGAGGTCGGTTAGCAGCATCTGATGGTGCAAAGTTGGCTTGTAGTGGCCTGAAGGCCCCCTTTCCAGCAGGAGACCCACAGGCTATAATAGTAGATGATGGATTGGGCTCTAATCACATGGTATGGCAAAGTACCTTGTGACCTCACCAACTCTTGGCAAACCACATTTGCTGTGGCCTTCTGACCCTGCTGAGCTGTACCCAGACCCCCTTCTAGCTGCTATATCATGACAATCCACATTTCCTATTCTGCACAGCTAGCAGGCAGGCCTCAGTGTACCTCTCCCAGCCATATCCATGTTTTGGATGTTACTACTATCCAGCTCTAACATAAACTCCAGGACCCCAAAAATGAATACTACCTGCAGCCTGACCCCAGTCAGCTCAGTCTGGTCCATTCTCCACAATAAGGTAACTTCCCACCTCTTCGTGTATATACACCCATCTGTCGCTTTCCACATTTCTTCCCCCACAAGTCTGCCACATTGCTACGCCCACCCTCAACTTGCTCTAAGGCGTCACACTATGCACTCATCCTCATTCATAACTTCCTCTAAAAAAATGTGCTTGATTCTGGTCTCCGGTAATTATTTGCCTGCCCCTCTCTGTCCCACCCCCCTATACACATGTCTCTATCAATTATAAAGGATTGTCCTGTCCATTCTATCTACTATTGGTTGGTAGCCACTGGTCTGGGCTTGAGGTTCTACTGTGAAGAAACTGAATATGGAAGTTACACACCCACATACAAACACACCCCTTTGAACCATGTTTGTTTACTGTATGAGCAGACAGGAAGTCACGGCATGGCCAGAGACACAGCCCGGTGCTTGAGCACCACTGCTATAGTAAAACTGCAGCTTGAAGTAATAAAATGTTGATTTTTAGGCTAAATCGGTTTTTTAGGGGGCACTGGCAAACCAAAAAATGGTTTCAAAGAAAAATGGAATATGTTAAATTACAAAATACTGTTTTCTATCATCTACAATACAGCTGGAGCCTTTACTAATGTTTTCCATTTTTATAAATAATGAGTTACAATCTCTATGCATATTAATGAGCGGTTACTTAAAATTTACAGTTATTAGCTCCTCCACAGTAACGGGAATCCATGGAGTAAACATGTTTTCTTTTTCCAGTATCTCATTGTCTCTTGGGGAAAAATCTCTTTAAATGTCTCATTATGTTGTTTATTTTCCATTGCTCCGTGTGCCTGGAATCCTTTTTAAGAATTGCAAACAATGCAATCACTTATGGAGACTATTGAATGGGTTTTTTTCAGCTGTCATGTCAATGCACTGTATACAGATGAGCCCTCATTATATTTATCCACATCTCAGATGATGGCACGCATCACGTTTACTATATTAAAGGTAAATTTTAAAGTGATTGTAAAGGTTTTTTTTTTTTTTTTTTTTTATCACCTGCTCTGTTCAATGGTTTGCACAGAGCAGCCCTGATACTCCTCTTCTGGGATCCCCCAATGGCACTCCTGGCTCCTCCTGCCAAGTTCCGAGCACCCCTCTCAGGAAGCTGCTTGATATTGGAGCATAGATGGGGGTCTCAATCCCACTGTGTTCGTCTATTGACACACACACAGTGCAGCTTGGCCCACCCCCACTCCCTCTTTACTGGATTTGATTGACAGCAGCAGGCGCCAGTGGCTCCCACTGCTCTCACTGAGTCCAGTGAAGAGGGAGAGAGAGCAGCACGGCTGCTCTCAGGAACAGCTCTGGATCGAGATTGGGCTCAGGTAAGTATTTAGAGGGGGCATGGGGAGCTGCACTGCCTTTAGCCTTTACAACTACTTTAAGCAGACTGCTCAAAACATAGTCGAAATATATATATACTGTAGTGTTTGTGTGTATGTGTGTATATATATATATATATATATATATATATATATATATATATATATATATAAACATTATATGGTATAATGTAATACTTACCAGCCAGTTTTGTAACTTATACACCTAGGAGGATGACACTACTTTCTTTGTTAAAGCGTTATTAAACACAAAAACAAAAATGCATTATATTGCAGATTTACCAATTCTTAGATGTGGTGTTTTTTTCTTTTTTGGTTTGGCTTTTTTTTCCCCCTGTATTTTTCATCTGGTGATTTGGCCAGTAAGTCTATTATTTTTCAGCTTCCTTTACCAAGAAACAGCCAAGCTACAAAGACAAAGGGGCAGTTAGAGTTTTGAAACAAACCATTTAGCACTGACAGAGGTACTTACAATGGTCAGCTTTATCCCAAAAGAAAAAACACTGTTGATGTAACTGCCAAAAAAGTGTTAGCAGAAGTTCAGCTTTAATTTGTTAGTCAAGTCCATATAAAACTGCTATTGCATCCAACACTCCCCTCTCTGCGGACTGACAATGCTACTATCTGAGGCTGTCTCTGATGCTTCTCAATCCAGTGTGGAGACGCCCCAAGACAAAAAGTGTGTTACTGGCCAAATCGCCATGTGAAACAAAGGGGAAAATAAAAGCAGCCACCACATTTAAAGCGGTTCTTCAGTCAGGTTTAAAAAAAATTCTAAATTCTAAAGTCAGCAGCTACAAATTCTGTAGCTGCTGACTTTTAATAAAAGGACGCTTACTTGTCCCCCTGGACAGGTAAGTGTCCAGCGCTATCCTCTCCTTGCTAAATCCAGCGCTATCCTCACCTTGGCCAGTTCTTCACCAGTCTTTGGGTTCCTGCCGTCAGCATGTTTACTGTGGGAAGCCATGCTGTGTGTGGTCCTGCAGCCTCCTAGGACCTGTACTGTGTCCCGGGAGGGGGGAGAGAGAACTTTTAGTGGGCTTCACCTCTTTAAGATGAAGTTCTGCTTTAAAGTGGTTGTAAACCCTTACAACACACTTTTACCTACAGGTAAGCCTATATTAAGGCTTGCCTGTAGGTGCTGTAAATATCTCCTAAACCTACACAGTTTAGGAGATATTTACAATTCCCCGTACAAGGATTTCTTCTGCGCATGCGCCGACCTGTTTTGGCGCATGCGCACTTTAGAAATCTCACGCTGTGCCGTTCCAAGTGAAGGTCATGCCGTGACTGGCGGCTCCCGCGCACACGACTCCGGCCCGGAAGGAAGATGGACACTTCCAGCTGGTGAGGAAATCGGAGACATCGCAGGCTCCTGTGTCAGGTAAGTGACACATAATGGGCTACTATGCGATACATAGTAGCCCATAAAAAAAATGTACTGTATTGCAGCTTACCAAGCCTTAAAGAGGAAGTAAACCCTGCTCAATTGTCTTTCTTCTCCTGTCAGCATGCTCCCTGTCAGCAGATTTGCATGCAGCAGAATCTGATTGGCTGCTAGTTCTGCCCCTCCTTCTTCTGCCAGTGAGTGCTGCTGTTTTCTGATTTTAAGACAGTTTCAGGTATTTATGCTAAATACATTTAGATGCTTTTGCAATATATGATTTTTTTTTTTTCTGTCTGCTCAGTTCAGCTTTATAAAATATCAATTTGAAACTGTTATGCCGCATACACACGATTGGACTTCTCGCCGGAAAAAGATATGATGGCTTTTCCGACGGAATTCCGCTTAAGCTTGCCTTTCATACACACGGTTACAAAAAAGTTCACTGAACGTTTGACCGTCAAGAACGCGGTGACGTACAACACTACGACGAGCCGAGAAAATGAAGTTCAATACTTCCGAGCATGCATGGAATTGTTTCCGAGCATGCGTAGGAATTTTGCACGTCGGAATTGCAACAGACGATCGCATTTTCGGATAGGAACTTTTTCCGACTGAAAATTTGAGAGCATGCTCTTAATCTTTTGCTGGCTGGAATTCGGCCAGCAAAAGTCCGATGGAGCATACACACAGTCGCATTTTCCGACGAAAAACTCTCATCTGTCTTTTGCTGGCCGAATTTCCGATCGTGTGTACGCGGCATAACAGTCAAATATATACAGTGGGGAAAATAATTATTGATTTTGTAAGTTTGCCCACTTACAAAGAAATGAAGGGTCTATAATTTTTATCATGGGTGTATTTTAAATGATAGAGACAGAATATCAACCAAAAATCCAGAAAAAAAATTATATAAATGTTATAAATTGAGTTGCAGTTCAGTGAGCAAAATATTAATTTGATCCACAAGCAAAACATGACTTAGTACTTGGTGGAGAAACCCTTGTTGGCAAACACAGAGGTAAGATGTTTCTTGTAGTTGGTTATCAAGTTTGCACACATCTCAGGAGAGATTTTGTTCCACTTTTCTTTACAGATCTTCTCTAAATCCTTAAGGTTTCTTGGCATCTATAGGATTAAGGTCTGGAGACTGGCTAGGCCACTCAGTGACCTTAATGAGCATCTTCTTCAGCCACTCCTTTGTTGCCTTTCCGGTATGTTTTGGGTCATTGTCATGCTGGAAGACCCTTCCATGACCCATCTTCAGTGTTTTGGCTTGAATGTAGGGATGGTTTCCTTAGGGTCATAGTCAGCATTTTTATTCCTCCAAACACGATGAGTCGAGTTAATTCCAAAAAGCTCAATTTTGCTCTCATCTGACCACAGCACTTTCTCCCAATCCTTCTCTGAACCATTTAGATGTTCATTGGCAAGCTTCAGAGGGGCCTGTACATGTGCCTTCTTTAGGAGGGGGACCTTGCAGGTGGCGTATTGTATTACTAATAGTTTGTTGACTGTGGTCCCAATTGCCTTCAGATCATTCACAAGCTCCCCCTGTGTAGTTCTGGGCTGATCCCTCACTTTTCTCATGATCATCATCACACCATGAGGCGAAATCGCTGTCTGTGTTGGAGGAATCAAGTAAATTTCTTTCCTGCAACTTGTGGCTGCAGGAAAGAAATTTTCTCTGTGTATAGCCGGCCTACAGTAGCGTGGGTGTTTTTTTTTTTTTTTTTTTTTAAGTGTGCAGTACACATCCTTTCAGGAGATTCTGTAGGGCGTAGGATTTCAGCCGAGAACTTATTTTTGGGAGAATATACAGTATTTACTGTTGTGTCTGGGTGCAGGTGACACAAGAAGAATGATACATTAGTCTGTATGGCCATGGATGTTTTCCAGTTGACGCTTTGGAGAAAGAAAATTCAGATTTTCTAATGTTTACCCAATTTTTATCTTTAAGGCGCTGTTCACATTATAACTTAGCAGGAACGAGCGTTCCAGCTATATGATGTTGACATGCGATTTTCACCTGATTCTGCGTGTCGCATAGGGCAGCCCATTCTATTTAGCCACGATTTATTTATTTATTCTATTTGCCACGATTGCTGCCTGATCCTGTTATGTGACAATTGCAGCAGAATCACATTGTGTTCGTGGTGCCATTCATTGATAATGGCACCCAAATGTGCGTGGTGAATTTTGCTCCATTCACACTTTGCGATTTGGGATAGTGGATAGAATCGCTGTGATTCTGCCCATGATCCCAAATCGTATGGCAATCGAAGCACAATGCACTGAGCGTGTTTGGGTGCCATTATGTTTTAAACGCAATGCAATTTTTCCGCAGTTGTCATGCAACAGGATCGTGCAGCAATCGTGGCAAAATGCTCCTTCCAAAATTGCGCAAAGCTTGGTGCCCTAAAAGCAGCACAAGCTTCTTTTTGGATGATGAACACTCATAGGGCAGCCCATTCAAGTGAATGGGCTACCCTATGTGACATGCAGAATCGCGTGTCAGAATCGTGTAGTGGGAAAGCTCGTTCCCACTACATGATGATGTGAACAGGGTCTGAAATTGAAAATGATTATACACTATGGGGATTATTTACTAAAGGAAAATCCACTTTGTACTGCAAGTGCACTTGGAAGTAAAGTCGCTGTAGATCCGAGGGGTACATTCAAGGAAAATAAAAAACAGCATTTTAGCTTGCACATGATTGGATGATAAAATCAGCAGAGCAACTGCACTTTCAAGTGCACTTGCAGTGCAAAGTGGATTTGCCTTTCGTAAATAACCCCCTATATGTATATAAAAATAGAATTGTGATGTATTTGGCTGCTTTTTGATCTAGTTTTATTTTAATTTTGAAAACTTGTTAGAAAACTTTGTTCTGAAAAATCGCATACCACATAAACTGTCTGGATTTATTACAGTAGGTATTTACAATTCTGCTGTGTGGCACGGAGCAAAGTGCACTTGGCTTAGGTTTTCTGAGAATGGAGCTAAGAATAGAACATAAAGGTGTAAGATGAAGGTTACCAACATTCTTCCTTTCATGTCCATGGGTCAATATGGTATTTGATTAACTATTGCATTAGTCATATTTTTGTGTTCTGCATGCAATACAAATAAAAAAAAAAAAAAGTGTTTTCAAATGATTAAAAGCTGTAACTAGTCAGAGTACAGAAATACCTGGAGAGTTTAGTTTTCCAGTCTTTGATCTTTGTAGTCTTTACTTACACCTTGATATAATAAAATTAGAAAGACCCATTGTAGTTGTGTTGTATAAATACATCCTTAGTCAGGCGGAAAAAAGACACAAGTCTATCTAGCTCAACCAATGAAAAAAAAAAAGGACTCTCCATATACACAATCCTATACCCACAGTTGATCCAGAAGGTGGCAAAAAAATCCTAATAAAGTATGATAAAGTATGATCCGATTTTGCTTCAGAGGGGGAAAAAATCCTTCCTGGTTCTCCTCTAATCTTTCCTCATAGCTGAGTCTCTCCATGCCTCTTATAAGTTTGGTTGCCCTTCTCTGCACTTTCTCCAGTTCCCTGATAACCTTTTTGTCAACTGGAGCCCAAAACCCAAATGCATATTCTAGATGAGGTCTTACTAATAATTTGTTTAGGGGCAAAATTATGTTACTATGTTTCTCTCTCTGGAGTCTACAGTATATCTCTTATAATATAAGAAAGGACTTTGCATGCTATTAAGTTTATGATCTGCCAGAACACACAAATCCTTCTCCACAATTGATCCCTATGTCTTTAGCCCCCAAATGCACGACTTGACATTTAGCTACTTTATGTAATGAGGGTTTTATTTTGAGGTGTGGGGGGGGGGGGTGTCCTTAGGGTTGCCACCTTTTCTTCAAGTCAAACCCGAACACTTTAGTGGCGTACAGCCACTATATCGTACACGCTATAGGATTGTAGGAGACTTAAGGGGGCGTGGTTAAATAAAACAAAAGCATTTGTGTGCCCATAAAATATGATTAGATTAATAAAAGAAATGTCACAGTTATGACCCTAGACTACCTTAAAAATGGACACTGTCAGTTAGTAGGGCAGTGGGCAGTGTCAGTAGGGTGGACGGTGCAGTAGGGCAGTGGATCTCCATCCAAAAACCTGAATTGGCTCTACTGAACCCAACCCCATCCAAACTGTTCACAAAGCAGCACTATATGTTCTACAATCCTTTTAAGCACATTTTTAATTATCAAAAAAAAAAAAAATCAAAGCAATCCATATGCACCCCACAAATAGATATCAGATAAAGGCTACTGAGTGAGCACAAGACAATGAAGTAATTATGCCAGGATGGGACTGCAATCTTCAATTAGCAGCCATGTCCCTGGAAAGACCAGCATGACAAGTCCCACACTGGAGAGCTTGTGGATTGTGAAGGAAAGTAAAGACTTATGGGGAGGAAAGGAAGGGCCCTCAGTTTTGCACTTACCCATCGGTCGGTGTCCTCTTATCTCGCACAGGCAGGCTCTGTGGCTGTGCACCAGCTCTGTATGTCTGTGCCGCCCACACTCCGGACAGGCCACATACTCGGCTTGCAGAGGGGAAGAGCCCAGGGCTGTGTGTCTGCATGGCGTAGGCACTGGTGCGTCTCTCCCCCATCACAGCCGCGCTGCAATGCTTCACATGGCACGGCATCGCACAACTTACACAGCGCCGGAGACTCGGCCAGAGAGCCGGACAGCACAGGCAGGGAGGGAGACGCCTGCATGGGGAACCCAATTACAGAGTCATAATAGGAGACTCCTAAGCCGGCTCTAAACACTGCGTCCGGGGCTCAGGCAGACTGATACCCGGACACAGGATTCAAAACCCATACTGTCCGGGTAAATCCCAGACGGGTGGCAACCCTAGGTGTCCTAGATTTTGACAGGTACCCACTCTCGCTTCCACTGAAGGCTGTCCCAACGGAAATCCCCCCCCCTCCCCCTTTTTTTTGGCCGGAAAGCCTTCTGAGACACAGTTCAGTTTTCAGGAGGCTGCAAGCCTTTTCACAAAGCATAGCTGTGAAGCCGCAAGGAGTCACAGCCGCCTTCCCACAGTAAATATGGAAGACCATGCTGGATCCTTGGTCAGATAAGTGACTTTTTATTAAAAGTCAGCAGCTACAGTTTTTGTGACTGCTGACTTTTTTTTTTTTTTTTTTTTTAATCCTTTTTTTTTTCCAGACTGAAGAACCTCCAACTTCTGCCAGAGTGCAGAGGACTTTAAAATGTATGTAAACCCTAAAAATGATCTTTCCTTATTTGCTCTTTTGATTTTTTAATAAAAACGCAGGAAGCATTTTGTATATCTTTTTGATGAGTAAAAAAAGTTGGTCTTGTCAATTCAGAGCTGTCCTGTATCCTCTACAGATTTCATGTGATATCCTCCTAATACATACCTCCTGCAGAATGATTAGACTTAATGTTTTGGTGATTGGAGAGGTATGCCGGGTACACATTAGGGTGGCCACGTGTCCCGGATTGCCTGGGATTGTCCCTTATTTCAGCTTTTTGTCCCGTGTCCCGGGTACCTTCATTCCGGGACAATACAGTGTCCCGGAATGAAAAAAAACCACCACACCGCCTGGGCTGGCACCAGTCCGACTCCGTCTCCGAGTCCGCCACTCTTATACAGTGATACACTAACTTTAACACAGTAACACACACACCAACACCATCTAGCTTAACTGGTTGCTAGGCTAGGGCCGCCCGCCCCGCGTCTAGCAACCAGTGACGTCAGCTGGCACCGTCCCTCACGTGATAGTCAGTGCAGTGGGCACCCGCCCGCACTCTAGTCTACACGCTACGGCTGAGCAGCGCCTCAGTCCCAGAGAGAGAGCAGCCGCTGAGCCGCCAGCCTGCCACACTTACTAGCCTGCCCTTCTCTGTGCCCAGCCTAAGTCAGTGGTGCCTGCCAGTGACAGTCCTAGACTCGGAGCCGCCGAGCCGACTACTCCAGCACTGCAGCCGGTGATTCATTCGTGAAGCAGAAGCACATTGCCAGCCAGCAGCGCAACCCGGGCCGACTCCGAGCTGCCCGACTTCTCCAACTTCTCTCAATCCTGAGTCCTAACTGAGTCTGACTGAGCCGCCTCGTCCGAGTCCTCCCTCCGGCTCCCTCCCGCCCACGAGATCCGCCCGCCACCGCCAGACAAACTTCAGGTTAGTGTAACTTCCACTACCTAGTTCAGTGAGCAATGCACACTCCCTCTCAGTTCTGCTGCTGTCCCCAGACCCCCACCCCCCTCAGTTCTGCTGCTGCCCCCCCCACACAGCACTCCCTCTCAGTTCTGCTGCTGTCCCCCACACCCCTCAGTACTGCTGCTGTCTCCCACACTCCCCCTCAGTTCTGCTGCTGTCCCCCCCAATCCCCCACAGATCTGCTGCTGTCCCCCCCAATCCCCCTCAGATCTGCTGCTGTCCCCCACTCCCCCTCAGTTCTGCTGCTGTCCCCCCCCACTCCCCCTCAGTTCTGCTGCTCTCCCCCTCCATCTTTCCTCCATGTCCCCCTCCATTCTTACTCCGTGTCCCCCTCCATTCTGCTGTCCCCCTCCAGTTTTCCTCCGTGTCCCCCTCCATTCTGCTGTCCCCCTCCGTTCTTCCTCTGTGTACCCCTCCGTTCTTCCTCTGTGTCCCCCTCTGTTCTTCCTCTGTGTCCCCCTCTGTTCTTCCTCTGTGTCCCCCTCTGTTCTTCCTCTGTGTCCCCCTCTGTTCTTCCTCTGTGTCCCCCTCTGTTCTTCCTCTGTGTCCCCCTCTGTTCTTCCTCTGTGTCCCCCTCCCTTCTTCCTCTGTGTCCCCCTCCCTTCTTCCTCCGTGTCCCCCTCCCTTCTTCCTCCGTGTCCCCCTCCCTTCTTCCTCCGTGTCCCCCTCCCTTCTTCCTCCGTGTCCCCCTCCCTTCTTCCTCCGTGTCCCCCTCCCTTCTTCCTCCGTGTCCCCCTCCCTTCTTCCTCCGTGTCCCCCTCCCTTCTTCCTCCGTGTCCCCCTCCCTTCTTCCTCCGTGTCCCCCTCCCTTCTTCCTCCGTGTCCCCCTCCCTTCTTCCTCCGTGTCCCCCTCCCTTCTTCCTCTCTGTCCCCCTCCCTTCTTCCTCTCTGTCCCCCTCCCTTCTTCCTCTCTGTCCCCCTCCCTTCTTCCTCTCTGTCCCCCTCCCTTCTTCCTCTCTGTCCCCCTCCCTTCTTCCTCTCTGTCCCCCTCCCTTCTTCCTCTCTGTCCCCCTCCCTTCTTCCTCTCTGTCCCCCTCCCTTCTTCCTCCGTGTCCCCCTCCCTTCTTCCTCCGTGTCCCCCTCCCTTCTTCCTCCGTGTCCCCCTCCCTTCTTCCTCCGTGTCCCCCTCCCTTCTTCCTCCGTGTCCCCCTCCCTTCTTCCTCCGTGTCCCCCTCCCTTCTTCCTCCGTGTCCCCCTCCCTTCTTCCTCCGTGTCCCCCTCCCTTCTTCCTCCGTGTCCCCCTCCCTTCTTCCTCCGTGTCCCCCTCCCTTCTTCCTCCGTGTCCCCCTCCCTTCTTCCTCCGTGTCCCCCTCCCTTCTTCCTCCGTGTCCCCCTCCCTTCTTCCTCCGTGTCCCCCTCCCTTCTTCCTCCGTGTCCCCCTCCCTTCTTCCTCCGTGTCCCCCTCCCTTCTTCCTCTCTGTCCCCCTCCCTTCTTCCTCTCTGTCCCCCTCCCTTCTTCCTCTCTGTCCCCCTCCCTTCTTCCTCTCTGTCCCCCTCCCTTCTTCCTCTCTGTCCCCCTCCCTTCTTCCTCTCTGTCCCCCTCCCTTCTTCCTCCCTGTCCCCCTCCCTTCTTCCTCCCTGTCCCCCTCCCTTCTTCCTCCCTGTCCCCCTCCCTTCTTCCTCCCTGTCCCCCTCCCTTCTTCCTCCCTGTCCCCCTCCCTTCTTCCTCTCTGTCCCCCTCCCTTCTTCCTCCCTGTCCCCCTCCCTTCTTCCTCCCTGTCCCCCTCCCTTCTTCCTCCCTGTCCCCCTCCCTTCTTCCTCCCTGTCCCCCTCCCTTCTTCCTCCCTGTCCCCCTCCCTTCTTCCTCCCTGTCCCCCTCCCTTCTTCCTCCCTGTCCCCCTCCCTTCTTCCTCCCTGTCCCCCTCCCTTCTTCCTCCCTGTCCCCCTCCCTTCTTCCTCCCTGTCCCCCTCCCTTCTTCCTCCCTGTCCCCCTCCCTTCTTCCTCCCTGTCCCCCTCCCTTCTTCCTCCCTGTCCCCCTCCCTTCTTCCTCCCTGTCCCCCTCCCTTCTTCCTCCCTGTCCCCCTCCCTTCTTCCTCCCTGTCCCCCTCCCTTCTTCCTCCCTGTCCCCCTCCCTTCTTCCTCCCTGTCCCCCTCCCTTCTTCCTCCGTGTCCCCCTCCCTTCTTCCTCCGTGTCCCCCTCCCTTCTTCCTCCGTGTCCCCCTCCCTTCTTCCTCCGTGTCCCCCTCCCTTCTTCCTCCGTGTCCCCCTCCCTTCTTCCTCTGTGTCCCCCTCCCTTCTTCCTCTGTGTCCCCCTCCCTTCTTCCTCTGTGTCCCCCTCCCTTCTTCCTCTGTGTCCCCCTCCCTTCTTCCTCTGTGTCCCCCTCCCTTCTTCCTCTGTGTCCCCCTCCCTTCTTCCTCTGTGTCCCCCTCCCTTCTTCCTCTGTGTCCCCCTCCCTTCTTCCTCTGTGTCCCCCTCCCTTCTTCCTCTGTGTCCCCCTCCCTTCTTCCTCTGTGTCCCCCTCCCTTCTTCCTCTGTGTCCCCCTCCCTTCTTCCTCTGTGTCCCCCTCCCTTCTTCCTCTGTGTCCCCCTCCCTTCTTCCTCTGTGTCCCCCTCCCTTCTTCCTCTGTGTCCCCCTCCCTTCTTCCTCTGTGTCCCCCTCCCTTCTTCCTCTGTGTCCCCCTCCCTTCTTCCTCTGTGTCCCCCTCCCTTCTTCCTCTGTGTCCCCCTCCCTTCTTCCTCTGTGTCCCCCTCCCTTCTTCCTCTGTGTCCCCCTCCCTTCTTCCTCTGTGTCCCCCTCCCTTCTTCCTCTGTGTCCCCCTCCCTTCTTCCTCTGTGTCCCCCTCCCTTCTTCCTCTGTGTCCCCCTCCCTTCTTCCTCTGTGTCCCCCTCCCTTCTTCCTCTGTGTCCCCCTCCCTTCTTCCTCTGTGTCCCCCTCCCTTCTTCCTCTGTGTCCCCCTCCCTTCTTCCTCTGTGTCCCCCTCCCTTCTTCCTCTGTGTCCCCCTCCCTTCTTCCTCTGTGTCCCCCTCCCTTCTTCCTCTGTGTCCCCCTCCCTTCTTCCTCTGTGTCCCCCTCCCTTCTTCCTCTGTGTCCCCCTCCCTTCTTCCTCTGTGTCCCCCTCCCTTCTTCCTCTGTGTCCCCCTCCCTTCTTCCTCTGTGTCCCCCTCCCTTCTTCCTCTGTGTCCCCCTCCCTTCTTCCTCTGTGTCCCCCTCCCTTCTTCCTCTGTGTCCCCCTCCCTTCTTCCTCTGTGTCCCCCTCCCTTCTTCCTCTGTGTCCCCCTCCCTTCTTCCTCTGTGTCCCCCTCCCTTCTTCCTCTGTGTCCCCCTCCCTTCTTCCTCTGTGTCCCCCTCCCTTCTTCCTCTGTGTCCCCCTCCCTTCTTCCTCTGTGTCCCCCTCCCTTCTTCCTCTGTGTCCCCCTCCCTTCTTCCTCTGTGTCCCCCTCCCTTCTTCCTCTGTGTCCCCCTCCCTTCTTCCTCTGTGTCCCCCTCCCTTCTTCCTCTGTGTCCCCCTCCCTTCTTCCTCTGTGTCCCCCTCCCTTCTTCCTCTGTGTCCCCCTCCCTTCTTCCTCTGTGTCCCCCTCCCTTCTTCCTCTGTGTCCCCCTCCCTTCTTCCTCTGTGTCCCCCTCCCTTCTTCCTCTGTGTCCCCCTCCCTTCTTCCTCTGTGTCCCCCTCCCTTCTTCCTCTGTGTCCCCCTCCCTTCTTCCTCTGTGTCCCCCTCCCTTCTTCCTCTGTGTCCCCCTCCCTTCTTCCTCTGTGTCCCCCTCCCTTCTTCCTCTGTGTCCCCCTCCCTTCTTCCTCTGTGTCCCCCTCCCTTCTTCCTCTGTGTCCCCCTCCCTTCTTCCTCTGTGTCCCCCTCCCTTCTTCCTCTGTGTCCCCCTCCCTTCTTCCTCTGTGTCCCCCTCCCTTCTTCCTCCGTGTCCCCCTCCCTTCTTCCTCCGTGTCCCCCTCCCTTCTTCCTCCGTGTCCCCCTCCCTTCTTCCTCCGTGTCCCCCTCCCTTCTTCCTCCGTGTCCCCCTCCCTTCTTCCTCCGTGTCCCCCTCCCTTCTTCCTCCGTGTCCCCCTCCCTTCTTCCTCCGTGTCCCCCTCCCTTCTTCCTCCGTGTCCCCCTCCCTTCTTCCTCCGTGTCCCCCTCCCTTCTTCCTCCGTGTCCCCCTCCCTTCTTCCTCTGTGTCCCCCTCCCTTCTTCCTCTGTGTCCCCCTCCCTTCTTCCTCCGTGTCCCCCTCCCTTCTTCCTCCGTGTCCCCCTCTGTTCTGCTGCTGTCCCCCTCTGTCCTGCTTTCCCCCTCCGTTCTTCCTCCGTGTCCCCCACCATCCTGCTGCTGTCCCCCTCCGTTCTTCCTCCGTTTGCCCCTTTGTTCTGCTGCTGTCCTCCTCTGTTCCTCCTCGGTGTCCCCCTCCATTCTGCTGTCCCCCTCCGTTCTTCCTCCGTGTCCCCCTCCGTTCTTCCTCCGTGTCCCCCTCCGTTCTTCCTCCGTGTCCCCCTCCGTTCTTCCTCCGTGTCCCCCTCCGTTCTTCCTCCGTGTCCCCCTCCGTTCTTCCTCCGTGTCCCCCTCCGTTCTTCCTCCGTGTCCCCCTCCGTTCTTCCTCCGTGTCCCCCTCCGTTCTTCCTCCGTGTCCCCCTCCGTTCTTCCTCCGTGTCCCCCTCCGTTCTGCTAGCCCATACCACCTGTCTAAACTGGTTACCACTGTTTTGCTTTTTTTTCCCAAAAAATTTGCAAAAAAAAGTATCAAAAACGATCTTTTTTGGGCGGGTGCAGGGGGGGGGGGTGTCCCTGAATGGCATCTTGGAAATGCGGTCACCCTAGTACACATGGGCTGAATATTGGTTGAAATCAGTTGGTACAGTAGAAAGCCTCTGACATTTTGGCCCTTGCGTACAGCTGCCTGTCTTTCAGAAGCTGGCCTCATGACCAGCTTCCATTGAGCAAACGTGCTGGCAAAACAGCATCCAATCAGTGCTGGCAGCCAGTGTGTTCTGGTCTCTTTGTCTCAGTCTAGCCAGTGTCTCAGTCATTTTTGTGTGATCAGCAATCCTGAGAAGAACCAATTGTTAGGGAAGGTGCTACCATAGATACTTGGAAAAACAGAATCATAATCAGTGACAGTAACCAAATCTCCCCTCCCCTCCCAGTTTGCCTCAACACTGTTGATCACTGATAAGGTTCCACTTGGTCCTTCACCCCCCCTATTGAAGTTATGAGCTGGAAGCTGTAAATCATTTAACAGCCTCAATAACTCTTTTCTTTGTTTTTTTTGTTTTTTTAATTTTATTTTAACAGTTTTTATAGTAGTTTTATGTGCAGTGTAAGTTAGTGCCAGGTATACAGTATTTAAATAAAGGTCCCTAGCTGGAAACTATTAGAAGCAACTAGTTGAGACAGCTATAAACCAGGTTAGAATAGAGTTATACTGTGGGGAACAAACTGTAAATGGTGCTCCTCCACCTCTGTCCTATGAGTACATACTGTATTAAAGCATTTTTTTTAGTGGTTCATTCTCATGTGCGGCAGCTTTTGCTACCCACTGAAAAGCCATCCATAATGGATGGCTTTTCAAACGGGTTTTGACAGGGCGGTTAGGAGTCAGTATGTTGCCTCCTTACTGGCTGTTTTAACCCTGAAAATGTTGACTCACTGTTCCACAACTGTGTGCATTGCATGCGGTTGCAGCGCAGTTCTTTCACTTGAATGAGTTGCTTTCAGTGGCAGTACCACCTGCAAAATAGGACAAGAGGCTCTGAAGAAGAAGGTGTAACCTTCAAAACGCGGCAGCCAGCAGCGGTTGGCACGTCCTCTTCCTAGGATCTGGAGACTGCTATCAGTGGACGGACTGTCACAAGTCAAAGACTGTTACAAGTGTGATTTTTCTATCTAACTTTGTGAGCAGTTTTTAATTTAAGTTTTTTTCTTACTAACTGTGTCAAAGGATAATGCACAAGGCTGGTGTCCCCTCTCTTTTCTGTTTTCCAGTTTAAAATAGAGCCTAGTGACTGTGGCATATGTGCAGCCCTAAGTGGTTGCATATTCTTGTTTAGGTGGGTGGTAAAAACGTTGCTTAACTGCCTGCTTTTCCACCTCTGGCTTCAGCTCTTAGGCTGGCCATGCATGGATCTTTTTTTGTTTTACGATCATTTATATTATGTTTTGTTAGGCCATAAAGTGACACACAGTAAACCACAGTAAAATACAAAAAAATGCATAGTTGCCAACAGTCCCGATTTTCCCGGGACAATCCTGATTTTGGGACCCTTGTCCCAATTGGAGGCGGTCCCGAATCGGGATTTTCCATAAGGAATGTTTTTTTTTTTTTTTTTTGGAGCAGCTGGCTCCAGAAAAATGGCGGCCGGCGCCGCTGCTCAATCTTCCCCCTAGTGACAGTGAGCCAGTGTTGAGTAAGTGGAGAGAGGAAGGGGGCTCGATCCGTGCAGCCAATGAAGCGGCTTCTTTAGCTGCACGGCCCCTCCCCTCTCCACTGAAGCAGAAGACAACGGCGCCACCATCGCCGTGTCTTGCCGAAAGTTCCCCAGCCCCGTACTGCGCAAGCACTGCCCCTGCGCAGTACAGGGGGTCCATACTTGCCGAGGGGAACTTTCTAGGCAGGCAGAAAACCGGCCGCTCCTGCACTGAGCGGGGGGGGCTGCATTGAGGGGGGGTCTGCACTAATAGAGGGGGGTCTGCACTAATAGAGGGGGGTCTGCACTAATTGAGGGGGGGTCTGCACTAATTGAGGGGGGGTCTGCACTAATTGAGGGGGGGTCTGCACTAATTGAGGGGGGGTCTGCACTAATTGAGGGGGGGTCTGCACTGATGGAGGGGGTCTGCACTGATGGAGGGGGTCTATACAGACTCTGCCGGGGGCACCTGATGCAAGGACAGACTCTGCCGGTGGCAGGCGACGTGGCAGGTGACACGCTCAGGGAACCCACTGATTTGACATTATGGTGAGTTGAATGATTTAATTTTATATTACAATGTAATAATAGAAATAATGCACTTCAATCATCCTGACACCATAACAACCATGGTGCCGGGATGATTGAAGCGTTAACACCAGGTGTTTGGAGTATCTTTATCTGCTGATTGTTAAACTTTCTAGAATACACATATTTCTGTTGTGTAGGATCTGGGGCTGCTGTCCTGTCATTCCCCTCTCCCCCTTTCCTTCTCCCCTTTCCCTCTCCCCTTTCCCTCTCCCCTTTCCCTCTCCCCTTTCCCTCATTCATCTCAGACTCTAACCACACCCTCTTGAGCCACGTCCATTTAAGCCACGCCCGCTTTTCACGTAGGCCACGCCCGCTTTCACACAGGCCACGCCCACTTTCACGTAGGCCACACCCGTTTTTCGCCCCGGAGCGCTTTGCGCGCCACACTTGTCATTTTTACAAATCCACGCCTACAAACGAATGCCCTACCCCTAATTATTGTACGGCTCCACCTACAGCCAAAAAAGTGTCCCACATATTTTTTTTGCAATGTTGGCAACTATGAAAATGGTACATGTTCAAAAAGAATTAAAAAAAAAACAAATTCCATATCTCAGAACATCCAGACATTTACAAAAAGTAAAGCAATGGGTATTACCACAATGTTACAGCATTAAACCAGTGATAATAGATCTACCACAGTGTGCAAATAAATGCAAGCCTTCAACAAAATATATTACCTATTAATATTTTTTTTTTTCTATCAAGTTACCAAACGGATTACCCCATCCACAAAAGTGAGGAGGATGGAGGAACCCTCCCACTGTGCTATTGTATTCTGACATCGGGGACTCTTGTGCAGTTGGAATACACTGATCAGCGGTGCAGGCTCTGATCGATTTTGATTGTTTTACAACAATCCAGTTTAATAGATTGAAATACGGCTGGCCCCTGCTGAACTGGCCAAATTTTGATCCATCTTTGCTGCTCAGCACTGCTGATCTGTTTGAGTCTTGGTCAAGCATTGACTGCATATCATTGCTAGGAACTGTTTTTCTGATAATGATAGTGGTGAACTGTACATGCGCAATGTGGTAAGGCTGTTTTATAGTCTCAATCATGTGTGCATGTGGTAGCTTGACACTCTAAAGCCTCGTACACACGATCGGATTTTCTGCAGACAAAACCTCTGACTTTTGTCTGAAGGCATGTGTCTGGATTTTGTCTTGCCTACAAACTGCAAGGAATTGTCGGCCAACAAACACGAATGTAGTGATGTACTACGTGTTTTTTTTAGCTCTTTAGCGCCAGCCTTTGGGCTCCTTCTGCTAATTTCGTGTTAGTAGGAGTTTGAGTGTTGATTCGCACTTTTCATTTAGCACTTTTCGGTTCACGCTTTTCATTTCGTGCTTTTCAGTTAGTTTCTGAACGGCTGTTCGTCAACCAGACGTTGCGGAATTGGAGGAGAGAACACGTTATTTATTATTGGCCTTGGAGTTATTGCTTTGACCCAAGTCCAGTCCAGGAACAGGAGGAGGAAAATTTATTGAACCAAAAATGTGTTGCTTTATTAATCGTGATCAATTATGTCATATGCCTTTGCTGCGGGAGCTCCAGGAGAATAATCCAGATGATTTCCAGAATTATCTCCAAATAACGGACCCCTGCTTTCACCGACTCTTGGCATTGCTGACCCCTATATTAAGAAGCAGGACACATACATGAGGCTTTTATTTTATTTTTTGGTTGAATAATAATGATTTGATTTTGTTTATATTTTCTATATTTTTGGATGCATAGAATGCACTCTTTGGTTAAATTCTATTGGCTGATAGCTTCTGGCTCAATCTTGCTTCCGAGCATGCGTGTTTGTACTTTGGACTTTTGTTCGACGGACTTGTGTACAGAAAATCCGACAACACACATTTGTCCGGAAAATTTTAAAACCTGCCATCCAACATTTGTCCACGGAAAATCCGACAACAATTGTCCGATGAAGCGTACAAACGGTCGGATTTTCCGCCAACAGCCTGTCATCACACATTTCCCGTCGGAAAATCCAATCGTGTTTACGTGGCTTAAGTTTACCTGAACAAGGACCTCCATGGCAGGACCATTGGTATTTTTAAACAAAAACTACATGTATTAACTTTTATTACCACTTTTGAAAATATATTCAAGTGGACCTTCAGCTCCCAAGCACGAACATGCCTCTTCACCCCTCCTCCCGTCCTCTTCAGGAATAGGGCTTTCTTTCTCTTTTTTTTCTTTTTAATAGAATGTCCGCCCCCTACCTTCCCATGAACGTCACTTGCCTTAGCCTCCTGGGATATGTATGTCACGTATCCCTGGAGGCATAGTCTTTCATTGTGGAAAGGAGGATGGGGCATCATAAGGAGGCGTGCTGGCTGAACCCGTAACAGCCTAGCGATGACGTCACTGGGAAACATAGTGGTGTGGGGCTGAGCGCTTCCAGAAAAGTTTAATTTTAACATGGTAAGCTCATATGAGATTTTATTGATTGGGTTTACATCTACTTTACTTTAATAAGAGATGATGTACTGGGGTCACAAAGGCAGCTTTTTCTGTTGATTGTGTGAAATTTCTTGCAGTGGTGATCCCATTGCTGTTCCCCTAAGAGAACTTGTAGTGTTTAAGTTGGTTGAATAAATGTATAAAGTTGATAGTTACATTACCATATGATACAGTAAGATAAACGAATAGTATTTGTAAGCTTGGTGCACATTTTTTTTTGTTGCGCTTTACAAATGTTCAGTCTCTGATGTGTGATAAGAGACTGGATATCACTTTGCATGCTCCTTTTGAATGGACGTCTGTGCAGTGCACCTGTTGGGTATCAACTATACCTATTAAAACAGTGGTGCACTTCAAGCACAATCTATCAATGAAGGGGATTCTTCAAGTGAACCTGTTCTCTGTAAAGCCTAAATGATTTGAGTCCCATTCACACCTTCATGATATAATGTGTTATGAGAACAAATGTTGTTCAATGTTATTCAATGAGTTTGTTCAGATCCCCTGCAGTAAGTAGCACAGCAGTTTAAAAAAAAAAGTTTTCCATTAACATAAAGCAGGGGTCTCCAAGCTTTCTAAACAAAGGGCCAGTTTACTGTCCTTCAGACTTAAGGGGGGCCTGACTGAGTAGAAAAGGTCTTGACGTTTGTGGGAATAAACAATGCCCCATCTTTTGTGTCCGTGGTAGAAATGGCTCCCCATTATGGGTGCCATTGTGCCCCATCGTTGGTGTCATTGGGAGGAATTCTGCCCCTTCATAGGTGTCCATGGGTTGTGGGATTATGCCCCAATGTTGGTATCAGTGGATGAAAATAGTGCCCCAAGGGCCGGATAAAAGCGAGCATAGGGCCGCATCTGGCCTCCCAGCCGCACAGCCGATACTGCATTTTTATGTGCGTTGGCATGTGTTTTCACATCATTCATCGTACCAGTCCCTAGAAGGACCAAAATACTAAACATTTTTTTTCTTTTTTTTTAAATATCTTTACTTTTTAGTTGAATTGCAGTTATTGGTTGATCCTGCCATTCATCAGAGCTCATGTAACTAACGCCTTCACGTTGAACGTGTGAACCTAGTGCAAGAGGTTTATTTGACCATTGTTCACTTTGACATTGCATGGTAATGTAGGAACAAAAGGTTGTATTAGGTACCTTCCTTTTGTGACTATAATGTGCCCATTCACCCCAAAAGGAGTATGTTTTATGCATTATACTGACTTATAAAGTCAATAAACCACAATAAACCTCTGCTAATTCATGTCTCCCCACCCATTTATTAATACATCGCCATCGTTTTGGTGGTGAAAGTTTGTGTTACTGAGTTTTCTGAAAACTCTTGCAGCTGGCCTCCTAATGACACTGGGAAGGTGCATGCCTGGTAGAATAGCTGTGGCTCTCCCAGAAGGTTGCGGGTGATGCAAACGTCATTCTTGCCTAGATGAATAGAAGAAGATTTGGGACAGGAACACATTTCGGATTATAAGAGAGGAGGGAGGCATACAATGATATAAAGTGGGTCAGGATGATGAAGGCCTCCTTTAAAACTGAAGATTAGTTAAAAAAAACTAACAAATTCTCTACAGCTTTAGTCAGATTACTGTCCCAAATCTTGTTCTAGTCTCATCTAGGCAAGAATGACGTTTGTATCACCCGCAACCTTATGGGATAGTCACATCATGCATCCCAGGAGGTCACAACTATTCTACCAGGCATGCGCCTTCCCAATGTCATCAGGAGGCCTTCTGTCTTACTGTTTTTGACCCATCATGCCCCGGGCGGTCATCCGATGGCCACACCCCCATTGTTATCTAAGACATGCTTAACATCGGCGCGGACAGATCAGCGGGACGCAGCATCGGAGGAGGGTCGGCGGCGGCAGAGGAACAAGAACACCGGACAAAGAAGACAGGAGAAAGAAGAAGAGCAGAAGAAGAAGCAGGAGAAGAAGCCCGAAGGAGGAAGATGCGGGAGAAGATGCAGGAAGACCGGAAGAAGAAGCGGGAAGAAGATATTTTTAATAAAATACTTGTCAAAAACTGTCTAGTGTATTTTTTCACACTACACTACTTTTTATAGGTAAATGGGTAAGGGTACAATGTACCCCATACTCATTCACATAGGGAGGGAGGCTGGGATCTGGGGGCTTCCATATTCATATAAGCCCCCCCCGCCCATAGACCCCAAAAACTACCGGCCAGGGTTGGCCCTTGTCCCCATCAACATGAGGGCAAGGTGCTATGGGGTGGGGGGTGAAAAAAGTCCCCCTCCGAATCCACACTAGACCCAAGGGCCTGGTATGGACCTGGGGGGGGGGGCCCCATGCTGTTTTTCTTTTCACAATTTTTTTTTTTTTTTAGCCGGAAATTCGTTTTTTTACATTCAGCTGTCAGTGGAAAGCCCGCTGACAGCTGATGACTCATCGGTTGTTAAGGACGCGGTGGCTGGCTTCCCAGGCCCCCACCTTAGCAACCAGCTATATACAGTGTAAAAAAAACAAAAGTGCAAATCACGCCAAAATTGCGGTAAAAGCTTGTGTCCAAAAACGCGGCAAGCACCACAAAAAGCACTTCAGAAATGCTCAAAAGCGACATGCATAGATGTGAATCGAGCCTTAGAGTTCCCCCAGAGAATAGAAGAATAGAATAGAAGAGTAGGCACCGTTTGACCAGACGTAACTATGTCTATTTATCAGGGTCTGCAAAGGTTACTTTAAGCATTATAAACACTGTTAATTTCCATTTACAAGCAGAAAGCTTTGTACTTTTGGATTTAGAGAGAAACGTGTCTAAACTTGTTTGGAAGGTCACACAGAACAGTCTACCTTGAGAATAACAAGGATTTTGTTTGATCTCCTGTGTTAGTATTGGCCTCCGTCAAATACTGTGTAGATTAAAATTTATGCTTAAAAACACCAGACATAACCTTGGTGCCTATGTTCACTGCATGACAGTTTTTGTTTTGTCCGATTTTATGGAGTAGTAAGCATTTATTATTCTGTGTCGGAGAATGTACTGTGTAAGAATGCCTTGAAAAAGTATTTATATCCCTTGAAATTTTCCCCTTTTTGTCATGTTACAACCAAAAATGTAAATGTATTTTATTGGGATTTTATGTGATAGACCAACACAAAGTGGAAGAAAAATGTTAAATCGTTTTTAATTTTTTTTTACAAATATCTGAAAAATGTGGTGTGCATTTGTGTTCAGCCCCTCTGAGTCAATACTTTGTAGAACAACCTTTCACTGCAATTACAGCTGCAAGTCTTTTTGGGGATGTCTCTACCAGCTTTGCACATCTACAGAGTGAAATTTTTGTCCATTCTTCTTTGCAAAAAAGCTCAAGCTCTGTCAGATTGGATGGAGAGCATCTGTAAACAGCAATTTTCAAGTCTTGCCCCAGATTCTCAATTGGATTTAGTTCTGGACTTTGACTGGGTCATTCAAACACATGAATATGCTTTGATCTAAACCATTCCATTGTAGCTCTGGATGTATGTTTAGGGTCGTTGTCCTGCTGGAAGGTGAACCTCCGCCCCAGTCTCAAGTCTTTTGAAGACTCTAACAGGTTTTCTTCTAAAATTGCCCTGTATTTGGCTCCAGCTAGCTTCCCTGTCCCTGCTGAAGAAAAGCATCCCCACAACGTGATGCTGCCACCACCATGTTTCATGGTGGGGATGGTGTCTTCAGGGTGATGTTCAATGTTAGTTTTCTGACACACATAGAATTTTGCTTTTAGGCCAACATGTTCAATTTTGCTCACATCTGATGTCTCATCCACATGTTTGCTGTGTCTCCCACATGGCTTCCTGCAAACTGGACTTCTTATAGCTTTCTTTCAACAATGGCTTTCTTCTTACCACTCTTCCATAAAGGCCAGATTTGTGGAGTGTACGACTAATAGTTGTGCTGTGGACAGATTCTCCCACCTGAGCTGTGGATCTCTGCAGCTCCTCCAGAGTTACCATGGGCCTCTTGGCTGCTCCTCTGATTTAATGCTTTCCTTGCCCGGCCTGTCAGTTTAGGTGGACGGCCATGTCATGGTAGGTTTGCAGTTGTGCCATGCTCCTTTCTATTTTCGGGTGATGGATTGAACAGTGCTCCGTGAGATATTCAAAGCTTGGGATATTTTTTTTATAACCTAAACCTGCTTTAAACTTCTCTACAACTTTATCCCTGACGTGACTGGTGTGTTCCTTGGCCTTCATGATGCTATTTGTTTACCAAGGCTCTCGAATAAACCTTTAAAGGGGCTTCACAGAACAGCTGTATTTATACTGAGATTAAATTACACACAGGTGGACTCTATTTACTAATTAGGTGACTTCTGAAGGCAATTGGTTCCTCTAGATTTCAGTTAGGGTTATCAGAGTAACGGGGGGCTGAAAACAAATGCACGCCACATTCTTCAGATATTTATTTGTAAAAAAATTTGAAAACCATTTATCGTTTTCCACCCACTTCATAGTTATGTGCCACTTTGTGTTTATTTATCCCAAAAAAACCCAATAAAATACATTTACGTTTTTGGTTGTAACCTGACGTGGAAAATTTCAAGGGGTATGAATGCTTTTTTAAGGCACTATATTAGAGTTTAAGTATTAAAACATACCTCCAAAACCTTCTGAGATGGGAAAGAGGGACACGTTTTGGCACAAATTATGTAGGCAAAGGGCACACTGCCTGCCATGCACCTGATTACGTGGACCATGATGAATTAATTAATTTTCAAAAGTGGCCTGGATAAAGGCGACACTGTCACTTTGCTCTGCTGAGTAAGGTTACAGCATTTATTATGCCTTAAAATGAGATAAGCCAACTGCCTGAGGCAACAGGTTACTTCAAGGTAATTGGACAAGTTTTTTTTTTTCTGTTCACACAGGTGTACTACAGTGTATTCCTGTGTGAGGCTGTGTTTACTTGTATGGGGATGCACAGGTATTCTGTGCATCCCTGTGTAGGCAGTCCCATTGAATACAGCTGCTGTTCCCAGTTTGACATGGTTGTGAGTGCATGGCCCCGAGTGCAAACAGTGCGAGTTCAGGGTTGTGCACCCTCACCCACTGCGTTTAAGTTGACATCGATCTGACTTCCTGCACAGAGATTCATGGAACACCTGTGCAGGTAAACACGGCTTCACATAAGCAGACGCTGTACTATGTGAACGAGGCCTAAAAGTTACTGGTACGTTAAAGGAGTCGGTATGGCGCAGTAAATACAAGACTAGCGGCGGGGGAGTGGGCAGAAAAAATAGGGGTTGAGAAATGCAGGGAGGTAAAGTCATTTAGGTGAGTGAAGGTCTTAATTCAAATTTGAAACCATCTGTGTTAGCACGATTTTAATCAAGGAGTGGGTCTATGATTAAAGGAGAAGTGTGGGATAGCAAAAAAACAAACATACATACTCACCTATAGGGCTGTGAAATCAGACCAATGCTGCAGCTTTCCCCTGCCGGCTTTAACTCCCAAGAACTGAGTGATCAGATGACCACCGATCGACCAGTTCTTTCTCTTTACTGAGCAGAGAGCGATGACTGTCGCCCCCACCCTCTACTGCACTCACTGGTGCGCGTGGCTGTGTGTCTGTGTGTCTGTGTGTCTGTGTGTCTGGTCAGGCTCTCAGCCACGTTCTGACAAGCTGAGCTAGCTGCTGGTCCGGTACCTGAGTGGATCCCAATATTGAAGTTGGGATGCTTGCAGAGCCTGGACCAGCTCTGTGATGTCAGCCGACAACAGGCCTTAAAGTGATATTAAACCTTCAGTTACTTGTTTTTTAATTATAGTAAACATGTTATACATACTTTACCTGCTCTGTGCAATAATTTTGAACAGAGCAGCCCCGATCTTCCTTTTTTCTGGGGCCCCCCGGCGGTGATTTAGGCCCCTCCTCTTCGGCGAGTGCTTCCAGGGAAAGCCACTTTCTCTGAAGGCACACGTGCGTGCTCGCTTCCAAGCCACCCAGTCTGCATCTATTGACACATACCAGACGACTCGGCCCCACTTCCTCATCACAGCATTTGATAAAATATGTAGAAGAATACATATCGGCCTAAACTGAGGAAATTTTTTTTTTTTTATATATATATTTTTGTGGGTTATTTATTATAGCAAAAAGTTAAAAATATTGCGCTTTTTTTTTTTTTTTTTTAAATTGTCGCTCTTTTTTTTTTATAGCGCAAAAAATTAAAATCGCAGAGGTGATCAAATACCACCAAAAGAAAGCTCTATTTGTGGGAAAAATGTACGTCAATGCGACACAGTGCCGAATCGCAATAAGTGCTCTGGTCAGGCAGGGGGTAAAATCTTCCGGGGCTGAAGCAGTTGGCCATATGCCGACCAGCCGCCGTCATTATACTACGGCAGGTCGGCACGATCCCGTGAGCTGTCATAGATATACGTTGGTTTGTGTGATCGGGATAGCAGGCGCGCCCGCACCAGCTACACTGCGGTGGTGCCGATGCTCATGGCCGACGGTCGCAATGACCACTGGCCACAAGCGATCGCGGGCACGAGAGGCAGAACAGGATGTGTGCGTGCGTGCATGTGTGTGTTTGTGTGTGTAAACACACAAATCCCTGTTCTGTTCTGTGAGGAGTGACAGATCGTGAGTTCCTAATAGCTAGGAACCACAATCTGTCATTACCTCTAGGTCACTCCCCTCCCCCTACAGATAGAAACACACACAGGGAACACAGTTAACCCCTTGATCGCCCCCTAGTGTTAACCCCTTCTTTGCCAGTGACATTTTTACAGTAATCGGTGCATTTTTATAGCTCTGATCGCTGTATAAATGACAATGGTCCCAAAAATGTGTCAAAAGTGTCCGATGTGTCCGCCATAATGTCACAGTCCCAATAAAAATCTCAGATCGCCGTCATTAGTAAACTAGTAAAAAAAATAATAATAAAAATGCTATAAATCTATCCCCTATTTTGTAGACGATATAACTTTTGTGCAAACCAATCAATATACGCTTATTACAACTTTTTTTTACCAAAATATGTAGAAGAATACATATCGGCCTAAACTGAGAAAAAAAATTTGCTTTTTTAAAAAAAAAATGGGGATATTTATTATAGCAAAAAGTACAAAATATTGTGTTTTTTTTTTTTTTTTTTTTTTTTTTTTTTCTCCTTTTTCAAAGTTGTCGCTCTTTTTTTTGTTTATAGCGCAAAAAATAAAAACCGCAGAGGCGAAAAAATACCATCAAAAAGCTCTATTTGTGGGAAAAAAAAGGACTTCAATTTTGTTTTAGGTGCAGCGTCGCACGACCACGCAATTGTCAGTTAAAGCGACGCAGTGCCGAATCACAAAAAAATGGCCCGGGCATTCAGCAGCCAAAACTTCCGGGGCTGAAGTGGTTTTTAAGCTAAAAAAAATCTCGAGTCTTAAGAACCATTTTAGCCCGCCGTTGGCTGAATCTTGTCTTGAATACAAAGACACTGAATTTCAAAAGAGCCAACTTCCATAAACTATGAACCTTGCTAGAAGATATAAATTGGGATAAAATCTTAGGAACAAAGAACACGGGGGAGAGATGGGTTTGCTTTAAGAGTATATTAAAGTGGTTGTAAACCCTTACAGACCACTTTCACCTACAGGTAAGCCTAGATTAAGGATTACCTGTACCTGCTTGAAATATCTCCTAAACCTACACGGTTTAGGAGATAGTTACTATTTCCCCGTACGATGCTGTCTTCTGCGATGCATAGTAGCCCATTATGCTTTACCTTTGCAGGGAAACAAAGAGGAAGTAAAACCCATCAGGGTTTACTTCCTCTTTAAATAAGGGCATTAGCCAGTGCATCCCATTGGGAAATAAATTTAAAAGGGCGAACAGAAGTCCTGGATGGCTTAACTCCAATGTAAAAATGCATATAAAAGCAAAGGAGAAGGCCTTCAAAAAATACAAGGTTGAGGGATCATCATCAGCATTCAGACTTTACAAAGAATGCAACAAGAAATGTAAGGGTGCAATTAGGGCGGCTAAGATAGAACATGAAAGACACATAGCGGAGGAGAGCAAAAAAAACCCAAGAAATTCTTATAAACAGTAAAAGAGGGAGGACAAACCTTATTGGCCCCATAAAGAATGATGAAGGGAATCTGGTTACTAAGGATGGAAAGATGGCAAAGGTATTGAATTTATTCTTCTCAGTCTTCACGAGGGAATCGGGCGCCTTCAGTAACCAAAACTGCAGTGTTTATCCTCGTGACACATCTCAGGAAGCACCCTCATGGCTAACAGAGGACAAAATTAAAAATAGACTCGGAAAACTTAACATTAATAAGTCACTGGGACCAGATGGCTTGCACCCTAGGGTGTCTAGAGAACTCAGTCAAGTAATTGCCAGACCGTTGTTTCTCATTTTTACTGAAAGTCTACTGACTGGAATGGTACCAGCTGATTGGAGGAAAGTCAATGTTGCACCAATATTTAAAAAAAGGGCCAAAATACATCCCTGGGAATTACAGACCAGTTAGCCTAACATCAATAGTATGCAAGCTCTTGGAGGGGATGATAAGGGACTATATACAAGATTTTAGTAATGAAAATGGTATCATTAGCAGTAATCGGCATGGATTCATGAAGAATCGTTCTTGCCAAACTAAATCTTCCTCATAGAAGATTCTACTAATCTTCTATGAGGAGGTGAGCTGCCATCTGGATATGGGAAGGCCCGTAAACATGGTGTATCTGGATTTTGCAAAAGCATTTGACACAGTTCTCCATAAACGTTTACTATACAAAGTAAGGTCCATTGGCATGGACCATAGGGGGTGAGTACATGGATTGAAAACTGGCCACAGGGGTGAGTTCAGAGGATTTGATAAATGGGGAGTACTCTGAATGGTCAGGGGTGTAAAGTGGGGTCCCCCAGGGTTCGGTCCTGGGACCAATCCCATTGAATTTGTTCATACCACCTGTAGGAAGGGGTAAACGGTTCAATCTCTGTATTTGCGGACAATACTAAGCTAAGCAGGGCAATAACTTCTCTGCAGGATTTGGAAACCTTGCAAGAGCAAATTAATGGGGTGGGCAACTACGTGGCAAATAAGGTTTAATGTGGAAAAATTTAAAATGATGCATTTGGGTGGCAAAAATATTAATGCAATCTACTCACTGGGGGGGAGAGCCTCTGGGGGAATCAAGGATGGAAAAGGACCTTGGGGTCCTAGTTGATGATAGGCTCAGCAATGGCATGCAATGCCAAGCTGCTGCTAACAAGGCAAACAGAATTTTGGCATGCATTAAAAAGGCCATCAACTCCAGAGATAAAGCGATAATTCTCCCACTCTACAAGACTCTGGTCCGGCCTCACCGGAGTATGCTGTCCAGTTCTGGGTACCAGTCCTCAGGAAGGATGTACTGGAAATGGAGCGAGTACAAAGAAGGACAACAAAACTAATAAAGGGACTGGAGGATATTAGTTACGAAGAAAGGTTACGAGCACTGAACTTATTCTCTCTGGAGAAGAGATGCTTGAGAGGGGATATGATTTCAATTTACAAATACCATACTGGTGACCCCACAATAGGGATAAAACTTATTTGCAGAAGGGAGTTTAATAAGGCACGTGGCCACTCATTAAAATTAATAGAAAAGAGGTTTAACCTTAAACTGCATAGAGGGTTCTTTACTGTAAGAGCAGAAAGGATGTGGAATTCCCTTCCACAGGCGGTGGTTTCAGCTGGGAGAATCGATAGTTTAAAAAAACTATTAGTTTAACCACTTCAGCCCCGAGAGGATTTACCCCCTTCCTGACCAGAGCACTTTTTGTGATTCGTCACTGCGTCGCTTTAACTGACAATTGCACGGTCGTACGACATTGTACCCAAACAAAATTGACGTCCTTTTTTTCCCCACAAATAGAGCTTTCTTTTGGTGGTATTTGATCACCTTTTGTGGTTTTTATTTTTTGCGCTATAAACAAAAAAAAGCCACAATTTTGAAAAAATACGCATTATTTTTTAGTTTTTGCTATAGTAAATATCCCCCCAAAAATATGTAAAAAAAACTATTTTTTTTCCCTCAGTTTAGGCCGATTATGTATTTTTCTACATATTTTTGGTAAAAAAAATTGCAACAATCGTATATTGATTGGTTTGCGCAAAAGTTAGAGTGTCTACAAAATAGGGGATAATTTTATGGCATTTTTGTTTTTAATTTTTTTGTTAGTAATGGCGGCTATCTGCGTTTTTTTTTTTTTTTTTTTTATCTGGACTGCGACATTATGGCGGACACATTGGGACCATTGTCATTTATACAGCGATCAGTGCTATAAAAATGCATTGATTAATGTGTAAAGGACACTGGCAGGGAAGGGTTAAACACTAGGGGGCGATGAAGGGGTTAAGTGTGTCCTAGGGAGTGATTCCAACTGGGGGGGAGGGGCTAAAACACACAGGACAGTGATCACTGCTTTCGATGACATGAGCAGTGATCTCTGTCCTGTCACTAGGCAGAACAGGGAAATGCTTTGTTTACAAAAGCATCTCCTCATTCTTTCTACCTCTCCGTGACACAATCGTGGGAACCCAGCAGACATTGAGTCCGTGGGACTCACGGTCACAGAGAACGCGGCGGGCGCAGCACCGCTTCTTAAAGGGGACGTACCTGTACGCTCTTTTGCCCACCAGTGCCATTCTACCAACGTACATCAGCGTGCGCTGGTCGGGAAGTGGTTAAACTATTAGATAAGCACCTGAGCGACCACAAGATACAGGGATATACAATGTAATACTGATAATCACACACATAGGTTGGACTTGATGGACTTGTCTTTTTTCAACCTCACCTACTATGTAACTATGGAAGTATGACCAAAAAAGTGGTGGCCATACTTCTCTTTTAAAGGTGAACTCCAGACAAACAGTATAGTAAACCAGTACACACATAGATGAGCCATTTTTCCTGCCAGGTGACTTAGATTTCTGTCCATCCTATCCTGAGATTTACATGTTTTCCAGAGAGCAATGCCAGATAAACCTGCTGATTGGACAGTGATGGAGCAGCAGCAGACCAATGACCCCATCTGTCTGCTAACTAAAAGTGCTGCTGACCCCCCCAGTGCCCGCTCTCAATCTGAGTTCTACTGTACTGGGCACTACAAGAGGCTGATGAAGATGACACTTTACTCATATAGGCGTAGTTTACATCTTTTGGGGGGGGGGGGGGTAAAAAACACTATCATGTTCCTCGGGCAGTACAGCCTGTCAAACGCTAATGGGCCTGTGCCCAACAACCCCAATTGATACACTTGGTTGCGGAGAGGAAATGCTTACATTATATCCTCACTGCGTGTTCAACACCCTCTGAAAAGTGATCTACTGCAGGTCGATTTTCAGAGGGCAATGCTAGTGTTAACAAATGCTAAAGCTATGATTTATATTTATTTTTTCTCTGCAAAGAGTTCTGCTTTTAAATCTATGCAGTATATCTGTTGACAGGTCAGTTCACTATGCTGTATGATATAAATTGTAATGGCCTTTAAATATTTTATCTAATAATAGTCTCCCCAGGACAGGCAGCACATATATTTTAAAAGATGATTATCATGAGATAAAATGTTTAAACACCATTAAAATGAATCTCCTACAGCATAGTGAACTGACCTGTTTGTTTCCATACAAAAATAAGGAGGATGCTTGGCTGGACACATGCAAATCTTTCCATTCTAATCCTCATGTTGTGTATCTAGAACCACTGGTTTATAGCACAGATGCAGTCAAATTCCATATGTAGATCCGAATGTCTCATTTGCATTTGTTTCATGGTTTTCTTTGCTTTCACTCAGTGCTGTGGACTCAAACTATTATGGTATAATGAGGTTAAAAAGCCGTCATTAGGCAATTTACAGATGATGATAACTTACAATAATGTGTGGTACCCTAAAGTGAAATTGAACCTGGAAGAAACCAACACTAACACACAGAGTTTTTATGACAGAAGAGACTCTATTGGTCAGAAGTGCTTCTCCCTGCCTGTCAGGAGTAATGTACACTGAGCTGTGCATGCACAACTCTGCGTTCCTTTATGCACGGCTCTGTGCTGTGATGTGTATCCCACGCAAGTGGCAGCATTAGGGTTGCCACCTGTATGGGATTCACCCAGACAGTTTGGGTTTGGAATCATGCGTCCAGATTTCAGACTGCCTGAAACCCGGACACATGATTCAGACTGCACTATGGTTTCCCAGCAGGGTTGCTGGCTGCAGTTGTCTAAGCCAAGAGTGTCTGTTACTCTTTCACACTGCCCAAAGCCATCACTAACAACCCCCCCCCCAACACAGACGGGAGAGGAGAGAGGGCTCGATCTGCACCTCTTCCTCCTGCCCTACACCTCTGTGTCTGCTCAGAAAAGGAACGTGGGGGCCAGAAATTTGAAGTCCAGCAGTCTCCGATACATCTGGATGAGAGGCGCTGACTGCCAAGGGTTGAGTGAGTTCACAATCCATCCCTGTCTGTGTTTTGAAGTCGCCCCCCCCCCTCACGCTGGTTCCTGCATCGCACCAGTGTGAATCGAGACTAAGAGGGGGGCGGACATTGGTGTCAGTGGGAGGAATAATGCCCAGTCAGGGTCCGTGGGACGAATAGTACTCCATTGTCGGTGTCAGTGGGTGGAATAGTGTCCCATCATTGGTGCCTGTAGGAAGAATAATGCCCCATCATTGGTATCAGTGGGAGGAATAGTGTCTTGTATTAGTGAGAGGAACACTGCCCAAAGGGCCGCAGTTTGGAGACCACTGACATAGGGGACCAATAGTCCCATATGTGATAGCATTTTTTTTGTGACAGGCGCTCTAATGAGACATCAGGGATTTTGTAGATCCCTGATGTCTTCCCTGCACTCCATTGAAGCTAATGGAGCACCGATCGTGCCATACGTGCCAGGGAAAGTGACAGCAGAAACTGGAATTGACTAAATCTTTTTTGCTACCGAGTTCTTAGCTAGGAGAGAATGAACGGTTACTGGTTTCTCTCCCCTCTACCCTGCGAAACCTGCCGTGCTAGTCCTGGGCACGTAGGTGTGATAGCAGAGCCTGGGAAACATGGGGGGGGCGGCGCACTCAAATGTTTCAGGGATCCATGGAAGTGATCAGGTGGCTCTACAGTCATTGTTTCACTTTCATCTGCAAGCCATCAGTCAGCTTGTCCCCCAGAAGACTAATTTAGCGCAAACCCTTTTTACGGTTGGAGTTGATTGGTCAAGGGTTTTAACCTCTCTTGGGTTTTTAATGCTGCTCATGTCTTCCACTGGTGAAATTTTCCCTCATTTATTGAAATTGTCCCCAAGACAAACAACCACAGGTCTTACACCCCCCCCCCCCTCCTCTTTTTAATAAAAAATGTTTTAATTGTTGGAAATATTTCCCTTCATTTCCTAACCCCTCTTTGTTCATCTGGCTAGGGTAAGGGGAAACACACTACATTTATCTGTTGCTAGACCTGTATATTTGTTATCAGTTTGTTCTGTCACTAGCTTTATTCTGCCCCCACCTGCAGAACCAGGTAGGTAACTACCTACCCTTTCTTCCAATTATGAATTTGTATCAGAATTCTTAGAGCTAACTAACACCAGCCGTTGCATTGCAACACAGTGACTGGTGTGCGCTGTGGTCCGGTGGGGATTGCTGCAGTGCCTACACATACCTCCCAACTTTTTGAGATGGAAATGAGGGACACCCATCAGCAAAAGTATGCAGGCATAGGACACACCCCTTGTCATGCCCCCTTAAAGGAGAATTGTACAGACAAACAAGATTGGTTAAACCCACAAGTGCTTTTTTTTTTTTTTTTACCACTACTATTCCTTTCATATTGGCTTTTGGAATTTACATTTCCAGCAATTTAGAAATCAGATGAAAGGTTTAGCACTGGAAAACACTTTTTGATAGATAAAAAGTGCATTTTCTATACATCTATATAGATCAGACCAAAATGAGCGACAAATGAGGAGTAATGAGGGACAGAGGGACATTGCTCCAAATCAGGGACAGTCCTTCTAAATCAGGGACAGTTGGGAGCTGTGCCTACATCACACAATATTTTTTAGCAGGCTACTTCAAAAAGCTACACCAGCTGGCAGGGCCACCCACTGAGTGAATATTTAAGCAAAATTCTTTGAACGAATGATCCATTTACCAGTCAGGGGTCGCGGTGCTAACGCAAAACAACCTTCGCCTTCAGTAATTCACAATGACTCAAGACTGAGGCCATACTGCACCACTGCTTCTACCTAGTTAATGACTTATTTCAGGCCAGGGGGTGGCGTAAACATACAAAACTACACTATGTAGCAGTGGCACTTGTGCAAACGTTTACATGTGTATAAGTGTGAAATAAATACGTTCAAAATTGGACCTCGAATGCACAATTTTTAACTGTAGGTTTACGCAGCTCAGAGCAGCACGATCTGAACACTGTGTTTTATATATCTGTGTGCACGAGCCCTAAGACTGACAATGACTAACATTTCAAAGTTATTTTAAGAAATGAGTTTGTGCAGGAAGATTACATTGTGCAACTGTGTTGTATTTTTTATGTGTCAGTTATTCTTTAAGTATTCAAGTTGTCTCACTTTAACCATATATGATGTCATAGTTTCAATGAAAGCAAAAGTACGCTTGTGCCCTTTCTGTTGGTGTTTTTTATTACCCTTTTACTAGCAAAAATATGATATGGGTTTTCCGTTTGACCTGTAGAATTGTTCAGTTTACTCTTTAACTCTTTGTTAATTAAAAGATAAAAGTTCTACACAACACAATTTTTTTTTTTCTGTTCACTGTAATTTGGCCCCCTCTATAGTGATTCCAATTCTTCTGCATATGGTAGAGCAGTTATCTCAAGGAGTCAAAGCTAATGCTCTCCAATCATCAGGGGGCAATCGTTTTGCAGATTGCTGAGCTATAGGTCTGACTTTAGGGTTGCTACCTCATCCCTTTAAAACTGAACACATATGAATTACACAGGTTCTGTGGCTGATTAAGGTGGTAATTAAATTCACTTAGTGCCTTACCTGCATTAAATTAGCCCCCGAACCTGTTTAATTCATATGTGTTTGGTTTTAAAGGGGTGAGGTCGCAGCCCTATCTGATTTAGGCAGGGGGCATTTTGAACTTCTGCAGAACGTCTACTGCCGCCATACAACATGCAAGGATATAGCATGCTGACGGGCTTTTCTACTCTGGATGTGGCTGCTTTCTAAGGCCCTTTTCACATGAGTCTCGGCTTGTATAAGAGAAGTGTTAACGGCAAGCTTAGACGAAGCATCTGCAGAGCTTTCAGCAAGCTTTGTGAAGCTAAATGTCGAACACAGATCCTACTGGGAGTGTTGATTGGCACTTTAAACAAGCTACTAGCAGGCTTCAGCAAGATTTCAACAAGAAATGCTAAAGCATGCTAGCAGCTTGTTTAACCACTTAAGGACCAGAAGGATTTGCCCCCTTAATGACCAGGCCATTTTTTGCGATACGGCACTGTGTCGATTTAACTGACAATTGCGCAGTCGTGCAACACTGTACCCAAACAAAATTGACGTCCTTTTTTTCCCCACAAATAGAGCTTTCTTTTGGTGGTTTTTGATCACCTCTGCGTTTTTTTTTTTTTTTTTTTTTGTGCTATAAACAAAAAAAGCACAAATTTTGAAAAAAAAAAACAATATGTTTTACTTTTTGCTATAATAAATATCCCCCCCAAAAAAACTAATTTCTTCATCAGTTTAGGCCAATATGTATTCTTCTACATATTTTTTGGTAAAAAAAATTGCAATAAGCGTATATTGATTGGTTTGCACAAAAGTTATAGCCTCTACAAAATAGGGGATAGATTTATGGCATTTTTATTGTTTTTTTTTTTTTTTTTTCCCTAGTAATGGCGGCGATCTGCAATTTTTAGTGGACAGATCGGACACTTTTCTGGGACCATTGATATTCATACAGCGATCAGTGCTATAAAAATGCACTGATTACTGTGTAAATGTCACTGGCAGGGAAGGGGTTAACTGTGTTCCCTCATGTGCGTTTTTAACTGTGGGGGGATGGGACTGAATGAAGGAGGAGACAAATCGCTGTTCCTAATTACTAGGAACAGCAGATCTGTCTCTCCTCCCCTGTCAAAACAGGAATTTGTGTGTTTACATACACAGTTTCCCGTTCTTGCTCTCATGCCCTCAAAGGCTGGTGGACATCGCTGGCTGCGCGCATTGGGTCCCCCTCTTAAAGGAGCCGACGTACCTGTACAGGGATTGGCGGTAACGAGCCGACCTGCCGCCATATAATGACGGCGGCTGGTCAGCAAGTGGTTAAAATGGCAATTAACACTCCCATTAGGATCTGTGTTCAAAATTTACAAACTGGAGCTGAATAGTACTTCAACAAAGCTTGCTGAAAGCTCTGAAAATGCTTTGTCAAAGCTTACTGTTCACACCACTCCTATACAAACTGAAGCCTGTTTGAAACAGGCCTAAAAAACCCTGTTGCAGCTAATTGTACCCGCTCGCATGTAATCTCTCATGCTGTGATCACATGGGAATGATTGGCCCTGGACGCAGGCAGTTCCTGAATGTAATCGCTGGTGGAGTGCATTTGCAGGTGTGAATGCACCCTTTAATTGCTGTGTAAAATTTCCTATGCTGACACGATGTGCAGGCATGATTAGCATTTAGATCCTAATGACTGTCTACCGAGTGGAAAAATGCAAGTGTTGGCATTCTCCAAATCAAGTATGGTTATTGGTATACTAGCTATATTTAATGCCATATAAATGCATATGAAATACTGGCAGGTGATTGGACAAATATGGAATGCTGGCTGTAAAAAGTGGTTGTAAAGGCACAAGTTTTTTTTTTACCTTCATGCATTCTGTGGATTAAGGTAAAAAACCTTATGTGTGCAGCAGCCCCCCTAATACTTACCTGAGCCCCATTTCGATCCAGCGATCTCCACAAGAGCCTTGCCTCTCCCGGGACTTTCACTCCTGATTGGCTTTTGGCAGTAGCGGGAGCCATTGGCTGTCAATCACAGCCAGTGAGCCAATCAGGAGATGAAGGGGGCGGGGCCGTGCCATGGCTCTGTGTGTGAATGGACACACACAGCCACTGATCGGGAGCATGCCTGCTTGGGTGCCCCCATTGCAAGCTGCTTGCTGTGGGGGCACCCGGCAGGAGGGAGGGACCAGGAGCTCTGGCGAAGGTCCCCAGAAGAGAATTCGTGCTGCTCTGTTCATAACCACTGCACAGAGCAGGTAAGTATAACATGTTTGTTATTTAAAAAAAAAAAAAAAAAAAAAAAGACTTTACAATCGCTTTATTGTTCTATATTGTATTTATGAGATGCGTAAACATATTTTCCTGTTAGTTTCCCTGTCAGGTTTCTGATGTCCCTTACTTCCTGCCAAGTTGACACCGTAAGCATTGTTGCAACCCTGAAATTCTCAATTCAACTCTCTGGTGTGAGATCTTCATATAATCTTTAGAGAATCGATCTCAGGGAGTGATGATAATTAGGTCTGACAATGCCAAAACTGTGTGGGGAGAATGGGGAAGTCCTAGTGCACTTGGTGCCACGGTGTCTACTGCAAAAAGTCAGTAACAGAATGGTCTGCTTTATATTTGTCCTAGGCAGCCAGAAAAGTACATATTGAGAAAACAGTACAGTTTAAGACACCTTGACACAAAGTAGATCATTTATAAGGCATTAAGCAGTCTTAAAAAATCACACTAAAACAGTGTAGCTAAAAGCAAAGCAGAATGCTGTGAACCTCCATTGGTAGAAACTATAAAAACTCGTAAATGGCTGTCGTAAACTGGTCGGAAAGCAATACACATCTGTCATGTTTAACTTGAACTGAGAGTGAACTGGTCATGTCAAGTTCTCAACTCTATCCATCTTTCATAATTTTTATTGTAATAGAGTTATATTTATAAAAAGTGGTTACACTGATGTATGGGAAGATGCCTAACATACCTATATTACAGGGGGCAGAAGGCCGATGGACCTCCTAAGAGAGACATACATAGGATTTATATTATATTTGGTGTCTATCAAATCATAATTTCATTCTGTTTAATAATACATTGGTTGTTGGATTGTGAAAATTTGTCATCTGTAAATATAGGTATAGTTAGAATAATTGACCTTAAAGTCCAACTTTTGCAAAAAAAAAATAAATAAATGCACATATGTATATTTGCAGAACAAAAAATGTGCATTCATTATTTTTTTGCAAAAGAGCCTGCAAAGTATTGTAGTCACGACCAGTGGATCATGAGTGCGCTGTGTGCCTCCTGCAGTCTACTCCCTCAGCTCTATGTTTGTATTGAGATATGGGCTTTCAGTTGGAGATCTGGAGTTATGCCGCGTACACACGATCGGACTTTACGGCATACTTGGTCCGGCGTACCGGATTTCGTCGGACAATTCGATCGTGTGTGGGCTCCAGCGGACTTTGTTTTCTCAAAAGTTTGACGGACTTAGATTTGAAACACGTTTCAAATCTGTCTGACGGACTCGAGTCCGGTCGAAAAGTCCACTCGTCTGTATGCTAGTCCGACGGACAAAAAACGATGCTAGGGCAGCTATTGGCTACTGGCTATGAACTTCCTTGTTTTAGTCCGGTCGTACGTCATCACGTACGAATCCGTCGGACTTTGGTTGATTGTGTGTAGGCAAGTCCGTTCATTCGGAAAGTCCGTCGTAAAGTCAGTCGAAAAGTACGCCGGACAAAGTCTGCCGTAAAGTCCGCTCGTGTGTACGCGGCATTAGTGTCAATGGACTGCGAGTGATCACTGCATTGATGTTCCATTGAGAACTATAAATCTGTAGTGACAGACGGGACTTGTAGTTTATTTGCAGGAAAGTAAATCGCTCAACTTCCCCATCAACACAGTCAGTCATTATTGATACCAGATATTAGGCAAAAGATTTCTCTAGCTGTCCCTCTAGGGTTCTTCATCACATAGATACAGATCACCCTTCTGATTTTTTGAGGACACCACTACTAGGGATATTGGCAAAAGCACCACGGTTCTTTCTTTGTAAACCTGACTAGTGGGATCCCAGATATCTTCATCTCTAGTCTTGTCATTTAAAATGGACTCCTCTGAAAAAATTTTCATGGCAATTTTTTGTGCAAAAAAACTTGGTTGTGAAGAGCATGTACTCAAAAACAATTGAGTTGTTTTATTTGGGTGAACAGGTTACACTCAGATATGACTTCACTGGAATGTTTAGCTACAGTTTGACTTTTTCATCACATACCTTGAATATCCTCAAAGGTATTCTCAAGCATCATGGCCAAAAGGATCTCCTCAAAAGGGATCACGACAATCTAGTTACTTTATTAAGTAAATGATCAACCCACTGGAGGGGAGGTTATGGTGACAGCTATCTATGGGCTTGTTCACACTAGCGGTTTATGAGCAGTAAAACTCTGCTGTTGAGCTGCTCTCTTGAAGTGGTTGTAAAGGCAGAAGGTTTTTTTATCTTAATGCATTGTATGCATTAGGATAAAAAGCCTTCTTTGGGCAGAAGCCCCCCTCAGCTACTTACCTGAGCTCCATCTCGATTCAGCGATCTTGCACGAGAGGCTCGGCTGCCCGGGACTCTCTCTTCTCATTGGCTGAGACCTCAGCGAAGCGCCATTGGCTCCTGCTGCTGTCAGTCAGTGAGCCAATGAAGAGAGAGGGGGCGGGGCCTGAAATGGACACAGGGAGCTGCGGCTCGGCTCGGGAGCCCCCATAGCAAGCTGTTTGATGTGGGAGCACTCAGCAGGAGGAAGGGGCCAGGAGCGCCAAAGAGGGACCTGAGAAGAGGAGGATCTGGGCTGCTTTGTGCAAAATCACTGCACAGAGCAGGTAAATATGACCTGTTTCTTGTTTTTTTTTTTTTTTTTTTGTTAAAAATAATACTTTAATTTCACTTTAATCCTAGTACACACGGGCCCAATGTCGGGTAGCATCGGCCGGTTCAGTAGAAACCGGCTGACATTTGGCCCGTGTGTACTGCAGCCGGCCGTCCAGATGACTTCTGTTGATGGGGCATAACAAAAAAGGTCTTCCGATCAGTGCTCTTAACCAATGACTGAGAGCGTTGACCGGTGTGTTCTGGCAGGGGGCCACCCCCCCTGTCAGAAGACAATAGCACAGCAGGGGAGATCGCTGTACTAACATCACATGGTTAGTACAGCAGCTCCTCTGGAATGAAAAAAAAAACTATTGGTGTGTACTAGGCTATACTGTCTGCACCCCCTTAACTGCTACCCCCTTGAGTTGCAGAGGCATCGACCAGGGGTGCACACATGCTGTGGCCACGGAAGAAATTCTTTCCACTCTCATGTGAATGGGACTGCTCTGCAAGCACCCTGCAATGCGTTCAATGCATGCGGTTGCGGTGCTTTAGAGCTGCAATCAAGGGGTTAAAGCAGGCAGTGAGGAGGCGATACAATGGCTCCTCGGTGCCTGTCGAATGCTGTCTGAAGAGCAATCCGCGTGTAAAGGAGCCCTAGGGCCTGATTCACACCTATGCAGGTTGCAGTTTGCATATTGCAGATGCATTTTGCATTTTTCAATATACATTTTTGATCAATTGAAGTCTATGGAACCAAAAACCAGAACAAAATCCCTGGCCCTTTCCATAAAATGCACAGATGTGAATTACATCCATAGGAAACCATGTTAAATGCACTGTAGTGTGTTTCTGCAAAACTGAAAACTCACTAAAAATGCATAGGTGTGAAACAGGCCTAAGAGGAGATTTTCCCTCTATGGAGAGATTTCCTCTGACTTTATGCTACATCTCTTGGACAGGAAGTGAATTTTAATTCGCTCAATGGGCCAAAAATCGCAATACGAATTACCAGGCTCAGTGTTTTGTTTTTTTTTTTTGTTTTTTTTTACATTCAGTGACCTGAAACAAACATTAAAAAGTCAGTGTAAAGGTAAAATTGCCATCTGCATCTATGTTCTGAGTCACTGGCTCACAAATTGTTGCATTTTGAGAAAGCAAGGTCAGCAGTGGCAGCCTTTTTATTTTCTCAGTGCAGGGTTCATAGGTAAACTGGTCTCTTCATCTGATGGCTATGTCAGATTTTAAAGATTTTACTAATAAAGTTATACTAACGTTTGCATCTTTGACTAGCCCAGTAAAATATTTTATACGCACAAACTACGTTTTAAAATCCCTTTTAAAAATTCTTATCTCTGCAAATAAAACATGACTGCCATGCATAAAGAATTTCAATCAGTGTTAACTTTGACACTGATAAGGATATGTCATTGCTAAGGAAAAAAAAATGTGGTCTGCAATTTATAAACCAAGGAAAAAACACATCCTCCTGAGCTTATTTTCTTGTAATGTCTATAATCTGCTTACGTATTTATATCTGGTTGTGTAATTTTCTGTGTAATTTTGTTACTTTTATTTAAAGTGGTTGTAGCCTTCTATAGTGTGTACTTTGATCCAAAGAACGTAGTGTAATTTTAGTCTGATCTCTCATTCCTCTGCTATCCACGTGAGTCACTTCTGACAGCCTATGCCAGGGACCTTCAGCTGTAGCAGAACTACAAGTCCCATGAGGCATAGCAAGACTCTGACAGCCACAAGCATGACACCCAGAGGCAGAGCATGATGGGACTTGTAGTTTTGCAACCGCTAATTGCATATCCCTGGTCTATGCCAATGGTCTCCAAATTGTTGCCGTGTGGGGGATGGGTTTGGCTGTGGCCCTTTGATTTCCTTTATGTGGTCCTTTGGGAGATATTCCTCCTCTGACTTCCACTGACACCAACAATGGGGCATTATTCCCACCAATGGGGCACTTTGCCTCCCACCGAAACCACAAATGGGGCACCATTCCTCCCACCTACACTACTGATGGGACAGTATTCCACTCACTGACACCAACGATGGGGCATAATTTAATCCCCCCCAGGACATTTTTCACCCTCCTCCCCCCACAGTCTGAAGAACAATGAACTGCCCATTTGGTTGGAAATTTTGGCTACCCCTGGTATATGCGGACACCAGACAATCCTGGGAGATGGCCCTGTCCCCCCCTTCAGCACACAGCATGTGAATGACAGCCTCAGCTGTGCATGTTTCCTTATGAGACTCTGTGTTTTATTTTTATACCATTTCATAGATCTTTTGTAAACTAGAGTTATATTTTCACAAATTTTGCAATCGGGCTTTATCTGAAAGGCTCCATTTTCCTTCTTGTAAGTTCTTGCTTCTTCTCCTTGGACCTCCTACCTCCAGTGGGTAATAATGGAAAAAAAGAAGAATAATGATGATAATGATGAACTGAAATAATCAGTGCATTAAGAACCCTTCCCTCTGCTACCTGCTAAAAAAAACTATGTATATTCATTTCCAACTAGCATTGTATGCCAAAATTAGATTTTTACAGATATATAAGCGAGTTATGGTGTCTGGAAACAATGGCAGATTGTATATGTAAGGCCTCATGCACACAGACGTTTTAAAAAACGGGCTGTAAAGTTAGTAACAACTCCTGGAAAAAAAGCAGTGTTAAAAGGGCAATCTTATTAGCGTTTTGATTTGGCGTCCGTGCGCGTTTGGTAGTGAAACTCAAAAGGCCTATTCACCGCTTTGCATGTGCAGTAGAACGTGTTCACGAGTGTTGTGTTAAGGCATCCCATTTATTATTAATGGCCAATTAATGAGACTCAGTGCACTTTTTTATTTTATTCTTTATTTTTTTTTTGGCAGCGCAGCACATCACACAGAGCATTGCTTTCTGTGCATTGCAGTGCGCACATACCATGTGTTCTTGTGCATTGACTTAAAGCTGAACTACAGGAATGATCTGTATTGCACTCTTAGATTGGTCCAGTGTGGCACAATGTAAGTATATGTTGCTTATACCTGATGGATGGCAGGGAAAAGCTGAATATCACTGTATCACATGATAGCCTCAGTCTTTAGGTCCTGCTGGGGTGCTATGCAGGGGCAGCCCCACTGCACACTGACCACTGTGGGTCACTCACTCATCCCTGCCTCTATTAATGGAATGCCTTCTAATTCTCTATTTTATTTATTTTTTCTTATGAGTACAAGGTGCTCTGTGATTGGACAAGGTGGAGATGAGGGATGGTGATGTCATGAGCTCCACCTCGTCCAGGCATAGCATGCCTTGTATTTAATCAATTAAAAAAAATACAAGGCATTTCTATAGATGGTGGAGGTATTAGGTGTGCAACCCCCTGTGGTCAGTATATAGTGGGGCAGGCGCTCACATGGAACCTGAGCAGATTGCATAAGATAGTAGCAACAGCTATTGCAGTGACCAGAATAGAGAAAATAAGAGAAGTCCATTGTTAAGGTTTTATAAAAACTTTAATGCACATTAAAATGTGGGTTTTAACATGGTAATGCACACGGAGAGGTGTGAATGGAAAATTCACACATTTGATTTGTTTACGTATTTGCATACAGATCCCCCCCCCCAATTCAGAAATCACACAAGCAAGATTCATCAATTGTATGATTTTCCAAAGAATACATTTCAGGAACCATGAATCAGACTGAAACAGAAGCACAATTATGGTAAATCACACTTGTTTAATAATAAAAAGGTAAACAGAGTATAAGTAGTCAAAACATAGCCAGGGTTCAGAAACCAAAAGGGATAGTCAGACAAGCCAAAATGTCAGGGAGCCAGAGATGAGCGTAGTAGAACAGCATGCAGGATCTGGAGCCAGAAGGCATGCCAGCCAAGCAATTATTTAACAGGAACACAGACGAGCATCTCTAGGGATGTGACCAAGGCTAAGGCAGAGATCATCTGGACTGGACGGCTTAAGTAGGCAGGACTGATGAGCAGGATATCATCAACCGGTGAGTCACTGTGGAAAGGAGCTGGCAATTAGCTGACAGCTTAGCGGCCACCTTTTGAGAAGAAAAGGCTGAGCCCAGCCCTGATACTAAACTCGTTTTCTGGAATTGTTAAGGCAAATCAAAATCTCATTTTGGTGCTTTTATCAGTTTGCTAGATAGGCAAATTCATTAGATCATCATTTGACATTTGTGACTTTAAGGTGTTTATATGAATGAAGTATTTGCTTTTAGGGGGCAGAGTTCTCCTAAATCACCCACAAAAATGGCTGCCACCTATCTTTTGTATCTTTTATTTCATATATGTTTAAACAACTTTACATAGCTTTTATGCTTCATTACACATGTACTGTGCTAGTACAGGATGTATTTACTTCATAATCTGATAACCTGCATAAGATCACCTCCGAATGTTGAAACATTCTAACGGAAATATTTCCTTAATGATAAAGTGTCCTTGAGTGACATGTTTTATTAGGCACACTTGGTCTAACCTGTCTTGTGTAACTATAATAAAAACAAACAAGCAGACTATATTGGAATAATCTACTGAAAGTTGCAGAGGCTCCATTGTTGGTTACTAGGACAGGTATTAGAATAGCGCGTAACGGAGAGCTTCCAAGTCGGATAAATTAATGCACGTTTTACCTTTCTACTCACTTGATCTTAAGGGACAGGCTTGATGCATTAACCTACCGTTAAAACTATTAATTTAAAAAGAAAATAAAGTATGGTTGGGGTAATGTAAATGTCATAGAAAAAGTGGGGCTTTCAAAGCAAACTGGAATAGTCTCTATATTTTGTGAATGTTCCTATTAGAAATGATACACTGTGTGTTTGCAATGAAATCTTTCACCACTTTCATAACATTATAATATAGATCAGCTTTTAGAATACGCCCATGGACACAATACATTGTGTGCACAACTATTAGGTAAGTTGTATTTTTGAGGATTATTTTCATTATTGAACAACTACAGTGCTCTCGGTCAATCCAAAATGTTAATAAACCTCAAACCTGAATAAGAAAGTAAAAGTGAGGTTTTGGCTTTCTTAGGAGAATATCTATGTGTGCACACATATTTTTGTAATATGTGTGCACAATTATTGGACAACTATTAGTGTGCAGAATCATTATGCAACAAAATTTTGTTTAACTGCTTGCCGCCTGCCCACCATCTCGTTCTGGGAGGACGTCATATGACGGTGCCCCAGAACTCACAACGCATACATGAGTATCAAATTTATAATAATTCACTTGGTGGTGTGGTGGACAATGGACGCTTTAAAAGATTTTTATATTGGTTCAAGGTATTGAAACAACTTTCAACACCAATTTGGACAATTTAATTTATGCACTTTTACATGTCCTCGCATGAACTTTTGACTACTTAGTTCTGGTTCTGTCTTGCACTTGATATACATGTTTAGCGCAATTTATTTTAGAGTTTTTTTTTTTTTTTTTTTTTTTTTTTTTTTATGAATTTATAATTTTGTGGCTGGAACACATACACACTTTGTGTTTTAAATTGCAATTATTAATTGGCACTAGCACTGTTGTCTAACACATTTACATATCACAGTTTGTGATTTTTGATTATTGTTGGTGGTTCGTATTACCAAGTAAACCTGTCACAAATCTGGGCAGTTCAAGCTGAGCTTTACCATGAGTTATCTTTAAAAAAAAAAGCATGTTAAAATGGAGATTGCTGATATAGAAAATCTAGCAGGTATGTTTTGAATGGCAGAGGAAGGGTGACAGCTAGGTTTGGAGAAATCTGTTCCTTTTTTAAGATATTACATATCATTCTCAGAGATCACAATAGTCTGTGATTTAAAGATCATGTTTGTTGGTTCTGCAAATGAAGCTCTATATTAACCAAGAATTTTTTTTTTTCCTTGTAATGTCCTCTATGATGGTATTAGCAGGCAGGATATCACCATGTGACCTGATGAGCTTGGAGTGACTGCTTGTAAAGCTCACGTGGTAAAGGCAAGTTTGGCTAGAAACTATATACCATGGCTCAACAACGCAAACTGCAATAAAAGTTAATTCTGTATATACTTTTGTTTAACCACTTGCCGATCAGTCACGTACCTGGTACATCACTGAACTGCAAGTGGTTATAACTGGATGATGCCTAAGTAGCCACTGGATTGCTTTTACAAGCAGTGGGAGAGACGTCCCCCCCCCCCCCCCCCACTCCTTTCCGCCACCTTCTGAGCTGAACAAAGACCGGATCAGCTTTGTTCGGCTCTGGGCTATGGTAACCCAGAAGCGATGATCTGACAGTGATCAAAAAAAATAATTAAATTGACAGTGTAAAAATAAAATAAATAAAAAAATAAAGTGCCCCCCGTCCCACCCGTGCTGGTGCGTATGCTTCAGTCCCAAACAATGATCGTCCCACACATGTGAGGTATCACTACAGACTTCAGATCATGGGCATTAATTCTAGCACTAGACCTTCTGTGCAAATCTGAAGTGGTAACCTGTAAAGGCTATTAAAACACTGCTTATAGAAAGTAAAATTTGCAGCACGGGGCATGCAAAAATGTTTATTGCACGGGCGTGCGCAATTTTTGAGCATGAAATGTTTGGTATTTATTTGCTTGGCGTAACATCATCTTTTTATATTTTACCAAAAATCTGGTTCTGTATTGTAAATGTTTGCATTAGGATTCAATAAAGGGTATTTTTTTCCCCAAAAAAATTGCGCTTGGGAAAACCGCTACACAAATGCCGCGTGACATAAAAATTTGCAAAACCTACCAATTTACTCTCTAGGGCTTCTGCTTTAAAAAAAATATATAATGTTTGGGGGGTTCTAAAAATTTTCTAGCAAAAAAAAATACTGATCGTTACATGTAAGCAAAAAGTGACAGAAAAGGCCTGGTCTTTATTTTTGGTTCACAGCTTTATTTTTGACGGTGCTGATCATTAGTTTTTAAAGCAGAATTTTGTAATGCAACAATTTTTTACAATTCCCTTCCTTTTTTGACTATAAAGTTTAATTATGAAGACATTAGATGTAATCTGTTATCTCCACTTTAAAGTGGTTCTCATTTCCTGCATTAAGATAAAAAACCTTTTACAGCTTGCTGTTCAACCCCCCCCATTAAATACCATGCTGTGCACGGCTGGATCTCTTCTCTCCACTTTTCCTCTTCACACACTCCTACTGCTTACTCAGTTGCTGAAGCCTTAGGCTGTATATGCATCCTCTAAACGGAACGGGAGCAAAAGTCCTCTGTCACGAGAAGGTCTTAGTTGAAAAGGCATGCTCCCGGGTGACTCGAAGGAAGTCGGGGTTTTTCCCCTCAAGACAGAGGAGGTCACATGTTATAGAGTTTACCTGCAAAGGTCATTCCTCCAGGAACAAGAATGTCTCATGGGTCCAGCAGAACAGATATCCTAACGGGATTTGGAGAAACATTCACTATCTTGAAATCTAGTAAGCAATGAAATCCTCCCAATCCCCAGGAGGGGGCGAAACCTTTTTAATGGGGCTGGTCCAGCCGTTGCAAGGATTCCTGGATGGTATGGTATCCACCATCTGTTGATCTGTTCTGGGCATGTCTAGGCTTCCCAGTCCATCCCCTGGAAGTTTTATTTCCCGGGGCAAAGTTCCAGTCTCCCTGCAAGGGCAGGAGACTCAAAGGACTCTATTTAAGCTTTGTGTTGTGATCCCCAAAAGGATGTGGAATGAAGACCAGGAGTGGATATTGAATCTTCTATTTCTCTTCACGCACTTAAATATCTGCAAATTGGAATCCTGACTAGTGATCATCCAACTGGTGCAGCCATGAGTTTTACATGATCCAAGTAGAGCCCCAAGATGTTTTTTCCAGGCTGGTGGTTGGCCACGCACATCTCCAGTTCCAGTGTCTCCCCTTCGTCTTCTGCACCTGCCCGGGGGGACCTTTAAGTCATCGCTGGACAGGGATTGTCTTCTGCAGATGCCATTAGCCTATTGTTTTTTGCTTTTTTTTTCCTTAAAGAAGGGCCAATTATAGGTCTCTCTTCAACCTTGATCCTATTGTCAATGCTTGTGACATTTCAAAAACACTTTAGTTTGGACATACCAAAAGAGAATGATATTCTAACCCAGGCTGCAAAGATGCAGGCCCCTGTATAGTGTTCTCAGACCCAGCACCTTTCAGGGGGTGGCTTTCCTTTCTTCCAGAATTCGGGTGGCCAATAAATGGGGAAAAGAGTCTTCTCATCCCATCCCACTCATTTACCTAGGTGCTCTCCTCATTGCCGCAACCAGAATGGTGTGTTTGCCTCCCCAGTGGGTAGCGGCTATTTTTTCTAGAAGAACTGTTGCGTCAGCTCTCTCTCTCTCTCTCCTCTTGACGTCAGTCGGTTTAAGTTGACTCCAGACCATGTCATCCTGCATCCCGATGCTACCTTGGGCTCATTGCCTCCTGAGGTTTTTTGTTTTCTTCATGAAGGCCTCTGGTCACAATGGAAGAGACGATACTAGGAAGATGGGACATTTCCACTACGAGAATAGCCTTGGACGCCTGGAAGATGGGGGCGGCCAATCTAGCCCTAGTGAGCCTAGGGGTTCATCTACTGCAGAGGCTGGTCCTGTTTCGCTTGGACAACAGGGTGGCAGTGCCATATTTCCAACAACCGGGTACTCACAGATTCCTTTATTGAGTTTAGTGGGAGAACCTGCTGGTACTGCAGGCAGTTTACCTTCTGGGTCACCAATACGAGGAGGGAATTCATCTGTCCTGGAATCTGCAAGACAGCAACGAGTGGTCTCTTTACCCCTCGATATTCAGCTGAGTCATGTCACTTCAGGGTCCTCCGGAAGGTGTTTTCTTTGTCTCATCAATGGAGGACAAATTACCTAGTTTTCGTTTGTGCCTGCCTCATCCTCATGCGAATGCGGTGGATACCCTCTTGAGTCCTTGGCGGTGCAGGTCAATCTTAGGCACTTCCTCCAAACTCATAATTTCGAGGTTTCCTCAATTTGTTGAATGAGCCGATTGTAGTGGGGGCAAACAGTTCCACAGTTCCCCTGGCCGCTTTATCTCGGTGCCTGTCGCCTCGATAAGATTCTGATTCTACCTCATCTCTCAAGAGGGGGTTTCCCGCATATTCAATAAGTGTGACAACCCTTTAGGAGTCATCGGGATACATTCGGTTCTTTGCCTGCTAAGGGATAAGTGCGGAACCAATTTAGGCCAATGCTTAATGCGTCTAAACCAGAGGGACTGGATGGTAAAAAAAACATAGTTAAATTCTCATACACCTGTAAGGAAAACCTCTTACCTGAACGGTGCCCATGGTCTCTTTGGTATAGTCTGGCTACCAGGAAGAGTTGACACTCATGGTTAGCAATATAAGCAACTGAGTTTACAGCAAACTGCCATTAAGAAAGACAAGGCGGTAACTCTTGGAAGGGTGGGTTCTACTTACCCTTCCAGTCCCACGATCAGGGTCTTTGAAAGGTTTGGACATTTCCAGAGTCCTAAGATGTTGACTACAGCTTACAGCACCCTTTGGAGCATCAAGCATTTTGTGCATACTCCCTTGGGGTGAGATCAGAAAGGTAGGAAACGGCCTCAAGAGCAATTGCGTCCGGGATTTGTAAGCTGGTTCAGAGGCGTATAGGGCTAGAGGGTTGGATCCTCCGGCGGTTAGAACCCACTCATCAAGGGCAGCTTCTTCGTCCTGGGTGACAACACCTCTCTGGAAACAATGGGCAGAGCGGCTACTTGGAAAAATCTCAGGGCACGTTCATGCAAAGTTATAGCATTTGATCCAAGGGTACTCTCAGTGGAGTTCGAGAGGGGGACAATTGAGTCAGCTCTCTCGATTCCTTAATATATGTTTTCGTTATAGGCATTACCCACCCAGTTTTTGTAGCTATTTATTTTATCACAGGTATGCTGCCATGGAGGCACCAGGAAAACGGAAAATTGTATCATACTTACCGTAATTTTCCTTTCCTGCTGCCTATCCATGGCAGCATACATGCCCTCCCTTGGTATACGATGTAACAGAAGAATGCTAGGGGGAGTGTGGTTCTTTTTTTTTTTTTTTTTTAATAATGAATTCACTATTCTGAGGGGAGGAGTCGGGACCGGAGCTTATCACAGGTATGCTGCCATGGATAGGCACCAGGAAAGGAAAATTACGGTAAGTATGATACAATTTTCCATTGTATTATTTTATTTTAAAAATTGCCTTTTAGTAATACTTTAATTTTAAAACGTGGAAAAAAATAACTAGAAAAGAATATATTTACCACACAAAAGTTGAACATAATACAGTAGTCAGAAAATAACACAGCTGGCTAGGATGACTTCAGGCTCAAACATGCTTTTGCTTTTGTCAGTGCTTCCTGGAGAATGGAGGGTGTCAGCAGTAGGTTATTTTACCTGCATTTGTTTTATTAATTTTAGAAAGTTTTGAGATTGTGGAGTTAGGCAGAAAATAGATTTTAAACCCCTAATTGCAGCTTTGCATTTTTTACTTGTAAAGCAGCCTGAATGGAATGTAGAACAAGTAAAGAATGTGCCATACTTTTTTTTTTTTTTTTACAATGTGTGTGCTTTGTATTGGGAAAAACTGCCCTGTGTTGACAGCACACTGAAGAGCTGGACCGCTCCTGTCCTACAGAGTGCAGCACTCAGCGGTCCAATGCCTCTCCAACCTAGTGCTCCAATCAGCAGTGCTGTGCGGGGGAGTGTCACACTGCTGGAGCCCTCGACCACTGCACTCTGTGAGAGAACAGCTGTCCTTCTCTCTAGGAGGGGCCTTCTGGTAAAAGAAAAAGTTATAGCTTAAAAGAGAAGTGTGTTTTTTTTTTTTTTTTAAATCATACTCACCTATGTGGATGCAGCATCGGCCTGATGCTGCATTTGTCCCCCACCGGCTCTAAGGCTGAGAAGCGAGCGATTAAACTGCGCTGATAGCTCGGTTCTCAGTGCTCCCTGAGCAGAGAGTTGGTGACTGTCAGTCACCGCTCTCCGCTTTGCTCCCCCCCAGCTTACTGGAGCGCTGGGCTGTAGAGGGGGCAGGAGCAGCTGGCTCAGGCTCTTAGTGGCTCGCTGAGAGGCTGAGACTGGTGTCAGTCCAGGCATGTGGGCGGATCATGACCATATGGTCATGATCTTTCCCGAGCCTGGACCGGCTCTGTGACGTCAGCCGAAAAACGGGTCACAGGAGTGCAAAATGATCTGCACTCCTGTGATCCACAGGAGAAGAACAGCCAAACGAGCTTTGGCTGTACTTCTCCTATAAATTGTTTAACAGTATAATACCCTAGACTTTAAAAGTTATGAAGATGTGCATTTGAAAAAGGCGAAATGTTACTTAGCTGGAGTAAGTATATACCATACTATGTATGTATGTATGTATGTAAGTTTAAATCCCTCTTATTGTAGTGTGTATCATAAATTTAAATCCCTCTCATTGTTGGGTGTACAGCTGTTGTAAATTTGTTTTGTGCTCTGCTCTGTGTTTTGGATTAGTAGTTAAGAAAAAAAGTTACTAATACTGTATGTGAGTTGTCTTGTTTAAACTCAAAATAGTTTCTGTTGTCATGCAGTCGCAGATCTGGGCAGTATACAATGAATCATGGAAATGGAAATCCTAGCCTTGATAAAGTATCGTTTAACCGGTCTGGATCACAAGATTCATTAGATGAACTTTCTCTGGATGACTGCTATTGGACTGAAGTAGAGAATATCAAGAAGAGCACTGATAATAGTCAAGAGAAACAGGATGTTGTTGTTAAGGAGCCAGATGGTAAGAAATTGATTCAATCTAATCTTGCATACCAGAACTCTTGAGATGGGAAAGAGTGTCATCTTCTGTGTATCTACCAGAATGATTGGACAAAAGATCTGCTGTTGCTATCCTTTTATGACTTCATGTAAAAAAAAACATTGATAATTCACAACTAAAACTTTTAAACAAATGGGTGTCTGCTTGTTAGCTACACCCCCCCCCCCAAAAAAAAAAAAACACTGCCTTAGGTCAGCTTTTCCACCAGCAACACTATCCATGTTGATGTTGGAAATCGTGCAAATTTCTTTCCTGCAACCCATTGTTGCAGGAAGGATATTCGCACCATGTATGGCCGGCCTTACACCCCAGCTTTGGGCTGCTTTCTGTATGTGCCATTGACATCGCTGGGCATTTTCCTGGGATCCTGGGAAAGCTGAAGATTCCAAATCATGAGAGAATGTGCTCTTCCGCAGTACTGTAGCACATTCTTTCAGGTTTGGGAACCTCTGCTTTCCCTGCCTTCCTGGAGAAGGCCTAGGAATGTCAATAAAAAAACCCAGTGTTGGCTGGAAGTTTGGGTGTAAAGCAAATATTATTTATTTTTTCTTTTTAATTAGCATTTTTTTATTCATAATGAATAGGCTGCCTTAGCACAATGGATATGAATGCGTGCTAACGCACTGTAATGATTTGCTAAAGCACAAATCATTCCAAAAATTAAGATAAATAAGCAGTGGTTAGAGACCTAAACACAATCAAATATTGCTATAAAATAAGTGCAGTCTTCTTGATTGGCGGCAACAGTAGGTTAAGAAGAAAAAGAAAAAAAAAAGCTGCTTAATACTGACACATCACATTCCTGTGTTTTTCATTCCTTCACATGGGGGAAATTACTAAAAACGTCTGTATTTTATTGTTTAAAAATGGCACTGTGGGAATAGCTGACATTTTTCATGTAGTTCCCATGCAGTTCTGTCGCAAGAGAATTATAACTGTTTTGGAGTCAGTGGGTGTTTAGTTTTTATTGAACTGTGAAATGAAACCCCTTCGTGTTTTCAGGCTGGCATGTGTTGTCTTTTCAGAGGGAGAAGAAGAAGAAGAATGGCTCAAGGAAGCTGGGCTGTCCATTCTATTTGGCGAGGGTTCCGCTGATTCTCAGGAGAGCATGGTGTTCTTAGCCACTTTAACCAGGACTCAGTCTGCAGCTGTCCAAAAACGAATCGATACTGTCAGACAGACGTTAAGGAAAAAAAACAAGCATCATCAGATTCCTGATGTCAGGGATGTATTCAAGCAGCCAGCAGTCTCAAAAGAAAAAGTATGTGCAAGCTGTTGTACTTAACTGCTTGTGGGCTAAATGGTTCTCTTTACATTACTTTATCATAGTGCTAAAAGCTGCTTGTACTTCAGAAAACCCTTTAAAATGTATGCTGAAAATTGAAATGAATATCAGCAGGTCACCCAAACTGTTATGCTTACGGTTAAACTGGAAATTCACTATTCCTTTCGTTTTGGATAGAGTAAGAAGGAATAGAACCTCAAACTGTGTTTATCTTGCTGGAGAGCTTTGCCCTTATTTCCTGGCCCAGTGCTGACACCGAAAAAGAAAGGAGTATTTTCAAAATGAGCACAGACCGCAATAAAAGCATAACAGAGGTTCTAATAATTTCCTGTGACCCAAAAGACCTGTTACGTGTGCCGCTCAGGCTCTCTGGAAGTAGTACAAGTCCTAGGTATCCACCCCTGGGAGTGCTGATTTGGGAAAGAGCTCGTCCCAGTTCCTATGTACGCTCAGTGTGAAGAAAAGTCTCCCTATGACCGCACGTCTGTACTGTACCAGACGTGCGGTCATAGGGAGACTTTCCTTCACTACTAATTTCCTATTCTACTAAAACATGTTCTTTTTGCTGTTAGTATCCTGAATGTTTGTTTACAGGCATACCCCACTTTTAAGTACACAGTAGGGTTTATTTACTAAAGCTGGAAAGTGCAAAATCAGGCTCACTTCTGCATAGAAACCAATGAGCTTCTAACCCCAGTTTGTTCAATTAGGCTTTGGTAATAAAACCTGGAAGCTCATTGGTTTCTATGCAGATGTGAGCCTGATTTTGCACTTTCCAGCTTTAGTAAATAAACCCCATTGTGTACTTAAAAGTGGGGTATGCCCGTATATTCCATTCACTTCACAGTAATCACACAAGAAGATAGGGGAAGTCTCCCCAGTAGAAACCTACCCTACCCAAAACAGAGCTAATGTTCTACTTTAATTTGTAATTACAAATACAGTATACAGTTACGGTACTTTATAGGGTTGATTTTAGTAGAGCTTCACCATATTCAGGAAGCTCCTAGGAAAATGAGTGCAGCTGCCATTACAAATTGTACAGTATATTCGCCTTTAGTAAATCAAGCTCTATATTTGTGAGCATAAGAGGTAATTAAAAAAAATTAATCAATGCAAGCAGATTGGGACTTATGTTTCATCAATTTTTAATACCGATTGTCTGTGCCGTGCATTGCAACTAACCGCATTACAGCTTTGTTTCTAAAATGAATGAAAATGTAATTGATCAGTGGGCAAAACTTCCACTTTTCCTTTTCTCCAGTCACAATGAACCTTCTATTTAAAGGACATCCTTGAATGTGAGTATTTACAGTATCCTAGATATCATTTTATGTGAAAGGCAACTCAACTCACTTCCACAAATGTGGCAAAAATATCTATGTGAATGCGCTAATAACGACAACGCCACTCTCTTCCACCAATATGGCAAACATATCCATGTGAATGTGCTAATAATTACCTTATTGTCGTTGTTGAAAGGCATTCATCCCAAAGCCACTGTTACTGACAAAATGATTTGCCCATTTCATTAAAGCAAATATTAATGACATTGCATGATCATCTGTGTCACAGTTGTTAAAATTTTCACACATATTTTAAAGTTATAATCATATGTTTGGTGGCTTGTAGTTCCTATGATCCTGTGCACAGCATCATTATAAACTTTAATACACACTAGGAGGTATTAAAAGGGAATATGTCTTTGTTGGGAAAAAAAAACGAAAAAAGGGGGACATGTCCTCCTCTGTTACTCTATGGGCTTTATAGTTTCTAGTACACTGTGTATTTGGGTGAAGCAGGGCCATTGTTTAACCCCACTTTAAAATGCAGGCTAATCCTGTGCAAATAATGCCCGTTTATTAGAGGGTCATTCTTGTAGTACTTCTAGGACAGTGATGATGTGTTCAGCTCCACGGTCCTGGCATGAGCCTGAGGCCACAACTCCAGAATTTGATATCATACTACTTGTTGTCTTAATGGTAGTGTACGTAGCTCCCATTTTCTAGTCTCTGTGAATCTCTCTAGTCGTTACTTCCTACTCAATCATGACTTATTAAAGATTTGACAAGATTGTGGAATACGGTGACATGCCAACAGACCTTCAAGGTTGGTTGCCCCATTTTTAGTATACAATGTTTAGTATACATTTTTAGTATACAGTGCCCATGTCCTGTATTTACAGTGCTCACTTCCTGAGCTCCAGATGTATCTATCAGGGGCATCTCTCTTGCTTGGATCTCAACTTAATAAATTTAGTGCAATCAGTTACATTAGTGCCAGCATGTATATTTCCTCCTGCAGAGTTCTTTTAAATTGCACCCATGATAGTAGGATCTAAAGGAGATGTTTTTTTGTTGTGTGATCTAATGGTGCTGCAAAGAATCTGCATACTTTGCCAGAGACACAGGTGTGTACTCCCAAGTGTAGGATTTCACTTCACCACTGATGGACCATTTACAGTATGCCACTGCTTAGGAGAGTTTAAAGCAAAAAAGGTATAAATAGAGTTTACCTAAAGTGAAAAACATATCTCTAAATGATTGTTAGTACATGTAGTAGATACAAAAAAAGCTAAAGTTATATGCAAATCTAACACGTAAGCCTCTGTCTTGGTTCTTTTAAGTAAAGGGTTACCTAACTGACCAACAGGAGGCTAGAGGAACTTTACAGGAAAATGTGATATTTGTATATAATTTCATATGTCTATATCTACATATCACTTAGAGGAGAAACCTTTTATGGGCAGTTAGAATTGCCTATGTTTTGTGACAGATTTACTTCCAGCCACTGTTCAGGAAACTTCTAATTTTTTCATCATTTTAGTTTCTCTTAATTATGTCTTAGCAAGTCTCTTGTTAATTGTTTACCCCTCTGCAAATTTATATTCAGATATGTATTTCCATTGCTCTGTATCATTGTACTGAATCGCATTCCTAGAATTATGACTGATATTGCTATTATGTACACATTTTAGGATGAAGGTTTAAATGAGCTTCAGCCTGCCAAAACAAGTGAAGTAGCACAAGAAGAACCTAAAGAAAAATCAGAAGGTATGTTGAACATTGCATTATATTTTCTAATCTCCCACAGTAAGCATATTTGTGATTAAACATCCCAGCAAAAGTGTTCTTTGACAAATTTTGTAAGTTAATAATAAGCAAATTTATAGAGGCCTCTGTTATTTTATCTAGATTGTTAAAACCCTATTAAAGGAAATCAATCATGAAAGCAACATTAGGGCTTCCGTTACTACCTAGAGTTAGTTACATGGCTATCATGCTGACCCACCGGCTTTGATTATTTAGGTCCCTGTTCCAGCACAAGTATTCAGAAGTGAACTTCTAGCTTTTTATATTGATTTCTCAAGTTGTCTTCCAGGACGGCACCCTGAGAGATGACTGGTCCCACCTGACAGGATACACAATCAAGAAAGAGGTCAAAAACCTCAGTTTTTGATTGTGTTTCTCCACAGCAAACAGTTTGTTGTTTTTCTTAGACTCAAAGCCGAGGGCTGGAGGTCCCCCCCTTGGAGCCGGACCTCAGGCTTGGGAAGCCTCTAGGTCTGGTAGGGCTTGCCCTTCCTGGGGGTGTTTTCCCAATTTTCTCAGGGGGACAGCAAAATTTGGAAGAGCCCCCATGAGAATTGAAAGAACCTGGGTGCAGTTGGGCACCCAGAACTTCCTGGACCATGTTTCCTGCTCATTCCTCCATACCTGACGGGGTTGTCAATTTGCAGAAGGCTGGCGTTCAGGACTCCCGCAGGGCACGCTGTGCACGGCTGGCCCCATCTTCTGTGGCTCCAGGGCAGACCTAAATCAAAGACCCCTTCCTGGTTCAAGAGATGTGGCTACTGCAATGACAAATTGTCGCAAGACCACAATAAACCATTCTGCTACAAGTGTATCCACAAATTGTCTGGAAAAGAGACCTCTCAGGTCATGAAGGATTTCCTCTCTGTAAAGACGGAGATGTTGACAACTCTCAAAGCTTTTCAGGCAACCCTAAAACCTAGGCAGGAACCTGAAGCCCACTCTCATCCTCGCAGGAAGGTTCATCTGCTAATAGAGACAGCAGGAGCAAGCGTCCTGAACCCCTGAGAGCTCTTACTTCCCAGGATTCTGAGGAGGAGGCAGAGGTCTCAGATCGGAGCTTTCCCGATGAGGGGGAGGATGTAAAGGATAGTCAGGAGGAGGAGAGAGACTCCTGACCAGGCAGACACATCTTCTCGGCTGTTGCGCATTTTGGCCACAACTTTAATGTAAATTAAACTTTTAATTTTCCAGCGATCTGAAGCAGTGCCTGTGTAATCTTGAGGTCTGTGGACCTCAAGTCGTGCCGAGGTCAGACCGGAGTGGTGCAGGGGCTGCTTTGAGGTCGCTGCGACTTGAAGACGCAGGGATGTGAAGGGTACTCATTGGAAATCATGGGGTGCGACTTGTCAGGCTACCTTGCAGTCCCAAGTCGCAGGACGGGTCGCACAGGAATGGAAGAGGCCTTAGGCTGTTGAAGCAGCATAGAGGCTGCATTGGATGCCTGTGTACTTGGCTAATCCTGAAAATAGTATGGGCCCAGGTGCGGTTGAGCATGTGCAGCATAGTATACATGAATTGCTTACTTACATAGAACACAAGCATAGGCACATGTTTGCAGAGGGCCCCGCCCCGTGCCCGACAAGTGGGCGGCGCCCAGCATGCAGCCCCCCCAAGGTTGGCTGCGACGGCGTGTCTGTGTGGACGCATGTTGCAAAAATGCAGGTTTTTATAAGCATATGTTTGTATAGACGTGTGGGCATAAGTGTGTATACATGTTGCATAAATATCGTGTTTGCGTGGATGCATGTTTGCATAAACACATGGTGCATAGACACATGTTTGCATAAATGCGTGTGGCGTAACATACAGTTGTGCTCATAAGTTTACATACCCTGGCAGAATTTATGATTTCTTGGCCATTTTTCAGTGAATATGAATGATAACACAAAAACTTTTCATTCACTCATGGTTAGTGTTTGGCTGAAGCCATTTATTATCAATCAGCTGTGTTTACTCTTTTTAAATCATAATGGCAACAGAAACTACCCAAATGACCCCGGTCAAAAGTTTACATACCCTGGTGATTTTGGCCTGATAATATGCACACAATTTGACATAAAGGGGTTTGAAAGGTAACCACCCTCAAACTGCCCTAGCAAATTCGACAAAATATGGTCAGGATGGATAGATGCTTGGGGAGCAGAGCTCTTAGTTGACTATCCGGGTATTGATGTTGAAGCTGTTCCAAGATAATAGATCACTGGTTTGCTCTCCTAAATGCTGATAACCATCTAGAATATGTAATCTAACTATTTAGATGAGGTCCCTCCGCCCCCCCCCCCCCCCTTCTCCCCTCCCCTGGACCTCCTTAAGGAATTATGTTGGAATTTATTGCTACTAAACCAGTTTCTTGTTTTGTTATGCAAGGGTTTTGCTCACCTCTCTCCTGTGGACATTAACAAAACAGTTTTTTCTATGATAATCCTCACAATAACGCAACTATGACTAATTGTGTATATGCATCGCTTGTACTGTAAAGATTTGGATAAACCTTATTCTTGTGAAAAAAAAGTAACCACCCTCACCTGTGATCTGTTTGCTTGTAATTAGTGTGTGTGTATAAAAGGTCAATGAGTTTCTGGACTCCTGACAGACCCTTGAAACTTTCATCCAGTGCTGCACTGACATTTCTGGATTCTGAGTCATGGTGAAAGCAAAAGAATTGTCAAAGGATCTGTGGGAAAAGGTAGTTGAACTGTATAATACAGGAAAGGGATATAAAAAGATTTCCAAGGAATTGAGAATGCCAATCAGCAGTGTTCAAGCTCTAATCAAGAAGTGGAAAATGAGGGGTTCTGTTGAAACCAAACCACGGTCAGGTAGACCAACTAAAATTTCAGTCACAACTGCCAGGAAAATTTTTCAGGATGCAAAGAAAACCCCACAAATAACTTCAGGTGAAATACAGGACTCTCTGAAAACATGTGGTGTGGCTGCTTCAAGATGCACAATAAGGAGGCACTTGAAGAAAGATGGGCTGAATGGTCGAGTCGCCAGAAGAAAGCCATTACTACGCAAATGCCACAAAGTAACCGCTTACAATACGCCAAACAGCACAGAGAAAAGCCTCAAACCTTCTGGCCCAAAGTCTTTTGGAATGATGAGACCAAAATTGAGCCCTTTGGCCACAACCATAAAAGCTACATTTGGAGAGGAGTCAACAAGGCCTATGATGAAAGGTACAGAGGTGGACTGCTGTTTTGGGGATGTGTGAGCTACAAAGGCACAGGAAATTTGGTCAAAATTGTTGGCAAGATGAATGCAGTATGTTATCAAAAAATACTGGAGGAACATTTGCATTCATCAGCCAGGAAGTTGCGCATGGAATGTACCTGGACATTCCAACATGACAATGATCCAAAACACAAGGCCAAGTCGACCTGTCATTGGCTACAGCAGAATAAAGTGAAGGTTCTGTAGTGGCTTTCTCAGGACACAGTGATTGATTCAAAAAAGTTTTATTATATTGAAAAAACACACACAAATTAATAAAAAAGAGGGGACAAACCGTTTACCACACAGGTAGTTTAAAAATAGGATAACGTTGTCATATGTTAAAAGGAAGGGGAATCACAGCTGCGCATACCATTCACACCCACATTCACAGTACCCAAACTGAAACAATCACTTTAGTCACTTTATACACCGTGGAAAACCTCAAGGCGTCAGGATATCGGCTCATCTTGTGCATGTGTTAATCCGGACTCATGGGTAGAGGTACAGTGACATGACCGGGATGTATGACATGGTGAGAGTGTCTTGAACTAAGTCTACTTACACAGCTGCTTTTGTTCCTGTCTCCGGTTTTCAGCCTCCCCATCTGACGGCCTTTGGAGATGTATCCACACTGTTAAAGTGACTCAGTGCCTAAGCCTGCTCCTCTTGATTATCTCAGCTTCAATATAATTACTTCCCTGCTTCACCAGGTGTAATCTGTCTAGTTATTCAAAATCCAAAGGGACTGATCATAATCCATTTGTGGACAGCAATGACGATACCCTGTGTGTTTTTTGAGTACATGGCAGCTAAGAACTCACCAATTCAACGAACACCACCCACATCTATACTGAATTTTTGACTCACTATTTTAAGTCTGCAGCCAAGTTGCTCTGTAACTGCATCAGTATTATAATTTTGGCTTCTGAGAATTGAGCTTTATACTACTATATAAGTCTGCAATTACAAGTGCTAATGTTTGACTAAAGTGTTTGTTTCAATTTGGGTACTGTAAATGTGGGTGTGAATGGTATGCGCAGCTGCGATTTCCCTTCTTTTTAACATATGACAACGTTGTCCTATTTTTAAACTACTGTGGTAAACTGTTTGTCCCCTCTTTTTCATTAATTTGTGTGTGTTTTTTCAATATAATAAAACTTTTTTGAATCAATCACTGTGTCCTAGAAGTGGTCCTCTTGGGAGAACTATATTCTCTTATTTGTTTTCATCTCCTCTTTTCTGTCAGATCAGAGCGCTGTTGACAGCGACCAGTGACCAATCGTCTGGTCATCTTGTTTAGGGGTTGGTTGCTGGGAGGTGTCTACACTCATGACCATGTCCCAGGTACACTTTGTGATACATATTCATATCTCTGAATCCCTACTGTTTACAGACTGTGAATATCCATATTATTGTTCTGCGTGACATTTGCTTCAAAACGAATACACACATGCCAGATCTTCAAGGCCTAGTTTACCTAGGAGGAATAAGGGGTACCAGTGGTTTCCCATATGACCTGACATAGGGGTGTCTGGACTTGAAACGTTACAAATCATCTGAGGAAACTAAATATGTCCATATTATGGCCGTGCTACTATTACTTTGGAAGTTATGAAACATGCTGAAATGTCATACTTATTCCACTGTTTAAGCTTTACTAAGGTATTTACGACCGGTATCTGCTGGTTCTCTGAATTGAGAGGGTGACTATTTTACGATAGGCCTGGACATTCGGAAGTCCGACATTAGCTGTTTTTCAGACCTCTCCTGACTCTGCTTCTCTATGTTGAGATAACAGCTCTTATGAAGTATAAATCCTATGAATTCCTGAACATAAGGGAGGAGGGAGGAGTTCAGATTTTTACTGTAATGTTAAACTGTTAGCCAAGCTGTCATGGCTACCCTAAGGTTCTCTAACAACATGGCCACTATCTACAGCTTTTCGTGTGTCCAGTATGTGATTGTCAGGCTCCTACTTACCAGACCGGTGAGTCCGCTTGGGCAGAAGGTAGGCTCCCTTACGCGTCCGACTCGCGGCCCCTGGTAAAGCAAACAGGAGGCACAGGAGTACGGAATGGTATGAGAGCCTATATGCAACAGTCCAGATACTGTAGGCTTAGCAGGTGAGATGGCTGGAGCTGGCTGGAGCAAGGCAGCAAGGCTGAGCAGGATTGTCAGGAAGCAGGCTGGGTTTGTTAACAGACAGGCAGCAGAGGCACAATGGAGCAGGCAAACGGATGGTCAGGAGGCAGGCCGGGTTCGGTAACAGACAGGTAGCAGAGGTACAGTGGAGCAGGCAAACGGATGGTCAAACAGGCAGATGTCAGGTACAGGCAGAGTTCGGGGGGAGGTCCAGGAGACAAGGCCGGGTCGTCAGGTAATCAGGAACAGTTCAGATACAAGGTCAGGCACTAGGACGCTAAGCTGTTGATCAGGCAGCACTGATCACAGAGGGACGCCGGCTTAAATGGACTGTTTGGCACCAAACGACGTGCACGCGCGCGCACCAGCACACACAGGCGCGCGCACCCGCCAATGCCCCGCGCGCGCGCCCCCACACACCGGCGTGCACAACAGGCCGACCCCGGACACACACACCAGCACCGCGAGGTCTACAGGAACGCGCACCGACGCACACTGCCGCGAGCACCCTGCCCGCCGAGGTACGCTCTCTGACAGTGCCCCCTCCTCAAGGGCAGCCTCCGGATGCCCAGCTGAGCCAACCTGGTTGCGTGAGAATCCTTGAAGGCTTGTAGCAATTCATCAGCATGGAGATTACTTTCAGGCTCCCAAGAGTTGTCCTCGGGTCCATACCCTTTCCATTTAATGAGGTACTGGATCTGATTCCGCCTCTTTCTACAATCCAGGATTGCCTCGATTTCAAATTCCTCCTCATTGTTGATCATAATAGACTCAGGTGGCTTGGCATTGCGGTCAGAGAAGGAATCAGGAACAACTGGTTTCAGAAGTGAGACATGAAAAACCGGGTGTATTCTAAAAGACTCCGGCAGGTTAAGTTCATACGCAACATCATTTACTTTTCTTTTCACCTGGAAAGGACCCATAAACTTAGGTCCCAATTTCTTGGAAGGACAAGCCATCTTTAAGTTACTTGTGGATAGCCATACTTGGTTACCAGGCTCAAGGATAAGTTCCCCACGTCTTTTCTTATCAAACATCCTCTTCAAAGATGCCTGGGACTGGGCCATGGTCTCCTGCAGGATCTTACAGTTAGTGGAGAAGAACTCCATTGTTTCAGTCACTGCTGGAAGGGCACATTCCGGAATAGAGCTGGGAAGAAAAGAGGGATTGAATCCATAGTTGGCAAAGAATGGCGTCTGGTTGATGGCTGAATGCAGAGAATTATTGTAAGAAAATTCAGCGACTGGTAACAGAGACACCCAGTCATCTTGCGAAAATGCCGAAAAGCAACGGAGGTATTGTTCCAGCGTCTGGTTAGTTCTCTCTGTCTGGCCGTTTGTCTGAGGATGATAGGCCGAAGAAAATGCCAGCTCAATTTCAAGAGCACCACACAGTGCCTTCCAGAACCGGGAGGTGAACTGGACACCACGATCTGACACAATATTAGCGGGTACCCCATGTAATCTCACTATTTCCTTAACAAAGATCTTCGCCGTTTCTACGGCCGTGGGTGTACCCCTCATGGGGAGAAAATGTGCCATTTTGGACAGTCTATCAATCACAACAAAGATAGTCGAGAAACCTTCAGATGGGGGTAGTTCTACGATGAAATCCATTGAAATCATTCTCCAAGGCCTGTCAGGAATCGGTAAGGGTTTCAACAAACCCCAGGCCCTTGTGCGATTACTCTTGCTCCGGGCACAAGTGTGGCAAGAGCTTACATATTTCTTACAATCCTCCATTAATTGTGGCCACCAAAAGGTGCGTTGCACCAGTTCAACTGTCTTCCGGGCCCCGAAATGACCAGCCAGTTTGTGGTCGTGGCACAATTCCAGTACCGGCACTCTAAGTTTCTGAGGAACCAGGATCTTGCCTTCGTGCCAGAGCAACCCATCGCTTAAGCTAGTCCCAGTAGGTTGGGGAATTTCTGAGGAGGCTTGCCTTATTCTGGAAATTAGATCTCCCTGAAGAAGTAGGAAATTTCCCGCCGGCAGGATAGTGTCTGGAGGAGCGATTTCCTTGGAATCATGAAACATTCGTGACAATGCATCTGGTTTCACATTTTTGGAGCCTGGTCTGTAAGTGATGTGAAATGAGAAGCGAGAGAAGAAGAGTGCCCATCTAGCCTGTCCTGGTTTAAGTCTCTTGGCAGATCTTAGGTATTCCAAGTTCTTGTGATCAGTATAGACGAGAACAGGATGTACAGCACCCTCCAGAAGATAGCGCCAGTCCTCCAGAGCCGCCTTGATGGCCAAGAGTTCCCGATCTCCAACATCGTAATTCCTTTCAGACAAAGAGTTTGCGAGAAAAGAATGCTATTGGGAACAGAAGAGCCTTGGGGCCCTGGCGCTGAGAGAGTACTGCCCCTACTGCGATCTCCGAAGCATCAACTTCCAGCACAAACGGTAAGGCAGGGTCAGGGTGCTTGAGGATAGAGGCAGATGTGAACAGACCTTTTAATTTTTCGAAGGCCGATTGTGCCCTGGACGTCCAACAGAATCGGGTTCCCTGTTTTGTAAGTTCCGTAATGGGGGCAATGATTTTAGAAAAGTCTTTAATGAACTTCCTATAAAAATTAGAAAATCCAACGAAGCGTTGGACCCCTTTCTTGTCTGTAGGTGCAGGCCAATCCAAGATGGCGGATACCTTCTGTGGGTCCATCTTAATACCTTCTACAGAGATAATGAGTCCCAGAAATTGGATACTTTGAAGTTCGAATTCACATTTGTCAAGTTTAGCGTACAGACCATGTTGCCTGAGCCGAGCAAGAACATTCCGAACGTGCCTGCGATGATCAGCCAAGGAAGAGGAAAAGATGAGAATGTCATCCAGGTAAACAATGACGTAGAGGTCCAAGAATTCCCTAAAGATGTCGTTCACAAAGTGTTGGAAAGTGGCTGGGGCATTACAAAGACCGAAGGGCATAACAAGATACTCGAAATGCCCGAAACAAGTGCGAAAAGCGGTCTTCCACTCATCTCCCTCTCGGATGCGGATTAGGTTATAGGCACCGCGAAGATCCAATTTTGTGAAAATTCTGGCGGTTCCCAGCCTTTGGAATAACTCAGGTACCAATGGAAGCGGGTAGCGGTTCTTAATCGTTATCTTGTTTAATTCTCGATAATCGATGCATGGTCGAAGGGAATGGTCCTTCTTCTCTACAAAGAATAAACCAGCACCGGCCGGGGAAGTGGACGGGCGGATAAACTTTTTCTTCAAATTTTCATCTAAGTACTGCTTCAGGGTGCCCAGCTCCTGCTCAGTCAATGGAAAGATCCGACCGAAGGGTACCTCGGTTCCAGGTAGCAACTCTATAGGACAATCGTAGGGCCTGTGTGGAGGTAATATCTCTGCACCTTTCTTGCTGAATACATCCGCAAAATCTTGGTAGGGCTCGGGAATAGCTTGGAGCAGGTTAGCATCAGGATGTAAACAGAGAAGTTGGGAAACCTCACGGTCAGCCCTTTGCAGACAATGTTGTCGACAGTACTCAGAGAGGAACTCCATGCTTCCAGCAGCCCAGTTGACTTGGGGGTTGTGAACCTGTAGCCATGGCATTCCTAAAATGACTGGGAAAAGAGGTGAGGAGATAGCATCCAAACAGAGATATTCCCGGTGCTGAGGGCCCATAATAGCTTCCAAAGGGACGGTTTCCTGAGTGACCGGGCCGGAACGGAGGGCAGAACCGTCTGCAAGATGAACAGCCAGGCTTTGAGTCTTGGGTCGGAGAGGTATGTCATGTTGAGTAGCAAAGGTCAGGTCGATAAAACAACTGCAGGCTCCTGAGTCAATGATGACTGGAACTTGGATAGCCTTTCCGGGAAGCTGTAAAGTGACAGAGATAGTTAGATGTGTACCAGGAGTGGGTAAAATAGTGGCACAGGTACGAACAGCGGAACGACACTTACGCGTCTTGTTGGGGCAAATGCTGGCGTAGTGCCCAGGTTCTCCACAGTAGAGACAAAGGTTATGAGCCCGTCTGCGTAATTTCTCTTCAGGGGTCAAGGAGGGACGAAGCAGACCTAGCTGCATGGGTTCTGGTGCATCACTGGCCGGAACTGGTGGTGGAGCAGGAGGCCTACAGGAAGGATTGGGAACTTGGGGAAGCATCCAGGTGGGACGATAGGTACTGGTGGATCTTTCGGTGCGTCGTTCTCTCAACTTACGATCAATTTGAATGGACAGGTTGATTAGTTCTTCCAGGGTCTGAGGTACCCCAACCCGTGCTAGCTCATCCTTGAGAGGATCTGACAAACCCATCCTAAACTGATGGCGCAGAGCAGCGTCGTTCCACGCCGTATCAGAGCTCCAGCGTCTGAACTCAACAGCATAATCCTCTGCCGCTCGACGGCCTTGACGAAGGGAGTGTAAGGTGGTTTCTGCAGTGGCAGTTAGCTGGGGATCCTCGTAAAGTTGAGACATTGCCCCAAAGAAAGCATCCAGACTTTCGAGGACGACAGATTTTTGCTCCAAAAGTCGGTGGGCCCAAGTTTGTGGCTCGCCAGATAACAAGGAGATAACGAAGCCCACCTTAGTTGCTTCTAAAGAGAAGGTGCGTGGCTGAAGAGCAAAGTATAGATTACATGCATTCCGGAAAGCACGATATCTACTTCGGTCTCCAAAAAACCTTTCTGGTACTGGTACTTTTGGCTCTGGAGGTAACATGACTACGGAGGGTGCTGAGGTTGCGGCTGCGGTCCCCTGTGGGCCGGAGGGTACAGATAGGGCCTGTACACGCTCTTCCAGTCTTGAATATCCCTCTTGTAAGCTTTTTACCGCTTGGGTTAGACCCGCCAGATGTCTGCAGAGCTCATCCATGGGGGAAGCCCCCTGCCCGGACTCGGTCATGGCTGCCTGATACTGTCAGGCTCCTACTTACCAGACCGGTGAGTCCGCTTGGGCAGAAGGTAGGCTCCCTTACGCGTCCGACTCGCGGCCCCTGGTAAAGCAAACAGGAGGCACAGGAGTACGGAATGGTATGAGAGCCTATATGCAACAGTCCAGATACTGCAGGCTTAACAGGTGAGATGGCTGGAGCTGGCTGGAGCAAGGCAGCAAGGCTGAGCAGGATTGTCAGGAAGCAGGCTGGGTTCGTTAACAGACAGGCAGCAGAGGCACAATGGAGCAGGCAAACGGATGGTCAGGAGGCAGGCCGGGTTCGGTAACAGACAGGTAGCAGAGGTACAGTGGAGCAGGCAAACGGATGGTCAAACAGGCAGATGTCAGGTACAGGCAGAGTTCGGGGGGAGGTCCAGGAGACAAGGCCGGGTCGTCAGGTAATCAGGAACAGTTCAGATACAAGGTCAGGCACTAGGACGCTAAGCTGTTGATCAGGCAGCACTGATCACAGAGGGACGCCGGCTTAAATGGACCTTTTGGCGCCAAACGACGTGCACGCGCGCGCACCCGCCAACGCCCGCGCCCCCGCACACCGGCGTGCACAACAGGCCGACCCCGGACACACACACCAGCACCGCGAGGAACGCGCACCGCGAGGTCTACAGGAACGCGCGCGCCGACGCACACCGCCGCGAGCACCCTGCCCGCCGAGGTACGCTCTCTGACAGTGATATTGTTATATTTTACTATGTGTGCCTTCCTTCTTTACCTACCTTGCCTATAGTTTTTACTTATGGCTAAGGATTGAAGGAATGTAGTTATGGGCTCAAACTGTAGAAACGAGTGTAACTGATTTCCCCACAGTGAGACGGCGTTAAAGGCAATGAAAAATGTGGCGTGTAACTGCCTTTTATGCCGCGTACACACGGCCGGACTTTTCGACCAGACTTGTCCGACGGAAGGAATCCGTCGGACAATTTGACCGTGTGTGGGCTTCATCGGACCTGCAGCGGACCTTTTCTGTCAAAAATGTGACGGACTTTAGATTTAGAACAGGTTTCAAATCTTTCCGACGGACTCGAGTCCGGTAAAAAAATCCGCTCGTCTGTATGCTAGTCCGTTGGACGAAAACCGACGCTAGGGCAGCTACTGGCTATGAACTTCCTTATTCTAGTCCGGTTGTACGTCATCACGGTTGAATCCGTCGGACTTTGGTGTGATTGTGTGTAGACAAGTCCGATTCGACGGAAGTCCGTCAAAGTCTGACGTGATTCAGTCCGTCGAAAGTCCGGTCATGTGTACACAGCATTAGAAATCCATCAGTCACTAAACTATGACAAATTCACAGTTTAGGAAGTAAGCCTACTAGAATTTTCAGCAAGAGAGGTCATCATTGGCAGCCTACATATATTTCTTTCAGAATATGTTTCCTTTTAATGGGCCTGCTGTGTTGAGACACTGCCCTTGGTCAAGAAAGAGACTGCCCTGAAACATCTGCCTTAAAATAAAAATAACTGCCCTGGAGAAAAATACAGAGACGCTTCCTTGTAGTACCTACCATCCAGTTCACGTGAACCCACAGGAAAGTCATGGCCTGCAATGGGAACAACAGAATGGTTTCCTGCACAGCAGGTGGCATTACTTGGGCAGCAATAATATCATTCTACTGTATTGCCAATATTAATAAGTTAGCAGAAGTTTGCACTGGTGTCCAGGGTTTGTAACAGCTGGTAGGAAGTATTTGTGTAATTTGTATAAAATGCATGTCAAACTAAACTTTTTATGACAAATGATATCATTTAGGTAGTATACCAGCTCAAGATTCAAAAGGACAATCAACCCCAGCTGAAGATGTCCCTCTTCCTGAGACTGATATCAATCTAGAAGTTTCATTTGCTGAGCAGGCTTCTAATGTCAATGAGGTTTCTGGAGTCAGAAATGAGAAGGAAGATGACACCTTGTTACCAGTAAGTTGACCTTTTTATGTTATGAAAATGCTTACATGTATCATAGTGCTGCAACCTCTTTTTCAGGAATATTGTGAGCTTCATCTAGTTTGTGGATTCCCCGCAAGCATGTGATATACCTAGGCCCAACTACATTTGGATACAGGATCTTCCATACTTGATTGCTAGTTGCTCATGTCTGTTCACTGTGGTTACCTTGCACACAAATTTTCCATATTGGGTGTTCATTCCACATACACAAAATGTAATCTCGAGGTCTAGGTTATTGGTACATCTTTGTGTAACAATAAAGTAGTTGGCCATCTTTTTATTATAATATACAGTCAATCCCTTAGTTACAAACATCCGACTTACATACGACTCATACTTACAAATGGAGGGAGGTAACAGGAAGGAAATCTACCCCTACGTAGGGAAATTTGCTACTGTAATGCCGCGTACACACGGTTGGACTTTCCAACAGGAAATGTTCGATGTGAGCTTGTTGTCGGAAAGTCCAACTGTGTGTAAGCTCCATCGAACATTTGCTGTCGGAATTTCCGGCCACAAATGTTTGAGAGCAGGTTCTCAAATTTTCCGCCAACTTCACTTGTCGGAAAGTCCGATCGTGTGTACACAAGTCAGTCACAAAAAAGCTCACGCATGCGCGGAATCAAGCAGAAGGAGCCGCACTGGCTATTAAACTTCCTTTTTCTCGGCTCGTCGTACGCCTTGTACGTCACCACGTTCTTACCTTTCCGACAACATTTGTGTGACCGTAAGACAAGTTTGAGCCAACATCCTTCTGAAAAAAATCCACGGTTTTGTTGTTGGAAATTCCGATCGTGTGTACGCGGCATAAGAGTTATCATGGGAAAAAGGTGTGTCCACTGAAGGTTTTTCACCAATCCTCGTTTCCACAACAACCCAAAATTTTCAAAATCCAATTGTCACAAGGACAGAAAGTGAATTGAAATTTTCTGAACAGAGGCACAAACGGCAAAACAAATGTTACAGGGATGTTAACCCTTCCCTATGCTATCCAAAAAATGTAAATAATTTTTCGTCTGGAGTTGCACTTAAAAATTGTGCCTGTTCCAACTTGCATACAAGTTCAACTTAAAAACCAACCTACAGACCCCATCTTGTTTGTAATCGGGGACTGCCTGTAGAAAGTTCTTGCTTGGTAGTTTTGGACAATAAATAAGCTGGTTTGTTTTTAGTTGCTATAGCCATTTTTAGTTACATTCACAGTAACTTTGAAATGTAATTGATAAAGACTAACCTTATGCAGTGTACCCAGAACTGTTGCATGTGCTTTTACTTATCAGAATGAAGTTTAGCATACTCTTATCTCTTCTACTAAACCATAAGAATGTATTATTGTATCCAGCTTTCTCATTATAATGAAGCTCTGATTTATATGCAGTGCTGTTTTTGAGAGCTTCTCCTTCCCCTTTTTAATTTAGTAACCAGCATCACCCCTTTTTGTTTTTTTTAAAACATTTTTTTATTTAGTGTTCAATTTTTACCAAAAATATAGATGCATCTCCACATGTCACAGTATACAGTTTTTCTTATAAGTTTACATACCCTGGCAGAATTTATGGTTTCTTGGCCATTTTTCAGAGAATATGAATGATAACACAAAAACTTTTCTTTCAATCATGGTTAGTGTTTGGCTGAAGCCATTTATTATCAATCAACCGTGTTTACTCTTTTTAAATCATAATGACAACAGAAACTACCCAAATGACCCTTATCAAAAGTTTACATACCCCACTTCCTAATACCGTGTATTGCCCCCTTTAACATCAATGACAGCTTGAAGTCTTTTGTGGTATTTGTTGATGAGGCTCTTTATCTTCTCAGATGGTAAAGCTGCCCATTCCTTTTGGAAAAATGCCTCCAGTTCCTATATATTCTTGGGCTGTCTTACATGAACTGCAGGTTTGAGATCTCCCCAGAGTGGCTCAATGATATTTAGGTCAGGTGACTGAGATGGCCACTCCATAAACTTCACTTTATTCTGCTGTAGCCAATGACAGGTCGACTTGGCCTTGTGTTTTGGATCATTGTCATGTTGGAATGTTCAAGTACGTCCCATGCGCAGCTTCCTGGCTGATCAATGCAAATGTTCCTCCAGTATTTTTATATAACATGCTGCATTCATCTTGCCATCAATTTTGACCAAATTTCCTGTGCCTTTGTAGCTCACACATCCCCAAAACATCAGCGATCCACCTCCGTGTCTCACAGTAGGAATGGTGTACCTTTTCATCATAGGCCTTGTTGACTCCTCTCCAAATGTAGTGTTATTGTTGTGGCCAAAAAGCTCATTTTTGGTCTCATCACTCCAAATGACTTTGTGCCAGAAGGTTTGAGGCTTGTCTCTGTGCTGTTTGGTGTATTGTAAGAGGTATACTTTGTGGCATTTGCGTAATAATGGCTTTCCTTCTGGCGACTCGACCATGCAGCCCATCTTTCTTCATGTGCCTTCTTATTGTGCATCTTGAAACAGCCACACCATGTTTTCAGAGAGTCCTGTATTTCACCTGAAGTTATTTGTGGGTTTTCCTTTGCACCCCGAACAATTTTCCCAACAGTTGTGGCTGACATTTTAATTGGTCTACCTGACCGTGGTGTGGTTTCAACAGAACCCCTCATTTTCCCACTTCTTGATTAGAGTTTGAACGCTGCTCATTGGCATTCTCAATTCCTTGGATATCTTTTTATATCCCTTTTCTTGTTTTATACAGTTCAACTACCTTTTCCCGCAGATCCTTTGACAATTTGTTTGCTTTCCCCATGACTCAGAACCCAGAAACGTCAGTGCAGCACTGGATATAAGATGCAAGGGTCTGTCAGGAGTCCAGAAACTCATTGATCTTTTATACACAGACACTAATTGCAGGCAAACGGATCATAGGTGAGGATGGTTACCTTTTAATAGCCATTCACACCCCTTTGTGTCAACTTGTGTGCATGTTATCAGGCCAAAATCACCAGGTTATGTAAACTTTTTTGATCAGGGTCATTTGGGTAGTTTCCGTTGTCATTATGATTTAAAAAGAGTAAACACAGTTGACTGATAATAAATGGCTTCAGCCAAACCATGAGTGAAAGAAAAGTTTGTGTGTTATCATTCATATTCTCTGAAAAATGGCCAAGAAATAAATACATTCTGTGGGAAAATATACAGTTGAACATAAAGCATACAATCATATTTTGGTTAGACATGAGCGATAATATACTTAACTATTATTTTGTTGGTGGTAATGAAGCCCTCATACAAAAGAGAAAAAAGGAACAGATGGGGGTGATAAACCGAGGATATACAGTATTTAAGTTCTGACAGTCCACACAGTAAAATTCATTTTGTTATGTTGACAATTTTCATACCCTCTAATTTTTAGCTTGTGTCCACATCTATTTTATTACCTTTTTAAAATGTAGGTGAGGAACATGTACAGCATTGCGATTTACTTATTCAGTATGTACCTACCGTTGCACCTGCTTTTTTTTTTTTTTGGTACAGTAACTCTTGATTGTTTCTCTATACAGAAGATTCACCTTACCAGTGACCATTTTATGCCAAGTTTTTTGTCGATTAGCATACAAAGAAGAGCCCTTTCTATTGACTAATATATAAAGTTCATGTATGGTATTTCATTTATAATTCAGATCAGCAGGAATTGATTTACTAAGGGAAAAAAAACTGTGCACTTTGCAAGTGTAGTTGCTCCAGAGCTTGGTAAATGAAACAAAGCTTCACTTTTCAAACAATATCCAATCACATGCAAGGAAAATAAAAAAACAAACAGCATTTATGCACATCATTGGATGATGGAAGTCAGCAGAACTTCCCCTCATTTACTAAGCTCTGGCGCAACTGTACTTGCAAAGTGCACAGTCTATTTGCCTTTAGTAATTCGACCTCACAGTGTTCATGTGTATGCAGCACATGGACACTGTTAATAGCAATTGTTCTAATGTTTGTTAGTGCCTCTGTTAACAATATAAACAAAAAGGATTGGGACTTTAAATGAAGCATGCAACATTGGAAGCAAATGACACGGTATGTCTGTTTAAAAAAAAAAAAAAAAAAATGTTATTTGTTGCATAAGTTCATGTGAAGGGGTCAGTTCACAATACAAATAAATAAAAATACATAAAATAATAAATTCATATATTTACATGCATTGAAAGGGGCGTGGTGGTACATAACTTGCAACAGACCAGTTTCTTAAGACCAAGTTGACATAGTATGGAATACATCATGGTAAAGATGTCATGTAGTCAAACATATTTATAGGTGAAATTCTGGATAATAAACACATGAATATAGCATCTGAAACGCGACTCGTTTTGTGGCTCACTGCCACTCAACAGGAGAAGATGCGGATGAAGTTTCTAAAAAGTATATGGGTAAACAATGAGTCGGACTAATTAAACAAAAATAGGAAGGAGGAATAATGAAACATCCACTTATAAGCTGACTATGGATATGGAGTATGGCAGAGAGCACCAAAGATGAAGTGGGGGCATCATCTAGCATGTGTGCATTGTCCTGGGATTTGTTTTTCACACAGCATTACAAGGTAATACCCATGGTAGTTCTTTTCTGTCTTAATACCTCCCTTTTTTAGGTTTAGTTCTTACTACTTTGTCACTCTGCTAGATTATTCCCACACTGTTTTCTATCCATGTTTTGGCTCACCCACCATCACAGTATGCCTTTTCTTCCACACTTTTCATCACCTTGTAGGACAAGCACAGGATCAATCACTTTATCAGAAATTTAAAATTTACAAATGCACATAATTTCACATTTGTTCAGATGTCATGGTAATCAACAACCTACCACCATTGATTGTCTGGTGGGGACCACCTTCCAGTTACATCTCTCCTTTCATGACTCCCCGCTGCTGTGTCATGGGCTGCACTGCCCCAGCTCCCATGCTAGATGATGTCCCCACTTCATCTTTGGTGTTCACTGCCATATTCCATATCCATAGTCAGCTTGTAAGTATAGGTGGATGCTTCATTATTCCTTCTCCTTTTTCTTTAATTAGTCTGACTCATTGTTTACCCATATATTTTTTAGATACTTCTTCCGCATCTGCTCCTGATAAGTGGCAGTGAGCCACGAAACCCATCAAGCTTCAGATGCTACATTCATGTGTTTATTATCCAGAATTTCACCTATAAATATGGAAGTGATCCTTTCACATGAACTTGTGCAACTAATAAAATACATTTTTTACAGACATACTGTGTCATTTGCTTCCACTGTTGCATGCTTCATTTAAAGTCCCAATCCTCTTTGTTTTCTGCAATTAGGGATGGGGGTACTTTGACCGACATGTCATAGGCCTCATTTTAAAGTCCCCAAACCCCTTTTCATATATTAAAAATATAAAGTTGTTGTTATTTTATTATGCGTTCTGTTACTGAATTTTCTTTTTTTTTTTTTTTTTTTTGCATCTTCATTTGCTTCAAATTGGCTAATTAGCTCATGTTCTCATTCCAAACACTTAGGGAATTATAAATCTTAGAGGACTGCCAGGCAAACCTGAAACACTTTCTTTGGCTAATGCTGAAAAAAATGCAGTGCATCTTTAACCTCTTGTCACAGGCGCCTCCTGGCCCTTTAAGGGGTTTAGGATGCCGGGATTTATGATCATGTGATCGCCGTGATTGGCTGTCATGGCAGTCACATGATTGAAAAGTTCCGGATCGCAAGTAGTGATTGTGTGCTTGCCAGTAACTGTGCCAGGAGTGCGCAGGGTGAGCGTTTTCAGAACAGCTGCATTTGCACTAATGAACATAAATATGCGTCCGCTCGGCCCCAAGGCCCACCCGCTGAGAGGCCGCATATTTGCTTGCGACCAGCGCCAAAAGGTTAATATTATCGCCTTAAAGCAATTGTAAAAGTAAATTTTTTTTTTTTTTTTTCCTAAATAACAAACATGTCTATACTTAACTGCTCTGTGCAATTGCACAGAGCATTCACAAACCTCTTCTGTATTGCCCTGCTGGAGCTTCTAGCCCCTCCTCTCCGTCCAGTGCCTCCATGGGAAGCTGCTTCGTGCATGCTCGCTCCGGGCCCCACTGCTGCATCCATTGACACAGACAGCGGGATTTGGCCCCGCTCCCCACTCCCTCGTCACTGGCTTTGATTAACAGACTTGGGAGCCAATGGCTCCCGGTGCCCCAGCAAAGTCAATTAGACCTGGAAGTGAGGGGAGAGAAAAGCTGCAGCCATGCACGGTGCTGGATCGAATGAGGGCTCAGGTAAGTAAAAGGAGGGGGGATGCTGACACCTAAAAATGTTTTACCTTAATGCAAGGACTGCATTAAGAACCACTTTAACTGGTAGGGACTGCAAGAGAATATTTTTGGACTAACTGGGGTAAACTAGTGGAGAGTTTGTTGGGTCGTAAAAACCCATACAGAGAAATTTGGTGTTCCCAAAAACCAATGACACCAGTAGCAAGGTGGTTTGGTTATTAGTGTGGCCCTTACGCTCTGAAGAGAAATCTAGCTGAAAACACAAACCCTAGGTAGGTAGGGTGTCAATCTTATGTGCATTTTGTGATTTAAAGATGAACCCCGAGCAAACCGATAAACACATAGATGAAATATATATATGAGAACTATTTTATCTGACAAAGGGTTTGTATTTCGGTCCATCCAGTTCTGAGATTCATGCTTTACCCCATAGAACAACCTTGTCTGGTAGGCAGGGGCCCTGATCTTTCTCTGCTGCAGTTTTCCTTTCACTTACAGATCTCCTCCTTCAACTCTGTGACTGGACAGTGAAAAGAGTAGCATCACATTGATGAACCCCTCTCTCTTTTACCGTGCTTCCCCCCCCTATCAGAATGCTGCCTGCACTGTAGAACACTTGAGTAGCTCCTTGTACTGCTTCTCCCCCAATCTGAGTTCTACTGTACAGACTGTATGATAGATTTCAGGAAGCTAACAAGTCAAATTCAGATGCTTACACTTTTTTTTTTTTTTTTTCTTCTTAAAAAAAAATGTATGCAAAAGATTTAGAGAGTTGCATTAATGTGTGCCTGTATATTTGTCTGGTGTTCAGCCTTCATTTTGATAGGAGGGTCTTTTTTTTTTTTTTTTTTTTTTTTTTTTTTAGAACTTCAGACTGCAACAAGACAAGACTGGAATCACAAAGATTGGTGACTTAGCCCCACAGGATATGAGAAAAGTTACTTCTCTAGCTCTCATTGAGCTAACTGCACTGTATGATGTCCTGAATACAGAACTTAAACTTCAACGAGCTGCCAAAGTAAAAGTAAAAGGTTAGTGTTACTAAAAATGATTTGACAGTGGATCTGCTCATGAGATCTAAAATAGAAACTTAGTATTTGTTATTTAACCACTTGACCTCCAGAAGATTTATCCCCTTCACGACCAGGCCATTTTTTGCGATTCGGCACTGCGTTACTTGAACTGACAATTGCGAGGTCCTGCGACACTGTACCCAAATAAAATTGATGTAATTTTTTTCTTTTGATGGTACTTGATCACCACTGTGTTTTTTTGTTTTGCGCTATAAACAAAAACAAAAAAACACCAACCATTTTGAAAAAAAATAAACAATATTTTTTTACTTTCTGCTATAAAACATATCCAATAAAAAAAAATCACATTTCTTCATGAATTTAGGCCAATGTGTATTCTGCTACATGTGTTTGGTGAAAAAAAATCCCAATAAGCATATATGGATTGGTTTACGTGAATGTTGTAGTGTCTACAAACTATGGTCAATATTTATGGTTTCTTTTTTTTTATACTAGTAATGGCGGCGATCAACGACTTATAGCGAGACTGTGATATTGCGGCGGACAATCTGACACTTTGCGGGAACCAGTGACACTTATTTATATATATACATACATACATACATACATACATACATACATACACATACATACATATACATATATATACACAGTAGAACCTCGGATTGCGAGCAGGACTCAAACCGTTGGGGTGTGCAGTACCGCATTTGGCCAGTGGTGCGGGGGGCGCCGGTGACGCTCTCAGACATTCCTTTTCCGAGTGTCTCTGGCGCCTCCGCACCTCTGTCCACATGCGGTACTGCATACACTGGCGCCCCCGCACCTCTGGCCACACATAGTACTGCATATAACAGCAGTCACTGTGGAACGATTTATCTGAGTTTCTTTTGATTCCTATGGGGAAACTCGCTTTGATATACGAGTGCTTTGGATTACAAGCATGCTTCTGGATTATGGGAACGGATTATGCTCATAATCCAACGGTATGGTATGTGTGTGTGTGTGTGTGTGTGTGTGTGTGTATATATAATATATATAATGCACAGGAGAGCTGCCCTGTAGCAGTCAATCTGCTATGGGGTGGTCTTGAAGCAGTTAATAAAGTAATAGTATTAGAGAGATGTTTACATATACTGTATATATTTGGAATTCTGTATTATAATTTTACCATGCTTTGCCTTATGTAGAGACTGGAGTTTTCCGGGTACCTCTCTCTATTTTATTGGAACAAGATCAGAGGAAAGTACCAGGGACAAAGGTTCCGCTCATCCTTCAAAGTGTAGGTCTTTTTTTACTTTTTAAATTTTCAAGAAATTTTACAGACACTGGCTCCACCCTATGCCATATTATCTAATGGCAGGCTTGATTCCTCTACTGGGTCTTCAGTTCCCCAAACTCCAATAGCAAGATTTCCCCCCATTCTTGCATAGCAGTAACTGTCTAAACTTAAAAAAAGCCCTTGCTGACCTCTTTTTCTGAAAATGCTAGTTGCTTGGCTGCCATATTAGACCTCTTACTTTCCTATTTTCTCAATGACTCAGAATAGGTATATGCAGATAAAGGCTTCTGTCTTTTCTGTGACACTCTGATCCGCATTTTAATTTTGGGCTGGTGATTTAGAGAACAATTTAGCCAGTTTGTAAGCTTACAAGCCAGATTGCTAGCATCTTCAGAAGCAGATCACAATGGTAGCTCTATACAGTGGGGCAAAAAAGTATTTACTCAGTCACCAATTGTGCAAGTACTCCCACTTAAAAAGATGAGAGAGGCCTGTAACTGTCATCATAGGTATACCTCAACTATGAAGGACAAAATGTGGAAACAAATCCAGACAATCACATTTGTCTGATTTTTGAAAGAATTTATTTGCAAATTATGGTGCAAAATAAGTATTTGGTCACCTACAAACAAGCAAGATTTCTGGCTCTCACAGACCTGTATCTTCTTCTTTAAGAGGCTCCTCTGTCCTCCACTCATTACCTGTATTAATGGCACCTGTTTGAACTTGTCACACTCCAAACTCCACTATGGTGAAGACCAAGGAGCTGTCGAAGGACACCAGAAACAAAATTGTAGACCTGCACCAGGCTAGGAAGACTCAATCTGCAATAGGCAAGCAGCTTGGTGTGAGGAAATCAACTGTGGGAGCAATAATTAGAAAATGGAAGACATACAAGACCACTGATAATCTCCCTCGATCTGGGGTTCCACGCAAGATCTCACCCCCGTGGGGTCAAAATGATCACAAGAACAGTGAGCAAAAATCCCAGAACCACACGGGGGGCATCTAGTGAATGACCTGTAGAGAGCTGGGACCAACGTAACAAAGGCTACCATCAGTAACACACTACGCCGCCAGGGACTCAGATCCTGCAGTGCCAGACATGTCCGCCTGCTTAAGCCAGTACATGTCCGGCCCATCTGAGGTTTGCTAGAGAGCATTTGGATGATCCAGAAGAGGATTGGGAGAATGTCATATGGTCAGATGAAACCAAAGTAGAACTGTTTGGTAGAAACACAACTCGTCCTGTTTGGAGGAAAGAGAATGCTGAGTTGCAACCAAAGAACACCATACCTACTGTGAAGCATGGAGTGGCAACATCATGCTTTGGGGCTGTTTCTCTGCAAAGGGAACAGGACGACTGATCCGTGTACATGAAAGAATGAATGGGGCCATGTATCGTGAGATTTCGAGTGCAAACCTCCTCCCATCAGCAAGGGCATTGAAGATGAAACGTGGCTGGGTCTTTCAGCATGACAATGATCCCAAACACACTGCCCGGGCAACGAAGGAGTGGCTTCATAAGAAGCATTTCAAGGTCCTGGAGTGGCCAAGCCAGTCTCCAGATCTCAACCCCATAGAAAACCTTTGGAGGGAGTTGAAAGTCTGTTGCCCAGCGACAGCCCCAAAACATCACTGCTCTAGAGGAGATCTGCATGTAGGAATGGGCCAACATACCAGCAACAGTGTGTGACAACCTTGTATAGACTTACAGAAAACGTTTGAGCTCTGTCATTGCCAACAAAGGATATATAACAAAGTATTGAGATGAACTTTTGATATTGACCAAATACTTATTTTCCACTACTAATTTTTAATTTGCAAATAAATTCTTTCAAAAATCAGACAGTGTGATTGTCTGGATTTTTTTCCACATTTTGTCTCTCATAGAGGTATACCTATGATGACAATTACAGGCCTCTCTCATCTTTTTAAGTGGGAGAACTTGCACAATTGTGGCTGACTAAATACTTTTTTGCCCCACTGTACTTCTCTCATGACAGGTTTACCTTAACTTCAAAGCTGAACTCAGTTGCCACCTATAAAGGTGAATCTTCTTCAGCTAGGTGGGGTAGGGTGAGGATATTCAAGTCCTTGTATCAATGTTCTGTAAAGACCTGGAACATTTCCATCCAAAAAAGGGAGACAAAATGTACTTTTCTGTGATATTTTGCTGTAATTCTTCTTACACTATGTATATACATAAAGACAGTTGTGTTAGATTTTCTATATTAACAATGTCAGTCATGCTAAGCTTCATATACACTTTATTAAAAATGTAACTTACCCCTGTTTTTTGTAAAATGATTTAACCTATGGAGGTCTGTTTATTATAATAATAATAATAATACGTAAAAGAGTCCCACAAAACTGCTGAACCCCCTTATGTAGACTGTGGAACCCCTTTTCCTGCAATAATAGTTGGATTTTTTTGCTTTATTTTAGCTGATTAGCCTCATAGAAAAGGGTGGACTGGGCACAGAAGGTGTTCTGAGAATACCTGGAGCTTCTTCAAGAGTTAAGGTACTATAGATTACTTTGCATTTTTTACTGATATTTTAACACATTATACGATGTCTGAGACACACACAAATATGAAATTTGTTCTTTTACTCCTTTTTTATTTAACTAATTTTAAGAAAATCAACAATGATCACCTTCAAACGAGTTCCTTTCTTAGTTGATGCACAGCTGCATACAATGCTCCCAACACTCAAAGTAATTCCTCAGATCATTTTCTGAAAGACTGTTAAGGATCTCTGGTGTTTTTGCTTTCACATCTACCGACAAAAAATGGATTCCTTTTTCACTACCAATTAGATATTTGGGAAGAGATAGAAATGGTTTCTGGGTCATATGTATGTAAATATCTAAGTTTCATCACAAGTAGTTGTCCACCGCATTCAACAAATCTGGTCTATGCATTGCAAAAGGTGTAAATAGGATTCCTTGCAACACTCTTTTTGTTCATCTGATGCCATTTTTTGGAACAGTTTTTGCACAAACCTTTTTCATATTCATCTCCCGTTTCATCAAGCACTTTCCCTGTCCAAGTGAACTTTTTCAGCTAATGCTCGAACACCCAAACTTCTGTTTTTTCTAATCACATCTCGGACTTTGTGTTGTCATCAGTAACTGCTGAGAGTGGGCAGCCTGAGCGATCGTCTTCTTTCAAGCTTTCTCTGCCTTCCCTAAAATGTTTGCGCCAATCAAAATGTATGCACGAGACACGCACTCTTACACCATAAGCTTCAGTCAATAATTGAAAAGTTTCTTCAGATTTCTTCAGTTTCACAGGAAACTTGATGTGTCACTGTTCACTTTTGCACTTTCACATTTGGCGACCGAGGCTAAGGAAAACTTTTATATTTAAACATGTGTGCACTCGTACTGAGTGCACTCGTACTGAGTGAAACGCTTGAGCCACTCTTGGTTCTGAGCTATAGGTTTAGTCCTGCTTTTTTGTGTCGGATATATCAATGTAATTCATTTTGTCGAGAGAGAAAGGAAAAATGGTTGATCAGCTAAAGGTATATAATAATTACAATTCCCCCTAGAAGTTACCGTGCCTTGCAAAAGTATTCACCCCCCTTGGCATTTTTTGTGTTTTGTTGCTTCACAACCTGGAATTAACATGGATTGTTTGAGGATTTGCATCATTTAATTTACAGAACATGTCCACAACTTTAAAGCATTTTTTTTGTATTGTGAAGCAAACAAAAAATAGGACAAAATAACAGAAAAAATCAATGTGCATAACTATTCACCCCCCTAAAGTCAATACTTTGTAGAGCCACCTTTTGCGGCTATCACAGTTCCAAGTCGCTTTGGATACGTCTCTATGAGCTTGCCACGTCTTACCACTGGGATTTTTGCCCATTCCTCCTTGCAAAACTGCTCCAGCTCCTTCAAGTTGGATGGTTTGCACTTTTGAACAGCAATCTTTAAGTCTGACCACATATTTTCTATTGGATTGAGGTCTGGACTTTGACTAGGCCATTCCAACACATTTACATGTTTCCCCTTAAACCACTCAAGTGTTGCTTTTAGCAGTGTGTTTAGAGTCATTGTCCTGCTGGAAGGTGAACCTCCGTCCTAGCCTCAAATCCAGTCCAAACTGCTGAAAAATTTCCCCACAGCATGATGCTGCCACCACCATGTTTCACTGTGGGGATGGTGTTCTTTGGGTGGCGTGTTTGGTTTGCTCCAGACATAGTGTTTTTTTTTTTTAATGGCCAAAAATTTTAGTCTCATCAGACCAGACCACCTTCCTCCATATATTTTGGGAGTCTCCCACATGCCTTTTTGCAACCTCAAAACGTGCCATTTTGTTTTTTGCTGAAAGTAATGGCTTTCTTCTGGCCACTCTGCCAGAAAAGCCCAACTCTATGGAGCGTATGGCTTATTGTCGTCCTATGTACAGATACTCCAGTCTCTGCTGTGGAACTCTGCAGCTCCTCCAGGGTTACCTTAGGTCTCTGTGCTGCCTCTCTGATTAATGCCCTCCTTGCCCGGTCTGTGAGTTTTGCTGTGCGGCCGTCTCTTGGCAGGTTTGTGCCATGTTCTTTCCATTTGATAGATTGATGATAGATGATAGATTTGATGGTGCTCCTAGGGATCATCAAAAATGTGGATATTTTTTTTATAACCTAACCCTGACTTGTACTTCTCAACAACATTGTCCCTTACTTGTTTGGAGAGTTCCTTGGTCTTCATGGCAGTGATTGGTTAGTGGTGCCTTTTGCTTAGGTGTTGCAGCCTCTGTGGCCTTTTAAAAAGGTGTGTATATGTAATGACAGATCATGTGACACTTAGATTGCACACAGGTGGACATCATTTCACTAATTATGTGATTTCTGAAGGTAATTGGTTGCACCAGAGCTTTTAATGGGCTTCATATCAAAGGGGGTGAATACATACGCACATGCCAATTACCAGTTTTTTATTTCTGAAAAATAGTTTTATGTATATATTTTTCTAATTTTACTTCACCAACTTAGACTATTGTGTTCTGATCCATCACATATAATTCATATTAAAAAATAATTGAACTAAAGGCTGTAATGTAACAAAATAGGTAAAAAGCCAAGGGGGGTGAATACTTTTGCAAGGCACTGTATATGTTGCTGGGTTTTTTAAATTTTTGTATTTATTTTTTCAATGCCAGCCTTTTGTGTATCATTATATACAGTATTAATGACTTACTAGCAGCACAGAGAACATCAAGTCTGGCCATGCAATTCATTCCTAGATGACTATGGTTGCTAATTGTCACAGTGACAGTTAAAGGGGTTGTAAACCTTCGTGTTTTTTCACCTGCATGCATCCTATGCATGCAGGTGAAAAAACTTCTGACACTGACCGGCCCCCCAGCCCCCCTGTTTTACTGAGCCATTTGTTCCCTCGGCAGAGGCGCGCTGTACCTCTCTGCCCGGGGTTTTCGGCTCTTGATTGGATAGATTGGTAGCAGCGCAGCCATTGGCTCCCGCTGCTGTCAATCAAATCCAATGATGTGGGGGGCGGGGCTGAGTCCGGCATTCTGTGTCTATGCACGCAAATGCTGGACTCGGGAGCACACCCGCAAGGTAATCCTCCAGAAGAGGGCGGTTCGGGGCCACATTGTGCAAAACAAACTGCACAGTGGAGGTAAGTATGATGTTTGTTATTAAAAAAAAAAAATGAAGGTTCATTGTCACTTTAATTGAAATACCCTTATTTTTATTAGTATTCCGTTTCCCCCTTTCCCCATTTTCAACCTGCAACTTGCATATAATTACATGCATTAGCTGATGAGTCAGTGTTCTACAGTAAAGCAGGCTTTATTTTATTTTCTATTTATTTTTTATTTAACCACTTCAATACCAGGCACTTTAGCCCCTTCCTGCCCAGGACAATTTTGAGCTTTCAGTGCTGTCGCACTTTGATTGACAATTGCGCGGTCATACAACACTGTACCCAAACTTACCTTTTATCATTTTGTTCCCACAAACAGAGCTTTCTTTTAGTGGTATTTGATCACCTCTGCGGTTTTTTATTTTTTACCAAACAAACTAAAAAAACCCACATTTTTGAAAAAAAAATAAAAGTTTTTCTTCGTTTCTGTTATAAAATTTTGTTTTCTCCTTCACTGATGGACACTCGTGAGTCGGCACTGATAATGTAGAATTGATGGGCACTGATATGCAGCACTGAGCGGCGCCACTGATGGGCACTGTGCGGCGCCACTGATGGGCACTGTGCGGCGCCACTGATGGGCACTGTGCGGCGCCACTGATGGGCACTGTGCGGCGCCACTGATGGGCACTGACTGGTGGCATTGATGGACACTAATAGATGGTACTGATTGGGCAGGTACTGACAGGTGTTAATGCTGGGCACTGATTGTCACTGTGATGGACACTGGCACTATGGTGGGCACTGATTTGCACTGTGGTGGGCACTGATTGGCACGTTATTGGGCACTGGCAGTGGGTTATGATAGGGCACTGACTGGGCACCGATTGGCAGCTTATTGGTACATTTGATGGGGGCTGAGCTGATAATCAGTGTGCTGATTATCAGCACGCACCCCCCCCTCGATGGGGAGAGCCGCCGATTAGCTCTCCCTGTCAGTGCGAACCGAGGAATGCCGTTTACCGGCACTATCTGGTTCACACGATGATCAGCTGTGATTGGTCGCAGCTGATTGTGTGGTAAGAAGCCTCTGTCAGAGGCTTCTTATCTTGATTGGAGATGCGATGTGTCGTGATCGCCGGCATGTGACGCCCAGTCAGGATAACAGAACCACTTCCTGGCTGTCATTCTGTTATAGGCCAGGCGGGTAGTAGATAAAGTTGAACTTCCTACAGATAAAAAGTCTCAATGTAGATGGAACTATTTATTATTGTTTTTTTTTTAAATGTAAGTACCTTACTTTGACCTAATATCTGCCTCTTGCAAGTCCTTGTATAGCACAGCTGGAGTGTAGCAGGCAAAAGCAGCACAAGAAGCCAATCTGGTCATGGGTTGACAAAGAACATGCTGATGGGAGGAAAAAGCAGAGTGATGTGGAGATAAGCTTATAACACTACTACTACTTCTTTCAATGCCCAGTCAGAGGCTGAGGGTGGGTACATGACAGCCCTGGGCTCAGAGGACCTAATTCATATACTCCTGGCTGCCAGTCATCCTAAAATACTGAATACATCTTTGGCAGAAGATATTTTTAAACAGAATTAAACAGCTCTGCAATCAATTTTTTTTTTTTTTTTTTAATACTGCCCTATACATGAAAACAGCTCTTGCAGCAATACCTACAGTATAACCAGGAGCAGTCCCCCACAACAACTCCTTTCCATCATTAAATGCAACAAGTCTTCCATGCTTAATGATGGCCTATCTCCCGGGGCTGCATCATCATGCACGCTGGGCTTACCATAGTCCTGGATCAAGAGGCTTTTGGTCAAAGAGGAAGAATCGCTTGTTCACGAAAAAAAAAGAAAAAGAGAGCGCACCAGCCTAGTGCATTATCCTTAAGAAAATGATTTATTAAAAACAAGATTAAAAACTACTCACAAAGGTAGAAAGAAATATCGCACTGTAAGCAGTCACAAAGTGATAAATCCACAGGTAGCAGTCTCCAGGTCCTAGGAGGAGGACGCACGAACCGCCGCTGGCTAACGCGTTTTGAAGGTGTCCCTTGAAGAAGGGACACCTTCAAAACGCGTTAGCCAGCGGCGGTTCGTGCGTCGTCCTCCTAGGTCCTGGAGACTGCTACCTGCGGATTTATCACTTTGTGACTGCTTACAGTGCGATATTTCTTTCTACCTTTTGTGAGTAGTTTTTAATAAATCATTTTCTTAAGGATAATGCACTAGGCTGGTTCGCTCTCTTTTTCTTTTTTATCGTTGACTACTAGGATAATCCCATCCTGGGGAGCAGCAAGGCTGAAATTCATTGTCCCTTTTGAAACCTTGAGATCGTCTAGCCTATACACCTGTGCGCAAGAGTATTTGCTTCTGTCGCTTCTTGTTCATCGTTGTCTCCAGGACAGGAATTGATAGGAAATACAAAATGTAAAGTCACCAGAACAGAAAATGAGTGAAAGTTTTCAAATTGGGACACTTGTTATTGTGACACCTGTCAAAATGAAATTCATCCTTATTTTAGAGTGAATTCCTCTCACTTCACTCTTTTTTTTTTTTTTTTTACAGTACATGAGGTAAAGGGAAATCTTTGACAGCGATTTAATCATCCTCTACTGTTGACTAGAAAAAAAAACAAATTTTGCCTTTAAATATAAAGAACATGTTACCCTAACATTTCATATTCCTGGTTTGTACTTGCTGTACCATGTACTTGTATGAAGAAGTATCCTGTTCTGTTTATATTGCTTCCTTTTTGTGAAATCCCTGGAGTTCCTGCCTGTCCCTCTGCTTTCCTGTTACACTGTTACTAAACCCAGTACCCTACATTCGCTATATCTGGCCTCCCACAGTACACAGAACATGAAAATTCTATTATTTTAGTAAATATAAACTGCTATAAATACATTTTCTCATCAGCAATTAGAGCAGTCTTGTGCCTATCAGTGTCTGGTTAAAGCTTGTAGGAGGAGTTTTAATTTTCCCTGGATTGTCCTAATGCCGCGAACACACGACCGGACTTTCCGGCAGACAAGGTCCGACGGAACAAATCCGTCAGACATTCTGATCGTGTGTGGGCTTCATCGGACCTTTTCTGTCGAAAAATCTGACGGACCTTAGAAATAGAACATGTATCAAATCTTTCCGAAGGACTTGATTCCTATCGAAAAAAACATTTGTCTGTATGCTAGTCTGATGGACCGAAAACGACGCAAGGGCAGCTATTGGCTACTGGCTATTGAACTTCCTTTTGTAGTCCGGTCGTACGTCATCATGTTTGAAACGATCGGACTTTGGTGGGATCGTGTGTAGGCAAGTCCGTTTCATCGGAACTCCGTCGAAAAATCCTTTGGAGTTCAGTCCGACGAGAAGTCCGCTCGTGTGTACGTGGCATTAGAGGCTGCATGACCCCTGACCCTCTGCCTGGACAGTGCTGATTGGCAATGTGCTGATCACATGCACCCTCCCAAGAAAATAAAAATCGCTAGCAATACACACCAAACTGAGCATGTGCAGCTTGCCCCCAAAGCTCTGTTCTTTCAGCAGATAGATTGGGGACAGTGGAAGAATGGGAGGTTAAGAGAAGACAGAATTAAACAGCCTTTTTACACAATGCAGAGCATTACCTCCAAAGTGAGTATAACAACATACTTTACTGTATATACAGCCTAATTTTACCGTTGTGGGTTTAGTAACACTTTAAAAACTGACTGCACTAGGCATGAGAGTACATCCTTCCCAGCATGATCTTTTTTTTCCCCTGTTCCGGGAGCTAATCACACCCTCTTCCCTGCACAGCTATTCACTAGGAAGACCGGTGTGCTGCTATTTCTCCTCTCCCAGATCTTTAAGATCCTTATGCAGCTAGGAACAGGGGATATGTGATCACTTATAAAAAAAAATAAAAAAAAGTGTTTTATAATGTTTTTTTATATGTACATTGGGTATAGAAAAGAATCTCCCCCCCCCCCTTAAAATCACATTTTGTTGCTGTGCAGCCTGAACTTAAGACACACAGATTTAGTTTTATCCAGCTGTATTTAGTAGTGCAACTTATAGCATCCAAGTGAAAGACATAACCCCAACATGTCAGAAAAAAATTAAGAAAAAAGAATCACTTAGTTGGAAAAAGGATCACCCCCCCCCTCAAAAAAAAAAAGGGGGGGGGTTCTATACCCACTGTATACATAAATGTTTTGGCTTTCATTTCTACTTTAAACTAAATAAGTTGATTTACAAGGGGAGGGTTTACATATTCTTTAAGCACATCTTCACCAAAATTATCAGACCTGTCTTTCAGCCTCTGGCGCTCCATGCGTGTTTCTTCAATAAACATTGCGCTGTTGTCAGTTCCTATATTTGAGGTTGCTTAGAAACTGTGATCAGGCATATTATGCTTACACTGATGATTCATGTGAAGATAATGTGTGATCACAATGTCCTATATCCCACAAACATCTCTATCACTGCATCACACCCTGTTCAGACAGTTTTAGTAACATTAACTTTGAAAAGATTTTTAAAAAATGAGCTTTTTTGCAATTTGGCTAGATAAAAGGATCTTGGATTTGTATTTTGGAAACCTCCAATTTCCAAGAGGAAATGGGTGACTTTTAGTTTAGTATAACATTGTTTATTTTATGTGCAAGGGTGAAATCGGTCACCACAACTTCCTAAATGTGCACTGTACTTTTTTTGTTAAGTACGTTAGTCAGAGCTTCTCTTCTTCCTTTTTTTTTTTTTTTTTTTTTTTTTTTTTCCTTGTCAAAAGAAGTTTGAGTATACAATGTTATAAAGATACATAAAGTAAGTTTACAAGGATCTATAAAGTAAGCTCATTGTTTTACAGTAGGGTTTATATAGGTAAATATCTTGAAATTTCAAATATTAAACATTGGGTTCACGTAAACCTAAATTAAAGATATATATAATTTCCTTAGTTACTTTTGTAGGTATTTAAATGATTTATACCTACTATACGTATTGTTTACAAGTAGAGTGTATATAGGTCAAATAAATTCTGATAATGAGCTTTAATTGTAAGATGGAGAAAAGGAAAGAGAAAGAAGAAAAAGGGTTGAAAGGTAGAGGTATGGTCCACAAGGTTGTCCCGCTCGTCAGTTTATTATTCTTTTTAGTTCTCTTTGAAGCCTTAGAATGGGTGTCTCTGTAAGTCATTTAATCTGTTACCATGGCAACAGGACAGAGTCATTGAAGTTTGACAGGAACTGTTGTTTTATCCAAGGATGCCAAAGTTTTTCAAATTTTGGAATTTGATTTTGATCGATGGCTACCATCTTAGCATGGGACATTGTATTATTCATTCTGTGAATTGTTTCTGCTAGTACCAATGTAGGAGATTTCCATGCCTTGGCCACTGTTTGTTTTGCAGCCGTTATTAGTTGGATCATTAGTTTGAATTGAGAGAGTGTTAACCATTCCGGTTTTAGATTAAGTAAAGTTAAATATGGATCTGGTTGTATTATTTTTTTAAATATTTTAGATGCAATCACGAAGACTTCCTTCCAGAAGGTTTGGATTATTGGGCACGTCCACCATATGTGTAAATATGTGCCTATTTCTGGGCATCCTCGAAAACAAAGAGCTGAGGTATTAGGTGAATATTTTGCCACTCTAGCGGGTACAAGGTACCAGCGAGTTAGGACTTTATAATTTGTCTCCAGTGCTAAGATGTTGGGTGAAGATGACTTAGATGTGAGCCATATGTTAGACCAGTCCGTGTCTTCTAAAGTTCGTCCCAGGTCCTCCTCCCACCTCTGAACGTAAGAGGGTCTATTAAGATTTGCTACTCCATATAATTGATTATAAAGTGATGAAATTGTACCTTTAGCAAATGGATCTTTTGTACAGATTGATTCAAAAATGGATAATTGGGATAATGGTGTATCCCCCTTTAGGAATGGTGTATAGAAAATTTTGATTTGGAGATATCTAAATATCTCAGAGTTTGGTAGATCATATTTTTCTCTAAGCGATGGGAATGAAAGGAATGATTTAGATGCTATGAAGTCATTTAGTGTCTGAATGCCTGATGTTGTCCAAGCTTTAAAAGAATTTGGGTAGATCCATGCCGGATAAAAGGCCGGATTTCTGATAAAAGAAAGGAGAGGATTGTGTGGAGATTGTAACTGATATTTGGTTTTTAGTTTATCCCAGAGAGATAAGAAGTGTTTAGTTATGGGATTATGAATTTTAAAGCGGTCTTTAGGATCAAGCCATAATAAATTTGATATTAATAGAGGGTCATTTTCTAAAGCCTCTATAAATACCCATAATGGGATTTCCTGTTTTGCATGGTATTTGGACAGACTGGCCAAATGTGCTGCTCTGTAGTAGTTAGTAAAATTAGGGTATCCCAGGCCTCCTTTATTTTTGGGAAGATGTAGTGTGTGTATAGGTATACGTGGTTTAGAAGAGCCCCATATAAACGAAGTTGCTCTTTTTTGTACTATTCTCAAAAAATAGGAAGGAATTGGAATAGGGAGGACCCTGAATAGATAAAGCAATTTGGGTAGAATAGTCATTTTGATTGCATTAATCTTCCCCATCCAGGATAAAGGAAGTTGCGACCATTGTTTTATTAGATTTGTGATCTGTCTTAATACAGGAGGATAATTGGTTGAGAATAAGTCAGAATGAGATGCTGTTAAATGAATTCCAAGATATGGGATTGATTTTTCTGCCCATGTGAATGGGAGTGCAGCCCTAGCCGGGATCAATTCCATGTTTGTGAGTGAAATATTAAGCACTAGGCATTTCTTAGGATTAATCATAAGGCCGGATAGGGCTGCAAATCCATCAAGAGCTGGTATTAAGTTAGGACCAGAGACCTGTGGTGATGATAGAAAAAGTAATATATCGTCTGCAAATATACATAATTTGTGTGTAATACCTCCTACTTCAATGCCAGTTATAGTTTGGTTTGTTCTGATGTATTGGGCCATGGGTTCGAGTATAAGGGCAAATAATAAGGGAGATAATGGGCAACCCTGTCGGGTACCTCTTTCGATATTAAAGGCTTCAGATTTGTATCCAGCATATTTTATATAGGCTTTGGGTTTATTATATAATGCTTTGATCCATGTTAAAAAGTGGGGTCCAAAACCCCATTTTTGTAATGAATATTGCATATATTGCCAGGATACTGTGTCAAATGCCCCCTTAATATCGAGAGATAGAAAACATAAAGGGATTTTCCGTTTTTTAGCAATATGTGCCAATAACACTGCCCTGCGTATATTATCGCCTGCCTGTCTATTTGGCATGAAGCCTACTTGATCTCTATGTATTAATTTTCCTATAATGCTATTGAGGCGTTTTGCTATTATTTTTGCTAATAATTTAATATCGAGGTTTAACAGAGAGGCCGATAATTCACACAGAAAGTATCATCAGAAAGGGGTTTTGGGATCATACAAACAATTGCCATTAGTGTTTCTTGCCGAAAAAAATGTCCATCTAGAAGTTTGTTAAAAGTTTTAGTGAGAATGGGAGAGAGTATTTCTGAGAATGTTTTATAGTATAAAGCCGAGTAGCCGTCTGGGCCTGGTCTTTTGTTAAGTTTTAGGTCTTTTATGGCGTTAGCAACTTCATCTATAGTTATAGGCTCATCCAAACTGCTTTTTTGATTCTGAGATAACTCAGGTAAGGTTATTTTTGAGAAGAAGGATTCAGCCTCTGTAGGATTAAATTCATTGTTTGTCTTGTATAAAGTTGCGAGATGTGAGTGAAATTTATGGACTATTTTAACTGGATTACAAGTGTAAACATTTTTTGATAATTTCAAACGTATTGGTTTGAAAGATTTGTTAGTTGAATTTAATGCCCGAGCCAAATATGTACCTGGTTTGTTTGTATTCATGTAGAAATTGTGTTTGGAGCGTTTGAGGGATTTATCAACTGACTCAGTGAGAAATAGATCGTATTCCAATCTAGATTTTTCCAGATGAGATTTTGTACTCTGAGATGGATTATCTTGAAATGATATGTAGGCTGCATTAAAATTGAGTTCTAGTTTTTTGCTAGATTTTTGCGTTCCCGTTTAAATAGTGCCATTTGTCTTTGTATTGTACCACGCAAGACAGGCTTATGAGCTTCCCACAGTGTTATTGGGGAGATGTCTGTTGTATTATTAATTGATATGTATTCCTTTAAAGCTTGTTCAATGGCCATCTGATGTAGTGGGTGTTTGAGCATTATGTCCGGTAAGTACCACGTTGGGTCATGCGCTTTTGGTATGGCTGAGGCTATAGTAGTGTATACTGCATTATGGTCAGACCACGGAATCGGAATTATATCTGATGCAATAATTTCTGGTATCATTCCTATTGTTAGAAAAATATGATCTATTCTGGTGAAGGTTTGATGAGGGTGCGAGAAATAAGTGAATTTCTTTTTCATTGGGTTACTTTCTCTCCATGAATCTACCAGATTGTATTTGGAAAGAAGTTGAGAAAAAGGTAATCTAGAGGTTATTTTGGATGGTGTAAAAGGTGATTTATCTAGAAATGGGAGGAGGACCTGGTTCGAATCCCCACACATTATCACTGTTCCTATTTTGTGTGTATTAATCACTTGTAATATATGTGAGAGGAATGGTGTAGGTTGTTTGTTAGGAGCGTAGTAGGAAATCACCGTGATTGCTGTATCCATTATATAACCCATGAGTATCAGGTATCTACCTTCTGGGTCTTTAATTTCTGATGATAAGGTGAATGGTGTGGATCGGTGAAATGCAATTAGAGTTCCCCTTTGCTTGGTACAGGCAGAAGCCGTGTAAATTTGTTGATAAAAAGGAGAAATATATTTTGGAGTAGAATCTTTGGTGAAGTGTGTTTCTTGGAGGCATACTATGTGAGCCTTCTTGTTATGGAAAGTACGGAAGGCTTTGGTCCTTTTTTGAGGGACATTTATTCCCTGAACATTCAGGGAAAGTATATTCAGTGGTGCCATGGCAATAGATCAAATAGTTTTGACTTACTTTTTGTTCTGCAGAGCTGACTGCGCAGATCAACCTGTGTGGACTGAAGAGATGAATAGATAGAAAAGAAACCAGTGAATTCTGGAGTAAAGAGTAAACAAAAAACATATGAGATTAGATGATACATTGTATAAATTATTTTTTGCAAGTAATCACAATTTACCCGTGAAAGAGAATAAATATCTCTCTCAGGGGAATAAGTGCCTTCGTCACACTCCCACATAATATGGTTGGGAGAATGAGGAAGGCTAATGGGGGTACACGGATCTTCCGCTTACAGGAGAGAAGTGCTATGTCAAAAGACATCAAAATGATGTTTCATTAATTGGAGTGCAGAATATAGTTTTTGTTGAAATTATTTATTCCAGGGTGGTTGTATATGGTTAGTCTTGCCCTAGGCTAAATAATTCAGTTAGAAAAGTACTGTTAATAACTTTGGTATTGATGAAGATAGTTTGAATTATTTGGGGATTTTAACCCTTTTAGAGTAAACAATTACATATTTTATTCATATGTAACTGTTTAGATATGTTAACTCATAAAATTGAGGTTGTATTGCTTCAGATTAGAATAAACAAAAACATAATTCTAGGAACTAGTTAGGTAATAATATATTTGTTTTAAGAAAAGAAAGAAAAAGCTTCCATTACTTCTGGATTATTGAACATATTTGTCCTAAAAAGTAATAAATCTATTATTATTACCTGATGATATATACCTGAACAAGAATTTCCTTATTTCACGTATATATTCTAAGGCTATATGAATCAGAAGTAATAAGAAATATAACTGGAATGTAACATGATCCCACACAGTGTGTAACTATCAGAATGCAGTTACATTCAGTTATATATACAGGTTTTTTATAGAGAACCATCTCTTAGTATAATAAATGAAGAGATATCAGGAATTAGGATGTCAGTCCATTGAATCTTCTTGGTCCATGGATGATGTGGTATAACGTCCTCTTTTGTGAGAATGATGATTCCCATTTTGTTCTGAAATTTTCTGGGTGCTGCCTGAAGGTGAAGATGATGCCATTCTTCTGCGTGTGGGAGTGTTGCTGCTTGTGGGTTCTGTCAGATTTAATTTTAAAAGGGTTTGTTGTAGTTCATCTGCTGATCTGCTTCTGTAAATTGTACCTTGGTAGTTAAATCTGACTGAAAAGGGGAAGCCCCATTGATACATAATGTTGTGGCGTTGCAGTTCCATTAGTTGGGGTTTCATGGATCGTCTTTTAGTAATAGTAAGTTGGGATAGGTCAGCAAAAATTTGATAATTGTGTCCATGAAAATTAAGTTCCTTTTTTTTCTCTTGCAGCAATTAGTATTTGTTCTTTCGTTCTGTAACAATGAAATTTTGTGATTATATCACGTGGGGGTCCATCTTTCTTTTTGGCTGTGAGGGCTCTGTGTACTCTGTCCAGTTCTAAACGTTCAATAGGGATATCTGGCTTTAGTTCTTGTAATAGAGTAGTAATAGTAGATTGCAGGTCTGTCACAGTTTCAGGTATTCCCCTTATGCGTAAGTTTGAACGTCTGGCTCTATTTTCGTAATCTTCGAGCTTAGTTTGAAGTATTAAATTCTCTTTTTTTAATTGTTCCAATTCTGTTATATTTTCTTGGGTTGTAATTTCAATTTCATCCATTTTTATTTCTAAGGCTGCGGTGCGGTTTCCCAGCTCTCTTATTTCTTTGGTTAGGCTGTTTGTTATTTGGTCTGAGGTTTGTTTTAAAGCCTTATGAAGCATCTTTTCAAATTGTAATAATATTACTGGGGATACTGAGGAGGCTTGTGGAGAAGTTTGTGAGAGGATTTGTTCTGTATCTGACTCAAATGGAGGGTCTTGCTGTGACATTTTCTGTCTGTGAGAGCGCCCTGATGCTGTATCTTGTGAGGTGACTGGAGCTGCTTCAGCTGCAGTGAGTGCATGTGAGCTCTTTGTGAGGTGATTTTTATTTCTGCCACGGTTTCCTCCCAGTACCATATTTCCTGCCCAAACTTTCACAGTTTGTTCCCAGGGGCAAAAAGGTTCAAATGGATACCTTTTGAGTCTGCAGGCTCCGCTTTGTCCTTCTCTTCTCTCCTCAGCGGTTTGGAGCTCTAACAATGCATGTCTGCTCCGCTAGGCTCCGCCTCCTGCCCCTTTTTTTTTTTTGGTGTGTGGCTGACAGCATGCTAACCTACATCAAAACGTCATAGATGCCATCTAGAAATATTGTTATCAAAAGATTGAATTCTTTCTGATGAAATGTTTATTGTTTGTTGGTAGCCATCTAATAAATGCCCGTGGTGCCACTTGTTTTGTATCTGGTTTTAGTACATAGAATTAGTGCTTTGGCATTTGCGCTGTTTCTGATCAACCTTTTTATTGTTTGCAGGCTCTGTGCCAGGAACTGGAAGCCACGTTTTATGAAGGAACTTTCAACTGGGATACAGTGAAACAACACGACGCTGCCAGCCTTCTAAAGTTTTTCATTCGCGAGCTCCCTCTGCCATTACTCACTGTGGAGTACATGAAAGCTTTTCATTCTGTGCAATGTGAGATACTGTTTATTTAATCATCTGTTTTTTAATATGCAGTATGATAGCCCTACAGCAGAAAATTTTATTTTACCCTTAAGATGCAGTTTCCACTGTAGTATGAAATTGATTTTGTTTGAAGCGTAGGAAAGCAACAAAGGGGCATTTATGGTAGGAATAATAAAGCTATTGACAGCTGGGCCTTTGGACCTTCTATTATACTCGCTCTTGCTCAGGACGACACTGTGTCGCTTATGACATCATTAACAGATCACGTAGTATAGCGCAGTATGGCACGTCATATGACTAATTTTGCAAGACATTTTATCAGTCAAGTTAATTTTAAGTTAAATATATAATTGTATTATGCACCACAGTAAGCTTTTTTTTGTGTGTACTTTGATTTTGTTCAACAGATAAGCATTTTAGATTTTGTTATAGATATAAATTTCAAAGATAACCTCTATCCTCATGTGAACTGGCTGGCCACAGTTCTTTTTTCATAGAGTACAATGGAGACCCTGTGTCTCATCACAGGGCTAGAGCACAAGTCAGCCTAGCATAAGTTGTGACATTTGGACACGATCTCCCACTGATCTGAGGTCTGCGTGTTTGATTCTTCATTGAATGGGAAGGTCAAGAGGAGCAGTAGGGCTTAAATCTTATAAGTAGTATCCTCTATATTATAACACATAAAGGTGTGTATACTGTAATCATGCACAGTATGTATGCTTGCAAAGCTGTTTTTTTTTTTTTTTTTTTTTTTAGCAAATGCATCCTTTTTCTATTGTAACAAAAACAAGATATACCTGTGCTCAGACCCCAATAGTGTGTACATGTATATAATCTATCAGGTGTTAAACAGGTGTGACCACATGTTAACACTACAAATTCTGGATGGACCCTCTGCACACTGCTATACTGCTTTATTCCAGCAAATTATGCAATGAAAAACAGGAATATTTAGTTCACATATATTGCAATATATGTTTAAGCTGACCAACTGCATCAAAGTAATCCCTCTTATGACTAAGCCTACTTTGCTTTGCCACTGCCAATGCTACAGTGGACACAATGCCAACATGTAGTTCCATTGTACATACCTCTCCTTAAAGTGGTTGTTAATACAAAAAAAAAGAAAAAAATATACAGATTCTGGTCCCTTAAAGCAGGTTAAACAGCACAGTGCTTGTGTTGTGTAATCTGCCCCCCTCTAAACTGTAAAAAAAACCTGTGTGATCCTGCCACTTCCTGTATCCCCTCTCTGCTCTGACCACCATAACCAGGGCTGCTGAGCCCTGACCACCGTGGTCAGAGTATGTGCGCCATCCGTAGCACTGCTCTCAGTTCTCATCTCTCCCCCTCACCCCTCCTCCCTGCCTGCCAGTTGTGTCTGTGTCTCTGCCCCCCCCCGCAGCTATTAGTAACAAAAAAGTTACAATGCTCACTGCCAGCCCCTCTATTATAGCCTGGTTTAGCACACTGTATTATTCTTTTATAAAAACGAAGCTTGTAAATGCCTGTGTAGCGTGATCTTCAGGCCGGTGACATGATTCTCGGCCAGGTTTCCAGGGCTACTGCAGGAGGGGCTGAGCGGCCATGTGACCTCCCCAGCTGACGTCAGAGGGAGATCTCAGGTTCTCCTGCAGTATCCATATATCAGAGCTGTACATCGGCCGTGATTCATGTGACCGGCCTGAAGACTGCTCTTTAGAAGCCTCGTTTTTATAAAAGACTAAGGCCCCTTTCACACGGGTGGACCGTTTAGGTCCGCCTGTCAGTTTTTTAGGCGGACCTGAACGGACGCTCCATACAGGTCTATGGATCGACGGATGTCAGCGGTGACATCTGATCCGCTCCGATACGCTAAAGTGTGACAAATGGAAACCCTATTTTTCCATCCATCTGGTGGATCGGAAAAACCAGACTCTAAGGTCCGTCTTCATCCGATCCCCCATAGAGGAGAGCGGCGCTCTGACAGGTCAGTCACTACACAGTGTGCAGAGACCGACCTGTTATCTGCCTGCTCAGCGGGGATTGACGGAGCGATCCCTGCTGAGCAAAGCGGAGCCCGTACACGGACATGTCCGCGTAGACTTATATGAATGGGTTTACAGACGCTTTAAAATGTATTTAGACAGGGAATACTGCTCACTTGTTAACAAAACCCTGATTCCGCAAGGAAGCTGACGCTGCACATCGCTAATCGCAAGCAGTGAGACCTTTCCCGGTCCGTAGCTGCACAGATCAGGAAATGTCTCAATACCTGCGATTAGCGATGTGCAGTGTCAGCTTCCTGGCGGGATCGGGGCAGGTGGGTTTGGACTAGATTCCCGAACACACCCGAGCCCATCTATATTCAAGACATCACTCCCTGTCCTAAATAAACGTTCTGAGAAAGGCCCTTTCCTCCTCCATCCAAAACAGAAAAACATTTGTTGGCTAAAGTTTGGGTTTAAACACAGGCGATTTTTAAAATAAAAATAAATAAAATTACGAAATGACATAACTTTTAAAGTGGTTGTAAACCCTTACAGACCACTTTGACCTACAGGTAAGCCTAGATTAAGGCTTACCTGTAGGTCCAAGAAATATCTCCTAAACCTACACGGTATAGGAGATATTTGCAAAAAGACAGGCACTGCTGTCTACGGCGCAGGTGCACTGAGCATGCCGCTGCTAACGGCGATATGCCGTTAGTGGCGGCTCGCGTGCGCATGCACGGGAATTTCGTCATCGTGGATCCGGCCAATCACAGCGCTGGAGCCACGATACCTGGAAAGAAGATGGACACTCCATAGCAGAGGGGACAGCGGTGACATCGCAGGCTCCTGTGTCAGGTAAGTGACACATAATGGGCTACTATGCGATGCATAGTAGCCCATTATGCTTTACCTTTGCAGGGAAACAAAGAGGAAGTAAACCCATTAGGGTTTACTTCCTCCTTAAAGTGTATGCAAAGGCAATATTTTATTTATTTATTTGTTTTTTGTTGGACCCTCTATCAAGTTTTTATTGCAGCCTGTGCCTTGCTAGGGAGATTAACTCTATTTGATCTCTGCTCCTGTGACAACTTGTAAGATAAGAATTCTGTTCATTTTGGAGAGTATTCTTATTTACAGTTGTATCTCCAGGACAGGAAGTGAAGGGAAATCTCCCTAGATGGACAGAGGCAGAAAAAAAATAAAAATAAAAAAAATTACTTGAGAGTAAGGAAACATTATAACTCCTATCTAAAACAAAAACAAAGCGTTTGCTTTACATATACTTTTGGTAACTAGACTCTAGCTTTCTTTGCACCAGTTTTAATAAATCTGTTTCTATTTACATCAGAATTGAATTGGGTGTATATCTTTTGTATAAGATATCCTTACATATTGATGTATCAGATCTAAATTCACAGCAAATGCAGTTTCTGGGCTGTCATTGATAGGTATTGCATCTTGTCTAGTTATATTCATTCTTCTTAGTCCTAAATTTTAATATGGTTCTTTTTGTTACTTACAGACCTCCCAACAAAACAGCATAGGCTCCAAGCTCTGAATCTTCTGGTCATTCTGCTGCCTGATATTCACCGTGACACCCTGAAGGTTTTTATTTTTTTATTTATTGTACATTCCTCTGTGTAATAATGTGTGCCCTTTTGTAAATGTGAAATATTCCATTTGTTTGTGGACGCATTTAAAAGCAGACAGTGGGTTAGAGTTGTTAACAATAGATCCATTCTCTAAAACGGTGTAACGGAAAGCAAATGGATAAACTTGATCTTGTTGTGCTGAATGCAAAATGTCCTTTTTGTCCTGTTTTTAGGCTTTGCTTGAATTCCTACAGAAGATTGTGGATCACAGAGGGCAGAACAAAATGACTCTGAAGAACGTTGCCATGATAATGGCTCCTAATCTCTTCACTGACCATACCTCCTCGATAAAAGGTGTAGATCAAGACGCTGTAACCAGTGCGACCCGGACAGCTAACATCATGCTTTTCATGATCAAATACCAGAAACTCCTCTGGACAGTAAGTGGATAGTCGGAAAGAATGTGCTGTCATAATCTTTCTTCATACAAATGTCAGTATTACAGAATGTTAAAAGAACAGTAAATTTAAACGTTTGTCATAAAACACCCAATTATTTAAGAGGGCATGCCACTTGCACACCAGCATTTTTTTTTATATCTTTTTATTGGTGTATAAAAGCATATAAAATATATACTAACCTACAATAACCCAAAATACAAACATGACACAGTCTCAGTCAGAAAACCCACACAGGAGCTCCGAGAAGGCACTACAGTATAAAGATTAAGACAACCGAGAACTGTGACAGTGAGAACGACGAATGCGGCTCGTACTCAGCGGGAGAATAACTGTGTGTCAACCTACAGGCTCATTGCGAACCCAAGACGGCCCTCAGGTTGATCCGGGGGGGGGGGGGGGGATAATAAGGGATACCTGTCAGGCATCTTAAACAGATGTCGAAGTGGAAGGGTCTGCCAACCACTTTTCGTATTTTTTCAGGCAATTTCTGTGTAAATCTGTGTCTTTATAGAGGAGCAAGTCCGCATTAAGTTGCTGTTACCAAAGGGAGAAGGAGTCCATTCTTCCAACATAAGGTGATAGTTTTCCTCTTGTTCTATGCTAGGAAAACTATCAAGGCTCTTTCCACCATCCAAGGTACCAGATCCTCTACCAGACCTAGCAGACATACTCTGTTGCATGGAACTATGGAGACTCCTGCTATCGAGTTTACCACAGAGAGCACTTGTGCCCAATATACACAAATTTCAGGACAAGGCCAAAATATATGGGTGAAATCACCCGAGGAGTGGACACAGCGCCAGCACTTTAGGGAGAGGGAATGCCTCATTTTGTGTAACCGATAAGGAGTGAGATATGCTCTATGAACAATCTTAAATTGAATGAGATGGTCTCGTAGGGAGACTAGAATTTTGAACGGGAAATCCCATATGTCTTCCCAATTCTCAGAGTCCAGATCTGGAGCATCGTGGGACCAGTGCTGGGTAAGCGCTGACAGCTCAGAGGAAGGCACACCAGCACAGTTAAGAGAAATGGGTCAAAAAGCAATTAAAGCTTATTACTCAGCATTATGTGGTAAATGTATGATCTGGACTTTATTCTGAGAAGGATGTTTCCCTTCCATTATTATTCTGGGTTTCTAATGTACAGTAAGAGCAACTCTAATCTGAGAGTTAGTCCTTTTAGCTTCAGCAGATGCATTGTCCTGCTTTCTTATGATGTCAGCACTGACAATGTACACCATCTCCTGTTCAAGGACCAGTTTGATGCTTGCCTAGCTCCGCTCCAATTCATGTTCTTCCCTTCCTCCTTATGTACAGAACAAATGACAAGCTGATGCAAAAACAAAATTAAAGAAGTAGTGAGGAAACCGTGGCACAGAGGGAAAATAAATATGACAGCTGGGGCTCAAATGCAGTTAGGGGTTGATTACTAAAACTAGAGAGTGCAAAACCTGGTGCAGCTCTGCATAGAAAGTATAGAAACCAATCCGCTTCCAGGTTTACGCCTAAGTCCTATAATGTAAATGCTATTGATTTCCATCTTTTATATTGGAGTCTGTATTTATCTCAGAACTGGTGGCTATAGGTACAAGACTGACTGTTACTGGAGTGTAATCCTACTTTGTCCAGAATGCTTTAAGTGAGATATATTCCCGGTTCACTTGTGCAGCCTTGTATGTGACTTTTTATTACAATCTGGCTACGGCAGGCGATAAATTACTCGATTCCCCATAAAACACAGTCTTGAACTTTTCTTTCCAGGAGAATACAATGCTCACAGTCTGGAGCTTTCCCCACCAGCTGAATACATTGATCACTGCAGTGATCGGGTGAAAAAAAACTTGACTTCTGTACAACCAGCCTGCCCATAGACAGATCTAAACTTGGCTGGTCCCTTCTGAACCAGACGAATTTCCATCCATTTATGGCTGGCTTTAGTTTGATGTTGTAATAGTAATTATTATTAGAATTTTTATAATTTAGCTTGCTCACTATTCCAAAATATTCTACCTACCTTTACATAAAAAATGTAATTACTGTGAGTCTTCCTTGCACTATGGACTACAACACCCATCAATATCTACATTTAAGCAGTCCTTCATTCAGACTACTTCAGTATGCCTTTACTTTACAGTCAGACACATGGTCCTTCTCTGATCTATAAGTTTTAGTGAAGTTTAACTAGTTTGTTTGGACCAAGCTAGCCAAATAAACTATTCACTTCATTAACGGATACAGTGTCTGTGTGCGCTCTATAAACTGTATGTAGCCTTGGCAATGTACAGTGCTGTGTTTCAGCAGCGGTACAGGGACTTCCCATCCTGCTCCTAGGACAAAATTGAGTTGTGCTGAGCATCGCTCAGCCATGCACAGAAAACTTTGTATTTTCTGAATGAATACAAGGCCTTTCTCTGGCTGAGATGGAGAGGTGGGTGTATGACATCATAATCTGTGAGATCTGCTTGCCACTGCTGCAACACAGCATGGTATATTATATAGATAAGGCTACATACAGTTTATATAGCATGCACAGCCGCTGCATCTCTTAGTAAACAACTATTTCAACTTCCCTAAAACATGGAGATCAGCTTTAACGTTTTAATGTAAATCCACAAGTCATCTTCAATTTTTTTTTTTTTTTTTAATTTGCTGATTTCAATAAAACAATACTGAAAATACTGTCATGAATCCTTGGTCAGACCCTTCCCGTTATGCAGGGACAACACTCTGTCCCTTGTTTACCAATTGTGCTCCTGTGTTGTCATCCTGTCACTTATGAGCCTAATGGAGATTACAAGCGGCCATGCAAACATACAATATGCATGTATATATTGCTTTTGTGATGATTGGAAGACTAAAATTGGGAGTCTGTAATATAGCACCAACACTCGAGTGCAGGGGGGTCAGGAGCACTGAGGTGGGGAAAAGATGAAAAAAATGTAAATCCCTATTTTCTAGCACTGCTATCACACTTTGAGCATAGTGTATTTATGTCGTTTTACAGGCTTTTTGGGCTTTTTGCATTTTTCATTTCTTTAAAGTGTTATTAAACCCAAGACCCCGCATTCACTATATCTGGTCTCCCACAGTACACAGAAATTCAATAATTTTTGTAAATATAAACGGCTAAATACCTTTCTCATCGGCAGTTAGAACAGTCTTCTGATTTCTATCAGTTCCTGGTGAAGCTTTTAGGAGGAGTTTTTATACTGAACTGAGCTGTCTTATATGAGGCTGCAGGGCTCCTGACCCTCTGTCTGGACAGTGCTGATAGGCCCTGTACTGATCACATGCACTCTCCCAAGGAAAAAAAAAAAACCTCTCTAGCAATTCACATCAAACTGAGCATGTGCAGCCTGACTCCAAAGGCTCTGTCTTATCCGGACTTGCAGGGAGGGGAGGATCTCTGCATACAGGATCAAGCAGCCTTTTTACACAATGCAGAGGATTAACCCCTTAGGTTCCACAGTGAGTATAACAAGTGTGCTTTACTGCATATACAGATGGATTTTACTGTTGTGGGTTTAGTTACACTTTAAGGAGTAATGTGCTGTGCAGGAGCTTCTTTGAGTCAGGCTCGCTCATTTTTTGACCTCTTCTTTTTTTTATTATTATGACACGCAGTTTGCCGTGCCGTTTTTTTTCAGTAGCTCCCTTTTGTAGTCCGTAGGGCAAAAAAATCTACCTGAAGACAAAGCTCCTGTACTTTTTAAACCAACAGGCACCATATAAAACGATGAGATTTTCAATGCGAAGTGTATTTGTAGCGTCGACTTACAAATACATTCAGGTGTGAATGGGGCCCCAAACGTTGAAACAGACACAGAAACGATCCAGTTGCAGGGATCTTCAAACTACGGCCCTCCAGCTGTTGCAAAACTACACATCCCATGAGGCATTGTAAAACTCTCTAGGTATCTGCACTACTGAAAAAGGCACTAATGTTGGAAGAGGAAAGCAGCCAGCACTATTTGTTGATAAGCAAATATAAAAATATAAAAAGTCCACATGTGACGCTAATAAAAATCAACAGTCTTTGAAGTATTAAAAGATGAAAAGATGACAATCCCTTCACCAGTTTTCAGTGTGTATAGGGAAGCACACCATACCACATGAGAATCAAATCTGCTTACCAGATATCAGCAAGTGATAGGCATTGATTAATAACTTCCCAAGGGATCACATCTGAACTCGTCAATCACCAGTAAGTACAGTAGATGGTTAAAATACACTGCATAGCTTGCATCCATTCACTTGTCCCAGGCAGCAACAAAGCATTAAACTTCCAGCAGTCAGTGGGCGTCTCACACAATCAAGGGGATATCATCACCAAATGGAAATAAAGCAGCATATAGTGAAGCCCGTCTCACTTGTGAAAGGATTTATTGTAGCAACTTACATGTACAGTCAATAAGAATGGTCATTATAAAACAAAACAGCCGCGGCATTCAGCGTGCTTGTGTCTCATAGCCAGCCTGACATATTTCATCCGAGTGGATATGATCAGAGGCGTGGCTCTACCACACAAGCACGCTCTTTCAAGTGTGTGTCACCAGGTGACACAAATCGTCATATTAGATTCTTGCATTAATAAGCTAGTTTGACTATTGACAGATTAGGAAAATTCTGAAAAATAATTATTCATAGGTTATATGTTGAGTTTCTTTTTTTTTTTCAATTTTCTTAGGTGTAAGTGCCATTTTGTAACTGAAAACAAAATAATAGATCATTTTTCTTACACAGATCCCAAAGTTCCTTGTTGCACAAGTAAGGCAACATAACATTGTCAGTCAAAAGAAAAATGTCAAGGAAAAAGCTGTGAAGAAACTTCTAAAAAGGATGGCATATGACCGAGAGAAGTCTGAAAAGGCAGAAAAAAGCCTTGCTGATGTGAGTATTGTATAAATAAAATAGAGATGATTCTGCATCCTATGCACTATATGTTTTACATTACTACAATGGCTACTAAATATGATCTCATTGGTATAGTGTATTTTTCTGGCTGCATTTTCGGAAAAATTTTCTTGAATTTCTCATCTCTGCTTGTTTTCCTAAAGGAGCTGTATAAACTAAGGCTGGCCATACATGGTTCGAAGTTCAGCCAATTCCTGCTGAACCGGCCAAGGTTCAAAACGTTAATGGGCAGGCCTGAATGTACCAAGTTGATTGATCAACCAACTTGGGTACAACCAGCTGGAGGGATTTCCGCATCAACACTGTCTGTGTTGATGAGGGAATCAAGCAAATTTCTTTCCTGCAACCCGCAGTTGCAGGAAAGAAATTCACTCCGTGTATGGCCAACCTAATACTCCTATCACAGTTGTATAGTCACACAGTCAGTCACACGCTCTGTGGCCTGTATTTAAAGCAGAACTACATCCATCGATATAACTGTTAGTTACATTTAAGGCATGATGTGAATTACAGTCACAGTTGCTTGTGCTCTCAGTCAAACTGTTGTGTTTGTCGGGGTCTGTGGGCAGAGGGCTTATCGGAATCCGGGAGCCCCCTTAAATAAGGGGGCCCCCAGATCCTGGCCCCCCACCCTATGTGAATGAGTATGGGATACATCGTACCTCTACCCATTCACCTGGGGGAAAAAGCGTCAATAAAAAAAACACACTAGACAGGTTTTTAAAGTAATTTATTAGGCAGCTCTGGGGTCTTCTTCCGACTTCGGGGGTCTTCTTCTGACTTCTCCGTTCTCTCTGGCCTCTTCTCCCAGTGTCCAGTTCTTCTCCGGCCTCTTCTCCCGGTGTCCGGTTCTTCTGCCAGGCTCCTCCGCTATCTTCTGCTCTTTTGCTAGCAGTGGCCCGGTTTTCTCTGCTGTCTTGTTCCTTCTTCTCTTCTTCCGATGTTGACATGACGCTCTCTCCCGCTGTAATGCTGTGTGAGCGGTGCGCGATTACTTATATAGGCATGGGGCGTGGTCACTGGGTGACCCTGCCCCCTTATGACGTCACAGTCCCGGGGCAACCTGCTGGTTGAGAGAAAAAAATTGATGACTGTATGGGCTGCCATAGTATGGATGAGGGACGGAGGGGAGCTGGGCTGTGAGGAGTAAATAGATCTAAAAGTATCTGGGGGTAGGGGGCTAAAAGGGCTAATTCAGACATGTGGCTATCATTCCTGCCTCTCTGGAAACTAATCCATGACAGATCACTTTTCAGAGGGTATTTGACAAGTGGTGAAGTGGCCATGTCACCTCCTCTCTGCCTTGTTTAACCCAGTGACTCACTGTGCTGGAGCTGTGTGCATTGCATTGCTGTGTACCCTGTTCAGCAAAGCATCAGGCCATGGCATGTGTACAGTTCTGAGAAGCTGCATCTTTTTGTTCAGGTGGGTGATTGGGGGGGGGGGGGGGGGATATGCAGCTCAACTGCTTGCATTTACCACCCTCTGCCCACCCATGTGAATGAGCCCCTAAGGCTTTGTTTACACTTATCAATCTGCAGTCTTACTGCCCCCCAACCGCCTCCTGAGATACAAAGGCATCTGTATAGGGATATACATAAGCGTGTCAAAAAGTATTTCCCCATTACCTTTGACGAGCAGTACCGGCCACTGAACGCAACCCATGCAAGTAAATGGGGTTGAGCTGCAACTGCATGCAATGCATGTGGTTTTGGTACGGTGGTGCAGGATTTTAGGGGGTTAAAACACCCCCTGAATAGTGATCCAGTGCCTATTGCTCCTCAGAGGGCTACTGCAAGTATAAACTAGACAGAGCGCGCATGTATTTGTGCAGCATGTTTAGGACAGCACATTCATTTCAGTGGGCTGCTCTACACACAAAGAATGCACAAAAGAAGTGCATGACCCTCTTTAAAAATTGTGCTACACTGAAATGTATAGTATTTTGGTGCAATCAAATGAGCGGGAAAGCATTAGCAAATTGTGTGCGGGTGGTATTCATTCTTAATAGTACCCCACACACTGGAAACCACAGTGCATTTTCCCGCGCTGGCAACTGCATATATCTATAGCAGTTTCCCAGCAGCTACGATATTGGATAAGGTGCATTTTCCGTAAATGAATGCCCTGCTGTGCCTGTGTAAATGCTGCCACTAGGAATAAAATCTTACCTGCTGGTCCATTGATTCATGTTAAAAATAACCATTTGGAGTAAAAGTACATCTGTGCTTTTGTCTGAGATCTCCACTCTTACATAGATTCAATGGCGTACAAAAAATCAATGTCTAAGAGGGAGAGAGTCCCCAGTCAGCTCCTGCGGGCGATTCCTCCCCCTCCCTCTGCTTGCTGACACTGCATAATGCGAGCGCTCACACCACGGCCGCCCAATCTGCTCCTTCCCCTGTATCCTCATTGGCAGGGAGAAGAGCGAGTTGCAGGAAGGACTCCACCAGGACTCTCAATTACTGAAAAAACAGACTGATTTCTCCCATCCTTAGGACAGGAGAACCAGCCTGTAAATTCCAAGAGATGCCAGACCAGTCAATAGCAGGGGCAGGACAGCAAGAGGAGGCTGGGAAACCCCACAGTGGCAGAACACCAGGGTCCGAAGGCAAGACAACCTTTGCAACCCTGATAGTTCTCCCACTGCTTTGGATCCTTATATTTTCTTGGTATGCTGGTGACATATATCTCTTGTTTTCTGCCACCCTGGGGGACCCCAATACAGTAGGAAGGGAGCTCACTGCAGAACATGTGAAAGGGCCATTGTGGGGTCGTAATAAAAGGCCCCAGTATATGTGTGTGTATATATACACACATTTTATAGTTGCCCCCCCTACTTTTGTCCCTGTCCCCCCATGTGCCCCCCCTAAATATGAGAGCTTGCAGACAGTTCTTGGAGGATGAAGGAACTGATACCATTGAATGGCCCCCACGCTTGCCTGACCTAAATCCAATAGAACATCTCTGGGACATTATGTTTCGGTCTATCAGACGCTGCCAGGTTGCACCTTACTCTGTTCAGGAACTCAGTGATGCCCTGGTCCAGATCTGGAAAGAAATTCACCAGGACACCATTCGTCATCTCATTAGAAGCATGCCCCAATGTTTTCAGGCATGCATACAAGCACGTGGGGGCCATACAAACTACTGAGTACCATTTCAAGTTGCTGCAATGAAATTTCGGCAAAATGGACTAGCCTGCTGCATCATTTTTTCACTTTGATTTTTGGGGTGTGTTTGAATTCAGCCCTCTGTAGGTTGATAATTTTCATTTCGATCAAACAACGTGGCATCCTTTCATTCCTAACACATTACCCAGTCCATATCAGTATCAGTGGCGGCTGGTGAAGTTTTAGGATGGGGGGGGGGCACTAGGCCCCGCCCTTCCTTTCTGACCCCTCCCACTTGGTGAAAATGGGCGTAGTTTCAGCTAAATAGTAGGCATGGCTCTAAGGCGGTGTGGTTAGTGTCTGAGTTGAACGAGGGATGGAGGGAGAGGGAGAGAGGGATAGATGGAGATGGAGGGAGAGGGATACACAACAATAGAAATATGTGTATTCTAGAAAGTTTAACAATCAGCAGATAAAGATACTCCAAACACCTGGTGTTAGCACTTCAATCATCCCGGCACCATGGTTGTTATGGTGTCAGGATGATTGAAGCGCATTATTTCTATTATTACATTGTAATATAAAATTAAATCATTCAACTCACCATAATACAGAATCAGTGGGAGCCCCGAGCGTGTCACTAGCCACGTTGCCTGCCACCAGATGCCATCAGGTGTCCCCAGCGGAGTCCCACCTTACATCAGGTGCCCCCAGCGGAGTCCCTCCTTACATGCAACCTGTGTCACATAAAATGCAGCCTGTGTCGCCACCAAATTGCAGCAGCCTGTGTCGCCACCAAATTGCAGCAGCCTGTGTCGCCACCAAATTGCAGCAGAATGTGTCCCCAAGTTGCAGCAGCGCGTGTCCCCACCAAACCCCCCTCCCCCCGTTACTTACCTTGCTATGGGTTGTCCTCTCCATCGGTGTCTCCTGTGGAGAGCTCCGTTCTTCTCATACTTCCTGTTTCCTCTCTCTCTCGAGAGAGAGAGAGGGAGAAGCAGGAAGTGACATCATACTCGGATGTCAAACCACCCGGCCATAGTAATAGATACTAGCGCTGGGCGGAAGCTACTCGGCGCTACACAAAGCGCCGCAAGGCAGGCCAAACGCCCGCAAATGCAGCGCCTTCCATAAGTGCACTGTGTCCGGCGTCACACTGTGTCCAGCATCCGAACACAGTACACTTAAGGACCGTTTTTTGCTTTTTTTTTTTTTTTTTTTTTTTTTAAGGGCCAGCTTTAAAAAATTTTTTTTTTTGACTGCCTGGAAGGGGGGGGCGGCGCCCCCTATGGACGGGCCGCCACTGATCAGTATAGATATCCAGCATGATATTTTTCCCCATTGAGATCTGACGTGTTTTCAAAGTGTTCTTCATTTTTTTGAGTAATGTACATACACAAGCAACCAGGATTAGATCTAATCTGCTATCATGCACAAACACTTGCAGGAGCCACAGAAGTGGGGAAAACTAGGAATTCTATACGGTGATAAGCATAACTGGCAGGTTGTCTCGTGTTTACATTACATAACAAAGACCTTACTAGCAGTGCAGGTAGAGTCAAGTGATACAACTATATAAAAGAGAGATTGTAAAGAACTTTTATGGAGGGTTTATTTTAATGAAATCGTAGTTCAAGGGTAAAATCCGTAAGGTGAATTTACACAGGACCCCCCCCCGGTCCCGTTAACATGTAGCCCGGCGATCTTCTGCTATGAGACCTCGTATAGCCACCTCACTGGTCCGGGGCTTAAAAATCCCCTCAGCCTAATTTTCTAAACATACGTCCTCGGGAGGTATGTTTAGGAGCATTCTTATTGGCCATGTGATGTCGCCGACCAATCAGAACCCGCGTAGCCTGTCCTGCTCGTCTGCGTTGACAGGAGAGAAAGCTGCGGGATTTCAAATCCCCGGTCTTGTAAAGCGGCTATACGATTTGTCAGAATTCGTGATCGGCAGACTCCAGGTTCGCGGGAACGGGTGCGACGGGAAAGGGGTCCAGTGTAAGTTCACTTTACAGATTTTCTGTAAAGGTGAACTTACTCTTTAAAGTGACACTGGCATTACTAAGTGAGATTATGGCGCATGCGTAGGAAGATTAGAGGTGCAATATATAATGGGATTTTTAGTGTGCATAGAGCAGTGCACATGACCACAAGTAACAAAGCAACAGATGCAAGAGAGAAAAAGAGAGTTTTGGAAACGCGCAGAGGACTGAACAGAGAGACTGAAATAAACAGAACGGATTTTATAAAAAATGTATACAGCACATTTAAAGCGGAGTTCCAGTCCCCCAAACACTTTTTTTATTTAAAGACTGCTCTGCATTTGTCCAAACATGTACATTAACTTTTACTTTAAACATCCTTCATCGAACACCTCTGGTGGGAGCCATGATCTCTCAGGGCTTTCCTGGGAGACAGGTTCTAACCTGTTAGGTCTTTTTTGTGCTAGGAGAGTGATCCTCCCACTTGCCTCCCAGATGGACGGTCCCGTAGGCTCCCTTTTTCGTGCTCGGGGAGAGCCTGTACGCCCGGGAGCGCTGCTTCCATTTTTTGGCCAGACAGGCGGTCGTCCTCCTTTCCCTGCTGGCTGCATTTGGGAACAAGCGGTGATGGCCGCCATGTTTCTTGGGGCAGAGGAGCGCCTCAGCCATGTCCTGTATGGGAAGAAGCAGCACTTCCAGGTCGGCGCGCGCGTCATTTCCGACCGCAAAGCACAGAGGGAGAGGGCAGGGTCACCTGGTGCCTTAATTCTGGTTCCAGGTCAGCGCAGCGGCGTTTTTGAATCTGGAACCGTTCGTTTCACCACGTGTCCGCAGACAGCTATGAATAGCGATGCAGCAGATAAGGGGGCAAGCCAAGGCGCCAGCAAGGCTAAGGTAAGGGACTGTGTCCTCTATTACTCTGGGCCGTTTTCTCCTGTGGGGGTTACTCTCCCTTTCCCCCCCTCCCCCCACCCCCCATCTCCCTGGGAATGTATGTTGCAGTGGCTAGTGTTAGTATATCTGCCCAGCAACAGGGGATTTTTAGGTGGTGGTGGCTTGCTGGGCACATGGAAGTAAGATGTTATCTTCCTTAGTGCACCTGGGTGTCTTATTTGTGCTGTATAGCAGCCTTTTAAGTGTGGTTCCTTGTCTCTTTTCTGTTTGTCCAGGCCAAAGGTTCTGCCCAACCAGTCAAGAAAAGGTGCCCTATCTGCAAAGAGAAATTAAGCGATGTTTGGAACAAAACGCTTTGTGCAGATTGCATTGCAAATCTAGTCAGAGAGGAGTCTCCATCCATGTGTGGCGATTTGGTTACAACAATAAAGGATGAGCTCTGGGCCACTTTTCAAGCTTTTAGGTCAAACCTAAGAGAGGAACCAGGTCCTTTAAGGGATCCTTCAGTTCCGCAGCCATCTTCAGAACCCCAAGGCGGCTCTCAAATAATTTTGGGGGGTCCGATATCCCAGGACACTTCCCAAGGGTCCGTTTCCCTCGCTCCAGATGAAACAGATTCTGAGGAGGAGGAAAATGAAACAGATGCCGCTTCTAAGTACAAAATGTCGCTAGAAGAGGTGGGAGGACTCCTGAAAGTAATCCATGCCACTTTGAGGATAGAAGAGGAAAAGAAGGAACTCTCCCTGCATGACTGCATGTATGCTGGTTTAGGAGATTCAAAAGGCCGTTCTTTTCCAGTCGATTCAGTTATCACTGATATGATTAAAAAAGAGTTACTGGAACCTGAGAAAAAGCCATTCTTTTCCCGGGCTCACAAGAAAAGATTTCCATTTGAGGAAAATCCTGATTCTATATGGAACAAGGTTCCAAAATTGGACTCTGCCTTTTCTCAGGTCTCTAAGTCTACGGGCCTCACCTTTTGAGGATATGAGCACTCTGAAGGAGCCCATGGATAAAAGGATGGACCTGCTTCTTAAAAGAACCTGCCAATTGGTGATAAACAATCTAAAACCTTGCAATGGCAACAACCTGTGTTGCAAGGAATTTAGATCACTGGGTTAACCAGATGAAAGCCCATGTTACAGCAGATTCCTCAAAACAGGAGATTCTAGACTCCTTTACAACTCTGTCTGCAGCAATATCATACATTGCGGAATGCGTCTGCTGAATCTATCCGCATGTCACCCAGGTCACCAGCTTTACCTAACTCTGCTAGAAGGGCCTTATGGCTGAAGACTTGGCCAGGGGATGCTGCATCTAAAAATAGACTGTGTAGTATTTCTTTTGCAGGTGATCTGTTTGGTTCGGAGCTAGAGTCCATTCTTGACCGTACGGCAGATAAAAAGAAGTAGTTTCCGGGCAAGAAAAAACAGGTGCAAACCCGTAAGCGTTTTTTTCGGCCCCAAAAAGGGCAGCAGGATGGAAAAACGCAGGGCAAGAAGAAGCCATGGTCTTTGTCAGAAGCTCAAAGGTAGGAGTGGAGTGCTCTTCAATCCTCCTGCGACCTCCGGAAAACCGCAATGACTCCCTCAAGGTCGAGGGAAGACTCCAGGAGTTTCTTCCTCAGTGGAGGGCCATTACTTCAAATCAGTTTATTGTAAATATGCTCTCCCAGGGGTATGTGATAGAATTCACGGAAGAACCTCCAAAAAGATTCTTGATAACAAACGTCCCAAGGGATCCGGTTCAGGAACTGAAAACCCAGAAAGTAACTGTTCCGGTCCCGACGGGAGTTCTTCCAGGGTTTCTACTCGCATGTATTTCTCGTTCAGAAACCTTCAGGAAAGTTCCGCCTCATCTTGAATCTCAAAATGCTGAACAAATCAGTAGAGTACAGAAGGTTTCGATATGGATTAAATTTTTTCAGTAAGAAACCTCCTGTATCAAGGGTGCTACATGGCATCAATAGATTTACAAGATGCCTACCTCCACATTCCTATTGCCACCAGGTCACAGAAATATCTGAGGTTAGCACTGAAAGAAGGGAAGAAGGTGATACATCTGCAATTCAGAGCACTCCCGTTTGGTCTGTCATCCCCAAGGGTTTTCACGAAAATAATGGCCGAAGCTTTGGCGCCTCTGCGTCTGGAAGGAATCTCAGTTATTCCTTATCTGGACGATCTGCTGTTTTTTGCTCAGACCAGAGAAGGTCTTCAAGAAAACTTGCTCAGAGCTCGTGTTCACCTAGAGTTCATAGGGTGAATCTTAAACCTTCAAAAATCAAATCTGATTCCCTCACAGGAAGTGTTATTCCTGGGTTTCCGTATCAACTCTTTGGAACAAAAAATTTTTTCTTCCAGAGGAAAAGCTGAGAACGTTGGTACAAGTGGTGTCACTGCTACAGTCCAATCAAATTCTGCCCATCAGGAAGGCCATATCAGCTTTGGGAACCCTGACCTCTTCAATACCGGCCGTCCAGTGGGCAAAGCTCCATTTCAGACCTCTGCAAATTTTCCTGTTAAAAACCTGGAATCACCAGCAGGATTCACTAGATTCACTAGTAAAGATCCCTACATTGGTGAAAAGGAGTCTTTGGTGGTGGAAGAACCAGACAAGATATTCAGAGGGCCTGTTATGGTCCTTCCCAACCCAGGTGAGGTTAACCGATGCCAGTTCCTGGGGTTGGGGGGCTCATATGAACGGTCGGTGGGCCAAGGGCTCGTGGTTCACAAAAGATGCACTGAGGTCCTCAAATTGGAGGGAACTAAAAGCTATAGAGACAGCCTTACTGACCTTTGCAAAAGAAGTCCAGGAACAGCATACTCAGATCCTGTCAGACAACGCCACGGCGGTGGCCTACATAAACAGACGGGGGGGAACCAGAAGCAGACTTCTGCAAAACCTAGCAAGAAGCATTCTAAGCTGGGCAGAGCTCCATACTCTATCCTTGTCAGCGGTTCACTTAAAGGGGACCCTAAACAGGGTAGCGGACTTCCTCAGCTGGAACCAGGTATTAGAAGCGGAGTGGCAATTGAATCCAGAGATCTCCCATTTGATTGTGAACAAGTGGGGGCACCCAAGAGTGGACCTCTTTGTGACCCAGGAAAACTCGCAAGTGTCTTGTTTCTTCTCCCTGAACAGGAACGAGGCATCACTGGGAGTGGATGCTCTGGCGCACAATTGGAACTTTCACCTCTGTTACGCATTCCCCCCGTTTCAGCTTATCCCTCGGGTCATAGCAAAAATCAGGAAGGAGGATACAACGGTGTTCCTCATCACTCCCTTCTGGCCCAAAAGGCCTTGGTTTTCATCCCTTCTTCAGATGCAGCTAAAACCGTATTGGCACCTTCCTTTAAGGAAGGACCTTCTGTTACAAGGTCCTCTGCTTTACCAGGAAGTAGCAAAGCTAAAACTCACGGCTTGGCTACTGAAGAACAGCTCTTGAAGAGAAAAGGTTTCTCGGATAGATTGGTGGCTACCCTCCTATACAGCAGAGAGAAGGTTACAAGAGCAATGTATTCCAAGGTTTGGAAAGTCTTCAACTCCTGGTGCACAGCATCTGACAGATCACCAAAACAAATTTCCTCTGTTCTGGAATTTCTGCAAGAAGGAGCGGACAAGGGCCTAGCGGTCAGCACCCTCAAGGTTCAAGTTGCTGCGCTGGGGGTATTTCTAGAAAAATCTATTTCATCAGAACCCTTAGTGGTTCTTCAAAGCTCTCACCCGGTCTAGACCAGTGGTGATCAAAAGCTGTCCAGCATGGGACTTATCAGTTGTTCTACAGGCTCTGACCAGGGAACCTTTTGAACCCATTAATTTAGCCTCCCTGAAATTAGTTACTTTAAAAACAGTTTTTTTAGTGGCTGTTACAACAGCTCGAAGAGTCAGTGAGCTGCAAGCCTTATCGATCAGGGAGCCATTTTTTTCCATTTTTTTAGACCGAATTGTTCTGAAGACGGATCCTAATTTTTTACCGAAGGTCGCTTCGGTCCAGAACCGAACGCAGGAGATTATACTTCCTACCTTTTGTTCTAATCCATCGGGTAAGAAGGAAGAAGAATTCCATACTCTGGATGTTAAAAGAGCAGTCTTGAGTTACTTGGAAAACACTAAAGATTTTAGATGTTCAGATGCTCTGTTTGTTTTATTTTCCGGTAATAAAAAAGGAAGAAAAGCTTCCAGAGGAACCATTGCCAGATGGTTGAGAATGGCTATCTCAAAAGCCTATTCCCTTACAGGTCAAGAAAGTCCAGTGAATGTCCGGGCTCATTCTACAAGAGCTTCAGCGGTGAGTTGGGCAGAAAAAGCTGGAGCCACCCCTGAACAAATCTATAAGGCAGCTACTTGGACAAGTCTTGACAACCTTTGCCCGTCATTATAGATTAGACCTCATGACGGCTGGGGACCAGGCTTTTGGAAGAAAAGTCTTACAGGCTGTTGTCCCACCCTAAATGGAGTAAGTCTCGATTATCCTCTTGGGTGCTGTCCTGAAAGACGTTTTGGAAAAATGCAAGTTAGACTTACCGGTAACTTGTTTTCCAATAGGCTTTCAGGACAGCAGTAACCCGCCCCTTTTTTATGCTGTTGCTGTAATACTGTGATATAACTGTCGCTTATGTGTTGCAGCTGGGGCTGGAGTTCTCTACAAACCGCTGACGAGGCAATGTGGAGGACTCCAATTAAAGACTTAATTGATGAGGTGTTTCCTGTGGGCGGAGGAGCCTTGATCTCTCGGGTGCTGTCCTGAAAGCGTATTGGAAAACAAGTTACCGGTAAGTCTAACTTGCATTTTTTGGCAGTAGGCAATTCGCAAGGACTCCTGGGATGCATGACGCTGCTATCCCAGGAACATTTGCGAATCGCCCCGGGGGGGAATGGGCGGAAGTGCAGGAGAAATGACACTGAAAAGGGTATTTCCAAGCAGAAAAAAAAAAAAAAATTTGCATTGTGAAAATGATGAGGTAGGGGGATACCATAGAGCAGGGGTCTCAAACTCTTGCCCCTCCAGCTGTTGCAAAACTACAAGTCCCATAAGGCATTGCAAGGCTGACAGTTACAAGCATGACTCCCTCAGGCAGAGGCATGATGGGACTTGTAGTTTCGCAACAGCTGGAGAGCCGCCAGTTTGAGACCACTGCCATAGAGAGAAAGTGCAGAAAATAGGTGGAACTCCGCTTTAACTAGGAGATGTGTAGGCAGGACTTTTAAATAATACTACTTTTATTGTTTAGTTCTACTTCAAGGCTGTTTGACTTGAATTTATTAAGAAGTTGCAAGCACATGAAGATTTCTTGTTTTTCCTGCTGGCAGATCACAATATTTTAGAACACTGGTTCTCACTACACACTAATAACAGTTAACAGTGCTCCTCTGCCACAAGCAGCCTTAACTGTTGTTAGTGGTAGTCAGGGGTTAAGTCCCACCTTAGATTGATTGCCAATGTATTCCCTTTTGATATTGATGGTCACTGGTGAAATGGTCTCTTAGATTGGTAGTCCTCTTACATTGGTGGTGGTGAAAGGACTGACCAATGGTGTAGTGCCCCTCTACATTGGTGGTCCAGTACTTCCTGGCAAAAGAAGTAACTGCATCCCCTCTGAATATCAGTAGTTGCAAATCGGGGTCTTCAGTGTTTTTCATTAAATCTACTTGAAGTTTGGATGATGGTTTAAGATCCACAAGATGATGGGAATGCAAGTATCAATGAAACATAAGTGCAAAGGCTTTCTTCCTATATGTTGCCAGTTATATACAGTAAGGTTTCATACATACACCGTTAACCATTCAGCCAGCATCATAACGAACAGCGGTGATTAGATATATTCTGCTATCATGTACAACTTCTTTCATCTGCAGAAGTCACATATTAGATATAGGCACTGAATGGATACAGCAATCATGTGTTACTATAGTGTTACTATCAGCAAGTACTAGGGACAGGAAACCTTAAGTGACTCCCTGCAGACTACTACAGTTTTCCATCATGAAATACTCACCATTTCTCACTACAAAAACTTGCTTCCTCCAGTTCATTTTTATATTCCTCAAACACAAACTATATATTATATTTTACCTGATACAGCAATGCAATTACTGAATAATCATTTTAAAAGAAAGTAGAATGCATAGATCCTTAGTAGATTCTGGATATTCAAAGAAATAAAAACTGTATCTGTCTTTTTGTAGGAAAATTTGTTAATCTTGAAATGCCAAAAAAAATATAGTAAATTTCCTTTATATCGGCCCTATGATCCCTCCTGTATTGATTTGTATTGTAAGTGTACTGTCTGCCCTCATGTTGTAAAGCGCTGCACAAACTGTTGAAGCTATATAAATCCTGTATGATAATAATATCACGACATCTAGTCCAGCAAATGCATTATCCTGTTCAGATGAATATTGTGTGTATTTCATGCCCTCTAGTGGAATGTTATAGGAATGGGTTTTGATTTTTCTGTAAGCGTTATACAGTAGAAAGCTTTAGAAGAAAAAGCTTGTATATGCTTGCATACAGTATTTCAGCTTTAAAAAACTAGTAATGGTTTGTTATCAAATGTTATTTCTCTGTGTGTACTACTATTTGTGTCAATAATAAATGCCTGATGATGCACTTAAAGTGGAATGTTAGTCAGAAAATGAAGTCCTGCTAGATGACTTTAGGCTGGCCCCTTTTGCAGATATAGCTATGTAAAACATTAAAAATAAGTGCCTATACGGTTTAAAATGCAGTAATACACTGTCTTACCCTGCTCTGCACATGCTCAGTTGCTCTCCATTTTAGGCATTTTTAGACACTGCTGAGTTTGTAGAGACCAATTTTGCTGACATCCCTAAGAGCCCTTTCACACTGGGGCGGTTTGCAGGCGCTATTGCGCTAATAATAGCGCCTGCAAACCGACCCAAAAGTGCCGCTGCTTTCATTCCAGTGTGAAAGCCCCGAGGGCTTCACACTGGAGCGATGCGCTGGCAGGACGGTAAAAAAAAGTCCTGCCAGCAGCATCTTCGGAGCGGTGAAGGAACGGAGTGTATACTGCTCCTTCACCGCTTCTGCCCATTGAAATCAATGGGACGGCGCGGCTATACCGCTGGCAAAGCGCCTCTGCAGAGGCGCTTTGCGGTGGTATTTAACCCTTTCTCGACCGCTAGCGGGGGTAAAACCGCCCCGCTAGTGGCCGCATACCGACGGTAAAATGCCGCTAATAATAGCGGCGTTTTACCACCGACGCCGCCCCCGCCCCAGTGTGAAAGGGCTCTAAAGCAAAATTAAACCCTCCTTTACAGCCAAGAAAGCTTCTTCTATTTGATCTACAGCTGGCATGGTGCTGCTCATGTGATCAGTTATGACACCAGCCATTTGATGGTTTGACGGTTTGGTTGAGGACACAAGCAAATGTAGCTGCAATCCCAACCTTCCAGGAATGTAACTGTTTTTTGAAACTGTTAAATCAATGGATTTAGTTCAGAGCACCTGTGATTGGGGCTGTGCTGATAATCAATGCGCTGATTATCAGCGCAGACCCCTCCCTCTGTAGGGAGAGCCGCTGATCGGCTTTACTCTACTTGCACCTTGTCAGCGCGAACTGAGGCATGCCGATTACCGGCACTTCACGGTTACCACTGTGATTGGTCATGGCTGATCACGTGGTAAAGAGCCTATGTCATAGGCCCTTTACCAAGATCGGAGATGTGGTGTGTCAGAGCGACACACAGCACCACCGATCGCTGCTCTGCATGCCCCTGGGAGCACACACCAGTGGCTTATCCTGCTGGACATCATATGACACCCAGTCAGGATAACTGATAACCCGCCTGGCCACCATTCTGCTATAGGTCGGGCGGGATGTGGTTAATAATGTTTGAGGAAAAATGAAAGATGCAGCCCTCTCAACAGAAGCAATCCAATCCTAGTGTGCAGTCTGCAGCACAGGTGCCAGTGCTCAGTGTGTCTTCTCACACTAAATACAATATATAAGAAAGAAGAGCCGGCAACTCCAAAATTCTTGATGCAAAAATGTTTGCATCAAGGACTTTGGAGTTGCCGGCTCTTCTTTCTTATATATGGTTAATAATGTTGCATGACTATAAAAACCATGTATTTTAAATCAAAATTCAAAATACTGTGTGCCTTAATTACTGGTACCACATTCTATGATTATAGGATTAAACCATAAGGAAAATAAATGGTAGGAGGGAAAAGGGGACAAAGAAGACCAAGGTGGACTTCTGAAGTACCCAGAAATTACAAATGTATTATATAAAAATACAAGCATTTTTATTGCATGCTAAACTATTTTAAAAAGTTATAAAATCGTAAAAATGACAGCCACACAAAACTTCCCTCATAAATATATCCCAGTCCTTATACATCAGTTAAAAAGATAAAATTCGGTATGTATTTAAAACCATACAGCGTATTCTAGACTGCTTCCAAAAATACATTGCATATGCACCAGCCTGCTATTTTTGTGTTGATTGTTTTTAAGAATTTAATCAAAGTCTCCAGGTATGTATGGACCATGTAGGATACTGCACTGTCAGATTGCTTTATATAGTTCATTATTAATAGGGCAGAATATCTAGAAGTGGTACTTTACATTTTTCATAGATTAGGGGCAATTAAGTCACTGGTTGTTTTACACTATTCACCTGGTGTTCTGTGTGCTTTACTACCCAGGTTTGCATGCCTGCTTTAGTAGTTATGAGACAGTCCCACTTTGTCTGTTGAATTTTTCATGTATGTTATATTATGGAGAATGAATTTGGAAAGGAAGGCACAGGCATGTGTAGGACACCACTCTACAGGAACCATGCTGAGATACTTCACTGCTGGAGTCTACAAGATGTAAAATGATACAGCCCATAACTGCACATGTGCACGCTCTCCAAGAATCTGAGTAGAGAATCGCTCTCAAGTTCACTACTGGTAATAAGCAGCATCGATGATTAACTACGTGATTGGCTGCAGTTAAGCCTAGTACACATGGGCTGAATATTGGCCTGTGCAATGGAAACCGTCCGACATTCAGCATGTATGTACGGCAGCCGGTCCAACAGAAGAAGGCTTATGATCAACAAAAGGTCTGCCAACTAACTCCTGTTGGCTGAGAGCGCTGACTGGAGCATTTTACCGAGGGGGCAGGGGAGAACGCTGTACTAATATTAGATTGTTAGTACAGCAACTCTGACATGAGCTGCAAGTTGAACGAAAAAAAACGCTTTATCATGAAATGGCCATAGGGAGTGGATTAAGGCAGAATTGGGTTCAAGACAAGGTTGCAGCTATGTCCCCCTCCACCCCATCCCTTTGACTTTGATAAGGATGGCTAAGTGAAGCCACCCCTTTTGCATTGTCTTTACCGACATGACCTATGCCATCAGACACCAACTGCCTACAAGATCATCTTACCTTGTGAAGTGACCGGCAGATCCACAGCCTTGACCAACTGTGTTATCCCCCGTGTTTACTGCTGAAGCATAAAAGTTGTAGTTGGGCCCCCTGGAAATCCACCAGGCCCTAGGGTTCTGCTTAGGTTGCCTTGTGAATGATCTGAATTTGACCCCACATACACTGAAGTGTTGAATAGGACTGCTTTTCTTTTCTTCTGACCGCAACTATTCAGGATCTGCATGTGAAGACCGAGCACCTGTAAAAAGGCTAGGAAAACTTTCTAATAATGTCCGAGTTCTTTTAAGTTTTTTTTTTTTTTTTTTTAATTCAGAAATGAAGCTGAGGGTGAGGGTTTTTTTTTTTTTTTTTTTGTTAGGTTTTTTTTTCATTAAAGATCTTTCTAAATGAGCAAGTGAGTATATTAAATTAAACAGATGTTTTTGTAGGAGTGAATTTCCTAAAAGTGTCTTAAGTATGTATTTTATTTTCTCAGAATGATAAACCTCAGGGATTTATACGGGTACAAGCTCCTCAGTTTTCCAAAGTTTCTATGGCGGTACAACTGACAGAAGATTTAAAAGCAGGTGACATTCTGGCACGCTTCCTCAATCTAGAAAGGTATATCATTGTTTAGCAATATGCTCTAACTTGTGGATTAGACACCTGTAACTTTTTGTGTATCTGTGATTGGGCCAATGTATTTTCATATTGTGCTGTTTTTTTAAATGTGCCTACATGCAATAGCTAGCTTAATATAGAAGATATCTCCCTTCATGGACAATGGGAGTTTATCTCTTTGGGTTTAGGTAAGACTAGCAAAAGTGTACCCAATGCAGAAAGGGTAAAGGCTGGGGATTTAACACTGTTAAAGTATTGTCTGGATGATATTGTGAACGTAATAGCAGCAGGCAGTTAATGCCAGAGAGGAATGCAGAGGGTATGACAGTGTACAGTATGTTTAGGAGATGAGTGCAGAAAGTATGACAGTTGGCCATATGTTTGGGAGAGGGGTGTAGAGGGTATGACAGTGGGCAGTATGTGCAGGAGAGGGTGTACAGAGGGTATGACCATGGACAGTATATGCAGGAGAGAGTCTCAGAGGGTATGAGAGGGGGAAATATGTGCAGGAAATGAGTGCAGAGGGTATGACAAAAAGGCGCATGCAGGAGATGTTAAAGAAGTCTTTGTAATCAATATATACTGGATAATAATGTGAATGGATTGCCAGTGGGCAGTATGTGGAGATAATGTGTACAGAAGGTATGACAGTGGCCACTGTGTTTAGAAAACTGGAGGCGAGTGGAGGGCATGACAGCAGACAGATTCTGCAGGAGAGCAGAGGGTATGGGAGATATGTGCTGGCGAGGGGTATGGGGGGTATTGTGGGGCATTATGTTCAGAATACAGGAGGAGTGCAGAGGGAAGTATGTGAGGGGAAATTGAGGACAATGGAGGTTGAAAAGGAGATGGCAACATTTGGGCCCCTTTCACACAGACGCCTCCGTGAAGCAGAAACCTCTTGCTCAGTGGGGGATCTCCGCTGAGCAGGCGGATGACAGGTCTGTGTCCGCTCTGCTCTGCTCTGCAGAGTGGACACAGATACAGTCCTGCTCTCCCCTATGGGGAAATTTTGATGGAAACAGACCACCTGTTCCTTTCCATCTGATGCCATCCAATCTGATCCGCCAGACGGATGGGGAATAGGACCACCATCCCTTTGTTTTTGGAGGACAGGATTGGCTCAGATGGTGGCAGGTGTCGGCGGATATGTGTCCGCTGACATCCGCTGCCCCATAGAAGAGACTGGAGGGTCCAATCAGGTCGGCCTGCAAAACCCATCGGATTAGCCATGTGGCCTAAAGAAGGTTATTGGCAAGGACTGTGTCATGGAGTCAAGGAACAGTGGAGGTTTTGCTGTGGGATTGGGGGGGATTAGGCACGGCTTTGTTGTCGGGGAATGTTTACCTAAGGAATTAGGACAGTGGAGCTTAGATTACCATTGCACGAGAGTCTGTGCAGATGACTCCTGTTTGATGTGGTGCACTGAATAAATGAGGGATTATCGAGCTTTGCTGGAGACTTGGTACTGAAAAGTTAACAGACATACTGGGCATGAAGGAGTAATTACACATACATTGGGCACTGGCGGCTGAGGGATTAATGCCCATAAGCAGAAGAATAATAGATGGTGCTGAGAGATTAAAGCACATACTCTGCTGGTTTAAAACTGGTTGCAAGGCTCTGTGTACTGGGCTATAGTATATATATATATATATATATATATATATATATATATATATATATATATATATATGGTATAGATATTAAGTTTGTGTGCTGGGGCAGGATATAGGGGAAAAACATTGTGTGTTCTAACACACACACCTTGGACTACACATACACTCAATCATTATTAAAAAGCAATTAGAAACCTACTACTGCATAAAGGGGGAGGAAGTAGAAACTGCTGCTGAACTGAGATTCACTCTAAGTGCTGAACCTCAAGACTGTCTGGGCTCAATGTGCAAAGTTTATGGGGAGTTTAATAGGCAATTTGTATGTGACTATAAATTAAAGGAGAAGTCCAGCTTGAGCTCATTTGGCTGGGCTTCTCCTACGGGTCACAGGAGTGCAAATCGTTTTTCACTCCTGTGACCCGTTTTCAGCAGAGAGCGGTCTGCAGTCCGCTCTCTGCTGACGTCACTGGAATCAGTCCAGGCACCACGTCATCACGACAGTGAAGTCTGGATCCGCCTGGACTGATGACCATTTTAGCCTCTGAGTGAGCCCCTGAAACAGCCACTCCTTGCCCCTCCACAGCTCAGCGCTCCAGTGAGTGTGGAGGAGCAGAAAGGAGAGATGCTGATTGACAGTTAGCAGCTCTCCTCCCGGATCTGTGAGAACCGAGCCATCGGCGATGTTCGCTGGCTCGGTTCTCAGTGTAGACGGCGGGGGTCAGATGCAGCATCGGACCGATGCTGCATCCACCTAGGTAAGTATAAATAGGCTAAAAAAGCAAAACCCATACTTCTCTTTTAAGGAGTTTCTAGATGAGAAACAACAGTGTGATGGAGGTATATAGCGAAAGAACAAATATATGTGTGCTGGAGATGGGATCTCACTGGGAAAAGGTGTGATGTCAGTAGGAAAGAACTAGGAAGAGGCAGAATCCCTCAGTGGCAAAATAAAACGTTACAGTATCCTCAACTTGAAAGTGAAACTCTGCTGTGAAACAGAACTGTGATTTAGGGATTATATGATTAAGGAAGGATGAAAAAGGCCTCGTACCACTTTTTTTTCCAAGACCGAGATCTGCAAAATAGAGGTTTGAGCTGTAGCCACCTGCTGGTGAAATCTGCTGTAGCAGCCGAAACACATTAACACATACAGTTGTATGCAAAAGTTTAGGAACCCCTGACAATTTCCATGATTCTCATTTATAAATATTTGGGTGTTTGGATCAGCAATTTCATCTTGATCTATTAAATAACTGAACGACGCAGTAATATTTCAGTAGTGAAATGAGGTTTATTGGATTAACAGAAAATGTGCAATATGCATCAAAACAAAATTAGACAGGTGCATAAATTTGGGCACCCCAACAGAAAAATCAATATTTAGTAGAGCCTCCTTTAGCAGAAATAACAGCCTCTAGACTCTTCCTATAGCCTTTAATGAGTGTCTGGATGACTGTAGTTTGGACCATTCCTCCTTAGAAAACATCTCCAGTTCAGTTAGGTTTATTGGTTGCCGAGCATGGACAGCCAGCTTCAAATCACCCCACAGATGTTCAGTGATATTCAGGTCTGGGGACTGGGATGGCCATTCCAGAACATTGTACTTGTACAGTACCTCTACATAAATGCCCGAGTAGATTTTGAGCAGTGTTTTGGGTCGTTGTCTTGTTACAATATCCAGCCCCGGCGTAACTTCAACTTTGTGACTGATTCCTCAACATTATTCTCAAGAATCTGCTGATATTGAGTGGAATCCATGCAACCCTCAACTTCAACCAGATTCCCAGTACTGGCACTGTCCACACAGCCCAACAGCATGATGGAACCTCCACCAAATTTTACTGTGGGTAGCAAGTGTTTTTCTTGGAATGCTGTGTTCTTTTGCCGCCATGCATAACGCCCCTTGTTATGCCCAAATAACTCAAGCTTTGTTTCATCAGTTTCCCATCAGAATGAATGGCAGCCCCACACGTCTTGTAAGAGCACTGCGATTTGGCTGCGGTGTGTTGCGAGTTTGGGAACAGGTGCAATTCCTGCACACCCAACCAGCCTGCAGACTGTGACACTTCATAAGCTCTATACTTGTATTTAGAAGACTTCAAATATACTTTCAAAATGTTGTTATGCCCTGTACACACAGTTGGACTTTGTTCGGACATTCCGACAACGAAATTCTAGAATTTTTTCCGACGGATGTTGGCTCAAACTTGTCTTGCATACACACGGTCACACAAAGTTGTTGGAAAATCCGATCGTTCTAAACGCGGTGACGTAAAACACATACGTCGGGACTATAAACGGGGCAGTGGCCAATAGCTTTCATCTCTTTATTTATTCTGAGCATGCGTGGGACTTTGTCCGTCGGATTTGTGTACACACGATCGGAATTTCCGACAACGGATTTTGTTGTCGGAAAATTTTATATCCTGCTCTCAAACTTTGTGTGTCGGAAAATCTGATGGAAAATGTGTGATGGAGCCTACACACGGTCAGAACTTCCGACAACAAGGTCCTAGCACACATTTTCCATTGGAAAATCCGACCGTGTGTACAGGGCATAAGTCTTCAACTAAAGTATATTTTTTAGAATGAGATTTGTTCCATCATGGTTGTTAAACTAAAATTATAATGCTATTTTTTTTTCTTTTTGGCAGTGGTTCATCAATGACTCTGACAAGAGAAGAAGTTAGTTTATATGAAATTGGGGGGAATATTGGTAAGTTCTAATTAGCATGACTTTGTCTCTTTTTTTTGGGGGGGGGGGGTTGTGTTTTGAAACAAAGTTTACCAAGTTTCTAAGGAATTTTAGGCCCCTTTTACACATACTGACATCTCTTTAGAAAAACGAATGTAAATGGATGATCATCCATTTATATTAGTTTACATCCGCTTCCGTCAGCATCCATTTTTCAAAGCCCTATTTTTCTTCTGTTAGAAGAAACGGATCAGACAAAAAATGGATGTAAATGGACAAACGGTCCGTTTTTGCATAAAAAAATGGCTCTGGGACTCAAGTGGTTAAGGACTCAAGCTGGAGGATGTAAAAACGGATGACAAGTGGATGACAAACTGATGTTAATCTTATTTGTTTTTTTTCGTTGAAAAAACATGACTGAACTGATGAAACGAACGGTCCGCACCGAAAGTCAAACACCACTGTATAGATCGCGGCTGGTAAACATGAGATCGTGATTTTTTTTGTTTTTTTGTTATCTCATGCTTTCCAGCCTGGAGGAGAGATGTGGGGTCTTATGGACCCCTCATCTCTCCATAAAGAGGACCTGTCGCGTACCATTCCGATTACAAGGGAAGTTTACATTCCTTGTAATAGGAATAAAAGTGATAAAAAAAATGTAAAAGAGAAAGTGTAAAAATAGAAAAAATAAAGTAAAATAAACAATAACATTTTTTTTAAACGCCCCTGTCCCCAGTAGCTCGCGCTCAGAAGCGAATGCACACACAAGTCCCGCCCGCATATGTAGACGCAGTTGAAACCACACATGTGAGGTATCCCCACGTGTGTTAGAGAACGAGCTACAATTCTAGCACTAGACCTCCTCTGTAACTCTAAACTGGTAACCTGTAAAAATTTTTAAAGCGTCGCCTTTGGAGATTTTTAAGTACCGAAGTTTGGCACCATTCCATGACCAATTTTAAAGCGTGACATGTTGGGTATCTATTTACTCAGCGTAACATCATCTTTCACATCATACAAAAATATTGGGCTAACTTTACTGTTTTGTTATTTTATAATTCATGAAACAGTTTTTTTTTTGCAAAAAAAAAAAAAAAAACGCATTTGAAAAATTGTTGCGCAAATACCGCGCTAGATAAAAAGTTGCAACGACCGCCATTTTATTCCCTAGGGTATCTGCTAAAAAAAACATATATAATGTTAGGGGGTTCAGATTCATTTTCTAGCAAAAAAATTATGATTTTTACATGTTGGAGAGAAGTGCCAGAATAGGCCCGGTATGGAAGTGGTTAAACTTCTATTGAGGTGTATTTAAACAATGCTGTGTCCTAGGTAAAAAAAAAAAAAAAAAAAAAAAAAAACATTGATTGGGCAAACTACAAAATGTTCAGCAAGAAAGGAAATAACACACACAAATCATAGGTTTTCTTAAAGTTTTATTTGGTGTCACACAGTTCATGCCGATATCAGTTGCCCACTCAGGGGTTTCTTCCATACAACATGTACAAACGAAAGGTACCAAGCCACCTGGCTCACTTGTTGGCAGTACTGTTGCTCCTCTTACCAGTCCCTTTGACTGCGTTGTCCAGCTCTCCTGGGACACTTGGCTCTCTAGCCTTTAGTCACAGCGCCCTGCTGCACGGCTCGCCACTGGCCTATGGATTGGGGTTCTCCTGACACTCCCGATAGGAACTGACCTGCCTCCTGGAACCTGCTGTCTTCTGGCTGAGCCCTCTTACTCCTTAATGAGACCCTCAGTCTCTTGGCTTCTGGCTGGGCCCTCTGACCCCTCCATGAGACCCTCAGCCTCTTGGCTTCTGGCTGGGCCCTCTGACCCCTCGGTGAGACCTTCCCACACTGGGAGCGGTCTCCAAACTGGAAGCTGTCTCCAAACTGGGAGCTCTGAACTATCCTGAGACCTCAGTCTGAGGATAGAAGCCTTGCGGCTTCACAGCCTGTTTCCTACTGCGCATGCTTGAGCCACGCTGCACTTTCTGAATTGTCCCTGCTGTCTTCTGGGACCTGTGTGTCTACCCGAAGGTAGCGGGTGGGGGAGGAGGAGGGCCGGACATGGCAAAGATCGCCGCACACGATTGTGGCGATCTTTTCCTATAATTGGGAGCAGATACCTGATTTTGACAGGTATCCGCTCCCCCCCGGAAGGTGCCAAATGTGGCACCGGAGGGGGATGGAACTCCGCTTTAATATTGGATTATTCTTTCTATCTGTCTTGATCAAGTTCCAGTGTGTAAAGTAAGATGTTCTTTTACCAAATTATCAATTCTTTTTACCTTTCTGATACCCACTCAGTCTGATACTACCACCCATCTGAGTGCAAAACAACCTGCTAAGGCATTGTTACATCAACTCCAGTGGTAACTTCTAAAATACTTAGCCTGCTTTCACACTGAGGCACATTACAGGCGATATAGCGCTAAAAATAGCGACTGTAAAGCTCCTCTCCCCTCACTCCAGTGTGAAAACCCGAGTGCTTTCACACTGGAGCAGTGCGCTGGCAGGACACCAAAAAAAGTCCTGCAAGCCACACCTTTGAAATCAATGGACAGCCCTGCCGAAGAGCACTTTGCTAGTGGCCGAAAAGTGCTGCAAAAACTACAGTAAAGCGGCGCTAAAAATAGTGGCGCTTTACCGCCAATGCCCCAGTGTGAAAGTAGCCTTAGTGCCACTGTTTAAACAGATGGAGTATACTCCGTTTTCTACTTTCAATTGGAGATGGAAAACATTTTTAAGCATTCTAAAGGAAATTACTGTTTCTTAAGCGATGAAATACCACTGTTTAAATGTTCTGTTTCCTGGCCAATCATTTTTTGTCATGTTTTGTATGTAATTCTAGGTGAACGCTGTCTAGAAGATACTACATATATGAAAGATCTGTCTCAACTTAACCCTCGTGCTGAATGGGTTATAAAACCGAAGCACAAAGAATGACCTGAATAGAAAGAAAGAAAAACCCCTTCGGCTTCAAGAAAGCTTCATAAAGACCTGAGAACAAGACTCCTCAAAATGAATAATGCCGTTTTGTAGTAATAAGTTGCCTATTGCTACTTCCATGTTTATTTAAAAATACATTTATGTTAATGGAAGTGAATGGCTTACAACTTTACTGCCAATAATGTCCCAGTCCCCTTAATAATATTGATACTGGGAACATATCTGCCTACCATATTGAAAATGTGTATTTAAACATATGAATGGAAAAATATTTGTAAATATCCTTCTTAATAAATATTAACTAAACCAAAATTCCATGGTATAGCTGGTGCCATTAGGTGCTAAAAAATACCATGTGTTCTTGTTTGATGGTTCCTAGGTGACCCCAAAGAGCCCCTCTACCTGGAGAACATGTTCTATACAAATATTGAAACTGAGCATTAGATTTAAAAATCCCAATCAGTGAAGAACAGATATGAAAATAATCACTAGATGCAGAGATATAGACAGCTGAACATTTGTGCAAACGTATCCTCTGAAATTTGTTCTTACCCTAAGTTTTTTCCTATTTTTCACTGAGAATGCCCTTCCCCGCAAAAGGGTGCTCAGGATATGCAAGGTGATAGGTCCAAGGTCAACTTTTTTTAAAAGAAAAACTGAGATTTGTACATAACTTTTTTTGTTTCCTATATCTTCGAACTTACTGATTTTTGTGTCATAGGGTTTTCATTGAAGTTAAAGAGGAAGTAAACCCTGATGGGTTTTACTTCCTCTTTTTTTCCCCTGCAAAGTAAAAGCATAATGGGCTAGTATGCATTGCATACTAGCCCATTATGTGGCACTTACCTGCAAACGAAACCCATAATGGTGGCTGCCATCCATCTTCGCCCCTCTCCCTTCCGGGGCCGCGGGCTCCGACTCTGTGACTGGCCGGAGTCACGTGATGTCGCTCCTGCGCATGCGTGCAGGAGCCATTAGTCACGGCATTTGCTAGTGAAGAAATGGCACAAAGGGCTGTTTCTACAGAGCGCATGCGCCGATGACAACATTGGCGCACTACAAGGTAAATATCACCTAAACAGCGCACGTTTAGGAAATATTTACAGTACCCATAGTTAAGCCTTATTATAGGCTTACCTATAGGTAAAAGTGACGCGGAGAGGTTTACAACCACTTTAAGCATTGGTAAGGTATTTTTTTTGATCATATGCTTAGGTTAAGTTGCCCAGACTTGTAGCAAGTTTACTTTAAAGTAACCCTTTCAGGTCCAAACCACACCTGTCAAATGAAGGAGAAATATACTTACCTTTCTGGTGACCATGTCTTGAAACTCAGCTGCTTTGCTGGTCACTGGCCGCTGCAAGTATTCAACCAGTGGAACTTGTAATAAAATACTTGCGTCCCCAATACACACTGTGATTCCTCCTGCCAACTCATAATTTCTGCTTCGATGTATGGCTGGGGAGGTAGGTATGCCATAAATCTGGAAGTAGGGATTTCTCGCAGGGGCCAGAGAGCAGCAATGCGGTTGCATTTCAAGACAGGGGCTGCCAAAATGGTATATTCTTTTTTTCACAGGTATGGCTTTGGTTACAAGTGATTCTTTGTCAGGGTCACTTTAAGCACAGCCCCACTCCCCCCTACCCAACATTGTACTGAACATGCCTTAGCCATCTTTAGGACACTTTAATTCCATAATAATGCTGCTTAATTTTATATTTTGTGAGAGCAGGTTCACTGTAAAATAATCCCTAAATTAATAAGTGTATTCCTAGTAGCCATTTTCAAGCATCGCTGAATCTATGGATCATGTGAGAGACAGCCAGTGGGCAATGTTCGAATTAAGTTTTACCGATGTAAAGCACTAATATGCTTTAGTTTTTATGTTGGAATGTAAAATAAAGTGGTCTTTATTTCCAACATCCTCATCTTATAATTTTTACCTCAAGGCAAATAAATGAAGGAATTGTAGATTTTTTTTTTTTTTTTTTTTATAGAAAGTGCATATTTTTGTTTTTATGTATATAAATATATATATATTTGAAAAATATTCATTTGTCATATTTGCCAGGGATCGGTGGCTGTACAAAATAAAGAATACTTAAGCTGTATCCTACTTAAACATTTTTTTCTTTTCAATATTGAAATGTCACGTGACATTATTAACATTATTATATTATTATTTATAACAAGCATTCACTTTTCATTCTTCTAATTCTAAATTTTACATTTGTGTTTCAGAGAAAACGCTCCTGACAGCCTCTATCTACAGCGTGTGTGTAAAATATATATATATATATAGTATTTATTGGCGTATAACACTCACTTTTTCACCATGAAAATCGTGTGTAAATAGCGTGTGCGTGTTATACGCCAATACTTCCATTTTAGCTGCCTCGGAGGGGACAGGGGAGGGGGGGCCATCAGATTACATACAGTGAGACTCTCCTGTTTACTTGGCGGCCTCTGTAATAGGAAGTTCCGTCTCCTGGGCCGCCATTGGACCACTGTTCTGTCTATCATAGGAGATTCTCACTGTATGTAATCTGTCGGCGCTCGTCCTGCATCCCTACCTGTCCCCTCTAGGCTGCAGATGGGCATCGATCAAGCTGTACTGATGGCAATGGCGAGGCTGCATTGATGTGGACTGATGAGGCTGCATTGATGGCACTTGTGAGGCTGCAGATGAGCATCGATCAGGCTGCATTGATGGCAATGGTGAGGCTGCAGATGGGCACTGACCCTTATTTTGCTTCCTAGTTCCTTATTTAAAATTTAAGTTTTTTTCCTAAAACTTCCCTCTTAAAATGAATGTGCATGTTATACGCTGATAAATATGGTACATACATGCATAAATCAAAATTAGAGAACAACCTACAATTTCCTACATTTCAAGGACACTGGCTTAGTCCTATTTTAAATGATCTAAACGAGTAAAAGAGCAGTTTTCTTAAGCATATTTCATGAGTTACATATGTTTTGAAGCACAGAATATAAAACATCAATACCGTTTGAAAAAGAACATTTAGCACCTTGTGCTATTTTTTTTTTCTTAACCACTTCCGCCCACCGTCATTTTACGTGATAACTTTTGAAGGAGGATACCATTGTTATGGCAGCAGCTAGCTGCCATAACCCCCGGTATCCTCTTCTTCAGCAGGCGGTCCGCTACAAGATAATAGTGGTCTCTGTGGCAGATTCGCCGCAAGATCAATTTATCGGCGGCGGGAGAGGGGCCCCCTCCCGCCGCGATCCGGTGCCCTCCGCCGCTTCCCGGAACCATCGGAAGAGGAAGAGCCAATGGCGTCTGTCCCCTGCCTGGGTGTGGAGACGAGTGAGGGGAACATGGCCCCCACCCATCTCCATATCACTGCAGGGCAGAAGCGACGTCAAAACGTTACTTCCACCCAAAGCTCTTAAAGGGCCTTTTTTTTTTTCATGTTTTTAAATGACAATTTTTTTTTTAATTTTTTTTTATTGCATTTTAATGTAAATATGAGATCTGAGGTCTTTTTGATTTAAGAGGTCCTGGCATGCTTTTTTCTATTACAAGGGATGTTTACATTCCTTGTAATAGTAATAAAAGTGACACATTTAAAAAAAAAAAAAAAAACAGTGTAAAAATGTAAAATAAATAAGAAAAAAAATGTTTTTTAAACGCGCCCCGTCCCGACGAGCTTGCGTGCAGAAGCGAACGCATACGTGACTAGCGCCCGCATATGAAACTAAAACCACACATGAGTGAGGTATCGCCGCAATTGGTAGAGCGAGAGCAATAATTCTAGCTCTAGACCTCCTCTGTAACTTAAAACATGCAACCTATGGAGATTTTTAAGGGTAAAAGTTTGTCGCCATTCCACGAGCGGGGGCAATTTTGAAGCGTGACATGTTGGGTATCAATTTACCCGGTGTCTTTCACAATATAAAAAAAAATTAGGCTAACTTTACTGTTGTCTTTTTTTTTTTAATTCAAAAAAGTGTACTTTTTCCAAAAAAAAAGTGCGCTTGTAGGACCGCTGCGCAAATACAGCGTTACAGAAAGTATTGCAACGACTGCCATTTTATTCTCTAGGGTGTTAGAAAAGAAAAAATGCATAATGTTTGGGGGTTCTAAGTAATATTCTAGCAAAAACAACTGTTTTAACTTGTAAACAACAAATATCAGAAAGAGGCTCGGTCTTTAAGTGGTTATCTAACAAACCCTATTTAACTGGCAGCCTAACTTTCCAGTTTTCACTGACTTTACAAGATTTTGAGACATTCTAAAGTGACTGAAACCCTCTGGCAGCAGGTTGTCCAGATGAAGGCCAAAAGGGATGACACTTTCAGCCATAGCAAGAGAAGTTTGTCATTCTAAATCTGTGATTTCTAGAATATTGCATCTTTACAATGTCACAAACTTATTCAATTCCCCCAAGAAGGCTGGTTGTCCACAAAAGACAAATGCAAGCAACTACAGAATAATGTGGAGAATCTAAATCGGTTCAAAGCTGCAGCTGCAATTGCTCGCCAGTTCAGCGCTGAACAGAGTAAGGATCTGTCACGTCATACAGTGTCTCACCATTTAAGAGAATTTGGACTGAAAGCCCACTCGGCAGTGACCACACCTTTCATTAGGGGAAAGAATTGAAAAGCTAGGCTAACATTTGCTGAGGAGCATGTTGTGTGGACAGGGGAGAACTGGTCCAAAGTTCACTTTCGTGATGAAAGCAAGTTTAATTTATTTGGGTCTGACGGGAAACATTATGTTTGTCGTCAAACTGGGGAAAGACAACCCAAAGTCTGTTATGAAGTCAATGAAAGGTGGAGGGGGAAGTGTCACGGTTTTAGGGATGTTTTCTGCAGCAGGAGTTGGGCCTCTTATACAGATACATGGCAGAGTGAATGCAAGTGTTTATCAGAACCTTCTTCGACAACATGTGGTTCGTTCCTTGTGTTTATCTGCCAGCAATTTTCATGTATGTCAATACCCCCTGTCAAGCTGAAAACATTGAAATAATCAAATGGCCAGCCCAGAGTCCTTATCTAAACCCAATAAAAAACCTGTGGAAAATCCTTGGTGACAAAGTTATGGCCAAGAAACCTACAACAGTCACCGACCTATGGAAGAAGAGTGGAACAAAATCACACCAGAGCAGTGTGAGAGACTAGTGATGTCCTGTGGCCACAGATGGGCTGAAGCCAATCAAAGCAAGGGCCTGTACACCTCCTACTAATTGTTGTAAGCTTCAGAAATTTTTGTTGTAATCTTTCTCTATGCTACAGTCATTGCTGTTCTCCAATTTGCATCATTGTGTTTTCTATAAGATAAAGGTTTTTTGTTTTTTTTTTTAAGTGCCTTGGTTATTTTGAAAAACACTATTCTATTAGCATGGTATAGCCACAACAAAAATTCCATCAAATGTTAAGCAGTGAAGATTACATTATTTCTGAAAAAATCAAGTGTTCGTAAATCATTCTCTAGTTTTGATCTCCAGTGTATATACATACATACACCAACATGCTGCTGGATTGATAGTCCTGGACTTCATATCTTAAAGTCCACCTTTCAGGAAAAAAATAATAAATGCACATATTTTTTGCAGAAACACATTTTTCCATAGGAGTCTGTGAAGCATCGACACCACAATCCATGGATCATGGGTGCAATGCCAGGCTCCTGCAGACACATCCTCCAGCTTTCTTGCCTGTATCTCTGTATCGGCTTTCTGTTGGAAAGCCCTTTGAAGTGTGAATGGACAGTCCATTGAAAACAACCGCAGTGGCAGATGGGACTACAGCCACGCTGATTTTGAATGTGACATTAGGGGCGCACTGGAACATGTTACATGTTACACCCTAAGGCTTAATGTACATGGGACATTTTAAAACCTCGCCTGAATGATTTAACTTGACAGATAGTAACCGACAATTAAAACCGTCCGTTTTTCAGCGTTTACATGCCGTGTTTGCGGTTAGAAGCGTTTAAAAAAAAAAAAAAAACTTTTTTGTGTAAATAGTCAAAAATGAACACGGCCAAATGCGAGTTACTGCATTTACATGCGTTTACAAGCTGTTACAGGCATTTGGCGTTTCAAATGCCTCTGAATATCCGTCCTGAATGCATTTTTTTGCTTTCCTAAAAATGCTTTTAAACTCAACTGCCTAGAAATGACTATAAACGACCCTGTGTACATGTACTGATAAGATAACATAGAGGAGAGTTCAGGGGCAGCTGAAAAAAACGCCCAACTCCTGCTTCTAAAAGTCCGTTTACCAGCAGCAGTGTACATGAAGCCTAAACATGTAACATGTTCCAAAGGTGAACTTATCCTTTAAAAAAAAAAGCTTTAGATTTCATTAAAAATCAGTATCCTAGTTCAAAGACAGGAAAACAAATTTGCGGGCTTATAATAACGTTCTAATCATTAATATATACAGCTGGACTCTCTTCCACCCTACAATTCAGTACAGTGTTTTTCTGCACTGAATGGTATATTGTGTTTAACCACTTCTTCCACGCGCTATAGTTGAAGTCCATCACAGATCGGGGTAAAGGGCCAATCACATCTGCCTTTTACCACGTGATCAGCTGTGTCCAATGACAGCTGATCCTGATGTAAACAGAAGCCGGTTATCGGCACTCCTTTCCTCACGCTGTCACCGTAAGGAGGGGAGAGCCGATAACCAGCTTCTGTTAAAGGGACATCCACACTTATAATCAGTGCACTTATTAACAGTGCCCACCAGTGCTGCCAATTAGTGCCCATCAGTGCTTACTCATCAGTGTCACCTATCAGTGCTGCCCATCAGTGCACCCTAATCAGGGCACATTAGTGAAGGCAGTGGCGGCTGCTGGTGCTCAAAATTTTGGGGGGGCGAAACAAACTGAAAAATCAAACTGTTAGTAATGCAGGACTGTAAATAGCCATTTATCAGGTGATTATGTATCATTACTGCTAGATAAAACTGTGCCCATCAACTGCAGCCTCGCTGTGACTATCAATTGCAGCCTCACTGTACCCATCATATGCAGCCACAGTAGGCCAATCACGTCCACATTTCAAGTAAAAGAAAATAAAACAACTTAGCATAAGGTGTCCTCATAAGAGCCTCCTTTACATCAGGTGTCCCAATCAGAGTCCCCCTTTACAACAGGTGTCCCCATCAGCATCCCCCTATACATCGGGTGTCCACATCAGAGTCCCTCTTTACATCCAGTGTCCCCATGAGAGTCCTCCTTTGCATCTGATGTCCCAATCAAAGTCCCCCTTTACATTAGATGTTCCCATCAAAGTCCTCCTTTACATTAGGTGCCCTCATCAGAGTCTTCCTTTACATCAGATGCCCCCATTAGAGTCCTCATTTACATTAGATGTCACCATCAGAGTCCCTCTTTACATTAGATGTCACCATCAGAGTCCTCCTTTACATTAGATGTCCTCATCAGAGTCCCCCTTTACATCAGATGTCCCCCCTCTCCCCCCCTCATACTCTCAGCTCTCACAGCAAGTCGCCTGTCATCCACCTTCAGACCAGCCAGGATGAGTCAGAGAAACCAGAAGTGAAGGCCCAGGACCTGCCAATCATTATCCACAGCAGCTATGCGCCCTGAGGACTTTCTAAAGGAAGCCAATAGAGCTTCTTGTTTGCAAACACGTCATTCTTCCTATAGCAGCTGTGTGTCCGGCGCCCTGCACTTAAAGGGCCATTATTTTATTTAAAAAATTTTTTTAGTGATTGCAGCACATCATGCTTTCTATACACCTGTGTGTCCCGCAGCCCGCACACACTTAAAGGGCCAGTATTTTAAATTTTTTTTATGATGAGTAGCTTGGGGGGGGGGGGAGGGGGGCGTGGCGCGCCTGTGCCCTCTATGGGTGGGCCGCCACTGAGTGAAGGAGAAATATTACCTGTTTGCAAAATTTTAGAACAAACTTTAAAAAAATGTTTGGGGTTTTTTTCAAAATTTTCGGTCTTTTTTTCATTTGTTTATTAAAAAATAAAAAACCCAGTAGTGATTAAATACCACTAAAAGAAAGCTCTATTTGTGTGGAAAAAATGATACAAATTTCATATGGGTACAGTGTTGCATGACTGCGCAAAAGTGTGACAACGCTGAAAGCTGAAAATTGGCTAGGGCAGAAAGGGGTTAAAAATAGGCCCAGTAGGCAAGTGGTTAAAAGGGGAAGTAATGTGTCATCTGTGATTTCACTGCCACTTCCTGTGAATTCAAACAGGCGCCTTTAACTTCTGACAACAATGATGATTGATTGCTTTTTGATAATGCTATTGCTATCGAAGCAGCACGTTAACTTATACATAGACCACTGTTTTAGTTTCACAGCTCAACAGCCATGTTCTAAAATATGCCAATATTGGCAAGATGGTCCTCCAGTCAATTCTGACAGTGAACTGACAGTGAGCCTTTCATACATACACAGGATAAATCAGAAATACGGTGTATAGTACAGTAGATGCAAACTGCACAGTTTCCTGTTTCTGCTAAAATGTTTTTCACTGCTTGTCCTGTGCTGCATGTGCATGACAACGTGCATTCCCCAGTGTGGTGTATTGGAGTAAACCTGCACATGCTGACACGTATTAGACAGATGGATATCAAGCTGTGTCCCTTTGTGCTATTCCTTGCTTAGAAATAATGACAGCTTTCTTTATAGTCAAATGGAGAAGATTCAGCTTTTCAGATCACAATAAAAGGTAAACTGAAGTAAAATTAAACATTTTACCTCACTGGTTTCCATTTCTGTTGGTCAGAGACCACAACATACTTATCAGTAATAGTAAGATTATTCCCTCTTTTTTAAAGTTACCTAATTTGCAAAATATTACATGTGTTTGGTGCAAGAGGAGACTCTTATGCTGTTAATCAATTTAAAATCTTCTGTGTTGCTCTGCCCCATTGTGCACGTTCCATTTCCCTCACCAAATGAACATAGGATTCCTCCACAAATATTCAGCCTAAAAATCAGCGATCCCATTGGTTTATTAAGTGCAAGTGTTTTGTAATATTCAAAGAGGTTCAAACGTAAGCCTAGTATACACAATGAGAATATCGGACGAATATTTGAGTCTCTTATCGAAAACCAATAGGTTACTAAAGTTACGAAAATTCTCGTAAGGCCTCTTTCACATGGACGATCCGTATGTCCGTTTTTCATCCTTCCGTTTTCGGATGAAAAACGGACATACATTCATCCCTATGGAGCGTCGGATGTCAGCGGTGACATGTCCGCTGACATCCGACCCCGCTCCGATCCGAAAAGTGTAACGGAGGAAAAACCTACTTTTCCATCCGTTTTCGGATCGGATCGGGTGACGACGGACACTACGGTCCGTCATCACCCGATCCCCCATAGGGGAGAGCGGCGCTCTGACAGGTCCGCCGCTGCACAGCGTACAGCGATGGACCTGTCATCTTCCTGCTCAGCGAGGATCGGCGGAGCGATCCCCGCTGAGCCAGCGGATGTTCACGGGGCGGATCATCACTGATCCGCCCCATGAGAAAGAGGCCTAAGACAGAATACAACTTTGGAAGTGACGTAACATATTGTATTGTAATGTATTCTTTTGTTTCTCAGCATGCGTGGTCTTGGTCACTCGAATTTTTTTCATACAAATACTATACTAAATACACAAAAACTGTTTGTTCTGTTATCTTACGAGAAAAGTTTTTATGCTTTTCCCTTTGGGTATTTTCGCAAGAACTGTCGTGATCAGCTCTCGAAAGCTGTGTACTAATGAACAGATTATCAGACGATCACTCACAATGCGATTTTTTTTCGTCCGATATTCACATCATGTGTACTAGGCATTACAGTGACAGCATATGTTTATTATATTCAATTAAAGTTGGAGTAAACTCCCTTGGTTGATTTTTACCTATAGGTAAGCCTATAATAAGGCTTACCTATAGGTACTGCAAATATCTCCTAAACCTGCACTGTTTAGGAGATATTTACTTGCGAAGCTGCCAGTGACGTCACCAGTGCATGCACAATCAAAGGACCAGAGCCCGCCAACCCAGAACGAGGACAGAATGAAGATGGAAGCCCTGTCAGCGGTGACAGCGTGCCTCTGGAGGGATTTGTTTTAAGGGAAGTTTCACATAATGTGCTAGTATGCGATGCCTTGCAGGTCTTGCAGATGCCTTGATGTCTTGCAGGTTTTAAAAAAAAAAATCTGACGCTTTACTACCACTTTAAATTGTGTATATTACTCCTTTCCTTTATTATATATTTTCTAAGGTATTTTTTTACTTTACCACTGTGCAGATCAGCCTCTTTTTGATACTTTCCCAGTGACGTTACACCTACAACACACTAATTTGTCTTTGCTCAATGAGCTCCCACCTCCAGCACACAGATTACTCTTTCCTCAATGAGATTACTCCTTAAGCACACACACACACATTGCTCCCTCTCCTGTTTCTGACCTCTAACACATACTGTATATAATATTGGTCTTTTCTCAGTAAGATCCTTCCTGCAGCACACATATTACTGCTGCCCCTCTGAGGCAGCCTGTGGACTGTGTAGCTGATTTTGGAGGTCTTAGCTGTGGCAGAGCTAAGAGACTGAATAAATCTTTTTAAAGGATAAGTACATCCCTTTGTAAAAAAAATGAATGCAGATCTTTTTGCAGGTAAAAACTGTGCATTTTTTTTTTATTATTAGGAGACTGTAAAGCATTGCACCCGTGATTAGCAGATCATGGGTACAATCCCAGGCTCCTGCAGACTGTTAGTGTAGTTGTCTGCCCATACCTCATACGGGTAGGCAGTTACTGAATAACAGGAAGCATCATTGAACTACCTAGAACACTCATTAGCGCCCTGGTAGTTCGTTGAGAACTTTAAGCCATCAGCCACAAATGGTAGATGGTAGTGGTAGTTCCCCCATTCACAGAACTCTGTGAATGAATGATGTGGCCGGGTGGGCGGAGCTGCATCAGTAACATGTTACACCCTGGATATGGGTGAACTTATCCTTTAAGGACCTGGTTCTGGGACTTCACCATAAGGGATCGGGTCTGGAGAAGGATTGTCTCCCTCACTGGACTGTGTCTGTAGGAAACTTGAAGGTGTGCAGCTGTCCTGGGGACTTGTGACTAATGAAAAAATAACTAAACCTAAACCTAAAGTTGGGACTTTGTATGGGGCAATATAATATATACATACACCTCCACCCCCAATATATTGAGCAAAGAGAATGAATAGTGGGACTTTATATGAAGTACATCATGAGCCAATCAGTGTACACATTGTTTATTGTTTACAAAAGTCATACATACACATATAAAGTAGTAAAAAAGTAAGTTTATATAATAATATAGTAGTAGGTCTCAATTAATAAAGTCTAAACATTTCTTAATATTACATGATTGTTTCAACATAAAAAAGTAAGATAATATAGTAATATGCTGATAGGTCTCTATTAGTAAAATCTAAACATTTCATGATAATACAAAATTGTTTCAACATAATATACATTGTACTGGACCTTGGGTATGTAGACCAAAATTGTAATAGTAGCGATAAACAGGCATAAAAAGCAATGGTGGATCGGTTCATTAAAATAGGCTGTGATATGATACAGATATTAAACATGGATACTGTGACAACGCATCATAGGAAAGCTCTACGTGTTTCGTGGTTATAGTACCACTCATCAGGAGCAGATGCAGAATTTAGGGGTATCTATAATAAAATAAAAGTGCCAAATTGATATAGTAATAAAAAATGTACAAACATAAAAGGGAGAGGGGGAACATAAAGGGTCCCAATCATTCTCACCTGTCTCACCTAGTATATAGGTACGACGGTATCAATGGTAAAAGGCATTATAGAAAAACGTTATCCCCAGAAGCTCAGATGGAGACACTCGAGGCATGGCAAAGGCACCAATGATGCGTTGTCACAGCACACACATTTGTCTCTTTCCTGTATTCTTTCTTCAGCATGCACATCGGTCTTTTCTGGATAGCACACATCAGTCTTTCCCATGTATCCCACCTCTAGCACATGCATTTGTCACATGCTCAGTTCAGTGAATGTCTCCCTGCAAATTCTTTCATTACTTTTCAGTGCATGTATGTGTTAGGACACAAATTGGTCTTTCCCTGTATCCCACCTCCAGCTTACACACTCTACTCCACAGAATCTATAACAGCAGTGAGATGTCCTTTTGGTATACAAAGTTCTCTAGCCAGTTTTACAACAGAAGAGTAGGGGCATTAACCCATCAATGACCATTCTGGGGTGTATTAACCTCTTAGCAAACAGTTGCCACAGAGGAAATGTTTTCTCCTTTGCCCCCCCCCCCCAGTTTATAAGCATTAATCCCTCAGTGGCCTGTCAGTAGTGTGTGGTCTTCAAGAGCTTATGTACAGACCCCTTGGTGATGAATTATCAGTGTGTGATACTACTAGAAAAAAAGGAGGACTTTATTTTGGATTATATGAGTGGCAGCCATTAAAGGAAAAATACACTAGAATATAGGATATAAACATGTACAAAATTGTATTCAAAGTTCATTAAAACCAATTTAAAAACATTGTGCCATCCATATAGGATGTGAAAATCATCCTAAATAGGGTGACATTAGCCCCTATACTTTCCATACAATCTATAGCCCAAAGGTTACAAACAATACATGTATAGTGAAATAGCCAAATACAGACAAATATTATGGGCTGGATGATGGAAAGTATAGATCTTGATCTCTACGGGTTTCACCAAAACTGGCTTCTTCAGGAGATCCAAAATTGTATTATATCAGAGGCAATTCATAGTTATTTGCAGGATTCAAAAGAAAGAACAAACAAACTTGTATCTTACATAATAATACACCTAGTGTCAAACTGGAAAAATATATCTAGCACTCAAATAAAGTAAAGTAAACAAGGGGTTCAAAGCATGCTCAGTCTCACTTCAGGGGGTCTGAGACTGAGCATGCTTTGAACCCCTTGTTTACTTCACTTTATGTCAGGAGTAGATATATTTTGCCAGTTTGACAGTTTGTTGCACTACATGCACATATCTGATTTACTGATTTGGAAAAGATGAAATTATTCATAGGCTACTCTTTCTGTAGATGTAAAGTTAGTACAGGGTCTTAAAAAAATGTTACATTCTCTATTCTCATATAATGTTCTTTATCTCACCACATTCAATTAAAATATGTAAAAGTGTTGATATTTGTACTAATTACTAAAGCCAATTGACATAATTTACAGTAGTTTAATCGAAAACGCACAGCAGGTTTTTTTTTGTTTGTTTTTTGTTGTTGTTTTTTTTTTTTTTTTTTTACTCAATGCAGAGGTGGAATGGCTTACTGCATTTTTGGTCTCAGTTCCTTTTTGTTTTCAGTACTATTTCAATATCTAATGTTTCACTTCAACTTCTGGTTTTAGTTTTATGTGGAATCGGAAGGGTTAGTATTTATTTGCTGTATTCCATTTTTTATGATTTTTCCCTATCTTCCTAGCCCTCCATGAATAGAAAAGGGAGTGAGGAGAAATCTTTAAAATTGAGACATAGGCATAAAAAAAACACTTATTTAAGAAGAGTGGGTAAGGGCTAAAAAATGTACCTGGTTTTCTGATACCTACATCCCTGTTGGGTAGATTGCACATCACTTTCTATCCCAGTGACACCTTGTTTGTTAGGATGTGTCAGGGTGTCACTAGAACAAGAAGTGAGGGGAAATTTGCCCAACATAGACTCATACAGCTATAAAAAGCTGACACAGTTCAAATTATTTCCCAAAAATGTATTATCCAAAACAGTTGTTATTGGGCTTTAAAATGTTAATTCATGATCAGTACATGTTTGTTAGTGTGCGGATCCATGGTGGCTTGCAGTGCTTTGCTGAAGTCACAAAATGGTACTTTTGTGCAACTGGGTTCTGACAGTTGTCCTTTTCTTATCATCTCTGTCAACTCTGACACCATTGTCATGAGTTTTGTTGGATCTGTCAAGATAAAATGTTGGGAAAAGTTGTCTATCACAAAATACTTATTAATAATAATATTAATAATAATAATAATAGAAACAAACTTTTGTCAGTCAATAAACAACCACAAATGTCAAGGATAATGAAGTAAAAAGCAGACAAAATAGGATGGGGAAGAAAATACATTTTTATCTATTCACAACATTATTTAGTGTTGGCGGGCGATAAGGGGGGAATAGGGCTTAGTTAAAATGAACCTTGAGCCAAAACTTTTTTATTTAAGTTTTGTATAGAGTAGAATGGGGTTAAAGCATTTGTTTCTGTTACTGTCTAGGTCTCTTTTGAGGTTTTAATCCTTGCCCAAACAAACATTGTATTGCTATTGCGGTACCTGGTAAGGTGACAGGTCCTCCAGTAGTGCGGTAGTCTATATGCTGGATCCCTCCCTAGCAGTCGGTATCCAGTAGCAACCAAATACAAAACCACGTTTCGAAGATCTATCGCCTGGTCACGAGGTATGGGAAGGAGTTAAGTGACGGCACGCATAAGATCCGCGCTAGGTGCTCAGCAGGACCTCATTCTGTTAGTGGAAGTGAGGTAACAGAGGTATGTTGCACTGGCGGAGTGGGTGCAGGCTCAGCAGGTTCCTCCTAATGCAACATACATCAGATACTGTGTGTAGTGACATGGGACAGCACTTTTCAGAAGAACTCTGTATGTTTTACTACGCACAGTGAAGTCTTATCTCTAAGTGGGGTACTGCCTTAATGTTTGATTTTTCACACGACTGCAGTCTCCACCTAGGCCCAGGCATTGATGAGCGCACTCCATGCAAAAAGAACCCCTGCACGCAGGGCGAGTGGCCCCGCCCACACATGCAAAGTCACTCACCATGTAAATTGTTTCTTTTCCACTGTGTCATCCAGAAGCCACAGAGTCTGATATTTTTAAATATCAATGCTTTCTGAAAAAGAAAAATAGAAGTAATTAAACAGAGAGCCCAATTGGCTGTACTTTTTTTTCGTTTTTTTTTTTTTTTTTATAAACTGTGATATACTGAAAATAATATACAATGCTACCCATTCTTCACGTCTACAAGAAAATCATCATCAATCAATGACTGCCTTCCTAGTAAAAACTGCTTTACCCAGGCCATTTGTGACAATACCTTGCACTACTGTGACTACTGTACTGTGTTTAGTTTAAAAACTGCTGATCACGCGGAACTTCACTCTCCCAAACAACATTGACTATTATTAATCCTTGTGCTGCTAGTATTAATAAATATATAGGAATATATATTATATTTGCTTGGTTTAAACTTTGATTTACATTAATTCAGTTACTGCTTGGTTTCCATGCCTAGGCAAATGATGCCATGCATCCCAGGAGTCTTCAGGAGGGCGGAGGGATTTTCTCAGCTAAGCACACCTTCCTGCCTGCATACCTGAACTATGGGCAGATGGATTCCATCATCTGCCCTTATTCATTAAGGGTATAGCCAAAAATGCAAGAAGGTTTTTTTTAAAGTGATTTCTCAACAAAATAAAGCATGGAGAAATGGATGGATAGATGAGTTTGCTCTGAATGATAAAACAGTCATGAAATAACATTTTTGGTTTGCAATGCTCAGATTCAATGTAGATCCACTTTAATTCTTCCATCAGAAGAGCATAAGAAGAAATGGGCAGCTCCCCTTGAGAATGTGTCAACATAAATTTATGCAGTTGTCCCCCCCCCCCCCTCCTTCAAGCTTGATTACTGTAATAGCTTGTGTGTAGAGCTACCAGAAGGTCCGTAGCATTTACAGTTAATGCAAAATGATGCAGCTAGACAGCTAAGAATTTTACCCTTCTATTTGTACATCATCTTAGTTTGACACAATAAAATGAAGAATTCATTTTATGGGTCGTCTGATGACTGGTAATTATGCCTTAATTACTGAAGGACATAGTAAATCTATATACTGAAATGGTTTCTTTAGCCTGTCAGACAGGAGGACCCTGAAAATTTCTAGAAACCACCCAAAATTACATGCTGCTTCTGCCTTTTCATATGCAGTTCCAACACCATGAAATGTCCTTCTTACTCAAATTATAACCAATTCTATGGTGTACAGTTTATAGCACCTACTAAGAGACAGCATTGCAAGCTTTTCTGGAAGTGACAGAAAAATCACGGACATCATTCGTTTTAGCAGAGATATGCTGTTTTTTATGCATTGATGTATTTAATTAAAAGTCCAGCTTTGGAGCAAATGTTGCATGGTTTACTTGTATCATATACTTTCCCACTCTAATTAAACTATAGCATAGACTTCTATAGTTAAAGAATACACAGGCTTTAGATATCCCCTTGGTGCTAATGGTGCTTTGTATTTTAACACATAAAAGCATCAGATATTTATACCAACAGTGATAACCCAGTTGTCATTTGACCAGCCTGAGTCTATCATAAAGTGCAGTATGTGACTGAAAGTGCAGCTTCACATTTTGTATATTGTCTTAACTGCTATTAGTTCCAGTTGATATCTTTACCACTGCTGTCATCACTTCCTTTTCCATTAGCATTGCCAGTGGACCCAAACTTGGATTTAATTTTTAAACTGGTAAATATCACCATTGGAATGAGGTCCAGTTACAGAGTTCCCCAGATGACTTGCAATGGTAAGGAAGGTCCTTCTTTATCATTATAAGTAGTTTCCAATTCTGGTTCTCCTGAAACCTCCTCCTAATAGTCCCCCACTCTCATGTCATTCTACAACATGGACAGTGCAGGCAGAATGTTCTTGCTGATAGACAAAAATATAGGTGTACAAAAAGAGTATAACTATCTACAGTATCTCACAAAAGTAAGTACACAACCCACATTTTTGTAAATATTTTATTATATCTTTTCATGTAACAACACTGACGAAATGACACTTTGCTACAATGTAAAGTAGTGAGTTTACAGCTTGTATAACTGTGTAAATTTGTTGTCCCCTCAAAATAACTCAACACACACCATTAATGTCTAAACCCCTGGCAACAAAAGTAGGGTACACCCCTAAGTGAAAATGTCAAAATTGGGCCCAAAGTGTCAATATTTTGTGTGGCCACCATTATTTTCCAGCACTGCCTTAACCCTCTTGGGCATGGAGTTCACCAGAGCTTCACAGATTGCCACTGGAGTCCTCTTCCACTCCTCCATGACAACATCACAGAGCTGTTGGATGTTAGAGACCTTGTACTCCTCCACCTTCCATTTGAGGACGCCCCACAGATGTTCAATAGGATTTAGGTCTGGAGACATGTTTGGTCAGTCCGTCACCTTTACCCTCAGCTTCTTTAGCAAGGCAGTGGTCGTCTTGGAGATGTGTTTTGGGTCGTTATCATGTTGGAATACTGCCCTGCGGCCCAGTCTCCGAAGGGAGGGGATCATGCTCTGCTTCAATATGTCACAGTACATGTCGGCATTCATGGTTCCCTCAATGAACTGTAGCTCCCAAGTGCCGGAAGCACTCACGCAGTCCCAGACCATTACACTCCTACCACCATGCTTGACTGTAGGCAAGACACACTTGTCTTTGTACTCCTCACCTGGTTGCTGCCACACACAGTTGACACCATCTGAACCAAATAAGTTTATCTTGGTCTCATCAGACCACAGGACATGGTTTCAGTAATCCATGTCCTTAGTCTACTTGTCATCAGCAAATTGTTTGTGGGCTTTCTTGTGCATCATCTTTAGAAGAGGCTTCCTTCTGGGACAAAAGCCATGCGGACCAATTTGATGCTGTGTGCGGCATATGGTTTGAGCATTGACAGGTTGACCCCCACCCCTTCAACCTCTGCAGCAATGCTGGCAGCACTCATACGTCTATTTCCCAAAGACAACCTCTGGATATGACGCTGAGCACATGCACTCATCCTCTTTTGTTGACATTAATGGCTGTGTGTTGAGTTATTTTGAGAGGACAGCAAATATACACTGCTTTACAAGCTGTACACTCACTACTTTACATTGTAGCAAAGTGTAATTTCTTCAGTGCTGTCACATGAAAAGATATAATAAAATATTTACAAAAATGTGACTGGTGTACTCACTTTTGTGTGATACTGTAATTTCAACTACTGTTAAAGTAGACAAAGATCATTTCGTAATATTACCATGTGGTTTAAGAATATCTTCTAGTTTTTATGTGCCCTTGCATGAACTAGGTCAATTTCAGACATTTGCAGTATTTATATTGCATAATTTAAGAAAACATGAGACGAACTGTAGACAGCACCATTATAGCAGATGTTGCTATTAGTGCCTAGAGAGTGACTAAAGAGAAATATATGTCAAGCTCTGAGGGGCCTGCATCTGGTATGTCAGACAACAAATACATTTAAAACAAGAAAGTTATTAAAATTTATGATGAGGTTCAGCACACTGCGGGATGACCTCAATTTAATATTCTTGACTGCCTGAACTCAACCCAAAAAGGAGCACTGATTACTTTCAAACACTTACAGCAGGTAAAGGTGTGGGCTTTCTTGACATTCCTCCGTATGTGACCATAGTGCTTCCATCCCTTAGGAAAGATACAAGTTAGACAACTAAGCATGTTCTAAATTACAAATATTTTCTATTATAAAAGTTAATTGGTTGTTATTTCATAAGCATCCTTTAACATTTTGAACTTAACAAAAATTTGTAATTCTCCTACTCATTACTTTTATAAATAGTATAAATGTACACAGATTACATTTATTGGATTTTCTAGAAAATAATATTTCTGGAACTGTTTTCCTATGTATTTTAGGATAATGATGATGTTTTTTGTTGATAAACAGAGTTCATAAGAGCTTTATTATATTACTACTAATGTCTTGCAGCATCATAATGCCCCTATGGTATCTAAGAAAATAAAGTCGATAGAATAGAAGTTATGTCTCTTTTGTTATATAGTTATAATGGCATTGATTCAATAATATGTGTATGATCTTATGAAAGAAAAAGGAAAAAAACAAATAACTGATGGTGTGACATGTCTTAGGGGTTTATTTAAGAATATTTATGCATTATTCCCACAAGTTTCAGCCAAGATGTATGAATCTTGGGGGGGAAATTGTGAAAATCTTGTGCTAACACATTTATAATTAAACTTATTAAGCTGGTTGTACGGTTTGCGGACCATGCCAGGGGGATACTGGTTACTTAACACCTTTTCAGGGCCCATTACTCCATTTCTTTGGTTCCATCTCTGGTAGATAATATCTATTTCCTGAGCGTGTTATTGTAAATGCCCATGATGTTAAGGGCTGGTGATTGATCTATTTCTTTGAAGTTGTTGATGGTGAAATATTAACTAACCCACCCCCTGGCACTTCATATTATACCATTTTGTTTAAGCCTACTGGGTGCTCTTGGTCACGTGCCTGCAATATATGCCCCCCATGTCCTCCACAAGAGAGGAATGTTGGTGCCCCTGCCTTGGCCTCTCTTGGATAGCCGTTTTCCCTGTATTTTGATTCGCTCATCCCGAAGAAGTGGAATTGTCTGCAAAACATGTAGAGGATTCATCGCAAATTACACCTGTAATCCTTTTCATCTTATGGGTGTTACACTATCAGCGACTCATGCTGTTATATGGTTGAAATCATGTTCTATCAAATATGTGATAGATGTTATTTTATTTATGTGTTTGATTATATGAATTTTTAGATTCTGTACTAATAAAAATAGTTCTCATACTAACTCAGTTGTGTAGTCCTTGGGTACCGAGATAGTCCATTCTTTTGTCCCCCCCCCCCCCCGGGGGGCATTTGGGGGTTGTCTCCTGTTTCACAAATTGTCATTTTAGGATGGTGGTACCCTTCCCCTCTTTATTATATTGATTAGAAGCCTACTATTTGTAAGCTGGGTATACACATAGCGGGTTGAATGAAAAAAACCTCAAAGATCTATGCAAGTGATGTGGATGCATGGATCTCTCCAGCATAGCGATCACATGATCACCAGCTGTGGGTACCGGTATCTGCAATCCACTGTGTCCGGTGGACACAATGGTTGTAGGAGCGGCGTACTGCACGCCCCTAACCCGGAGCAGGCTGGATGATGTATATGTATGTGATCCACAGAAACTTAAATACTCATGCTATATGACACAGACTAATAATAATACAAAACTTCAGCAGCTGTCCACAGAGTGCTAAAACCCCAAATTATAAGTATACATATGTACAGCGCTTGCAGAAATACATGTGCTCATATAAAGTGCTTAAGTGCTCATGAAATAAATTACTAAAGTGCTACATATAACACATTCGTATAAATGCAAGAAGATTAATCTCAAATATTGTGCAAAGTGCTCCAATCAAAATAAAGTGCTTTAGTGCTCCAATGATAATTCCAGGTGCTGTGTGCCACGCTCCCCTCTTGTGACCCCACTCACCAGAAATTATGGACCCTCAGCTTTGCAGTCTGTGGGTCATATACACTTGTGATCTATTGATCTGGTGAGATGGGATGAATTCCTCAGAAACCCTTCATATAAATAGGGGTCTTGGGGATGGTCAGAAAAAACAAATCCAACAGGCTGCCAAAAATAGAAAGAGAAGCTAATAGTGAAGTATTGCAGGGTCACACAATAAGCACCACTTACTAGACTATGGAAAAAACAGGCATCAGTAAAGAGAACAACTCTTCCGGGTCCGCCGCAGGATGGAAAAAAAAGTATACACGGCTCCTGAAATAAATCGGACATCGCGGCTATACCGCCGGCAAAGCGCCTCTGCAGAGGCGCTTCGTGGTGGTTTTTAACCCTTTCTCAAATACCAACGGTAAAGTGCCGACGCCGCCCCGCCCCAGTGTGAAAGGGGCCTAAATCCTTGCAGCTGGGGACCATGAGGCAAGACTCTTTGGCACCTGGTTACCTTGCACAATTGCACAGCTGTAGGTAACCAGTGCAACTTCAGGAACTCTGCACAGTACAGCAAAGCACTCTTTCACAAAGCTCACAGTCCAAGACACCACTGAGGACAGGGAAATGGCCAGTATCTAAGACCCTATTAGAGCAGTCTCTATGAGAGCAACATCTCACACTTATATCCCAAAAGTCACCAGGAATCAGTACAAGGTCATTACTTACAAGTCCCTAGGACAGCTGCCACCTCCTAACCTCCCCTGGACACAGTCCAGTAAGTGAGAAAATCTTTTTAAGACCAGATGGTGAAGTCTTTTGGTGAAGTCCTGCAGCCAGTTCCAGGTCCCTTTTCAGGTGTCCAGTCTCCATACCTCAGAGAACAGCAGCACAATCCAAAGCTTGCCTCATAGGGGAGCAATAGCCCCCTATAAAACTGGGAACGTCTCCTGGCTGGGGACGTCGATCTCTCCAGGGCTTCAGACTATTTATCAGCTTCTTCAGCCACCATCTGGGTACACCTCCCCAGGGATTTTTCTAGGCCCTGATCACCATTCAGGCTGGTTTGAGTTCTCTCTCCCTAAACTCAAGGGAACTTCTAGAGGCAGGGGGAAGCAGTCAAACTCCAAGCATGTGAAACCCTGAACAGACCAAAACAAACAATCTCTGCTCTCTTGATTACAGAAGGAGCCAAAACCAAATTTACTTAGCAGCCTAACTAGGAGGGTGCTACAAATATATTGTAGCTTATCAATCATTACATCTGGTGGCTGCATTTGTTTTTTTTCATACTCTGTTTTCACCTGATGATCTTGCCAGTAACATACCTCCTGTATTAGAGTGCTCCAACTTTGGATGAAGGAGCACGCGGGCACCTTTTGACAGCAGCATTGTCAGTCTGTGGGGAGGGAAGTGTTAGATGTACTAGCAGATTTAAATACACTAACAATTTGAATCCAAACTCCAAATAACACTTTATAGGCAGTTTTTCCTTTTGGAATAGAGATTTTTTTGTTCTTTTGAAAAACAACAGATTTACTGTCCAGATCATCAGATAAAAATAGAAGAAAGAAAGCCTAAAAAAGAAAACTAATGCAGCCATCACATCTAATGCCCTGTACACACGACCGGTTTTGCCGTCGGAATAAACTCTGAATAAACTCTAGAAAACAGAAGTTCAATAGCCAGTAGCCAATAGCTTCCGTCTTGTACTTGCTTTAAAGCATGCGTCGTAGTAATTTGTTCCGTCGGAAAAATATAGAACATGTTCTCTATCTAAGTCCGTCTGAATTTTCGATGGCAAAAGTCCGATGGGGCATACACTTGGTCGGAATATACGATAAAAAGCTCCCATCGGACTCTTTCTGTCGGAAATTCCGCTCGTGTGTACGCAGCATAAGAATTGGTAAGCTGCAATATAATAAATGTTTGCTTTAGGGTTTAAAGTAATTGAAAAAGTTTTATTTATAAAAACAAAAAAAAAAACAACAAACACGTTATACTTACCTGCTCTGTGCAATGGTTTTGCACAGAGCAGCCCCAATCCTAATCTTCTGGCACTCTCCGCTGGTACTCCTGGCTCCTTCCGCTCGCCGAGTGCCCCAATAGGAAGCTGCTTCCTATGGGAGCAATCATGCATGCTCAATTCTGAGCAGGGCTGTTTGCATCTATTCAAACATGCAGCCCAGCCCCATCCACCTGCTCACTACTCACAAGTTTTGACTGACAGCAGTAAGAGCCAATGTTTCCCACTGCTCTCTGGCAAGCATGTGAGACAGGGGAGAGGGAAGAAGAGCTGCTGCATATGTGCATAGCACTGGATCAGGTAAGTATTAAGGGGGAAGGGGGGTCTGGTGGGTGTGCTACTATTAAAAGGTTTCTGACCATAATGCAAAGAAAACATTAAGGTAAAAACCTTTTACTTTAAAACCACTTTAGTACCACGTGAGGGCACTCGCTGAATATTACCTAAATAAAGGTTTAACCTCCTGATCACCCAGCGGGTGATATCAGTTAGGTTTTAGCGTCAGATAGGGTCTGCGTCACCCCAGGCAGCATCAGATTAGTGCCAGTACCGCTAACACCCACGCTTGCACCATACACCTCCCTTAGTAGTATAGTGTCTGAACGGATCAATATCTGATCAGATCTATACTAGTGTCCCGGTAGTTTAGAGTTCCCAAAAACGCAGCGTTAGCGGGATCAGCCCAGATACCTGCTAGCACCTGCGTTTAGCCTCTCTGCCCAGCCCAGCCCACCCAAGTGCAGCATCAATCGATTACTGTCATTTAAAAAACACTAAACACATAACTGCAGCATTCGCAGAGTCAGGCCTGATCCCTGTGAACGCTAATGCCCCGTATACACGGTCGGACTTTGTTCGGACATTCAGACAACAAAATCCTAGGATTTTTTCCGACGGATGTTGGCTCAAACTTGTCTTGCATACACACGGTCACACAAAGTTGTCGGAAAATCCGATCGTTCTAAACGCGGTGACGTAAAACACGTACGTCGGGACTATAAACGGGGCAGTGGCCAATAGCTTTCATCTCTTTATTTATTCTGAGCATGCGTGGCACTTTGTCCGTCGGATTTGTGTACACACGATCGGAATTTCCGACAACGGATTTTGTTGTCGGAAAATTTTATAGCCTGCTCTCAAACTTTGTGTGTCGGAAAATCCGATGGAAAATGTCCGATGGAGCCCACACACGGTCGGAATGTCCGACAACACACTGCGATCGGACATTTTCCATCGGAAAATCCGACCGGGGCATAACAGTTTTTTTGGTAGCATTTGAAGCAGTCACTGACAGTCAGGTGCTCTTTCTTCCTTTGAGTCTCACTAGTGTACCAGTAAATTTAGAGGCCAAAATGTCCAATCGAAGGTACACTAGTGAAGAGGCCTACACGTTTCTGAGCCTGACAGATGAGAGTGAAGAGGAACCCATCTGTCTGATTCTGGTTCAGAATATGAACCAGTAGACAGCAGCGGCATCCTGACAGATAGCTCTGACGACAGAGTAGTGGTCCCTGCCAAGGTCAGGCGTACCCGACCCTGTTCTTCTGCTGTTGTTGAGGTGTAAAAACCGCAGGGCTCTCATATGGAGCAGAGAGCCAGTACTAGTGCCGCTCATCCTTCTGGTGAACTGGCAAGCACCAGCGGGCCTAGCACATCCTGGTCATACATCCAGCACTGCAGTATCACGTGGTGACGTGGCGAGTCCCATAAGTGCAGTTCAAGCTGGTGCGGTTGCAAGCACAACTAGTGACCCGCAGCCACCAAGAAGAAGACAAACACAGGCCTGTCGAGCCCATAGTGCCCTTCCTGCTGCATTTGCCAATCCAAATTGGGAGCCCACCACTTCTGCAGTACCCGTACAGTACCTGACCGCGAGATTGTGTTTCCAGCGCGATACCATCACGCTGGTTCTCGGCGACAGGGTACTGTGCATGTCGCGCTGGCTCGTCATCGGGAAAGGATAACTTTTTTTTCCTTTCGCGATGAGTGACAGGCAGTGCTGACAGCTGTCTGGTATGAATCCTGAGGGCGGAACGCCATGCCAAATTTTAAATAAAAAACCGGCGTGGGTTCCCCCCGGGGGCATACCAGGCCCTTAGGTCTGGTATGGATTGTAACGGGAACCCCCTACGCCGAAAAATCGGCGTGGGGGTCCCCCCCAAAATCCATACCAGACCCTTATCCGAGCATGCAGCCCGGCCGGCCAGGAAAGGGGGTGGGGACGAGCGAGCGCCCCCCCTCCTGAGCCCTACCAGGCCGCATGCCCTCAACATGGGCGGTGAGTGCCTTGGGGGAGGGGGGTGCCCTGCGGCCCCCCCACCCCAAAGCACCTTGTCCCCATGTTGATGAGGACAAGGGCCTCTTCCCGACAACCCTGGCCGTTGGTTGTCGGGGTCTGCGGGCGGGGGGCTTATCGGAATCTGGGAGCCCCCCTTTAATAAGGGGGCCCCCAGATCCTGGCCCCCCACCCTATGTGAGTGAGTATGGGGTACATGGTACCCCTACCCATTCACCTAGGGAAAAAAGTGTCAATAAAAAAAAAACACAGTACACAGATTTTAAGAATAATTTATTAGGCAGCTCCGGGGTCTTCTTCCGACTTCGGGGGGGTCTCCTTACGACTTCTCCCAGTGTTCGGCCCCTTCTCCCGGTGTTCGGCCTCTTCTCCCGGGCCCTGTGAGCTGCGGAGCCATTTATATAGGCGGTGACCCCGCCCCCTTGTGATGTTATGGTCCCAGCATGCGCAGGGACTCTGGGTTCACGCCCCCTTATGACGCCAGAGTCCCTGCGCAAGCTGGGACCGTGACGTCACAAGGGGGCGGGGTCACCGCCTATATAAATGGCTCCACGGCTCACACACAGCATTCCAGCCGGAGAGAGCGTCGTGTCAACATCGGAAGAAGAGAAGAAAAGAAGAAGCGGCAAGACAGCAGCGACAAGACAGAGGCAGCAGACCGGGCCCCTCGCTGGCAAAAAAGCTGGAAGAAGATAGCGGAGGGGCCCGGGAGAAGAAGCGACGAGACAGCGGCGACAAGACAACGGCAGCAGACCGGGCCCTTTGCTGGCAGAGCGCAGGGTGCCCCCCTCCCCCAAGGCACTCACCCCCCATGTTGAGGGCATGCAGCCTGGTACGGTTCAGGAGGGGGGGGCGCTCACTCGTCCCCACCCCCTTTCCTGGCCGGCCGGGCTGCGTGCTCGGATAAGGGTCTGGTATGGATTTTGGGGGAACCCACGCCATTTTTTTATTTAAAATTTGGCGCGGCATTCCCCCCTCAGGATTCATACCAGACAGCTGTCAGCATTGCCTGTCACTCATCGCGAAAGGAAAAAAGTTTTCCTTTCCGATGAGTGAGCCATCTCGGCGCTGGCTCCCGCGACGGGGCTCGCAGGTGTCAAATCTCGCCGAAAAATGCGGCGAGATTGACACAATATCGCGGTCACCTACTGTACTTCCCCCCATTCACTGGCCAACCCTTAATTCAGGTGGAAACAGTTGATTTTACGTCACTTGATTTTTGTTCACTGTTTTTCACAGAAGATCTCTATAGATCTATTGTGGAACAAAGCAATTTGTATGCTGGTCAATTTATCGCCGCTAATCCCCAGTGGAGCCTTGCCAGAGATTGGAAACCTATTAGGGTTTCCGAATGTAAGACCTTCCTGGGCCTATCCCTCCTCATGGGCATAACTAAAAAAAGTGGGTTGCGGTCATATTGGTCTACTGACCCAATTCACCATATGCCCATGTTCTCTGCCTCCATGGCCAGGACACGATACGAGCAGATCTTGCGGTTCATGCATTTCAATGACAATCAACTCTCTTGTCCTCGGAGTGACCCTGGATATGATCGGCTCGACAAACTTCAGCCCCTCGTAAACCACTTTAGCCAGCAGTTTGCAGGCTAGTTTACTCCAGATCAAGTTGTCTGCGTTGATGAGTCCCCGATTAAGTTTTCTGGCCGCTTGTCTATCAAACGGTATCTTCCCAGTAAGCGAGCCAGATATGGGGTCAAGATGTATAAGCTCTGTGACAGGGCAACAGGCTATACATATAGTTTTATGGTTTACGAGGGAAGAGATAGTCACGTGGAGCCAGAGAACTGCCCAGACTACATAGGGAGCGCTGGTAAGATTATGTGGGACATGGTGTCACCCTTATCTGGAAAGGAGTACCACTTGTACGTGAACAATTACAGGAAGTCCCCAAGTTACAAACACAATAGGGACTGTAGGTTTGTTCGTAAGTCGAAGTTGTTCGTAAGTCGCAACACTGCATTTGTAAGTGTAACTTCCACCTGTGCATGGATGTGGGATGTTCCGGGCGCTTGTTATGTTATCTGGGGCTCTTCTGGCCATGCAGTACATGTAGAACTGCAGTATGGGATGTGTGCGGAGGTATCCAGGACCAGCGTGGAGCAGAAGTGGCCGGCATTTGAGGCCGTTCATAAGTAAGAGTCGTTCTTAACTCGGGTGTTCGTAACTTGGGGATTGCCTGTATTACACAAGCGTGCCACTTTTTAGTCACCTTTTTGTTTGTGGAATTGTAGCATGTGGCACTGTGCGATCTAATCACTGGGGCTTCCCCCAATGGCTTGTAGAGTACCGACTTAGACGGGGGGGAGAGAGCCTGTTTGAAATGTAATAATTTGTTAGCAGGGAAGTGGAGGGATTCACGGAATGTTTTCGTTCTGTCCTCCCTTTGGGTAGATACGACAGTCCAAATTCCTTCGGCGACTGGTGTTATGGAGAAACCCCTCTGTGTCCACGAATACAACATGGGAGGGGTGGACCTCAACGACCAGTTGTTGGCGCCGTACCTAATTGCCGTAAGACCAGACGCTGGTATAAAAAAGTGTCTGAATATTTATTCCATTTGGCTCTGTTTAATGCTTTTGTGCCATACAAGGCTTCAGGACGAACTGGATCCTTCCTAAAATTCCAGGAAGAGATTGTCACAGCCCCTCTGTTTCCAGATAGTGCTATGGCCCACCTTCCCAATGCAAATGCAGTGAGTCGCCTGCATAAGAGGCATTTTCCGTATGTCCTCCCTGGTACCCCTGCTCACAGAACACCCCAAAGAAGATGTCATGCCTTGCAGAAAACGCTGATTTAGGCGTGACACCCGCTTTTATTGTCCCTCTTGTCCTGACCAACCTGGTCTCTGCATTGGTGACTGTTTCAAACACTACCACACACTAGTGGAGTATCAGCATAGGGTACTGCACTACACAGTCCTAGGGCACGCTTACACAGTGTTTAGAAAGATGAGATTGACATCACATTTTGAGAGTCCCTAATCTGGAACGTTTACAGTTTATATAAAAGTGCAAAAAGACCCCCACAAAAACACAAAAAAAATAAAAAATAAAAAAGCCAAAAATAGTTGTGGTTTTATTTTTCTTCTCTCTCTATTGTTCTCTCTCTTATGTTCGCTCTCTATTGTTTGATCTCTATTGTTCTATATCTATTGTTCTCGCTCTATTTTTACTGTATTTTAGAACTGTAATGTTTTATTTTTACTATGTTTTATTGGGGGAGGAGCGATTTCCTCCTAACATTAGGGGAAGGTTGCCTCCATGCTTCAGCATATATTTTTTAGCCACAGATTGCGTTAAAAATTGTTTTATTTTTACTATGTTTTATTGTATTTGCTTTGCAGGTATGGTATGTCTTACTGTTATACTGTAATGTTAATTTGTTTTATTGTTAACCATCATTTGCTGAGCAGGTATGCCATTCAACCGCAGCACTGATTTATTCATCTTGACAGCAACAGCGTTTGCTCTCACGATACGTAAATCAGTGACTCCAGCGCTGTAGGAGGTGATTTCACCACCACAATTAAAAAAGAATGGTGCACATATGCCCATCATTAGAAGTGGGTGGATGAAGGGCTAATGGTGGGCATACCCACCGATCAATCTCTTTTTTTCGTTCAGCCCACAGGCTGCATGAAAAAAAAGAACATTACAATATATGCCCAACAAGGACCAGCAATGTACTGGTATGTTGCTGGAATTTGAGTGGTTATACCAGAATGATGCCTGCAGGTTTAGGTATCATCTTGGTATCATACTTTTCAGTCAGCTTTCATGTAAAAGCAATCCTAGCGGCTAATTAGCCTCTAGACTAGAACCTGAGAATGCAGCCGGTGGTTCTGCCAGCTGACCATAGAGCTGATCGGAGACCAGAATGGCTCCAATCATCTCTATGGCCTAAGAAACCAGAAGCTACTAGCATTTCATGACTTAGGTTTCGCCGGATATAAACAGCAGCATTGGGAAATTGGGAAAGCATTTTATCACACCAATCTTGGTGTGGTCAGATGGTCAGATGCTTTGAGGGCTGAGGAGAGATCTGGGGTCTATTAGAGTACCTGTTGCTATCATAGGGCATAGTTACATTCCCTGAGACAACAATAAAAATGATTAAAAAAATGAAAGGAACAGTTTAAAAATAAAATAAAAAAGCAAAATTAAATGATTAAATAAAAAAAAAAAAAAGCACCCCTGTGCCCCTGTGCAGTAATTTTAGCAGTAGACCTCCTCTGTAAATCTAAAGTGGTAACCTGTAAAGGAGTTTAAAGGCTTTTAAAAATGTATATAGTTTGTCGCCGCTGCATGTTTGTGCACAATTTTAAAGCATGTCGTGTTTGGTATCCATATACTCGGCATAAGATCATCATTTTTTATTTCATCAAACATTTGGGCAATATAGTGTGTTTTAGTGCATTAAAATTAAGAAAAAGTGTTTTTTTTCCACAAAAATTGCGTTTGAAAAATCGACAAGCAAATACTGTGTGAAAAAAAAAATTTAATCTGTAGGGCCTTTGCTTTTAAAAAAAACATATATAATGTTTGGGGGTTCAAAGTAATATAAAATATTTTTTCATGTAAACAAAAATTGTCAGAAAGGGCTTTGTCTTCGAGTGGTTAGAAGTGTGGGTGATGTGTGACATAAGCTTGTAATGTTGTGCATAAAATGCCAGGACAGTTCAAATCCCCCCAAATGACCCCTTTTGGAGAGTAGACACCCCAAGCTATTTGCTGACAGGCATGTTGAGTCCATGGAGTATTTTATATTTTGCCACGAGTTTCGGGTAAATGACAAACTTATTTTTTTTTTTTTTTGAACAAAGTTGTCACTAAATGATATATTGCTCAAACATTCCATGGGCATATGTGGAATTACACCCCAAAATACATTCTGCTGCTTCTCCTGAGAACGGGGATACCACATGTGTGAGACTTTTTGGAGCCTAGCCGTGTATGGGACCCCGAAAACCAATCACTGCCTTCAGGCTTTCTAAGGGCGTAAAATGGTGATTTCACTTCTGCACAGAGAGGTAAGCTGAGAATTGCTACCTCAGTAAAACAGTAAAAAACATAGCTACCTGTGATTATCCTTATAAACAGTGTCTCTCAAAGTGAAGTCCTCTGTTAAAGTGATTGTAAAGTCTTGTTTTAAAAAAAAATAACAAACATGTTATACTTACCTCCTCTGTGCAGTTGGTTTTGCACAGGGCACCCCAGATCCTCCTCTTCTCGGGTCCCTCTTCACTTCTCTTGGCCCCCCTTCATATCGAGTGCCCCCTCAGCTAGCAGCTCTCTATGGGAGCACCCAAGCCAAGTCAGAGCTCTGTGTATCCATTCAGACATGGAGCCCCAACCTGGCCCCTGCCCCCTCTCTCCCCTGATTGGCTGACTGACTTTGATTGACAGCCGTGGGAGCCAATGGCACCGCTGCTGTGTCTCAGCCAATCAGGAGTATCCTGATGGCTTAGACCAGTGATGGCGAACCTTGGCACCCCAGATGTTTTGGAACTACATTTCCCATGATGCTCATGCACTATGTAGTGTAGTTGAGCATCATGGGAAATGTAGTTCCAAAACATCTGGGGTGCCAAGGTTCGCCATCACTGGCTTAGACACTCGTGGGCATCGCTGGAGAGAAATTGGGTTCAGGTAAGTAATTTGGGGTTGCTGGTGGGCTGCTATACACAAAGCGTTTTTTTATCTTAATGCATAGAATGCAATAAGATAAAAAATCTTCTGCCTTTACAAACCCTTTAACACAAGTGACCAGCTGGAGAGATCCAAAGCCTAAGGAAAAACAACCACCCCTCTGGAACTGCAGTATTCTGGTAGCAATCAGGAAAGATCTCCCCACAGTATTTGGGTCTTTCAGAGAAACTGCGATCTATTAGGCTCCAGCTTAGCTGTCAGTACAAATAGTAATCTCATTAAAGTTTATTCACATATTATCACAATATTGTAAGCCGTGTTAAGACCCAGAAGACTTATTCAAATACTACACTAAATGAGAAAAAAAGCTTTTGAGGGAAATAATGAAATTGTTTACCCTGTCCGTTTCCACCCATGGTAAAAGGTGAAGTCACCATCATTTCAGTGAGAAGCCATGTGAGAATAGTGAGCAGCCCACATCTTACAAGATGATCATCATCATCTCATGAGTTTTGGGCAACTAGGCATTCTCCAAAATGTAATTGGCAGCATGATGATGCCACACCATGCAGTACAAAAGCTGAGGAAAAAGTATATTCACTAACTTTTTCCCCTGTAGTTTTTTTTCTAAATTTAGTGCTCTCGAAAGGGGGACTCTCTCTTCAAATAAACTGACTTGCTTGGATTGTGAGGTCCACTTTTATCACCAAATGTTGTGTTCCTACAGGTTCCAGCAATGAAAATCCACACATAGAATTCTTTACTTTTATTTGCATTTGAAAGAAAATGTTTGACAGATTGAACAGTCTCAATCTGTCGGTTTGACAGTAGATGGATAGGATTGTAAGGTGTATGCAAGGTGTATGCCTAAACTCATTTATGGGTAATTTATGAATGCAGTTGCATTCATAATCATTTGCAGTTACTATGCTACCTTTTGTGGCTGCCACTTCCTGTTTTGAAAATGCCTGCGACCAGTCTGTGAAAATCTCCCCATTTTTGCTAAAAGTGTTACAACCTAGATTACTGTGGAAATTAACACTTTGATCTGTTATATAATTAAAAAGTGTTTTGGACTAAATGCGAAAAGTAAGCAAATGTGACAAAACAAGCAAAGCGATGTGACAAGTTTATTACATGCAATGAGATATTATGATAAATCTGCCATTATGATAAATTCTATTTCTACAATATATTAGCTAACTATGGCACATTACCGCATACAACAACTGTGACTTGATAAATGTCCCCAATTGTATGTTAAAAATGATAAGTAAACCTTTCAAACTCAATACAATTTCTTCTGGAATTCCATGTCCTACAAAATAATTGCTTTCAATTTATCAATAACAACGGAAGAGATTTTTTTTTTCAAAGATTCTATTAAAAACTCTACTGTAATTGTTTTCAGGCAGAATATCCACATAATGGTTACACAGGGACTGCACATAAAATATGAAATGCTTGTCCTTGAAGTCTGAAAGCACTGCTTGACGTGTACACATTCATAAAGTCCTGAGGTGAAACTATTAAAATAGGTGTGGACATATCTGTGGTGTAATAAAATTAAGAAAAATAAAGTCACTGCGCAGTAAAAAACCGTATACCCTTCCTATCCTAAGCAGCTGGACACATGTAGACTCATGGATTGATTCATATCAATCCAACTCAAAAAAATATATAAGCCACAATTGTGCAGTGCTAGAAGTGAAACTACCTAAACCAAAATTTCAAATTACAAATTACAAAAATGTATCCCAAACATTAAGCATGATAGCAAAAAAAATGAATACGGTAAAAATAAAGGGAAACGGGGATATGAAAATCCACACAGAACTCTTTAGAGTGACTTGCAACAATAAGACGGCAACCATATAATGGGGCAAATTGACTCCTTACAATACAGATCCCAATAGGCACACTGCAGTAGGAGGAGTGGAGAGATGATCTTTATTAAACTGCCCAGGAAAGTTCTTTGGTTTGGCTCCAAGGGAGATAGACAGAGAGCACCTCTGTCTGGATATTCATCTGCCAGTGGGAGACCATACCAGCTCTAAGCCTGAGACTGGGAGTGAGGACCAAGAGATCCAAGCCTGAGACTGGGAGTCAGGACGCCTGGGTGCCGCAGGGAGACTGGAGCTTCCACTCGCCCTCTGCTTCTCACCGCTCATTACCAGGTACTTTCAGGGAGAGGCTGAGGGTGCCCTCTTATACAGTGAGAGGTGACCCCAGCATCCTGGGGACTGGTGAGATGGCTATTCACTCATTGCTGATATTGCTAGCAGGGTCTGAGCCACTGAGAGCAGGACATCAAGTGTAATCCATACAGCACCCATATTACACTCTATAACTCACTTATTCCAAACCAAGACTGCACCTATACCAACCCTATACTGCATTATACCGAACCTTTATTGCATCTGAACCACATCTATCTTGCACCTGTACCAAGACTCTATCCAGCACCTATACTGTACTTATACTGCATGCAGGTTAACTGGGACTGTCGTTAAATACACCAATGCTCTTAAAGGGCCCACGATGATGGCCAGCAGAGGAACATCTCAAAGAACTGCCCCTCCCATAATAATTATTTTGCAAGCTCCCTTTGTTCCCCTGTCCCATCCGCTACCATCCTCTTTTTCTTTTGAAAATTGCATACCCAGTCAGTTTAGGATTAGCAGCAGTGCCATAAATGTGCTCTGGCAGTATAGTTCCAGCACCCTGTAGAATAATCTTTACTACTGCTGCACTTGAGGTGACCTTGGTTCTGTTTATGCTGATCTGGATGCCAAATTCATCTTTTGCCTAGTCCCTACTGTTAATCACTTTGTTTGCTAAATTGTGTTATTACCATTGTTAATCCATTTTATGCTTGCCTAGTTACCAACCATATTAACATAGTAACAATATATTAAGTTTGCCTTTACTGCCTGTTTTTTTGATGTAGCACTACTATTGGGTAATAAGTACTACTTTGAATACTACTAGTGAATTCCTGTGATATTGTATGTTTGTACACTCAGCCTAGAGTGTCAGAGGGGTTTAGGTCCTTGAAAAGGTCCAGGCAAAGAACAGGGGACCTATCCTATCAAGCTGGCTCCTATGGTGGTATCGCCACATATATTATCAAATGTAAAGATTGTGGTTTAAAATTTAGATATACTTTATGGTGAGTATGACACAGACTGATATGCACAGGTGCCATAGATATTTCCAAAGGAATACATTACTGAATAGTCATAAAAGAATAAGAAATACATATAATCTTCTGTTTGCCTTCTAGACACCCATTGCTCTGCTTTGGTGTGTTGTTCAGCTAGTCTTTTGTTATTTAGGGCAATATTGTGCATAAACTTTTTAAAACTGGCTGATAATAGCAAACAGTCGGGCAGCATTTGCTATCCACTTCTCAAGCAAGTTTAAGAGCATGAGCTCTATGTCAGGGCAGCAATCATGGCACTGTATGTGTTTTTAAATGTAATATATACTTTACACTCAAGGTAAATAATACTTACTTGAGATGGCAGAAAAGGTTTCCAGCACTGCTTCCGCCTACACAGTTGAGAGCTAATTTAGGCCTTTCAACTACCTGGAAAAAAATAAGTGAAAGCATGGGTTGCTTGATTTGTGCTGCCACAATACACAGTATATTGATAATTACTTCATACAGTCACAGATGATTACTAGGTACAAGCATTCAAAAATATACAGAAACATATGGAGAAATTGTTCCCAAAAGATTACCTTAAAGAGATTTGCCATTTCTTCATTGTGTAGCATATCCTCAGTAATAACATAGTTAGCACCAAGTGACTGCAGTTTTTTTATTGTTTCACTCAAGTCAGACCTTCAAAAATACAAAGATGTAAAAATAAGTAAGTTAACATCCAGTAAACCTGGCCTGCAGACTTTCAGTGGTAGCAACATAGTGATCACAGTGGTTGGTCATAGAAGGGGCAGAGGGTCCACACTTTAACCACTTGTTCCTATACTTTCTGCCTTCCCTGTAGAGACAAGTGAAGCTTTGAAAATGTGATCAGTTGTGGTTCAGCCAAACTTTTAAAATTGTACAAAAACAAAGACATTCTGAAATTCCAAAGCAAAACTCCAATTGAAATCAAACCAGCCTCTAAAAAGTGTGTATGACAAAGCATTACATGATGCAAACTATGCAGAATATTTGGGGTAAATCTTTTTTTTAAACAAAAAGCTTTTATTATTGTTTGAAAATAACATTAGTACAATCATATTAACATTTGTACATAAGTTTCATATAACAGTGAATAATTGACTTCAATAATAGAGTATTTACTAGTAAGGCCACCAAGGTGGTTTCGTATCTGACCTATTGTTATATTGATAAATTATTTGGAAATACTCTAGCTTTGTATAGAAAAAATCTGTTATTTATTTTAAAAGGGAGAATAAATTTGTGGACCCCTGAGAGGTGTCCTTAGATATAGATATAGTAATAGAAATGAGGAGTAAAGAAGAGGAAAGAAAATTAAATAAAAATAAAATAAAATTAATATATTATAGGAAAAATATTGGTCTATGTATAAAAGGTTTATCTTTATATGAAAGTGGTATATGAATCAGAATATTTAAAAGTAATCCACGGTTGCCATATTTTATTAAAATGTTCTATATTCCCTTGTGTTGTTGCTCTGATCTCTTCCATTCCTTTAAGGAGATGTATTTCTTCCAGCCATTCCTTAATTGTAGGGGCGGTGGTGCTTCTCCAGTGTCTTGGTTATCACTGTTTTAGCTGATGTGATTAAGAATCTGGTCAAAGAGTTTTTGTATTTTCTCAGAGTGCAATTGGTGATACTTATGAGGCAGCAAGCATCGTCTAGATGAATTGTCGTTTTTGTGATATGTTTTATGATCTTTATTACTTGATTCCAAAAGGGTTTTATCAGGCCACACTCCCACTAGATATGATATAGAGTACCCTCTTCTTGGTTGCAGCGCCAACAATGTCCAGGCACTGCAACCACTGAAACTGAAACCATTTGTGTATTTTATTTGGTGTTATGTACCAATTTGTCAAAATTTTAAATGATGTTTCTTGCAATCTTACACTGATTGCACATTTGTGTGCGAACACACATGCTTGTAACGATTGGTCTTTTGTAAAGGATTTATTTAAAGTGGAGTTCCACCCAAAAGTGGAACTTCCACTCATCAGATTCCTCCCCCCCTCCAGTGACACAGTTGGCACCTTTCAGGGGGGAGGGGGGTACAGATACCTGTATATTACAGGTATCTGTACCCACTTCCGGCATAGATAGCCGCAGAATCTGCGGTTATTTACGCCACTTCCTGCTCCCTCCCCGCTGCCTGCTGGAAAACACACGGGTCCCAGAGGCAGCAGGGACCATCTGTATTGCGCTGCGCGACTCGCGCATGTGCAGTAGGGAACCGGGAAGTGAAGCCGCACGGCTTCATTTCCTGATTCCCTTACCGAAGATGGAGGCGGCAGCACCCGAGGACGGAGAGACGATTCGGCCTCGGGTGCCGACATCGCGGGCGCCCAGGACAGGTAAGTGTCTATGTTTTAAAAGTCAGCAGTTACAGTATTTGTAGCTGCTGACTTTTAAAAAAAAAATTTTCGGCGGCGCTCCGCTTTAAAGTTGATTCCCAGAAAGTTTTGTGTCTATTCGGTTCCTGTGCATCGCTGGACTGCAACCATGTGTATGTTAAGGAAACACTCTTAGTGGTTGTAGTAGCTGAAAGACAAATAGTTTCGAAGGGTGTTAATGGTCTAAGGGAATTTTTTTGTTTTTGAGTGTTCATAATGAATTCATGTATTTGTTGATATTCTCTGGGTTGTAGAGGTGTTTGTCCTATTTCTTTTTGTAATTCTGATAGAGATTTGATTTTGGTTTTCTGTAAACAGTGTGCCACTAAAAGTGGTGTGTTTCTGTTGTAAAGCGATTGGATAGAACCATTCATTCCCGGTGAGAAATCAGGGTTTGTTGTCAGAGGTGTTAATTGTTCCAGTGATGAGGTAAGGAAATGCCTCTGATTGATTGTTTGTAAGTTTTTTAAAGTGGCCCCAATGAGAGGATGTTGTTTTAATTGTTTTGGGCATAGGTTCCAGGGTATCCATGGTGTATATGATGTTGGAATAGGTTCCATATTGTTCTCCAATCCTACCCAATCTTTATTCTCTTTGTGGCATGTCCAATCTATGATTCTAGTTAGGTGTGCGGCTAGATAATAATTTTTAAAATTAGGAAAACCCATGCCTCCCTTTTGTTAATTCATAGTTAGTAGGTTTAAACTAATTCTGGTTTTTTTGGCGGCCCAAAGGAATTTTCCTAGCATAGTGTGTAAGGATTTAAAGAAGCTTGAAGGTAGTAATATGGGTATTGTTTGGAAAAAAGTATAGTATTCTGGGTAAGACTGTCATTTTAATTATGGCTGCCCTACCTGTAGCACTAGCATCCCAGGTGAAGGGTTCTAGATAACCTGGGATCATAGGCGTGCGCACAGGGTGTGCCGGGTGTGCCCAGGCACACCCTAATACCCCCATGCGCATTAGTGTTATCGTTCTGTGTAGCAACAGGAACATGGGAAAGTTCTCCCTCCTACTGGCTCTGCCATAAGAGAAGTGTTTATCCTTTTCTCTTTCACTGTGCCAGCAGGGAGAGCGATGTGCCGGGGTCATATATATGTAGATACATACACATGCATGTGTGTTTGAGCTTAAGGGTGCACACCCTAATGCATTAGGCTGCGCACACCTATGCCTGGGATCATGTAAATAGTTTATAAACCTCAATCTGTTATACTATGAGGGTTCTGGCAGTGGAAAGTTTATTTGAGAGTTCAGTTTATTCTACTGCAAACATTTAAATATTCTTGGCTTTACTGAGAAATGTACTGGGACTTCTTTACAGCATTTTCCTTAAAAGAAGGATTTTTTTTTTTTTTTACAGTTCAGAAGAACAGTGATGAGATCACTTCTCTTCCCTCCTCCATATATAAATGCAATCATGGATATGACTGAATGTGAGTACATACAGTATATATATTAGATTTGTTTAAGAAACATTGTACCATCACATACTTACCAACAATTTAAAACTGTTTCAGGCAAGTTTTCTTCTACAATGGCTTGCTGTGTGTCCAGCAAGCCATTTTAGGAGAAGCATGTACTTTAATTAGGGGTGGGGCATTCATTTAAAAAGGGCATGCTTATCCAAGAAGCATATTGTTATCCAAATTTATTTGTAACAGGTATATACTGTATATAGCACTTACGATATACTGGAAGATTTATCATCATAAGAACAGAAACACATCCACGAAGGTATTGTGATTAGTATAATAATTAGCTGCTAGAGTACAGTCTTTTTAACCGGTTCCTACCTGGCATATAGTAAAATGATGCCAGTGGGAACCTCTCATCCCTCCAGGTGGACACCATATGACGTCCGCTCGTTTTCACCACTTTTGAGCGATGAGCGTCGATCGGGAAAGAGGAATGTCCCTTGAGACACAGCCCACCCCTGATCAGGGTATAGAGCCAATGAAAATGGCTCTTTACCATGTGACCGGCTGTGTCCAATCATAGGCGGTCACATTTAATCTCCCTGTGCACGCCCCCAGGAGCGCGCATCGTCGTGATCGGGGATGAGGCGTGTCCCTCGGACACAGCCCAGCCCCAATCAGGGTAAAGAGCCAATGAAATTGGCTCTTCACCACCTGACTAGCTGTGTTCAATCACAGCCGGTCACAGAATGTAAACAAGCCTGTTATCCTGTAACTAGCTGTTATCGGGTTCTCTTTCTCAGTGAGGAGGAGACTGTAGTAACAGCAAGTTACAGTGAACACCAAAACACAGATTGCCAGTAATAAAGAGTACCTGTCACTAGCCCATCAGAGTACCTATCGCCAGGCCATCAGAGTACCTGAGCACCTGTCACCAGCTCATCAGAGTACCTGAATACCTGTCGCCAGCCCATCAGAGTCCCTGAGTACTTATCTGCAGCGCATCAGAGTACCCAAGTACCTGTCTCCAGCCCAGAGTAACCGAGGACCTATCTGCAGCCCATCAGAGTACCTAAGTACCTATCTCCAGCCCATCCGAGTACCCGCGTACCTATCTCCAGCCCATCCGAATACTCATGTTCCTATCTGCAGCCCATCAGAGTATCTGAGTACCTCTCTGCAGCCCATCAGAGTACCTGAGCACCTATCTGCAGCCCATGCCTCAAAAAATATACGTTGGGGTGTTTGCTTTCCAAAATGGGGTAATTTTGTGGGTAATTCCTTTGTCCTGGTGCTCCAGGGCCTTCAAAAATATGATGGGTCATCAGGAAATTATATGTGTAATTTAAGCTCCTAGAACACCTGGGCTGTGAAAAAGTCTCACACATGTGGTATCGCCATACTCAGGAGGCGTAGCAGAATGTGTTTTGGAGTGTAATTGCAAGTATGCATATGCTGTGTGTGAGAAATAACTTGTTATTATGACAATTTTGTGTAAAAAAAAAAAAAAAAAAAGAATTTCTTAATTTTCCCAATAATCGTGGGAAAAAATTACAACTTCAAAAAATTCATCATGCCTCTCACTAAATACATTGGACTGTCTACTTTCCAAAAAGGGGTCATTTGGTGGTGGTGGGGTATTTATACTGTCCTGACATTTCAGGGCCTCAAGAAATGAGGTAGGGTGTCAGTACATCAGGTGTGATCAATTTTTAATGATTGCCATCATAGTTTGTAGACTCTATAACTTTCACATAGGCTAAATATTATCCACTAACTTGGGTTATTTTTACCAAAGATATTTAGCAGTATACATTTTGACCAAAATTTATAAACAAAAATTACTTATTTGAAAAATGTTATAATAGAAACTAAAAAAAAGTGTTGTTTTTCAAAATGTTCGCTCTATTTTCACTTATATCGCAAAAAATAAAAACTCCAATGGTGATTAAATACCACCAAAAAAAAGTTCTATTTCTGTGTAAAAATTATAAAAATTTTGTTTGGGTACAATGTAGCATGACTGAGTAATTGTCATTCAAAGTGTGAGAGCACTGAAAGTTGAAAATTGGTCTGAGCAGGAAGGGGGTGAATGTATTGAAGTGGTTAAAGGGCGGCAACCCAACAGATCTTACAGAGAATACACATGTAGGGGGTGTCTCACAATATAACCCGCAAATCTCACCAAGTTGACCAGAACAATGTACACAGGCTTTCCAGCTTCAGTTAGGGAGAAAAGTTGCCTGTAATGTCTGGGATTTTTCCACCCCCCCCCTCCTCCTTCCTGTTTTCACTAACTTAGTGAGTATAATATGAGCTGACACACACAGCTCTGGATTCAGTGACTCTATTGTGCTTCTAATGGCTGGAAGAGGAAAACCAATCAGGAGCAGAGTTACAACAACATTGGAAGAGGTTGTACAGACCGGAGGAAAAAGTTCAGTCAGCCATGAGGGAGTGAAGAGAGCAGACCTGAGGGAGAGGTACTGGCTCTTAGATGATTTCCCCTCGCGATTCAGGCCTCCACCGCGAGTTGGGACATCCTGCCTGGGAGAGGGGGACCCCAGGTGAATATCAAGGTGCATTTCCACACAGTGGTGCATCGTCAAAGCGTGAGGGGACTGGTCGTCCGCCATTATACAGAGCAAAGACACAGTATACAGAGTAAAGATAGAGGGACAGAGATTCTGGATGGAGTCTAACAGCCAGCTGAGGATCCACAGTGGTGAGAGGGCACCTGCCTATCCAAGTAGTGACTACAGTATTGCTGAGTGAGTTTCTTTCCTACAGACTGTTGCTGAGACCTGTAGTTCCAGGGCTGAGGATCTGCTGCACCTGAGCATCTTACAACCAGATTTTTGGGGCCTTGCTTTTCTTTCCCCATGCTGTAAGGTCAGCACTGTATTATTCACACATAAAAGGAATTACAAGTTGGAATAGTTCTTCAGCTAAGGAATCCATAGCATCCTATTCTACAGTTACTACTTTTTCTCTGTTTCTCTTGGATTACAAATAATTACACAACTCAACACTGCAGTATAATATCTGGCTAGCTGAAGACAAACTGAAAATTGAGAAATATTCATCACTTTATTCCTTTACAAAGCTTTACTGCTCAACATTGAATTACAACCTAGGGGGAGCCCTTGAGTACAGGTTAAATATTGCATTGTATTATTGAATGTGAGAAACATTATATTGCAATTTGGTGTGTGTATTGAGGCTTCAGTGGAAAGGTGTATAATATAGGTCTTGGAGAATATTGAACACTTGTCCCATTGTACACCTGTCTACATATACTCCCTACAGTGATTATTGAATCCACAGTTTTCATATCTATACTTATTGTTATCAACTGTCATTTATTGTTTGTGTTTAATCACATTGTTCATTCTGTAAAATATTCACTCTAGTAAACTTTCTGAGTGGTTCTTTGATATCGTGTGTGAGTCTCTATTTACTACCACAGCTGGTGAAGTGATGGAACCCAGGGCTTTGGTAAATATACTTCATGGTTTATCATTACTGTGTTTTCTCTCTATTGCTGGGTCCCCCACTAATATTACCAAGCAGGTGTGCCAAAGAGGTTGAGACCATTCTTGGGGTTGAGAGGCAGCGTGCAGAACCAAACATACATTAAGCGGCTCCCTAGGGGGTAGCGCTACCCACATTTTGCATCAAATACTCTAGACGCAGCAGTTGACACTGACCATTCTACTGAGTACTGAAACTTCTGCAGTGTACAGAGGTCAGTAGTAGGTAGGGAAGTCTGCAGAGGTCAGTAGTAGGTAGGGAAGTTTGCAGAGGTCAGTAGTGGGCAGGGCAGTGCACAGAGGTTGGTAGAATGTAGGGCAGTGCACAGAGATCAGTAGAATGTAGGGCAGTGTACAGAGGTCAGTGGTGGTGGTGTGTAGGAAAGTGTACAGAGGTCAGTAGTATGAAGGCCAGTGTACAGAGGTCAGTGGTGGTGGTGTGTAGGAAAGTGTACAGAGGTCAGTAGTATGAAGGCCAGTGTACAGAGGTCAGTAGTAGGTAGGGCGATGTATAGAGGTCAGTAAGATGTAGAGCAGTGTACAGAGGTCTGTATATAGGGGTCAGTAAAATGTAGGGCAGTGTACAGAGGTCAGTAGTATGTAGGATAGTGTATAGGGGTCAGTAATATGTAGGGCAGTGTACAGAGGTCAGTAGTATGTAGGGCTGTGTACAGGGGGTCGGTAAAATGTAGGGTCAGTGAGGCAAAGGACAGGAGGTCAGCAGGGCAGAGAACAGGGGGCAGTGGGATACAGGGCAGGGAGTCAGCAGGGCAGAGGACTGGGAGTCAGAGGGGCAGAGAACAGGGGGTCAGTGGGGCAGAGGACAGGGGGTCAGCAGGGCAGTGAACAGGAGTCATTAGGACAGTGGACAAGGCAGAGTACAAGAGACAAAAGTGCAAATTAGGGGGCAAGAGGGCACAGTACAGAGGGGAAAAGAGGGCACAGTATGGGGGGATCAGGGAGGCACAATGCTGGGGTCAGGGGGCACAGTACAGGGGGGCAGGAGGGCACGCTATGGGGAGCAGGAAGGCACAGTATTAAGGGAAGGCAGGAGAGCACAGTACAGGGGAACAGGAAGGCACAGTGCAGTGGGGCAGTAGGGCATAGTATAAGATGGCAGGGGGGCACGGGGGAAGTAGGTACAGCACAGGGGGCATAGGAGGGCACAGTATGGGTGAGATAGGAGGGGACAATATGAGGAGGGGCAGGGGCTTACAGTCAGGAAGACTATGCTAAAGGTTCTCACTGCTGACTTTATTAGTGGCCTTTACAGTGAGGCCAGAACTTTAAGCCTGTGCCTACTCAGCAGGTTCTGCTAGTGTGTTACTTGCCTGGCCACACTGTGTTTGAACTGCTTTCTGAAATTCAATCTCAGAATGTTTATTGGACTCGGATTCTGTCTTCCAACTGCCTTGACCATTTTACTATCCAACCAAACCCCTGCTTTTAATTCAGTACAACAGATTGTTTGCCTTCTAGTTGGCTGTCACCACCGAATAATTGTGCAAATTGCAACCTTGAGTGTTAGCCCAGAGACAGCCATACCTAATGCTCTAGGGTTGCACTTCAGAAGTAGTTCTCATCCACAGGTTACCCACTGGGTCTACAAATCATAACCTGGCAGTCTACCTGATTTTTGGGGGACCAATTAATTGGTCAGGTTAGGAAACTGGCCCCAATGACCATCCCCCCCCCCCCGATAAGAGAAAACATAAATGCCTGTGGGACTTTATATGAGGGGCAACACACTCAATTGCAAAATCAACAAGGTAAATATTTATTGGTAAATACAATTTCAACAGATCAACAGTAACATACTGCCATACTGTCGAGCAGATTGGTCAATATATACATGTAATTCCGTAGCCAGGTACAGTGTTACAAAGATCAAGCAATAATAAGTATGAACTTGCATCTATATAACCGACGCGTTTCGTGACATGACATCACTTCCTTAGGGGTTGATGCACACACAATTGTAAATCTGAAAGACATCATATGCTTATGACCTAATGGTGGTCGCTTGGAAATGTCTGAACGGTGAACTGTGGGTGTGGGATTCGAAGGGCCCACATTGCAAATAGGACAAGATGGAACAGCTGGCATGGAGAACAATCCAACAAGTCATCCACCGGGATGGCATAGTGAGATATGCATACAAGGAGTGAAGAATAATGTAGTAGAACCCCGTGAAGAGTGTGCGCGCTCCATCTTGTCCTGTTTGCACTGCTGGGCCCTTCGAAACCCACACCCACAGTTCCTGGGTCAGACATTTCCAAGCGACCACCAACGCGTCGGTGTTACATAGATGCAAGTTCACACCTATTGTTGATTGATCTTTGTAACACTGTACCTGGCTACTGAATTATATATTGAGCAAGCTCCTTGACTATATGGCATTATGTTACTGTTGATCTGTTGAAATCGTATTTACCAATAACTCTTTACCTTGTTGATTTTACAGTTGAGTGTGTTGCGTCTCATAAAGTCCCACGGGCAATTTATATTTTCTTGTGTATACTGAATAGGGATGGAGGCGCCTCACTGGGCACATCCAACCATATTTTGTTAGATACCTGATAACATGACAACAGCAACCGGGGTGCCCAATCCACTCTCCATAAAGATACTTGCATCTGTTAGGCCCCGTTCACACCAGTGCGGTGCAGTTTTTCGTGTTACTTTTTACATGCGTTTTAAGATTTGCTGCCATTAAACTTTATTAGAAAGTGCCTTTTCATGAAAGCACATCAAAGTCCTGCATGTCACATCTATGATGTGCTTTCATAAAACATGTGTTCTCATAGAGTTTAATGGCAGTGTATCTAAATCCACAAGTAAGATGCTCCTAGAAATGATGGAAAAACTGCATTGCACTAATATGTTCCCATTCTTACAGTATGTTTGAGCATAAACAAAACAGCATGCTAACTGAAATGGCACATTCTATTTATGTTCTCATTAATTAGTGTGCAATGTGCCTGGGAAAAAAAACATAACAACCTTTATAAATGAGCATCATCCTCCAAACACTAGAGAGCCCAGAGCACCATAAATGGTAAAATTGGCTTTGCCGGTAGAGTAGCACTTATCTGTTTGATGTCATTATGTCATTATTCTGTTTGTTTGTTTTGTTTTTTGAAAAATGCACTCTAAAAAAAACAAAAAACTATGGAGGTGAACACTTATTTCTGTGACATTTGCTTGGCACAAAAGCTACCTGCTGGAGAGGAAGATTTAATTCTGGAAGCTGAGTGGCTGCATTAAAATCTACAATACAAAGGTATCCTGTACATTTTGATAAGCTGCATGGGTATCAGCCTTAGGTTATTCATACAGTGCTCTTCTGCATTGCCTTGCCATACTGTATACTTTAATATTGACATAACTCAACACCCCTTAACACGAGCACTGACCTTCTAATAGTTTTGTCAATAAATCAATTACATGTAAGGTATCAGACGTACTTGCCAGAAAAATGTTTCCAGATATTGTCAGAATAGTCATTTTGTCAGTTGTACACAAGAGGGCAGCATTTGACAGTGAGAATCGGCTTTCCTTTTATAAATCCATGCTCATCTATAGTATGACTCTTGTTTAGAGATGAACAGCCTTTTCACAATCCACTCTGACATCTACTTGTCCTTATCTGTAATGATATCCATTGGTTGCCAAATTGATTTGCATGAACAGTGTTCTATGCGCCTTTAAAGTAAACCTCTCATCTTATCAAGCAGATTAATTTAACAACATGAATAAAATACAGGGACCTAGAGGTCCCACTCCCAATGTGTACCTTCAGGCAATTTCAGAAGTGCCTCAAGAGCTTTGAAACCCAGAGTGCTCTGTGAAAAGTGACGACTTTCCCAGATAAGTCAAGCACCCTGCCTCCCCCCATCACTGCATTCTGCAGCTCAGTATTAGACAGAGAGGGCATTGATGATAACAATAGTGAAAAGCAGGAGGCCAGAACAATTCTTGTTCATGTCAGGAGGTTCAGTTTGCAAGATTTTCACCAAGCAGCAAGTTTTAAATGTTTATCCAAACCCGTTGATGTCAATAGGAAACAAATCTTTAAAACTTATTCTAAATATTTTTTATGGCTTTTGGCTGAGGGTTTGTGAAACAAATGGCACAGGGGAGCTGGGGGGACTAGTACCAATATAAAAAAAAAAAAAAAAAAAATTAAAATACTGTTTTGCAGGGAGCAGTGATTTTAGTAATGTTTAAAGAGAAACATTAAAAATGCTCACATTCTTTAAAACGCATGCATGGTGGTGCCTTAAACCTACCTGTAAGATGTGTACAATGTACATACGTGTTGGGGGGTCCAATATCATTTAAAAAACAGCATTTTTTTTCTTTCTAAAATATCACTTTCTATAGCAAGAATGATGAAAATAATAATAATAATAATGATAATCACCCATAAACGCATACAAGAACCCTTACCCTTGATGAAGGTCTGGTTTGGATTTTAAGGGGGTACCCCACACAAACAATAAAACAAAAAACAGATATGCAGCTCCCCCCCCCCCCCCCCCCCAAAAAAAAGAACACACTAGATCCTTATTCAAGCATAAAGCCTGGCTTGCCAGGAAAGGATGCGGGGATGAACACTGACCTGCCGACATGACCACTGTCTGATCCCAGGTTGACAGCTGAATTGTAAACAAAGGGGCAAAGATCGTGGCTGATGTTATTCACTGCCCCTGCATCAGCCACCCCAGGGATGGTGATTGATGTCAGCCATTATCCCTGGCTCTCAGCTGGAAATCCTTGGCTGAGCGCATGTAGGCAGGTGCAGTCTACTTTCTCCACTGTAGGTGGCACTCGTCTGCAGTGGCATTGCATTTGGAGAGGAAGTCAAGAGGAACATGGTTCCTCTATGGTTTCCTGGGTCACTGGGGAAGCTATCCAATTGAATGCTGCCAACCCATGTGACTCTAGCAGCCATCCTGGGTCAGGCAGAGCCTATTTAGGGCCCTGGCTCCCAGGCTTGCATTTGCAAGTTAGTAGAGTAGGGACAGGTACCCCGCCTGTTAGGGACAGAACTAGTGGCAGGGAAAGGTTCCAGGCGAGGAGGGAAAGCATAGGGATCACAACTTCTCTGGACATCTTCCTGCTTGGGCGCGAGATGGAGAGTGTGTGGGCAGGTTGAAATGCATGCAGTTTGTCCAGCAGCCAGCCCAGTCTGGGGAAGGGGTTAAACATGTTCGGTTCTGTTCCCGGGCTTTTGGTGGGCCCACCTGTGATATAAAGTAAGGGACCGCTAAGACCAGAGAGGGAGCCGGGAGTCAGAGTGGGGTACATAGAGCTGAAGCTATGGAGACCCACCTGTGAGTGCTAGGATGGAGCTGAAGATACTGGAGCTATGGACAGCATTCAAGTCATGGACAATGCCTACATGGACTCTCACCTCACAGAGGTATCCTTGGGCCACTATGCTATTTTAATCAGATTTAGGAACAGGATGTTATTGATGTTGTATTGCCACAATGCCTTTCTACAGTAAAGTTATATGAACTGTTCTAAGCCTGATCTGAAGTTATTCAAAGGAAAGCATGTTGGTTCTGGTGTTTTCCAAAGAACCCGGGTCTGTAATTGCACCATGGGGTATGAAGCAACACTACTGCAAGAGGGTTAACTCGGCAGAAGAAAAGGAGTGTAGTTTCTAAGGGTAACCAAGTGAAGGAACAAGCTACAGCAACTAGTCGTTAAGCATGATACCTGGAAGGTGGGGAGTCAGAGCACCAACACCCTCCTAGCAGTCCATCTCCTATGGTAATTGGGAGCAGACTTGCATTATGGAGATCTATGGTCTGGTCATGTGGGACAGGAAGGACAGAATTAAGTGAGAGCATAAGGTTCACGCTATGTGCTCAGCGGGACCCCATTCTGTTATTGTGAGTGAGGTAACAGAGATACGCTGGACTGCTGGAGTGGGCGCAGACTCAGTGCCTCCCTCCTAATGCATTATACAAGCACAGTTTGTAGTGACATGGGACAAGTCGCTATTCAGAGGAACTCTGCACTTTATTACTGCGCACAGTGAAGGCTCATCTCTAGGTTAGGGAACTGCCTTAACCACTTGCTTACTGGGCACTTAAACCCCCCTCCTGTCCAGACCAATTTTCAGCTTTCAGTGCTCTCACATTTTGAATGACAATTACTCAGTCATGCAACACTCTACCCAAATGATTTTTTTGTCCTTTTTTCCATACAAATAGAGCTTTCTTTTGGTGGTATTTGATCACCTCTGGGTTTTTTATTTTTTGCGCTATAAATGAAAAAAGACCAAAAATTAAAAAAAAAAAAACGAATTTTTCTTAATTTCTGTGATAAAATTTTGCAAATTGTTGATTTTTCTTCATAAATTTTGGCCACAATTTATACTGCTACATATCTTTGGTAAAAATAACCCAACATTAGTGGAAATTATTTGGTCTGTTTGAAAGTTTTAGAGTCTACAAGCTATGGTGCAAATCATAAAAAATGTATCACATCTGATTTACTGGTGGCCTATCTCATTTCTTGAGACCCTAACAAGCCAGGAAAGTACAAATGCCCCCCAAATGACCCCTTTTTGGAAAGTAGACATTACAAGGTATTTAGTAAGAGGCATGGTGAGTTATTTAAAGTTGTAATTTTTTCCCACAATTCTTTGCAATATTAAGATTTTTATTTTTTTATTTTTATTTTTTCACAAAATTGTCATTGTAATAGCTTATTTCTCTCACATGGCATGTGCATACCATAAATGACACCCCAAAACACATTCTGCTACTCCTCCTGAGTATTACGATACCACATGTGTGGGATTTTTTCACTGCCTGGCCACATACAGAGGCCCAACATGCAGGGGAGCACCATCAGGTGTTCTAGGAGCAAAAATTACACATCTCATTTCTCAACCACCTATTACACTTTTGAAGGCCCTGGAGCACCAGGACAATGGAAACACCCACAAAATGACCCCATTTTGGAAAGCTAACACCCCAACGTATAATCTATGAGGCCTAATGAGTCTTTTGAACGGTTCATTTTTTTCCAGAAGTTTTTGGAAAATGTGGAAAAAAATGAAAACGCATTTTTTTTTTACACAAAGTTGTATGTTTATAAGATATTTCCAACACATAGCATTTAGATAGCAAAAATGACACCCAAAAATACATTCTGCTACTCCTCCTGAGTATTACAATACCACATGTGTGGGACTTTTTCACTGCCTGGCCACATACAGAGGCCCAACATGCAGAGGAGCACCATCAGGTGTTCTAGGAGCAAAAATTACACATCTCATTTCTCAACCACCTATTACACTTTTGAAGGCCCTGGAGCATCAGGACAATAGAAACACCCACAAAATGACCCCATTTTGGAAAGCTTACACCCCAATGTATAATCCATGAGGCATAATGAGACTTTTGAATGGTTCATTTTTTTCCAGAAGTTTTTGGAAAATGTGGAAAAAAATGAAAACGCATTTTTTTTTACACAAAGTTGTACGTTTATAAGATATTTCCAACACATAGCATTTAGATAGCAAAAATGACACCCCAAAATACATTCTGCTACTCCTCCTGAGTATTACAATACCACATGTGTGGAACTTTTTCACTGCCTGGCCACATACAGAGGCCCAACATGCAGGGGAGCACCATCAGGTGTTCTAGGAGCAAAAATTACACATCTCATTTCTCAACCACCTATTACACTTTTGAAGGCCCTGGAGCATCAGGACAATAGAAACACCCACAAAATGACCCCATTTTGGAAAGCTAACACCCCAACGTATAATCCATGAGGCATAATGAGACTTTTGAATGGTTCATTTTTTTCCAGAAGTTTTTGGAAAATGTGTAAAAAAATGAAAACGCATTTTTTTTTACACAAAGTTGTACGTTTATAAGATATTTCCAACACATAGCATTTAGATAGCAAAAATGACACCCCAAAATACATTCTGCTACTCCTCCTGAGTATTACAATACCACATGTGTGGAACTTTTTCACTGCTTGGCCACATACAGAGGCCCAACATGCAGGGGAGCACCATCAGGTGTTCTAGGAGCAAAAATTACACATCTCATTTCTCAACCACCTATTACACTTCTGAAGGCCCTGGAGCACCAGGACAATAGAAACACCCACAAAATGACCCCATTTTGGAAAGCTAACACCCCAACGTATAATCTATGAGGCATAGTGAGACTTTTGAATGGTTCATTTTTTTCCAGAAGTTTTTGGAAAATGTGGAATAAAATGAAAACGCATTTTTTTTTACACAAAGTTGTCAGTTTATAAGATATTTCCAACACATAGCATTTAGATAGCAAACATGAAACCCCAAAATACATTCTGCTACTCCTCCTGAGTATGGCGATACCACATGTGTCAGACTTCTACACAGCCTGACCACATACAGAGATCCAACATGCAAGGAACACCGTCAGGTGTTCCAGGAACACATAGCATGCACATACCAAGAATTACACCCCAAAATACATTATGCTGAGCAAAGTGTAAACAAAAGATTACCTGTGGTTGTAGTAGCGCAGTTGTACACAGGAGGATAGCACTGGTCCAGGCAGCAGGCAGGGACTTGGTCAGCAACGGCAAACACAATTGTCCAGGCAGCAGGCAGGGATACTGTCCATATACAGTCCAGGGTTAGTGCAGGCAGAGATATTGTCAGAAGTGCCATAAATATTGGTCCTGGTAGTAGGCAGGTCCATGTGGTGTGGTCAGTGCGACAGACAGGGACATAATGGCAGTAAGTCCTACAGGCAGCAGTAGGGCCTCATTCAGGACAGAATGGGGACATGGGTAGAGGCTTCTCCCACCCAAATCTCTTTGAAGCCTCCGAGTCTCCAGACCCTAATCTAGGAATGAGAAAACAAAAAAAATTGTTTTCTTCATCCAGAAAAACAATTCTGGAGCCCCTCACATATGTGAGACCCCTGTGTTGAATCCCACTAGTCCAGTTGCAGGGTACAAGATCAGTCCAAGAGGCAGGAAAATATCATGGTCAAACAGTCCAAGGTCAGTTCCAGATCAGGCAGAGGTATGTACAGAATCGTTAGGCAGAAGCATGGTCGAATAACAGTCCAGGGTCAGTTCCAGATCAGGCAGCGTTATGTTCAGAATCGTTAGGCAGAAGCATGGTCGAAATAACAGTCCAGGGTCAGTTCCAGATCAGGCAGCGGTATGTACAGAATCGGCAGGCAGAAGCGTGGTCGAATAACAAGCCAGGGTCAGTTACAGAGCAGGTAGTGGCATATAGGGGTGTGAAGGTGTGTGAAGGCAGGAACTGAGGATTATGTTACCATACTTCACTAATAATTTAGTGAAGTATGGTAACGGCGAAAGCATTCACTTATGCAGAGGCCTGGTTCGGAAGGGCATTGGGCACAGTAATAAGATGTATCTCTTCTGATTCCTGCTCTGGTACACACCTTACATCTTTTTTGACGTCGTTGGCCTGTTGGTCTGGGAGGGAGTCTATCTGGAAAGTGGCGCTCGGAGAGTCGACTAAGAACATCTGATCGCATGGTTTCTGGGGGGCCGTTCGGGAATATTAGGGCAGTGTAAATTTCCTCTTGGTAGCCAAGGAAGCGTTTGGGGTTTTGGGTGGAGTTACGGTAAATTACATATGAGTTGTATATGGCCAATTGAAAAAAATAAATTGCGACTTTCTTATACCAATGGTATGTCCGTCTTGTGGCAAGGTATGGTTCCATCATTTGGTCATTGAAGTCGACTCCCCCATGTACAAATTATATTCATAAACGCATTTTGGTTTTTGAATGGGGCCATTTCTTCTAGGGATTTCTACGAAGGTATCATTGTGGATTGAAGATAACATATAGACATCTCTTCTGTCCCTCCACTTCACTGCCAAAATCTCCTTGTTCCGCAGGCTTGCCGTTTCTCCTTTCCTCAACCTCTTATTGACAAGACTTTGAGTAAAGCCCTTCCGGTTCCTTTTTATGGTTCCACATGCAGGCGTCTTCTTCCGGTGAAGGTTGTGGAACAGGAGCAGAGATGTGTAGAAGTTATCTACGTACAGGTGGTAGCCTTTTTCCAGTAGGGGGTATATCAGGTCCCAAACAATTTTCCCGCTTGATCCTAAGTAGTCCGGGCAATTAGGGGGTTGCAGCTGGGTGTCCTTCCCTTCGTACACTTTGAAGGCATACATGTACCCTGTGACTCGGTCACATAGTTTGTACACCTTCACCCCATAGCGGGCCCTTTTGCTGGGGATAAATTGCTAATTTTAAGCCTGCCACTAAATTTAACAAGGGACTCATCCACACATGGTCCGGGGTAAACAGCTGGGGGAATAATTCAGAAAAATAATTTAATATTGGCTGAATTTTGAAAAGCCTGTCATAATTTGGGTCATTTCGGGGAGGGCACTGGGTGTTATCATTAAAATGAAGGAACCTCATTATCATTTGGTATCTGGTTCTGGGCATTACCTTGGAGAAGATTGGCATGTGGTGGATGGGGAGGGTTGACCAATAGGAATTCAAGGTGTTTTTTTTGGTGAGTCCCACAGCAAATGTGAGGCCTAAAAAAACCTTCAACTCCTCCACCGTTAGGTCTCTCCACTCGTAGGGACGGGCATAATAGGACGTTGGGTTATTTAGAATAAATTGCTGTGCATAAAGGTTGCACTGGGCCACAATTGTTGATAACATGTCCTCTGTAAAAATTAAATCAAAAAAATTGATTGGAGAAAAATTTTCCGTGTCCACCTGGACTCCTGGCTGGGCAGTGAAAGGGGGAATGTTGGCTTCTCCTGAATTAGGAGAAAGCCACAAGGGGTTTTGAAGGGCATAGGGAAGGCTGGCATGGGTCCTTGGCCTTTTTTGCGGAGGTACTGCGGTGCTGGTAGAAGGCACTGCGGTGCTGGTGGAAGGCACTGCAGTGCTGGTGGAAGGCACTGCGGTGCTGGTGGAAGGCACTGTGGTGCTGGTGGAAGGCACTGCGGTGCTGGTGGAAGGCACTGCGGTGCTGGTGGATGCCACTGCCTCCACACTAGAACGCCTTCGTTTGGCGGGCCAAATTTCTTCCTCCTTTGAGTCACTCAGTGTTCCACTACTGAGGACTGGCTCATAATTGACGTGCACTGATGAGGCGGCACAGATGTGCACTGATGAGGCGGTACTAATGAGGCTGCACAGATGTGCACTGATGAGGCTGCACAGATGTGCACTGATTACACAGATGGGCACTGATGAGGCGGCACAGATGGGCACTGATGAAGCTGCACAGATAGGCACTGATGAAGCTGCACAGATAGGCACAGATGTGCACTGAGGCGGTACAGATGGGGACTGATTTACAGCACAGATATGCACTGATGAGGTGGCACTGATGAGATGGCACAGATGAGCACTGAGGTGGCACAAATGGGCACTGAGGTGGAACAGATGGGCACTGATGGGGTGGAACAGTTGTGCACTGATTGATTGCACTGATGAGGTGGCACAGATGTGCACTTATGAGGTGGCACAGATGTGGCGGCACAGATGGGCACTGAATAAAGCGGCACAGATGGACACTTATGAGGTGGCACAGGTGGGCACCGATGAGGCAGCACAGATAGCCACTGATGAGGCAGCACAGATGGGCACTGATTGGCACTAATTGGCACAGGTGGGCACCGATGAGGTGGCACAGATGAGGTGGCACAGGTGGGCACCGCTGAGGTGGCACAGGTGGGCACTGATGAGGTGGCACAGGTGGGCACTGATTGCAGATGTCTTGACACTGATCACCAATGGCACAGATGGGCACAGGTGGGCACAGGTGAGCACAGATTGGCACAGGTGGGCACAGGTGGGCACTGATTGGCACAGGTGGTCACCGATTGGCACAGGTGGGCACTGACTGGCACAGATCCCACTGTACTGTTTGAGCACTGTTTGGGCACTGTTTGGGCACTGTTTGGGCACTGTTTGATCACTGTTTGAACACTTTTACAACAGGTAGAACTCACACAAGGCACAGATTGCTGCAGTATCCTCTCTCTCCTCACACGTGGTCTCTGTGTGAGGAGAGAGAGACGGCAATGAGAGATGATCTCATAAGTTTACATTTGAGATCATCTCTCATTGGAACCGGCGATCGCGCTGTAAACGGCCGCTGTGATTGGCCGTTTACCGCGATCTGTGACTGGCTGTGTCCAAGGGACACGGCCAGCACAGAATTTCCCCGATGCACGCACGTGAGCGCGCACGGGGAACGAGGAAAGGGGAGGACGTCATATGACGTCCTCCCGGAGATTGAGGTCCGCGCTGTAGCCGTCATTCGGCTATGGCCCGGACCTCAAGTGGTTAATGTTAGATTGTTCGCATGACCACCGTCTCCACCTGGTTCCGGGCATTGACGAGCGTGCTCCGTACTAATGTTACCCCATGAGCATGGACGCAGTTGACCCCGCCCACGAGTGGACCCTTGCTTTCTGTGTGGAAGTGATGATCTTTTTGCGGTTTGAGGTTTGACATGCCTCATACTGTGTCAGAGGTTTGGCTTTGCAAATAGCAAAGCTCATGCTCCCTGTTGACTGGAGAGCTCTAGCTCAAACTTAGCGGGCCGGGGGGTGGGGGTGGGATGTCAGACCTTTGTTTTCCCGCAAAGAGCAATGGTCCCACTCTGCAGCATGCTGGCAATACACAGGCTTTGCTACTTAGGATGAAGCTGCTTTGGAAAGAAACCAAATGTAGGACGTTGAACACTTTTTGTTTTGAATCTCCTGAAATGTATTTAGCTGAACACCAGGGATTCAGACACTTTCTAAAATGTGCTGTCTTTAAATTTACAATTTCCATTTTTACTGAGAACTGGGAGCATCCTTCTTGTCTCAGCTCCTGCACTCCTGGAGTTCAGTAAAACTGTCAGATGTAACTAAAAGGCATGAGTCCATGAGGTGGCATGCACTTGTTGGACATAACCCATAGTTAGCCAGTATGTTTTAGAAAGTTGATAAATGGAGTTCAGCTTTAATTGTAGATAAGCTTAAATTCACATGCACACCTACAGTATGGATTGTGGTAATGTGCACAATACAGCAACGTGCGGCAACAATCACATTTTAGCATTGCATTCATTTTTGCCATTCATTTTAAATGGCACTTGAATGCTCCTCTGATTCACATGTGTTGCAGTGCACCACAATACACGGTAATGCACTACCATGCATTGTTGTGTGCTGAGCCTGGAAAAAATAGTGTATTCGTGTTTTTTGGGTTGCCCTAATGCCGTGTACACACGGGCAGACTTTTCGGCATCAAAGGTCCGACGGTCTTTCCGACGGACTTTTGACGGACTTCCGACGGACTTTCGAACGAACGGACTTGCCAAAGTCCGAAGGATTCGTACCTGATGACGTATGACCGGACTAAAATAAGGAAGTTGATAGCCAGTAGCCAATAGCTGCCCAAGCGTCGTTTTTTGTCCGTCGGACTAGCATACAGACGAGCAGATTTTTCGACCGGACTCGAGTCCATCGGAAAGATTTGAAACATGTTCCAAATCTAAAGTCCATCTGATTTTTGACCGAAAAAGTCTGCTGCAGGTCCGATGAAGCCCACACACAACCAGAAGAACCAGAAGAACCAGAAGAAGAAGAAGATGGAGGAAGAAACCGAAGGAAGATAGAAGATAGAAGAAAGAAGAAAGAAGAAGCATTTAAATAAAGGAATTGTCAAAAACTGTCTCTTGTCATTTTTAACATTTTTGACAGTCTTTTTGTGAAATGGTAGGGGTACTTTTGTACCCCCTTACCATTTCACATAGGGGGGAGGGCGGGGATCTGGGGATCCCCTTGTTAAAGGGGGCTTCCAGATTCCGATAAGCCCCCTGTCCAAAGACCCCCACAACCATCGGGCAAGGGTTGTGGGGATGAGGCCCTCCCAATGTTGAGGGCATGTGGCCTGGTACAGTTCAGGAGGAGGGGGCTGCTCTCTCGTCCCCCCCTCTTTTCCTGCGGCCTGCCAGGTTGCGTGCTCGGATAAGGGTCTGGTATGGATTTTTAGGGGGACCCCACGCTATTTTTAAAAAAAAAATTTGGTGCGGGGTTCCCCTTAAAATCCTTACCAGACCTGAAGGGTCTGGTATAGATTTTGAGGGGGGCCCCATGCCATTTTTTTTTTCAATTTTGGCCGGGGTTCCCCTAATATCCATACCAGACCTGAAGGGCCTGGTATGGAATTTAGGGGGACCCCCCATGTCATTTTTTTTTTTAATTTTGGTTCAGGGTTCCCCTGTGGGGAATTCCCATGCCAATTTTATCAATGAACTTTTATGTGTATTGTCGGACCGGCAATTCATTATTAGCCGCGAGTAGTTTTAAATGACTTTTTTTCCTTTGGAATGTAATTTTGCTGTCAGACTGTTCTAAACACGGGAAACATGAGCCCCTTTACAGGCATACTATAGACACCCCCCAGGTATGAAATTTAAAGGGATATTACACTTTTTATTGTTTCACTTTAAGCATTATGAAAATCACTGCTCCCAAAAAAACAGCCGTTTTTAAAACTTTTTTTTGCATTGATACATATCCCCTGGGGCAGGACCCAGGTCCCCAAACACTTTTTATAACAATAACTTGCATATAAGCCTTTAAAATTAGCACTTTTGATTATTCATGTTCGTGTCCCATAGACTTTAACGGTGTTCGCACAAATTTTTTGCCTGTTCGCAAGTTCTGGTGCGAACCGAACAGGGGGTGTTCGGCTCATCCCTAGTCAGCACTATGTGATTATTTATGCTGCAGTCCCTATTATAGTAATAGGCAGCTATAAAATCCTTACATTGCAAAAAAATTACCAGTTACACTTACCGGTACTTCTTGTTCATCGTCTCAGGTGTGCCATCCTGGAAGATGACTGGAGAAAATTACCAGTTACACTTACCGGTAACAGGTTTTCTAGGAAATCTTCCAGCACACCTGAGATGACGAGTCCCATGTGACAGGAAACACAATCAATAATAAGGTTTAAAAGGCCCCTCCCTCCCCTCTGTCCCTCAGTTATAACAAAGTATACACCCACACCGGTGCCAGAGGGTACAATCTGTGAAAAAAACACACCACTAACAATTAGGGTTAGGAAAGTAGGCCTGCCGTCCTGGAAGATTTCCTAGAAAACCCGTTAATTTTCTCCAGTCATCTTCCAGGATGGCACACCTGAGACGATGAACAAAAAGTTCAGGCCTACCTTAGGGTGGGGCCACTGCCTGTAGGACCTTCCTGCCAAACGCCAAGTCCTGTGAGGACAACTGTCCAAGTTGCTGCTCTGCAGATTTGATCAATCAAAGCGCCTGCCCTCTCTGCGCAGACGGTCGCCAGAGATCTAGTTGAGTGAGCTTTTAAATGAGTTGGGATAGGCTTGCCCGAATGCTCATAGGCTATAGTGATAGTCTGTTTAATCCACCTGGCTGTCGTTGGCTTGAAGGCCTGAAGACCCTAGCAAATGGTTTGACCTTCTGAACTCACTCACTCTTTCTAAATAGCCCAATAGACATCTTCTAACATCCAATAAATGAAACTTTTCTTCCTTATCATTTTTAGGAAACTGACAAAAAGAGGGGAGAATAATCTCCTGTGACCTGTGAATATCCGAGGTCACTTTTGGCAAATATAAAGGTTCCTGTCTGAGGATTACCCTATCCTCCAGAAACAACAAAAAGGGCTATTTTATTGTCAGAGCCTGTAGGTTGCTGACTCTTCTGGCCGTCGTGATCGCCAGAAGGAAAGCCATCTTAAGGGAAAGAAAATGAACTGAAACTTGAGCCAAGAGGCCCCTTAGTTAGGGCATCTAATACTAAGGATAAATCCCATGGTGGAAACCTGTTGGTTTTCACGGGGGTAACTCTCTCCCTAGCCGACAAAAAACTTTTTATGACGGGGTTAAGAGCCAGTTTACTATCCAGAAAGACTGACAAGGCTGCAATCTGAACTCTGAGGGTATTGACTGCTAAACCCTGGTCAGCCCCATCCTGGAAAAAATCCAGGACCGCTGGGATTATCTGAAGAGAATGATGGATGAAGGGCGCGTGATCAAGCTCACATCAAAACATAAGACAGAGTGACTGCTGCGAACACACACGGCTGCAGCATTCTCTCGTGAGACCTCTACCCCCCTCCATCCTCCATTTACTGGACAATACCTTTCCAGGAGTGCTACAAGACAAAAGATCTTCCCTCCACCCAGCCAGTGACAGGTTCACACCACCCCATAACCAATCTCTACATACTTAAAGGAGAACCCACACACCATATACTATCACATAGAACGCTTGATGGTGGACTGGTATGGAACACAGAAAACCGCATCTTCCATTTCAGGCCGCTTTGTCCAACTAGCCATCATGTTGATGTACATACTTTGGCCTACAGGCGATTAAAGACTGCACCCTGGTTCTCAAACAGGCTCTGATGAAGAGGTCATCCTCGAAACGCGTTAGCCAACTCTAAATACCTGCCTAAACATGGGCTCTTGATATATTTTTAACCCATTTTTAATTCTTGATGTCTTTTATATTTTGTCACCTGTTTGCATGATACGTAGTATTGGTATTATCCTACTGTTTTTATTTGCTCTTTATTTCCTCTGAAATAAATTTTAAATTTTCTATGTTTTGATGTGAGCTTGATCACGCGCCCTTCATCCATCATTCTCCACTTAGCCTACCTGACCACCCCGGGGTCATTCTCTGGGCAGCGGGACAAGCATTACCATCTCTTCTAGCTTAGTTACAGTTCACAATACTACTCTTCCCAAAATCAAATCAGACCCTCACAAGCGCAGGAGTAATTTTTCCTTGTCCATTATCTGAAGAGAGCCTTCTCTAGACTGAGCCCAGCGAGAGAAGACCCTCCAGACCTTAGCGTAAATCTGTCTAGTGACTGGCTTTCTGCTTGACAAAAGTGTATTGATCACTGATTTCCCTTTCAAACACCAGGCCGTCAGAGAAAAAAAGCCGGGATCGGGGTTTAAAACTGGCCCTGGTGGAGGAGATAGCAACTGTAGGGGAGATGGAATGGAGGAGCTACCAACCATCTCTTCAGAGCGGGGAACCATGCCCGTCTCAGCCACCAGTGCGTAATTAGAATAAGGCACCCATCTGACCGGGATAGGTTCTGTAGAACCCAGGGAATAAGCACCAGGAGAGGAAACGCATATGTTAGGGCAAAATCCCAGCTTTGGGCTTGTGCATCGACTCCCCTGGAGCCCTGTCCCCTGGCCAGGGAGAAGAACTTGTGTACCTTCCTGTTCTTCTTGGAGGCAAACAAGTCTATCTTCGGCTTGCCAAAGCATTGGAAAACTAGAGAAAATACCTCGTTGCTCAGCTCCCACTCCCCCTGATGAATGGGTTGCCTGCTGAGAAAATCTGCCCGCACATTGAGGGACCCTCTTATGTGGACTGCTTTAATTGAGACAACTGTTTCCTCCACTTATCCCTGGATTTCCTGGGTCAGTCCCATTAACTTGCTGGACCTTGTTCCCCCCTGGTGGTTTAGATAGGACATGGTTACTGCGTTGTCTGAGAAGATTTGTACTTCTTGACCCCGAATTTGATCCCTGAAAAACTTAATGCTTTTCCGACCACCAGCAGCTCTCTGAAATCGGAGGAGGCCAAGGTCTGCTCCCGGTCCCAAGGACCCTGGGCGAAAAGATCTCCTAGATGAGCTCCCCAGCCTCAGGCACTTGCGTCTGTAGTTACCAGTCCAGGGAGTTTTTTACCTCCCTCGAGAGGGATACCCTTATATCCAGGGATCCCCTTCTCCCATCCCAAGAGGAGAGAAGGAATCCCTGGAGCCCCCGAGAGTGGAACTGGGCCCAATGGACCGCAAGGATGCAAGATGACATCAGCCCCAAAATACTCATGATGGTCCTCAAAGAGGCCTCTTCTCTCTCTTGAAGAGTGGACACGGCCCTCTGCACTTTTGTAATCTTTTCTTGGGGAAGGAAGATTCTCTGGGTCACCGTGTCTATCCGGCACCCCAGGAAAATCTTGGATTGTGCAGCATCCAGGGAGGACTTCTCCTGGCTGACCAACCAACCCAGGGTCTTTAGAGATGACAGCACCCTGTCTCGGTCGGACTGGAGCTGTTCTTGGGTTGGGCTGTAAATTAGCATGTCGTCCAGGTACGGGATCAAAGCTATCCCCTGTAGGTGTAGAAATGACACCACTTTGGCGAGGACCTTTGTAAAGATCCTCGGGCTGGCTGCTAAGCCGAAGGAGAGTGCCCTGAACTGCCAGTGTTGGACCTCCTGGTCTGTCTGAACCGCGAAACACAGATATTTCTGGTGTTTCGGGGCAATGGGTACATGTAAATAAGCATCTTTTAGGTCTAGCGTGATCATGAAAATGCCTTCTTGGACGTGTCTTCTGACCGTGTAAATGCTTTCCATTCTGAATTTTTTTGTAGAGTAAGAACTGGTTTAATTTCTTTAAATTTATAATTAGTCAAAACTTGCCCGAGGGTTTGGGTACCACAAATATGTGGGAATAAAACCAACGGCCAATCTGACCCACAGGAACAGAGACAATAACTTCCTGTTCTGCCAGTACACTGATACTCTCCAGAAGGCCCTCTGCCTTCAGTGGGTCCCTGGGGAGATGAGTAAGGATAAAGTTCGGAGGGGGAATGGACAAAAGTTCCAGTCTGTAACCCTCCTTTATCAGACTTAGAATGTAAGGGCTCTGTGTGATTGCCTCCCATTGGGGTAGGAACCACGGGAGCCTTCCACCAACCTTTATGTTGGCGTCATTTAGACTCTTTGTTGGAAGGTCCGGCCCCGGAAAAAAGAATACCCCCTTTTCCTTTGCCCTTGCTGAACCCTCACTTCTTTCTAGGCTCCTTCTTTCCCTTAAAGCGGTCCTTTGACTGGGGGCCTTGAAAAATGTTTTTTCCCCCCATCCCTCTTGGGTTTTGTTGGGAATTTTTTGCCCTTATTAGACGAACGGGATAAGACCTGTTCTAGGCCGGACCCAAAGAGTAAAGAGCCCTCAAAGGGTATCCCACAGAGATGTGATTTAGAAGTAAAATCCCCATCCCAGGTTTTAACCCAAAGGGCTCTTCTGGCGGAGTTTAGAAGAGCTGCCGATTTAGCAGTCGTTCTAACTATCTCTACCGCCGCATCTGCTAGGTAAGCTACAGCTTTTCCAATAACCTCCAAGGAAACTACACCTACTTGGATTTATTTACTCGTGCCACATGGTCTAACAATCTGCTGACTCATGTATCAGTATTCCTGGCGACATAAGCGGCAGCCACTGCTGGACCCATAGCTGCAGCATTGGCATCCCAGGCTTTGCGCAATAAGGTTTCTGACCTTTTATCCATTTGATCCCGGATATTTCCAGAATCTTCAAAGAAGAGATCTGAATGTTTGGAGACTTGTGCTAGGGAAACATCAAAACGTGGAATTTTAAAGAATTTTTCTTCCTCCTCTGCTTTAAAAGGACATTTACGCTTCCAGGCCTTTAATTTTAAAACCTTCCACTCTGGTTCTTTCCATTCTCTAAGGATAATATCCTTAAGGGACTGGTGTACTGGGAAAGATTTGGCCTGAGGTCTGCCAAGTCCCCTGTATAGCTTATCTTGTGCTGAGACTTGGGTAGTGGGTATCTGAATACCCTCAGAGGTATAGATAGCCTTGAGGAGACTCTCCATATCTTCAGATGCGAAGAGATGTCCTCCCTGGCTTGTCCCCAGCTCACTGTCAAAGTCAGAATCCTCTCCTTCCTCACGAGAGTTCTGATCCGAGGCCTCTGCCTCTTCATAAGAATATGGGGCCAACGCCTGGGACCCCTCAGTGTGGTTTGCCAGGGTCCCTTCCTGCGAAGGGGAGCTCTCCCTAGTGGAAGGGGCCTTTTGGAATTCCACTACCTCACACCAGGGTGGCCATCTAGGGTGACCGCACTGGGTAGTGTGATACATCACATTCTTCCTCAAGTCATTTCCTACATGCAATTCTCTATATTCATTTTTGTATTGGATGTATTTGTAGAATTACTACATGCTGTGGAATTTATCTTACTATTTATTTTTTTGTTCTATGTTTACTGACCTATATGATTATCTGTGAAAAATTTAAAAAATTCATACACTTTTTAACGCTGAATAACATTAAATAAAACTGATTTTATTGTAAATATTTTTTGAATTCATTGCCTTAAAAATCCCCTTAGAGGTATTATACATTTTTCTGTGGAAGGGGCCTCTTGCCGCTTCTCCACCGAGGCTTTAAATGACTGGAGGGTCGCTAGCATCTCAGCCTGTAGCGCCCGAATTCTTTCATAGCCTGCGCAGATTCCATTTCCCGCTAACCTATAAATGCATCTAAAGCAAAAGGGTTTAGCGTGGTCTGGTGGGAGTTTCTCATTACAGTTACCACAGCGTTTAGATTTAGCTGTGGCTTTCTTAGATCTACTGGCTGACGTCATGAACAGGGCAATCAGTTTCTGAAAAACAAAAGAAAATAGAGAACACTCTGTGTCTGTCTTTTGCCAGGGTCCTGCCCAGGAGCATTTACCCTCTAGGGGGATCCTGTGAAGGGGAGAGGGAAATAGAGCCACCTCACATCCTCTCCCCCCACCAGCCGAGTCACTCACCCCATGTGGTGATCTCTGATGCTGCTACTTTCGGTCCGTCTTCCATCCCCATTCCTCTAGCGGATCGCCAATAGGTAGATCGCTGTAAAAAGGCCGGCGGGAACACGGGGCCGCAGACCCCTGCTCCATTACTGCTTTTTATCAGCCTACCGCACTGTCTAGCCGCCATTTTGCCGTAGCCTAGAGGTCGGCGGAAATGACGTCATACATGTGCGCCGTCCCTTCCAGACATGCGCAGTCTGACCCAAACGATGCCGGCTCCCACAACGCCTAGCCTGGAGAATTTTTCTTCCTCCTCTGCTCTCATGGAGCCACGCCAAGCAGACCCGAACACTCCGCATGAGGGCACAAACCCCCTCGAGGGAGATACTCCAGCAGCCCCTCCTAATCCATCCGACACTGTCAGGTAGGAGGAGAGAGTGGGACAGAAGGTCCCTGGGGCTGTGGAGACCCTCACCGTATCCACAGCCACCAGTGTCTCGGGGGGGAAGCTTCTCCAATGGACTTCCGTAAGCGATTCCCCCCATTGTCAGGATCCAGGGAGGTTCTTAGCCGAAGGTCCCTGGGGCTATTCACAGCCACCTTTCCCTGAGACTTTACTAAAAAAAGGAGAATATATCCCCCCTGGAAAGAGCTAAGCTCTGCCAGACCCTGCAGCCTCCACTGACTGCCTTTCTCTGACTTTCCAGGGGGAGACCTCGGTCCCAGACTTTGGCCTAGGGAAAAAAATAACAAACGGTTTTGCTGCCATCTTGTGGGAAACACAATCAATAACTGAGGGACAGAGGGAAGAGAGGGGCCTGTCCCTGTACACAGTGTAGCAGCAAAGCATATTACTGTAGCTGCCGCTACCTTCTCCCAATCACATCACTGGTTGTTAAGGATGCTGTAAGCTTCACATCCATCAGCCTCCTAGCATCCAGTGACACTGCAGTGGGTGAAGCCCGATGGGAAAATCAGACACTAATTCCCCATCAGGTCCACTCTCACCTTGTTACTGACAGCAGGCAGTGGCAAATTCTATAGCCAATAGCAGACTGTCTATTGGCTAAAGATCAGCCCACTGACTGCTGTTATTCACAAGGGGAGTGAACCTGACGGGGAACTAGAGACTGTGAATCCCCATCAGGCTCCACCCCAGATACAAAACTTTCTACCGCTGTGCTGTCTGACAGGTGTAGCAGCAGGGATAAGGCACAGCTACAATGAGGGTGGAGTGTCTGTATGGTGTGCCTCCAAACTCAACAGTCTACAACAGATACATAATCTGTCACCCACACTGACATATGTACTGTGCAGGTATGTTGGATTTCTAAAGTATATCTTATGCCGCGTACACACGAGCGGAATGTCCGACAGAAAGAGTCAGACGGAAGCTTTTCATTGTCTATTCCGATTGTGTGTATGCCTCATCGGACTTTTTTTCGAAGATTCTGATGGACCTAGAAATGGAACATGTTCTAAATATTTCCGATGGAACCAATTCCTATCGGGAAAACCGCTTGTCTGTATGCTGTTCCGACGGACCAAAACCAACGCATGCTCTGAAGCAAGTACGAGACAGAAGCTATTGGCTACTGGCTATTGCACTTCCTTTTTTCTAGTCCCGTCATACCAGTTGTATGTCACCACGTGCTGGACAGTCAGACTTTGGTGTGACCGTGTGTAGGCAAGACCGCTTGAGCGGAATTCCGTTGAGAAACCGTCGGAGTTTATTCAGATGGTAAAACTGGTCGTGTGTACAGGGCATTAGACACTCTTTATGAATTCTCCTGATTCAGAGAAACATAGAACAGTGAGGGCAGAAAAAAGTCTGAGTAGCCCCCTTTTTTTTTTTTTTTTTTACTTTTTTGTCTGAGTATAAATTTATGTTTGTCCCAAGCATGTTTGAAGCCATTTACTGTTGACTGGCTCACTACCTATGCTGGAAGTTTATTCCAAGCATTAACTACCCTTTCAGTATAATAATACTTTCTAAAATTATTTATGACATTTCCTTTGATGCCTTTCTTTTAATTCGATTTAATGCCACCTTCCCCAACTGCAATACTTACCTATGCTTCACTTTCCATCACTCTGCCCAGTCCTTTAGAGTGGAAAAAGATAGCATGGTGTAACTCTGGATCACTGTAGCTGGAGCTTACACAAGGCCGAGGACTCTTTCTAGCACCATGTGACAGCACTAAGCATCAATGTTGTTAACCTAGATGAAAAATATGCTCCTCCATACCTAGAAGAACAGGGTACAGTATGCACTGCTGGGGAGATGTTATTATAGCAAGCCTGCTGTTTTTTCCAAGTGCAGGTTTGTGTTGAATTCCTCCTCAAATCTCACCATGTCATGTCCTAATGCAAGATTTTCTATATCCCTTTCTGGAGCCAAACATTTAGCCAGTCCTACCAAAACAGGGTTAAGAAGGATGTTTTAAGATTTCTGATAAATACAGCGCTGTCAGTGTAATGGAAAACAGCTGCCAGCACCACAAGTGACAATTGTAGATAACAGAGATTAAGTAAAAAAGGTGCAGCGCTAAATACAGTTGGTATTTATTCCAAATGAAAATAACTAGTGTAATGTAAGAAAACATTATATATATACAGTATATATATATATATATATATATATATATATATAGTGCAAAAAATGTCCACGTTGTAAAAACCACACTAATGCCGCGTACACACGAGCGGACTTTTCAACCGGACTGGTCCGACGGTTTATCCGACGGACTTTTGGCGGACTTCCGACGGACTTTCCCAAGGAACGGACTTGCCTATACATGATCACACCAAAGTCTGACGGATTCGTACGTGATGACGTACGACCGGACTAAAATAAGGAATTTGATAGCCAGTAGCCAATAGCTGCCCTAGCGTCAGTTTTCATCCATCGGGCTAGCATACAGACGAGCGGACTTTTTGATAGGAACTGGGTCCGGCGGAGTTCCGACGTAAAGATTTGAAACATGTTCCAAATCTAAAGTCCGTCAAATTTTCGACCGAAAAAGTCCACTGCAGGGCCAATGAAGCCCACACGCTGTCGAATTGTTCGCCGGACTCGGTCCGTCGGACCAGTCCGGTCGAAAAGCCCGCTTGTGTATGCGGCATAAGAGACGTGGTTAAAGTCCACTCTAAAGGAAATGATTAGAAACTTTAAATAAAGTCCAGAACAATAAAAGATTAAAAAAATCCAATATGTGACAAAAGAGTGTTGTTGATATATCGGTTTCAATCAACTGGAAATCAACATCCAAATATAATCTCAATAGTGCATTAAGAGTGATAAAGGAAGCTACCACCGATAACACTGAGGCACAAAACTGGTCTCGTTGGTTAGTGCTACGTTTGTGCTGTTTTGTGCTGCTAAAATTTCTGTTCTATCCTTTATCGTTTTTGCATTATTAATGATTTATTATAGGTAACCAAAGGTCACTCAGCCCCCCTACAACACCCAAATGACACAAAACTGGTCTCATTGGTTAGTGCTACGTTTGTGCTGTTTTGTACTGCTAAAATTTCCGTTCTATCTTTTATCGTTTTTGCATTATTAGTGCTTTATTAAAGGTCACCAAAGGTCACTCAGCCCCCTACAACACCCAAATGACACAAAACTGGTCTCATTAGTTAGTGCTACGTTTGTGCTGCTAAAATTTTTATTTGTGCTGTTATGGTTTTTAAGTTATAACTGTTTTTTTTTAAACCCCACCCTCTTTGCCCCCCCCTACAATCAGCACAAATAAAAACTCAAGTGTGTTTCTTTATTGCTATGTTTGTGCTGTTTAAATTTCCGTTCTATCTTTTATAGTTTTTGCGTTTATTAATAATTTATTAAAGGTCACCAAAGGTCACCACACCCCCCTACAACACCCAAATGATACGAAATTGGGCTGGTTGGTTAGTGCCTCATTTGTGCTGGTTTGTGTTGCTAAAATTTGTATTTGTGCTGTTTTGGTTTTTTAGTTATAACAGCTTTGTTTTTATTTTTGTGCACAAACCAGCACAAATGTAGCACTAACCAACGAGACCAGTTTCGTGTCATTTGGGTGTTGTAGGGGGGCTGAGTGACCTTTGGTGACCTTTAATAAATCACTAATAACGTAAAAATGATAAAAGATAGAATGGAAATTTAAACAGCACAAAACAGCACAAACGTAGCACTAACCAATGAGACCAGTTTCGTGCCATTTGGCTGTTGTGGGGGGGCTAGGTGATGTCATAGTCTGGAAAAAATGATTGCGAATATCTTAAAAATAAAAGCAGCACAAATGTAAATTTTTATGGCACAAAACAGCACAAACGTGGCACTAAAGAAACACACTTGAGTTTTTATTTGTGCTGAGCTGCATGAGTAGATATTGAAACACCGTAATTTTAGTAATCTCACTTTCCTCCAGGGGACACAGGTCTCGAGGGACGGAGCTCAAACAGATTTCGGATTTCGCCCGATAGGATCAATGGCTACAATCTTTTGACTGACAACAGTCAGGTGACGTAGAGGAACCATACCTAGAAGAACAGTGTACAGTATGCACTACTGGGGAGATGTTATTATAGCAAGCCTGCTGTTTTTTCCTGCAGAGGCCAAGTGAAGGTTTGTGTTGAATTCCTCCTCAAATCTCACCATGTCATGTCCTAATCCAAGATTTTCTATATCCCTTTCTGGAACCAAACATTTAGCCAGTCCTACCAAAACAGGGTTAAGAAGGATGTTTGCCAGACCTTCCTTGAGTCTCTGCTGTAACCTTGGCTGTGGCATGACATATCCTATTACAGTGCTGTTATGAATTTTGTAATTTACTTATTTGTATCTGTATAATGTTAACACAAGTGTCCATGTAGTTTAACTCTTACCTGTCTCTAATGATGTTAATAGTATTTACTCCCATTGATGCACAAATCTGTATCACAGCTTGTCCCACACCACTGTTTGCACCATTTTGAATGACAGTATCACCTTGGAATAAGAAAAAAATTAGGCTTATTGGAAGCATATATAAATTCAAGAACAAAAATGGCATTTATTGCTGCTTACCAGTCTTAGTCTTGACCGCATTCGTTTTTTATTTAAAGCTCAACTACAGGAAAATGAAAAAATCTGTCTTGCAGTGCAAAACTGTGTGCTTTTCCGACCCGCAAAGAAATTAGATATCATTTAGTTGACACATGGCGGTGCCATTAACCACTTTAGGTCCAGATGGATTTGCCCCCTTCCTGACCAGAGCACTTTTTACAATTTGGCACTGCGCTGCTTTAACTGGTAATTGCGTGGTCATGCAATGCTGTACCCAAACAAAATTTGCGTCCTTTTTTTCCCACAAATAGAGCTTTCTTTTGGTGGTATTTCATCACCTCTGCGGTTTTTATTTTTTGTGCTATAAATGAAAACAGACTGAAAATTTTGAAAATAAAAAATATTTTCTAATTTTTGTTATAAAAAAATACAATAAACTCAATTTTAGTCATATATTTAGGCAAAAATGCATTCAGCCACATATCTCGGGTAAAAAAATAAAATTCAATAAACGTATATTTGTTGGTTTGTGCAAAAGTTATAGCGTCTACAAACTAGGGTACATTTTCTGGAATTTACGCAACTTTAGTTTATGACTGTCTATCTCATTTCTTGAGGTGCTATAATGGCAGGGCAAACCACCCCCCCCCCCAAATGAGCCAATTTTGGAAAATAGACACCCCAAGGAATTTGCTGAGAGGCATGTTGAGCACATTAAATATTGAATTTTTTTGTCACAAATGATTGAAAAATGACAGAAAAAAATTACACAAAGTTATCACTGAAATGATATATTGCTCAAACATGCCATGCATATATGAAATTACACCCCAAAATACATTCTGCTGCTTCTTCTGGGGACATGGATACTACATGTGTGAGACTTTTTGGGAGCCTAGCCGCGTACAGGACCCCAAAAAACAAGCACCGCCTTCAGGCTTTCTAAGGGTGCAAAATGGTGATTTCACTCCTCACTACCTATCGCAGTTTTGGAGGCCATGATATGCCAAGATAGCACAAAACCCCCCCAAATGACCCCATTTTGGAAAGTAGTCACCCCTAGCTATTTGCTGAGGGGCATGTTGAGTCCATGAAATATTTTATATTTTGACACAAGTTTCAGGAAAATGACAAAAATTGTATTATTATTTTTTTTTTCACAAAGTTGTCACTAAATGATATATTGCTCAAACATGCCATGGGCATATGTGAAATTATACCACAAAATACATTCTGTTGCTTCTCCTGAGTATGGGGATACCACTTGTGTGGGACTTTTTGGGAGCCTAGCCACGTACAGGACCTGGAAAACCAAGCACCGCCTTCAGGATTTCTATGGGCGTAAAATGGTGATTTCGCTCCTCACTACCTATCACCCATTTTGGAAAGTAGATACCCAAGCTATTTGCTGAGAGGCATGTTGAGTATTTTGCAGATCTCGCTTTTTGTCACAAAGTTTTAAAAATTGAAAAAAGAAAAAAAAAAAAACATTTTACTTTTCTTTCTTCATTTTAAAAAACAAATGGTTTACGAGGGAAAAGATAGTCACGTGGAGCCTGAGAACTGCCCAGACTACATAGAAAGCACTGTCAAGATTGTTTTGGACTTGGTGTCAACCTTATTCGGAAAGGGGTACCACTTGTACGTGGACAATTATTACACAAAGGTTCCACTTTATAGTCACCGTTTTGATTGTGGAATTGATGCATGTAGCACCGTGCGATCCAATCGCCGGGGCTTACCCTAGCGACTTGTAGTCCCGACTTAGACTGGGGGAGAGAGCCTGCTTGCGATGTAATAATTTGCTTGCAGTGAAGTGGAGGGATTCAAGGAATGTTTTAGTTCTGTCCTCCCTTCATGCAGATACGACAGTCCAAATTCCAACGGCGACTGGTGTTGTGGAGAAACCCCTCTGTGTCCACGAATACAACCTTATTGTGGGAAGGGTGGACCTCAACGACCAGTTGATGGCAACGTACTTAATTGCCCGTAGAGTCAGACGCTGGTACAAAAAAGTGTCTGTATACCTATTTCAATTGGCTCTCCTGAACACTTATGTGCTATTCAAAGCGTCAGGACGAACTGGATCCTTCCTTAAATTCCAGATGGTGCTGTGCCCCAACTTCCCAATGCAAATGTAGTGAGCTGAATCTGGCAGATGGTTGACTTCCTCTTCACTCTCATCTGTCATGCTCAGAAATGTGTAGGCCTCTTCATAAGTGTGCCTTCGATTGGACATTGTGGCCTCTAAATTTACTGGTACAACTAGTGCAACTCACAGGCAAAAAGAGTACCTGATTGTCAGAGCCTGCTTCAATCACTACCAAAATTTTTTTTAGTGTTCGCAGGGATCAGGGCTGACTCTGCGAATGCTGCAGTTATGTGTTTTGTGTTTTGTAAGTGACAGTGATCGATTGATACTGCACCTGGGTGGGCTGGGTAGAGGGGCTAAACGCAGGTGCTAGCAGGTATCTGGGCTGATCCCACTAACACTGCATTTTTGAGAACCCTAAACTACTGGGGACACTAACATAGTTCTGATCAGATGTTGAACCGTGCAGACACTATACTACTAAGGGAGGTGTATGGTGCGTGCGTGGGTGTTAGCACTACTGGCACTAATCTGACGCTGCCTGGGGCTGATGCTGACCCTAACTGATGCTAAAACTGATGTCACCTGCTGGGCGATCAGAGGATTAAACCTTTATTAGGTAATACATGGTGGGTGCCCTGATGCAATAAAAAAATAACTAACTAACCAGCCTCACCTGTGACACTAATACGGTGATCACTGGTGACAGGGGGTGAAAGGGTTAACTGGGGGTGATCAAGGGGTTGAAACCTTTATTTGGTAATATATGGGGGTACCCTGATGCTATAAAAGACTGAAAGTGAAACTTACCAACTAACTGGCTAACCCGTGACACTAATATGCAGAACACAATATAGATCTATACACTATATTAGTGACTAGGGATGAGCCGAACACTCCACGGTTATGCACCTTACCGCTGACCGCCCTGTCCAGCAAGGCATGGACATTGCCTTCCACATGCCGGTAGAGAGCCGGAATCGCCTTCCGTGAGAAAAAGTGGCGTTTGGGTACCTGCCACTGAGGAACCGCACATTTCACAAACTCTCGGAAGGGGGCAGAGTCTACCAACTGAAAAGGCAGCAGTTGAAGTGCTAGCAATTTTGCCAAGCTAGCATTCAACCGCTGGGCATGTGGATGGCTGGGAGCAAACTTCTTTCGGCGGTGCAGCAGCTGGGGCAGGGAAATTTGCCTGGTACAATCTGATGTCGGTGTACCAAAAGCAGATTGCCCACAAGTACTTGGCTGTGACACACCTAATTCTACACCTTCATTCCTCTCAGTGCAGGTCTCAGAGAGGACTGAAGGTATAGTGGGGTTGGAGATCTCAGCTGATGAGGAGCAAGGAGAGGTCCTCTTTGTTCTTTGGTGTGGGTCTTTTAGATACGCTTGCCAACGAACTGCATGGCAGGTCAACATATGTCTGGTCAAGCATGTGGTACCCAAGCGGGAGATGTTTTCGCCACGCGAGATACGCTTGAGACATATGTTGCAAATAGCAGCGGTGCGATCTGATGCACTCGTCTCAAAAAAGGCCCACACCAAAGAACTTTTTGAATAACGCGCAGAGACTGCAGCGCCCTGCACATGTGGAGCTTTGGGGTGTGATGCAGTCAATGTGCTGCCCTTAGGCTGGCCCCTGGAGGGCATCCTGCCTCGTTGGTGATGTGCTGCCTCCTCCTCCTCTCTCCTATCAGGCACCCACGTTGAATCAGTGACCTCATCATCCCCTCCCTCCTCATCACTGGAGCAAACCTGGCAGTATGCTGCAGCAGGGGGAGCATGACTGCCAGATTGCTGTCCTTCTTGGGCACCCCCTCTGTCCATGCTCATGTTACTGCCTTCATCGAGCTCAGTATCATCATCAGAGCCTTCCAAACGCTGGGCATCCTCCTGGAGCATGTACCCAACACTGTGGTCAAACAGTTCGAGGGACTCCTCAGGAGGACATGGTGGGGCTAGGGAAGGAGTCACTGATGACATTGAGCCGAGGGAAGAGGCCGCTGCTTTGCCAGACAAAGTACCCTGGGCATGGGTGAGAGAGGATGAGGAGGATGAGGACGGCTTGGTCATCCACTCGACCAAGTCTTCCGCATGTTGCGGCTCAACACAGCCAGCTGCCGAAAAAAAGGCCAAGCGTGTCCCACGGCCACGTGCTGATGAGGATGCACCGTCTCCACGACCAGCACTAGACACAGAGCCTGCTTGCCCTCTCTTATTGGCTTGTGACTGTCTGCCTCTCCTTCTTGGCCTTCCAGACATACTAATGGCCTGTAGCTGCACTAAGCTGGCATATATATATATATATATATATATATATACTGTATATATATATATATATATATATATATATATATGTACTGATACTGCAGCTAGCAAAATCAACTGCCTGCCTGTCAACACCAACACCAACCTTCTACAGGTAGCTTTAGCTGAACACTGTGCAGAGCTCGCAAAAAACTAACTCGTAGCTTTTTTAGCTGCCTGCGGTAGTGATAGGATCAGGAAAACACCACCAACCTTCTACAGGTAGCTTTAGGTGAACACTGTGCAGAGCTTGCAAAAAAAAATTAATTGTAGGTTTAGCTGAACACTGTGAGGTGGACGCACCACACTAACTTGTAGTTTTAGCTGAACACTGTGAGCAGGACACACAGCACTAATTTGTAGTTTTAGCTGAACACTATGAGCAGGACGCACTGCACTAACTTGTAGCTTTAGATGAACACTGTGCAGAGGTCTCACTACACTAACTTGTAGGTTTAGCTGAACACTGTGAGCAGGACGCACAGCACTAACTTGTAGTTTTAGCTGAACACTGTGAGCAGGACGCACCGCACTAACTTGTAGGTTTAGCTGAACACTGTGAGCAGGACGCACCCCACTAACTTGTAGGTTTAGCTGAACACTGTGAGCAGGACGCACCCCACTAACTTGTAGTTTTAGCTGAACACTGTGAGCAGGATGCACTGCACTAACTGTAAATAGTCTAGCTGCCTGATTGTGGTACTAATAGGATCAAAAGAACACCAGCAATTTTCTTCAGGTAGTTGTAAATACTGTAACAAGACAAGCCTGCCTGTCAGTAAGAAGATAACAGGAACGGATCTAGCTGAACACTGTGAGCAGGACGCACCCCACTAACTTGTAGGTTTAGCTGAACACTGTGAGCAGGACGCACCCCACTAACTTGTAGTTTTAGCTGAACACTGTGAGCAGGACACACTGCACTAACTGTAAATAGTCTAGCTGCCTGACTGTGGTACTAATAGGATCAAAAGAACACCAGCAATTTTCTTCAGGTAGCTGTAAATACTGTAACAAGACAAGCCTGCCTGTCAGTAAGAAGATAACAGATACGGATCTAGCTGAACACTGTGAGCAGGACGCACTGCACTAACTTGTAGCTTTAGATGAACACTGTGCAGAGGTCTCACTACACTAACTTGTAGGTTTAGCTGAACACTGTGAGCAGGACGCACCCCACTAACTTGTAGGTTTAGATGAACACTGTGAGCAGGACGCACCCCACTAACTTGTAGGTTTAGCTGAACACTGTGAGCAGGACGCACCCCACTAAATTGTAGTTTTAGCTGAACACTGTGAGCAGGACGCACCGCACTAACTTGTAGGTTTAGCTGAACACTGTGAGCAGGATGCACCCCACTAACTTGTAGTTTTAGCTGAACACTGTGAGCAGGAGGCACTGCACTAACTGTAAATAGTCTAGCTGCCTGACTGTGGTACTAATAGGATCAAAAGAACACCAGCAATTTTCTTCAGGTAGCTGTAAATACTGTAACAAGACAAGCCTGCCTGTCAGTAGGAAGATAACAGGAACGGATCTAGCTAAACTGAATACAGTGTATATATATATATATGCAACACATGGGATGCATATATATACACAATACACTGTAAGTGCAGCTAACTGACTGACTGTTCTGCCTAATCTATCTAACTCAAATCAAATGACACTGTCTCTCTGTCTATCTCTTTCAACGCCGGAACACACACTACACAGGGCCGCTGTGCAGGCGGCCTTATATAGTGTGGGGCGTGTACTAAATCCCCTGAGCCATAATTGGCCAAAGCCTCCTTGGCTTTGGCCAATTACGGCTCTCTGTTCAGACGGCGCTGTGATTGGCCAAGCATGCGGGTCATAGTGCATGCTTGGCCAATCATCAGCCAGCAATGCACTGCGATGCCGCAGTGAATTATGGGCCGTGACGCTCCACACGAATTTGGCGCGAACGGCCCATATCGTTCGCAATTCGGCGAATGGGCGAACAGACAATGTTCGAGTCGAGTATGGGTTCGACTCGAACACGAAGCTCATCCCTATTAGTGACACTGGTGACAGGGGGTAAAAGGATTAACTGGGGGGTGATCAAGGGGTTAAACCTTTATTAGGGTGTTTGGGGGGGTACCCTAGACCTACTGGGGCCTACTATTAACTGCCCTAACACTTATTTGTGTCACAAATGACGCCAATGCAGTGATCATTGAAAAATCTGAAAGTTGCAATTGGTGACACAGTGGCAGGGAGTGAAGGGGTTAACTGGGGGACGATCGGGGGGTGACAGGTGTGCCTACATGTACTGGTGTTAGTGTAGTGTTGTGCAACTCATGGTTAGATGTCCTCTCTCTGGAACCGAAAAAAGTTCCACGAGGGGAGATGACATAATTTCCTCTGCCTGTGTTTACACTTACAGGCGGAGGACAGTCTCTCATTCACCAGGTCCAGGCCAGAAATCATTGGCCTGGGCCTGGAGACTGATCGGTTCTGATGCGAATCCGATCGCCGCAGGTGCGCGCGCACGCCCCCTAGGCTGCCCAGCGTATACCTACAGCGATTTGTCCAGGAGAGCCAATGTGCCACAGTATAATGACGGCGGCTGGCTGGCTACTGGTTAATTGTTAATGTTATCCTCATGCATCTGTAAATGCATGCATTTTTGTGCATGCAAAATTGCATGGTGCTGTAGCGTGTTTTTGGAAAAGATTCAGGGACTTCTTTTCTGCATTTCTTGTGTGTAGAGCAGCCCATTGAAATGAATGGGCTGCCCAACGCATGCAAAAACATGGGGAAACGCACCTAGTAGCATCTGTAGGTATGAACCAGGTCTTAAAACGGAACTAAACCTTTTAACTGCTTCCCAAAACAATTACATTCAAGGCATGTAACAGTTTGTGCTTTCAGCTGAACTGTCAAGGCTGGTGTCATAACAAATCACATGTGTAGTACCATGGATCCTGCAGAGCAAACAGAGGCTAAGATGGTAGTTTCCCTAAAGGATAGGAGCGTTTAATTCTGCTTTAGGTCAAGCTGTGCCCAACCAAGCAAGTATTTTAATAGAAACCTGTATCATCAGGAAATAATAAATAAACTCAAGCAAAGGTACTTTTACTTTTGCATGCAGCCCTACATTAAAAGTACAAAAAAGGTACCCTTTAACCTATAAATGTTACTATCCAGTTATATTACGTACATTTAGGAAAGAATCCAGGCCTTTCTTAAAGTAATCTACTGAGCTGGCCAGAACCACCTCTGGAGGGAGTCTATTCCAAATTTTCACAGCTCTTACTGTGAAGAAACCTTTCCGTATTTGGAGATGAAAAGAGTGTCCCCTTGTCCTCAGTGTTGACCGTAAAGTGAATAACTCAACACCAAGTACTCAACACCAAGTTCACTATATGGGCCCCTTATATATTTATACATGGTGATCATATCCCCCCTTAATCTCCTCTTCTCAAGAGAGAATAAATTCAGTTCCTCTAATCTTTCCTCATAGCTGAGCTCCTCCATGCCTCTTATCAATTTGGTTGCCCTTCTCTGCACTTTCGCCAGTTCCCTGATATTCTTTTTGAGAACTGGTGCCCAAAACTGAACTGCATATTCCAGATGAGGTCTTACTAATGATTTGTAGAGGGGCAAAATTATATCTCTCTCTCTCACTGGAGTCCATACTTCTCCTAATACAAGAAAGGACTTTGCTCGCTTTGGAAACCGAATCTTGGCATTGCATGCTATTATTGAACTTATGATCTACCAAAACCCCCAGATTCTTCTCCATCACCCACCATTGATTCCCCCAGTTGTACTCCCCCTAGTATGTATGATGCATGCATATTCTTAGCTGCCACGTGCATAACTTTACATTTATCAACATTAAACCTCATCTGCCACATAGTCGCCCAATTAGACAGTGCATTGAGGTCGGTTTGTAAATTGGAGACATCATGTCAGGACGTTATTCCACTGCATAGTTTAGTGTCATCTGCAAAGACAGAAATGGTACATTTAATCCCAGACCCTATGTCATTTATAAAGGTATTAAAAAGTAAGGGTCCCAACTCTGAACCTTGGGGTACACCACTGATAACCTTAGACCATTCAGAGTATGAATCATTAACCACTACTCTCTGAATTCTGTCCTTTATGCCGCGTACACACAATCGGATTTCTCGTCGGGAAAAAGATATGACGGCTTTTCCGATGGGATTCCGCTCAAGTTTGCCTTGCATACACACGGTCATGCAAAAGTTCGCTGAACTTACGACCGTCAAGAACGCAGTGATGTACAACGCTACAACGAGCCGAGAAAATGAAGTTCAATGCTTCCAAGCATGCGTCGAATTGTTTCTGAGCATGCGTAGGAGTTGTGCACGTCGGAATTGCCACAGACAATCGCATTTTCGAATAGGAACTTTTGCCGACCGAAAAATTGAGAGCATGCTCTCAATCTTTTGCTGGCTGGAATTTGGCCAGCAAAAGTCCGATGGAGCATACACACAGTCACATTTTCTGTCGAAAAACTCTCATCGGTCTTTTGCGGGCCGAAATTCTGATCGTGTGTACACGACATTAGCCAGTTTTCTATCCATTTACAAACTGATATTTCCAAGCCTGTAGACTTTACCTTACACATGAGCTGTGTGAGCTTTTGTGATAGAATTTTGGGAAAAATGTAGACACAACATTTGTCAGTAATTACAGTAGCAAGTGTGGGAGTTAAAACTAAAAGCTGGAAGATACACAAGCAGAACAGAAAATAGTTTTTTTGTTAGAACATTGGGAAAAATAAGTCACACCATAGTTATTAATTGGCCAACAGCCATTAAAAAAAAAGATGCATTAAAAGCACTAGCTTTTTGAGAAAATCTTTGTATGATGTAGTCCTTTGAATTTACTAACTAAACAAGTAATATATACACACATTACCTACAGTTGATAATTTGAATGTACTCAGCATTAACAAAATTCCCTTTTTTGAATTTACTCTTGACACACTTTTTGAATGCTCAGATGGGAAATTAACCCTGGGTAGGAATGCCAACCTAATCTATGAAAAGACTTTAGAGATCTCCAGAAGCCCCCCCACATCATGCATCGCTTATCCGAATGGAGAGAGGGGTTAAAACTACCCAGGCTGTTGTTTTAGAGGAGAGACGTATTCTGGTGCCCTCAACTTACAACACACATTCAGAAAAAAAAAAAAAAAAAGAGTGGTCCATCGAGTCTGTCAATTTTGTTATGTTTTGTTTTTTTATACATGTATTGTATTTTTTTTTTTTTCGTTAACATTTTTGTCTGAGTTTAGATCTATGTTTGTCCCAAGCGTGTTTGAAACCATTTACTGTTAACTGACTCACTACCTCTGCTGGAAGGTTATTAATTTATAATCTTTTAATATCATCAAAGGAGCTTTTAACCTGCAGTGTTTTAGTGTTAAAAGACACAGGCTGATGTCAGGATTGATACTGTTTCATAATAAACATTTTGTGATTTTGCACAATGTTTTTTTTTTTTAGAATATTAAAAAGATTGTATGTATTGCAATATGTGTATTGCTACTGTTTTTTTTTTCATTTAAAATGATTAATGTAATAGTTCATAGTTATGTTCTGCTCGTCTATAGCTACTCTACTGCCATGAACAGAATCTTTAGATGTGAGTCAGAGATGCATAAAGCAGAGGTCTGATTTAGAAACGTGTAATTCTCCACCATATGTGCTGCATTAATTTTCCTTGTGCTGTAGACAGGTGAATACAAATGTGACAGCTGTGTGATAACGTCTCAGATGTGTGTGACAACCCCAGCTGTGCAGGCATAGGGACTTTTAGACGTATATTTATATATCTCACTGTCATGTACGTGTGTGTACTCAAGTACATCTGGTAATGATAGTTTCTAGAAACGTATGTGCATTAGAAGTACAGACTGATCAGTAGCACTTTTAGATGACATATTCTTAATACTTATGTGACAGTATAAGTTTGATAGGTTTAGCTGACGTGCATAAAAGAACAAACAGGGATGCCCTTGACCTGCCTATTTATTTTTGCTATACCTGACACCTAATCCATGTTCATGGAAGCTACTGTTTGTTTGAGATTTAGCTGAACTCGTAATGTTTATTTAAATATCTTTCTTAACCACTTCAATACCAGGCACTTTTACTCCATTCCTGCCCAAGCCAATTTTCAGCTTTCAGGGCTGTCACATTTTGAATGACAATTGCACGGTCATGCAACACTGTACCCAAATGAAATGTTTATCAGATATGAGACAGATAGAGCTTTCTTTTGGCGGTATTTAACCACCTGCCGACCAGTTCACGCTGATATTTGTCGGCAAAGTGGCACGGGTGCGCAAAATGACTTACCCGTACGTCACTCTGTCAGCGGCGGCGCCCATGCGCGCCCGCCGTGGGAGCGTGCCTGCAGGTCCCACGGACTCGAATGTCCGCCGGTGGCCGGCGATCGGGCCACGGAGAGGCAGAACGGGGAGACAAGGCATTTCCCTGTTCTGCCTAGCAACATGACAGGGATCTACTGCTCCCAGTGATCGGGAGCAGTGATCTCTGTCATGTTCTAGTGAGCCCATACCCCCTACGGTTATAACACGCTGAGGGAACACACTTAACCCCTTGATTGCCCTCTATTGTTTAACCCCTTTCCCTGTCAGTGACATTTACACAGTAATCAGCGCATTTTTATAGCACTGATCACTGTATAAATGCCAATGGTCCCAAAATAGTGTCAAAAGTGTTTGACCTGTCCACCGCAATGTCGCAGTCACGATAAAAATCGCAGATCGCCGCCATTACTAATAGAAAACATTTTTATAATAAAAATGCCATAAATCTATCCCCTATTTTGTAGAAGCGATAACTTTTGCGCAAACCAATCAATATACGCTTATTGTGATTTTTTTTACCCAAAATATGTAGAAGAATGCATATTGGCTTAAACTGAAGAAGACATTTTTTTTCTATATATATATATTTTGGGAATATTTATTATAGCAAAAAGTAAAAAATTTTGTTTTATTTTCAAAATTGTCGCCTTTTTTTTGTTTATATCGCAAAAAGTAAAAAACCGCAGAGGCGATCAAATACCACCAAAAGAAAGCTCTATCTGTGGGGAAAAAGGACGTCAATTTTGTTTGAGTACAACATCGCACGACTGCACAATTGTCAGTTAAAGCGACGCAGTGCCGTATCGCAAAAAAAGGGCTTGGTCAGAAAGGGGGTAAAAACTTCGGGGGCTGAAGTGGTTAATTACGACTAGGGTTTTTATTTTTTGTTAAGTAAACGAAAAAAGATGGATTGCCAATTTTGAAAAAAAAAAAAGTCTTAGTTTCTGTTAAAAAATAGCATATAAGTAACTTTTCTTCTGCACTGATGAGTCTGAACTGATGGGCACTGATGTGCACTGATGAGCCTTCCCTGATGTGCACTGATGGGCACTGATGAGACTGCAGTGATGGGCCCTGATAAGCTGCAGTGATGGGCCCTGACAAGGGGGCACTGATGGGCACTGATGAGGCGGCACGGATGGGCACTGATAGGCAACACTGATGGGCACAAATAGGCGGCACTGATAAGCTGCACTGATGCTTATTGATAAAAATGCATTGATGGACGCTGATAAGCTGCACTAATGGAATTGCACTGATAATCAGGGCACTGATTATCAGTGTAAATGCTATACTCACAGATTGGCTCTCATTTTTTTCACATGCTGTCTCTGTGTGAGGAAAGGAGAGCCAATAACAGTGGATAACCTGCAAAGTCTGTTTACATCTAAAACAGCTGTGATTGGACACAGCTAATCACATGGTAAACGGCCGCTGTGATTGACACTTTACCCTGATCTGGGATCAGTTGTGTCTAAAGCACACAGTGGACAGAGAGCATACCCAATGCGTGCCATAGGGGGTGCGTGGGAGGACGTCCATGGACATCCTCCCAGAACTGGAGGCTCGCGCTGTGGTCGACTATCAGCTATAGTGCAGGCAGAAAGTGGTTAATAGGCAAAAACTATACATAAATGTTTTATGTGCAAAAAATGACCTTGATGGCTCAGATTGTCTTGTAAAAATAGCATTGACATCATCACCATGCTGCACTGTGTGCCTGTGCAGAGCAGAGCTGTGGGAGGGGCCCTCCACCCACTACAGGCAGCCTGCAGAAAACTACAGGAGGGGCGGAGACAAGACTAGTGACCCTGTACAAGAAGAAAGAGCACTGACTGGTCTTTATTACAGGAAGCTCCTGCAAAAAAGGAAGAGTGAAGAAATTCATGCAGTATTTCTGCACAGATCTGAAGGAAATACACAAAGAACTCCGAGATTTAAGTAACAAAAATGAGTACCTACTGTATGCTAATAATATTTGTTTAACTCTGATTTCAGATTTAAAGAAGAACTTTGGCCAAAATGTGATGCAACTCTAGAATCTGTTAAACATCTCACTGGTTGTTTTTCAAATAGCAGTAAGAATATTGAGATATCTACATTTTCCCCCACAGCTGAAAGCTCTCATGTTCACTTTCTTTAATGAGGAGACAACTCTGCTTCCTCTGTAAATGCCTCCGTTGTCCCCGTCTGCGTGCTGCCGCTCTGCAGAGACTACAACGAGCCCTCCTGACATCACTTGGGGGAGGTGCTCATACGATCTATCAAAAGCTCCTGCATCTCAATCACCACAGAAAATGCCCAATACCATCCATGTCCCATGCAACATTTCCAGAATACGCCCCTTTTTATCTAATGACACCGCCAAGCTTCTAATTCTCTCCCTGGTCATCTCTCGTCTCGACTACTGCAAGTCCTCCTCATTGGATTACCTTTACATAGAATATCCCCCCTTCAGTCCATAATGAAGGCTGCTGCAAGACTCATCCACCTTACCAACCATTCAGTGTCCTGCACCCCTCTCTGCCAATCCCTCCACTGGCTTCCACTCACCCAACAAATAAAATTCAAAGTACTAACAATAATTTACAAAGCCATCCATAACTCTGCCCCCAGCTACATCACTAACCTAGTCCCAAAATACCAACCAAGCCGCTCTCTTCGGTCATACCAAGACCTCCTGCTCTCTAGTTCTCTTGTCACCTCCTCCCATGCTCGCCTCCAGGAATTCTCCAGAGCTTCTCTCATCCTTTGGAACTCCCTACTCCAATCTGTCTGACTGTCCCCTAATCTATCCATCTTTAGGCGATCCCTGAAAACCCTTCTCTTCAAAGAAGCCTATCCTGCTTCTAACTAACAATGTTTTACTTCTTCCATCAGCTCATCCCCCCACAGCTATTACCTTTTGTATCAATTGACCCTTCCTTTTTAGATTGTAAGCTCTAATGAGCAGGGCCCTCTGATTCCTCTTGTACCAAATTGTAATGTAACTGTAATCATATTGTAAAGCGCTGCAACTGTTGGCGCTATATAAAACCTGTATAATAATAATATAATAATAATAATGTCCCGCCCAGCACCGCTTTTGCCCCGCTTATGCCCACTGCTCTGTCTATACAGGCTCTTCCTGAGATACTTGGCTTCTCTCATAAGCTGACAGCAAGAAGCATACTGATGAATTGAACAATATGTGTGCAAAGTTACCTGCTATTAAAAACTAATAATAATGATATAATTATTATAAAATAAAATAAAAATATATAAATAGATCTAAAATGCTTATCCATCTTTCACTGAGAGCATTGCTGCAGCAGCACTAGCAAACTTGTGCTTTCTCTGTTTTACATATCACACACCCAGCTACTGATTGATAGATGGGCATGTGTTATGTAAAATAGACTAAGCATGATAAAAGGCATGAGGGCTCATAGGAAATGTAGTTCCCTGTGGGAGATGCAGATGCTAGCACAGTGGAAGGAAATGACATGCCAACTCTGCAGAACTCCTCCCACCATCACTAACATGATCCAGCAGAGAATAAATGATAAAGGGATTAGAGACCCCAAATGCAGCTATATGGTAGAAAAATAATAATTTCAGTTATTATGTTTATTATTATTACCATGTGTAACTTTCAGGTATTTATATGAGAATTTACTAAAATGTGTATGTTACCTTTAGTTATACTTTACGTTTATGCTTGTCCAAAATGTAGTTTTTTCAATTTTTTAAATATAGTGCAGAAGGGTTAAAACCCCTGTAAGGGTAGTGGGGGGCAAATCTCCTGAAAGTGAGAATAAATATTCAAAGACAAGACAGGCAGTCATAAAAAATTATTATTATATTTAAGGGAGGGGAAGCCTAACACCCCTTTCGGCTTCTTATTGCTAAACATAGAGAAAAGCTAGCATTCCAACTATGAACACAGCTCATCATGTGTACTTGTCAGATGATACCATGCCGCTAGGTTGTGCTTTGTAGCCCTTGGAACAGACAGCCTAGCTGACTACACTTGTTTTTGATTTGGGTGATTAGTATATTGTATGTCTATATAGTCCCAACTGTGGGCTTTTGTTTCTGTCTGTCACTTTGAGAAAAAGGGTCTGCACATCTTTGAAATGGTGTTTTATGCTGAAATGGGACCTTAGTAAACATTGTTGGAGACGAGTGCTGGCTTCTCTCGACATTTGCGTTTGTGTGTTGTCACTGCTTAGTCAAGCACCCACCCCTTAAAGAGGGTTACATAAAGTCATGTGATTTGATGTTTTACAAGCTTCTTCTTGCGGTCTGTGTCCCTGTTGTAGATTTTTCCTAACTGCTTGTCTAGTAAAACTATTGTCAGCAGAATAGGAATGTGAGGGAAAAATCCCTCTAATTGTGTAGTAAAACTTCAGTAAAACTTCAGAGGGTTTTAATTCTTTCCTACTCATTCCAAAACTAGAAAACAAAATACTTTGGTTGGACAAACACTTGCACTAATCCACCATTAAAGTGCCCGTGCATGTGTCTTGTGCCTCCATCCTGAACTTTATCAGTCAGCTGTCTCTTTAGGGTTCAGACAGCCTTCTTTGTGGTAGCTCTGCCCCCTTCCCCCTCCCGGCTGTGAATGGTTTCATGGAGCTCCGTGGAATACATGATGGGGTTTCTTTGTTCTTCACTTGTCCTACTACCTGTACCTTGGTTTCTGGTTTACCTGTCCCTGCTTAGCCTTGTTCCTCTGCTCTTCTGCTCATTTTTGTATATAGTTTGCAGGAGAGTAAGTTTTTAATTGCTTTACATATTGTTCACTAAGTACAGTATGTGTGTTTGCAAAGTATTCATATTTTATGCCACTTACATATGTGTTTGTTTACTTATAATAAATGGTTACATTGTATCATAGCTGTAGCCAGTATGTTCAGGCAGTGTCTCATCCTTCTGGTTATTCCTAATAGCAGGATGCTAGCATTTGTTATCCAGGCACATGCACATTTCCCCTTCCTCTTATTGAATCCTTCTTCTATGCTTAGCTCTTCATCACATTGCAGACCTAGGGATTATGAGTGTAAGAAGATTGCCAAACTTTGACTCACCCGGCCAATGTATGTACCGTAGTTAGGACTTCACATACAAACAAGTTTTCCAGGGCTGCTTCAACAATGTACATCTCCCAGGCCCATGCAGACTTACTTCTCTGCACTACGTGCACAGATGCTGTTCTGAGACCACCTTACTAAATCCCCCTGACCAAAGTCCATTAACCCACATGTCCAGAACACTTCTCATGCAGGGCCCTGCAATTTACTTTTGTCCAGATTCAATTGCTGGAAGTCCACTTGAAAACCCGAGGCCCATGCCACATGGAAGTCTGGGTCATCTGGCATGCATTCGATGTGGGGAGTCATGGCCAGGAGGCTAACTCCTTTCCACTAATCATCATCTGCTCCTGAGCCAATCAGGTTAGTACAAGTAATCACATTTGTCATCCTTTCCAAGTGAAGTATTACATGTCTTGTACTTCCAGATTTAGACAATGAAGAGGTATTAAGTAGCTATTATTTTAACTTTATTTAAATTGTATAATAATTAAAAACCTGTCCATACAATTGTGTTGAATCCTTTTACACATTGCATAGGCAGTTTCCAAACAGTGGAATAATGATGCATAGAGTGAAATTGCCCACATCCTGGCTATACTAATATAACAGTCCTACTAACTATTAATAAAGTGGAACTAAACTCTCCTATCCTTTACAGCCAATGAAGTTGCCATTCTATCATTTGTTTGTAAGTGCCATGGGGCTGCATGTGTGGTCAGTTGAGACACCAGCCATTTAATGGCTTAACAGTTCAGTTTAGAGTCCAAGTAATTGTGCCAGTTATTTACGGCATTGAATGTAACTATTTTGAGAAACCATTAAATCAGTGGGTTTAGTTCCTCTTTAACCCTTTTGCGCTGGCACCACCCAGCCCTTTAAGGGGTTTCAAAGGCAGGGCAGGGTTTACGATCACGTGACTACCGTGACTGGCTGTCACGGCGGTCACATGATTGGAAAGCTTTCTGTTAGCTGCCAGTTAGTGTGACGGGAGGGCGCAGGGCGTGTGCTCTTGACACAGCTGTGTCTGCAAATTGGTATGCAAATATGCGGCCTCTTGGCGCCAAGGCCCACCCGCCGAGAGGCCTCATATTTGCATACCGTCGGAGCCTAGGGGTTAAGGTTCCCATGATGTCCTCTCTAGGCCCTACTCCTCCTGCCTTCCATTACGCAGGCCTCCAGGGCGGAGTGCTTCCTCATATTACTACATCCTTTTGTCTTACTGCTGATTGAAGACCTCAGTTAACTCCTCCTTTAACTAAATGAAGTGACAGGGCTGGGTTTGTGCAGAGAAAGCACCTCTCCTCACTCTTGAGGGGTGTGGCCACACATTAAAGGGGAACACAGTCTTGCATTTATATCTCCTCTTTCATCTCAACAGTTACTTGCTTAGATTTGGAAGTAAGCCATGAGATGCTATCACCAGTGCAACCTCTGCTGGCAGCAGAAACAAAAAGAAATAGTCATTTTAAACATGAACAAACAGCAAATTTACTAATTTTTAGACACAGAATCCTGCTGGCAAAAAGATCCTGAGTTAAAAAAAAAAAAAAACAAGCTGTGTTTTGTAAACACTTTGCATATACAAATGTTTGTGACTACAAATGTAGCAATTTTTCACCCATGTGCAAAAGGCATAAAGAGACTTGTGTGGTATCTTGGTTGAGTCGACTCAAAACCTTACAGCTAAGAATGTGAAGATGAACAAGAGATCTAGTCAAGAATGTAAGCGCTTTGGGTAGGATGAATTGACTTCTGATACAGATCCTTTGTTGCATGAAATGTAAGAATTGCTAACCTTTTCATGTCATTGCCCTAACTACTGCTATGTGTAGACCAGAACTCTTTAAACTGGACCTCCATGGCATGAGGAAGGAGAAGAATCTGTCATTTTAATGGCTCTGTGTCCCCATTGGTGAAAACTCATCTTACTTCCTGCTTCTGAGGGCAAAAAGAAAGGTGGAATCTCTTCAAAAGATTTTTTAGTTAGGTGATGACTTATGCACTGTACACACGGTCGGACATTGATCGGACATTCCGACAACAAAATCCATGGATTTTTTTCCGACAGATGTTGGCTCAAACTTGTCTTGCATACACATGGTCACACAAAGTTGTCGGAAAATCCGATCGTTCTGAACGTGGCAGTAGCCAATAGCTTTCGTCTCTTAATTTATCCTGAGCATGCATGGCACTTTGTGCATCGTACTTGTGTACACACGATCGGAATTTCCGACAACGGATTTTGTTGTCGGAAAATTTTATAGCAAGCTCTCAAACTTTGTGTGTCGGAAATTCTGATGGAAAATGCGTGATGGAGCCCACACACGGTCGGAATTTCTGACAACAAGGTCCTATCACACATTTTCCATTGGAAAATCCGACCGTGTGTACGGGGCATTAGCCTTCTGTTTGTGTCCTTGCTGGAAAATTTCTCTTGATTTCCTGCCCTGATGTTAGCGCTGAATGTTTGATTTGAACATTTTGGCTATGATTGGCTATGATTCATACATGTAATAATATAATGTGGTATAATATAAATAATTACAGAAAATCAATTGGTTATTTTATGTATTTTACAATAGTGGAAATATTGTGGACATATTCAAATGATAAATCAATGACTTTAAGGGTGCAAAAATTACCTTACCAGGTCTCAGAGTCACAAAGTCCATCAACATTCTATACGCAGTGCATGGGTTTACACTGAGTGTGGCTGCGCTTATCACAGAGATATCTTTGGCAACTGGAATCACTTCATTTGCTTTGCAAACTGCTTCAGTCCTCCATGTACCTAAAATGTGAGAGAATACTTGTGTAAGGTGTGAGCTTATCGTTTCTTCATATAGAATTTTAGGCTTATTAATCATTGATAAATTAATTTACAGCGCTAAAGGCATTCTGATCACCATTCTACTGATTGCCATATTACTGATTTTTTAGCTGTCTATATTTTTTGCAAACAGCCCAGATTGTGAGAATTCTACAGAGCCTTAAAGGGTATTTAAATCCAAGAACAAAACATTTCTATCCCAGCTTATCAGTCCTTAGACTTGTAGTTGAATTGATTTTCATTTTTAGGGCTTTTTCCCTTTATTCACCAGGTGATCGTGCCAGTAGCATACTTTCTATCCTAAAGGGACCAAGCTCACTCACTGCACTTTTTATGGAGGAGTGGTGTTGTCATTGTAGGATAGAAATTGTGCTAAAACTACAGACACCACTTCTCATTCCCATAACATGGGGGAGATATTCTGTAGTTTGACAGAGGTGAACTGAGTATTGCTAATAACACTATTTAAGATTTCAGCTCAATAAAACAAGATAGGAGCTGATTGAATTTCTAGCAGATCCAAAGTTATTTTTTTTATATTTGCATACTTTTTAAAGAGACAAAACATTAAGCAAGTATTGGAGAAATGTATATGTTTTATTTAGCCCAGATATACAGTATCTCACAAAAGTGAGTACACCCCTCACATTTTTGTAAATATTTTATTATATCTTTTCATGTGACAACACTAAAGAAACTTTGCTACAATTTAAAGTAGTGAGTGTACAGCTTGTATAACAGTGTAAATTTGCCGTCCCCTCAAAATAACTCAACACACAGCCATTAATGTCTAAACCTCTGGCAACAAAAGTGAGTACACCCCTAAGTGAAAATGTTCAAATTGGGCCCAAAGTGTCAATATTTTGTGTGGCCACCATTATTTTTCAGCACTGCCTTAATCCTCTTGGGCATGGAGTTCACCAGAGCTTCACAGGATGCCACTGAAGTCCTCTTCCACTCCTCCATGACGACATCACGGAGCTGTGGATGTTAGAGACCTTGGGCTCCTCCACCTTCCATTTGAGGATGCCCCACAGATGTTCAATAGGGTTTAGGTCTGGAGACATGCTTGGCCAGACCATCACCTTTACCCTCAGCTTCTTTAGCAAGGCAGTGGTCATCTTGGAGGTGTTATCATGTTGAAATACTGCCCTGCGGCCCAGTCTCCGAAGGGAGGGGATCATTCTCTGCTTCAGTATGTCACAGTACATGTTGGCATTCATGGTTCCCTCAATGAACTGTAGCTCCCCAGTGTTGGCAACACTCACACAGCCCCAGACCATGACACTTCCACCACCATGCCTGACTGTAGGCAAGACACACTTGTCTTTGTACTCCTCACCCGGTTGCCGCCACACACGCTTGACACCATCTGAACCAAATTCGTTTATCTTGATCTCATCAGACCACAGAACATGGTTCCAGTAATCCATGGCCTTAGTCTGCTTGTCTTCAGCAAACTGTTTGCGGGCTTTCTTGTGCATCATCTTTAGAAGAGCATTACTTCTGAGACGACAGACATGCAGACCAATTTGATGCAGTGCGCAGCGTATGGTCTGAGCACTGACAGGCTGACCCCCCACCCCTTCAACCTCTGCAGCAATGCTGGCAACACTCATACATCTATTTCCCAACCTCTTGATAGGACGCTGAGCATGTGCACTCAACTTCTTTAGTCGACCTTGGCGAGGCCTGTGCTCAGTGGAACCTGTCCTGTTAAACCGCTGTATGGTCTTGGCCATCGTGCTGTAGCTCAGTTTCTGGGTCTGGCAATATTCTTATAGCCTAGGCCATCTTTATGTAGAGTAACAATTCTTTTTTTCAGATCCTCCGAGAGTTCTTTGCCACGGGGTGCCATGTTGAACTTCCAGTGACCAGTATGAGAGAGAGCGATAACACAAACTAACACACCTGCTCACCATTCACACCTGAGACCTTGTAACACTAATGAGTTACATGACACCGGGGAGGGAATAATGGCTAATTGAGCCCAATTTGGACATTTTCACTTAGGGGTGTACTCACTTTTGTTGCCAGTGGCTTAGACATTAATAGCTGTGTGTTGAGTTATTTTGAGGGGACAGCAAATTTACACTGTTATACAAGCTGTACACTCACTACTTTACATTGTAGCAAAGTGTCATTTCTTCAGTGTTGTCACATGAAAAGAGATAATAAAATATTTACAAAAATGAGAGGGGTGTACTCACTTTTGTGAGATACTGTACATACACTTTAAGACAGTACAGTAGTTCTAGTGCTTTTGTTCAGTAGTTCTAGTAATTCTACCATAGTTCTAGTGGCTCTGTACAGTAGTTCTACAGTAGTTATGTACAGTAGTTCTAGTAGTTCGGTACAGTAGTTCTAGTAGTTCGGTATAGTAGTTCTAGTAGTTCGGTACAGTAGTTCTAGTAGTTCGGTATAGTAGTTCTAATTAGTTCGGTACAGTAGTTCTAGTAGTTCTACAGCAGTTCCAGTAGTTCTGTACAGTAGTCCTAGTAGTTATATAGTAGTTCTAGTAGTTCTTAAAGCGGAGTTCCACCCACATCTTTGTTTTTTGTTTTTTTAATTGCTATTAGGCTGGGTTCACACATGTGCAAATTGAAGCTCAGTTTTCACAGCTAATTGATAAATTGTTTGTTCAGCGTTTTTGATAAGGATAAGGTCAGGATTGCATCAGGATCAGGTCAGGATTTTATCCTGTTCACAACGGAATGTATCTGCGAATCAGATGCATTCCCATAGAAGATAATGTGTTTGCAATTTGCACCACAATGCTCAGAAAATGCACACGTTTTTTGGGCAATGCGGAGTGCGAATGCAACGCACATATGTGAACCAGCCTCATTCAAATGAACGTATTTTAAAATGTCCACAAGATCCAACGCACATATGTGAACCAGCCTCATTCAAATGAACGTATTTTAAAAAGTCCACAATCCACAAGAAGGAAAAATTTAAGGTATTTTTTAAGATAAATATATAATAAAGGCAGCACTAATGACAAGAATAAGAATAACTTGATATATATTATGCAAGATTAAGGCTGGGTTCACACCTATGTGAATTGGATGCGGCTTACACCGCATCCAATTTGCATAGGTGTGAACCCAGCCTTAATCTTGCATAATGCATATCAAGCTATTCTTATTCTTGTCATTAGCGCTGCCTTTATTATAAATTTATCTTAAAAAAATATCTTAGATTTGTTCTTCTTGTGGATTCCCTGTCAGAAACCATGAAATCAGACTGAGACAGAATTAAAGTTAAATCACCATTGTTTAACCACTTAAGCCCCGTTCATTTGGCTGGCCAAAGACCAGAGCACTTTTTGCGATTCGGCACTGCGTCGCTTTAACTGACAATTGCGCAGTCGTGTGACGTGGCTCCCAAACAAAATTGACGTCCTTTTTTCCCCATAAATAGAGCTTTCTTTTGGTGGTATTTGATCACCTCTGCGTTTTTATTTTTTGCGCTATAAACAATAAAAGAGCGACAATTTTGGAAAAAATGCAATATTTTTTACTTTTTGCTATAATAAATATCCCCCAAAAAATATATAAAATTTTTTTTTTTTCTTCAGTTTAGGCCGATACGTATTCTTCTGCATATTTTTGGTTTGCGCAAAAGTTATAGTGTCTACAAAATAGGGGATAGTTTTATGGCATTTTTATAAATTTTTTTTTTTACTAGTAATGGCGGCGATCAGCGATTTTTATCGTGACTGCGACATTATGGCGGACAGGTCGGACACTTTTGGTGTTATTTTGGGACCATTCACATTTATACAGCGATCAGTGCGATTAAAAATGCATTGATTACTGTGTAAATGTGACTGGCAGTGAAGGGTTTAACCAGGAGGGGGCGCTGAAGGGGTTAAGTGTGTCCTAGGGATGTGTTCTATTTGTAGGGGGGACGGGCTACGTGTGACACGACACTGATCATCGCTCCCGATCACAGGGAGCGGTGATCAGTGTCCTGTCAATAGGAAGAATGGGGAAATGCTTGTTTACATCAGCATTTCCACGTTCTTCCTCTCCATGAGACGATCGTGGGTAGCCCCGCAGACATTGAGTCCGCAAAATACACAATCACACTCAGTGAGCTCGTGGCGAGCGTGCGCGCTCACAATGCCGTGTCTTAAAGGGCAACATACAGGTACGTTAATATTCCTGTCCGTTCCATTCTGCCGACGTATATCGATGTGAGCCGGTCGGCAAGTGGTTAATAATAAAAGTAAAAAGAACAAAGTAGTCAAAACATAGCTAAAGTTCAGTAACCAGAATGGATAGTCAGCCAAGGCAGAAGTCAGGGATCAATGTAGTGGAACAGCAAGCAGGATCTGGAGCCAGGAGGGATGTCAGCAAAGCAAGTCTTTAAACAGGAATGCAGGAGAATGTCTCTGTGATGTTGACCAAGGCGAAAGCAGAGATCCTCTGAACTGGATGGCTTAAGTAGGCAGGACTGATGAGCAGGAAATCATCAACAGTTGAGTAACTGTGCAGAGATAGGAGCTGGCAATTATCTGACAGCTGAGTGGCCAGCTCTGAGAAGGAAGGGCTGAGTCCAGCCCTGACATTCCCATCTAGCTTATGAGCAGGAGAAGCACACAAGCATATTCATCCGGGATACGGCGCTGCTGTATTCCCAGCATGCACCGCCCATTCTCATGCATGCGCAGTAATAGCACGTAACGGCGCTGTAAACTATACAGGTTGCCATCACAACAGGCGGCGGCGTTGGAAGTGCCTTCACCGTTGTTATGGCAACCTAGCTCTCAGCGCTGCCCACTGACTCCTGGGAAAATATGACACACATCTCCCAGGAGCAGTAGCGAGCAGAGAAGCCGAGGGACGTAAGGAGCCACAGTGAGGAAGGGGAAGATTTGAAGGGGCCACATAGCAACAGGGATTAAAAGGTAAGTAAAAAAAAAAATCTCCAAATGTCATTTGTTATGTTATTTGCTGCACATTTATGTAAAATTATTTTTCTGGGTGGAATTCCGTTTTAAGTAGTTCTGTGCAGTGATTGTAGTAGTTCTACATTTCTAGTAGTTTTGTACAGTAGTGCTAGTAGCTCTACAGTAGTTCTAGTAGTTTGGTACAGTAGTTGTAGTAGTTCTACAGCAGTTCCAGTAGTTCTGTAAACTAGTTCTACAGTAGTTCTATCAGTTCTTTGCAGTAGTCCTAGTAGTTATTCAGTAGTTCTAGTAGTTATGTACAGTAGTCCTAGTAGTTCTATAGTAGTTCTAGTAGTTCTTAAGTAGTTCTGTGCAGTAATTGTAGTAGCTCTACATTTCTAGTAGTTTTGTACAGTAGGGCTAGTAGTTCTAGAAGTTCGGTACAGTAGTTCTAGTAGTTCTGTAAAGTAGTTTAATAGTAGTTCTATTAGTTCTGTGCAGTAGTTTTAGTAGTTCTTCAGTAGTTCTAGTAGCACTATAGTAGTTCTAGTAGTTCTGTACAGTAGTTCTAGTAGTTCTACAATAGTTCTAGTAGTTCTACATAGTTCTAATAGTTCTACATAGTTATAGTAGTTATACAGTAGTTTTAGTAGTTCTGTATAGCAGTTCTAGCAGTTCTATAGTAGTAGATCTAGTCGTGCTGTACAGTAATTGTTCTACAGTAGTTCAAGTGGTTTGGTACAACAGTTCTAGTAGTTCTACAGTAGTTCTATTGCTTTGGTGCAGTAGTTCTAGTAGTTCAGTACAGAGGTTCTAGTAACTGTACAGTAGTTCTTGTAGTTCTGTACAATAGTTCTAGAAGCTCTACAGTTCTAGTAGTTCTGTAGAGTAGTTCTAGTAGTTCTACAGTGGTTCTAGTAGTTTGGTACAATAGTTCTAGTAGTTCTGTACAATAGTTCTAGAAGCTCTACAGTTCTAGTAGTTCTGTAGAGTAGATTTAGTAGTTCCACAGTGGTTCTAGTAGTTTGGTATAGTAGTTCTAGTAGTTCTGTACAATAGTTCTAGAAGCTCTACAATTCTAGTAGTTCTGTAGAGTAGTTCTAGTAGTTCCACAGTGGTTCTAGTCGATCTGTACAGTACTTCTAGTAGTTCAGCACAGTGGTTCTAGTAGTTCTGTAAAGTAGTTCTAGTAGTTCTGTACAGTAGTTTGAATAGTTCTGTACAGTAGTTCTAGCAGTGGCATAACTAGAACCTTCAGGGCCCCGATGCAAGAAACCATGAAGGGCCTCCTGACCCCTGGACAGGGCGCTTTCCTCCGAGCCCGGTGGCAGGTCAGGTCCTGGTCGCAAGTGGGTGGCTGCATATAAAGGAACCAATTTCTCCATTTCCCCTTCCTTCTCCTCCTCTCCCTCCCGCAGGCATTCAGCGGCTGCAGGAGGAAAATGGAGAGATCGGTTCTTCTATGCCAGTGTTTCTCAATCTTTTTCCAGTCAGGGCACCCTTGAAGTATACCCCTAGGTGAATGGGGCTGCACTGCAACCACCCTGCAACTGTGTTCATTGCATGCAGTTGCAGCATAGTGATGATGCATTTAAGGGGTTAAAACAGGCGGTCAGGAGGCAACATATTGCCTCTTTACCGGCTGTCAAATGCCTCTAAAAAGCGATCTGCGCATGGATCGCTTTTCAGAGGAACAGCATTTTTTTGCTGGTACTATGAAAAAGCAAGAAAAAAAAAATCAGTTCTGATTGTACACATATAGGGAGTCAGGATTAAACACGCATACATAAAATGTGCATACACACACATACACATATATAAACACACACATATAATACACACACATATACTGTATATATACACACACACACACATATAAATACACACACATATATAAACACACACATATATATAAATGCACATATGCACACATATATAAACACATGCACACACACCTGCATACATACATGTACATGCGCACACACACACATACATACATGCACACACACACACATACATGCATGCACATATACACATACATGCACATACACACATACAGATAGCCTTTTAAAAAATGGGAGTGCTTTAGCTTACCTCTTCCTGCCGGGTACTGCACTGTAGGAGGAGACAAAGAACACAGCACACACTGTGCTTTCACTTAAAGTGGATGTAAACCCAATGTCATCGTTTATAAACTATTGCCATAGGGGTTATCTATAAGGATATACATGCCTCCTGCATGTATCTTTGCCTGTCAAATGTCTCCCCTCTGTCTGTTATTAGACCCGAAAAACTGCAGATTCTGTGGGTGGGTCTGTTGTCTGGAGCTCAGTGGGTGGAGTCATGATATTAGTAGACTCCCCGCCCACCTCTATACTCCCCTTGTCAATATGCATTTTCTCCTGTGTATTTCTAACACTGAACTTCTGCTATGATCTCTAACATCCAGTGAAAAGACAGGAAAGTAACCACATGACTTCAGCATGCCAAATCATGCTGAGGTGTGGAACAGCCAATCCTTGCAGAGCTGCTGAAGAAAGGAGTGGGAGGGAATTAAAAAATAATGCATGTCTTAGGCTAGTGCATGAGATATGTAAATCACCTGTCACTCACAGCAAGGGGGAGGATTTGACAAAGTTTTTCTCTGTTTGCCAAGATTTATCTCACTGAACAATAAAAGAGGATTGCTCAGAGCTGGATTAACTCTGTGTGGCAAGACTGGGCTTAAATGAAAGGAAATCTTATACTCTACATTATGACACACACACAAAAAAAAATTTGGGTTTACATCCACTTTAAGGTCAAATCAGTCTGACCAGCTCCCTGCAGTGCCGTTTACAGTTCAGCTGAAGATCGGTCTTAGCCTCCCTTGTCAATCCTCCTATCCAGGTATACAGGGGGCCCTCAAGGGCCCCCTGCAGCATTGGGCCCGGTCGCCATGGCAACCTCAGCGACCCCTATACTTCCGCCACTGAGTTCTAGTACTTCTACAGTAGTTCTGTACAGTAGTTCTAGTAGCTTTTCTACAGTTGCAGTACAGTTCTAGTTATGGGAGTTTTTGGTTTCATTTCATTTTTCTCTTTATAACCTTAATAGATCTTCCATATGAAACTCCAGTAGAGAAATATACTTTTTTCACATACTGTAGCTATTCTGCCAGGATAACATAACATGTACAGTAGCCTCTTATTTGACACTTAAAGGGTAATCCTTTTTATTTTATTTTTTTAACTTTGTCTTCCTCATAGTAAATGATGGGACATTAGGAAGAGGCCAACATTGCAAAAATGTTTTTTATGTCATTGCTGCCCCTTATATTGTGCTTATAATTAGAAAATGTAATAAATGCGCCTTTTAAATCTGAAAGAATGTTAAATACAATATATTCTGGCATTGTTTCTATATTGAACTTATAGGTTTTCCTGGATTGATTGGAGCAAATGGACAAATATTTTCACATCCCCAAAGGCATCTAGCCCAATTACATATTGAGGGCGGGTCAAGAACGGAGTATTACCCATTTTACCACATTACCAAGGATTTTTTTGACCCTGTAAAGTATTTTATATGCTACAACTATGTATTATATACTGTTCGTGCCCTTTACTGTGTCTTTTATTTTGAAGGTTAGGTAGTAAAATTTTCCATTTATCTTTACCTAGAGGAGTCGAGAAACATTTTGCTTAAGTAGCTAGGAGCGCAAAAGTATGTCTTATGTCAATCAAAGGGGACATACTTGGATCTGGCTTTCTTACTTGATGTGCATTTGTTTATGGATGTGAACAGATAGTGACATCCTTGTGAATCCAAAATATAAAAATAGGGTGGTTCTTGGCTATTTTTCAAGTTTGGGGATAAAAAAAAGGTAAGTATACCAAACTACAGGGACTGAAGTTTTCTTGTTATGCAAGTATTCACCTTCCTTGTAGCATGGTCTATAAGAGTACACTTGGTTCTGGGGAAAGTTTAAATTTTTTTTTTTTTCCTGAAGAAATCAATTTAGATATTCCAGCTGCAAAAAAAAAAAAAAAAAAAACATTTCAGCTTTCTATATGATTAGAATTTTCTAATTGGTCAAGACTACAGTAAAAATTTACTGAAAGCCGGTACAACCTAATAATTAGAAGGATTACTACACTTGCTTATCTAACTAAAGAAACAGAAGAGTAATTATGACTTCAAATGCTGTCAGCTCAACAACTGCTGACAGCTCCAACCATGCTTTGTCTTTCTAGGAGTCACCAGCTCTGACATCATTGCTTACACAGAAGCGGCTAGCCTAGGAATTCTACTTATTTTGCTTTTTTACCTTTATTTTCACCTGGTGATCCAGCACACTTCCTGTCTTGTGGTCTTTCCACTCTGGATGAAGAAGTAAAGGAAACACCTTTGGAGAGCAGTATTGTCAGCCTGGGGAGAGGAAAGTGTTATGCTGTGTACACACGGGGGGACTTTTTGGCATCAAGAGTCCGCCGGTCTTTCCGACGGACTTTTGACGGACTTCAGACGGACTTTCGAACTAACGGACTTGCCTACACACGATCACACCAAAGTCCGACGGATTCGTACGAGCGGACTAAAATAAGGAAGTTGATAGCCAGTAGCCAATAGCTGCCCTAGCGTTGGTTTTTGTCCGTCGGACTAGCATACAGACGAGCGGATTTTTCGACCGGATTTGAGTCCGTCGGAAAGATTTGAAACATGTTTCAAATCTAAAGTCCGTCTGATTTTTGCCCGAAAAAGTCACTGCAGGTCCGATGAAGCCCACACACAGTCGGATTGTCCAATGGATTTGTCCCGTTGGACCAGTCCCATCGGACCAGTCCAAAAAAGTCCGCCCGTGTGTACACGGCATTAGATGCCTATTTAAATGGACTTGACTAACAAATTAAAGCTCAACTTCAGCTAACACATTTTAAGCAGTTATAGCTACATTTTTTCACTTTTGGGATAAAGGTTTTATATAAATGAAACTATTGAAATTAACTATTGAAAGCACCTCTGCCAGTGTTAAATAGTTTGTCCCGACCCTTTAACTATCACATTTTTCAGGCAACTTGGTCTCTCAGGTCTCGGTCAAACCATATGTGTATAAAAACTGATGGAAAAACGATGCAGGTTTCCCTTGCAGAGACACAAGTTTACATCAGTTTTTATGCGCGTTTCAATGAATTTTTATGTACACTGACATTAGTTATCATGTGTGCTTTTTAGGTACCCTGTTCACAACACATTGTTGATGTCACATGAGTTTTTCCCATTCACGTTGCAGATTCCTGCATAGAAAAAATCTGCACGTGTTACTAGTGCAGATTCTCCGGAGTGTGTGCAGCTTGCTGCTGTATCAAGACAGACCTGTGTCTGAAAAGCTGTCTGCCCTGTGTGAGAGGACATCTGTGTCCACACAGGTTGATCTGCGCAGTCAGCTCTGCATAACAAAAATTCCACATTTACTACTGGATAGATCGGTATAGGTTGTGGGTGACCTGATAATTTCTCAAATGCCTGGTGAGACCACTGTCATAGTGGTCATTCTGAGCTGGTAAGGAGCCTCATACCTCACTTGGGTGCAAGTCACACTGGATGCTGGATTCACCTGTATCACCTGTGTCACATCGCTCCTGATTATATGCACCTTGAGCATCAATTCACTTTACTTATGGACTTTTTTGAATATTTATAATTGGGACTCGCTCTATCACATTTTTTATTTATTTATATGTGATTTTTTATAATTTTTCACACTTGTTATATGGTGAAACATCTGTCTCTGTCCTTTATGGGAGACTTATTCTGTATACTTATATTTCATTTTTGGTGGATTAACCTTATTTGTTTAAGGCATTTTTAGTATGTTATACAATTCATATCTTGTCTTAGCGCTGCACTTATTCTGTTTTTTTTGGTGTTTTGGAGTTTAGTATTGGACTTTTAGTGCTGGCAGCTTTTACTATTTCACTTATTAATTTACACTGTTCTAGCGCAGCGTTAACCCTTCTCTTGGGTTTTTTTATTTTATAAATTATATTGGGTCTGGGATTAAACATGCAATTTCAGTCTTTTCAGGTGACACCAAGCTATGTAGTGGAATAACATCCTTACAGGATGTCTCCAACTTACAAGCCAACCAATGCACTTTTTAATTAGGCGACTATGTGGCAAAGGAGGTTTAATGTTGATAAATATAAAGTTATGCACTTGGGGGCTAAGAATACGCATCATACATACTAGGGGGAGTACAACTGGGCAAATCAATGGTGGAGAAGGATCTGTGAGTTTTGGTAGATCATAAGCTTAATAATAGCATGCAATGCCAAGCTGCAGTTTCCAAAGTGAGCAAAGTCTTTTCTTGTATTAAGAGAGGTATGGACTCCAGAGAGAGAAAGATAATTTTGCCCCTGTACAAATCATTAGTAAGACCTCATCTGGAATATGCAATTCAGTTTTAGGCACCAGTTCTCAAAAAGGATATCGGGGAACTGGAGAAAGTGCAGAGAAGGGCAACCAAACTGATAAGAGGCATGGAAGAGCTCAGCTATGATAATAGATTAGAGGAAATGAATGTATTCTCTCTCGAGAAGAGGAGATTAAGAGGGGATTTGATCAGCATGTACAAATATATAAGGAGTCCATATATTGAACTTAGTGTTAAGCTATTCATTTTAAGGTCACAGAGGAGAAGGGGGCACTCTTTATGTCTAGAGAAAAAAAGATTTCATCTCCAAATATGGAAAGGTTTCTTCACAGTAAGAGCTGTAAAAATGTGGAATAGACTCCCTCAAGAGCTGGTTCTGGCCAGCTCAGTAGATTGCTTTTAATCCTATACGCATAGTTGGGTTCTTTCCTAAATGTACATAATATAATTGGGTACTAACATTTATAAGTAAAGTTGATCCAGGGAATATCCAATTGCCTCTCAGGGGATCAGGTGGAAATTTTTTCTCCTGCTCTAGCAAATTGGATCATGCTTTGCTGGGGGTTTTTGCCATCCCCCGGATCAACTATGCGTATAGGATTGTGTATATGGGATTGTTTTCTTTTTTTTTTTTATTGATTGAACTAGGTGGAATTGTGCCTTTTTTCAACCTGACTAACTATGTAACTAAGTCAGAGAGCCACCGCTGGAACCTCAGAAGAACTGTCAGATGGAGCTGTCAAAAGGAAGCTTTTGACAGCTCCATCTGATAGTTCTTCTGAGTTTACCCCGTGCCGCTCTCTGACGGCTTCTTTTGATCCGATTACCGGCATCTACTGCCTCTCCATGATTCCAGCGGCTCCAGTCGGGTCTATTACCACTATTAACGGCTTCATATTAATTGTACGCCTGCTTCACACTACAGCTTGTGAGTGCATTACCATTTTTTTTAGTGCATATTATATGAATAAAATCTTGCAGCACTATTGGCGGTCTGGCAACTCTCTTTCCCCTTTCTTACTATAAAAAAAAAACATCCCTCCCTTACATTTTAGTAAATATGTAACTATGTAACTTCACAAGACAAAAAAACTGACGAGGTCCGGTTATGATTGGTCAAGAATGTCAGGTGACTAATAGAGCTCTCTAGAAGCAGAGGTGGGAGTCTATTTAAGGAATCAGCTGACAGGATTCTTGGCCAGTCACCAGTGAAGAAGTCGTCACTAGGAGCTCCGGGCGGAAATTTTGAATAGCTCCATTTCACATGTCAGGCATAATGAAGACTCTTCTCCGTCAATTAATTGAAAGAGCAGAAGCAGCTGGAGGTGAGGAGTGGATTCGCCAGTGTTTATCTTTACCTGAGAGCCAAGTGTCAGCGGGGGTCAGCAGAGTTAACAGTGGAGCATCAGAGGTGGCAGGAGGTGTAATTTTACCTCAGAATATTCAGGCAAATCCCGCTGTGTCAGTCTCTCGTCAGGAGGATGTCAGTCCTGTCAGCAGTGAAGAGTGTCAGCGGCAGAGCAAGAGACGGCGCCAGCAGAGGAGGAGTGTAAGCCCGGTACAGCCCGAATTTTCTAGAAGCCAGAGAGGAAGGTCGGTTTCAGCATTAGGCAGTTACCAGCCTGTCGGTGTGTCTTCAGGTCAGAGGCAGTGGAGTAGTGTTAGGAGGTCGGCAGTGGGAGTGGAATCTTCTACAGGACAGCAGGGAGCGACAGCCATGCAAGTGCCTTTGCCTGTGCATGGGCTTGACCCAGGAAATCTCAGTCAGCATACAGATTGTGAGTTGCCTCAGCAGGTGGGGACAGAACAAGCCGGCAGTACTATACCTGTGCGGTGTGCCCCCCCTTTAGTGGATACGGGTAATGACAGCAATTCTGAAATTAGTAAGTGTAACACAATGGAAAAGCTGTCTGGCATTTCTGCATCATTAGAACAACTGATACAAATCATGCAGAATCAATTCAGTAATGATAGTTCTAAGCAACAAGAAGGTGTTGCAGGAGTATGTTCTTCAGTATTAGTTGATAATCCTGTGGTGTCTCAGAACCCTTTGTCTTTACAGGATAGGAACCAAGAAAAGAATATTAAAGAATGCATGCAGTGTGTCCTATCTCCCCTTGGTTTCCATTTATCTTCCTCTGTTAAGGAAAAGATATGGAAAAACGAATACATTGATTTAAGTTTGTTGCTTCCTCCTTCTAGGGATTTTTCACACAAATATGATAAAAAAGATGAAAAAATAGAGGATGATAGGCGTAAACCAGTCCTGAAATCTTTTTATTCATGGTTACAAGCGTTTAGTATTTATTCCAGTGTTTTGTGTGAAAAATTTCCAGAAAGAAGCACGGCACTATTCCAGCATATAGATATTATTCTGGAGGCTTACAGAAGCTTTAGTGGTTTTGCATGGTTAACATATGATGAAGCGTTCAGGCAAAAATTAGCTGTACAACCTGCAATACAATGGGGTTCCAAAGATGTTAGCTTGTGGCTGAATTTATTTCTGCCTCAGAAACAACCTTTTGTCCGTCAACCCAATATTAATAATATCAACCAATCAGTGAATACATATAAAAAAGGTTTGTGTTTCGCTTTCAATGATGGTCAGTGTAAATGGGGGAATGCATGTAGGTACAAACACGAATGTGCATTTTATGCTGGGTCTCATCCAATATGGAAATGTTTTAGTAAGCTTCAGGCAGGTCAAAAGGAGAATTTTCAAAAAAGCTGCAACCCCGGTGAATATCCAAAGAATGTTACCATGGTTGCAGGTTTACCCAAACAGGCAGAAGGCTTCGCTGCTAATTAAAGGTTTTTTGAATGGTTTCAATCTGCTCTCTTTCAAAGGAGAGGGTTGTTCAATTTTTAAGAATTTGAAATCCGCTCAGGAATTCCCCAATATAGTCAGAGAAAAACTTTTTAAGGAGGTGGTAGCAGGTAGAATTGAAGGTCCTTTTATTTCCCCCTCTTTTAAGGATTTTAGGGTTTCTCCTCTGGGTTTAGTGCCAAAAAAAGAACCAGGGGAATCACTTGTCGTTCCCGTTCGGAGACTCTCTGAACGATCAGATTGATCCCAATTTAGCAGCTGTAACTTATGCGTCTTTTGAATCCGCAGTTAGTAAATTACGTTTATTAGGCCCTAACGCGTTAATGGCGAAAGCAGATATTAAATCTGCTTTCAGACTATTACCACTAAACCCAGCTTGCTTTAATTCTTTAGGTATTATTTTTGAGAATGAATTCTATTTTGACAAGTGTCTGCCAATGGGGTGCTCGTTATCCTGCTACTATTTTGAAGCATTTTCATCATTTATTGAATAGGTTGTGGATTCAGTAGCTGACTCTCATTTCTCCATACATTATTTAGATGATTTTTTATTTTTAGGGGCTTCAGGGACTCTGGATTGTCTTACGTTACTTCAGTCTTTCTGTTTGGTCTGTAATTTTCTCGGCATCCCATTGGCAGAAGAAAAGACTCTTTTTCCAACAACTAACATTGAATTTCTTGGTATAGGTTTAAATACTATAGATATGGAATTTAGTCTTCCAGCTGATAAGGTATATAAGTTATGTCAGGTGTTATTGAAATTCATTAGGATGAAAAAAGTTAGTTTGAAAGAAATGCAATCTTTATTGGGTCAGTTGGCCTTTGCAGCTAGAGTCCTTCCGATGGGTAGGGTTTTTTCTAGAAGGCTATATAGCTCAATATCAGGTTTAAAAAATCCATCATCTCATGTTAGGGTTAATTCTGAAATGAAAGCGGATCTTTTAGTTTGGTTAAATTTTCTGGAAAATTTTAATGGAAAGTCTTTATTCCAGCAGGATTTTATTTTGGATTCAGACTTTCATTTAGCTACAGATGCGGCAGGTTCTGTAGGTTTTGGGGTTATTTGGAAATTTTCAGCTTGGCCTATCAGGTGGGTAAGTAAGGGTTTTTGTAAAAACATTGTTTTGCTGGAATTATTTCCAGTTCTAGTAGCTTTGGAAATTTAGGGTACGCAATTTGCTAATACCCTGTTTCCCCAAAAATAAGACCTAACGTGATTGTCGGTGATGGCTGCAATATAAGCCCTACCCCCCAAATAAGCCCTACCCTGTTTCCCCGAAAATAAGCCCTACCCTGAAAATAAGACCTACAAGGACTTTAACTAGGGCTTATTTAGGGAGTAGGGCTTATATTGCAGCCATCACCGACAATCACGCTAGGTCTTATTTTCGGGGGAAACAGGGTAGAAGGATTCTAGTTAGCACTGATAATCAGGGAGTAGCGTTTGCAGTAAATTGCCTATCTTCCAAATCCCCTCAAGTTGTGGTTTTATTGCGCCATTTAGTCTTTTTGTGTCTAAAATGGAACGTCTGGATCAAGGCGAAATATATTCGAGGTAAGTCTAATATAATTGCCGATTCTCTCTCTCGTCAACAGATGGAACGGTTTTTCTTGCTAATGCCAGAAGCGGATATAGTCGGGGAGCATTGCCCATCCCATTTATAGGAACTAATTTAATTTATAACCATATTCAGAACTCATTGTCTATTTCAACTTGGAAGAATTATACAGCGTCATGGTTATTATGGTCCACCTTCTTGGCATCCTTGAACACTGATAATTCTGCATTCTCTGAAAATTTAGTGTTACTTTTCCTTCATTCATTATTGGAGAAAGGTCATTCATGGTCACACGTTAACAAGGTTATATCAGGTGTTTCATTTTTTTTTAAACTTAATGGGTTTCCATCCTGTTTAAGTTTCTTTTCAGTTAAGCAGGTTTTAAAAGGATACAAAAGGAGTAGATTTTTCAAGGATGATAGATGTCCTGTCACCCCAGAATTATTATCCAGTTTATGTAAAGTTACTCCTTGGGTGTGTTTTTCTCTGTTTGAATCGGTGCTATTCAATTCAGTTTTTTCATGAGCCTTTTTCGCGGCATTTAGAATTTCGGAATTATTGCCGCCATCTAAAACTAAAGAGTCTGGTATTTTATTTTCAAATATTATCTTATTGGAACATGGTTTACGAATTTTTCTTCAATTCAGTAAAACAGACCCTTTAGGTTTAGGGTCTTGGATAACTTAGATCACTGTATTACTTTAGAAATAAACCGTCTCATGTGATAGGAGTTTTAAGTTAAAAGGCCACTTATCATATAGACACTGTTTTTTTCTTTTTTTTTCTCTTTTTGAAGATATGTGTAAATATACAAAGATTAGAAGAAAATGTGCACGTGCACTGAAAAAGGGAACGGGGGTCATTTTTTCCCCAGAAAATCCGCATGCTCCTGTGAAGCTTTTCAATCATGCAGTAATGGACTTTCTACTCAACTGGAGCACTGAACTGCATGTTCTAACTTTGAACAGTAGAGGAATTTTAATATTTCTCTGTTCTGCTCCTTTACTTGAAGCCTACCCTATCAAATAAGACTATATTTTTTAATACATTGGAAATTAAAATTGCAGGGACAGGGGCAGATGCGTTAAAAGATACATGTTGTAAATAAAGGAAGAAGAAATACAGGGTAATTTTTTTAACTTTTAATCCTATATGTAACTCTTTTATGGTTGGACTGGATGGACTTGTGTCTTTTTTCAACCTGACTAACTATGTAACTATGTAACTTTGCAAGAGTGTGTGGTAGCTGATATATGCCCGGTTAGGTTATTGAAGGCTTATTTGAAGGTTAGACCGAATTTTCAAGGTCTGTTATTCATACATGAGGATGGCTCACAGTTAACAGGATACCAATTTTCAGTAGTTTTAAAACAATGTATGTGCTACTTGAAGTTAGGGCACCTTAGGATAACTACTCATTCTTTTCGCATCGGAGCGGCTACAACTGCTGCTCGGATGGGTCTAGAAGGGAGTGAAATTAAGAATATAGGTAGGTGGCATTCAAATTCGTATAAGCTATATATTCGCCCTTACTAACAAGAATTTTGTTTTCAGGTACACGACTTATGGTATGGATTATTGGCCACTCATATATTTTTTGGGCGCAGAAAAGAGCAGCAGATAGGATTTACTCGGAGAATTTGGGCCTGGATCCATCATTATTCTGCATTAATTGGCATGGACTTAGGGGTATGGTTTGGGGTGATTTAATCTTTGAATTAGGTAGGTTTTATGCTAGCTCCCCACCTCCTGATATTCTGATAATACATCTCGGAGGTAATGACATAGGAAAATTAAAAACATTTGAGTTAATTTCTAGCATGAAGGATACATTTCGTTTTCTTTATTTACATTCTCCGAATACAGTCCTAGTCTTTTCTGAAATTGTCCCAAGATTGTGTTGGTTACAATCAGTTACTTTCAAACCACTTGAGAAAGTTCGTAAGAGAATAAATAAGGCTTTAGAGAAATTTTTAGTACCTGAGTTAGGAATTTCATTTCGGCATTTTGAACTGGAAGTATTCCAGGTATGTATAGACACGACGGAGTGCACTTATCAGATGTGGGTTTAGATATTTTCAATTGGGACCTTCAAATATGCATTGAGACGGCCGCAGGTTGGATTGGTGTGGACAGGAGGTCTGGTGGCGCCACCCCTCCTGTCGGTTGGGATATGTAAGAAAATGTTAAACTAAAGGTTGAGTCAGCTTGAGTCTCAGTGGCTGAGCTGAGAGTGGTTGAATTTATCAGTATTTGATTGATGAAGTTAATTGATGAAATAAGTTTGTTATTTATTTAAAATATTTATTTATATATTTATTAAACCAATAAACCGATCCGTGGCCAAAATTTTTATTCCAAAAAAAAAAAAAATATATATATATATATATATATATATATTTATATATATACATATATATAATAAATAAAATTATTAAAAAAAAAAAAAAAAATTGTAGTGTGGTTTTATTTCTCAATGCATGTTGTTTGTCCTGTTTTGCCTGTTGTCTACGGTCCCATGCCATTGTTGAGTTCTTCTGGAAACTCTAGTTACCTGGCTGTCATGATGGCAATCTTTCCTCAGTGCCTTGTAAGTGCCTTGTCAATAGGCAACGATGCATAAAAGGACCTCTGACTTTTCCTTGACTTTCCTTATACAATATCCACATTTGTTTGAGCCCAGTGACCTGGCTAGTATTGAAGTCAGTGGGTTAATCGAACAATCAGGCAGCACACCCTTTTAGTAGGTAACTAATACAATCATTCATTACCCTGTTTTGGGAGATTTTTTTTACAGTTTAAGAAGTAAAGTCAGTTTACGTAGTAACGCCACAAAACAGCTTCCCCGAAAGCATGAAACTAATTGAATTTAGAAAATAATATTGTGGCTTCGAGCTGAAGTTTATATTGTTTACTGAATGGTTAAGAGTTAGCTGTTTTTATTGATCTGGTATATAACGTGAACATTTTATTATCTGTTCTGAGTGATATTATTTTCTTGCTGCTATCAGTATGTCTTCGGGGTACACATTTTCCCACCAAGTTTAAGGAAAGAGAAAGTACTATATAGCGTTGGTTTATTGAAAACATCTGCAGTGTTCCAGATGAAAGATTATACAGAAAATACGCTTGATAGTCTCTATACGTCAACTCTGTGATTGTTACTTTAGGAAGGTATTGATGACCGCGCAGTGTCCTGAAATCAGTCGGTTGCGTATATCATGTTCCAGTAGATTGCCTAGCTACAGAGATGAGATACAGCTGTCTTTACCTGACAGCTGTGACTCATTCATTTTAGATGTTCCTGAAATTGGATATTCTTTGCTAAAAATACCAGTGCCTAATATATTTTATATATATATATATATATATATATATATATATATAAAATGTTGGTTGATAAAATGTTAATCTCTAAAATTTTATGAGTGCAATCATTCCTACCTCCATTATCAAAAATAAATCAGTAAAGATTGGAAATTCAGTTAGTATAGCATTTAACGCTTGCCTCATTTGTATATACACTACTGTGCAAAAGTTTTAGGCAGGTGTGAAAAAATGCTGTAAATTGTGAATGGAATGGATAAGGTCCTGGAAGTGATGGTTTGGCCCTGACAGAGCCCTGATCTCAAAATCATTGAGTCTGTCTGTGATTACATGAACAGGGATTTGAGGCAGCCTACATCCACAGAAGATCTGTGGTAAGTTCTCCTAGATGTTTGGAACAACCTACCTGCCGAGTTCCTTCAGAAATTGTGTGTACAAGCACTGTGCGTAGCTAGAAGAATTGATGCTGTTTTGAACGCAAGGAGTGGTCACGCCAAATATTGATAATAGATTTTATTTGGATTCCTCTTCTGTTCATTTACCTTATATTTTGTTAATTAATAAAAAGAGACTCTTATCTTTAACAATTTTGAAAGCATTCCTAATATGCAACTTTTTTTCACACCTGCCTAAGACTTTTGCACAGTACTGTATTTAATATGACAATTTTTAGCAAAGACCAGATCTGTGTTATTAAATACGTTATGACCAAGGGCATTTTATTATATTTGCCTTACTAAATAAATTGTGGCCAAGTTCATAACCAGAATAGCCCAGGATTTCCAGTCCTGAGACGAACTGCCAAATGTAGTGCTATGAAAAAGCTTCACAATTGTCTGGCTGTATTTAAAGCTCTACTCCAGGCAACTAAAAAATGATTACTTGCAGTAGGCCTGTGCAAGGGTTAATTGCTTGTTTTAGGAGAACAATACAAGAAGATTTGCTTACCGGACTGGTCCCTGCAGCGTCTGCACCCCCACATTCTATCAGTCTAGGATCCTAACATCATCAAGACTGGAGCAGGGTCCATAGATCAACACTGGATGGGAGGATGCAGAAGGGAAGTCCGCTATCAGATAGTGGGTGAGCACTGCCTACTAGGGGAGTGGAGGATCAGGTAAGTAAAACAAAAGTTCCTTCTTTCACCTAGACAAAACAAGCTATTAAGCCTTTCAGGGGATAATTTAATATTTTCCCGTAGTTGCCATTGATTCATTGGTGATACTTTGGAGATATAAATCAATATGCAAAGATAGAACTCTGAGATTTGTTCAGGTGCATATCCTCCAATTTCAGAATCAGTGAGGATGGTCATTCTGAAACAAACAGCCATTTCCTAAGAAAAGAAAAAGGTAGGTACAGTATCTCTAACCAAGTTTGCAAAAACATTGCAATTTATGTAGATCACTTACAGAGAATTGTATTTTTCACAACAGAACTGGAGTTATACTTAACCCACCAGGAGTCATTGATGCCTACCTAGATGACCAAGCCAAATTTAGTAGTGTTAGCGTGTGTCTGTTAACATACATATAACTCTATGACTAGTTTGCATACCTAAATTATATTTACACTTGTTTTTTAGGATGCATTTGTTTTTATATAAAATACATTAGTACCCTATATACTGTGTGTGAGTACTTCCTCCCAATATAAGGTACCTAATTCAGGCCCCATCTGCATTTGGCATAGTTGGCAGGATATGGAATGTGTGTCCACAGAATCGCAACATAAAGTCCATTCATAACTACTCCATTCTTCTGGTACTCATTGCAGGTGATCAAACAGATGATAAAACAGTAAAGTGCTTGTGTCCACTGATTTCCACTGAATTCCCCATGAGGAAAATATGTTATTTTCCAGTATCGACACATGTTGGGGAGGGGACAGGACGGTTTGTGACACAGTGACGTGTTCTCAGAGCGGGAGAGGACACACCAGTACAGCGTCTTTATATTTGATTGGCTTGTTACAGAGTAGTGCGCTCATAGCACCTATTAAATGTGAGTACCCTAATATAGGGAATATTGTCATTTTAAATAAAACTTTTAAAACGGTAATACACTATCCAGTTTCCTCTGTTTTCCATACGAATATTGTTGCAAGCAACCATCCAAGGATCTGCATGCTGACCATAAGCCCAGAGGTGGTTTAAAAGTGTGTTTTGACCAAGCTTAGGTGCAAGGTCACATGCTCTAAGGTGAGCGCATACACCAAAGGGGAGCACAAGAGTGGACACGAACACTTTATTGTTTTATCATCTGTAATGAGTACCAGAAGAATGGAGTAGTTATGGATGGACTTTATGTTGCGATTCTGTGGACACAGATTAATGCATTATATAGTTTTGCACAAGAGCACTTTAAACACGGGTCACTTTATTTCTATATTGATTATTGTATATTGATGTACTTTTATATAGATTTATGTAAATTACAGGTTGTCACTGCAATTATCGTATTTATCGCAATTATCGCAGAGGGATGCATATTTCTCTATTGCATATGAATGCAACATGTGTGTATGCTACACAGGCTGTCATTGGAAGTATCGCATAGAATTGCAATTTTTAATTGTTTATGATCGCAACTTTTAATCGCATAAGATTGCAATATTATGTTCACTAGATTTTTTACATAGGAAATGAATATCTCACCATCACTATTTAACTGCAGTCAGTAATATTAGGATTTAGTACGATTATCAATTGATTACATTTGGATAGCGCAGCATTATATTGGTATAGATCTTGCATGTTTATTTACTCAGCTTCATGTCCTTTCTTGGTGTCAAAGCAAACCATGGTTGCACAATCAAGGTAGCATTGTCATCTTGTGTGCTTACATTCTGTTTTGTCGTGCCCCCTGTACAGGCCAGTGGGGTAGGTATCAGAGAATGATGGGGCATGTAGTTTCCAATCACCAGAACTGGCTGGATGCTGCAGCCAGGGCCAAAGCCCTTCCTAAGAGCTATGAATCAGGATTTATTATGATCACATGAATGCTTAAAGCTGAACCCCAAGAAACCCAGAAATCCCCCTTGCAGTGGGGCAGCACCCACAGTGCAAGGGTTAGCTGCTAGTTTCTGTCTAGGGGCCACAAAAAGCATCTTTACTTACCTGATCCTACACTCCTCCAGCAGATGGTGCTTCCCTATGCTCAGGTAATGGACTGTCTCTTGGCATACCCACATCCAATGCAGGTCTATGGATCTTGCATTAGTCTTGATGACATCAAAGGACCTTACACTGGCAGAAAGCAGGGGAGAAGAGGCGGCAAAAGAGAGGGGCCAATCTAGCAGTGCAGAGGGAGCATAGAGGAGAGGAGGATCTTGTAAGTAAAACTGCTTTACTAAGTCCCTTAGACATAAACGAGCAGTTAAACCTATCAATGTGGGTGCAGTCCCACCGCAAAGAGATATTTTTAGGTTTCCTGGAGTTAAGCTTAAAAAAAACTTTAAAAATTGTATTTCGAGCACTTTAGTAAAGTCTTTATAGCATCTTTTACTATATATAAAAATAAATGGTGGATAATTGATTGGCCACTCCAGCATAATTTCCTTCTAAGCAACTTTGAAGGGACCCTGTCAATCAAACATTGCAGGTAAAAGCATAGAATAATCAAATATTTACATTTTTTACTTGGAGTGTTTTTGCTTTCTATTAATTATTTTTATTCAATCACAATATACAGTGGGGACGGAAAGTATTCAGACCCCCTTACATTTTTCACTCTTTGTTATATTGCAGCCATTTGCTAAATCATTTAAGTTCATTTTTTTTCCTCATTGATGTACACACAGCACCCCATATTGACAGAAAAACACAGAAAAAGAAAAACTGAAATATCACATGGTCCTAAGTATTCAGACCCTTTGCTGTGACACTCATATATTTAACTCAGGTGCTGTCCATTTCTTCTGATCATCCTTGAGATGGTTCTACACCTTCATTTGAGTCCAGCTGTGTTTGATTATACTAATTGGACTTGATTAGAAAAGCCACATACCTGTCTATATAAGACCTTACAGCTCACAGTGCATGTCAGAGCAAATGAGAATCATGAGGCCAAAGGAACTGCCTGAAGAGCTCATAGACAGAATTGTGGCAAGGCACAGATCTGGCCAAGGTTACAAAAAAAATCTGCTGCACTTAAGGTTACTAAGAGCACAGTGGCCTCCATAATCCTTAAATGGAAGATGTTTGGGACGACCAGAACCCTTCCTAGAGCTAGCCGTCTGGCCAAACTGAGTTCTGATCGGGGGAGAAGAGCCTTGGTGAGAGAGGTAAAGAAGAACCCAAAGATCACTGTGGCTGAGCTCCAGAGATGCAGTCGGGAGATGGGAGAAAGTTGTAGAAAGTCAACCATCACTGCAGCCCTCCACCAGTCGGGGCTTTATGGCAGAGTGGCCCGACGGAAGCCTCTCCTCAGTGCAAGACATATGAAAGCCCGCATGGAGTTTGCTAAAAAAACACCTGACGGACTCCAAGATGGTGAGAAATAAGATTCTCTGGTCTGATGAGACCAAGAACTTTTTGGCCTTAATTCTAAGCAGTATGTGTGGAGAAAACCAGGCACTGCTCATCATCTGTCCAATACAGTCCCAACAATGAAGCATGGTGGTAGCAGCATCATGCTGTGGGGGTGTTTTTCAGCTGCAGGGACAGGACAACTGGTTGCAATCGAGGGAAAGATGAATGCAGCCAAGTACAGGGATATCCTGGACGAAAACCTTCTCCAGAGTGCTCAGGACCTCAGACTGGGGCGAAGGTTTACCTTCCAGCAAGACAATGACCTTAAGCAAACAGCTAAAATAACGAAGGAGTGGCTTCACAACAACTCCATGACTGTTCTTGAATGGCCCAGCCAGAGCCCTGACCTAAATCCAATTAAGCATCTCTGGAGAGACCTAAAAATGGCTGTGCACCAACATTTACCATCCAACCTGACAGAACTGGAGAGGATCTGCAAGGAGGAATGGCAGAGGATCCCCAAATCCAGGTGTGAAAAACTTGTTGCATCTTTCCCAAAAAGACTCATGACTGTATTAGATCAAAAGGGTGCTTCTACTAAATACTGAGCAAAGGGTCTGAATACTTAGGACCATGTGATATTTCAGCTTTTCTTTTTTAATAAATCTGCAAAAATGTCAACAATTCTGTGTTTTTCTGTCAATATGGGGTGCTGTGTGTACATTAATGAGGAAAAAAATGAACTTATATGATTTTAGCAAATGGCTGCAATATAACAAAGAGTGAAAAATTTAAGGGGGTCAGAATACTTTCTGTCCCCACTGTATCTCTGAACTTGCTAGCAAGTTTGACTATTTTAGAAAGAATGAATTCCCAAACACAACCCCCTTTCTTCCTGCACATCATAACCCCCTCCACTTCTGGGAGTGTCTACTTACTCCCTGCTGGTGCAGCTCCTCTACCCCTCCACTCAACTTACTTAACCTTTGTTGTAGCTGCTGGGGGAAGAGTGAACGGGAACACTTTAGAGCACATGTGTCAAACACAAGACCCGAGGGGCCAAACCCGACCCTCCGGGCCATTTCACATGGCCCATGCAGCCAGGTCTTTTTTTGCCCTGCTCTCCCTGCTCACTACTATCTCACTACTGAAGCCTTCTGTGTTTACAAGGACAGCTTTCCTCTCAGCGGCTCACGGCTTTCACTTCTCCCTGCCTGACCTGCATGCCCTCATGGCGGGGACAGATGACGACCAATAATTTCCCTGCAAGTGAGAGAGAGAAAAAGAGACAGAGACACCTACACTGCCGGGAGGTACTAGAGCCGGGCTGGGTGGGTGAGATGCGACAAAGCTTTTGAGGGTGGGGGGAGAGATAAGGGCTGTAGATGGAGATGTGTGCAAAGGTGGGGGATGGGGGAGAGTTGTGCAGAGGTCAGAACTGAGGAAGAGGGGTGGAAATGAGACGTGGACAGCCTGTGAAAGAGAGCTGAACCATGCACCCCTAAACCCTGCACTCTGTATGCAGCGCATTCCTCAACCCTGCCCACTGTGCAGAGTGGATCCTGAACTCTGCACTCTGTATGTAGCACACTCTTGAACTCTGCATACATAGTCTTATGCCCCATACACACGATCGGACATTGATCGGACATTCCAAAAACAAAATTTGGATTTTTTCCGATGGATGTTGGTTCAAACTTGTCTTGCATACACACGGTCACACAAATCTTGTCGGAAATTCCGAACGTCGAGAACGCGGTGACGTACAACACTTATAACGAGCTGAGAAAAATGAAGTTCAATAGCCAGTGTGGCTCTTCTGCTTGATTCTGAGCATGCGTGGCACTTTGTGTGTCGGAATTGTGTACACACGATCGGAAATTTACGCAAACGGATTTTGTTGTCGGAAAATTTGAGAAGCATATCTCAAATTTTGTGTGACGGAAATTCCGATAGAAACTGTCCGATGGAGCCTACACATGGTTGGAATTTCCGACAACAAGCTCCGATCGCACATTTTACGTCGGAAAGTCTGACTTTGTGTACACGGCATTACAGATAAAACCGTCCCTTTGAGGGCAACCATAATGCCAATGCGGGCCTCAATTAAATTGAGTTTGACACTTTACACCTGCTTTAGAGTGTCATTTGAGTGACTGCTCTGAGATTGCCGGAGCTGCTGACATCACATTAAAGATGTCCATGTTTATATACGTGAAGCTTTTACTGGTGAATAACATGGATAAAACACATTAAATGCAAATTAAAAATTATTGGAAGCTTGCCAAAATGAATGGTCTGGCAACAGAGTCTCTTTAAAAGGTTTAATATCTTAGATGCTAAAGCTTACCTTTGCTAAATTTAAAGATTCCCGAGGTAGTAAAACCTATTTTTTAAGTCCTAATTGTTGAAACTGGGAAAACATTGATAAAAAACATGCAAATAAAAAAAAAAATACCAACAAAACAACAGCAACAACCTAGGTTGCATTTGTTCGGAAATAGGATCATGAATTCTTTGAACAAGAATATGACTGAACACAGGCCAGTATGTGCCTCATGGTAAAAATTACTAGTAATTCTGGACTGTGCTTTGAAGAAGAAATATTGTCTGACATCTAATTCACGCTTGAAACCTTTTGCTTGTATCTCAAGCAAGCAGGCATAGAATTGCATCAGAGGCTTATTGGGATCAGTATGATTTGGGACACATTTCAGCTGGATCACTTTTATGTGACAGCATCTCAAACATCAATAATATAGCTCAGGCTCTTCAGGTCTTTTATACTTTTACCTGACTTTGTTGCAAAAATGCACACATAAAAAAGCAACTGCGAGAAAGAAAAAAAAAAAGCTTTAAATCGGCCATGCTATTTATCTGCTGTATAATAATCTGTCCTTTTCCTTTGTATTTCTTATTTCATTTTTTAATAACCTGTGCAGAGTCACGTGTACAGTAATGAACGCATGTGAAACAGTTTAAATTGCTAACACTGAGGGATGTGGGCAATGACAAAGAATATCATGATATAATGAATGTATAAATAAGAAAAAAGTAACATATGCTGGCACTCTGCTCCTGAAAAGAGATCATCATAATAACTGGGAGCAGAGATGTAACAAAAACCACATAGTCTGGTGAACAGCTTAAATAGTAAATGCATGTCAGGTATAAACATCATACCTGCTGACATGAATCTTTCATAGAAGTATCTTGTATTTTCAAAATATGAACATAAAACAATTACAACCTTACATAAACGGAGCCCCTTTGTGAAATGACTATACACAAAACATTGTGCTTTCTTAGTAGTAAATAGTTAAAATGGGATTAAACTCTGCTATATTTTTTTAAAATATATGGCCCGCCAGGGGGTAATGTACCACATATTAGCATATCATGGCAAACGTACTCATCAAACGACGCCCTCCAGTGATGTGCTGTCAGTGCTCCTGCTGGTCAGGGGCACTTCCATCTTCTCCCAGTCTTCCTTATGAGTTTGCTTTATTTGGCTACTTGAATGGTCAGTCCACGATGATGTCACTGCCACACATGTGCATGGGAGTCACATTATTGCAGCACAGAGCAGTGCCGTAAATGCTGTAAACATTACCATTGACAGGCAAGGAGAAGGGTTTATAACAGAAGAGACTGATAGGGTCTCATCTGTCACAAAAACCATAATTGTTAGTGGTTTTTCAATGTTTTGCACTTAATTACGCTTTCAGCTCTAGTTTTTGTAGTTCATAATTGGTCTCTACATATTGTATGTGCATTGAGACCATCCGTTCCTCACTGCTGAATTTCAATCAGCTTTCATAATATCTGATAACTTCTGACTGTGGTGCGTTTTATGTATGTCCCCATGAACACCACATACACCACTGATGGACTCATGATCTCTCATGCTACACTAATGCCGCATAGTCACTCGATCGGAATTTCCGACGGGAAATGATCTGAGGTGAGCTTGTTGTCGGAAAGTCCGACCGTGTGTATGCTCCATCAGACATTTGCTGTTGGAATTTCCGCACACAAATGTTTGAGAGCAGGTTCTCAAATTTTCCGACATCTTCACTTGTTGTCGGAAAGTCGTGTGTACACAAGTCTGTCGCACAAAAGCTCACGCATGCTCAGAATCAAGCAGAAGGAGCCGCACTGGCTATTGAACTTCCTTTTTCTCGGCTCATCATACGTCTTGTACGTCACCGCGTTCTTACGCTCAGAATTTCCAACAACATTTGTGTGACCGTGTGTATGCAAGACAAGTTTGAGCCAACATCCAAGGGAAAAAAATCCACCGTTTTGTTGTCGGAATGTGTGTACGCGGCATTAGACTGCCCTAGCATATAGAAATAAATACTTTACTTTTTTTTTCCTGGTCCTGACACTTGTACAGCCGATGAACTGCAGGCCCTGGCAGAAAAGCTGCTACTTGCAATAATCACACCAAGATTTTGTCATGGTTGTCTTTAAGACAACATTGTTTCAAGACATGGAAAGCCTCAGCATGGTATTATTATATATGTATATGCCACTGTAAGTATAACAAAGAATTTAAGCCATCAGTTCCAAAATTTATTTAGTCTCATCACTCCAGATTACAGAGTCCCAGTAGTCTTCTTTTTCAGCATGGGCCCTTGCAAATTCTAGGGGGTCTTTTTTGTGCACGGGCTTTATAGGTGAGGCTTCCTTCGTGGATGACACCCATGCATGTCATTCCTCTGCAGTGTACACCGTATTGTGTCACGGGAAACAATCACCCCAGTTTGGCTTTCTACTTCTTTAGCTAACTGCAATGAACTTGAAATTCAATTTACTTCAACCCTTCCTGTCGAGGTGTTAACTCTGTGAGATGGTTGCAGTTTCATCTTTGTTACATTTTTGTATCACTTTTGCTACAGTATTCTGACTGATAAGTAAAGCTTTGCTGATCTTCTTGTAGCCTTCACCTTTCTTGTGTAAAGAAATGATTTCCTTTCTCAGGTCTTGTGATATTTCTCTTCCATGTGGTACCATTGCTGACAGCTTGAAATGGGAGGGGTTTTCTTTGTAAGTGCCGGTTCACACGGGGGCGACTTGTCAGGCGACCTAGTCGCCTGACAAGTCGCCTCCCGTTCTGTACAATGGAACCGTTCTAATAGGAGCGACGCAAGTCGCTCCAACTTAGAAAAAGGTTCCTGTACTTCTTTTGGGGCGGCTTGAGGCGACTTGCATAGACTTCTATACAGAAGTCGTTTTGCAAGTCGCTGTGGATGTCGTGTGCAGGTCGCCTCGTTGAGGCGACCTGCAAGTCGTGCCGCCCCTAGTGTGAACCGAGCCTTAAGTGTTGCCCTTTTATAATCAACAGTCTGCTGGACACCTGTTTAATGAATAATTAGACTCACCTGTACAGTAGTTGAATTCTTGTTTAATAGGATTTTGTTGTCTAAAATTTAGCTTTGCTCCTAAGACTTTCATTGGTGTGTATTCATTTTTGCAACATGGTCTTGAATTAATTTGTTAGGAAAAAAAATTTTGTGTGTGTGAAAATTAACAAATCTTGGTTGCAATCAGTGGCCCGCATTTGTGGGTATATATACCTATAGTGGATAAAATAAGTACTGCACACACCATCATTTTTCTAGTTAAATCTATTTCTAAAGGTGCTATTGACATGACATTTTCACCACATGTCGGTAACAACCCATGCAATTCAGACATACAAAGAAACCAAAACAAATAAGTTCAGAAATGAAGTTATGTGTAGTAAAATGGAATGACACAGGGAAAAAGTATTGAACATGCTTACTGAAATCTATTTAATACTTCATAAATCCTTTTTTGGTAATGACAGCATCAAGACACCTCCTCTATGGAGAAACTAGTAGCATGCATTGCTCAGGTGTGATTTTGGCCCATTCTTCCACACAAATCTTGAAGGTTCCGTGGGCCTCTTCTATGAACACTGATCTTTAGTTCTTTCCATAGATTTTTTATTGGATTCAACTCAGGAGCTTGGCTGGGCCATTCTAGCAGCTTTTTTTTCTTTAAAGTGGTTGTAAACCCTTACAATCCACTTTTTACTACAAGAAAGCCTATAATAAGGCTTGCCTGTAGCTACCCTGGATATCTCCTAAATCTGCACGGTTTAGGAGATATCCCCTGTATCAGCATGTACCAATGTCATCGGCACATGCGCACTGAAGCAATGGCTCGTTCATGCCGTTGCTTTAGCTAGTGTGCCGCTACCGGCGGCTCCAAAGTGCATGCGCGGGAGTGATATCTTCGTGGCTCTGGCCAATCACAGCCCTGGAGCCCACGATACCCGGAAGTACCGTATTTATCGGCGTATAATACGCGCTGGCGTATAACACGCACCCCAAGTTTAGGAGGGAATTTTAAGGAAAAAAACTTTTAGGAGGGAAGTTTAAGGAAAAAAAACTTACATTTAAATGCCCATCAATGCAGCCTCATCAGTGTTCATCTGCAGCCTTGTTAGTGCAGCCTTGCCCCAGTGTCCAGTGCAGCCTTGTCAGTGCAGCTTTGCCCCAGTGCAGCCTTGTCAGTGCAGCTTTGCCCCAGTGCAGTCTTGTCAGTGCAGCTTTGCCCCAGTGCAGAATTGTCAGTGCAGCCTTGCCCCAGTGCAGCTTTGCCCCAGTGCAGCCTTGCTCCAGTGCAGCCTTGTCCCCAGTGGTCAGTGCAGCCTTGTCCCCAGTGGTTAGTGCAGCCTTGTCCCCAGTGGTCAGTGCAGCCTTGTCCCCAGTGGTTAGTGCAGCCTTGTCCCCAGTGGTCAGTGCAGCCTTGTCTCCAGTGCCGCCGACATACACAAGTTTAGTGTGTATTTTTAAATATGGCGCCGCGGAGTTCGGAGGGACTCGGTGGCGCTCGTTCAGCTGAACAAGCGCCGCTGAGAACACAGTGACTGGGCGGAGCCGAGATACACATAGCCGAGGGTTCTCCGCTCTTCTCGGCGCCGTTCACAGTCACGCCCAGTCCCTATGATGGACACAACAGAGGTCCAATGGCGGGACTGGGCGGGACTGTGAACGGCGGCGAGAAGAGCCGAGAACCCTCAGCTATGTGTATCTCGGCTCTGCCCAGTCACTGTGTTCTCGGCGGCGCTCGTTCAGCTGAACGAGAGCCGCCGAGTCCCTCCGAACTCCGCGGCGCCATATTTAAAAATACACGCTATGTGAATGTCGGCGGCGATCGCTCCGATAGATCACAAAAATAGCGGGGATCGGCGTATAACACGCACCCACGGTTTTCCCCTGATTTTAAGGGGAAAAAAGTGCGTGTTATACGCCGATAAATACGGTAACTTTGGGAACGATGTCGCCGGCCGGAGCTGTGTACTGGGACCGCTGCGGGGGCTTCGATCTAAGGTGAGTATTTCATAATGAGCTAGTATGCTATGCATACTAGCTCATTATGCCTTTGTCTTGCAGGTTTTTTATTTTTTTTAGTGGGTTTACAACCACTTTAAAACCAATTGAGAGTTTCCTTGGCTTTGTGTTTGGGATCATTGTCTTGCTAAAATGTCCACCCTCGTTTCATCTTCATTGTCCTAGTGGATGGCAGCAGATTTGTATCAAGAATGTATTGGTACATTTTTCATTAATCCTTTCTCCAATGATATGAAGTTTGCCAGTACTGAAAAACCCCACACCATAATGTTCCCACCTCCAAACTTCACTGTTGGTATGGTGGTTTTGGGATGATGTGCAGTGCCATTTGACCTCCAAACATGGTGAGTATTATGGAATCCAAAGAGTTAAATTTTGGTCTCATCTGACCAGACTATATTATCCCAGTATTTTACAGGCTTGTCGAAATGTTGTGCAGCAAACTTTAAAGGAGTTTCAACATGCTTTTTCTTCAGCAATGAAGTCTTGCGTGGTGAGCGTGCATACAGGCCATGGTGGTTGAGTGCATTACTTATTGTTTTCTTTGAAACAGTTGTACCTGCTAATTCCAGGTCTTTCTGAAGCACTCCACAAGTGGTCCTTGGCTCTAGGACAACTCTTCTGATAATTCTTTTCACTCCTCTGGCTCTAGGACAACTCTTCTGATAATTCTTTTCACTCCTCTGTCATAAATCTTGCGAGGAGCACCTAGCCGTGCCCGGTTTATGGTGAAATGATGTTCTTTCCACTTTCAGATTATGGCCCCAACAGTGCTCACTGGAATGTCCAGAAGTTTAGAAATCCTTTTGTAACAAATGCCATATATTTTGCAACAATAAGGTTGTAAAGGTCTTGGGAGGGCTGTTTGCTTTTACCCATCATGAGATGTTTCTTGTCACATGACACCGGGGAGGAAAAGAGGCTACACAGCCATTAATGTCTAAACCGCTGGCAACAAAAGTGAGTACACGCCTAAGTGAATATGTCCAAATTGGGCCCAATTAGCCATTTTCCCTCCCGGTGTCATGTGACTCATTAGTGTTACAAGGTCTCAGGTGTGAATGGGGAGCAGGTGTGTTAAATTTGATGTTATCGCACTCACTCTCTCATACTGGTCACTGTAAGTTCAACATGGCACCTCATGGCAAGGAACTCTCTGAGGATCTGAAAAAAAGAATTGTTGCTCTACATAAAGATGGCCTAGGCTATAAGAAGATTGCCAAGACCCTGAAATTGAGTTGTAGCACAGTGGCCAAGACCATACAGCAGTTTAACAGGACAGGTTCAACTCAGAACAAGCCTCGCAATGGTCGACCAAAGAAGTTGAGTACACATGCTCAGCGTCATATGCAGAGGTTGTCTTTGGGAAATAGACGTATGAGTGCTGCCAGCATTGCTGCAGAAGTTGAAGAGGTGAGGGGTCAGCCTGTCGGTGCTCAGACCATACACCACACACTACATCAAATTGGTCTGCATGGCTGTTGTCCCAGAAGGAAGCCTCTTCTAAAGATGACGCACAAGAAAGCCCACAAACAGTTTGCTGAAGACAAGCAGACTAAGGACATGGATTACTGGAACCATACCCTGTGGTCTGATAAGACCAAGATAAACTTATTTGGTTCAGATAGTGTCAAGCATGTGTGGTGGCAACCAGGTGAGGAGTACAAAGACAAGTGTGTCTTGCCTACAGTCAAGAATGGTGGTGGGAGTGTCAAGGTCTGGGGCTGCATGAGTGCTGCCGGCACTGGGGAGCTACAGTTCATTGAGGGAACAATGAATGCCAACATGTAGTGTGACATACTGAAGCAGAGCATGGTCCCCTCACTTCGGAGACTGGGCTGCAGGACATTATTCCAACATGATAAGGACCCCAAACACACCTCCAAGATGACCACTGCCTTGCTAAAGAAGCTGAGGATAATGGTGATGGACTGGCCAAGCATGTCTCCAGACCTAAACCCTATTGAGCATCTGTGGGGCATCCTCAAGAGGAAGGTGGAGGAGCGCAAGGTCTCTAACATCCACCAGCTCCGGGATGTCATCATGGAGGAGTGGAAGAGGTCTCCAGTGGTAACCTGTGAAGCTCTGGTGAACTCCATGACCAAGAAGGTTAAGGCAGTGCTGGAAAATAATGGTGGCCACACAAAATATTGACATTTTGGGCCCAATTTGGACATTTTCACTTAGGGGTGTACTCACTTTTGTTGCCAGCGGTTTAGACATTAGTGTGTTGAGTTATTTTGAGAGGACAGCAAATTTAAACTGTTATACAAGTTGTACACTCACTACTTTACATTGTAGCAAAGTGTCATTTCTTCAGTGTGGTCACATGAAAAGATATAATAAAATATTTACAAAAATGTGAGGGGTGTACTCACTTTTGTGAGATACTGTGTGTGTGTGTGTGTGTATATATATATATATATATATATATATATATATATATATATATATATATATATATAATGTAAAAAATATAACTATGAGCTAAAGGATATTTCTACTTAGAATGCTGTATGGTTTATATACTGTACATGTTTAGTGGGCTTTGGCCTTAATTCATCAATCTTCAATATTATTTAGAGCACTCCAAGTTGTGAATAAGGCTCTCCCAGACATTATAGTATGTCATTCTACCAAGACGTAAGCATCCTTAAGCAATATTTAACACACATTAACTGTCACTGTAGCTTGATAAATCTGGACAATTGTCTTAAATGGTGATCTTTAAATGATCTTTAAATTGTCGTTAAATGCTTTTGCTTTCAAAGGTGTTTTTATTTATAAATGAATTAATCAATTAATATTTTCAATATTTTCTAATCGATATTTTACTATATTTCAATGTGAAATACTGTTCCTTTTGGGACAATGTTGTATATTCATAAGTCTGCAGTTATTCAGTGGAAGGAAGCTGAAAAATTACCTTTCCTCGGTGAAAAGCTATTTTTTGCTCATCTTAATGAATAAGCCCCATAGGTGGTGATTATTACTATCAACTTTCCAAACTCTTAGCATCACTTGTAATTTCTGGACTGAGCCCTTAGGAGTGATAATAAGCAGTTCAGTTTGAGTTGGTTGCTACTGCAAGTTGGAAAATCTTTCTGACCCTTTCCTATTCAATGGAGCAGAGAAAAGGTTCAAATTATGTGTATGTGTATGTCATTTAAAGATAAGCAGATATCTCCCAGGCTGTGATTCTCAGGGAAATATCTTCATCTCTCTAGTGATCCTAATATTTTGAACTGAACTAAACTAAAGTGCAGGACAGGAAATGGTGAGTTCAAATTTCACCAACTGTATAAGCATATTGTCTGATTATGTTATTCCTCAAAGCAATCAAATAACAACATGATGAGGATCCCGCTGTAACTTACAAAGGGTTATTATATGGAAATGGCAATTACAAAATGGAGATCCATAATAACAATATGAATTGATGTGCAGTTTTAGGTGTACCATATTTTAAATAACTTTAAAGAACTCACCAAAGCCACAGTCAATTGGAACCACCCATTGTCCTGGTTTTATGCTATTTACTTCATGGCCAACTTGAATTACTTCCCCAACTCCTTCATTGCCGCCTACTGCTGGCAAGTTGGGTAAAATTCCATAATTTCCTGCAAAATTTCAACAACGATTAACTGTCAGCATACACACTCTCAGTGTAGAGATTGAAGCAAATGAGAGGACATACAGGGGTTTATTTACTAAAGGCAAATCCACAGTGATCTTGGAAGTGCAGTTGCTGTAGATCTGAGGGGGGCATGCAAGGAAAATAAAGAAACAGCATTTTTGCTTGCACATGATTGGATGATAAAATCAGCAGAGCTTCCCCACATTTCAGATCTTCCCCTCAGATCTACAGCGACTGCACTTCCAAGTGCACTTGCAGTGCACTTGTAGTGCAGAGTGGATTTGCCTTTAGTAAATCAACCCCACACAGACAGAGAACCAGAGTAACTATTAATAAATGTGCTTGTCTGTTTGTTAATATTTCACATAACCGTTATGACACTAGTAAGTGCCTACCTTGTAACATGTTAACATCTGCAGGATTAACTGGAGCTGCCAACATCCTGATATGGATATCATCATGGCCAGTGTAAGGAACAGGAATATGTTCCAGCCTGGGGATGAAACAATCATTTTAGCATTATTATTATTATTATTATACAGGATTTATATAGCACCATCAGTTTGCACAGCACTTTACAACGTTAGGGTAGAGAATACAGTTACAATATAATACAATTACATACAGGAGGAATCAAAGGGCCCTGCTCGTTACAGCGTACAATCTAGGAGGGAGGGTCAAATGATACAAAAGGTAATAACTGTGGGGGATGAGATGATGGAGAAAATAAAAGTACAGTTGTTAGGTGAGGGTAGGATAGGCTTTTCTGAAGAGAAAAGTTTTCAGGGATCGCTTAAAAGTGGATAGAGTTGTAGATAGTCGGACAGATTGGGGTAGGGAATTCCAAAGGATGGGAGAGGCTCGGGAGAAGTCCTGGAGGCAAGTATGGGAGGAGGTGACGAGGGAACTAGAGAGCAGGAGGTCTTGGGTGGAACGAAGAGGATGATTTGGTTGGTATTTTGTGGCTAGGTTAGTGATGTAGCTGGGGGCAGAGTTGTGGATGGCTTTGTAAGTTATTGTTAGTACTTTGAATTGAATTCTTTGTTACTTTATCATAAAGATTGCTCTGGCAAAAAGACAGACCTTTTAGAGTAAAATGTTAATTTTAAAACATGTGACCAATGAATTCAGGCTGCATGAAAATGGCAAGGGGCATATTTATAAAAATAGATTATCTTTGGGTTCATGTAGGAGGGAAACCCAGCCTGTTCACTGTTCAGTAAACCATCAAACATACTGGGCATATTTAGCCAATCCTCATCTGCTAGAATGAAAACAAAGCAGCTGGGAATCCTGGACAACATCACTGACCAAATCTGGTCACATTCCTATTCTTATCAACAGCATTTTAGAAAGTACACATGCCAGTGTGCCCCTAGATGGCTGTGACTGAGCTGTCATTGAAGAACTCAGATCACAGTGACAACAAACAGAAACAATCAGAGTGAACAACCATAACCAATCACAGCTATCACAAGTGTAAATGATGTCAGTGTTTACAAACATTCAGCCCATTCACAGCAGGGGAGCACTGAATATTTATAAACGCAAGCAGGAAATATTTATAAACCCAAGCAGTGATCTAGAATGGTCTAGAGCGGCAACCCATTAACTGTGATCTACTCATCGATCGCAGGCAGGTAGCATGTAGATTGCATCCCTTGTTTGCCAACCCCGGAACCTGGAGGAATGGAGTGGTGGGGCAGCATTTAGTGGAACTGATGGCTGTATTTTCCTCCCTGCAGCAGCTAAATTCTGGCAATGCCCTCTTCCCTGCTGCTGCAGAAAATACAGCCATTGGTTCCAATAAATGCAACCCTTCCTCTCCAGGTTCCTCTTCTTGGTGTTGCCTGGCCCCTGTGTGCTCCATTGGACCTTCTCTCCTGCAGTGCTGCTGGGTTCCCCTCCTCACCCCTCTCACCAGCTGCTGTGAGGGATGTGTCATAATGGAGAGCAAGGATATGTTATTTATATATGTTTTTTTATTGGCCGCTTCCTTTTCTGAATGAATACAATCAGTGATCTTACCGGTGTCTGATTGGATGTTGCAACACTTGATGACCTCTGTGGCCATCTTTAGTGAGGGCAATGCTAATAAATAGCACACTCCCACTGTAGTTGGCGTACATTTGCGATGTGGATAGAGTAGGGACAGGATCTTCCCTGGTTAAGGACATTACACCTAGTGCTAAAGAGATGTTCCTGATGAGGAGAGACAGGTCAGGGATACTGCTGCTGGCTCTGCTGTTCTAAGACTTCAGAGCTGGGACAAAGAACTCTCTGTCAATATGCAAGTGTGCCCACACTGCTGCTCTGACCATCAGCCAACCTCTTCAGTCAGATGCTGCCCGGTAACATAAGCATTATTAAAGTTAAACCTCAAGCACTGGAACTGTGTTAAAGTACCACTAATGCTGCTATGAGCTGTTGTACCCGAAATGCCTGTATTACTAAGACTCTGGTGCCATACTGTTTTGGGATTGTAAAGTAAGTCCTTTGTGGCTGCCCACCTTGTGTATTTGTTACTTATACTTAACCAAATAATAACGGTGCAGCTTTTCTTGGTCTCTGTGTGAATTTACTCTACTTTGGGTACCAATCAACTGGCCTCGCCCACATGCTTACCCAGAAGTGTGGCTGGAGAGAATATAAACGTTTAGAAGGGTCTGATCCAGTGGTGACCCTTCCATTAGTGGTGCAGGGGCGCTACCCCCCTAATCCATGCGCCCGGCCCCTAATCTACATGCAGGGCGCTCGACGCATGGATTCCAATGGGGTTCTTTTTTTTAAGCGCATAATTAGAGCCTGAGGCTCTAATTGGCTTCAAAAAAGGATGAGCTTGGGGTGCAGACCACTGCTCCCTGAGCCCATCCAGTTGTGTGACAGTAGCAAATTAATATTCACTATTGTCTTCCTGATTCTCCTCCCGGCCAATCAGGAAGCAGGTCCTGAGACCCGATTGGCCAGGGAGTCTTAGGACCCACTTCCTGTTTGGCCGTGAAGAGAAGCAACGGCCCCGGGGCTTGGAAGAATCAGGGAGCAGCTTAGCCAGCGGTCCTTTTCAGTCAGGACTCAGTTCTCTCTTCCAGGGATGGCTCACCCACAGCCACATCCAGCACTCCCCGCTGCCTTGGACAGTGGAGGAAGGAAGAAAGAGTGTAATCCCCGGACTTGTCATCTGCCTCCTAAGGTAAGAAGGCCTCTGATCCCTGCATTCCTGTACATCCCTCTCCCGCTTTGGGGGTGGTGAAGGCCATCTTCCCATCCATCTCCCGTGCGGGGGGGATGGGGCGGTTGATGGCCACCCCCCCTACCATCTCCCGCCGGGGGGGCTTGCGTTGGTTTGCCGCCCCCCAAAGTATTGAGCAGCAGCCAAAACTGGTCTGATCATATTCTCTTCCCTGAGGCCTCTCCCCTAGGAGGAAGCATCAGAAGAACTATTGCTGTTGGGTCTCTGCAGGTGCTATCGCTTAGGGCCTGATGGAAGCTGGACATAAGGACACTTGCTGGAAGACACTGCCTGTAGAAGCTGGTCTGGAGAGGGAACCCTTTCAATAAAGAGTGCTGCAGGGGAGCTGTCCCTGGACATTGTAAGTAGGACCTTTCATCTATAGCTCCAGATGTGGAAATGTTTGAAGGTGAGATACCAGCAGTTGCTGTAAGGACTGTGACTGCTTGCATAGGGTCTCAGATTGACTGGCTGCCCTCCCTGCTATCAGCATTATTTTGTAGCTGCTACTATAGATCCCAATACTGCTGAAATAGGATTTTTTAAAGAATCTGTCCTCCAAGACCTAGAGTATTTAGAGTATTCTGCACCCTTATCCCTCCTTCCTGCCTATGTTCAAGATCTGCAATAAAACGTCAAAAGACATCCCTAGACTAAGCCTGAATTTTGTCTGTGTGCTTCTGGGACTGGGATCAGGGTAATTAGCCTCTGAACAGGTATCAGGTACATTACCAGTGACCTCTCCGGGGGGTCAGCACAAGAATTTGATTGTGTGTTTCACCTTGGTTTTGTATGTTTTATTGTTTCTTCTAGGAAAGGCTGTGTGTTACCCTGGAAACACGTAGGCCTACTTTTATCTTCAAAAAGAAATATTTGATAGGAACTCTTTTTTTTTTTTTTTTTAATTTGTTTCACTTTTCTGGACCTCGTTTAATGTCTCTTGAATTGATTGCTTTCTTGTGAACCACTGTCGGTTTGTCATCATGCTTGGAGTAAGCAGTCTTGTTTCAGCTGTGCAATTCCAAAGCTCTACGGATTCACCATTCTAAAACTTAGATGATTACTTTGATTACATAGTAAGTTAATCACCTCCAACACTATCCCTGACATTAGACCAGCATGTCAGCCAAACCACTAGCATTCTCAGAAGGAGTAGCTAGCAATGACAGCTGCCACACTCTCTGTACAAGTTTCTTTTAAACACATCCAGTTTAGCAGAAGTAGATGACTGTGAATAATGAAGAAAAAAGGACGCACAGGCAGGGGCAGGGCCCCATAGCAAAATGTTGTATGGGGCCCCCCTGCAAACAGCCCCCCCCCCCACAGCTGCCCGAGTGTCAATGCAGCGTGACCTGTGCCACATACAGCGTGACCTGTGCCCAATGCAGCGTGACCTGTGCCCAATGCAGCGTGACCTGTGCCCCATACAGCCCCACCTATGCAGAGGAAGAGGAAAGCCACCCGGATCAGCAGAGAGCGGGATTGCCTGCTGTAATAGCTTTCATTTGAATTTCCTGTCTTCCCGGGGCTCATCATCACATAGCCCCACTTCTTTGCTCGACGCCTTTGATGACGTCACATGTCCCGCATTGGATCGGCATTCTGTCTATCAAAGGCACCGGGCCAAAAGGTGGAGCTATGTGACGTGAGCCCCGGGAACACTGGAAGTTCTAATGAAAGCTCTTACATCGGGCAATTCAGCTCTCTGCTGATACGGACAACTCGCCTCTTCCTTTCCTCTCTCTTCCCCTGGCTGGGAGACTGTGTCGGCGGTGCGCTTATCCTCACTGGGCCCCACTCGGCTGCGGGCCCCATAGCGCCAGCATGGGTCGCTATGGTGGTAGTTACGCCCCTGCACACAGGTGAAGGACAAGAACATACCTTGGTCCTTAAGAAGGGAGATGGAGAAGACCAATCCCTGTATTTCGAAAGAAGGCAGGAGTGCAATGGAGCATAAGATGCTTGTAACCTGCCTGAAACTTTACATCAGTCATATTGGTACTGACAAAGTCCCTAGTAAGTTATCTTCCATTGGGTATAGCAGGGGCCTTTAAACTACAGTACATGGATCACATGTGGCCCACTAAAAGATTTTACCCAGCCCGCAGCTGCTATGCACACTTTTTGTTTCTCCTTCACACTGCAACAGCAACACTTTCCCCCAGTGCTGTGTCATTTGGTACTAGGACTGCCGGCTTCCTGACAACCAAAGCAGTGCTTGCTCTAGCATTCACAGGAGGATGTAACTTCTTCTATCCACACCTGCTCTATCTCCTGTCTCCTGCCCTGTTGCTACATGCTATAAGCTAAATGAAAGAGGTAAGGGAACTCTGATGAGGACATTATGAAAGAGGGGGCTCTGATGGGGACCCTGATTAAAGGAAGGACTCTAATGGAGAAACAGATGTAAGGCTGGTCTCTGATGTGGAGCCTGATGTAAGGAGGGACTGTGATGGGGATACTGATGTAAGAAGGGACCCTGATGGGGACACTAATGTTAGGGGGGACGCTGATGGGGGCACTGATGTAAGGGGGGACTCTGATGGGGGCACTGATGTAAGGGGGGACTCTGATGGGGGCACTAATGTGAGGGGAAATCTGATGGGGACACTGTTGTAAGGGGGGGGCGCTATTGAGAGCACTGATGTAAGTGCTGATGACTTATCACTGATGACTGTGATAAGAGACACTGATGTAAAGGTGCTCTAATGAGAACACTGATGTAGGAGGGGGGGTCCGATTTGATAAAAGGGGAACTTTGCCTTTGTTTTACAAAAGTTTTGAATCATATCATGCGGATTACAAAAAGGTCCAAGTAAAATATATTCATTCATTTGCGCTATGGAAAATAAGCTAAATTAATTAAGTGATAGTTTTAATAGTGTTTGTACGCTGCTACCCTCAAAGTGCAAAGTGCTAACTTAAACTGATTTGAGGTGTGTGATGATAGGGGGGCGCTGTGAATAATATTAACAATCTGGCTACAACAATATAGTAAAGTGCATAGTGCTAAACAATTCATATAGGCTGCCCTACTTGTGACAAATATGCCAAAGTAGCTCCTGCAAAATATTTTTTATTTTTAAGTGAGCCTCATGCATTTTTCAAATGCTCATTTTGGTGCTTATTTTGCATGTTTTCGCTACCCGCATTGGGGGTGCTATTAAGAGTTAATGGCAGGGGGGCGTGGGTGGATGCTGAGCGAGATGGATGTCTGAGCTCCCAGCTTTCCACGGACCTGCTTATTACACAGCTTCAAGCAGATGGGCAAAAACTGTACCAGAGATGTTGCTCCTGGACTGCTGGAGATGTCTTCAAGACTGGGGCACATTACTCCATATTTATTGGAACTGCCCAGCTCTTCAGCCCCATTGGTGATTGGCACTCGGTACAGGGGCTTCTCCATCGGCTGTTTTGAGGTCGATATCCCCCTCTCCCCTAAGCTGTTTCTACTGGGTCTTCTCCCTCCTAAACTCCCCGGACTAGCAAAAAAAAATGGACACTCAGATACTCACAGTTGCTAGGTGCTTAGTGGCCCTACACTGGAAAAGACGTCATCCCCCAACGCTTTCAGATCTCTATGCCAGAATTAAAGATGTGGAGCTCATGGAGGCTATGTCGGTCCGCTTAGCTGATCGGCTGGCTCGACATACGGCAGTATGGGAGGGCTGGTATTTTCAGGTGGAACCCCCTTAATTGCTTGAGGTTCCCACCTGCCATATGTAACAAATCTGTGCGGGACCCTGGAGTGACGAGTCTAGCTGGTTGGATTTATTTTTCTATACACTTTTTTTCTCCTTTTTCTCTCCCCCTTCTCCCCCTTTTATTTCTCTCTCTTCTTTTTTTTCTATCCCTGAATATGCAGACCACACAATTATAGGATAATTATTATCCTGATAGTATGTCTCACTGATGACTGAGGTCCACCTATAGGCTTTTAGGGATTACTACAGTATTATATTCTCACTTCTGCAGAGCTGTATCTCAGCCTCTTTTATTAATCGGCTATGCTTCATGTTTGATATTTGCTCGACGCATCTGTGCTATCCACAGAAGTTTGCTGATTCTTTATTATTTTCCATTTCCCCAGTTTTTTTTTTACTTATCTCTCGCTGTATTTGTGTCTTATATCTTTGTATTGAAATGATCAAACATTTTAATAAAAATTGTCAATTATAAAAAAAATTAAAAATGAGTGTGCGTTTTGGCAAGTTTTTTGTGCATTTCTGGGAATATGTGCTGAAATGTGCGTTTCTGCGTGTGTTCCCAGAACACTAATGTGTGACTGGAGCCCTACTGCTTTCTATAGTGTTCAGATTCAATCTTTTTTTTTCTAAGGTACATTTTATTGCGTACTTCAGCAAGGCAGTAAATCTTACAGAAGAGACAAAGAAAAAACGAATTAGAGGTACATCCATGATCCCAGCCCTTGTAGAAGAGGATAGATCAAGGCATTTTTCAAGTTCCAAACAATACAATTAAGATAGGGCATACCCGGCACGCAATAAAAATGCCTTCAAAGTAATTACCTAGTGGGAAGAATACCCTTAATAAATCAACTTGGCAAAAGATGTATGCGCAGAGATCATGAGATTATGCTACTTCTTGAGCAAGGACTCACCTGCATAATCTTATCTTTTTCTTAAAGCGGAGATCCACCCATTTAAAAGTCAGCAGCTACAAAAAGTGTAGCTGCTGATATATAATAATCAGACACTCACCTATCCCATGGTCCAGCGATGTGGGTCCACGAAGCCCCGCTCCTCTCCATGGCGCCAGCATTGTTACTTTGGGCGCCCAGCTGTGGCTTCACAGCCGGGCATGCCCTGCGCATGCACGAGCCGCGCTGCACGCTGTGATTGGCCGGGTAATCTTCTGGGACCTGTGACAAGTCCCAGAAGATTGCAGGGAGGGAGGGGGGAGAGGTGAACTTCCTTCCGGTGCAGTGGCACAAGGGATGAAATGGGAGCTGGGTGCCCGTAAAAACAGGGTACCCGCTCCCCCCCCCCCCAAAAATGACATGCCAAATGTGGCATGTCAGGGGGTCACCTACACTTAAAGCGGAAGTTCCATTTTTGGATGGAACTCCGCTTTAAGACAGAGCTTAAAATAATTAAAAAAAAAGGAACAAAAAATTTAAAGAGTAATTTGAGAGAGCTTCCAAGAGTACATTACAAAACAATTCAACACATTACATCACTTCCGAAGTTGTATTCTGCCGTACGAGAATTTTCAGAAGTTGAGTAACCTCTTCATTTTCCATATGAGACTAGCATGCAAAAAAAAAATGACGATTATTCATCTGATACTCTCATCATGTGTACCAGGCTTTACAGCTGTACCTGGTGTTATTGAACAACACAAATTTCATTGACAGCCTCAGAAACAATGTACACTGGTGATGCATATTTGATTGTGGAATTGATTTATTTTTGTGTACAATGAGTTTGGCTTACCTATAGCAGCAGCATCCCAATCTGATTTATTTTAGCTAAAAAAGGTTGCTATAGGAGCTTGTGTTTTTAAATAATGAGAATGAAATCAGGTACAACTTTCTAAAATTTGGCCAGTGTCACAAGCGTTAGATGGAACTAACCTTTAGGTTAAAAAAAGAGTGCTCAAAACACTTTATACCCCCACACAGACACACCTACCTATACTCCATACTCTCCCCGCATCCAAATCCCTAGTTCGTCCATAATTGTTTAAGTTATGGCTCTCAGCCATGCTTTGGTAGAAACTGCTGAGCAATACAACAGTAAATGCAACAGGCCCAAATAGAGAGAGACAAGGCAGGTTCTATCCTGCAGTAAAAATTAGATTGTAGCAGAGACACAGTTGACTTTTGCCACTATATTAAAATATATTTTCCAACTTCAGGACAATACCTGAACAGCTTGAAATGACCTCAGAGAGGACACAGGGCAGGACGTTTTTTTGGCAATAAAAGTTCTAGTTTTGCAGCTGAGACACAGCTATGAAAAAACCCAATAACAGGGTAAAATGCTTTTAGCTTGAATATACCTCAAATTCTGTGGGAAATAAAGAATCCTGATCTACAGATTAGAAGAAGTAAATAGAAGCTGTCTTCAGAGTCACAGTGGGGTTAACCACCCTGGCGATATGATTATGTCAGATTTTTGCGCCCCAAAGCGGTACAATTGTTTTGCATAGAAGTTTGGCATTTTATATTGTAGGCCTGTAATTCTTAGCAATAACACACTTATATCTGTCCAAACAAGAGTCTAGTAGACATCCCAGGTACAGTATGATAAAGTTTGAAACACGAAATCATAAATTATAATATAATAAATAATTATAAATAATAATTAAAAAAAATAATATAATACTAGTAAAATTAATTTCCCCATAATTGTTTATCGCTCAATTCTGCAAGTGTTCTAATTTAACTATCGCTGTTTTCTAGCTGGTCTAAAACCATTTTGATGTAAAGGGACACTTTTTGGTTGCCATGGACAATCTCAAGTTTCCAGGCAGAAAGAACAGTATAAGTAATATAAAACTGCAGGCAGGGCACTGGACAAAGCATTAGGGAAAGGGATGTGAAATGATTTGATACACTAATGTAATCTGTAAGATTACAGTGTACTGTATGTGTTATGTACTGTGTACTTTTTGAATTTTGCACCCCCGTGCATCGCAACGGTCACAGGGAACAGAGCCCGGCACACAGAGGCATCGGGCAGAGGACACAGCCCACAGACACAGCAAGGGGGACATCGCAGGATCCTGGGGACAAGGTAAGTAACCTGCACAGGATCCTGCAATGCACTCCCGAGTGTGGCTTGGGGTTACCGCCAATGGTACTGAAACTTAACCCCGAGCCACACTCGGGATTACCGCCAGGGAGGTTAATTTACTAAAACTGGAGAGTGCAAAATCTGGTGCAGCTGTGCAAAGAAACCAATCAGTTCCAGGTGCCCTCATTCACACTGAACATGGCTTTGAAATCATGTGAGTTCATCTGAACTCACATGATTTCAAAGCCTCATTTCAGTCCGACTTCTGGGCCGACTTGAAAGACATCTGTGTGGGTTCATGCAGAGGTGTCTATTGAAATTGCACCAGAAGTCGCCAAAAGTAGTGGAGAAACTACTTTTGGAAATCGGTGGGGTGCCGCAAAGTTGGCGTCGCACCAATTGGGACACTCCTATTGCTGACAATAGGCTCCGATTTAACATGCGATTTGACCTGTCAAATTGCATGTCAAATTACGCCGATGTGAACGGGGGCTTATTGCCAAAGCTTAATTGAACAAGCTGATGTTAGAAGCTGATTGGCTACCATGCACAGCTGCACCATATTTTGAACTCTCCAGTTTTAGTAAATCAACCTAACTGTGTTTAATATAGGCTAAATGTCTGCAATACCAAGCTGACTATTAAACAAGCCAGGAGGCTAAAAAATATTTATTATCTGTGTTATACTGAAATGAATCCCCCAAGGGTAGATTTTTGTGATGAATTCAAGTAGACAGGAATCACTAAACTGTACATAGGTGAGTCTATTTCAAGCTATCTATTTCAAGATGACCTGTCACAGGTTCTTCAACTATGCCTGGTTAGCCATATGGACAGAAAAAAATTGTGGGGAGGTAGATGTGTAGTTCTGGACTGCCTTTTATTACTTAGTAATGAATGGACATATATAGGCATGTGGTTAAGTGCAGTTTGAAGATAAATTATCATAATAATTACAATACAGTAGAACTATGTTTGTTATGTATGAGAAAATCAGAATGTTTTTTAGGACTTTATAGGGTATTTATAGCCTTTTTATTAACCAGATAATCATATGAAAGATATACATTTGATGTAAATAATTAACCACTTCAGCCCCGGAAGGATTTGTCCCCTTCCTGACCAGAGCACTTTTTGCGATTCGGCACTGTGTCGCTCTAACCGACAATTGCGCGGTCGTGCGACGTGGCTCCCAAACAAAATTGACGTCCTTTTTTCCCCACAAGTAGAGCTTTCTTTTGGTGGTATTTGATCACCTCTGCAGTTTTCATTTTTTGCGCTACAAACAAAAAAAGATCATCAATTTTGAAGAGCTTTTGGCTCTAATAAATATCCCCCAAAAATATATAAAAAAATTTTTTCCCTCAGTTTAGGCCAATACGTATTCTTCTACATATTTTTGGTTAAAAAAATCGCAATAAGCGTTTATTGATTGGTTTGCACAAAAGTTATAGCGTCTACAAAATAGGGGATAGTTTTATGGCATTTTTATTAATAATTTTTTTTTTTACTAGTAATGGCGGTGATCAGTGATTTTTATTGTGACTGCGACATTATGGCGGACAGATCGGGCACTTTTGGTGCTATTTTGGGACCATTCACACTAATTCACGATCAGTGCGATTAAAAATGCACTGATTACTGTGTAAATGTGACTGGTAGTGAAGGGGTTAACCAGGAGGGGGCACTGCAGGGGTTAAGTGTGTCCTAGGGAGTAATTCTAACTGTGGGGGGATGGGCTATGTGTGACATGACACTGATCACCGCTCCTTGTTTACATCAGCATTTCCCCATTCATCCTCTCCGTGACGATTGCGGGTATCCCCGCAGACATCGAATCCACGGGACCCACGGTCGGACTCACGGAGCTCGCGGCGCATGCGTGCCTGCTATCCGGGCCTCGCGAGATCACGTACAGTTACGTGATTTCGCGCAGCGGAGCCAACCTGCCACAGTAAAACTGCGGCGGCTGGTCCAGAAGCGGTTAATATAAGTTAATATTGTAAATATTACTATTGTTTTTCTAAAGTCTAGGACTTGGCTGACTCATTGACAATAATGCACTACTCCGGTGGCTGATATCATGTCTCATCTACAAATCTCTATATTTAATACAATTACAAAATTAAAAAACACAATAATATGCACTTACTGCAAATACACTACTATTACCCTTTTAGAATGGTTCTTCTTTAAGATCCATTAAATTATAAGACTCTAATTAATCAAGATGAAAAATATAACTGAATGTCATATTTGATTTTCTATCTGATATATATGGCAATATTAAAATATCACTATTAAATACAATTCTTGCAGTGACCTACATTTTGCATAGTATATTGAAGGACATAAGAACTTAAAGCCTGAGATGCAAATGTGATAAAAAGAGATGAAAAATGCATGTGCAGAAAGATATTCAGAGAATGAGATACCTGACAGCAAATATATTTTAGCAGAGAAATTGGATGGATGTATTGAAAGTGCAGTTCTTGCACAAAGTAAAAGCAGAATCACTGACACAGTATGGTCTGACAAGCTGGAAAAATAAGTAATGAGGGGGAATCAGTTATCAAGTTGGGAAAAATAATCATTAGTTAGGTAATGAGAAGATTAATGACTTGATATACCTAGGAGTCACAAAAGTGAAAATAGGCAAATCTAACACATGAATTAAAAAGAAAAATGAAAAGAAAAAAAGGCGCTTCTAAGTGCTCTAAGTAAAACTTTATATTTCCCAAAAGGGTTAAAAACACTTACAAAAGGGTGGGTGGGTAGAAGCACATCATATTAGTAATATGGCAGGTGGTCCAGCATTCTGGTAGTCCCAAGGAGTCTCAGTGATTTCCGCAGGTGTGATTCTATGGCAGCATATTCTGAAGTGGCCGACAGATGGAAGCTACAACTCTCCAGGATATTGGGAAGACAGCTAGGCTGTCTGAGCCGAATCCAGGAAGTGACGTCAGCAGGAAGCGACCAGCAACCAGCGTGGACAGCAAGCCGAAAGTGATGTCATCAACATGCGACACGTTTTGGAACAGCTGATTGGTTCCTTCTTCAAGCAATGATTAAAGGTTACTAGAAGCAGAGTTTTTATGGTATGTGGGCGCACTGAGCTTATAAAATGACTTAATGAATATAAAAAAACAGCGTACTGGGGACACAAAAAAAGAAAAAGAAAAAACAGAAGACTGACATACAGGGCAAACTGATGCAAAGACATGATGCAAAAACAGCAAGAGTGATGCGCAACGCAATTAGCTAATATCACTGCATGCAGATGGAGCATAGCAGCTTGATGGCACGTCACTCGCTGTGTATATATACATCAACAATAAACACTAAAATGCTGAACAATACAGTGAACAATATACATCAATGGATCTATGGTATATTATATTGAGTATATATGGTGAGGAAGGGAATCATTAAAAAATATTGTGAAAGGGGAACCATCCATATAAAAAGGCAACATATAAATAAATAAATATATATATATATATATATATATATATATATATATATATATGTAATTTATATGCACATGCGTGACCAACTGCAAACAAACATGGGCAATGTATGCATACATATATCTCAAAAACGCATTGGATATTATTGCCCACTATGGGACATGTGGAATAAAATGATAAGCACTAATGGATATGAGCAGCGCTATATGACTATATGATAATATGATATGAGTATGTTACATAGTCATTGTCAGGGGAAAAAGGGAAACAATACTAGAGTAACACACTAATCTCAAAATCCTTGTTTAACTCTCCAGGTGCCTATAGGTTCAAAGAGAAAATCCAGTACAATTCTGTTTGACAGAGCTTATGGAAGCGCTCAGTGGGAGGGAAGTCTCTAGGCTTTGCCTCAATAACCCAAACTCTCAAACCATCAAGAAATTTGTTATGGTACTCAAGGAAATGCCAAGGGACACTGTGGGTGTCCAGTCCCTCAGTGATGAAACGGTGATGTTCGCCGAAGCGCTTCCGTAGTGGCCTTATAGTTCACCCTACGTAGAAAAGGCAGCAGGGGCATGTCAAACCGTAAACTACACGGTCGGTTGAACATGTGTTAAAGCCCTTGAGAGCATATGTTTTTCCTTTCACACAGAAAGCCTTCTGGCCATGTTTGACAAAACGGCAAGTCTTGCACAAGGGTTTTCAACATTGATACATGCCTGTAATGGCTAAAAAAAGTTGGAAGGGAATGACCTGGAGTTGGTGGTTTCTTTCTCAATTTACTAGGTTCCACCTTGCTTTTGATGTTAGGTGCTTTTCTATAAGCAAATTTAGGCTTATTGGACAGGGTAGGGAGGAGATGCTGGTCTTGTAGGAGCAAAGACCAGTGTCTACGCACAATATTTTCCTTCTATTTGTGACAAGAATGGAATTGGGTGATAAAGCATAGTTCGTCCTTATTTATGTTTGTCTGGATGGGGAGACGTGGTAAAGAAGATGTATCTATGTAATGAGAGTAAGCTGATTCCACAATATCAGCTGGAAAACCCTTTTCAAGAAATATATCTTTTAACAGCTTACTCTGGGTGTCATAGTCCATACTTCTGGTACAATTCTTTTTAAGCCTACTAAACTGGCTTTTGGGTATATTATTGAGCCATTGGGGATGGTGGTAGCTCTTATAATGAAGGAAGAAACTGCCTGCTGTTGGCTTGGTGTAGTTTCTGGCATGAATATCCTGTAGTTTCTGGATCCCCTCTTTTTTTTTGGACTCATCTTCTATCACGCCGCCGACGACCTGAAAAAAAAAGCAACACCTCCGCCTCCATGGGAGGCTCCTGCCGAGTGACGCTTCCCATTGGTGACAGCTGTTATATAGCTGAGGGCGGGGCCACCCGGGGATGTAAACGGGTGACCCCGCCCCCTCGGACACCACAGGGAAGCCCCCAGGAACCTCCCATGGAGGCGGAGGTGTTGCGTTTTTTTTCTTTCTTTTTTCGTCTCGTCAGCAGAGTGATAGAAGATGAATGGACATCGCTGGACATTTTTATTGTTTCATCTTTTAATAAAGGGCTGGCCCAAGCTGTCTCTTGTCTTTTTTACCATTTTTGACACTTTTTTGGTACAATGTACCCATTACCAATTCACATGGGGGGGCGGGATCTGGGGGTCCCCTTGTTAAAGGGGGCTTCCAGATTCTGATAAGCCCCCCACGCGCATACCCCCACAACTACCGGGTAAGGGTTGTGGGGATGAGGCCCTTGTCTCCATCAACATGGGGACAAGGTGCTTTGGGGTCAGACCCCAAAGCACCCTCCCCATGTTGAGGGCATGTGGCCTGGTACGATTCAGGGGGGGTTCCCCTTAAAATGGTCTGGTATGGATTTTGGGGGGGACCCCTATGCCATTTTTTTTTTAATTTGGAACAGGGTTACCCTTAATTTCCATATCAGACCTGAAGGGCCTGGTACGGATTTTGGGGGGACCCCCACACTATTTATTTTTACATTTTTGGTTCGGGGTTCCCCTTAATATTCATACCAGACCCAAAGGGCCTGGTAAAGGACTGGGGGGGACCCTATGCTGTTTTTTTCAATGAGTTTTATCTATATTGCTGAGACTCGACAATTCATTACAGCAATCAGCGATCACTTTTAAATTACTTTTTTCCTTTAGAAATGTAATTTTGCTGTAGTACTGTTCTAAACACAGGAAAACTGCACCACTTTACAGGCATACTATAGACACCCCCCCAGGCACGATATTTAAAGGAATATTTCATTTTTATTGTTTCACTTTAAGCATTAAAAAAATCACTGCTCCCAAAAAAACTGCAGTTTTAAAAAAAAATTTTTGCATTGATACATGTCCCCTGGGGCAGGACCCAGGTCCCCAAACACTTTTTATGACAATAACTTGCATATAAGCCTTTAAAATTAGCACTTTTGATTTTTCATATTCGTGTCCCATAGACTTTAACAGTGTTCGTGTGTTCTTCAGAATTTTTTGCCTGTTCGGATGTTCTGGTGCGAACTAAACCGGGGGGGCGTGTTCGGCTCATCCTTATTGCACACGTGGCTCCAGCTGCTCCCTTGCACCATGACATCAAACAACACACCCAGACACTGCCTCCGCCAGACCCATTCCCCACTGGCGCCACCCGAACGCACTGTAGCAGAAGAAGACACTCAGATGGTCTTGGCCGATGCCACTGACATATTTTTTACTGGAAACCTTTGCCCATTTTTTACTGGCTGCCAGTAAAATACTGATGGTTGGCAACACTGGTTTGAGCAGTTTATGCTCTACTGTACAGGGGAGGCTGATATCAGGACAAATTCCTGTACTTATACAACTTGTACAAGTTGTTTCATATTTTTATACTGAATGTAGAGCTGCATTAATTGGTGTTTTTTTAAATATCAGCCTAATGTTCAGTTAAAGGTCCTGGCCCAGGCTGTTTAATGGTCTTATAGTACCTTTGACAAATTCTTCTTAGAAGTGATTATTTAGGGAATTTCACAAAATAACTTTTGCTCTTTATGGATAAAAATAGTGAATATCTTGGGGACCACCAGAAAACCTCCCTTTCTGAATGCCTGAAAGAAATCAGAAGCTGGCCGGAATAAACTGGGAGTGCTTGCCTCCACCCAAAATGAAGATGTGTTTTGTATACTGTTCCCCCTCTTTTCCTGCAGCCTACCAGGTTGTGTGCTCGGATAAGGGTCTGGTATGGATTTTGGTGAGACCCCTACGCCATTTTTTAAAAAATTTGGCACAGGGTTCCCCTTAATTTCCATACCAGACCCAAAGGGCCTGGTAATAGACTGGGGGGGGGGTCCCCATGCCGTTTTTTTCAATGACTTTTATCTATATTGCCGAGACTCGACAATTCATTACATCCGCGATCAGTTTTAAATTACGATTTTTCCTTTAGCAATGTCATTTTTATGCGGTACTGTTCTAAACACAGGAAAAATATGCCACTTTACAGGCATACTATAGACACCCCCAGGCATGATATTTAAAGGAATATTTCATTTTTATTGTTTCACTTTAAGCATTAAAAAAATCACTGCTCCCGAAAAAACGTCTGTTTTAAAAAAATGTTTTTGCATTGATACATGTCCCCTGGGGCAGGACCCAGGTCCCCAAACACTTTTTATGACAATAACTTGCATATAAGCCTTTAAAATTAGCACTTTTGATTTTTGATGTTAGTGTCCCATAGACTTTAACAGTGTTCCGGCGGCTTTCGAATTTGCCCCGAACACCGCATAATGTTCGTGTTTGCCCATCCCTAGCGTGCAAGTCTGCAGAACAAGAACAAGGCCAGCCAGGAGCAGGACTGTCAGTGCTGTTTTTGACTAGAGTGGACTGAAGGGACCACCTGGCGTGGAGAGAGACTGTCACTGTGACTCAGGAGGAAATGTGTCGTGTCGGTGACGTGGCATCATCATCTGTGCTGCTGTATACTGCTGCCAGTGTCACTGTGAGAGTCAATTTCATGTGTATGCACCTGACCATTCTAATTTCTTGCTCTCCTGAGTCCTGTCCCTGAGCTACTTACTTACTATATCGAAAATAAAATGGGAAATATGTTTTTTTTGCCTTAATATAAACCTTAAATCACATTGCAATTGCGTAGTGTACTTGTTTGTAGCCCAAATACTTAAATTTGCATTTAAAACTGTAATTTTGTAATTTTTGGAAATGCCAGTAAAAACTTGGCTGTAGAAATGGAGAAAAAAGTCCTGGACTGCCGCACTCCTTGCAGAAACATCTTTATTTGAAAAATAATTAAAATCCAAAAAGGCAAAACATAAGGTGGACAAACCGGGTTTAAAAAGCTAACGCGTTTCACATTCAGAGATGCTTACTTATAGCTAAAAACTTGGCTGTGCCAGTAAATTTTGGGCGTTGTGTCAGTAAATTTCAGTCTGGTAGGTTGGCAACACTGCCTCAAAGGAGGGTCAGCACTAGAAGCCAGTCTGCTATGTGCACACATTGTAATGGTGAAAATGTTGAGAGCAGAGTGAGAAGAGGGTTGACATAAACTATAACAAGCCACAAAAGAAGAAGTATAAGAACGTGGCCTGAAATGACCAGAATCTTATAACTAAGTGATTTTGTAAAGTGTAGGAGTGGCATTACATAAAATAAAATGAAATCAAATACTGAGCTGGGGTTTTATAAGACTTTAATAAAAGCAGACTTATACCAGCCTCCTCAATTGCTGTCATTTGGGCAGCACGGGATTTTGCTATGTGAGGCAAGTTGGTGTCAAAAAACATTCCCTTAGCCGGGAAAGAGGTGAATTTTAATTACATCTGATTATTAAACAATTCACTATGCATTCTATCAGAGTTAACACTGTGCTGCTACATTGGCTTGTCAAACAGCTCAATATTAGAGAGACTGCTGCCATGAGTATATATGTCATAACAATTAGCTAATCTTTCTGAAAAATAGCCAAGTCACGGGTGAAATTGAGGGAATCTTTTCTGCCACTAATTTGACCATACGGTGCACTGTAATAAAAGAGGAATTATCAGATGCCTTTATTCAGTGGTAATTAATGTCACCATCCGTAATCAGGGGAATGACTAAAATAATTGTATTTCTACTAACTAAGCACTAGCGCTCAGTATCATTCACTTTAATTATATGTTTTCGAGTGTAAGTGCAACAAAATCAAATAAATTCTAATTACTTGGGTAATGGGGAAAAGGGCAGCTAATTTTTGAAGCGCCAGTTTTTCTGAAGGATGAACATCTAATTACTAGCAAGGATCAACAAAACTAATCATCATTAGGCAATGCATTCCAGAAAAGAACAGCATGTTCAAGTAAATCAAAGCAACCCAGCTACTATATGTACTGGCCAGCACACACCTAATAAAAATGTGCACATATTTTGCTTGAAAATTTACAAAGGAATACAGTTGGATCCTGATTTAAAAATAAAATGACTCCTCATGTCCTCTTAAATAGTATCCAGTCCTGTGGAGATTCACAGTATGAAGACACTGTGGTTTTCAAAATGAGGTCATTTAACAATGCCAAGACTGCGTCTGTACTCAATCTGGAAAAAACTATTGGCAAATTCTGTACAGAGGAAATAGAATAAATATTTCTTTGTTTAAGTTACACCAGTCTTTCCAAGTAAATCACTTATTTATCATAAAAAAACAACTTGTTTTTATTTTTTATGGGTAATAAGGCCAGAATATAACAATTACAATTTTTTATCCTCCAAAAAGCTTTTAATAACATCCTGCTATAAATACTGTATACCAAAGTAATCATTTAGTCATAAATGAATCCGTCCACAACCAGTTTTGCTACCCTAAACTTTAGACCTTCTTACTGTAATTTCCAGTTATGTACTTGTCCACTTGTCCTCTTTTTGTGTTTTAGCATGTCCTGTTGCCATTTTCATAGCAAAAAAATAAATAAAAAATTTAACAGGGAGAGTGAATACTCCTCATGATGCTTAAAACAAGTATGAAGATCCAACAATAGAATATGAAGATTTCACCAATAGAGCCCCAAAGAGATATAATAAATTGCCAGGTCATTTCATTCTGTAGCTTTTACCAAAACCTGAAATATACATTTTGGGGTGGACTGACCCTTGATTTACATTTTTTGTTTTAGAAACTAAGATCTGCTGAGAGTTTTTTTTAAAGTTCCTACCAGCCCTATTGAACAGTAGTTAACCGCTTCAGCCTCGGAAGAATTTACCCCCTTCCTGACCAGAGCACTTTTTGCGATTCGGCACTGTCTCGCTTTAACTGACAAGTGCACGGTCGTGCGACGTTGTACCCAAACAAAATTGATGTCCTTTTTTCCCACAAATAGAGCTTTCTTTTGCTGGTATTTGATCGCCTCTGAGGTTTTTATTTTTTGCGCTATAAACAAAAAAAGAGTGACAATTTTGAAAAAAAGACATTATTTTTTACTTTTTGCTATAATAAATATCCCCAAAAATATATAAAAAAACAATTTTTTTCCTCAGTTTAGGCCGATATGTATTCTTCTACATATTTTTGGTAAAAAAAAATCACAATAAGTGTATATTGATTGGTTTGCGCAAAAGTTATAACATCTACAAAATAGGGGATAGATTTATAGCATTTTTATTATTTTTTTTTTTTTTTACTAGTAATGGCGGCGATCTGCAAATTTTATCATGACTGCGACATTATAGCGGACACATCGGACAATTTTTACACATTTTTGGAACCATTGGCATTAATACAGCGATCAGTGTGATTAAAAATGCATTGATTACTGTAAAAATGTCACTGGCAGTGAAGGAGTTAACACTAGGGGGCGGTGAAGGGGTTAACTGTGTTTCCTGGGAGGTGATTCGAAACTGAAGGGGGAGGGACTAACTACAGTAAGTGATAGATCGTGGTTCCTTGCTAATAGAAACACGCGATCTGTCACTCCTATCAGAACAGAACAGGGAAGTGTGTGTACACACACTCGTCCCTGTTCTGTGTCTCCTGGTCACGATCACTCGTGGCCAGTGGTCATCGTGACCGTCGGCCACGTGCATCGGCACCCCCGCTGTGCAGGGGGCAGGCGCGCGCCTGCTATCCGGTCCCTGCGAGATCACGTACACTAACGTGATTTCACGCAGGGGAGCCAGTCTGCCGCAGTAAAACTGCGGTGGCTGGTCCGGAAGCGGTTAAACTAGAAGTCCAGTAAAATACTATATAAGCTCAAACCTGCTCCTACGCACATTCTAAACCCTATACTAACTACCCTGTAAAGGAAAGTTGTCTATACTTACCTATTCTGAGGGCGCTCCGGTCCAGTCACATGATTGGCTCCCAGTGCTAGCTTCAGTGTAGAGGAGAGATCACTGACAACGGATGCCTTATAGTAATTCTATGGCTGACGTCACCGCATAGGCATTGAAGCAGTTGTTGGCAATCTCTCCTCTTTACTGAAGCCAACCGTTGAGGTCTTTTACATACTAAGATTATAAAATTCTTAGGCCTTACATAATCTCAACATTTAACCCCTTCCCAAGGACTATACACATATTTGGCAACACAGAGGTGAGATTTACTTTATGCTGCCACACATACGGTATGTGTTGCTGTTTTTTTTTATATTTATTTTAAACAACTGTGGCAATTCGCATATTATGTTGTACTTTAGTATGGAGTTCCACTTTTTGGCTCCTTTCACATTAGCGAGTCTCCAAAGTTGCACGATCTCCAGTGTGACTTTGGAGCGTGACTTTGCTACTTTTGGTGTGATTTTGATTTGACTTTACATTCTATGGTCAGTGGCGGCTGGTGCTCCAGCCGGGGGGAGGGGGGGGTTGGATGGGCGGCAAACAAACCACCCAAACCCCCCTCCAGCCCCCCTCCCCCATGGGTAGGGTTGCCACCTTTTCTTCAAGCCAAACCCGAACACTTTTGCGGCGCATGGCAATTTTTTTGTAGTACATGCTATATGATTGTAAAATACCTTGGGTTACCCAAAGAGAGTAGTAATGAGGTGTGCTACAGTGAATAGTGGCTGTGGCCCAATTGCATTAACAGTGGGGGGGGGACTTAAAGGGGCATGGTTAAATAAAACAAAAGCATTAGTGTACCCATAAAATATGATTCGATTAATAAAAGAAATGTCAGTTAAAATATGAAAATAGCCTACCCTAAAAGCGGACACTGTCAGCCAGTAGCGCAGTGGATGGTGTCAGTAGAGCAGTGGACGGTATCAGTAGAGCAGTGGACGGTGTCAGTAGAGCAGTGGACGGTGTCAGTAGAGCAGTGGAGTCAGTAGAGCAGTGGACGGTGTCAGTAGGGCAGTGGACGGTGTCAGTAGGGCAGTGGACGGTGTCAGAAGGGCAGTGGATGGTGTCAGAAGGGCAGTGGATGGTGTCAGTAGGGCAGTGGATGGTGTCAGTAGGGCAGTGGATGGTGTCAGTAGGGCAGTGGACGGTGTCAGTAGAGCAGTGGATGGTGTCAGTAGGGCAGTGGATGGCGTCAGTAGGGCAGTGGATGGTGTCAGTAGGGCAGTGGACGGTGTCAGTAGGGCAGAGGATGGTATCAGTAGGGCAGTGGACGATGTCAGTAGAGCAGAGGACGGTATCAGTAGGGCAGTGGATGGTGTCAGTAGAGTGGATGGTGTCAGTAGGGCAGTGGATGGTGTCAGTAGGGCAGTGGATGGTGTCAGTAGGGCAGTGGATGGTGTCAGTAGGGCAGTGGACGGTGTCAGTAGAGCAGTGGATGGTGTCAGTAGGGCAGTGGATGGCGTCAGTAGGGCAGTGGATGGTGTCAGTAGGGCAGTGGACGGTGTCAGTAGGGCAGAGGATGGTATCAGTAGGGCAGTGGACGATGTCAGTAGAGCAGAGGACGGTATCAGTAGGGCAGTGGATGGTGTCAGTAGAGTGGATGGTGTCAGTAGGGCAGTGGATGGTGTCAGTAGGGCAGTGGACGGTGTCAGTAGAGCAGTGGACGGTGTCAGTAGAGTGGATGGTGTCAGTAGAGCAGTGGACGGTGTCAGTAGAGCAGAGGACGGTATCAGTAGGGCAGTGGGCGGTGTCAGTAGGGCAGAAGATGGTGTCAGTAGAGCAGTGGACGGTGTCAGTAGAGCAGTGGACGGTGTCAGTAGGGCAGTGGACGGTGTCAGTAGGGCAGTGGACGGTGTCAGTAGAGCAGTGGACGGTGTCAGTAGAACAGTGGACGGTGTCAGTAGAGCAGTGGACGGTGTCAGTAGGGCAGTGGACGGTGTCAGTAGGGCAGAGGACGGTGTCAGTAGGGCAGTGGACGGTGTCAGTAGAGCAGTGGACCGTGTCACCCGATGAGAACTGTATCTATAGATGGTATATGGGGGGGTGGAGAACTGTATATATGGGGGGCACTGTATATATGGATGGTGTATGGGGGGAGGACTGTGTATATGGGGGGGGACTGTATATATGGATGGTGTATGGGGAAAGGACTGTATATATGGGGGGGACTGTGTATATGGGGGGGACTGTATATATGGATGGTGTATGGGGAGAGGACTGTATATATGGGGGGGGACTGTGTATATGGGGAGGACTGTATATATGGATGGTGTATGAGGAGAGAGAGAACTATATGGATGGATGGTATATGGGAGGGGGCCGGCAGAACTGTATATATAGTGTATGGTGGGGGGAGGGGGTGTACGTATATATGTTTGTATAGTGTATGGCGGGGGGAGGGGGGTATGTATATATGTATGTATAGTGTATGGTGGGGGGAGGGGGGGTGTATTATATATGTTTGTATAGTGTATGGTGGGGGGAGGGGTGTGTATGTATATATGTATGTATAGTGTATGGTGGGGGAGGGGGGGTGTATGTATAGTGTATGGTGGGGGGAGGGGGTGTATGTATGTATGTATAGTGTATGGTGGGGGGAGGGGAGGTGTATGTATATATGTATGTATAGTGTATGGTGGGGGGGAGAGGTGAGAGTACTTTGAAATCCTGACATGGATGGTAAAAACTTACCTTACAAGCTGGGCTCCAGTCCCAGCGCGATCTGTGCACACATTCCAGCAGGAATGGGGAGGCTCCGCCCACCTCCTTGTCCCTTCTGCTGGCAGCCAGAGGATTGGAGGAGAGCACCCGGCCGGTAACATGGAGTCTCCGCCTCTGTGTCCCGACTCCGTCCTGCACTCAGACAGCTGAGCAGTTGCAGAAATCAAGCAGCGCTAAGGCGGCGCTACGGACCCGAACTCCACGGCCGCACTGATGACACAGCTTTGGCACAGGGAGCCACGGGTCTGAAATGAATAATGTGCCCGGGTCTCAGGCAGGCAGAGACCTGGGCGCATGTTTCAAAACCCGTACTGTCCGGGTGAATCCCGGACAGGTGGCAACCCTACCCATGGGTGGTACAACCATGGTTGGGCTCTGATGAGGGTGGCCATCTCCCGGATTTCCCCGTATATCCTCTCTGGCTTGTATGTGTACGCGTCCCAATGCAGAACACTGAGAGATCGCTCCGATGAGGACGGCCATCTCCTGGATCTCCCCGTACATCCTCCCCCGGTACCAGCCAATACGGTCACTTCTCCTCTTGGCCAATCGGGTCTCAGGACCTGTTTCCTGATTGGCCAGGAGGAGAAACAGGAAGACAATAGTGAATATTAATTCGCTATTGTGCCACAATTGGGTGAGCCCACCCATTTATGAAGCCAATTACAGCATCAGGCTCTAATCATGTGCTTCAAAAAAGAAAAAAAAACATTGAAATCCATGCGTCCTGCACCCTGCATATAGATTAGGGGCCGGGCACATGGATTAGGGGGGCGATGCCCCGTGCCCCTAATGAAGTGGCCACCACTGCTATGGATCAAAGTTGCATCAAAATTCGCACCAGAGTAGTGCAGGCACCTTTTCAAAATCACAGTGACTTTAAGTAAAAAAAAGTTGTATAATTTGTCATGTGACGATGTCCAAAGTCGCAAGACAAATCACACAATTATGAATGGACTCTTACACCACACAGTTACTAGAATACAATATTTTTTGCTGTAGTGGTCCTTTGAAGTCTAGCCTAATTTTCAGGTTAAGTGTATTAAAGGTGCATCAATACAAATCAGGCACAGTAAAAAAAGCCTGTCCTTTTCCAACATGCTGCGTTGAAGGCATTGCTGTTTTTGTGGGATGATTGGGAGCCGTAGTGATTGGCCGTCACAATGCCCTATCACATGGACAATGTGACAGATAATCACAGTAATCGCATAATTGGAAAGCTTATGAAATGCGCACTACTATTTCTAGACCCTACTACGGGTACAAACAACAAATAATGAACACATATCTGGTATCCCAATGCACATTATGTGAAGGAGAATTTGGTTTGGGTTGTTTTTGGTGGTAGTTCAAGATAATGGCAATAAATACATAGGTGTCACTTTTTTTTATTTTGGGACAGTTTTCCTTTTATAATAACACAAAAATTAGAAGATATCTACTAAAATGTAACACTCAGTTTGTCCTGAAAAAAAAAATCACCTAGATACACAAAGTGATTGCAAATGTGTACAGTTTTACTAAAGTTTTTCTAAAGTTCAGGCGTTAAGCTTTGTTTCACCTTCTACATCAAGGGATTAACAAACTCGGGTTCTAAGCATGACTGAGCCTCCTGTCAAATGATCTGACCCATTAATGTGTGTTTGTAGGACCAAAGGTAGAGTGATGCTTCAACCAGGGAACATACTGAAGGGAAAGACTAGAGCAGGCAGAATTTGGAGCAGCTGTGCATTACAGCCAATCAGCTTCCAACTTTCATTTAAAAAAAAAAAACATAACTGAAAAACCTGAATATAGAAGCTGGGTACTATGCACAGCTGCTCCAGATTCTTCCTGCTACAGTTTTAATAAATTTCCATTACCTGCCTTATGTCTGCATGTTTAAAGATATCAGTTGACGGGCATATGGGAGAGAATATCTCTATTCCAAAGAAGGTATTTCCATCAGCAGAAATGTAAGTAGCAGGGCAGTCAATTGTAAAACATTAATTTCAGTTTTGACTGTATTTGACTGTAGTCCTGTAGACTGTAGTCAATTTAATGTAAGGCACATAACCTATGTCCACCAAGTAAGTTTACAAAAAAGTGCATATTTATTCAAACTTGAATTGTTTGACATTAAGGACAGTAAACACAGTAACACAATACAGCTCTGTGCACCTCTCCCCATTTAGGGTATGCACACCCTTGACTCAGGGCTGCTGTTAGAAACAACGCGGCCCCATTCAGCCAAGCATACTGCCCCCCCCCCCCCCCCCCAAATAAGCATAGTTTACTATGCTTCAGTTATGAATGAACACAGTGAGTGATCAGTACCAATCACTCATTGTGTTCATTCAGGAAAGAGGCTGGTAAATATGACATATTTATTGGATCCTTCTCCCCACTCTCCATTCTGAAGGATCCTATTGTATGCTTGCAGCTACTGGCGGGAAGGAGAGGAGGGAAGCGGGCAGCAATGTGGTGGTGAGGTGGGGGGTGCACAGGGTGGCCTGGGAAGCAGGGGGCAATTACTGGAACGGATCCCCTGTATGGTTCTTTTTGCAGCAGGTGAAAGCAGGCGGCAGGGAGAGGAGAAGAAGCCAGTTTTCAGCAGCTGTAGAGAAAGCCATACAGGGGATCAGTTCCAGTAATTACCCCCCCCCGTTGTGCCAATCACCCTTCCTGCCCACATCCAATTCACCCTGCTGCCTGGGCCACTCTGTTGGCCCAGGCCCTGTACAAGAGGAAAAGTGGTACACTCTTATCCATGGCCCTGCCCTGATCTGGGGCAGGGGATTGCAGTTACATGTTCTATACAAGTGTTTCTCGACCCTTTTTCAGTCATGGCACCCTACACAATCTCAAGGCACCCCATTCTAAAATGTAAGAAACAAAACTAATAGTTTTACATAATGGTGCCACATCTACACACGGAGGGCATCCAACATTAGAGGTGATTTATTCCTACAATACATTGCATTCTGACAGCGAGGAGACTTATCAGCTGTCAGAATACAGTGATCACTGATGCCGGCTATAGCCAGTAGCACTGATCGATCTTGAAAAACCTGACGGGATGGTTGCACAAAAGTCAGTTGGTAGATCGCCTTCTGTACAACCACTGTCTACATACCTGAATCAAACTTTGTACGGTCCCCACTGGGCCTGATGAATTTCCATCCATGTATGGCCAGCTTAAGGGTTGTGATTAGTAACCCTTAAAAAGGACTGCTAAGATAGTCTTATAGAATGTTTCTGGTCAGAGCAGACTTGACCTTTAAATTTAATATTAAGAGGTTCAAGAGTCCCTGTTTAGCATTACTAACCAAAAAACAGACTGTACTAAGAAAATATGGCTGCTACCATGTGTACCAATATTTGCATTGAATGGATCACAGTCATGTAAAGATTTATGCAAAACAGTAAACAGTGTTTTGTTTCCTTTTAAAGTGAACCTGTGGCCAGGCTATGGACCTTCAAGTATTCACTTATTTTCACTGCAGGAGAATTTCAGAGACTGGGGACACGCTACATGACTGCTTGAAATCACTGTCAATAAAACCACTATACAAATTAATGCTTCCCCTACTGATTGCAGGGGTTCGCAAAGTAGTTGAACAGCAAAAACCAAAGACCTGCATAGGCCCGTTGTGTGTGTGTATATATATATATATATATATATATATATATATATATATATATATACTGTATTACTGTATATACATAGCTCATAAAATTAGAATTTCATCGAAAAATAATTATTTCAGCAATTAAATTAAAAAAGTGAAACTCATATATTTTACATGGATGCTTTACACAGAGTGATATATTTCAAGCATTTATTTCTTTTAATGTTCATGATTATGGCTTATAGCTAGTGAAAATAAGGGATGAGCCGAACACCCCCTGGTTTGGTTCGCAGCAGAACATGCAAACAGGCAAAAAATTTGTTCAAACATGCGTTAAAGTCTATGGGACACGAACGTGAAAAATCAAAAGTGCTAATTTTCAAGGCTTATATGCAAGTTATTGCCATAAAAAGTGTTTGGGGACCCGGGTCATCCTGGAAGATGACTGGAGAAAATTAATGGGTTTTCTAGGAAATCTTCCAGGACGGCAGGCCTACTTTCCTAACCCTAATTGTTGGTGGTGTGTTTTTTTCACAGATTGTACCCTCTGGCACCAGTGTGGGTGTATACTTTGTCATAACTGAGGGACAGAGGGGAGGGAGGGGCCTTTTAAACCTTATTATTGATTGTGTTTCCTGTCACATGGGACTCGTCATCTCTGGTGTGCTGGAAGATTTCCTAGAAAACCTGTTACCGGTAAGTGTAACTGGTAATTTTCTCCAGTCATCTTCCAGGATGGCACACCTGAGACGATGAACAAGAAGTACCGGTGAGTGTAACTGGTAATTTTTTTGCAATGTAGGGATTTTATAGCTGCCTATTACTATAATAGGGACTGCAGCATAAATAATCACATAGTACGGACTAGGGATGAGCCGAACACCCCCTGTTCGGTTCGCACCAGAACTTGCGAACAGGCAAAAAATTTGTTTGAACACGCGAACACCGTTAAAGTCTATGGGACACGAACATGAATAATCAAAAGTGCTAATTTTAAAGGCTTATATGCAAGTTATTGATATAAAAAGTGTTTGGGGACCTGGGTCCTGCCCCAGGGGACATGTATCAATGCAAAAAAAAGTTTTAAAAACGTACCTTTTTTTCGGGAGCAGTGATTTTAATAATGCTTAAAGTGAAACAATAGAAATTAAATATTCCTTTAAATATCATGCCTAGGGGGTGTCCTTAGTATGCCCGTAAAGTAGCACATCTTTCCCATGTTTATAACAGTGACACAGCAAAATGACATTTCTAAAAGAAAAAATGGCATTTAAAACTGCTCGCGGCTGTAATGTATTGTTGGATCCCGGCAATATAGATAAAAATACCAAAATTACTAAAAAAAAATGGCATGGATGTTACCTCCAAAATCCATACCAAGCCCTTCAGGTCTGGTATGGATATTAAGGGAAACCCCGTACCCAATTTTAAAAAAAAAATGGCGTGGGGGGCCCCCAGGCACTATATACAGCAGTATATATACTATACAGCCTGCCATATATATTCTGCAGAAAATTGGGCCTTAGGAGTTGGTGGTACCAGAACACTGTAAGCCCTCACAGTTACTCTTGTTGGGCGCAGGAATGGGCCCTGCATTGAAATATTATGTCAAAAATTGTAATTACATGCCCCTGTTAAACAGGGGCAGAAAAATTGGGCCTTGTGTGGTGGTGATGATGCCACAACACTGTAACCCCTCACAGATACTCTTGTTGGGAGCAGGAATGGGCCCTGCGTTTAAATATTGTATCAAAAATTGTATTTACATGCCCCTGTTAAACAGAGGCAGAAAAATTGGGCCTTGGGTGGCGGTGCCCTAAACCAAAAATATTGTTGGAAGATAGCATAATCAAAATTGAGGAGGAATAGGATAGTCAGCATAGGCAGTCTTCAAGGGATCCCAGATCCATAGCAAATTCAATCAGTTACATCAGCATCAGGTGCTTGATAGCTACTCATCCAAGACTGATTCATTTTTATGAATGTGAGCCTATCAATGGAGTCTGTATACAGGCACACTCTTTGATCCGCTACAATCCCTCCAGCAGCACTGAATGTGCGTTCAGCACACTGGATGCAGGACAGGCAAGTAACTCAATTGCATATTGAGCAAGTTCTGGCCAGTGGTCCATCCTCAAGACCCAGTAACCCAGTGGATGCTCTGTTGGAAAGAACTCCAAATCTGCTCTTGCCCCTAGATATTCCTGCACCATGTAATGCAGACACTGGCGATGGTTGCTTGAACCGATCAGACCTTGGCACTGAGGACTGAAAAATTGTTTAAAGGCATCGGTCAGCCGGCCACCTTCTCCACCACTCTTCCTCTGACTGAACATAGCCTCAGCAACACGTTGTCCAGCACCAGGAAATTGTAACCTCCCAAGGTCTGGAAATGCTTTGCATGAACCTTTCTTCCTTGTCAAAAGAAGTTTATTGAGTATACAATGTTATAAAGATACATAAAGATACATAAAGTAAGTTTACAAGGATCTATAAAATAAGCTCATTGTTTTACAGTAGGGTTTATATAGGTAAATATAATGAAATTTCAAATATTAAACATTGGGTTCACGTAAACCTAAATTAAAGATATATATCATTTCCTTAGTTACTTTTGTAGGTATTTAAATGATTTATACCTACTATACATATTGTTTACAAGTAGAGTGAATATAGGTCAAATAAATTCTGATAATGAGCTTTAATCGTAAGGTGGAGAAAAGGAAAGAGAAAGAAGAAAAAGGGTTGAAAGGTAGAGGCATGGTCCACAAGGTTGTCCCGCTCGTCAGTTTATTATTCTTTTTAGTTCTCTTTGAAGCCTTAGAATGGGTGTCTCTGTAAGTCATTTAATCTGTTACCATGGCAACAGGACAGAGTCATTGAAATTTGACAGGAACTGTTGTTTTATCCAAGGATGCCAAAGTTTTTCAAATTTTGGAATTTGATTTTGATCGATGGCTACCATCTTAGCATGGGACATTGTATTATTCATTCTGTGAATTGTTTCTGCTAGTACCAATGTAGGAGATTTCCATGCCTTGGCCACTGTTTGTTTTGCAGCCGTTATTAGTTGGATCATAAGTTTGAATTGAGAGAGTGTTAACCATTCCGGTTTTAGATTAAGTAAAGTTAAATATGGATCTGGTTGTATTATTTTTTTAAATATTTTAGATGCAATCACGAAGACTTCCTTCCAGAAGGTTTGGATTACTGGGCACGTCCACCATATGTGTAAATATGTGCCTATTTCTGGGCATCCTCGAAAACAAAGAGTTGAGGTATTAGGTGAATATTTTGCCACTCTAGCGGGTACAAGGTACCAGCGAGTTAGGACTTTATAATTTGTCTCCAGTGCTAAGATGTTGGGTGAAGATGACTTAGATGTGAGCCATATATTAGACCAGTCCGTGTCTTCTAAAGTTCGTCCCAGGTCCTCCTCCCACCTCTGAACGTAAGAGGGTCTATTAAGATTTGCTACTCCATATAATTGTGATAAAGTGATGAAATTGTACCTTTAGCAAATGGATCTTTTGTACAGATTGATTCAAAAATGGATAATTGGGATAATGGTGTATCCCCCTTTAGGAATGGTGTATAGAAATTTTTGATTTGGAGATATCTAAATATCTCAGAGTTTGGTAGATCATATTTTTCTCTAAGCGATGGGAATGAAAGGAATGATTTAGATGCTATGAAGTCATTTAGTGTCTGAATGCCTGATGTTGTCCAAGCTTTAAAAGAATTTGGGTAGATCCATGCCGGATAAAAGGCCGGATTTCTGATAAAAGAAAGGAGAGGATTGTGTGGAGATTGTAACTGATATTTGGTTTTTAGTTTATCCCAGAGAGATAAGAAGTGTTTAGTTATGGGATTATGAATTTTAAAGCGGTCTTTAGGATCAAGCCATAATAAATTTGATATTAATAGAGGGTCATTTTCTGAAGCCTCTATAAATACCCATAATGGGATTTCCTGTTTTGCATGGTATTTGGACAGACTGGCCAAATGTGCTGCTCTGTAGTAGTTAGTAAAATTAGGGTATCCCAGGCCTCCTTTATTTTTGGGAAGATGTAGTGTGTGTATAGGTATACGTGGTTTAGAAGAGCCCCATATAAACGAAGTTGCTCTTTTTTGTACTATTCTCAAAAAATAGGAAGGAATTGGAATAGGGAGGACTCTGAATAGATAAAGCAATTTGGGTAGAATAGTCATTTTGATTGCATTAATCTTCCCTATCCAGGATAAAGGAAGTTGCGACCATTGTTTTATTAGATTTGTGATCTGTCTTAATACAGGAGGATAATTGGTTGAGAATAAGTCAGAATGAGATGATGTTAAATGAATTCCAAGATATGGGATTGATTTTTCTGCCCATGTGAATGGGAGTGCAGCCCTAGCTGGGATCAATTCCATGTTTGTGAGTGAAATATTAAGCACTAGGCATTTCTTAGGATTAATCATAAGGCCGGATAGGGCTGCAAATCCATCAAGAGCTGGTATTAAGTTAGGACCAGAGACCTGTGGTGATGATAGAAAAAGTAATATATCGTCTGCAAATATACATAATTTGTGTGTAATACCTCCTACTTCAATGCCAGTTATAGTTTGGTTTGTTCTGATGTATTGGGCCATGGGTTCGAGTATAAGGGCAAATAATAAGGGAGATAATGGGCAACCCTGTCGGGTACCTCTTTCGATATTAAAGGCTTCAGATTTGTATCCAGCATATTTTATATAGGCTTTGGGTTTATTATATAATGCTTTGATCCATGTTAAAAAGTGTGGTCCAAAACCCCATTTTTGTAATGAATATTGCATATATTGCCAGGATACTGTGTCAAATGCCCTCTTAATATCGAGAGATAGAAAACATAAAGGGATTTTCCGTTTTTTAGCAATATGTGCCAATAACACTGCCCTGCGTATATCATCGCCTGCCTGTCTATTTGGCATGAAGCCTACTTGATCTCTATGTATTAATTTTCCTATAATGCTATTGAGGCGTTTTGCTATTATTTTTGCTAATAATTTAATATCCAGGTTTAACAGAGAGATAGGCCGATAATTCACACAGGAAGTATCATCAGAAAGGGGTTTTGGGATCATACAAACAATTGCCATTAGTATTTCTTGCCGAAAAGAATGTCCATCTAGAAGTTTGTTAAAAGTTTCAGTGAGAATGGGAGAGAGTATTTCTGAGAATGTTTTATAGTATAAAGCCGAGTAGCCGTCTGGGCCTGGTCTTTTGTTAAGTTTTAGGTCTTTTATGGCGTTAGCAACTTCATCTATAGTTATAGGCTCATCCAAACTGCTTTTTTGATTCTGAGATAACTCAGGTAAGGTTATTTTTGAGAAGAAGGATTCAGCTTCTGTAGGATTAAATTCATTGTTTGTCTTGTATAAAGTTGCGAGATGTGAGTGAAATTTATGGACTATTTTAACTGGATTACAAGTGTAAACATTTTTTGATAATTTCAAACGTATTGGTTTGAAAGATTTGTTAGTTGAATTTAATGCCCGAGCCAAATATGTACCTGGTTTGTTTGTATTCATGTAAAAATTGTGTTTGGAGCGTTTGAGGGATTTATCAACTGACTCAGTGAGAAATAGATCGTATTCCAATCTAGATTTTTCCAGATGAGATTTTGTACTCTGAGATGGATTATCTTGAAATGATATGTAGGCTGCATTAAAATTGAGTTCTAGTTTTTTTGCTAGATTTTTGCGTTCCCGTTTAAATAGTGCCATTTGTCTTTGTATTGTACCACGCAAGACAGGCTTATGAGCTTCCCACAGTGTTATTGGGGAGATGTCTGTTGTGTTATTAATTGATATGTATTCCTTTAAAGCTTGTTCAATGGCCATCTGATGTAGTGGGTGTTTGAGCATTATGTCCGGTAAGTACCACGTTGGGTCATGCGCTTTTGGTATGGCTGAGGCTATAGTAGTGTATACTGCATTATGGTCAGACCACGGAATCGGAATTATATCTGATGCAATAATTTCTGGTATCATTCCTATTGTTAGAAAAATATGATCTATTCTGGTGAAGGTTTGATGAGGGTGCGAGAAATAAGTGAATTTCTTTTTCATTGGGTTACTTTCTCTCCATGAATCTACCAGAATGTATTTGGAAAGAAGTTGAGAAAAAGGTAATCTAGAGGTTATTTTGGATGGTGTAAAAGGTGATTTATCTAGAAATGGGAGGAGGACCTGGTTCGAATCCCCACACATTATCACTGTTCCTATTTTGTGTGTATTAATCACTTGTAATATATGTGAGAGTAATGGTGTAGGTTGTTTGTTAGGAGCGTAGTAGGAAATCACCGTGATTGCTGTATCCATTATATAACCCATGAGTATCAGGTATCTACCTTCTGGGTCTTTAATTTCTGATGATAAGGTGAATGGTGTGGATCGGTGAAATGCAATTAGAGTTCCCCTTTGCTTGGTACAGGCAGAAGCCGTGTAAATTTGTTGATAAAAAGGAGAAATATATTTTGGAGTAGAATCTTTGGTGAAGTGTGTTTCTTGGAGGCATACTATATGAGCCTTCTTGTTATGGAAAGTACGGAAGGCTTTGGTCCTTTTTTGAGGGACATTTATTCCCTGAACATTCAGGGAAAGTATATTCAGTGGTGCCATGGCAATAGATCAAATAGTTTTAACTTACTTTTTGTTATGCAGAGCTGACTGCGCAGATCAACCTGTGTGGACTGAAGAGATGAATAGATAGAAAAGAAACCAGTGAATTCTGGAGTAAAGAGTAAACAAAAAACATATGAGATTAGATGATACATTGTATAAATTATTTTTTGCAAGTAATCACAATTTACCCGTGAAAGAGAATAAATATCTCTCTCAGGGGAATAAGTGCCTTCGTCACACTCCCACATAATATGGTTGGGAGAATGAGGAGGGCTAATGGGGGTACACGGATCTTCCGCTTACAGGAGAGAAGTGCTATGTCAAAAGACATCAAAATGATGTTTCATTAATTGGAGTGCAGAATATAGTTTTTGTTGAAATGATTTATTCCAGGGTGGTTGTATATGGTTAGTCTTGCCCTAGGCTAAATAATTCAGTTAGAAAAGTACTGTTAATAACTTTGGTATTAATGAAGATAGTTTGAATTATTTTGGGATTTTAACCCTTTTAGAGTAAACAATTACATATTTTATTCATATGTAACTGTTTAGATATGTTAACTCATAAAATTGAGGTTGTATTGCTTCAGATTAGAATAAACAAAAACATAATTCTAGGAACTAGTTAGGTAATAATATATTTGTTTTAAGAAAAGAAAGAAAAAGCTTCCATTACTTCTGGATTATTGAACATGTTTGTCCTAAAAAGTAATAAATCTATTGTTATTACCTGATAATATATAACTGAACAAGAATTTCCTTATTTCACTTATATATTCTAAGGCTATATGAATCAGAAGTAATAAGAAATATAACTGGAATGTAACATGATCCCACACAGTGTGTGACTATCAGAATGCAGTTACATTCAATTATAAATATAGGTTTTTTTTATAGAGAACCATCTCTTAGTATAATAAATGAAGAGATATCAGGAATTAGGATGTCAGTCCATTGAATCTTCTTGGTCCATGGATGATGTGGCATAACGGCCTCTTTTGTGAGAATGATGATTCCCATTTTGTTCTGAAATTTTCTGGGTGCTGCCTGAAGGTGAAGATGACGCCATTCTTCTGCGTGTGGGAGTGTTGCTGCTTGTGGGTTCTGTCAGATTTAATTTTAAAAGGGTTTGTTGTAGCTCATCTGCTGATCTGCTTCTGTAAATTGTACCTTGGTAGTTAAATCTGACTGAAAAGGGGAAGCCCCATTGATACATAATGTTGTGGCGTTGCAGTTCCATTAGTTGGGGTTTCATGGATCGTCTTTTAGTAATAGTAAGTTGGGATAGGTCAGCAAAAATTTGATAATTGTGTCCTTGAAAATTAAGTTCCTTTTTTTCTCTTGCAGCAATTAGTATTTGTTCTTTCGTTCTGTAATAATGAAATTTTGTGATTATATCACGTGGGGGTCCATCTTTCTTTTTGGCTGTAAGGGCTCTGTGTACTCTGTCCAGTTCTAAACGTTCAATAGGGATATCTGGCTTTAGTTCTTGTAATAGAGCAGTAATAGTAGATTGCAGGTCTGTCACAGTTTCAGGTATTCCCCTTATGCGCAAGTTTGAACGTCTGGCTCTATTTTCGTAATCTTCGAGCTTAGTTTGAAGTATTAAATTCTCTTTTTTTAATTGTTCCAATTCTGTTATATTTTCTTGGGTTGTAATTTCAATTTCATCCATTTTTATTTCTAAGGCTGCGGTGCGGTTTCCCAGCTCTCTTATTTCTTTGGTTAGGCTTTTTGTTATTTGGTATGAGGTTTGTTTTAAAGCCTTATGAAGCATCTTTTCAAATTGTAATAATATTACTGGGGATACTGAGGAGGCTTGTGGAGAAGTTTGTGAGAGGATTTGTTCTGTATCTGACTTAAATGGAGAGTCTTGCTGTGACATTTTCTGTCTGTGAGAGCGCCCTGATGCTGTATCTTGTGAGGTGACTGGAGCTGCTTCAGCTGCAGTGAGTGCCTGTGAGCTCTTTGTGAGGTGATTTTTATTTCTGCCACGGTTTCCTCCCAGTACCATATTTCCTGCCCAAACTTTCACAGTTTGTTCCCTGTGGAAAAAAGGTTCAAATGGATACCTTTTGAGCCTGCAGGCTCCGCTTTGTCCTTCTCTTCTCTCCTCAGCGGTGTGGAGCTCTAACAATGCATGTCTGCTCTGCTAGGCTCCGCCTCCTGCCCCCTCTGCATGAACCTTTCTTCAAGGTCTCCTGAATATGTTTTATCCTCTGCTCCCTCTGTGAAAGCAGAATGAGTTCTGCAACCTTACCCTTGTAACATGGATCAAGAAGGGTTGTCAGCCAGTAATGATCCCTCTCATTGATACCATTAATCCTAGGGTCCTTTCGCAGGCTTTGCAGAATCAGGGAAGCCATGCAGCGTAACTTTGCAGAGGCATTCGATTATGAGTCCTCTGGGTCACTAAATATCACATGATCCATAACTACCTCTTCCCAGCCACGTACAACTCCTTGGGTTTCTGGGGACTGAAAACCATCCCTTGAAGACTGCTGCTGAGTGTTATCCTCTACATCCATGCTGACACAATCCTCCTCCTCTTCTTCCTGTGTGTTTGGAGGGTCCGCAGGAATGCAATCTGGATAAATAGAGGCCTTGAGAGGTAAGGAAGTCCTCCTCTTCTTCACACTGTTGTGCCTCAAGTGCCCTGTCCATGATTCTACGAAGCGTGTGCTCCAACAGGAAGACTAGAGGGACAGTGTCACTGATGCATGCATTGTTGCTGCTCACCATCATTGTGGCCTCCTCAAATGTTGACAGGACAGTGCATGCATCCTTGATCAGTAGCCACTGGCCTGGCGAAAAGAAGAAAAGCTCCCCTGACCCTGTCCTGGTGCCATACTCGCAGAGGTACTCATTCATGGCTCTCTGCTGTGTGTGCAGCCGCTGCAGCATTGCCATTATTGAGTTCCACCTGGTCGGCTGTCAGAAATGAGGCAGTTGGTGGGCAGGTTACATTCCCTTTCAATGTCAGCAAGCTGAGCACTGGCATTGTATGACCAGCGGAAATGACCACAGACTTTTCTGGCCTGCCTCAGGAGATCCTGTAAGCCTTGGTTCCTGCTCAAGAACCGCTGCACCACCAAATTCAGGACAATTGCCAAACATGGAACATGGGTCAAGTGTCCCTGTCGGAGGGTGGAGAGAAGGTTGGTGCCCTAGTCGCATACAACCATTCCTGGCTGAAGCTGGCATGGCATCAACCACCTCTGAGCCTGCCCCTGCAGAGCTGACAGAATCTCTGCCCCAGTGTAGCTCCTGTCCCCTAGCAGACCAACTCAAGCACCACCTGGCATCTTTTAGCCTGACTGCTTGTGTAGCCCCTTGAACGCTTATGGAGCACCGCTGGTTCAGAGGACAAATCAGCAGAAGAGGCCATAGAGGAAGAAGAAGAGGAGGGGCTGGAGGAGAGAGCTGTGGCAGAATCATCAATACTATTTTGGAGGCGTGGTGGTGGAACAAGCTCCAACAACCCTGAACCCTGTCCTGCATCCTTGCCAGCTGCCATCAAAGTTACCCAGTGCGCTATGAAGGAAAGGTAACATCCCTGTCCATGCCTGCTGGACCAGAACAGCAGTAATATGAACCTTACTGCTGACCGCCCTGTCCAACGAGGCCAAAATATTGCCTTCCACATGCCGGTAGAGAGCCGGAATGGCCTTCCATGAAAAGAAATGGTGTTTTGGAACTTGCCACTGAGGTACAGAACATTCCACAAATTCATAAAAGGGGGCAGAGTCTACCAGCTGAAAAGGCAGCAGTTGCAGTGCTAGCAATTTTGCCAAGCTAGCATTTAGAGGCTGAGCATGTGGATGTCTGAATTTCTTTTTATGGTTCAGCTGGGGTAGGGAAATTTGCCTAATAGTGGTGTACTGCTAGCAGATTGGCTGCAAGTACTTACAATAGGACACCTATTGCTTTACCTTCATTCCTCTCAGTGCAGGTTTTTGAGAGGGCTGGAGGTATAGTAGGGTTGGAGATCCCAGATGAGGAGCAAGGAGAAGTCCGCTTTTTTCTTTGATGTGGGTCTTTCAAGTGCTGCTGCCAACAGACTGCATGGCAGGTCCTCATATGTCTGGTCAAGCATGTGGTGCCCAAGTGGCTGCTGTTCTGGCCATGCTTGATCCGCTTCAGACATAGGTTGCAAACAGCAATGGTGCCATCTGCTGCACTTGTGTTGAAAAAGGCCCACACCAAGGAACTTTTAAAAGTCAGCGGGGAGTCAGCAGTGCCCTGCACCTGCAAAGCTCTGTGGTGTGATGCACTAGGGTGGCTGCCCTTAAGCTGCCCCCTAGAGGACATCCTACCTTGTTGGAGTTGTGCCTCCTCCTCCTCTGCTCTTCCCTCAGGCATCCAAGTACAGTCAGTGACCTCATCATCCCCTTCTTCCTCGTCACTGGAGCAAACTTGGCAGTATGCTGCAGCTGGGGGGAACATGACTGCCAGTTTCTTGTCCTTCTTGGGCACTCTCTTTCTCTAGGCTCACGTTACTCCCTTCCTCAACCTGGGAACCAACATCGGAGACTTCAAATCGCTGTGCATCCTCCAGCAGCATGTACCCGACACTGTGGTCGAATAATTCTGGGGACTCCTCCGTGCATGACGGTGGGGCTATGGAAAGAATGACTGTGGACAAGGATTTGGTGGAGTAGGCCACTTTGGCAGCTGCATTGGAAAACAAACTACTCTGAGCCTGGGTGACAGAGGATGAGGAGGATGAGGACGGCTCTGTTATCCACTCCACCAACTCTTCTGCATGTTCTGGCTCAATAACACGGTCAGCAGCAGAAGAAAAGGACCAGCATGCCCCACAGCAACCTGCAGAGGATGCACCATGTCCACGACAACCACTGTATACTGTAGACACAGGCTGCTTGCCCACTTTTAGTGACCTGTGAGCGTCTGCCTTTCCTTGGTGGCCTTGCGGACGTGATGTATTTTTTGTTTTGCAACACCACACTACACTGTATTAGATACAGTGTACACCACCTGAAGTGCATTAGAAACTGTACACACTGTATTAGATACTGTGTACACCGCCTACACTGTATTAGCAACTGTACAACGGCTGCACTGTGTTGTATACTGTGTACACCACCAGAAGTGTAGTAGAAACTGTACACACTGTATTAGATACTGTGTACACCGCCTGCACTTTACTAGAAACTAGGGATGAGCTTTATGTTTAGGTCGAACATGAGTTCGACACGAACATTGGCTGTTCGAGCATTCATCGAAATACGAACAATATGGGGTGTTCGCGCCAAATTCGAGCGGCGTGTCACGCCCCATAATGCACTGCAACATTGCAGTGCATTGCTGTCTGATGATTGGCCAAGCATGCACTATGACCCGCATGCTTTGGCCAATCACAGTGCCGTCAGCAAAGAGAGCCATAATTGGCCAAAGGCGGGGTGCCCTTGGCCAATTATGGCTCAGGGGGTTAAGTCCACTCGCCACACTATATAAGGCCGCCTGGACATCGGCCCTGTGTAGTGTGTTGCTGGCGTTGACCAAGAGAGTGTCATTTCATTTAGATTGAGCAGGCAGGCGATTCATTTAGCTGCAGTGTATTTAATATATATATACAGTCAGTCTTGCATATATATATATCCACTGTTTCCTGTTTAGCTAGATCTGACTGCAGTCCATTCTTGGTGTACTGTTTCTAATATACTTCAGGCAGGCAGGTGATTCAGTTAGCTGCAGTGTATTTAATATATATATATATATATATATATATATATATATATATACAGTCAGTCTTGTATATATATATATATATATATATATATATATATATATATATCCACTGTATCCAGTTTAGCTAGATCTGACTGCAGGCTGTTCCTGGTGTACTTTTTGTAATATACTGTCAGGCAGGCAGGTTATTCAGTGAGCTGCAGTGCATAAAATATATATATACAGTCTCCTACATATATATCCACTGCATTCTAGTCTAGCCAAGCCTATATCTGACTGCAGGCCATTCCTGGTGTACGTTTTCAAATAAACTTTCAGGCAGGCAGGCAGGTGATTCAGTGATCTGCAGTGCATAAAATATATATACAGTCTCCTAAATATATATATCCACTACATTCCAGTCTAGCCAAGCCTATATCTGACTGCAGGACATTCCTGGTGTACGTTTTCAAATACACTTTCAGGCAGGTGATTCAGTGATCTGCAGTGCATTAAATATATATACAGTCTCCTACATATATATATAAACTGCATTCCAGTCTAACCAAGCCTATATCTGACTGCAGGCCATTCCTGGTGTATGTTTTCAAATACACTTTCAGGCAGGCAGGTGATTCAGTGATCTGCAGTGCATTACATATATGTACTGTCTCCTACATATATATATCCACTGTATCCAGTGTAGCTAGATCTGACTGCAGGCTGTTCCTGGTGTACTTTTTCTAATATACTGTCAGGCAGGCAGGTGATTCAGTGATCTGCAGTGCATTAAATATATACACAGTCTCCTACATATATATCCACTGCATTCCAGTCTAGCCAAGCCTATATCTGACTGCAGGCCATTCCTTGTGTACGTTTTCAAATACACTTTCAGGCAGGCAGGCAGGTGATTCAGTGATCTGCAGCGCATACAATATATATACAGTCTCCTACATATATATCCACTGCATTCCAGTCTAGCCAAGCCTATATCTGACTGCAGGACATTCCTGGTGTACGTTTTCAAATACACTTTCAGGCAGGCAGGCAGGCAGGCAGGCAGGTGATTCAGTGATCTGCAGTGCATAACATATATATACAGTCTCCTACATATATATACACTGCATTACAGTCTAGCCAAGCCTATATCTGACTGCAGGCCATTCCTTGTGTACTTTTCAAATACACTTTCAGGCAGGCAGGTGATTCAGTGATCTGCAGTGCATGAAATATATACAGTCTCCTACATATATATATCCAATGCATTCTAGTCTAGCCAAGCCTTTATCTGACTGCAGGCCATTCCTGGTGTACGTTTTGAAATATACTTTCAGGCAGGCGATTCAGTGATCTGCAGTGCATTAAATATATATACAGTCTCCTACATATATATATATCCACTGCATTCCAGCCTAGCCAAGCCTATATCTGACAGCAGGCCATTCCTGGTGTACGTTTTCAAATATACTTTCAGGCAGGCAGGCAGGTGATTCAGTGATCTGCAGTGCATAAAATATATATACAGCTCGGCTCAATGTCATCAGTCACTCCTTCCCTAGCCCAACCATCATGCACGAAGGAGTCCCCTGAACTGTTTGACCACAGTGTCGGGTACATGCTGCAAGAGGATGCGCAGCATTTTGAAGGCTCTGACCCAGGTTGGGGAAGGCAGTAACGTGAGCCCAGAGAGAGGGGGTGCCCAAGAAGAACAAAAAACTGGCAGTCATGTTCCCCCAGCTGCAGCATACTGCCAGGTTTGCTCCAGTGACAAGGAGGGAGGGGATGATGAGGTTACTGACTCTACGTGGGTGCCTGAGAGAAGAGAGGAGGAGGAGGAGGGACATCTCCAATGAGGCAGGATGCCCCCCAGGGGCTAGCTTAAGGGCAGCCACCCGACTGCATCACACCACAGAGCTTCGCATGTGCAGGATGCTGCTGACTCCCCGCGTATTTTAAAAAGTTCTTTGGTGTGGGCCTTTTTTGATATGTGTGCAGCAGATCGCACCATTGCTGTTTGCAACATATGTCTGAAGCGTGTCAAGCATGGCCAAAACAGCAGCCGTTTGGGCACCACATGCTTGACCAGACATATGTCGACCTCCCATGCAGGCCGTTGGCAACAGTACTTAAAAGACCCACACCAAAGAACAAGGCGGACCTCTCTTGCTCCTCATAAGCTGGGTCTCCAACCCCACTATATCTTCGGTCCTCTCAGAAACCTGCACTGAGAGGAATGAAGGTGTAGAATTAGGTGTGCCAAGTACTTGTGGGCAATCTGCTATCGCTACACCAACATCCGATTGTAGCAGGCAAATTTCCCTACCCCAGTTGCTAAACCGTTGAAAGAAATTCAGTCCCAGCCATCCACATGCTCAGCAGCTGAATGCTAGCTTGGCTAAATTGCTAGCACTCCAACTGCTGCCTTTTCAGCTGGTAGACTTTGCCCCCTTTCGTGAATTTGTGGAATGTGCGGTACCTCAGTGGCAGGTTCCCAAATGCCATTTCTTTTCATGGAAGGCCATTCCGGCTCTCTACCAGCATGTGGAAGGCAATGTCTTGGCCTCGTTGGACAGGGCAATCAGCGGTAAGGTGCATATTACCGCTGACTCATTGTCCAGCAGGCATGAACAGGGATGTTACCTTACTTTCATGGTGCACTGGGTAACTCTGCTGGCAGCTAGGAAGGATGCAGGACAGGGTTCAGTATTGTTGGAGCTTGTTCCACCACCACGCCTCCTAAATGCTAGTAGTGGTGATTCTTCCACACTTCTCTCCTCCACCCCCTCCTTTTCTTCTTCCTCTATGGCCTCTTCCCGTACAGATTTCTCCTCGGAACCAGCGGTGCCTCCCCCTTAGGCATTCAAGGGGCTACACAAGCACTCAGGCAAAAAGATGCCATGCGGTGCTTGAGTTGGTCTGCTTAGGGGATAGGAGCCACACTGGGGCAGAAATTCTATCAGCTGTGCAGGGGCAGACTCAGAGGTGGTTGATGCCACGCCAGCTTCAGCCAGGAATGGTGGTTTTGCGACAATGGCACCAACCTCCTCTCCGCCCTCTGACAGGGACACTTGATCCATGTTCCCTATTTGGCTCACGTCCTTAATTTGGTGGTGCAGCAGTTCTTGTGCAGGTAACTGGGCTTACAGGATCTCTTGAGGCAGGCCAGGAAAGTCTGTCGGCATTTCCGCAGGTCATATAATGCCAGTGCTCGGCTGGCTGACCTTCAAAAGGAATGCAACCTGCCCAAGAATCACCTCATTTGTGACATTCCCACCAGGTGGAACTTAAAATTGGCAATGCTGCAGCGGCAGCTGCACACGCAGCAAAGGGCCATCAATGAGTACCTGTGTTAGTATGGCACCAGGACAGGGTCAGGGGAGCTTGGCTTTTTTTTCGCCACGCCAGTGGCTACTGATCAAGGATGCATGCACTTTCCTGTCACCATATGAGGAGGCCACGAGGATGTTGAGCAGCGACAGTGCATGCATCAGTGATACTGTCCCTCTTGTGTACTGTGGGTCAGGATGTGGATCCGGGCACAAAATTCAATTAAACGCTCGACATGTTGAGCGTACAGGGATGCTTTTTCAGGAGCATAAAAATCTATATATGTAGAAAAACAGCAAATGAATATACTGTATTGTTAACATAATAGAAAATTGCTTCAAAAACCAAAATACAAAGAAAATTAGTTTTCTGCTCTGACGAGGTCAATTGACGAACAAGGAACCTCCACAAAGTGGGTTGTCCACCTGGAGGCAAGTAGGCATCTGGAGGCATCTTTAAATTCAAATATAAATAACCACCTCTCTTTGTGCAGTCTGGTAGGCACTTATATACCAACAAACGCCACTGAAGAACCTGTTTACATCTTTATATACATATATCTCCCTCTTGAAACCCAATGGTCTCTCTCTCTCTATTTAACCAACTCAATGTTACTTATACCTAAATTAATTATCTTATTTGTGGAACATTACTGATTACTGATTCCGTTTAAGATTTATACTTAATTTATTTTATGGTCTAACAAACCTGTTTAATTTGGTATATATATCCAACTAGTGCCAGACTAGCTTAGCTAATAAACTTCGGCTCCTCTTTTGCGGTAATAAAATTCCTACCCATTGTAAATAAATTATTACTTTATTATACAACTATGCGTCCCAGCTGGGTGGCTTTGCAACTTGCCTCCAGGTGGCCAACCCACTTTGTGGAGGTTCCTTGTTCGTCAATTGACCTCGTCAGAGCAGAAAAAGAATTATCTTTGTATTTTGGTTTCATTATTAAAGTGATTTTCTATTATTTTAACAATACTGTATATTCATTCGCTGGTTTTTCTACATATATAGATTTTTATATTCCTGAAGAAGAGTCCCTGCACACCCAAGCGTTTAGTCGAGCGTTTAGTTGAATTTTGTGCCCGGATCCACATCCTGACCCACTGTACTCCTCACTTACATCCCCATTCTACTTTTTTAAGTGGTGTCAGAGTTTATGTGGGGGGTTCACAATATCAATTTTATGAATTTTATATGTATTTATATGTAATAACTTCATCAACAATTTTTCTACAAAATTAAAACAATTTACTACCTTTAGTTGGTTTACCCGTGTGCCTTTAAAGTCCACTTTTTTAATTTTGCCCATTACTGGGACGTTGTCACACTGCTACCTGTGTACCCACAGTGTCACCCTGTGAAAGTACACACAAACCAGGAATCCCCTTCTTGATCCACATTACAAGGGTTGCGGAATTTATCCAGCCTTCGCAGAGGATGAAACATCTTCGGGAGGCCTTGCAGAAAGGTTTGTGCAATGCGTTTCCAGAGCCTGGGAGGTTACAATTTCCTGGTCCTCCTGGACAATGTGTTGCTGAGGCTTCGGTCAGTGACCGAAGGAGTGGTAGAGAAGGTGGCCGTCTGACCGATGCGTTCAGACAATTCTTTAGTCCGCAGCCACAAGGTCTGATCAGTTCCAGCAACCATCACCAGCGTCTGATTTACATGGTGCAGGAATACCTAGGGGATCAGACTTGGAGACCTTTCCCACCGAAAATCCACTGGGTTACTGGGTCTTGAGGATGGATCACTGGCCAGAGCTTGCACAATATGCAGTTGAGCTACTGGCCTGTCCTGCATCCAGCGTTCTTTCTGAACACACATTCAGTGCTGCTGGAGGCTTTGTAACCAATCACAGAGTGTGCCTGTCCACAGACTCAGTTGATCGGCTCACATTCATAAAAATGAATCAGTCTTGGATCACCAGCTACCAAGCACCTGATGCTGATGTAACCGATGAATTTTTCTATGAATGTGAGATCCCTTGAAGACTGCCTATGCTGAGTGACTATCCTGTTATGCTGAGTGACTATCCTATTCCTCCTCAATGTTCATGTTGATAGCTTCTAAGAACATTTTTGTTTCAGGGCACCTCCACCAGTGCCTAAGGCTTAATTTTTCTGCCCCTGTTTAACAGGGGCATGTAATTACAATTTTTGCTGTAATATTTTGCAGCAGTGCTCGTTCCTGTGCTCAACTAGAGTATCTGTGAGGGGTTGCATTGTTGTGGCACCACCACCAGTGCCTAAGGCCCAATTTTTCTGCCCCTGTTTAACAGGGGCATGTAATTACAATATTTGCTCTAATATTTCACAGCAGGGCTCGTTCCTGCACTCAACAACAGAATCTGTGATGGGTTACAGTGTTGTGGCACCACCACCACTGCCTAAGACCCAATTTTTCTGCCCCTGTTTAACAGGGGCGTGTAATTACAATTTTTGATCTAATATTTCACAGCAGGGCCTGTTCCTGCGCCCACCAAGAGTAACTGTGAGGGCTTTACAGTGTTGTGGCACCACCACCACCCCACCACCAAAGGCCCAATTTTTCTGCCCCTGTTCAACAGGGGCATATAATTACAATTCTTGATATAATATTTTACAGCAGGGCCCGTTCCAGCACCCACCAAGAGTAACTGTGAGGGTTTATATATACAGGCGGTCCTCTACTTTCAAACATCCGACTTACAAACGACTCCTACTTACAAATGGAGGGAGACAACAGGAAGTGAGAGGAAATCTACCCCTAGGAAAGGAAATTCTCCCCTGTAAGAGTTATTATGGGGAAAAGGTGTCTCCACCAATCCTTGTTTCCCTAATAACCCCAAATTTTAAAAATCCAATTGTCATTGGGACAGAAAGTGAGGTGAAATCTTCTGAACAGGGGCACAGACAGCAAAACAAATGTTACAGGGGTGATAACCCTTCCCTATGTTATCTAAAAAACTTAAAAATTGATTTTATGGCTGGAGCTACACTTACAAAATGTACCTGTTCCAAATTGCAAACAGATTCAACTTAAGAACAAACCTACAATCCCTGTCTTGTTTGGACCGCCTGTATACTACTGTTCAGAGTATATAGGGCCTGGGGGCCCCACGTCTTTTCTTTTTTTAATTTGGGTGCAGGGTTCCCCTTAATATCCATACAAGACCCAAAGGGCCTGGTAATGGGCTGGGGGGGTACCCATGCCATTTTTCTCAATAATTTTCATCCATATTGCCGGGACCCAACATTACATTACAGCCGAAAGCAGTTTTAAATTACTTTTATTCCTTTAGGAATGCCATTTTCTGCAGGGACTGTTCTAAACATGGGAAACACACACCACTTTACAGGCATACTATAGTCACCCCCCAGGTATGATATTTAAAGGAATATTTCGCTTTTATTTTTTCACTTTAAGCATTATTAAAATCACTGCTCCTGAAAAAAAAATCAGTTTTTAAAACTTTTTTTTGCATTGATACATGTCCCCTGGGGCAGGACACGGGTCCCCAAACACTTTTTAGGACAATAACTTGCATATTAGCCTTTAAAATTTGCACTTTTAATTTTTCACGTTCAAGTCCCTCAGACTTTAATGGTGTTCGAATGGTCGCGTGAACTTTCGGTCCGTTCACATGTTCGGCTCATCCCTACTAGAAACTCTACTACAGCTGCACAGTATTGTGTACTCTAATATATGAAGGGGAATTGGGGACTTCAAATGAAGCATTTGAAATGTGGAGGTGAGAGTAATAAATATTTTATTTCATAACAACATGAGTAAAAAATAAATTCATATATATACATATAGGCACATGATGTAAACATGATAGCACAAAGGTAGGTATAAATAACTACATGAATCGATATCAATTGATAACATGTACAACAGCAATATGGCCTGCAAGTGCTAAAAGCGGAATGCCCGGCACCCGTGTAAAAAATCGCATGGTATAAATGTAATAAATAATATAGATGACATCATCAGGACGTAATAAGTATCTCTGTAGCATCAAGTATAGCTCAACGCATTTCGTGGATGTTTCTCCACTCATCAGGAGCAGATGCAACAAATTCCTGTGAAGTATACAAATATAATCAACCACACTCTGAATGGAGGGGAATGAAAAAATAGTATTTAAAATTTAAAGAAGTTAACCAAGCACACTCACCAACCCTGGCAGTGAGTGCGGCATGAGGTGCGCGGTACATGGTGGGTCAGAGGCATAGACCACCCCACGGGAGCTGAGGTGGCGTGACATACATTGCCAGCAACGGGTGGTGTAGGAGTGCCTTGGTGTAGGGATAGTCTCCATATTGCATATCTCATTTTGTTCCTCACTATGCACTAGTTCCATTTTTAGATATTGTCAGCCACTTTTCATTATTGGATCAACCCATTATACACACACTTTATATATTTTTAATACTTCTTTTTCGCAGACATACTGGGCGCATATCTATATACTACTCCAAATTCATTACTATATCAAACTATATTATATATACTTTATGTTTGTTCCCAGAGACCTCAGTCTGATGATCTACACCCCAACACTCGTGCTATATGGAGACTATCCCTACACCCAGGCACTCCTACACCACCCGTTGCTGCCAATGTATGTCACACCGCCTCAGCTCCCGTGGGGTGGTCTATGCCTCTGACCACCATGTGCCGCTCGCCTCATGCCACACTCACTGCCAGGGTTGGTGAGTGTGCTTGGTTAACTGCATTAAATTTTAAATACCATTTTTTCATTCCCCTCCATTCAGAGTGTAGTTGATTATATTTGTATACTTCACAGGAATTTGTCGCATCTGCTCCTGATGAGTGGAGAAACATCCACGAAATGCATCGAGCTATACTTGATGCTACAGAGATACTTATTACGTCCTGATGATGTCGTCTATATTATTTATTACATTTATACCATGCGATTTTTTACACGGGTGCCGGGAATTCCGCTTTTAGCACTTGCAGGCCATATTGCTGTTGTACATGTTATCAATTGATATCGATTCATGTAGTGAACATCCACAAAACGCGTCGAGCTATACTTGATGCTACAGGGATACTTATTATGTCCTGATGATGTCATCTATATTATTTATTACATTTATACCATGCGATTTTTTACACGGGTGCCGGGCATGCCGCTTTTAGCACTTGCAGGCCATATTGCTGTTGTACATGTTATCAATTGATTATTATGTATTTATCCTGTTTCATGTAGTTATTTATACATACCTTTGTGCTATCATGTTTACATCATGTGCCTATATGTATATATATGAATTTATCTTTTACTCATGTTGTTATGAAATAAAATATTTATTACTCTCACCTCCACATTTCAACTGCTTCATTTAAAGTCCCAAATTCCCCCTTCTCTACAGTATTGTGTACTCTGTACACCACCAGAAGCGTAGTACAAACTGTACACACTGTATTAGATACTGTGTACACCACCAGAAAAGTAGTAGAGACTGTACTACGGCTGCACTGTATTGTGTACTGTGTACACCACCAGAAGTGTAGTAGAAACTGTGCACACTGTTTTAGATACTGTGTACACTGCCTGCACTGTATTAGCAACTGTACAATAGCTGCACTGTATTGTATACTGTGTACACAACCACAAGTGTAGTAGAAACTGTACACACTGTTGTAGATACTGTGTACACTGCCTGCACTATATAAGAAACTGTACAACAGCTGCACTGTATTGTATTCTGTGTACACCACCAGGAGTGTAGTAAAAACTGTACACATAGTACTAGATACTGTGTATACCACCAGAAAAATAGTAGAAATTGTACTATGGCTGCACTGCATTGTGTACTGTGTACACCACCAGAAGTGTAGTAGAAACTGTACACAGTGTATTAGATACTGTGTACACCACCAGAAAAGTAGTAGAAACTGTACTACGGCTGCACTGTATTGTTTACTGTGTACACCACCAGAAGTGTAGTAGAAACTGTACACCGCCTGCACTGCATTACAACTGTACAATGGCTGCACTGTATTGTATACTGTGTACACCACCATAAGTGTAGTAGAAACTGTACACACTGTTGTAGATACTGTGTACACTGCCTGCACTATATAAGAAACTGTACAACAGCTGCACTGTATTGTATTCTGTGTACACCACCAGGAGTGTAGTAAAAACTGTACACATAGTACTAGATACTGTGTATACCACCGGAAAAATAGTAGAAATTGTACTATGGCTGCACTGCATTGTGTACTGTGTACACCACCAGAAGTGTAGTAGAAACTGTACACAGTGTATTAGATACTGTGTACACCACCAGAAAAGTAGTAGAAACTGTACTACGGCTGCACTGTATTGTTTACTGTGTACACCACCAGAAGTGTAGTAGAAACTGTACACCGCCTGCACTGCATTACAACTGTACAATGGCTGCACTGTATTGTATACTGTGTACACCACCAGAAGTGTAGTAGAAACTGTACCCTGCCTTTGGTCAGTTATGGCTCTCTTAGCAGAGGGCGCTGTGATTGACCAAAGCATGCAGGTCAGGTGCATGCTTTGGTCAGTCATCATACAGCAATCTTGCATTATGGGGCATTTCACGGCACTCAAATTTTGTGCGAACACCCCATAATGTTCGCTCTTCGGCGAACAGGCAAACACCCCATGTTCAATGCGGCGTAGCATGGAGGCGATCAGCCTGTGGCACTGCTGAGGTGTTATGGAAGCCCTGGCTTCTTTGATAGTGGCATTCAGCTCATCTGCATTGTTGGGTCTGGTAGAGGGCTATGCTGACTTTGGACTTAATAAAACACAGTGGACCAAAACCAATAGATGACATGGCTACCCAAATCATCACGGACTGTGGAAAATATTGCATTTCATTTGAAAATCAAGGTCCTAGAGCCTGGAGGAAAAGCGGAGAGGCACATAATCCAAGTTGCATGAGATCCAATGTGAAGTTTCCACAGTCAGTGACGATTTGGGGAGCCATGTCATCTGCTGGTGTTGGTCCACTGTATTTTATCAAGTCCAAAGTCAGCGCAGCCCTCTACCAGGAATTTCTAGAGCATGTCATGCTTCCCTCTGCTAACCAGCTTTATGGAGATGCTGATTTCAATTGGCACCTGCCCACACTGCCAAAAGTACCAATACCTGGCTTAATGATCGTGGTATCACTGTGCTTGATTGGCCAACAAACTTGCCTGACCTAAACCCCAGAGAGAATCTGTGGGGTATGGTCAAGAGGAAGATGAGACACACCAAAAAAAAGGGAAGTGCCCCCAGGTGGGGTTTTCTAGGTAGCAAAAATTTGTAGAATAATACTACATGGATTGAAATATGTTGATCTTTTATTGCTAACAACCATAAAAGTTTGGCAATGGTATTTCTAATAAAAGCTATAGTACAGAAGATATAAAAAGCCAACACAAATGAAGCTGAACTTAGTAATAACACAACATTCATTGTCAAAAATGTTGATGCACAAATTCTGACGCGTTTCGACCTAACATGGTCATCTTCATAGGATTAGTGTGCTGTGGAGAAATTTATATATAATAAGGTTCATAGCTATAAACATAATAGCATTGGCAAAAACATCTAATTGTGTGAATTACCAATCACGATGTATTAAGGGGAGATTGTCCTCTAAAAAGCCTTTCACTCGGTCCCACCAAGAGATCCCGGCCGACCGACACTCCAGAGAGGGAGCCTTCTGCCTTCGGGTACATCTTTCTGTTTTTATCATTTACATATGCGCCATTCCCTATGGCGATTAGTTGCTTACAACACAAACAACTAGATTACACAAATTTAAACATTGATGCTTTTTTGATGCATGGAGACGTTGGACATTGGAGCTGCCACTTATTAGCACGCAGCCCTTAAATATTTTCTATATATGCAATTATCTATGTATTAATATAACCTTTATTGACCATACCTGTTTGTGATTGACTTATGTGTTAGATATAAAACGTTGCACATGGCTGTGTTTTGTATATATCTCCTGTTCCTCTTGCTCATCCAGGTCCCACTCCATGATTCCCCTGCCTGCCGATGACCATGATGGTGGGGCCACTCGCCATAGCACGTCTTCCTGGCAGGGTGGGGAGGCATAGGGCCTTGTGCTTCCACATCACACCCACTAGGTGGCAGAGCATCCACTTCTTGCCACCTGGAGTGCTATTTCACTGTCAGCGGCATTCCGGACTACTTCTGGACTTCGTGACAATGTCTGCGCACACGCGTCTTATCATGCGTGCTTGCAACGGCATGACGTCTCGCAATTGCGGCGGAAGTAGTGGTCGCACCAGGACTTCCGTTCTCTGGAATGCCGGGGGAGTCACACTAGGAACGCCATTGTTTACGGCGTCATCCCCACCTGGGGTGGTTGTGGGCGGGGCTTTTCAGCACCTGGGGCTTGTCTAGGAGTCAATTGTTGTATAATCTCCATACTATATAAACTTTTGGAATAGTTGATGGATCACTAGATGATCCCCAACCTTCCATCTGGACGGCCATCAATTTGCGAGCACCCTGCATAGGTAAAAAAATACAATTACTTACAATTTATCAGGTTGGATCTCGTTGTGCATTTTGCAAAGCGGGCTCCATAGTCTACTCTATTATCTCTTTTATTGTTACAATACAGATATGTTAGTCTTTTAGGCTCATAATTCCATCTATGACTGAGAACCTTTTTGGAATCTCAAATCGAGATTTCCGCTCAAATATAGGCAAATTTTTCTTTTTATCACCAATTATTGACTCTTTCCTATTTCACCATATTTTTTTAGGCTAGTCCGATACCAGCACCTCGCTCACTTTTACAATCTTCACTTTACATCTATCCCCCTTTCCACTATAATTTTTTTGTCACTTTCCCTATCCACTTCTCCACTTTTGTTTCATCACTTTATCTCACTTGCCAACTCATATGTATTGCTCCCTTTTTGTTTTTTGCTTTGTTTTTATGTTGCTTTTGCTGTGATGTGTTCATTTCCCCTTTCTTTTTGCTGTCTCTTCTTCTTTTCTTCCTTCCTTGGGGGTATCTTATATGCCCAACACTTATGCTGCACCTCACTTCTCATTTTCACTTTTCTCTCTCTTTTTCTTCACTTCATCACCCTTTTCTCCCAGTCACACACCTTCACCTTTTTATTACTGATTTACGTTCATTTAACATTTGCACTTGTTCACCACTTTTTCCTCTTCCTTCTCTTTTGTCATCTCTCCACACGCTCATCACACATTCCCTTTCTACGCACCTGCATCATTTTTTCACTAGACCACTTTTCTATCACATTCATGGTTTAATTGGACGCATCCAACGATGCGATTTTAAAGCAATTCTAAAAAATATTTACAATTACACATACATTCCCTTATTTTACCTTTCAATTCCAACATTACAAATACTTATATGCAGGCTTGTCTCCAAAAACATATGAGAGTCCCTCCACAACTTTTAATACTATTGTCAACAAACCTAGGGATTTTTCCATTTGTTTAAAATTGATATATCCTACAACATGACCCCTCGATATTTGACCATAGGTGCGATGGCTCCGTCCCCGCATGCTGCCCCAGTGTGGGGGTTCTTCCATAAGTGTGACTCCTCGTAAGCCGCGCATGGGTGATTGGGCTCTCCCTCTGGAGTGTCGGTCGGCCGGGATCTCCTGGTGGGACCGAGTGAAAGGCTTTTTAGAGGACCTCAGGTCTATGAGAATTTCCTCAATACATCGTGATTGGTAATTACACATTTAGATGTTTTTGCCAATACTATTATGTTTATAACTATGAACCTTATTATATATAAATTTCTCCACAGCACACTAATCCTCTGAAGATGACCATGTTAAGTCGAAACGCATCAGGATTTGTGCATCAGCATTTTTGACAATGAATGTTGTGTTATTACTATGTTCAGCCTCATTTGTGTTAGCTTTTTATATCTTCTGTACTATAGCTTTTATTAGAAATACCATTGCCAAACATTTATGGTTGTTATCAATAAAGATCAACATATTTCAATCCATGTAGTCTTATTCTACAAATTTTTGCTTCCTAGAAAACCCCACCTGGGGGACAGTTCCCTTTTTTTGACATTATTCGGGGTGTGCAGCATTCCTCTCCTCTCCTATGGGTGTCTTTCCCTTCTACAGATGAGAGACACCAGACCCAACAATGCAGATGAGCTGAAAGTCACTATCAAAGAAACCTCAACAATGCCACAGGCTGATCACATCCAAGCCACGCTGCATCAATACAGTAATACATGCAAAAGGAGCCCTGACCAAGTATTGAGTGCAAACTATACTGTACAGGGACATACTTTTCAGTAAGCCAACATTTCTGTATAAAAAATCCTTATTTTTATTGGTCTTATGTAATATTCTATTTTTTCTGAGATACTGAATTTTGGGTTTTCACTAGCTGTAAGCCATAATCATCAACATTAAAAGAAAGAAATGCTTGCATCTATGTAAAATATGAGTTTCCCTTTTTGAATTGAATTACTAAATTTAATGAACTGAGATTCAAATTTTGAGATGCACCTGTGTGTATGTATATATATATATATATATATATATATATATATATATATATATATATGTTGTATTAAAAAGTAGCCTGGAGTGTTGAATTTGGCAAAAAGGCCTCAAAGGTTTGCAAGCTGCATGGGCAAAGTTACAGCTGCCTTCAATATCTGTAATGCCACGTACACATGAGCGGACTTTTCTACCAGACTGGTCCGACAAACCGAATCCGGCGGACAATCTGACTGTGTGTGGGCTCCATGGGACCTGCAGCGAACTTTATCGGTCGAAAATCTGACAGACTTTAGATTTGGAACATGTTTCAAATCTTTCCGACGGACTCGAGTCCGGTCGAAAAATCCGCTTGTCTGTATGCTAGTTCAACAGACGAAAACCCACACTAGGGCAGCTATTGGCTACTGGCTATCAACTTCCTTATTTTAGTCCGGTCGTATGTCATCACGTACGAATCCATCGGACTTTGGTGTGATCGTGTGTAGGCAAGTCCGTTCGTTCAAAAGTCCGTCAGAAGTCCGTTGAAAGTCCGTCGAAATTCCGTCGAAAAGACCGTCGACCAGTCCGGTCCAAAAGTCTGCCCGTGTGTACGCGGCATAACTCTTGTGTGTCTTTTAACTTTGCTTGTGGTCAGTCAATTCCTCAAAGAGTTGCTGCTTGGATATATTTAAACAAGATAATTGAGTCACCACAAGATAGTCTTTTCCCTTGTTCTGTAAGATTATTAAATAAGTAACATTTTCTATCCTTTTTTTTAATTAAAATGCCTTTAAACCTTTTCCAAAACTCCAATGTCCACTTTAGAATGTGAACTCTTATGCCGCGTACACACGACCGGTTTTTCCGTCAGAATAAACTCTGATGATTTTTCCAACGGAGTTCCACTGAAACGGACTTGCCTACACACGATCACACCAAAATCCGATCGTTTAGAATGCAATGACGTACGACGGGACTAGAAAAAGGAAGTTCAATAGCCAATAGCTGCCCTTGTGTAATTTTTGGTCCGTCGGAATAGCATACAGACGAACAGTTTTCCCGATAGGAATTGATTCCGTCGGAAAGATTTAAAACATGTTCTATTTCTAGGTCCGTCAGAATTTTTGAAAGAAAAAGTCCGATGAAGCCCACACACGAGCGGAATATCCGATGGAATGATTCCGTCGGACCTTTTCTTCCGGAAAGTCCGGTCATGTGTACGCGGCATTACAAGTGATTTATTAACATTGGGCATTTTTATCTCCCATGTAAAATGTCTCAAGATTGTGTGTGCCGTTGAATTGCACTGCTAAGCTTACTGTTGTATTCCCAAGACTTTCTTCAGCTCAAAATTAAACTACTGTTTTCAAGGCAGTGATATACTTTGGGCACATAGCTTTATATATTTCAACATTCAGTTTTATTTGCCATTTTACTGCCCATGTTGTCATTTTGTTAAAAACTTTTTGTAATATGTCCTACTGACTTTTAAGAACAAAGATTTGTTCTACTTTTTCTACAATACCATTATTAAATGTGTTAAAAAGAACTGTCCCAAACCCATTGCTGTACTTATGGACTTACAGTTTTACTCAGATCATCTGCTCAGATAAACGTGTCTCATATACATACTTACTTTAAGACATCAGCATAAGGACCGTGTCTCCGGTAGATAAGAGCTTCACATGATGTCTGGTAGGACCGCTGTTCAATGATTTTCCAGGCATTGCAATGGCACACAGGGGTTCTTCTAGACAGAAGTGGTCTGAAGACAAACATTCCTCTCAATGTTCTCTATAGGAAAGCTGCATCAGTTTATACAAATAGAGAAGCGATGCTTATGTGTATGCCTGTATTACTGTGTGAATTAAGCACTCTGTAAGTGTGGCTTTAAGCACATACTACCGGTAGTAGTACATCATTACTCAAGAATGGTTTCCTTGAAACTGTTGCAATCAGAATTTTGTAAATGTGTAAATGTGTTTCCTCACAACATTCCTCCTATATTTATTTAGTTCAAGAATATTATATCATTGTGAAAAGAAATAAGGAAGATAAAATTTCAACTCTCAAAAGCAAAATAATTATTCCTAAATAAGCTTTAGAATAAACTCAAAAACTCTATTGAATTGCAGCTTACTAATCCTTAAATTTAGAGGCTGTATATGGTTTTTTCTTTAGCTTTTTTGCCTTTATTTTTACCTGCTGATAAATCGTTAACACACTTCAAGTCTTATGCCTTGTACACGCGATCAGACATTCTGACAACAAAATCCATGTTTTTTTTCCGACGCATGTTGGCTCAAACTTGTCTTGCATACACACGGTCACACAAAGTTGGTCGGAAATTCCGAACGTCAAGAACACGGTGACGAACCACACGTACGACGAACTGAGAAAAATGAAGTTCAATAGCCAGTGCGGCTCTTCTGCTTAATTCTGAGCATGTGTAGCACTTTGTTCATCGGAATTGTGTACACACGATCGGAATTTACGCAAACTGATCTTTTTTTCCGGAAAATTTGAGAACCAGATCTCAAATTTTGTGTGATGGAAATTCCGATGGAAACTGTCCGATGGAGCCTACACACGGTTGGAATTTCCAACAAAAGGCTCCCATCGAACATTTTCCGTCGGAAAATCCGACCGTGTGTACGGGGCATTAGGGTATCTACAATCACTCCTCCAATATATTTATGGAGAAGACCCTTAGGCTGCAGTATTGTCAACCTATGGAGAGGGATGTATTAGATGGACTAGTAGATTTATATGGAGTTTGCCTAGATGAATAACAAATTAAAGACTAACTTGAGTCTTTTCAAGCAGTTACAGTAATGCCGCGGACACACGATTGGAAATTCGACCAGCAAAAGACCAATGAGAGCTTTTGGTCGGAAAATGCGACTATGTGTATGCTCCATCAGACTTTTTCTGACTGAATTCCAGGCAGCAAAAGACTGAGAGCATGTTCTCAATTTTTCGGTCGGAAAAAGTTCCGATCGGAAATTCTGATCGTCTGTAGTAATTCCGACGCATGCTCGGAAACAATTCGACGCATGCTCGGAAGCGTTGAACTTCATTTTCTCGGCTCATCGTAGTGTTGTACATCACCGCGTTCTTGACAGTCGAAAGTTCAGCAAACTTTTGTGTGACCGTGTGTATGCAAGCCAAGCTTGAGCAGAATTCCATTGGAAAAACCATACAAGATTTTTCTGACGGAAAAGCCGCTCGTGTGTACGCGGCATAAGAGGTTTTTTTTTACCTTTTTTGATAGACATTTGTACATGCACATTGAAGTTCATCCATTCCAGCACCAAGGTGAGCTCAGAATGTTCTAAAGAAGAATGCAAACAGGCGGGTAAGGTTGTTTCATTTCAGAAGAGACATAGCATTTCTCTCCTGCAGTAAAGAGCCTGCCTGCTCACAGTTATTATTTTTTTCCCTTTAGTCCCACCTTAAGGCCTCATTCACACCATATGCGGAGATGTCAGTTTTTCTGCATGTGTTCTGCAAGGGCACAAAAAAACGATTATTTTCTATGTGCTCTGTTCACACCACAACACTGGTATCACGTGTGGATTTTTTCCACACAGGAATTTGCAACGTGTATGCAGCTTTCTGCATGGTAAGAAACTGACATGCATGAAAACTGATATCAACATGCATGAAAACTGATGTCTCTGCAAGTGAAATCTGCAGGGTCCTCCCATCAGTTTTCATGCATGTATGGCGTGAACGAGCCCTAAATAGCTTATATGAACCATCTAACTGTTACTTTTGCAAGACAGCCTGGTCTGTTAAAGGATGCTGAAGAAATAACAGACCTACTGGCAGTATCAGCAGGTGATAAAACTATGTTATAAGGGATCCTGGGGCCCGTTCACACCATAAGTGCATGAAAACTGATGGAAACTGATGGGAAATACCCTCAGATTTCACTTGCAGAGACATGAGTTTACATCAGTTTTCATGCACGTTTCAGTGAGTTTTTATACACGTTGACATCAGTTTTCATGCGCATCAGTTATGTGCCCTGTTCTCACCAATGTTGATGTAATGTCAGTTTTTTTCCTGTGCAGAAAACTGCATACACGTTGCAGATTGCTGCACAGAAAAAAAAATCTGCAGGTCATACCAGTGTTGTGGTGTTAACAGGGCACATAGAGAACAATTTTTTTTGTGCCTTTGTAGAACGCTTGCAGAAAAACTGATGTCTCTGTACCATGGTGTGAAGGAGGCCTTAGAAAAAAAGACTGCTGTGCAGTGGCGGCCCGATCATAAGGGGCGCAGGGGCACCACCCTCCATCGATGCGTCTGACCCCTAATCTACATGCGGGGCACTGAATACATGGATTCCAATGGGTTTTTTTTTTTAAGCACATGATTAGAGTCGCCACTGCTGCTGTGGTAATGCTATCGACAGACATCATATGTGGCATTGTTGATTTTTCCCCAGTTCCACTTAAACTAACACATGGCTATGCTTGTTTAACTTCTTGCTGCCCATGTAATGCATATGTGCTGCTGCAAAGAGGGTGGGCTTAAATGCCCACATGCGGGACATATGCATGCATGGGCAGCAGAACTTTCTTTGATGAGAACATGCTCACTGTGTGTTAAAGACAGCTCTCAGCCCATACTAATGATCAGAAGCCAGCTAAACCAGCTCTTGATCATGTGACCACTATGACAGCCAGTCACAGCGGTCATTTAACTGAACAATCTTTCAGGGGTGTTCAAACCCTGGTAAATAGGTGGTAGGAAGGAGTTAAATTGCATAACTGAGCAACTTGGATGAATTAACTATAGTATGAATTTTACTATTGGCAGCCATAAGTTTACATTGAAGTACACAGAAAATGCAACATCATAATGTTGTTTTAAATTTGAGTGCATATCATTTCAATAAAAAAAGTCAAGCAGTTTATAAGTGTATTCAACCATTGGTGATTATTCTTCTCTTTTGGCTGGAGTGACATCCTTGATGTGGTGTGATGAACCATGTTAAGAGGTCCCTGACATCCCATCTACACATTTTGATTGCATTTTCAGAAGAGGCAATTTCCATGACTGACCTTGAGTGGAGTGGTTAAGCACTGTAGACTTATGTTATATACAGTATCTCACAAAAGTGAGTACACCCCTCACATTTTTTAAACTATTTTATTATATCTTTTAATGTGACAACACTGAAGAAATGACACTTTGCTCCAATGTAAAGTAGTGAGTGTGCAGCTTGTATAAGGGTGTAAATTTGCTGTCCCCTCAAAATAACTCAACAGACACCCATTAATGTCTAAACCGCTGGCAACAAAAGTGAGTGCATCCCTAAGTGAAAATGTTAAAATGGGGCCCAATTAGCCATTTTCCCTCCCGGGTGTCATGTGACTCGTTAGTGTTACAAGGTCTCAGGTGTGAAAGAAGTTGAGTGCATATGCTCAGCGTCATATCCAGAGGTTGTCTTTGGGAAATAGACGTATGAGTTCTGCTAGCATTGCTGCAGAGGTTGAAGGGTGGGGGGTCAGCCTGTCAGTGCTCAGACCGTATGCCGCACACTGCATCAAATTGGTCTGCATGGCTGTGATGGCAGAAGGAAGCCTCTTCTAAAGATAATGTCCGCAAACAGTTTGCCAAAGACAAGCAGACTAATGGGTTACTGGAAACATGTCCTGTGGTCTGATAAGACCAAGATAAACTTATTTTGTTCAGATGGTGTCAAGCGTGTGTTGCGGCAACCAGGTGAGGAGGAGTACAAAGACAAATGTGTCTTGCCTACAGTCAAGCATGGTAGTGGGAGTGTTATGGTCTGGGGCTGAATGTTCATTGAGGGAACCATGAATGCCAACATGTACTGTGACATACTGAAGCAGAGCATGATCCCCTCTCTTTGGAGACTGGGCCGCAGGGCAGTATTCCAACATGATAATGACCCCAAACAAACCTCCAAGACAACCACTGCCTTGTTAAAGAAGCCAAGGGTAAGGGTGATGGACTGGCCAAGCATTTCTCCAGACCTAAACCCTATTGAGCATCTGTGGGGCATCCTTGAACAGAAGGTGGAGGAGCGAAAGGTCTCTAACATCCACCAGCTCCGTGATGTTATCATGGAGCAATGAAAGAGGACTCCAGTGGCAACCTGTGAAGCTCTGGTGAACTCCATGCCCAAGAGGGTTAAGGCAGTGCTGGAAAATAATGGTGGCCACACAAAATATTGACACTTTGGGCTCAATTTGGACATTTTGACTTAGGGGTGTACTCACTTTTGTTGCCAGTGGTTTAGACATTAATGGCTGTGCGTTGAGTTATTTTGAGGGGACAGCAAATTGACACTGTCATACAAGCTGTAAACTCACTACTTTACGTTGTAGCAAAGTATCATTTCTTTAGTGTTGTCACATGAAAAGATATAATAAAATATTTACAAAAATGTGAGGGGTATACTCACTTTTGTGAGATACTGTATATATTATATGGGCCCACTCATTGAGGTGAACATATAGTGTGCACGGTGATGCACATAAACACACCTCCGAGGAGTTTAATTTGTTTATTTTGGTTATTTGTATGTACAGCACTGGAGTTTGAAGGTGACTATTATTATTTTTTTTTTATATATATTGATTATCAAATTACATTTGAAATATTACACACTATATATATATATATGTACAAATAATTAATATTTGTGTTTTTGGTGAATAGCACATAATTTATTACACTGATAGATATAGAACATCACGTGTTATATATAGATGTGGGAACACTGTGTTAGCAGCAGCATTAAGTAGTATAAGGGAAGGAAGTGGAGGAAGGAAGTATAAGGGAAGGAAGTATGATCTTGTTATATTTCTGTTAAGCATAACTGCAATATACAGCAAAATGTCCAGTTCTGCTGCAGGCTTATAACCTCTTTACTCTTCTGACAATGGGTGTAAGCTTACAGCGGCCAGCACTACAGGAATGTTAGTTAAATGGCATCGGACAGTTCTACTGTGAATGTGAAATAACATTTCTTTTCTTTTTTTTTTTTTTTGTTACATGTGCATCGTTGTTTGCTTGCCTTTAAATAATTTTGTCCATTTTTCAATCCAAAACTAGGTGATGCTCTGTATGGCTGGACCCACCCTCATTTCAGTATGTCCTTAGTTTCTGTTCTGAGCATATATAATTGCTGGAGCTAGACACAGTGGGGTTGATTTCCTAAAACTGGAGAGTGCAAAATCTGTTGCAGTTCTACATAGAAACCAATCAGCTTTCAGTTTTTTTTGTCAAAGCTTAAGTGAACAAGCTGAAGTTAGAAGCTGATTGGCTACCATGCACAGCTACACCAGATTTTGCACTCTCAAGTTTTAGTAAGGGCCCTTTCACATGTCTAATCAGGTTCGCCTGTCAGTTTTTCAGGTGGACCTGATTGGACCCTCCAAATCCCTCATATGGAGCTGCGGATGTCAGCGGTGACATGTCTTCTGACATCTGCCACTATCCGATCCTGTCCGCATAATCCAGATGGATGGTGGTCTTATTTGCCATCTGTCTGGCGGATCGGATATGATCAGATGAAAATGGACAGGCAGTTCGTTTTCACCCAATTTCCCAATAGAGGAGAATGGGATTGTGTCTGTCTCTGCTCTGCACAGTGAGCAGAGACAGACCTGTCATCCACCTACTCAGTGGGAATCAGTTGAGCGATCCCCCGCTGAGCAAGCAGATTCCGCAAAAGGGAGGCACCCATGTGAAAGGGGCCTAAATCAACCCAGCTGTGATTTTTTTTTTTACCTATCTGATGTTCACCTGTGAGAATCTGAACAACTTTCCAATTAAAGATTTCTACAATCTGCAAGATGTCATTTGGATCGAGCCACTGTCTGCCAATGCTACTGAGATAGTAAGTTATAGCTATCTGACCACAACTGGATCAATTATAGAGATCACATTTGCAATTCTTAGATTGGGGAAGCAGAATATAACTCATCATTTTACCTGCACTGACATTTCATATTCTTTGCATTAGTATGTCTGCTTACCTTCCAATGTTATTTTTTATTTTTATTATTTTTTTTTTTACTAGACTTTCACTTTTACTTACAGAACAACCGATTTTTTGGGTTCAGAATGGAGGTTAGTAATGTATGAAAATGGTGTACATAGATTCAGATGGTGCACATAAAGGTGTACACAGGCAGCAGGTCTTCACCACCAGAGTGAAATTTCGACGCAAAATGGTATCTAGTACTGGTCAAACCTGAAAAGTGTTGGCCAGTACATGCCAAATTTAGATGTGCATAATTAAGCATTATTGTCAAGACTATTGCCAGAAGACAAATGTAGCTAGATGCCAAGTACACATGGTGCCCAGTTCCTTTACAGTTGGAAAATAGTCACATATTAAATCATCAGTACAATCTTTAGTTTAGCCAGGGTTATGCAGACATGTAAATACATGATACTTCTCTTTCTCCTTTTTAATTCTCACTATTTGCCGTGTATGTCAGGCTGCTCCCTTCCCTAGAAAAGAAACAGGGAACTCCTTAATAGTTTTTAGCCTTATTAGTCATACGATGGTTTTTACTAGTATTATTTTTATTTTTATTTTTTATTTTTTTTTGTTTTATCATTTCTTTTGCCATGTACTCTATCCCACACATTTACAATATTTATAAAATATGGGCATCAGTCGTGTGGAATAGTTGTTTTAAATGTATTTGTTTATATATATAATATATATATATATATATATATATATATATATATATATATATATATATATATATATATATATATAGTTTTACCATGTAATATCTGGATTGTATTCGGCTGGTTTTGTCATTGCTGCTATAAATACTTATCCTTTTACCACTAGGAGGCGCCTAGTGATGGTTCTAAAGTAATTAGGTCTTGAACATATTGGCGTTAGGTTTATTCCACACCACCAGGTGGCGCCTGATGTTCATTATTTTTACCCTGGTGGTGAAAATATGAAGTTTTAGTTTTGATTGAGCCATTGTCTGATAGCTGATTGCACTCTCTGATTGGCCGCAATGACACCTCCACCCGGGATTTAAGACATGTGGTGTATCAAAATGGCAGGGCCTCAGATGACGTCTGTGTGATGAAACGCATAAGGCAGGACTAACTTGATATGTAATACGTCATATCCGGTATTTCTGGTTTTTGCAATACGATCTGTGGAACGCACGCTCGAAACGAGTAGAGCGTTGCTTCTGCGTTCCGGTCGGAGAGTGTTAGAGCATTGGAGATCTCTCTCCCCTTTTTTAATTTGTTAATTTTTAAATCTAAATAAAAGAAGCATTACAGAGTTACGCTATGTGGATTGTTTCTGCTTTTCTATGACAAATCTATGTGGATACCTGGCTGGAGATTACGCTGCAGAGGGGAGGCTGTAGGAGTTTTTTCTTCTTTTTTCACTCGTGGATGGGCTTTCACTCTGGTGTTGTGAACGAAGGGAATATCCTAGCAGAAGAGCACCAGGACCGGGAGTGTACTACTTCTACTATGCGCTTGTACCCTTGCAGGGGTGAAGCACTCTGGTGAGTGAAAACACAAGAGAGGAGCACAGTCACCACTGCCAGCACGTTTTTTGTCACCATCTGGATAAAGCACTTGTCACTTTTTATGGACACGGTTTGCATTTTTTGATTTTTGTTTTTTGTTTTTCTGATTTTAATTCCTCTCATGAAATGGACATATTGTGGTTATATAAATCACCATCAGGTTCATAGTTGGTTATCATTAACAGCATTTGCTGTAGTCACTTTATATTAATTTGTAAGTTTTTTAGCACATGTCACTTTTCATTTATTTTATATGACAAATGAGTATTTCACTAGTGCTGATTGATGCATTTTTACTAGCACTGGTTGATCTTATATATATTTTTATTGTTAAATATATGTCACTTCACTTTTTATCCTTAATAATATTTTCATGGGATTATTTGCTAGCACATGTCACTTTACACTAATATACAATTTACTAATGGAAGCAGGGTCTTTTTTCCCTTGTTGGATACACACAGGCTTTTCACACTAAGCAAGTTTTTTTTTTACATGTTTTTTTTCACATAGAACAGTGCCAACCCCGTATTGAGTCCCTTTTTCTGTTTGGATTTCACCTAGCTGAAATCTTCTTGCAGGGAGGCAGCAGTTCTTATAATCCTAAGCGCGGATTTTTATATTTTTTATTTTTTATTCGCTGTCTGCCAGTGCCGCTGAGATAGTAAGTTATAGCTATCTCACCAGAACTGGATCAATTATAGAGATCACATTTGCAATCCTTAGATTGGAGAAGCAGAACATAACTCATCATTTTACCTCCACTGGCATTTCATATTCTTTGCATTAGTATGTCAGCTTACCTTCCAATGTTATTTTTTTATTTTTATTTATTTTTTTTTACTAGACTTTCACTTTTACTTACAGAACAACACATTTTTTGGGTTCAGAATGGAGGTTAGTAATGTATGAAAATGGTGTACATAGATTCAGATGGTGCACATAAAGGTGTACACAGGCAGCAGGTCTTCACCACCAGAGTGAAATTTCCACGCAAAATGGTATCTAGTACTGGTCAAACCTGTTGTGTTGGCCAGTACATGCCAAATTTAGATGTGCATAATTAAGCATTATTATTAAGACTATTGCCAGGAGACAAATGTAGCTAGATGCCAAGTACACATGGTGCCCAGTTCCTTTACAGTTGGAAAACAGTCACATATTAAATCATCAGTACAATCTTTAGTTTAGCCAGGATCCAAAAAATATGTTCTTATGGAAGGTATGCTGCAGCCAAATCAATCTGTTTCATACTCCATCAGGAAGAATTTTTAGTTGAATTCTTGAAGCTGGAAAGGAAATATTAATGTCCAGTTTGTACACTGTCTAGTACCTTGCTCAGCATAACCAGTACATGACCAATGATACATTAACTTGTCCACTGCTAACTTTTTTTTTTCTTTTTTTAGTATTGACATACAGTATCTGTACAAAAACTGCAGGGCAAAAAAGTCCAAACACTAAACCTGATGATTTGCCGAAGCACCAGCTTTTTTAAAGTCAAATGTTTTGCTTAGACTTTATTTTGCCACGCATATATAGCATTTGGAGCTGGACAATCTAAATATGCATATGTTTGCATAGTCATACTGAGGAATCTGTGTGTTTAAGCCATTTCACACATTGGGTTTGCAGCTTGTGCAAAAAGCGGATTCACAGAACAGGCATCATGGAAATGTGAACCAGAATGCTTTTTTTTTGTAAACATTGCTGCTAGTGTGTAAGGAGCCTTATTGAAAAGAATATTCTGTCAATACTACAATAAATGACAATTTTGTTCTCAACAAAAATGCTGCTACAAATGTAAATTCAATGTTAGTAATGATGATTTGCATATGGGTATATTGGGGCTGCTTTACTAAAGGCACATAGGCTGTTCACTTTGCAAGGGTATTTTCACTTTGCCTTTCAGGGCAATCCCCTAACCTAGTGAATGAGGTGAATCCCTGCTAACTTCCATCAACCAATCATGTTCAAGCATATATACAGTTTTTTTTTTTACTTGCACATACTTGGGTATTCTTTGACTGTGCAGTTCCATTTTCCCTATCAGGATAGGTAAAATCACCCATAATAATATTCTCGCCCTACTTCCCAGACATTTCAGTCTGTGAAATAAGCTGATAATCTTCCTCATCTTTTATAATGGGGGCCTATAACACACACAAACAAGTGGTTACTGCCCCCACCTGTAACTGGTCACTGCAGCAAGGAGCATTGGAAAGGCAACGCATATAAAAAAACAAAGAAATTTTGGTCGGTAAGTTGAGCTTAGAAATGTCTTTGTTTTTTATATGCTTTGCCTTTCCAATGCTCCTTGGTGCAGTGACCAGTTGCAGGGGGGCAGTAACCACTTGTTTGTACTATTAATTATATTGGCCAGGCAACGCACTGACACTTTTGCTGTCATAGTGCTATGCTGGGTGTTCAGTGTGCCTTTGTACCTTTAAAGAGGGGTGGGCTCCCTCCAGGTTATCTGCCCTACACCTGTCCATCTAAATGCATTTTCTTCCATTGTTGGGGGCTCACAGAAATTAGAGTTTAGGTCTACAGAAAATGGGGTGCCTTGCCAGGGCTCTGTGGCGTACGCATGGATTTGCAAAAGTGTGCAACTAAACCCCTGTTTTTAACGCATACTGTTGGACAGGCCTATAACACACCGCTAGAAGTAATCCACTATTTGCTGCACTCTTATTGAGCTCCAGCCATAATAACTCTGCACCATCACAGTTCTTGCTTGTAATATATCATCTCTCAAACTCACTTTCAGATCACTCTTCACATACATACATACCCCTCTACCATTTCTGCCAATTCTGTCCCTCCAAAATATAAGGTACCCCTCGATATTTGCAGTCCAGTCATGTGAGTTGTTCAACCAGGTTTCAGATATTCCCACAAAGTCAAAGTGCTCTTTGAATAACAGAAGTTCTAGTTCATCAATCTTGTTTGCCAGGCTTCCTGCATTTGTGAACATAACCTTTAATTTTGTATTAGCATTTGATATTCTACTATCATTCATTTTCAGCTATAATTGAATAGCACTACTCTGCAATTTCTCTGCCTTCTATTTTGAGTCTTGCTTCTCCCCACTATTCCCCCCCCCCCATATTCCATTCCCCCTTAGACTCTTGCTCTATGGCATTGTTTTTTCTGTTCTCTGTGGCGTAGGGATTTGATTTAGCTGTTTGTATAGGTGTAGGCAGCTCCAGCAATGGGTGGTTTAGGCACCAAGTATTTTGGGAGGTTGGGAGGGGCTGTTAAAGCACATTAAAGAGGACTCTCACCCTCCCCAACAGCTTTTTCCCATTCATCGTTTGCCCCCCTTGTCTCACAGAGTTGGATAAAACTTCATGTCAAACACCAATTAACCTACTAGTTTCTTTTGGGTTGTGTGTGGGTACCAAAACACCCCTGCAAGCCTGGAGACAACATACAAATACATGCAGATTATGTTCAGGTTGTAATGACATTTTAGAAATTGTTAGATATTCTATTCTATTTCACCTGTACTTGTTTTGCTTTTCACCGAAATAAAGTAAAACTGTAAATTAAAGTGGTTGTAAAGGCAGAAGGTTTTTTTTATCTTAAAGCATTTATCTATGCATTAAGATAAAAAGCCTTCTGTGTGCAGCAGCCAGCCTCAGCCCCCTAACACTTACCTCAGGTTCCTCTCTGACCAGCGATGTACAGGAGTGTCTCAGCCATCCGAGATTCTCCCTCCTGATTGGCTGAGACACAGCAGCGGTGCCATTGGCTGCCGCTGCTGTCAATCAGAGTCAGCTAGCCAATCAGGGGAAAGATGGGGCCGTCGGGGTTCCATGTCTGAATGGACACAAGTAGCTGTGACTCGCCTAGGGTGCCCCCATAGCAAGCTGCTTACTGTGGGGGCATTGAACAGGAGAGAGGGGCCAGGATCACAGAAGAGGGACCCAAGAAGAGGAGGATCCGGGCTGCTCTGTGCAAATCCACTGCAACAGAGCAGGTAAGTATAACATGTTTGTTATTTTTACAGGAAAAAAAAAATAGATTTTACAATCACTTTAAGGTTTTTATTGCTGCGGACTTGGTCCCTATTCTAAACATTTTGCTCACTTTCAATCCCAGGGACCATTGTCTCTATAATAGAAAGTGAAGGAACTATCTCCATTTAAACAAAGCAAAATCCATTCACCACTCTGCTAAAAAAAGTTTTTATTACTTTATATGTTTCTTTTTGTTAGTTTTCCCCTTTCATTATTACTGTGGCTTGGAAACTAAGTAAAGGAAATGCTACCCAAAGGGAACACAAATAGCAAAAAGCTTTAAGATGCTCTAGCCCTTCCCTATTCTCCAGTTCCACTTTCAATCAGTACTTCTTGCTCTTGTACAGTTAAAGGTGTAATAATTATATTAAACTCACATTTCTTTCAACTTTCTGAGATGTGTAAGGGAAGCACCAATGTATGTAGGCAAAGTATGCACTACTGACACACCACCACAAGTTAGACTATGAAGAACCAATACATAGTTGTGCTTTTTAACTGCTTAATTTTCTAAACGACAAATGCAATAAATTAGAGGTTGGATAAAAGGTTTGATGTGATAGAATACTTTTGGTAGTTAAACAGTACACAGTGATTTGGTTTTAAAAGAAGGTCAGTTCCCCAAAATGGGGCCAGTTGGCAGATACGAACTAATAATTTTTACATATAGTTCATAGTCATACAGCGGCTGACAATTATTTAGAAAAGTCTGATAAGAAAAGGGGTTGTACTCTTAAAGATGGACTGTGGAAAAAAGTGAAAAATTACCCTTGCGGTAGGGTTCCCCTTGCACTGTAAGGTTTAAATGTTTTTTTTTTGTCTGGGTACCACAAAAATATGCAGATATTTACCTTATTCCTCGCTCCTCTAGCCACTGGAACTCTCTGATGCTGCAGGGGTGTTGGTGGTCCCATGTACAATGCAGGATAGCAGATGTTTAAGTGCTTGCTACTGACACAGACATCTCAACTCTCCCGCGAGTTGCGGGAGTCTCCCACATTTGGGTGCGGGCTCCTGATCCCTCCAATGGAGTACGGCCGCTCGGGCTGCTCTGTCTGTGGCTGAGTGACAGGAGGCAGGCCTACCGGGATATTTCCTGGTAGGCTGCCTGCCCTAGGGCCGCTTTGGGCAAAACTGTGGCTGCCTGTAGCGCTCCTCTCCCTTCTCCTCCCCCTCCTCCCCCTCCTCCTCCACTACATGTCACACACAGCGGTCAGAGCCGAGTGTAGAAAACTTTGGCAGCGCTGTGACAAAAGTCCCGCCCTCCTCCTAGACCAGCTGGTGTGATAGACAGAACACTGCGTCTATCACACGAGCTGGTCTAGGAGGAGGGTGGGACTTTTGTCACAGTGCGGCCAAAGTTCTTACACTGAATTCCGAGACACAGCGGGGGATGCCTGCTGTGCATAATCCAGGCACTGACCATAGTGAGGCTGCGATTATGGGCATGGGGAGGCTGCGATTATGGGCATGGGGAGGCTGCAATTTTGGGCATGGGGAGGCTGCAATTTTGGGCACGGTAAGGCTGCAATGATGGGCACGGTGAGGCTGCATTTAATTGGGGGGGGGGTTTCAACGGCGGCGCAAAACCTCCCTGAAATGAGTTTGCCACCTCCCTGAAATTAGATTGCCACCTCCCTGAAATGAGTTTTTGCAGGTTGGGATGTCTGCTGACTGAGCAGAAAAGGTAAGCAGATTCAGGGGACCAGTTGTGGAGCTGGGAGGAAGCCTCCAGGAGCATAGAATAAAGTATTTCTGCATATTCCTCTACCACTAAGCTAAACAAGTATTTTCTTTCAGTCAACCGGAGTCGGGTTTAAATTTTGGAAAACATTTTGTAATCTAAGAGCTTTTTAACCTGCTAATATCTATAATGTAATCAAGCTGCAATGTGTTCTTCTGAACTTTTATTGACCTTTTTGGCAAAAAAAGCACATGATGCTACTAAGCAATAGAAAAAGCAAACCAATACATATGCTCATTTTAGACATTAAATGCTTTGCCTTGCTCTATTCATGACACATGCCATGACCATAGATCCTGCGGTTCAATAGATCTATAGTTCTCAAATGATTTTAAATGATAGATAAAACTATACATATAACAAATATTTTTTTCTCTCTACATGGCGGCCGCGCTGCACAGGATCACATATATATACGTGACCCAGCACTTCCGAGTATCGTGCGTACCGCCGGCGGCTCGCTCCCACTGTGACCTAATGTCCATCAGCGCCCTCTGATCATTCTATACACAGGCAGAATGCCAGTCTGCCTATGTAAACAAGGCAGATTGCTGTTCTGTCTGTACAGAAGGCATGGATCCTGTGTTCCTGTAAAGCAGGAACACTTATCCATGCCTTCCATGCCTAGTAAAAGCACCTCCCCCACAGTTAAAAAACACATTTAGGCGCATGGTTAACCCTTTGATTGTCCCTGATGTTAACCCCTTCCCAGCCAGTGTCATTAGTACAGTAGTACAGTGCAGATTTTTAGCACTGATCACTGTATTAGTGTCACTGGTTCCCAAAAAAGTGTCAAAAGGCTCAGTCCGATTTGTCTGCCGCAATATCACAGTCCCACTATCAGTCAGTGATCGCCACCATTACTAGTAAAAATAAATAAATTAATAAAAATTCCATAAATATATCCCATAGTTTGTGCAAAACAATCAATTTATGCCTTTTGGGATTTTTTTTACCAAAAATATGTAGCAGAATACATATTGGCCTACATTGATGAAGAAATGTGATTTTTTGCATTTTTTTTATTGGATATGTGTTAGAGCAGAAAGTAAAAAATTATGCTCTTTTTTTTTTTTTTTTTTTTTAATTCTCAGTCTTTTTTTTTTATAGCGCAAAAAAATAAAAAAATGCAGAGGTGATCAAACACCACCAAAAGAAATCTCTATTTGTGGGAAAAAAAGGACATACATTTTGTGTGGGTACAGTGTTGCACAGCCATGTATTTGTCAGTTAAAATAATGCAGTGCCACATTGCAAACAATGGCCTGGTCAGGAAGTGGGGTAAATTTTCTGGAGGTGAAGTGAAAATGAATATATTATATACTCTTTGCCCTTAACGAATCTGAGTGGCTTTCTAGCAACATAACAGGGGTACTGTATGTCATATGTCAAATTCTTCTTCAGTTTCATATCCACAATAAACGGTTTCAATTTACAGTGAAATAATAAATGCACATACGTGAAATAGAGAAATGCTCTTTTTATTTAACATACAGGGAAAACAATTAATTGTTTTGTGAGCTACATGGAAACTACAGCAAATGGTGTTCCCATGCACACACATCAAACATGGAAATGAATAGTTATTGGTCATAGTGGTAGCAGTTAGATCATGGGCATGACAATGGTTGCACTCCTTTTATCTCCAGTGACTTGCTGAAATTGATCTCTTGTGCTTTGGCAGTGCCCTTGGTAAGTCTAAGATCTTTGATACAGCCTTTGAAACTCACATTGGTGGTCAGACCAAACTGCTTTACATCTTCTGTAGGAAAAATAGACAGAGTGATCAAGTTTCATTCAGTTATACTAATTCCTTACTATCTAAGAACAACTTACAGATGACAAATAAGAAAATTATACTAAAATTTAAAGCTGAACTTCAAGCAGGCAACAAAAAAACATTTAATGCAGTTGTGTATTAAAAAAAAAAAAAATTACACATATTTTTATATATATAACTGGCAATAGCTGAATCAGCCATCTTCTCTGAATAACAGTTGGCCATAAGATGAAATTAAATTTAGACATTTCAGCAGGGACATGCAGAATTCCGATCCATCTATAGACGCCCCCGCTTGAGAGAAGTTGCTTTAATGATCACTGCTGATCAGTGTATCCTGACAACCGAGCAGTCCCTCAGAATACAGTAGCATTGTGGGGATGGGGGAATCTGTTTGTTTTTTTTTTTTGATAAGCCCATTTGCTGATTGTCAAAAGACAATCCATGTATGGTTAGACATATTAGCATGTTTCTGCCCCTTCATGTCCAATCAGCAGGCTGTTGGTGGGGAGATGACATTACTATATTCATTAACTCTAATAGAGAAAGTGGTATCATGCTCTCCCCTGGTAATGCTTACAGATATTGTTTGTATGACACACAGTAGCTGGACAGAATTAAAAATGTTTTGGCAAATAAGGGGGATGACAATCATTATAAGAAGAGAATAGGTCTGTGAAGGTAATTGTTTACCCAGGTTATGATATAGATAGGAATAGTTAGACATATTCAACAGAAATTGCCTATAAAGTTGAAAATATGTTACCACTCATGCAAGTGGCTTCTTCAGTTCTGGCAATTATCACCTGTCCCAAGCTTAATGACACACTGATGATCGGCTTATTGTAGTTAGAACAGGTTTAGTATGTGGGTGCAGGGGCTATGTCTTTAGAAAATTGGACATCATCCCCAATAATACTTATCATGTAGAGAAAAATAACACACCTCCAATTATCCAAACATGGGATCTTGGAGTGGGGGGGGGGGGGTATTGTTTTATATAAACAACTTTATTTATACAATAAAACATATAAACTTGTTAAAAAAATATTAATATTCAAAATAATATATAATCATGATAATACAGTTTGTGGAGCTTAGTGGATCAACACGTTTTGCACTTAGTGCTTCATCAGGACCCACGTGCCCTTGTTTTACATGAATATGGAACATTATATTATATAGAGGGGAGGAGTGTATGGAGGAGAGGAGGGGGGGTGGCTAACTGAGGGAAAAGGAGAGGGAAGAAAAAATCATCTCCATGGACATATGCACAGGGCTGCTGATAGAATTCACGGGATCCCGTACAGACTACCTGACAGGGCCCCCCCAAGAAAATATTAAAGCTATATTTCGCTAAAAATACAATAAAACTATTAGCAGACACAAATACAACATAACTCATAGAATTCCTGCCAAATCTAAAAGATAAAACTGAGTTAATAAATAAAAATGAAGGCGAGATGAAAAAAATATACAGGCTGCGGGATCAGAGGGAGAGAAACAAAGTTAGGCTCTATGCACACTGGGCTTAAAAAAAGCATTTTTTGTAAAGTTTAGACGAGTTTAGGAGAGTTTTACATTTTTTTTCTGCCAGTAATCTCCAATCAGAGACGCAAACCAGAAGGTTTTTTTTTCCTGCCTCTAAACGCTGAGCTCCAAATATGCCTCTAAATGTCCTAATGTGCATGGACACATAGGATAACATTGAGCTGCTTCTACAGACAGAACACAAAACTTCTCTAGAAGTAGTGAATTTTAAATCAGTGTGCCTGGAGCCTAAGTTAGAAAGATAAACTCAGGAGCAGAAATAACCTTAAAAAACAGTGCTGAGAGGAGGGGGCCCACACAGGGAGGGGGATTAGTGAAGGACGACTGACTCTTTCTTAGCAGATAAAAACTGTCAGCAGGGAAAGGGGAGGAGAGCAGTTTTCATCTACTGGAGGAAAAAAAACACAATGGTCGTCTGTTAATAATCCCCCTCCCTGTGTGGGCCCCCCCCTGTACACCAGGTCTGGTAGTCCCCCCCTATTAGCGGCCCTGCATATGCAGACTTACATTCAAGCTGGACCAATGTAGCTATGCATTAAATCCATACCAGAAATTAAGCTTTAAGGGTTAGGAATAAGTTTTAAGCTATAATTCTTGCCTTACAGCACGGACCACAAGATTGAAGTTTGTTATGAAAGGTTTGAGCTCCATGACTTTTGAGCTTATCCCTGTCTTGCTCCTACCCCACTGGGCAATTTAAACACTCAAAGTAAACTTTTGTTTTGCACAGCCAGGGCAAAGCAACAAATTCATTCTAATGACCCTCTCCCCAGCTGAACATATTTACTTTTACTTTGATCCCACCAACTCTTACTTCACTCACACAGTTCATTTAATGAACTCCAATTTGGATCGACTTGGCTGTGGCCCAATCATATGAAAAAAAGAGAATAAGTCAAGTGCCCCACCATACCAAAAGAATCAGATTCTGAATTGTGCAGTTGGGAGCAAAGGAAAGGTGAATATGTGCTTCTGGGGTGGGAGACATTAAAATAAATCTGGCTGTTTTTTTTTCCCTGCATGGACAAAATATTAACTTTCAAATGGTGCGAAACAAATCAGTTGAGAATAATATATAATTTACAGTATGCAATCTGCAGCTGCTGTATTGTCTGGGCCTACTTTTTCTTCTCTTCTGCAGTACTATGAAACCAACATAACAGTAAAGGTCAGAAAAAACTTGATACAAAAAAAAAACCACACTGACTCATCTATGTAAAACTTTTTGTGGAGAACATGAGAGAGACTGTACTGCAGCTTTAAGAACATAGACTGGTTGGATAACCCCTGTGTAAATTATTCACCAAATTCAGCAGTAAAAAACAGTCCCAGTGCTAAGCACAGCTTCCTAGATGTAAAATAATATATGCCAGTGAAATAAATTAAGTTAACCTTTTTCACTTCCATACACTATTTTAATACTGAAAAGCTGTGCTTTGCACTGTTACTGTTTTTTACTGCTTTATTTGTTAAGTAACAGTAAAGATGCTAGTTATCCTCAGGCAGCTCCTCTTCTGGACCCTACCCTGTAATGATTTAATCAAGGCAGGAGTGCGCAGGATATGTTTCCAATAATGTATAACTCGTGAATGGCTTCTGTGTGGCTAGGTTGGTTGGATAATGGTTGGCAAGTCTCCCCATCAATGCATATCTTGGTTTCAGGGCTCCAACACAAAGATGAATGATTCATCGTAACCATCCTCGGGGCCCCTGCAACTAGACTTTGCTGCAATAATCACCTGGAAGTATCTCTATTCATAACTATAAATAACTGTGTATGTATGCACAACTCCACCAGAATTCTTGTTGGGATCTTTGCTGAAAATACCTGTTTGCATGTTGGATGTATGTACTATTATTAATCTTTTCTTTTCGTATAAAATTTGTATTATTTCCATACTGGCATGCATCTATATACTTATGGCTAATGTCATATGCTGGTTGCAGTAGTTTCTCTGATCCAAATTGCTTTGGTTATATTACTACTTAATTTTTAATTTCCCAGAAAGGGAATCCCCTCTGGTTACAGAGGCCCTGTCCTGAGTGGAGGCATTGCCAACTTTATTATCAAACCCGCTCTTCCACAGTTCTGGTTCTCTTATTTACCTACATGCCTAGCACAATATCCTGTTGGTGGTTGGTCATTTGTCATAACCCCCCCCCAAAAAAAAAAAAAAAAAAAAAAAGTGGCTAGCATAGTAAAGATATACATTTTCCTAGTGACAGGCCCAGAAATCAATTGCAGGTTCATGAGTGTGCAAGCCCCCTGCTTGCACACCCTTGTGTACTTCCACAGAGTTTTTTTTAAAAGGGCAAGCTCCAGAACTGCCATCTTGATCCTATCTGCTCTACTTAATAAATCCCTGACCCAAACAAGCATGAGGAACAGTATTCCAGGCTTTCTAAAATTCAATGGCTGCATACACGTTCTAGTGCAGGAACTGGCTAGGTAGTAAATCCAGGATCAGGATTGCAGCCCCAGAGCCTGTACCAATAAAATCAAGTCAGTAGTGGCAGCTCCCCAATTTAACCACTTGCCGACCAGCTCATGCAAATATACTGTGGCAGGTCGGCTCTCCTGCGTGAACTGATGCACCTGCAAGGAGGATAACAAGGCGATTCCCCGTTCTGCCTAATGACATGTCAGAGATCTTCTGTTCCCAGTGATCAGGAACAGTAATCTCTGTCATGTCCCAGTGAGCCCATCCCCCCTACAGTTAAAACACAAACAGGGAACACAGTTAACCCCTTGATCGCCCCTAGTGTTAACCCCTTCTCTGCCAGTGTAATTTTTACATTGATCAGTACATTTTTATAGCACTGATCAATGTAATAATGTCACTGGTCCCCAAAAAGTGTCATTTGGGGTCAGATTTGTCCGCCGCAATGTTGCATTACCATTAAAAACAATAAAAAAATAAAAGTCCCTAAATCTTTCCTGTAGTTTGTAGACGTGATAACTTTTGCGCAGACCAATCATTATACGCCTATTTTTTTTACCAAGAATATGTAGAAGAATATATATTGGCCTAAACTGATGAATACATTTTTTTTTATATATATTTTTGGGATATGTATTATAGCAGAAAGTAACACTTTTTTTTTTCTTTTTTTAGGGATTGATGGTCTTTTTCTGTTTATAGCGCAAAAAATAAAAACCGCAGAGGTAATCAAATACCACCAAAAGAAAGCTCTATTTGTGGGTAAAAAAAGAATGCCAATTTTGTTTGGGTAAAGCGTCGCACGACCGCGCATTTGTCAGTTAAAGCGATGCAGTGCTGTATCCCAAAAAATGGCCTGGTCATTAAGGGGGCAAATCCTTCCAGGGCTGAAATGGTTAAATATCCTCAGGTTCCATAGAAAATGGTCCTCTCATTTGAACACTAGCCTTCTAAAACAGGGGTCTCAAACTGGCGGCCATCCAGCTGTTCCAAAACTACAAGTCCCATCATGCCTCTGCCTGTGAGAGTCATGCCTTGCAATGCCTCATGGGACTTGTATTTTCGCAACAGCTGGAGGGCCACCAGTTTGAGACCCCTGCTCTAAAAGGTTGGTAATTTAAACATATATAAAGAACCCCACCATGATAAAGCACCTCAAAGGCTCAAATTTTTTTATTTTTTTTTAAATTCAGCTAAAAATGTATAAAAACACATATATTACAACTGTAACATATAAACATAGCATCTGTAGCATTACAAGAGCAATGTTGTTATTTTAGGCAGTATAAACCTTTTTAGAAATAATGGAAACTATTGGGTGAAAAATTCAGTGTTGCCAATACATTTCTTAATGTTAGATGGACGTTTGTGGATGACAATGACCTACTGTAAACTGCACATTTACAGTCCCATTGATAGATCACTGCTCAGGGGTTACATAGGAGATCATGTTCTATTATTTTAAACACAGCATCTTAAAGTGAATAACGTTTATATCTTAGTTTTTATATTTAGAGAAATATTTCTAATAATCTTTCCAGCAGGTGAAATATACCTATATTTAGCTTATTATTAAGCACTACCTGTCTTTTGGCCATTGCAGAGAAGTTATCTCTTCAGGGCACCTTTATTTCTAGAATCATCTGTCAAAATATGCACTGACAGCTTTTATCTTATAACTTAAATGTACTCACCAGGATATCCTCCTACAAAGACTGGATCATTAGTGTCTGCGGATGTGGATGCTGAATTTGGACTTGCAGCTTCTACTTTGTTGTCATCGACGATCATCTCTAAGCGGTGTTTTATCTTACTTGCCACCACTTTGTGCCACTGTCCATCACACAAGCTAGATGGCAGCTTAGGCTCATAAACTGCTGTGAAACGACCGGCTCCGTTATCTGCATGGAAAAGTAGCTAAAGAAAGGCAAAAAAAGGGAAAAGAATGGAAAAATTAGACAGTTTTCCAAACACATACTGTAAATAAAATGGCAACAACTAGTATCAATAACATGACCCTCACAAATCTATACCCAGCACAGGTCATCCTCCTACCAATGCTGTTGGTCATTACATTATGATGGAGTGGGATTCATTTATTTAAAGTTAAAACTAAACTTCCAAGCAGATATACAGGATACAAATGAATGCAGCTCTGTATTTATTAATACAACAATGAATTAAAGCAGTGTAAGAACCTGAATTCCACAGTCACATTCACCTGTGCAGCAAAGCACAGAATAGAAGAGGACAAAGTAGCACAAGGAGCATTCTAAAAGAAGGAACGCACAGTGAGAGCTGGTTCACACAGGGGCGACACAACTTACAATGCGCCTTTGCGAGGCGACTTGGACACGACTTGAGCGTGAACCACAGCGCGACTTGGAGCGACATGGAGTGACTTACAACGTGACTTGAAGTCGCCTCCAGGACAGGGGACTTTGCCAGTGGCCAATCAGAGCTTATCAGCTCTTGTGACATCATTATTGTACCTGGGTAAATTCCTTTCTGCTTCCTGTAAAGTTGCCACACTATGAACGGGGATCCAACTTGGAGGCGACTTCCATTGAAATCAATGGGTACAAGTTGCCTAGAAGTCGGATTGAAGTATTACAAGAACCTTTTCTGAAGTCGGAGCGACTTCAGTAGTGTACATTAAGATGGCTCTCATTCACTAACATTGATTTTCTCATGTCGCGTGACTTGGGGCGACCTGAGGCGACTTGAAGCCGGATCCCAAGTCGCCCCGGTGTGAACCGGCTCTTAGGGTGATTTACTAAAACTGGAGAATACAAAATCCGGTGCAGCTGTGCATGATAGCCAATCAGTTTCTAACTTCAGCTTGTTCAATTAAGCTTTGACAAAAAAAACTTGGAAGCTGATTGGTTTCTATGCAGAGCTGCACAAGTTTTGGCACTCTCCAGTGTGACAAAGAGATGGGTTCATCAGTGTGCTGCTTCCCTTTTTAACAGTCAAGTCACAAGTGGGGGTTGAGAGGAGACCTGTAAATGGAAATGAACTGAAGAAGAGAAAAATCAGGTCTCTTGCCCTGCCAGACAGGGCTTTTTGTGTGTGGCAGAGATGTGTAAATCACAGGAGTAGATGGATTAAAATACAAATCATTTGGCAAGTAAAACATTTCACATATATGCAGGGCATTTTTTCTCAGAAAATAGGTGCTGGAATTTACCCTCCCCAGCTAACGCCCCACCCCACCCCCACCCACAACCCCACCCCCACCACACCCACAACCTCACCCCCACCACACCCACAACCCCACCCCCGGCCACACTTTCCTTTAGAGGTGAAAATTACGCGCTTGCCAAAGTGGGTGTGATCGAGGCTCTGAACTTTGTATCGCAGAAGGCGCAAGGTTCAGAAAAGTGAAACACACAGAGTACAGGACTCAGGAGTATGTATTGTGCAGTGCAGAGAAGTGCATGTCATACAGGGTGCAGTAGCCATAAACATGTACAGTACACAACATGAAAAGGTACAGTATGTACCATACAGCACAGCATAGAGACTATGATCAGGAGTATGTAATGTACACTGTACATACATAATCTGAGGCAAATGATATACTTTCCTAACCACTACTCCTGTATACTGTGCTATATATTATATAATCATGACCCTTGTTCTCTTTATACTAGGCTGTTACATACTTCTGACCACTGCACTCCGTCAGTTGTGCTGTACCTTACATACTCCTGACTGCTGAACTCTGTATTCAACATATAGCCCTGTGTACAGAGTGCAGTGGTCAGGGATATGTAATGTAGCACTAACTCTCGGTGGAGCTGCTGGTTTAAGCGGGCTTGTTACCTTCACTCTCCTTCCCTCTGTTTTACCGGCGCCGGGTCTAGGGTTCTGTTGAGTTTACCTCTGGACGATACACGCACCAACACTTGAATACGTTTTCAATGCTTTATTAAACGGTTTACTAAGGAAGTAGCAGGAAAGAGGCAGAAGGGAAACTGCAGAAGAAACTCAAATATCTTCTTATAAGGTTCTTGACAAATGTTCTGGTAGAATTTGGATAATATAATAGAATGCGCTCCCCTCGTGGGACACACTCTTTGCTCGCCTGTAAGGCCTCTCTCACTTGCCTAGCAGCCAGTACGTAGCACGAATGAAAGTCTCTGCCACAGGCTTGTTTGGGAATAAACCTGTATGATCCTCTGCCACAGGATGTACCGGTCTTTCTGTAGTGAACGACAGTCACAGTGCTTGAACCTTTAAGCCAACCCGGCAACACTATGCTGTATAGTTACTTTTTAGGATACGTCCTCCAACCGAGTCACCAGGCCCCTCTCCAGACCAGCACGCTGCGTGATCCTTCCATGTTGGGTCCTCCCCTGGGATCTCCCCGGTTGTCCAGCTTCTTCCCTTGTGGATAGACAGCTCAGGACCATTCCTCAGCTGCTGTGGTAGGCCCCAGACAAGCTTCTGGGCCCACCCCTGCGCCGCAATGGAGGACCACGAGATTGCTCTCTAACGCATACCTGTCGGCCAGGAGGGCCAGCAGGTGGCTGTAAACTGAACCCCTCAACATGGCGTCTGTCCCATAAATACCCTCGCCCAGAATGCAACTCGGAGGACCACCTCCACCGAGTTGTCTCCGGGACAGAAGAGCATCCATACGCTTTGCCTTTCCAACACTGACTAGTGATAACAGCGACACCCACCGGTCGGTCTGGAAACACACACAACGTCAGCCAAGCTGGAACAGAGGCAAACTTAACCTATTTAACGAACAAGTTACTAAATTTACCTAACATATGGTAGATCACAAATCTACCAGCGCTACAGTAATATAGAGTCTAATGTGCAGACCAGCATACAGTGTGCAGGGGTCAGGAGTACGTAACGTAAAACCCATTGTACAGAGTGCAGAATTCATTAGTATTGTCCAGGGGCCATTAATGTAACAAGACTGTAAGAGGTATGCAATGTATAGCACAGCAAACAATTATGACTAGGTAATGTACAAGGTATTTTACTAAATCCTCACTGTTGCACCCTGCATACCCTACCATACATGACATACTCTTGGTTACTGAACTCTGTATACTTTGCTGGCCCCCAGCAAAGTTCCCTTGTCCTCTCTAAGCAAAAATCCTCCACCCCTCAAAGTAACCATCAATTACTCGCTTCTGCACACCTCTTTGCTTTCCTCTGTGCCCATCCCCAGCTCAGCTCTGTGCCCAACATCCACAGCCCACCTACACACCTCCCCATCCACAACACACCTCTTCTGCCCCATCCACAGTTCAACTCTGCACTTTTTCCACAGTTTACCTTAGCACCCCATCCACAACTCACCTTTGTACCCCATTAACATCTCACCTCTGCACCCCTCCCCCCACAGACTACACCCCCAGTCCACAACTTACCTCAGCACCCTCATCTACAGCTTATCCTCACAGCTTTCACCTCTGCACAGTCTGCAAACCCCCTTCCCTGCTATCACTCCTGCACAAATCCCCCTTTTCCTGCTCTCCCCTTTGCACAAATCTCTCACCTTTTTACAGATCCCCCTCCCCCCAGCTCTCTTATCCTTTCACAAACACCCACTCTCCCCCCAGCTCTCTCACTTTTTTCACAGATCCCTCCTTCCAGCTTTCTCACAAATCCTCCCACCCCCACACAAAAAGCTCTCTCACTTGTTCACAGATTGTCCTCCTCCCCCACAGCTCTCTCTGTGTCACCTCTTGCAGAATGCAGCCATTATGGCTCTGATAGCTGTGCCTGGGCTTTTTTTTTTCAACACAGTGATGTTCCTGCAGCTCTGCCTATTAGCAATGTAGCACGGAGCAGAGGAGGAGTTTCACAGCACTTCGCTCCGCTCTCTGCTACACACAGTTGTAACAGGCGGCAGGTGGAGAAAGAAGCCCCCTCCCCAAGTCCCATATTTACAGATAATGTTGGCGATTGCAGCGTTGAGACCCGGGACATCTATCTATAAACAGCCAGCATTATGTGCCCTGGATGCAGTGCTACACAGAAGCTGGTGGAGGAAGTGAGTCCTTTACTTTTCTGTGATACTGACAAGAGAGAGAAGACAGGGCTGCCAGAGGTAGCGGAACTCCGTTCCGACAAGTTCCGGCAGAAAAAAAGCCCTGCACATATGTATTTTTAGTATTTAGCAGTTTGCCTGGAGTTCAGCTTTAAAGGATAAGTTCACTTTTTAGAAAAAAATATTTTGCAGGTAAAAAAATGTGCATTTGTTTTTAATTTTTTGGAGCCTGTAAAGCATTGCACCAGCAATCAGCAGATCACTAGTGCCATGCAGGTCTCCAGCAGATCTGCCAGTGTATCTGTGTGCCCGTAGCAGATACAATCTGACAGGAATGGACAATGAACTACCACGGCGCTCCACAGCGCCGTGATAGTTCATTGAAAACTACAGTGGCCGGCAGCCACTAAGGCTACTGGACCTTGTAGTTTTCCATTCAGAGAACACTGTGAATGAATGACGTGGCCGGGCAGGCGGAGCCCAGCTCAGCCACGTTTTTTTTAAATTGGGGAGGCGCGGAGGGCCAATCTGTTTTTAACATGTTACATGTTACACCCTACACAATACGGGTGTAACATGTAAAATGTTACGAAAGGTGAACTCATCCTTTAAGCAAAAGAGGTGCTGTTTTAAACAGCATTAAATCCAATTTTGTATTTAAAAAATAAGGTAAGACATCTGATTGTTCTAGGTAGCACATCCAATTTCCAGCATTTTTTGCGCTCCAGTTTTTCTACACATTTTAACTACTGTATATTTTTGAAGCAATACACCATACCGCATATTAATAATAGATAACTGATGGATAAGACTGTAAAACTTTACTTATTTGTACATATTTTAGAATTCCTGAAACTTATAAATACACTTTATAGCAAAAAAAGTGTTTTCAAACAGTTAAAATTGAAGAAAAAAAAAAACTGTAGATAACCTAAAACACAAAATATCTCCTGTGGATGTAAACCTAGATATAAACAAGACTAAGACAAATGTGACTCTTGGGCCATCTATATTCTGACAGTGGGTACCATGTACTTAACATGGATGCAATCCCCCTTTTTTCATTTAGGCAACCTACTTTCAAAAAGGCATGTAAATCTTGGTACTGCAATGTGGGTCATTAACTAATGCAATAAGAAAAAAAAATCCTTACAGTGGGGAGAGAGTCTTTTTATGTGGCTTTGAATGCAACATTCAAAATATACAAATCCTTTATATATTATGCTTGGGGAAAAAGTTGTATGGAGTGTCATGAAAAAGCATGATTTTCACAGTCCCAGTGACAGCATACCCTGGCAGCACATATTAGGCTATGGATTTTTTTTAAATTTATAAATACCTTGGCTTACATACAGCAGCAACATGCCAATATGACTCATTTTGGTTATATAAAAAAGGATTCTTTCAGATCACTGTAGCACTAACACATTCTTTTTCATGGAATGGTAATAGATCTGCTTTGGTGGGTGGATGGGAATTGACCAGTAGGTCACTTTGGCTGTCCCTGTTCTGGCTGATGCACCACTGTTCTGCCACTGGCCAATATCTATCAAGCTCGCATTAAAGTGTATTGGGTTATTTTATAAACACAAAACCAAATAATGTAATATATAACAGCTTACTAGTCCTTGGTGTGGTGGTTGCATTATTTTTCTTTTTCCAAGATTTATTTGCTTTATTGTCACTTGGTAATCCTGAAAATAGCACCCTTCCTGTCCCTGGGTGGCTACATCACTCCTCCACTGTATCTATGGAGGGAGCTATGGTTGTCCCTAGGCTGCTCTCCTGATATGGACTACCAACATGTTTGTATCTAGATATCTCCATTACATGGGGGGAAGGGCAATTGGAAGATTACAGAAGATAGCAAGAAAGGAAGATATTCTATGGTGCAGCTTATACTGTAGGAGCTGCCAAAGTTACAGCATTTCTAAAATTTATAGTATATTTAAAATTTACTAGAGAACAAGAGTACTGGCAGGTCATTTATTACAGGAATTAAGAGAACATACATGACAAAGCAGTGTAAAACCGGCCTGCAGCAGGAACAAGTGTAATAGCGACACTAGGCCTAAATCTACTAAAGACAAAGAGCATCGGCTGGGGCATTACTACAAGATTTAAAACACTGGATACAGACACAGGATACAGTAGCAGGGCATTCGTAATCAGGTATAATAGGTCAAATGTACTAAAGACAAAAGGATATATTTAAAAAAAAAAATGCAGAGCTATTCATCCTGCAAAACTGCATGCACATTCATTATGTACAAATTCCAGCAAAATCTAATTTTACTAACCTATTTTCTTTCCATGTTGGATGTTCTCCATTCATAAGAATAGCATAAACCAGGAAAAAATGCATTATGGCCACTAGATGAAGTTAATGATCATAGGAAATAAATAATTATTTACAATGATCATTGGTACCCCCAGATATGTTCTTATATCACGTTATTATTATGAATGAAGAACATCTGAAGTGGAGATAAAATTGCCTAGTAACATCACAGATCACAGTGGTGTACAATTAACCAGCAGCAGGACAATTTTAATAAGCAAGGCAAGGCTAGGCCTAAATTTATTAAAGACGAACAGCACAGACTACAAGAATAAAGAAACTGGAGGATACAGCAGTGTAAAATTGGCAGACAGCAGGACATTTTTAATTAGTAAAAGTATGCCTAACTTTTATTTTATCTATTAGATTAGGGGTATGCGGTGAAAGTGAGGTGGTGTGGTGGACGTTGTTCTTGCAGATTTTTTTTTTATAAATGCTGCAGAGACATGCTGTGAACAAACAGCAGGTCCAAGAACAGATAATCAGTAACAAGAGGATGCTTCCCTTTGGGCACCCTACATTTTAAAAAATCCCTATTAAAGTGATTGTAAAGTTTCATGTTTTTTTTTTTTTTTTTTTTTTTAATAACAAACCTGTTATACTTACCTCCACTGTGCAGTTCATTTTGCACAGTGTGGCCCTGATCATCCTCTTCTGGGGTCCCTCAGCGGCTCTTGCGGCTCCTCCCCGTTCCTTGCGGGCGCACTCACGAGTCCAGCATTTGCATCCATAGACACGAATTCCGGACTCGGCCCTGCCCCCCTGCGCCCACGTCATTGGTTTTGATTGACAGCAGCAGGAGCCAATGGCTGCGCTGCTATCAATCTATCCAATCAAGAGCCGGGACCCCGTGCAGAGAGGAAGAGCGTGTCTCCACCAAGGGGATGATGGGGCTCAGGTAAGTAAAATAAGGCGCGGGGGGGGTCACTACCAGAAGTTTTTTTCACCTTAATGCATAGGATGCATTAAGGTGAAAAAACAAAAGGGTTTACAACCTCTTTAACATAAAAATAATACAAAAAAAATACAAAATAAATGAAAACCCCAAAATATCACCACTAAAATAAAAGCCCACTTATTTAAAAGATGGATTTTACACTTAGAATAAGCATAGGTAAGGGTACTACTGAATTACCACCACAAATGGAAGCCTGTCATTTCCAAACAAAGTGATCCCTTGTTATCCCAGTATATTAGGCACCTTAGATAGAAACTATTTTAGAACATTAGTTATTCAGGTTTCAATACAAGTAAGGCTCCACTCACACTAATGCAACATCAGATGTGACTTGAGTCGCACAGAATTCCATGACAATGGAAATGACATGGTTTTCAATAGTGCTGTTCAAATCAATGCAACTCATCCAGGAGTGATTATGAAAAAGGTTCTTGTACTACTTTGATGCAATTCCATCATAAGTTTGGCCCCACATCCAAATTGCACTATATAATCACACTGAAGTTTGGATTAAAATTGGATTGCAGCGGTGTGAACCTGGCCTAAATCTGTTCAAAGTCTCTTTTGCAGGTGGATTTTGGGAAACACACACTTTTTCCCCTCTATTGAAACTGTCCTGGTTATTACCTTGTTTGGTGCATTCTAGAAATAACTAATGCCGCGTACACACGAGCGGACTTTTCAGCAGCAAAGGTCCGACGGTCTGTCCGATGGACTTTCGACTGGGTTACGATGGACTTTCGAACGACCGGACTTGCCCACACATAAACGGACTAAAGTCCGTTCGAAAGTCTGTTGGTTTGAACGTGATGACGTACAAAGGGACTAGAATTGGGAAGTTCATAGCCAGTAGCCAATAGCTGCCCTTGCGTCCTTTTTTGTCTGTCGGACTAGCATACGGACGAACAAATTTTTCGACCGGACTAAAGTCCGCCGGAAAGATTTGAAACATGTTCCAAATCTAACGTCCGTCTGATTTTCAACAGAAAAAGTCAGCTGAAGGTACGATGAAGCTCCCACACGGTCAGATTGTCCGACGGATTTGTTCTGTCGGACCAGTCCGGTACAAAAGTCCAGTCATGTGTACACGGCTTTAGACATCATACACATAGACTAAAAGAAAGTTTTTGTCCTTCTGATTTCTTTAAAGCAAGCCCTAAGACCAACCTGCTGTTTTATATACTAAAAAGTTTATTTTGTCAAAGAACTGTTATTAAGAATGTTTACTATTTTCTTTAAAAAAAAAATGGAAAACCTTTATACTAAACATCAAAAATGGTATTGAAAAGTTAATCAATATTTCTGGCAGCTATATCTTCAATATCGCTAAACATGTTTAGAAGAAAACAATAAACCAAAGAAAGAATCACTTACTTTACCATCCACCAGTTCGATGCCCAAACCATCCATTTTTTTGCCGCTGATTCCAATAAGAACGCCATTGGTCCTTGTTGTGCGAAATGTCAGTTCTATTACTAAATCAGTGCCCACTTTAAAAGCTCCCACTGAAAAACAGAAAGTACAAATATAAATTAAATTGCTTGAAGTGACAAATGTATAGTAGATCAATAACACCAATCATAGCCAAAGGTACAACAATAACATCAATCTTTAAACAGTAAAGGACTTCACAGTCAAACACCCACTTTTAATTTATTTCGGAACCAAACTGGTTGCATTAGGCTACTATTTCCTATCTTTGTATGCATTAATAGTTGGTTTTGATATTAACCATAGATACATGTGTTCTATCATCTAAAAGCTGCACTCAGAATTTAGGGTTTATTCACTAAGATAGAGCATGTTCAGTTTTCACTTTGCAAAGGGGATTTTCATTTAGGTGAAAAATCAGTTTGCAAAAAATACCCATTCAAATGCATAGAAAATAGCAGAACAGTATTTTGCTTGCACATGATCTGATGTTGAAAGTCAGCAGAACTTCACCTTATTCGCTAAGCTATGGGAAAATTAACTTTGCTAAGTAAACAGCCTACTTGCCTGAAGTACATCAACCCCTAGGTGTGAAAAGTGATAAAACTCTCCAGATGTGCTTTCTTAAACAAAGATGAATATCTTTTACACTGGTATTGCCTGCAAGCGATGGTGTTAGTATTACCCGGGTACCTGGTGGCATGAAAGTCACTTAAAGTACACCTGACAGGACAAAAATATGTAGAATGCCTTTGCTTATTTGTCTTTCTGAAAAAAATATTTAAACAGTGCCTACAGATAAAGATGATATACTTGATCAAATGGCACACAAAACTGACATGTTGTATTGATTCTCATAATCTAAGCCAACTAAAATGCAGATCTGGCACATAGAAAAAGTGCATAACCCTATATGTATCACCACTTAAAATCCATGCAATTAAAATCTAGTGTTTCAGATTAGGTTCCAATTAGTAGAACGTCCTTAGGGAGTATGCGGGTGGAATCTGTATTTTTTGAACTTCAGATATCTAGGGCCTGGTGTTTTCTTTATTATTGATGTGTATGTGTGGTATCATCATATCAAGATCAAAACGGCTCTTTAAAGCCTCGTACACCATACTAGTTTTTTTCGTTCCACCCAAACTGACAGCTCAGGTTGGAGCCGCTGTACTAACAATCCAATGTTAGTACAGTGTCCTCCCCTGCTAAGCTATTGTATTCTGACAGGGGAACGGCCCCCCGCCAGAACACTCCGGTCAGTGCTTTCAGCCATTGGCTGAGAGCGCTGACTGGGAGCCAATCGGCAGACCTTTTTTGGTCATGAGCCTTTGACAGAAGCTGGCCAGCCTTACACATGGCCAAATACTGGCTGGTTTCTATTGAACAGGCAGATGCCAGCCGACATTTGGCCCATGTGTACTAGGCTTAGGGCTCTCAGGAAAAAAAAGTTGTGGATGCTTATATGCCTTAGAAGGGATTTAAAAGATTACCAAATCATTGCAAAGGCACTCATTCTACTGTAAGGAAAAAAACCTACAAATGCTCTAGATTTCAAATGAAGAATTTGAAACTTATTGAAATTTTGTTGGGGGATTTCAAATGGGCAGTTCATGCAAGGAAACCTGCAAATATCTGGTAACAAAAAGAAATGTACAAGGATGTCACAGACTGGTGGGCAGTTATGCAAAATGCCTACAAGAAGTAATTTCTGCTAAAGGGGGCAATACCAGCTTTGGAGACCAAGGGTGTATTTACTTTTTCACTGTATGCCATTGCATCTTATGGTATTTTGTTGACTAAATGATTGAATGGGTACATTTCATTGCATCTTTCTTAAGTAGATCACCTTAAATACTTATTTAGCTCTTATATCATTCACAATAGCATTCAGACTGGAAACTGAATCAACTATCCAAGCCAATAAGGATTATTTCTTTCCATAGTGTAGTCAATACAACTTCATCATCATGCCAATCCTTAATTTTCTAGTCAGTAGTTGGGCTGAATCTTTGACCAAGTTTGGCACTGAAAGTTACCTGGACTACAAGTATTTTGGGAGATGCGATTATAAAACAAAGTGCCTACATTGTTGCTTTAACTATTCTGGTTATGCTGTCCACAATTTAGAAGGCCTACATCAAAGATACTACATTTTATTCAGGTATTATGTTACACTAAGAAATGATTTAGCCTCTACAATTAGAATACAAAACACATTTAAAACTCAACAAAAGACATAAAGTCCATAAAACAGTCACCTGTTTTTGCAAACCCGGATCCATCGAAATAGGTTCCTGTTTGTGGATTAGCAAAGCATGAGCCAACATTGTAGCTGGAAGTAGGATTATTAAAATCTGTATTTCCTTCTACCAATCTGAAGTTGCGGATGCAGCCATCTATGCTATGTAAAACCTGGCAAAAAAGCAACACCAGAAAATAAATATTTCTAATATCTAATCACAGGCACATTTTTACACAAAACCATGCCAACATATCAATTGTTTGATTATAATGTACAATATATTATCATTTAAAAAATGCATAAGGAGGAAAAATGCATATGCCAGATATGCAGCTAAGCTGTTTCACATGTTGGCAAAGCCTCAGTTAGTACCTTCATAAAAAGTGGCTAGTCCCCTGCCTCACCTCTTTTTTAAGTGTGAATAACATTACAGACCTCTGAATCAAACTCAGCATACCTGTGGGCTCATGTGGTCTTGTAAAATATCCATGGGCTTACACAGCAGATACCTTAGGGTCTCTGCACACATCGTTGCTTAATTTCCAAAACACCACAGCACACTCAAAACAAACAATGCCATATTCTATAGCTAATAACCAAAACTTGCATGGTTGTGCTATACCAACTGTCCTCGTCTTGTCCTTCTAGCCACCTAATTGGCCAAAATATTTGGTAGGCAGGTTAGTGGGCCTATAGGAAGGCTAGCAGATGGATGCGGGCCACAACACAACTACGCAAGGTCAGGTTGATAAATATTTAGAGTGGCATTCTAGAATTTGCCTTTGAAAACCCAGACCCTTTGAAAACAATATTGACATAATCACAGTGCTGCCCATATCCTAAGTAGGCGTTCCTTCTTGTGGATTTATGTGAAAGCACATTTAGTTGCCTAATTAAACATTGTTTTTAATACTGCACTTAGTGGCACCCCCCTCTGTCCCTTGGAGAATTGCTCCTGTCTCTTGATGGAGCTGCCTTTTGTGCCAAAACTTTTATTATGGACTTTATGCATTATCATGGACTTTTAATTTGTACAGCACCTTCCTATAAGACTGTATAGGGTTACTGAGTTTGTGTACATCTGTGATTGTGCCATACATCAGTAAGTATAAGTAGAATCTGCAGGACGAGCTAAACAATTTATTAAATGCAGTTTTAAAAAGCTTAATATCAAGCAAATATCGGGGTGTACAATGTACCTAGAGTAGCATACAGTTATAAATATACAATTTGCTTTTTTGTATTCCTTGCAAAATAAAAGCCTGGTATATAGCTGACATCTAGCCTAATTTGCTCGTTATCCACTGCAACATGGAAAACAGAAAAGAAGTAAATACAAGCACATAAAAAAAAAGAAAAATGTTTTTACCAGCTATTTATAAGGTAAAGAAACTCTCTGACCTTCAGTAAAATTCTGAGAAAATATAAAATTAGAGCACAGTCTTACCGGGCCAATCCGTTTGGTAGTATAATTAATAGGCAATCCACCAACATAGAGCATGCCCACCACATCCAGGATGTCTGCTTTCTTTGGACTGTTTGTGCTGTTTGCAATTCCATCAACAAACAGATATCCTGTCTGCTTTGTTCTGAATATATTTATCTTGGAGAAAAACAAGCTTAGTTTTAACAGTATGAACTCTTTTACATAGAAGTTACACTTTCCAGATCTACATTTAGCACATAGTATGCTTCTTAAAATAAAATATGAATTCTGCATATTGTATTATAAGCAAAACTCATTTGATAAAAAAATAAAAAAAAATGTTTGTGCTATATATTAACTGGTTCACAAACCATAGATTCTATTGGAAGTATAATTACACCTGGGTTGCAAAACATGATTTGTGAGTAAGTAACTACTCTATTTGTATAAAAGAATGCATTGTTATGAATTTATCTAAACAAGGAACTTACATAGAAATGTCGATTTCTACGCTTTTATTATTTCACCTTTGCTTGTGAATGTTCTTTTATTATTTAGATCCAAACTACATAGTAGATTGCTTATTGGTTTGTGGAGAGCAGTGGAAAAACAGTTGTGCAGGGTGTATGATTGTGACTAGTGAAGTCAATAGGTGTTTAGATGAAAGATCCACGATTATCCACTGGCAATTTCTAAACAAGTTGTTTAACTGCAAACCACTCAAGCATCATATATGTCATTCCAGATGCTTTTGTTGCAGTGTAGATCAACATTTGGCTGGTTTTAATAATAGGTGTTCTTCCCAAGACAAATTTACATTTACAGACAAACTACATCAAAACTGTATGTTTTATGTTTTATCTCATACTACTTGAGACAATGGAGCACATGCATGAAAATCCTGGGTCTGATCACCTACCCTTTTATCCCAGAAAGCCCACTATGAGATCTTAGACATGCATAAAGAACATTTTTTTTATTTTGTAAATATCCAGACCTTTATACTTCATGCTGAGCAAATCTAGGAATTGGGATTCCAACCTTCATCACTTTATACAGTATCTCTGCCCCGCTAGATGTGCATGAAAATATTTTTACATTTGTGTTATAATGTGGTCTAATCTGTGTTCCTGGATGGATTATAAGGGCCTTGATTTGAAACTAGCCTCTTGGAATGGGGCTAGCTTTAATATGAAGGGTGTCTTTATTTTTCAGTTGCACATACAATGCATTACAGAAAGTTAACAACTTGACCCCCAGAAGATTTACCCCCCTTCATGACCAGGCCATATTTTTTCGATAAGGCACTGCGTTGCTTTAACTGACAATTGTGCGCTTGTGTGACACTGTACCCAAATAAAATTTATGTAATTTTTTCCCATAAATAAAGCTTTCTTTTGGTGCCATTTGATCACTACTGCATTTTTTTGCACTATAAATATATATGTTTTACTTTCTGCTATAAAACATATCCAATAAAAGAAAATTTTAAAAAATCATAATTCTTCACAAATTTAGGCCAATATGTATTCTGCTACATGTTTTTGGTAAAAAGATCCCAATAAGCGTATATTGATAGGTTTACGTGAACATTATAGTGTCTACAAACTATGGTATATATTTATGAATTACTGCAGCAGACAATTAAGCATTAACTGACACTTTTGACACTTTGCCGTGACACTAATACAGTGATCAGTGCTAACAATATGCACTATGACTGTAATTATGACACTGGCTGGGAAGGGGTTAAACATCTAAGGCGATCAAATGGTTAACTATGTGCCTAGCCAGTGTTTTTGTGTACTGTGTTGGTGCTTTTACTAGGGGAAGTGATGGATTTTATTCCCTACTTTTCAGGAACACAAAATCCATCCCTTCCCCCCTGTCAAAATGGAGATCTGCTTTGTTACATAGGCAGATCTCCATTCCGTGTATTTTACAGATGATTGGCAGGTGTCGGGGGACATTAAGTGCCCGGCACTCGCAGATCGGCTTCTGCTGTGATTAATCACAGCAGAAGTGGCACACCGGTGGCACGCATGCCCCCTGCAGGCGGAAGTGTAGAAGCACGTATATATACCTGTTAACCACAAAGCAAGAAATGGGGATATGACATGCATAAATGGATTAATCTAGAGTGTTTAAAAATTTTGGAATTGGCAAAAAAATCAAGAGCAAATTATCTCCAATGACTGTTTAGTAGGAATTCAATATGTGAAGTCCAGTCATATAGACAACTGTTTGACCTGGAAGTTGGGGTTACCTATTACAACCCTCTTGTTAGCATCAAGGTTGTGAGTTGACAGCATTCCAGTATTTAGGTGCTTCAAGCCCAAAACCTTTGAGCTGTCCAGCAACATGCCCCCACCACTAGGGGGCGTGAGCAGATAATCCATGTGCAGAAGCTTCTCGCTATGGGGTAAATTTACTAATGGAAAGTGTAGCAAATAATTCAGTGCTGCCCTTAAAGATAGCAGCTAACACACCAAATTGGATGAATGGCGAAATAGGCGAAAACAAATAGTGTAGCGCTAAGAGATAATGTGACACAAAAACTAAAATAAGGGCAGTGAGCCCAAATAACACTTAAATATACAAAAACATAAATGCGTATATGAATATAAGTAAGTGTGAATGATGAATGTCCACACAAGGAAAACTGATACCATTCGACAAAAATCATTCAAGACTTCATATGAATAAGCACAGAACTCCCTCGTGAGAAACTTCAATGTAAATCTCCCTTCAGAAAACCGGGATGTGTAGTTGAAGTGAGAAGAACCACCACCATATGAAAATGAGGCTTACCGGAATGTTTGAACACGCAAGAACATATACTCTGCATGTCAAACAGGCTTGTGTTGGGATATAACCAACAGAGATGGACACTGGGACTGTCAATAGCCTGGAACGGAGACTCCCAATTTTCATCAAGGTGGTGATATATAAACTGATGTATCTCATGCAGGACAATACTCAGAGATCCATAGATGTATTGGGAATGGTTAGAGGAGAAAAAATAAAGGGGGGGCCACATAGTGTAATTCCGTTGAGTAAAAAATTGTAAATTTTAATGAAAATAAGAAAACTCACATTTTTGCAGATAAAAACAGCGCTTGTATAAAATCAAATGGCAGCAGTGGAGACCTTCCCTTTTTTATGTACATCGATAAATGTACTGAATTTGTCCAATTTTTTGGGTGGGGTGAATTTAAGACCCTTATCCAAAACAGACATTTCATCTTATGTAAAAGTTTTAGTGCTCAAATTAAACACCTTGGCCCCTCAAGTCCGCTTTCTTTTTTCTCCTCTGTATTCTCCTCCCCCCTCTTGTACCTCTCTTGGGTCTAGACCCCTTTTGCATAGGGATGGATCTACGTGAAAAACCTGACCGTGTGTGTTAGGATTCATTTGATTATACATATAAGGTGATTGTTAATGGATGTCTCTTGGGTCAGATGAATATTCACATGTATTCCTAAGGGGAGAGAACCTATTGTAAGTGGCCACAGGAGGTGGGCCATAATAGCAAGAGTTAGAATAATAAGAATTAGAATGTTCTCTATATCTGGCCGGGGAGGCCTCCCGATAGTAGACATGTGCACACTGAAATATTTCGTTTCAGAATTTCATTTTCGTCTGAAAAATAAATTTATTTAGTTACTCCCGAAATTTGTTTTTATTCATTTCGTTTTTAGTTAAAAATTGCATTCGTCTGAAAATCCAAATTAAGGTCGAATCTGTCATTGAAGGCTTATGGTGTCTGTCGAATGTTCAAAGAAGATTCGACATAGCAGCTAAACTGTACGATGCCGTATAGTTTACCTGCTCCGTCGAATCTTCTTAGAACTTTCAACAGACACCATAAGCCAAAGTACGTGTGTACTTAATTCTAGCTATTTTACTGCTCCTCCTCTTTGGTTACAATCAGCCAATAACATTCATCATCATCATCATCATCATTTTTATTTATCTTTTCTCCCCTACATCGAATCTTTTCTCCCCTACGTCGAATCTTTTCTCTCTACGTCGAATCTTTTCTCTCTACGTCGAATCTTTTCTCTCTACGTCGAATCTTTTCTCTCTGCGTCAAATCTTTTCTCTCTATGTAGAATAATCTTGGACTAATAGAGCTAAGGTTAGGCACCTTCGACCACAGGTTTGATGGACACAGATTGTTATTGTCATCATCATGTCGAATCTCCTATCTATATCGAACTGTTGTAGCAACGAAAACGAAAATAAAGCATTTGTTTGAGTCGGATCTTTTCGTTTTTCGGACTCTGCACTTTCGTTATCGTTTGTTAAAACGATAACGAAAATACCTGAAATTCGGGCGAAAATGCATTCGGACGAAAACGAATGCACATGTCTACCCGATAGTAGTTACTCTGATCACGGATGTAGTCAGGATTGGAATAGTAGGAGTTAGCTCCCCGTTGGCCTCTACCACCTCTTTTACCCCTGTTGTGACTTCTACCTCTCCTAAAAGAGTTAGGGGTGTGGGGACTATAGTGACACACTCTGGGTTGTGAGAGAGTGTTACCGCCACGTAAATCTCTACCCCCTGTATTCACAGGATTAACAGGAGGTGGTCCACTCACATCAGTTGTTCCTGATGAGGGAACCGCTGATGACATGGACATCAAGGGGGCTGAAGAGTTAGTGTCTGTAGTCGGATTAGCAGCAAAAAGCTTCTGCCAACCGAAAACCGTTCCATTTTAATAATCTCCAACATCCCTGGTGTATTTTTTCTGTTTTTTGTTTTTTTAATCTCTGTCTTCTTTCTCCAAAAAGCTCTGAAGATTGGAAGAGAGAGAATTGTATTCCAGGGAATTTTTGCGTGATAGGAGTTTGTCTCTAAGTTCCTTGATTTCTCTGTCCAATGTCAATAAGTTGTTTCTTTTCTTAGTGATGAGAACACTGAGAAAATTAATTCCTGCCTCGTTGAAATATTTGAACCAGGAATCAAAATCTGCATCACCTTGTTGGGGTTGTACATCCCACCTAAGGCTTCTAGTGACCATATGGTCAGTGATGTACTGTTCCAGGAATGCAATGTCCCATTGCAGATGTAATTCTGAGGACATAACATTTTTAAGCCTTAGAAAGAGACCTCCTATCTCCGTGTCGCTTCCTATTGAAACAAAGACACCTTTCGTGTTAACAGTGCGAGACGCTCTATAGTCAAATACATCCATATTGAACTGGATGTAAGAATGATTAGGGCTGCAGCAAAATATGTTCAAAGAAAAAAACGGAAAGTGTAGCAAATAATTCAGCGCTGCCCTTAAAGATAGCAGCTAACACAACTAATTGGATAAATGGCAAAATAGGCGAAAACAAATAGTGTAGCGATAAGAGATAATGTGAGCCCAAATAATACTCAAATATACAAAAACATAAATGCGTATATGAATATAAGTAGGTATGAATGATAAATGTCCACACAAGGAAAACTGATACTATTCGACAAAAATCGTTCAATCAAGACTTCATATGAATAAGCACAGAACTCTCTAGTGAGAAACTTCAATGTAAATCTCCCTTCAGAAAACCAGTATGTGTAGTTGAAGTGAGAAGAACCACCACCATATGAAAAGGAGGCTTACTGGAATGTTTGAACACGCAAGAACATATATTCTGCGTGTCAAACAGGCTTGAGCTGTGATATAACCAACAGAGATGGACACTGGGACTGTCAATAGCCTGGAATGAAGACTCCCGATTTTCATCAAGGTGGAGATATATAAACAGATGTATCTCATGCAAGACAATACTCAGAGATACCTTGGGAAGGTCTCCACTGCCGCCATTTGATTTTATACAAGCGCCGTTTTTATCTGCAAAAATGTGAGTTTTCTTACTTTCATTAAAATTTACCATTTTTTACTCAACGGAATTACACTATGTGGCCCCCCTTTGTTTTTTCTCCTCTAACCATTCCTAATACATCTATGGATCTCTGAGTATTGTCCTGCATGGGATACATCTGTTTATATATCTCCACCTTGATGAAAATCGGGAGCCTCCATTCCAGGCTATTGACAGTCCCAGTGTCCATCTCTGTTGGTTATATCAAAACACAAGCCTGTTTGACACGCAGAATATATGTTCTTGCGTGTTCAAACATTCTGGTAAGCCTCCTTTTCATACGGTGGTGGTTCTTCTCACTTCAACTACACATCCTGGTTTTCTGAAGGGACATTTACATTGAAGTTTCTCACAAGGGAGTTCTGTGCTTATTCATATGAAGTCTTGAACGCTTTTTGTCGAATGGTAGCAGTTTTCCTTGTGTGGACATTCATATTTACTTATATTCATAAACACATTTATGTTTTTGTATATTTGAGTGTTATTTGGACTCACTGCCCTTATTTTGGTTTTTGTGTCACATTATCTCTTAGCACTACACTATTTGTTTTCATAAATTTACTAATGTTTACCACATGCGATAACGTGGTCACGTGACTCATTTACTGCAAAATGAAAAATGTGCCAGTAAATATCGTTTCAAAAGCTCCTATTCACAAATGGACCAGAGAGTATAAAACGTGATATTTACCACCAGGGTATTGCTGGCGGTATCACATGTGGTATTTGTCAAAAAAACAGTGTGGGGGTCGGTGCATGCTGGGTCGGTGATATCACAAGGGGGCAGTACCACCAGGTGACATACCCAGGTGGTCCCGCCCTTACCTATATATAAGAACTGTCAAATGGTAGAGGAGGCATTTAGCGGGCAGCCGTCCCCGTGAGCTCTTTTTTTTCAGGTTCCAGCAGTGCGTGGACGTTGTGATTGATGATAAATCTACATTGGGGACACTGTTTTTTTTTTGTAATAAAGGAATTGTCAAAAACTGTCTCTGTGTTTTTTTTACTTTTTGACACTTTTTTGATAAATGGGTAGGGCTACCCATACTCATTCACATGTGGGGGCAGGATCTGGGGGGGCTTTTAGATTCCAATATGCACCCTGCCTGCAGACCCCCACAACCACCGATCATTGTTGTGGGGATGAGGCCCTTGTCCCCATCAACATCAGGACAAGGTGCTTTGGTGTGGTGAGGCAGAGTCCACCCCTCAATGTTGAGGGCATGTGGCCTGGTATGGTTCATGAGGGGGGTGCTTGCTCATCCCCCCCCTTTCCTGACCTGCTGGGCTGCATGCTCGGATAAGGGCCTGGTATGGATAGTATGGGGGATCCCATGCCGTTTCTTTAAAAAATGTTGGCGTGAGACCCCACGCTGTTTTTTTCATAAATTTTAATTGTTGGCATGTTTTTTTACATTCAGCTGTTGAGTCATCCATTATTTAACTCTTAGTGAATTGACCCCTATGTTCTCTATGGACCACTGATAGACACTTCATATTATAGATAATTTTAAATGCATTCTAATGTTTTCTCCTTAACCACTTCCCACCCGGCCTATAGCAGAATGACGGCCGGGCGGTGGTTCAGTTATCCTGACTGGGCCTCATATGATGTCCTGCAGGATAACAGCCGCTGGGCGGCTGTGGTGGCGCGCATTGCGGCGATCGGTGGTGCAGTGTTTCAGTCTGACACACCGCTACACCGATCTTGGTAAAGAGCCTATGACAGAGGCTCTTTACCACGTTGTCAGCCATCTCGAATCACGGCTGATCAGGATGTAAACAGGAAGAGCCATTGATCAGCTTTTACTCTGACAGACGCGAGTAGAGGAAAGCCGATCGGCGGCTCTCCTGACAGGGGGTCTGTGCTGATTGTTTATCAGCGCAGCCCCCCTTGGATGCCCACACTGGACCACCAGGGAAGCCAACAGGACCATCAGGGAAGCACATAACATGTGGATGGCCAGGTACATCTCCCATGGCCATCCACATATGCAAATTAATGCCCAATCTATGCCAATCAGTGCCCACAAATGGGTTCTGACTGGCACCATTATGGAACAAATTAATTCAGTGATGCCCAGCAATGCCACCCATCAGTGTCCATCAGTGCCACCCATAAGTACCCATCAGTGCCACCCATAAGTACCCATCAGTGCCACCTACAAGTGCCCATCAGTGCCGCCTATGAGTGCCCATCAGTGCCATCTATGAGTGCCCAGTGCCACATACCAGTGCCACCTATAAGTGCCCATCAGTATCGCCTATCAGTGCCCATCAGTGCCACCTCATCAGTGCCCATCAGTGCAGCCATATCAGTGCCCGTCATTGAAGAAGAAAATGTACTTATTTACAAAAAATTTTAACAGAAACAAAGAAAAACTTTTTTTTTTCAAAATTTACGGTCTTTTTTTATTTGTTGCACAAAAAATAAAAATGGCAGAGGTGATCAAATACCACCAAAAGAAAGCTCTACTTGTGGGAACAAAATGATAAATAATTTGTTTGGGTACAGTGTAGCATGGCCGCGCAATTGTCATTCAAATTGCAACAGCGCTGAAAGCTGAAAATTGGCTTGGGCAGGAAGGTGTATAAGTGCTTGGCATTGAAGTGGTTAATAAACTCTCTTTATACCCTACCTAAGTCGGTGCAATATTTTCTGTTATTGTTGGCCTTTAGTTTGTGGTCTATTTCCTGCAAATGATTCATTTTCTAATGTATTAAAAACCTCTGGGCTAATAAGATACTGTATATGATTAGGCAGACAAGCTAGTAAATGTCATATCCTGTTTACTGAGTTATAAACATTCTTACACTGTCTTTTGTGATTAGTAATGCAACAAAAAAATCCTCAGCATGTACATTAGTATGTGTAACATTAGTATGTACATTAATATGTATACCCGTTGAGCAATGTTTTAAAACATATGTACCTTATGCCACTCTCCATCGTTAACTTTTTGAGGAACCATTGTGGTGGTATCTCCACTTCCAAGATCATATCTAAAGTGGGCCATTCCATCTTTAATCTGAACAGTGGCAAAATCAGCATGGTTGATGCGAGCCATGTAGAACAGTAGGCCTGAATCGGTGGTAGTGCGAAGTTCAAGTTCTATGGAAAGTCTGTAATTATATTATAGAAAAACAAAATGCAGTGAAAATTTATTTCACATAGTAAATTCCAAAGTAATAAAAAACTAAAGCAAAGAGTAGAAAAAATATAACTCACTTGTTTTTGACTTTTGTGTCATCAAATGCAAATGCCATATGGCTATTCCTGGACAGGCCAAACTGCTTTCCTCCTATGATAATCTCTGGCTTTTTTTCAGCCGCACATCCCTTTAAATAAAAACAAACATGTTCTTCACATTTCTCAATGTAGTTTTGTTGTCTAATTGGTCATTAAGGTTGTCCTATAATCTTCTGGTGGACTCCAAAAGCATATTTGGCTTAGAGAAATAAGAAAAAAAGCACCCTAATCTATGAAATATACATTATATGTATCCTTTGCTGCTCTAGACTGCAAAGAGCATGCTTTGAGTTGTGAAAAGCACAAAAGTAGTAGGATTATTACTGTTATTTGGCTGTCACAAAGCTAATGACATGGTGCTATAGAACGTTTGAGTAATGCTGCTAAAATAGATCTGTCTGATTCAAGAATCTAAAAGCAATATACAGCCAAAAATGAATGGACGGAGAAATCATTGTATAATTTACTTTACTAAACTTTATATGAATATTAAGTTCTAAAACTATAGGAAAAACCTAGGGATTATGATTAAATATTCAAAGTAAAAAAAAAAAAAAGTTAACTCTCCATGTATAGATTGCACTTAATGTGACCCTGTTGCCAGACCAATTTTTAGAAATTGGTTAGAAATTTTTAGAAATTTTTAGAAAAAAATCTTCCCATACATATTTTATGCATGCTATTCATATCTTTCTTTTATGTTTGTAAAGAAGGGGTTAGAATTACAAATGCATTGTTTTTTTTTTTAAAAACTACAGTCTGTTAACTTATCACAGCAGCAGTAAATGAAAAAAATATTTACTTGATGGGGAAGAAGACAGCACACTTATTTTGTAGAGTGGGGAATGGCTAGGACATATTTTTATTGTTATCTGTATCTTCCAGTCTCAGTGACACATGTAGCTTCTAATTTCTTCTCCTGGTGTCACTGGGACAGGAAGTGAGCGGATGTCTCTCCAGTGAGGACACAAGACAGAAACAGAAACTTTTGTTTTGAGTTGGGTTTTGCTTTATTTTTGGAGCTGGGATTTAATTTTTTAATAATAATTACGAAAGGAAGCATGCCTACTGGCACCTCCAAAGAGTCAAGGGCTTAATGCTGCTTTTTTTTTTTAATTCTTTATTTATATCATCCAACATACACACAATGGTAGATTCATTTTTTATTGAAAGGTTGTGACTATTGCTATTAAATATTCTGGTATGCAAAAACATTTTTTTTTATAGGTTTTGTGTATCCGATTGATCAAAACAATACTTCAAAAAAAAAAAAAGCTTAATATGGAATGCCTATGGTTTGCCTAAATTTAGGGCACTAGTCATTTACTGTATATGTTTACTATACATACAAGAACCTTGGTTTAACAACTTGTGTCTTTTTTCAATCAGACTAACTATGTAACCTATGAAACATTATTTAAATCTTTTATAGATATTATATTACAAAAAATCTTCCAAGGTTCACTCTAAATGTCACACGCTTTTGGTGCAGGTATCAATTCCTCCTCAAGGATTGCCCACAACTGTTAACAACTGATTGTAAATGGAAGAATATGTACACAGACTTGTGGTTAGTGCTGGTGAGTCAAAAAAGAGGCACACTTTTGTAACGTATTGGTACACATATTTTGTAAGGCTAAAAGAAATAGAATGACTACATTTGGGTATGTGAGACCTATACCTAGTACTTATACTTATACCTAATACATTGATATATAAATTTCTCAGTATTTCTTTAAATTGTAAAAAAAAAAAATACAACAAAACTACCATGTTAGCAGTGCAAAGCTAGTAAAGAAGAAAGAGTTTTAGATAAAAGCTTAGAACATTAAATGGCTTATTTACTGTGATTAAGCGGGAAAAAAACACACTGTACTAAACACCAAGTTATGTCTGTTTGAACAAATTCTATACTGATGTTGATAATTATAATGTCTGTAAAATAAGGAAAACACTGCAATAATAGAAATGCTTGCTAAATCATTATTTAAGCAGAAATGTGTATAGTGTTAAGATAAAAGCTTCCCTTTTTTTTGTCAGGACCACAAGTAGGATGTACGAAATCATGCCTGAGAGCCTCAATCAGCTTACTTGCTGCTTTAATTACCCAAATCCATGGTCTCCTGCAGCCAATTATATGACCTATGCTGAAACATTGGTTGCGTGATCTTTCTCAAAGAAGCTAGAGGGGATGATGTGCAGGCAGAGCCAACTAATGAGCACCTCTGTTGGATGTTTAAAAGCCCAGGCATTTTTGTTTAGGTGTCCACCTTCAAAGAATTCCCTGGTTGGATGTCCCTTCTCTATGTTTCCATTGTACACAGAAAGATTCCTTCCTCCCTCCTTCTAAGCTTCTAGGTTTGTATAGGACCATGGGTTGCAATAATTTCAACTCTAATGCCAATATTTAGGCTGATTATTTAAACTAGAAAAAGTACACAGTTTAGTACCAAATAAAATACTGCTTTCAGTGCTCTGTTCACATTATTATAAGCAATGTGACCTTCACACAAAGCTGCTGTAACTGCTTTTACTAGCAGAGGATGGAGTAGAAAATGTCTGTGTCTTGCCCTATTACACAGTATTTTGAGTACTTTATGAAGGAAGTTCAATGGGGAAAAGGGCACTGATGCGCCTTAAAGATCCAGGAAAGCAAATTTCATGCAAAGTTTGTAACCCAGAACAACCAACCACACACCATAATTCACCAGTTGTAAGCTGATAGCTGTTTGTTATAAGATACTGTATTGTTTATGCATGGTTAACGTGATACTAAAGTCTCAATTTTTTTGTTTTAAAAGAACAAACATGTTATACTTACCTGCTCTGTGTAGTAGTTTTGCACAGAGCAGCCCAGATCCTCCTCTTCTTGGGTCCCTCGTCAGTACTCCTGGCCCCCCTCCTGCTGAGTGCCCCCACAGCAAGCAGCTTGCTATGGGGGCACCCGGGCAAAGCTGCTGCTCTGTGTGTCATTTCAGACATGGAGCTGTGGCCCAGCCCCCCAATCTCCCCTCTCTCCTCATTGGCTCACTCACTTTGATTGACAGCAGCAGGAGTCAATGGCACCCTGATGCTGTCTCAACCAATGAGGAGAGGGAGTCCCGGAGCCTCTTGTGCAACATTGCTGGATCGAGATGGGCTCAGGTAAGAAATGGGGGGCTGAGGGGGGCTGCTGCACACAGAATGTTTTTTATCCTAATGCATAGAATGCATTAAGATAGAAAACCTTTTGCCTTTACAACCACTTTAAAGTTTCTGTAAAACCCAAAATTAAAATGTAACATATTGCAGCGTATCTTTCTTTAGATGTGGTTGCTGCATTAAAGTAACATTAAACCTTTGTTTTTTTGTTTTTTTATCAAAATAACAAACAAGGCATACTTACCAGCTTTGTTTTTGCAAAGGTTTTGCACAGAGTAGCCTCGATTCTTCTTTTTTGGTGCCCCCCGCTGGCACTCCAGGCCCCTCCTTTTCAGCAAGTGCACCCATACGGACTTGCCCTGTCTGTCTGCATCCTATGACATAGGCTGGGCAGCAACTCTGCCCCACCCCCCGCTCCCTCGTCACAGCATTTGATTGACAGCAGCAGAAGCTAATGGCTGCCCAATGACCAGGGAGGCAGTGGTGAGAGCCACTGCTCTTGTGCATGTCGCTGGATAGGATCGGGCTTAGGTAAGAATAAGAGGGGGCTGGGGGGATGCAAAGAATGCATTGAATGCATTAAGGTAAAAAAAAAAAAAACTTGAGGCTTTAGAACCACTTTAATGTCCTAATTTCAGTTTATTTTTCCTTTATTTTACCTGGTGATCCTGCCAGTAACATGCTTCCTGCCCATGAGTGACAGTGCTTACTCACTGTACTGTATCTATGGAAGAGAAGCATTGTCACCCTAGGCTGCTTTTCCTGAATTGGGCTACAAACACCTCCTCATCTCCTTATCTCTCCATAACATAGGTGGAGAAGTTTTGTAGTTCACAGAAGATAACATGGAAAGCAAGATCACATTGTTTGAGATTTTAGTTAAGTTGAGGATTATGCTTCAGGGGAGTACAACATAATAGAACAGTATAAATTATGGGCGTAGTTCAGCAGTGCAAATGTTTGAAACAAATAAAGCAAATCTGTAACTTTCCTTTGGGAAAAGCTACATATACATACTGTGTGTATATCTACATATATACAGTATAAATATAATATATATATATTGTATTTATCGGCATATAACACACACCCCAATTTTAGGCGGGAAGTTTCAGGAAAAAACTTACATTTTAAATAAAGAACTTTGAAGCAAAATTAGGGTCACAGCTCATCAATGCACCCTGCTCAGTGCCCATCTGCAGCCTCTAAATTGCACATCAATGCATCCTGCTCAGTGCCCATCTGCAGCCGTTAAATTGCCCAACAATGCAGCCTGTTCAGTGGCCATCTGCAGCCATTAAATTGCCCAACAATGCAGCCTGTTCAGTGCCCATCTGCAGCCTATAAATTGACCAACAATGCAGCCTGTACAGTGCCCATCTGCAGCCTATAAATTGACCAACAATGCAACCTGTTCAGTGCCCATCTGCAGCCTATAAATTGACCAACAATGCAGCCTGTTCAGTGCCCATCTGCAGCCTCACCTTTCCCATCATTGCACCCTTGCCAGTGTTGGATTATCCCTGCTGTCTCTGAAGGAAGAGGAGGAGCGAGCACCGCTGAATTACACAGAGCTGCGATCTCCTGTGTACCCGGCGCTCCGTAACTCACAGCCACGCCTCCTGGCCCTGCTCATATGATAGACAGAACAGTGGCTCAATGCGGGGCCAGGAGGCGTGGCTGTGAGTGATGGAGAGCCGGGTACACAGGAGATCGTGGCTCTGTGTAATTCAGCAATGCTTGCTCCTCTTCCCTCAGAGACAGCAGGGATTGATGTACATAACGCACCTACGATTTTACCCTGATTTTAAGGGGAAAAAAGTTTGTGTTATACGCTGATAAATATGGTTTATCTATCTATCTATCTATCTATCTATCTATCTATCTATCTATCTATCTATCTATCTATTTTTTTTTTTTTTTTGTAGCGTGAAATTAGTTTATAAAATCATATTCATTTAATACACCACTGGAAAATATATCAACAGGAACACTAGGATACATTTTCATTTCCTTTGCTAAAGAAAACCCTGGAAGAGAATTATTACAAATTGAGGTAGTCCTGTCACATGCTGTATTATGTTCACTACATAGGAATAAAAGAATGAAGGAAGGAGAAATTATTAGTTTTGTGGCAGTGAAAAAAAAAAAAAATAACACAGTGAAATGATAGAGAACCACATTAAGCAGGTAAGAGGTAATGGATACCGTTGAGGAATCAAGCTCATCTGTGATATTGGCACTCTTCACTTCAGTGGTTTCAGGCTCCTATGGTGCAGCAAATAAGCATTTGTTAGAATTGCATACATTGTGAGCCAAATCCATAACAGGTCTAGCCATTATAAAAACATGACACAATAGTGTTCTTTGTCAATACTCTTCATTCTCATTGTATCTTTCATAAAATGATTAAACAGATTCTGATTTATATGGTAAAATTAATAAGCTTTTAAATAAATACAGCACTTGCAAAATGGTGTTTGCCTTTAAAACACATTAGGTTTATAATGTTAGGGTTGCCATCTAATCATAGAAAGTTAAATATCTAATAGATATTGTAGAATGATTTCAGTTTTTTATGTTTTAAACAGGAGGAATTTTTTTTCTCTTACTAAAACAGTTTTTAAAAGTAAAGAAAAAGAACACTTAAGAATGCATATTACTTCAACACCCAGGACATTTACTATTTAGTCTAGTTTATTTGAAGCACATGTTGAATTGAATTGTGGGTAGCCCCATGCATGCTACACACACTATAGAAACATGTAGTGATCATTAAAAAGTGCCAGAACTATAAATAATATGATTTTGGAGAAGTTAGACTGGAATGTGAATAGGAGGCTTAATAATAGAAAGGGGCAATATGCCTTCTGTCTGCGGCTATTAACAAAATGCTTTGAATTTATTTTTTTTGCCCCTTTTTTCATGAAAATACTGATTCCTATACTTTGCCAAATTGTAATGCTGGTCTGCCCAATACAGAATTCTTCATATTATGGTAGAGGGTTCCACATGTATTTGCCAACACAGAGTGTATGCATTGTTCATGTATCCTTACATTTTGGAACTATTAGGGTCTTTTATAATATAGAAGAGGGTTTTATGTACAATTTATACCATAGCAGTTGGTAATGCTCATTGGCTGTCCATGTTTCTCCAAACTGCATCTCTGGCTGCAATAAAATGGACAGAACTTTCTACCATACTACCAAGGCATGCCTGTGCAATCAACATTACTACCAGCATACAAATATAGAGGAAAATGTCAGACATTGTTGAGAATTTAGTGAGAAGATCCCCAGCCCCCAGCCCCACAGAGTGGCTGAGCCATCTGTTGTTTTGGTGAGAGTGCATTTGTATTGCCACATTACTCTACATGGTATTATACAGTATAACTCCATAAAGTAGAGTATGAGCTTGGCTTATTCAGACGTATACTTTTTGGAACCTCCTCATCTTGATGTCCTGTATTTCTGCTTTATTTTAATTCTATTTAGTTTAATTAAAAAAAAATACATTTAAGGGAGGCCACCTTTTAAGGATCGCATCTATATATCTTTGCAAACAGCAAGATCTACCTCATTCTTTAATGTGGCTTGGATTATGCTACAACAATCTTCAAAACCCAGATTACAATAACATTCATATACTGAAAGCCAAAATAATCAGCTTGAATTCCAAATTTACATAAAATATAATTTTATAAAAGGATATAAAATTGACACTATACCAAGACATCTTGTTTTGTTCAATGTAAAAAGAGATTTAGGTGTAAAACAGATAAAATATAGATGGCCAGAAATGCAAAGATGTAGGCAAGATTCAGTTCCTCAACCAAACAATATCTAAAAGGAGAACATGCCCATGGGATTTGGTTTAAAGTGATTGTAAACCCTTACACACCACTTTTACCTACAGGTAAGCCTTATTATACTTGCACTGTTTAGGAGATATTCACTGTATCAGCATGTGCCAACATTATCGGCACATGCGCATTGAAGAAACGGCTCTCTCGTGCCATTTCTTCAGCTGCTGTGCCATTACCGGCGGCTCCTGCATGCATGCGCGGGAGTGACATCATCGCGGCTCCGACCAATCACAGTGACGGAGCAGGTGATACCCAGAAATAACTCCAGAAGACATGTCGCTGGCTACAGCAGGGTGTCGGGACCGCTGTGGGGGCTTCGATCTAAGATAAGTATTTCATAATGAGTTAGTATGCTATGCATACTAGCTCATTATGCCTTTGTCTTGTAGGTTTTTTTTTTCGTGGGTTTACAACCACTTTAAGTTGCGCCAAAAAAGCTGAAATTACATTACATAAAATTATACATCAGTGTTGGTGGGAGTCGTGATTTAATACCCACATTGCATTTGCTAAGTAGGGATGCTTATGCATTTTTCTTCCTTTTTTTACCATTATGACATGGTCTCTCCACAGATATGCTTGGTTTTGGATTTCATTGTCTCCTAAAGAAGTGAACATTGCTTCATGAAACATGTCGAGATATAGTCTAGCATTTATGTATTTTTTTCTTCTGCATGTAGCACTGTCATCGCAGGCTTGCTGAGTGTTGACTTCATAGGCCTCTCTCTAGTTATCTGCTGGTTAGCTGGTTGCTAAGGGTTTCCACTTTGGATGCTAGGGGTTTACACATATCCCCCCTTACTCCTGCACTCCCCTTGACTGACACTCGTCCACCAAATCTTCTAGCTGAAGGGATGGTCCTCACCAAAAGATACAGATCTATACTCACAGTAGGCAGAATCAGATCCTTGCTGGTGTCTCCCTTCCCTTGCTCTGCAGGACCTCTGGGTTCAGCTTCACTCTGACTCTTTATCTCTAGGTCCTTGGGTTGACCACGCAAAACTGCACAACAGCCTCCACAGAGGAGAGGGAAGCAGCCCTCTCCCTCCTGGACTCTGCTCCCTGATTAAATTAACTCTGAGCACATGTGCCCTGAGCTTATTATACAGAATCCCAGCATGCATCACTTTTCCTCTGCCAATAACCAGTACTGTGACAAAGCCTGTGCATTCACTTGTCAGGTCCCCTCTCACTGTCAAATATGCCTCCCTATTGGACCAGTGAGGGACAGTCAAACAAGCTGAGCTGCAACTGAGCACCATGAGCAGACCTAACAAATAAATCATGCTCCCTGGTAGGCAGTAAGCACTCTAAGTCTTACCTGACCTTCTTCCTGGTAAGCAGAAAGACCAAAAACTACGCTCTCTTCTAGCACCTACCTAGGAGGGTGCTACATGTGTAATGTTATCTCTATGTGGAAATATACACCAATGCTGATCTGTCTTTTCAATTTTAAGATATATGTATTGTTCACCCTGTCTTTCTTAATTTGTTATGGAATAAAAATATGTATAATTTTATGTAATGTCATTTCAACTTTTTTTGGCACAACTCAAAGCAACTACCAATGGCATGTTCTCTTTTTAGATATTGTTTAGGTGTAAGACGGGTTTTAAAGTCTATTTTTTTTTCTTTAAAAATAATAAACATTTCATACTTACCTGCTCTGTGAAGTGATTTTGCACAGAGCGGCCTCTATCCTCCTCTTCTTGGGTTCCTCATTGGCGTTCCTGGCCCCTCCCTGCTGGCGAGAGCCCCCACAGCAAGCAGCTTGCTATGGGGGCACCCAAGCCGAGCCGCAGCTCTGTGTGTTCCTTCAGACACGGAGCCACGGTTTGGCCCTGCACCCTCTCTCTCCTGATTGGCTAACTAACTGCACACCGCTGGATAGAGATGGGGCTCAGGTAAGTAATTAAGGGGGCTAAGGGGGTGGCTGAACACAGAAGGTTTTTTATCTTAATGCATAGAATGCATTAATCAAAAAACCTTCTGCCTTTACAACCATTTTAAGTCTAGCATGCTAAAGTGGCATACCTAGAAATTTTTGAAATCTGGGGCAGGTCTTTGAATTAATATAAATATATTTAAAAGAATAAAAAAATAACTGAAAATGCAGGCATTGAAAATGTTACTGTATTTCCATATTGATAAACATTATATTGCTCCCTTACATTGGTGGTCAGTGGAGAAATAACCCTTATGCAGGTAATCAGAGTAGTGTCCCCTTACATCTGTGGGCAATGTAACACCCCCTTAAGTTTGTGTTCAGAGGAGTAATGTTCCTTATATTGACAGTAGATTGAATGTCCTCTTAAAGTAGTTGTCAGTGGAGAAGTGTTCCCTAACACTGGATTTTAAGACGACCAGAATATGTTGTATATGCAATCTAAGCAATAGTTTACCCACTGACTTCCATATAGCATTGTGTGTGTGTGTGTGGGCTTTTTTTGTGCCGGGGTGGGGGATAAAAAAAGTGTATATTTATTCTCAATGGGTTTTGAAGAGAACACAGATCGATGGGATTTGAAAGTCCCTTGTAAAGCATTTAAGACATGACAATACTGCATTCACATGCCATAACATACCATTGAACTACCAATTCATGCAAAATAAAAAAAGAAACTTCATACACAGAATGCTGTCAGTTATTTTCAATGGCAGCCCTTTGAAATTTCTGTTGCACCATAAAAGTTATCTTTTACTTCAACTGTGAACACAACTTTAACACATGTTCAATGTAGTTGCTAGGAGCTTTCACCCAGCAGTCAGTCATTTAAATAAATCCATTAAATACTTTGATGGCTATTTGTCACACAAACCACCTAATGTTTCATTGGGTGAAAAAATGTTTTATGTTTAGCAGGATTAAAATAACATTTGACAAAGTAAACACATTTCCAGGCTTGATCTCAGACTCAGAGTGCATATCTATCTATGTATGTATGTATGTATGTATGTATGTATGTATGTATGTATCTATCTATCTATCTATCTATCTATCTATCTATCTATCTATCTATCTATCTATCTATCTATCATGCAGGTCATTCAGTGACTCGTCTCAAGTTGTTTGTTTAACCCACAGCACAGGTTGTGTACAAATACTACTATTTTGTGTTGTATAGTGAAAGAAAGGGCTTTTGAACATAAATTAACACCTTTTAATAGTGCAATATAATAATAAATAATAATGGGATTCACTTACAGTAGGTGGAACAGAAGGTAGAATTGCTGGAATGACCTTTGGTGCAGTGGTTGCTTCAGGGAGGACTAATGCTTGAGTGACATTTTTCTCTTTATCTTCTTCAAGTGTACTGTCTGGCACCAGAGTTGGACATCTTCCAATATCTGCATTCTCAAAAGATACAGGCTGAGCAAAGTCTATTGGCCTGTCAGGGCATACAAAAGAATAACCATCAAATACATAATAAATATTTCAACATTCAGCTAATTTCATTAGCTATCAAAAGTTTGCCAGAGTTACAACCTTCTAATTCCTGTTAGCAGTCACTGGAACAGGAATTGAGAGGTAATTTCTCTGATAGGGTCATAAAAAGCTGATGATTCAAAGAGTTTCCTTTAAAAACATCTCCCAAGCCCTTATTGTATGTGTTTCTCTTTGGGAGATTTCCGCTCACTTCCCATGCTGGTGAAAATGGTTACCAGGATAGGAAGCATAGGAAACTGTCCCAAGAACGTGGACAGATAGAAATAAAAAAAAAATGCTACAGGCATATTTTTAGTGCCCATGATTAACTTTACAGTTTTTAATATAGAACCTCATCTGCCAGGTCTTCCTGTAATAGTGATACATCTTGTGCCAAATTTATTTGAAAGAACAAAAATGCAATCAATTTCAGCTCATCAGATGATAGATAGCATAGCTATATTCATTTTCTTTTTTTTTTTCCTATTTTAATCTGTTGATCCTCTCAGTAACATATTTCCTGTCTTAGCATGACAATAGATGATTTGATTTTCTTTCCTTCCACCACAGGTGGTGCTCAATTCCCCCATCAACACAGTGAGTGTTGATGGGGGGGAGCCCTCTCAGCTAGCAATGCACGATTACTGCTAGCGGCCAAAGCCGCCGCCAGTAATTGCATGTCAAAATGTGACAGGCTGCTTGTACCCAAGTCGATCAATGGATTGACTTGAGTACAGTCACCCTGGCCATACATGTAACAAATCCTGTCTGAATTTCAGTCCATGTACGACCCTCTTTATTCTGTGTATATCTATGAAGGGGCAATCTCTTGAAGCAGACACCACCCCTCATGTCTGCGAACATATGGGGAGGTGAACTGAGCATAACTGATAACACACTACTAGTAGCAGAGACAGAGTGCACAATAAGTTACAAGCTCATTCAAAATCTGGCAGAATCAAGAAGTATATAAAAAAAAACTTTCAATTGTATATTTATTGGACTTAACAAGAAGCAAATAAAAAAGTTAATTTAAGGTTAACATACCCTTTACATTTAGGGGTCTTTCAGATGGGCGCTGACACCCATCCTACATGCTGAGCTGCTGTCTTCTGCATATGAATCCACCTTGTATTTTATACATTAGGATAAAAAATCTTCTGTGTGCAGCAACCCCCCCTCAACCCCCCCTCAACCCCCTAATCCTTGCCTGAGCCCCATCTTCATCCAGTGATGTTGCACTAGAGCCTTGGCTGTCCGGGACTCTCTCTCCTGATTGGCTGAGACACAGCAGTGGGTGCCTTGCTGCTGTCCATCAAAGGCAGTGAGCCAATGAGGAGAGAGAAGGGGTGGGGCCGAGCCACGGCTCCATGTCTGAATGGACACACAGAGCAGTGGCTTGGCTTGGGTGCCCCCATAGCAAGCTGCTTGCTGTGGGGGTATTCGGCAAGAGGAAGGGGCAGGGAGCGCCGGAGAGGGACCCAAAAAGCGGAGGATCTGGGCTTCTCTGTGCAAAACCACTGCACAGAGCAGGTAAGTATAACATGTTTGTTATTTTTAAACAAAAAACAAGACTTTAATATCACTTTAAGATTAGTTGGAGGGTGGTAGATGTGTTTTTAGCAAGCCCACGCAAGCCTGAACTATGGTTTAAGGCTTGCCAGCCCACTTTTATTAAAAGATGTCAAAGCAAAGTCCCTTACATCAGGTTTTCTCACGCAGTTTCACATAGCAAAACAGGTAAAAGAAAATTCTGGACCACCTGACTCCCTCTTCAGCAGCGCAGCTGCTCCTGCACTGGTCTCTTCTGTTTCTTGAATAAATCACCTCTGTCTACAGACAGGATCATACACCTGTCATCAAATAAGAGCACTCCTCCCTTCTGGCTGGGGCTGGAGCCTTGAGCTATTCCCAAGCCTTCATTATAAGAGCCGTGTACACCTGGACACACACCCTGCTGGTCTTTAAAAAAGCTTGGACACAGGGTTGAAGATTTCCTCTCTCCCAAAGCACATTCAAAACTCCAAACTACAGAGCCCAATCCTGGAAGACCAAAATTTGAAGAAAGCTGTAAAAAATGTTTTCTCCACTCATTATTGATAGCCAGGGGTCTGTGACTCTGCATATGTGTGAACCCTGTGTCCTTTTTTCAACCATTTTCACAGTGGCATGGCCTTGCTCTGTCACAAGGGGTATAGTTAAAGTGATTGTAAATGATCACCTTCAGTTTAAAAATGAAATAAAAGGCTAACATTTATGTATAGATGTAAAAAAAAACAATATAAATGCCTTTTTCTCTTTTTTATAACTGCTCACATTCCCTCTGTCCTCAGCTGCATAAGAGCTGGGGGAGAAGAAGCACACTGATCTTCCCAGTGAATGGCTGTGCAAGGGGGGTATGCCAGATCATTGGAGGAGAGGAGGCTGAGTTCCCAGCATAGCTAGGGAACTGACCACAGTAAGGCCCCTTTCACACTGGGGCGGTAGGGGGCGTCGGCGGTAAAACAGCGCTATATTTAGCACTGTTTTACCGCGGTATTCGGGCCGCTAGCGGTGCGGTTTTAACCCCCCGCTGGCGGCCTAAAAAGGGTTAAAACCCCTCGCATAGCGCGGCTATAGCCGCGGTATTACCGCAGTATAGCCGCGCTGTCCATTGATTTCAATGGGCAGGAGCGGTTTAGGAGCAGTGAATACACCGCTCCTTCACCGCTCCAAAGAAGCGGCTGACAGGAGATTTTTTATTCTCCTGCCAGCGCACCGCTTCAGTGTGAAAGCCCTCGGGCTTTCACACTGAACAAACAGCGGAGGCTGTTTAGGGGCGGTTTGCAGGTGCTATTTTTAGCGCAATAACGCCTGCAAACCGCCCCAGTGTGAAAGGGGTCTTAATGTTCTTCTGCTTAGCGTGCTTAGTCTTTAATAGGAATGCAGAGGGACTGGCAGGAACACTAGGGATTTCACACAAAGGAGGCAATACAAACAGAACAGGATCATTTTTCATATAAGTACATGGTACAGTAGGCACACATCAGGAATTTGAAATGCTGGGATAACAAACACTTTAAGTTTTACGATTAAGCTTAATATATAAGGTTCAATTAATGTTAAATTTTGGGTTAGGGGTTCATTTTTAAAAGTGAGGTTTGGAGTTTAGTATTGGTTTTAGATTAACTGTTAAGGTCCAAATGTACATAATTATTGAAGGGTGGGTTGCCTTACACTGCATTGATGAGAAGGTTCCATATGCATCCCTCGAATGGTGGAACACCCTTGAACATTGTAAGCTGAGAATCAGATGGGATTCCTCCTACAAAGAGCTTTTTTACGCTTATTGAATGACCTGCTGGCATCCTTAGTGTCTGGCTTCTATCTTCATCAACTTGCACAGTAAAGACACTAAAAAGAAGATAAAATACAGAAGAATGTGTTGAAATTACTGATTGGCTGCATAGAAATATACTGTCACATATTTTGTTGCGATGTACATAATTTTAACTCTCCCACAGCCCTTGCTCTGGCAAATTTAAAAGCGAATAGCTTTTATATTAACCAAATTAGAAAAACAACCTGTTGCACAGCAAAGAGCAATAATGTTCATCTAATGATCTGGTCTCGGCTTTAGAAATGCTTTTGATGCGAATTCCATCTGCTTTGCATGTACCATTCTGGCAATGAAAATAGCTCTGGTATAGTAAAAGTTTTACACAGCATTGCTAAGTTGCATGATTACACTCAGTTGGCTTTAAAACAGCATGGGGGATACATCTGTTTGGATTATTATATCCAGGAGTAAACGGCTTCCATTGTCACTGAATGACAAATCAACATGCTGCTGAATATTCACACCACGGGAAGCAAAGCTAGATGTACATTGAATGTAAAATGTGATAAATTTACAGGTACCTTTAGAGGGCAATACAAGCAACCTTGTTCGTGTAAGAGAAGTAATTACATTGTTCTCTGTTCTATTAACTTCATAGTTTAGATAAACACGAACAGGTTGTTCTTTTCATCCTAGACTCTGACTGAATACTGGCATTAGAAACAGTGTTTTTCTCAGATTTAAGATATTATAGCCACTTACTCATTTAGAATGCATAAGAAAAAAGTTATTCTAGGAAGTTTACCAGGCAGTCGGAGTATAATCATTGCAATTTTGTCTACTTAACAACTCTGTTTATTACAATCATTCTACACTAAGGAAAGCGTGATTGTTTAGAACAAAATCAAGGGCATGTAAAATAGGTAAAAAAAAACCTGCCTAAACAAATTGCTTTCAGCTATCTGAATAAATAGATGAATATATTAATTGAGAGATCACACCCAGGAGGCATCCTAAACATGGCCACCAATCCTAACAAATAATTTGCTATTCATTTTTAGATATCAGATTAGATATCAGGGATCTGATATCAGATTTATTTCACATTCCCCTCTTCCCCCCAACTATCTGCCTGTACTAGAAACATGATTTTTTGCAGTGATCCTATGATCTAATCCGAGAAACAGTGTTTGAAATTAACCAAAGAGAGCTAAAACATTTGCTTTGCTATTAACATATCTAACTGTATATAGATACCTTTACTTTTCCCACCAAATACACTATATTCCTAAGATGAACAGATGTAATTATGGGTGAGAAAAGCAAGCATACATCATTGGCGTTAATCCTGCCTAAAAAAAGTTCAAGGCTAATGTCACTTACTTTCTTGATCTTTCAATTCGGATTGAGTGTTCTTTGCCATCATGAAATTCTCCCTTCTCAGGTCTAATGGTTATTCGATGTATTTCTTTAGGTCCAGGGATAGAAACTTCCAACCTCCCTTTTCTTAAAAGGACTGCATAAAATACCTGAAGCATAAAGAATGAATGTAGATTTAAAGTAAGATCTGATGGGTCTCTTGTGTATGATCTCAAATAACTGCTTGTACAATAGCACAATGGGGGTTATTTACTAAAAGTAAATCCACTTTACACTGCAAGTGCAATCGCTGTAGATCTGAGGGGGACATGCAAGGAAAATAAAAAAACAGCATTTTTGCTTGTACATGATTGGATGATAAAATCTGCAGAGCGTCCCTTCATTTCAGAGCTTCCCCACAGATCTACAGTGATCTACATCGATTGCACCTTTAAGTGCACTTGCAAGCATATATACACTCGATGGCCACTTTATTAAGTACACCTTACTAGTACCAGGTTATACCCCTTTTTTGCCTTCAGAACTGCCTTAAATTGTTGTGGCATTGATTTAACAAGGTGTTGGAATTATTCCTCAGAGATTTTCCATATTGACATAATAGCATCACACAATTGCTGCAGATGTCATGTTCATGAAACCAGTGATGAGATGATTTGAGCTTTGTGACATGGTACATTATCCTGCTGGAAGTAGCCATCAGAAGATGGGTACACTATAGTCATAAAGGGATGGACATGGTCAGCAACAATACTAAGGTAGGCCATGGCATTTAAACAATGCTCAATTGGTACTAAGAGGCCCAAAGTGTGCCAAGAAAATATCCCCCACATCATTACCCCAATACCACCAGCCTGAACAGTTGATACAAGGCAGGATGGATCCATGCTTTTATGTTATTTACACCAAATTCTGACCCTACCATCTGAATGTCGCAGCTGAATTCGAGGCTCATCAGACCAGGCAATGTTTTTCCAATCTTCTATTGTCCAATTTTGGTGAGCCTGTGCGAACTGTAGCCTCAGTTTTCTGTTCACTGACAGTTGTGGTCTTCTGCTGCTCTAGCCCATCTGCCTAAAGGTTCAATGTGTTGTGCTTTCAGAGATGGTATTCTGCATACCTTGGTTGTAACGAGTGGTTCTTTGAGTTACTGTTGCCTTTCTATTATTATCCTCTGACCTCTGACATCAACAGGGCAATTTCGTCCACACAACTGCCACTCACTGGATATCGGTCAGCAGTTTTTGAAACACTCTGTCAGGCCGCTCTACCAGGAAAATCATACTAATACTTCAAAGTTTAGCTTTACTTCTTCCTGGATCACCTCCTTGCTTATATCAAAGAGAAGTTTAGGCTCATTTATTGCTCAGTTAGCAGACTGAAAATTGTAATGTAGTATACAAAACTGTATGGACGAGCCAGGAAAGATGTGTGTCACCAGTCTCTGGTTATGTAGCGGGGCAGATGTGTGTAAATAACAAAGCTGTCTGCAAAGAATTAAAAACAATTTAAATATGTGGCATGCAATGTATTACCTGCCCACTTTGTCTACGTTTCCTTCTTGGAGAAACAAAATTTCCTCCATTACCAATTAAAATCATCCCAGATTCATTTTTAGTGCTAAATGACAGTGTAATCTCTGTTCCAGGGTCCAGTGATACTGGTGGTACTTCTATATATCCAGGCTTTGCAAAACTCACTACATATACTCTCTGAAAAATAAAACACACAAATACAACATTTATTATGAAGAAGTCTATCATTTCTCATTTACATAATGACATAGAATCGTTTATGCTCTGCATTATTGCTCCAAAAAAGTCAAGATTCAAATAAATTAATGTTTTAGATATAGTTATTGTATCTGTCACTCCAAAATGTTTCAGTATTTTTATTATTTTTTTTAAGATGTTGATTAAGCTTTTAAGGCCTGCAAATACAATTAAATTACACACCTGACTATGACACATTGTGCAATCGGTCTTGTATCATATATCAAGGATTTACCTTCTGAACATATTAAACCATGCTCTGAAGTGAATGTTGTATGTAGGGTGTCATTCCACATTCTTAAACCTTTATTCAAATTCTGCATACTACCCTTCCCTTGAGAAAATAATTATTCATGCCTATATGCTTCTAAAATATCAAAGAGACAGATTTCTGAGGGTAAACACATATATATTTTATTATACATGTATTAAAGAATGTAATTAATGGCTCACAGTATACAAGCTGTTTGGAATTGGGAACTGGGTACAGAAAAGAGCATCATAGATAAATTCCATAAGATCATACCCAAAGTCTGAGAGCACTGTTGAGCATTCCTAAATTAAATGATGACTGAAGCTTCTAATCTTTGGCATTTAAAGCATATATCTGTGGAACCATTTTCCATTTTATGAAGTTTTACTGCAGTGTATTAGGGTCTATAAGGTATCTAATTTGGATGAGCTTCTTTTTCCAATAATTAATTATGTTAAGAAAAGTGTGATTATACTCCTTCTATTATCTGAGAGAGGTTGTTTTGGATTTAGGTATCAGGAAGTCAACTTCCTTTGGTCCTTGTGGGTCACTAAATTATAGTGTGTTTATGTACATAGTCTTTAAGGCCCTACTGGTTGTGAATATTATGTTTGAGTATTAGAGAACTGTTTCTTTCTTTCACACACTAGAAATCATTAAAGGTGCTATGGATAAGCAAAACAGAGCTTTCTTAACGTTATTGGTTGTTTCAGGGGACTAAATACTATGATCAGTAAGCATTTAGGTGAACTCTTTCATGCATATATCTCTGTCACACAAAGCTTCTTTTTTTTACTCCTCAAAAAAAGTGGAGCATGAAAACACTTTAAATTTTGGCTGAGCATAACTTCCAGCCCCCGAATCAGTGCTTATTGTGACAAATAGAGAGGTTGAATCCACCCAATGGAGACACAGACATCAATCAAAGAAGGGACGGGGTTGCTAACCCTTCTCCAATTCAAAGGTTTAAGCTGAAGTTCCACTTTAAGACAAAATAATATCATTACATAATTCAGTGGATATTTTATTCTCTTTCATTATAATTAGATTCCAGTATTGCAAACAACCTGGGTCGTAGTGAAATTGGGAAGTCTACTTCAGTCAGTATAGCATAGGATAAATTGAGTTTGAGGACACATGACAGCATTTACCTCATTATTTGTTGCTTATAATAAAACTGTTTTATGGTCTTAATCAGGAGCTTGCGCCATAAACTTCTAGAAATGATCTCTGCTGAATAGCATACAGGTAATATTATAATGCAATAAACAGGTTGTGTACAAACTGTAACAGGGTTATAAATCTTTTTCCTTCAGAAGTTTAGAAAGAGAAACAACTTTAATTAACTGTCACAATAGTTGTTGGTTTATGTTAAGTTACATTTTAGTTGCAAACCATTGGCTTATTCAAATGAATAAAGTCTCATAAAATAAATATTGTACTGAAAAACTCTAAATATGATATATATTTTAGATAACACGGTACATTCTCCTGTACATGCCACAAATGACTAGCTAATTAAGGGCACTCTTTTTACTGTAAAATTAAACATTTACTCAACCTTACTGCATACTGTACATAAAATGGGAGTTTAAGAGACAAAGAGTAAAAAAGCTTTGTGCTTTTTTTAAATGGATTTTAATGGGCTTCAATGACACTTGAATGTCATCATGAAAGAAAGGTACATTCAATTACAACGGTACATTACATTAAACCTTTACAAATGTTGAGTGTTTATTTGGCACACACAAATTTAATAACATTATTTAACATTGTGGGGTTTAAAGGTTGAGAACTTAAATGTATTTCAAGCAGATTATCAGAAATTAAATATAGTCACAAGGAAAAAACAGAACATTAGCAAAAAAATTTAGTGTTAAAAGATAAAATTAGCTGACTGAAAATTAAAGTGATTCTGAAGGCTTACGTTTTTAGCTCCATGAATTTTATGCATGAAAGTAAAAAATCTCCACCCCCCCCCCTAGACCCCCCTAAACTTACCTGAGTCTCGATCCAGTGATGTGCATGAGAGCTGCTTTCCTGGTTCTCTCCCTCCTCATTGGTTCAAATGCAGCAGTGGGAGTCATTGGCTTCTAATACTGTCATTCATAGCCAGTGAGGAGGGAGTAGGGGTGGGGCTGAGCCCTGTTCTGTGTGTCAATGGACAATTGTACATTTAGTATCACTTTACTAAATACCTTGGAATGTCTACTTTCAAAAAAGGGGTCATTTGGGGGGTGTTTGTACTTTCCTGACTTGTTCGGGTCACAAGAAATGAGATAGGCCGCCAGTATACAAGAGGTGTGATCAATTTTTTATGATTTGCACCAAAACTTGTAGACTCTCTAACTTTCACACAGACCAAATAATATCCACTAATTTGGGTTATTTTTACTAAAGATATGTAGCAGTATAAATTGTGGCCAAAATTTATGAAGAAAAATTACTAATTTGCAAAATTTTATCACAGAAACAAAGAAAAATGTGTTTTTTTTTCTACATTTTCGGTCTTTTTTCATTTATAGCGCAAAAAATAAAAAACCCAGAGGTGATCAAATACCACCAAAAGAAAGCTCTATTTGTATGAAAAAAAGGACAAAAAAATCATTTGGGTACAGTATTACATCACCCCAGGAAGATGACAGATTTGTCGAAACGGCGTAGGGAGGAGCGGCGTGCTGACGTCACCACCACACCATGCTGATCCCGGAAGACACGGGCAGCAGCTGCGAGCTGGCCGGCTTACATTGTTTTTAAAGGCGTCTTTTACCTGTCATACTAACTCCTGAGCGGGGACCTTGAGACACTTCAAACAGAGACCCAGTGGCCGGGGGACACAGCCACTCGCTCGCACGATCTCTATAACAGGAGATCTAACAATCCGGTAAGGGGCGTGTTTGTCTGAGGTGGAGGAACTCCCTATACCATCACGCTCCCCAGGGAGACATTTCTGTGCATGCCTCACTCTGTTTCAAGATTGGTGCTTTCTTCCCTTATCAGAAAAGTTGTTTTTCCCATAAGGACTGTTGTTTAATCGTATGGACTTATTAGCATCATTTGGTCCTTGATTCTAAGTTTCCATTTATATTTATCCACTATTTGAATCGTGCAGTCTGTGGACTCAAGTCTATACTGTTCTATCAGCATTCACATATCTGCTTTGTTTGCATTTCATTTCAATTTATTTTTAATGTTGTTCATCACTGGGAATGTTTTTGGTATGGTCATACTAACCTATCATGATCACGTTCACTTATTAAGCAGAGCAGCCTATTCCATATAAGTACAGTATTACATGACTGAGTAATTGTCATTCAAAGTGTGAGAGCACTGAAAGCTGAAAATTGGTCTGGGCAGGAGGGGGGTTTAAGTGCCCAGTAGGCAAGTGGTTAAAGAATGTCTTCTAAATATCTGAAACTCTGTTTTGCAGCCTTGTTTGTTTTGAGCATATTTGCCTGGTATTGCCTATGGGCTTATGTACGCATATGCCAAGGGTGGATTATCCTGATTTGTGCAAGCTGCTCTCTAGATCAGCATAACACAATATAACTGTATTGTGAGTGAATTATCACACAAACAGTAAGTAGAGTACTTGCTTTTCTAATTCCAGGTTGAGCCTGAGGCCCATGAACAGGCTTTGTTGATGTGATCTGGCACTGTGTGCAAACTATCTAATGACATGACATTACTGCACCTGCTGCTGTCAGTTCAGTTAGGCCGGCCATAGACGGATCAAAATGTGCCTGACTCAGCAGTAACTGTCCCAATTGAGGTCCATCTATGGGCAGGTTGGTTGTACTGAAGTTGATCCATTGATCAACTTTAGTACAACCAGCCTGTATGTTTTTTTCCTTGTGATCACTGCTGTTGCCTATAGCTGGTGGCAGTCATCATTGTATTCTGATGGTGGGGAAACCTCTTGTTGTCAGAATACAATAGCTCCATGGGAGGAATTACCCCATCAACACTGACGGTTGATGGGGGAATTAAGCAATTTTCGTTCCTTCAACTCGTGGTTGAAGGAAAGAAAATTGTATCATGTATGGCTTGCTTTAATTGGAACTCCACTTTAACCCATGGAGCTTATTATATCTGTTACATCTAATCTTCTGTGATTGTCTGCAGGGCTGCTGATAAGGCAGTACAACTGGTCCGGTTGTACTGGGCCCAGGCCTCATCAGCTAAACATCAGTCTGCAGATAAGGCTGTCAGCCCAACTTTATTTTTCATTTCTGCCTAAATTAATAAATTGATTTTACTAGACCATCCCCCAGCTACTACTTGCTTACCAGAGCTTAAATTACATTTTTCTTGGGCCCCATCAAGTCAACAGAGAGGCCTAGGAGGTGGAACTTTTTTCATTTTCGGGGATTAGGGGGATAAAGTCAGTGCCGATGTTTCACTACACCCAAGGAGGGTGGGTCGGGTGAAGGCAGGGTTGGGGGGCCCATCAGGAAGGCTGTACAGGGCCCCATGATTTCTAACAGCGGCCCTGACTGCTTGTCAATACTATTGCTATACGATGAGACCATCTGAGTGTTGTCTGTAACAATTGTGTGGTAGGAAGCAATTTTTTATCACAAAAACTGATTTTCCAACTAATAAAGAAAAAATGGTAACAACTGCTATCACTTCGTGAGCTGAACTGGGAAGAACACAGAATAAGGTCCCAGCAACATGTGACTGATACAAGGACAGACAATTGTCTTACAATTTGCTGTGCTCAGTGTGACATTTCCCCAGTGTGGCTTGCCTCCCTCTTTTTCTTTCTGTATATTGGTTGTTCTTTCCATTTATATATCATATCTCAAAATTTATTAAAGAAAAATACTAAAATGGTCACTCACTCACAATGATAAACATTGGGTACAATACATGTATACATGATGTACAGCAAACTAATAAAAAATGTTACACTTGGAGATGACCCAGTCATGTACTGACCCAGACAATCAGATAAAGATAAAAAGGATAAAATAAGTTAATAAGTCTACTGCAGAGTACAAACAGCAATCTCTAAAACATTAATTTATCACTTTGTTTTGTTTAAAAGTCAGTTAAGCTGTCAAAGAGCCTTTGCTATTGCTGCATGCAAGTTTTATATAGATAAGATTTGTGACTGAGGTCACAACTCAACATCCGCACTATAAATACAGGAACCTTTCAAAGCATTTTTAGTGTGACAAATATATATGTGTCAGTGGTAAATATGACTGTTCCCTGAAAGCAAGAATTTTAAGTCATATTTATTTGTACAATGATATACTGTATAACAGACTTTTAATACAATTATCAAACGTCATTATTAGGTCTTTGTTTAAGAATATTTCCAATATAATACAATTAAATGAATGCAACTGCAATTTACAATAATTAATTTTATTTGTACTTAGATAGGGAGTCCTATAAAATAAAATGATAGCCTGGGAAATTGTACCTATTATACAGTAGAGAAAGCATTTAGAAACAATTAAGGGTATATTTAGCTTTAGGTCAAGATTGATTAGTACATAATATTGATTTTTTTTTAATAAAGTAGGCTTTCAGAATATGCAAAAGAGGTCAGATTTTAAATGATTTTTACTTTGCCAAATACAAGAAGAGCCACTATAAAAAGTGCTTAACGTTAATAAGAAAAAACATGAAACCATACAGTGCCTTAAAAAAGTATTCATACCCCTTGGAATTTTCCACATTTTGCCATGTGACAATCAAAAAAGTAAATGTATTTTATTGGGATTTTATGTGATAGACCAACACAAAGTGGCACATAATTGTAAAGCGGAAAGAAAAAGGATAAATGGTTTTCATTTTTTTTTTACAAATAAATATGTGAAAAGTCTGGTGTGCATATGTATTCAGACCTCCTGAGTCAATACTTTGTAGAACCACCTTTCACTGCAATTACAGCTACATGTCTTTTTGGGTATGTCTCTACCAGCTTTGTGAATTTTTTTGCCCATTCATCTTTGCAAAATAGCTCAAGCTCTGTCAGATTGGATGGAGAGCATCTATAAACAGCAATTTTCAACTCTTGCCACAGATTCTCAATTGGATTTAGGTCTGGACTTTGACTGCGACATTCTAACACATGCATATGCTTTGATCTAAACCATTCCATTGTAGCTCTGGCTGTATGTTTAGGGTCGTTGCCCTGCTGTAAGGTGAACCTCCGCCCTAGTATTAAGTCTTTTGTAGACTCTAAAAGGTTTTCTTCTAAGATTGCCCTGTATTTGTCTCCATCCATCTTCCCATCAACACTGACCAGCTTCCCTGTCCCTACTGAAGAAAAGCATCCCCACAGCATGGTGCTGCCACCACCATGTTTCACGATGGGGATGGTGTGTTCAAGGTGATGTCCAGTGTTAGTTTTTCAAACTTTTAGGCCAAAAAGTTCAATTTTGGTCTCATCTGACTAGAGCACCTTCTTCCACATGTTTGCTGTGTCCCCCACATGGCTTCTCGCAAATTGAAAACGGGACTTTTTGTGGCTTTCTTTCCGCAATGGCTTTCGTCTTGTCACTCATCCATGAAGGCCAGATTTGTGGAGTGCATAACTAATAGTTGTCCTGTGGACAGATTCTTCCACCTAAGCTGTGTATCTCTGCAACTCCTGCAGAGTTACCATGGGCCTCTTGGTTGCTTCTCTGATGAATGCTCTCCTTGCCCAGCCTGTCAGTTTAGGTGGATGATCTTGGTAGGTTTGCAGTTGAGCCAAACTCTTTCCATTTTTGGATGATGGATTGAACAGTGCTCCATGAGATGTTCAAAGCTTGGGATTTTTTTTTTATAACCTAACCCTGCTTTAAACTTCTCCACAACTTTATCCCTGACCTGTCTGGTGAGTTTTTTGGCCTTCATGATGCTGTTTGGTCGCTAAGGTTCTCTAACAAACCTCTGAGGGCTTCACAGACCAGCTGCATTTATACTGAGATTTAATTACACACAGATGGACTCTATTTACTAATTAGTGGTCTTCTGAAGGCAATTGGTTCTACTAGATTTTAGTTAGGGGTATCAAAGTAAAGGGGACTGAATACAAATCCACGTCACATTTTTCAGATATTTATTTGTAAAAAATGTTGAAAACATGTTCTTCTACGTCAGAATTATGTGCCACTTTGTGTTGGTCTATCACATAAAATCCCAATAAAATACATTTAAGTTTTTCATTGTAACATGACAAAATGTGGAAAATTTCAAGGGGTATTAATACTTTTTCAAGGCACTGTATGTGCAAATACCAAAATGTGTTCTACATTTCTAGGTTTGCAAGTCATCTTATCTACAATGTGAATAAAAAAATACAAGATGTACAGTCAGACTAGAGCTTATTTATGAAATGTGATACCATCAGCAACTTTTTTTTAAATTCAATAAATTATCTCTACTGTTCAGAATAAAGAATATAACTAAAGATTGCTTCTGAGATGCCACATGTTCATTGTTTGACCAACCATTAAAATATAATTCTACTCTTCTGTAGTTCTACTTAATAATACACTGTTTTCATTAGTTTATTTAGCAGATTTAATCTGTGAGAAAATTTTACATTGGTGGACCACCCTGCAGCCAACGGACTAATGTTTACTGTTTATAACCTCTTATTACTTTGTATCAGTAACTACCAGCTGCCACTAGAGGGCAATATTGGGGTTTGGGCTGCTTCTTCAGCCCAATGAAGAGCTTCTTTCAATGAGGCTCCATCGTATTAGCCAGGAACTCCTGCTGCACAAGCATAGAAAAATATAGAAAGTATGTTCAAAGATTGCAGGCCACAAAGCCCACTATTTCTGTTCATCACAGTTCACTAAAAATTGTTGCAGGGGCACCTATTATAACTACAAAAAAGAGGAAAGTGCACCAAAAATAAGCCACGTCCATAAATCATTGAGGATACAAAATAAGGTAGTACTGAGTATTACCAGGGAGGCGGACTTTTTAGGCTAAGAACCAGTGGAGAAGATATAGCAGTATAAAAAATATAAATTTATTGAAAAATACAATATCTAAAAAACATGACAATTGTAACATATAGCATCTATGATTATTGTGCAGTGAGCCCTTGTATGTCTACGCGTTTCACGATTAGGCTTCCTCAGGACACGGCCAAGTTTCACAGATGAGACAGAGAAGGAAATATGTCTCTCTATCTTAAATTGGAATGCAAAATTATGCAAGTCACGGTAGCATGAGAAAGTTCAATCAGCAGTAAGAAAGTATATTAGATATAGCTAAATATCTCAGCAGGGGTATGTAAACAATATTCCTAATTAAGGGAGCAGCCATTAGAGGGAGGAGGGCCAACACCAGATTCACCACTTAGATCCTGGATTTAGTATCAGCAATGCTGAAGGCTCAATACAATCCCATCGCTGCATATTCAGGATACAAATAATCCAGCGTGCCCCTGGGAGACAGCAATACACTGCACACAGGTGTGCAGTGTATTGCTGTCTCCCAGGGGCATGCTGGATTATTTGTATCCTGAATATGCAGCGATGGGATTGTATTGAGCCTTCAGCATTGCTGATACTAAATCCAGGATCTAAGTGGTGAATCCGGTGTTGGCCCTCCTCCCTCTAATGGCTGCTCCCTTAATTAGGAATATTGTTTACATGCCCCTGCTGAGATATTTAGCTATATCTAATATACTTTCTTACTGCTGATTGAACTTTCTCATGCTACCGTGACTTGCATAATTTTGCATTCCAATTTAAGATAGAGAGACATATTTCCTTCTCTGTCTCATCTGTGAACCTTGGCCGTGTCCTGAGGAAGCCTAATGGTGAAACGCGTAGACATACAAGGGCTCACTGCACAATAATCATAGATGCTATATGTTATAATTGTCATTGTTTTTTAGATATTGTATTTTTCAATAAATTTATATATATTTTATACTGCTATATCTTCTCCACTGGTTCTTAGCCTAAAAAGTCTGCCTCCCTGGTAATACTCAGTACTACCTTATTTTGTATCCACACCTATTATAACTGAAATTAGAGTTGCTCTTTAAATCTACCTGAGGATCCTCCATGTGGATCCCTTACATAATAAAAGAGTTGTAGTTGTCATAATGGCACTTGTAGGCCAATCCATAGGGTGGTAAGGTTAGCGTGGGTAACACCAAGCTTCAACATTGGCAAACTATTTTAATCTTTTTTTCTTTTTATCCTTTGTTCACCTCTGGACATTTGACTGAGCTATTGTGAGTGCATTTCTTGTTTTCAATATTTGTGCCCACTGTCTTTATTGCAATAAGTCACTTGCACCCTTTTTTTTTGCTTTTTTTCTCTTGTAGTTACAGTTAAGGTTTCCTCTGCCTGCTTTGTAGCTGCTCCCCTATCATTGGACTTTTTTATTATTCAGCTTCAAAAACAAGATTGGTTTTCTATATAGAGTATATTCTTGTTGCTTATTTGTTGTGCCCATTTACCCTTTTTTGTGTGAATATAAAGTAGACTCTGTTCTTGTCTAACTATCACATGCATTATATAAGGGGCAGAGTTTTGTTAGAGAATTATTATTCAGTTGTGCCTAGGGAAGCCTAATGTCCAAATACTGCCCTACTTGGTATTAAAATCCAGAATAAGAAAAACGCTTTCCTCCAAATATAACCATTGTGATCCTAAAGTGCAAATTAGATTTACTGGTTGCCTGAATATTTTCCTGTTTTTTTTTTTGTTTGTTTTTTACGCCAGTCACACAAAATTGCAAACATACCTCAAGTGCACATCCTTTGGTTAATCCTATGTATTCAGAGCTGCTAAGTAAGTTGTATGGTGTTCGGGAGATCTCAATGTCTTTTAGGCATCCGGCATATTTATTTACACTAACTTCTGACCTAAAGGAAAATAAACATTATAATTATGCCATACAAAGCAAGCAGATCTACAGGCCATAATCATTCTGTATTTGAGCATCAAACTTCAGTACAACTTTTAATATCTACTATTGTTCAATGCAGGACTAAATATAAACAATTGGGTCAACACAGATAACAAGAGCTGTGGCTAGCATTATTTGTAATTAGGAGTATGCAACTCACCCCCGTTTTATTGCTACCACCCATCAGTACTATACTTGCACTCATAAACACTAAGAGAACAGTTCAACAAGAAAGCAAAAACACAATACTGCTCCAAAAGCCCACGTTAGGATATCCAATTTCCACCTTGAGTGAAGGCACAGATCCCAAACTGGTCTTCACCAAACAATATGGAGCCAACACCACCCACAAGGTTCAGTTACATACTTTGATGCATTTCATCCAACAAGGGTTTAATCATAGAGGAACCTCTATGATTAAGCCCTTTTTGGGATAAGCACGTCAGAGAATTAGAAATCCAGGTGGCAGGATTATTGGACTTTTCCCACATGAAATAGTGATGTTTTTACCTAAACCAGGTGTTCATTATTTGCATAAGAGAGGAAGGGCTGTTGGGCTGCAACAGGCTGTGTCTTTTCTGGCTGGAAAGGAGGGAGCTGCTCTCAGATATCAGTGTTCTATGGCGTGTGCTTTGCAGTCTATACCTTTGATGAGTGTTTCATTCACCTGTTTGTGGTGTGAGGCTATACACCAGATAATTTGGGGCTAACTGCAAGAGGTGGTGGAAGACAGATTCAGGAGTATTTTTGGAATTATATTTCAGCACATGTCAGGGATATTGCAGGTCACGCAATACGTTGGTTGTGGACTTTTTGCACTGTTTACTTTTCAAGCCATTCACCATTTTCATTTTCATTTATTTCGTTATTTATTTTTTTATGTCATGTAAGATGATTTTAGAGATGTTATGTTTTTTGTATTATATTGAATATGTTTTATGTTTTTTTGCACATGTTTGGTGGATGTATGATATATTCACTTTAATGCATTCATGATGATATAGACACTGCAAATGCATTTTTATGGATTCTTCAAGGTTTGTTTATCAATCCTTTTTTCTGGCTGCCCATACCACTGAGTGCTGACTTTAATCTTTGATTTTAAGGAAATATGTGTACACAGGACTTTAAGGTACCGTGGCAATATGTGAACAAAATAAACTACAAAATATCAAAATGATTTTTGATTACTAATATACTTTCAAAGACCCAGGTACATATACAGTATTTCTCTATGTACTATAGTGGATGGTTAGTGATGTGGTGCCTGGACAACACTATCTGTCAAATTTTTAAAATTCACGATTATAACAGTGCTGTACGATCATGAAACTTGGAACATTCAATCAACAGTGTATTTCAAAGAGTCTGACTTTTTCTTATGGTAATAATGGCATTGTCGGTAGTGAGCTACATACTGTATATGGAACATTTCTCTCAACAGCCTCTAAAGCTGGCCATACACATAAAGATACTTGTCCTTCGGCCCAGTGGGTTGATCAACAGAAATCTATTTTAGAGAGCCCCCCCAATAAAATGTGTACAATGAAAGTTACTTGAGCAAAATTCCAATAGTGTATGCCTAGCTTAAAGGGATACGGAAGTCAAAGTTTATTTACTATTAAAATAAAAAACATTATATACTTACCTGCTCTTTACAATGACATTGCACAGAGCAGTCCCTTTCCTCCTCTTTGGTGGTCCCCTACCGGCACTCTCTGTTCGGCCTCTCTTCCCAGTGTCCCCGTAGCAAGCAGTGTGCTATGGAGGCACTTGTGTGGGCATGCTCCTGAGCCAGGCTGTGTGTGCCCATTGACACACACAGCACAGCTCAGCCATGCACCCTGCTCTCCCCTCACAGAATGTTACTGACAACAGCAGGAGCCCATGTTTCCCACTGATCTCAGTGTAGCTTGTGAATCCAAGTATAAAGGAGATTGGGGCTGCCAGTGGGGACAGGGAAACCATTTTATCTTGTAAGTTTATTTCTCTAAAGAAATGCATGTAGTAAAGAGCGAATCTTTCAGAAATAAATGCTGTATTTAAAGATAAAGGCAGGATATGCTGCCTTTTATGAATTGCCCAGGTACTTATTCACTGTTTAAGTTAAACAAAGTAAAAGTTTTACATCTTTATCACAGAAAAACCTTGACAATTCAATTTTCCTGCAATATAACAATCAGCAGAACATTGTGTACATCTGCATTGAAACATAGGTACACCTATTATTACTTGGCTTCTTTAGTGAAAGGAAAGTGCTATGTTTTATTAACTTTGAGCTTTACATTTCATAGAATCAAGATGCTAGCAAGTGAAGCGTTAATTTATTTCCATGTGTAAAAGTATCAGGGTTTTTATAATTATATATATTAACCTTGTAGTATATATTACCTTGTAGTTTTCTTGATAAAAACATAAATACTAATATAAGAAGTTATAGCATTTTTTTGGACCTCTGTGGCATAAGGGAAACTTCACTTCACTGGTTTGCTCCCTCCTCACAGCCTGTTACGAAGTTACAGGTGTATTTAGGGGGAGGGGGGAAGCGAGTACCGTTTTTTTTTTCTGGTATCTGCTCCCATTTCCACAATCCTCGCCTAAGCAAGGATGGCATCCTTTGCCCTGCCCCTCCACCCCTCCAGCCTCCTGAGACATGTGACATGTCCCAGGAGGCTGCAGAACCATTCACAAGGCTCTGTTCAAACTCGCTCAAGTTAAGAGGGAAGCCGACTGTGGTCACAGAAGTGCCTAGGGACCCTTTCATATTACATGCATTCTATCCTATTCACTTGGGCTGGGCGGGAGTAGGTGCAATCCTTTCCTCTTTACACTTACTAGCCCCCCTTGGTATAAGGATAAGCCTGCAGCCCATGTTCTGGGACACAGGGATATACATTCATCTCTATTTTGAGTGGCATCAAAGGCAATATAACAGGTTGCAATGTATTCTGTCCTGCCATACAGGGCTGTGCTGTATGAACTGGATAGAGATGGATTTCAGAACTGGATAAAGAAAAATACAAATCCTTTTAAATGAGCATATATATATATATATATATATATATATATACAGTATATGTAGCAGAGCGTCCCATAGACAGCTGGTAAAACTCCTGTTTGGGGTTTATCCATCTCCCAGGCTCCTCTCATACACATTCAGGGATCTCTGATCCACAATCCAGTTGGGATCTTGGTCCTCTTCGCCCAGGCTAATTTAACCTCACCTGAGACAGACAACCAGTACTCTCTGCCTGGGAAAATCAGACAACACTGGTCTGTGAGAGCAAAAGGTTGGTTAAAGCTATCAAGCTGCATATGTGGAAACTGACAAGCTGTAGGCTTACTCTGCCTGGTAGTTACGGCCTGTATTTTGTAGAGTTAGTGCTGAGACACGGCTAGGTTTTTGTTTTGCTATTTTTGTTCTGTTTGTTTTCTGAAACACTGTACAGCACCTGTATATAAAAGACTTGTATATATCACAAATAAACATTGCACTGTTTGTCACTACCTCACTGGATTTGGTATCTGTGCCTGAAAGACTGCTATATATACAGCGGGTAAAATAAGTATTAAACACGTCAGCATTTTTTTAGGTAAATGTATTTCTGTAAGAGAAGTCTGGCTAACAGATGCGCACCTGCACACAAGCACGGGCACACCAGTGTGTGTAAAAGGGACTTGTATTGGCGCGCGCACACGTGCACGTCTGGGCACTAAATAGTTTACTTAAGCTGAACACTGACACATGAGCCTTGCTGAGTGGTCTTTCAGCTAGTACCTGTTACCTGAATCTGATCTGTTCCTGTGTTCCTGTGTTTGACCCGGCTTGTACCTGAGACGCCTCTTGGACTTCTGCCTGCCTTCCTGTGATCCTGGCTTGAGTTTTGACCTTGTCCCTGCTTCATGCTCCTGTACCGCACTGCCCGACTGTGTACCGAACCTGGCCTGTATCCCGTCTTTGATCCTGTCTCACGTTCCAGTACCTGCTCTGCTCGGCTGTTGATGACCTCCTGGCTTTTGTACCGAACACGACTCAGCCTGCTGTTCCAGCAACACGGAGTTCCAGTCCTCTGTGCCCGTCCAGTAATCTGCAGCTATCGGGCTCCTGCCAAGACCCGTCCTGAGCCACCTGCTACATCGGCCCTCGTGTCACTCTATGTCTTTCACTTCCTGTTATCTCTATCAGGGGTGCTAGACAGGAGGTGCAAGAGAAGCCCTCCCTACAGCTCACTCTCCACCAGGTACATGACAGTTTCTAAAGGTGCTTTTGACACGAAATGTTCACCATATGTCAGTAACAACCCGTGCAAGCCATACATACAAAGAAACCAAAACAAATAAGTACAGAAATTAAGTTATGTGTAATAAAATGGAATGACACAGGGAAGAAGTATTGAATACATGAAGAAATGGAGGTGCAAAAAGGCATGGAAAGCCAAGACACCAGATGAAATTTACCAGTAATTAGAAAGCAATCCTGCCCCTTGTCAGTGCAAATTAATATTAGCTATTTCAGTCTCATGTGATGGGCTATAAAAGGTGTCACACAAGAAACAACTCATGATGGGCAAAAGCAAAGAGCTCTCTGAAGACCTTCACAACCTTATTGTTGCAAAACATACTAATGGCATTGGTTACAGAAGGACTTCTAAACTTCTGAATGTTCCAGTGAGCACTGTTGGGACCATAATCCGTAAGTGGAAAAGGATAATTTTACCATAAATCAGCCACGACCAGGTGCTCCTCGCTAGATTTTTGCAGGGTGAAAGAGATTATCACAAGAGTTGTCCAAGAGCCAAGGGCCACATGTGGAGAGCTATGTAAACAAGTCAGATTGCCGTTCTGACAGGTGGGAAGGGATGGAGGTGGTGTCCCTGCAGGGAATAAATTCCATCTCTTCCCCTAGTAAAAGCACCTAACACAGTATAGTAAAACACTGTTTAGGCACACAGTTAACCCTTTGATTACCCTTGATGTTACCCCCTTCCAGTGCCATTAGTACCGTGACAGTGCATATTTTTAGCATTGATCACTGTATTAGTGTCACTGGTTCCCAAAAAGTGTCAAAGGTGTCAGTGTCAGAATGTCCACTACAGTATCACAGTCCCGCTATAAGTCGCTGATCACCGCCTTTACTAATAAGAAAAAAAAATATCTAACAGTTTGTAGACGCTATAACATTTGCGTAAATCAATCAATATACGCTTATTGTGATTTTTTTTTACCAAAAATATGTAGCAGAATACGTATTGGCCTAAATTTCTGAAGAAATTTGATTTGCTCAATTTTTTTATTGAATATATTTTATAGCAGAAAGTAAAAATTATATATATATATATATATAAAATTGTCGGTCTTTTTTTGCTTATAGTGCTAAAAATAAAAAACGCAGAGGTGATCAAATACCACCAAAAGAAAGCTCTGTTTGTGGGGAAAAAGGACAGTGTTGCCCAACCATGCACTTGTCAGGTAAAATAACACAGTGCCATATAGAACAAAGTGGCCTGGTCATGAAGGGGGTGGGGATGGGGAAGTGGTTAAACTTAGCAGAAAGTAATTGGAGACTGTTCAAACCATAGTATGGGGGACGTGAATCTTAAAAATGGGGCCATTACTTAAATCCCATCAAAAGTTCAAAACCAGCAGTGCAAGTGCAAACACAATCCCACTCTTCCTTTTTTTTTTTGGTCAAGCAGTTGCATTGTTTTTTGGTTTATAGCTAAGCTATTGTTTTACATTGGTAAAACACCAAGAGCTGCTTAGCAAAGGACAAGGGACATATATAAAACTTGTTATTTCTTAAGCAGCATGGCGCCACTTCATAAATTGAACCTGTCACATAAACTTACTTTATTTGACAGAACTATTTATTTTGTGTGTGACAGAACAATAAATTGAGCTATCCTAAAATACACTGACAAAAAGATATTGTTCTTTCTATCATTAATTTTCCAGTGTCACTTTAACAAATCAATTGATTCTGTATCTGCCAAAGCAATAGTTTTATCTCATTTTATTTTACATCCATGTCAAAGAGTTTCCAGAAAGCAAGAATCATTCAACCAAAATCTTCTGTTAGGTGTATAATATTTTTAAGCTTTAAAGTAACTATCCCCCAACTAATGTACCACTTAATTAAGTTTTTCAGGTCAGAGAAACTAAACTAAATCACTGAACCATTTACTGTACTAATACTAGTATGTAGTCTACACCCTAATCACCAGGAGTTTTTTTACATGACATGACCTCTTTAAATGGTATGTAAACCCTGATAATTACCTTCTCCTATTTTAGCTGTTGATCCTGCCAGAGATGTTGTGAGGTTAACACTTCCTGTACTTTGTCTCTTCAAAATCTTTTTAAGTAGCATGGTTCCCAGATTTCTCTAAGGAACAAGGGGGGTCATTTACTGAGATGAAAGCACTGCGCTGGTTCCGACCTTAATTGGTGCGCTGGATAGATCCTTAATCCAGCGTGTGAACCAGCGCACACAGAGGAGTACCTGCACGCGAGAATGTTTCCAGCGCGGACCGCGCTGGTTCTCGGCGAGGTACATCTCGCGCTCGCTGAAATAGGAAAAAGATATCTTCCTATTAAGGCAGTGCGAGAAAAACCTGCATGGGTTCCCCCTTCGGGTGCATGCCAGGCCCTCCAGTCTAGTATGGATATTAAGGGGAACCCCTACACTGAAAAAACGGTGGGGGTTCCCCCCAGATCCACACCAGACCCTTATCCGAGCACGCAGCCCGGCTGGTCAGAAAAGGGGGTGGGGACGAGCGAGCGCCCCCCCCCCCCCCCGAACCGTGCCAGGCCGCATGCCCTCAACATGGGGGATGGGTACTTTGGGGAAGAGGGGCGCGCTGCAGGCCCCCCCACCCCAAAGCACCTTGTCCCCATGTTGATGAGGACAAGGGCCTCTTCCCGACAACCCTGGCCGGTGGTTGTCGGGGTCTGCGGGCGGGGGGCTTATCGGAATCTGGAAGCCCCCTTTAACAAGGGGACCCCCAGATCCCGGCCCTCCCCCCTGTGTGAAATGGTAAGGGGGTACTTGTACCCCTACCATTTCACTAAAAAACTGTCAAAAATGTTAAAAATGACAAGAGACAGTTTTTGACAATTCCTTTATTTCTTCTATTTTCTATCTTCTTTCTTCTATCTTCATTCGGTTTCTTCCTCCATCTTCTTCTTCTTCTGGTTCTTCCTCTGGTGTTCTCGTCCAGCATCTCCTCCGCGGCGTCTTCTTCCCTTCTTCTCCTCGGGCCGCTCCGCATTCATGGCATGGAGGGAGGCTCCCGCTCTTCTCTTCATCTTCTTCTCTTCTTCATCTTCTTCTCCGGGCCGCTCCGCACCCATGGTGGCATGGAGGGAGGCTCCCGCTGTGTGACGGGAGCCAATGGCTGCGCTTCTATCAATCTGTCCAATCAAGAGCCGAGAACCCCGGGCAAAGGAAGAGCGGTGGCTCTGCCAGGTGAAATTCCAGGGCTCAAGTATGTAAAACGGGGGGGTGACTGCCAGGTGTTTTTTCACCTTAATGCATAGGGTGCATCAAAGGGAAAAAACACAAGGGTTTACAACTCCTTTAAGAACGTCTTTTCACTTAACCACAGTCCCAGTTAACCTGCATGCATTATAGATATATGATACAAAATAGGTGTCATATAGTCTTGGCACAGGTACAAGGTAGATGTGATTCAAATGTGATAAAGGTTTAGTATAATGAGGTATGAAGATTGTATAGGCACAGTCTAGGTTTTGAATAAGTGTGGTATAGAGTGCAGTAAGGATTTTATACACTTGGTATCCTGAACCCAGTGGCTCAGTTTCTGCTAGCAGTGTCAATAATGGGTGGATAGCTCTCTCACCAGCTCCCAGGATGCTGCTGTAGATGCTCGCTTGAAAGGGGGCCCCTCTGTCTTTCTCTAAAAGCCACCCGTGATTAGCAGTGGGATGCAGAGGGTGAGAGGGGGCTCCAGCCTCTCTGCAGCAGCGATGCAGGTTCTGTGATATGGGTGGTGCTGTGAGCCCCCCCAGGTATCCTCACTCTATTGCCACTGACTTCAATAGAGGTACTCTGCTCTCCTGTCTCCTTGGCAGCAAGCGGAAGAGGTTTTCTGAGCAGTTTCAAAAAAATCCTCTCTCCACTCCTACTGCACAGATCCTATTGGAATTTGTATTGTGAGGAGTCTATTCGGCATATTATAGGGCTGCCATCTCAAACTACCACTGCCAGGTTTCTCAGCACTCTGCATAGAAGTCTATGGGCTTGCTTGGCTTTAACTCTCCCTGTGCTAGCTGCTGAGAATGGTGCAACATAACATCAGTATCTCTGGTGAGATACCTATTTTTTATTATTACTTTTACTTCTTTTTAATTCTTACTTTTTAACATTTTTTATTTTATTATCAATAACATATTTTTCACACTTACAATTTCAACAGTATATTTTACTAGACCAAAAGGGAGCCAATAAGAGAGGTTCAGTTTTAGCGTTAACATACCCTTTAGGCCTTTAGGCCACCCGTGATTAGCAGTGGGAAGCAGAGGGTGAGTGGGGGCTCCAGCCTCTCTGCACCAGCGATGCAGGTTCTGTGATATGGGTGGTGCTGTGCTGCCCCCCAGGTATCCTCACTCTATTGCCACTGACTTCAATAGAGGTACTCTGCTCTCCTGTCTCCTTGGGAGCAAGCGGAAGAGGTTTCCTGAGCAGTTTAAAAAAAATCCTCTCTCCACTCCTACTGTACAGATCCTATTGGAATTTGTATTGTGAGGAGTCTATTCGGCATATTATAGGGCTACCATCTCAAACTACCACTGCCAGGTTTCTCAGCACTCTGCATAGAAGTCTATGGGCTTGCTTGGCTTTAACTCTCCCTGTGCTAGCTGCTGAGAATGGTGCAACATAACATCAGTATCTCTGGTGAGATACCTATTTTTTATTATTACTTTTACTTCTTTTTAATTTTTACTATTTAACATTTTTTATTTTATTATCAATAACATATTTTTCACACTTACAATTTCAACAGTATATTTTACTAGACTAAAAGGGAGCCCATAAGAGAGGTTCAGTTTTAGAGTTAACATACCCTTTAGGCCTCATGCACATGAGGTGTCTGAAAAAGCCCATCTAAACACCAGAACTGTCGACAGGAAAATGCGACAAAAAAATTACTATAAGCTGCGTATTGCACCGGTGTTTATACGCGTAAAACATTTGAGTATAAATGCATTCCACTGGCCAGAATATTCATTTATTCTGGTCATTGGAATGTATTCACGTGCATATGTTTTATACACATAGGGATTTATTTACAAAAGGAAAATCCACGTTGCAATACAAGTGCACTTGGAAGTGCACTCGCTGTAGATCTGAGGGGAGCATGCAAGGAAAATAAAAAACAGCATTTTTGTTTGTATATGATTAGATGATAGAAATCAGCATAGCTTCCCCTCATTTCAGATCTTCCCCTCAGATCTACAGTGACTGCACTTCCAAGTGCACTTCCAACAGCACTTGCAGTGCACTTGTAGTGCAAAGTGGATTTGCCTTTAGTAAATCAACCCCATACTTAGCGCAAATCGTCGTCGTTGTACATCAGTACTTTGACGCTAAATACCGTTGTTATGGTAGCAGATAGCTGCCATAACCTCGGTACCTTCAACAATGACAAGCAGCGCTCTTTCAGATAAAAGTGGTCTCAGCGGCAAATCCGCTGCGAGATAACTTTTATCGGGGGCGGGTGAGGGCCCCCCTCCCGCTGCATTCCAATCATGTCACTTACCGGAGCCGTCGGTAGCGGCGGAGACAATCGCGTCCTTCCCCCTGACAGGCATGGAGCCAAGTGAGGGAAAGAAGGCCCCTGCTCAGCTCCAGAACATTGAATGGTGGAAGCGATGTCAAACGTCACTCCCGCCCAATGGTCTTAAAGGGAAATTATTAATTTTATTGCATTTTAGTGTAAATATTAGAGCTGAGGTCTTTTTGACCCCAGATCTCACATTTAAGAGGTGAACAAGAATATAACAGCGCTAACCCAGTGAAAAAGAATAAAGCTGCTACACAAAAATATGACAAGTATTTCAAAAATAGGATGGTGTAAACATGTAGCGCTAAAACGTGTCAGAAACATATATTGAAATAAATGTGATACAATAACCTGTGGGTGGCCCCCACCATAAGTCCAACAATATAATAAAAAGTGAAATCCAGTGATGTGAAAAAATCTCCTAGTGTGTGGTTCATCAACATGGAAATCTTGAGATGGAGAGAGATTAAACACTCTTACCAGAACCGGTGGATTCGGATGTCGGTGACATCGAATCAAACAGGCTTAGAGATCCAGATGGATGGTTGTCCTGGAAAGAAGTGGAGGTGCCAGATCTCAAAACATTCTCTGGTCTGGAACAGCTACAACGGTATCCACCGCCCGAAAGGAATCCTACGTCCAGCAGGGAGATCCAGATCTCCCATCACATAAAAATGTGGAAAGAAAACAATGGAGTGCTCCTCTCAAGCCTGTCCCCAAAGACTTTCAGCTTCAGTTATCCAGTGCTGGCCCTCATCCTGGAATTGTTTTCTTTCCACATTTTTATGTTATGGGAGATCTGGGTCCCCCTGCTGGACATAGGATTCCTTTCGGGCGGTGGATACCGTTGTAGCTGTTCCAGACCAGAGGAGATGTGTTTTGAGATCCGGCACCTCCACTTCTTTCCAGGACAGCCATCCATCTGGATCTCTAAGCCTGTTTCATTCGGTGTCACCGACACCGACCATCATTCCGGTAAGAGTGTTTAATCTCTCTCCATCTCAAGATTTCCATGTTGACGAACCACACACTAGGAGATTTTTTCACATCACTGGATTTCACTTTTTATCATATTGTTGGACTTTGTTATTGACTTTATTTACACCCGCATTATGGTGGGGGCCACCCACAGGTTATTGTATCACATTTAATTCAATATATGTTTTTGACACGTTTTAGCGATACATGTTTACCCCATCTCACATTTAAGAGGTCCTGTCATGCTTTTTTTCTATTACAAGGGATGTTTACATTCCTTGTATTAGGAATAAAAGTAACCCATTTTTTTTAAAAAGGACAGTGTAAAAATAAAAAATAAAAGTTAAACAAATAAGAAAAAAAAAATTAAAGGACCTTGTCCCGCCGAGCTCACGCGCAGAAGAGAACGCATATGTAAGTCGCGCCCTCATATGAAAAGGATGTTCAAACTACACATGTGAGGTATCGCCACGATCCATAGAGCAAAAGAAATAATTCTAGCCCTAGACCTCCTCTGTAACTCTGAACATGTAACCTGTAGAAATTTTTAAAGGTCGCTTATGGAGATTTTTAAGAGTCAAAGTTTGTTGCCATTGCATGAGCGGGCACAGTTAGTAAGAGCTTAGTAAATGAGGAAAAGCTTCACTTTACAAAGAATACCCAATCAATGCAAGGAAAATTGAAAAAAAAAAACACATTTTTGTTTGCACATGATTGGATGAGCTTCTGCTCATTTAGTAACCTCTGGTACTACTGCTCTTGAAGAGTGCAAATGCATTTTGCAAAATGCCCAGTCTATTTGCCTTTAGTAAATCAACCCCATAGGCTTACATAAAGGTACTTTTACAAGCTGAAAAAAAACCCTCTGAACGCCTGTATAAGCTATATTTTTTGAGGCTCTGCATGCATGAGGCCTTAAAGTTTTTTTTGTTTTCCCACATAAGCCTTTTGTATGTCCAGAGCATAACACAGACATTACAGTGCATGAGTTTGCCAGGAAAAGTGAGGCCGATCAAAATCTTAAAGATATATTCTAAATTATATCATGTATATAATGTTAACCAATTTAAGCTATAGCAATATATATGTTTTACTACACACTAGAGAGCCATTTGTATTTTAGCTGAAATCTTGGCTGCACAGCCATTATGCATAGCCATTAGCTTGCACTAGCTCATGTCACCTGTTCTGTCATTTGGTGTTCACATCTGCTGATTAACTGCTCATGAGAAGGACAGTGTTAGGAAACTGGGATTCCCTGGCTTGCATAATTTCCAGTCCAGGAAAAGGGAGTTTCAGAAGTCTGAGTTAATCATAGTGCCTTGCAGAAAAAACACTTTGTGCACACAACCTATGCTTGAATGGAAATTAGAGATAATGCTGGTTAACTGTCGTGGATGCTGTTAAGAAAATTATTTCCAGATAGGATGTTATGCTTTAGCTATTTTATAACATTTTACTAGATGCACTATCTATTTGGCACTCTTATCTCTTTTCCTTTTTATATGTGTAATTTTATGAAGCAGAACTTGCAAACTATATTTATGCTAGCTTGACATTTTAACATAGTTTGTTGTTGAGACAGTTTTTCCCTTGCGTCTGTTTTACTGTGTCATTATTCAAAGAGGGACAGATGCAGGCAATTTTTTTCTCCTGCTAGGTATTTTGTAGAATATTATCCAAAGCATATCAAAAGTTTTGGCTGTTATGGTTGCTGGCAAGCTATTTTCATACCTGATTTCACTCCATTTATTAACATGAAAGCTAACAGAGAGCAAAGGGTAACATGAAACATTAAAAAATAAAATAAATGTGTATATATATATATATATATATATATATATATATATATATATATATATATATATATATATATATATCCCTCACATTTTTGTAAATATTTTATTGTATCTCTTTCACTCCTCCATGACAACATCATGGAGCTGGTGAATGTTTTGAGACCTTGCTCTCCTCCACCTTCTGTTTGACTATACCCCACAGATGCTCAATAGAGTTTAGGTCTGGAGACATGCTTGGCCAGTCCATTACCTTTACCCTCAGCTTCTTTAGCAAGGGCAGAGGTCATCTTGGAGGTGTGTTTGGGGTCGTTATCATGTTGGAATTCTGCCCTGTGGCCCAGTCTCAGAAGGGAGGGGGTCATGCTCTGCTTCAGTATGTCACAGTACAGTAGTGTTGGCATTCATGGTTCCCTCAATGAACTGTAGCTCCCCAGTGCTGGCAGCATTCATGCAGCCCCAGACCATGACACCACCATGCTTGACTGTAGGCAAGACAGACTTGTCTTTGTACTCCTCACCTGGTTGCCGCCATACACGCTTGACACCATCTGAACCAAATAGGTTTATCTTGGTCCCATCAGACCACAGGACATGTTTCCAATAATCCATATCCTAAGTCTGCTTGTCTTTTTCAAACTGTTTGCAGGCTTTTTTGTGCATCATCTTTAGAAGAGGCTTCCTTCTGGGATGACAGCCATACAGACCAATTTGATGCAGTGTGTGGCGTATGGTCTGAGCACTGACAGGCTGACCCCCCCACCCCTTCAACCTCTGCAGAAATGCTGGCAGCACTCATGCGTCTATTTCCCAAAGACAACCTCTGGATATGACGCTGAGCATGTGCACTCAACTTCTTTGGTTGACCATGGTGAGGCCTATTCTGAGTGGAACCTGTCCTGTTAAACCACTGTATGGTCTTGGCCACCGTGCTGCAGCTGAGTTTCAGGATCTTGGCAATCTTCTTATAGCCTAGGTCATCTTTATGTAGAGCAACAATTCTTTTTTTCAGATCCTCAGAGAATTCTTTGCAATGAGGTGCCATGAGGTGCCATGTTTAACTTGATCAGTATGAGAGGGTGAGAGCGATAACACCACATTTAACACACCTGCTTCCCATTCACACCTAAGACCTTGTAACACTAACAAGTCACATGCCATCAGGTACATGGCTAATTGGGCCCGATTTGGATATTTTCACTTAGGAGTGTACTCACTTTTGTTTCCAGTGGTTTAGACAATAATGGCTGTTGAGTTATTTTGAGGGGACAACAAGTTTACACTGTTATACAAGCTGTACACTCACTACTTTACATTGTAGCAAAGTGTAATTTCTTCAGTGTTGTCTCATGAAAAGATATAATAAAATATTTACAAAAATGTGAGGGGTGTACTCACTATTGTGAGATACTGTATATATCGGTATGTTTTTATTTTCTAATGCAGCTTTTTTAAAAAAGACTGTCACATTGGTTATTCAGAGTCGCTTTAAAGCCAATCTCTAATCTGGAATTACTCACCCCCCTTAATTAATGTAAGGATTAAAAAAAAGATCTACATAAAAACCCCATATACTTACCTGAATCCACAGCCAGATTATATGCTACATCCCGAGTGTTATTTTTTTCTGGACTGCAGAGTCAGGGATGCCCATATCACTCCCTAGTATCATAGTAACATCATTACATTCCTGTAATGGCGACAAGACTGTCCAGCAGCAAACTCAGACTGCAGTGGCAGATCACCAATCTTCACTAGGGACTCTGCGGAGAGTGCAGTGACAGTGAATTCTAAAAAGGTTTTTTATTTTTAACTTGTGTCAATGGATTTGGATGGATGGGGTGGGTTGGTTTGCCTTTCCATCACAGAGATAGGCTTTAAAACCCAACCTCTAATCAACTTACAGTATATGCTCACCTCTGCAGCACTGCTCCATTGAAACCACCACAAAATACCTGTTGCTTCTAGGCCTAGGTGAACATTTAACCCCATCAAATGGTGTAGTGATTGTGCCTGACCAGCCAATCACCAGCCCTGATCATCTATAAGGGACAGGTGGTGGTGGTGTCACAGCACCACTGTGACATAGAGTTTTTCACAGTTTTAGGACTGTGGGAGGAATGAAGCAGCCAGACAGGGAAGGTGAGTATAAGTGGGTTGAAAGGTGGGCCCTGAGGAGACTCTGTCACTTTTTGTTAATCTGGGCAAGATACAGAGTCTCTTTAAGAAGTAACAATTAGTATAGAGGTTTAGAGTTGTATTTTAAAGCATTAACATAAGCTGTATATATGGGAAGCCACCCTTCCAAGGACATCACCTGCAAACTTTAGCCTGCATGGGTAAATAAACAGCTTTGTGATTGATACTTATATCTTCGTCTATGATCAAATCCCTGCTATGGCTAATTAAAAATATTTTTTTTCACTGTAGCTACCTTAAGAAATAGATTTTGTAATTAAAAATAACAGAAATAATGATTAAAATATCATTTCATATGTAGCACGGTATGGCATCTTCATTATAAAGCACCAGTCCTAAATATCATGTGGCTTTAGTAGATAACAACATGTTTTTAAATAATAAAGCTCCCTATGCTCAGAAATTATTCAGTGCTTATCTAAATAATGAATGAGGATGATTAAAAAGGGTTATGTATGATATGTATGCTTAATCTGCAGGCCATTTTTAGCACAATAAATGTGCAGCTTCATTAAACAGTGTACATAGAACGAGCCCAAATGACCATTTTAGCTATTTAAGTGCACTCTAAAGACCATTTAGCCACAAACAAAATAGTTACGCTTTGTGGAAGTTCTACACATGAATAGAAATGGGGATGGGGACATTTAGTTTACTTTGTAGTCAGTCATTCTACGTTGGCTATCATTTGTTTGTAAAAAGTAGTACAAAAATGACAGTTGGTAGTCTTCTTCAGTGAATTAACAGTGTCATCTTCATGTAAATATTCTTCTGATATTATGAAAGGGTTTACATGTGCACCCATGTGAGTAATCTGTGTTTCGTTTCCATTTAACCAAGAAGTTTGTTGACTTGTCACAAACCTGAGTGATTCAAACTGAGCATTTAGAAAGCATTTAAAAAGGAAGTAAACCCAACAATTTTACTGTTTTCCAATACAGTTACATTCAATGCACACCTTTATTGAGAACTGTTGCAGTTACTAGTGTGCTTATGTTAGATAGATCTCAGCCCAACTGTGAAGCCATTAAATAGCTAATCACATATGTAGCACTATGGCAACTGCATATTTATCAGATACTATGATGGCAGCTTCCTTGGCTGTAAATAATAGCAGGGTTTAGTTCTGCTAGTTCCGCTTACATAAAAAATGCCTATAAATGCCAGACTACTCAGTTAACACTTGTCAAAATAAGTAGATCAAGGAAGTTTATGTATCGATGGAGTTATACAAATTGTGATTTCACCTGTGATGCTTCCCTTCACAGGAGCTTCCTGTGGGTCATTGCAGCCACCTATTACATTATATGACCAGCAGGGATGGAGGTGTTTGGACAAGCTGAGCTTTAATAGGGCAAGCCTAGATTTACATATAACATCAGCTGCCTAAATTTCTAGACATGAAGGTATGGTGTCTTCTGCTAACCTTTAAATTTCCTGTAGTCAAAAGTGGTATTACCTCTTAAGTTAGCCTCAAACAATCTGATCCTTGTCAAACCAACATGCCAGTACATCAAATTGGGGACAAGATTATACTGTGTATGGCCTACTTCACACAAGGGTCACATTAAGTTATAGTCAAGTTCTGCAGAGAACACGATAAACAAACAATTATTTACCTGGCTTTATTTTCATATCGTTCTGAAGAGATTCTATATTCTTGCATTCTTTATTGAATGAATGGTAGCTTTCATTCATTTCATACTTCAAAACATTTACAATGCAGACAACTTCATGTACAAGAGAATGAACAATATATTTAATGCAGCCCACCTACAGCAATGCCATTCATTGTAGTGTGCTTTAAGTCCTTTATGCTGGATTTTAAGTGCATTAACCTGCATTTTGCAATTCAACTGAGATTAAATACATAAAAAAGCCAGTGAAGAAGTGTGAAACCATCCTTAAGATGTCTGCTTCCAGCTGTTTATTCTTAGAGCAATAGAATATATACACTATATTATCAAAAGTTACATAGTTACATAGTAGGTGAGGTTAAAAAAAGACACAAGTCCATCAAGTCTAACCTATGTGTGTGATTACATGTCAGTATTACAGTGGAACCTCGGTTTGCAAGTAACATGGTTAACAAGCGTTTCGCAAACCGAGCTCTGTATTTCTAAAATTCCTAACTCGGTTTGCGAGTGTTGTCTCGCAAAACGAGCAGGATTCAGGCCAAAAGCAGTGTGCAGTACCGCTTTTGGCCTGAGGTGGAGGGCGCAGGAGCCGAGCAGAACCGAAAGTCGCCGATTGGCGCCGTTCGGAAATGCACGGAAAGGCCCGAGGACAGTTCGGCTGACCTCAGCAAACCTTGGAAAGGCTCGTGAATGGAGTCTTTCCGAGGTTTGCCGAGGTCCGCCAAAGTGTCCCTCGGCCTTTTCGGCCATTTCCAAGGCTCTCCGGCGCTCCCCGCCTCTGGCCGCATGCGGTATTGCATCCCATTGAAGTCAATGCAGAACTAATTATTTTTGTTTCCATCGACTTCAATGGGAAAACTCGTTTTGATATGTGAGTACATTGGATTACGAGCATAGTCCTGGAACGGATTATGCTCGTAATCCGAGGTTCCACTGTACATTGTATATCCCTGTATGTTGTGGTCGTTCAGGTGCTTATCTAAAAGTTTTTTTAAACGCAATAATAAAAAAATAAAAAAATGTTGGTATCTTGCGCACTACTGTAAATATATACCGATTTTTATCTAGACAGCTGCTAGTACTGATCACGTCCCATATGACCGCGCAAAAGAATAAAATACAAAGGAAAGTGCTGCCCTATCTTAATCTTGGCATGTGATAACCACAATAAGTTTCTGTTTCCATAGGGACTTCCATAAATCACTGTAAATTATATACTTAACAATGTATCTTAAATGTTACAAATATACCCAATATATAAAGTGCCCTAGTGATAATAAAGTGACTCTGTGCAACAATATAATGCAACATGTAAACTCATATCATCAGTATTATAAAAAAAGTCCTTATTTTAGTGCTCAAATACTATACAAAAAAAAGTGTTCCAGTGAAGTGAAGTGCTACGTGCAAAGTTCTATGTTGAAAAATTCATGTGAAGACATGTGTTGATATAATAAAATAAAAAATAAAAATCCATTCCAGAAATCCATAATCAGATCCAAAAAATGGTGGTGATAACAAATGTGTTCTTGTGTCCACTCAGATGCTCCCCCCTCAGTGTATGCGCTCATCTCAGAGCGTGTGACCTTGCAGTTAAGCTTGATCAAAACATGCATATGAACCTCCTCTGGGTTCAGTGTCTGTAATGGGATCCTGGGCTGATTTGCTGAGTAGACACAAGAACACGTTTGTTATCACTTAAGTACGAATGAATGGCATAACAGCATCCCATAAGAAGTAAAAGTGGGTTGCCTGACATGCATTAAGTAATGCATGCTTAAGATAACCAATAGTACACAATACTAATTTACAGTACTTGTAAACCTATTTTGGTTATTAACTGGCGAATGACTGATCATTCCTTTTGAGAAGATCTATAATTAAAGTGATTGTAAATGATCACCTTGTAAAACCACCCCTTCAGTTTAAAATAGAAATCATTGTTACATAGTTACATAGTAGGTGAGGTTGAAAAAATACACAAGTCCATCAAGTCCAACCTATGTGTGTGATTATGTGTCAGTATTACATTATATATCCCTGTATGTTGCGGTCATTCAGGTGCTTATCTATTAGTTACTTGAAGCTATCAATGCTCCCCGCTGAGACCACCGCCTGTGGAAGGGAATTCCATATCCTTGCCGCTCTTACAGTAAAGAACCCTCTACGTAGTTTAAGGTTAAACCTCTTTTCTTCTAATTTTAATGAGTGGCCACGAGTCTTGTTAAACTCTCTTCTGCGAAAAAGTTTTAACCCTATTGTGGGGTCACCAGTCCGGTATTTGTAAATTGAAATCATATCCCCTCTCAAGCGTCTCTTCTCCAGAGAGAATAAGTTCAGTGCTTGCAACCTTTCCTCATAACTAAGATCCTCCAGACCCTTTATTAGTTTTGTTGCCCTTCTTTGTACTCGCTCCATTTCCAGTACATCCTTCCTGAGGACTGGTGCCCAGAACTGGACAGCATACTCTAGGTGCGGCCGGACCAGAGTCTTATAGAGCGGGAGAATTATCGCTTTATCTCTGGAGTTGATCCCCCTTTTAATGCATGCCAATATTCTGTTTGCTTTGTTAGCAGCAGCTTGGCATTGCATGCCATTGCTGAGCCGATCATCTACTAGGACCCCCAGGTCCTTTTCCATCCTAGATTCCCCAAGAGGTTCTCCCCCCAGTGTATAGATTGCATTCATATTTTTGCCACCCAAATGATTGGTAAAACATTTGTGTATAGATATATATAAAAAAAATAAATTCCTTTTTTTTATAAGTGATCACATTCTCTCTGTTCCCTCTGTTCCCAACTGCATAAGAGCTGGGAGGAGTAGAAGCAGCAACACACTGATCTTTCTAGTAATTGGCTGTGCGGGGGGTCAGGTCAAGTCTGATCACTGGCAGAGAGTACGCGGAGTTCCCAGCATAGCTAGAGAACTGACCACAGTGTGTTCTCCTGCTTGGTGTGGTCAGTTTTTAATAGGAAAGCAGAGGGTCTGGCAGGAACACCAGGGATTTCACATAAAGGAAGCAATACAAAGGGAACAGAATACTTTTTCATACAAGTACGTGGTACAGCAGGCACATATCAGGAATATGAAATGTTGGGTAACAAACACTTTAAAGAATATGTAAACTCAACATTTCATATTCCTGATAAGCGCCAGCTTTGCCATGTACTTGTATGAAAAAGTAACCTGTTCTCTTTGTATTGCTTACTTTGTGTGAAATCCCTGATGTTCCTGCCAGTCCCTCTGCTTTCCTGGGAACTCTGCCTGCTCTCTTCCAATGATCAGCCCTGACACAGGGCTGACTTGACCTGACACATTCCTCCTGCACAGCCATTCACTGGGAAGCTCAGTTTATTGTTGCTTCTCCTCCCCCCAGATCTTTTGCAGCTAAGAACAGAGGGAATATGATAATTTATAAAAAAAAGGGAAACAAGTTATTTAGAATGTTTTTTTTTTTATATATCTATACACAAATGTTTTGCCCTTCATTTCTATTTTAAACTGAATTGGTTGTTTTACAAGGTGATCATTTACAAGCACTTAAACAATATTGGTTTATCATTCATGTACCTGTCGATTACAATCTTATGTCTATGGGTTATCTTAGTCATCAGTACTATTGTGTTACAGAACTGTAAATCATGAGTTCAGTTGTCACCAAAAACACTACATGTATGGATTTTCTATGTTACCCTGTATTTAAATGTATAACTCTGATAAGGACATTGTACGCATGTATACAAACGTATATCGCAACGCTGGCAACTAGAAGAAGATGAAGAATAATTTTCTGCATTTACTGCATATGCATATACATGTTTACATGCATTTATGCAAGGTCTTTACGGAACATTAAATTACTCAGGATCTTTCTGTCAACAAGAACCTGAGTATAAAAATCACAAAATTATTACATCTAGGTGCAAGAGGCCTTAAAGTTCACTGTAAAGTGCTGTATTGCCCAATAAAACAAACATTGCTGAACTTTTTCTATGCTGTTTTTCTGTGATTTCATTTGTATTTACAGTTGTAAAGACATTGCACTAAGGTTATTTACTTGGGATAGTTAACGCCACTTTGGAGAAGACCCATCCATGAAGCCCCCTGGGACTTTTCCATCTCCAGGTTGCCAAGGTCTCCCCCTCATTGCCGGTGTGCAATACAAGCTGGTTTGACCCCGACAGTATATGCTGATCTGGGTTCAAACCCTCCGGTAAGCCTCCATCTTTACGGGGAGTGGGCATTGCACATTTCTTTTAAGGACACTGTGGTGTGGTGTATGGAATCGATTTGTATATATTCACCACCCAATTAGATCCAATGTGTATGTACTATGGACATAATAGTAACCAGCTGAACCAGAAACTTGTTATACCAAATTACTTTTTTACATAAATATCCGTACTGAACTACACGTTGTTGACGGCATATTGCACACCTTTTCACCAGTGGAGACCTTTGAGGTCCTTATTGTTTATTATTAGGTCACCGAATGACTTTTATATTGTTTTGGATGACACCCAGTCAGGTTAACTAAACCACTGCCCGGCCTATAGCAAAATTACGGCCGGGCGGTGGTTTAGTTATCCTGACTGGGCGTCATATGACATCCTTCAGGATAACAGTGGTTAAGGTCATCACAGAGAACAAGTGGGCACTCTTTACGTCTGGAGGAAAAGAGATTTTATCTCCAAATATGGAAAGGTTTCTTCACAGTAAAAGCTTTGAAAATGTGGAACAGACTCCCTCAAGAGCAGGTTCTGGCCAGCTCAGGAGCTTTAAAAAAGGACTGGAATCTTTCCTAAATGTACATAATATAACTAGATACTAACATTTATAGGTAAAGTTGATCCAGGTAATATCCGATTGCCTCTCGGGGGATCAGGAAGGAATTTGTTCCCCTGCTGGAGCAAATTGGATCATGCTTTGCTGTTTTTTTTGCCTTCCTCTGGATCATCTATGGGTATAGGATTGTGTATATGGGATTGTATATATATATATATTGTATATATATATATATATATATATATATATATATATATATATATATATATATATATATATATATATATATATATTCCCTTTTATAGGTTGGACTAGATGGACTTGTGTCTTTTTTTTAACCCAACTAACTATGTAAGTGTGTACCTATGTATGGATTTTGGGGACCTCACACCACTTTTTTTTTGCTGTAGGCTCTTTTGTTTACATTCTGCTGTCAGTGGGGGAGTCTCCATTGACAGCAGGGTGGAGTCACCAGCAGGTGTATTGTGAATTGCACGTTTCTGAGTTAGGTGCCACATGAGTTATTTTAACTCAAATAATCACGCAGTATTTAACTCTTAGTAAATTGACCCCATTATCAAATATCAAATATTTTTTAGTTAGATAAGATATATGCCTATCTAATCTTTTTAATGTTGGTATAAAAAAAATGTATAAAAAAACTCAGCTTTCACATGGAAATGTAACATGTGTCATGCAAACCTATTTCATGAAATATCTAAACTTATCTAATTGTTAATATCTTTAACTTGTTTTCATATATTTTTTAAACAAATGTGGAATAAAAGCTTTACATGAAAAAGATAATGCATGGCAAAACTTTTCTGTTTTCATGGTACAATGGAACTATTTAAAGGAAGCACTAATTATTAATCTGTAATTAATAAAATATACTAACTGATTAAACCAACTTGTCAAGCTATATATTTATCCCCTATGCAACAATATCTGGCTAAAAATTCTAGAGCTATCAAAGCTGGTCTGCTTAAATATAATTCTCTATTCTTTCAGTGGTTATACCTTAATCCAGGGGTCTTCAAACTGCGGCCCTCCAGGTGTTCAGGAACTACAATTCCCATCATGCCTAGTCATGTCTGTGAATGTCAGAGTTTTACAATGCCTCATGGGATGTGTAGTTCTGCAACAGCTGGAGGGCTGTAGTTTGAGGATCCCTGCCTTAATCCATGAATTCACAAAAAATTTAAAATACCTGATTTTCATTAAAAACTATTTATCACATGATTTGCCATGATGAGCACACCTAGGCCATGGGTATATAGATCACAGACCCCAGACCACTTTAGGATGATGCAGGGGTAAACGCCACAACCACATTTCCTAGAATTCCTGTATTTGATACAGCTAATAGGGCAGGTAATTGGAACAAAAATGGAACTTATCCAAAGGTGTGGAAGAAAGTGGTGAGTCTGCCAAGCTTATTGGACCCCAGCTTGGTTTGCAGGGTAAGCAGTTTTAACCACATCTCTGAAATTATCTGTAAAGGAGATAGCAACCAATACATGCATTTAACATACATGACTAATATCAATAGCAACTTAAAGCGGAGTTCCACCCAAAAGTAGAACTTCCGCTTATCTGTCCCCCCCCGTTCGGTGCCACTTTTGGCACCTTTTGGGGGTGAGAGGGAGTGGGTACCTGTTTTTGACCGGTACCCTGTACCCACACTGCTGCAGCGAAGTCCCTTCTGAAGTTCAGCCCCCTCCTCCTCCTTCCTCCTTCCCCTGATGCTGGGCCAGTAAGAAAGTGCAGCGCGCTTCGCACATGTGCAGTAGGGACCCTTAATGGCAATGGCAGCACCCGACTGCCGATGGAAACATCAACTGCGGTGCTGACATCGTTGGATTCCAGGACAGGTAAGTGTCCTAATATTAAAAGTCAGCAGCTAGAGTATGTGTAGCTGCTGACTTTTAATTTTTGGAGGGTGAGGTCGGAACACCGCTTTAACAAAAATAATTTTTCTTCACTGCAGTGACATATATATATGTATATATAGACACACACATTTATTTTTTTTATCAAATATTGGCTCTTATTCATGTTTTATGGGCTCTTGGAGCAATGTTTGCATCACCATGTGAATGAAGCCATGGATTCCTTTAACCTCCCTGACGGTAATCCCGAGTGTGGCTCTGGGTTAAATTTCAGTCCCATTAGCGGTAACCCCGAGCCACACTGGGGATTACATTGCAGGATCCTGGTTCGGAGTTACTTACCTTGTCCCCAGGATCCTGCAATGTCCCCCGCAGTGTCCGTGGGCTGTGTCTCCTCTGAACAAGATATGGTGAAAAATACTCCTGCGCTTGTGAGATCGTTTGCTGTAAAACAAAGTATTGTAGTCAGAGATAGGACTGGGGGAGATGATGGAGCGTGTCCCGCTGCCTTAGCTGACCAGGGGTGGTCTGCAAAGGACTGTTTAGTAGGAAGTGGATGGAAGGTGCATGATCAGACGCTTACATCAAGAAATGTATGGTTTATTTATGTAAAAGAATACAGACATATAGTCATATAGATATAAAATCATACAAATACTACATAATATTATAAAAAAAAAAGGAAAAACAGGTAACAAAATAAGTACTAGGAAGTTAAAATTGGGGTGTGCCCATATTGAGGCAGGTATTTAAGAAATACTGACGCGTTTCGAGGAAAACCTCTTCATCAGAGCCAGGAGAACTGGAGCACAGTCTGTATGGGCCGGTAGGCCGACATGTGTACATGGGGAGAGGTGGTGTGGCTAGTAGGAGGATGTGTCCTGTGATGGACAATTGATTATTCCAAGTTCCATACCCAGGTGTTCTAGATGGGGTATAAATAAGAACAATATATACCGTACACTACAGACTGGAGACGTAAGATAAGTTTACATTGAAAAATGCATTCATAAAATGATAAAAAGTATATAATATAAATATATTAGAAATAAAAATTACCATATCAGTACAAAGAATTAATGATAGGTAGTGGGATTTTGAAGCACAGAACATGAGATTGTAGTCTAAATACATACAAATGAAAAAATCTACGCATACATAAGTGTACACACACACACTCGTGTACACATACATGCATATACATACACGTGCATAATACAAACGCATGTAAATGCATTAAAAAAATATATATATATATATATATATGCATATGAGGGGGTGGGGGGGGGAGGGGGGCGATGGTAAATGAAGTAAAAAGTGCACATTGAGAGATATTGTCTCTCCGCATGGTAAAACCGGTTGTGCTTTTGTCCAAAGGACATGTGCATGCGTGTAAAAACTCTGCCAGCACGTAAAACGCTGTGCTGGAACAGATATGTGGAGGTATGCCCCTGTTCATGGAAAGCACAAATGGGGGCACAAAGATGGCCATGTGGTTTGTGCAAAAACAGAAATGTGTTCATTTAAATGGAAATCCACAAAAATGCATATATCAAATGTACATAAAAATCTAAAATGCATATGCATATATATATATATAGATAAAGAAACAATATGCACAAAATAAATATATGTATATATCCACATAAATCTGTACACATATATATATATATACATATATACACATATGCACACATATATATATATATATACATGCACACATATACATGTCCACATGCATACACACACATGTGGAGACCACCCCTACACAGCATGTATTGTGCCTATGTAGAACCAGTGTCATGGCGGTAGGGTGGGAATGTGTAGTTTGTGCAACGCAATAGCGGAGAGTGGCGGGAGTGGATACGTTAGGGGGATAATCTGGTGTTGGTGACCAAATATTGGAGGTGGCAGACAGGTGGGCTGATGACAGAACGCACCTACCTATGGATGAAATTAGAATGTAAATAGATTGTATTTTCTTTTTGCGGTCCTGTTAGGCTGTCAGATGTGCCTGTAGTGAAACATAAGTTGAGCAGGGAAAGTAAGCAAGCTCTTATGGACACTGCTGGGTTTAACAGGATAAGGAAGTTACAAAGACCATTGTGGCTAACCTGTCTCAGGAGAAGTGTGTAGACACAGCTGTAAACTGTAGAGATCCTTTGGAGTGGAGAGCCGTGTGATCCTGGCAGCAGAAGGGGGGGGAGGAGGAGGGAGGAGGTGTCCTTGAGGCAGCTGATGGCTGGATAGAAAGCGTCTTGCTGCCTAGGGATAGGAAAGGTTTTGTGATGAGGTTGTGCTGGGGGTTTAAAAGACTCTGGGGGGCGGGTCCGAGGGCATGAATGAAAAGGCTATTATTGAATCCAATTAAGCCATATAAAGTAATGTGATATGAAAAGTGTGACTATGATTTGAATAGTGAACCGGAGGTATTTCGTGCAGAACATGTACATATATATATATATACACATATACACATACACATACACATACACACACATATACATATATATATATATATATATATACATATACATATATACATATATACACACATACACATATACACATACACGTACACACACAGGTTTATATGGGTTATATAACAGCAGAAGTGGATAATATGAGGAGAAATGGTGTACATGAAACTGCGGGGACAGGAGAGGGTATACAGGGTTAACCGTATGGTGGAATGATGGTGTTGATATGAAGGGGATCACAGGTAATAAGGGGGGGGGGGGGGGCTGGGGATGGCTAGGATAGAGGGGGGGGCAAAGCATGATGGTGATATTCTGTATCTAGATGGCACCGTGGATATCTAGATCTTCATTCATTCCATCGGGAACCAATGACCCAAGAGTGAAAATCCAGAATGATTCTTGTTTACAGAGTCTTCTGAATCTCCTCCCATTGTCAGTGTCTTTTTTGATAGCTTCAATGCCAAACACTTTGATGCCTGTTGGATTGCTGTTATGACATTCTCTGAAATGCCTAGGTACTGAATAGCTGTGGCATTTTTTATTTTTACTCTGATGGTACGTGTTACTATTGATTATGCTGCATTTGTGTTCGCTAAATCTTATCCTGAGTGGACGTATTGTGCGCCCAACATACAGAAGACCGCATGGACAAATAAGACCATAGACTACATAGGAGGTACTGCAATTGATGAACTGTTTGATTTTGTGGTACTGGCCGTCGGACCCCATGATTTCTTTTTTGCGGTGTGCCATGAAGGCACAGGCTCCACAGTTTTTGGTTCCACACTTGTAGTTGCCTTTCTGGTCGAAGATGGATGCCCAATTGCCAGTGGGGGTCTTGGTTTGGTTCTGAGGTTTTCGTACTCTACTCGGAGCTATTAGGCTTCTAAGATCTTTGGATTTTCGAAACACAACTACTGGTTTGGGTGGTAGAACTGGATTGAGGATGGGATCCTGCTTGAGAATGTTCCAATTTTTCTCGATGGCTCTCTGTATGTTGAATGCTTTGGTGTTATATTGTGTACTGAATCTGATGGGGTTGGAGATATTGCTGTCGGTGGTCCTTTTATTGCCGCTTGTTTTGTTAGCCTCCATTGCCATAGTGACAGGGGGATGTTCGTCATACTGGGTCCAATATTTGTAAAAGGCCTATTTGATGAGTGATTCTTCATAACCCTTCTCAAGAAATTTCTTTTTTAAGATGGATCCCTGTTTTTCATAGTCACTTTTCTTAGTGCAGGTTTTCTTCAGCCTGCAGAATTGCCCGTGGGGTATGTTACGGATCCATTTTAGATGGTGGTGACTTTTGGCGTGGAGGTAGGAATTTCCAGCACTAGGTTTGAAATGGGTTTTGGATATAATGCTGCCTTCCTCGATTTGCAGGTCTGAATCCAGAAAGACGAGTGATGTGTTGTCGACCACATGGGTAAAAGAGATACCATAAGGTGTCTCCTCTGAAGCCTTTCTGTGCCAGGCTCCGTTCCCTGCGAGCGGCGCGACGCACGGGGGCGGAGCCTGACAGTAAATTCAAAAAAATGTAAAAATTATAATACATACAGTACTGTAATCTTACAGATTACAGTACTGTATGAAATTATTTCACATCCCTTTTGTTCCCAGTGCTTTGGCCCATGCCCTGCATGCAGTTTTATATGATATATACTGTTCTTTCTGCCTGGAAACTGGAGATTGTCCATAGCAACCAAAAAGTGTCCCTTTATGTCAAAAGTGGCTTTATATCAGCTAGAAAACAGCGATAGTAAATTAGAACACTTGCAGAATTGAGCGATAGTGAATCGTGGGGAAATTTATTTTATTATTATTATATTATTATTTTTTTAATTATTTATATTTATTTATTATATTATAATTTATGTTTTTGTGTTTCAAATTCATCATACCCGGGATATCTACTAGACTCTTGTTTGGACAGATTTAGGTGTGTTATTGTTAAGAATTACAGGCCTACAATATAAAACGCCAAATTCCCATGCAAAATAATTGTACTGCTTTCAGCACCTAAAATCCAAAATAATCATACCGCCAGGGAGGTTAAAAAAAATGTCAGTGTGCATTTAAACAGATGCAATCCATAGATGGCGAGAAAACCTGCTCTAGTCGCTTGTACCTTGATATCACCTTCCCTGCCAAACGGTGCTGGCTCAGTATGTAGGATACATATGAACAATTTGGGATCTGGATAGCTGCTAGGCAGTTTGTCATTTTATCCTGTCTGTATGGACTGAATCTTCAATAAAATAATTTATCAGAGTGCAGTTATCCGGATCCCAATTTGTTCATATGAATTCATAGATATCCTTGTATCAAAGAGTACACCTTCAAGGTGAAGTAAGGCTTGAAAAAAACATGGATTGATCTAGTAAGTAATTTAGTTTATCCATATAGATTTGTTGTAGCATGCAAAATACAAAGCACATTAATTCTCTATACATAGGGCAGTGTATTTACCTTAAGCCATTCAGTACTGGTAGGCCACCAAAATATATATTCTCATGAGCTTTCAAATTGAGACCAAAATTACTTCCAGTAGCTATGGTGGTTACTTTGTCCTCTTCATTTGTATCAACATCCACAGTAGAAAAATTTGCTAAAAAGTATTAGATAAATAGAGGTTAAATGAAAAAATGAGCATGTCAACTAAATATCATCCCAATTTCTGGCAGAACTGCCAAACCATGCTGTAAATGTTCATTAATACATACCGTAGCACCTTATTGTACACAACCTAAAATTGAGTGGACACATGTTCAAAAGATGGTTTTAATTTAATGATACTAACCTACTGATTTACCCCCTGGAATTTGTTTGTATAATTAAGCATACAAAATACTAGTCATTTGGGCCTGGGTCAAAGTACCATTATGATTAGGACCTGAATAGGCTAAATACACCAGAGGTCAATTTTCACCCATTTGGACTTTCTTTTTTTTTCTTTTTCTTATTCAGATTTTATTTTTGAATTTTGTTTTTAAAACAAATAAACAACAACAAAAGCAACCAATAATAATAGAAAAAAATTTAAACCAAGGTCAAAATCACCATTCCAAGCAATATCAGCATTAGTACATTTGATACATCATCATCTAACTTTCCCAGAATATTTGGACTTTCAATAAGCTTTCCAAATATTTGGGCACCCATGAGATTTTTCAATATGCTGACTAGGGACTTAGAATCTGATCTCCTTTCCTGAGGCGTAACATTTTCTCGAACTATAAAAATCACTCTCACCCAGCCTGATGAGTGAACTGCTGCTTATACCCGGTAAAAAAGAGATATTACTATGCTCAATGTCTATTGAAACAGGAAACACAAAAAATGGTATGGGTCTTAGCTGCACATCATTGCTATAGACCTAGTTCCTGATCGTGACAATGATACATTATGTCTGAGCAACATGTGTTGGAGTGACCATTTGTAGTCTCCCCCACAGGTGTATATGACAGGGTATCAACTCAGAAGTATAACTGGTAGACAATTCTCACTTCAAAACAGGATGTGCCTGAACAAGGACCTTTATTTATTGCAGGATCACTAGACAATCTTATAATGAAAGCCACAAATTAAAAATAAATTGAAAACAGCTTAAAATGGTAAAACTTATGACTGGATTTCCATCTAGTTTAAGCTTTTGTATGCGACAGCCATACCACTGCCTTTTGAAACTTGTGTGTCTGTGTGTAATACCTACTTTGTTTTTGTATTCTGGAGAGAGTGAAGGATTTCCATTTGCCATCATTATGATTTTTGTTGCTGACTGCAAAGGCTGTGCCAGATCCCAGATCATAACTAACTTTTATACGACCATCACTCAGCTCGATGCTCATGAAATCTTTCTGTTAAAAATTGAAAAGGAAAAAAGGAAAGCTATATCACATACTGTATAGACACCGTCTACAAATAGGATTTTTCAAATAAACAGTGTTTTCATAATATAGTAAAGCAAAAATTCAGCTTATTTTTATAAAGCCAGTACAAATCTTTTTTTACTTACGTATTTACATATAAAAAGTGAGTAAAGAAGTGCAACAGCAGGAAAGGTTTATACACTTGGGGCTGGTTGGTTTGTTAACAGTGATTGTTTTTTCTGCAATATCCCCTTCATCTTAGAGTTGTAGTATGCTTTTGTAGTACTAATCGCACATGTAATTTAAAAAAAATCTCTTCAATATCTGTACCATTTGCTCAGCAAAGAGAGCACTGCTGGATGATACCTCAAAGGCTAGCTATATGTGAGCACATCATAACATATCACCTTCACTGAGAATCTTATTTATATCACTGTTTTTCTGCGATTCACTACATTTTATATGAAGCAATGCTAAGCTTCAGATGAGAACCACATACATTCCACAATTCAGTCCCTGTCCCTGGGACACAGTTAACTCCAACCACAGTTCAACTCAGGCCCGTCCAGTGACCTTATTAGAGTGCCTCACCAAAACCCATCTTTAATTATGTGGGGACCATCCAGTCCTGATCACTGTAATGAATGCCTTATTGAGTTACTGTGTATGTGCAGTAACTCAAATTTGGGTGAAGGTTATAAGTGCCATTACATGGTGGTCATAGGAATAATTTACTGTTTCACACACCTTACCCCCAAAGACAGTTTAATAACAAAACAGAACAGGGAATATTGAGACATAGAAAATGAATACACCAAACTTTAGATATACAGATAAAAATGCTGCTTATCACAAATATGTCTCAATATTGAATAAAAAGTGGTTTTCAGTAAACAGATCTATTGATCATCAACATCGTTTATAACCATGATTATTTAAGCATCCATCTCATCATTCCACAGTTGGCATCCAGCCAGATACCAAGATGGCTGTGAGTATCTTGGTATCTGGCTGGATGCTGTCTGTGTTGTGCACGTGTGTCTGAGTGTTAGCACTGGTTGCAGTGCCATTTTTGTAAGTATACTACTTTTTACTTTCCTCTTCTTGTTAAATTTGTAAATGGGGAGCACTGGTGTGTGTGTTTTTCTCATAGCTCCCATACATGTGGTTGGTGCCATTGAGGATCGGGGTGCCCGCATCTGGGTGTAAGTGACCAGTTATCAGGCGATCATTGGAATCATTACCCCTTGAGGGAACCAAGCTTGCTTTGACCTTCTGGTAATGCGGGGGTCATAGCTGTGAAGTGAACGGCTTATCTGCATGAGTGGAGGAGCACTGGGCACCTTTCGAATATATATCGTTCACAATGTCACAGTGGTGGCTACATTTATGATTGGACTTTCTTTATATATTACTTATTACTCATAATTTCATACTTTTTTTTCAATTTATGATTGATGTTGATATATCTATGTGTGTAGTTGTGCTGCACTAATTTGTGGTATTTATAATCAAATTACATTGCCCACGTGTTTATTTAGGTTTGGAAGTTAACAATTGCCCAGGGCTGATTGTTGTAGGTGTGCTTTACCTTTGACCCTGCTTTTGTTCCTATAGGAAGTAGAAAACATTTATATAGTTAGCACAATGGATAACTTAGGCCCCTTTCACACTACCGTGACTTCAAAGTTGACTGCAATTTCGAAGCGATTTTGAAGCGATTTCAGGGAATGCCTGTGTAAACTTGAGTTATATGGACCTCAACTCGCATGAAAGTCAAACCAAAGTAGTACAGGGACTACTTTGAAGTCGGCACGACTTGAAGTCGCACATATATGAATGGCTATCATTGGAAATCATGGGGAATGACTTTTTATGCAACTTTGCAGTCCCAAGTCACAGGACAAGTCGCACAAGTATGAAAGGGGCCCAGGGCTGATTTTCTAGATGTGTTGAAAAAGCTCAAATAATAAATTGTTTAAATAAATACTTTAATTATCCAATAATGTGCACAGAACAAAAAATAAGTAAAGGTGGATTTACTTTTTATCTGACTGGATAAATAATGTGAATCTTCACACAATTTATTAAATCAGCTTCTATGTCCCTAGCTTAAAAACTGCAGGTAAAAGCACAGAAAAATATAAATAAAAATCTAAATGCTTAAATATTTTTCCTTACCATAGATCTTTTCTTCATTTGTGATGTGCCTTTAAACTTGCTAGAACATTTGACTATTCTGGGTTGAATTAATTCCATAGCACAACCCCCTCCCTCCTTGCACATCATAGTTCTTCTCTATTCTGGGAGTGCCACTCTCTATTCAATAATTGTTGACATTTTCAGGTGAGGGGAATTCTGGCTTGACTAAAACTTCATGATCTTAAATCTGATTTTCTGCAAAAAAGTTACGGTAAATGTTTTCTTACCAAGTCATTTGTTGCTAAGTACATTAACAGTGCATTCGCTGAAAATGTTTTAAACTTGAACACAATTGTAGAAATATTGGGGTTCCATCTAACGGGGCGGCTAACCGATGCATATCCATCTCCATCAAATTGAACGGTTCCTTCACTGTCTGCTACCTGTGGACTATAAAGATGGGAAATATTAGTTACCAAGCTCATAGGGAATAAGTTGCTCTCTTTCTTTTGGGACAAAAATCGAACATTAAACAATATGCAGTCATTTGGATGTATGTTGTGTTAGTTATGAAATGTGCAATGTTGCAAAAAAACAATATAAACTGCAAGAAAATCACCTTAGATCACAACAAAATCATTAGAGATACAAAAGGCTTTATATAAATTATCATAGACATTTCCTGTTATCATATCAAAGCTGACCATACACTAAACAGGTTCAATGAACCTTGCTATACAACGTAGATTGACCAATCTTCGGCTGCAGCTATTGTATTTTGACAGCTGAACCCACCCAGCAGCTGCATCTGAAAATCTTTTCAATTGAGATATGCTGTGCATATTGATACAGTGTATGGGCAGCTTAAAGTGGAAAAAAGTTAGAGACTCTATTAGCTTTTATTTTTACTTTCTGTGTCACCTTAATTTCTGACATTAGGCCACACCCTAACACAGGGTCACCTGGACAGGAAGTGTGCTTTTGAAGCTGATCTGTTGAAGCCTTGTTTTGAGGCGAAACATGTTGAGTTAAAGGATTTTTGTGATTTTTAATTCTCTCTGTTTTTCATTATGGGTACTTAGATACTGTATATTGGGGCAATGTGGGTTTAGTTGTAGCAGGAAAAGGGAGATTTTTGTTGACTGGTGGAGATAGTGGATTGATAGAAGTGATTATTTTCCCAGGCTCAAAGAGTACTGTGATATATTTGACTTTGATGGGCAACTGAACCTTTTCATAACCACAGTAACCTTTAGTATCATTCCATGCCTTTGGGTTGTGGTATGTGGCCAGGATACTGACCCTACCCTATACACATCTCCACTCAGGCAGAAAGATTGACTAACAACAGCTAAAGACATACTTGAAGTCTGGTTGTTATCTCCCTATAATGAAGGAAGTTATATATCTATTCCAACATTGTATATTTTGCACTAATTTTAGATCATTATGAATAAAAGTGAAGTTTTAGGTCATTGTGCATTTGGGGCATGGGTATAGTGCACCCCTGCTGCTGTACAGTATAAGTCTACATTAGGTAGTTTTTTTTTTTTGTTTATTTTGAAGTGAGGAAAAAGCTGCAGCAAGAACCTGGCAAAGGCTCTAATCTTTCAGCTCTTTCTTAACAAGTGTTTTCTTCACTGTTCATTTCCATGTGGAAGAGATTTCCCTTCACATTCTGGTAATGGAAAATAAGGGGAAATCTCCCCAACTGGGGCACAGACAACAAACTGGCCAGAGGTCATACCCTTTCCTGGCCCCTTATCTCCTCTTTCGAAGTCCCTCAACTCACTCTGTCTGCTCATACTTTCCTACAGGTGTCCCGCAGGAAAGCTAAGTGCTGAGGGGGCACCTGAGCTTGTGCACTTCCAAGCCAGGCGGTATGCGTCCATAGTCACACACAGCCTGGCTCGGCCACGCCCCCCAGGATCACAGGATTTGACTGGCAGTAATTTCTCACACTGATCTCAAAGTCTCCTGTGAGAGCAGGAAGTGGGAGAAACGGTGCTGTGGACGGGCACAGCATTGGATTGAAATACATTGGATTTAGGGAGGGGAGTGGGGGAACAGTTGGAAGGCTTTTTACCTGAAAGGGTAACTCCACTTTTGTGAGAAAAAAAATAGCAAATAAAAAAAAATAATATAGCATATACAATTGTGTCTCAAGTCATTGTAATTGAATGTTATTAAAAATTACCTTTCCTTTTCAATCTGCAGCACTGTATTTTTTGTAAAATGCAATGCAACTTGGCTACCTGGAAGCATTTTGTACACAGATGGTATACAGAATGTCCCCTGAAAATGTAATTTTCTGCTTGTGTGATTGGCTTACCAATTTTCCCAGAAGTCTGCACTAAGCTACAATTCATATTTTTGGTATCCCTGCAACAAAATGTAATTTTTGGTGAGTAATCACAAAGGGAAATCATGTCTGACCCCTCGTTCATATTGGAGCAGTTTGTCATGCGATTTGACAGGTCAAATCGCAGGACAAGTTACAGCCTATTGCTGGCAATAGCATTGTTCCAATCGGTGTGACGCTGACTTTGCAGCACCGCACCGATTTGCAAAAATAGTTCCTGCACTACGTCTTCAATTGACATCTGTGCATAAAGCCGCACAGATGTCTTTCAAGTAGTACCTAAAATCGCATTGACCTGCTACTTTGAAATCGCACTACTTCAAGTGAAGCATCAGTGTGAACCAGGGCTTAAGGGATGCAGACCCTGCCAATTTCCCCATTAGAGTCCTGTAGGTGTAGCAGCTGGTTGATAATTAAAAAAACATTTCCATATAGATTTACATGGACATAGACAAGCAAACAGCTATTTTATCAGAATAAAACAAGGTGAGAATCTGCAACAAGGTTTGTTTAAATCCCTGCAATGTACATACTGGTAGATCATCTGGAGGGGAATGTTCTTTTCTCAACAAAAATGGAGTTACTCGTTAATGCAGAGAACACATTAAGCTGAAAACCTTTTGAGTTTATGCCACCTTTTTTCTTAGACAGTTACTGTCTTATTAATGAACAAAGAGCAATGCACATTTGCTATTATCAGCCAATATACTGTAAATATTAGTTTATCAACAAACCTACCTAAATAATCAAAAAGCTATTTTTTTGACTGCTTGTCCTGGATTAGAACACACCACAACTGTTTGCACAATATTGTTAAATATGCCCAAAAAAGGTGGGAAAGAATTTAGATTAATTGCCAAAGGACAAAACATAGGTGTTGTAAAAGCAAAATATTATTTACCTAATTGAGCATCCTTTACAGTTGCCTTCTCGGTCCCTATAATTCCACAATCCAATAGGCTTATTATCAAGAAATGTTTCACCCATACAACCAGAGAATGTTGTTGTTTTTACTGCATCTGCCTTCTGAAATGATCAGACAGGTTACAATTATTAACACTAAGCTGAGACAACATACTGTGATTATTAAATATTAATTGTAGTACATACAAAGTAAAACATACAGCCTTATTCAAAAAAATCTTGCAATCTCTTAAAATGGTGTAAATAAACTGCTAGTACGGGATTTCATAGCTCCAGTATAAGTACTATACTACTTTATTTTTTAAGATTTAATTGCAACCTTTGTAACATCCCCATCATTACTGTTCACAGAGTAATTTCTACTATGCAAATGAAGTACTTAAAAAAAAACAGTTGGTGCTGGTGTTCCTCTAAGTATAAAATAAAAATAGTTGCATGCACAAAGGAATCCTGATTTTTTTTTCAATCTAAATGGAAGCATGTAAGCAGGTTGAAATGCTGGGTAGTAATATAGCTGTTGCCCCAGCCAGGAGGACAACAGTTAACCTGTTTCCCATACTTTATACGGAGCTCTACTTCTTTCCCTGTGCTGATAATAAAAAGGGGGGGGGGGGACTCTGCCCTGAAACACAGGCTGCATGGGAGAGAAGACACAGAACAGACACGGCATACAATCTGCAGCCACATCATAGAGCTGCTGCAGCTGCAGCTACCAGAGAGAGCCTTGCCTGCCTCTAAGAACCTCCCACATGTAGGGGGATTGCTGGGACCTGCAGTCCATCCCTGAAGAACACCAGGTCTGGAGATCTGCCACTGTGGACTCTGCTGTGTATAGACTCTTGCCTGTGCAGGTATGCTGGGGCAGCCACAAGCCTGATTTTAGGGCAGAGACTGTGAACTTTGTTTTGGAACTGTTATGTTGAGTGTTTTCAGTAAAGCTTTTGAAAATTTGTTTTAGCCTGGTCTGAAGTTACTTACAAGGGTGCATACTGGTAATGGTATATGAAAGAATGGGGCACACACAGGGTGAAGTTGTGACATGCCATTCCAAGGGGCAACAAGTACAAGAGATGAATAATAGGACAGCCAGACAGCAGATGAGCAGTACCGGCAGGGGTGATGGGTCTTATACATAGTGAAGAAACAGGTTATTGCACCAGCAATGGGGACTGGACCCACCTGGCAGAGACCCTAGGGACCTAGCCATATGGTACAGAGGAGAAAAGAGTTAATTATGCACGCACATGGGGGTCTGCGCTGGTGCGCTGGGACTGGACCCACCTGGCAGAGACCCTAGGGACCTAGCCGTATGGTACAGAAGAGAAAAGAGTTAATTATGCACGCACATGGGGGTCTGCGCTTGTGCTCCACGGGACCCTATTCTGACAGATAGCAAGCAAATGTGCTCCAAGTTTAAAAATGACTTGCTAATCTATTGCTGGACTTGCTAGGCTTCACAAGTTTGCTGCACAATTGCAGCAAGTCCACATTGCATGACTCCAGATAAACTTTCTTTGCAAACATTCTGCAAGTCAGCTGCAAGTTCTAGTTCAGTTATGTTGTACAATAGTCATCCCACCACAGGGGTCACTGTGGTTAAATTTTCATGCTGTAGACTTGCAGAGCTCTTGCTGTAGACTCACCAGTGCAACTTTGCTTTTGCTAGAGACTTGCCACGCAAAATTGCTTCAAATTGAAAAAAGTGTCAACTAGAACTTGTGCTTCAAGTGCTCTGCAAGTGTACAACCTGCTAGTGAAAATGTGCAGCATGTTAACAGACTTACAATTCAACACTGCCACAAATTTGTAGTAAGTTATCCTTGTTATCTGGGCTCTCATTGGGAGATAGGTGGATGAGTCAAGCTGGACTGGTGCAAAAAGACGTTGTTTTGTGCTGTCTTCTTTAAAATGTCACATCCTGACTGAGCAGGTGTATGTATCGTTGGACTGGGAGGCACCTCTATGACAGCTTCCCACTATGATAAAGAGACACCAGGATGCACGTCTTGCTTCTAAGTTGAGGTACTGCCATAATGTTGGTGCCACATAAATGAGGCCCTGACTGGTCTGGGACATTAGCGAGTGCATACACTGGAGAGTCTGGAGGCAGGAGAAAAGTGAAAGTGAGCAAAAAGGCCCCGTGTGCATTGGGCAAGTTGGCCCCACCCATAAATACTGTAAACTTATGGCAGCTAAAGAGAGTACTTAGTGGGCATACCTAACCAAGATTTTTACAGCCGCTCTATATATACTGTATACAAAATGCATTCTTGATCCACTGATCTGTGCTGACATATGGTAACATACAGTGATCCCTGCAGCCACCTCTATTTATCATAGTGATGGACAGAGGTCCAAGAAAAAAGCCAGATGGACAAAGTGTGTTCGGGAGATGGAAATCTTTAGAGTCATCTAAAGCTGGTCATAGATGGAGCAAAATGTATCCGGTTCAGCTGTGACCAGCCAAATTTTGACCAATCTATGGCAGGTTCTGTTTGAGAGAAGTCGACCTACTGATTGCTCATGAACAGGATTGCTAGAAAATGTACAGGCTGCAGCACTGATCAGTTGATTCTGACAGCGAAGGAGTTCAGCTGACTCCTCCATTGTCAGAATACAATGACAAAGCAGGGAGGATTCTGCCATCCGACTCACTTGAGTGGATGGAGATATCGGTTCAGCTTTTTTCAGTGGCCCGCTGGTTGAGCAAAAAATTGACAGATCAGGTTGGACCCGTTTTACTAACACAGTTCATCTGTCAGTGACTTGCAGTATCTAAACATATTTTATTATCTATTATTGATTATTGTACTTGCTATGAAGTTTTTCATGCACGGGCAATATGTTTGGGCATAAACATTGGGGGTTATTTACGAAAGGTAAATCCACTTTGCACTGCAAGTGCACTGAAAGTGCACTTGGACGTGCAGTCACTCTAAATCTAAGGGGTAGATCTGAAATGAGTGGAAGCTCTGCTGATTTTATCATCCAATCATGTGCAAGCTAAAATTCTGTTTTTATTTTCCTTGCATATCCCCCTTGGATTTACAGTGACTTTACTTACAAGTGCACTTTTAGTGCACTTTCAAGTGCACTTGCAGTGCAAAGTGGATTTGCCTTTAGTAAATAACCCCCATTGTGTTCCTTTTTATTTTAGGAAAGGAATGGATGTAAATAAATATATAAAAAAATAACCCAGAAGTACCCTTTACTTTCCACACTGTGCCCTCAGATTGACAAATTGTCAACAATGTTAAAAGCCAAATGTCAGCATATTCACAGAATGTTCTTAGATGTAGCTAATTAGCCTGCCATCTGCCCCTACTAGTCAACAGTTTCTAATGTGCTTTGAAAACAAACCATTCTCTTATTTTTAATCAAGCGTTCCCATAGAATAAACCAGTTTTCATTTATTTTATAGTGAAAGGCATATTGTTTTAGTTTTCTTTTCTTAAATTTTTACCATTGGTTGAGCAAAATGTATTACTGGCACTACATTCAGTGGGCTTTTTTTATAAACATGCATTATTCTATATCAAAAACACAGTACAATTAAACAAGCATTGAGTTAAACCAAATCATGTTCAAATAGACTATATTAGAAGCCTGTCATTTAGCTTATTGAGTAAATATAATCAATCTTTATAGACGCATTATTATTTATTAGGCAAGTTGACAAGGTATTTCCTTTTTGTGATTAAATTATAACAAATAACTTGGAACTTCAAACATATAAAGAATTTATCAAGTATAGAATACATTTCCACGTGGAAAAGAAAGACAAGTTAAAAAAACAGAAGGGAAAATTGGGGAGAAGATGTGAATCTCTGGTGGCAGACTCCCTGGTATATAAGAACCGTTGGGAAGTTAGAGGCTTGAAGGCTTTAGTTTCATTTAGACCATATCTTGTTGAATATTGATAGAGTACAATGTAGGCGTTCAGTAAACTGTTGCATTGTAGCGATAAAATACCATTTATGAAACAAAGCATTTGTGTCCAATAGAGTGGGAGATTTGCAATGGCAAAAAATAAAAAATCTTCTTCTTGTAAATTGGAAGATGCTAAGCAACATTTTTGAGATGGATCAACATTCCCGGTTTAGCAGGGACTGTATGAATTTTGATTAATTTATTGCAGTTTCTGCTCGACAGGAGTCAATCTAACTATCAACTTCTGTAGAGCAAAAATGTTGGAAAACCATTCTTTATGTAGGAGTGCCTCTGTCAGAATACAACTTCACAGCGGGGAGGATTCCTCTATTCACCTTGCTTATGTGAATAGGGAAATCTGGACAGAGGGTCTCTGTCTTTGGACAGAGTGGAGAGGGGTTATAACCCATGTCAAGTTTTTATTGTTGTCTATGCCCCTATTAGGGAGATTCACTCTCTATCTATTTGCTCTGTTTACAATTATCATTGCAAGTAAAAGTAAAAGAAAATACTGAATTTTGGATTGTCCCAAGAACAGTAATAAAGGGGAAGTCTTCCAATGGGAACAATAGTTCCAGTGACCTTGAGGTTCCCAATGGATTCCCTCAAATTGCAGGGATTTCCTCTCACTTCCTGTTTTGACTATGGGCAGGAAGTAAAAGAAAATCTCTCCAATGGGACACATTTTACATTTTGAATGCACTTTTTCCTGTGCTGTTCTTTTTTAATTGTAGGTGATTTTGAACAGAAGCTTCCATGGAGAAGTTTCTCTGAGTTTTGGGCCTAAAACAAGCAGCATAAGCACACCATCAACTAAGTCAATTTAATATAAGATTTTCTTTACTTGCTACGGCCTAAAGCAATCTTTCCTGATTAGTTTTAAGTGCAAAGTCCTGGCTCTCATAAAAATGTTTTTTTTGTTTACTAATCGTTCTGTTTGTATGTTATTGTGATAAGGAGAGGGTGGTGTTTTGTAGTCCTACTATATTTCCTTTCTTAGAGTAACAATATTGCTTCTTTAAAGACACAGTACGGTGAGTTAGCATTATAACCCTATGGCGGGAAATGTGGTACTTGCACAATAACCAAGTGAAAATATGATAAATCCCTGAAAAAAGTGAATGCAGCTGTTAAATCTACGACAGGTATACTACAATATATTACAATTCTGTTTTTAGGTTTAGATACAAATAGACAAGATACAAAAAGACATGCCTCTCCTGTCCAGCACAGTAGGTATAAGGACTTGTATCTGTATAGCTGATGGTCAGAGGATGCCTGACTTCCATTATATGTGTGTCAGGGCTGTGCTCAGCCCTTCCTTCTTTGAGCTGGCCAGTCAGCTGTCGGCTAATTGCCAGCTCCTCTCTCTCCACAGGTACTCAGCTGTTGATGATATCCTGCGCGTCAGTCCTGCCTACATAAACCCTCCAGCCCAGAGGATCTCTGCCTTCGCCTTAGTCAACATCACCGAGACGCTCCCCTGCATTCCTGTTAAAAGACTTGCTTGGCTGACATCCCTTCTGGCTCCAGTTCTTGCCTGCTGTTTTACTACGCTCCTCTCCAGCTCCCTGATGTTTGGCTTGTCTGACTATCCATTCCGGTTCCTGAACTCTGGCTATGTTTTGATTACGTTTGTTCTATTTACTTTTATTATTAAACAAGTGTGATTTAACTGTACTTCTGTCTCGGTCTGATTTCATGGTTTCTGACAGTGTATTTTAATACTGGGTATAGGCTTCAGGGAATAAAAAAAACCTGCAGCTCCTTCATCCCAAGTAACCAGCCAAATGCAGACAGGCACAATGGCTTTCTTAAATTCAGTGTCCCAAAAGTAGTCACAGAGATGCAAAGGGAGTTATGTTACATTCCCAGACCATATTTGACATAGAAGCATTTGGTACCCACAAACTGTTCTAAAAACAGAGGCCTATTAAGTCCCCTCTTGAAGTACACATTAGATGCTGGAGTAAATAAGTATATGTATTAATATGGTGGCTACACCATGGGATACTGTTTTTCCCATTGACAACAATGATGGGGCATTATTCATCCCACTGATTACAATGTTCGGACACTGTTTCTCCATGTGACACCAACAATGGAGCACTATTCCTCCAACTGAAACTAACAATGGAGTACTATTTATCCCACTGATATCAACAGTGAATCACTGTTCCTTCCACTGACACCAATGATGGGGTATCCCTTCAATGATCCCAGTCAGTAGGTATCCACCCAACCATGGGAAATTTTTTACTCCCGCTCACCATGGGACCAGCAGAATAACCTACACACATTGATCCCAGGGCATTTTCTGCTCCTACTTGCCACAGTCTGGCCTTCTAGAGTCTGAAGGACAGATAACTGGGCCCTTTGTTCCTTCATGAAATAATATACAAGAAAAGAGAAGGTAGAAAAAAGCATGGCAAGATCGTGTTGAAAAAAGTGTTTAATTTGTAATAAATGTGACACATTTAAACCCCACATTGTATTAAAAAATACTTGTCTTATTGCTCTATAAACATGTCAGACCACCATCTCATGATCTTTTTTTTTTTTATTACCTTTACTTTTTCAGTCAAACCACCAACAAAAAGATAAGCATTTGCATCAACATCCAGAATGGTATAACCAGGCTGCGCAGTGGAGCTGTATAAACTGGGCATCATATTGGCTTTAGGTCCTTCAAGTGCTAAAACTGAAATGGTTCCATTAATTCCTGCCCTACAATACAGAATACATTTTGCCAAAGTGTAAGAGAACTGTTAAAAAAATTCAAGAAGAATGATTTAGATAATATACATTTATTCTTTGAAGATATTTTTTACCAGCTGTAATTATACGAGTCAGTCAAATGCTTGGAAAAAACTGAAGTCCAACACAGATGAAGTATTTTTTTTTACCATTACTATAATTTTACAAGTCAATCATTTAAGCCTTCTGTAGTAACTCTGATTCAACACAAATCTACACAATTCACCAGACTCTGCTACTATGAGGTAGATCTCGGCATAGACTTGACTATCACCAGCTATGGGCTTGATTGACAAGCTTTAGTTTATATTGTTATATGATTTTAGGCTTCAGATAGTGTTAGTTCACATGATTTGTAGTTGCAACATTATAGTAAAACCAGTGTCGGCTAGCCATTAAAACCAATTTTTTTCTTGTTTGGTCTATTTCTTTGTAAAACCATTGGTACGGAATTCTTTTGAAGCTTCAGTTCCATTGTCCCCTTTTTCCCTCCTTATCTGCAATCTACAATCCTTTGAGATACTGTAAAACAGTGATCTGCTACTACAGTCTTTAGTGAAAGACAATGGGTCTGATTTACAAGTGCATAAAGTAAGGATGAAACAGCTAATCATATATGGGAGGAATTTATAAAACAGAAAGATTTTCTACACACGCTTAAAGGTTTAATGTGTTTACAGAATTACATCACTGTGCCCAGTAATAGAATACTTTTCTGTTCTTTATTCCATGAAAGTAGAGGGGAATAATGAGGTAAATCCTGTAAGTAAAGTATCCATATTTTGAATATAGTAAAAAAACTAAAAACTAAATAAAATGTATAATAATATAGAGAATGTGTATTTAGTTAAATTATTCCTTTATTAGTATCATAGATTGTAACTTTATCTTACAAAGTCCACTTAGTTTAGGAACAGAAAAATGTACTACGTTTGTGTTTTTATAACACTCATAAATTTCTACAATGTATTTTAGGATATCCAAGGCATATGGAAATGATGAAAAGGCCATATAAACATTTGTAGATAAGAGGCTTGATGCAAATGTACGGCAAGTGTAATAACATACCATTAAATAGATGGTGGAGACAAAAAAATAACTGCACTTGTGGTTTGAGTGATGATCAAATGCATAAGAAATAAACCTATTAGACATCTTAATATGAAACTCAGCTTTCTGTAAATTTATCCTAACAGCAATGTCTTTCCTGTATATGAGGATGATTATAGTAGTAATCAATTTTTCCCCATGACTGTGATGACTCAAATGAAAGATAAAGGGGAGAGATATATTTACGGGACTGAAATTTCCAAGCTTGACATAATATTCTTTCAGAGCAGGAATATATAAATATGAAGGAATAACAACATCATTACACAGATACTCCTACAGTAAATTATACCAGTATGATATAAGTCTAGCAATAATAATAAGGAGAAATGGTACTTTCTCTCAATAGCTGTCATTTCTGTGAACTGTCTTACTCTAAACCTAATTATCTCTGGCTGTTGTAATACAAAGGTTGACTTAGTTAAGAAAAAAGATAATAACATTCTTTTTATAACAGTTTGCATTCACCAAAACGTGCACATTAATTATATGCATTAAAATAGGTCATGTAGAATGATGTTGTACAAAATGGAATATCATGTACATGATTTAGGTATAAATATAAAATCTTAACAGGTCATAGGAACTCATCACCTTACCAAGAACGTATCCCATGGCAACCTGGAGCAGACTAGCATTACGGGGATCTAAGGCCTAGTCACGAGGTACAAGAAGTGAAGAAGTTAATGCATGAGATCTGCACTCTGCTCATCGGGACCCCATTATGTTACTGGGAGTGAAGTAACAGAGGCACATTGGACTGGTGGTGTGGGGGCAGGCTTCGTGTGAAGTATACAACCGTGTGCATAGATGCTGTATGACCTTGTCCACACATGTATCACACAGATCACCCCTTACAGCCTCTCATATTGTGACTTGCCTGAATGTTACAATGTAGGAGATCACTGAAGAGGGAAGATTGATGCTAATTTCAGACCTAGGCACCTGACTGGAACTGAAGGATTACTTTTTAATGATGAAGGGTAGGGTACAGATATTTTTTTTCCTGGAAAATGTATTGTTCCTGTGTGTTGTGACATGACAAAAATATATTCATGCAGACTTGTAAAACTACTGAAAGGTCCCATTTAATAATGTTCTATTAAAAACGTGTGCACTTTGGATCATTTTTAACCACACATACCCTGCCATGACTCATGGTGAATGTTTTTATGCCATAATTGATTTATACATTATTCATTTTACAGTATTTTCTGCTCAGACAGATTTTCTTAAAAAAAAAAAAATAGGTGCGTCTCTACATCATAATTTTTCTGCTGATAATCATGCTATTGTTTTGGATCATCTTGTTATCATGAATTTGTCTATAGGGCACTGTAGGTCTTGATATACTTTTTATTGTGGTTTTAACCACTTTAAGACCAGCCTCGTTTTGGATTTTAGGTGTTTACATGTTTAAAACAGGTTTTTCTGCTAGAAAATTACTTAGAACCCCCAAACATTATATATGTTTTTTCTTCTAACACCCTAGAGAATACAATGGCAGTCATTGCAATACTTTTTTTTGCACCGTATTTGCGCAGCGGTCTTATAAGCGCACTTTTTTTGGAAAAAATTCAATTTTTGAATAAAAAAATAAAACAACAGTAAAGTTATCCCAATTTTTTTTTATATTGTGAAATATAATGTTACGCCGAGTAAATTGATACCTAACATGTCATGCTTGAAAATTGCGCCCGCTCGTGGAATGGCGTCAAACTTTTACCCTCAAAAATCTCCATAGGCGACATTTAAAAAATTCTACAGGTTGCATATTTTGCGCTACAGAGGAGGTCTAGGGCTAGAATTATTGCTCTCGCTCTACCGGTCGCGGCAATACCTCACATGTGTGGTTTGACCACCGTTTTCATATGCGGGCGCTACTCGCGTATGCGTTCGCTTCTGCGCGCGAGCTCGTCGGGACAGGGGGGTTTTAAAATTTTTTTTTTTATTTTTATTATTTATTTTACAATATTTTATTTATTTTTACACTTTAAAAAAAAAAAAAAATTGTGTCACTTTTATTTCTATTACAAGGAATGTAAACATCCCTTGTAATAGAAAAAAGCATGGCAGGACCTCTTAAATATGAGATCTGGGGTCAAAAAGACCTCAGATCTCATATTTACACTAAAATGCAATAAAAAAAAAAAAAAGTAATTTAGAAAAATGACATTTGAAAAAATATGCCTTTAAGAGGCGTGGACGGAAGTGACGTTTTGACGTCGCTTCCGCCCAGCAGTGTCATGGAGACGAGTGAGCGCCACCTTGGCCTCACTCGTCTCTATACACACCACGGCAGAGGACGCGATCGCCTCCGCCGCTACCGACGGCTCCGGTAAGCGGCGGAGGGCACCGGATCGCGGCGGGAGGGGGGGGCCCCTCTCCCGCCACCGATAAAAGTGATCTCGCGGCGAATCCGCCACAGGGACCACTTTTATCTGAAAGCCGGCCGCCGCACGAAAACGGGGATACCGGGGTTATGGCAGCTAGCTGCTGCCATAACAATGATATCCCCGTTCAAACTTAGGACGTACATAGTCGGGAAGTGGTTAAATCACTCCTGTGAAAAATAGTATAATCTTTTTCTTCTAGTTCTGTGTTGTAGTCGGAATATTGACATCCTATAACTGCTATTGATTATGCACATACAACTTACGTGTTTATATATTTTTTTCCAAACTAACAAACACCCTACAGCTTATTTCAGAATAGGTCAGTGTGGGCAAAGTTCAACATCTTAAAACTGAGAGGGTTTGCTAATTACCTTTTTTGTTTTTAATACTATTTATTATATTTGTTGGGATATTTTGGCCATTTTCAACTATATATCAATACTACCACAGCAAGTTAACTGTGCTTCTGAACAGAAAAAAATAAATACTTCATTAGAAATGACAATTCGTTTTAAAACTCTAGACATCTCAACTAAACAATGGTCTCTTATATCTGAATTATTTGTCCCTCCTACTGGTAATAATAATCAATTCAAACAAGGAGTGCATGCCCACACACCAAAAAACCTAGGGACGATGCCCAAAGAATGTTAGGACCTAATAAGGTTGATTTGTTGGTTCTGTGTGTTTTCACTCATAGGGAGGGGTGCATTCAAAAAATCCCTCTCAGTCTGTTTGTCTCTATCTGCACTTCAGCAATTAGATAGAGTATATGAAGAGGTATAAAAATTGTCCTATCGCTGAAAAAATTCAAACACACTCATGAAAAAGTATCCCTATTGCTCCTACATTTCCTGGACCCAAAGGACTGTCCAATGCTGCAATAGGGAGGGTTTTTTCAGTGATAGGACAATTCTGATACCTCCTCATACACTCCCTTTAATTGCTGCAGTACAGATAGAGACAAACAGACAGGAATTTTTTGAATGCACCCTCCCTATAAGTGAAAACACACATATGCAACAAATCAACCTAATAAAGTCCTAACATTCTTTAGGCATCGGCGCTATGTTTTTTGGTGTGTGGGCATGCACACCTTGTTTGAATTAAACTCTAGACATATTGCTAAATTCTATGAGGATACAGTGCTTATAAGGGAGTAGCTTTACCTGCCTAAGGATTTGTACTTGTCTCTATCTAGTTCTATGATTCACATAGCCGTCACAAAAAGCACAGTCAGTTGGATGATACCATGTACAGTTAAGGAATACACTGCACTATGGTTCTCTTATTTCATGCCACCTTAGTCTGTATGCTACACTATACACTTTCTATTCCACACCGCCTCATTCTGTGCACTGCACTGCACATTCCCTGTTTTACATTGCCTGATTCTGTAGCCTGCACTGTACATTTCCTATACTGCCTCGTATAATATGATACATTGTATGTTCCCTTAGCGGCATTGTACATTGCCTATTTAATTTCATCACATTCTGTACTATGTACATTACATTCCCTATTCCAAGCTGCATATTCTGTAGTCTGTGCTAAACATTTCATATTCCACACCATCTTTTTCTATTTGCATAGAAACCAATCAACTTTTATTGCCAAAGCTTAACTTAACAAGCTGATTGGTTTCTATGCATAAGTGAGCCTGCTTTTGCACTCTCCAGGTTTGGTAAATAAACCCCTGTATCATTTGTTGTACATTACACACTTCCTTTACAAGACATTTATTGTCGTAACAATTTCTGGTTGCTCAGTAGTGCCCAATGGTTTTAAAGAAATTCTTCTTTAAGGTAGGATCAGGAAATTTGTTAGCTACAACAGTGTTTCTCAACTCCAGTCCTCAAAGCGCCCCAACAGGTCATGTTTTCAGGCTTACCATTATTTTGCACAGGTGATTTGATCAGTTTCACTGCCTTAGTAATTACTACAGCCGTTTCATCTGGGGGAAAACATGACCTGTTGAGAAACACTGAGCTACAGTATATGTCTATATTCTCTATACAGTAATGCAAATGTAATGAAAGTGTTTCACTTTTAAAACAATCCTTCGTCCTGGGTTATTATGTGTCTTTGAGAGTCTAACATTTATTTTTAAATAAGATCTTCTTTTTACTTTTATATGCAAACAACATTAAAACGATACAAAAAAATTATTCAAACAAAATCACATTAAACCAAACCCAACCCCAAAAAACCCCCCAAAAAACACATATTAACATCTACTATGTATGGTACAAGATCTACCGAACACAAAGCCAAATCAATTCTTGATAGTGTGTTGTGTGTTTCAGAATAACATGTATAAGCACATTCTTCAGGATGTAACTTCCTCCACATGTCGTACAGTCCTAATTCCTTGCATAGTCTTCCAAAGGGGGAGAGATGCTCATAGGTCATTAACCTTGGAGCTGGGCATCTGTCCCGCTTCAGATGAATTACACTATTAAAGTCTCCAAGTACCAATATTGGCACCTGGGGTGAAGCACCTGCAAAGGAAATGATCTGACAAAATATTTCTGGATTATATGGGGAAGGTATATATATATAGCGGCCAAAATTAACTCAAGTTCATCCAACTTGCATTGTAAAAAAATATATTTGCCATTTTTGTCTACCATAGTCCTACTGCAGGAGAATACCATACCAGTGTAGACCAGAACAGAAACTCCCCTTGAATGGGAGGTAAAAAATGAATGGTATGCCTCTCTAACCAATTGATGCTTCAGAAAATGTGTCGCCTGCAGACAGACAAGGGCAGGACGAAAAGAAGCAATATAGTCAAAGACAGATTGTCTTTTTAAAGCATTATTCATTCCCCTAACATTCCAAGATAACAGTCTAATTGATTGATTTACCATAGGTACAAGAGCAAAATTAAGCTACTAGTCAACAGCAGAGGTGATCAAATACCACCAAAAGAAATCTCTATTTGTGGGAAAAAAATGAATTTTATTTGGGTACAGCGTCGCACAACCGTGCAATTGTCTGTTAAATTAACGCAGTGCCGTATCATAAAAAATGGCCTGGTCATGAAGGGGGTAAACCTTCCAGAGCTGAAGTGGTTAAATCCTTAAACTAGTTAGGCATAGTCAAAAACATATACAAAGCACTTTTTTTCTTGTCAGCTGCTTCCATACTTACCGAGACGCTTCGACTCTGTACCAGTATTGATCATTAATATTGAGGTCAGGATATTCAACTCTTCCAACTCCTGATCCCACATCCCATAGAAAGTTGACTTTCCCTTTCCTCATTTCGATGGCTAAGAAGTCAGTCTAAAAATAATAAAGGAAGAAATCATTAATGTTCAGCAGAAGAATTTATTTTTTAGAGTGATAATTCTCAGAAAACCTAGCTATTTTATATCCTAATACTATACAGTACATGGAAATTGTCTTGCAATAATGAAATGTCAAATGTCATTTATAACTGAATATTTTATAAGTAAGCCTGTATTTTACCTTTACCTACAGTAGTAAAGTATACTGCATTAAAATAATCAAAGCTAGTGCCATATGCCTGTTATACAGGTAAAATGTGTTGTAGAGGTTACAAGGTTTCTTTATCGAGGTGTTTTATCTTTTGGAGCTATCGTTTTTTGTTTTTTTTTGGAGTGAGTTGCTGATTGATTTGCTACCTTACAGGCAGCACAGTGGTTAGCATTCTTGTATTATGTTGATGCCTTGGTTTGAATTGTAACTAATGGCACCATCTGTATAACACTCAATTTGCCAACATGTACACATTCTTTTAACTTTTTTTGTTACTATATCTTACATTAATTTTCCCATCAAAATGTTCAGTTCATGCGCATAAATGTTACATGGAAAGCAATCATTAGTTTATCACATAATGGCAGATTATTTCAATCTGACAGGCTTTTATTTCTTATAAATCCACATGTATAAAATTAAAATTTATAATCAAAGTACAAAACACATCAAATATATACTGTACAGCTAAGCAGTAATATATTATTTTCAATGCCTTGCAAAATATTTTAAAAAATAGAGCAATTACATATCTCAAAAACCACCTTAACCCAGAAAAAGCACTTAAAACCAATACATTTCCATTATATTAAATATAAATATACTATATAAGAAAACACAATATTGTACTGCCCCTCAAAAGATTTAACAATTGTACAAAAAATTCTAACAAGACCCTTTATTAGGGCTCTTTCACGCCACATTTTCTGCATTCCAGATGTGTACCTGCATGCACATTTACATGCATTTTTCGATGCACTCCGGAGTGTTTTTGATACATTTCGTGTGTGTCATCTCTCCTCTTTTTTCTTCATTTCACTCAGGAAATATGCATTCTGGTGCAGTTTTGATACGTTCCACTACATTTTTGATGTGTTTGGCGTGTTCCAAATACATTCCATGCAGAAAAAATGCAGAGTGCTCTACTTTTGTTGACTGTACTGGAATGAACTGCAGTGATGTAAACTGTGTCATTGGAATCCATATAACCTACGTTTTTGATGCAGAAAAAACTGCACTGGACTGCATGTGGTGTAAACTGGCCCTTAATGATTACATCAACACATATGGCATATCAATGATTTCCTAAGTAAAACTGCTGTTTGTAAGGATCAGATGTTTATTGTAGGGTGAAATGGCAAAAGGTTTAAATATATCTGTAATTTTATAAGAGTAGCAAGATCTAAAAGAGAATTGCATGTGTTTAAGTTGTATAAAGCAGTGAATTCAGGGAATGTTAGGGAAAGCAGAAGCAATACCAAATCCCTAAAGGTAGTAACCTAATCTGTGCAGCTCCTCACATAATGGTGTGGAAGCTACTTCCTCTGGAGCAGTATGTTGCTGAAGAAGTGGTCCTCCTTACAGGCATGTCCCACGCATGTTCCTACTAGGGAAGGGCGAACGATCCGGCCCAAGCTTTGGTTGTTCAGACGTTTGGCGAACACTGAACAATTGTTCACAGCAAATTTGAAAGCCGAGGAACCCCGTTAAAGTCTATGGGACATTAAGGCTGAATGTACATGGGACGTTTTTACAACCTCTCCTGAGCGATTTAACTTGACAGATAGTAACCCACGTTTAAAACATCCGTTTTGCCGCGTTTACATGCTGCGTTTAGCCATTTTGTGTTTAGAAGTTTTTATTACATTTTTTTTTTTCAAAATAGTCAAAAATGAAAAATGCCTGTAAATGAAACGCGGCTAAATGCGAGCTACCATGTTTAGCCGCGTTTAGAAGCGGTTGGCGCTTGAAATGCCTCTAAACTCAGCGTGTGAACTCATTTTTTTGCTTTCCAAAAAAGGCCTCTAAACTCAACTGCCTAAAAACAACATTAAACGAACATGTACACATAAGATAACATTGGATGAGTTCAGGGGCAGTTGAAAAAAAGCAGCCAACTGCCTCTGAACGTCCGTTTACCAGCAGCAGTGTGCATGAGGCCTTACATGAAAAACCAAAAGTGCTCATTTTAAAGGCTTATATGCAAGTTGTAGGCTTATATGCAAGCCCCCTGCCCACAGACCCCCACAACTACAAGGCAAGGGTTGTGGGGATGAGGCCCTTGTCCCCATCAACATTGGACAAGATGCTTTGGGGGGGCTACTCCAAAGCACCCTCCCCATGTTGAGGGTATGTGGCCTGGTACGGTTCAGGAGGGGGGACGCTCTCTCATCCCCCCTCTTTTCCTGCGGCCTGCCAGGTTGCGTGCTCGGATAACGGTCTGGTATGGATTTTGGGGGGACCCCTATGCCATTTTTTTTAAATTTTGGCATAGGGTTCCCCTTAATATCCATACCAGACCTGAAGGGCATGGTATGGATTTTGGGAGGACCCCCACAAAATTTTTTTAAAACATTTTGGTTCGGGGTTCCCCTTAATATTCATGCCAGACCCAATGGGCCTGGTAACGGACTGGGGAGGAACCCATGCTGTTTTTTTCAATGAGTTTTATCTATATTGCCGAGACCCAACAATTCATTACAGCCACGATCAGTTTAAATGACTTTTTTTCCGTAAGAAATTTCATTTGCTGTGGTACTGTTCTAAACACGGGAAAGCTGCTCCACTTTACAGGCATACTATAGACAACCCCCAGGCACGATATTTAGAGGAATATTTCATTTTTATTGTTTCACTTTAAGCATTATTAAAATCACTGCTCCCGAAAAAACGTCCGTTTTTAAAACTTTTTTTTGCATTGATACCCCCTGGGGCAGGACCCAGGTCCCCAAACACCTTTTTATGACAATAACTTGCATATATGCCTTTAAAATGAGCACTTTTGATTTTTTATGTTCGTGTCCCATAGACTTTAACAGTGTTCGTGTGTTCGTCCAAATTTTTTGCCTGTTCGCAAGTTCTGATGCGAACCGAACCCGGGGGGGCGGGGGTGGGGGGGGGGGTGTTTGGCTCATCCTTAGTTCCTACACCCTTCCAAAATATGACACAAGCTTGTTTCTGCTAGGAAAGCCTATGAAAAATAGTTTTCTCTTTTTGCTATGCTGTACTAAAGATTACATTCATTTTGAAAAAAGGTATGATCACATAGCTTTTTTAAAAATGAAAATGGTGAACAATGTTCACTTTGCATTCTTAATCATGTTCAAGGGAAACGAAAACAAAAAACAGGACTTTTGCAACTCAAGGGAGGTGTCAGCTTGGGAACCACCAAGCCTCACAGGCTCAGCAGTGGTACCACATCCCAGTATCACCTGTTATTAAAGACTGGAATATTGGTAACGCAATACAGTAGGACCCTCAACGTGCAATACGTAATGGGCATAACGGGGTTGATTTAGTAAAGGCAAATACTGTACACTCTTCATTTTGCAAGCGAAGTTGCACTCTGCAGGGGAATTTTTATTTAGCTTAGTGAATTTCGTGAAACTTCACCTTGCAAAGAACACCTGATTATGTGAAATGAACATAAAAAACTAAATTTTTTGCTTGTGCATGACTGGATGATGGAAGGCAGCAGTGCTTCACCTCATTCACTTAGAACTGGGAAACATTATCTTTCCAAGTGCAACTGCATTGCATTGCCCTTTAGCAAATCAACGCCTATGGGTCTAAAGTTAGAACTTAGACCTATTTTAGTTTTTTACTGTAAAACTCTTAGGTTTGACCTAAGCAACAGTTTATTTTTCATTAGTTTCTATGAGGTTTGATTTTTTTTCACTTTTAAAATGTTCTAAAATAAATCGACATGAAAAGTAGAAAAAGCACATATATCAAATACAAGTGGCATAATTATGATGATAAATAACAGAGAAGACAAATACAAAGATAAAAGACAAGGTCTGTACACAAAAGTATACTTACAAATTTATTGCTTCCAAGGTAAAACAATAGGTTATCAGGGGTATCTGTTTTCACATTAAGAATAATGGTATTATATCTGCCTTTCTTGATATCAGGTTTATAGGTACGAATGCAGTCCCCTCCTGAAGACACTGAAACTTTGATCTGCAAATGCAAACAAGATGGTAAGCACAGCAAAGTAAATGTCAAAGTAAGGCACTAATGTGACATACTTTTTCCTTTATTTTCAAAATTTAAAACAACTTTGACAAGAATTAAATTAATTGCCACTCACACACTTGGGGAACCTTTATAATTACATCCTTTAGCTGAAAGAATGTTGATCAAAGAGGTTCACTTCCAGCATTTTTTTTCAAAAATTTGTGATACTTTTAGGGGTTTCTCCTTCATGCCACTTAAATCATATTCATATCATATGCCTGAAAGGTGGTTTGAAGTGGCACCCAACAGAGAGACTATGTTAATAAATGTGCCTTGCTTGCTTTCTGCTATGACTTAAGGCCGTGTCTCGAGACATCCACATTGTATTTTGTAAGGCAGACATGAGATGACATCAAAGGGAATCTATCGTAATACAAAAACCTGTTTAAATTTTTAGTTTTCCCTGATGTAGTTCTTGCAAATGCTTTGCTGACACCTTAAAAGAAAGCTTACGGGAAGGACTTACTAAAGAAACACAAAGCATAAAATATGAATGTTTTTTGGGTGGCTTTCATAGATCTGTTGTAAAAATGTCAGTGTTTCTAGTTTGTATATTGTGTTCTTAACATATTTGTCAGTTCTTCTTATCATTTTGTCATGTGTTAATGTTTGAAGTAGTGCACATTAGCCACCTAAAGACCAGGCATTTTCTGGCACTTTTTGTTTACATGTGAAAATCTGCTTTTTTTCTAGAAATTTAGACAGAACCCCCAAACATTTTATATATAGATATCTGGATAGATATATATCTATATATCTATCTATATAGATAGATATATTTATATATATATTATCTCATAAAAGTGAGTACACCCCTCACATTTATATAAATATATTTTTATATCTTTTCATGTGACAACACTGAAGAAATTACACTTTGCTACAATGTAAAGTAGTTAGTGTACAGCTTGTATAACAGTGTAAATTTGGTTTCCCCTCAAAATAAGTCAACACACAGCCATTAATGTCTAAACCGCTGGCAACAAAAGTGAGTACACCCCTAAGTGAAAATGTCTAAATTGGGCCCAATTAGCCATTTTCCCTCCCAGTGTCATGTGACTCGTTAATGTTAAAAGGTTTGAATGGGGAGCAGTGTGTTAAATTTGGTGTTATCGCTTTCACTCTTTCATGCTGGTCACTGGAAGTTCAACATGGCACCTCATGACAAAGAACTGTCTGAGGATCTGGAAAAAAAGAATTGTTGCTTGATGGCCTAGGCTATAAGACGATTACTAGGACCCTGAAACAGCTGCAACACGGTGGCCAACATTAATGGCTGTGTGTTGAGTTATTTTGAGGGGACAGCAAATTTACACTGTTATAAAAGCCTGCAGCCTCAACAGTATGGACATACCTCTCACTGGGGATTCCTGTGTGTGCTTGGCCCTTCTCCCTCCCTCGTCTGAGCTCCTCCCTCAGCTCCCGGACCTGACATAGTTGGTGGCCCTGTGACCGTGCACCTCATGGAGTTCATACCCCATCGGCATGTGAGTATCCATTTGGGGTAGTGGCATCTCTGCCCCCCCCCATATGCATAGTTACTTTGTTTTCTTTTATATCATGCATTTTACACTCCATCTAGAACAGCCTCCCCTTTTTTCTTTTGTTTTTAGATATTGGTGCTTTATTGCCCCTGAAGAGTGTTTTGATACACGAAACGCGTCGGGCTTACGACATGCACCCAACAATCACCTTCCCTCTTACTGGGTCTACCAATCCAAAAGTTCCATTTATTTATTTACTTTGTGATGTTATGCAATTTATGGACATTTCACCTTTCATACCATTCGCTCTGCACCTAATTTTAGGGGCTTGTTATGAATGTTCACAATGTATCAAACAGGGTGTATCTGTATATGATATGACAGTCAACCCATATTGGGGTCATCATTATGTCATTATTTTACTATGTATCAATAAATTGGCTTGTTTTTGATGGTGACTGACCCATTGGCCTCATTTACCCACCTCACTCAAAGTCCCAACCTTCCTGTTTTCTGTATGCATAGGGATGGAGACTCGCGTCTCATTCAAAGTCCCAACCTCGCCTCTCAAAACCTGTTATAAAAGCTGTACACTCACTACTTTATATTGTAGCAAAGTGTAATTTCTTCAGTGTTGTCACATGAAAAGATATAATAAAATATTTACAAAAACGTGAAGGGTATACTCACTTTTATGAGATTATATATATATATATATATATATATATATATATATATATATATATGTATGTAGGAAGGCCAGTATGGTGGCCTGAATTTATGGGAGGAGCCCGGGGGGTATTTAAGCAGCCCGCTCACCTGTGGTGCTTGTCGGTTTCCTGTGCGCGATATACGTCACTAGGCCGACTATTCGTATACCAGCGTCCGCAGTTCTTATCGTGCAAGTTCCCGCACTCGCAATTTCTCTGCTCGAGAGTTTCGAAGCCCGCGTTTACCGAGTCGGACGTTCGGACCACGCGTCTGGCTTGGCTGTCGCAGGTAGGGTCCCGTCGGACTTTTGTTTTTACGCATTATAGATATCATGTCACTAAACCGTGATATCAAACTTACGAATCACTCGCAAATTTCACGAACGTACCGCAATGTATATCACTCGTACTATCGTTATGTTACCATTTCGCGTTATCTGAGAAACCACCGCGACGCAGGCGTCGCTTCATTTCAGGCATGTCTAAGTTGTTAAACATGTGTCAGTAGACAGCCATAGCGATTCGCAATCCTTATCGAACCACGTCAGTTCGATACCAATAATTTTCTCATTTTTGAACATTTCTAAATACATTTCTAACATTTCAAACCATTTCGAATCATTTCTTTCATTTCAGTCACGTACTGCGCTCCGATTCGAATCTAGTCGCATCTAAAGATGCACCGATTCGCTCTGGTGTGCCCCAGTAGTTACGGCCTCATTTCAGTACATGCTCCTGAGTCACGTCATTATCAGTCGCTTTCGACTCACCGATTCGTACCTCTGTCATGGTTATCATGCCACATATCACGCTCCGTTACGAATTCAGTCGCATGGAAATGCACCGATTCGTCTCGGCGCGCCCCAGGTATTGGCCACATTTCAGTACATGCTCCAGAGTCCAATTCGCAGTCAGTCGCTATAGCGGCATGATCGATTCGCGCCTCTGTCATGGCAACAAATGTTACACCTGCACTTACCACGCTCCGGTTCGAATCCAGTCACATCTTCGATGCACCGATTCGTTACGGCGTGCCCCAGGGCCCGGCCTCATTTCTGGACATGCTCCAGAGTCCGGTTCATTGTCAGTCGTAGTTTGCGGCTCAACGATTCGTGCCTCTGTCATGGGAATCATTTCAACTGTCACGAATCACGCTTCGATTCGAATCCAGTCGCATCCATGATGCAACGATTCGTCCCGGCGTGCCCCAGGTATTTTCGGCCACATTTCAGTACATGCTCCAGAGTCAGGTCGTTGTCAGTTGCAATCGCGACATGATCGACTCGTGCCTCTGTCATGGCACGTGCCTCTACCATGACAAATCATTTCATTCATTTCATCATTTCACTCATCTCACTGTCATGTACCGCACCCCGATTCGAATCCAGTAGCATCCAAGATGCACCGATTCGTCCCGGCGCGCCCCAGTTGTCTTGGCCTCATTTCATTCGTACTCCATAGTCCGACTCGTCATTTGTCGCAGTCGAAAAAAAAAATATATATATATGTATATATATATATATATACAAAAAAAACCAAAAAACATATATGTATATATATATATATATATATATATATATATATATATATATATATACATATATAAATAAAGTAGTATAAATAAAACGCTTGGACCTCAGCCAACACCTGCATCAGAACTTGGTTAGCTATCAGTTGCGGCATAACCAATTGCCAGGGCAAACATTTCACGGTTACATACCACACTCCAATTCAAATCCAGTCGCATCCGTGATGCACCAATGTAATCCGGCATGCACCAGCGTTTCTTTTGCCTCATTTCAGTACATGCTCCAGAGTCGCTGTCAGTTGCAGCTGCGGCACGACCGATTCGTGCCTCTGTCATGGCGAAACGTTTTTCATTCATTTCACTCTAAGGCAAACATTTCATTTATTTTGTTGTCGCATACCGCGCCCCGATTCAAGTTCAGGGCATCCGTCAGACATCGATTCATCCTGGCAAGCCCCAGTTGGCGCGGCCTCATTGGCGCAGTCATGGCACACCAATTCATGCCTCTGTCATGGCACAAACAGTTCACTCATTTATTTAATGCCATGCACCTGTCGCTTAAACATGTTACAATTTACCTTTCAAACCAGGTAGTCAAACCCTCCACCGGTTCTCATCTGTCATTTCCTCTAGGTCAGTCAAAAAAAAAAAAAAAAAAGGTGGGCCACCCCCGTCTTCCTTCGAAGCTCAGTCATGGTCCCGATTCATTCGTTGAAACCTTCGCCTCGCTGCTATACCCCCTCATAGTCACAGCACATCCAAGTTTAACTTTTTGCAATCGTCGCAAATACGCATCCAAACACAACTTCTTGCATTTCATTGCAAGCACACATCGAAACATAACTTCTTGCTATTGTTGCAAGCACACATCCCATCATGACTTCTTGCAATCGTTGCAAGTACGCATCCAAACAGAACGTCTTGCAATCGTTGCAAGCACACATCCAAGCACAAATTCTCGCAATCATTTCAAACACGCATCCAATCATAAAACTTCTTGCAAACGTTGCAGGCATGCATTCAAGCATAACTTCTTGCAGTCGTTGCGAGTACGCATCCAAGCTTAAACTCTTGCAGTCTTGCAAGCACATGCAGCAATACGAACTTTTCACAGTCACTACAAACACATCTTCACCGACAGAAACCCCCTTGCAGTCGTTGCAAGCACACATTCAAGCACGAATCTTACAATTATTACAAGACACGCATCTTAGCACAACTTCTTGCAAACGTTGCAAGCATGCATCCAAGCATAACTTCTTGCAATCATTGCAAGCACGCATCCAGTCACAACTTCTTGCAAAATGTTGCAGGGACACAACCAAGCATAATTTCTTGCAATCATGGCAAGCATGCATCCAAACACAACTTTATAATCGTTGCAGACACGCATCCAAGTATAACTCCTTGCAGCCCGTGCAAGCACATGCAGTAATACGGACTTCCCGCAGTCACGGCAAACACATCACCATTGACACAAACTCCCTGGCAATTGTTGCAAACACGTATTTAAGCACAACTCTTGCAATCATTGCAGGGCTCGCATCTTAGCATGACTTCTTGCAATCAGTACACATTTCCAGTGGCACACAATCAGTCATACATCATTCTTCTGTGGCACTTAATCAGCCACTTGTCTCCAGTGGCATTTCATACGAGCCACTCATCAATTTCTGTGTCATTTCTCGCTTAGGTCAGTTGAGTTCAGGTTCCATCCCCGCACCAGGTATCGTATTGCCACACACAGCTGGCTCCTCATAACATCATCAGGCTATACCTAGCCAACATCCAGCATTTCTTGCCCTCACAGGACCCCAGAGAGTCATCCGTGTTTACGGCTCATACAGTAGGATCCTTTCTACGTGGCGTCCAGAAGCATCAGCCCATAGCTAAACGGCAAACGCTTGCCCATCACAACTGCCATCCTCAGGGACATGTCAAAACCTCAGACATTCCCCAGTCTAGCCATACAAGCAGCCATCTACCTGGCCCTCTGTGGTTTTCTACGGCCTAACAATTCACTTCACTGGCACAGGCAGCCAGGTACTACGTAGACACAACTTGACTCGCTGGTAATACCATTATGTCCTTCAGCTTGTAGTCTCAAAAAACTCAATAATCCGGAACCGAGGTCTACAATAACCTCCTCCGAGTTAACGAATACCACGCAGGCCAGCCTCCCCCTTGACAAACTGACCCGTATCAGGTTAGTTCCCCAAGACTTCACCCATACACGGGTGTGTACTAACAAGTAGCTGCAGTCTTTCCTAAGAATGTGGACCTATCAATGTCGGAAGGTCCCGTACTACGTGGATCGGTGTATCAACGATTATACCTTAACTCTAGGGTCTTATCACCTACGTCGCCCTTGTCACCCCAGGTAGCGACAGATGCCACAGCCACCACAGGCATCGCGGCAATTTTTGGCCATCATCGGTTACAAGTACATGGCCCCCAGAGACACTCCTAAAACCCCGGGTTTACCCGGACTTCCTCCCTCTTCAAGTTACACCCAGTCATGGCAACCGCTTAACTACAGGGTCTTAACTGGACAGGACAGGCCGTGGCTTTGCCACCAACATCCGGTCCGAGGCGAGCCTCTTAATGAAGCCAGGTCCGCATCGCTCTGTGATGTCCTTCCTGCGCACGCTGGTGTAATTATCTTGGCAACACCAGTTTAATGTCCACGGCATGTTCGTTCCAGGCTGCCATCTTCTGGGACATGTCTACTATATTAACCAGTACGCTATTGGGCCTTCTCCCCAGTTTGGCCATACAAGCAGCCATTTACTTGGCCTATCACGGGTTCTGGCAGCCCAGCGAGTTCACCCGCAGCAATCCCGCAGGCCAAGTTCTGTGTAGTTGGCTCGCTGCCAACACCATTTCATCCTCCACCCTGCAGTGTCCAAAACCCAGCAATCAAGCTACAGGATAGACATCCATCTCCATAAAGTAAACAACGTCCGGTGGCCAGTAACCATACTCGACCGCCTACTGTCACTCCTACCGGAACACTCAAACTCTAGTCCCCTATTACCTTTCGGCCAACCCTCGAGTGCCTGCCAGTTCATCAAACACCTGGGGTTCTTCTACGCTGCACAAACCTCGACCCCAGTCAGCACTCCAGTCACTCTTTAGTATTGGGGCAGCCTTGGCAGCATGTCGGCATGGGTCCCAGACCACGTCATCAAGAGACCTAGCAGGTGAAACTCTGCCTACCTCGCCCGGTACGTCCCCACTCCTTAGGTGGAAACGGCACAAGCATTCACCAAACTTGCTTAAATAAATAAAGCCAGAACTCATAAAACCTCACCCCTACCTGAATGTTTTTGCCCCCTTATTCTGGCATACCGACCAGCAGACCAAGGCACACTTTCAGGTCCATTTCATATGGTAAGTCCACACTTCCAGGTCTATTTCCGATGGTAAGTTTTATGTTAACTACAAATGTTATCTATGTCCATATCGGACATAGGGCTCCACCCATAAGTAGGAAGGCCAGTATGGTGGCCTGAATTTATGGGAGGAGCCCGGGGGGTATTTAAGCAGCCCGCTCACCTGTGGTGCTTGTCGGTTTCCTGTGCGCGATACCCACCCTCCCATCCCCATTTCAAGGCATTCATTTCATTCATTAATTTCATTAATTTCTCTCTACAGAATAATCATTTCTTAAACTAGGGTATGCCCCCTTATTCTGGCATACCGACCAGCAGACCAAGGCACACTTTCAGGTCCATTTCATATGGTAAGTCCACACTTCCAGGTCTATTTCCGATGGTAAGTTTTATGTTAACTACAAATGTTATCTATGTCCATATCGGACATAGGGCCCCACCCATAAATATATATATATATATATATATATATATATATATATATATATATATATATATATATATATATATATGTTTGGGGATTCTGACTAATTTTCTTGCAAAAAAAAAGCAGATTTTCACATGTAAACAAAAAGTAAAAAATGCACTTAAAATTTTAATGAAAAAAAAATATAAAAGAAGAGGTCACGCCAAATAGATACTAAACATGTCACGCTTTACAATTGTGCACTATATATCTATAGGCGATGCTTTAAAAGCCTTTACAGGTTATTCACTTTAGATGTACAGAGAAGGCCTAGTACTAGAATTACTGCCCATGATCTGATGTACCTTACATGTGTGGGATGATAGCAGTTTGCGTGCTTTCGGGACCGACGCAAACGTTCACCTTTGCGTGCTAGCACAGGGGGACAGGGGCACTTTAAAATTTTATTTTTATAATTTATCTTTTTTTTATTTTTCCACTGTTGCTTTGATCACTTTTATTGCTGTCACAAGGAATGTAAACATCTCTGTTACAGCAATAGGCACATGACGGGTACTCTTTATGGAGGGATCAGGGGTCTGAAAGACCCCAAATCCCTCCTTTGCACTTGAAAGCATTCAAAATGCCAAGATCTGCATTTTTGAATACTGCATACTCACTAAGAGTACCTGCATGTAAACAATTTTTTGATATTGGCTTGGTACCCCTACCCCATAGTCTCCCCTCTCACCACCTCTCCTATCTATCCTGTCTCCTTTCAATTTTTGTTTTAATCAGTGCCAGTTATCACCAGAATTCTGAAAATTAAGTGATCTATTATGAACCTTTTGGGATAATATTTTTGCCCTAATTGAACTAGATACTGGATCACTGACCATCACAAAGCGTCCGGACTGTGTTCAGCGTTGTCTTGTATTTTTTGTGTGTGTTGTCTTGTTTGTCAACATCGACATGTGGTTACTTGTTTAATACCACACTGTGATTAATTGTTTTTATGGAATACATCAATGTACTTAAATTAATTGTTCGATTAACTTAAAGATGATATGATTACATTTTAATCAATAAATTTGATACTTTTTTGATACAACTGATTTTGATCAATTTTTGTTGCTAATAGTAACCCCTTTTCTTGCCCAGCCTTTCTCTACTGGGCAACCCCCCCACCCCTTTTTTGTTTCATTATATGCTCAATGGTTACAGCAACAACACCATCTTAGGTGAATGATCGGATTTTGTCACCCACAATACTGACCGCTTACTAGTGAATTGCTTGCCCATCCCTTTATCCCCTTCCCCTTAATTCTTCCCTGACTGCTTGATCCAGCCTGCACTTCTCTGCCTTGCTCTTGCCCACCTGCCTTGCTCCTGTTAAAGTTCCCAGCCTTGATCTCCTCTACCTCGCATCTCTGCATTCCCTGTACCTTAGCTGTATATTGTATATATTTGTATTTCATTAGTAGTTAGGTTTATTAGTTATTCTGGTTATCGTGCATTGGGGGTTTGGTTCTTGTTTGTCTGTTGGGGTTGTTCATGTTTGTGGTTTGCTGCGTTCATGGTTTGCTGTGTGTTCAGTGTAAATAAATATCACTTAAAGGATAAATACATTGTTTTGTCTCAGTTCCCTTGTGTAGCTACGTGTCTCCTTTAGCTGATTCACCCTGACATTACCTTTCTAAGGCGTTGAAGCCTGTAGCTGGGTGAAAAGGCCAAATGCTGACAGAATACTTAAAAATTATACAAGTGATGTGTGACGTACTGTCCAGCACCCAGCTTGGGTGCTTCCGTCAGTATACTGCTTCCTCCAGTCTGGAACCAGGGACCAAGTATTAAAGCTGAGCACCGAAAGACTAGACAACATCAGCTTAGGTGCAAACTGGAACTCTCTTTATTGTAAACTCACAGAGAGTATATAGCACACAAGATCAGGTAAGGGCCTGATCACGTTATCCTAAGCAATTAGCACATCCAAGGAACAGCCAACATAAACAGTATGCTAATCCACATCTAGCAACTAAAAGCTGACAGTGATCTAATATGAACTTATTAACAACTTGTCACCTAGACAAGCCTAGGTGACTCAGGTCATTGTCCACCCAGACAGTTCAGCACCAGTATTCAAGAAGACCTATGGCTGTCCAAATCTCATTAACCAGCTTTCTTTTCACATACATCTTCCTTGACTGTTAAATATAATAATGTAATAATGTCCTCTTGCATTATATAACAGGACATCTTCCTAAATGCTTGTAGCTCCCTCAAATGCCAGGGTCAGTAGTCAGTAGGCAAGAGGCTACCCTAAAGGCTCCTCCAAAAGCCCCTGTCCCGGTTGGGCCTGTCATGCTGCTTGTTTGTTTTGGGGAACCCATTAAGGAGGCACACTGTTAGTCATCTACTGACTTGAGTTTAAATAATTTGGCTATGGACTTGCCCACCTGCACTGAAACATTATATGTTGTTGTGCTGCAGGGCAAACCTGCTTGGACTGTTCTCAGGTATCCCTGTTTTGTGCATGGTTTACTGCTGCTAATACCTGTTAAGTCTTCCCCTTCTACAACTTGGTGTGGAATGCAGACAGTGCCTTAAAAAGAAAGGCAGCTATTGTTGAATAACATGGAGGAGATTGTAAAAAACTTCATATTGGCAAATGCTAACCAGCAAGAAGTGAAGCACATACGGTAATTGCCCAGCAGACGCTTCCATTCCCCAGGTATATTATTTAAAGAATATTTGCGTTTTTAATTTTTTTCTTTAGGCATTATTAAAATCACTTTTTCCTGCAAAACAGAATTGACATACTCTGCAGGACTCTCCTATGCCACTTGTTTGACAACCCCTTGCCTATTAGCTAAGAAAATGGTTATTACTGTTTTTAACATTTGCTACCCTTTGACTTCAGTGGGGATTGGATTCAGCACCCGAACTTCAGTTCAGTGAACCCACACCAAACCGAATGCAGGTACCATCAGTTCATCACTACTCTCTTACACTAAATCCTACACAGCTACACAGGTCACTTGAGATTCATGTACTGGATCATCCTTCCCAACAGTAGCAGATTGTCTGTCAACATTAGGGATGAGTTTCGAGTTCGAGTTGAACTCATGCTTGACTCTAACATCGGCTGTTCACAAGTTCGCCGAACAGCGAACAATTTGGCGTGTTCGTGGCAAATTCGAATGCCGCGGAACACCCTTTAAAAGTCTATGGGAGAAATCAAAAGTGCTCATTTTAAAGGCTTATATTCATGGTATTGTCATAAAAAGTGTTTGGGGACCCGAGTCCTGCCCCAGAGGACATGGATCAATGCAAAAAAAAGTTTTAAAAACGGACGTTTTTTCGGGAGCAGTGATTTTAATAATGCTTAAAGTGAAACAATAAAAGTGTAATATCCCTTTAAATTTCATACCAGGGGGTGTCTATAGTATGCCTGTAAAGGGGCGCATGTTTGCCATGTTTAGAACAGTCTGACAGCAAAATGACATTTCAAAGGAAAAAAAGTCATTTAAACAACTCGCGGCTACTAATGAATTGCCGGTCCGACAATACACATAGAAATTCACTGATAAAAATGGCATGGGAATTCCCCACAGAGGAACCCCGAACCAAAATTTTAAAAAAAAATGACGTGGGGGGTCCCCCTAAATTTCATACCAGGCCCTTCAGGTCTGGTATGGATATTAAGGGGAACCCCGGCCAAAAAAAAAAAAAAATGGCGTGGGGTCCCCCTCAAAATCTATACCAAAACCCTTCAGGTCTGGTATGGATTTTAAGGGGAACCCCGCGCCAAAATTAACAAAAAGAACGGTGTGGGGCCCCCCAAAAATCCATACCAGACCCTTATCCGAGCACGCAACCTGGCAGGCCACAGGAAAAGAGGGGGGGACGAGAGAGCGCCCCCCCTCCTGAACTGTACCAGGCCACATGCCCTCAACATTGGGAGGGTGCTTTGGGGTAGCCCCCCAAAACACCTTGTCCCCATGTTGATGAGGACAAGGGCCTCATCCCCACAACCATGGCCGGTGGTTGTGGGGGTCTGTGGGCAGGGGGCTTATCGGAATCTGGAAGCCCCCTTTAACATGGAGACTCCCATGTCCCGACCCTGCCCCCTGTGTGAAATGGTAAGGGGGTACAAAAGTACCCCTACCATTTCACAAAAAAACTGTCAAGAAATGTTAAAAATGACAAGAGACAGTTTCTGTCAATTCCTTTATTTAAATGCTTCTTCTTTCTTCTATCTTCCTTCAGTTTCTTCCTCCATCTTCTTCTGGTTCTTCTGGTTCTTCCTCCGGTGTTCTGATACGGCACCTTCCTCCGCGGCGTCGGCGTCTTCTTCCCTTCTTCTCCGGGCCACTCCGCATCCATGATGGCATGGAGGGAGGCTCCTGCTGTGTGACGTTTCTCCTCTTCTGACGGTTCTTAAATAATGGAGGGTGGGGCCACCCGGTGACCCCGCTCCCTCTGGCGCACGGGGCCTTGACGGGACTTCCCTGTGGCATTCCCCATGATGCCACAGGGAAGTCCCGTCAAGTCACTTTGCGTCAGAGGGGGGCGGGGTCACCGGGTGGCCCCGCCCCCTGTTATTTAAGAACCGTCAGAAGAGGAGAAGCGTCACACAGTGGGAGCCTCCCTCCATGCCATCATGGATGCGGAGCGGCCCGAGGAGAAGAAGGGAAGAAGACGCCGACGCCGTGGAGGAAGATGCCGGACGAGAAAACCAGAGGAAGAACCAGAAGAACCAGAAGAAGATGGAGGAAGAAACCGAAGGAAGATAGAAGAAAGAAGAAAGCAGAAGCATTTAAATAAAGGAATTGTCAAAAACTGTCTCTTGTCATTTTTAACAGTTTTGACAGTTTTTTGTGAAATGGTAGCAGTACTTTTGTACCCCCTTACCATTTCACACAGCGGGGAGGGCCGGGATCTGGGGGTCTCCTTGTTAAAGGTGGCTTTCAGATTACGATAAGCCCCCCGCCCGCAGACCCCCACAACCACCGGCCAGGGTTGTGGGGATGAGGCCCTTGTCCTCATCAACATGGGGACAAGGTGTTTTGGGAGGCTACCCCAAAGCACCCTCCCAATGTTGAGGGCATGTGGCCTGGTACGGTTCAGGAGGGGGGGGGCGCTCTCTCGTCCCCCCTCTTTTCCTGTGGCCTGCCAGGTTGCGTGCTTAGATAAGGGTCTGGTATGGATTTTTAGGGGGACCCCACGCCATTTTTTAAAAAAATTTCGCGCGGGGTTCCCCTTAAAATCCATACCAGACCTGAGGGGCCTGGTATGGAATTTAGGGGGACCCCCACGTCATTTTTTTTTAAATTTTGGTTTGGGGTTCCCCTGTGGGGAATTTCCATGTCGTTTTTATCAATGAACTTTTATGTGTATTGTCGGACCGGCAATTCATTAATAGCCGCAAATAGTTTTAAATTACTTTTTTTCCTTTGAAATGTCATTTTGCTGTCAGACTGTTCTAAACACGGGAAACATGCGCCCCTTTACAGGCATACTATAGACACCCCCAGGTACGAAATTTAAAGGGATATTACACTTTTATTATTTCACTTTAAGCATTATTAAAATCACTGCTCCCGAAAAAACGGCCATTTTTAAAACTTTTTTTTTGCATTGATCCTTGTCCCCTGGGGCAGGACCCAGGTCCCCAAACACTTTTTATGACAATAACTTGAATATAAGCCTTTAAAATTAGCACTTTTGATTATTCATGTTTGTGTCCCATAGACTTTAACGGTGTTCGTGTGTTTGAAAAAAAAGTTCTGGTGCGAACTAGACATGTGCACAGCCAAAAAAATTCGTTCATTTTGGTTTTCGTTTCATTAGTTTATTATTTTTTTTGTTTTTTGGGTCATTCGTTATGATCGCAATTCGTAAATTCGTTCGTTCGTAAATTCGTAAATGCGTTCATTCGTGCATTCGTACATTCGTAAATTCGAACATTCGCCCATTCATACATTCGTTCATTCGTACATTCGTACATTTTACATTTGTACATTCGTAAAATCGTACATTTGTAAATTAGAAAATTTGGAAATTTGTAAATTCTAAGTTTGTACGAATGTACATTCGTAAATTGCGAATGTGCGAATGTACGAATGTACGAATGCCCGAATTTACGAATGTCCAACTTTATCGAATTTACGAATATTCGGAAAAAATTTGTTAAACGGGTTTTCGTTAATTCGGATGTTCCCGAATTAACGAATTTGTCGAAATTCGTTAAAAAACGAATTCGGAACGAAACGAAATGCACATGCCTAGTGCGAACCGAACAGGGGGGTGTTCGACTCATCCCTAGTCAACATATTAAAATCTCGAAGTATTTGTAAAAGGTAGTACCAGAACTTATTTATATATATATATATATATATATATATATATATATATATATATATATATATATATATATATATATATATATATATATATATATAAAAAAAAAATATATATATATATATATATATATATATATATATATATTATAAAATAATACTTGGCTATGTGTTTTACTTCAAATGACAGTTTGGGAGTAGGCTGTTACAATTAAAAAAATACAATGTAAAATTGATAAGGGACACCAACATAGTTGTATCTTTGATCTTAAAAACTACGGAATAATGGTGTTGTGGTAACTTGCCCAAAAAAAAAAAAAAAAAAAAAAAAAAAGCATAATAATATTATTCTTGATATCACTAGAAAAAAAAGCCTTTGAAAATTTGTTTGCAATAGCTCCATCAGTATCACCAGCAAAGCAGCTTCATTATTATCCCATTAAAGAATAAGAGAATGTGCGCTGCATTTCGAGATTTGATAATTTGCCGCGTCACGAATGTTAATTCTCCATTACGAACGCTAGTTTACAAGACCGACCGCTTCTGGCTCGTCCTTGCTTCCAAGTATGCGTGTTTGTACTTTGGACTTTTGTCCGACGAACTTGTGTACACACACTCGGAAAATCCGACAACAGACATTTGTCCGCGGAAAATTTTAAAACCTGCCATCCATCATTTGTCCGTGGAAAATCCAACAATTTCCGATGGAGCGTACAAACAGTCGGATTTTGCGCCAACAGCCTGTCATCACACATTTCCCTTCAGAATATCCAATCTTGTGTACGAGGCTTTACTCCGTAGGGTTCAATATTGAGTTGGCCCACCCTTTGCAGCTATAACAGCTTCATCTCCTCTGGGAAGGCTGTCCACAAGGTTTAGGAATGTTTGACCATTTTTCCAGAAGCGCATTTGTGAGGTCAGGCACTGATGTTGGAGAGAAGGCTCGACTATCTGTCTCCACTCGAATTAATCCCAAAGGTGTTCTATCGAGTTGAGGTCAGGACTGTGTGCAGGCCAGTCAAGTTCCTCCACCCCAAACTCGCTCATCCATGTCTTTATGAACCTTGCTTTGTGCACTGGCCTAAATCATTTAGTGGAGGGGGTATTATGGTGTGGGTTTTTTTTCAGGGGTTGGGCTTGGCCCTTTAGTTCCAATGAAGGAAACTCTTATGCCGCGTACACACGGTCGGACTTTTCGTCTACAAAAGTCCATCGGACGCCGACGGACTAAAGCTGGCTGGTAATCCGATCGTGTGTGGGCTTCTCCGGACTTTCAGCAGACTTTTTCAGCCTCAAATCCGACGGACTTTAGATTTGAAACATGCTTCAAATCTTTACGTCGTAACTACGACGGACCCCGAAATCCGCTCGTCTGTGTGCTAGTCCGACGGACAAAAACCCATGCTAGGGCAGCTATTGGCTACTGGCTATGAACTTCCTTATTTTAGTCCGGTGTACGTCATCACGTACGAATCCGTCGGACTTTTGTGTGGTCGTGTGTAGGCAAGTCCGTTCGTTAGAAAGTCTGCTGCAAGTCCGCCGAAAGTCCGCCGGAAGTCTGTCGGACAGGCTGTCGGACTTTTGTAGACGAAAAGTCCGACCGTGTGTACGCGGCATTAAGGTGTCAGAATACCAAGACTTTTTGGACAATTTCATGCTCCCAACTTTGTTGGAACAGTTTGGGGATGGCCCCTTTCTGTTCCAACATGACTGCGCACCGTAATGGCCGCCGCGACCCGCAGATCATTCAGAAGAGATACCGAGCAGCAGTGTGCCGATATAAACAAAGCACAGCGCTGCTCTGTCAGGGAGGAAAAGAGAAGCTAAGCTGAATCACAATCTTTGTTTTCCTCCAGTGAATCCACTCCCCCCACAGTTAGAAACACCTCCCAGGGAATACATTTAACCCCTTGATTACCCCTGTAGTTAACTCCTTCCATGCCGGTGTCATTTATACAGGGATCAGTGCATTGTTTTTAGCACTGATCACTGTATTGGTGTCCCTGGTCCCAAAAAAGTGTCAGATTTGTCCACCTTAATGCCGCAATCGAGCTAAAAATCGCAGATCACCACCATTACCAGTAAAAACAATAACAAAAATTTAACTTTAAAGGTCCCTAAATCATTCCCCTATTTTGTAAACGCTATAAATTTTGCTCAAACCAATCAATATACTCTTATTGGTATTTTTTTTACCAAAAATATGTAGCAGAATACATATTGACCTAAACTGATAAAGAAATTCGTTTTTTTACATTTTTTTTTGATATGTATTATAGCAAAAAGTAAAAAATATTGTTTTTTTTCAAAATTGTCAGACATTTTTTGCTTTATAGTGCTAAAAATAAAAACCGCAGAGGTGATCAAATACCACCAAAAGAAAGCTCTATTTGTGGGAAAAAAGGACATCAGTTTTAATTGGGTACAGCGATGCATGACTGCACAACTGTCGGTTAAAGCGACGCAGTGTTGTGTCGCAAAAAATGGCCTGGTCAGGAAGTGGTTAAAACCTCTCGGGGCTGAAGTGGTTAAGTTACACGGCTTTGCACATGGTCCTGTGGAGCTATATCCCCCAAACTTTACAAGATATATATATATTATAATCCTTATGCCATAGTGCTAGTGTAGTTAGTGTAGTGTCCCTGGCCTTGGCTTGCTAAATTTGGTGTAATAGCTGAGCTCTAGCCAGCTGAGCTGCAATCTCTCTTTCAGGATTCTGCAAGTTTTCCCAAAACCTGATGGCTGATTACTCCTGTCTGTTGTTGGAAGAATGTACCAGCAGAGCATGGGAGGGTCATCCTATAGAGTTAGAAATATTTACCTTTCTCAGATAATCTCTGGGAAGCTGGCCCAGAGGATATGGTTGGGGATAAATATTTTGGAGAAACTAATCATGCTCTCTCTCTCCCCTGGGGTTTCTGCTGGGCAGAGGCATGTGTGTTTCAGAGAAGCTAATACTAGGCCTTAGCAGATGCTATGTGCTGGGATACTGAGGAAAGTTACCTGTTGAAGCTGTGCTGGAGAAGGAGACCCTCATGAAAGAATGTTGCAGGGTAGCTGGGAAGAAGCTGCCATCTGAAGATTGTGAGTGGGACCTACCATCTGCGGTTCCAGGTATTGAATTACTAAGTGAAGGTTAGATGCTATGTGGAGCTACATACTGTGACAGCTCTTGTAGTGTCACAGCTTTACTTGGCTGTCCCCAGTCTACTAGTATTCTTTTGAGGCTGCTGCTTAAAGCACATATATCACTTGGACTACTGGCACTCCAAACCCTCCTCCCTGCATTTTATCTGAGACCTGCAATGAATAGTAAAAAGACCCCTAGACTGGAGCCTGAGTTTGTCAATGTACCACTGGGACAGGAAATAGGGAAGGCAGCTTTTAAACTGGTAAGGGAGACTACTTCAGGGCAATTGCTACACTGTTAATGCTAAATATGTCAAATATCACTTTAAGACACTAGAAACATGCAAGATCATCTTTTTGTGAGATTTAGTGTTCCCAGAATCTCACTAGAAGGATTGTATGACACCTTTGCTTAAGCACTGTGGGCAGAAGCATGGTGTTTGGGAAGTAACTTTTCAGCATGGGTTTCATCCCCCCCCCCCACCAATTTAAATTCAGTGATTGTACATGGAGGGTTGAGTGGCAGAAGTGAAAAAGCAGGACTTGAAAATTTTGGCCGGGGGAAAGTTCGTAGCTTTTAAAAGGATGTATTCAGAACTATATAATACCTGAAAAAATATATATACCAGTAATCATATTGTCGGGATCCACCCAGATGCCTGATCAGCAGCTGGCTCAACCTCTCAGCATGCAGCTCCTGCCCCCTCTCCAAGCTGGCACTCCAGTGAGCGCTGGAGGCAGAGCAGAGAGTGGGGACTGACAGTCAGACTGATACTGCAGCATGGAGGTGGTTATGTATGTTTGTTTGTTTTTTTTTTATTTTCCATACTTCTCCTTTAAATAATGCTAGAAGAAGTAGTGGTGATGGCTTTGTCGGCACTGTCATTTAGTATAAAACAAAATAAAAAAGTTTAGCTATTTAAAAAATAAATATGTATTTACAGTATATATATAAAACAAGTTTGAAATAATTGTGCAAATGTTGAGGGGAGAAAAGGAGAAAAGGGGGTGCTTGTAATCTATTGTATGTACTAAGTAGGGATGGGCTATCTGTTCTAGTCGAACATGAATTCGACTTGATCATTGGCTGTTCGCCGCACAGCGAACAATTTGGGGTGTTCGCGGCAAATTCGAAAAGCCGCAGAACACCATTTAAAATTCTATGGGAGAAATCTAAAGTGCTAATTTTAAAGATTAATATGCAAGTTATTGTCATAAAAAGTGTTTGGGGACCTGGGTCCTGCCCCAGGGGACATGTATCAATGCAAAAAAAAAAAGTTTTTTCAGGAGCAGTGATTTTAATAATGCTTAAAGTGAAACAATAAAAGTGAAATATTCCTTTAAATTTCGTACCTGGGGGTGTCTATAGTATGCCTGTAAAGTAGCTCATGTTTCCTGTGTTTATAACAGTCTGAGAGCAAAATTACATTTCTAAAGGAAAAAAAAGTTATTTAAAAGTGCTAGTGCTAGTGCTGGCTATTAATAAATTGTCGTCCCGACAATACATATACAAGTCATTGAAAAATAAAAAAAATAAAAATGCGTGGGGGTCCCCCAAAATTCCATTACCAGGCCATTCAGGTCTGGTATGGATATTAAGGGGAACTCTGCGCCCAAATTTAAAAAAAAATGGCGTGGGTTCCCCCCAAAAATCCGTACCAGACCTGAAGGGTCTGGTATGGATTTTAAGGGGAACTCCGTGCCAAAACTTAAAAAAAAAATGGTGTGGGGTTCCCCCAAAAATCCACACCAGACCCTTATCCAAGCACGCAACCTGGCAGGCTGCAGGAAAAGACGGAGGGACAAGAGAGCGCCCCCCTGAACCATACCAGGCCACATGCCCTCAACGGGAATCCTGCGTTGCATCAATGGGGGAGGGGTCACCTGTACACGTCGCTGGGAAACCCCAGCATTTCCCCTTGTCAGAGGGGGCGGGGTCATGTGACGGGTGGCCCCTCCCTCAGCTACATGAGAGCTGTCAAGCTAGCGCCGCGTCATTGGCTGGGTGCCTCATGTGGCGGCAGGATCCTGTGCGTGTTCCTCACTGGAGTCGCTGGAGATCATCCATCACTGGAGATTGAGAATTGGATTACATCACTGGTGTAGGAGCATGGATTTATTAGATTACATCGCTGAAATATCTTTTATTTTTTATTTTTTAATTTTTAATAAAGGACTTGTCCCAAGCCATCTCCTGTGGTTTTTTTAACATTTTGACACTTTCTTTTTGTGAAATGGTAGGGGTACAATGAGGAACCCCATGCCATTTTTTTTCATTTTGGCACGGAGTTCCCCTTAATATCCATACCAGACCTGAAGGGCCTGGTAATGGAATTTTGGGGGACCCCCACGCATTTTTTTTTTTCAATGACTTTCAATGACTTTTATGTGTATTGTCGGGACCGACAATTCATTAATAGCCGACACTAGCGCTAGTACTTTTTTTTCCTTTAGAAATGTAATTTTGCTCTCGAACTGTTGCATATGCAACTGACCTTCTTAAATGCAATCTTATTGCGGGGCATGTGTGAGTGCAATTGTGTTTTATTACCCACATGTCGGTTTTAGTTTATTTATTTGCGCAATGAGGTATGTTCTTTCTTTTATTCGAGCGATATCGATCTACGAAGAATTGAAAGCAATGAAGAATAAAACAGATTGATGGTGGGAAGTAGTGGAGGAGCCCAGTTCTTGGAACGCACGGCTGAAATTCTAAATCACTGGAGGGATCCTACAGAGCAGAGGAACGAAAGCAGGATCTGATCAAAATTAACCACCCCAAGCCACCCAATCTGTCGCTCGGTACCCCTGTGGGGGGGATTGTTTCTGGTGAGTGGGGGAACACGGGGGGCGAGCACTTCAAGTCACCATCTGAAATGAGCACAGAAGTCACTGCTTACTGTTCCTGAGATTTAAGATCTGCATATTTATTGAACTTTGCTCCTCATTCTGTCTGGCCACAGAGACTCTCTGTTTTTTATTTATATCATTATGTTTTAGAGCCTTACCAATATCTGCTGATGCATATACAAGGCTGGATGATTTATGTCTGATTTTATGGTATTTGAAACTCACTGTAATCTCACTATATAGTAGCACAGAGGTCAAGATACTGACATTTTAATGAATATTTCTGGGAGTTATATACTTGCTTTGGTATCGACACTTAATATCTATTATACCTGTTTCACTGAAAATGGCATTGGTCCCTTAGGGGGCGCCATACTATCACAAAACTTTAGAACTCTGGGGTTAATATCTTTTACATTTTACAAATTTACTCACAACTTTTACACATGTATCCACATAACTGTGAACATACAAGGCACTTAATTTCACTGGTTTAATACACTAATGACTATTTAAGGAGTATTTAAGGAGTTTTATTTATCCTTTGGGATTTTTTACACATATGGCAACTTTTCTTCCTTTTTAGATCACAATCAGTTGCACAGTTGGCTTCATTAATTAGTCTTCTAAGTTTTTTAGTTTTTACTTATATACCTCACTGAGATACAGCTTGTGTTATATGGATTCTACACCCATAATTAATTAAGTAATGTGAAATAGGGCAGCGCCAATTCTTTCCCAAATTATCTATTATATTTACCAATTAGACCCCTCGGGGGACTAATTAGGGAAAGGCAGCAGCCCTTTTTACTGTCCAAAGCGCGGATTCTCTAACCTATAATTTTTTTCCTCAGTTTAGGCCGATATGTATTCTTCTACATTTTTATTATTAATTTTTTTTTTACTAGTAATGGTGGTGATCTGCGATTTTTATCAGGACTGTGACATTATGGCAGACACATCAGACAATTTTGACACATTTTTGGGACCATTGGCATTTATACAGCAAACAGTGTTATAAAAATGCATTCATTACTGTAAAAATGTCACTGGTAGGGAAGGGGTTAACACTAGGGGGCAATCAAGGGCTTAATTATGTTCCCTAGTGTGTGTTCTAACTGAAGGGGGGATGGGACTGTGTAGGGGAGATGACAGATTGCTGTTTATACTCTGTATGAACAGACAATCTGTCTTTTCTCCCCTCAGAGAACCGGAAACTGTGTTTACACACACAGATCTCAGTTCTCGGTGTGCACCAAGCGATCGTGGGAGCCTGGCTGTGATTGCGACCACCGGGCCCTCCATCGGCTCCGTGGGCGAGTAGGGTGTGCGCGCAAGCAACACCGGCAGCGCGCGCGTGCCCCTAGTGGCCAAAATTGGAAGCGACGTAACATGATGGCGATTTGAACAGCCGAGCCATGTTGCCGCAGTACAACTGCAGCGGCTGGTTGGCAAACAGTTAAATTACAAAAAAATATCAACTATATCTTTCACATGAATTCTTTAACAATAGTGGAGTTCTAAATGATAAATTGCATGCTAAAGATTGTTAATGAGGGTGTGTTACTGATTGCATTTAATAAATGTGATAGGAGATGGGAATACAGTACATATTACTTCATAGGTGAAAATTAATTGGCTTGCTTGACATAAAAAAATAAAATAAGTTATATTATATGCAAGGGGCATATAGTTGCAGTTGGTCAGAATTACAATATATTATAATATGAAATACATTTTAAATGGAAGGGGGGGAGAATATCTTCTAGACATATTTGCAGCCAGCATGTGGGCTGAGAGAGGAGAGGATATAAATAACTGGAAATAATATAATTTACAAGGACTGATGACATTATAGACCATGAGAAATGAGCGTCCATTACTTTTGACACAGTAAAGTGCCCTTGAGATAAAAAATTATTTTGAATAATTTATTTCATGATACATTTATGATTCATTATATAATAAAATAATTATTAACACCTTTATCTCCAGGGCATGAAGATCCTTCAGTGAAATGGGCAGAACACTGTAAATATTACAGATACTGTAAAGTTTAATAAAATGTTTTCATACTTACACTCAGACAGTATTAGCTTTGTGCTTTGCAGTACTTACACTATTCATAGAAGCTTTATTGCATCATGTCCTGTTCCTTGGTCATTTAGATATATCAGAAGAATGCAATCTAACACAGCCTAAAGTCTTGGTTTAACCATACTTATATTACCTAAATAGTTAATTGATTCCATAATATGTGTAGATAGTACACCAACTATTTTAATGCCAGGTCATGCAGATGAAGATGTTATTGTCACATATACTGTAACAAATGTAACCAGTTTAATGACAGATTCCATTTTAAAATGGCACTAGGATAGTGGCTATTCATCCCAGCCCATTTCAAAATAGTACCCGGACTAAGTGGTTCCTGTGGGTCCTATGCAGGATCGAGGCTTGAACTGATGTCTGTCAGTGACAGCTGGCATCCAGCACTAAGTCTAGGAGTTGAAACTATTAGCAATTGGGCTTCAGATCTTGTTACATGGTGCTCGATAGGAATGCTTGTAGCAGATCACAATGCTTCTGCACTGTGTTTACATGCTGAGTGTGGTGATGTCACAAATTGATGGTCTATCCAGCATCATCCTGCAGCAATATATCACTGCTATATTGATCTATTGCTGGTACTGATGAGCCGAACAAGCCTGGGTTTGCTTCTTGCAGGGTTCGGAAAACACGACTAAAGCTTGGGTGCTGAATCTGAACCCTATTGAAGTCAATGTGAGACAAATATTAAAAAATAGGTCTGGCCATTTTGTAGCCTAATAGTCAAGGGATTGTCAAACAAATGGCATGAGGGATTGGGCACTGCCATTGGTAGCATGTACCAAAGCAAAAAAAGTGGTAAAACTTTAATTTGACTGGGAGCAATGATTTTAGTAAAATAAAATGTCTGGGGGATGCCCTGACCATTCCTATGAAGTGGCACATTGTGGAATGTATACAACCTTGCAGCAGCACAAAGAAAAAATATGTTTAAATTGCCTTCAAAATACCAGCTCCTGGTCACTGTGTGTTTGTGAACAAAAAAATGGGATTCTATCTATTCATCTATGTCAGACCCTTATCCTAGATGAATATACTAGAATAGATACTCTTATCCTAAATCATATTGCTCTATGCATTTACCTGCACATGAATGTTTAAAGCGGAACTCCACTTTAAAGTGAAAGTTCTGCTCATTCGCCTTCTCCTCCCCCTTCATTCTACCTTTTTGGGGGACTTTTGTTTTCTTGAAGCAGGTAACTTTTTTTGACAGGTACCCACTCCCACTTTCACTTCCAAAGTGCAGTGCAGTGAGGAGCCGGCTGAGAAATAGCAGGAATTCACAGACGGCTCCTACAGTCAAGATGGCAGTGCCAGGAATCCAAAGACCAGTGAAGAACCAGCCCGGGTGAAGACAGCGTTGTAATCCTGGACTTTTAATTTTTTTTTTAAACTAATCGTAGGCCCTCTTTAATAAGTATGGGCTTTATTTATGAGCATATTGTTTCTCTTTCAGTACCCTAAACAGTAGAACTAGTTGATTTGGTGCCCAATGGAACTTAAAGTTCTATTGACAAATTATTTAGAATTTAAATGAATAGCCTCTGATCCAATGACATAGTGGTCATAATTAGTAAAGTAAATTAAATATATTAACTGATTAGGTTTGTGAAATCTACGTCTAGCTAATGCTTTCTATTTTTAACAATTTCTGTATGACTTGCCTCACTCCATTAGCTAAAAAATAATCCAAGCAAGACTGTTTATCTACACCCATATTAAGCAAAGTGATGCATGTACTGTAGTTGCCAATTTGCAATTTATTTATGTAGTGAATTAGTACACCTCATTACTTTAGAATATAGCATAATTGACTTACAGAATTGGCTTGCCTGCGGGCTTGATTTATCAGCTCTTTGATCTGCGAGATATTTTTACCCAGGTTTTCCTGAAGCTCCTTGATAGGTTTTAATTTATCCAGTAATCGATCAGCCTCCTTTTCAAGATGTTTTACTCTGTCATCCGCATCTGTAACTTTATTGCATTAAAATAAATCACTCAGTACATAATTCCATATACTAATGAACAACTTTTTTTTTTTTTTTTCAGGAAAGTTAATATAAAATAGCATAAAAATAAATACAAGTTTAATACTTTAACGTGGTTTGAAAATAAAAAAAGTATACATTCTATTAATTGCAATTAAAGTGCTACATTACACCTAATATTATAGTCATTCATGGCAGAGATCAAAATCGAATAACTACAACTAGTGATGAAACTGTGATAAAACTAGTGAAGAACTGTGTAGGTACTAAGATACATTCAGTTACAATGGATGTATCATAGTACCTACACATTTTTTTTGCATGATAGAATTAAATGTTTCTTGCTCATTTAAAGAGGAGCTCCAGTGTCCCTCCAAAGAATTAAACATCAGCAGCTACAAATACTGTAGCTGCTGACTTTTATTATAAGGACATTTACCTACCTGTCCAGGGATTCTTCAATTGCCTTTGGGTGCAGGCGCCGGCATCTTTGGTTAAAGAAACCGGTAGTGAAGCCTTCAAGCTTCATGGCTAGTTTTCTACTGCGCATGTGCGAGCAGCACTGAGGTTTGTGAATGGTCCCGCAGTTTTATGGTACCTTTGTGTGTCCTGGAAAGCTGCGAGAGGATTGCTGCAGTGATCTGATCTAGAAGCGAGAGTGGGTACCTGTGAAAAATAGGTAACCACTCCCCCTCAAAAAGTGCCAAATAAGGCAGTAGAGGGGGGGAGGATACAAACAAGTGGAACTTACCCTTTTGGGTGACGTTCCGCTTTAAGGAACAATATTCCCTATGAATTTCTGTTTCCTTTAAACAGTTCTAATAAAATACATTGTGTCAGTCTTTGCCCTCACTGGCCGGTAAGCTCTTTGTGTTGTCCCTCAAAGAAGGACCTCAAAGCTGTCACCCAAACAGCAGTGGGGATACCCAAAAAGACCCTCCTCCTTTTCAGTGCTAGCAATTATATAGATAGGGGGTTGGGGAGCAGAATGTGGCCATGGTGGTGGTAAGGGCTGAAGGGGAATTCTCAGAACTCAGCTTTATCATTGTTTTATATTATTAGGCTTTATGTTCACCCCCCACCAAAATCTTATACTTACCTGTCTTCAGGGGTGTGAGGTGGGGGCTTAGTCAGACTGGGCAAAGATTGGGACATTTGTTAGATTTTTACTGCTAGCCCAGGTTCCTTTTAAGAGCAATATTTGATTTCTGTTCTTTTGCCAATGGTTAAAACCGAAAGGGTGGAAGGAAAAAATAAAAAAAGGCAACACAGGCAGCAATATAAAAAGGTTTTGGCTGGAGGTATACATAAATATTTGTATCTGTATGCCTGTGATGTGAACACACAGCAGTGTTTTAAGCATTCAGATGCATACATTTCAGCACTAGCATTGCATTTAGATTAGTAAAAAACCCCCAAAAAAACCAAATCTGCATTACTTGTCAGTATTTTACGTGTGTACGTGCAAATACATGGGCAATACACGTGGGCCATCGTGTTTTGCTGTGCAGGAACTTTATGCCAGAAAGATCCAGTGTTCATACATCAGTACTGTATGCAAGGACTTGCATATAAGACAAAACCAAGTATTCCTACCCGGATTCAAAAAGTAGCTACTTTTGCATCAGGAAGTCTGAATCAAATTGGTTCCAAAAAAGTACAAAATGTATTAAATACGCTAATGTCACTAGAGGCAAAGCCTCACAAATTTTAACAAACATGAAAAGTGCAAACAACTTCACACATCATATTTCCTGGGTTCTATCCATAGGAGAGATAACCCAGAAGGAATTAGATGTATTGAACACATAGAAAGACAAGACGACACATACTGTAACCAACGCAACAAAAACAAATAAACAAAAAACCCCCCTTCCAACAAAGATACACAGAAGGTCCGGACACCAGCTGTTCGTATTCACAGGAAAAATGCTAAGCGACAAAATCGCATAAAAAATGGAACGAATGTCCCTCCATATCCAAAATGGGAGAGTCAAGAAGGACGTCTATTGACAGCCTCCTGGCAAAGCAGATCTGCGCTGTAGTCGTCATTGGGCTATAGCGCAGATCTGAAAGGGTTAAGCAAGCAACTAATTTTGAGGATTCAAGTTTATATTACTTGCACTTTAAATACAATCTAATCCTGCTCACAGAGCACACTGCACAGATATGTCACACAAATAAGAGATTCACAGGCATATATGAATCTAAATGATCATCATTGAAAAAATAGGCTGAGCGCAAAAACTGCCTTAGCCTATCCTTAGGAAGAACTTCATTAACCACTTCCCACCCGCCATATAGCAATATGACATTGGCAAAGTGATTCTGTTATCCTGACTGGACGTCATATGATGCGATCAGGATAACAAGCCACCACGCAACACGACGATCAGTGGTGCGGCGTGTCAGTCTGACACTCCGCAACTCTGATCTGGGTAAAGAGCCTCTGATGGAGTGTCCAATCACAGCTGATCACAGTGTAAACAGGAAAGGCCGCATATCAGTTTTTCCTCACTCGCGTCTGACAGACAAAAGTAAAGGAGAGCCGATCGGCAGCTCTCCAGATGGGGGGGATCTGCGTTGATTATTACTGCAGCCCCCCAAGGATGCCCACCCAGGACCACCAGGGATGGCCACCACTGATGACCACCAGGTATGCCACCCATGGTCACCAGAGATGCCAATGTGTGCCCACATATGATGCCAATGTGTGCCCACACTTGATGACAATCAGTGCCTATCAGCAATGCCTGCCAGTGCCTCCATAGTAATGATGCTCATCAATGCCATCTATCAGTGCCACCCATCAGTGCCACTTATCAGTGCCCATCCATGCCCATCAGTGCCACCTATCAGTGCCCATCAGTGTTGCCTATCAGTGCCCATCAGTGCCACCCATAAGTACTCATCAGTGCAGCCTTTCAGTGCCCATCAGTGTTGCCTATCAGTGCCCGTCAGTGCCACCTATGAGTGCCCATCTGTGCCGCCTATGAGTGCCCATCGGTGCTGTATATCAGTGCTACCTATCAGTGCCCATCAGTGCCGCCTTTAGTGGCCATCAATGTCACATATCAGTGCCCATCAGTACCACCTCATTGGTGCCACCTTATCAGTGCCACCTTATCAGTGCCCATCAGTGCAGCCTCATCAGTGCGCATCAGTGAAGGAGAAAACTTAGTTACAAAATTTTATAACAGAAACAAAGAAAACCTTTTTTTCAAATTTTTCGGTCTTTTTTTATTTGTTTAGCAAAAAAAAAAAAAAAAAAAAAAACCCCAGTGGTGATCAAATACCACCAAAAGAAATTTGGGGAAATTTGTGGGAACAAAATGATAAACGTTTTCTTTGGGTACAGTGTAGCATGACTGCGCAATTGTCATTTAAACAGCGACACCTCTGAAAGCTGAAAATTGGCTAGGGCAGGAAGGGGGGGGGAAGTATTGAAATTATTTTTATTATACAGGATTTATATTGCGCCGACAGTTTACGCAGCGCTTTACAACATTAGGGCAGACAGTACAAGTACAATACAATTCAATACAGGAGGAATCAGAGGGCCCTGCTCGTTAGAGCTTACAATCTAGGAGGGAGGGTCAAGTTATACAAAAGGGTAATAGCTGTGGGGGATGAGCTAATGGAGAAAATAGTGCAGTTGTTAGATGGAGGCAGGATAGGCTTCTCTGAAGAGGAAAGTTTTCAGGGATCGCCTAAAAGTGGATAAATTTGGAGACAGTCTGACAGATTGGGGTAGGGAATTCCAGAGGATGGGCGAGGCTCGGGAAAAGTCCTGGAGGCGGATATGGGAGGAGGTGATGAGGGAGCTAGCGAGCAGGAGATCCTGGGAGGAACGGAGATGGCATTTAGGTTGGTATTTTGAGACTAGGTTAGTGATGTAGCTAGGGGCACAGTTGTGGATTGCTTTGTAACTTATTGTTAGTATTTTGAATTTAATTCGTTGGGCGAGTGGTAGCCAATGGTGGGATTGGCAGAGGGGGGTAGCAGACACTGAGCGGTTTGTAAGATGGATGAGTCTGGCAGCAGCATTCATGATGGACTGAAGGGGGGATAGTCTATTTAAAGGTAAGCCAATGAGGAGTAAGTTGCAGTAGTCAAGGCGAGAGATAACCAGGGAGTGAATCAGGAGCTTTGTGGTTTCACTGGTTAGAAAGGGACGTAGTTTAGAGATATTGCGGAGGTAGAGGCGGCAAGCTTTGGAAAGTGATTGGATGTGGGGCTGAAAGGAGAGTTCAGAATCTAGGATAACACCTAGCACCCTGACATGTGGGGACAGGTGGATGGTTTTGCCATTGCTCTTCACAGAGAAGTCAGGGGAAGAGGCACGTGGGGGAGGAAATATTATAAGCTGGGTTTTGGACAAGTTGAGTTTGAGGAAGTGGTGTGACATCCATACAGATATGTCGGTTAGTAAGTTAGTGATGCGTGAGGAGACTGATGGAGTGAGTTGAGGGGTGGAGAGATAGATTTGTGTGTCATCAGCATAGAAATGATATAGAAAGCCTTGAGAGGCTGACCCAGGGAAGAGGTGTAGATTGAAAATAAAAAAGGTCCAAGAACAGAACCTTGGGGGACCCCGACAGAGAAGGGAAGAGGAGTGGAGGAAGTAGAATTGTAAGTGACACTGAAGGTGCGTTGGGATAGGTAGGATGAGAGCCACTGAAGAGCACAGTCACGGAGACCAAGGGAGTAAAGTTTTTTGAGGAGGAGGGGGTGGTCAACCGTGTCAAAGGCAGCTGAAAGATCCAGAAGTAGGAGTACAGAATAGTGTCCGTTGGTTTTTGCAGTTAGTAGGTCATTTGTGAGTTTTAAAAGAGCAGTTTCTGTGGAGTGTTGAAGGCGAAATCAAGATTGAAGGGGATCAAGAAGGTTGCTTTTAATGAGGTGGTCACTCAGTTGGTTGTAAACCAGGCGTTCAAGGAGTTTAGAGGAAAAGGGGAGCAAGGAGATAGGGCATAGGTTGTTAAGATTGGTAGGGTCCAAGGACGGCTTTTTGAGTATGGGAGTGACCAGTGCATGTTTTAGAGCATTGGGTAAGATGCCAGAGGTGAGGGAGAGATTGAAGATGTGGGTTAAAGAGTGTAGGATGGGGTCAGAGGGTGACCGTAGCATTTGAGAGGGAATAGGGTCCAGGGGACAGGTGGTTAGGTGGGCGATAGAAAGGAGTTTAGCAATTTCGTCTGGAGTAGCAGATTTGAATAGGGGGAGTGTCAGTTGTATCTGTTGACATGGGGTCTTAGCTGGGGGAGATACCTGTAGAGTGGAGATTTCATCACGAATTGTATCAATCTTGTTTTTGAAGTGATTAGCGATTTCCTGGGCAGTGAGTAAGTCAGTGGGGGGAGGCGGTGGAGGACAAAGTAGAGAGTTGAAGGTAGAGAAGAGTTTACGGGATTGGATGAGAAGGTGTTAATAAGAGTTGTAAAATAGGTTTGCTTGGCAGTGTGGAGGACAGAATAGTATTTTTGGAGGGCAGATTTGTATTGGTTGAAGTCTTTGAGAGACTTAGTCTTGTGCCAAGAGCGCGACTACGTTTTTTGAGAATTTTAGTGTCATCTGTTTGCCAGGGTTGTAGGGGTCGAGGCCTGATTCTGCGTGTAGTGAGGGGAGCGAGCTTGTCCAGGGTGGAGGACAGAGATTTATTGTAGATGGACATGGCTTGGTTGGGGCAGGACAGGGGAGAGATTTTGTCATAGAGGTGGTCGGTAGCAGAATAGAGGAGAGAGGAGTTGAAGTTGCGAAAGTTTCTACGGGTGATGGTTAGGCGATTGGAGGGAAAGGTGGTGGAAGACAGGGGGAGAGAGAAACTAATAAGGTGGTGGTCGGAGAAAGGAAAAGGATTGTTTGAGAAGTTGCATGGAGTGCATAGGTAAGAGAATACAAGGTCAAGGGTGTTGCCATCAGAGTGAGTAGAAGCCTGTACCCATTGCTTCAGGTCAAATGAAGAGGTTAGACTAAGAAGTTTAGAAGTAGCAGGAGTGTTTGTATTAGCAGGGATGTTGAAATCACCGAGAAGGATTGTGGGAATATCCGAAGAGAGAAAGTAGGGTAGCCAGGCAGAAAACTCATCAAGGAAAGTCATTGAAATGGTTAAAATAGTTAGAATTAGCAATCAGGAACTGTTAAAATAATAACCATGTTGGTCAAGAGGATGTAATGTACAGTGGTAGTAAACACTTTGATATGTACAACACAATGCAGAGCAGCATTCTGCAGTATATGTCATAATACCCCTTATATTGCAGCAGGAGGAAAAGATGGGCGGCACTTGAGGTCAAGGAAAGAAAAAAAAAAGTCTGGTTTTGGTAATCAGGGGAGGAAGGGAAAATGTTAGGCTGCAGTAGTGAAGGGGAGAAAAAAAATGGCTAATATTGGAAGTCAGTGGGATGTAAAAAAATGACTCCGTGGGGGCGGGGTGCATTAATGCTCAGTTTGGGAGGGGGCAGTGGCACTGATGCTGTGTAGGGGAGAACATTGGTGCTCCATGGAAGGAGAGGTCACTGGTACTGTGTGTGGAGGAAAGGGGGCCATTGGTATTCTGTGAAGTGAAGGGGGCACTGGTACTCTGTGGGTCTACAGGAGGGCACAAGTTGTGAAGAGAGAGAGGGCACTTCCTGTCTGTGCAGCAAGAGGGGACAATGGTACTCTGTCAAGAAAGAGGAGGGGCACTTAGTTAGGAGGTTGGGCCATTGGTGCCACTGGGGGACATTGGTGTTCAGTGGGCTAAATACCTGCATTTTGCACTGCTGCTTCACTCTGTAAAGAGATCAGCAAAAAAAAACGAAGCTGGGTGCAGCAATGGGGGTTTCAGCACCCGGCCAATGGTGGGAAACAACTTGGATCCACAGATCCACAGTATGGTGGGATTGTGTTAAAATCCTTGGACAGTCCCACAGAATTCGGTCCCACTTAAATTGTAAGGCTCAGGATGAACTGTATATTGTAATAGGCTCAGGAAGACTTCACTCTTTTTTGTAAAGTGATTTTGAGTATTTCTGTACTATCTAAATGAATAACATTAATAATAAACGTTAAAATAGTAAGTGAAAGTCACATATATATTTACCTCTACATTCATTTTATGGTCTGCTCAATTGCTAATGAAAAAAGTTTTTAAACCTTCAAGACCTGGGCTACATTAAACCAAAAGTGGATGATTGATCCAAAAGTTTAAGAATGCCATTATTAGTGTGGTACTCTTATTAAAGTGTAAGTAAAGAGTATAGATACATTGTAAATTTTATATTACACTTACGATCCACTTTTGTCCATAAATCCTTAAAAATACAATTTTTTTGGGCCACCGTTGTCTAAATAAAGAGATTTCCCTTAACTTCCTGTCCTGGGGACACAATAGGAAAAGAGAGAAAAACTATCCGAGGTGCCCCCCTCTGAGATATTTGTTATCGAAAAGTATCCCCATTGGTTTCCCCTACTGTATATTCCTGTTCTGGTGAGAACTTTTGCATTTTCCCTTACTTTTATTCTCAGTGACAATGGTCACCAGAACAAATTGGGAGGGTGTTTTTTCCAATGGGGACACAGGCAGCAATACAACATGACAGATGTTATAATTCTTCCACACTCTGTCCAAAAATAATAACAAATGATTTGGTTCCAGATACTCCTCCATGTACAGTCAGGTCCACATATACAAACTGTTGTAATTCCTACACCGTTCACCTGATTTGGATGTAAATACCCTCAAATTAAAGCTGAAAGTTTGCAGTTAAAGCACATCTTGTTTGTTTCATTGTGGTGGTGTATAGAGCCAAAAAGATTAGAATTGTGTCGATGTCCCAATATTTATGGACCTGACTGTACTTCTATGTTTTCTTTTCCTGGTTACACTTACAATCAAATGCACCAGGGATAAGAACAATTCCACACAAGTGGGTATCCAATATGTGGGTAGGGGTATGAGCAAAGTGCAAATGCCACTTATTTTCTACTCCCAACATTCCCTACTCCCTATAATCCATTGATTAACTACATCAGCCCTGGAATGTTTTACCCCCTTAATGACCAGGCCATTTTTTGTGATACAGTGTTCTATAGATTTGTGCCCTCCGTCAAAAATGTTTGCGCATGTGCAGAATGGAAGGGCACTCCAGCTGATTTGCCTAGCAGCTGAAGTGACGTCACCATAGCGCATGCACACATCGGAATGATTGTGGGTGGCCAGTGGACGCCGTACCTGCTGAGTGGCTCCCCCTCTGTCCAATGGCTGCGCACGCATGCCTACAGTAACGAAATGATGTACAGGTACGTGATTTTGCACAGTAGAGCCGCCCTGCCGCAGTATATATGCAGTAGGCAGTCTTTAAGTGATTAAAATTCCCTGTTCAAGAGTTTCCAAAACAGACAGGCTGCAACTTTTCTTTACTTCTGTGTCAGAGAATTCTATACACTGTCATGGACCTGACATGTTGTAAGTTAACACAACATGGAAAGCATATTACTGGACCAATGGTTTTAGACAACAGAATATGAATCAGTATAGTTTACATGCTTTACTCACCTTTCTGTAATGCATCAATCCCCACTTACTAGAGCTAAACGGAATTGTACTAATGCTGTAAAATCCATACAGCTTGCTCTGATATCAAAAGTTATAGTAATGGCTGCTATGTTGCTTTTTTTTATACTTAACCCCAAAGTACTTCAATGTTATAAATAGGTATTTTTTAATACTTTGAAATTAAAAAAAAAACAACAACAACTTATACCTAAACATTAGTTAGGTCAGTATAATTGACCTCTAATGTCCTGAAAATCACCCTATATTAAAACCTGTTTATTTACTAGGAAAGTCTAAATGCATTTCCATTTCCATTATACTCTATTTCGCATCCTATAACAATCTGTTCACCGATAATTAAAGCTACCCAATGTAATTAAAATAGAGGATAATCACCCAGAAAAAAACACAACTAGGAACAAACAAAAACCCCTATAATGAGAGTGTCAATGAAACAAATTGCTGAGATGAGCATTATTTGCAAAAAATAAAGGCAGGCAGTAAAGCAAGAAAATATCCAGGATATTGAAAAAGATGCGTCCAATTGGTGTAAAAAAGGTTTTCTCTGAAAACATATTATGTTCTGTCATGGTACTGTTATCTGTTATTATTACTGCTAGCACAGGGAAAATTGTGACATTTGATACAAATAGATATAGCATTAATGTGCTGTTACTTTGTTGTGTGAAACATGCTTTGTCTCCATACTTGTTTAGACAAACTGAATAATAATAAAAAAATGATAAAAAAAAATTATTTTCAGAAACAAAAACCCATAGTTTAAGACACAGCCTCTATTTTTTTCTTATTATTGCAAAACATAACATCCTGTTTTTTATCAAGAAACCTACAGGAGCAATTTTGAGAATGCAGTGTCATTATTGCACAATAAACCACATCTCAGGGTACATGGCCACTAATATGCTTCTGCTTTAGGGTCTTGTGGGAAAATGTTCTGATGGGATATAAATCAATGTTGTGATGTTTCTCTCTATTTCAAAATATATTTTGGAACTCAGAACTGTCCCTACATTTTATCTTGGTGTGATGTGCGCTTGGTAAACTACTGTACAACTCAGGCAAAGCTCCTGCTTCCACGGTGTGAGGTTCAATTTACATTCATGATTCACTTAAAGAGTTAGTACTTAGGCTGGCCATAAACAATTCATTTTTTTTGTTCAGCCAGTGAGCTAAAAAAAAAAAAAAAAGAAAACGTTTTTTTCCATCGACACAAACGAGGTAGATGGAGGAATCCCCCCATCGGCACATTGTATTCTGACAGCTGGACTTGTCACTCTCAGAATACATTGAGCAGCGATTGCACCCTATTAGCTGCAGATGATTGATTTAAGAATGGACTAGCAGTCTTTGGAATAGATTTGCAAGTGTCAAGATTTAAGCCTTGATAGTATGCTGGGCCAAATACTGATTCAAGACTGATTGCAGGTCAGGATTGGTCCTACAGAGAATTTTCTCATGCCAAGCAAAGTATGCCTTCCATGTGTGATGGTAGAATTTGAGAGAAGCTGACTTCCTATTTTTGTTATCTTAAAATGAATCACTGATTCAGAGATGTCCCCATCCTTCAAGACCTGGGCTCCAAGAGCTTTGCAGTTAAATCCAAAGATTATGAAGCAGGTTGGTAAAATAGTCCTTGAGATAGAAGACCTGACTGATCTGGAAGAGCCTCAGGAACATTTGCCAGGAGTCTGATCAGGTTATATTACAACATCTACCTGGGCCAGTCCAGCATAGTATCACTAGAATGCCCTTCATCTTGATTCTGTGGATTAGATGAGGAAGAAGTGTTTGAGGAGGAAAGGCATAGATCAGGTTTCTAATGGTCCCAAGGAGCCACCAGACTAATGGTCTAATGGTCTGCTTCCACCAGAGGATCGCTGTATTTGGATATAAACCTGTGCCTTTTGTTATTGAACTTGGATACCAGGAGGTACACATTTGATGTTCCCCACCTGTGACACAGGCCATGAAATACTTCTGGTTGTAGAGTCCTGGGTCCAGTAACTTCTGGCTGAGTGAGTCCATCTGCCAGCTTTTCTTGCCTTAGATGTAAATGGAAGATAAGGAACTGTGTTAGGGTTGGAATAAAATTATTGAAACCTTTCCACCACAGGAACTGGGGCAAAAACTGCTAGATCCAGAAGACCTGCATGGGCCGCATAGAGGTTTGTAAATTGGTGCAGTCACACAGGTTGGTTGTCATGAACCAGAAAGTGGGTGGGGAGCAGAGCATTAATTTGTAGCCCCTTCAAACCAGCTTCCATATTCAGGCATCTGAGATGCTGTCTGTCTAGGTATCTGCAAAGAAAAGGGGATATCCCTTCTTACTGAATAGAAATTGTATGCAGGTTTAGGGGCTCAGAGTTATCTGTTGAATTGGGCTCCTGGCTTGGCTATGGCCCTAGAAGATGAGCCTGGGAGTAAGGAAAATAACTCTTTTTGGCCTCAGAGCGGGGTGAGGTTTTTCCAGTTTGAGGCTTAGACTTCTTCTGCTAGGGTACAGCAAACACTTTTTGCACACCAACTCCATGGCCCAACATTTCAAACAAACAAATAACTACATATTCACTAATAGGAGACATATTAAGGAAACAAGATTGAGAACATTCACTAACCCAGCTACACAATACTTTAGAACTTCTGGCATAGGCTCTAAAGCTCCAAACATGTGGAGGGAAGCAGGATTACTGCTATGTCAGTGGTTCCTATTGATGTGGAAGATGCAAGCACCTGCTGCTTTCTTAGGAACCAGTGAGAACAGAATGCTGCCTCATATAGAAGTGGTATTAACAAGGCTTCTATTTATGATTGCTCAGCTCTGGCTGAACAGGGGCACGATGGGCTAAACAGCTAAGGTCCCATCAGAACCTAGGTTCAGACTAAGTCATAGGCTCATCCCTAGGAACACTAAGGCTTCAGGCAGATCAGGTAGTGATTCAGCAGGGCAAGGCATTGATGTATACTTATGGTCTCTGTGGGGAGGCAGCAATAAAAGTTGCAGTTTGTTCCATGAAACCCTGCACAATTGTTGTGAAATCCTCCAAGTAGGGGACCACACAAAACACAGCTAAAGAAGACTCAGAGGAATGTAGGGGCCTAAAAAGAGAACAGTGTTCCAGGCTGCTGGTGTCAGGTCCTTTAAAGGGAGCACTGCAGGCCACCCTGAAACTGTTAGTGTATAGTGATCTGGAGGGACATAGTAAAGTGGGACTGCTCTCTGTGTGTTTGGAATGTGACATATTGCGCTGCAACAAAGAGGCTGATGGATGTAGAAGAGGTTCAAACAGCCAGAGGTCACCAGGTCACTATAGGTGGGAGCAAGGACTAAGGAAAAACATGTTTCTCATGTGATTAGTAGCAGTGGTAGCAAGGTGCTACCTCATGCTGAATGGTGGGAACAAAAGCATGGTGTTGCATGTGCAACCCCCAGCATGTTCACCTAGTAATGCAGCACTCAGCATTTTAACCCTTTCCATAGAATTAATAGTATAACAAAGGAGCCAAATGATTCTAATAAATGAAGTTTCTCCCAGTATATGGCCCACATGGCTTACTCACAAAGTAAATCTTTAGAGACAGGGTCAAACCAGAGGCTGTGCCATAGCTCTGAAACCTAAAAGCACTCTTTGGATAAGAAGATTTGCGTTGCGCTTGATTGTATATCATACAGGGAAATATCCAAAATCACTAGTGAAAAAAATGTCACTGCTCACATATAATGTGCATACTTGTGCAAAAAATATATATATATAAAAAAGGTTTGCGTTGTGCTTGATTATATGTCATACGGGATAATATCCAATTTCTCTTATAAAATTAAAAATAATTTATATCACTCACATACATATAATATATATATATAAACTTGTGAACAGTAAAAGTATGAAGTGCACACATGTACCTAAAATGGTGCTAAATATAATTGTGCGTAAAAATTATAGTGACAAAACTTAAATAAAACATGCAATGCTCTCATAACGTGCAACATGCAAAAATCTATTGAGATATTGAACATAAACCGCACAATGCGTTTATAAAGATGCAATCAACAATTTTCATATTAGTGTCCCAAAATAAAAAGTGCTTTCATAGCAGGGGAGGGGCCAGGACGGAGTGAGCAGCGAACAGCTGAGCAGTGAGCAGCTGAGCCGGGAGAAGCGCATACCCCGCGGCAGACCATCCGATATACCCTTTAGAGTTTTGGATTGTTTGGTGCACAATAGCACCAAGGAAATGTGAGTAACCCATTTGTGGGAGAGTTGCCTGTTGAATAAATATTTTAAATTGGATCACACTATGTAGTTTTTTTTCGTTTTCATGAATGATGTCTATGGAGCCAAACTCACCCAGAGTGGAGATCGATCTAGCTAACCATATATAGCCCAGGGGGTGGCTACATAGCGTGTTTTGACACAATTTAAACACTGTGTCACATGCTCCAAGGTGAGCGCAACCACTGTGGGGGGGCACTGAGGCGCATCACGGTTGTTTATGGCACTGGAATTCAGCACATTGGAGGATTTGGACGTTTTTTTTGATTCATATGGATATGAAAGCACTTTTTATTTTGGGACACTAATATGAAAATTGTTGATTGCATCTTTATAAACGCATTGTGCGGTTTATGTTCAATATCTCAATAGATTTTTGCATGTTGCACTTTATAGGAGCATTGCATGTTTTATTTAAGTTTTGTCACTATAATTTTTACGCACAATTATATTTAGCACCATTTTAGGTACATGTGTGCACTTCATACTTTTACTGTTCACAAGTTTATATATATATTATATGTATGTGAGTGATATAAATTATTTTTAATTTTATAAGAGAAATTGGATATTATCCCGTATGACATATAATCAAGCACAACGCAAACCTTTTTTATATATATATATTTTTTTGCACAAGTATGCACATTATATGTGAGCAGTGACATTTTTTTTCACTAGTGATTTTGGATATTTCCCTGTATGATATACAATCAAGCGCAACGCAAATCTTCCTATGTTATATCCTTTGCACGGTTATGAGTACGTGGACTGCGTCTGCTGCTAGATATTTATCTTTGGTACTGTTTGCATAATGAGCATAGGATTATTGTGGCTCGCAAGACTTCTATCTTTTGTTTCACTCTTTGGATAACAAACCCAGTACACAAACATCTAGTGGGCCCAGTGCTCAACACAGGCCCCGCAATCATCCAATCCAGTGGGGTCTTAAAACTAACTACTGCTCAGAATATGCCAATCTAGATAGCTGCATAAAGAGCCCATTTAAAGCATGACATAAAGAAGGCTTGATTAACCACTTGCTGTCTGGGACAACACATCTTAACATATTTTAAAATCAGCATTTTTTGCTAGAAAATTACTATGAACCCCAAAATAAAAAATGTCGATAATTTTTGAAAACAGGGGCCTTGGAGAACAAAATGGTGGCTGTTGAAATTCTTTATGTCACACTAAATTTATATTACATTATCGAATGCAAATTTTCAGGAAAAAATACACTCAAATAAATTTTAGTGCACATGCACTAAAAGCAACCAAAAAATGTCCCTTTACATCAAAAGCGGTTTTAAACCACTTAGAAAACAGTGATGATAAATTTGAATCACTTGCAGAATTGAGCGATAGTAATTCGTGGGGAAATTCGTCATCAAACACTGAAAGTAATGACAGCTACAATTCTGCAACTGAGCAAATTTCAGTGTTTTTGATTTGATTACATTATTGAATACATTTTATTATTAATATTTGTTATAATTATTTATAATTATTTATTATATTATAATTTATGATTTCGTGTTTCAAACTTTATCATGCTCAGGATGTCTACTAGACTCTTGTTTGGACAGATTTAAGTTAGTTATTCCTAAGAATTAAAAGCCTACAATATAAAACGCCGAATTTCCATGTGGAACAATATACCGCTTTGAGCATCAAAAATCTGACATAATCATATCGCCAGGGAGGTTAAAGGTTGTGGAGCCATGACGAGCCACACGTGGTGAAATGCAATAAAACACACAGTAAACTTGGAACCGAACAACAAACCCCATTGAAGTCTATGGGACCCGAACTGGAAAAATCAAAAGTGCTCATTTTGAAGGCCTATATGCAAGTAATTGGGCATACAATGGTTATGGGGGTCCAGGTACTATCCTGGGGAACATGTATCAATAAAAAAAAGTCTGTAAAAAACATAATTTTTAAATGAGCAGTGATTTACTGATACTTAAAGTGAAACCATAAAAATGAGGAATAACAATAAAAATGAAAAATTCCTAAAAATAGTGCCGGGGGGGGGTCCCCTTAGTCTGCCTGTAATGGGGCACATCTGTACAGTGTATAGAACCTGCTGCAGGAATAATGACATTTATAAAGCCAAAAATATGACATTTTCCATTCAAGCTTTCTATATTTTAGAAACAACGGCTTGAAGAGCCAGTCTGTATGATGAGGCTACAATTTTGTACACACGGAACAAGGTTAGAGATTTTTTAGATAAATTTTGGTGTCTCTTTCACAGACTTTGGATAAAAGTAGCAGGTGCAGAAAAATTGGGCTTTGGGTGCTGGTGGTGCCTTCACACACCCTATGCAGATACTCTTGATGAAAGCAAGAATTTGCCTTGCAAATTAAAAATTGAAAAATGAAATGATATGCACCTGTCAGACAGGTGCAGAAAAATTGGTTTGTGGGTTTCGGTGATGCCTTCACACAGTAACCCTATAGAGATACTCTTGATGAAAGCAAGAAATGGCCTTGCTGTCAAAAATTGAAATGATATGCACCTGTCAAACAGGTGTGGAAAAATTGGTCCTTGGGTGTTAATTGTGCCCATGAAACCTACACCAAAAAATTTCTTCCAGATGAAATCAACACCCACAAAGCTAGGCAGCCCAGACAGTCCTTCAGAAATTCAAGATCCAAAAAGCACTTAATCAGTGACATCGGCATCAAGGGCTTGATACCTGCTACTAATCCAGGACTGATTTTTTTGGAGAAATGGCAGCCCATCCATGGAGTCTGTGGACAGATGCACTCTCTTATCTGTAACAAAACCTCCAGCAGCACTGAATGCTCGTTTGGAAAGCATGCTGGATACAAGGCAGCCCAGAAGCTCAACTGCATACTGGGAAAGTTTTAGTCAGTGGTCTAATCTCATGACCCAGTAAGCCAGTGGATCATCAACTGGAAAGTTATCCATGTCTGTTTTCACCCCTAGATAATCTCCCACCATATGATGCAGACGCTGCCAATGGGATGTGGAAACTGACAGCCCTGGGTGCCAAGAACTACAAAAATTGTGAAATGCATCACTGAGGTGGCTCCCTTCTCCGCCGCTCCTCTCTTGACCAACAGAAGCCTCAAAACTACCTTTTCCACCAGACTGTAACCTACTAGAGGTGGGAAAGGCATTACATAAACTTCTTTTTAAGGTGTCCTCAAGAGATTTCATCTTCTGCTTCCTTTCTGGGGACCGGATAATTTCCGAGTTCCTTGTAATGGTGGTCAAGGAGCGTTGCCAACCAATAGTGAGCCTTCTCCTTCTCCTCCTTCCGCCACTTATTCTTGAGTCCTTTCACAGGCTTTGAATAATAAGGGAGCCCATGCACTGCAAGTGTGTGGAGGCATGAGGAGCAGATTCCTCGGGTCACTGAGCATTACAGTATCTGGAACTGCCTCCTCCGAGCCACATACTACTCCCAAGGGTTGTGTGGATGGAAAACCATCTGTTAAGGGTTGGCATATGTCTTGCTCTGCTTCAATGCCTCCAAAACTGGCAGAATCCTCCTCCCTCTCCTCTTGTGTGTTCTGTGGCATGGCAAGAATGGTGTCTGCATAAAGTGGGCCTTGAGAGGAAAGGAAGTCCTCCTCTCCCTCCCGCTGCTCTGCCTCGAGTGACCTGTCCATAATTCCATGCAGAGTCTGCTCCAGCAGGGACACAACAGGGATTTTGTCACTGATGCATGCGTTGTCATAACTCACCATCCTTGTGGCCTCCTTAAATGGTGACAGTACAGTGCATGCTGGAAAAAAGCACAGCCAATCTGAGCATGTTGTTGTGCCATACTCACACAGGTACTCCTTGACAGCCCTCTGCTGCGTGTGCATCCACTGCAGCATTGCCAAAGTCGAATTCCACCTGGTGGACATGTCACCAATCAGGCTGTTTATGTGTAGGTGGAATTCCCGCTGAATTTTAACCAACCGAGCACTGGCTGTGTATGACCACCTGAAATGGCTACGGACTCTTCTGGATTGCTTTAGCAGATCTTCCAACCTTGGACACCTTTTTAAGAAATGCTGCACCAACAAATTGAGGACATGTGCCAGGCATGGCACATGTGTCAACTTTCCCTGTCTAAGGTGGACAGGAGGTTTGTGTCATTATCACACACCACTATTCCTGGCTCCAGCTGGCGTGGCATGAACCACCTCTGGGCCTGCCTCTGCAGAGCTGCAAGAATCTCTGCTCCAGTGTGACTCCTGTCCCCTAGACAGACCAGCTAAAGCACTGCATGGCACCTTTTAGCCTGACTCATTGAATAGCCCCTTGAATGCATAGGGGTACTTGTGGTTCATAGGACAATTTAGCAGAGGAGGGCATGGAGCTGACAAATCTCACATCATAACCACTAGCTTTATGAAGACGTGGCAGCACAAGCAGCTGCAGCACTGAGCCCTGCCTCCTTCTGAGTTGCAAGCAGAGCTTTGAACTAAATATATTGTCCCTGACCATTGCTGGACCACGTGTCAGCAGTAATGTGAACCTTGCAGCTGACTGCCTTTCCCAACGATGCTACAAGGTTGCCTTCCATGTGATGGTAGAGAGCAGGAGTGGCCTTAAATGAAAATAAATATCAACTGGGAACCTGCCATTGTGGTACAGCACATTCTGCAAATTCACAGAAGGGGCAGAATCCACCAGAAAGAAAGGCAGGAGTTTTAAAGCCATCAGAAAGCTTGAATTTAGATGCTAGGCATGTGGGAGGCAGTGACTGTAGTTTTTTTTTCCATTGCAGCAGATGGGGCAGAGAAATTTGTCTGCTATAGTCTACAGCTGGTGGTGTGTAACTGGCAGACGTGCTGCAAGGACCTGGGACACCCTGAGCTATACCATCATCCCTGTCAGTGGAGGCTGCTGAAAGGTCAAGAGGAAAATTGGGGGAGGTAGACTGGAAAGGTAAAGAGTGAGGGGGAGCAGAATTGCATCCCTCAGCCAATGGGTTGAGTGGTGGGAGGTTAAATGCCTTATCAAGCATGTGGTATCCAAATGGCTCATGTTTTTGCCATACTTGTAGTGCCTGTGCCTGTAGTTCGCAAATTGCAACAGTGTGATCAGCTGCCCAAACAACTGAGCTGCAGGAAGTAGGCCGGGAGATAACAGCTCCACAATCCAGAGGAATAGGGTGATTGCTCTCTACTCTTCCATGATGGCTGCCTCTTTGGGGTTCTGCCTCACCCTCACATTCCTCCTCTGCTCTCTATCCAGGACCCAAGTCACGTCAGTGACCTCATCATCATCATCCCCTCCATCCTCATTATCACTGGAGACAACTTACCAATTCGCTGTGGCTGGGGAACATGACTACCAATTTGATGTTTACCAGTGTTCTCCCCTCTCTGTAGGTTCATGTTCCTACCTTCCTCAACCTCAGTACCAAGATCTTAATCAAGTAATGGCTGTGCATCGTCAAGGGGCAAGTGGCTAACACTGTGTTAAAAAACTCAGCTGACTCCTCCATGCCTGATGCTGGGGCTATGACCAGAGTAGCTGTGGACAAGGATGCAGAATAAGCTATTTTGGCAGCTGCAGTGGACTGCGCACTAGTCTCTGCTTCAGTGGCGGAGGATGAGGGTGGTTCAGTAAGCCAGTTCAACACATCCTCTGCATGCTGTGGCTGGATAGCACAGGCAACATCACTAAACAGAGGAAATTATGGCCTGCCTGAGGACGGATCACGTCCATCTTTGCATGTGGACACATACGCTGCTGGCCCCCTCACAGTTCCATGGGAATGTCTGCCTCTCCTTGTTGGCCTCCTAGACATGATGGGAGGTGCGGTGGGGGGGCTTATTAACAAAATGTAATAAAGATGTGGAAGCTTTAGTCAATGGAAAGTGGTGTTTGGTGCACTTTACTTGACTACTCACTACACAAGTACACTCCACTGACACACTACAATATCCTGCAGTAAAACTGCACTGACACACTGCAATATACTGTAGTAAATGTGCGCTAACGCACAGAAATATACTGTGATGAAATATATTGCGCTAAATGAGCAGCTACATACTGAAATATACTGAGTTACACATGCAGTAACGCACTGAAGTATAATGTGTTAAACATGCAGTAATGCACTGAAATATACTCAGTTAAACGTGCACTAACGCACTGAAATATACTGTGTTAAATGCGCAGTAACACACTGAAATATACTGCGTTAATTGTGCACTAATTAACTGAATAATACTGAATAATACTCCCCTCTGCTATGCATCTCTCGTGGCCAATTTTAGCTGCCCTGATTGCATTTTTATTTTTTTACTGCATTCCTTGTAATGATGGAATGCCAGTGATGACCACTCAGCCTTATATTTTATAAAGGCCACTTTTTTCTCCTTTTTATGCTAAAGTTTAGCCCATAGGAATACACTGGCTAATGCCATTATTTAATATTTTCTTAAACCACTCCCATGTTCCCCCCGTGTTTACTGTTTCTAGAATTTGGTCTCACTTAATATCATGTAATATGCAGCACAGTGTAGAAAAGTCAGCTCTATTGAAATTAAGTGTACTTGCACTACCCTCATGCCTCATTTTCCTATGATTGACGCTGAATTGAATTACTCTGTGGTCACTGTTTCCTAGGTTATCCATTATTTCCACTTTTGCAATCAGATCTGTGTTGTTTGTAAGTAGTAAATCTAGCAAAGCTTTATTTCTAGTTGGGGCATCCACCAATTGACACATAAAGTTGTCCTAAAAGACATTTAAGAAATAGCAAACCTTAAATGTGTGAGCTGTTCTGTTTTTTCCATGGATAATTAACCCCTTGGGGCTGGGCATAGGCAAATATGCGGCCTCTCGGCGCCTGGTCCTTAGAGTTCAGGGGATGCATATTTGCGTGAATTGCTGCCTATACACCTGTGCTGAGAGTGTGTGCACTGCACGCGTGGGACAAAGGTTTTACAATATTTATATTGTGAAAGTTTTGCACCCAAAGGGGTTAATTTACCAAAGGTAAAAAACTGGCTGTTCAATTTGCAAGGGAAATTGTGCTTTGCGGGGGAATTTCCCCCTGAGCTTAGTAAATGTGGTGAAATTTCACTTTGCAAACACGTTCAAATGACGTGCAGGGAAAAAAAAAAAGTATTTTTCCTGAAGAAAAATGTTTAGCACAGCCAGACCCAGATGATATGGTGTGTGTGTGTGTGTGTGTATGTGTGTGATCTATTGAGGACCTTCAAGGGTTTAAGTTCAGTCATTCAGTATTAGTTCACACTGACAGCGAGAATGAAATTGTGCGAGTTCAGCTGAATTTGCATAATTTCATTCCCGCATGTCAGTCCCGACTTTAGGGGCGACTTCAGAGACATCTGTGGGGGTTTCTGCACAGATGTCTATTAAAATCGCACCCCGAAGTCGGAAAAAGTAGTACAGAAACAACTTTTGGGAATCAGTTTAGTGCCGCAAATGCGACATCGCACGATTCGGACATTGCTATTGCCGGCAATAGTCGCCGATTTGGCATGTGCATGCCAAATCACTATAATGTGAACCAGGGCTCCTATAACTTTAAAAAATATCCTCTAGGTATCTTCATTTATAGTTTTCAAAAACTGAATATACAAAGACATTCTGATTTCTTTTCTAACTAAAACATTTTTTTACCACTGACTTTGTTAGTTATTGGGAACTGCAAAGATTTTTCCTTTCAGATGAATCTCTGGTGTTGTGTAAAACCAAGTCCACCCCCTGCTGGTAAAATTGTTAGTTTTTGAGTCAGACTTTCACTAAATAGATTGATCTATTACATTATAAATAGTAAGGAAAGTCATCAAATGCAGCACTTTCTGTTCCAGCATCATGCAAGTAATATAGTCAAATTAATGTGCTCCTCAGACCTAACAGAAATAAAATAACATCTATTTGGAATTTGAGATGCCTTTTTATAATGAAACAACATGTTTTCTTTTTAATCTCTACTTGCTTTTAATGATGCTTTGCTACAATGCTGGCACACATTTGCAAACACACTTAAATAAGCTCCTCTATTTTTTGCTAGGCACATTTTTATCTTCTATTTTTGTTTCTACCTGGTCTGGAAAGTGCAGTAGACCAAGTCACAGTGTATGGCAGAAACATCTTTTTTGTTACCACTTTATACTAGATGCTTTCTGATATTCCTTTGGGTTTCACTATATGTATGTGTAGCATAGTTACCAGTTAGACTGTTAGGTAAGATTAGTTATTGGCTTCACTAGAGAGAGTGGAGTGGTTGTCCCCAGTTAAGCTATTAGATAAATTCAGTTATTGGCTACACTGTAGTGAGCGGAGAAGTTGTTGGTAGGTTTGGTCTGCTCGGGGTTCTTGAGCTGAACATTGATTGTTTCCCCCTGCCTCTTGAAGAAGCTTACAGAGGGAGGGAGATTCAAACGATCAGTTGAATATTTATCATACCCTAGCCAATTTCTAAAAAGGAACATCCAGAAGTTGGCTTGGGAGATGATTAAAGGTGTAGGAGCCCTGGGCAGATTGTTTCCTTGTCAGGGAGAGTTTCAGTACTCCTGGGGCTGCTAGCCATAAGAGAAGGATCACTAAGACAAGAGATCTCCATTTGGTCCTCAGCATTTGCTGCACTAAGAGACAAAGATGGACAGCTAAAAAGAAGATACCTAATGAAGGACACTGTTTCAGAGTCCAGGTCTGAAGGAGGACTTTGTAGGCATCCTTTTTGAGAATCTACAGAAGGAGAGTGAGTGGCAGATAGCTTCAAGGACACTCTGAGTAAGGATCTTAGTGGGGACTGACAGTTGTGTAGAAATGCGGAAATGTAAATAGAGAACTGGTTGCTAATGATTTCCCTGTGGTCTACAGCTGTGTTTGGCCTTAGATAGTAGCCTCTGCACTATTAAGGGAGAACCTGTCTTTGTCCAATAGCCCCTTTAGGGTTTAGCACTACATACATTGTTATAATTTGCACAGTAGATGGAAAAAACATAAGATAGAGAGAATTACAGTATATCATTATTAATATCATATGAAAATGTGGCTGATTTAATGTGCAGCCACCACAATGTGTCAAAAGATTTTTTCTATTCTAAATAAATAGTTTTTTTTTTGTGAAAAATTGGCAGTTTTTTTGCACAGTTTCCAAATCTCAGCTTCCTATCATGTTGCTGCACCCTGTACAAAACAAATATATATATAAAAAAGTTTTTGGGTTTCCCTGTTCTGTACACATGCTTGAACTTCAACTTCCTTTGATGCTACAATCTAAAAAACTTTACTGCTTAACCACCTCTCACTCGCCATATAGTAAAATGATGAGTGCAATGACGGGTGGCTCTCTTGTTCTGGGATGACGTCATCCCACTCTCGCCAGGCTTGTGATCGGCAACGCGCTGTGACCTAGGGACACAGCGCATCCCCAATCTCAGTAAAGAGCTGAGTGTGAGGAGGGGGGGGCCATTCAGTGGCATTTCCTCACAGGGGAGTCCTGCACAGATAATCAGGGCACTGATTATCAGTGCCCTGATTGTCAGAGCAGTCCCAACAGTGCCCAGCAGTGATACCAGTCAGTGCCCAGCAAACAATACCAATCAGTCCCCATCAGCGATGCCAATCAGTCCCCATCAGTGATGCCAATCAGTTCCCATCAGTGACACCAATTAGTGCCCATCAATGATGCCAATCAGTGCTGCCTTTCAGTGCCCATCAGTGCTGCCGATCAGTGCCGCATATCAGTGCCACCTATTGGTGCCCACCAGTGTCGCCTATCAGTGCCCAGTGCTGTATATCAGTGCCACCTATCACTGTCCATCAATGCTGCATATTAGTGCCTCCTCATCAATGCCCTTCAGTTCTGTCTCATCATTGCCCATCAGGGCTGCCTCATCAGCGCACATCAGTGAAGGAGAACAAAATTAGTTATTTACAAAATGTTCTAGCAGAAAAAAAGAAAAGCTTCTTTTTTTTCCAAAATGTTTTGTGTTTTTTCATTTTTTTTTAGCAAAAAAACAAACAAACCTAGTGGTAATTAAATACCACCAAAAGAAAGCTCTATCTGTCACAAAAAATATATAAATATCTAATTTGGGTACAGCATTGCATGACCGTGCAATTGTCATTCAAAGTGTGACAGCACTGAAAGCTAAAAATTGGCCTGGGCAGGAAGGGGGTGAAAGTGCCCAGTATTGAAGTTGTTAAAGAATATGTTACACAATATTTCACATTCCTAATACATGCCTGCTGTACCATGTAGTTATATAAAAAGTATCCTGTTCTCTTTGTATTGCTTTCTTTCTGTGAAATACCTGGTGTTCCTGACAGTCCCTCTGCTTTTCTATTAAAAACTGGCCAAACTAGGCATGCGAGCGCAGCATAATCAGTTTTCTGGCTGTGCTGGGGACTCAGCCTGTTTACCTCCAATGATTAGACTTGTGCCCCACCCCCCAACAGCCATTTACTGGGAAGACAAGTGTGGTGCTGTTTCTCCTCCTCCGAGCTCCTTATGCAGTTGAGAACAGAGGGTATGTGATCACTTATAAAAAAGGAAAATAAATGGAAATATATATTTTTTAATATGTATATACAAATGTTTTGCTTTTCATTTCTATTTTAAACAGAATGGGTTGTTATAAAAGGTGAGGGTTCACTTATACTTTGACATCACACTTTTATTTATGGTATATTTTAGATTGAGTGGGAAAGGGTTAGACTTTTTGTTGCATTTCTTTGGTACCAGTTTCTTTTACTCCTTACTTTCTTTGACATGAGATGGGAGACCAAAACAGCAATTAAAAACAACATTTTTATAGTACACTGAAGGCTTAGGCTCTCTTTAAAGTTATATTTGCTGTCCGTGTTCTCATTCAGAAGATATGCTTTCAAAAATCAATGGCAATTATCACAAAGGGCACATGGACAGCAATAAAACCTAACACATTCTAACAAGAAATAAGCTAATATGCCTGCATAAACAGCAATCCACTGTAAATGTGTCCTTTCACCAGAGATGAATGATTATGGATAAAGTATGACTTGTGTTACAACGGTTGTCACCATTTTTCAACCATGTGAACATTTGTTGCAACATTGAAAGGCCTTCCAATAATGCCTAGCATGGTCTCTGACCCAGGAAGCAGCTTGCCTACATGGACACCACCCCATATAAAAGGCCAGCAAAAAGGCACAGATTGCTATTTCATTTGTTGTGTGATATGGGAGAAGGGTGGGAAAGAGTAGCCTAACTTTTGATATGTAGGTTCCTCTAATATAAATGCACAACTAACTGAATGTCATTTACTTGTTTTATTCACAAGTAATAATAATAATAATGATGGTAATATCATCCAGCCTCTTTTTATCCACTTCCTGTCTACATACCTGCGCTCCAATGATGGCTGCTTTCATGGCAGATTTTCTGAAGGTGACCATAGTAGACCATGTCTGCATGATCTGTGTTGAAATGGACACTTGTAGTAAACACCAGAAATAAATGTGATAAGGTAACATTTTTCAATGGAAGCAAAAAGAATCTCTCCTTCTTATAAATAAATAAAAGGGGTTTGGAAAACCCACAGGTTCATTGTATTGAGAAGGAAGTCACTGAGAGAATTTAACACCATAGGCAATGGGTGAGGGTATTATAACAGGGTTCCCCCCCCTTTTTTTTGGTAAACAGCAATTAGGTAGACTTTAGTGAAGAAATTTTTGATGGAAGTAAAAAAACTTCTCCTCATAAAATAATAAAAAGGGGTTGCAAAATTCACTGTAAAAATGTATTTATTTATTTCATGGAAATAAGCACCTTTTAAGGAGGGATTTTCAATTGGGATAAAAAGTTGAGAATTCCTCCTTCCTATGTATTAATAGAAAGGGAAGGATACGTCACATTTTTTAGAAGGAACGGCACTAAGTAAATTCAACGGTATAGCAAAGGGATTAGAGAACTTACTATGAGTATAAAGGACAACACTTCTGGATGGGACGGTGGGAGTCGATGGAATATATTTAACATGATGGAGTATATTATGAGATAGATCCATATTTGTAATGATTGTGTTTTTATGTTTTGTGCATTAGGAGTGTTTTTGTATATGTCTAATATATATATCTATATCTATCTATCTATCTATCTATCTATCTATCTATCTATATATATATATATATATATATATATATATATATATATATATATATATATATATATATATATAGATATATATAGATATATATATAGATATATCTATAGATATGTATATCTATATCTATCTAGATAGATAGATAGATAGATAGATAGATAGATAGATAGATAGATAGATAGATAGATAGATAGATAGATAGATAGATCTATATATAGATATAGATATATACAGTATATATCTATATCTATAGATCTATAGATATAGATATATTTATATGGTCTTGAAATGGAATGTTTTTGTTTTTATGTGTTTAAATTTAATAAAAATAATTGAAAAGAAAATGTTCCACGAAAAAAAAAAAAAGATGTATTAGAGTAAAACAAAGTATACGAATTATAAAATAAATGGTGCCAGAGAAATGATAATGCAATTAACAAAGACCTTCATGACAGGATTACCAGGTATTTTAAAATGAAAACGGCAGATTTTTTTTTTTTAAAATATCTTTATAAACTACAATAACAAGTTAAAGCATATATAGGGTTTCATTCATTGTGATTTCATAAATTTGAATTCATTATTTTTTTCATTACTAAAGTTAATGTAACTCCAAACACTAAAATATCAGATAAGCTTTAAAGAGTATGTTACTCCAACATTTAATAGTCCTGACATGTGTACTTGTGTTAAAAAGTATCCTGTTCTCTTTGTATTGCCTCTCTTGTGTGAAATACCTAGTGATGCTGACAGTCCTCCTGCTTTTATATATTAAACTGACCACACTAGGCACGAGAGCATATCCATCCCAGGTCAGTTTTCTGGCTGTGTACGAACACAGCCTGCCTGTCCTCCAATGATCAGACTTCTGCTGACACGACCATGCACCCCCCCCCCTTCCTGCACAGCTGTTCACTGGGAAAATGAGAAAATCTCTATGCTGTTGCTTCTCCATCCCCAAATCTTTAAGCTGCTTATGCAGCTATAAATATCGATATGTGTCTTAAGACTTTGTGTGTTCCTATCTGGAGAAGGGCGTGATCTTGCTAGTCTATGAAACTGCCATTATGGAATACTTCAAATTTTTTTTGTATGTTTTTTGTTTTGTTTGAATCAATTTTATGTGCAGCAATCCTTTGAACTTTTTTCTATCTACAGTGCCTTAAAAAAGTATTTATACCCACTGAAATTGTCCACACTTTTTCATGTTACAACCAAAAATGTAAATGTATTTTATTTGATTTTATGTGATAGACCAACACAAAGTGGCACATAATTGTGAAGTGGTAGGAAAATGATAAATGGTTTTCAGATTTTTTTTTTACAAATAAATATCTGAAAAGTGTAAGGGCAAATTGAGTCAATACTTTGTAGAACCACCTTTCGCTGCAAATACAGCTGCGTCTTTTTGGGGATGTCTCTACCAGCTTTGCACATCTAGAGAGTGACATTTTTGCTCATTCTTCTTTGTAAAATAGCTCAAGCTCTGTCAGACTGGATGGGGAGCGTCTGCGAACAGCAATTTTCTTGCCTTTGATTCTCAATTGGATTTAGGTCTGGACATTAACTGGACCATTCTAACACATGAATATGCTTTGATCTAAACCATTCCATTGTAGCTCTGGCTGTATGTTTAGGGTTGTTGTCCTGCTGGAAGGAAAACCTCTGTCTCAGTCTCAAGTCTTTTGCAGACTCTTCGAAGATTGCCATGTATTGACTCCATCCATCTTCCCATCAACTTTGACAAGATTTCCTGTCCCTGCTGAAGAAAAGCATCCCCACAACATGATTCTGCCACCACCCTGTTTTACGGTGGGGTTGGTGTGTTCAGGGCAATGTGCAGTGTTAGTTTTCTGCCACACATAGTGTTTTGCTTTTAGGCCAAAAAGTAACATTTTGTCTCATCTGACCAGAGTACCTTCTTCCACATGTTTGTTGTGTCCCCCTCATGGCTTCTCGCAAACTGTAAAGGGGACTTCTTTTGGGTTTCTGTCAAAATGGCTTTCTTCTTGCCACTCTTCCATAAAGGCCAGATTTGTGGAGTGCACAACTAATAGTTGTCCTGTGTACAGATTTTCTCACCCGAGCTGTGGATCGCTGCAGCTCCTCCAGAGTTACCATGGGCCTCTTGGCTGCTTCTCTGATTAATGCTCACCTTGCCTGCTCAGTCAGTTTAGGTGGATTGCCATGTCTTGGTAGGTTTGCAGTAGTGTCATACTCTTTCCTTTTCAGATAATGGATTGAACAGTGCTCTGTGAGATGTTCAAAGCTTGGGATATTTTTTTTTATAACCTAACCCTACTTTAAACGTCTCCACAACTTTATCCCTGACCTATCTGGTGTGTTTCTTTGCCTTCATGATGCTGTTTGTTCACTAAGGTTGTCTAACACACCTCTGAGGGCTTCACGGAATAGTTGAGATTAAATTACACACAGGTGGATTCTATTTACGAATTAGGTGACTTCTGAAGGCAATTAGTTCCAGTAGATTTTAATTCGGGGTATCAAAGCAAAGAGGGCTGAATACAAATGCACGCCACACTTTTCAGATATTTATTTGTAGAAAAAAAAACATTTATCATTTTCCTTCCACTTCTCAATTATGTACCACTTTGTGTTGGTCTATCACATAAAATTCCAATAAAATACATTTACGCTTTTGGTTGTAACATGACAAAATGTGGAAAATTTCAAGGGGTGTGAGTACATCTTCAAGGCACTGTTTGGCCTGTGGGATGGTCTGATTGTGTTACATTGAGAGATTACCTAAGTGCTGCTCACCTCACCTGTTTTGGCCATATATATATATATACTGTATACACATACATATTACATACACACACAAATGTAATGTTTTGCCTCTCAGGGTTGATTTACAAGGTAAGGGTTTGCATACACTTTAACATATCAGTGATATAGTTTGGTAGTTTGTAAACTGTAATTTGTAAATAAGTAATTTGGAATACTTTTCATTCTCCAGTTTTTTTAATAGAACAATAGCAGGTACCGCTACTATTAGGGTCCTTGTTCAGGATCTTTCTGTTATTGGATGATAACGCTTTGTCACTGTTTTCCAGTTGTGTTTCTGTAATGTTACCTGTCACACTGGCTTCTGTGGACATTTCAATACCCGCTATGCAAACATGTTCAACTGTTATTATCATCATCAGGAAACCCACCCTGAGAAATGCCATGTAGCCTTAGCAAGAGTGCATGCCTATAGACAGGAAGATGCTACAAAAGATCAACAGCACTTAGATGCAACATAGACTAAAAAAAGATAAAAACAAGTATTATAGTAAAAAAAAAAAATGGCAATTGTCTATGATTTCTAGAACTTGAGCAAACTAAATTGATTCAGGTAAGATTTATATTTATTTTCTTGTCAGCACAAAGTTCATAATTAGTTGTTCACTGTTTTGAGATAAGGCTTATTAAAATAATTAGTGAACTATGAATTGTTTCATTTGCTTTTGGCTTTCCCTAACTGATCCAAGCAGCTGAAACGTTTATGTTGCTGAGCTGACAAAAGTAAGAATTCAATTGCACTAAGCAACATACAGTTTTTTTTTTATTAAAGCGGGGTTCCACCCAAATTTTACAACAATATCTGTATGTATTCTCTTCCTTGCCTAGATGCTGACATGCCGTTTAAAAAAATTAAAATCGCCGTAATTACCTTTTATTTTTCTATTCTTCTTTGCACTTCCTGGTTCTCCTCCCGTGGGAGTAGGCGTGTTTCTAGCCTCTCCCAGACTCCTGGGAGCTAGTCTCAGGCTTCCCAGGATGCCACTGAGCATGTGCGGGAATGAGCAGTGAATGCTGGGAGCACAGCATTCACCACATCCAGGAAATAAATGCTTGTGGGCTTCAAATGCCCACAATGAAGATGGAAACCGCCTGCAGTGAATAATATAAGTTATTCTTTCCGACGAAATCTGACACAGGCGGATATATTACACATAATATGTGAGTATGTAATGCTGAGAAGAAAAGTTTGTGAATGAACTCAAAAAAAAAAAAAACGATAGATAGGTGGACCCCCGCTTTAAGATGTCTGTTTAGGTAAAAAAAAAAAAAGTTGGAAATTTGTGAGAACACAAAAAAAAATCCTCTGACTTTTAGCACAAAAAAGAAATTTAACCCCTGAACCCCTTTCATGGTGGGCAAGTTTTCAATTTGTGTGGGATAATTAGCGAAGAGGATTTTAAAAAGTATTCATTTTTAATGGTAATTCAAGGTCACAGAACAGTTTAAACATTTTCAGATTCCTAAAATAATTGAACTTAAAAATAAAAAGAATACTGAATTATTCATTTTTTGCTTAATATGTATTTTATATTAGAATTTGTCTGTATGATAATATAGTAAGAATATTTCTATCTATATAAGGACAAATTTAAACTCTCTTTTTCATATGTTAATATCAAGTTTGAGCTAGAATGAATGACTGCATTCGATTTAAGAAACCATAAAATCAAAAAAAGATATGATACAGCTTCATCCAACAGGCAAATGGTGACACGCCTATCCAATTTGCAGATTTATTACCCATCTAAAGTATATGTAATTCAAAAAAAAAGAAAAATGTTTTGGATAGAGATGAGGGTCCTGTCCGTTTTTGGGGATTGTTTTTTTTTTTACACATATATATCTGTGTGCAATTTGGGATATATCCCTTCACTACTTCTCTTGCAAATACAACAGGATCTCCACTCAAAGATTTCTACTCTGTTGCTATTCTGGTGGTAACTCAAAATTTTGGATTTCACTCTGCATTCAGTCCCACTGACAATGGCCACCAGGGAAATTAGAGAGGCTGATTCTCAAAGAGCACTAAAAATCGAACAAAAGTGCTAACCTTTTTCCAATGTATCCAAAACTTGATACAGTTTTACAGTTTTTTTTTCCAGTAAAGCCTCCAACCTGCATTCGATTACTATGTCAGAAAAAATATGTTAATCATACTGACTGACTCCTAATCATCAGTTCGGACCTGAACTGTCGGTGACAATTAGGATTTAAAGGCTAAGTTCGCCTTTCTTTTTTTTTAATTCCAGTTCCCTTATGTACCAACAAAGCATTAATGTACTTATTTTTCAAAAATAAAACAGCTTTCCATTCATTCTACACTGGCTTACCTGACTCTCTTCATAGCTGTTTAAAGACACTGCTCCATTACTTCTGCCTTACTTCCTGGTCAGAGCTTAGATTACGACACAGGAAGGAGTTGACCAGCTGAGGGTGGATGATGCAGGGTGTGTGCTAATGAGATCAGTTGGTCAACTCCTTCCTGTGTCATGACCTAAGGTCTGACCAAGTGGTAAAGCAGAAGTAATCGAGCAGTGCGTTTAAACAGCTATGAAGAGAGGGAGGTAAGCCTGTGTAGAATTAATGGAAAGCTGTTTTATTCTTGCAAAATAAGTACATTCATGCTATATCGGTGCATAGGGCAGCTGGAAATTAGAAAAAAAAAAAAAAGTGAACTTAGCCTTTAAAGCTTCCAGGTGCACTCAGTGCTGAGTGGTGGCTCTCAAAGGAGAAGACCACACATTTTTGGGGGTGTTAAATATGCTTATGGTGCAGCAAATCCTTTTTTACATCTAATTAGAAGTAGAAATACTAGAAAAAAATACTAGCGAACTAAGAAATTCTGGTATAAAGTGAAATATAAGGTACCAGAAGACCCCATGGTATGATATTCTGTTCCATCTGAAACTACACTTACAGCACTTGTACATTTGAGGGAATTTGTCATGTTTTTACAACTTGAACAAGGAATTAGAAGCTTAAACCTTTTACTGTTTTGTAAGAAAAAGCCATTAGGCAGATTGTGTTTGTTTTCATAATGGACTTTGCCATTTTATAAAGTATTCCAATTTTTTTCTAAAACATGTTTTACATCACCCTAAACCAGCTTCTTCTGTTATTATGACTGAAAACAAGAAGGGAAATCAACCTTTCTCTAGGCTGAGTCATTTCTTTGTTACATATTCCTGTTTTCCAATTACAGACTTCATATAGACTATAGAATGGTTTAATAGGAAATAGAGTAAGGTGCAGCAAGAGAGTGTGAACATGTTTATTCCTCTCATTTTTTTACATTGATCCAGTAAGTGTTAAGATGGTGATCTTTATTGTATAGTTCCAATGGGAATGTACAAAGCACTGTAACTTATAGCAATCAGTCACCCTTTATTTTAATGACTGCTGTAAAAAATAAAAGGTCAATTCGCTTTTAAGTGCCTGCACATGTGTAGTGCTTCTAACTAAAGTATAGATTTCAGTAAGTTTAAGAGAGATTTTTTGGGCATAACAAGAATTGTGTTTGTCTGTAAAATTAAACTGAAAGTTGAATTCATAGTTTAACACTGGTGATGATTAAACCAAGCACGTTTTGGTTCACTGGACATTCCCATGCCATTCCTATTCAAACTCATTGGAGTCTATGGGAGCTGAATCTTGTCATTTATTTTCTGTCCTTTTGTAAGGCCATTTCACAGGCTTTTGTTAAAAAATGACATCTCTATCTGTCAGCGTTTTTTTTTTTTTTTACCTATTAGTAACTTAAATTTGTTGTTGAAGTAACTGTACAGTGGGGACGGGAAGGGAGTTCAAATAAATTTGAGTGGCCAGAAGATGTCCGGATTGCAGCCTTGCAAATCAGAATGTATTACAGTTTCTCCTCATTTTTTGAAACTTGATATGTAGCTGTACTTTAATACAAAAGTAAAATATTTAAGACTTACCATTTTCAACTGGATCTTTTACAACAGCATTGGTTTTAGCTATGTCTTCTTTCAATGCACTGTAGTTCTGTTTCAACCCCAGGAGATTCAGATTAAGATCTTTGATGCGTGCAAGAACATCGTTGGCAGTATCATTTGCTTGCTTGGCTTTGTCTTTTGCAGTCTGAATCTTCGCCATTGTATCTATTACAGACAAATGTGTGTCAAGTGAAGACAGAGAATGGATACAAGAAACTGTCTTCACAATTGAATGTTAACATTATCCTCCCTTGAATTGGAAATTTTTCATTTCATTACACATTACAGTGACATTTCCTCTGGTATTAAATGGCTGAATGTGGCTCTTAAGATTCTTCCCTAAAATCTGTATGGTAATAATGCAAAAATAAATGTATAATAATTATGAAACTAGGTCTACAATATGTAATATTGATTTTGAAGTGTTTGCTTGCTTTTATTCTTTATTTTTATTATCCTTTATTTTATTATAAAAATTCAGCCACAATGGATGCTAATAGTCATTACTAAGTATAAATATAAAGAGAGTAGTTTCATTAAAAAAATCTCTAATATTTAGCAGAAATTTTGATTTGCACCAGCAATATGGCAGTGAGAATCTGATAGGATGCCACCATCAGGCATGCAACTATGCCTGATGAGATGCTAAAACAAAACCATTGGTGATAGATATGATTTTTACCTAGAAATTGCATACAGCAATGGTGCAACTCCCAACATCACCAAATGTCCTAACACAATGTTCAGTATATACAAAAAACATTCAGCGACTGGACGTACTGCAATAGATGGCCAGAGGCAGTGGACATGCTACAAGTAATGGTTAAAGACTAAAGTATTGCTATAAACATGGCTGACAATTATTAAGGACATGCTGCAGTGGAATACATGACAAATGGTTAAAAAACCAGCTAGAGATCGCTGCCATTAATGTTCATTTGCAAGTCGACACCCATTCCAACCCCCTTAAGAAACGACTGCCATCACATTAGATAATTCTCTCAGCAAAAACCATTTTTACAACGCCTGAAAAGAATAAACAACAAAAAAGAGCAAAGAAAAAAAGACAGCATAAAAACTAAGAATGTGTAAACAAAATAAGCCAAATCACTTTGCTAGTAGAAACCAGTTTCATATATATTTTGCTTTACCTAGTTATGAAAAATTCTAGCTATTTGATGCTGGAGTATAGGGTCCCAACATAGGAACCAGTGAACTGCATGCTGCCCTTGTGCCTTGGGTTAGGCATCAGGAGCATAGAAACTTCCAAACTGTATGCACATTCACTTCATCACAATGTATTTGCCAAATGCTATGGCTGTCTGCATAATTCCAAACATGATCTGCTTTAGCTTTAGTTACGCCCTTGGCCACACAAACATTTTATTGCTGTTTCTATTTGTTATCCTGTTTCGGCAAACTATCGCAGCATGTTAATGCAAAATCAATTTGTATCTTGCACATTTTAGAGCAGTGTGTGATAAAGAAAGTGAAGGTTTCACCTAAGTAATTAAACACCATCTAAATTACAGCAACTTTAAGCCAGTAATACACAAATGCATATATACCATTAGGCATTGTGGATAGCTTTCCAAAAGTATTGTTCAATGCTCGGATCATATCCTGGTTTTTCTCATCCGCATTTTTCAATCTGTCCTTTACTTTTGCAAGGTCATTTTCATTCTCTACAAATAAATAAATATGTATAAATAAAAAGTTATCAAGAAATTATTTTACTCACAGTTGCAAGAATGAGCTTAAGGACCCTTTGAAATGACCAGGATGTCTAAACAAATGGCTAATGACATGAGATGTGATCTTTTTCTATAAGTTACAATAACAAACATCATTTTCTTAAAGTATACCCATCATAAAAAAACACATATGCTACTTTTTCTGGCCTCCTATTGAAAATGCGATATTTCTGTCTGTGTTTGGCTTCAGAACTTCTGAATCTTAGACCTAGTACAAGTATGCATCAAAAAGAGAAATCAGAGAAAGTTGGAATTCCTTGTTTCACTATGTACGCTAGGTCAGGGACTTGAAGCATTGAAACCAAACAATTAGCTTGACAGTCATTCGTGGTGGATACCTGTAGGCTAAAGAGGGTCATATACGTCTCAATTTTTTAATTCAGTCAGTGGGCTGAACAAAAAAAAACTGAATTGATCCTCCAATCAACACAATTGAGGTGGATGAGAGACTCCTCCCTACTGCACTATTGTATTGTGACAGCGGAGGGACTCCTTCCCTGTCAGAATACATAGATCAGTGTTGTATTCATTGGCTGCAGCCTCTAAGTGTTTTTGTTCAACAAGCCCCTATTTTAGTAAATATAAACTGCTAAATACTTTTTCTCGTTAGCAATATAATCTGTAGCAGCCTTTTGACTTTCATCAGTGTCTGGTTCAAGCTTGTGGGGGGAGTTTTCATTCTCCTCTGACTGTCCTATGAGGCTGCAGGACTCCTGGCCCTCTGTCCGGTCAGTGCTGATTGGCCCTGTGCTGATCACATACACCCTCCCAAGATAAAAAACCTCTCTAGCAGTACACACCAAACTGAACATGAGCAGAGTGACTCCAAAGGCTCTGTCTTATCAGGAGATGGTTTGGGGACTGTGTAAGAAGGGGAGGACCAGAGAAGGCAGGATTAAAGAACCTAAGGAACCTAAGGATTAACCCCTTAGGTTCCACAGTGAGTATAACAAGCATGCTTTACTACATATACAGACTGATTTTACTGTTGTGGGTTTAGTAACACAGTAAAGGCTATGCTCACCTTTTCAACAAGAATTTCACTTCCCATAATAAAGCCTTTTCTAATATATTTTCTATCTAAACCATCCCAATGTGCCATCTCTCATTTAACTTGTCAATGGCAGCTTTGAATCTACACCTCTCTGTTCAAAATGAAAAAAAAAAGCATTCTGAGCCTATCACTGCCTGTATCATTATGGGACCTTCCAGGAAACTTCATATCCCATCATGCACTGCCTTGCTGCATCACAGAATAGGGTGTGTTTACTACTCTGGACCACACCTCTTTCATTACTAAATTCCTTTTTTATTTCCACCCTCTTTCCTACTTCTTCCTTTAAGGTGGCCCTACACTGTACAATCTGATTGTACAATCTCCTTTAGATCTATCATCAGTTGTCTGTCTGATTTGATACAAATTGAAAAGACGGTTCAGGTCCTCCTCTTTCATAGCTTTGGTAAATTTAAAGCAAACGCTACAGAGATTGTACAACCAGATTGCATAGTGTGTGGCCAGCTTTATTCAAGTACATAGGAGGGAGTGGGTGGAGACACTCAGCTGTCATTGTTCTTCTGTAAACTCACTGATTTCACGTTTAGGCCCCATTCACACCTAGCATAGTGGGAGCGCACGTTTTTGGAGCATTTTTTTTCCACAACATGCATAGGGCAACCCATTGATTTCAATGGGTTGCCCTACACGTGACAAAGTAGCTCATGGGACATTTTGTCATGTTGCAGTTTATTGCACAATTTGCCACATTTGTTGTACGTTTCTCCCCATAGCAAAATGCCTGTTTGCTTCTGTGTATAGGGTGCCATTAATAATTATTGACACTGAAAGTACTAGTAGTTAATTTTAGGTGTATAGTGGAGGACATACAGTATTCCAGGGGTCCTCAAACTATGGCCCACAGGCCAGATAAGGCCCGCCAAGGTCATTTACCTGGCCCATCTGTTAGGGCTGGCCCTACCATGGATCTGCTCCTGTAAGCCTCCTCCGCCGCTGTCATCAGTGAACAGCAGAGAGCAGGAAGCAGCTTAGCTCAAGACGGAGGGCAGGAGGAGGAGCTGCCCAAAGTAACTTTTGAAGATAAACCACAGGTGATTGGTTGCTAGGACACAGGGCAACCAATCACCATCTTGCTAATATGGAAAGTCACTCTGCTGGCTCTCGCTCTAGGCCTCTGTCCAGAACTGTGCTGCCTTCTGCTCTTGGCTGGTAGGACACCACTATGGGAGGGAAAGGGGGCGGGGGCAGAGATCATTGTTATGAGGGAAAGGGGGCAGAGGACACCACTATGTGTGTGTGTGTGGGTGGGAGGTGATGTGAAGGGGGAAGAGGACAATGGTATGGGCAGGGCCACCCCCATAGCAGTGTCCTCTACCAACCTTCACATTACCTCCCACCCCACCCCAATCCCTGCACTGAGCCTAATGCACTCCTGATCCCTGCACTGTGAGCCTAACTCACTCCTGATCCCTGCATTCTGAGCCTAACGCACTCCTGATCCCTGCATTCTGGGCCTAACGCACTCCTGAACCCTGCATTCTGAGCCTAACACACGCCTGATCCCTGCGTTCTGAGCCTAACGCACTCCTGATCCTTGCATTCTGAGCCTAACGCACTCCTGATCCCTGCTTTCTGAGCCTAACTCAATCCTGATCCCTGTGAATGATCCCTACATTCTGAGCACAACATATTCCTGATCCCTGCATTCTGAGTGCTAGACTCCTGATCCCTGCATTCTGAGCCTAACTCACTCTTGATCCCTGCAAATGATCCCTACATTGAGCGCAACGCACTCCTGATCCCTGCATTCTGAGAGCAGTGCACTCCTGATCCCTGCATTCTGAGCGCAACATACTCCTTACCACTGCATTCTGAGCGCAACGCACTCCTGAACCCTGGGTTCTGAGTGAAACACATTACTGAACCCTGCATAATAAGATATGTGCAGTGTGCATAGGAATTCGTTCATATTTTTTCAAACTACAGTCTGGCCCTCCAACAGTCTGAGAGACAGTGAACTGGCCCCCTGTTTAAAAGGTTTGAGGACCCCTGCACTATACAATCTGATTGTACAATACCTGTACAATCTCTTTTAGATTTACTATAACACACCTATCTATCCAACCACTCTGTATTCAATCAGGCAGGCCCTTACACTACATAGTTGATGGTAGATTTAAAGGAGATTGTACAATCAGATTGTATAGTGTACGGTGAATTTTACAGACTTCCAGGGACACAGGTCTCCTGTTTTTAATAATACAGCTCTGCTCCACATAGGCTGTTATGTGTTCACTCAGCCACTTCTTCTGTACATTCTGCCAAATGAATGATCTATGAAAGAAGAAGGTAAGGTACAAAACAATTGATCAGCAGAGGAAGATGCTGACAGTGTATTGAAAGAGAACTGTTCTCACTGACAATGACTGCATGTAACTGCAGAGGGGTCGGCAGCAATCTCCTGGAGAGGGAGGGCAGGTACAAGGTGGGTGTTAATGAGGTCAGCTGCTGAAGTACTTCCTTCTAATGGTTTTAATTTCCTAAAGGTTGGATCCCAGGGAGTAATGGAGGAGTTTTCTATAGGAGACACTGGAGGCTAAGGTAAAACCTGCTCTAGCATATAGAGAAAGCTTTTTTTATTTTCTATACCAGAGGTATATTAATGGAATATTAGTACATATGGGAGCTGGAATTTTTTAAAAAACAAAAGCGAACTTGACCTTTAAAAAAAAAAAAACACATTGTAAGAAAAGGGTTTTTTTTTTCAGCCACCCATAACTAAAGCCAATAAACTTTTAATAAGTGCCTTTTATTTCACTCTGTTATATTTAATATGCTGTTTACTTCAAGAACACTAATATATGTCTTTGATACGTGAACAGATAATTTTACTAGCTAACAAACAGCACATCCACTGTAAAATGCTGAAGGTTGAAGGGCAGAAAGCAATTTTTGATACTAATTGAGAACTAAATTAAATTAGAAAAATAATGTAATAATAACCGGTTAGAGATGTGCTGGTTAAATTTGCTTTGAAATTGAAAAAGCGGTATTGATGGCTGCTGCTTGTAAACATAATACCTATTGCCATTATTATCATTCTTACAGGACATAATAGAACCAAAGTACTAAAGCATTGGATAAACATGTTTTGGGTCTGAAAAAATACATATCGCTCTGAAGAGATAACAAATTAGATATTTAATATAAGTAATAAATTAAATGGCTCTAAACAGATACTGGAGGGTTTGCTGATGCAATGAAATCCCTGCTCTGAGCAGGTTCACATTCATTGAAGGTAGTTCTTATGACAAACAAGCACAAATATTATGTTTTTTTAGTGTCTAATTTTGTTAAAAGTCGTCCTTTATAAGCATTTTTTTTAGTTTGCTATATTCCAAACAATAAAGGTTATCATTATAATCATCATAAAAAGAATGCCAAATTTAACAAAAGTATTAAAATATGTAAAGTTGTATGCTTAAACCCTTCAAAAATGTATGTACAGATATACATTTTATTTACAGATGCACTAAATAAAAACAAGGACATTTATCACAGAGGGCACATCCTATTTGCCTGTAAATCATTTCTGTGCATTGGTTTTGTGTACCTGGCCCCTTTACTCTGTAAATACTCCTGGTACCTAGTAGTCCAGTCTGGAATCCCCTTATCCTTTGCTTAGCACCATAGTTTTGGTATTATCAATTATGCATGCTATTTCTGGACCCCAATTACAAATGAAAGTTAATAGCATCCAAAAACCTTGGTTATCATTCAGAAAAATAAAAATAAAAATTGAGCTGTAGAATCTCCACCAGGAGCAAATTGTGTCAGCAAGTGGGTGTTTTTGTTTTGGGAGGTGGGCAGGCATTGACCATAGTGATTGACGACAGATCTACATCCCTAGACATGTATTTGATGATGGGACATGTTGAGGGCATGGGGCATGGTATGCCTCACTGACCCGGTTTTTAGGGGTAACCCTGCTTTTTTTCTATTTTTGGGTCCTCCATTAGTATCTATACCAAACCCTCATCTAGGACAAGGGTCTGGTATAGATGAAAATAATCCCAGGCCACTTTGTTTACAAACAGACCAAAGTAATTGGGCAATGTTATTTATAGGCAAAAAAAAAAAAAAAATACTACAAATACTGTTGCTGCTGACTTTTAATAAAAGAACACTTATCTGTCAAAGGGATCAAGCACTATCTTCACCCAGCCTGGTTATTCACCAGTCTTTGGGTCCCTGCCACTGATATATTTACTGAGGGAAGCTTGACCTGACTCCCCTCGGCTTCCCACTGCACATGAGCGAGCCACACTGCACTTTGCAAAGAAGGGGGTGCCTAGGTGGTCCAAACTTAAGTGGGAGCAGGTACCTGCCAAAATGTATCCGCTCCTCCAAAAAAAAAAAAAAAAGTGTGTCCAAAAGAGGTAAGGGGGGGGGGGGGGGGGTGGGAGGCAGAAAAGTGGAACTTCCCCTTTTAGGTAAAGTTCCACTTTAAAAGGTATTTTTCACTTTACTACATTGTATACATTGTACAGATGAGTCACTCATAAGCAGGTTTAGGACATCCCCCAAGCATGGTATTGAGGGGAATCTTGCATTCTTTTTAAAGAGCAGTATGGCCTTCAAAAAAAACAAAACAAAAAAACAAACATTTATACTCACCTAGGTCAATGCTTGATTTTAAAGATTTGGTTCCCCTTGACTTCAGTGGGATTCGGATTAACGTACCAACTTTTGTAAACCAAACTTATTGTTCAGCTTATTCCTAATGACTTTCTGAGTGTAGAAATGAAGAGCCTCCTAATGCCAACCCATATGTTTTGTGATTAAAACAAGGGAGAGAGGCACATGGTCCCTCGTACCCTGAAGTACCAGGTATGCCACTTTGCTTACATAGAAAAACAATGGAGGGAAGCAAATTAGGGTAAGTAAATAACATTAAACCCACACTCACAAAAATGTATAAAAGTCACTAACCATCCCAAAAGCATAAGAAAACATTTAAGTAAGTAGCTGTGGGGGCTTTGCATAAAGACATGGTCTCTAGTGATAAATAACTTGTTTTGCCAATCAGGCAAGTCAGAGAATGGCAAGTTTTTTGATTGTCCCCGAATGCTGTATATGAATGCAGGTGTGCCTGCTCTGCAGAGCACTATTAAAAACATGAATCATGGTTGCCTGTATTCCCAGATATCATGGACTTGCGTGCAAATAGTCAAATAAAAAAAAAAGTGAATTGGATATTTTCTCTATTTAATCATCACTAGTGTTCTTACACAGTGACACAGTTTCATATTATGAGGTGCCAGGTAATGGAAGCTGCCACTGCGCTGGTATAGTTGTAGACACCAAAGACTCATTCAATTAACATATTAAATAATATAATCTTCCACAGTGAAACCCTTATTTCAATGCACCTGTCTAGTGACTCTTTGAAAATCAATTGTTTGGGTGTGGAGTCTAGCCGCACTAAAATGACATTTACATATAAATTAAAAAAGCAAAAACTACCAGACTCCATCAGTAACATCCATCTTTTGCAAGATTAGTTTTTTTATGAGATGTATGTTTTCAGTTAACATGATTTTTGAATATTTGGGGATTGCTTGTTTTAAGTTTTTCATAGCTGCATTAAATTAAATAAGACCTGATCAAGAAGGATCTTTCTATCTTGAAAATTATGGTTATTTTTTTGCCTGAGGTTGCAAAATAAGTTAACTCTTAAAGAGACTCTGTTGCTAAAGTCTAAGTGCATAAAAAGGTACCCTGTCTCTTCAGAAACTTCCTTTGCTGGGACTGTATCTTCTGTTCCCCCACTGAGAGGGGAACAAAGATTCTTATACATTGTACAAATGCACCACTTCATATGTAGGTTTAGGGCATCCCTCAAGCAATTATGCTTTTTTAATGTTGCCCTTTAAGCATTATTAAAACAGATGCACCCGCCTGAACAGGATTTCTAAACAAAAATTGCATTGGTAAATGTCTCCCAGGGCAGTGCCCAGCTGTCCATGCCTCTTGTTTATCAATCCCTTTCTTTTTAGCCTTGCAAATAACCAGAATTGATTTTAAAGATTTAGCTTCAGTCTAATCTAAATGTAACACTGTGCACTGTTACTGTAATGCAGATTTATATTTGACCACAAGATGTCAGTGTTTAGCATCTGTGCTCATCATAGTCCCAATAAAGGAATGCAGAGGCTGCTTGAATTTGTATGCTGAAAGCATTCATTTCCTCACAGTGGAGCTGAAAATAAGCTACAAAGTCCAGAAACACTCATCAGGGGGTGGGAGCAAATAAAAGTAAAAGCCGGAAAGACAGAGGGGCATTTGAGAGAGATTTTTCTGATGGAAGGAGTGTGTGTGGGAGCTGTATTGAGCCATGTGAGCCTGGACTAGGTCGGGTTAGACCGAGAAGAGCAGAGTACACTGTTTCAGCTGAGCATCAAGTGTAAGAAACAGATTGGTAGAGATCTGATCGCTGCAGGATTGCTGAAATTATCATAATCATTACAGCTGCATTGTCAAAAAAGAGGGGGTCCTTCCAACCAGGCACTCATCACTTCACTCTTCATTGCATAAGGACTGGGTGAGAGGGTTCCTAACCCACTTAACATTACTCTTGTTGCAAACTTGTCTTGATGTTCAAGTTCAAGGACATTCTACAGTACAGGCTTTTGCAAGCAGCACATGTGCCAGAGCCCCAAGTTAACCCCGAAAAGGAGGGAATGTGCCGGTAAAGTTCAACGATTCTTATTAAAGGAAAATACCCAACACACCCCCTGCCCCTTTTCCTTTAAGAGACTCTTGCTTTGCTTTCATTTCTGTAAGTGAACCTTTCTTACTGATTCATAACATATTAAGGAGAACTCCGCAAACCACTATACTGCCCATAGGGACTATCCTATTTTTTCACATCTTGCAGGGACAGAATCCTTCGTGCAATAGTTACAGTGGGCGCACATTTGGCGCCAAAGGCGCGCATGCCTGCGGCCCCTAGAGCCGATGCGCGTGGCCGGCGGCCACTATGCCTGCCAGCCACCCACGATAGCTTCACAGAGAGCCCAAACGGGGCTCTGTCAATGTAAAAAAACAGTTCCCTGTTCTGTCAGGGGAGTAGAGAGAGATTGTCTGTTCCAAGTGTTCAGGAACAGCAATCTCTCTCCTCCTCCAGTCAGTACACTCCCCCCCACAGATAGAAACACCTCCCAGGGAACACATTTAATCCCTTGATCACCACTAGTGTTAACCCCTTCCCTGCCAGTGTCATTTATACAGTAATCAGTGCATTTTTATAGCACTGATCGCTGTAAAAATGTCACTGGTCCCAAAAAAATTGTCAAAAGTGTCAGATCTGTCGGCCGCAATGTCGCTGTCCTGCTAAAAATCACTGATCACCACCATTACTAGTAAAAAAAAATAATAATAATGCCATAAATCCATTCCCTATTTTGTAGACGCTATAACTTTTGCGCAAACCAATCAGTATATGCTGTTTGCGATTTTTTTCTTTTTACCAAATGTAGAAGAATACATATTGGCCTAAACTGATGAAGAATTTTTTTGGGAAAATTTATTATAGCAAAAAGTAAAAAATATAGTTTTTTTTAAATTGATGGATGTTTTTTGTTTATAGCAACAAATAAAAACCACAGAAGTGATCAAATACCACCAAAAGAAAGCTCTATTTGTGGGAAAAAAGGACTTACATTTTGTTTGGGTACAACATCGCACGACCGCGCAATTGTCCGTTAAAGCGACGCAGTGTCGTATCACAAAAAATGGTCTGGTCATTAAGAGGATAGATCATTCCGGTCCTTAAGTGGTTAAAATTTCTGCTCTCAACCAATTTTTTTTTTTTTTTGCATTGGAACATGTTCCCCAGGGCAGTGCCCAGCACCCTACCCCTCAGTGTTATTGTTATGAAGATCCTGCCAATAATCAGCGATCCAGACGCAGGGGGACACGGCCACGGGTTCCACTGCGCATGCGCGCGCGTTCACGGGTGCTGTCACGCACGGGCACGCGCGCGCGCACTCCCGCTAGTGCCAGGCGGGCTATTTAAACCGGCCTGTCACACTCCATCCCCGCTGTCTGCTCTACAGCGTTCTGTGAGTGTTACCTGATCTGATCTGTGTTTCCTGTTATCTGACCCGGCTTCCTGTTTGACGATCCTGCTATCTGCCTGCACCAGACCCTCTTGGCTTGCCTGACCACCCCTCTGCATTACCCCTGGTACCTCTGCTGTCCGAACGTTACTGACCACCGGCTTGTTGACCCTCCGCTGTGTTCATCAGCTTCCAGTCTGCTATTACCTGCTGTTGTTCCTGGTTCCAGTCCAGCTACCAGTTTGCTATTACCTGCTGTTGTTCCTGGTTCCTGGTTCCAGTCCAGCGTTCCAGGCTATCTTCTGCTGTGTTCCAGTCCAGTGTTCCAGGCTATCTTCTGCTGTTGTTCCAGTCCAGCTTCCAGTCTGCTATTACCTGCTGTTGTTCCTGGTTCCAGTCCAGCTTCCAGTTTGCTATTACCTGCTGTTGTTCCTGGTTCCAGTCCAGCGTTCCAGGCTACCTTCTGCTGTGTTCCAGCCCAGCGTTCCAGGCTATCTTCTGCTGTGTTCCAGTCCAGCGTTCCAGTCTATTACCTGCTGTTGTTCCTGGTTCCAGTCCAGTGTTCCAGGCTATCTTCTGCTGTTGTTCCAGTCCAGCTTCCAGTCTGCTATTACCTGCTGTTGTTCCTGGTTCCAGTCCTGCATTCCAGTCTCTGTCCTCAGTCTACTCCTCAGACTACTGACTCCAGAGGGTGCCACCACTACTGGACTTTCAGCAACTGTTGATCCTGCCAGGCACCCATACCACTCTTCACTCCTGGCCCTCTGTCTCCATTCCAGGGGAACGGGAGTGGGAGCTGTAAGGGAGGTCTTTTCCTGCACTTCAGGCTCACAACCTACCAGGTACGTGACAGTAGCAGACAGCCATGTCTGAGCCTGAGCAGGGAACGTCTCCCATGGAGGAACTCTGTGCACACCTGGCAGGATTGACTGAAGCAGTCAAGAATCTGCAGCAAGGATACACCAGGCTGGAGGAACGAGTGTTAACTTTGTCTAATCCCATTGGGGCTCAGGGAGTCCCTTCCACTTCTGCTCCTTCAGTCGGGCCTTCCTCAACAGTGGTGATGCTCCCTCCAGAACCCAAGGTCCCGACGCCTGAACGTTTCTCCAGAAATCGCCTCAAATTCAGGGCTTTCCGTAACTCCTGTGAACTGTTCTTTGCTCTTCAGCCACGTACCTTTTCCCTTGAGGCTACTAAGGTGGGCTACGTAATCTCTCTGCTTTCTGGTGACCCCCAAACCTGGGCCCACCGCCTCTTGGAGCAAAAGGACGTATCCTTGACTAATCTTTCCGCCTTCTTTGACGCACTAGGTCAGCTGTATGATGACCCCCAGCTGTCCGTGACTGCAGAAGCGGCTTTGCACACCCTTCAGCAGGGTCGCAGGGCTGCAAAAGACTATGTGGCGGAATTCAGAAAGTGGAGTGTAGACACGAATTGGAATGATGCGGCTCTCCGCTATCAGTTTCGAATGGGACTTTCTGACTCTCTGAAAGATGAATTGGCCAGGGTGGGTACCCCACAGACTTTGAACGCATTGATCGATCTAACCATCCAGATCGATCGACGTCTAAGAGAACGAAGGACTGAGAGAGCGATGGGAACCTCTCGCCCAACTTGGGTTACCCCTAAAGTTTCCCATCATACATCACCAGCACCACCAATGTCTACATTTAACCCACCTGAGCCAATGCAATTAGGGGTTCTGCGGCCTTCTCTTACTCAGGAGGAACGACAACGTCGTCGAGTGAATAATCTGTGCCTGTATTGTGGGGAACCTGGGCACTATGTCAGGAACTGTCCCCTTAAGCTTCGTAAGTGCCTATCTCTGTCCTCTGACTATGTTGCACCTCTGGTTAAGAACACTACTCACCTTGCTCTCTCTCTCCTGTTACAGCTTCCAGGAGAGACCCTGCAAATAGCCGCCATTATTGACTCTGGAGCTTGCAGTTGTTTCATGAACTCTCTTTTTGCTACCCAACACCGGATACCTCTGTTGCCTAAAACCCATGGACTTTCCATTCATCTAGCTGATGGAACAGCCATTAAGTCAGGGCCTGTTACCCAAGAGACTGTTCCAATACCCGTTTCCATCTCCAATTCTCATCAAGAACTGTTACGCCTAGATATCATCGCTTCACCTATGTTCCCCATAATCCTCGGCATGCCATGGTTACAGGCCCACAATCCTGACATTAATTGGATCACAGGTGAGGTTACCTTTTCCTCCTCATATTGCCAACAGTCTTGTAGACTTCAGGACACTCAGAAGAATCCTACCTTGCTCTGTTTAAACACAGATCCTAGTCTGCACCTTTCCATCCCTTCTGCATATCATGATTTCTTAGATGTATTCAGCAAGCAGGGGGCAGAAGTCTTACCCCCTCACCGGGCCTATGACTGTCCTATCGAATTACTCCCCGATGCCGAGATACCTTTTGGAAGAATATTTCCTTTAACGGAAGTGGAACAAGGGGCTTTAAAAGAATATATCGATGAGAATCTAAAGAAAGGCTTCATTCGTCCATCCACGTCTCCAGCAGGTGCAGGTATCTTCTTCGTACAAAAGAAAGACAAGACCCTCAGACCATGTGTAGATTACCGTGAGCTGAACAAAATCACTGTAAAGAACCGTTACCCTCTTCCTCTGGTACCAGAGCTGTTCCAAAGACTTGGGACAGCTACCATATTCACTAAGCTTGACCTCCGCGGAGCCTACAATTTGGTTCGTATTAGGGACGGAGACGAATGGAAGACCGCCTTTCGTACCCGTTATGGACATTATGAATACCTTGTGATGCCGTTTGGGCTGTGTAATGCTCCTGCTACATTCCAGTACTTCATCAATGATGTCTTACGAGACTTTCTAGATCTGTTTGTTATCGTCTATCTAGACGACATACTAATTTTTTCTTGTTCCCTTGAATCCCATCGCAGGCACGTCAGAAGTGTATTGGCCCGGCTTCGACAACACGGTCTATATGCAAAAGCTGAGAAATGTGAATTTGAACAGGAAAGTATTCCATTTTTGGGGTTAATCATTTCCAGCAAGGGCATTAAGATGGACCCCCAAAAGGTCACTGCAGTACTAGACTGGCCAGTCCCAACAGATAAGAAGGGGATCCAGCGATTCGTTGGATTCGCTAATTTCTACCGCAAATTTATTAAGGGGTTTTCAGCCATCATCACACCCATCACACAGCTAACTAAACAGGGTACACGTTTCCACTGGTCTGCTGAGGCTCAAAAGGCTTTCGAGACTCTCAAGGGCCTTTTTACCTCTGCTTCCGTGCTAAAACATCCAGATTCCTCTCTGCCATTTGTACTAGAGGTGGACACATCCGAAATTGCGGTAGGGGCAGTGTTATCCCAAAGACAGGGAACTAAGGCCCTGTTATATCCTGTGGCCGTCTTCTCTCGTAAATTGTCCACGGCAGAGAGAAATTATGATGTAGGTGACAGAGAATTGTTGGCTATCAAATCCGCGTTGGAGGAGTGGCGCTATCTGCTAGAGGGTGCCGCTCATCCAGTCTTAATTTTTACAGATCATAAGAACCTGGAGTATTTGAGGTCTGCAAAAAGGTTGAAGCCACGCCAAGCCAGGTGGGCCCTCTTTTTCTCCAGGTTCTCTTTTCATGTCACTTATCGCCCTGGTTCCAAGAATACCAAGCCTGATGCCCTATCCAGGATGTTTCAGAAGCCCCAAGAGGTTTCCCCTCCGGACACCATTCTGTCCCCGGGGAATTTTCTTTTGCTTCAGGGAGATCTGCTTTCCCGGATTAAGCAGGCTTCCGCAGAATTGGGGTCCTCCATTAGGCCAGAACTCCAAGTTAAGGATGGGTTATTATGGCACGAGAATAGGATTTTTATACCTGAAGAACTACGAGTTTCAGTACTAGAACTCTGTCATGACCATGCTTTTGCTGGGCATTTTGGAGTGGCTAAAACTACTGATCTGGTACAGCGTACCTTTTGGTGGCCTCAGTTACGTGATGATTGTAGGAGATTTGTTGAATCCTGTACCACCTGTATCAGAAACAAGGGGCACAGGACCAAGGCATGGGGTTTGCTAAAGCCATTACCTGTCCCAGATATGCCTTGGAAGATGCTTTCTATAGATTTTATTGTGGAATTACCTCCGGCTGGGGGTTTCACCTCAATTTTTGTCATAGTAGACCGGTTGTCGAAGATGGCCCACTTTGTCCCAATGAAGGGCACTCCCTACAGAAACGGCACAGGCATTCATTAGAGAAGTCATCAGGCTCCATGGGGTACCAGTTAATATCGTTTCTGATCGGGGGGTACAGTTTACCTCCCGATTCTGGAGGTCTCTATGCAAAACATTGAAGATTGAACTCTCATTTTCATCTGCTTACCATCCCCAGACTAATGGGCAAACAGAGAGAACAAACCAGACTCTTGAACAATATTTACGCTGTTTTTCTTCATTTGCCCAGGATGATTGGATTTCTGTTCTTCCATTGGCTGAGTTTGCCTACAACAACTCTATTCATTCCGCTATCAAACAAACCCCATTTTTTGCAAATTATGGTTACCACCCTTCTTTTCTGCCTAATTCTCTTCCAGAGTGCACAGTACCCGCAGTTCAGGAGAGGTTGGACTTCTTCACTTCCAACAATCAAGTTTTGCAGGAGACCATGACCAGGACCCAGGAGTATAATAAAGCAACTTTTGATAAGAAGAGATGAGGTGAGCTGTTACTTACACCCGGGGACCAGGTATGGTTATCTACAGTAAATCTCAGGATGGCTTGCCCATCAAAGAAATTGGGTCCCAAGTTTCTTGGCCCATTTCCTGTTAAACGAAGGATTAATGAGGTGGCATACGAACTTGAACTTCCGGATTCATTAAAAGTGCATCCAGTATTTCATGTGTCTCTACTCAAACCCTCTGTTTCTAACCCATTTCCAGGCCGAAGTACGGATCCTCCTGATCCAATTTTGGTGGATGGGGAGGAAGAATTCGAGGTGGAGGCTATCATGGACCATAGGAGAAGAGGCAACCAAAATCAATTTTTGATAAAATGGAGGGGGTTCGGCCCAGAAGAAAATTCTTGGGAACCCGAGGACAATATTCATGCTGAAAATCTTTTACAATCTTTTAAAAGAGCCCATCCAGAGAAATTCCTTCAAAGGGGCATCCGGAGGCTGCCCCTTGGGGGGGGCAATGTCATGAAGATCCTGCCAATAATCAGCGATCCAGACGCAGGGGGACACGGCCGCGGGTTCCACTGCGCATGCGCGCGTGTTCACGGGTGCTGTCATGCACGGGCACGCGCGCGCGCACTCCCGCTAGTGCCAGGCGGGCTATTTAAACCGGCCTGTCACACTCCATCCCCGCTGTCTGCTCTACAGCGTTCTGTGAGTGTTACCTGATCTGATCTGTGTTTCCTGTTATCTGACCCGGCTTCCTGTTTGACGATCCTGCTATCTGCCTGCACCAGACCCTCTTGGCTTGCCTGGCCACCCCTCTGCATTACCCCTGGTACCTCTGCTGTCCGAACGTTACTGACCACCGGCTTGTTGACCCTCCGCTGTGTTCATCAGCTTCCAGTCTGCTATTACCTGCTGTTGTTCCTGGTTCCAGTCCAGCTTCCAGTTTGCTATTACCTGCTGTTGTTCCTGGTTCCAGTCCAGCGTTCCAGGCTATCTTCTGCTGTGTTCCAGTCCAGTGTTCCAGGCTATCTTCTGCTGTTGTTCCAGTCCAGCTTCCAGTCTGCTATTACCTGCTGTTGTTCCTGGTTCCAGTCCAGCTTCCAGTTTGCTATTACCTGCTGTTGTTCCTGGTTCCAGTCCAGCGTTCCAGGCTACCTTCTGCTGTGTTCCAGCCCAGCGTTCCAGGCTATCTTCTGCTGTGTTCCAGTCCAGCGTTCCAGTCTATTACCTGCTGTTGTTCCTGGTTCCAGTCCAGTGTTCCAGGCTATCTTCTGCTGTTGTTCCAGTCCAGCTTCCAGTCTGCTATTACCTGCTGTTGTTCCTGGTTCCAGTCCTGCATTCCAGTCTCTGTCCTCAGTCTACTCCTCAGACTACTGACTCCAGAGGGTGCCACCACTACTGGACTTTCAGCAACTGTTGATCCTGCCAGGCACCCATACCACTCTTCACTCCTGGCCCTCTGTCTCCATTCCAGGGGAACGGGAGTGGGAGCTGTAAGGGAGGTCTTTTCCTGCCCTTCAGGCTCACAACCTACCAGGTACGTGACAGTTATTTGTTTGACATTCCCTTGCCTATTAGCCTAGAAAATAGCGATTACTGATTTTTATATATGTCTTCAATTGGCTTTAGTAAGGTTCAAATTTGGCACTGAACTTCACTACTGTTTGGCAATCAGGGCCGGCCCTACCATGATTCCCAGTGGGTCCAATGGATCCAGGCGGCAATTTGAGAGGGGCGGCAGAGCAGGGCCACCGCTACCTACACGATCCACACCGTGTGCAGACTCAGTGTCACGGGCAGCCTGTCACAGCGCTATCCCGCACAGCCACAGCACTCTCACTGAGTCTGCACTCGGTGCTTCAATGACAGCCTGTCAGAGAACTCACAAGCGCTCGTCCCCGTGCAGCAGCAGCTAATTCCCGTTTTGCTAATGCCAATGTGCATGCGCCGAAGTTCAGACAGAGATGAGCGAATTCCAGAGTGAGCATGCGCATTGGCGCATCCATGCAGGCGTGTGTGCGTTAGCACGCACTCGCGCACACACGCACCCACCAATCCCAGTGCATGGTGCCCTATAAAAAGAGGGAGAGTCTGCCTAGTGTCAGTGCTGGATCATCTTCAGCTTGTCCTTGTGTTCCTGATCGCTGTTCCTAACTGCTGACCTTGCTCCTGAAAACCTGGCTTTCTTGACTACTCTCCTGGATCACCCCTGCCTGTTCTTCCGCTTCTGTTCTCGATGCAGACCTTGGCTTGGATTAACGACTACTGCTTCACCTCCTGATTGTGTGCCTCACTGCCAGCCTGTTGCCAAACTTTTACTTTTCCTGACACTGCAGTTGATCCTGAGTCCATACTTACCTATCTGGCGTCCGCTGAACAAGCCTGGTGATCAGTTTCCATGCCTTCTCCAGAGAGGTTCCTGTATCTCCAAGCTTCAGCCTTCTGCCTGCCGGCCCCTGCACCCTTTCGTTGCCCTAGCAGTCTCTGTCCCCACTACCAGGGGTGCTTGGACTGGAACCATGCAGGAGGCCACCCTCATCATTTCGGGCTCCGCTGTAGGGTACGTGACACAGCCAGAGCCTGGAGATGTGTGAAAACGAGTCTCCTCCTTGCTCTGCCCACATGATAGATGCGAGAGAAACTTTCTCACACAGGCTCCTGAGCAGGGGAATCTGTATACCTTAGCCTGTCTATATATACCCTAGCCTGTCTGTATATATCCTAGCCTGTCTGTATATACCCTAGCCTGCCTGTATATACTCTAGCCTGCCTTTATATACTCTAGCCTGTCTGTATATACCTTAGCCTGTCTGTATATAGCCTGTGCCTGTCTGTATACACTAGCCTGTCTGTATATACTAGCTTGTCTATATATAACCTAGTCTGTCTGTATACTACACTAGCGTGTTTGTATATACCCTAGCCTGTCTGTAAATACCCTGGCCTGACTGTATATACCCTAGCCTGTCTGTATAAACCCTAGCCTGTCTATATACTACACTAGCTTGTCTATATATTCTAGCCTGTCTGTATATACCCTAGCCTGTCTATATGTACACTAGCCTGTCTATATGTACACTAGCCTGTCTGTATACACTAGCCTGTGTGTATATATACCCTAGCCTGATAGGCACCATGTTTTAAAGAAGGGGGCGTAATCTGCGGTTCGCTGGAAGGTGGAATGCCGTTCTCCACGAGTCAGCTCGCCAAGCCAGCTGGCATGCCGACTGGGGATGAGGTGAAGCCGCGGTCCATGAGCAGGTGTCAAGCCGCTCTCCTTTGGCGATCTACGGGCAGGCATGTGGCTGCTCCTGGATGTTTGATGGAAATGCCTTGATCCAGATCTGGAAGCTGGGAGGGGGGAGCCAGAGCCAGGTGAGGCTTGTGATGATAATGTGTGGCTGACGTAGAGCACCGGTAGCATGGACTCGTAAACCAGCGTGACCCGCAAGCTGCTCGGTTGCCATGACGATGCGTTTCATGCGCATGCACTTTCTCAAAGTCACAGGAATCAGTAAACCGAAGAGTATAAAAACCCTATGTGAGGGCGGGGAGTGGGCAGGGCAGTGGGACGGGACAATTGTGTAGGAACCGTACTCCTTGCTCAGATGTAATCCCTACAGATATATGTGATTGTACAGGAATTCAATTAATAAAATCAAGTAATAAGATCAATGAACCTGTTAAAGAACTATTAACCTTTAATGTTGCATATATAAAATTATCATGTTTATGATCATTGTCTGTCTACATATACCCTAGCCTGTCTGTATACTACACTAGCCTGTCTGTAAAAACCCTAGTCTGTCTGAATACACTAGCCTGTCTGTATATACCCTAGCCTGTTTGTATACTACATTAGCATGACTGTATATACCCTAGCCTGTCTGTATATACCTTAGCCTGTCTGTATACACTAGCATGTCTGTATATACCCTAGCCTGTCTGTATACTGCACTAGCCTGTCTGCATATACCCTAGCCTGTCTATATACTACCCTAGCCCGTCTGAATACACTAGCCTGTCTGAATATACACTAGCCTGTCTGAATATACCCTAGCCTGTCTGTATATATCCTAGCCTGTCTGTATAATACCCTAGCCTTTCTATATACTACACTAGCCTGTCTATATACTACACTAGCCCTTAACCTAGGTTCACACTTATGTGTTTAGCGCAAAATCTGACTTCCTGATAAAATTAATTTTAGTTTTATTTATGATGATATAAAATAATGGATGTGGGGGCCTTTAGGTGGGCATAATTTTTTTTTTTTGGGGGGGGGGGACAGCATTTCATTCTTGGGCCCAGGCAGCTCAATGTCTTGGGCCAGCCTTATCGGCAACCAATCTTCAACCGAACCCATCAGGTGTGAGGAAACCAATGGGTGTTCTGACAGTCAAAGGTTGGCTCTTCTTAATAGTGTCAGAGCCTGCTTGCACCCCTTCAAGCCTCCTTCAAATTCATATTGGCAAATGAGGCTAAAAAACAGAAACAGTCAGTATCACATACAATTTATTGGTGATAAAAACAGCACCCACTAACATGTTAACTAAAAAACATCCAGTCTGGTCCCAGAGCATCAAACCAGCCTGTACATCAGGCTGGGAGTACTGTCTCCCAGCCTTTTTCACACAATCCACCAGTACACAGGCTAGCGCTACGGTTTTATTGTCTTTTTGGCAAGTGATTCCCATCATAGTAATGGCATTGAGATGCCCATCATAGTAATAGGCCAATAGGAATGTGTAGGGGTTCCCAACACTGCTCAGACATTTTGGCTGTAACAGTGAGGTTTGGGCATACATGCATGTGCAAGGCACCTCTAGATGCCTGTAATTTATAACTTCAGCAGTCTGGGGGATTCCCCATGACACAGTCTACTCCAATTTAAATATTTTAACAGATTAAGAGGCTGTCATAAACTGCTGCCCTTCTAAATATGCTAGTTTCCTGGCTGTCATGAAGAATCACTTAGCTTTTCATAGAGGTGGAGAGGGAATAGAACACAGAAGGAATTTTTTTTTTCAACAAAAGTGGAGTTACTCTTTAAGTCACTAACACATGCACGTATTAACATCAGATCTTGCAACATTTCTTATTCTTCAAACTTTTTCCAGGCCAGTGCCTCAGAAAGCATTTACAGAAAACCAGAGAGGCCAGACTTTTAGCATTTTCAAAAAGACATTAGCAATGGCAGGCTACATATTTTTATTAGTGTAGGCATTTTATCATAGTGTCTCTGCCAAACAGAAGGGGTCATCAGTCCAAACTCTGATCTTTCTGTTTAGATGGGATCACGCATTTAGTCAAATGACTGTTTGCCTTGGTATCTCAGAGCAACATTTTATCTGAGATAACTGAATACTTTAGGGGGTTTCACAGCATATTTGAGTGTTATGCAGCAGGGTGGATGGGAAGGAATATTTTTCATTAGGGCCCCTTTAAGTATATCTAAATCCAAAACCAAAAATGTATTATATTGCAGCTTACCAGTCTTTAGATGCGGTGGCTTAATTTTCTTTTTTTAGGTTTTGTTCCTTCATTTTCACCTGCTAATCCTAAAAATGACACGCTTTCTGTCCCTGCATGCCTACACTCATATCTCCCTTGTATCTATGGAGGGAGCCATGGTTTTCACTTACTGTGAGCTGAAAAGGCAAAAACAAAGTTATCTTTCTTGTTTAAACTAATAGTACCATCTATTACCATGTAATGAATGTGAAACAAGGTAGACATGTTTGGAGTCATGTCTACCTTAGTTCATCTCCTTTACATGGTAATAAGTGGTATTATTAGTTTACACAAGATAGATAACATTATTCTTGCCTTCTTTTTAGCTCATAGGAAGTGACAAGGACATGATTAACAGGTATTTTCTTGCAGAAAATATACTTGGCAAGAAAAAAGAAACATGATGCCTCTATCACATCTAATGACTAGTACTGTTTTAGGGTATAACTTTTTGTTTTGGGAAATATCTTAGACACACATGTGTAGGTAAATGCCAATGTGAAGAAGCATTGCCATTTACAAGATTAAATCACTATGGCAGGCTTTGTGTGGTGTGTACGTCTACTCAGGCACAGGAAACTGGCAGGCAAAAAGATATATACAGTCAGGTCCATAAATATTGGGACATCGACACAATTCTAATCTTTTTGGCTCTATACACCACCACAATGGATTTGAAATGAAACAAACAAGATGTGCTTTAACTGCAGACGTTCAGCTTTAATTTGAGGGTATTTATATCCAAATCAGATGAAAGGTGTAGGAATTACAACAGTATATGTATATGTGCCTCCCACTTTTAAAGGGACCAAAAGTAATGGGACAGATTAACAATCATCCATCAAGCTTTCACTTTTTAATACTTGGTTGCAAATCCGTTGCAGTCAATTACAGCCTGAAGTCTGGAACGCATAGACATCACCAGACGCTGGGTTTCATTCCTGGTGATGCTCTGCCAGGCCTCTACTGCAACTGTCTTCAGTTCCTGCTTGTTCTTGGGGCATTTTCCCTTTAGCTTTGTCTTCAGCAAGTGAAATGCATGCTCAATCGGATTCGGGTCAGGTGATTGACTTGGCCATTGCATAACATTCCACTTCTTTCCCTTAAAAAACTCTTTGGTTGCTTTCGCAGTATGCTTTGGGTCATTGTCCATCTGCACTGTGAAGCGCTGTCCAATGAGTTCTGAAGTATTTTGCTGAATATGAGCAGATAATATTGCCCGAAAACACTTCAGAATTCATCGTGCTGCTTTTTTCAGCAGTCACATCATCAATAAATACAAGAGAATCAGTTCCATTGGCAGCCATACATGCCCACGCCATGACACTACCACCACCATGCTTCACTGATGAGGTGGTATGCTTTGGCTCATGAGCAGTTCCCTTCCTGCTCCATACTCTTCTCTTCCCATCACTCTGGTGCAAGTTGATCTTGGTCTCATCTGTCCATAGGATGTTGTTCCAGAACTGTGAAGGCTTTTTTAGATGTTGTTTGGCAAACTCTAATCTGGCCTTCCTGTTTTTGAGGCTCGCCAATGGTTCACATCTTGTGGTGAACCCTCTGTATAAGTCTTCTCTTGATTGTTGACTTTGACTAGGAATGAGCTTCGAGTTCGAGTTGAACTCATGTTCGACTCAAACATCGGCTGTTCGCAAATTCGCCGAACAGTGAACAATTTGGGGTGTTCGTGGCAAATTCGAATGCCGCGGAACACCCTTTAAAAGTCTATGGGAGAAATCAAAAGTGCTAATTTTAAAGGCTTATATTCATGGTATTGTCATAAAAAGTGTTTGGGGACCTGCGTCCTGCCCCAGGGGACACGGATCAATGCAAAAAAAGTTTTAAAAACGGCCGTTTTTTCGGGAGCAGTGATTTTAATAATCCTTAAAGTGAAACAATAAAAGTGTAATATCCCTTTAAATTTCATACCTGGGGGGTGTCTATAGTATGCCTGTAAAGGGTCGCATGTTTCCCGTGTTTAGAACAGTCTGACAGCAAAATGACATTTCAAAGGAAAAAAAGTCATTTAGACTACTCGCGGCTATTAATGAATTGCCGGTCCGACAATACACATAAAAGTTTATTGATAAAAACGGCATGGGAATTCCCCACAGGGGAACCCCGAACCAAAATTAAAGAAAAAATGACGTGGGGGATCCCCCTAAATTCCATACCAGGCCCTTCAGGTCTGGTATGGATATTAAGGGAAACCCCGGCCAAAATGTAAAATAAAATGGTGTGGGGTCCCCCTCAAAATCTATACCAGAACCATCAGGTCTGGTATGGATTTTAGGGGGAACTCCATGCCAAAAAAAAAAAAAAAACGGCGTGGGGTCCCCCCAAAAATCCATACCAGACCCTTATCCAAGCATGCAACCTGGCAGGCTGCAGGAAAAGAGGGGGATGAGAGAGCCCCCCAAAACACCTTGTCCCCATGTTGATGAGGACAAGGGCCTCATCCCCACAACCCTGGCCGGTGGTTGTGAGGGTCTGCGAGCGGGGGACTTATCGGAATCTGGAAGCCCCCTTTAACAAGGGGACCCCCAGATCCTGGCCCTCCCCCCTGTGAAATGGTAAGGGGGTACAAAATTACCCCTACCATTTCACAAAAAAACTGTCAAAAATGTTAAAAATGACAAGAGACAGTTTTTGACAATTCCTTTTTTTAAATGCTTCTTCTATCTTCTTTCTTCTATCTTCCTTCGGTTTCTTCCTCCATCTTCTTCTTCTTCTGGTTCTTCTGGTTCTTCCTCCGGTGTTCTCATCTGGCATCTTTCTCCGCGGCATCGGTGTCTTCTTCCCTTCTTCTCCAGGCCGCTCCGCATCCATAATGGCATGGAGGGAGGCTCCCGCTGTGTGACGCTTCTCTCTTCATCTTCTTCTCTTTATCTTCTTTTCAGGCCGCTCCGCATCCATGATGGCACGGAGGGAGGCTCCCACTGTGTGACGCTTCTCCTCTTCTGACAGTTCTTAAATAATGGGGGGCGGGGCCACCCCGTGACCCAGCCCCCCTCTGACGCACGGGGACTTGACGGGACTTCCCTGTGGCATTCCCCGTGACGCCACAGGGAAGTCCCGTCAAGTCACCGTGCGTCAGAGGGGGGGCGGGGTCACCCGTTATTTAAGAACCATCAGAAGAGGAGAAGCGTCACACAGCGGGAGCCTCCCTCCATGCCATCATGGATGCGGAGCGGCCCGAAAAGAAGATGAAGAGAAGAAGATGAAGAGAAGAAGATGAAGAGAGAAGCGTCACACAGCGGGAGCCTCCCTCAATGCCATCATGGATGCGGAGCGGCCCGAGGAGAAGAAGGGAAGAAGACTACAACGCCGTGGAGGAAGATACTGGATGAGAACACCGGAGGAAGAACCAGAAGAAGAAGAAGATGGAGGAAGAAACCGAAGGAAGATAGAAGATAGAAGAAAGAAGAAGCATTTAAATAAAGGAATTGTCAAAAACTGTCTCTAGTCATTTTTTAAATTTTTGACACAGGGGGGAGGGCCGGGATCTGGGGGTCCCCTTGTTATTCCGATAAGCCCCCCGCCCGCAGACCCCCACAACCACCGGCCAGGGTTGTGAGGATGAGGCCCTTGTCCTCATCAACATGGGGACAAGGTGTTTTGGGGGGCTACCCCAAAGCACCCTTCCAATGTTGAGGGCATGTGGCCTGATACGGTTCCGCTCGTGCGCTCTCTCGTCCCCCCTCTTTTCCTGCAGCCTGCCAGGTTGCGTGCTCAGTTAACGGTCTGGTATGGATTATTGGGGGGACCCCACGCCTTTTTTCTTTTTAATTTTGGCCAGGGTTCCCCTTAATATCCATACCAGACCTGAAGGGCCTGGTATGGAATTTAGGGGGACCACCCACGTCATTTTTTTAAAAAAATGTTGGTTATGACTTTTTTCCTTTGAAATGTCATTTTTCTGTCAGACTGTTCTAAACACGGGAAACATGTGCCTCTTTACAGGCATACTATAGACACCCCCCAGGTATGAAATTTAAAGGGATATTATGCTTTTATTGTTTCGCTTCAAGCATTAATAAAATCACTGCTCCCAAAAAAACGTCCGTTTTTAAAACTTTTTTTTGCATTGATCCCTGTCCCCTGGGGCAGGACCCAGGTCCCCAAACACTTTTTATGACAATAACTTGCATATAAGCCTTTTAAATTAGCACTTTTTATTATTCATGTTCGTGTCCCATAGACTTTAACGGTGTTCTCGTGTTCGAACAAATTTTTTGCCTGTTCGCAAGTTCTGGTGCGAACCGAATAGGGGGGTGTTCGGCTCATCCCTAACTTTGACACACATACACCGACCTCCTGGAGGGTGTTCTTGATCTGGCCAACTGTTGTGAAGGGTGTTTTCTTCACCAGGGAAAGAATTCTTCGGTCATCCACCACAGTTGTTTTCCATGGTTTTCCGGGTCTTTTGTGTGTTGCTTAGCTCACCGGTGCGTTCTTTCTTTTTAAGGATGTTCCAAACAGTTGATTTGGCCACACCTAACGTTTTTGCTATCAATCTGATGGGTTTGTTTTGTTTTTTCAGCATAATGATGGCTTGCTTCACTGATAGTGACAGCTCTTTGGATCTCATATTGAGAGTTGACAGCAACAGATTCCAAATGCAAATAGCACACTTGAAATGAACTCTGGACCTTTTATCTGCTCCATGTAAATGGGATAATGAGGGGATAACACACACCTGGCCATGGAACAGCTGAGCAGCCAATTGTCCCATTACTTGTGGTCCCTTTAAAAGTGGGAGGCACATATACAAACTGTTGTAATTCCTACACCGTTCACCTGATTTGGATGTAAATACCCCCAAATTAAAGCTAAAAGTCTGCAATTAAAGCACATCTTGTTTGTTTAATTTCAAATCCATTGTGGCAGTGTTTAGAGCCAAAAAGATTAGAATTGTGTCGATGTCCCAATATTTATGGACCTGACTTATGGAGTATGCTGGTGTCAGGCTTTGAAGTATGAATCAGCTGTGTTTTTTCTTTTTTGTGAGATCAGACATTTTTCTACTATAATTTCCTGATCATTGGTGAAATTATTACCTAATCACCCTGTGACCACAAAAATACAATGAAGTGTGGTAGATGATGCTACTGACAACCTGAAAGAATCTATAGTTCTGCAAATAGTAGGGGTTAGCCAAACTGAATAGGAGTCTATGCATGGAGTATTTATGTAAAATATCTTTGGTATGTGTTTCCATATTGAACAGTAGCTTTTCTTGGACTGGAATAAGCAATACAAAGTAGGAACTGTCATTCATTACCATATTTGAATAACCCCTTTTATCATGCATAAATAATTGAGATAGTGTATCCAGAATATACTTGTTATAGATAAATATGAAATTGTTAAATATTTTTAAAAGTATACTTTTAAATGTATATATTTTTTGTACATCTTGTACCTTTTAAGTCATGTAATTGCCTTTTAGCATCGGTATGAACCCGAACACTTTTTTGAATAGAACTCTTTGCTTCATCTTTTAACGATCCTTGTGGGCCAGTAACCTTTGTAAAAAAACAAAAAAAACAAAAAAACAAAAAACAAAAACAAAGCTTAATACATTATTTAAAATTCTCGAAAGGTGTGTGATTTTGGAAACGTTGACAAATAGATACAATGTGCATTTTATTTAGCTAACATAGCTTTCATTGCTAAAATCAATTTGTATTATGCCTGGTACACACAATCAGATTTTTTTTGTTTAACCCAGCAGGCTGAACGGAAAAAAAACCTGAAAGATTGTTGTACTAACTAAGAAATGTTAGTGCAGCAATCTCTCCCACTGTGCCTTTGTGTTATGACAGAGAGACTCCCCCCTCTGCCAGAACACACTAATCAGTGCTCGCAGTCATTGGCTGAACAGATGTGGGTTTTCCAGTATGTCCCCTTGACAAAAGCTGGTCCTTAGACTGAACAGCTGTACACATGGTCTAAATGTCGGTTGGTTCCTGCTGAACCAGACAATTTTTGGACCGCATTTTCCCAGCTTAACATATAGGCTTATCAGTCCTTTTTTGGTAATGGAACCCACCAGGGGTCACCGAGGAAGCGAGTAGTGTAAGACTTCCCCTGTCAGCCACCATGTTTACATGTGCTTAAGGTCTAATGCTCCATTTTACTAAATAAAGATGCTCATACAGTCATACACAAGCAAATTATTACTGCAAAATAGGATATCTTCTCTATTGATTATCAATACTGATCATGCAGGTGATTGAGATTTATTCGCTATGTTTAAACACTTCAGCCCTGGAAGAATTGGCCCCTTAACAGCTTGCTGACCAGCCACCGTCATTTTACTCAGTCGGGACGATCCCGCGAGCTGTCGTAGCTATACGTTGGCTTGTGGGATCAGGATAGTGTGCGAGCCCACTGCACTGCGGGGGTGCCGATGCTCGTGGCTGATGGTCGCCGGCCATGAGCGATCGTGGGCACGAGAGGCAGAACATTGTAGTGTGTGTGTAAACACACAAATCCCTGTTCTGCTCTATGAGTAGTGACAGATCATGTGTTCGTACTAGCTAGGAACCACGATTCGTCACTTCCTCTAATCAATTCCCTCCCCCTTCAGTTAGAAACATGTAGCAGGCAACACAGTTAACTCCTTGATCGCCCCCTAGTGTTAACCCCTACCCCGCCAGTGACATTTTTACAGTAATCAGTGCATTTTTATAGCACTGATCACTGTATAAATGCCAATGGTCCCAAAAATGTGTCAAAAGTGTCTGATGGGTCCATCATAATGTCAAAGTCCCAATAAAAATCGCAGATCGCCGCCATTACTAGTAAAATGAAAATAATAATAAAAATATTATAAATCTATCCCCTATTTTGTAGAAGCTATAACTTTTGCGCAAACCAATCAATATACGCTTATTGCAATAAACCTAAACTGAGAAAAAAATTGCTTTTTTTTAAAAAAAGAAAATGGGGATATTTATTATAGCAAAAAGTACAAAATATTGTGTTTTTTCAAAATTGTCGCTCTTTTTTGTTTATAGAGCAAAAAATAAAAACCGCAGAGGCGATCAAATGCCACCAAAAGAAAGTTCTATTTGTGGAAAAAAAGGACACCATTTTTGTTTGGGTGCAGCGTTGCACGACTGCGCAATTGTCAGTTAAAGCGACGCAGTGCCGAATCGCAAAAAAAATGGCCCGGTCATTTAGCAGCCAAATCTTCTGGGGCTGAAGTGGTTAATGACCAGAGCACTTTTTACTATTTGGCACTGCGCTTTAACTGGTAATTGTGCAGTCATGCAATGCTGTACCCAAACAAATTTTGCGTCCTTTTTTTCCCACAAATAGAGCTTTCTTTTGATGGAATTTGATTGCCTCTATTTTTTGCGATATAAACAACAAAAGACCGAAAATTTTGAAAAAAAATAACATTTACTACTTTTTGTTATAAATAAATATCCATCAAACTATTTTAGTCATACATTTAGGCCAAAATGTTTTCAGCCAGATGTCTTTGGTAAAAAAAAAATGTCAATTAGGGTATATTTATTGATTAGTGCAAAAGTTATAGCGTCTACAAACTAGAGTACATTTTCTGGACTTTACGCAGATTTTAGTTTATGACTGCCTATCTCATTTCTTGAGGTGCTAAAATGGCAGGGCAGTACAACCCCCCACCTTAAATAACCCCATTTTGGAAAGTAGACACCCTAAGGAAATTGCTGAGAGGCATGTTGAGCCCATTGAATATTTTTTTTTTTTTAAATTAACAGAAAGTTGTCACTAAATGATATATTGCTCACACATGCTATGGTTATATGTGGAATTACATCCCAAAATATATCCTGCTGCTTCTTCTGAGTACGGAGATACCACATGTTGTGACACTTTGAGAGGCTAGCCGGATCCCCAAAAACCAATCACCGCCTTCAGGCTTTCTAAGGGCGTAAAATGGTGATTTCACTTCCTCACTACCTATCACAGTTTTGGAGACCCTGAAATGTCAAGATAGCACAAAACGAAGGCCATAAAATGCCAAGATAGCACAAACCCCTCCATTTTGGAAAGTAGACCCCCCAAGCTATTTTCTGAGAGGCATGTTGAGTCCATGGAATGGTTTATATTTTGCCACAAGTTTCGGGAAAATTACAAACTTTCTTTTTTTTTTGCACAAAGTTGTAACTAAATTATATACTGCTCAAACATGCTATGGGCATATGTGTAATAACACCCCAAAATACATTCTGCTGCTTCTCCTGAGTACGGGGATACCACATGTGTGAGACTTTTTGGGAGCCTAGCCGTGTACAGGACCTGAAAACCAATCACCGCCTTCAGGCTTTCTAAGGACATAAAATGGTGATTTTGCTTCCTCACTACCTATCAGTTTCAGAAGCCCTGAAATGTCAAGATAGCACAAAACCGAAGGCCATAAAATGCCAAGATAGCACAACCCCCCCATTTTGGAAAGTAGACACCCCAAGCTATTTTCTGAGAGACATGTTGAGTCCTTGGAATATTTAATATTTTGCCACAAGTTTTGGGGAAAATGACAAACTTTTTCTTTTTTTTCACAAAGTTGTCACTAAATGATATATTGTTCAAACATGGCATGGGCATATGTGAAATTACACCCCAAAATACATTCTGCTGCTTCTCCTGAGTACGGGGATATGGCATATGTGGGACGTTTTGGTAATCTAACCGCATAGAGGACCCCAAAAAACAATCACCGCCTTCAGGCTTTCTAGGGGTGTAAATTTTTTATTTCACTCCTTGCTACCTATCACAGTTTCGGAGGCCATAAAATGCCAAGATAGCACAACACCCCCAAATTACCCCATTTAGTAAAGTAGATACCCCAAACTATTTGCTGAGAGGCATGTTGAGTATTTTGCAGATCTCACTTTTTGTCAAAAAGTATTGCAAATTGAAAAAAGAAAAAAAAATCCTTTTCTTTCTTCATTTTCAAAAACAAATGAAAGCTGCAAAATACTCACCATGACTCTTAGCAAATACCTTGGGGTGTCTACTTTCCAAAATGAGTTAATTTGGGAAGGGGAGGGGGGGGGGTTGGGCTATATTGACATTTCAGGGCCTCCATAACTGTGATAGGTAGTGAGTAAAATCACCATTTTACGCCCTTAGAAAGCCTGAAGGATGTGGTTGGTTTTGGGGTCCTATACGCTGCTAGGCTCCCAAAAAGTCCCACACATGTGGTATCCCCATACTCAGAAGAAGCAGCAGAATGCATTTTGGCATTTAATTCCACATATAACCATACCATGTTTGAACAATATATCATTTAGTGACAACTTTGTGTAAAAAAAAAAAAAAAATGCAATTTTTTAAAACTTGTGGCAAAATATAAAATATTCCATGGACTCAACATGCCTCTCAGCAAATAGCTTGAAGTGTCTACTTTCCAAAATGGGTTAATTTGGGGGGATTTTGTGCTATCTTGACATTTCATGACCTCCGAAACTGTGATAGGTAGTGAGGAATTGAAATCACCATTTTACGCCGTTAGAAAGCGTGAAGGCAGTGATTGGTTTTCGGGGAACTGTACACGGCTAGGCTCCCAAGAAGTCTCACACATGTGGTATCCCCGTACTCAGGAGAAGCAGCATAATGTATTTTTGGGTGTAATTTCACATATAACCATGCCATGTTTGAGCAATATGTCATTTAGTGACAACTTTGTGCAAAAGAAAAAAAAAAGTTTGTAATTTTCCCAAAACTTGTGGCAAAATATAAAATATTCCATGGACTCAACATGCCTATCAGCAAATAGCTTGGGGTGTCTACTTTCCAAAAAGGGGTCATTTTGGGGTTTTGAACTCTCCTGGCATTTTATGCACAACATTAGAAGCTTATGTACTCTTCTAACCACTTGAAGACGAAGCCCTTTCGGACACTTTTTGTTTACATGAAAACATTTTTTTTCTTTGCTAGAAAATTACTTTGAACCCCTAAACATTATATATTTCTTTTTAAAGCAAATGCCCTACAGATTAAAATGGTGGGTGTTGCTTTTTTTTTTCACACACTATTTTCGCAGTGATTTTTCAAACACCTTTTTTTTGGAAAAAAGACACTTTTTTTAATTTTAATGCACTAAAACACACTATATTGCCCAAATGTTTGATGATAAAAAAAATATGCCGAGTACATGGATACCAAATATGACATGCACAAACGGTCAGCGGCGACAAACAACATACATTTTTAAAAGCCTTTAAAAGCCTTTACAGGTTACCACTTTAGATTTACAGAGGAAGTCTACTGCTAAAATTACTGACCTCGATCTGACGTTTTTGGTGATACCTCACATGCATGGTGAAATTGCTGTTTGCTGTTTACATACGACACGCTTGCATTCGCCTTTGCGCATGAGCACAGGGGAACAGGGGGGTTGCTTTTTTTTTTTCTTTTTTTTTGCTTTTTTTTATTATTTATTTTGCTTTTTTTATTTTATTTTTAAACTGTTCCTTTAATTTTTTTTTTTTTGTTATCTCAGGGAATGTAAATATCCCCTATGATAGCAATAGCTAGTGAAAGGTACTCTTTTTTGAAAAGATTGGGGTCTATTAGACCCTAGATCTCTCCTCTTCCCTCAAAGCATCTGCCCACACCAAGATCGGTGTGATAAAATGCTTTCCCAATTTCCCAATGGCGCTGTTTATATTCCGCGAAGCCTAAGTCATGAAATGCTTGTAGCTTCCGGTTCCTTAGGCCATAGAGATGATTGGAGCCAACTGGTGGAACCACTGGCTGCATTCTCGGGTTCCCTGGTGGGACAGGAGAGCCAGAGAAATCCATGAAAGACGGCGGGGGGGACATTCCTTCCCACTGCTTGTAAAAGCAGTCTAGAGGCTAATTAGCCACTAGGATTGCTTTTACATGAAAGCCAACTGCTGGCTGAAAAGAATGATACCAAGATGATACCTAAACCTGTAGGCATCATTCTGGTATAACCACTCAAAATCCAGCAACATACCAGTACGTTGCTGGTCCTTGCTGGGCATATATTGTAATGTTCTTTTTTTCATGCAGCCTGCGGGCTGAACGAAAAGAAGAGACTGATCGGTGGCTATGCCCATCATTAGCATACCGCCCTTCATCCACCCACTTCTAATGATGGGCATACATGCACCATTTTTTTTAACTGTGGTGGTGAAATCACCTCCTACAGCACTGGAGTCGCTTTTTTTCATATTGTGAGAGCAAATGCTGTTGTTGTCAAGATAAATAAATCAGTGTTGCAGCTGAATGGCATAATTGAAAAGCAAACAATGGTAACAATAAAACATTAACTCAATAAAACAACTTATTTTTTTATCACAATCTGTGCCTAAAAAATATATGCCAAAGCATGGGGGCAATCAGCCCCTTATGTTAGGAGCAAATCGCCCCTCCACCCCTGCCCCCATACTTTGGCATATACGCTCTTTTTTTAACTGTGGTGGTGAAATCACCTCCTACAGCGCTGGAGTCACAGCTTTACTGCTTTACGCTGTTGCTGTCAGAATAAATAAACCCATGCTGCAGCTGAATAACGTACCTGTTAAGCAAATGATGGCTAACAATAAAACAAAGTAACATTACAGTATAACAGTAAGACATACCATACCTGCAAAGCAAATACAATTAAACATAGTTAAAATAAAACATTACAGTTCAAAAATACAGTAACAATAGAGAGAGAACAATAGATATAGAATAATAGAGAGTGAACGTAAGAGAGAGAACAATTGAGAGAGAAGAAAAATAAAAAGACAACTCTGTCTTTTTTTGTTTTTTTTGCACTTTTATATAAACTGTAAACTGTAACTGTAAACGTTCCAGATTAGGGTCTCTCAAAATGTGATGGCCATTTCATCTTTTGAGACCCTGTGTAAGTGTGCCCTAGGACTGTGTAGTGCTGTACCCTATGCTAATACTCCACTACGCGTGGTAGTGTTTGAAACAGTCATGGATGCAGAGGCCAGGTTGGTCAGGGCAGGAGGGACAATAAAAGTGTGTGTCATGCCTAAATCAGTGTTTTCTGTAGAAACGACATCTTCTTTGGGGTGTTCTTTGGGCAGGGGTACCAGGGGGGACATACGGAAAATTCCTCTCATGCAGCCGGTTCACTGAATTTGCGTTGGGAAATGGGCCACAGCACCATCTGCAAACAGAAGGGCTGTGATGATCTCTTCCTGGAATTTTAGGAAGGATCCAGTTCATCCTGATTCTTTGTATAGCACATAAGCGTTCAGCAGAGCCAATTGGAATAAATATACAGACGCTTTTTTATACCAGTGTCTGGCCTTACGGGCAACTAAGTATGGGTCCAACATCTGGTCATTGAGGTCCACCCCTCCCATGTTAAGGTTGTATTCGTGGACACAGAGGGGTTTCTCCACAACACCAGTCACTGTTGGAATTTCAACTGTCATATCTGCGTGAAGGGAGGACAGAACGAAAACATTCAGATTATCCCTCCACTTCGCTGCGAGCAAGTTATTACAGTTCAAGTAGGCTCTCTCCCCCGTCTAAGTCGGGACTCTACAAGCCATTGGGGGAGGCCCTGGCGATTAGATCACATGGTGCCACATGCGCCAATTCCACAATCAAAAAGGTGACAAAAAAGTGGCATGCTTGTGTAATAATTGTCCACGTACAAGTGGTAACCCTTTGCTAATAAGGGTGACACCATGTCCCACACAATCACACCAGCGTTCCCTATGTAGTCTGGGCAGTTCCACGTGACTATCTCTTCCCTCATAAATCATAAAACGACATGTATAGCCTATTGCCCTGTCACAGAGCTTATAAATCTTGACCCCATATCTGGCACGCTTGCTGAGAAGATACTGTTTGATAGACAAGCGGGCAGAAAATTTAACCAGGGACTCATCAACGCAGACAACTTGCTTGGGAGTAAACAAGGCTGCAAACTGTTGGTTGAAGTGTTTTATGAGGGGCCAGTGTTTTTGTAGAGACAATCAAATCCAGGGTCACCCCAAGGACAGCAGAGTTCATTGTTGTCGAAGTGCATAAATCGCAAGATCTGTATCGTGTCCTGGTCATATAAGCAAAGAACATGGCATATGATGAGTTGGATCAGTGCACAAATATGACCTCAACTCTCTTTTTTAGTTTCCACCTGAATTCCGGGTTAGCTAGTGAATGGGGAAGTACGGGAGCTGCAGAAGTGGTGTGCTCCCAATTTGGATTGGCAAATGCAGCGGGAAGGGCACTATGGGCTCAACGGGCCTGCGTTTGTCTTCTTGGTGGCTGCGGGACACTACTTGCCACCGCACCACACCAGCTTGAACTGCACTTATGGGACTCGCCACGTCACCAAGTGTTACTGCAGTGCTGGATGTACGACCAGGATGTACTAGGCTGCTGGTGCTTGCCAGTTCACCAGAAGGATGAGTGGCACTAGTACTGGCTCTCTGCTCCACACGACAGCCCTGCGGTTCTTGCACCTCAACAACAGCAGAAGAACGGGGTCGGGTATGCCTGACCTTGGCAGGGACCACTACTCCGTCATCAGAGCTATCTGTCAGGATGCCACTGCTGTCTACCGGTTCATATTCTGAGACTGAATCTGACAAATGGATGACTTTCTTTTCACTCTCATCTGTCATGCTCAGAAACGTGTGGGCCTCTTCACTAGTGTGCCTTCGATTGGACATTGTGGCCTCTAAAATTACTGGTACAACTAGCGAAACTCACAGGAAAAAAGAGCACCTGATTGTCAGCAACTGCTTCAAACGCTGCCAAAAAAATTGTTAGCGTTTGTAGGGATCAAGCCTGACTCTGCAAACACTGCAGTTATGTGTTTTGTGTTTTGTAAGTGACAGTGATCGATTGATACTGCACTTGGGTGGGCTGGGCAGAGGGGTTAAACGCTGGTGCTAGCAGGTATCTGGGCTGATCCCGCTAACTCTGCCTTTTTGGGAACCCTTAACTACTGGGGATGCTAATATAATTCTGATCAGATCCAATATATTGATCTGTTCAGACAGTGTACTACTAAGGGAGATGTTTGGTGCATGCATGGGTGTTAGCACTACTGGCACTAATCTGACGCTGCCTGGGGTGACACAGACCCTAACTGATGCTAAAAACTGATGTCACCCAATCAGGGGGTTATACAGTTATTCAGCAATATATGGCGAGTATCCTGACGCTATAAAAACCTGATGGTGACCGTAACTGGCTAACGGCACACTGACAGAGGTGATCAAGGGGTTAAACCTTTATTGGGGGTTTAGGGGGGTCCCTAGACCTATCTGGGCCTACTACTAAGTACCCTAATGCTGATTAGTGTCCCAAATGACACCAGTACAATGATCAAAGAAAAATATGAAAATTGCACTTGGTGACACTGTGACAGGGAGTGAAGGGGTTAACTGGGGGGGCGATTGGGGGGTGATCAGGGGGGGCTAATCTGGGGGTGAAATGTGTGCCTATGTGTACTGGACCAGTGTAGTGTTGATGCAACTCATGTTTGGATTTCCTCTCTCCTCTCTCTGGAACAGAAAATAATTCCAGAGAGGGAGATGACATCACTTCCCCTGCCTGTGTTTACACTTACAGGCAGGGAACAGTCTCCCATTCGCCAGAACTGATCACAAGGCCAGAAATCATTGGCCTGGGCCTGGAGACTGATCGGTTTTAAAGCCAATCCGGCCACAGCATACAGCTACGATGCCTCACCCAGGAGAGCCAACCTGACGCAGTATAACTGTGGTGGCTCGTTCGGAACCAGTTAATTGATTTCGTAATCGTTGTCTTTGTCACCAAACAACACACGTTTGTATATGCTTGTTTATGATAATAATATTGAATTTCCATATTATAATACAAATGCTTTAGGGCTTGCGTGTCTTTTTTCTTTTTTTTGTTTTAAATTGTATTTTTATTAAGAAATGTTTCCAAAAAAGAAAACATAGTATACATACTGTAGTTATATCAATCAAGAAAAGAAAATAAGTAGGTATAAGATTACAATTACAGTGATTCAGTACAAATTGTAATCAGAAATTATAATAATATAAACAACAAAAAAGAGCCAAATGAAATCATTAAAGGTTGGTCATCTTGCTGTGAACTCTATTATATATTTCAATTAACATACAAGGGGCAGTAATAAAAAAACAAGAGCCAGAACCTTATGAAGGGCCCTGTATATAACGATCCCAAGGAGCCCAAATCCTATCAAATCTCTCCAAAGCATCTTCCACCATGGCTGTCATATGCTCCATTCTACGAATATCAGTAACAGCTTGTATAAGCTGTGTCTGGGTAGGGGGGAGGTGGAAAGCCAACATGCAGGGATAGCTCTTTTGGCAGCCAGTAATACATATGATGCCAATTTGTTCAAGGGTTTTCCCAAACCGGGTGTTGGGAGGCCTAGAAGGAGATGAAACGGATCAAACGGAATCCGGAAATCAAGAATCCGCTGGAGCATGGACACAACCATGGACCAAAAAGGAGCTATCAAATCGCACTGCCAGAAAATGTGATAATGGGAACCTCTGATCCTTCCGCATCTCCAGCATAAAGGAGAGAGGGAAGCATCGTAACGGTGAATAACTTCAGGGGTCCTATACCAAAAAATTAGCACTTTATAAGCTGTCTCTCTTTGCGCTACACATCGGGATATTTTGGATGTTTAGGTCCAAATTTTAGCCCATTGAGATGGGGATATTTGTTGTTGTGTCAAAAGTGACCATTTACTCATATATGTATGGGGCTCCACGGAAAGTGGAAGGTTCTCTTGCAGAAGGCTTTAGATGTCGGATATCAGTTGCGGTTGGTATGAACCCTGAGAGCAAAGAACTTCGAAGTGTGTAGGTTTGGTCAAAGTAAGAGAAGGTGAGAGGGATGCTAGATAATGTGTTATTTGGAGGTATGAAAAGAAAAGCTGGTTTGGGATTTGTTTTTTTTGTTTGTAAGTCCTGGAAGGAGTAAAGTTTTCAGGTGACAGGGTGCACAAAATGTCTGAGCTGAAACAAACCCGCCTTGGCCCAAGGGAACATCCGGGAGTGTGAGAGGCTATCAGGTAGAAGGGGGTTAAATAGCACATTGGAGAGAGGTGGGCAGGAGGAAGCCAATGAGAAGTTGGTATAGCAGGCTTGCCAGATCCTGAGTGAGAACAGCATGGGTCCCAAACAGAGATCGTGGAGCTTAGGGTCAGTAAATAATGCAGGCGACCACACCAGGGAACAGGGGTGGGCCGGAAACAACAAACCCATCTCTATCTCTGTCCACCTGTTTGGGGGGTGCAGGCTGGCCCAGGACACCACCGCACGGAGGTGGGAAGCCAAATAGTACTTATGTATGTCCGGTGCTCCCATACCCCCCTGCCCCCTGGGGGAAAAAATTACCGAGCTGGCTACTGTATGGGCCCCATCCCTCCATATAAAATTGAGAAACCATCTTCTAAGGAGCTTCAATTGGGCCATCGGGATGGGAACAGGAAGTGTTTCAAAATAATATAACAACTTGGCCATCACTGACATTTTCAGAACATTTATCCTGCCTATCCAAGATATCGGTAGGGGGTTCCATCTATTTAACATATCTTTGATATATTTAAATAAGGGGATGTAGTTGGCTGAATGAAGGGTAGAATATGATGGAGTGATCTGTACTCCTAAGTATTTGAGAGAAGAGGTGTACCATCGATAGGGATAAGAATTTTTTAGTGAAAGGAGGTCGTCAGGAGGGAGATGTAAAGGCAGAGCTTCAGTTTTGGATGTGTTAATCTTATATCCCAAAAGGAAACTGAACTGAGATAGAAGGGCATGTAGGGATGGGAGTGATATATGGAGATTAGTAAGAGTCAGAAGTACATCGTTGGCAAATAAAGAAAGTTTATATTCTCTTTGTCGCATAGGAAACCCCCGTATGTCTGGGTTTGATCTAATAGCCTCAGCTAATGGCTCCAGGCATAGTATAAAAAGGAGTGGCGAAAGGGGGCAGCCCTGTTTGGTACCATTTGACATAGGAAATGGCCTGGATGTAAAGGACGCTAATTGGACCTGAGAAGAGGGGTTGGAGTAAAGGGCATGGAGGGCCGTAAGGAAAGGGCCTCTCAATCCAAACTTAGTAAGGATTGCGAACATGTATGGCCAGCTTAATCGATCAAACGCCTTTTGAGCATCGAAGCTAAGGATCAGGGCAGGTTGGCGTACTCTATTTAATATGTCGATGAGATCAATGGTTTGTCTAGTGTTGTCCCCTGCATGCCTAGAAGGGACAAATCCCACTTGATCTTTATCTATTATTTTCATCAAGAATTGAGAAAGGCCGTTAGCTAAAATTTTGGTAAAGAGCTTGTAGTCTGAATTTAAAAGCGCAATTGGCCTATAGCTGTCTGGGAGCGATGGATCTTTGTCCGGTTTGGGTATGACCATAATATAGGAGTGTAAAAATTGTTGGCAAGGGCGTTGACCTTGGGGAAGGGAGTTAAATGAAGATACCAAGTGTTTTGAGATAGTCGGGAGAAAGGTCTTATAATAAGAGTAGGGAACGCCGTCTGGACCAGGAGCTTTATGGGATGGAAGGGACTTGACAGTGCGAATGAGCTCCTTTTCAGTAATGGGAGCATTTAAAATCTGCACCTCCACCTCAGTAAGCTGGGGGAGATGGAGATCAGCCATAAATGTTTCAAAAGCTTTCTGGTCAAAAGGGGAATGTTGGTCAGGGGAGAGGCAGTTATATCGTAAAATTCCCCAAATACTTGGGTCATTGTCTGTGGACAGTAGGTAGGAGTCCCATCTGTGCATTTTATATGATCCGGGAAAGATAGGTAGGGCCTAGGGTTAAGCCTTGATACTAATCCTATGCGGTTTATTTGAAAATTCATAGAATTTTTGTTTTGCCCATAGAATAGATTTATCTATTTTAGACATGTCTAAAGACTTTATACAATTGCGTAAAGAAGTTACTGTGCGCAGCTGGACCATCGTGGGGGCATGTAGCAGAGAGCATTCAGCAGCCGCTAGTTCCAAAATTAAAGCGGACCTTTGAAGGGCCGAGGCCCTCTTCCTCTGGGATCCCACAGAGATACACTGTCCTCTAAAAAAAGCCTTGTGAGCCTCCCAGAGGACGGACGGGCTGGACACGGAACTTGTGTTTAAATGGAAATATTCAGTTAGGGCGGTGAGAAGTTTATCTCTAGATTCAGGATGTTTAATTAGGGACTCGTTAAGTCTCCAATGGCAGCTCCTGGGAAATGCAGCTGACAGGCAAAGATCTAGGTATAGATGGGGATGGTCTGACCAGGTAATTAGACCCAGTTCGGAGGACACTGTGTGGGGAAGCAAAGGGGCTGTCACTAGAAAATAATCCAATCTTGAAAACATCTTGTTGGGGGGGAGTAAAACGAATACTGACAACCAACCGGGTGCTTGATTTGCCAAGCATCAAACAAACGGTGGGTGCGGATCAGCCTTCTGAAAGAATTAGCTAAGGATTGTGGGAGCTACTGCAGCAGCAGCAGCAAACAGGTGGGGGCTGGGAGACAACTCTTCCGTTGGCTTGTCTCTCATTCACCTTCTCCTTCTCCCCTGTTCCCCCCCCTGTTTTTATTGTTTTTCTTAGCTCACTTGATTCTACTTTTTCAGCTCTTTCGCCTTCATTTACTTTCGCTTTTTATTCCATTTTATTTCGTTTTATTTCAATATGTTCTTTCCCTTTCCCTTTCTCTTTCCCTTTCTCTTGCTCCATTACTTTTCCTTTGCCTTTTCACTTCAAGACAATTGCAATAGAAAAAAAGCCAAAAAAAAAAAAAAAAAAATACGGTACTTATCTTTTAGTTGTTGTTGAATTTGGGACAAAAAGGGACGCTCACTACAGCTTGTTGCAGTCAGACGCAGGTACAAACTTCCTCTGGCTTACTCCACAAGACAGCTCAGTGAGTGATGAGCAGGGGGGGCGGGGAGGGAAGCTACCTACACCTTCTCATCAGGCCGATCATTCCTCTCAGCTGCAGGGAGAGGGTTCTCAGGATCCTCACGCCGTGCACAGAGCCATTACCAGGCTCCTCCCTCCCTCATGAGCTGCTGCAGTAGCTCCCTTTCTTGTGATCCTTTTTTTTTTTTTTGGTCTTTTTTTTGTTTTTGTTTTTTGCAAATGGTATTAACTATAGGCTCGATAGTATAAACTATAGAATAAGAAGAAATTTCATAGTAACAAAATGTGGAACATATAAGCTCATACTGGAACTATACTGCTGAACATATAAATCATCTTGCTGAATACTTGAATTAGATTGCATTATACCGCTAAAACATTTGAATTATTTTTATGAGCACCTGGGCCCTCATGCACATGGGCTGTTGGGAGAACGTTGTGAAAACGCTAGTGTCTTTGCAGTGACTTTTTTTTTTTTTTTTTTTTTTTTTTTTTTACTTTTTTCAGCGTTTTTGCAATAGCGTCTTTGAGCGTTTTTGGAGCGTTTTTTTTTGTTTTTGTTTTTTCCTCCTCTTTTGGCTCTTCTATTGCAATTGTCTTGAAGTGAACAAGCAGGGGAAAAGGCGAAAGAGCTGAAAAAGTAGAATCAAGTGAGCTAAGAAAAACAATAAAAACAGGGGGGGGGAACAGGGGAGAAGAGAAGGAGAAGGTGAAAGAAAGACAAGCCAACGGAAGAGTTGTCTCCCAGCCCCCACCTGCCTGCTGCTGCTGCTGCTGCTGCTGCTGCTGCTGCAGTATCTCCCTTTCTTGTGAATTTTTTTTTTTTTTTTTTTTTTTTTTTTTTTTTTTTTTTTTTGCAAAGGGTACTAATTATAGGCTTGATAGTACAAACTATAGAATAAGAAGAAATTCCATAGTAACAAAATGTGGAACAAATAAGCTTATACTGGAACTATACTGCTGAATATATAAATCATCTTGCTGAATACTTGAATTAGATTGCATTATATCGCTAAAACATTTGAATTATTTTGCTGAGCACCTGGGCCCCCATGCACACGGGCTGCTGGAAAAGCGCTGTGAAGACGCCGGTGTCTTTGCAGTGACTTTTTTTTTTTTTTTTTTTTTTTTTAACTTTTTCCAGCTTTTTTTCAGCATTTTTGCAATAGCGTTTTTGAGCGTTTTTGAGCCTTTTTTTTTTTTTTTTTTTTTTTCCAGCTTAAGAACGCTTAAACAATTGAACAGCACTAAGGAATGCTTAATGTATTTAAGGTAGTAACATAACTTCTGGAAAACGGGGACCACTCATATCTCATTAATTTATTTCTATTATTGGATTGTGGGGAGGATGCCGGGTATGAGAACGGAATAAAAGAAATATTAGTAAAAATAAGTCAATTTAAAAAGGCTGGGAGATTTTTTCATCATTAAGAAATCCCAATCAAGGGGTATTCTGGAAGGCAGCTTTGAAGATCTTATAAATCCAGCCATAGAAACAAACATGAAGGGGAAAACAACAAGAAGTGCGGGAGCAATACCGAAATCACCTAGGACCAGCCTAGGCCCAAGTCCAGGCCCTATGAACAGGTATATACAGCAAGGAATCGGAGAAGGAGAGAAACAAGTGGGTTCAAAGGGCAGACAAATAGATACAAAAGAGAAGGACAACAAGGATAAAAAAGGCCAGTATAAAGTACAAACAGAAACCAGCCACCTCTCAGAACCCAGAATGGAGCCAGAAATGGGAGAGGAAGACAGAGGAAAGGAGGAAGGACAACAAGGGCCACAGTTGCCAACAAAACAGGATATGGAAAAAATGTTTGCGGCACTAGAGAATTCCCTAAAAGCAGAGATGTCAACACTCCATAAAGATATGGGATATATGTTAAACAGAGTGGAAGAAGTAGAGATCAAAGTAGACCTACATCAAAAAAACATAAAGGAACTAGAAGATGAAATAAAGAAATTAAAACGGGAACAACAGGAACAATCATATAAAATAGAAGAGCAAGAAAATAGAGATAAAAAGAAAAACTTGAGAATACGTGGGTTACCGGAAACAGAACAAGCAGAAAATCTAATAGAAAAAATGAACAATCTCTTCAACCAAATCTTGGGAAAGGAAACAACTAACACAATAGGAATAGAAAGTGTCTTTCGAGTAAAAAAACCTCAAAGGTTTGCAAGGGAAACACCTAGAGATGTAATCGTACGCTTTGAAAAATGGGAAGAAAAAAAACAGATCTGGATAAACCTAAAGAGGAAAACACAAATAGAGTTTGCGGGAGGTAAATTACAAATATTTCAAGACTTATCTCAAGAAACGTTGAAAAGACGACGGATACTAAAGCCATTATTAGAAATCCTCCGGGAGCAAGAAATTCAATACAACTGGGGTTTTCCAGCATGTCTAATAGCAAGGAAAAACGGAATAAGTGCGAGGCTAAGACATGTGGAGGAGATTCCGGACTTTTGCAACAAACTAGAAATCCCCTCCCCAGAACTGGAAAAATACGCAAATAGTCAGGAGCGAATAACGGCAAGAGATGACCTACAGTGGCAAGTAAATTCAAGGATCAGACATCAAGATGTGGACTCTCGAGGAAATTAATATCTGAGAAAATACCACACAACGGTGCAAGGGGCCTTAGAGTGGAAAGGGGGGGGGGGGCTGGGGTTGATGGGATGGGAAAAAAAGGAAAGTGAAAGGATTGGTAAAACACAACAAAAACGCAGGGAGAGGGAGACAGGGACTCACGGAGTGGACAGGGGGTCGCCCTATTAGTGCTTAGGCAGGGGGGTAATAGGGTGTCTTACAGAGCTCCGCCTCACAATAAATAGAGCAGAGGGGGCAGAGCGTGCCCCACAAAACAAAGTAAAATGCTCTCAGCTCTAGAGAATATGGGGGTAAAAAACCCATATCAGAAAAAAGGGAGGGGGAGGGTGGGAGGAGGGAGGGGAGGGGGAGGGAGGGTGGGGAGGGAGAGGTCTGAGTCACATGAGTGGTTACATAGGCACACCTATTCTGAGACAAGAGATGAGGAGACCCCGTGCGTCCGCTGGGTGTCCCCTCCATCCGGTCTCCTAGGGGGACCGCGTGGGGGGGAGGGCCGGAGGACCGGCGGGGAAGAAAAGGCACAAGAATGGAAAATGTAAACAGCATAAAAATAATCTCTTACAATGTCCGAGGACTAAATTCCCCAGGGAAGAGAAATATCATCCTCCGAGAACTAGAAAAAAGTAAAGCAGAAATAATTTTCCTACAGGAGACGCATATAACCCAAAACTCAAGTGCCAAAATTTATTCAAGAAACATACCAACATGGTATCAAGGAGACTCGCCAATAAGAAGGGCCAAAGGAGTAGCCATCGGTATAGGGAAAAATGTACGTTTTCTAATAGATCAAAGGAAAATAGACCCGGAGGGTCGATATCTTTTTATTACAGGAACTATACATGGGGTAAAATATACATTGGCCAATGTCTACTGTCCTAATAAGAACCCTAAAAAATATTTGATAGATATAATTAAAATACTAATGGAATTCAAGCAAGGGAAATTAATACTAGCTGGAGACTTCAACTTCAGCATGGATAATAAAATGGACAGTACCTCAAGAGTAAGGGACAAAGAGGTAAATCAACTAAAGAAATTAAAAAGAACATTATATGAACAACAACTAATAGACCCTTGGAGAATTCAGCACCCCAGCACAAAGGACTACACATTCTACTCAACAGTACACAAAATTTACTCCAGATTGGATTACATCATGGTCGAACATAGAAACTTGGAAGAAATAGAAGAAACAAAAATAGGCATAATAACCGCCTCAGATCACAGCCCAGTAATCTTGAGAATGAAAATAAAAGGAGAAGTCCTTGAAAGGGGTCCATGGAGAATCAACGAAACTTTATTAGAAGACAGTGAGACCGAAATAAGCATCATAGAAGAAATTAAAAGATATTTTGAAGAAAACGATACACCAGAAGTATCGAAAGCAACAATATGGGAGGCGCATAAATCTGTTATTAGGGGCAAGTTAATAGCTATAGGGGCAAGAAAAAAACAGGAAAGGAAAACAAACATGCAACAAATAATTAAAGAAATTTATGAATTGGAACGAAAACACAAAAATCAAGTAAACAACAAAATCTTCGGCCTACTATCTCAAAAGAGAGAGCAATTAAAAGACTGGATGGAACAAGAAGAAAGGAAGGACTACAACAGAGTAGTACAAGAAAAATATAAATGGGCTAATAAACCAGGAAAATACCTAGCAAATCTGGTAAAAAAAAAGAAGTCTTTGAATTACATTGAGAAGATCAAAAATGAAAAAGGAGAAGTGGTAAATAAAACCACAGATATAGCGATAACATTTCAAAAATACTTCAGCTCCCTTTATGCAATAAAAGGACAGGAAAGTTGGAAAGAAGCGAATACAAGAACAAAGAAGATACAAGAATATTTAAAAAAAGCAAACTTACCAAAACTAAAAATAGACCAACTAGAAGAATTGGAAAAAAATATTACGCATGAAGAGGTAAAACTGGCATTAAAGGAAACTCCCGTAGGAAAAAGCCCAGGACCAGACGGGTTTACGGTCAAATACTATAAAAAAATTTGAAGAACAGCTGACTCCAAAACTATTAGAATATATGAATTCCTTAGGGGAAGATGAAGAAATAAGAAGTGAATCGTTATTAGCTCATATTACAATACTACCAAAAGAAGGGAAAGACAAAGTTAACTGCTCAAGCTACAGGCCAATAGCCCTATTGAACGCTGATACGAAGCTGTACTCCAAGATCCTGGCCACTAGGATAAAAAAACTAATCCCACTGTGGATCAACCCGGACCAAACTGGTTTTGTCCCGGGGAGAGAGGGGCGGGACAACAGCCTAAAATCATTATTGATGTTGCACAAGAAGGTGCAGAATGAGACCCCAGTTCTATTCCTGTCATTGGATGCAGAAAAAGCATTTGACAGGGTAGACTGGGGTTTCATGATGGATACATTGCGGCACTTGGGTATTGGGACAAAAATGATGAAGTGGATAACAAATTTGTATAATGGCCCGACAGCAGTCGTAAAAGTAAACGGTAGACTCTCTCCAAAAATTAAGATGCACAATGGAACACGGCAAGGCTGTCCACTGTCTCCACTATTATATGTATTGGCCTTAGAACCACTATTAGTAACACTCCGCAATAACAAAGAGGTAGAAGGAGCGAAACTAGGAGGAAAAGAGCATAAGATCGCTGCCTACGCGGACGACATCTTGATGTACGTATCCAACCCAAGAGTGTCACTCCCAAACATACTGAAAGAAATTAAAAAATACGGAGAACTGTCAAACTTCAAAATTAATCCAATAAAAACGGAAATATTAAACATAGGTCTAGAGGAAAAGGAAGTTCAGTTTTTACAAAAAGAATTCCCATTCACTTGGGTAAAAGAACTCAATTACCTTGGAATTAAAATAACTCCTAGAGTCGAAAAAATTTATCAGGCAAACTTTATTCCACTGATCAATGAGGTCAAAGAAGAAATGAAAAAGTTAAGAATACAGCCACTTTCATGGATTGGAAGAATAAATATGTTTAAGATGACGATATTACCTAAAATAAATTACAGATTACAGATGTTACCAGTAAAAATCCCGCAGAGCTTTTTTAAAATAATTAAAACAATCCTGCTAAAATACATATGGCTTAATAAAAAACCAAGAATTAAATACACGCTGATCACAAGGAAAAAGGAGCATGGGGGTCTTGCCGTCCCAGATATAAGTAGGTACTATAAAGCCATAGTTTTAACACGAATGTTAGAGTGGACAAATGAGAAAAATGAAAAAAAATGGGTGGAAATGGAAAACACAATAAGTGGAGCCACACTACATAAGAATATTTGGATTCCACGGAAATATAGAATATTGGACACCGACACGCACGAAATAACAAAAAATGTATTTAAAATTTGGGACACCATTCACTTAAAGAATGAATGGAAATATAATTCACCACTATTAGCACTCACAGGATCAAATCTCTTCACCCCTGGGAGGGAAATATTTGAAATTCAAGGAATAGGTAACCCACGACTGAAAGATATCACTAGAAATGGCAAAATAAGAACACGAGTAGAAATAGAGGAAAGGAATGGATGGAAGATGAATGAATGGAATTATATTCAAATAAGGCACCTAGTAAGCACAATACCACACCCACTGAGAGATGAAACAAAATTAACTGCACTGGAAAAGCTATGTAGCAATGAAACACCATTAAAAAACGGAACATCAAAAATTTATAGTATACTGACAGATTTGGAAGCACAAGAAAGACCAGAATATATAAATCAATGGGAAAAAGAAATGAATTTAAAAATAGATAACCAAAAAGTGGAAAAAATGATAGAAATGGGATATAATAAGGCCTGGGACATGAAGACCATAGAAATGAATTATAAACTAGTATCAAGATGGTATATGACCCCAGTAAGAATACACAGATTCTATCAAGATAGAACCTCCTTGTGTTGGAGAAAATGTGGCCAAATAGCAACGATCATACACATATGGTGGGAATGCCCAATAATAATGGAGTACTGGAAGGAAGTGTTAAACAACATAAAGGAAATAACTGGAGAAGAAATAGAACAAAATATTTGGACATGCCTCTTCCATATCTACAATAAACCTAAGAAACAATATAGAAAATCAATAATACCTAACCTCCTGAATGCGGCCAAGGCCTTAATTCCCAAGAATTGGCTAAAAAGTGGAAAACCAGACATTAGAAACTGGCTAAAGGAAATAGATTATCACTACAAAATGGAAGGAGGAGAGAAAGGGGATAATAGTAGATGGGAAAGTTGGAAAAACTACAAAGTCTCGGATATTTATTTAGATAGGATAAAAGAAAGAACAGGTGCAGAGCCAAGTGGATAAATAAATAACATAAAGGAACGGACCAGACACAGGGGAGGGGGAGGGGGGGTGGGGGGAAATAAGAGGAACTGAGAGAGAATAAGATAATAATAGGGTTTATAATTATAGAAGGCGGTTTGTCGCCGGTTTTTAAAAATATTTAAGAATATCCTAGAAGGGAAAAATAATAAAGATGTGACGGAAACAATCCACAATGATGTGAAAAAGGAGAAGAGATAAAGTTTGACACATAAAGTTGAAATAATGTCTCTCGGAAAATTTTCGCTGAAGTGGAAAAAAAAAAAAAAAAAAAAAAAAAAAAAAAAAAAAAAAAAGCTAAGGATTGTGGGGCTGAAGGGGGCATTGCATGGAACAATGATTTCCTATCCCGACCGGGGGAGAGGACAGCATTGAAGTTGCCTCCAACTATCATGAAGGGATGAGCTATTCTGTGTAATCGTTCAAAGACTTCAGTAAGAGATTTAATTTGACCCGTGTTAGGAGCATATACATTCATGATCGTCATAGGGTTAGATAAGTAGGTGCCTTCTAGAATTATATAACGCCCATGAGGATCAAGATGGGTGGACTTGATCTGGAGGGGACATGAGCGTTTGATCAAGACTGCCACTCCAGCCCTTCCAGATGGGTCCGAAGCTAGAAAGGACACTGGGAAGTGTCTAGAAGCAAATTTCAGGGAACCCCCGGCCCGGAAGAGTATCTCCTGAACCAGGATGACATCTGCACCGGAGACCCTGAATTCCTTCAGGGCCATCCATCTCTTTTTTATGGAATTCAAACCTTTCACATTATATGATAACAGTTTCAAAGCCATAGATAAACATCACAATTCAGCTTTGAGATATTCAAAACAATTGGTAATAGCCCAACAGTAGAAATATGTATGCGTGGCCTAAGTACAGGCCTTAGCCCATTCAAAGGAACCCTTATCATGAGATGATCATTACCGAATTAAAAATAAAAAAAAATGAAGTAGAAAAAATATAGAAAAAAAAAAGAGGAGAACTGAAGTATTTGAACAAACTTGGGGTGATCCAAAAAAAGGGTCATGAAGGATTATGGTGCTTAAAAACAAAAGGGCCTGTGAGGCCCAAAAACTGGGAATAAAAAGAAAAAAAAAAAAGAAACAAAAAACAACTTCGCAAAGAGGCCTGAGCAAGGTTTACTCAGGAATCCTCGGCCGAAGCCTGAGAACCAGTAGGGGAACATAGCCGTCTCCAAAATGGTAAGGGACTCGTGATTACCCATCACAGTGATCCGCCTATAGCGTTACCTGACTAATGACAACTCTGGGTAACCTGGGGAGATGCAGCCGTGGAAGAACCATTAAACAGAAAACAACTGCTTCCTATGGAAATTGGACTGCAATATCAGAAATGCGAACCGGCAACAACAATAGCCTAAACTTTGCAGGACGTCTGCAGGAGGAGACGTACTGCAATCACGGTGGGCCCAAATAGGGAATCAGACATCAATCAGGTCCCGTATGGAGCCATAAGAAGAATATGCATCAGGAAAGAATGTCCACATCAAATCAGGTGGGTGGTCTTGAGCATTGAGAGCACTGGGGAGTAGAGTAGGCCTTTGATCCTCTTCCTCTCACTGGGGTCCAGATTCTGGATGGGGCTGACAGTGGGCGTGGAATGGTAGGCAGAGCCTGTTCTATGTCCGCAGGAAGAGGAGACAGACCTAGAGGTTTGATGAAAGCATCACCTTCTTGAAGGTCCCGTAGGACATGTTGGACCCCCTCTAGAGTGGCGTTGAGGCGAAATGGAAAGCCCCAGAAATAAGGGACCTTGTGTTGCTGTAGATGAGAGGTGATGGGTCGTAGAGAGCGACGTTTGGCCAGGGTGATCGGAGAGAGGTCACTGAACAGTTGGATTCTGTCACCTTTGTAGTCAATGCTTGATCTGTTGCGTGTGGCCCTGGTTAGAGTCTCTTTACTCTTATAGAAGTGAAAACGTACCACTATGTCACGTGGTCTGGCCCCCGTGGGAGGTTTAGGGGCCAGGGACCTATGAGCCCTGTTGAGGCGCCAGTCAATGTCCACAACTTCAGGAGCCAGAGTGTTAAATAGGCCTAAGAGATAAGGCCTGATATTGTTGTCAGCAACAGTCTCAGGGACTCCACGTATTTTCAGATTTTGGCGTCGCTCTCTGTTCTCGAGGTCCTCCTGCTGAAGCTGCAATTGGGACACTGAATTTTTAAGGATTGCATTTTCCTCTTCAAGAGCTTGCACATAGAGCAGAGTCTCATCAAATGTTGTCTCTAGGGAGGCTGTGCGTTCTCCCAGTGCGTCAATCTCTCCTCTGAGCTCTCTAGATATTCTCCCCATCTCCTGTGCTATGTCTGTGGTTACCTGCTGGGCCAGGGCCTGGAGTTTAAGATCCATCATCTCCGGGGTCAGGACCGGGTGAGGAGAGGAAGCCGCGTGTGGATGGATGGCCTGTTGCTGCGATCCGTTCTCTGTCATTAAGGTGCTGCCGAATTCCTCTGGATCCCCCTGGGAAAATGGGACCGGGGATTGAGGCTTAGTCAGGAAGCGGTCCATGATGGAGGAGGATCTTGAGTGCTGCATGGCCCGGTAGAAGGATCTCTGATCCCCAATTTTGCCCATAGGGTGTTGGGATGTGTAGCGGAGTCGTGGCGTCTCGCCTCTGGAGCTGTTTGAAGCTTATATAGCTGTACAGAGGCCGCGGATCACTGGACGGGAGCGGAGCTCAGAATTCACACCTGGGGGCTGGGGGTGTGCGGAGGCTGCAAACGTAACTCACATGCTGGGGCCAGGGGCAGGCCAGAAAACAGTTTATATTAGTGGTTTAATATGTAGTTAACAGTTTGATACTCCTATTGTGATGAAAGCAGTGGGAGCAAGGTGATCTGAACGCTGGAAATAGGGGCCAGCCAGGAATCCGGGTGTCTGAGCTGTCCATTCAGGTACAGGGCCCGCTTCAGGACCCAGCTCTAGCAGGGGTGGAGGCACAAGGAAAGCAGCACAGCATCCCCAAAGCACACAGCACCCGAACATGGAGGATGTACCCCATACAGTAGGCCGCAAGATGGTGGAGTGCGGTGGATGCCCGGGAATCTCCCCATATCAATCCTCTGGCGCTTTCTCAGGAGGTTGCACAGTCCTGCTTCCTCCCCTTGACCTCCGGTTAGGGAATATTTGAACTAGCGGACCCCCTGTATGCCGATGGCGGTACTTGAGCCCGGGGACGCTGGAGGCTGTACAGGCCTCAAGATATCAGTGTGTCGTGGGCATTCGGATTTCGCCGCCACAAGCCCTCCGGCGGTATCTTGGGTCCCCACACAGCTCAGCCTCCTCCTGGGGACAATCCTCACAGGTGTGGATGGGTCGGCCTCCCTCCGCTCTGCCGATCATGGCACTCAAGCCCGGGTCGGAGGAGATCACACAGGCCGCAAGATGGCAGCGGCCGCCTGTGTTCGGAGCTCACCGCCGCAAGCCCACCGGCGTTCCTTCGGGTCTCCACCCAGCTCAGCCTCCTGCCGGGGACAGTTCCCACAGATGTGGATGGGTCAGCCTTCTTCGGCTCTTCCGATCTCAGCACTCAAGCCTGGGGACGGAGGAGATGGCGGCGGATCTCTGTGTTGTGGAGCCCGCCGCAGCCTAACAAAAGCTCAAATGGCTGCTCACGCTCCTCAATTTCCCCAGGATCTGGTGCAGGGAATGTCCAATGGCTGCTGGAGAAGGTTAGGAGGCTCTCCCAGTCAGTTGTCGAGCGAGATGGCAGTGGATTATAGTAGGGCCGTCGGAGCTCTTCAGCCACACGTCTTTTCCCTTCAATGTCCGGACACGCCCCCAGGGCTTGCGTGTCTTTTGACACTTCTAAAATAATACTTAACAGCACTATTGCATCTTTATTGAATATATTTTATTTTTCATTTTTTTATTTATTTTTCATGTAAATTGTGTGAACTAAGCTTACACTACTGGTACCTTCTCAAGGTGTAGTAATAGTATATGATACAACTTTATTGTAAGCACAGTAGTACTTTTGAAATTTAAAAGGACAGCGCGCCAACTTTAGCTGAAATAGCAATTGTACGGTGCCTTGAAAAAGTATTCATACCCCTTGACATTTTCAACATTTTGGCATGTTACAACCAACAATGTAAATGTATTTTATGGGGATTTTATGTGATAGACCAACACAAAATGGCACATAATTGTGAAGTGGAAGGAAAATGATAAATGGTTTTCAATTTTTTTTTACAGATAAATATGTGAAAAGTATGCAGTGCATTTGTATTCAGCCCCCCTGAGTCAATACTTTGTAGAACCACCTTTCACTGCAATTACAGCTGCAAGTCTTTTTGTGTATGTCTCTACCAGCCTTGCACATCTAGGTGAAATTTTTGCCCATTCTTCTTTGCAAAATATCTCAAGCTCTGTCAGATTGAATGGAGAGCGTCTGAGAACAGAAATTTTCAAGTCTTGCCACAGATTCTCAATTAAATTTAGGTATGGACTTTGGGTCATTCTAACACATGAATATGCTTTGATCTAAACCAATCCATTGTAGCTCTGGCTGTATGTTTAGGATTCTGCTGGAAGGTTAACCTCTGCTCCAGTCTCAAGTTGTTTGCAGACTAACAGATTTCTTCTAAGAATGCCCTGTATTTGGCTCCATCCATCTTCCATCAACTCTGACCAGCTTCCCTGTCCCTGGTGAAGAAAAGCATCCCCACAACATGATGCTGCCACCACCACGTTTCACAGTGTGGATGGTGTGTTCAGGGTGATGTGCAGTGTTAGTGTTTCACCACACAAAGCGTTTTACTTTTAGGCCAAAAAGTTCAATGTTGGTCTCATCTGACCAGAGCACTTTCTTCCACATGTTTGCTGTGTCCCCCACATGGCTTCTCGCAAAGTGAAAACTGAACTTCTTATGACTTTCTTTCAACAATGGCTTTCTTCTTGCCACACTTCCATAAAGGCCAGATTTGTGGAGTGCACAACTAATAGTTGTCCTGTGGACAGATGCTCCCACCTGTGGATCTCTGCAGCTCCTCCAGAGTTACCATGGGCCTCTTGGCTGCTTCTCTGATTAATGCTCTCCTTGCCTGGCCTGGCAGTTTAGGTGGGCGGCCATGTCTTGGTAGGTTTGAAGTTAGATGTTCAAAGCTTGGGATATTTTTATAACCTAACCCTGCTTTAAACTTCTCCACAACTGTATCCCTGACCTGTCTGGTGTGATCCTTGACATTCATGATGTTGTTTGTTCACTAAGGTTATCCAACACACCTCTGAGGGCTTCACAGAACAGCTGTATTTATACTGAGATTAAAATACACACAGGTGGATTCTATTTACTAATTAGGCGACTTCTGAAGGCAATTGGTTCCACCAGATTTTAGTTAGGGGTATCAGAGTAAAGGGGGATGAGTACAAATGCATGCCACACTTTTCAGATATTTATTTGTAAAAAAAATTGAAAACAATTTATCATTTTCTTTCCACTTCACAATTATGTGCCACTTTGTGTTGGTCTGTCACATAAAATCCCCAAAAAATACAATTACGTATTTGGTTGTAACATTACAAATTGTGAAAAATTTCAACAAATAATTCAAGGGGTATGAATACACTTTCAAGGCACTGTATATGCTATATCATTTTTTTTTTAATTTGCTATGTTTTATCCACAAAAGTGGAGTTACCCTTTAATGCAAAAAATTATTCATACGAGTTGTAAGTGCACCTTTAAGCATTACATCCAAACCCTCTACTGTGCTCCTATTTAAAGGTTCCTATTACTATCTCTGATTCAAATTCAGGGTTTTCCCAGCCTTTTCTGTAAGAGCCAATTTTTAAGCAAGTCCAATATGCCCCAGATTTACAAGATGTTATTGATACTTTGATGCTGTGTGTTCTACCCTGTAATCAAGGGATTTTGACAGAAAAATACTTGATGCTTGAAAAAGTGTGTACTGTGTTTAGGTGCTTTAAGCCGCCTCAAGCGTTTGGGCATTAATAAATTTTATTCGCCAGAAAAATAAGTTATTCTGGCAACTGAAATGAATTAATGCTCAAGCGCTAAATGTGCCTAGCCTTAACGCTTGTTTAGATGCTTTTACACGTATCAACTGCTGCTCCTGGATGCACTGCCAGTGAATTTTCTTTACTGCCTCTAAACACCTCTGCCTTTAAACTCTTCTTAACACCTATGGGTGCATAGACACATAAGCTAACATGAAGGAGTGTTTGTCCCTGAAGGAGCAGCTGAAAAAAATTTTAGTGTGCATGGGGCTTTATGGGAACCAACCAGTGGACTTTTCTAATAATGTGAAGAAATGTTTTCTCTTTCCAAGGGAATTTAAATACAAATGGTCTCTATCCACTGTACATTGTCTGCCTTAACAAACATATAACCAAACTGGTTGATTACAATCTTACATTTAAGCATTTCACAGATTTTCATTTAGACTCTCTCCTAAGGTATCAGTCTTGTACAACTGTTTGTTCTATATTGACACTCACTCAAATTTGTTAATCCATGTCTGAGTGGATTCATTCTTATACAGTAAAAGAGATTCCATCTCCAGGGGGGCCTACATATAGGGAACTTTTGGAAGGGATGTATAAAAGCCTATCAGTCATGATAGTCCCCTGCAAGCTACTAAGCTTTCCTTTTCTGTGGGCTTAATGTCCATTCACGTAGAGTACTTTGAATTCATAAGTAGAAAGCTGATGATGATTTTAGAGAGCATTTATTTTTCTATCTTCAAGGGTAGAAGCCTGTTTGGCTCTGTCGTTGACCATGTCATACCAGGAGATACGTTGATAAGGGTGATCAAGCCCATTCTTTCTCTACTTTTATGGTAGTTGCTAGTAGATGTACAGCTACTTAATTTCCTTAAGCTGGCCATAGATGGATCAAAATTCAGCCAGTTTAGCAAGAACTGGCAAATTCCATCTATGGGCAAGCTGGTTGTGCTAAAGTTGATCATTTTCGTTTCTTTGTACGATTACTGATGCCAGCTACAGCTGCCAACAGTGATCATTGTATTTTTATGGCTGGGAAACCATCTGCTGTCAGAATACAATAGTGCAGCGGAAGGTATTCCCCCATCAACACTGAATGTGTTAATGGGGCAATCAAGTGTTTTTCTTTCCTTCAACCCATGGTTTTGCTTAACTTTCTGTGTTGTCACCAGCAGCAGAAACGAGTGGGATATCTCCAAATTGATTACAGAGAACATTTTTAACACTTGCTTTGAGTTGAATGGAGGAGAGTTAGAACTTTTTACCAATTTACAGCCAATGGCTATAGTTGGACTTTGTTGTAGTTTAAAATGAAGCCACTCTCAATATACAGGATAATAAGATATACTATATAGTACAGTTACAGTACATCTAAAAGTCAAAAATTCCTATGTGCATTTTTTTCCTGGGTCAGTGACTCAAACAGTGGCAGATTCCTAACCTAATAGCTATGAAAAATATCTCTTACATAACAAAATATAATTTGGAATCCAAATCTGTTTCATATCAGTGGCAGTTATTTGCTCTTTAATTTTTAAAAGGTGTATCTATTCCTTTTTTTGTATTTCTATTCAGCAGAAGGGTTCATTTTTTGCTGTTAAAGTCTCTATTATTATGCGGTGCTCTCTTTACATATATAGTGCTTTTTATTCTGAAATATTTTTTTTTGACAACTAATTTAACTATAAACCCTGCCCAGGCATTTAATTAAACTGTTTAATTTTCACTGATACTGGAAATGGAAATTAGGCACGAGCTTCAAGGGCAGCAGAGGCTTTCCTAGTTGAAAGCTGTCTCTCTCACTGGTGTTTTACCAACTCCCACAATAGTGCTTTGTTATTTAATGACTCCTGTTACGAATGATTGACAGGTTTGTGAATATTCTTTAAATAAACTATAAGGCATAATATTGAATTCGATTCCTATCTCTCATTATTCTGTTCTTTTTTAGCCTCAAGTATATATTTTGTATTTGAACAATACTAAAGCACGATGGCCTTGGGACTTTTTAGAAACTGTAATTGGCCTTTGGTTCTTTTTAGAAACTGCAATTAAACTCATAAACCAAATGAACTGCGAGCTGTCATCCTGTGATACTTTGGTGACTCACATTGCTTCTGGGTGCCAGAGCTATGACTAGCCCTGTAGGCAGGGCAAAATGTTTCCGGGTTGTGGCCTTGGAGGAGTTGGGCTGAAGCAGCATCCAACAATCATCTGTTTTGAAGATTATCTTTCCCAATGCCAAAACAAAAATGAACAAAACACCAGTCAATGGCAATGTACTGTATACCAAAACCACCCAGTGCTATCAAAAGGGGTTACTCAATCTGATTTTGAGAGGACATGAAACCAACATTTTTTATTTCTCTTAACACAGTTGAGAAATGTATGTAATATTTTTTTTTTAATTTTCACTAACAGTCAAATTTTCAGGACAAGCTTTCGATGCCTATCCTCTACTTCTAAGGTCCAAACAGTTTTGATACAAATAAGTTTGACAAAATGTTAGGAGGAAACTGCAAGGCAACAATCTGTGGGTAAAAAAAAATTAGGAACTTGGTAAGACAAGGAGTAAAGCTGGGGGATGTAGAATGAGAATAATCGGGAAAGGCACAAAGGTGAGAAAGGTAATAAAACTGTTTGAAAGTGATTTAGAAAACTAAGGTCCACATTCAGTCCATTATCGCTTGTATCAAACAGAAATATCACTCATAGTTCAAAAGTTTTAATTTCTTGAGTATTTTTTAAAAATCTCTTGGGAATCAAAATATTTATGTTTTCTATAGAATGTCTGATTGTAAGAAATGATGCCCCACAAGTGTTCAGCAGTCTTTTTCCTTGTGTTCTTTTATAGTATGCCAACGTAGATTGATTCTTTTTGTAATTTCTAATCTGTTTATAACCTTCCTAGTTGCACTTGTTACAATAAATGAAGTGCACCACGCTACCGGATATACAGCTCAATGATTCTGCAATATTGAAGGTTTCTTTTTTGTGTATGACACTTTTTAGTGGATTGATGTGGCAGCACAGTTTGCAATGTTCATTCTTGCAAGGGTTGTTCCTTTGTTTGTGTCCCTGTAATCTGAATAAAGTGGGAACCACCTGCCTGGAGGATTTGCTATAGAAGTTGTATGTTTCCCTGTATATTATTTATTATTATTATTCAGGATTTATATAGCGCCAACAGTTTGCGCAGTACTTTATAACATGAGGGCAGACAGTACAGTTAAAATACAACTCAATACAGGGGCAGGAGGCGGAGCCTAGCAGAGCAGACATGCATTGTTAGAGCTCCACACCGCTGAGGAGAGAAGAGAAGGACAAAGCAGAGCCTGCAGGCTCAAAAGGTATCCATTTGAACCTTTTTGCCCCAGGGAACAAACTGTGAAAGTTTGGGCAGGAAATATGGTACTGGGAGGAAACCGTGGCAGAAATAAAAATCACCTCACAAAGAGCTTACAGGCACTCACTGCAGCTGAAGCAGCTCCAGTCACCTCACAAGATACAGCATCAGGGCGCTCTCACAGACAGAAAATGTCACAGCAAGACTCTCCATTTGAGTCAGATACAGAACAAATCCTCTCACAAACTTTTCCACAAGTCTCCTCAGCATCCCCAGTAATATTATTACAATTTGAAAAGATGCTTCATAAGGCTTTAAAACAAACCTCAGACCAAATAACAAAAAGCCTAACCAAAGAAATAAGAGAGCTGGGAAACCGTACCGCAGCCTTAGAAATAAAAATGGATGAAATTGAAATTACAACCCAAGAAAATATAACAGAATTGGAACAATTAAAAAAAGAGAATTTAATACTTCAAACTAAGCTCGAAGATTACGAAAATAGAGCCAGACGTTCAAACTTGCGCATAAGGGGAATACCTGAAACTGTGACAGACCTGCAATCTACTATTACTGCTCTATTACAAGAACTAAAGCCAGATATCCCTATTGAACGTTTAGAACTGGACAGAGTACACAGAGCCCTCACAGCCAAAAAGAAAGATGGACCCCCACGTGATATAATCACAAAATTTCATTATTACAGAACGAAAGAACAAATACTAATTGCTGCAAGAGAAAAAAAGGAACTTAATTTTCAAGGACACAATTATCAAATTTTTGCTGACCTATCCCAACTTACTATTACTAAAAGACGATCCATGAAACCCCAACTAATGGAACTGCAACGCCACAACATTATGTATCAATGGGGCTTCCCCTTTTCAGTCAGATTTAACTACCAAGGTACAATTTACAGAAGCAGATCAGCAGATGAACTACAACAAACCCTTTTAAAATTAAATCTGACAGAACCCACAAGCAGCAACACTCCCACACGCAGAAGAATGGCATCATCTTCACCTTCAGGCAGCACCCAGAAAATTTCATAACAAAATGGGAATCATCATTCTCACAAAAGAGGCCGTTATGCCACATCATCCATGGACCAAGAAGATTCAATGGACTGACATCCTAATTCCTGATATCTCTTCATTTATTATACTAAGAGATGGTTCTCTATAAAAAACCTGTATTTCTAACTGAATGTAACTGCATTCTGATAGTCACACACTGTGTGGGATCATGTTACATTCCAGTTATATTTCTTATTACTTCTGATTCATATAGCCTTAGAATATATAAGTGAAATAAGGAAATTCTTGTTCAGTTATATATTATCAGGTAATAACAATAGATTTATTACTTTTTAGGACAAATATGTTCAATAATCCAGAAGTAATGGAAGCTTTTTCTTTCTTTTCTTAAAACAAATATATTATTACCTAACTAGTTCCTAGAATTATGTTTTTGTTTATTCTAATCTGAAGCAATACAACCTCAATTTTATGAGTTAACATATCTAAACAGTTACATATGAATAAAATATGTAATTGTATACTCTAAAAGGGTTAAAATCCCAAAATAATTCAAACTATCTTCATCAATACCAAAGTTATTAACAGTACCTTTCTAACTGAATTATTTAGCCTAGGGCAAGACTAACCATATACAACCACCCTGGAATAAATAATTTCAACAAAAACTATATTCTGCACTGCAATTAATGAAACATCATTTTGATGTCTTTTGACATAGCACTTCTCTCCTGTAAGCGGAAGATCCGTGTACCCCCATTAGCCCTCCTCATTCTCCCAACCATATTATGTGGGTGTGTGACAAAGGCACTTATTCCCCTGAGAGAGATATTTATTCTCTTTCACGGGTAAATTGTGATTACTTGCAAAAAATAATTTATACAATGTATCATCTAATCTCATATGTTTTTTGTTTACTCTTTACTCCAGAATTCACTGGTTTCTTTTCTATCTATTCATCTCTTCAGTCCACACAGGTTGATCTGCGCAGTCAGCTCTGCATAACAAAAAGTAAGTCAAAACTATTTGATCTATTGCCATGGCACCACTGAATATACTTTCCCTGAATGTTCAGGGAATAAATGTCCCTCAAAAAAGGACCAAAGCCTTCCGTACTTTCCATAACAAAAAGGCTCACATAGTATGCCTCCAAGAAACACACTTCACCAAAGATTCTACTCCAAAATATATTTCTCCTTTTTATCAACAAATTTACACGGCTTCTGCCTGTACCAAGCAAAGGGGAACTCTAATTGCATTTCACCGATCCACACCATTCACCTTATCATCAGAAATTAAAGACCCAGAAGGTAGATACCTGATACTCATGGGTTATATAATGGATACAGCAATCACGGTGATTTCCTACTACGCTCCTAACAAACAACCTACACCATTCCTCTCACATATATTACAAGTGATTAATACACACAAAATAGGAACAGTGATAATGTGTGGGGATTCGAACCAGGTCCTCCTCCCATTTCTAGATAAATCACCTTTTACACCATCCAAAATAACCTCTAGATTACCTTTTTCTCAACTTCTTTCCAAATACAATCTGGTAGATTCGTGGAGAGAAAGTAACCCAATGAAAAAGAAATTCACTTATTTCTCGCACCCTCATCAAACCTTCACCAGAATAGATCATATTTTTCTAACAATAGGAATGATACCAGAAATTATTGCATCAGATATAGTTCCGATTCCGTGGTCTGACCACAATGCAGTATACACTACTATAGCCTCAGCCATACCAAAAGCGCATGACCCAACGTGGTACTTACCGGACATAATGCTCAAACACCCACTACATCAGATGGCCATTGAACAAGCTTTAAAGGAATACATATCAATTAATAATACAACAGACATCTCCTCAATAACACTGTGGGAAGCTCATAAGCCTGTCTTGCGTGGTACAATACAAAGACAAATGGCACTATTTAAACGGGAACGCAAAAATCTAGCAAAAAAACTAGAACTCAATTTTAATGCAGCCTACATATCATTTCAAGATAATCCATCTCAGAGTACAAAATCTCATCTGGAAAAATCTAGATTGGAATACGATCTATTTCTCACTGAGTCAGTTGATAAATCCCTCAAACGCTCCAAACACAATTTCTACATGAATACAAACAAACCAGGTACATATTTGGCTCGGGCATTAAATTCAACTAACAAATCTTTCAAACCAATACGTTTGAAATTATCAAAAAATGTTTACACTTGTAATCCAGTTAAAATAGTCCATAAATTTCACTCACATCTCGCAACTTTATACAAGACAAACAATGAATTTAATCCTACAGAGGCTGAATCCTTCTTCTCAAAAATAACCTTACCTGAGTTATCTCAGAATCAAAAAAGAAGTTTGGATGAGCCTATAACTATAGATGAAGTTGCTAACGCCATAAAAGACCTAAAACTTAACAAAAGACCAGGCCCAGACGGCTACTCGGCTTTATACTATAAAACATTCTCAGAAATACTCTCTCCCATTCTCACTGAAACTTTTAACAAATTTTTAGATGGACATTCTTTTCGGCAAGAAACACTAATGGCAATTGTTTGTATGATCCCAAAACCCCTTTCTGATGATACTTCCTGTGTGAATTATCGGCCTATCTCTCTGTTAAACCTCGATATTAAATTATTAGCAAAAATAATAGCAAGACGCCTCAATAGCATTATAGGAAAATTAATACATAGAGATCAAGTAGGCTTCATGCCAAATAGACAGGCAGGCGATAATATACGCAGGGCAGTGTTATTGGCACATATTGCTAAAAAACGGAAAATCCCTTTTATGTTTTCTATCTCTCGATATTAAGAGGGCATTTGACACAGTATCCTGGCAATATATGCAATATTCATTACAAAAATGGGGTTTTGGACCCCACTTTTTAACATGGATCAAAGCATTATATAATAAACCCAAAGCCTATATAAAATATGCTGGATACAAATCTGAAGCCTTTAATATCGAAAGAGGTACCCGACAGGGTTGCCCATTATCTCCCTTATTATTTGCCCTTATACTCGAACCCATGGCCCAATATATCAGAACAAACCAAACTATAACTGGCATTGAAGTAGGAGGTATTACACACAAATTATGTATATTTGCAGACGATATATTACTTTTTCTATCATCACCACAGGTCTCTGGTCCTAACTTAATACCAGCTCTTGATGGATTTGCAGCCCTATCCGGCCTTATGATTAATCCTAAGAAATGCCTAGTGCTTAATATTTCACTCACAAACATGGAATTGATCCCGGCTAGGGCTGCACTCCCATTCACATGGGCAGAAAAATCAATCCCATATCTTGGAATTCATTTAACAGCATCTCATTCTGACTTATTCTCAACCAATTATCCTCCTGTATTAAGACAGATCACAAATCTAATAAAACAATGGTCGCAACTTCCTTTATCCTGGATAGGGAAGATTAATGCAATCAAAATGACTATTCTACCCAAATTGCTTTATCTATTCAGAGTCCTCCCTATTCCAATTCCTTCCTATTTTTTGAGAATAGTACAAAAAAGAGCAACTTCGTTTATATGGGGCTCTTCTAAACCACGTATACCTATACACACACTACATCTTCCCAAAAATAAAGGAGGCCTGGGATACCCTAATTTTACTAACTACTACAGAGCAGCACATTTGGCCAGTCTGTCCAAATACTATGTAAAACAGGAAATCCCATTATGGGTATTTATAGAGGCTTCAGAAAATGACCCTCTATTAATATCAAATTTATTATGGCTTGATCCTAAAGACCGCTTTAAAATTCATAATCCCATAACTAAACACTTCTTATCTCTCTGGGATAAACTAAAAACCAAATATCAGTTACAATCTCCACACAATCCTCTCCTTTCTTTTATCAGAAATCCGGCTTTTTATCCGGCATGGATCTACCCAAATTCTTTTAAAGCTTGGACAACATCAGGCATTCAGACACTAAATGACTTCATAGCATCTAAATCATTCCTTTCATTCCCATCGCTTAGAGAAAAATATGATCTACCAAACTCTGAGATATTTAGATATCTCCAAATCAAAAATTTCTATACACCATTCCTAAAGGGGGATACACCATTATCCCAATTATCCATTTTTGAATCAATCTGTACAAAAGATCCATTTGCTAAAGGTACAATTTCATCACTTTATAATCAATTATATGGAGTAGCAAATCTTAATAGACCCTCTTATGTTCAGAGGTGGGAGGAGGACCTGGGACGAACTTTAGAAGACACGGACTGGTCTAACATATGGCTCACATCTAAGTCATCTTCACCCAACATCTTAGCACTGGAGACAAATTATAAAGTCCTAACTAGCTGGTACCTTGTACCCGCTAGAGTGGCAAAATATTCACCTAATACCTCAGCTCTTTGTTTTCGAGGATGCCCAGAAATAGGCACATATTTACACATATGGTGGACGTGCCCAGTAATCCAAACCTTCTGGAAGGAAGTCTTCGTGATTGCATCTAAAATATTTAAAAAAATAATACAACCAGATCCATATTTAACTTTACTTAATCTAAAACCGGAATGGTTAACACTCTCTCAATTCAAACTTATGATCCAACTAATAACGGCTGCAAAACAAACAGTGGCCAAGGCATGGAAATCTCCTACATTGGTACTAGCAGAAACAATTCACAGAATGAATAATACAATGTCCCATGCTAAGATGGTAGCCATCGATCAAAATCAAATTCCAAAATTTGAAAAACTTTGGCATCCTTGGATAAAACAACAGTTCCTGTCAAACTTCAATGACTCTGTCCTGTTGCCATGGTAACAGATTAAATGACTTACAGAGACACCCATTCTAAGGCTTCAAAGAGAACTAAAAAGAATAATAAACTGACGAGCGGGACAACCTTGTGGACCATACCTCTACCTTTCAACCTTTTTTCTTCTTTCTCTTTCCTTTTCTCCACCTTACGATTAAAGCTCATTATCAGAATTGATTTGACCTATATACACTCTACTTGTAAACAATATGTATAGTAGGTATAAATCATTTAAATACCTACAAAAGTAACTAAGGAAATGATATATATCTTTAATTTAGGTTTACGTGAACCCAATGTTTAATATTTGAAATTTCATGATATTTACCTATATAAACCCTACTGTAAAACAATGAGCTTACTTTATAGATCCTTGTAAACTTACTTTATGTATCTTTATAACATTGTATACTCAATAAACTTCTTTTGACAAGGAAAAAAAAAATACAACTCAATACAGGAGGAATCAGAGGGCCCTGCTCATTCGAGTTTACAATCTAGAATGGAGGTTCAAGTGAAACAAAAAGGTAATAAATGTGGGGGGTGAACTGATGTAGAAAATGAAAATACAGTTGTTAGGTGTGGGTAGGATAGGCCTCTCTGAAGAGGAGGGTTTTCAGGGATTATCTAAAAGCTAATAGAGTAGGAGATAATCGGACAGGTTGGGGTAAGGAGTTCCATAGGATTGGAGAGGCTCTAAAAAAGTCCTGGAGGCGAGCAAAGGAGGAGGTGACGAGGGAGCTAGAGAGCAGGAGGTCTTGAGAGGAACGGAGATTACGATTAGGTTGGTATTTTGAGACTAGGCTAGTGATGTAGCTGGGGGCTATATTGTGGATGGCTTTGTAAGTTGTCGTTAGTATTTTGAATTTAATTAGTTGGGTGAGTGGAAGCCAGTAGAGGGATTGACAGAGAGGAGTAGCAGACACAGAGCGATTGGTAAGGTGGATGAGTCTTGCAACAGCATTCATGATGTATATAGCGATGGTTCATGATAATATCTAAGGGAAAGTGAAGGTTGAATGCATAGGGCTATATGCTGGTTTGACCACATGAAAACAGGGGTCCATTAACTGAGATGAGCACACGCCCAAAAGGGGAACCAAAGGTGGAAGATTTAGCTATTTCTCACACCTACATGGTGGTTTGGATATTCAAGATTTTACATGAGACAGTTTAAAGGACTATCAAAGATTGTGAACTATTATACAGTAGCATGTTTAGGTGCGCTAATATGATTATATTCATATATGTGAATTTTGTATAAGTAGTTATATTTTTTCACTAATATAAAGGGGATTGATATTATGTTGATATGTTGATATTGATATTATGTCAGCCTGGATGTCACATCATTTCCTCAAATTCAACCTATCCAAAACCGAGCTCATAATATTTCCTCCCTCAGGTGCCACTTCCCCTGATTTCTCTGACAATATCAATGGCTCAACTATCAACCCATCTCCCCACGCCAAGGTCCTAGGTGTAATCCTGGACTCTGAACTAATCTTTCGACCCCACATTCTATCACTATCCCAAACTTGCCGCCTCATTCTCTGCAACATCTCCAAGATACGCCCCTTCCTAACCAATGTCACCACAAAGCTTCTAATCCACTCCCTGGTCATCTCCCGCCTCGACTACTGCAACTCCCTCCTCATTGGTTTACCTCTAAATAGGCTATCCCCACTTCAGTCCATCATGAATGCTGCTGCCAGGCTCATAAACCTCACAAACCGCTCAGCGTCTGCTACACCCCTCTGCCAATCCCTCCATTGGCTGCCACTCAGTCACCAAATTAAATTCAAGATACTAACTATAACTTACAAAGCCATCCAAAACCTGGCCCCCAGCTACATCTCTAACCTAGTCACAAAATACCAACCTAATCGTTCTCTTCTCTCCTCCCCAGACCTCCTGCTCTCAAACTCCCTTGTCACCTCATCCCATGCTCGCCTTCAGGACTTCTCGAGAGCCTCTCCCATCCCAATCCGTCTGATTTTCTCCTACTTTATCCACTTTCAGACAATCCCTGAAAACTCATCTCTTCAGAGAAGCCTATCTGGCCCCCACCTAACAACTGTACATTTATCTACTCAATCAGCACATCACCCACAGTTATTACCTCTTGTATCTCTTGACGTTCCCTCTTAGATTGTAAGCTCTAAGGAGCAGGGCCCTCTGATTCCTACTGTAATAAAGTGTATTAATAAAAAAATATATTTAAATCTGTTACGTGTAATAAGTGCAATGCACTCCACGTGAAGAATTAAACCGTGGCGCTATCTCTAAAGCTTTTCCCACCTCTTGTGGTGAAATATCTAATCAAGTGAGCACCCATTTACTGGTGTGTATCTACATATGAAAAAAATAAAATAAAAAAAAAATATATGTGCAATAGGTATATAATAATAACACACTATTGATAAAACCAAATAATTATAAAACACCAAATAAACAGTACATAAAGTGACTTTGTGCCAATACTGCTCAGATGCTAGTATGCATCAGTCCCCATGCAGTGACTACATAAGGGCCGTGCATACCATCACAATTAATAACAATCTTTAAGTGTCACACTATGCCTATGTAACTACAACAATAAAATAATATAAATATAAAATCTGTGGAAAACACACATATGTGCAAAGTGTCCGTGATCGTGATCAAAGCAACTTTAAATGTGTAACAGCAAGTCCCTCTATTTCAGGAATGTAAGTTCTTCTACCAAATTCTTCCACCACACCACTGTGTTCAGTGACCACTCTCCCAATGGACAGCCACTCACCAGCTCCTCATGCCTCCACTTTCGTATGAGGCTATAAGGCATAGATATCTGCAGCTACTGGCAAGGGTTAAACCAGTTCCATCCGGAGGATCGTTCCATATGAAAATTAAAAAAACTCCCAATAGCGTGATAACGTAAAACACTTTAATGATTCACACTGCAAATCACACTCCAACAGTTCCACTCACATTGTGTATATAATTAAACAGCACAGCAAACTCCACAGCAATCTGTCTGATGCAATATTAATATAGCAGCTTAGATCAACCTTCTAAGGGGTGTGCGGTCACGGCGGACCCTTTAACAGCCGGCGTCTAAGAAGTCTCTCTCACCCTCTCCCCGCCTGCTTACTAGATGGGCCAACCGTCTCCCCCGCTCGGTAAACCGTACAGCTCGCTTCTTCCTGTCACTTGTACGTGGTGTTATCCTTCGCTCGGCCACGCCCCCACGAAGCGAAGCGAGCGAAGGATAACACCACGTACAAGTGACAGGAAGAAGCGAGCTGTACGGTTTACCGAGCGGGGGAGACGGTTGGCCCATCTAGTAAGCAGGCGGGGAGAGGGTGAGAGAGACTTCTTAGACGCCAGCTGTTAAAGGGTCCGCCGTGACCGCACACCCCCTAGAAGGTTGATCTAAGCTGCTATATTAATATTGCATCAGACAGATTGCTGTGGAGTTTGCTGTGCTGTTTAATTTTATACACAATGTGAGTGGAACTGTTGGAGTGTGATTTGCAGTGTGAATCATTAAAGTGTTTTACGTTATCACACTATTGGGAGTTTTTTTAATTTTCATATGGAACGATCCTCCAGATGGAAATGGTTTAACCCTTGCCAGTAGCTGCAGATATCTATGCCTTATAGCCTCATACGAAAGTGGAGGCATGAGGAGCTGGTGAGTGGCTGTCCATTGGGAGAGTGGTCACTGAACACAGTGGTGTGGTGAAAGAATTTGGTAGAAGAACTTACATTCCTGAAATAGAGGGACTTGCTGTTGCACATTTAAAGTTGCTTTGATCACGATCACCGACACTTTGCACATATGTGTGTTTTCCACAGATTTTATATTTATATTATTTTATTGTTGTAGTTACATAGGCATAGTGTGACACTTAAAGATTGTTATTAATTGTGATGGTATGCACGGCCCTTATGTAGTCACTGCATGGGGACTGATGCATACTAGCATCTGAGCAGTATTGGCACAAAGTCACTTTATGTACTGTTTATTTAGTGTTTTATAATTATTTGGTTTTATCAATAGTGTGTTATTATTATATACCTATTGCACATATATTTTTTTTATTTTATTTTTTTTATATGTAGATACACACCAGTAAATGGGTGCTCACTTGATTAGATATTTCACCACAAGAGGTGGGAAAAGCTTTAGAGATAGCGCCACGGTTTAATTCTTCACGTGGAGTGCATTGCATTTATTACACGTCACAGATTTAAATATTTTTTTTATTGTCTCATATACACTAAGTGGCAGCTGCAGGTAGGTGCTATCAACCTGGTGTTAACTATCATTGTGGTTGACTTTCCAAGGCGCAGTGGGGGTTAACCTAGTATAGGGTGGATATTTTACCTAGGAAAACCGTTCATTAATAAAGTGTATTGTATTTGTACTGTCTACCCTCAAGTTGTAAAGCGCTACGTAAACTGTTGGTGCTATATAAATCCTGTATAATAATAATAATGTTGGTATATGTTGATAAGATTGGATGAATACACAAGAGCACTGGTGCTTTATTTTGCAAGATTGTATTCAATATCAGGACTGTTTGGGGGAGTTGGATTATTACTTAGTATTTATATAGAAAAGAAAAGGAGGCTAGGGTATTGGGTGTACAGTGCCCTGAAAAAGTATTCGTTGAAATTTTCCACAATTTGTTATGTTACAACCTAAAACGTAAATGTATTTTATTGTGATTTTATGTGATAGACAAACACAAAGTGGCACATAATTGTGAAGTGGAAGGAAAATGATAAATGGTTTTCAAAATGTTTTACAAATAAATATCTGAAAAGTGTGGCGTGCATTTGTATTCATCCCCCTGAGTCAATACTTTGTAGAACCTCCTTTTGCTGCAATCAGAGCTGCAAGTCTTTTTAAGTAGGTCTCTACCAGCTTTGTATCTAGAGAGTGAAATTTTTGCCCATGCTTCTTTGCAAAATAGCTCAAGCTCTGTCAGATTGGATGGAGAGTGTCTGTGAACAGCAATTTTCAAGTCTTGCCACAGATTCTCAATTGGATTTAGGTTGGGACTTTGACGGCCATTCTAACACGTAAATATGCTTTGATCTAAACTATGTATTTGTAGCTCTGGCTGTATGTTGAACCTCGGCCCCAGTCTCAAGTCTTTTGCAGACTCTAACAGGTTTTCTTCTAAGATTGCCCTGTATTTGGCTCCATCCATCTTTCCATCAACTCTGACCAGCTTCCCTGTCCCTGCTGAAGAAAAGCATCCCCACAACATGATGCTGCCACCACCATGTTTTACGGTGGGGGTTGTGTGTTCAGGGTGAAGTGCAGTGTTAGTTTTCTGCTACACATAGCAATTTGCTTTTAGACCAAAAAGTTCAATGTTGGTCTCATCTGACGAGCGCATCTTCTTCCACTTGTTTGCTGTTTCGCCCACATGGCTTCTCGCAAACTGCAAATTGGACTTCTTATGGCTTTCTTTCAACAAAGGCTTTCTTCTTGCCACTCTTCCATAAAGGCCAGATTTGTGGAGTGCATGACTAATAGTTGTCCTGTGGACAGATTCTCCCACCTGAGCTGTGTATCTCTGCAGCTTCTCCAGAGTTACCATGGGCCTCTTGGCTGCTTCTCTGATTAATGCTTTCTTTGCCCAGCCAGTCAGTTTACGACAATACATGGACAGCCATGTCTTGGTAGGTTTGCAGTTGTGCCATACTCTTTCCATTTTCGGATGATGGATTGAACAGTGGTCCATGAGATGTTCAAAGCTTGGAATATTTTTTTACAACCTAACTCTGCTTTAAACATCTCCACAACATTATCCCTGACCTGTCTGGTGTGTTCCTTGGCCTTCATAATGCTGTTTGTTCACTAAGGTTCTCTAGCAAACCTCTAAGGGCTTCACAGAACAGCTGTATTTATACTGAGATTAAATTACACACAGGGGGACTCTATTTACTAATTAGGTGACTTCTGAAGGCAATTGGTTCCACTAGATTTTAGTTAGGAGTATCGGAGTAAAGGGGGCTGAATACAAATGCATGCCACACTTTCCACATATTTATTTGTAAAAAAAAAAAAAAATATTTATCCACTTCCCAATTATGTGCCACTTTGTGTTGGTCTATCACATAAAATCCCAATAAAATATATTTACGTTTTTAGTTGTAACATGACAGAATGTTAAAAATGTCAAGGGGTATGAATACTTTTTCAAGGCACTGTATATCTAATACTTGCCAATCTGTGAATTTAAGGTATAAGACTATAACTAAAGGCAATTTTTTTGGTGGTGGTTAGAGCCACTGTCAGTTTTTTATATGTTTATGGGTCCCCATAAGAGAAATTAATTCTGTAATAATTGTTCCAAACACCAATGTTACTGGGATTGAAAGTAAGAGAAACGTTACATTTTGCCACTAGAATAAGATTTTTTTTTTCAGTTACTCATTGGGGAGATTTACTTCACATCCTGTAGACTCAACAGGAAGTAGGAGGATATTGGTAAAATCCCCTCTTACACTGTTGTTACAGGAACAAGTGTACCTATTGAAAGACTAGCAAAATGTAATGTTTCTCTTACTTTCAATCCTAGTAACATTGGTGTTTGGAACAATTATTAGTATTAATGTCTCTTATGAGGACCCAGAAGATCTACATGGAACAGCCAGGATTAATTCCCGGGCTGATATAATCTTATAAATAGGTAATTTGTCTTTTTCCATAATTCTCAATAACAATGCATTTAATTAAATACATGTTTATAATATTATACTTCTTTGGGCTGTGATGAGGCAGTGGCCTCATCACAGGGGTCCGACAAACCCTCCACTGAGTCAAATATTTTCAATCAGCAGGGAGCATGGAATTAGACACAATATAGGTCTGACTTAGTAAGGGACTTGCTGGATCCCTGTAAAGAGATGGCTGCTGCTGGCAGGGAGCAGGCTTTTCTATTTAGACTGTGGCTACTTTAGTGAGAAACCTAACTGTAAGACATTAAGCATCTTATTTTAATGCACCTGAAATATATTTAGCTAATGTAAACTGATGGTTTAATTAGGCTTTAAGCCAGTGCATAATTTACAGGGAAGTTTGAGGGGGCAAGCTACGAATGTAAAGTAGTAGAACGGCAGTTTCCAGGATGTCCATTATGTCTAGGCTGTGGACATTCCATTATTCGCATATTCTTACCAAGCAATGAATGACCTTTAAAGCAAGTTTTTTTTTTTACCTTTTTAGCTGCAAGCATTCTGGAGCAATTTATTCTCAAAGTTTAGAGTAGAAGTACTGGTTCAAGTTCTCTTAACAGCTCAACTTCTCCTGCTCCTTCTTCCAAGAGCACCTACTCTATGTTTACATTAGAGATTAGAAGAGTGGAAAGATACTAAGTCACTGCTGGGAAGGGTTAAACTGAAATAGTAAGATAAATTTGCTTTTGCTTCTGCTACAAATTTTCAGGATTGTGTCAGTGAGGCCTTTCTTTAAAGATCATTCACTTGTTAAGAATAGTAACAAAATACTTAAACGTCCATAGTCTGGCCACAGGTCCATAACATAATGTATGTATCTTAAAAGTAGTAAATGTGACATTCACCAAACATTCAAAGGTTGTAAAACCATCCCAGTAATTTAAAACACACATACCAGGATTATTGACCTATAGTACTTTTTGGTGAATGTCACATCTATGGTTTTATACATATGGCCCCTCGTGTTTAATTTTGATATTTTTAATTTTTCTATTTGTGAACAGGTTTGAAAGCGAAAAGAAAAAGAAAGCTTTCTTGATATCTATTTTCCTATTCATGCACTAGAATAACACGAGGATAGCACTAACAATATGGAACATTAATCAGAACAGCAACCATTGTGCAGAATATTCTTCTCTAATATAATACTCTGTACAAAATAGTGAAGAAGGCAATTAAATTAACTGTACAACCAGGAAATGTAAAAATAAAGGGGAACACAAGCTTTCCTTTTGTTAAAATTATTGGCTGCAATAAAAGGAGCTGTCATGCATAATTCAGACTAATATTAGATAGCGATTTTACAAACGACTTTTGGTTTTGAGCAATATTAGATACAGTATATTAAATAGCCCTGAAAGGTCACATTTGCATGCAATAATATTAGTATAGCACAACATGAAACTATATTTAGACATTTTCCAAGAAACTGGACTTACAGCTGAACGCAAAACTGTTTTAAAAAATAATATTTAATTATAGAACTGACAGTGGTGAATTATTAAAGTAAAATACATAAATAATGAATGTCTTGCTGCACGCCTCTAATTATTTTTAGTGGCTTAGCGGAAAGACTCGGGGTCCAAGAAATTGGGCCTAAGCTCAAATTAGAGTAAGAACTGATATCTCCTTTGGCTATGTGTTACTGTAAGGGTCTAACTATATGTTTTGGGATCCCTTAGACGTTTAAAAGAGGCTCTAGTCCAGTGTTTCTCAACTCCAGTCCTCAAGGCGCACCAACAGGTCATGTTTTCAGGATTTCCACTAATTTTGCACAGGTGATTTGATCAGTTTCACTGCCTTAGTAAATACCACAGCCCTTTCATTTGAGGGAAATCCTGAAAACATGACCTGTTGGTGTGCCTTGAGGACTGGAGTTGAGAAACACTGCTCTAGTCTATACCCAATTGCTGTCATGACAACAACTTCTAACACTATATTATTTGATGTCTGAGTGCAGGGGCATCTGTCAATGAGCATTTCTGTCAAATAACTTTATTTTTTGCGTTTTCTGCACCCCCCGGACATAACTTTCACTTTTGCCCCTTGCTACCTAGAGAAATATGCAGGCCACCCTACCATTTCCTTCTGAAAATACTAGTTGTCTAGTGTCATGCTAATCCAATGGTACCAGTACACCACAGCACAAACCACATCACAGACTTCTGCCTTTACCTGTTATAAGGGTCAGAAACATAAATAAATTACTAAAGTCAGATGATCAGTTGAACAGGCAGGCAAGTAGCATCTTTCATAAAGGTTAGCAATGCTGCACTCATTTTTCTCTCAGGACACAGGATGATAGGATCATAACATGCCCACAGGGCAGCCATCAGAAATTTTTGGGCCTCTTACACAGATTTAGGCCTGGGCCCCCCAGGGCCTGACCACCAACATTCTCTAGGGTCCGCCCACTGGCGTCCCACCAAATCCGCTCACTGGCCATCCCACCGAGTCCCCATCCACGCCCAGCATCATCCATCCCTCTCCACAATGTGTTCCCATCCACGCCCAGCATCATCCATCCCTCTCCACAATGTATGCCCATCCACGCCCAGAATCCTGGAGAGGGATGGATGATTCTGGGCGTGGATGGGGATACATTGTGGAGAGGGATGGAGATTCTGTGTGGGGATGAGGATGATGGAGTTGCATTGTGAAAATGGATGAGGATGACTCTGGGTGGGGGATGAGAGCTACATAGTGAAGAGGCTCTCCACAATGTAACTCTCATCCCCATCCAGAGTCAACATCATTCATTTTCATAATGCAACTAAATCATGCCAGCTTGTCAGCCTCAGGTGTCCCATCCAAGGAGATTAAATAAAGTGAGTCCAAATCTACAGCACAGGGGGCACAGCAGCACACACTAACGCTCTGTGATTTGCCCTTCATGTTGCTCTCTCGTATTCCGAATCTGCATGCACCTGAGAGGGCTGGGTCCACTGTCATCACTGACAAATTGACCACACCCCGAGCCTGAGTCCCAGCCAATCAGATTGTAAACCAACCTAGCAGCAGCAGCTATCAGACTCTGCATCAGCAGGGAAGGAAGCGGAGCAAGTGCTGACCGAGGTCACTGGGAGGGGGGGCTGTTGATGTGAAAGGCGGCAGAGGCTCAGGCTTGTATGCTTCTTTCTCCTTTTCTATTGTGGGCGCCGTGCAGACCAGCGGCTGCCTGCAGAAACAGTTAAATTTCATGTGTTGCTATAGGGGGAGTGGGGCCGACCAGCCAGGCCCCTTGGGGTGCTCAGGCCCCTTACAAGAGTTTTGCCTGTACCCCTCTGATGGCGGCCCTGCATGCCCATCAAGTTATGAAAAGAATGGTGAGTAAGCTGTGACTTCGGAAGAAGAGCATGTTTCTGCTCCTCCAGCACTATTCCTTTTCCCTCATAATATAAAAGCCCTCCTTTTACATTTACCATATTCCTATAGTCTTTGTATCCCTTTGCCTTATACCTAATTTACACAGGAGTTTTTAGTTCCCATTGGCTGTTTTGGCCATATGCACTTTTGATGTTATGGAAAATGGTATCATTTTGTTTGAACTTGTGTTTATCTAACCTAAAAAGTATTTCATTTAGCAGTGCCATATCCATTAAAGAGAGAGCATTCAAAACCTATGACCACACCAGCTATTGGGGATCTAATACATTATATTCATGATGTCGAAGGCATAGGGCTAAGTGAGAAAAAATGGTGAAGTGCCCTGAATTTGCAGGGGTAAACAGCAAATGGCTTATGGTCTGCCCAGAAACAAAGGGCAGGGCAAAGATGAAAACCATTAGTGTTTGATTTGGGATGTATTTACCTAATGGCTGCATGTAAACTATATGTGTGTTCAAGGCAATAAGTACAACCTTGGTTCAACAATGAACAAGTGACTGGGCATCACCACTTGTCTGTTGTATTGGTAAAATTTGTTTCACTCCAGTTCATTAGGAGGAATGGTCTCTTCTGATTACCGTAAAGTTTCTATGTTTAGTATAAATTAGTGCACAGTGTCCAGGGAGTTCACAGTGTGACAATGGTCTTTTGCAGGGCTGGTGGATGGTGCTTTATTCTGGCTCCAAAATACCTCTACAAATTATTGTTTGCTGCTGTTGTTCATTTGACTCTTACAATTATATCTGTCTTTCTGCCTATCTACATAATCATTATGCAGTCTAACAAACTTGGGCCACTTGTGTATCTGTAATCATGTGGTCTGCAAAAAGTGTGGTACCACTACATTCTATCAGGGATAGGAATAAAATTCAACTATAAGTAGTGTGTAGCAAATAGCACTTAGAATTTTCCTAGTGTTCTGTTCTGTTGTTACTAAGTAAGAGCTACAGTAACTAAGCATGTTCAGTCAATATGGCAACGGTTTTTCAGTAAATTGAATTAAAAAGTATGTCTACAGAAGCTCTCAGTATTATTTTTTTGAACAAGAGTTCTTGGAAGAGTTAGTCATTAGTCATGTCTGTGTAAGTGTGCTCCTTTTGGGGTAAGCAGTGGGAATACTTTCTGGTGGTGTCTCACTCCTTGACCTGATTCAGAAGGAAAACTCCTGGGGGAGTCAAGTTTGCACTGACTGCTTCCAAGGACCCATTGGTGAGTATATGTTTTTTCGGTAAATTAAAATGGTCACAGTAATTCATAATAGGTCTTGCTCATTTCTGTTTTTTTAAAGGATTGTGCTTGGCTCTGCTAGAACTCACAGCAGTGATTTGTGGATACTAATTCATTCTCCCATCTTATACTCTTTTAAATAACTGTCCACAGGGCATCTGATGCTACTGCTTCGGCTTGGTCCTCAGTACAAGATTCCTTAAGTTTATGAAAGAAGATAAAATACTGTCCAAAACGTGGCTACATTTTTTTAAAAGTATTTATCCTTACCAAATCTACTGCTTCATTTGCTTTTACTCTGGCCTCTGTTGCCGTGTCCTCAGCATTGTCAATCAAGTCCTTGATATTGCTGTATGCTTTGAAAGCCACCGTAGCATTAAATGAGAGGTTTTTAGCTTCAGCGAGGATTCTGTGAAAGTAGATAGCAATGTTAAATTCAAATCTAAATGAAACCCTGCAGAAAGGAATTGATATCAAAATAATGTGTAAAATACATTGCTGCTACAGGAAAGCAATTTATTTATGCACTGACTCCACAGCACATAAATGGCTACATATTCTTTGCTTATAAAATCAGTTTATCTGGGAGTCTAGATGCCTCAGCAGCTGCATGCACAGTTTCCTGCTCAATCATTAAAAAATCGTTTCGTACCCAGCCAGTCTTTAGTGCTGGGACACAGAAACATGATGGGAGACATTCTGTAAGCAGCATTAGTAATTAAAGGAGAATTATGACCAAAGTTATTTTGGCCATACTTCTATTCTGGGGCACAGGAGTGCACATACTTTGCTCTCCTGTGGCCTGCTGCAAGCTGACGTCACAGAGCTGCTCCAGGCTCTGGAAGGAAACCAACCATATTGTTGGAGTCCATCGGATGCTGGATCAGCAGCTGGCTCAGCCTCTCGGCACGCCAGTGAGGGTCTGAGCCAGATACTCCTGCCCCTCCCCATTTCAGCACTCCAGTGAGTGCTGAAGGGGCAGAGCAGATAGCAGTGACTGACAGTCATTGATCTCCCCTCCAAGCAGACTGAAAACTGGGTGATCAGCAGTTATATGATCATTCAGTTCTCAGGCTTAGAGCTGGCAGAGGGCAGCTGAAGCATCAGACCGATGATGCAGCATAATGGTGAGTATGTAAGTATTCTGCTAAATATCCTCTGTCAACACAAAAGGATTAAAAAAACATACAAGTCAGTCATATAGTGAGGCACAGGGGCATAGAAAAGTGTGGGGAGGTAGTGGGGTCCAACCCTCCCTTCCAAGAGCACCCTGCCCAAGTTCCAAGTGCTGCTGAACCACTCAGCAATAATGCAAGTCAGTAAAATCAAATTTAAGGCAGGGTGATCTGCATTGCAGCTGGCACTGCATGTAGTACTGCGGTGATCCACTGGGCCAGGGGACAGATGCAGTGATCTGTGCAGTCAGCCCGTGTATAGTGACTGCAATGTAATATGCCCAATGCAGCACCTGCCCACTGCACTCTACTTTTGCCCACTGGATCAGATCAGCAATTCTGCCTGGTGCCTGCTGCTCTCTTGGACTTTCACACTGCCCAGCTGCCGGCATTTTGGTAAGTGACTGTGGCTTTTTCCCTCTTTGCCTACTAGTGCTTAATCACTGGCTCTGACTCAGTTACACTGTCCCACGTGTCTGCCTGACTGTCCAGGGCAGGCTTGCCCTGGCTGAAATCACATAAGCAGGCAGTGGTAAACCCCAGCCTTACAGTGCAGCCTTACGGTACCCTGATGACCTTGAGCTCTGAATCATCTACTACTGGTCTCTAAACTGTGCACTACTTACTCCTGACCCCTTAGCTCTGCATTGTCTACTACTAATCTCTGAACTCTGTGTTACTTACTATTGACCCCTACCTCACTTTATATTCAAACTACCAAGTGGCATTCTGTAAACTAGAATAGATGATCAGAAAAAGTGAATGCTGTGCTTTGAGAACTCCATGCTTATAAAAGATCCTATCTATATAAAATACAAAAAAAATGAATTTCCCAAAAGAGAAGAAAACCCCTGAAACAAAGTTCACATTTTTTAAGGGAAGCCTTGCAGGTAAAAAAACAGTTTAACTTCTTGTCTGCCAAGCTATGTTTATAAATGTTGAAGCTGCAGCAGTAGTGGTGGTATTGATATTCTTCAGCGAACGCTAGGCTTTTATGTAAAAGTGATCTGGGTAAATGTAGAGTTGCCCATCAAATTTACAGTACATTGAATGGCCAGCACCTCCTGCTAGTGCTGTCCATGGGAGCTCATGGGTTCTCCTATCCCTTCAAGGAGTTCCCCAATCTTCTTTGCATCAAATGAACCCGGAAGCAACTAGGATTTTGTCACCTCCAGATTTAGAGAAGTTATTCCCCAGCTACTGTATCTGGGGAAACAACAAAACAAACACAATCTGTACTTGAAAAACTGAAGTGGAGGGTAGGAAAGACATTGGGGTTTTAATAGACCCCTGATATCTCCATAAAGGGAACCTTTATGACCCCTGATATCTCCATAAAGGGAACCTTGACACAACCCTTGTAAAGGGAACTTTAGTGTATATTTTCCTAAACTTATGAATTTGATAAATACTAGCGCCGCTATCATGCGACATACAAAAATTGCAACTGTCACTAATTTATTTTCTTATTTTCCTTCAAAAAAAAAATATAATTGTTTAGCAGTTTAAAGTAATTTTCTAGTAAAAGGAGGTCCATGGAAAATGTCATAGGATAAAACACATCAGTAGGTGATGTTAGACGCCCTGAAACCAGAAGTACCCTTTCTGCCATTTTGGAATTAATTTGGTTTCTTGTATCTCTGTACGCTCTCTACATTTGTGAATGTGCTATGTTTAATGGAGGAAGTACCAGACCTAGAGGGAGTTTTGGAGAGGAAAGAAGAGGTTTTAATGTGTGATATCTAGCCCCAAGATGTGTGGACAATTGGTTTGGTAAGAGAGTATATTAGCATGAGGGATTTGATACACGTGGATTTGGATGCACGGGGAAAAATGGTTTGCACTTTTAACCGTGTTTATGTGTGAGCGCTTTTTTCAAAAATATCCTATTCTGGTTGTTGAAACTGTATTACACTATTTTTATTTTGTTTTTTAACCACAAACAATGTAAGGGCTTTAATGCTGGACAGCTTTTAGGAGCAGAGTAGGATGGGATTGATGATATGTGATTACCAAATTATATTTAGTAGCAGTATATAGGCACACAAACGAATGAAGAGAACACTAAAGCCTCGTACACATGATCGGACTTTCCGACAGGAAATGTTCGATGACAGGCTACTGGCGGAAAAACTGACCATGTGTATGCTCCATTGGACAATTGTTGTCAGATTTTCCACGGACAAATGTCTGATAGCAGGTTTTTAAATTTTCCGCAAACAAATGTGTGTTGTCGGATTTTCCGAGCGTGTGTACAGAAGTCCAAAATACAAACATGCATGCTCGGAAGCAAGGACGAGCCAGAAGCGGTCGGTCTTGTAAACTAGCATTCGTAATGGAGAGTTAACATTCGTGACGTGGCAAATTATGAAATCTCGAAATGCAGCGCATATTCTATTCTTTAATGGGATAATAATGAAGCTGCTTTGCTGCGGATGGAGTTATAGCAAACAAATTTACAAAGGCTTTTCTTTTCTAGTGATATCACGAATAATATTATTATGTTTTTTTTTTTTCTTTTATTTGCGCAAGTTACCACAACACCATTATCCCGTAGTTTTTAAGATCAAAGATACAACTATGTCGGCGTCCCTTGTTAATTTTACGTATTTTATAAAATGTAACTGTCTACTCCCAAACTGTCATTTGAAGTAAAACACATAGCCAAGTATTATTCTCCACATTTTTTTTTATTGTGCATTAAAAAAAGAAAACAAATAAAATTAGACATGCTATCTGCCAATAGAACTTAACCAAAAAGTGCTTTCTATACCTCCAAAAATATAGAAAATATACCAAATCATTATTCATTCAAAAAAATAGTTTCAAAGCAATAACTTCAAGGCCAATAATAAATAACACATTATCTCCTCCGATTCCACAACATGTCTGGTTGAGGAACGGCCGTTCAGAAACGAAATAATAAGTGTGAACTGAAAAGCTCGTAATGAAAAATGCAAACTGATAAGTGCGAAATGAAAAGCGTGAATCAACACTCACCAAACTTCTACTAACACGAAATTAGCAGAAGGAGCCCAAAGGGTGGTGCTAAAGAGCTGAAAAATAATGTAGTACGTCACTACGTTCGTAATTGTTGGCCAACAATTGTGTGGCCTTGTGTATGCAAGACAAGTTTGGGCTAACGCCCTTCGGACAAAAGTCCACGGTTTTGTTGGCAGAAAATTTGATTGTGTGTATGAGGCTTTAGAGAGAGCACTGGGGATTGTGTACTAAGCACTTTTTTTAACGTTATTTATAATCTTTTCACCAGGGGGGCGGGGGGGGTGTTTTTGTTTACAGCTGCTATGGTGACTTACTGTGGATATACGGTATTATCACAGTACTGAAACATTACCTTGTTTACTTCAATTGACTGTCCATCGGCATGTTCTTCACATTCTTGAAGGAACACTTGATGGCAGACTTGATTAAAAAAGGTGTTTCAAAATCTTATTTCAAAGAACACATTGATAAATGGGTGGGGGGGGGGTGGGAAGTAATTACAGGAATGCCTAATCGCTTGAGTACAAGTCCATTCATTATCAACCTAATTTTCAATTTTCAGTGCTGTGATTGTTTGACTAACAAGTACTCTATCATGCAATAGAGTACCCAAGTGAAATTTTTAGCATTTTTGAGACAGATGGAGCTTTTGTGTTATTTAACCCCTTGCTGACCGCCCACCGTCGATTGACAGTGGCAGAATGGCACTCCTGCCTGATACACCGTAGCTGTATGGTGGGCATTTTAACCACTTCAAAACCAGCCTCGTTTTGGATTTTAGGTGTTTAAGAGTTTAAAACAGGTTTTTTTGCTAGAAAATTACTTAGAACCCCCAAACATTATATATTGTTTTTTTTCTAACACCCTAGAGAATAAAATAGCGGTCATTGCAATACTTTTTTTTGCACTGTATTTGTGCAGCGGTCTTCTAAGCGCACTTTTTTTGGAAAAAATTCACTTTTTTGAAAAAAAAAATAAGACAACAGTAAAGTTAGCCCAATTTTTTTTTATATTGTGAAATATAATGTTACGCCAAGTAAATTGATACCCATCATGTCACGCTTTAAAATTGCGCCCGCTCGTGGAATGGCGTCAAACTTTTACCCTTAAAAATCTCCATAGGCGACGTTTAAAAAATTCTACAGATTGCATGTTTTGTGTTACAGAGGAGGTCTAGGGCTAGAATTATTGCTCTCACTCTACCGGTCGTGGTGATACCTCACATGTGTGGTTTGACCACCGTTTTCATATGCGGGCACTACTCACGTATGCGTTCGCTTCTGCGCACGAGCTCGTCGGGACAGGGTGCTTTAAAAATTTTTTTTTTTTTTTATTATTTATTTTACTTTATTTTATTTATTTTTTCATTGTTTTTAAAAAAAAAAAAATTTGGATCACTTTTATTCCTATTACAAGGAATGTAAACATCCCTCGTAATAGAAAAAAGCATGACAGGTCTTCTTAAATATGAGATCTGAGGTCAAAAAGTCCTCAGATCTCATATTTAGACTGAAATGCAAAAAAAAAAAAGTCGTTTAAAAAAATGACACAAAAAAAATTGTGCCTTTAAGAGAAGTGGGCAGAGCCATCGTAATGACGTCGCTCCGGCCGTCACATGGTATAGAGACGGGTGGGGGCCATCTTGGCCTCACTCGTCTCAGTACCTCAGCAGTGACAGGTCCCGATCTCCTCCGCCGCTACCGACGGCTCCGGTAAGCGGCGGAGGGCGCGGGAGAGCGGCGGGAGGGGGGGTGGCACCTCTCCCGCCGCCGATAACGGTGATCTCGCGGCAAACCCGCCGCAGAGACCACCGTTATCGTGTACAGAATCGCCGGCCCTAAAGATGGATACCTCGGTTGTGGCAGCAGCTGCTGCCTTTACCGAGATATCCATCTTTAAAAAACAGGGCGTCAATATACAGTGGGCGGTCGGGAAGCAGTTAAGGAGTATAGGGGTCGTGCACACATGCCCACTACGTGACGTAGGAGCCAATGCGCATGGCCGATGGCCGCTGGCTACACATGATTGCTCCTGAATGTAAACAGACAGATCTCTGTTCTGTCAGGGGTAAGGAGACTGATCTGTTGTTCCTACTGCTTAGGAACAACAATCGGACTCCTCTCCCAGGCAGTCCCATCCCCTCACAGTTAGAAACACACCTAGGAAACACATTTAACCCCTTGATCGCCCCCTGCTAGTGACATTTACACAGTAATCAGTGGCTATTTTTAGCACCGATCGCTGTATAAATGTCAATGGTCCCAAAATAGTTTCAAAAGTGTCCGATCTGTCCACCGCAATGTCATAGTCCCGATAAAAATCGCAGATCGCCGTCATTATTAGTACAAAAATAAATTATAATAAAAATGCCATAAATCTATCCCCTATTTTGTAGACGCTATAACTTTTGCACAAACCAATCAAATATACGCTTATTGCGAATTTTCTTTACCAAAAATATTAGAAGAATACATATCGGCCTAAAATGATGAAGAAATTTGTTTTTTTATATATATATATTTTTTGGGGATATTTATTATAGCAAAACATAAAAAATATTGCTTTTTTTTCCAAAATTATATATTTTTTTTGTCTATAGCACAAAAAATAAAAACCGCAGAGGTGATCAAATACCACCAAAATAAATAAAGGATGTCAATTTTGTTTGGGTACAATGTCAATGACCGCACAATTGTCAGCTAAAATGACGCAGCGCCGTATCGCAAAAAATGGCCTGGCCAGGAAGGGGGTAGAACCAGGGGCTGAAGTGGTTAATAACCACTTGTTTTATTTTATTTTTTCTATATAATGAAAAAATATACCCAACCTTTGGAAAAACATTGATTCCCTTTCTTTCTATTCTAAAACTTAGCAAAAAAAAAATGCAAGGACAGTACAAATAATCCCCAACTAACTGCATTTTAGAAAGTAGACACCCTAAGGTTATTTCATTTATTTAACACAATTTTCTAAAAAGAAACATTCTGTTATTTAGGTGGTTCAAATTTGGATAATGATAATGATTTACTCGATTCAGCAGCATCATAGGTCATACAAAAAAGGGAGGAGGGGGTGAAAGGATTAAAGTAGAACTAAGGACAAAACTTTTTTGTAGTTTTGGATAGAGTGTAGATGGATTAGAACACCTGCCTGTTTTTAGTGGTGTCTGGACCCCTGTTAAGGAGAATTACCCTCTCTATTTGTCCTGTTTACCATTATCAATAAAAATGAAAGTGAAAGAAAATCCCAAATTTTGAGTTTTCCCCAGAAAAGTACTAGAGGGGAAATCTTTTTTTTTTTTTTTTTTAATTTTTTATTTAAGGAATGCGGATTATACAGAAATACAATGAATCAAATGTAGCAATAAATCTCGGTGGAGCTGCTGGTTTAAGCGGGCTGTTACCTTCACTCTCGATACCTCTGTTTCACCGGCACCGAGTCTAGGGTTCCATTGAGTTTACCTCTGGACGATATAAGCACCAACACTTGAGTACGTTTTCAATGCTTTATTGAACCAAGTAACGAAGGAAGTAGCAGGAAAGAGGCAGGAGGAAAACTGCAGGGAAGCTCAAATACCTTTCTTTAGGTTTCTTTAGAACATCCTTTAAAGTTGAATACTGTAATTGAATGCAATCCCCTTTTTGTGGGACATGATCTTTGCTCGCCTGGATAGGCCTCTCTCACTTGCCTAGCAGCCAGTACGTAGCATGAACAAAAGTCTCTGCCACAGACTTGCTTGAAATAAACCCGTACGATCCTCTGCCATGGGATGTATTGGTTCACGATGAATGTCAGACACAGTACTTGAACCTTTAAGCCAACCCGGCAGTACCATGTAGTAAGACTACTTCAGGATACGTCCTCTAACCGAGTCACCAGGCCCCTCTCCAGACCAGCACTCTGCATGATCCTTCCATGACGGGTCCTCCCCTGGGATCTTCTCGGTTGTCCAGCTTCTTCACTCTGGATAGACAGCTCAGGACCATTTCTTGGCTGCTGTGGTAGGCCCCAGACAGGCTTCTGGGTCCACCCACGTGCCGCAGCGACGCGGGCCTCTGGAACGGAGGACCACGAGGTGGTACTCTAACACATACCTGTCGGCCAGAAGGGCCAGAAGGTGGCTGAAAACGAACCCCTAAACATGGCGTCTGTCCCATAAATACCCTCTCCCAGAATGCAACTCGAAGGACCACCTCCACCGAGTTGTCTCCGGGACAGAGGAGCACTCATCCGCTTTAACACATTGCTTTTCCAACACCCGCCGATGGTGACAACGACACCCACCGGCACAATGTGGAACCACACGCAACGTCAGCCAAGCTGGAACAGAGGCAAATCTAACTTCCTATAATGAGCAATTCACTAAATTTACCTATCAGATGGTAGATCATAAATCTACCAGCGCTACACAAACATGACGAACAGTTTTGTCTGTGGTTAGGCTATTACAATTACTCATCAATTAAGTTGATGTACAATACTGGGATATTAATCAAGGTTACATAACAACTCAATAATTCAGCAGAATAACTGTTTATAAAAGATTCTGCAATAGACATTTTTTTTTTTTTTGCATTTCAACCAGGACAGTATAGGAAATTTCCTAACCGTCAAAAAACCTAGCTGTAAGAGATCTGTGTAGACCTTTCTGTATGCTCATTAGGGAGGAAGGGGGGGCCCCCTGGAGGTAGAGCGGGCTTGTCCCCCTTGGTTGGATATCAAGCTAGCATGCCTTGGTGGGCTGATCTAGTATACCAGACTTCTTGTGAGTTGTGGCTCACTAACCTGATCAGGGAAATCTTCTAATAGGGACACTAGTTCTGGAGACTTGGGAGTCCCCAAGAAATTCTTTTAATTTTGCAGGGATTTCCTCTCACTTCCTGTTTTGCCTATTGGAATCAGTTCAATGGGACAAATATACCAAAAATAAGCCTTACAAGGGTTAAAATACTCCCTTTATCTAAAATGAAAAAAAATATTGTCTATAATTCTCCTTTAATATACAGGTCAAATATAGTGGGAGGATGGAGATGAAGGGGTTTATGTTCAAATAAATAAAGCACCTATCGGATTCACGCTATGGCTGCCTGTCTTTTACCCTTATGTGGCTAATTCGTGTTGTGGTTTGGTTGGAGTCACGCTTACGGAGGGATATCATATATTGGTCATCAGGATCCATGTTTACATGCTTACCATCCCTAGCGTTATTTGGAAAAGTTGTGTACTGTTTAACAGCCTGACCTGGATATAATCCTCAGACGTGCCTTATTGTGCTTTCTTTCTGGTAAGTGCATATGTTTGGTGATGGAGGATCACTGTGCAGGGTGTGTTTGTCATTCCATTTCTCACCTGACTTTCATGGAGAATTACCAGGGGATTCCTCTTGCCTCCTCTATTTCTATGGACTCTACTATTATTATTTGTTTTAATTATGATTTGATGTCATTGGATGCATATATGTAGGTTCATTGTTTACACTAATTTTATTTGCACTATTTCACTATTTCACATTATAGCACAGTTTTTTTTTTTTTCTTCTTTTTTATGTTTGTTGAATACCCAATCAAGTGCCAGGAAAAAAACAACAACAAAAAATGGAATTTTGCTAAAGCATGATTAGTTTCCTGAAGTTTAGAATGTGTGACATTATTCACTAGGCTCAGTAAACGTTTTCTTTGTACAAATCAAAACCTGTTCTTCACACTGATGTATTAAGTAAATTTACATATGTAAATCACATATACCCAATTTAAAGATCTTCCATCTTTTTCCAGCATGTGCCAGTTTTCTACCTTAGTTCCACTTTAAGCAAGTCTTTGTAATACAAAGTTATATTTTCTGTTTATAGTTTCCAGTTTTGTGTTACTTCCCTAAAATATTTGATATATTTTCAAAATGTAGCTAAAATAAATATATTAACTATACACTAAGTTCTACTAATTAAGTAACAAACATATTCTGGAAAGGTAGGTGGCATTGCTGTGCTGCGTTTCAGCTTGAAAAGGGAAATGTTTTAATATAAGAAAGCCAAGCCTGTCTCTGGAACTGGCAAGATGCATTCATATAAAGTCTATGAGTGCTTGGGAAAATGTAAAAGTAGCTGTAATTGAAGTGCAACAGGCTGGCAATCTTTATAAAAGTGCATTGGTTCAAGGTATTATAATTTACATACTTGATTATATGCCACTATTTTATGCGACACGTTTAAAAATAAATATGAAGGATTCAGAAAGAGGATGATGCCAATTCACCTGGACACAGTCTATGAATCAGAAATTATAAGCATGAGCAATTTGTTTTTTATTAATTTTCTTACAAGGATAGCGCACACTACTTAGTTTTACAGAAACTCATTTTTCTTTTGATGAGCCATATACTGCATACCTGATGTCAAAGCGTATTGAGAAAAGCACAGGAGTTTGATGTCTTTGTTTTTAGAGGCAAAGAGCAAAGTGCAATAAAACATAGCAACTTAAATGAACGCTGAATGCTTTCTGTTTTGTTTAATATACTGTATTTTTAAAACGTTCACTTTTTTATGCTGTAATGAAACAGTAACCAAAATATCATATGTATTTAAATATTCTATCAGGACTAAAGGTGGCAGAGACAAAGAGGCAGCTTTTACTTAAAGTGGGTGTAAAGTTAGAAGTTTTTTCTTTCTTTGCCTTAAGGTAAAAACTTTTTGTGTGCACTTTTCCCCCAGCAATCCCTATACTTACCTGAGCCTAATCGTGATCCAGCGCTGTGCCCAAGCACAGCATCTCTCTCCTCTCTCTCTTTCTCTCCTCACTGGACATAAAAGGTAGTAGTGGAAGCCATTGGCTCCTGTTGCTGTCAATCACAGCCAGTAAGCAAATTGAGGGGGGGGGGGCTAGGCATTGACACACAGCACAGCTTGAGTCCACATGAGCACCCCCATAGCAAGCAGCTTGCTATGGAGGCACTCAGAAGTGGGGAGGAGCCAGGAGTGCAGGCGGGGGACCCCATATGAGGAAGATATGAGGAAGCCATTGCACAGTGCAGGCAAGTATGACTTGTTTGTTATTTAAAAAATAAAAATAAGTTTACAATCACTTTACTAGTCACTGGCCACACAGTTTTTCCATCATCAGTAGAAATACTCCCATCTCCTATTAGCCTATTTACACATTGTCACAATATTCTTATTTAGTTTAGGATCAGTGAAATAGGAAATATCCTGTGTAATATTTAATGTAGTCTTAGCAGAAGGGTACATAATGCAGTATTCTAGAAATTCCAAGTACAAAAGTGCAGTACATAGGGCTGAATGCTTATTACCTGTACTTTCCTTGTAACCCTTCTTAGACTGTGCTTCTGCAATTGATGTGTACCTACTGTATACCTTAAAGCAATTTAATATATTGCAGCGTACCAGTCCTTAGATGTGGTGAATGTATTTGTTTTCTGTTTCTAGGCTTTTTTTCTTAAAATGTGCCTGTTTATTAATATGTCCTAGGGTAGCTATGCTTACTACTCCACTGTATCTATAGAGGAAGCTATGGTTGTCACTTAGGAGGGACATAAGACATGTTTTCTTCTCCTCCTCTTTTGTATGGAAGGTGGGAGGATTAGTAGTTTACACAAGAAAGACAAAGATTGTTTTTATTTTCAGGGCATCTCATAGGAAGTGACAAAGACACTGCATTTTTGGTAAGATCGGCTGGTATTTTCTGTAACTGCAGAAAACGTTCTTGAACTGTAAGGCCCCTTTCACAGATAAGTCCACTCGGATCTGCCTGTCCGATTTTCAGGCGGATCCGTGCGGGCCACCCATTGACACCCGTCTGCCATCCGATCTGCTCAAAGCAGATGTATGGTGATACATTTGGCGGATCAGATCAGATGGGATCTGATGAAAAGGGACATACTATCCGTTTTTGTCCGATCTCCTCATAGAAATCAGCGGGGCTCTGACAGGTCCCTCCTTGCTCAGTGAGCAGAGACAGGCCTGTCATCTGCCGGCTCAGCGGAGATCAATGGAGCGATCTCCCGCTGAGGTAGTTGAGTCCGCTGAGTAGATCTGCTCCGAGTGGAAGGGGCATTAATCAAAAACAAATGCAGTCACCACATCTAAGGACTGATCAGCTGACATGTAGAGCATTATATTTTTGCTCTTGGATTTAGTTATTCTTTAAAGTGGTTCTAAAGCTAAAACTTTTTTACCTTAATGCATTCCCTGCATTAAGGTAAAAAAAGTTTGCTGTGCTCCCCTACCTCCCTAAATACTTACCTGAGTCCTCAATTGATCCCGTGCTGTTCTCAGCTGCATCTCTTCTCTCCTCTCTCTGCTCACGGGTACCGAAGCAGCAGGAGACATTGCCTCCAGCTACTGTCGATCAAATGCTGTGAGAAGAAATTGGTGGTCGAACTGCGCTGTGAGTGTCAGTTGATTCACACGGCCTGGCTTAGGATCGAGCCTGCATGTCTGCCCCCATAACAAGCAGTGCATAGCAAGAGAGGAGCAGACAACACCGGTGGGGGACACCAGAAGAGCAGGTTTGGGGCTGCTCTGTGCAATAATACTACACAAAGCAAGGTAAGTATAACAGATTTATAATTTTAAGTTAAAAGACAATATGTGAAAGACAAATGATGTTACATATTACTATCAGTACTGGATACTATATTTTGTATATATTTTTTAACATTGGACCTTATTTTAGCAATTATGGGTATTGATGACATAATAAAAATAAATAATTATATCTTGTCCATAACTGAGCATAACAGTCTGGGTATATCTTTTTCTAAATAAATGATGACTTCTGGTCCTTTTGAGGAGTCACAGACAGCATGGTAGGCTATTCTGACATTTCTTATATATAGTACTTTCTATATAATGAACATTACATACTGTATAATTCTTCAAAATTAAAGTGGATGTAATCCCTCACATATACCCAGTGAAGAGAACAGCCTCAGATAATACACAGAGATTAAACAAATCTCACTACATACGTTTTACAAGTATATCTGCTGTCTTCCGCTTTATATATTCTTTAGAAAGTTCAGATTGTTTTAGGAGATTTTCTCTTCCTGTTCAGCACTGCAGTGAAGTCTGGGCATAGACATCAGCCAAGACAGCTGATTGGAGGAAAGGCACACACCCACTCTCCTCATAGGTAGAAACTTTCAGAGCTGTTCGTTAAATAATCCAGCTCTCTGCTAATCTATTTATAGCATCCTCCCCAACACAAAACTCAGGCTGCTTTTATGCCAGTTGATGGAGAACTTTTCAGAAGTTATTAGGCTTATAAAAGAAGAACAGAGCAGGAGAGAGCTATGGGACATAGTGCTCAGGAATCGGGTTTACATCCACTTTAAAATAAAGTTGTAGCATCTGATGCTTTTGAAGAGTCACAAAAAACAAAGTAGGCTCTTCTGACACTACCTTTATGAAATGAACATTACATGTACTCCCTACATACTGTACAACTATACATATACAGCCTAAAGAATTACAAGTTTACACTCTCCATTTACAAATTTACCATATTCACTTATTTTCCTCATATTTTAACTTTTTTGCCTAAAGGTATATGTATGTAATCCCTTTTTTCTATTCGCTATATTACATACCCATCCAGTTTTGAGGATGAGTCATTTAGCTGAGATGCATGTACTTCTGCCTGGTATACAAGCTCAGGGAGGTCCCTCCTTTGAATTTCTTCAGTAAGATTGTATATTTTTTCATCTAATTTTTCAGACAGCAATGGAAGCTCATTGTTGACATCATTGAGGTCCTGGAAAACAAACAATATATTAGATAAGCAAAGCGTTTACCATAGATAGACTAGCAGCTGATGGAGAATGTGTATGAAGGTTGAAGATAGACTCTTATATGAATAAAAAATATTAGACATTTCCTTTTGTATTAAATTGTTCCTTATTTTTGGAAAGAAAAAAACAGAATGAAATACAGTATCTCACAAAAGTGTGTACACCCCTCACATTTTTGTAAAAATGTTATTAAATCTTTTCATGTGACAACACTGAAGAAATGACACTTTGCTACAATGTAAAGTAGTGAATGTACAGCTTGTATAACAGTGTATATCTGCTGTCCCCTCAAAATAATTCAAAACACAGCCATTATTGTCTAAACCGCTGGCAACAAAAGTGATTAGACTCCTAAGTGAAATTGTCCAAATTGGGCCCAATTAGCCATTTTCCCTCCCCAATGTCATGTGACTCCCCAATGTCATGTACCTCATGGCAAAGAACTCTCAGAGGATCTGAAAAAAGGAATTGTTGCTCTACATAAAGATGGCCTAGGCTATAAGAAGATTGCCAAGACCCTGAAACTGAGCTGCAACAAGGTGGCCAAGACCATACAGCGGTTTAACAGAACAGGTTCCACTCAGAACAGGCCTTCCCATGTTCAACCAAAGAAGTTGAGTGCACATGCTCAGCGTTATATTCAGAGGTTTTCTTTGGAAAATAGACCTATGAGTGCTGCTAGCGTTACTACAGAGGTTGAAGGGGTGGGGGGTCAGCCTGTCAGTGCTCAGACCATATGCCAAACAATGCATCAAAATCGGTCTGCATGACTGCGGTCCCAGAAGGAAGCATCTTCTAAAAATGATGCCCGCAAACTGTTTGCTGAAGACAAGCAGACTAAGGACATGGCTTACTGGAACCATGTCCTGCGATCTGATGAGACCAAGATAAACCTATTTGGTTCAGATGGTGTCAAGCGTGTGTGGTGGCAACAAGGTGAGGAGTACAAAGACAAGTGTGTCTTGCCTAAAGTCAAGCATGGTGGTGGGAGTGTCATGGTCTGGGGCTGCATGAGTGCTGCTGGCACTGGGGAGCTACAGTTCATTGAGGGAACCATGAATGCCAACATGTACTGTGACATATTGAAGCAGAGCATGGTCCCTTCCCTTCAGAGACTGGGCAGAAGGGCAGTATTCCAACATGATAATGGCCCAAAACACACCCCCAAGACAACCACTGCCTTGCTAAAGAAGCTGATGATAAACGTGATGGACTGGCCAAGCATGTCTCCAGACCTAAAGCCTATTGAGCATCTGTGGGGCATCCTCAAATGGAAGGTGGAGGAGCGCAAAGTCTCTAACATCCACCAGCTCTGTGATGTCCTCTGTTCTTTTTGGCTCCCAGGATCCTATCAGTAGTTTGCTAGGCATACCTCATTCACTCCTGGTTCTGATTGCTGTACGGAAAGGTAGGCCTGGGTAAAAGAGCGATTGCAGAATGCCTAATCTTAGTGTCATACAAACCTCAAATGACTAATGTCACACTATTTAAAAGAAAAGGGTTGTCTAAACCAAAGTTCACTTTAATTACCCAGAAACTGAGTAAGATATACAGATATACAGTAAATATTGCTTATTTATATTATAATAGCTTTTAAGGCTTCATTCACATGGGGCATTGTAACCCATGCCATGTGCAGGGCTGTGTTTACAGGCATGGGGATGTGCAGGTTTTGCAGTCCCATAGCTGTCAATTGGGATGCAATGGCTGCAGGGACACAGCTGCTGCTCTTAGCGTGACATCTGCGTGGCTGTGGGTGCATAACCCCAAAGGCACCACAAATGAGGCCTAAACATCTATTCAGAAAAAGCTATTTCTGTAACATACCTTTTGCTGAAGAACATATTCATATATATTTTGCAGTTCTTTTATGAAACACAAAATATGTTCACAGAATTGCCCTATACTTCTCAAATGAAGTAGTAGTGTTAACAAGTATTGTCATAATTCATCATAACATAAAAAAAAAATGCTGGCTGTAATGCACATTCAACTAGCACATAATAGTAAAAGTCTTTCTACCAAGTGAAGAAGGAATTTTAAAGGTCTGTATGAAAGGTAGTAATAAGTGAATCCTGCTTGGTTGACCATTTTTGAGGTATAGGATGCAATACTGTATATGGGGACATTTTAAAAAAATCATCATGTCTATGCATGCCCCATCCTTCCATGGTTATGGTAGGTATCAGTTGTAATGTTTTGCATCCCCTTTGATGACTTACAGCCTTTTCTTTCAAACATGCTATTTGAAAAATGTAGAACACATCTTTTCTGAGTGGATGTATACTGTATGTATAAAATACCTGAAAAGTATATCAGGGGTAAGTATATTGACCTTGTCGTTAAAGTAAACCTGTCATGAGGGAAATATATGGGCTACCAAAAATCCTTATTTGTACTTTTTTTCCGGGTAAATGTCTTATGCTGTGTACACACGGGCGGACTTTCCGACAGGACTGGTCCCACGGACCGAATCCGGCAGACAATCCGACCATGTGTGGGCTGCATCGGACTTCTGACGGACTGTTTCGGTTCGGAAATCCGACGGAATTTAGATTTGAAACCTGCTTCAAATCTTTACGTCGTAACACCGCCGACTCAGTTCCGACGGACCAGATACGACGCAAGGGCAGGGTGCTACATCTCGCGCTCGCTACAATAGGAAAAACACATTTTCCTATTGCGGCGAGCGCGAAGGGGAGGCAACGATGTCCCTTAGGTCTGGTATGGATTTTAAGGGGAACCCCCTACGCCGAAAAATCGTTGTGGGGTCCCCCCAAAATCCTTACCAGACCCCTATCCGAGCACGCAGTCTGGCCGGTCAGGAAAGGGGGTGGGGACGAGCAAGCGCCCCCCTCCTGAACCATACCAGGCCGCATGCCCTCAACATGGGGGGGTGGGTGCTTTGGGGGAGGGGGGTGCCCTGCGGCCCCCCCAAAGCACCTTGTCCCCATGTTGATGAGGACAAGGGCCTCTTACCGACAACCCTGGCCGTTGGTTGTCGGGGTCTGCGGGCGGGGGGGCTTATCAGAATCCAGGAGCCCCCTTTAATAAGGGGGCCCTAGAACCCAGCCCCCCCACCCTATGTAAATGAGTATGGGGTACATTGTACCCCTACCCATTCACCTAGGGAAAAAGTGTCAATAAAAAAACACTACACAGGTTTTTAAAGTAATTTATTAGACAGCTCCGGGGGTCTTCTTCCGACTTCGGAGGTCTTCTTCCGACTTCACCGCTCTCTCCAGCCTCTTCTCCCGGTGTCCCGTTCTTCTCCCACTCTCCGGCCTTTTCTCCCGGTGTTCGACCTCTTCTCCCGGTGTCCGGTTCTTCTGCCGGCTCCTCCGCTATCTTCTGCCGCTCTTTAGCTACCCTGCTTCCCCGAAAATAAGACCTAGCGTGATTGTCAGTGATGACTGCAATATAAGCCCTACCCCCTCAAATAAGCCCTACCCTGTTTCCCCGAAAATAAGCCCTACCCTGAAAATAAGACCTACAAGGACTTTAACTTGGGCTTACTTGGGGGGTAGGGCTTATATTGCAGCCATCACCGACAATCACGCTAGGTCTTATTTTCGGGGAAACAGGGTAGTGGTGGCCTGGACTTCTGCGTCATCTTCTTCCCTCTTCTCTTCTTCCGAGGTTGACACGACGCTCTCTCCCGCTGTAATGCTGTGTGAGCGCTCCGCAATGACTTTTATAGGTGGTGACCCACCCCCTTATAACGTCACAGTCCCGGGGCATGTTGGGACTGTGACGTCATAAGGGGGTGTGGTCATCGGGTGATGTTGACTATGTCCGGTCGTGTGTAGCAAGTCCGTCCATAGTCCGGTCATGTGTAGGCAAGTCCGTTCGTAAAAAAAATTCCATCAGAAGTCTATCAAAAGTCCGTCAGAAAGTCCGTCGGACCAGTCCGGTCGGAAAGTCCGCCCGTGTGTATGCCCCATAAGGATATTGAAGAAAGAGGATCAACATTACAGCCAAGCAACTAACTTTATAGGTAAAAGGATCAGCAATGGTAACCTTCATATTTATCTAAAGACAGGTGTCCTATATCTTCACTAGATACACTAAGGTTCACTTACATTTTCAGCTTCGTTGATGCTTTGTGCCAAGTTATTGACTTCTGTCATGATGTTTTCAGCCTCACTCAGCGTGTCTTCAGTCTCTTTCTTGCCTTTCTCAACAGCTTTCTTTTTTGCCTAAGGGGAAAAATACATAAATCATCCATAGTATAATCTAAATTTCAGTACAAATTGATGTTTATCCACAGGTGGTAAGTCAAGAAATGCAAGTACAAGTTTACATTGTGACATGCATCTAATAACTTATGCAGCTATTAGTGTTCTCAATTACAATTCGAAACAACATATAATCAACTGAAAGAGCATGTCAGAAAAACATCATATCTTTATGCTGCAACATAGTGGGTGATAATCATTCATGTTTTTAGAATGTCACCTGTAGTGAAAATATCCAAGAACATGGATATTTGACAATCATATTTAATGAGAAGTTTACTTTAGTTTAATATTTTGGTTCATTGGACTATTTATGGAATATATATATATATATATATATATATATATATATATATATATATATATATATATATATAATGTATTGCTTATATTGCTATATATTACTTTTGTGATGGAGGAGTTATTTGGTGTTTTTCTATAATAGAGAGACAAACCTTCCCAGAGGTCTTATATAATTGTGTAATTTATGTAATTAGGACGACATGCCTGTAGTTTTACACCTGTTCTCGCATACCAGGTAAGCCCACAAAAAAAAAAAAAGCAAAGAAAAAAATAACTGTACTGATGAAAAAATATAAAATATTTTTGTGCAGTCGAGTATTTGACAATAAACTATCTGGGAATAGTGTCCTGGTTACACATTTTGCTACATTTGCACATTTTGCACTAAATTGGTCTTATACAAGAATTGTTTACACAGTTATTGGTAAAGTGGCAATAGAATATTTATGCTTGACTTTAGTCCTTTTATTAGAAGAAGAATTTAGAGTTACGGCAACCACATGCTTGTCCCTTTTACAAAGGGTTTATATCTAGATTTTTCACAATGTATTTTTCATTGTTACGGCTTAATGGGATTTTTTTTTTTATATGGGTAAATGGATCCTTTATTCTCATTATTTATTATCATTTCTCACACAAAGTACTTTCATGTTTTATACATGTGAAAGATGTGGATCCCTGTTAGCTCACCCTCTCTGTCCCACGCCAGGCAGCCCCAGTGGGTGTGCGTTGACCCCTGGAATGTATCCTCATCTGGGTTTGGAGTGGACAAGCAGTGTGCTGGCAGTCCTATTCTTGCCACCATCTATATTGAACCATTATTTGTTATTGTTGATCTATTATAGCATGTAATATGACAGTGTGTTGATACTATATTGGTACTATCTGGATAATGTGATTAATACACGGTACTTAATAATGTGATTGCTTCTTAGACATGACATAGCCCTGCCTTATCCCCTTAAGAAGGAGTTTTTCCAAAATGTGTTGGATTTTGTCCTAATGTCTCTACAAAAATTCAAGCCATGACAGGCATACTACAAAAATGTTTTTTATATTATGGTTTTAAGACTTAGCCGTGTTTATTTGATAGCATCCATACAGTATTTTGTGTGTGTATTTGTATACTCTGTGGATCTTTTGCAATAAATTTAGCACACTAGCCTTGATTGTCATATCTGCCTTAAAAGTCCCATAAAGGGGGGGTTGGTATTTTTTTTTTATATCACCTCTTAACATGTACGTATGTACCAATATATAAATTAACTCAGTAAGTGCAATGTTGCACCATAATACCTACTAATCAGATTTCAAACAAATGTGGTTCCATAAATTCAAGGGTAAGATTAAAGATATTTTCTGCTCTATTTTGTCCTAGCAATGTATACTTTAGTTAAAGTCCTTCTGAACTTTCATAGCTAGAGTTCTCCAAGTAGCAGGAAGCCTGATTCAGCAGATGATATATTAGACCTGTGATAGTGACCACTCCAGTGCTCATAATAACCCACACAGTACCAGAAGATCGTGGCTGCAGGGGTACGGGGGAGCAGAGAACTTCAGATTTTAGCTAGGAAAAGTGGCATCATCAAAAAGTAAACTTCCCATTAAGTGTAAGCACTGTCACTTGTCCTGATTTAAACAAAAAAAAAAAAAAATTTCCATGAACTTAGGCTGGCAGTACACTGATCAAATCTCGACCGGTCCTGGGTGATTCGAACCGTGTATGGGCTGGCTGAATGTACCAAGCTGATCAATCAATCAACTTGGGTACAACCAGCCTGCTGGGTTTTACCTGCCATTTATTGCTAGTGGCTGCCTCGGCAGGAAAGATTCCCACATCAACACTGTCTGTGTTGCTAGGGGAATCAAGTGAATTTCTTTCCTGCAACCTTGAGGTTGCAGAAAATACATTTTCTACGTGTATCCCTGGTTTTAGGCATTAAAACATATACTAGTCCTGTATTTTAAAAGTTAAAATGGCTGACAGTATGTCTCTAAGTTGATCCTTTTTACAATTTTGAAGTTCCTACTGCGCATTTCTTGTTTTGTTTTGTTTTTTGCTACATAATAAGTATAGAGAGTAGTTGGTTTGATATTGCTGCTGTTTATATCTGCAGAATTTAAATATCCTCAGGAATCTTTAAGTAAAATGAATAGACTTTTTATCATAGCATTCACAGTTGTTATCTTTTTCCCAAGTGGTTTAAACATTTGCACTAATACAAAGCAAATGCTAATGTTAAAAAAAATTGTATTAAAAGTCCATCATGAACCACAGCAGATTCACATGCTAAGCACTTATGCATTCGAGTACATACAGCATTTCCATCAAAATGTATTAGTACAAAGTAAGGACATTCATTACTCTACAAGGATAAAAATGTAGATTTAAATAACCTTCAATACAAGCCATTAAGTCATCTAATCACACTTTATTCACTCCTGTTCAGTTCCATCTGGATTTATTTAAAAAAAATCCCATCTCAGATTTAAATAAATAAAAATGAAACTGTGCTTCAATATACTACATAAGGTAACTTGGGGATGTGTATTCTTTACATATTGTCAAAATTAAAGTATACCACAAAATTTGTTCTTAACATATATATCATGAAGAAAGAAAAGGTAGCCCAAATTACAGAATTTTGGAGATGTGTTGTGGTGCATCATTTTGTGTGTTATGTTTTGATACATAAAATTGTAATTGGTGAGCTTGCTCGCTCACCTTATTTGTTGGACTCCTGAACTAACAAGGAGTCAATAGCGCATGTCCCCTTAGGGCAGTGGTTCTCAACTCCTGTCCTCAGGACCCACTAACAGGCCAGATTTAAGAAGTATTACCTTGGGGAGATGCAGACTAGACTACTACAATCACTGAGCAGCAAATTATATCATCTGTGATGCATTTCAGTTATCTTGCAAACCTGGTCTGTTAGTGGGTCCTGAGGATAGGAGTTGAGAACCACTGCCTTAGGGGAAAATTGTTGCCAATACAGCAGACACCGATCTCTCCAGGATCCTTGTAAGGCTATAGGAATTGCCTCATTTTGGATTTTTGTTGGCAGTTTCCATCCCAGTTGTTCGCATGTTTCACCTAATACATCAGTAACACCCAGCTGCCGAAAAGTTTTAATATTTTTACTTGACTCCTCAACGAAGTTGAGGAGTCAAGTGAAGCTTTTAAAACTTTTCAGAAGCTGGGTGTTTGCTGTATTGGCTTTCAAGCCCTTTGTATTGCTTTCAAGCCCTTTGGGATTGTCCGCTGACTTTTACTGGTATAAAGTTGTATCTGGGCCTATTATTTATGGTGTGGTGTTTCCGTTTCCATTTTTATTACAGTACACTACAAGCCAAGAAGACCATGGAGATCATCTGGGAAATAGAAGCAACCTACCCGGGAACCAGATTTTTTACATCAACTTCAATTCTTTAGGATAGCAATACCAATAATATCACCTTATGGGTTCACTTTTTTCAGCAAGGGGTGTTTCAGATATAAATACTGCCTTTACACAGCAGTCAGCATACTGACATGCATAGGAACTTCATGCTGGAGCTGGGGGATGTTTATCAAAAGAAAACACTGTAAGAAAATCATTACTTTCTATTTTGAGCCACCCTGATTAAATTTGCATAATGTTCTAGACTATTACTGGCTTACGAATGTAACTCCATACGTAACTCCAACCAAAATGTTATCGTTGGAAGAGTGGCCCTTGAGTAGTGAAGGGTTAAATACCTTGTTGGTTCTTTAACTGTCTCAGTCTCCTTTGGGGAGATTTTTTCTCAATGCCAACTGTCTCATTATTGGGCTTACAGGATTATGTGAGAAACACAGAAACACAGCTGCTATCAATATTGTTTGGAATGACTGTTAAACCTGAGAAAGGGACTATTTTTGGTTAAAGTCTGTTTGTAAAGCAGTGTAGAATGTGTTGATGTCATATAAATTAATAATATGGCTACACTATGAAAGCAAGAGGAATGTATGATTTAAAAAAACAACATCTGGTATGCAGAAGAAAATAAAGAGGAAGGGGAAAAATACCATTTGAAAATCCCAGCCTCCCAGATAATACATTAAACTGCAATTAAGGTAGAAATACAGGTTAAGCTTTTTCTTTGTCATCAACAGCGCAGAGCACATCAATTCATTCTATCAATTTTCCAGAAAGTAATTTCGCCTGTCTGAAAGTCTGATGCCATTGTACTGCACCTTATCAAAAGATCTATATATTATTCATTATTAAAAGTAGTTTAAAGTTTGAAAGCAGCTGCTCAGAAATAATATTTTATTGATACTATTATATATTACTTCATATGCTGCTCTTGCCAATTGTAACAATTGCTACATTTAATTCAAAAATGGCAACATTTGAATTTATAGTGCATAAAATTTTTTAGGCTAAACAATAATTATTATTGCTTGACAAGTTGTTCTGCTTTCTCTTATTGCGGATTAGTGAAAATAAGATATTTTCCTTCATTCATTTTTACACAGAACTACTTTATTTCCATATAATATCATTCAGAATGTACAATCATCTTTGTCATTTTTTCTGCTTTTCTCAGTTATATTTAAAAACTTTTCTTTGTACCTTTTTTTAAAATATGTTTCTCTTTTGTGTCTTATCATCAGCTGCTTTTTGACATTTTTTTTGGCTATGTTGGGTGCATACATGAAACTCCCTATGTGTACAGACAAACTGACAGCTAGAATTACCCTGTTCATATTGTAACTATCAATCATTGCCACTGCAGAACAGTGCAGGTCACAGCAACCTTAGGAAAGACGTAGTATAAACAACCATATGACAATTTAAAATAAACCTTTTTTAGATTTAGGAAGAATACCATTGCTAGTTGCCTTGATGTTACATACATTTTGATTTCAGTACTCTCTGAGATGCTGACCTGGAACTATAATTCAGTTCAGGAAAGTCAAGGGATAGTTTAATGTGCTTAAAAGAAGTAAGGTTTTTTTTTTCCCCCTTTTATACTTATCTAGGTGGATGCAGCATGGGACCGATGCTGCATCTGTCCCCCGGTGCCTCTGCACTGAGAACCAAGTGATCAAACACTGCCGATGGCTCGGTTCACACAGATCCCCATGAGGAGAGCTGCTGATTGTCAATCAGCAGCTCTCCTCTCTGCTCCCCTACGATCACTGGAGTGCTGAGCTGTGGAGAGCGGCCATCTCAGGCTCTTAGCGGCTGGCTGAGAGGCTGAGACGGGCATCTGTCCAGGCACCTGGTGGATCCAGACTTCATTGTCAGGATGATGCGGTGCCTGGACTGATTCCTGTGACGTCAGCAGAGAGTGGACTTCAGACCGCTCTCTGCTGAAAAAGGGGTCCCAGGAGTGCAAAGCGAATTGCACTCTTGTGACCCATAGGAGAAGCCCAGCCAAACAAGCTCAGGCTGGACTTCATCTTTTAAGTGGTTGTAAACCCTTAGGCTGGGTCCACACATGTGCAGTGTGAATTGAAGCTCTGTTTCCACAGCTAAATGACAAAGTAGTTGTTCAGCATTTCAGGTCAATTTTTGATCAAGATCAGGTCAGTTATGCATCAGGATAAGGTCATGATTTTATACTGTTATCATTTACAGTGATCTTGCGCATATCCTACAAGCTTCCATATATGAAATCAATCACTAAAAATGTTAAATAAATACAATAATGCAAAATAAATTGCATTCAATGTGCATCCAAACAATAGTGACACAATTAATTAAATATGTGTATAAGTTCATAAGTGAAAATAATCCAATTCCTCAAAGTGGTGAAAATGAAGCATCAATAGGAACTTGGTGACTTATCCAATAGGTGAAACCGCTGACACCACACCACTGTGCTCACAGAACTCTCACCTCATAGGCATAGGTCATATGCTTTGGAACATAATCCAATAGAAACGACAAATTTCCCTTTCAGGATCCAGGATCAACAGTATGCCTTTTTGTGTCAGAAAATTCCACCCCACATATACGATGTTCCGTTCCACAGGTAAGGTAAATAAGCCTCCAATTGTGTATTACCATTAAAAAGGAGTTTATTAAGAATAAAAATACCTGCTTACATGAAAGCAGCTGCAAAATGCACCAAAGAAAGACAAACATTTGGCGTCCACGAAACCTCCCACGTTACATTCGGTCCGCAGTATACTCCGGCCATGCCCTACGCCTTACATCATGTCATGTGACTTCCTCAGGGGACCGGATTGGCTGTTGTATAATTCTATTTATATTGTGTGGACAGGAAGTGTATTTGACGCCATTTTGATAAAGCTCATCATCATAAATAGAGACAATGAGACAGCGGCCATTTTCCCTAAGATTTATATAATGCTTAACACCATTTTGATGAAGCTCATCCTCATAGATAGAGACGATGAGACGGCGGCCATTTTCCCTATGATTTTTATAATATTTCTAAATAACATAACAGAATGGAATTAGATGCAAATGCAAATCAACATAGAAGCAGCCTGTTACCACATTAATATCCGACAACCTTGCACACTAAATTGATTAATAGCGCTAAAAGGCTAAAAAATAAAATTAAATTAATTGTAAGATAAATAAATAATTTAAAAAAATCATTTTACAATATAAAAATATAGATAATTAAGACATGATAATGGGGTTGTTATATCCTTAATTCCTAAACATGCAGACATAATCCCTGAAATAGAGGAAATGTCCAAAAAAAGACCACATATAAACACGGTGTGCATCAAACTATTCATTTAAATTTTAAAAAAGTATTTGATTATTCAGATTAACTAATGCCATCTTCTAATAGCATCCTCGTGCTTATATGTGATCTCTTATTGGACATTTGCTCTATTTCAGGGAGTATGTCTGCCTGTTTAGGAATTGAGGATATAACAGCCCCATTATAATCTCCTAATTATCTATATTTTTATATTGTAAAATGATTTTTTAAATTATTTATCTTACAATTAATTAATTTATTTCGGTTTTTAGTCTTTTAGTGCTATTAATCAATTTAGTGTGCAAGGTTGTCGGATATTAATGTGGTAACAGGCTGCTTCTATGCTGATTTGCATTAAGAAGCATTCTAATTTCATTCTGTTATGTTATTTAGAAGTATTATAAAAATTGCAGGGAAAATGATTGCCGTCTCATCGTCTCTATCTATGACGATGAGCTTCATCAAAACGGTGTTAAGCATTATATAAATCTTAGGGAAAATGGCCACCGTCTCATTGTCTCTATTTATGACCTCATCAAAATGGCGTCAAATAAACTTCCTGTCCACACGATATAAATAAAATTATACAACAGCCAATGCGGTCCCCTGAGGAAATGACGTGATTTAACGCGCAAGGCGTGGCTGGAGTATACCACGGACCGGAAGTAACGTGCGAGCTGTTGTGAGCACCGAGTGTCTGTCTTTCTTTGGCGCATTTGCTGCTGCTTTTATGTAGGCAGATATTTTTATTCTTAATAAACTCCTTTTTAATGGCTTATTTACCTTACATGTGGAATGGAACATCGTATATGTGGGGTGTCATCTTCTGACCTATGCCTATGAGGTGAGAGTTCTGTGAGCACAGTGGTGTGGTGTCAGCGGTTTCATCTATTGAATAAATCACCAAGTTCCTAATAATGCTTCATCTTCACCACTTTGAGGAATTGGATTATTTTCATTTATGGACTTCACTACACATATTCAATTAATTAATTGTGTCACTATTGTTTGGATGCACATTGAATGCAATTTTATTTCACATCATTGTATTTATTTAACATCTTTGGTGATTGATTTCATATATGGAAGCTTGTAGGATATGCGCAAGATCACTGTAAATTATAACTTTATTTATTTGTGTATTTGTAAAACACTATTAGGTTTTGCTGCATTTCCACCTTAATTTTATTTTATTTTCTATTCACTGTATTTACTAGTAGTAGCGCAGAGAACCATTATACACATGCTTTTATACTGTTCACAACTAAATGACATGTGCGATTCAGAACTTTTCCCATAGAAGTCAATGAGCCTGAATTCACACCTGAGCCAGACCGCACTGCTCAGAAAACTGACAGGACTCTTTTTTCATTTGCACTGAATCTCCACTCTTGCTGCACCAGATATATGTGAACAGGCACGATAGAAATCAACGTTCTTTCACATGTCATGCAAATTGGATGTCATTCAAAACACATCAAATTCACATATGTGTGAACCTAGCCTTACATATCCCTAGTTAAGACCCCTTTCACACTGGGGCCACAGCCGTGTTAGCACTAAAGTTTTGCTCATTTTAGTGGCGCTTTAGCACTGTTTAACCACTTTAGCCCTGGAAGATTTGGCTGCTCAATGACCAGGCCATTTTTTGCAATACGGCACAGTGTCGCTTTAACTGACAATTGCGCAGTTGTGCGAAGTTGTACCCAAACAAAATTGACATCCTTTTATCCCCACAAATAGAGATTTCTGATTTTGGTGGTATTTGATCATCTCTGCGGTTTTAATTTTTTGCGCTATAAACAAAAAAAGAGCGACAATTTTGAAAAAAAAACACAATATTTTGTACTTTTTGCTATAATAAATACCCCCAATTTTTTATTTAAAAAAAGCAAATTTTTTACTCAGTTTAGGCTGATATGTATTCTTCTAAATATTTTGGTAATTAAAATCGCAAAAAGCGTATATTGATTGGTTTGCGCAAAAGATATAGCATCTACAAAATAGGAGAAAGATTTAAGGCATTTTTATTATTATTTTTTTTTTACTAGTAATGGCGGTGATCAGCGATTTTTATCGGGACTGCAACATTATGGTGGACAGATTGGACACTTTTGACACATTTTTGGGACGATTGGCATTTATACAATGACCAGTGCTATAAAAATGCACTGATTACTGTGTAAATGACACTGGCAGGGAAGGGGTTAACAGTAGGGGGCGATCAAGACAGTTAAATGTGTTACCTAGGGAGTGATTCCAACTGTGGGGGGATGGGACTGCCTGGGTGAGGAGACTGATCGTTGTTCATACTTAGTATCTAAAACAGATCGCTCTTCTCACCTCTGACAGCACGGAGATCTGTCTGTCTACATTGACAGATCTCCGTTCTGTCTCAGTGTGGAGCAATCGCGGGTGCAAGGCGGTCATCGTGACCGCCGGGCACGAGCATCGACTCCGGCATGGTGCTGCGGGCGTGCGCCCTCTAGTGGTCAAAAGGCGAGCCGATGTATAGCTACGATGGCTTGCCCAGGGGAGCCAACCTGCCGTAGTATAACTGCGGCGGCTGGTTGGGAAGGGGTTAAGGTGTGCTTTTCAGCCCCAACGGGGTGCTTTTAACCCAAAGAAGGGGTTAAAAACTCCTGTGTTGCGATGTTTCCGAATCACTTTCCAGGCGCTTTGGAAGCGCTGCCCATTCATTTCAATGGGCAGGGGCATTTTGGGAGCACTGTATACACCGCTCCCAAACCGCCCCAAAGATGCTGCTTCCAGAACTTTTCCGAAAGTCCCACAAGCGCACCACCTGGGTGTGAAAGTACCCATTGTAATGAATAGGAGGCAGTTTTCAGGCGATTTACAGGCGCTAAAATACCTGAAATCTGCCTCAGTGTGAAAGGGGTCTAAGTAAATGGCTCCAGGTGATACACAAGTTGTGCCTGTCTCTCTGCAGCCATCTCTTCTCTACATCCATTCAAAGTGATGAATTTATAAAGCTTGTCTGAAAGTTAAAAAAAAAGGGTATGGAGAGCTGAAATTACACACTGCAGAGCTCAGTGAAGAGAGTTCTGAGAACTGATTGGAGGGCAGAGACACCCCCCCCCCCTCAACACAGCACACAGAAGCAGAGCTGAGGCTGTGAATCAGCTGGAGATTCCTCCCCTGCCACCTATTTTCTCTTGGTGTCAGGAAAACTTGTCAGAACTTACTCATGCTGATAGCAGAAGAACATGACAGCGGACAGAAATGACACTTAGTGCTCTTAATTGAGACTATACACTATAGAGCGATATGATTTGTATATATTTCATATCTGAGGTTTACAACCACTTTAACTGCATATAAGTGACTCAAAGGAGACATTAAAAATACTCAATTTGTCTTCACCAATACCATTAGATCTACTTTTTAAAAGATTCAAATAGGTGACAAATACGGATTCTATCTCCCCCTCTTTGTTCCTGTATATCCACATTGATTTTGATTCCTCAAAGATTGAGTTGATTGAGGTAAAAATCACTCTGGTTATTGCACACATTTCTGCCCCTTCTGCCTCTTTTTCTTGCCCTCCTTGTTGATATCTAGGTTCACAGGAATTTAATACTGTGTTCTCTTTATTTCACTTTATTGCTGACTATGCCCTTGTATGAGCAAAACATTTTGACTTGGTGGGATTTTTATATAATTTTGTGCTACTTTGCAAGGAAACCATTAATTTTGAGGAGGGGTGATAGGTACGGCCAGTTTGGTCAACATGATATATATGGGCAGTTATGTACATTTTTTTACTCAACGTTTCATTCTGAGCAGCTTCTTTTATCTCCTATTGTTCCTCTACTACCTACATGTACATGTAGTAACTTTAAATGTTTTTTCTTTTTTTGTCAATTTTTATTGAAGGTACAATAAAAGTTATATTTGTATTAATGTACTGGACACTTATTGATTTATTATTCATTTCTGGCAATTTTATTTTTGTCACATTTTTTGATTGACTCACTTATAATATTGATTGGACCATTTAGTATATTATTTAATGTTTGATGATTACATACATGTTACATAGGCACTAGCATATTGCACATAAGATAATTTAATTAATAATCACTCGGTGGCATACGTTAAATGGTATATTCAGGAATATATGATAAGGGTTAGCGCAGTCAAAATTTTGTGTTTATCATTATTTTTCTTTTCCACCAATAGGTGAAATGTTTTTTTTGACTGCAGCAAACAAAACAATTTTTCACAATAGTTAGGTTAAAAATTATTTTATTTTAATATTTTAGGGCCTGGTGGGCTTTGTGTGTATTTATCATATATTCAATAAATATATTTATTTATTGTATATCAGAAGTTTAAATAAGACATTTTTTACAGATCTGAATGTAATTATATATGTTTTTTAACAAGAGGGAGTTCAGAAAGCATGTACTGTATATATACTGAAAATGTTTGCATTAATCCCAGGGATTTTCCTGTCAGTAGCCAGCTCAGGATCACGTGTTTCTTTGTTATTGCATTTAACTGTAATGTTCCAATAATTTCACAACTGTTTCCCTAATGAATAAGAAGGGCACATATATGACATCTTAGCCCTAAAAGCAAAACTAAACAGAAAATGCAAACTGCTTTCTACACTAGATTGTGGACTATAAATACAAAATATGGCAACCCAACAGGAGTCATAAAAAATCTTTGCAAATGTTTGCATGCCTTTAGGCATTTATCTTCATTCATTTTAAATTCTCCTCATTTGACTTTGTTCGATGTTTATTAATATACAGTACAGTGTATGTAATTAGAATAAATTGATAGCTGGCAGTCAAGGAAGGGAATTTATTAGAGTTAAGAACCACTGCTGAGTGTGTGTTATTAGTTATAATACATATACAATATTGCAAATTTGTGTAGGCAAGAAGAGGAAAAAAGCAATTGGCCATACTCGTGTACAACCATGTACATGCAAGACCATCTGCAGTCCTTGTGTTCATTAATCTAAGATTACTGTTAAATGAATTTTCTTTCTGCACAAAATGGAAATGAAGGAAACTTATTTGGTAAGAGTAATATTTTCAGTACCTCCAGTGCAGTCATATTGCGTTGATTGATGGCAGATAAATGATCAGATTCTTTAATTTTCCCCCGGGCTTCTCGGAGCATGTCTGAGACATCATCCAGTTTTTCTTGAAATTGAGTTAACCTGTTCATTGCCCCCTCATTTAACTCATTATTTTTGTTATAAGGATCCTGGAACAGCTTCTTAACTCTGTTAAGAAGACCTTCTGATGCCCTGCAATGAAAACAGCATAGAGTTAAATGAAATAGCCAAAACATTCTGGAAGGGTGATGAAATAAACCATATAACCCCTTAAAATGTATACGTCTGGAAAATTATTCAAAATGATCATTGTATGCTGTATGTAGTTGGTTTAAAGCTAAACTACAGGCAGATAAAAAATACACACATGAATTCCATCCTATGCCATGTCTATCATGGTATATGTAATGTCTAACTCTATTGTACAGTACGTTTGGCATCATGCATCACTGTTTACAAAGCTTACTGTTTAAAAAGTGTTTATCTGTCACAAAGTTTCTTACCTGTCGATCCTGCCAGTAGCTGCTTTTCCTGTTGTATGCTGACCACTAAGTCACCACCCCTCAATTAGCAATAGTGTTGTCAATCTGCTGCGCAAGCACCTTCAATTGGGCTGCCCATCTGTGTGATTAGAAAGGTAGCCAAACAGCCAACTGAAGGTTGGCACTACAGGCTGACATGGTTGCTAGTTGCAAGATAAAGCCTTGATGTTTTCAGCTTGCAAAATAATGTGCTGTCACTGGTAGGATCCCAAGGCAAAAATGTTGCAATAGAGTCATAAAATAATTGCTTAAGAAACTGTATATAGTTAGACATGATGCCAAACATGCTAAACATAGATTTGGGGTTTACACATTCTTTAATACATCAACACGTTTTTTTTTTTTTTAATTACAAATAGAGTACTTTATGTACTGTAATTTTTCCTGGAATCAGCTTCTTGCAATACTCTGAACAGCTCAGACTGGAGGAGGGAGAATCAGCTCCAGGAGCCATTTAGTTGAGCTACAGTGCTCATGTGCTAAAAAGGGACATGCTGATAGGAGGAGATAGTAAAGTTTATCAGTCTGCTGTGTCTCCTTTCACTGCCCAGTCACAGACAGAATATGAAACAGTAAACTGTTTCGGACTGTGCTATGTAGAAAAGCCGTGAAACAGACAAATGAAAGAGTTCCCTTATATGTATTTTATCTGTGTATTTACTTGGCTGCTGGAGTTCATCTTTAGGGATTTCAGAATATCAATATGTCTTCAGAATTATTGGTGACTGAGGGGGTGGTTTCTAACTTACAAATTATCTGGTTTGCCAGTACAGGATCTTCTTTCTAACTGTCCATGTTTGGGCTGCTAAAGTATGCTATTAAAACCAAATTGGGAAGGGACTTCTCACATTAGCTGGATCTTCTGGAGAAGGTTTGACAATGGGGCCTCTCACACCTGACTGTAGATCACTGGCCAAGCTACCTCTGCCTCATTAGGTGTGGAATGTCTGAGCTGCTTAGGGAGGGAAGCTAAAGAATTTATACTCCTTTGGTGTGTCCAGGAACCCAAGAAGTTGTGGAAAATTGAGTTAAAGGGGTTTGCACGTCAACATGGTAAATAAATGGTATTCATCTACACTACTGCATACCTCCCAACTTTTTGATATGGGAGTGACACCTATTAGCAAAGGTATGAGGGCATAGGACACCCCCCCGTCATGTCTCCATAGGTTGACATCATATGACATCCTGGAGTTTAAGTGGTTAAATCTAAATGATGCCTGCAGCTGCAGGCATCATTCAGATATCTTTTTTTTCTGCCAGTGATTCCCTGTCATGTAAAAACAGTCATAGCGGCTATTCGTCCCCATCCCACCTGTCATGCCCTATATTACAAGAGGTGTTTACAATTCTTGTAATAGGAATAAAAGTGCTAAAAACATTTTTTTAAGGGAAAGTGTCAAGATAAAAAAATAAAAGTAGAATAAACAATAAAAAATAAAATAAACTTAAGTGCCCCCGTCCCCACGTGTTTGCATGCAGAAGCGACAGCATATGTACGTCACGCCTGCATATGTAAATGGTGTTCAAACCACACATGTGAGGTATCCCTGCAAATGTTAGAGCGAGAGCAATAATTCTAGCCCAAGACCTCCTCTGTAACTCTAAACAGGTAACCTGTAAAAATGTTTAAAGCGTCGCCTAGGGAGATTTTTAAGTACTGAAGTTTGGCGCCATTCCACAAGTGTGCGCAATTTTAAAGCGTGACATGTTACATATCTATTTATTCAGCATAACATCATATTTCACATTATACAAATTTGGGCTAACTTCAAATGAATTAAAAAAATTGCTGCGCAAATACTGTGTGACATAAAAAGTTGCAACGACCACCATTTTATTTCCTAGGGTCTGCTAAAAAACCATGTATAATGTTTGGGGGTTCTGAGTAAATTTCTAGCAAAAAAAAAAAAATATGCTTTTTACATGTAGGAGAGGAGCGCCAGAAAAGGCCAGGTATGGAAGTGGTTTTAAAGGAGAAAAAAAGGATTAGTTAAACCCAAAGGTGCTTTTTTTTACCACTATTATTCCATTATACTAGCTTTTGACATTTACAAATGCAGCAATTTAGAAATTGGATGAAAGGTTTAGCACTGGGAAACACTTTTTGAAAGATAAAAAGTGCATTTTATATACAACTATATAGTTCAGACCAAAATGAGGGACACATGAAGAGAAAAGAGGAACAGTTCCAAATCAGGGACATTTGGGAGGTTTGCTACTGTTTGAATACAAAAGGCACATGGAAACTTGTACCAGCCAAAAATGGTTGCAGATTTTCTGCTCATTCTGGTATTTTTACAGTTGCCAGTCCACCAGTTAGTGGCTGGTTCCAACATTCTGAATAGACATATCCCTTACTTGAATAGCACCTGGGTGCATAATAATGATCCATATATATTTTGACAAGCAGACATTAACGACAAATAGTACAAACACAGATATCTTGTTGAGATAATAAAAAACACTTTAATAAGAAAAATACAAATAGTTATATTCTTCCATTCCTTTCTATTTTTCCAGTACCGTGTAATTGTTTTACTAACACACAAACAACGTGTGTGGATAAAAAATCTGCTACTTCTCTCTTCACAGTTATTTGCTGTGTATATCATCATTAAACTAACTTGGGAAAAAAAAAACATGAAAGTGGTTATTTTGAAAGTATGGCTATTTATTTTGTGCACAGATTTATTGATGTTCCTCCAAACTGAAAATTGAGATTGGTAAGTGAGTGTTTTCATGATATGTAATTACGCTACTTACTTGAACTCATCTGCAGCTGCTTTCTCCTGATTTTTAAACATTTTCCTCCTGAGCTCAGCCATCATCTTGTCAACATCTTTCTGTAACTCGTGGAAGCTCTTGTCCTGTGTCTTGTTCTGAATACCCAGTGTTTCATTTAGCTTCATAGCTTTGTCAAGTAAGTCTAAATATGATACAAAGATTGCATTACATAAGAGAGAGTTTCAATTTATTTCTGAATGTATTCAATTTAAATTGCTACTGCATGATCAACCCTTAAAATGTAGGAGAAAACCTCAGGTACAGTATTAAAGCTGAACTCCAGTGAGTTAAAAAAAAAAAAAAAAAAAAAAAAAAGATTTCCTCCATATTATGTATGTGTTTTCACGCAAAATCATTAAAGTGACAATAAAAGATTTACTTTTCTCCAAAAATAATCTATACACATCCACCAATGTAAACCCTTACATACACCCAGTGAAGTGACTGGCCTCAGATTATACACAGAGATTAAACAAATCCTCCTACGTAAAGCTGGCCATAGATGGATCGAAATTCAGAAAGCTTAGCAGAGACCAGCCAAATTCTGATCCATCTATGGCCGCTCCCACTCGAAAGGAATCGCTCTAATGATCCACTCCTCTCTAACGGAACTGTTGGTATATTTTCATTCGATCAGAGGAGCATCCCACTGTCAGAATATAACAGCACAGTGGGGAAGATTCCTCCATCCACCTTGAATGGGTGGATGGGGGAATCCATTTTTCTTTTTTTCTTTTGATTAGCCAGTTGGCTGATCAAAAAAAAAAAAACATCTATGGCCAGCTTAGTTCTAGGTGTTTATTTGCTGCCCTCTCTTCTCTACAGCTTTCTTAAATACATTTTATACAGCATCGCTCAGCAGTAGAAAGCAGGATCTGATGTCAAACACATTGGAGAGTTAAGCCCCATACACTATTAGATTTTCTGCAGATTTTTGTCTTCAGATTTACCAAAAACATATAATATGAGGTCAAACCTTAAGAGTTTCAGTTTGTATGCAATCAGGCAGGCCTTTGCACTACATGGTTTTGGTAAATCTGAAGACAAAAATCTGCAGAAAATCTAATAGTGTGTATGGGACCTTAGCCTGGCCATATACGTTCAACCACCTTGTATAATCGTCCTTTAGATTTACCAAAAAACATATAATATGAGGTCAAAATAAAACAACACTTTCAATTGTATCCAATTAGGCAGGGCCTTGCACTACATAGTTGAAGGTAAATCTAAAGAAAATTGTACAGAAAATTGTATAATGTATGGCCAGCCTTAGAGCACAGAGTTCCCTGATATCTGAGGTGAGGGGAGAGGGACACCCCCCCACCCATACTCAAGCTCATAAGAAAGCATACTAAGCCAAAGCTACAAGTCACCTGCTGTGTGCGGGGGAGGGCAGTTATTTCTCAGGAGGCTGTTGTGTTGGCTTAAATTTTTTTCAGTGACTCTGCAGATAGCAGCGAGAGGAGAGATCAGAGAGCAATCAAAGAAAGATGTGCTTTGTTCATTTTTCATGTCTGAGGTTTACATCCACATTAATAGCCCTGTAATCTATTTTTTCCTGCAATTGTTTCTTGCTGCATGTTTCTGCCTCCTTGGATCCTCCATGAGCTCTCAAACTTCTCCTTTTTCTTTCTTTTTCTCCTCACTCACTGTTTGCTTTGAATGAGCAATGCATGTTAGTTTTAGTCCTACTACAAATCACATAGTCCATAGTCCATGGAGTGAGAAAGAGGGGATGGCTACCCTTCTACATACAGCGGGACCATGGAGAATGAATGTAGTCATCCTCTAACAGGAAGCCAGATTACAGCAGCAATAAAAGGAATTTGGAGATTTAAGGGAGGATGAGAGCAATAGAAGGTATTTTTATGAGTTAAGAATACATATTTGAATATATTTTATTAAAACTAAAGTTTAATGCGAAGCAATTAATGCAAGTACCCAAATCTGTTTTATCAGAGCTGCGTAAGCCCCTGTACAGCAGGGCTAGAAGAAAGAGGGCAGGTATTCTGAGCCAATTGTGCTTTGTTGTATGAAGATGTGCTGATAAAAAACATACTCACAAAGGTGAGATATTACTGCATCAATATGTTGCTAGTTCTTCATTGATTAATTAGAGGTTAAGGGCAGGGGGTGAACAAGTTGTATTGCTTAACCGCAGTAGAGAAAATTGACAGTACAAGTACAGTCCAGTAGGGATATGCAAATCTCACGACTGGCTAGACAAAATGTAAAATCCTTTACAAGTGCAATAGTTCTCATATATGCATTTCAGCTGAGTTGTTTGCCTGGGGTTCAGCCTGATTTAGACCAGTCAAAAAACGAAGACACCGTCATTAACTTATGTAATAGCAAAGACCCAAATGTTAATCCTGAGGATCCTGACAGCGCTCTGTATCACCAAAATATATTACTGTGTATACCAATACTTCAAATCATCAGCAAAATAAAATGTCCATATAATATGATGTGATAACTTATATCTAAACCTTTTCAGTAATATATTAGTTTGGTGATGAAAATCTTTTATATCACTACAGTTGCATCTCAAGCGCATTAATTTGTTGGACCATTTATATCACTGAGCACTTTATTCTATATTCACGTTGTATCACATCATATTATATGGACATTTTATTTTGTTGATGATTTGAAATATTTGTATACAGAGTAATATATTTGGGTGATAAAGAGTGTGGTCAGGATCCTCAAAGTTATTACTCTTTGGGACTTTGCGATTATATAAACTTGGATTGGTCAAGTCTGATGACAAGCAGCTCTTTTTAAATTTTCCAGTTCTTTAAAAAAAAAAAATTACATTTTTTGTTACTTACATATTTATTTGTTTTGTGCTGGTGTAGGTACACTTTTTTAACCATTATTAACTTGTTTTCTTAAAATGTTATATACCTGGCTGTAATTTTGACCCGTTTACCTTATTGCGATAGTAAAGCTTCCTTTTTTAAATTAAAATAACAAACATAGTATACTTACCTGCTCTGTGCAATGATTTTGCACAGAGAAGCCCCAATCCTCTTCTTCTGGAGTCCCCTGCTGGTGCTCCAGGCTCCTCCTCTTTGGCAACTACTTTCCATGGGGGCACCTGTGCATGTTCACTCCTGAGCCTCCTTGTCTGTGTTTATTGACACAGAGTGGGAAGCTAAGCACTGCCCCCTGCTCATTCGGCACAACATGTGATTGACAGCAGTGGGAGCCAACGGCTCCCACTGCTATCAATCTGCCCAGGAAAGAGGTAAATAGGTATAGGTGGAGCCGCTGCTCTCATGCACATTGTTGGATCGAATCAGGCTCAGGTAAGTGTAAAGGGGGCTTAAGGGGAATTTGGAGCAACAAAAGGTTTTTTATCTTAATGCATAGAATGCATTAAGGTGAAAACCCCTAATGCTTCAGAACCACTTTAATGTTTAATAGTGCATTTAGGGATTTCTGATTTTTCCATTACCTTTCTAATTCACATATTATTTCTTTATCAGTGACTCAAAGTTTTGAAATATAATAATTGTAATAATAATAATATAAAATATAAAGGTTATACTTTTTTCTCAGGCTTTCGAGAAGGGTAGAGTTAGACCCTCTATCGGAGTCTTTATGTGGTCTGTATTTACATTGGGAAGATTCATCACCTATTTTTGCCTGATGACTTGTCGCTAGGACAAAAGTAAGAAAAAAAACCTATTCTTATATTTTAGGTATGTCACCAGATCATGTGGTGATTTTAAATCTCCCAGTGAGGAGAACTATTCTACTGATAACTGTCTTAAAAATTCATACCTTCATACTGCCATAAAAATTTATTAAATCATTTAAAAATTCATGTAATTTAGGTTGGGCCCCCAAATTTTTTTTTTCTTTTCTCCCTTGACACCAATACCAGACCCTCACCTATGAAAAGGGGTTGGTATGTATTTTTATAGGAAGCCTCACGCATTTTTTTTTTGGTGTTGGGTTATCCTAATTAACATCAAACATTGACCCTCATTCAGGATAATGGTCTGGTAGAGATGAAGGAAATCTGTTTACAAGCAGAAGTAAAGAGGCCAGAGCTGTAATTTGTATGAAGGTATGAATTTTTAAGACAGTTATCAGTAGAATAGTTGTCCTCACTGGGAGATTTAAAATCACCACATGATCTGGTGACATATCTAAAATATAAGAATAGTTTTTTTTTCTTACTTTTGTCCTAGCGACAAGTCATCAGGCAAAAATAGGTGATGAATCTTCCATTTTTTTTTCTTCATAAATGTCAGTTTTGGTATAGTATGTTGTATAAATAGTACAGATGTGCCACTTCACAGGCGGGTTAAGGACATCAGAGAAAAGGGGAAGGAAAAGGCCTTCCAAGGGGGTCACAGTAATTGGACACTACGGTTAATTAGATTAAATTTTATTGTAGAAAAAACACACCATAGTATCAAATATAGCAAAAGTACCAAGAATAATCAAACTGAGTATTACTTTCCAAGATAATTTAAAAGACAACATTGTCATTAAAAAGAGGGAGAGATCGCAGCTGCGCACACATCCACACAATCAATCAGACATACAACCAGCTCCAAGGATAAGGATAGTTTACATATTGGTTGGCAATAAACTACATAAACTACTGTCCTACTTCCTAATTGAGCAATGAATTGTAGCTACCCCATAAAGGATATATAGCTGTTAACTGACTGAACTGTGGATGCATGGATTAGAACAGGTAGGTATTACATGGACCATCCTATGTCCCGTGTCCAAAATGGAAATTGGCAGTGCAGAGTTAATCTGAAATACTTGGGACTAGAGGCTCTCATTTCCCTACAGTAGGCAGAAAGTGGCTTGTGATGCAGACTACAGTATCCAGTAAGTAAGGCTGCGGGGGTAAAAATTTCTTAAGAGGTATACTATTTCAGAAGTTCACTGATCCGTCTGATGTAGGGTGGGGAGGGAGGAGCACAGCAGGTGGAGTTGCAGTTATCAGTCCACAGCTAATCAGCAGGCTCAATTGAATAACAGCAATTGCGATAGCAATAAAAGCTACTCTCACCCATGCATATGTCTCCTCATACCTCCGTCCAACCCCTCCAGTCCCAGCTTCGCTCTTAAGGTCACCGGTTTCACTCCTCAGAGAAATAATCCAGATACTGGATCGAGTGTCATCCATGCCTCCATCACACTTCACTTAAGGACATCCCCCGGGCATGTTATTAAAATTAATTTAGAATTTTTAATGTTGACCTTGGAGCATTATTAAAACTGCTACTTCCATCCAAATTGAATTTTTTACATTTATTTTTTTTGCTTTGTTACATGTCCCCCAGCAACATGCGAACGTTTAGGGATGCCTGCTCAAAATAAAAAAAAAATATTTTTTTTCTCAAGCAAAGCTCACCTAAGTAGCCCCATGAGGACAAATGTGAGCTTTTTGTTTCGGCTAAAGGTCAAATCAGTTTTGCTGAAATTACTCTACTTATTATACTGTGGCCTCCATATTTCCTTCGGCTTAAATCTCCAGCTATATAGCAGAAAATGCCAAGAAATTCTGAGATCAAAACACAGCTCTGTGAGCATTTAAGACGTTCAAAATAGCTGTGCTCACCCAAATTTAAGATTACTCTGTAACAATAGCCTAGAGCATGACAGCATGTCAGTGTTTGGTCAGATTTAATGTGCTTTTGTAACCAATAGGTTCACTTTAATGTTTCCCCTGCCCACATATGCATTGAAGTAGTATACAGTATAAAGCAATTTTTAACTGAAAGCACCCACACAAAGAATAGTTTTACCTTGACATCTGTATGTGTTGTTTTCTACTAAAAACGTCTATGCTTCAGGCTTTTTATACTCCACTATAAGCACAGTCATATAAAGAACTATAAATAGTGAGGACGTATTTTGTAAATTATAGCATACACTGACTGGGCTGGCTATTGAAGCAATCTTCAACTGGTTTGTACCATACTAAAGTAGTAGTAAAAAAAGCACAATAAAACAATAAAAAGGCAATTTGACATGTAATTTGTGATTTTATTTAATCAAAAATGTTTTAGAATTATGCTTTGCGAAAAAGCTTTTACTTTAAATCCTACTATGTAAAAGGATAATATACAACATAAATATCCGGCCTCTAAGAAGTACATTTATTTGTTTAGTTTTAGGTATGTAGTAAAAGCTAGCAGATTACACCAAGATCAGAATATTAAATAAAACCTACAGAGAATGAAATGAAAATTGTGAAACATTCATGGATCATTCTGGTTTAAGACCTTAATGGGCAAATTAGTGGCAGTGAAAATGTAAGCAATGTAAACAAGCAGACCTATTTTGCATAGATTAACTATGGAATTCATACTCTTTGGCAGGTAAAGCAGACACGGTACTAAAAGAATACCCAATAAATGTATACTTACACAGTATCAATTGTATATATTGATAATTTTGACTTAAAGGGAACACTTACAAAGCTGTGATAGTAAATAATTCACAATTTTTTAAAACACATTCACAATGAAGATTCTCCTGCCATCTCACATTCACTGCTTTATGAAATTATTTAACACCTTGCCAACCGCACCTATAGCAGATTTGCTGCTACAGGGCGGCAGTTCAGTGCAGAATATATAGGTGATTCTGCACTTTCAGGTAGGGGGCACTCTCGCGTCCACGTTGTGCTGCTGTGATTAGTCACAGCAGAAGCGGATCAGTGGGTGCCAGTCAATGGATGTCTGCCGACACCCACTGATCGTCAAGGAGAGAGGCTGGATGGAGCTCTGCATACGTAAACAATGCAGAGCTGGATCCTGACAAAGGGGAAGTGATGGATTTTCTTTCCCTGCAAAACAAGGAAAAAATTCCATCACATTCCTTAGTAAAAACAGCACACATAGTATACACAAACACAGGTTATTCACACATTTAACCCTCTAATCACCCTAGATGTTTTACCCCTTCCCAGCCAGTGTCATTAATACAGTGAAAGTGCATATTTTTAGCACTGATCACTGTATTAGGGTCACTGGATCCCACAAAGTGTCAGTTAGTGTCAGACTGTCTGCTGTAATATTGCAGTACTGCTATAAGTCACTGGTCACCACCATTACTAGTATAAAAAAAATACAGTATATATCACAGCCGGCTCCCTACTGCGCATGCGCAAAGCATGCTTCACTTTCTAAATGGCACAGCAGCGGAGGAAGGAGGAGGGGGCCGAACTTCTGAGGGACAGCGCCATGGCACTTTCTCCTGTAAGTGGGGGAGGGTACCTGTCAAAAACAGGTACCTGTTCCCCCCTCCCCTCTGAAAGGTGCCAAATGTGGCACCGGAGGGGGGGAAGCATATAAGCGGAAGTTCCACTTTTGGGTGGAACTCTGCTTTAAGCATTGGCTTTTTAGCATGCTCAAAATTCCTGATGGGGACAATAGCAAAACATAACTGTGTAATGATCATCGGTACAGTACAGTTGTGGTTTATTGTCTCTACTGAAAGCACATTTGACAGGATTACATTGCAAGTGGCTATTTGAGTGACAGGGACAAAGTGTTGTGTTGTAAGGACAGTACCTGACCAAGGAACTTTATGGCAGGATAGCTGGATATTATTTAAATATAGGCTGTATATTTAAAATTACTTATGAAATTACATGAACATGTTAAGGATTATATCCACTTTAATAATCACTTCCAACTCTCTTAAAATAGTTATGGTATGGTAAGAATAGATATAACAGTAACCATATCCTTATAACTCAGGAGACAAACAACTTCACAGGGGAAAGCAGGAAAAAAAGGGAATAGAGAGCCCAAATAATAGGAGACCACCCTGACTCCAAAACATTAATAGAAGTCACAATACATGAAGAGCTTCAGGTGTCCCACAAAAACTCATTAACACAAAACAAAAATCCACAATGTACAAAAAATATAATTATTCCCATGATTGTACTCCAACCCACAGTTAAAAACAATTAAAATGATATGAACCTTATCCCCTGGGAAAAACTGAAGAGTGATTGTTGCTAAATTGCTGCAGTAGAAATGTTAAAACCATGTATTTAAATGACAGATGTGCAAATGGCCCACACTGCTGTTTAAGGATGGTTGTTTCAAATTGATATAGGTGGGTGCAGTATGTTCCTGACAGTCTGTGGCTTGGATAAGCTGCAAAACATTTTCCATAGTGATGAGCAAAACTCCTTGGGTTTGGTTCAAGCAGGGTTGAGCAAACTTCATAGACGTTCGGATGCCAACCTTATTGAAACCAATAGGAGCCGAATCTGTTAAGTTAAAAACTCTCATTTTCTGGGCTAATGGGCAAGTGGGTGTCAAAAATTAGCACAAGGGTGGGCACTGTCCTGGGGAACATGTACCAGTGTAAAAAACATTTTTAAAAATCTACTTAGCCAGGAGAAGTGATTTTTTAATTGCTAAAAGTGAAACATTACAAATGTCAAATTCCTTTAATTAACATGCCTGGGGGATGTCTCAATCATGACAGTGAAGAGGTGCATCTCTGTGATGTTCAGAAAGTGTGGCACAATCTGTCACTGGCTGTGTCCATTGGACAATGACTGATCAGTGTACCGTCTCCCAATCAAAGCAGCTCACATGACAGTTGTAAACAATGGATGTCTTTCTTTCATGCCATCCATTGTGTACAGTTGTGTTGCTAGCTGTAATTGGTCAATGTGATCACATGGTACAGACAGGGCCAATCACAGTCTATCTGTACCATGTGATTAGCTCTGGCCAATCACAGCTAATCAACATGAAACAAACTGAATGAGTTTCATTCAGTAATATGCTTGCTAATAGCAATGAAGTGCACTGCTATAAGAAATCATAATGTATAAAAAAAATCCTGATCACTTCCCCAAAGTAGTACAATGTTACTATGGTAACATTATAGTGTATTAAAAAAAAAATGTAAAGAAAAAGAAAAACAAGAAAAACAAGTAAAGAAAAACAAATGTAATTAAAAAAAAAAAAAAAAATTCATACTGTCACCAGTCAGTGTCCCTGATCACCGCCACCCCAGTTATATGAAGATGCTGTACTGCACTGGTGACTGGTGGTAATTTCTTCATTTTCCAAAAAAATTCTAAAACTTAAAAAAACTTGCCATGCCTCTTACTAAATGCCTTGGACTGTCTACTTTCCAAAAAGGGGTCATTTGGGGGGTATTTGTACTGTTCTGGAATTTTTGGGTCCTTTTGGGTCTTAAGAAATGATAGGCTGTCAGTACATCAGGAATGATTAATTTTCAGATGTATACCACAGTTTGTGGACTTTATAACTTTCCTACAGACTAAATTTAATACACTGATTTGGGTTATTTCCATGAAAGAATCGTAGCAGAATACATTTTGGCCTAAATTTATGAAGAACAATTATTTATTTGCAAAATGTTATAACAGAAATGAAGAAAAACGCGTTTTTTCTGTTTAATATTCAACCTTTTTTTAGTTTATTTAGCAAAAAATAAAAACCCAGTGGTGATTAAATACCACCAGAAGGCAGCTCTAGTTGTGTGAACAAAATGATAAAAAGTTAGTTTTGGTACAGTGCTGCATGACTGCTCAATTGTCATTCGAAGTGCGACAGCTCTGAAAGCTGAAAATTGGCCTGGGAAGGAAGGGGGTAAAAGTGCCTTGTATCGAAGTGGTTAAACTGTAGCTTTTTTTCTTTGTGAAAGTCACTTTTTCTGAAGCAAGAATGAAAGAAATTGTGTAGAACCCCCCTAAAATATATACCAGACCCTTTGGGTCCCCTTTTTTGTTTAGTTATACATAGTCTGTGGAAGAATTTGCACCCCTATAGTATTTTTTGTACGTCCCACTGGAGAGACTCTCTATTTTTCTTAGTGACCATTGTCATCCAGAAAAGAAAACAAGGTGGAAGTCTTCTAATAGGGAAACTTGTCTGAAAATATATTTCTCACTTTGAAGAGATTTCCTCTTGCTTTTTATTTAGTCTACAGGACAGGATGTGAAGCAAAATCTCCTGTGACAAAAATGGCTGACAGGGGTTCTAACCATTCACAGCTCTAACTAAAGCTAGGAAAATAGTTTAGGCAATAGATATATGTTCAGGCATGTCTGTTAAAGCCCAGCTCTGACCTAAACTTTTTTATATCCCTATTTTGTACAGGACAAAGAAGATTCAGAGTCACCATAAACTTTTTATTACTGTTTGTGTACCACTGTAAGAATTTTCTTCTAATTTCTTGCCTAATGGATGCCTAATTTCTTGCCTAAACTTTTTTATATCCCTATTTTGTACAGGACAAAGAAGATTCAGAGCCACCATAAATTTTTTATTACTATTTGTGTACCACTGTAAGAATGTTCTTCTAATTTCTTGCCTAATGGATGCCAGAAGAGAAAGTGACTGGAATATGTACAGCAAATAAACATTTTTTCTTGAAAAAGGATTAGCTAAGGTATGTTTCTAGTTCTGAATAGAGTGGGGAAATTTTAGAAACTCTATCTGATTTTTAATGCTGTCTGTTGTTATTTGGTAGATTTCCCCTCACCTGTTGTATATGTGATTGGTATTAGAACAGGAGGTGTGGGGAACTCTTAAAGCGCTAGTAAACTCTTTTCTTGTACCTACAGGTAAGCCTATAAGGCTTGCCTTTAGGTGCAGTGAATATCTCCTAAACTTGCACTGTTAAGGAGCTATTCACATTGCATGCAGGCGGTGACGTCACTGGTGCATGCGCTCTGAAGGGACAGCCGTGGTCCGTGACTCCCGAGCGCATGCACAGGAGTGATGTCATCGCTGCTCAGCCAATCAGATGGACGAAGCACTCAAAACCAGAAGGAAGACCCGGTGATTATGGAAGCCCTGTCAGTGTTGACAGTGCGCTGCTGGAGGGCTTTGTTCTAAAGCAAGTATTTTATAATGTGCTAGTATGAGATGCCATTGCCTTGCAGGGAATTAAAAAAAAAAAAGTGCAGTGGTTTACTACTGCTTTAAACGGGGACACAAAAGAGAAGTAAACCTGACAGAGGTTCCAAAACTTTCCAAACTGTATTGAAAACTAGAAAATGTCCTTAGCTAGGCCATAATTTATAAGTTGTCTAAACTGCCCACATATGTGCTGCAAGAAAACTACCATGGGCAGATGCCATCATAGCATAGCATGGTCAGAATGTTTTTTTCATTTTAAACACTAATGAAAATTAGGTTAATAAGATGTATGGGACTGATGTAAAACTAATAAAGTACACATATGAACTGTCGACATAATTTGTAAGGATATAATACATTAAGAACATATTTTCAATCTGTTTCCTGATCAACAGAGCAAGGACAAACTAAAATGGGTTTACTCATAGTATTGATCAGGTATACAGACTGTTATACAATTAAATGTTATTTCTGCATTGTCTAAAGTGTTCTACAATGTGACCAGCGAAGCACACACATCATTCTAAAACAATGCGTTTAAAAAGCTTATCAGTTTAGAAATGGATTAAACTACACATCTTTGTCTGAAGCTTATTTCAGGACTTCACTGAAATCCAAATCTGTGCTCTGTTTCTTTGATCTTGCCTTGAAAGCCAAATCCTTGAATTGAGTTAAAGATGCCAGGATTGACTGCCAGGATTGACTGTTTAAGCTACGGCTGCTTAAAGCTCTTAGGATATTGTGTAATAAAATAGCTCCACTGTAATAGGTATTTTCAGAGGTTCAGGGAAATTCTTTATAAGCTATTTCATGTTTTATATGGCTGTACCTGAAAACAAGTCTCAAAAAGAGTACGCAAATGAACTTCTTCCTTCAGGCTGTGTGAAGTTCTTTGAACTGAACAACCAGTATAAAATGTGCAATTCCAGGTACAGAAATATTTTTTTTTTACCAAATCAGATTATGATCATTCATTTGTAAATCAAAAGAAGTTATTTGGATTTATAAAATGTTGGATACAAAAATGTATTTTTCTTGTTAAGCATACTGTATCTAAATATAATGCGTGTATGTTCATTTTTTATCTTCAGTATCTGTAAATGTTGATATAGTATAGTGAAAACACACTGTTCTAACAGAACCAGCATCAAAACACATGAATCGCTATGCTTAAAAAATGTTCATTTTGGATAGAGTAATAAGGGGGCTATAACCCTTGTCAGTTTTTTTTTTTTTCCATTTCTAGTGAAAACAGGAAGTGAGAGGAAATCTCACCAACGTGAACACATTTCTGGTTGTAACCAGGGTAACCAGAACTAGTGTTCTCATTGGAGGATTTCCCCTCTATTCTTGTTTTGGTGACAACCCAGAGTTTGGCGTTTTCTTTCATTCTCTGTGATAATGATAAAAGGACAAATAGAGTGAATCTCTCTAAAGGGAAAACAAATGATTGAAAAACAGACAGGTGTTCTAATCCCTCTCTACTCAATCCAAAAATCCACCCAAAAAACTTTTGCCTTTAGTTATACTTTAAAAGCAGTAAAATATATATTTTTTTTCCTAGGTCATGGATAAAGTTTATTAAGTAAGAATAAGTAATCTATCATCTTCAAACAATCAAAAACATCCAATCAAATAACTTGATAGAGAGTATTTCAGTAAACCTTAGCAATAAACTTATCTTAATTGCTCCCTTTTGATCTGTTTAATATACCTATAAAAGCAGTTTGTATGATTCAAAGGAAAAGCTGAACACTAATGCCCCGTACACACGGACGGATTTTCCGATGGAAAATGTCCGATCGGAGCGTGTTGTCGGAAATTCCGACCGTGTGTGGGCTCCATCGGACATTTTCCATCGGATTTTCCGACACACAAAGTTGGAGAGCAGGAGATAAAATTTTCCGACAACAAAATCCGTTGTCGGAAATTCCGATCGTGTGTACACAAATCCGACGGACAAAGTGCCACGCATGCTCAGAATAAATAAAGAGATGAAAGCTATTGGCCACTGCCCCGTTTATAGTCCCGACGTACGTGTTTTACGTCACCGCGTTCAGAACGATCGGATTTTCCGACAACTTTGTGTGACCGTGTGTATGCAAGACAAGTTTGAGCCAACATCCGTCTGAAAAAATCCATGGATTTTGTTGTCGGAATGTCCGAACAAAGTCCGACCGTGTGTATGGGGCATAATGATGTATTTACATGCACAACATTAGTCAACCAACAAGCTTCATCACATGGTCCCACCCCCAGAACCATCCCTCTGACATGTTTCACCAGATGGACTTGAAGTGGTAGTAAAGGCTAACTATACTATTCTTAAAAATGTTCACTGCTCCTTCCTCCTACCTACAACCCCTGGCAAAAATTATGGAATCACCAGTCCCTGAGGATGTTCCTTCAGTTGTTTATTGTTGTAGAAAAAAAGCAGATCACAGACATGGCCAAAAACTAAAGGCATTTCAAATGGCAACTTTCTGGCTTTAAGAAACACTAAAAGAAATCAAGAAAAATAATTGTGGTGGCCAGTAACAGTTAGATTTATAGAATAAGCACAGGGAATAAATTATGGAATCACTCAATTCTGAGGAAAAAAAATATGGAATCATGAAAAACAAACGAAATAACACTCCAACACATCACTAGTACTTTGTTGCACCACCTCTGGCTTTTATAACTGCTTGCAGTCTCTGAGGCATTGACTTAATGAGTGATAAACAGTACTCTTCATCAATCTGGCTCCAGCCTTCTCTGATTGCTGTTGCCAAATCATCTTTGCAGGTTGGAGCCTTGTCATGGACCATTTTGCATGCTTGGATAAGGGCCTGGTATGGATTTTGGGGGCGCAATTTTTTTTCAAATTTTTGGTTCGGGGTTCCACTTAATATTCATACCAGACACAAAGGGCCTGGTAATGGCCTGGGGGGGGGGGGGGGCATGCTGTTTTTTCCAATGAGTTTTATCTATATTGCCGAGACCTGACAATACATTACAGCCATGATCAGTTTTAAATGGCTTTTTTCCTTTAGAAATGTCATTTTGCTGTGGTACTGTTCTAAGCAAGGGAAAACGGTGCCACTTTACAGGCATACTATAGACACCCCCCAGGCACGATATTTAAAGGAATATTTCATTTTTATTGTTTCACTTTAAGCATTATTAAAATCACTGCTCCCGAAAAAACGGCCATTTTTAAAACTTTTTTTTGCATTGATACATGTCCCCTGGGGCAGGACCAGTCTTCCCAAACACTTTTTATAACAATAACTTGCATATAAGCCTTTAAAATGAGCACTTTTGATTTTTCATGTTCGTGCTAAATACTTTAACTGTGTTTGAGTTTTCCACCAAATTTTTTGCCTATTCGCATGTTCTGGTGCGAACCGAACTGTGGGGTGTTCAGCTCATGCTTACTCCTGGCCCCTCCCTCCTGTTGAGTGACCCCACAGCAAGCAGCTTGCTATGGGGGCACCCGAGCCAAGCCGCAGGTTTGTGTATCATTCAGACACGGAGCAGTGGTTTGGCCCTGTCCCTCTCTCTCCTCATTGGCTAACTGACTTTGATTGACAGCAGAGGGAGCCAATGGCGCTGCTGCTGTGTCTCATTCAATCAGGAGGGAGAGTCCCCGACAGGCGAGGGACTCGTGGACATCGCTGGATCGAGAGGGGGCTCAGGTATGTATTAGTGGGGCTGATGGGGGCTGCTGCACACAGAAGGTTTTTTATCTGAATGCATAGAATGCATTCAGATAAAAAGCTTTCTGACTTTACAACCACTTTAAGATTTACCTTTACTGGAACTAAGGGGTCAAGCCCAACCCCTGAAAAAACAACCCCACACCATAATCCCCCCTCCACCAAATGATTTGGACTAGTTCACAAAGCAAGCTCCATATTCAACTTTGAGATGAATTAGAGCGGAGACTGCGAGCCAGGCCTTCTCATCCAACATCAGTGCCTGACCTCACAAATTCGCTTTTGGAAGAATGGCCAAACATTCCCATAGACACACTCCTCAAGCTTGTGGACAACTCAATGTTGAACCATACGAACGAAGACTGGGATTCCATTAAAGTTCATGTGCATGTAAAGGCAGGTGTCCCGATACTTTTGGCAATATAGTGTGTGTGTGTGTATATATATATATATATATATACATACACACATACACACACAGTATCTCAGTGAGTAAAGCCCACACATGTTATGTAAATATTTTATTATATCTTTTCATGTGACATCACTGAAGAAATTACACTTTGCTGCAATGTAAAGTAGTGAGGGTACAGCTTGTATAACAGTGTAAATTTGCTGTCCCCTCAAAATACCTCAACACACAGCCATTAAAGAGGAGACAAAGGCATAATGAGCTAGTATGCATCGCATTCAAGCTCATTATGAAATACTTACCTCAGAATGATGCCCTGAATCAGCATTGGCACTCCAAGTACGAGTTACTTTTGGGTTGTTGGCTCCGGCGTTGTGATTGGCCAAAGCTGCGATGACATTACTCCCGCGCATGCGTGTGGGAGCTGCCGATCATGGCACGAGTCCTGAAGAAATGGCACCAGCGGGCCATTTCTTCAGTGCCCATGCGCCGATGACATCGGCAGTAACGCATATACTGACTATCTCCTGAACTGTGCAAGTTTAGGAGATATACACGGAACCTACAGGTAAGCCTTGTTATAGGCTTACCTGTAGGTAAAAGTGGTGTAACAGAGTTTACAACCACTTTAATGTCTAAACCGCTGGCAACAAAAGTGAGTACATCCCTAAGTGAAAATGTCCAAATTGGGCCCAAAGTGTCAATATTTTGTGTGGCCACCGTTATTTTCCAGCACTGCCTTAGATCTCTTTTGGGAATGGAGCTCACCAGAGCTTCACAGGTTGCCACTGGAGCCCTCTTCCACTCCTCTATGACGACATCACGGAGCTGGTGGATGTTAGAGACCTTGCACTCCTCCACCTTCCATTTGAGGATGCCACACAAATGCTCAATAGGGTTTAGGAAACATGCTTGGCCAGTCCATCAAAAGGGAATATGAGCGCACAAGTTCATGGTGCAATAACGTCTTTTATTGGATATAATATTGGCCAGTCCATCACCTTTACCCTCAGCTTCTTTAGCAAGGCAGTGGTCATCTTAGAGGTGTGTTTGGGGTCATTATCATGTTGGAATACTGCCCTGCGGCCCAGTGTCTGGAGGGAGGGGATCATGCACCGCTTCAGTATGTCACAGTACATGTTGGCATTCATGGTTCCCTCAATAAACTATAGCTCCCCAGTGCTGGCAACACTCATGCAGCCCCAGACCATGACACTCCACCCAGACCACCACCATGCTTGACTGTAGGCAAGGCACACTTGTCTTTGTACTCCTCACCTGGTTCCCGCCACACAGGCTTGAAACCATTTGAACCAAAGAAGTTTATCCTGGTCTCATCAGACCACAGGATATGGTTCCAGTAATCCATGTTCTTAGTCTGCTTGTCTTCAGCAAACTGTTTGCGGGCTTTCTTGTGCATCATCTTTAGAAGAGGCTTCCTTCAGGGACGACAGCCATGCAGACCAATTTGATGCAGTGTGTGGCGTATGGTCTGAGCATTGATAGGCTCAGTTTCAGGGTCTTGGTAATCTTCTTAAATCCTAGGCCATCTTTGTGTAGAGCAACACTTCTTTTTTTCAGATCCTCAGAGAGTTCTTTGCCATGAAGTGCCTTGTTGAACTTCCAGTGACCAGTATGAGAGAGTGAGAGCAAAAACACCAAATTTAACACACCTGCTCCCCATTCACACCTGACCCTTGTAACACTAAAGAGTCACATGACACCGGGGAGGGAAAATGGCTAATTAGGCCCATTTTGGACATTTTCACTTAGGGGTTGTGTTGCGTTTGTTATAATATGATTTTTTTAAATTAATCAGACTTACGATGCATGGGACATAACATTACACAATAGTGGTTGGTCATAGAGATATTGTCAGTTTTTGGCTTGAGTAGATTTCTCAAACAAATGCTGTTTTATACAATGGGGGTAAATATCATTGTTGTATTCAATTGACAGTTCAATTAACTGGCTATTGTCTCTATAGCTACAGTAAACAAGTAAGAAATGTACTTTTCTGAGGTTCTTTCAGCTTTCAAACTGAAAGAATGACTATTAGATTACTGTCAGGTGTTGGCTTGATTACACAATGGGTACGTAGATGCAGTTTTCAACAGTCCATTGTTTCTACAGCTACAGTAAACAGGCATGTTTTCTGTTGTTTGGTAACTATGGCAAACAGCCTGACACATAAAAGGGGGTGAGTAGGGACACACACACACACCATCACGCTTTAACATCAAAAGCCACCCATGATAGAAGAACAGTGCCTGATGCTCCCAAAAAATCGTTGCCAATGGAGATCACAAACATACAGTAACAGAAGATAAGTACCCTCTAAGTGTATTTGTACTATTATAGACCATAGGCTGTTCAGTTTGCTAGGCATTTTTGCTTGTTATAGATATCTGTCAGTCTTGTATTGTATTCCTAAGATTGTAATAGTTTTGTATGTACAGCAACTTTGTATAGTAAAAAGCACATTTACACACTGCAGAAATCTCAGCTTCCTTGCTTATACCACAGAGGAACTTTGCTAGATATATGCAAGCAAAACATTTGGGGGCTCGTCCGGGATCTGTGCTATAATTCAACTGAAGCAGACCTGTTTTTCTGTAGTGTGTTGTGTAGCTTGTGCTAGGTAAAATGCTGCATAAGCTGTTTAGGAAAAGCAAGGTTGCAGAGTGTTCTGGTGGCCAGAAGGAAGTGTGCAGCTTACCTATCTGGGCCAGAGACAATGAGTGGGAGCCTCTTGCTAAAGAATTTGTGAAGTATGCTTCTCCCTTGAAGCTGACTTGGGGTGATAAAGTCTCAGATCATTTTGTAGATTTTAGCCTTAAGGGGTTGGATTTAAGTAAAAAAGAGAAGAGGACAGTGTCCACAGTGGGCTGGTATTTCTTTAATGCTATTTACACCGAATCACAGAGAAGGGAGAAGGCAGAGGCAGAAGTTAAGGTATTAAAAGACCAGCTAGCAGTTGCTTCAGAGTGTGTGCGTTCAACTGCTAGTCGGGTTGATGATTTACAAGAGCGGTGTGCAGCCCTTATGACCAAATCAATAATGCCTTAAGGAAAAGGAAGGGCCGTAAACCTGTTAGTAAAGCCAGGGTACGTGCCATTGTCACATCCCAAAATTAGGATTGTGAGGATGTGCTCTTCCCAAATGATAGTGAGGATGAGGTGATAGAGTTTGATATTTCGCATGATGATCTGCTAGTGCGAAATAAAAAGCATGCCAGACCTCTCATTACTAAGCATAGGAAACGGCAACATGATAGAGAGGATATGGCAGATGGGGAGGTGCATTATCGCAACCCCAGAGATGTTGAATTTGAAGAAGTACGGGAGTTTACACAAATTGAACTCCATGAGCTGGCAAAACAATACAAACAAAGGTCTGGGGAGCCCCTATTGACCTGGCTCCTATGCTTATGGGAAGAAGGGGCAGACAGTGTTATTTTGTCAGGTAAGGAAGCAGTGACTATGGGAGCGTTAACCCATGATCCACAATTGTGTCAGGCAATGCGAAAAGCCAGAGAGTTTAGCATTGATTTTTCACTGTTAGACCTCATGAGAGATGGAATAGTCCGAGTATACGCTAGTCCTACTGACCTGGAAAATATCTACTCATGGAGATCAATAGGAGAGGGTATTTCCACGTTACGTGAGATGGGTTGCATAACCGGATTAAATACGTTTCCAGAATGGATGGGTCCAGATATGGAACCCTTTACGTCTGCTCTGCGCTCTAAGCTGATGAAGTGTGCACCATTTAATCTCAGGGCTCCATTATTGTCTTTGTTGGGAGGCCTGGGATTAAACAGCAAGATTCATGAAGCCACAACCCTTTTAAGCCAGTTGGGGGAGCTAGAGGAGACTAAAACAAAACCTGTCAGGGCAGTAGATAAGGTCAAGGCCAGACAGGAAGAATACAAGCAGAAAAGAACAGAGAAGAAAGGGAATGGGCTAAAGAAGACAGGAGGTGAAGAGAAAACCAGGCTAGTTATTTCTAGGAAAAAAATGTGGGTGGACCTATTAAAGGCAGGAGTACCTAAAGATGAGATGAGGTGAGTCTCCTGTAATAGCCGTGAGGGCAGTGACAGCAGGAGACCGACGCCCATATGCACCTGTCACTGTATGGTGGGGGAAGTCATCTTCTCCTACACATGTAATGGCTTTAGTTGATAGCGGAGCTGAATTTACACTTTTGCAAGGTAATCCTTCCCATCACAAAGGAGAATTGATTTATGTAGAAGGTTTGGGAGGGCAAACCACACCAGCAGTTAGCATACGGGTGAAATTGGCTATTGTCAAGGGATCAGGATTTATGACAAATGTTTTGGTATCAGAGTTACCCGAAAATATTCTTGGGATGGATGTACTTCAAGGTCAGTCAATTCAGACTGAAAGAGGTACATTTACATTCAGGTATCCTGATAAAGCGTATCTGGTTAGGGCGGTGAAGGCTGTGGTCAGAGGTCATGCGAAATGGACCCGTCTACATTCATCCACCAGAGAAGCCAGTCTGTCTCAAGCAGTACAGACTTCCTGGAGGCCACAAAGAAATTGGAGAGACTATTCAAGAACTGTTGAGAGTAGGGATCCTTAGACCTGCTGTAAGTCCTTTCTCGTCTCTGGTGTTCTCAGTAAAGCAACCTGATGGGACATATAGAATGACTGTGAATTACAGAGGTCTAAACAAAGTGACACCTCCATTGAAGTCAGCTGTACCAGATATGATCTCAATTGTTGAGAAAATTGCTAAAGATGCAGGAGAATATCATGCTGTGATAGGCCTGGCTAATGCTTTCTTTTCGATTTTAATATACCCAGAGTGTCAAGACCAGTTTGCTATGATGTGGGACGGCTGCCAGTACACTTTCACCGTGCTTCCTGAAGACTATGTTCATTCTCCAAGGATTTGTCATGGACTGATTGCCCGAGATTTAAGTACCCTGAGTTTGAAAGTCGCTGTGTTCCACTACATTGATGACATCATGATCTCTGGAACAAAAGAAGATGTAACTGAAGCACTGCACCTGCTAATAGAGCACTTGGAGAACAGAGGGTGGGTTATCAACAGAGACAAAGTCCAAGGACCTGCCACAGAAGTGAAATTCCTGGGAATGATGTGGACAGGGCCGCAGAGGAAAATTCCAGAGACAGTTGTGCAAACTATCCAGGCGCTGTCGCCCCCTACTACCAAAAAGAAGGCACAGAAGTTCATTGGAGTTGTGGGGTTCTGGAGATCGTTCATCCCACATCTTGGACTGATACTGAGGCCTATATATAATGTCACCAGAAAAAAAGACTACGTTCTCATGGGGTTCAGAGCAGTGGACTGCATTCCTGGCTGCTAAAGAAGCTATTTTGCAGCATCAGGGATTAAGACCCATGAGACAAGGAGTACCATTTCAACTGGATGTAGTGGAGCAGAATGGTACCATATCTTGGAGTCTGTGGCAGCCAAATGAAAGGACTGAGAGCAATACCCATTGGATTTTGGTCCAAACAACTGACAGGGGCACAGAAGAGATACACGCCCCTAGAGAAGTACCTGTTTGGGGCCTACACAGCACTTCAACATGTAGAGACCATTACAGGAAAGGACCCAGTCACCATCCATACTGCATTGCCAATAGCAGGATGGGTGAGAGATAATGGACTGACCACTAGGGCAGCTGTAGCCCAGAACCAGACACTGGTGAAATGGAAGTGGTACCTTCAAGAAAAAGGGGGTAGTGCAGCTGGGAATGTTAGAGACATTTCAAAACAGTTGGCTGGGCTTGTCACTTTTACCAGCACTGGGCCAGAAGAAGAAATTCCTGTGCTGCAGTCATCCCCCATTCAAGAGGCTCCACCCTTTGAGTCAGCGTGGTTCACTGATGGTTCAGCCATAGTCACCTCGTCTGGACATAAATAGACAGCAGCAGCCTACAACCCAAGTACAGACACAGTTCTGCAGGAGACCGGAATTGGAGGGTCCAGTCAGTGTGCAGAGTTGAAAGCTGTAGTGATGACTTCAGACTTCAGGATCCTTCTTCCCATGTCACTATCTACACTGACAGCTGGGCGGGTTTTAAAGGACTGACAACTTGGATGCCCACGTGGAAGTCCAATGAATGGATCATTCATGGAAAGGTGGTGTGGGGAGGCAAAGAAGTCTGGGACTACATCTGGAAGGAAGCTCACTCCCGCACCATAAGTGGGGCATGTTGATGCACACGTGCCCCTAGTCCCAGACTTTGAGAACTATAACAGAGTTGCAGATGAAATCATCAAAGTGAAGGCAGTTGTGTCAATTGATCCTGTCTTGATGAACTTGGCCAACTGGGCCCTCAAGCAATCTGGACATTTGGGGCAGAAAGCAGCATATGAATGGGCACAGCAGAGAGGATTGCCTATACCCATGGACATGATAAAGACTGTAATAGGGAACTGTACAGTATGTGGTGAAGTGCGACAATGGCCATTGCAAACGTACTCCACCAGGTCGATTAAGAGGGGTGAGAGGCTTGCAGAGATCTGGCAGATTGACTTCATTGGTCCCCTGCCCCGGGGAAACAATGGGCTGAGATATTGTTGCATTGCAGTGGACACCTATTCGGGACTTATGCTTGTTCATCCTTGCAAACGTGCAGATCAAGCCGCAACGCTTCAACTGCTCCAGAAACTTGTTGTTGCTTATGGTTGTCCCAAACAAGTCCAAAGTGATAACGGCTCACACTTCACCGGATTAACAGTACAGCAGTGGGCCAAAGATTCTGGAGTGTACTAGTTGTGCCACATCCCATACCATCCACAGGCAGCTGGTTTGATTGAAAGATACAACGGGCTATTGAAGGACCAGATACGCAAACTTACACCCACACATACACTAAGGGCGTGGGATCAGGTCCTCACACAGGCAGTCATGTTGTTAAATTCTAGGCCAATAGCCAAAAGCACACCACATGAGAGGATGGTAGGGGCTGGGGCACAGATTCCACAGCTGGAGTGCAGAGTTCAGTATTTATGTAAGGTTTCTGAAAGAACAGGGCTTAACAGATACCATGTTACGGCTTCCCATGACATAGAAACCAAGAGTGACGTATCTGAAGCTAAAGCCTATCTAGGAATGAGAGGGAATCTGGCAGGAAGGTTTGAAGTTACATTTGCATTGACAGATGAGCGGAAAGTGAAGCTATATAACAGCAAACCTTCCAAAATAAACAGCAGTGATCTTCTGGGAAATATCAGTATATTTCCTCTCCTCCCTATTGATGTTCATTGGGAGGGTCAGAAGTCGGTACAGGCAGGGGGCAAAGTGTTAGTCAGATATCCAGGCAAGAAGCCATTTAGAGGAAAGATTTTAGCTGAAGGGCCTGGATCTACTGTTTATGTATTATTAGAAGGAACAGATAATCCGCTTTGTTTTCCACTCCACAGGCTGTCTCCAATTTGATCCATAGGAAGACCAGAGAAAAGTGGTTACATGATGGAAAGAATGACGGAAGAGCTGTGGAGAGCAAGGCCTTTGATGTATTACAAGCCTGGACTTGTTTCTAAAGAACTTTAGAATGGACTTTCTAATAAACTTTTTAGTTAAAGACTGAAACACCTTCTCAGTGACAGAAACGGAAGGTGTTGCATTCAATGAAAATTAATGTTTAGAATGAGTTTAGTAATGAAGAGATTTTGTGTGTAGTCTGAGAAAACAAAATCTAGGGCGGAATGTGTTTGTTACAATATGATATTTTTTTATTAATCAGACTTACGATACATGGGACATAACATTACACAATAGTGGTTGGTCATAGAGATATTGTCAGTTTTTGCCTTGAGTAGATTTCTCAAACAAATGCTGTTTTATACAATGGGGGTAAATATCATTGTTGTATTCAATTGACAGTTCAATTAACAGGCTATTGTCTCTATAGCTACAGTAAACAAGTAAGAAATGTACTTTTCTGAGGTTCTTTCAGCTTTCAAACTGAAAGAATGACTGTTAGATTACTGTCAGGTGTTGGCTTGATTAGACAATGGGTACGTAGATGCAGTTTTCAACAGTCCATTGTTTCTACAGCTACAGTAAACAGGCATGTTTTCTGTTGTTTTGTAACTATGGCAAACAGCCTGACACATAAAAGGGGGTGAGTAGGGACACACACACTCCATCATGCTGTAACATCAAAAGCCACCCATGATAGAAGAACAGTGCCTGATGCTCCCAAAAAATCGTTGCCAATGGAGATCACGAACATACAGTAACAGAAGATAAGTACCCTCTAAGTGTATTTGTACTATTATAGACCATAGGCTGTTCAGTTTGCTAGGCATTTTTGCTTGTTATAGATATCTGTCAGTCTTGTCTTGTATTCCTAAGATTGTAATAGTTTTGTATGTACAGCATCTTTGTATAGTAAAAAGCACATTTACACACTGCAGAAATCTCAGCTTCCTTGCTTATACCACAGAGGAACTTTGCTAGATAGATGCAAGCAAAACAGGGGTGTACTCACTTTTGTTGCCAGCGGTTTAGATATTAATTGCCATGTGTTGAGTTATTTTGAGGGTACAGCAAATTTACACTGTTATACAAACTGTACACTCACTACTTTACATTGTAGCAAAGTGTAATTTCTTCAGTGTTGTCACATGAAAAGATATAATAAAATATTTACAAAAATGTGTGGGCGTACTCACTTTTGTGAGACACTATGTGTATATATATATCTATATATATAGATATATATAGATATATATATAGATTATTTATATCTTTTAAATACCATTTGTGTCCCATTTTTAGCTATATTAACCTCTTCCCACCGATCACCGATGTAGCATATATATGTGGCCTCTCAGCAAAAAAAACATATATGTGTCCCTATGTAAACACTTTTCTGTGTCTTTTCCTGCACGGTCACTGACAGGGAGCGGAAAGCTCCTGCTGCATATTTGCGATCGGGAGTTTTCTGACCATGTGACTGCTGTGATAGCCAATCACAGCAGTCACATGACCCGAATGCCTGCCTCCGCCTCCCAGCATTTGGAAGCTCTTGAAGGGCTAGGAAGCGGTGGTGGGAGTCAATTAATTTCCCTTTTAGATTGTAAGCTAGCAAGAGCAGGGCACTTATAACCCTCTTGTTCTGAATTGTGCTGTTGGTGTATTGTCTTCCTTTATATTATAAATAGAGATGGGCTTGATGTTTGAGTCAAATGTAAGTTTGACGTGAACATCAGCTGTTTTTTGTTTATAGAACAAATGAGCATATGGGGTGTTCGCAGAATGTTCACCCGCTGCAGAGCACCCCATAATGCACTGCAAGACTGCTGTTGATTGGCCAAAACATGTACCTGACCTGTATGCTTTGGTCAATCACAGCGCAATGTGCTGTGAGAGCCATGATTGGCTAAAGGCAGGGTGCCTTTGGCCAATCATGACTCAGGGGCTAAGTCCACGCCCCACATTATATAAGGCTTCTTACACGGTGGCCGTGTATAGTGTGAATTAAGAGAGAGATTAGGCGGGTAGTTAGTGGATTGAGTGTGCAGTCAGTGTAGTATATATAATACAGTGCAGAGTATATAGTGCAGTCAGTGTCATGTATATAATACAGTGCAGAGTATATAGTGCAGTCAGTGTAGTATATATAAGCAGTGCAGAGTGTATAGTGCAGTGCAGAGTATATAATACAGTGTATTAAAATGGTTAAGAGGAACCCAATGACAGAATTAAGAAAAAAAAAAAGGTGTGGGGTCCCCCCCCAAAATCCATACCAGACCCTTATCCGAGCATGGCAGGCCAGGAAATGGGGGGATAAGTGAGCACCCCCCCTCCTGAACCATACCAGGCCGCTTGCCCTCAAAATGGGGAGGGTGCTTCGGGGTGCCCCCGAAAGCACCTAATTCCCATGTTGATGGCGACAAAGGCCTCTTCCCGACAGCCCTGGCCGGTGGTTCTCGGGGTTTAACAAGGGGGCCCCCAGATCACGCCCCCCCTATGTGAATGGGTATCGGGTACATTGTGCCCCTACCCATTCACCAAAAAAGTGTCAAAAAGTAAAAACTACAAGATACAGTTTTGGACAAGTCCTTTAATAAAAAAAAAGTGTGCAGCAATGTAAATCCACTGTCAATCACGCTGCCTGACGGACCTGAAAAATAGCAAAATTGCAAAACGCTCCACCCCATGGGAGGCCTCCTGCTGACTGCTGTCTCTTCACTTTGACAGCTCTTATATAGGCAAGGGTCATCTGGTGATGTAACCTGGTGACCCCCCTTCTGATGTCATGTAACATGACGTTAGAAGGGGGGAGGTCACCCGGTAACTTGCATATTAGCCTTTAAAATTATGACTTTTTATTTTTCATATTCATGTCCCATAGATTTTTATAGGCTTCGCATATTTGCTAGAACTTTTTGCCTGTTTGAGGTGTTCTGGTGCAAACCGAACCATGGGTGTTCAGCCCATCCCTAATTGTAAAGCGCTGAGCAAACTGTTGGCGCTATATAAATCCTGTATATTAATAATAATAAGCAGAAATCTAACAATTACAGCTAGAGAGGAAAAATCACAAAATGACTTTCAATAAAAAATTGAACTTTAATGGCTCGATTCCAATAGTTTGCCCTGCAAAAATTCTGATTTTTCCTTAAAATTCTAGGTTTGAACAAATGCTAATCAATTGCAGAAAGATTTTAATAATCTTCTTACAACTTAATTTTTTAAAATTATGTCTTTTGTTTCTTGTATAAAACAATAACAGTCTTACCTTTTGATGCCTGCAGGGTATCCTTCACAAAATCTTCCAGCTGTTTCGCCCTCTCGTTTGTCCTTTCTGCATCTTTCCCAGTTTGTTCTCCATCTGCAGATACTTTTGCAGCCTGTCAATCATTTGAGAGAGAAAGGAAAACCAATTGTAGTAATAGGTTTTTCAGTGGCTGCAAAACTATTTTAGAAGGCAGCTCTCCGATGACCTTTGCTTGTATATATACTTTCCTTCAGAGTCAAAAGAAATCAATATTTTATTGATCATATCAACTGGAAATTAAATATGATGCACAGGTTAGCAAATAAATTGCATTAGTTTCCCATTAACTAAATATAGGTTGTTTTTATTTCAACGTCAGCTTAGTGTTCTTGATAAAAAATAGAGTAGGTAAGCTGCAGCCAGCTATTGAAAGATTATTTAAAGCACTAAGCAGATACCTTCAGAAAGAGGAAACAAATAGAATTAAGTTTAATTTGTCCATTGATCGAACTGTATCTAGCATCGTCTGTGAGCCTTCTCCCTCAGGCATGTTTGCATGAAAGAATGGTTCATCCTGGTAAAACTTACTCTAGAAAGACATCTAAATCGATAGTGAATTCTGATGAAAACATGTTTCCTTCCTTTAATATACAACCCATTGACTGAAAATAATAGAACAGGCTTGCACCAACTTTAAAACAAAAACTACAGTAAGCTACCCTACCTCATATGTGCATAATAATCTTGTTAGATATTTTAAGCTAGCCAATTTAATTTACTACCAGTTCTGAAAATAGCATCACAACACTCATCTAAATGATAAAATCAGCCAGACTATGCCCCCCCACACTACATTGGGTCCAAGTGACCACTTACAACACAAGTTTGGACAGAACCTTGACTGTTCAGGAGTTTGAAGAAACACCTGAACATTATTATGCTTGGCAGGAGCCAAACATCACATATAAAAGTGAGGTTACTTCTGTGGTTATACATGATAGCTTTTTGTTGTCGGTGGTTGTTAAGGTCAGTGGGTGCAGGCACCACCAAGTCCTTAACAACCAGTGACTACACTGACCCCATTCAGTTTCCTGGCTGAATGTGTGAAAGTGATGCGGGGGTTCTCCCAAAATTTAAATCCAGACCTACATTTTAAGGGAGACCCTATGCAAAAAAAAAAGCATAAAAAAAAAAATAGCAGCAAAAGGTCCCTTCAGATCCTCTGAGTCTGGTAGGATTTTAAGGGGAACCCCATGCAAATATGTTGATGGATGATTTGGTCAGTGACATCACCTGAGAGACCATTCTCCTTTGTTTATTATTAGCAGCTGGAACTTGGTGATGTCATTCAGAGCGAGTGAGCGATCTGAGCAAATTATGCTGATGGTTAGTGGAGTTCTTTCTGCAGATCGCTGGGCATCATTCACTATGATTGAGAAGGATCTGCATTGCTGGATGACGTGGTTGAAGAAGATGAATGTACATCATTGGACATTGTATCATTATTAGTTTTGAGGACATGTGACCTGGTATAATTCAGGAAGAGGGGCACAGGCTCATCCCTCTCTTTCCTTGCCACCCAGGCTTCATGCTCGGATAAAGGTGTGGTATGGCTTTTAGTGAAGACATCTTGCTTTTTTGTTTTTTTGCTTGGGGGTTTCCCCCTAAAATTTGGGGAAACCTACACCTTTTTTTGTGCGAGTTCTCCCTTGACACCCATACCAGACCCTCATCAAGGATAAGGGTATGATTTATTTTGAGGGGGAACCCCATACAGTTTTTTTTTAGGTTCCATATTAACATTTATACCAGGTTTTCATCTAGGATAAGCGTTTAGTATATATGAAGGGAATCCATGGCAGCTTTGTTTACAAACAGAGTAAATGACTGAAGCTGTGATTTTCTGGCAATTTAACTAGTTCCAGACTTTGGACGAGCTATGCATGCCCAAAAAAGTCGTATGCAGGATGTGTACACCCAGTCCTTCTGCCTGTGCCGGGACCCACCACCCACTATACAGTAACTCTCAGCTCTGATTAATTAAAGCCAGAGCTGCTGTGTACACAGAGAACTCTCAGCAGCAGCAGCTGTAAAGAAGAAAAAGCAGTCTGACAGTGTTCATCAACAACACTGTTCAGACATAAAATAGAAAGATTAAAAAGTAAAATAGATGCTTTGCTACCTATTCTGTTCATTCATCTATAGAGCAAACGTATCAACTTTGATTTGCAGATTATGTAATTTAAAAGATAAGTTCACCTATATTCAAGGTGTAACATGTAAAATATTACTAAAGCAGCAACCCTGCAACCCCTTTCCACCCCCTATCCCCCATTGACAGTGGGCAGGGGATCCTCTCCCTGCACCTGCTGTCACAATGTTAAAACAGAGTGGCTGTACGGGGCTCCACACACACACCTGCATCATTCATTCACAACGTTCTGTGAAAGAATGAACTACAAGTCACATCTGCCACTGTGACAGATGGCTTGTAGCTCTCTTTGTAAAACAAAAAAGTCTTGAAGACACCAATCACGGCGAAACATATGTCAGAGCGGAGGATCTGTCAATTCCGGGTCCTACCCTGATACCCCATATTAGGCTTTGCCCTCCGGAGCAAGACAAGGAATGAATGCCATCCCCAGGGGATTAGCTGACTCACACACGGTGATTACACCTAGTGCCAGGCCAGGCACTTCAACATGTGAGTATAACTGCTATTATTGCTGCTGTCTTATTTTACTTTATTAAAAATTACTATACTATGAGACTTTTAACCGTGTCTCCTGTGGAGTCATTTTTTATATCCTAGTTCCATCGTGAGTGGCCATTGGAGTGGATTTAACCCTTTCATGACTAAGCCTATTTTTGAAATTTGGTGTTTACGAGTTAAAATCCGTATTTTTTGCTTGAAAATTACTTAGAACCCCGAAACATTATATATATTTTTTTAGCAAAGAATCTAGAGAATAAAATGGAGATTGTTGCAATATTTTATATCACACGGTATTTGTGCAGCGGTGTTTTAAACGCAAATTTTTGGGAAAAGGGACACTTTCATGAATTAAAAAAAAAACAAACAGTAAAGTTACCCCAATTTTTTTCTATAATGTGAAAGATGATGTTACACTGAGTAAATAGATACCAAACATGTCACGCTTTATAATTGCACGCACTCGTGGAATGGCGACAAACTACGATACCTAAGAATTTCCATAGGCGACGCTTTAATTTTTTTTTACGGTTACCAGGTTAGAGTTACTAGTGCTATAATTATTGCTCTTGCTCTGACGATCACAGTGATACCTCACATGTGTGATTTGAACACCGTTTACATATGTGGGCGCGACTTCCGTATGCGGTTTCTTTGCTGCGCGAGCTTGCGGAGACGGGGGCGATTTAAAATTTTTTTTTCTTATTTATCTTATTAAATTTTATGTTTATAAATTGTGTTAAAAAAAAAAAATTGATGACTTATATTGCTGTCACAGGGAATTTAAACATCCCTTGTGACAGTAATAGGTGGTGACAGGTACTCTTTATGGAGGGATCGGGGGTCTAAAAGACCCCCGTTCCCTCCTTTGCACTTCAAAGTATTCAGATCACTGAAAATGGTGATTCTGAATACTGTGTATCTTTTTAAAATTGGCGCCATTGGCAGCCGAGTAAACGGGAAGTGATGACATCGCTTCTGCGTTTACATTTAGAAGGCTGGAACGAAGCCACCCACAGCTTAGTTCCAGCCCACCCCCAGCCGCTGGAGACAGCCGATTGGCCACCGGGCCTCCCGAGCGAACGGGAGGCCCGGTAACAGCGGCGGGAGGCGGCGGGAGAGGGGGACGTCCCCTCCCGCTGCTCCGGTATAACAGCCGAGCGGCTTTTATCTGCATCGGTTGTTATACCCGGAAAGCCGATCGCCCGCTGTAAAAACGGTACCGGGATGATGCTTGCAGCTGTGGGCATCATCCCGGTATAACCCTGGAAAGCCAAGTATGCACATCTGTGTACGCTCGACGGGAAGGGCTTATGCGGAACCAATCTAGTGTTCCAAGAGGTATTTTTGACTGTCCTGTAAAAAAGGGTCAAACATCTTTGGTGAGTGGCCATCTTCATACTGAGCACTCGTGGTGGAAGAACTAGAAGTTTTACCTCAGAGCATTTTGATTTGGTGTTGGGATTTATCACTTATGGACTTTTTGTTTGCTATTATGACAATTTATTTCATTAGTGTGCACATTTAGGTTTGATGCATTGTATATTTATTCTTTGTGCAAAGTTTTTATGAACATGTAAAGCGCCAAATCCTTTATTTCAATATTTCACAAAGTATAAAAAGTAGCCTTCTATTTTAATACAAAATATTACTCTCTAGCAAACTTTTCCTAATCTGTTTAGGGAAAAGTAGCGTTCGCAGCCTAGCTGTGACTAATTCTAAGACTGAAATAAATTGATTTGTTGTATTTTCAGCAGATTGTTGGGGTGAGTCAATAACAATGTATTAAATCCAGAGGGGTTTACACTATTCCAAATTGGGCCTAGGATCCTAGTAAAATAATGTACATTTATGTAATATGAAACTTTTCTTTCTTTTTATTCATTATTCTAACCTTTCTGAAACCAGCAGAATTGGTCTAAAAAGGGAGTTTTGTAAATACTATAAAATCTGTTTCTCAAAGTTCTCCAGGGATCGCAATGTGGGTATACTACTGCCTGCAGGAAGATTTGAACACTGACAAATAAAAAACAGTTGACCAGCAAGGTATAAGCTCCTCCTACTCCCAAAATATTTTAGTTTTATGGAAAAGCAGTACTTAGATGTTGATCGCAAACACAGAGGGGTGGAACCTGTATCCCTTGAAGAACTTCAAGAAACAGATTTTATGGTAAGTACACAAATCCTGTATTTTTTCATTATATGAATAACAGGATTCAATTAATCTGAGACAATTAGAAAATCCAAAAACAGTCCAACTGAGGGATGGGCAAAACAGCAAACAAAACTGAAACATCCACCTAGTAAAATTTAGAAATGTGTAAAAAGAAGTCAGTTCCCCTTTATGGGGTTCATCAGGAATGATAAAATGAGAGTCTGTCTTTCTAATAGAAACAGTGGCTGAAAGGTAGAACAGTGCAGCATAAACCACATTCAGGCAGCAAAGGCAAATCTTCATCTGATGTTCTGGATCCAGACAAAGAGATGGATGAACAATGTCCTTGTTGAGATGATAGGCCAAAACCACTCTAGGAAGAAAGGAGGCTCTAGCAATCAATACTACCATACCTTTGTGTGAGACCATACAGGGTTTTTTACAGGATAAGGGCATCAGTTGTGACACATCTAGCGAAGATAATAGTGACAGGGAACGTAACCTTCTGAGTGAGGGTGGAAAAATGAACATTCCTAAAGCCAGCCATAGACAGTTCGAATCATGCGTGGGCAGGCTGAATGTACCAAATTGATTGATCAATCAACTTGGGTACAACTAGTCTTCCTGATTCACTTGCAATTATCGCTAGAGGCTTCCCCCCACCTGGAGCAGACAATTGCTCTGCAGGAGGGATTCCCCTGTCAGCACTGTCTGTGTTGATGGGGGAATCGTGCAAATTCCTTTCCTGGGTTGCAGGAAAGAAATTCACACCGTCTATGGTCTACCTAATGATTTTAAAAGGTGGTCTTTGAAGAGACAATGGAATCATTGTCTCTTCAAAGAGTCACAGAGTGTTTAACAGGAGGAGCCACATGAGAAATGGCTTGGTAAAATTCTTGACAAAAGAATTGGAGGCTAGCTGTCCCTGTAATAAGGCCAAAATGTGTCCCTTGGTGGTACTCAAGGCCAAATGTTGAAATAAATCAGATTGTAAAAAAGGATAGAATTTGTCCCACAAAGTAAGTCCGGGTAAAATTTTTGTTCCTCACACCAGGTGAAGTAAACCATTTATTGTTATTATATATTTACCTGTAATGTTAGAGCTTACATGAGGTAGATTTCCTAGCGTTTAAAAGCATGGGAATTACTAACAAAGAGAGACCTCTGTCTATCAGGACCAGGGCTTGAAAAGTCATGCTGTTAAAACTATTAAACTGAACCTTGAGATAGGAGATCCTATCAATCTAGAAAAGACAATGGGGTGTCTGACAAAAATTTGATTAATTTGGAAAGCCAAGTTCACTTGGCCCAAATCTTTGGATATCATTGGAATACCCTTCTTTTCCTGCAGCATAATCGAGGCAGGCATTTTAATGGGGAAAGTTGTAAAACAGGCTGTACTCATCCCACAGAGTAACCAGAACACCCATTGCTTCCACCAAAGGATCTCCGCATCTGGAGACATAACTTTGCAGTTTTGTGTTGAACCAGGAAGCCAGCAAATCTACATCTGGTGTCCCCCACCTGTGATACAGGTCCTCAAACATTTCCGTGTGTGGGGACTAGGAATGGGCCGAACACCCCCCTGTTCGGTTCGCAGCAGAACATGCGAACAGGCAAAAGAGTGGAGAGTGGGGCGGAGTCACCCGGTTATGTAACGGGTGACCCAGCCCCCTCTGACCCCACGGGGAAAACCATAGGGAAGTCCCCGTGAAGTCCCTGTGCGTCAGAGGGGGACGGGGTCACCGGGTGGCCCCGCCCTCAGTTATATAAGAACTGTCAGAAGAACAGAAGCGTCACAGAGCGGGAACCTCCCATGGATGCGGATCTCCTGGAGAAAGAAGCAGGGAAGAAGACGCTGGAGGAAGATGCGGACGAGAAGACCGAAGGAAGAAGCTGAGGATTGGAGGAAGAAGAGGAAGAAGCGGGGGAAGAACAAGATGGAGGAAGAAAACCGAATGAAGACCAGAAGAAGATGGAAGAAGAAGCGGGGAAAGAAGAAGACATTAATAAATTGTCAAAAACCGTCTCTTGTCTTTTTTAACATTTTTGACACTTTTGTGAAATGGTAGGGGGACATTTGTACCCCATTACCATTTCACACGGGGGGGGGCTGGGATCTGGGGTCCCCTTGTTAAAGGGGGCTTCCAGATTCCGATAAGCCCCCCTCCCGCAGACCCCCACAACCACTGGGAAAGGGTTGTGGGGAAGAGGCCCCTGTCCCCATCAACATGGGGACATCCTCCCCATTTTGAGGGCATGTGGCCTGGTATGGTTCGAGGGGGTGCTCTCTTGTCCCCCCTCTTTTCCTGCGGCCTGCCAGATTACATGCTCGGATAAGGGTCTGGTATGGATTTTTTTTTTAAATTTGGCGCGGGGTTCCCCATAAAATCCATACCAGACCTGAAGGGTCTGGTACAGATTTTGAGGGGGACCCCCACGTCATTTTTAAAAAAATTTTGGCACGAGGTTACCCTTAATATCCATATCAGACCTGAAAGGCCTGGTATGGAATTTGGGGTATTTGGAATTTTGGTTTGGGTTCCCCTTAATATTCATACCAGACCCAAATGGCCTGGTAATGCACTGTGGGGGAATCCCAGGCCATTTTTTCAATGACTTTTATGAGTATTGCAGAGACCCGACAATTCATTATAGCTGCCGGCGCTACCGCTAGTACTTTTAAATGACTTTCTTTTCCTTTAGAAATGTCATTTTGCTCTCGGACTGTTGTAAACACGGGAAACATGCGTCACTTACAGGCATACTATAGACACCCCCCAGGTACGAAATTTAAAGGAATATTTCACTTGTATTGTTTCACTATAAGCATTATTAAAATCACTGCTCCCGAAAAAATGGCCGTTTTTAAAACTTTTTTTTGCATTGATACATGTCCCCTGGGGCAGGACCCAGGACCCAGGTCCCCAAACACTTTTTATGACAATAGCTTGCATATTAACCTTTAAAATTAGCACTTTTGATTTCTCTCATAGACTTTTAACGGGTGTTGAATTTGCCATGAACACCCCAAATTGTTCGCTATTCGGCAAACGGGCGAACAGCCAATGTTCGAGTCAAACTCATGTTTGACCTGAACAGACAGCCCATCCCTAGTGGGGACCACTTTCCCAGTCCAAGTGCTGCTGGCTGAAGTAGTCTGACTGCCAACTGTCTAAAACTGGAATGTGAACAGTGGACAAGGCTGAAATGTGGAGTTCTGCTCAACTTTCTTCCCCTTTTGAAACAGCACGACTTCTGGTTCCTTCTTCATGGTTGTTGTACATCATGCCTGTGGCATTGTTTGACTGGATCCTGAATCAATTACTCTCCAGGGGAGGTGTCCAGCATTGCAGGGACAATCAAATTGCTTGTAGTTCAAGAATGGTATATTGTTGATCAGGAGGTGAGATTACTCTGTCAATCAAATCCCTTGCACCATAACTCTTGCCCAGCTCTTTAGGCTAGCATTGTGATGATCTTCCAGGACAGTGGGAGGAAAGATTTACCCCCCAAAGCTATAAAAGCTATAACCCTGAGCCACCAGGCCAGAGATAACCTAGCTTTGGGTGTCAGGCAAATAAGCTTGTTTAGTAGCTAAGCCGAATTAACCCACAACAACATTGATGTTGTGTTGCAGGGGTCTGCCTCAAAGGAAAAGAAAGGTTGAGTCCCAGGCGCTAATTACAGGATAATGCAATATATGTTCAGCTGAACCGTGCTGCTGTCTAATGGCAAGGGATCACATGCTGCAATGCTGAAGACAAAAAGGATTGACAGCGCTCAGCAGATGGTGTCACTGAGAATGGCAATGTGAATAGAGCCAAGCAGCTGACTGTGTCCAGGGGAAAAAGCTCAGTGGTGAGCATTGAAGGAAGGGGCGTCACTGAAGACAAGCCGGAACTGAGGTGTCGGAGAAGGAACTAGCCATGACCAACGTGAAGCAGGGTGTCTCTGTTGCCATTTCTTCCTGTTTCACTTGCTGACATGCTTTGCAAGTGTGGGAAACCAGTAGTCACTGGACGCTCCCTTCCTTCGACACTCTCCACTGAGCTTTTTCCCCTGGGCACTGTCAGCTGCTTGGCTCTATTCACATCGTCAGTGTCAGTGACACCATCTTCCCCTGCCGGCTGGTCTGGCTCTACACACCACACACTGCAGCTGGCATGTCCTTTGTGGCTTTCCATGGTTGGTGTCCCTTGGTTGGTTGTCCCAGTCGGTCCATCTGTGCCTGAGCCAGCCTTACAGCCTTGTGGTAACTTTGTCATTCAAATTTGCACTGTTTTAATCTTTGGAATAAATCGCCAGCAACCTTTTTGACTATACATGTGGTTCATTGCAGCCATTGCCTCAAAGGAGGTTACCATCAAGCCCAGAACTCTCATACAGATGTATAGAGTCAGGCAGGGCTGGGAAAAGGGGGGCAATGTGCCCCAGGTGCTATACCTCCATGTAGAAACAGGGGCACACTTGAAGCTCCAGCAGCTCCCTTATCCCTCTTCTTGTAAGAGTAGCCAACCAAACATTATTGGTAGGTTGACTAAAGCACATAAACCCGAGGTGAGTATAGTAACAAGTCCTATTTGCAATCTCAGAACACCCAATAAGAGGACAGTATGCGACCAGTCTATACTACGTGGCATGTTCACCAATGCCAGGAGCCTGGCGGACAAGATGGGTGAACTAGAGATACTGTTGAACAAGGAGGATTTAGATTTTGTGGGAATTTCAGAGACCTGGTTCAACAGCTCTCACAATTGGCTGGAAACCATTCAAGGGTATTCCCTTTATCGCAAGAATAGAGAGGGTAAAAAAGGGGGAGGGGTATGCCTATATATCAAGAATAACGTACAAGTGAATGTGAGAGATGACATCAATAAGGGAGCTAGGGAGGAGGTGGAAATCTTATGGGTAGAGCACCATAGGGATGAAGCTAAGGGAAAAATAATACTAGAAGTATGCTTTAGGCCCCCTAACCTGAGGGAGGAAGGGGAGACGGACCTCCTATCACAATTTGGATTAGCAGCAAGGATGGGAAGTGTTATCATAATGGGGGATTTTAATTATCCAGACATAAACTGGGCGGAGGGAACCACGCATCCGTCTAAGGCTTGCCAGTTCCTAGATGTCTTGCAGGACAATTTCATGGGTCAGATGGTAGACGCACCAATTAAAAACAAGCCGTTACTAGATCTAATGATTACCAACAATACAGACCTGATCACGTATGTGGAAATACGGGGCAATTTAGGAAACAGCGATCACAGGTCAGTTGGCTTCAGTATAAATCAGACAAATAGGAAACACAAGGGGAACTCAAAGACACTGAATTTCAAAAGAGCCAGCTTCCCTAAACCACTAACCTTGCTAGAAGATATAAATTAGTATAAAATCTTAGAAACAAAGAACACGGAGGAGAGATGGGTTTGCTTTAAGAGCATATTAAATAAGGACATTAGCCAGTGCATCCCATTGGGAAATAAATTTAAAAGAGCGAACAAAAGTCCTGGATGGCTTAACTCCAATGTAAAAATGCATATAAAAGCAAAGGAGAAGGCCTTCAAAAAAATACAAGGCTGATCATCAGCATTCTGGCTTTACAAAGAATGCAACAGGGTGCAATTAGGGCGGCTAAGATAGAACGCGAAAGACACATAGCGGAGGAGAGCAAAAAAATCCGAAGAAATACTTTAAGTATATAAACAGTAAAAAAGGGAGGACAGACCATATTGGCCACATAAATAATGAGGAAGGACATCTGGTTACAAAGGATGGGGAGATGGCGAAGGTATTCAATTTATTCTTCTCCTCAGTCTTCACGAGGGAATCAGTAACCAAAACTACAGTGTTTGTCCTCATGACACATTACAGGAAGCACCCCCATGGCTAACAGGACAGAATTAGAAAGAGACTTGGGAAACGTAACATTAATAAATCAACAGGACCATATGGCTTGCACTCGAGGGTACTTAGGGATCTCAATCAAGTAATTGCCAGACCATTAATTCCTAATTTTTACTGACAGTCTACTGATTGGAATGATACCAACTGATTGGAGAAAAGCTAATGTAGCACAAAAATTTAAAAAAGGGCCAAAATACATCCTTGGGAATTACAGACCAATTAGCCTAATATCAATAGTATGCAAGCTCTTGGAGGGGATGATAAGGGACTTTATACAAGATTTTACTAATGAAAACAGTATCATTAGCAGTAATTAGCATAGATTCATGAAGAATCGTTCTTGCCAAGCCAATCTATTAACCCTCTATGAGGAGGTGAGCTGCCATCTAGATAAAGGAAGACCTGTAGACGTGGTGTATCTGGATTTTGCAAAAGCATTTGACACTGTTTCCCATAAATGTTTACTGTACAAAGTACAACTGTTTGTTGGCATGGACCATAGGGTGAGTACATGGATTGTAAACTGGCTACAAAAGCGAGTTCAGAGAGTGGTGATAAATGGGGAATACTCGGAATTGTTAGAGGTGGGAAGTGGGGTCTCCCAGGGTTATGTGCTGGGACCAATCCTGTTTAATTGGTTCATAAACGACCTGGAGGATCGGGTAAACAGTTCAATCTCTGTATTTGCGGATGACACTAGCTAAGCAGGGCAATAACTTCTCCACAGGATGTGGAAACCTTGCAAGAAGATCTGAACAAATTAATGGGGTGGGCAACTACATGGCAAATGAGGTTTAATGTAGAAAAATGTAAAATAATGCATTTGGGTGGCAAAAATATGAATGCATTCTACTCACTAGGGTGTGAACCTCTGGCAGAATCTAGGATGGAAAAGGACCTGGGGATAGTAGATGATAGGCTCAGCAATGGCATGCAATGCCAAGCTGCTGCTAACAAAGCAAACAGAATATTGGCATGCATTAAAAAGGGGATTAACTCCAGGGATAAAGCGATAATTCTCTCACTCTACAAGCCTTTGGTCCGGCCTCACCTGGAGTATGCTGTCCAGTTCTGGGCACCAGTCCTCAGGAAGGATGTACTGGAAATGGAGCGAGTACAAAGAAGGACAACAAAGATAATAAAGGTTCTGGAGGATATTAGTTATGAAGAAAGGTTGCAAGCACTGAACATATTCTCTCTGGAAAAGAGGCGTTTGAGAGGGGATATGATTTCAATTTACAAATACCATACTGGTGACCCCACAGTAGGGATAAAACTTTTTTGTGGAAGGGAGTTTAATAAGACATGTGGCCACTCACTAAAATTAGAAGAAGCCCCGGAAGATTCTACCCCCTTTCTGACCAGAGCACTTTTTGCATTCAGGACTGCGTCGCTTTAACTGACAATTGCGTGGTCATGCGACGTTGCACCCAAACAAAATTGACGTCCTTTTTTTCCCACAAATAGAGCTTTCTTTTGGTGGTATTTGATCACCTCTGCAGTTTTTATTTTGTGTGCTATAAATAAAAAAAGCAACAATTTTGAAAAAAACACATTATTTTTTACTTTTTGCTATAATAAATATCCTCCAAAAATATATAAAAATATATTTTTTTCCTCAGTTTAGGCTGATATGCATTCTTCTACATATTTTTTGTAAAAATATTGATTGGTTTGCGCAAAAGTTATAGCGTCTACAAAATAGGGGATAGATTTATAGCATTTTTATTATTTTTTTTTTACTAGTAATGGCGGCGATCTGCGATTTTTATCATGACTGTGACATTATGGCGGACACGTCAGACAATTTTGACACATTTTTGGGACCATTGGCATTAATACAGTGATCAGTGCGATTAAAAATGCACTGATTACTGTAAAAATGTCACTGGCAGTGAAGGGGTTAACACTAGGAGGCAGTAAAGGGGTTTAGTGTGTCATAGTTTGTGTTCTAACTGAAGGGGGATAGGGACAGTGCAGGGAAGCTAACAGATCGCTGTTCATACTCTGTATGAAGAGACGATCTGTCAGTTCTCCCCTTAGAGAACCGAAAACTGTGTGTTTACACACACAGATCCCGGTTCTTGGTGTGCCCCGAGCAATCGCGGGAGCCCGGCGGTGATCGCGACTGCAGGGCACTCGCATTGGCTCTGTGGGCGAGCAGGGGGCGCGTGCCCCTAGTGGCCAAAATTGGAAGCGTCGTAACATGACAGCGATTCGCCCAGCCAAGCCATGTTGCCACAGTACAACTGCAGCGGCTGGTTGGCAAGCGGTTAAATTACAAAATAATCTCAACTATATCTGTTACATCAATTCTTTAACAATAGTGAAGTTCTAAATGATAAATTGCATGCTAAAGGTTGTTAATGTGGGTGTGTTACTGATTGCATTTAATAAATGTGATAGAGAGGGGGATACAGTACATATTACTTCATAGGTAAAAATGAATTAAAAGTTCACTGATTACAGTAAAAATGTCACTGGCAGTGAAGGGGTTAACACTAGGAAGCAGTGAAGGGGTTAAGTGTGTCATAGTTTGTGTTCTAACTGAAGGGGGATGGGGACAGTGCAGGGAAGCTAACAGATCGCTGTTCACACTCTGTATGAACAGACAATCTGTCAGTTCTCCCCTTAGAGAACCGTAAACTGTGTGTTTACACACACAGTTCCGGGTTCTCCGTCTCTCAGCGGCGATCGCGGGAGCAGGGCGGTGATCAAGAATGCCGGGCACTCATATTGGCTCAGGGGGCGAGCGGGGGGGGCGGAGCGCCCCCTAGTGGCTGAAGGGTGAAGGGACGTTACAAAACATCGTTTCGCCCAGCCGTGCCATTCTGACGCAGTACCACTGCGGTGGCTGGTCGGCATGTGGTTAAACTGCTTAGAGGGTTCTTTACTGTAAGGGCTGCAAGGATGTGGAATTCCCTTCCACAGGTGGTGGTTTCAGCAGGGGGGGCATCAATAGTTTCAAAAAACTATTAGATAAGCACCTGAACATGACTGCAACATACAGGGATATACAATGTAATACTGACATATAATTACACACATACCGTAGGTTGGACTTGATAGACTTGTGTCTTTTTTCAACCTCACCTACTATGTAACAAATACACTCAATTAAAGTGTAATCTCCTCACCTTATAACAGGACTTAAACTGAGCTTTCAGGCTCAGCTTTATTTACTGCCGGGCTGACTGTGTTTGTCAATGTCCAGTCCATGCTGAATGTTCACTGCACACTAACTGTCAGCAGTAAATAAGGCTGAGCCTGAGTGTGCAGTAAATGTTCATGCCTGATTATAGTTCCTATCAGCATAGACTGGAGATCGAGATACACAGTCAATCTGGCAGTAAATTAGGCCTGAATGAGCCTGAACGTTCAGTGAAAGTTCTGTTATAGGTTGAGGAGAATTATATTTTATTTCTGTGCATTTGTTTGATTTACTAACCATAGAAGCACCCCCTCCTTTTGTCTTTTTCATTCTTGTTTTCTTTAATTCAAGAAATTATCTTGATACAGCTACTTGAATATAAGAGGGACATGCGTTCACTCAGGAATTTGTTTCTTTTGGAACATTAAGACCATGTTCGCACATGTAGCAAACCCACCGCTCCAGGACAATCACCAAACCCTTTGTATCAGCTCTCTCTGCAATGAAGAGGGTACTGGCCCTGTTTGCAACAGGACAGAACAAAAATAAAGGCTGGATGGCCAAACTCCAATGCAATCTCCTTTATTCTGTGTAAAAAAGCATGTACAGCACAAGTGCTGAACTAACAGTCCCAGCTAACGCGTTTCACACCTAGAACCAGTGCTTAATCATAGCACCATGTTCACACATTCTATGGTGGCCTGTGTTTTACCACACTGGATGAATGAAGGTCACCACTAGGACACACAGAGAGCGGTTATTTTCTACTTTTTCTGTTTACACTGCAACAGCAAAGAGCTGTGATAAAATGCTGTCACTTTGTGCACTTCAAATAAAGTTGACACACAAAAAAGGAACTGTACAATATGTTGAAATGTGCATTGCACCACCAGCTCTTTGCAGCCAGAGCTGCCTGCACTCTAAACCTCTACAGTTTAGTTTTGCAGTCAGTGGGAACAGGCTCTTACTAATTTCCCACACTGATACTTCACAGCTTCTTTGTATTAGCAAGGTGATCCATATACAAACTTTCTGTGTATATCTAATTTTGTAGTGACTTTAGTGTTAAACACATCAAGATGTCACCTGCTACAAATCAATACAGGTATGATGAAGACATTTGAAAACTTCAGTATGATTCATTTTGAATATCACAATTCACAAAGAATAACCAGTGCACATCTTGATAATATGTAAGTATGCTGTTATTTTTTTGCCCAAATAGTTCTCATCTAACAATGTACATTACTATCCTGAGTAATAAATATAGATTTGATGACCTCGTGTCTATGAATATGCATACAGAAAAAAATACACAGTAAATTGTATTATTACAATTACCATTGTATATACAATACTACAGAAAATGAAATAGTGATACAAATTATGAAGTACAAGAACTGCATCATTTTCTGTTGTAAAATGCCTTTAGCTGTGTTGCATGAAAAAGTGCAGTAATAAATGCAAGTGATCAAATAGCATTAATAAATAATGCAGTTAGACTACATGGTTAAAACGAATATACATTAATATTTTGTGTTCTAAGTACACAATTATTTCTTTATGAACATATCGGAGAAGGAACTAAATTATATTTAAATACATCTACAGGCTTGGGGAAATCAAAGCTCTCCATGACTTCCAGATTTTGTCAAATCAAATACGTAGCATCAGCATTCATGATTTGGCATTATTGACAGCAGAAAAAAAAAATAGCTCTGTGTACTTTCACTGTACTTTGACACTGTTATCAAGCCTCACTGTCCTTAGTTTACTAAATTTCATACAAATAAATTGATTGTTTTTATACAGGAGTTTGGGGAAAAGCAACATAATGTCAAAAGGTACAGAAAACAGAATTTTTAATGTAGCGCTACTTCCACAGGAGCTGCAAAAATACTGTCCACAGTCTCATTCTCACATTTCAATTGCCAGTCTAGGGGTGTTGTTTTTAGATGGGATACTCCAAAAACAAGAACAAGAACTATGTACACTTGAAAACTTAGGTATTCTCCAGGGTAAGCTGTAATAAAGTCTGTGCTTGTAACAAACAGTAGACTTCAGCTTTAGAGTAGTGGTAGTAGTAGTAGTTAACTGTAAATTCCTTTCTTGAAGCCACAAGAGCAGAGTCCCTTTAAGTAGAAGACTAGATGGACAAAGCTCTTTAGGACACTGGCCGGTGTCCCCTTTAAACAGACCCAGACCAGACCAGAGGGGTGTCAAAAGCACAAGGGTCCCCAAGATCTCTCAAGCATCTGGACTCACACAAGGTCCAAGGAACAGCTGGTTGCCTCCTTCCAACTTCCAAGCGACACCTTACTTTGGTGATACCAGACTAGATTGACAACCAGTCTGGCAGCAGTTGAACTTTTACCTAACAAACAGCCACACTCACTACAATGTGGCAACTAAATTTACCTATCAAAACACTCACTAATTCTAACTATCTAAACCTAGCACCTTTCTAGGAGGGTGCTAAATCAGCTTACAGTATCTTAAAATCCTTTTCTTATATATTATACTGCTTACAAGAGATAGGACACATGCTTTAGTTTTGTGGAAAAAAAATAGCTGGATCATGACAGGGCATCACATAGAGTCCAATTGAGGGGTGTGCAACACAGCAAACAACACACTATTAGTCCTACTAAAAAACATGTCAATACTGGGTGCTAGATGAAGCTCACAGAGCTGCCTGAAGGCCCTTACATCCAAAGCTGCCACCTATAGAGGCCTAAATATCCACCTAATAAAACTTAAATAATGTGTAAAGAGAATACTAGGTGGCAGCCCAAGAGGCCCATACTAATCTAGCAGAGTGTGCCATGACAGGAAAATGTAAGCTTAAAGCTTAGATGCAAAGGTAAGCTTCCTAAGCCAACTAAAAGTGGTGGAGGGAGAGGTAGACTGACCCTATAGGGGACCTCAGGAATGACAAGGAGAATAAGTAATTGTGAAGAAGATATGGCTAAGAGCAAAAGGTCAGAAAGCCTGTAAAACATCCAAAGTATTGAGGAAAATATCCTTGAAATGTACCAGAGCATGACAGAGGGATAAACGTACAATGTGATGGTGAAGGTAGGAAGAAAGGAGGTCCTAGGACTTAACACAACCTTGTCTTTGTGGAGGAAAAGAAGGGGTTGTCTGCAAGAGAAAAAGCTGAGGCAATGACAACAAGAAAAGCAACTTTGTAAATTAGATTAAGCAGGGGACAATACCCAATAGTTTTAGCTGGCGGTTCTTGTAATGCAGACAAAGCTGGGTTAAGATCCCACCAAGAATGTACAGGTGGAACTATGTGAGTAACACCCAGTACAAATGTTTTTAACAATAAAAAAGAGGCAAGTGATCTTTGATAAAGAGTTTATAGGGCAGAGATATGTCCCGAAACAGTACTCAAAACTAGAGTTTCTTCATATTGGCATTAAGCAAGGTCCTTCTGAGAAAAGGATTTCACATTCTTCAGGAGAATAGGAATAATGGAAATACATAGGCTACTATGCCTTAGGACTGGAATGTGAAAGCCAGCGGCAGGGAATGAGGGTGGTAATCTGGTCTAAGAGAGCCCTCGGAAAGGCTGCCAGGAGCCTGATGAGGTCTGATTATCAAATTTGCTTGGGCCAGTTGGGTACAAATGGAATTACAGTATTACCCTTCATCTTGATTCTGTGGCTCACACAAGGAATGAGCAAATAAGAGAAAGACATAGATCAGGTTGAACTGATTTACCAGACCATAGACTGCTATGGCTACAGGATCCATGGACCTAGAGATAAACTTCAGTTCAGTTTGTTGTTGAATCCTGATGTTAGGAGGTCTAATGCCCTGTACACGCGATCAGACATTGTTTGGACATTCCGACAACAAAATCCATGGATTTTTTCCGAAGGATGTTGGCTCAAACTTGTCTTGCATACATGGTCGCACAAAGTTGTCGGAAAAAACGATTGTTCTGAACGCGGTGGCGTAAAACACATATGTCAGGACTATAAACGGGGCAGTAGCCAATAGCTTTTGTCTCTTAATTTATTCTGAGCATGCATGACACTTTGTGCGTCGGATTTGTGTACACACAATCGGAATTTAACCGATCGGATTTTGTTGTCAGAAAATTTTATAGCCTGCTCTCAAACTTTGTGTGTCGGAAATTCCGACAGAAAAGGTCAGATGGAGCCCACACACGATCGGAATTTCCAACAACACAATCCGATCGCACTTTTTCCATCGGAAAATCCGACCGTGTGTACAGGGCATAAGTCTTCCATTCCACACCTGCAACAGAGCTCTTAAAGAGGAACTGCACTCTGCTCACACCCCCCTCCCTTCCTGGCAGATGCTGTACATAATGCCATAAGTCTAGGCTTTTTACCAGACAAGAAACAGGAAGTAGGCTGTAGAAGGTATTTACTGGCAGAAAAAAAAATGTTTTACTATCCAACGTTAAAACAACAAGGGCAGAAAATTTAATACATGGAAAGTTGAAAAAATTACCCAGAATGAAAAAAAATGCTCTCCCAAATCCAGAAGAAGCCAGTTTTCCACAGTAAACATTCATATAATCTTCAAATGTACCATGCTTCACTGGTGCTAGGCAACTCTGAAAATTCTCACAAACGCTGTAAATATCCAAAGACCAAAACATAGATTACATGAATTATAAAAGAAACAAAGTGCCCTGCATACTGCAGAAACTATTTTAATATAATGCATTACATAGAAAATTCCCTTACACAGAAGATCAGGGCATAGTTAGCAGTTAGATCTTCATTGACAGGGTGTTACCAACCCCCCTAACAGCAGTCTTTTAGCCTGGCATCCATTGAGAGAATCTTCTAGACAGATAGAAGAAAGGACTTCCTCTACTCTAGGACTGGATTTATGAGACACCAGGCCAGAGAACACCTGTTCCTGGGTGACAGACAAATTGGTAAATCCAGAGACTGCAAGTTCTTGTCTTACACAGCCAAATTTTTGTGTTTCAGAAATCTATGTAATTGAGTAAAAGTGACTGCCTTGGAATGAATCCCAGAAGCCTCATGCAAAATCAGAGAGTAAGATGGCTCTTAGATTGTAGAGACTGCACATGAAAGCTGAGAATCAAAAGTTTCTCTTGCATAAGACAAACTCTGGACTGGGCAGTATCCAGAAAGTGGTCAAAATACTCTAAGCAATACGTTGATTTCAGTACTGACTTCTGGAAGTTCATGATCCAGTTGAACCTCTGTAGATATAGAACAGTTTGGCAAACATTGACTGATAGAGTATGTGTAGATTGGTCCTTCAGTAGGAGGTCATCCATATATCTGACTATAGGGATGCCCTCTGAGTGAAGCAAAATGATCACAGAGGCTAGCACCTTGGTGAAACCTCAAGGTGCAGTGAACAGGTCAAAGAGAAGAGAAATTAACTGGTAGTGTTGCAAGCCCAAAATAAAACAGTAGTAGCATAGATGCACTGGAAAGATGGGAACACTCAAGTATGTATCCTTGGTATCCACCAAGTCCAGAAAGTCTCCTAGATAAAGGGAACCGATGACTTACCTGGCAATATCCATGCAGAAGATTGGCACTGGTAATATTGGAAAAATTGATATCAATGCTGATGGGGCATGGCTCGGACAAGGTCATTAGCATCTAAACAGTAGAACTTTAAAGGTTATTCAACTGGCCCCTTACACCTGCCCAGCATGGGGCCTGAGGAGTGATGAGTTGGATGAACATCCTGTGTGACATATCTGCTCAAAGAAACTTAAAGTTGAGCCTGGGAGAGGAATGAACTTTTTATGACTTTTTGTTCAATTGTGTTCAATAACTTCAAACCCACACCTCAGCTGGGGGTTGGAAATCACAGTCTGGATAAAAAGGACCCTGGTCTGAGAGATTCAGAGAGAGTATACAGTATGTGTGTGTGTGAGAGACTAGAGGAGTCCATCTCCCTCCCCATGGTTTTACCCCATTTCGTTATCTGTAACTATAATGTATTTATTTCCCTATTGTAAATAAATTCATAATTTAAGAATAATTTAAGAGTTAGTCATCCTTTATTGGAAGCCAGACACCCCAAACAGAGCACATTTTAAAGCACTTGAATAAGGACATTGAGTGCTTTTAGATCCAGTATGGGTTGAATGCTTCCTTTTGTTAGGGAACAGTAAACAGGTTTGAGTAAAAACCTAGAAACCTTTCCTTTTGTGGAACAATGGCAGGGACTCTTTCGAGAAGAGTTGTGCCAGAGCAGTGTGGAGGTTTGTTAATCATTTGGAGACATTGGCAGGGTCAACAACATGAAGCAGAGATAGAAATTCTAGCTTATAGCCCTTGGATATGAAGATCTTCAGCCATGTATCTACCGTATAATGCTTTCAGTTCAGGTGGTCACAAAGGCTAACCAATATCCCCCAACTTCATTACGAGGGCATTTTTTGCAGCATGCAGCTTAGAAGATTTGGGAGTCCAAGATTTAGACTTTGGACATAGAGGTCTTAAAGAAATCAAGGGACCTAATTCTGGCTTCTGAGGAAGGTGGCATTCCAAAGTGGGGCTTAGACTTTTTTTTGTTAGGTCATAAGTCTATTCTTCCCTCCCATTATTTTTGATCCATATGCCCAAGGTCTGTCAAAAGGACATAAAAATATAGCATTGACAAGTTGCAAGGCAGGACCTGTAAAAGTTAACAGGGGCTTGGAAAGGGTTTCAAGTACTTGTCAACTGGTTTCCTAAACACTAGAGGATCCTCCACGGGTACAATAAATGTCTTTTTAAGATGAGAATTGGCAAGATCCACAATAGGATTGGGAGTAGACCTTCTACCATACAAAACAGGTTGTACTAACATGAGTACTAGAAAAGCTTTGACATGTTAAGGACTAATAAGAGAGCCCACTAGTAGCATTAGACAGTTAAAATGAAGGTGACATAGGTGACTTCATGAACGAATAAAAGCTTAAGAGGTTTGTCAGTAGACTGAACCTCTTTAGGCACAATCATCTGAAAAGGATAGGTTACAGAAACTTCCTCCCTGAATAATTCAGAAGAGGAAACGTGCTAAATGTAGATATGGAAGACTCAGGGAAGCATGAAGACTCAAGCGGGGAGCTATGGTCCAGGTTGATGGCATCAGGATCTGTAGCTGTTAGTGGATTGTGATCTTGGAAGGCTCTCCAGGCCACTTCTTGTTTTGATCCAACATACCCCCTACTATACCCTATCTAATGAGGTAGGGGAGTTATACAGCCATCTGTGGCAAGGTTACTATAAAACAGGCACAAGGCAACACTGAGTATGTTTCTTGCAGGCAATAAAGTGGTAGTGAGGTACTTTAGGTAGGAATCAGCAGAAATCACATAAGACCTACGTGGTGCAGCCTAGTCTAGTGAGTACTGGCCAATCTGGAAAGAATGACTAGTTAAAAGAGTTTTCTTCTCTCTAAGTAGAAAAGATCATTTAAAAAAATGAAGTAAGATATAAGTGGGGGGGGGGGGGGTGTACCTGTTTAAGCAGCATAATCCAGTTGTTTCAAGAATTACTGTGTTTTTTGAGCGCCCTGTGTTTTTATTAAACAACTAGGAAATGGATGAATTTACTTGGAAGCAAAGTCAACTTTAAAGCAGAACTCCAGCCAAAAATAAAAAATATTAAAATTCAGAGCTCAGCTTTTACTGCATTATTTAAGTTGAATTCATAGATGTCCCCCGTAATGTTTTTGCTTTCTGCCAATAGATGTTTTCACTGTGAGGACCAGTATCATTTAACCCACTTTTTCTGAGCCTGGGTCACCCTGGACTGACCCCAGACTATGACTGGGCAGTTAAAAGGAAAAGCAGCCGGTAGCCTGGCCGTGGAAGATGATGGCTGCTTGATTAAAGAGCTCTGCTCCTCCACCATCCACCTCAGCCTCGCCAGCCACAGTACAGCCCCCATCTGCCCTCCAAATCGGAGGGGGACATACAGGGCACCATACAGACAGATGTCCAAATCGAAATTTAAGCCCAAGGGTCCCCGCAGACTGCTTGATTTCTACATGCAGCCCGTACAGAAGAACCAAAGTGTGGAGACTCTGAGTGCCTGCCGGATCATCCAGCCACAGCAGAGAATCCCACCATCGATATGGCGGACCCAGCAGAATCTTTTCCTGAGTAGCTGCCTTCTCCAGGAGACAGAGGTAAGTGCATTGCTGATTCCTCAGCACACTCACCTGACAAGCGGCCCCCTTGAAAAGGAAATATGGCGCTGGGACCTTTAGTCCCAAAGCAGACTGTCCGGTCACTCTTCCCCTAGCTGCCTACCCCACCTCTCCAGCATCTGAGCCCTCTCTCAAGGCTATGCTGCTCTCCCTACAGGCAGATCTCAACCGTGAACTGAAAGTGTCCATTAACCAGCTACAGGACACAGTCACCTGCCTAGAAGAACGCACCACCCATATTGAGCAGCATTTATCTGAGGCCATTAAAGCTCATAACACAGTAGTTTTCACACAAGATGACCATGCTGCAACTATTCAGATGCTCCGCTTAAAAGTCGCAGACCTAGAGGACAGGTTGTGAAGTAATAACATTATATTTAGGGGGTTCCCGAGTCTCTGCCCCCCCCTGAAATAGTGCCATACCTGCATCAGCTATTTCGCAAACTCATTATGTCACTGACAACAAATGATGTGCTGATCGACCGTGCACACAGGATACACAAGCCACAGCATCTCCTGGCTTCAGTCCCCAAAGACATTTTAGCAAGAATTAATTTTTTCCACATTAAGGAAAATATCATGTGTGCAGCGAGATCTCTGTGCACCCTCCCAAAGCCCTTTGCTAAAATATCGCTATGCAATGACATCTCAGCAGCTACCTCCCAAGCACACAAATATTTTGCTCCAGTGACATCAATACTCAATGAGCATAAGTTACCCTATAAATGGGGTTATCCTACCAAGCTTCTGGTCGCGTACCACAATCAGCAAGTCTCCATACACACCCCCAAAGATGGGCTCAAGCAACTGAATAACTGAGGCATTATCTCTCATGAACCCTCACCTTCTCCAAAAACAGGGCCACTCTCCAGAATCTCCAACCCTTGGGCATCAAAAGCTCCGCCATAATGGCAACATGCCTTGATCCAACACCCTCCATAAAGGAGGGATCTATCTCAGGCTGGATCATATTGTCGCTCAACAGATTATACTAGTGGAGGAGTAGAACCATGTTTGAAACTCTCTCCACGCTTCCCAGTTTTAGTGTGCTAGGCACACTTATCTGTTACACTCATGTACTATTCAACCCCAACATTTTTGTATGATCACTTTTTTTATAAGTTGTTTGTTTATAAGTACATCTAACCTTCACTGTTATTGAATAGCTGGGTTGGATCCTCTGTATTTTACAGACTCCCTCTCAGACTATACTTGTTAGTGCAACTGCTTGAATATCCACAGTAATCTTCCTTTGACCACATTCCTGCCTTCCTATCACCCTTGCTTCGGACATAGACAGTTCACTCCAGTATCAACAAGACATACGTGTCTAGTCCCCCATAATGTTACTGACGATTACCTCCTTGAATGCAAAGGACCTTAATATCCCTTTTAAGCGCTCACTATTATGGCGAAAGGCTATATCACAAAAAGCAGATATACTCTGTGTTTAGGAGACGCATTTCTCAGATGATAAGTATCCCCAATGTTCCTACAAATTGTTCCATCATTGCTTCCACGCACGTGCTGATAAAAAAAAAAGAGAGAGTCATGATAGCAATTCGATCCTCCAAAGCATTTACCCTCAATCATCTCGAACAAGACCCCTCGGGGAGATACATAATCTTATCTGCCTCCTTTAATAATCAACCCTTTATTATTGTAAACATATATGCTCCAAATGTCCACCAAAGGTCCTTTTACAAATCTATAATCCAAAAAATCCAACAGTACCCCAGAGATCGAATTACAATATGTGGAGACTTCAACAAAGTCATAGACCCCCAGATAGACTCCTCCAATATCAAATGTAGAAAATCCACGGCCTTTTCATCTCTGATCTCCCTCGAAGACTTTTACAACCCTTGGAGATGTCAGCATGGTACTGAGAGGAACTACTCTTTCTTTTTCAAATACCCAAATATCATACTCCAGGATAGACTTGTTCCTGACCTCCAAAGAACCATTACAAAAAATGTCTCGGTCTAGGATTGGAATCATTACTTGGTCAGCCCATGCCCCAGTATCCATTACTATGTCTATCACCCCCACAACAACTATGCCGCGTACACATGAGCAAACTTTTCGACGGACTAGGTCCGACAGCCTTTCTGACGGACTTTGCAGCATAGGTCCGCCGGACTTTCAAACGAACGGACTTGGACACACACGATCACACCAAAGTCCGATGGATTCATAAGTGATGACATACGACCGGACTAAAATAAGGAAGTTGATAGCCAGTAGCCAATAGCTGCCCTAGAGTCAGTTTTAATCCGTCGGACTAGCATACAGACGAGCGGATTTTTCGACCGGACTCGAGTCCGTCGGAAAGATTTGAAACATGTTTTATTTCTAGGTCCGTCGGACTTTTGTGGAAAAAAAAGTCCACTGGAGCCCACACACGATCGAATTGTCCGACGGAGTCCGGTCCGCTGGACCAAGTCTGCCGGAAAGTCCACTTGTGTGTACGCGGCATTAGACACACTCCATGGCGCTTGAATGCATCATTACTTAGTGCCACGGAGACTCTGAAACAAGCACGATCCAAGATTTCTGTCTTCTTCAACTCCAACACAGGATCTGTTTCCAACCCTGCGATCCTTTGGAATACCCATAAATCAGTACTAAGAGGAATATTTCTAAAGTTGAGTGCCCAGGAAAAGAAAAGAAAAACTATGACCGTTAATTCTCTCCTTGGTTGTATCAAAATACTCAAATCCTTAAACAAACAAAACCCTACACAAAACACCACGGACGAAATCGGGAAAGTAAGGAACGAATTAAGCTCCTACTTACAAAAATGCTACGATTTCTACCTTGGGCGCCTTTGCCTTTCTTGGTACTCTCAAGGTAATAGACCCGGTAAACTTCTAGGACAGCAATACAAACGTAGGGTCGCCAAACCAGAATCCTGTTCCTCTTAGACGTACAGGGACGTAAAATGACAAACCCAAAAGACATAGCTGATGGTTTCAGCTCATTCTATTCTAGGTTTTACAACACCTGTTTCCCCAAAAATAAGACCTAGCGTGATTTTCGGTGATGGCTGCAATATAAGCCCTACCCCCCAAATAAGCCCTAGTTAAAGTCCTTGTAGGTCTTATTTTCAGGGTAGGGCTTATTTTCGGGGAAACAGGGTAGGGCTTATTTGGGGGGTAGGGCTTATGTTGCAGCCATCACCGACAATTACGCTAGGTCTTATTTTTGGGGAAACGGGGTACTATACATAAACCTGGTAAACCCTTCCATGATCCAGCTAATTATTGGCCCATTTCACTTCTAAACACCGACCTCAAAATTGACACCAAATGATTAGCCACACGTCTTGCTAAGTACATGCCCACCCTCATCCATCTGGATCAGGTAGGATTTTTTCCCTGTAGACAAGCCTCAGATGCCACACGTAGGTTCATAGACCTCATACATTGGACAGAGCATCACCAGACGCCTTCTCTGCTGATCTCTTTAGATGCAGAGAAGGCATTTGATTGAGCCAACTGGCTGTATCTGGATTTGGTCCTACAGAAATTTGGTATACAGGGCCCCTTTTTCCAGCGATCTTAGGCCTCTCTTCTATACCTAGGTATTGACCTCTGGCATGCTGTCCACCTCTTTCCCTATTACTAACGGAACTAGGCAGGGGTGTTCTCTATCGCCTTTAATATTTGCACTTATTATTGAGCCCTTAGCTCACACTGTACGATCACACCCCCACATTTCTGGATTACCAATTGGCCAACACTCACATAAGATCGGCCTATATGCCGATGACATAATCATCTGGCCTACAGACCCCCTGAAATCTGTACCCCCCCTCTGTGATCTCCTACACCAGTTTAGTCAGGTCTCCATGCATAAACTGAACCAAACTAAGTCAGCTATGCTGGATGTTTCCTTACCACCACATCTCAAGGTGGCTATTACCACTGTCTCTCCCTTTTCCTGGGCCCCCAGCTCATCCATGCCGTATTTGGGTATACAATTAACATCCCCTTCAACTGTACTTCTACACACTAATCTCTCTATCCTGATCCAGAAACTTCAGGATGTATCCAAAACACTACTCAAGGTCTGTACTTCTTGGGCAGGGTGCATAGCCCTATCCAAGATGTTTCTACTACCCCACATTCTGTATTTCTTCAGGACACTTCCATTACCTATACTTCAATCGGATATAGCCAAACTACAAAATATCCCGAACCTATTCATTTGGGCAGCACGTAAGCCCCGCATTAAATCCTCCCTACTACAAATTCCCAAAAGGTATGCTGGACCTGGAGTACCAGACCTCAGATCCTACTACAAAGCAACAATACTCGACCAGGCCAAAAAGCTCTGAGACTCTACCTCTACACAGCTTTGGACTCAAATTGAAGCTTTAGCCCTGACTCATAGCCCTTCATCGATCCTGGCGGCCACGTGGATAGGATACCATCCTCCTCGCTCCTTCTTACCAACTGTTAATGCTACAATATCCACATGGAAAGCAATCATCCAAACCTCTTTTGGGCTACATACTCAAGCACGTCATCAGCTACCATTATCTACCTTGTCTCTCCTCAGCTTATGTCCTTCAAACAACTTAAAGAGCGCTTTGCCATCCCCAATTAGAATTTCTACATTTACCTAAGAATCTGCCACATCCTTACACCTACCATGACTTCACTCAACACTCTGACCAAGGTCATCTTATCCTTCTTCAACCAAACCAACAATAAAATATGCAGTATTCCATACCTCTATAGACTGCTCATAAAACCTAAACAGGAAAGAAAATCCTCAGCTATATCTTTCTGGGAATTCACCCTACAATGTGAATTTTCTCCTTCCCTCTGGTATCAAGTAATAAGCACCCCCAGCATATATTCCAGAAACATCTCTCATTGGGAGACCCTATTAAAAATCCTCTACTGTTGGTACTATACCCTGGTGAAGTTAGCCCGAATGTTCACGTCCCATTCCAGGAAATTCTGGAGGAACTGTAATATGGACGGACATACAGTATCTCACAAAAGTGAGCACACCCCTCACGTTTTTGAAAATATTTTATTATATTTTTTCATGTGACAACACTGAAGAAATGACACTTTGCTACAATGTAAAGTAGTGAGTGTACAGCTTGTATAACAGTGTAAATTTTCTGTCCTTTCCAAATAACTCAACAGACAGCCATTAATGGCTAAACCGCTGGCAACAAAATTGAGTACACCCCTAAGTGAAAAAGTCCAAATTGGGCCCAAAGTGTCATTATTTCCCAGCACTGCTTTAACCCTCTTGGGCATGGAGTTCACCAGAGCTTCACAGGTTGCCACACATGGTTGCCTCACATGGAGTCCTCTTCCACTCCTCCATGACGGCATCACGGAGCTGGTGGATGTTAGAGACCTTGCGCTCCTCCACCTTCAGTTTGAGGATGCCCCACAGATTCTTAATAGGGTTTAGGTCTGGAGACATGCTTGGCCAGTCCATCACCTTTACCCTCAGCTTCTTTAGCAAGGCAGTGGTTGTCTTGGACGTGTATTTGGGGTCGTTATTATGTTGGAATACTTCCCTGCGGTCCAGTCTCCGATGGGAGGGGAACATGCTCTGCTTCAGTATGTCACGGTACATGTTGGCATTCATGGTTCCCTCAATGAACTGTAGCTCCCCAGTGCCAGCAGCCCCAGACCATGACACTCCCACCACCATGCTTGACTGTAGGCAAGACACACTTGTCTTTGTACTCCTCACCTGGTTTCCGCCACACACGCTTGTAACCATCTGAACCAAATACATTTATCTTGGTCTCATCAGACCACAGGACATGGTTCCAGTAATCCATGTCCTTAGTCTGTCTTCAGCAAACTGTTTGTGGGCTTTCTTGTGCATCATCTTTAGAAGAGGCTTCCTTCTTGGACCACAGCCATGCAGACCAATTTGATGCAATGTACGGCATATGGTCTGATCACTGACAGGCTGACCCCCCACCCCTTCAACCTCTGCAGCAATTCACACATCTATTTCCCAAAGACAACCTCTGGATATGACGCTGAGCACACGCACTTAACTTCTTTGGTCGACCACGATGAGGCCTGTTCTGAGTGGAACCTGCTGTATGGTCTTGGCCACCATGCTGCAGCTCAGTTTCAGGGTCTTGGCAATCTTCTTTTAGCCTAGGCTATCTTTATGTAGAGCAACAATTCTTTTTTTCAGATCCTCAGAGTTCTTTGTCATTAGGTGCCATGTTTAACTTCCAGCAACCAGTATGAGAGAGTGAGAGTGATAGCAACAAATTTAACACACCTGCTCCCCATTCACACCTGAGACCTTGTAACACTAATGAGTCACATGACACCGTGGAGGGAAAATGGCTAATTGGACCCATATGGACATTTTCACTTAGGGGTGTACTCACTTTTGTTGCCAGTGGTTTAGACATTAATGGCTGTATTTTGAGTTATTTTGAGGGGGCAGCAAATTTAAATGGTTATACAAGCTGTACACTCACTACTTTACATTGTAGTAAAGAGTAATTTCTTCAGTGTTGTCACATGAAAGATAGAATAAAATATTTACAAAAATGTGAGGGGTGTACTCACTTTTGTGAGATACTGTATCTTTCACATTTGGTGGGAATGCCCGTCCATTACTATAGTCTGAACGGATGTCTCCAACCTCATTAAAGATGTAGCTAAAAACTGGCATCCAAAATTTCATCCTATTATCACACATATCCTAATTGCTGCTCACCTTTGTATCGCTAGGTCCTGGAAACAGACCAGTGCATCCACTCTGAACTATACTACTGATATCCTAAATGATCATCTAGCTATGGAACTCCTATTTGCCAAATCACAGATGAAGGTGAATACATTCTATGATCACTGGCAATATTGGCTGTCGGACCCTAGAGCTGCAACATGTTTTTAACCACTTGCATTGCCACTTTTTTTTTGTCTGATCACCCTCCCTATAGAGGATCATCTACAGTGGGGCAAAAAAGTATTTAGTGAGCCACTAATTGTGCAAGTTCTCCCACTTAAAAAGATGAGAGAGGCCTGTAATTGTCATCATAGGTATACCTCAACTACGAGAGACAAAATGTGGAAAAAAAATCCAGACAATCACATTGTCTGCTTTTTGAAAGAATTTATTTGCAAATTATGGTGGAAAATAAGTATTTGGTCACCTACAAACAAGCAAGATTTCTGGCTCTCACAGACCTGTATCTTCTTCTTTAAGAGGCTCCTCTGTCCTCCACTCATTACCTGTATTAATGGCACCTGTTTGAACTTGTTATCAGTATAAAAGACACCTGTCCACAACCTCAAACAGTCACACTCCAAACTCCAATATGGTGAAGACCAAAGAGCTGTCGAAGGACACCAGAAACAAAATTGTAGACCTGCACCAGGCTGGGAAGACTGAATCTGCAATAGGCAATCAGCTTGGTGTGAAGAAATCAACTGTCAGAGCAATAATTAGAAAATGGAAGACATACAAAACCATTGATAATCTCCGTCGATCTGGGGCTCCACGCAAGATCTCACCCCCTGGAGTCAAAATGATCACAATAACAGTGAGAAAAAATCCCAGAACCACACGGGGGGACCTTGTGAATGACCTGCAGAGAGCTGGGACCAACGTAACAAAGGCTACCATCACACTATGCCGCCAGGGATTTAGATCCTGCAGTGCCAGATGTGTCCCCCTGCTTAAGCCAGTACATGTCCGGGCCCGTCTGAGGTTTGCTAGAGAGCATTTGGATGATCCAGAAGAGGATTGTGAGAATGTCATATGGTCAGATGAAACCAAACTAAAACTGTTTGGTAGAACTCGTCGTGTTTGGAGGAGAGAGAATGCTGAGTTGCAACTAAAGATCACCATACCTACTGTGAAGCATGGGGGTGGCAACATCATGCTTTGGGGCTGTTTCTCTGCAAAGGGAACAGGACGACTGATTCGTGTACATGAAAGAATGAATGGGGCCATGTATCGTGAGATTTTGAGTGCAAACCTCCTCCCATCAGCAAGGGCATTGAAGATGAAACGTGGCTGGGTCTTTCAGCATGACAATGATCCCAAACACACCACCTGGGCAACGAAGGAGTGGCTTCGTAAGAAGCATTTCAAGGTCCTGGAGTGGCCTAGCCAGTCTCCAGATCTCAACCCCATAGAAAACCTTTGGAGGGAGTTGAAAGTCCGTGTTGCCCAGCGACAGCCCCAAAACATCACTGCTCTAGAGGAGATCTGCATGGAGAAATGGGCCAACATACCAGCAACAGTGTGTGACAACCTTGTGAAGACTTACTGAAAATGTTTGACCTCTGTTATTGCCAACAAAGGATATATAACAAAGTATTGAGATGAACTTTTGATATTGACCAAATACTTATTTTCCACCATAATTTGCAAATAAATTCTTTCAAAAATCAGACAATGTGATTGTCTGGATTTGTTTCCACATTTTGTCTCTCATAGTTGAGGTATACCTATGATGACAATTATAGGCCTCGCTCATCTTTTTAAGTGGGAGAACTTGCACAATTGGTGGCTGACTAAATACTTTTTTTGCCCCACTGTATATACCTATATCGCCCATCCTGAATTGAGCCATCTGGGAAAGACCACTGCTTACTGTACATTGTAGAGTATAAGCTGATATTGAAAAAACATGTACATGCTTGCTCAATCCCTTCCCTCTCCACTTTCCTGATTTCTTTCTTTCCCCTTACCTATCCCTACTACCCCTCCCTTTAAAGAAAATATTAGCCTGCATACTAGACCCTTACTACTTTGTGTCAGACCTGATATTGTCAATCTCCTTGTATTGTTTACAACCTCTATGTTACAATTGTTGTACCATAACTAAGTGTCTCAATAAAGAACATAAAAAAAAGGAGAAGCAGCCCAGTGATGTGGTTATCTCTCTGTCACTCTGGGGCTGATTTACTAAACCTGGAGAATGCACAAACTAGCTTCTTACTTCATCTTATTCAATTAAGCTTTGACAAAAAAAAAAAAAAAACTGGAAGACGATTGGTTTCTGTGTAGAGCTGCACCAGATTTTGCACTCTCCAGTTTTAGTAAATCAACCCCAGCGTTTTCTCTTCCTATCAGCATACTTGTTGTCAAAACATGAACTGATTTGCTTTTTGTACCGTTTTCTCTTTCACACTCCAGCTCTGCTATACAGGCACTTTGAGAGGCTGATACCAGGTCAAGTACAGGTACCTACACTGCTTGCATTTAAAAAAAATATATTTATTTATGTATTCAAGATTAAAGAGCTGCATCGATTTATGTCTTTTATGTCAGTACAGAGTTCAGCTTTGATGAACTTTGTAAATTTAACTGCTGTTCTTTCTTTATGTGTCAAAGAGTTAGTAAAGATAGAAATTTAATGGGACCTGTGACAGACTAAATATCCATATGCTATGTAAGTATATTAATGACCCTCTTAGAAATAGAACAAGATGATACCAGGTTCCATAATGACCTGTCTTCTGTTGCAACAGCTTGGAACAGCATATTAGCACACATACAGTATTGCAGATGCTGCCTGCCCTGGATATCAGCAGCTTTAGCGCTGGCTTTTGGCAATTGGAGTATGAAAATTTGTTACATAGACTGATGTGGGCATTGACCAACACATAACCCTTTGTAACATCTACTATATACAAAGCATAGTTCTTGATAGTTGAAAATACATTACTAAGATTTACAGACTTACATATTTGATTTAGATATTATGTGATTCAAGCTAGAAATTAGAAATAAATACATATTCAATTAGCACATACTTTTTTAAATAGTCTATTCTACTTTTTCTCACTAATACTGTATTACATACATATATGTCTTTATATTAACTGAGAAAGAGGTGCTTTTGGGAAGACCAAGAAAGAGAGCTGTTTATACAGTATTCTTGTTCTTTAGTCCCAAGAGGCATTCAAGTATAACAGAATTTACATAAATGGATATAATCTTTTGACAGAAATGAATTTCTTTTATACATTAACACAAATGTAACTGCAGTATAACTTGTTTCCTGTCATTAGTTATAAACAGTGCAAGTTCTCAATTGCTTAGTGATATTTTTCTCTATTCTTACCCTGTTTAGGAGTTCATCTATCTCAATGACAAGAGTATCTTGGTTGTTCTGTGCCAGCTGGAGAAGTCTTTCAGGAGCTCGTTGAGGTGACAGTAAATGCTGAAAAGTTATTAAGACACATTTCAGTACTGAAGGCGCTTTTAACTGTGTGCACATAGAGCATCTTTATTTCCTTGTAATTTGTCAATTCCCCAATGTTATGACAGGCTTACTATACATTCATAATAAATGTTTATTTGCTTGCAGAAAAACGCATGCAGTGATTTCAGCATACCCTTAGACATCATGCGATTAGTATTAGACAGGTACATCACAGCAGTCTGAATACACAGGGCTGCTATGATTGGCCATCCCTGTTGTGCAGCAAGTTGATCCTACTGTGTGGATATGCTGAAATTTTAAAAAATATTGGCTTGCTGTCAGCTATAAAATAAAAAAACAACCTATCTCAGAACTCTAAACTTTAGTATTTTAGAGAGACACAGTTAGTCTTATTTCTGTTTTTATTTGCAATTAATACACAAGTAAAGTATTGTATAATTTCGTTTTACACTACATTGCTCAAAAAAAGAAGGAATTAAATGTCAAACTTTAGCATTACGCTTTGTTGACCTAATAAAGTTCAAAAGAGTAATGCCCCGTACACACGGTTGGACATTGATAGGACATTACGACAACAAAATCCATGGATTTTTTCCGACGGATGTTGGCTCAAACTTGTCTTGCATACACACGGTCACACAAAGTTGTCTGAAAATCTGATCGTCCTGAACGTGGTGACATAAAATTCGTACGTCTGGACTATACACGGGGCAGTAGCCAATAGCTTTCATCTCTTAATTTATTCTGAGCATGCGTGGCACTTTGTGCGTCGGATTTGTGTACACACGATTGGAATTTCCGACAACGGATTTTGTTGTTGGAAAATTTTATAGCAAGCTCTCAAACTTTGTGTGTCGGAAATTCCTATGGAAAATGTGCGATGGAGCCTACACACGGTCGGAATTTCCGACAACAAGGTCCTATTAAGAAAACACTATATGTGTTTTGCATTTTCCATCACTTTCTATAGCCAGTGATGTGAAAAATGATAACGCGTACACACGACCGGACTTTTCGACCGGACTGGTCCGACGGACCGAATCTGTGGACAATCCGACCATGTGTGGGCTTCATCGGACCTTCAGCGTACTGTTTCTGTCGAAAATCTGACAGACTTTGGATTTGGAACATGCTTCAAATCTTTATATCAGAACTCTGCCGGACCCAGTTCATATCGAAAAATCCACTCGTCTGTATGCTAGTCCAACGGACGAAAACTATTGGCTACTGGCTATGAACTTCCTTATTTTAGTCCGGTCGTACGTCATCACGTACGAATCCGTCGGACTTTGGTGTGATCGTGTGTAGGGAAGTCCATTTGTTCAAAAGTCCGTTGGAAGTCCGTCGAAAGTCCGTCAGAAAGACTTCGGACCTTTGTTGCCGAAAAGTCTGCCCGTGTGTACAGGACATGAGAGTGAATCCCCCCAGCAGAGTTACAAACAACTATAAAATACCGGACAGAGGTAATTCTTCCTTATACTATGGCCTCATGCACACTGGGTGTTTAGGCTCCATTTAGTTAGGATGCAAGCGCACTGTTTAGCCACATTGCTGGCAACCTGTCAAACTTGATGGGAGTCTGACAGCTACTGTGGCTGGACAGGGCTAGGTTGTTCACCGGCCATTCGGCTGGTTTCTGTCGAGGGGCATGAACGAAAAAGGTCTGCCAATCGGCTCCCAATCAGCATTCTCATGGAATGGCTGAGAGTGCTGACCTGTGTGTTCTGGCAGGGGGGCCTCCCCCCTGTCAGAACACAATAGAACAGCATGGGAGATCCCTGTACTAATGTCGGATAGTTAGTACAGCAGCTCCTCCTGAGCTGTCAGGTTTTTTTCATTCAGCCCTGCTGAATTGAATGAAAAAAAAACTACTAGGGTGTACTAGGATTAAGTCAGTAATGGAGAAAAATCAGCTACGGAGAAACTACAGACAGTACTACTAACTAGACCTAGTCCATTATTAGGAATGAGTTACTAAAAAAGGTTCCTTAACTAAACTATTACTTTAAAAATGCTATCCAAAAACAAGTTGACAAATGTATGTTTTGTCAAGTATAAACACATTCATTTACGTTTTAAAAATAAATATGCACAATTCATTTACTCTTCTGTGATAAATAGGTTTGGACACTCATTTATCACCTTAATATCATTTTTGCATTTAAAATCCATTTAGAGAGGAAGGGATCTGTCCCAGAGTGATAAATGTTTTTATCTATGGGACCTTGATGTCAGATTGTAACCCTGACTGCACACACAGCTTTGTGTCATTAATACCTACACTTGGCTCAGTAGCCATGCTTAGTAGAGGTTACAGCAGGATATAATACTAAAGAAACCTAGTAATTTGGTCAAAATCAGTAAGTGGAACTATGAATTGATATGAGTGCAGAGTTAAATGACTGTTGGCAAAGAAATATAAAGTATTATAAGTGAACTACTTCAGCTTTTTAGGCATAGGTAGCACATGCAGAATCTGAACAGTTTAAATCAAGCTCATGGTTACTGTAGAAGTTATGAGCTTTTATCTGTTTTTTTTTTAGCTGACTCCCAGCTTTATTGTAAAAGTGTAAAATGTAATGTAAACATTTAATGTATAGATGTAAAATGTAATGTAAAAGTACTTTTATGGTACTTGCGGTGTGCCTCTCGACCCCTTCATCAACCCCTCCTCTCCATGGTCTCTGGGCTCTCCCACTCCACAAAAAATGTGTTCAGGGTGGCGTACGAGAGGAGATCAGGGAACATCTATTCTTACCTGCATTTCTGGCTTCAGATTTGTCATTCCCCAGCTGCTGTGGCTAGGAAAGAAGTGAATCAAATACAATCTTTGTTTGATTAGCTGCAGTGGAGGGCAGGGAAGACACCCACAAATGCAAATGCGTGCATTTGCTTTACAAGAATACTTATTGATAATTCTGGGTACCGTATTTTGCCAGCGCATGCCATTCTGAGGCTTGATATTTTTGGTATATATTTACCGGTACTCTACACTACCTTTGCATTTATTTTGTACAAAAAATAGGGATCCATTTGTGTTTTTGAGCAATAATGATAATTTTTGTGTTTTTTTCCACAAAAATTAAGGTTTTTAAAAACTGCAACTATTGTGCAAATAAAAAAAATTTAACAACCATTTTATTTTATTTTTTAGGACCTTTGCATTCAGAAAATGCAGATATTAACATGTGTGAAACATGAAAAAATGCTTTAGGTGGGAACCGGTAAAGATGTGGCATTTATTCCATGTATACAATCATTCTAGTATTGTTGATAAAAAAGGACTTGAAAACAATTCACCCGTGCATGGCTTGCTGATATGTAAAATTTTAACATTTAAAGTGGTTGTAAACCTCAGATATGAATTATGAGCAAAGTATATCCCTCTATAGTGTGTGCTTGTCTCAATCCAGCGCACTTAGTGTCATTTCTGTCCGTAGTCTCGTTCCTCTGCTATAACCATGAGTCACTTCTGATTCATTTTCCTGACACTAAGAGAAAAATGGTGACAGGGGAGGGAGCTCCAGAAGATTGACAGCCTCAGCTCTGTTTCGTTGTAAATGCTACACTTCTGAAAGTAGAGGAAAGATTGCTATAAACAGGTACAACTTAGGCAAGAAGATTTGTTTAATCTCTGTGTATCACTTGTGACCAGTCACTTCACTGGGTATACAGTGGGGATGGAAAGTATTCAGACCCCCTTAAATTTTTCACTTGTTATATTGCAGCCATTTGCTAAAATCATTTAAGTTTATTTTTTTTCCTCATTAATGTACACACAGCATCCCATATTGACAGAAAAACACAGAATTGTTGACATTTTTGCAGATTTATTAAAAAAGAAAAACTGAAATATCACATGGTCCTAAGTATTCAGACCCTTTGCTCAGTATTTAGTAGAAGCACCTTTTTGATCTAATACAACCATGAGTCTTTTTGGGAAAGATGCAACAAGTTTTTCACACCTGGATTTGGGGATCCTCTGCCATTCCTCCTTGCAGATCCTCTCCAGTTCTGTCAGGTTGGATGGTAAACGTTGGTGGACAGACATTTTTAGGTCTCTCCAGAGATGCTCAATTGGGTTTAAGTCAGGTCTCTGGCTGGGCCATTCAAGAACAGTCATGGAGTTGTTGTGAAGCCACTCCTTCATTATTTTAGCTGTGTGCTTAGGGTCGTTGTCTTGTTGGAAGGTAAACCTTCAGCCCAGTCTGAGGTCCTGAGCACTCTGGAGAAGGTTTTCATCCAGGATATCCCTGTACTTGGCCACATTCATCTTTCCCTCGATTGCAACCAGTCATCCTGTCTCTGCAGCTGAAAAACACCCTCACAGCATGATGCTGCCACCACCATACTTCACTTTTGGGACTGTATTGGACAGGTGATGAGCAGTGCCTGGTTTTCTCCACACATACAGCTTAGAATTAAGGCCAAAAAGTTCTATCTTGGTCTCATCAGACCAAAGAATCTTATTTCTCACCATCTTGGAGTCCTTCAGGTGTTTTTTTTAGCAAACTCCATACGGGGTTTCATGTGTCTTGCACTGAGGAGCGGCTTATGTCGGGCCATGCTGCCATAAAGCCTTGACTGGTGGAGAGCTGCAGTGATGGTTGACTTTCTACAACTTTCTCCTATCTCCCGATTGCATCTCTGGAGCTCAGCCACAGTGATCTTTGGGTTCTTCTTTACCTCTCTCACCAAGGCTCTTCTCCACCGATAGCTCAGTTTGGCCGGATGGCCAACTCTAGGAAGGGTTCTGGTCATCCCAAACATCTTCCATTTAAGGATTATGGAGGCCACTGTGCTCTTAGGAACCTTAAGTGCAGCAGAAATTTTTTTGTAACCTTGGCCAGATCTGTGCCTTGCCACAGTTCTGTCTCTGAGCTCTTCAGGCAGTTCCTTTGACCTCATGATTCTCATTTGCTCTGACAAGCACTGTAAGCTGTAAGGTCTTATATAGACAGATGTGTGACTTTCCTAATCAAGGCCAATCAGTATAATCAAACACAGCTGGACTCAAATGAAGGTGTAGAACCATCTCAAGGATGATCAGAAGAAATGGACAGCACCTGAGTTAAATATATGAGTGTCACAGCAAAGAGTCTGAATACTTAGGACCATGTGATATTTCAGTTTTTCTTTTGTAGCGCTGGTAGATTTGCGATCTACCATCTGATAGGTAAATTTAGTAAATTGCTCGTTAGGGGAAGTTAGATTTGCCTCTGTTCCAGCTTGGCTGATGTTGCATGTGTTTCCATACTGGGCCGGTCGGTGTCATTGTTACTATCGGCTAGTGTTGGAAAGGCAACGTGTCAAAGCGTATGGATGCTCTTCTGTCACTGATAGTACTTGGTGGAGGTGGTCTTCCGAGTGGCATTCTGGGAGAGGGTATTTATGGTACAGACGCCATGTTCTAGGGTTTTTTTACAGCCACCTGCTGGCCCTCCTGGCCGACAGGTATGCGTTAGAGTGTTACCTCATGGTCCTCCGTTCCGGAGGCCCGCGTCGCTGCGGCGCATGGGTGGGCCCAGAAGCATGTCTGGGGCCTACCACAGCAGCCGAGGAATGGTCCTGAGCTTTCTATCCAGAGTGAAGAAGCTGGACAACCGAGAGAATCAGAGGGGAGGACCCGTCATGGAAGGATCATGCAGAGTGCTGGTCTGGAGAGGGGCCTGGTGACTCGGTTGGGGGACGTATCCTAAAGTAACTTTATAGCATAGTGTTGCCGGGCTGGCTTAAAGGTTCAAGCATTGTGACTGACATTCACTGCAAAACCAATACATCCTGTGGCAGAGGATCGTATGGGTTCATCCCAAGCAAGTCTGTGGCAGAGACTTTTGTTCGTGCTACGTACTGGCTGCTAGGCAAGTGAGAGAGGCCTATCCAGGCGAGCAAGGAGTGTGTCTCACAAGGGGAGCGCATTCTACTGTAATATTCAACTCTAAAGGACATTTGTCAAGAGAGGTATTTGAGCTTCCCTGCAGTTTCTCTTCTGCCTCTTTCCTGCTACTTCCTTCATTAATTTCTCAATAAAGCATTGAAAATGCACTCAAGTGTTGGTGCTTGTATTGTCCAGAGGTAAACTCAATGGAACCATAGACCCGGTGCCGGTGAAACAGAGGGAAGGAGAGTGAAGGTAACAAGCCCGCTTAAACCAGCAGCTCCACCGAGAGTTATTGCTACATGTGGGGGCGTCGTCCGGGATTTGTTGACCGTCAATTCTCGCAACCCAGAGAAGTGTTTCACCGGGAGTTTATGGTGAGAGCTGGACTTTGTCAAAATTTTGCAGGAAGAGAAGGGGTTAAAGTTGCAGGACTTTATTTCTGAGTGCGTAGGCGGCGGGCGCCAGTAAAAGCCCGGGAGCTACGTGATCAGAAGAACAAGTGGGAGGAGCCTACTCTACTTGATACCACGTGGGACGCGTGTATGTGTTTGGCGCCAGAAAAAAAGAGAAGCCTCATGATCGTGCTGAGAAGATCAGAGTGTGGCTATGTCTTTTCCGGTGATGCAGCCAATTATGGGACCGAGAATGTTCCCTGCAAGCACCGTGTTGAATACTGTGCTGACCGGAACCCTGCTTACGGATACTGGAGTTCGTTTGAAGCCACATGGGAGGTTTGTTCTGTATACCTCAGGAGATATTCAGGGACTGGGCATGATCTGCCATCGATGTGAGGGACTGGCCGTGCGTCTTCGTCCGTTTGGCCGATGTCCGCAATGTGGAGAGTACTTGTTTGTGGTGGAGCAACCTACAACGTCGCCCCGTGCTTATCGGATGGATTGGGCAACAGGTATCGCCACAGTAGAAGCTGCTACTACTACAGAGAGAGAACGGCAGGCCACCACTTTGCCTGCTGTTACTGAGAATGTTCCGGAGAGAGACACTGCTGTTGCCGTCTCATCAGGGGACATTACTGTGATTTCTGAGTCCACTACACCTACTCCTGTTGTACTTGTTCAGAGGAAGGTGGGATATGTGAAGGCTTCCCGCGGCTGTGGTCGAGGCCTACCTCAGAGGTTACCTTAACCGTATCTATCAAAGTCCACGTCAGGAACGGGTAAGCCACTGAAGGGGAATGTATCTGGGACTGTAAATAAGTATCTGCCAGCGGAAGAGTTAGGAGAATCGGAGATAGAATCCATGTCGGATCTTTCCGGTGATGATGACTTATTTGAGACTATGTCACAAGAGCTGTTGTGGTCACAAGGCGAGGATGTCGCCTCTGCTATGACTTTCCCTGAATGGACAGCTCTGAGTTCTGGGAAGACGTCACCCTGTGTGGAGCCGCACAGTATTGTTACTGAGACTTTATCGAAAAATGCTAGTTCACTACAGACACCGGCTGGGTCTATGGTGAGCAAATCATTGGATTCCTGTGTGCCTCCTGGTATAGGGAAAGACAGATCTTTGCCAAAACTTGCACGTTTGCAGAGAATGTTAAACAAGCATGTGGCTGCGGAGTATGGTTTGGAATTCCCCTATGTGCCCCAGGACATAATGCAAGTGATTGAACTTAACCGGGAACTTTGGTACAGTGAAGCTGTTTGGGACTATTTGTCTGTGCCTAAGCCTTTCCGAAAGACTGGATGTTCTGTTAAAATGGATGAACGTTTTAGTGGATGTTTTATGCACTGGAACTTCGGTCGGCACATCTATGCTGACAAAGTGGTCATCTGCAGGCCCGGAAAAGATGACGTTGTCTATTTCATTACCACAGTGGATAAAACGGGAAAGACACTGACCTTGCCAGATCCCCGGTTTTATTGGTGATTATGGACAAAAAGAACTTTGAAGTTAGATAGTTAGTTAGTGTCAGTGTAAAGAGATCTTTGTGGTCAAAAATCTGCAAATTCTGTTCAGTGTTTCGAATCCCAGGACTTCTTTTTGCTAGCCGGATTTCCTTCATTTAAAGAAATTATTATACAGGGATGGACTCCTTAAGATTATTTTGATATAGGCAAAAAAGGAAGAGAGGCTCATTTAAAAAAAAAAAAAAAAAAAAGATAAGGCTTTGCTCCTGATATTGTACCGTGTATGTGTGTGTTTAATATGTTTTCCTTTTCAGGAACTATTGGACCTCCTATTAGGCTGGGAGGCTTTTCAGCTAGATAGATAGTGAGGTTATGTACAGTCATAGGATGGTTTTGTTTATGGACGTGAACATAATGTTTTGTAGATGTAAGTCTTATAATGTCTTTCCACTGTCTTTCTTTCTTCTTTGTCTATCCAAGTTATTAAAAGCTCAAATACCTACTCCCAGGCTTGGGAGTTACTGTCATTGTTTTTGGACAGACGTTGGGGACAACGTCTACTGTAGTGGGGGGAGTATGTAGCGCTGGTAGATTTGCGATCTACCATCTGATAGGTAAATTTAGTAAATTGCTTGTTAGGGGAAGTTAGATTTGGCTCTGTTCCAGCTTGGCTGACGTTGCATGTGTTTCCATACTGGGCCGGTGGGTGTCGTTGTTACTATCGGCTAGTGTTGGAAAGGCAACATGTCAAAGCGTATGGATGCTCTCCTGTCCCGGAGACAACTCGGTGGAGGTGGTCCTCCGAGTGGGATTCTGGGAGAGGGTATTTATGGGACAGACGCCATGTTCTAGGGTTTTTTTTACAGCCACCTGCTGGCCCTCCTTGCCGACAGGTATGCGTTAGAGTGCTACCTCGTGGTCCTCCGTTCCAGAGGCCCGCGTCGCTGCGGCGCATGGGTGGGCCCAGAAGCATGTCTGGGGCCTACCACAGCAGCCGAGGAATGGTCCTGAGCAGTCTATCCAGAGTGAAGAAGCTGGACAACCGAGGAGATCCCAGGGGAGGACCCGTCATGGAAGGATCGAAGGATCATGCAGAGTGCTGGTCTGGAGAGGGGCCTGGGTACTCGGTTGGAGGACGTATCCTAAAGTAACTTTATAGCATGGTGTTGCCGGGTTGGCTTAAAGGTTCAAGCACTGTGACTGACATTCACTGCAAAACCAATAAATCCTGTGGCAGAGGATCGTACGGGTCCATCCCAAGCAAGTCTGTGGCAGAGACTTTTGTTCGTGCTACGTACTGGCTGGTAGGCAAGTGAGAGAGGCCTATCCAGGCGAGCAAGGAGTGTGTCCCACAAGGGGAGCGCATTCTACTGTAATATTCAACTCTAAAGGACATTTGTCAAGAATACTACAGAGAGGTATTTGAGCTTCCCTGCAGTTTCCCTTCTGCCTCTTTCCTGCTACTTCCTTCGTTAATTGTTCAATAAAGCATTGAAAACGCACTCAAGTGTTGGTGCTTGTATCGTCCAGAGGTAAACTCAACGGAACCCTAGACCCGGTGCCGGTGAAACAGAGGGAAGGAGAGTGAAAGTAACAAGCCCGCTTAAACCAGCAGCTCCACCGAGAGTTATTGCTACACTTTTTTAATAAATCTGCAAAAATGTAAACAATTCTGTGTTTTTCTCTCAATATGGGGTGCTGTGTGTACATTAATGAGGAAAAAAAATGAACTTAAATGATTTTAGCAAATGGCTGCAATATAACAAAGAGTGAAAAATTTAAGGGGGTCTGAATACTTTCAGTCCCCACTGTATATAAGGGTTTACAACCACTTTAACTATTATTTTTTTATATCTGAATATATTTGCATGCCAGTAAGGTGCTTAGCCTCAATACTTTTTACAGATAGCAAAATTTACTTTACCCAAAGAATATCATATTCAGTCTCCATAGCTGTGTTGACACATTGTTAATACCAAATCTATTTGGCTGTATGAATGTGTGCCAGTGAGCTTTAAATGCCAAGGTTGTTTTCAGTCTTAAGCCAGCCACAGATGGATCGAAATTTGGCCAGTTCAGCAGGAACTGATAGACTTAAGTGCAGCCAATCTGTTTTTCGTTCGATCACTGCCAGCAACTATAACCCCAAGTAGTGATCATTGAATTCTGATGGCTGGGAAACCCCCCAGACTACAACAGCTCCATGGGAGGGATTCCCCTAGCAACACTGACTGTGTTGATGGGGGAATCAAACAGTATTCTTTCCTTCAACCTATGGTTGAAAGAAAGAAAATTGCATAGTATATGGGCTGCCTTAGTCTGGCACTGCCTTAAATAAATAGATAACACTATGGGGTTGATTTACTAAACTGGAGAGTGCAAAATATGGTGCAGCTGTTCATGGTAGCCAATCAGCTTCTAAATTGTTCAATTAATCTTTGACAAAAAAGCCCACTTTAAAATTTACAGATATTTGTTATTTATTAACTCAATATAGGTTATGCTTTTATATTTAGTATAAATTTAGCAGGAATGTTGTAAAATTAGCTTTTTTTATCTGCTGATAATGATTTTAGTGTGTTTTTAGTGAAAATATTGTTTGATAAACATTTGCTCAAATATATAATATTATATTATATAATATAATAAAATTTACAAATGTTTGTTATGCATTAATTCAATACAGGTTGCTTTCAGAAAATGTATGGTTTGGGGGTCTCTTACAAACGCTGAAAGCTGTAAGGGAAAAATAAAATATCAATGGAAAATTGCAAAAATGGTATGGCCACCTGAGTGGAGCGCCGGGCCTGGCAGCGAAAAGGTTTAACCCTTTCCCTACTTTTTCTTTATATACACTTTAAAGAAATATGAAGGATAAAGTAACTGGTTTATCAGAAAGCTGGAAACAGCTTAAAGAAGCTTATTTAATAAGGTATATAATTGTTTGCAATGTAAAATCATCTATATTAACCAATCAAAAATCATATATTAAAGTGTATACAAACCATAACTTGGGTTGAACCGATACCACTTTTTTAAGACTGAGTATAAGTACCGATACTTTTCAAGTACTCGCCGTTACCGATTACCGATACTTTTCTTTAATGTCATGTGACAGTGGCACTAATAAAAACTCTAGTGGGGAATGTGGCGCTGTTCAAAAGTGTATATTATTAAAATGATACCATAAGGAATGTGTGGTGGCAATATGGGAAAAATACTGTGAACAGATGTATGAAGGTTAAACGAAGCGTGTCATGTGTATACCACAAATGTAAAACATCACATAGTATGAAAACCAAAAGTGCAAATGCGTTGTAAATGATAATAAAAGAAATACATACACTCAAAAAAGTAAAACATAACCAATATATAAATGTGCGTGATATTGGTGTAAGTTAGCAAAATTGCAAAAGAAACGCACAAAGATGCCCAAAAAATGCACAAGTATCATCAATGGTGTAATAAATAACTAATGTGATAGTGCACCAAAATTTTCAAAAATCAAGTCCAAATGGTGTAGGTGTCCAAGCAAAATTAAAGTTCTACATAAAAAAAGAGAAGAAAAAATCTGTGAAAAGTGTCTTGGCATTCCAAAAAGATCCCATGTAAATTATTGTGATCGTTGTATAAACTTTTCTTCTGGAACCCCCGCTTGTGTCCCCACTCACCGGAAGACCCGACCCCTGCAGGGGTAATGGGCAAGTGAAAGTAAATCAACTGGTAGGAATCGATCGGTGTCATTACCTACAGTCTGATCAGGAAGAAGTACTAATAGAAACCTCTGGAAAGGTGGATTTAGACAAGAAAAGACCAGTGACAACCCAACCAGGAAGGAGATTGCGGAACCACAGAGGGGGACACCGATCGATTCCTACCAGTGGATTTACTTTCACTTGCCCATTACCCCTGCAGGGGTTGGGTCTTCCGGTGAGTGGGGACACAAGCGGGGGTTCCAGAAGAAAAGTTTATACAACGATCACAATAATTTACATGGGATCTTTTTGGAATGCCAAGACACTTTTCACAGATTTTTTCTTCTCTTTTTTTATGTAGAACTTTAATTTTGCTTGGACACCTACACCATTTGGACTTGATTTTTGAAAATTTTGGTGCACTATCACATTAGTTATTTATTACACCATTGATGATACTTGTGCATTTTTTGGGCATCTTTGTGCGTTTCTTTTGCAATTTTGCTAACTCACACCAATATCACGCACATTTATATATTGGTTATGTTTTACTTTTTTAAGTGTATGTATTTCTTTTATTATCATTTACAACGCATTTGCACTTTGGTTTTCATACTATGTGATGTTTTACATTTGTGGTATACACATGACACGCTTCGTTTAACATTCATACATCTGTTCACAGTATTTTTCACATATTGCCACCACACATTCCTTATGGTATAATTTTAATAATATACACTTTTGAACAGCGCCACATTCCCCACTAGAGTTTTTTATTAATTTTTGGATTTCACCTTTTTCCATTTTCTGGGGGGGCTGCAGTTCTCTTTTAAATTTTGTCCCAAGCGCGGAATATTTTAGTTTGTATTTAGTGGCACTAATATGCAACACTGATGGGCACTGATAGGTGGCACTGATGAGGTATGGACTGCGTCAGTGGTTCTTTATTATTTTTTTTACAATTTTATTTTTTATCATTTATTTTTTTAATTATTTTTTACAATATATATAGTTTTTAGTTTTTTTTTACAACTTAACTTTTAAATGTTTATTACAATTCTTTCTTTCTCTTTATTATTTTTTTATCAGCTCTGTTGGGGGGGGGGGGGCTTTGGTGAGATATCAGGGGACTAAGCAGACCCCTGACATTTCCCCTTTGACACAGAGGACCCAGGGAGCACAGTGGGGGACTTGGTGGTGGACACGGAGGGGGACCGGTGGAGGACACAGAGGACCTGGGAGCCAGAAGAGGATACATGGGACAGTCAGGGGTGATCTGTGTGGAGGTGGAGGGAGTTACAATCACCGATCTCCCTGTGTGGCTTTCAATAAAGCAGCTGAAAGCCTCAGGGAGGTGGAGATGCAGCTGTCAGCTGCTTTGTTGAAAGCCACACAGGGAGAACAGTGATTGTAACTCTCCCACCGCCACACCAATCATCTCTGAGGCTGCCCAGGTATCTGGTATTGGATTAGGCATTGGAGCATTTGCATGAGTACAAGTACCAATATCGATACTAGTATCAATATCGGTGAAACCCTAACCATAACAATGCTTTTCTCTTATTTGCTTATGATTGATAACTCCATTGAAAGAAAACAAATGCAGCCAGAATGCCTCAGGATTGGAAAAATGCAATATAGTATTTTTGTTCTTGGGTTTTGATACCGTTTAAATTGTAAACTGAAATGTGGTTTCTGTAGGTTACAGCACTTTGTACATTCTCTTTGGTTCTTTGTTCATTACTTTATAAAATAAGTATAAAATTATTATTTTGTGTACATTCTAAGATGATTTTTACCAGCATATATTAAAGTGAAGTTCCATCCCCCCAAAAAAGTCATTAATGTGCATGAAATAAATAAAAAAAAACATTTGAAGAAAATGTTTTTTTTTTTTAACTTACCTTTTTATGCCTGCTGCTATGCGGTCCCTCGAAATCTGCCTCCTTCAACACCTAGGCGCCTTACATCACTTCCCACAGTGCCTCCGCTTGCTACTGCTCCTGGGAGATGTGTGTCATCATTTCCCAGGAGTCAGTAGGGAAGCGGCGAGGGCTTCGTTGCTATCACAACAGGACGGGCACTTCTGATGCCGAAGCCCATTGTGATGGCAACCTGAGTAGTTGACGGTGCTGCGATAATGACAAAATGCGCATGCGCGAGATCGGGGAGAGCAGCAGCACTGTATCGCGGAACTGGATGCTTGCGGGCTTCACATGCAATATGAAAAAGGCCAGCAATGAATGATCTAACTTTATTTCTGATATGAATCCGGACATCGGGGGACAAATTTTACAAAATATGTATGTGTTACAATGCTATGTTATAAGCTTATGAAAGGTTTAAAAAAACAAAATATTGATTGTCGTTGGAACTCCACTTTAACTAAGATCCCATCTTTTTCCAGCCAGCTTCAGTTATATGAAATGTTTGAACAAGGAACTTGTATGTTTACCTTTAATTCCTGAGTTTCATTTTCAAAGCCAAACAGCATTTTGTAGGGTGGAGGCAGCGGGCCAGAAAGATTGACGCTCATGACCATCTGGTTTAGCTGATCCAAGTCATCAAGAAGAAGGCCTGTACATTCATCATCGCAAACTGTGAAGAGGACAGCATAGAATATTTATACCTAATAAACACCAGAGGCAGATGTTCAATATTTCTGCACTGTGGCATTTAGGAGTGCACAGAACAGATTTTGTATATTTGTGATGCTAATCCTATAATTAGCTCCACTAAGTGGTGAGAGAGAAAAGGAGGTGCATTGAGAAACTTTAAAACACAGCAATTAGTTGAAATAACTGGAAATAAACATTTTTCATTTTTCTGATTTAAAAGAAAAAAAATATTGAACCATCATAACCATTTCCACAAGCAAAGGATGCACTAGGAAAAAGCCAAAAAACAATCATATTTGTTATATTTACATAAATGATAGATTACATTCATAGAATGCTTCTAACTACACAGAGCTTGTATTAATAGCAGCCACCTTTAATTTGATACAGGATGGGTAGTTGAACTAATTTATTTTTTCCTTGATTATTTTAAAATATGAAAGTGTGCTATATTCTTTGATTGCAGATTGTTAAACCAGTGTACATTACATAAACACTGTTTTATATTTATATAATAGAATTGATTTTATTTTTGCTCAAACCATTGCAGCAATGCAGTTTAGTTACAGCATTATACTAAATGCCAACTCTGCAAAAACATATTCAGTGTTGAACATCCATGAATAAATGAATGAATCACCTGCTTTTTTTATTGTAGTAGGGAATCAAGGAGCACTTTATGTCTCCATCTCCTCTTGCAGGCCATAAGGAATGTCTTACAGTTTTACAGCTGGATTGCCAATTTTGTTGTTTTTGTTTATCATACATCACAAATAATTTATTGAAGAAAAGCCTTGTGATGGATTTTTAGCAATGAAAAGTACCAAAATGGCAAAAGGACCAGTGCTGACCAGAGCACATGGGTAAAAGAGGGCAGCGCCGAGCCTCAGCACCAAACAAATCTCTTCAACTTTTTGTTTTTCTCTTTCCTTCGCTGCTTAACACTTGTGGTTGTATTCAGCAAGAGAACAATATGCGGAAGACATAACGTGTCATGATATATTTTGACAAAAACCTGTCAAACTGGAGCATCAATTTGAGCAGAGTTGGCCTTTAACCCTAAATTTGAAGGTTTATAAGGGCTCACTGTGCAGACATAGAAAGCAATGAATTAGACTTTGACTGTCAGCAGTGAACATCCTAGAAGGTATTTAGGTATGCAAACAGTTCGGGGTATGGTTGGGTAGTTTGGCTCGGGAGCCAAGGAAAGGTAGGCAAGTGTACATTGTTGAAAGTACATGCTTATGCTTATGCTTTAACCAAACCGGTAAATCTAAGCCTAACGAGAACTCATTGTCAAGTTTTCGGGACAAATGATCCCCAAATTATGATTTTTTTTTGGCACAGCTGGACAATATATTTCTCCTACTTAATTATTTTGTTGTTCTGTGAAGTAGCTGAAAACTGATGCAGCTAACAAGCAGCCTAGACTGCTGTCTTCAACTGAATTCCAAAAGCAGATACTTTTTCGTTTGCATTTAACAAGGAAAATTTTAAAGGAAAACAAGAAAACTGGAAATTTATTTATATATATATATATATATATATATATATATATATATATATATATAAATATTTATTATATATTTATATATATATTTATATTTATAAAGATAGAGGCAAACTGTGCCTCTTTCACAAGGGAAAGGGTCCCCAAATAGGTGAAAGACTGATTGGAGACAGATTGATGTAGCCTCAGAAGAAAATTCTCTAGTCAAACAGTTTTCCAAACCTATGTGCTGCAAGATTTTGAAGCCTTATGCCGCGTACACATGATCAGAATTTCATCCCACAAAAGACCAATGAGAGTTCTTTGTCGGAAAATGTGACCGTGTGTATGCTCCATTGGACTTTTGCTGACCGAATTCCAGCCAGCAAAAAATTGAGAGCATGCTCTCAATTTTTCGGTCGGGAAAAGTTCCTATCCAAAAATGCAATAGTCTGTGGCAATTCCGACGTGCAAAATTCCTATGCATGCTCAGAAACAATTCGACGCATGCTCTGAAGCATTAAACTTCTTTTTCTCGGCTCGTTGTAGTGTTGTACGTCTTGACGGTCGTAAGTTCAGCGAACTTTTGCGTGACCATGTGTATGCAAGGCAAACTTGAGCGGAATCTCGTCGGAAAAGCCGTCATATCTTTTTCCGACGAGAAATCCGCTCGTGTGTAAGCGGCATAACTCATGAGGAGTGTGTGTTCAGATCTCTCTGGTCTAAACAGACAGGTTGCCGAGCTGGACTGACTTCTGAGAGTTGGAGATTGATAAGGGACAGAGGTAGTCCCCATCTAAACAGATCAGTATGTTTGTGCTAAGCAAATAGCAGTCTGTATGTGAGCTAAGAGAGAGCAAAAAGCCCTAAAACTCTAGAAAACAATGTATTTAAATTGAAATATCTCTCCTCCCCTCTCTGCATATACAAAATAGAAAATTTGAAAAAAAAAACATATCAGGCATTAATATTTTGAATTGCTAATAAACCAGTTAGCATATCAAACACATGCATGAAGACACAGCAATCCACACAGTTATGCATGCCTTACCATACACTGCAGAATGATCAACATAGGAATTGGTTCTTGGCAAGAGTTTTCACTTCACTAGAGAATAGCATTTTGTGTGTGGTCCAAATATCAACCCATGCACTCTCAGTAGATTTTCAGATGAAATTAGACAGTGGGGATCTGTGAACTTTATTATCGACAGTAAAAACTTAAACAGACACTTGAGTGTATTTAGCAAGTGCTAAATCTGAAGGCTAAGATATAAGGGTTGAAAGCTTACAAATAAAATATTTTTTTAGAGTATTTGACATGAGTTTATTCAGAGCTTAGTTTAGAATTCTGCATTTAGAGACAGATACTGTATATATAAATGATCTGACAATTCAGACATATATTGTAAGGAACTTAAAGAGGAGGTACAGCCCCCATGAAAAAAATAAAAGTCAGCAGCTACAAATACTGTAGCTGCAGATTTTTAATATTAGGACACTTATCTGTCCTGAAATCTAGTGACATCAGGACCCCAGCCAAAGTTTCCATCGGCTCTACCGCCACTATTGCCTGTGAGGGAAACCGGCGATGAAGTCTTGCAGCTTCACAGTCGGTTCCCTACTGCGCATGTGCAAAGCACGCTGTGCTTTGTGAATGGCCCGGCGGCGGGGGAAGGAGGAGGGGGACCAAACTTCCGGGGGACCTCGCTGCATCTTGACGCAGTCAGTTCTCCCGGAAGTCGGGACAGTAACTGTTCCCCTCCGAAAGGTGCCAAATGTGGTAGCAGAGGGGGGGAGGAAGCGCATAAGCAGAGCTTCCACTTTTGGGTGGAACTCCGCTTTAAGGTTTATGTAAATCTTGGCTTTTCAAGTAAATGTTGAGCTTAGATCACCAGTTAACCACTTAAGCCCCGGCCCATTTGGCTGGCCAAAGACCAGAGCACTTTTTGCGATTCGGCACTGAGTCGCTTTAACTGACAATTGCGCGGTCATGCGACGTGGCTCCCAAACAAAATTGACGTCCTTTTTTCCCCACAAGTAGAGCTTTCTTTTGGTGGTATTTGATCACCTCTGCGGTTTTTATTTTTTGGGCTATAAACAAAAAATAGTGGCAATTTTGAAAAAAAGCAATATTTTTTACTTTTTGCTATAATAAATATCCCCCAAAAATATATAAAAAAACATTTTGTTTTCCTCAGTTTAGGCTGATACGTATTCTTCTACATATTTTTGGTAAAAAAAAAAATCGCAATAAGCGTTTATTGATTGGTTTGCGCAAAATTGATAATGTCTACAAAATAGGGGATAGTTTTATGGCATTTTTATTAATAATTTTTTTTTCTAGTAATGGCGGCGATCAGCAATTTTTATTGTGACTGTGACATTATGGCAGATAGATTGGACACTTTTGGCGCTATTTTGGGACCATTCACATTTATGCGATCAGCGCCATTAAAAATGCATTGATTACTGTGTAAATGTGACTGACAGTGAAGGGGTTAACCAGGAGGGGGCGCTGCAGGGGTTAAGTGTGTCCTAGGGATGTGTTCTAAATGTGGGGGGATGGGCTATGTGTGAAACGACACTGATAACCGCTCCCAATTACAGGGAGCTGTGATCAGTGTCAGTGTCACTCGGGAGGACAGGGAAATGCTTGTTTACATCAGCATTTCCCAGTTCTACCTCTCCGTGAGACGATCGCGGGTATCCCCACAGACATCGAGTCCACAGGACCCGCGATCACACTCACGGAGCTCGCGACAGGGTCACACGCGCCGCCGGCTGCGCGCACACGACTACACAGCGCCAAATTTAAAGGGACGTACTTGTACGCCCATTTGCCTGTCCGTGCCATGCTGCCGATGTATATGTACATGCAGCAGTCGGTAAGTGGTTAAAGGACTAATAAGGAGGATCAGGGAGAGGATGGGAGTGGATCAAGTTTAGCTTTTCCTGTAAAAAATAGACTGGCATACAGCTTTTGCTGAAAGTAAAGCTGACCATAGACATATCAAAATTCAGCAGGGACTGGCCGAATTTAGATCTGTGTGTGGCTATTCCCACCCGACAGAAGTTGATAAAATGAGGGACGTGTTGATCAGCAGCTGTAGGCACTGATCAGTGTATTCTGCCATATGTGAGTCCCGCTGTCAGAATACAATGTCTTGGCTGGGGGGGGGGGGGGGGATTCCTCGTTTTTTTTGCCGAGGCGGAATGAAAAAACTACCTATCTATGGTCATCTTAACTTTTGCATATTTTTTTCTGTTTATTGTTGACTCTGATATCTGATTATTTTAGGACCACCCACAGTACTTTTACGGTGGGCCTCAGCAATGTAAATGTATGTTTCTTCACACACGCGAACTGGCATTCCCCTCCTGTAACCGAGATTATGGTTCCTGGTACCGGGCAGCTTCGAGCGGTCAGGGGATCACATGATCACTATGCGATCATGAGAAAATAGGAAAAAGAAGCACTACCAATGCCACATCAGAAAATATGTAGACAAAGGGAAGGATACTATTGAAGTAGCCAAAAAGACGGACTTTATAGGCATGGAAACAATGGAGAAGTGAAAATAATATATTCAAAACATTTATTGAAAAAAGTACAAAATATAACCACAATATTCAAAAAGAGATAAAAAACATGAAATTTTAACATGGTCTCCGAGTACAGCACCCGGCCGTTTCCCAGGGGCATACCTGTATATCGCATTTTCCACGTAAGTTTTTATCTGTCACATAACATGGGCACTATTCTTGGATATTATTTATGGCTATGTAATACACCTTTTCCTTTCTGTTTGTCTCTGTGCTCATAGGTATTACATACCAGTAAAGGCTGTATTACATGCCTGCCAGCAGTGCTCAACCTTATTAAGGCTTACTGCTTTTATGTGATGCCGGATACCTCAGCACTATTGTCCTGATGGTCTCTCCCTCTTTGGATATAAGACGCACACGGGCCCCTGTTTTAGATATGTGTTGAAGGCAGGGCTTTTTCCTCAGAGAAAAGGTGCAGGAACTCACCCTCTCTGTCCAACTCTCCGCCCCAACCACACCCAAACCCCGCCCCCAGCCACACCTTCCTTAGAGGAGAGATTTTACAGAGGCGCCAAAAAATTGTAATGAGTTAAGGCTTAGAACTGTGTATCACATAAGGCAAATTCTCCAAAATCCCCCCCCAGCTCTCCTCATCACAAATCCCCTCCTAGCTTTCCTCTCATCACAAATCCCCCCAGCTCTCCTCTCATCACAAAGCCCCTCCTAGTTCTCCTCTCATCACAAATCCCCTCCTAGTTCTCCTCTCATCACAAAGCCCCCTAGCTCTCCTCTCATCACAAAGCCCCTCCTAGTTCTCCTCTCATCACAAATCCCCTCCTAGCTCTCCTCTCATCACAAATCCCCTCCTAGCTCTCCTCTCATCACAAATCCCCCCAGCTCTCCTCTCTGCTGACCTCTCCGTCCTCCTCCACACAGATACTTTCTCAGCTCCCCTTTTATCACAAGTTCCCCCCAGCTCTCCTCTGTGTACAATGTTCTCCCCTCTGCTAAACGCACACAAACTTTACCTCTCTGCACATATTCCCCCTCCCCCACACACTTTCACAGTGCTCTCCTCTCAGAATGAACTCTGTCTCTGAAAAGCTCTCCCTAAAAAAATCCCCCTTCCCAGCACAAATCTCCTTCCACCCCACAAATCCATATCCCAGCACAGCTCCTCATCCCAGCAAAAAATACCCCACCCCAATATCCCCCAAGCATAAATCCTCCACCCAGTACAAATTCTCTCCCCCAAATCTCCCCTTCCAGCACAAGATGCTCCCCATCCTGGAACAATTCCTCTCCTCTTGTCTTCATTCCTCCAAGCCCCTCCTACACAAGTCCTCTCCCCAGTTCCATCACATATCTTCCCACCTAAATCCCCCCTGCCAGTACAAACCTTTACCCTACAAACACAAATCCTTTCCCCCTTTTTTAATCCAAATTCAAACCTCCATACTGCCCCAGTTTTAATGGGCCTTTCCTGAGATTTAAACAAAATCCCAGCATCCCATGAATCCGGGCTGAGTCCTGGAGGCCAGTGCTGGAACAAGTTCTGGCACTAGGCTCCACTAACTTGTCAAGCAGGAGCTTGTGTGGGCCTCCAAGGTAAATGTCCTCCATCTCTCGGGGTCCCAGATGCCACGATCATGCCCTCTGTGAGAAGAAGGAGAATATCTGGGAGGGAGAGGGCTAGTGCTGGAAAGGGGGGGGTAGTGCTGGAAGGGGGGCTAGTGCTGGAAGGGGGGGCTAGGGCTGGAAGGGGGGGCTAGGGTTAGTGCTGGAAGGTGGGGCTAGTGCTGGAAGGGGGGGAGGGCTAGTGCTGGAAGGGGGGGTGGAAATGTGCTGGGGGAGAGGGGGGCTAGTGCTGGAAGGGGGGTTGGAAATGTGCTGGAAGGGGGGGCTAGTGCTGGAAGGGGGGTTGGAAATGTTCTGGGGGGAGAGGGGGGCTAGTACTGGAAGGAGGGGGGTGGAAATGTGCTGGGGGGAGAGGGGGGCTAGTGCTGGAAGGGGCTGTCAGCCAGGTTTCAAATTAATCCCACACTGATTTCTGGCATATGTCCTTTCCTTGTCAAAAGAAGTTTATTGAGTATACAATGTTATAAAGATACATAAAGTAAGTTTACAAGGATCTATAAAGTAAGCTCATTGTTTTACAGTAGGGTTTATATAGGTAAATATCATGAAATTTCAAATATTAAACATTGGGTTCACGTAAACCTAAATTAAAGATATATATCATTTCCTTAGTTACTTTTGTAGGTATTTAAATGATTTATACCTACTATACATATTGTTTACAAGTAGAGTGTATATAGGTCAAATAAATTCTGATAATGAGCTTTAATCGTAAGGTGGAGAAAAGGAAAGAGAAAGAAGAAAAAGGGTTGAAAGGTAGAGGTATGGTCCACAAGGTTGTCCCGCTCGTCAGTTTATTATTCTTTTTAGTTCTCTTTGAAGCCTTAGAATGGGTGTCACTGTAAGTCATTTAATCTGTTACCATGGCAACAGGACAGAGTCATTGAAGTTTGACAGGAACTGTTGTTTTATCCAAGGATGCCAAAGTTTTTCAAATTTTGGAATTTGATTTTGATCGATGGCTACCATCTTAGCATGGGACATTGTATTATTCATTCTGTGAATTGTTTCTGCTAGTACCAATGTAGGAGATTTCCATGCCTTGGCCACTGTTTGTTTTGCAGCCGTTATTAGTTGGATCATAAGTTTGAATTGAGAGAGTGTTAACCATTCCGGTTTTAGATTAAGTAAAGTTAAATATGGATCTGGTTGTATTATTTTTTTAAATATTTTAGATGCAATCACGAAGACTTCCTTCCAGAAGGTTTGGATTACTGGGCACGTCCACCATATGTGTAAATATGTGCCTATTTCTGGGCATCCTCGAAAACAAAGAGCTGAGGTATTAGGTGAATATTTTGCCACTCTAGCGGGTACAAGGTACCAGCGAGTTAGGACTTTATAATTTGTCTCCAGTGCTAAGATGTTGGGTGAAGATGACTTAGATGTGAGCCATATGTTAGACCAGTCCGTGTCTTCCAAAGTTCCTCCCAGGTCCTCCTCCCACCTCTGAACGTAAGAGGGTCTATTAAGATTTGCTACTCCATATAATTGATTATAAAGTGATGAAATTGTACCTTTAGCAAATGGATCTTTTGTACAGATTGATTCAAAAATGGATAATTGGGATAATGGTGTATCCCCCTTTAGGAATGGTGTATAGAAATTTTTGATTTGGAGATATCTAAATATCTCAGAGTTTGGTAGATCATATTTTTCTCTAAGCGATGGGAATGAAAGGAATGATTTAGATGCTATGAAGTCATTTAGTGTCTGAATGCCTGATGTTGTCCAAGCTTTAAAAGAATTTGGGTAGATCCATGCCGGATAAAAGGCCGGATTTCTGATAAAAGAAAGGAGAGGATTGTGTGGAGATTGTAACTGATATTTGGTTTTTAGTTTATCCCAGAGAGATAAGAAGTGTTTAGTTATGGGATTATGAATTTTAAAGCGGTCTTTAGGATCAAGCCATAATAAATTTGATATTAATAGAGGGTCATTTTCTGAAGCCTCTATAAATACCCATAATGGGATTTCCTGTTTTGCATGGTATTTGGACAGACTGGCCAAATGTGCTGCTCTGTAGTAGTTAGTAAAATTAGGGTATCCCAGGCCTCCTTTATTTTTGGGAAGATGTAGTGTGTGTATACGTGGTTTAGAAGAGCCCCATATAAACGAAGTTGCTCTTTTTTGTACTATTCTCAAAAAATAGGAAGGAATTGGAATAGGGAGGACTCTGAATAGATAAAGCAATTTGGGTAGAATAGTCATTTTGATTGCATTAATCTTCCCTATCCAGGATAAAGGAAGTTGCGACCATTGTTTTATTAGATTTGTGATCTGTCTTAATACAGGAGAATAATTGGTTGAGAATAAGTCAGAATGAGATGCTGTTAAATGAATTCCAAGATATGGGATTGATTTTTCTGCCCATGTGAATGGGAGTGCAGCCCTAGCCGGGATCAATTCCATGTTTGTGAGTGAAATATTAAGCACTAGGCATTTCTTAGGATTAATCATAAGGCCGGATAGGGCTGCAAATCCATCAAGAGCTGGTATTAAGTTAGGACCAGAGACCTGTGGAGCATATGTCCTTTCTCATACCAAAGCACATATGCTCCTAACCCCACAATCACTCCACCAAGTGCACATCATTTTTGTTTCCTGCTTCCCAATCCCAGCCACTCTCTCCCCCTCCTCCCTGTCTATCTATAAAGCATAGAAAAGTTTGTACAGACCTGAAGTGAGCACGTGTTCCTGCTCCCCCTCCTCTTGTGTGTATACAGAGCTGAATGAGAAGGAGGAGGGGGAGGAGACAGCTTCGTTCTGCTGTGTGTGAGTGAGACAGGCTGCTGCAGGGACGGGAGACATACATCTGATGATGGTGCAGGCAGCAGACATGTCACTCCCGGGAGAGGAGAGGGCTGCCAGAGGTTCCGGAACGCATTTCCGGTGAGTTCCGGCTGAAAAAAAGCCCTGGTTGAAGGATATAAAAGAGTAGGTATCTTGACCTAATTAATGTTTAATGTTATATAAACTATTCACTGTAGTATACTTCTTATGTTAAAGCTTTCTGTATTTCTCTATTTTTTCATAGTTAACATTAAACCACCTCATATTTTCCACCACAGGAATTTTGTACACAAGGCCTACCCTTTCATTGCCATCCTACTGTCCTCTCGGATCCTTTTTTGGAGGGTTTAGAACATGCTTTTTAATGAATATGTTGTAATGCGTTTATGCAACTTTTCTGTTTTTAATTGGAATATATCTCATTTCAGACAGTGAGACTTGTTCTCTGTTTCTCTTTTGTTACACCTTTTAACCTTTATCGTGTCCTGAAGAAGCCTCACGGCGAAACATGTAGATGCAGGGCTCATTGTACTAATTGAATCAGATTTCATGTTTTTTATTTCTTTTTGAATATTGTGGTTATATTTTGTACTTTTTTCAATAAATGTTTTGAATATATTATTTTCACTTCTCCAATGTTTCCATGCCTATAAAGTCTGTTTTTTTGGCTACTTCAATAGTATCCTCCCCTTTGTCCACTATGCGATAACATAATCACAATGTATACACAACTGTTATGAATGATTTTCATTCATAACAGCTGTGCTTACTGTAGTGATGCTGTGATTGGCCCACAGCTATCACATGGTACCTGACACCCTGTCTCATCATGTCAACAATAAGTACAGCTGTTATGAAAGAAACCTTTTCATGACAGTTCAAATGATTGCTGTTACAGTGATCATCACTGTCAGAGTAGTACAGTGCCACTATGGTGACACTGAACTACTCTAACACAAGTATGTAAATAAAATAGTAAAGAAAGAAAAAATGTTAAAAAAAGTAAAAAGTTTAAAAAAATAAATACAAATTATGATTTATTTTTTTTAATTTTTTTTTACACTGTCACCAGTCAATATCCCTGATCACCAGCACACCAGTCATTTGATGATGCTGTACTGCACTAGTGACAATATGTGAATAATAATATTAATAATAATTTATTATAAATATTAATAATAATGTAATCACTTGATTTTCCAAACAAATTGTGACATAAATGCACCAATGGCTGTGAGCGCTGATCAGTGTGTTCTGGCAGGAGGGCAGATCACAATAGCTCGGTGGTGGAGATCGCCACACTAAGGTATGCCATAGATGGTGCAATCAACCCATTATTGCAGGAAAGAAAATTGCTAAATTTCCCCATCAACACAGTCAGGGTTAATGGGGGAATCCCTCCTAAGGAGCTATTATGTTCTCCTGCGGGGGGGCACAAGTAACCATCCCAGCCAGGAGAACACATTGATTAGTGCTAGTGGCTATAGCTGCTGGCAATAATCACATGCCAGCGGCTATGCTGGTTGTCCCCAAGTTGATTGATGGGTCGACTTGGTGCATCCAGCCTGCCCATAGATGACTCAAATCTTGGCCGGCCCCTGCTGAACTGGCCAAGATTCAAACCATCTATAGTATGTACCTAAGTTAGGACTTTTATACTATAATTTGGGCAATAAAATATTTAAAAAATTTCATTTGTTTCCCCTTCCGTAGGCCAGCCATAAACAGAGAGAATTTCTTTTCTGCAACCATGGGTGGAGCCATTGTGTTCTCCTGGCGTAGGGCAGTAGAAGTTAACCTCGCCGGGGAACACAGTGATTACTGCTAGCGGCTATAACAGCCTAGCGGCTGTTATATTTACATTAATCGCATGCAAAATCCAGCAGACTGGTTGTACATTCTGCCTGCCCTTACATGGGTCGAATTCAACTGTCTATGGCTGGCTTTACAGCTGCTTTCTATACCAGAAAATGTTTTTAAATTGTGGGGGACTCATTTTTAAAAGAGGTAGGCATTTTTTCACTTGTCTGTTTGCCAGACATGTCTTCAATAGTCTGAAACATGTCAAACTGAATATCAAAACACATTGCAAAGCACATGAAAATGCACATCATAATCTGCATCAATGCATATGGATGTCCATTATGTGTGCACGCATGCATCAATGCATACTTACTTGTGTTGACCCGTGTTATAATACAGACTGACATGTAATGTAAAGCACATTGCAACACATCTTTTCATGAGTTAGACAATACATCTACCAAAAATGAACAAGTGCGAATGACCCCCTAGCAATGTGCTGCATTCACTTTATCGGTCATCAAGTAAAATGCAGCTTAATTTTACATGTTTGGGTGTTCACACTGAAGACACCTTCACACTATCCACAAAGCTGGGGAATATTAACTTTGCTAGCTGTCAGTATTAAAAGGTAGCAGTAAAATGGTGAGGGCATTCTGAAAATCTCAGCTGTTAGGTAGAATTAGGTAATTAATCTGTGTCCAAATTTAACCATTGGTTTTGTGGATTTTTTTAAGCTTCTATTTTATGAATACTTAATGATCAGACCTACAGAGCTATAAAGATACCTAGCGAAAATATTCTAGAATATAAACAACAGGCTAGAAGCAGAAGAGAAATCTAGGGATGTAAAAATGTTTTCATCACTAAAATATAGGGTGTGCGGATAGATTTCACAACATCATATACAACCTCACTAATTTGAAGTGATTTACGGAGAACAGACCTCTTGACTTTTTACTAGGGATGAGCCGAACACCCCCCTGTTCGGTTCGCACCAGAACATGCGAACAGGGAAAAAGTTCGTTCGAACATGCGAACACCGTTAAAGTCTATGGGACACGAACATGAATAATCAAAAGTGCTAATTTTAAAGGCTTATATGAAAGTTATTGTCATAAAAAGTGTTTGGGGACCTGGGTCCTGCCCCAGGGGACATGGATCAATGCAAAAAAAAGTTTTAAAAACGGCCGTTTTTTCAGGAGCAGTGATTTTAATAATGCTTAAAGTCAAACAATAAAAGTGTAATATCCCTTTAAATTTCGTACCTGGGGGGTGTCTATAGTATGCCTGTAAAGGGGCGCATGTTTCCCGTGTTTAGAACAGTCTGACAGCAAAATGACATTTTGAAGGAAAAAACTCATTTAAAACTACCCGCGGCTATTGCATTGCCGACAATACACATAGAAGTTCATTGATAAAAACGGCATGGGAATTCCCCAAAGGGGAACCCCGAACCAAAATTAAAAAAAAAAAATGACGTGGGAGTCCTCCTAAATTCCATACCAGGCCCTTCAGGTCTGGTATGGATATTAAGGGGAACCCCGGCCAAAATTTAAAAAAAAAAATGACGTGGGGTTCCCCCTAAATTCCATACCAGACCCTTCAGGTCTGGTATGGATTTTAAGGGGAACCCCGCGCCAAAAAAAACAAAAAAAACGGCGTGGGGTCCCCCCAAATATCCATACCAGACCCTTATCCGAGCACACAACCTGGCAGGCCGCAGGAAAAGAGGGGGGGACGAGAGTGCGGCCCCCCCTCCCTCCTGAACCGTACCAGGCCACATGCCCTCAACCTTGGGAGGGTGCTTTGGGGTAGCCCCCCAAAACACCTTGTCCCCATGTTGATGAGGACAAGGGCCTCATCCCCACAACCCTGGCCGGTGGTTGTGGGGGTCTGCGGGCGGGGGGCTTATCGGAATCTGGAAGCCCCCTTTAACAAGGTGACCCCCAGATCCCGGCCCCCCCCCTGTGTGAAATGGTAAGGGGGTACATAAGTACCCCTACCATTTCATGAAGAAAGTGTCAAAAATGTTAAAAATGACAAGAGACAGTTTTTGACAATTCCTTTATTTAAATGCTTCTTCTTTCTTCTATCTTCCTTCATCTTCTGGTTCTTCTGGTTCTTCTGGCTCTTCTGGTTCTTCCTCCGGCGTTCTCGTCCAGCATCTCCTCCGCGGCGTCTTCTGTCTTCTTCTCCTCGGGCCGCTCGGCACCCATGGCATGGGGGGGAGGCTCCCGCTCTTCTCTTCTTCTTTTCTTCTCTTCTTCTCTTCTTCATTTTCTTCTCCGGGCCGCTCCGCAATCCATGCTGGCATGGAGGGAGGCTCCCGCTGTGTGACGGCGCTCCTCGTCTGACAGTTCTTAAATAACGGGGGGGTGGGGCCACCCAGTGACCCCGCCCCCCTCTGACGCACGGTGACTTGACGGGACTTCCCTGTGGCATTCCCCGTGACGTCACAGGGAAGTCCCGTCAAGTCACCGTGCGTCAGAGGGGGGCGGGGTCACCGGGTGGCCCCGTCCCCCGTTATTTAAGAACTGTCAGACGAGGAGGGCCGTCACACAGCGGGAGCCTCCCTCCATGCCAGCATGGATTGCGGAGCGGCCCGGAGAAGAAAAGAAGAAGAGAAGAAGATGCTGGACGAGAACGCCGGAGGAAGAACCAGAAGAGCCAGAAGAACCAGAAGAAGATGAAGATGAAAGAAGATAGAAGAAAGAAGAAGCATTTAAATAAAGGAATTGTCAAAAACTGTCTCTTGTCATTTTTAACATTTTTGACACTTTTTTCGTGAAATGGTAGGGGTACTTATGTACCCCCTTACCATTTCACACAGGGGGGGGCCGGGATCTGGGGGTCACCTTGTTAAAGGGGGCTTCCAGATTCCGATAAGCCCCCCGCCCGCAGACCCCCACAACCACCGGCCAGGGTTGTGGGGATGAGGCCCTTGTCCTCATCAACATGGGGACAAGGTGTTTTGGGGGGCTACCCCAAAGCACCCTCCCAATGTTGAGGGCATGTGGCCTGGTACGGTTCAGGAGGGAGGGGGGCCGCACTCTCGTCCCCCCCTCTTTTCCTGCGGCCTGCCAGGTTGCGTGCTCGGATAAGGGTCTGGTATGGATTTTTGGGGGGACCCCACGCCGTTTTTTTTTTTTTTTTGGCGCGGGGTTCCCCTTAAAATCCATACCAGACCTGAAGGGTCTGGTATGGAATTTAGGGGGAACCCCACGTCATTTTTTTTTTTAAATTTTGGCCGGGGTTCCCCTTAATATCCATACCAGACCTGAAGGGCCTGGTATGGAATTTAGGGGGACTCCCACGTCATTTTTTTTTTAAATTTTGGTTCGGGGTTCCCCTTTGGGGAATTCCCATGCCGTTTTTATCAATGAACTTCTATGTGTATTGTCGGCAATGTAATAGCCGCGGGTAGTTTTAAATGAGTTTTTTCCTTCAAAATGTCATTTTGCTGTCAGACTGTTCTAAACACAGGAAACATGCGCCCCTGTACAGGCACACTATAGACACCCCCCAGGTACGAAATTTAAAGGGATATTACACTTTTATTGATTGACTTTAAGCATTATTAAAATCACTGCTCCTGAAAAAACGGCCGTTTTTAAAACTTTTTTTTGCATTGATCCATGTACCCTGGGGCAGGACCCAGGTCCCCAACACTTTTTATGACAATAACTTGCATATTAGCCTTTAAAATTAGCACTTTTGATTTCTCCCATAGACTTTTAAAGGGTGTTCCGCGGCATTCGAATTTGCCGCGAACACCCCAAATTGTTCGCTGTTCGGTGAACTTGCGAACAGCCAATGTTCGAGTCGAACATGAGTTCGACTCGAACTCGAAGCTCATCCCTACTTTTTACACTACATTGAGAAAAAACATCTTTTATCTTAAAATTTCCATTTGCAATTATCTTTTTAACATGTTTTGTGGTTCATTTTATTATATTTATTTATACAAGCCTCTACATGAGGCCCGAAAGAGGGATATTTGTGGAAGAAAGAGGGGTGGATGGATTTAGTTAAAAAAAAAAAAAAGGGGTCAGTCACTTCAAATAAGGGACATTTGGAGCTCTTATACCTATTGTTTGTCTGTCTATATAATCTGAGTTTAAGGTGTTTTATCTCAGTACTAGAATGTATCACCGTGATAGAGGTCAGCAGAGCTTCCCCTCATTTTCTAAGCTTTCGAGCAACTGCTCATGCAGAGTCCAACTGCACTTTGCAAAGTGTACAGTCTACTGTATATGCCTTGAGTGAATCAATCCCCAAATGCCTCACCTTAAGTATTTTTTCCTCTAATTTCTGTTTTTCTTTCAGCTGGGTTCACTAAAGGAGAAGAGACTGTTCACATAGCAAAGTGAATTTTTAGTTTGCAAAATAACTGAGGTTATTAAGCGCTTGCCAGCCAGCCGCCGTCATTATACCGCAGCAGGTTGGCACGATCCCGTGAGCGGTCATAGCTATAGGTCGACTCGCCGGGATAGCAAGCGTGCGCGCACCACCGGCAGCACTGCACTACGGGGGTGCCGATGCTCATGGCTGACGATCATGATGACCGCCGGCCATGGGTGATCACGGGCATGAGAGGCAGAACAGGGACGCGTGTGTGTAAACACACAAATCCCTGGTCTGTTCTGTGAAGAGTGAAAAAAATGCTCTAAATCTATCTATATTGTGTCTAAATCAATATTGTGTTTTTTTCAAAATTGTCTCTCTTTTTTTGTTTATAACGCAAAAAATAAAAACTGCAGAGGTGATCAAATACCACCAAATACCACCAAAAGACAGCTCTATTTGTGGGAGAAAAGGACATAAATTTTGTTTGGGTGCAGCATCGCATGACCGCGTAATTGTCAGTTAAAGCCACACAGTGCCGAATTGCAAAAATGGCCCGGTCATTCAGCAGCCAAACCTTCCTGGGCTGAAGTGGTTAAAAGAGGTTATTTACTGAGGTTAGTAAAAGAAGTGGTTTGCTTTGACTCAAATATGTTTATTTTGTCCTGTGTGTCAGAAGATTTCCCACAGTTTTTCATGGGAGAGTTTCCATCTGACCCAAGTAAGCAGGCAGTGAGAACAGGAAGAAGATGTAATCAGCTATAAGCCAATTCTCCTTAGCTTGAAAAGATGGAATAACAGAATTTAGTTTAACAACCATAATTAACATCGCCCTGTGCTAAATACACTATTACATAAAGGCCACCTTTAGAAAGTGGAATATGAAAAATCTAATATCTGTATGTGATATTGGCACTGGAATACAATAGTCATCAGAAAATACTTGGGTTTCTTAATAAACATCAAAAACAAGGGTAAATCAGGTTAGTATACGTACATGCACACACTGGGCCCTCTCGGACATGCCGTTGAGTGCAGCCACCACACTTCAGGCCTGTAGCTTCAGGTGTACACGTGCATTGACCAGTTCTTGGGTGACATATCATAGATAATGATCCATATGGGTTACACTCACATTCTTGACAAGAACCTCCTGGAATACTTGGATTACCAGTAAAACCAGATGCACACCTGAAAATATACTGATGTTAATGTATTATATCTATATGTTTATAAAACATTTTATTAGCAAATACCCAAACATCAATAGCTTTGCATTATCTATGCAATTTATAAAGTATTATTAAAAGCAATAGAAAGAATAAATAAACATTTCAAAACTCCCCACTAAGCTAATTTTTATTCAAAGAAAACCCTCATGCTATCCTTACTTCAGATGTTCACTGTGGAACTCTTGCTTTCTTTAACTAACTCTTCTAAGAGACTGTCCATGACCTCTGTCTCTTTAGATATCTACATTTCCTGGCTATCATACCATGATCACTGACCCAGATGTGGCCTTTCTTGCACTTTGTTCATAACCAAAGCCAACCTAGAAAACGGGAACGGTTGTGGGGTAGAGTTACATCTTGCACTAAAAAGCACTTTTTAGGTAATTCTTGCAATATTTTCTTTAGGTTGTCCAGTCTTTAAAGACTTAATTCATTATGTATTTTTATGTATTGTCCTCCTGACTTTGCAAATCACTTTATTTATCCTTATCTTATTCTGGATGATTTCCATTTGATTGATCTTGAGCAGCTAGCTACTTCACCATCCTATACAATCACTTATATTCAGATTACTTTTAAAATTACATTTAATACGATTTATCATCTTCATTCCACTTGACACTTCCCTGTTTTTAGAAACCAAAAGCATTAATGCATTAACTCTAGTGACGTCAGTCAAAAAAATCTTACTGATGCTTTTATTTCATTATTTCTCTAATTTTGCACAGTGTATGTTCAAATATGGCCACTAAACTCAATTGGTCATAAACATCCACCTTAGACCATGTAACCAGTTGTCTTCATTACCTATGTTTACAATAACCACTAGCACATAAAAACTAGAAACCAAAAATAATCTAGGTCTTTAGAAAGTTGTTTGCCTGAAAATTTCCCTCACTAGAAATTTATAATTTAATCTCATGCGATTGTTTATAACAGAGCAAAACCAGACTCCTTTTTTCATTTACCTCATATTTGTCAATCTTAAACATTTCTCCAGGAAATTCAACTCCCACTTTTATTACTGACCTTTTATTTGTATTACAGGCTGCATCTTGGCTGTTATTTTTAAAGAGAAAAAAATGACACTGCCGTTGATACTAACAACAATATGATAGACTAATATTTTATTATTGCACTACAGCTACCTGATAACTATTGCCAATTCAATCCTACCTACTAAAACAAAACAGCACTAGAATAATTTCCATTGAATTCCTGTCTGCTAAATCTAGGAGACATTACTCATTGCAAATACTTCAGGCTATGCCTTTAGTTAATGACCCCGCTAACTACCCCCTATCAATAAATATCCTTGGCTTTCTTACTGTAAAGGACTCTGTAAAATTGTGATGTTTGGTTCCTCCTTTTGACCTTACAGTGTTTCCTTTAAAGGCTTTTAACTTCTCCTTTAATTCTAATTTTAATTGATACGTCTCACAGTCTGTTACAGACATTTTTAAGAGTACTGTAACCTGTTTATACTGGTACCATCCAGCTCTATACCTCTCTCAAATAAATCTTTACTGCTAACTAGTGTTATTTGAACTATGTATGGCTGGCCATACATTATACAAATTTCTTGTACAATTTTCCTGTAGATTTACCAAAACCATATAATATGAGGTCAAACCTAAACACTTTCAATCAGTATGCAATTAGGCAGGCCCCTGCATTACATAGTTGAAGGTAAATCTAAAGACAAATTGAAAGAAAGAATTGTATAAAGTGTGTGTTCTTTTATCTAAAACTAGAGTTTGAGTTTGGGTTTGACTAGTGCTTTTGCCATTTTCTATAGGACAAATGATAATGTGTTGAAACACACCTACAGTGCCTTGAAAAAGTATTTATACCCCTTGACATTTTTCACATTTTGTTGTGTTACAACCAAAAATGTAAATGTATTTTATTGGGATTTTATGTGATAGACCAATACAAAGTGACACATACTTGTTGAAGTGGAAGGAAAATGATAAATATTTTTTAAAAGCGTCAGTAAGATACAAATAAAAATTGGTGAAAAGTGTGGCGTGCATTTGTATTCAGCCCCCCTGAGTCAATACTTTGTGTAACCACCTTTCATTGCAATTACAGCTGCAAGGTTTTTGGACATGTCTCTACCAGCTTTGCACATCAAGAGAGTGACATCTTTGCTAATTTTTCTTTGCAAAATAGCTCAAGCTATGTCAGATTAGATGGAGAGCATCTGTTATGAGCAATTTTCAAGTCTTGCCACAGATTCTCAATTGTATTTAGGTCTGGACTTTGACTTGTTGCCCTGCTGGAAGGCGAACCTCTGCCCCAGTCTCAAGTCTTTTGCAGACTCTACTAGGTTTTCTTCTAAGATTGCCCTGCATTTGGCTTCCTCCATCTTCCCATCAACTCTGACCAGCTTCCCTGTCCCTGCTGAAGAAAAGCATCTCCACAACATGATGCTGCCACCACCATGTTTCACGGTGGGGATGGTGTGTTGTTCAGGGTGATGTGAAGTTTTAGTTTTCTGCCACACATAGCATTTTGCTTTTAAGCCAAAAAGTAAAATGTTGGTCTCATCTGACCAGAGCACATTCTTCCACGTGTTCCACAGTGCAAATGGGACATCTTATGACTTTCTTTCAACAATGGCTTTCTTCTTGCCATTCTTCCAGAAAGGCCAGATTTGTGGAGTGCATAACTAATAGTTGTCCTGTGGACAGATTCTCCCACCTGAGCTTTGTATCTATGCAGCTCCTCCAGAGTTACCATGGACCTCTTGGCTGCTTCTCTGGTTAATGCTCTCCTTGCCCGGCCTGTCAGTTTAGGTGGACGGCCATGTCTTGGTAGGTTTGCAGTTGTGCCAAACATTTTCCATTTTTGGATGATAACTTGAACAGTGCTCTGCAAGATGCTCAAAGCTTGGAATATTTTTTTATAACCTAACCCTGCTTAAAACTGCTAAATAATTTTATCCCTGACCTGTCTGGTGTATTCCTTAGCCTTCATGATGCTGTTTGTTCAATGAGGTTCTCTAACAAACCTCTTCACAGAACAACTTTATGTATACTGAGATTAAATTACACATGAGTGGACTCTATTTACTAATTAGGTGACTTCTGAAGGCAATTGGTTCCACTAGATTTTAGTTAGGGGTATCAGAGTAAAGGGGGCTGAATACAAATGCACGCCACACTTTTCAGATATTTATTTGTAAAATAGCTTTAAAACCATATATCATTTTCCTTCCACTTCACAATTATGTGCTATTTTGTGTTGGTCTATCACATAAAATCCCAATAAAATACATTTACGTTTTTGGTTGTAACATTACAAAATGTGGGAAATTTCAAGGAGTATGAATACTTTTTCAAGGCACTGTATATCTGAAATCTCATTTTGAGTTAACGGCGCAGCTATAACTCCACAAACATAATTGTACTGCTTTGCACCACCAAGCTATCCTTCACATATTAAGTAACCTATAAATAGTACTTAAACAATATTCTGTAATATCCATCTTACTATACTTACTGATGGATTTATCACCCTTACTGACAATACCACCAAAAAATCAAATAATGTTTCATTGTTTTCTGTTTTGATCACCTTAACATCCTAGAAACTAGTTTACAATAAATAAAACTAGCCATTGGTCATTTTGAATGTAAACAAAGGTGGGAGGGAGGGTGGGTAAAGTTGCTGAAGCTGTCCTACCAAACACTCTGACCCAAAGAAAAAATTGTGGACTATCTCGGTACTAACAAACAATGATAAACTTATGGTAAACTATATATCATTTATTAAATATAAAAGACATACAATTGAGTAATCTCAATTTTAAAACAGGGTGAAGGAAAGTTCATACACTATACAAATACTTGTAGGCTTCCCAATGATTATCTAATAATGGAATTTTCTCACAGATTTAACAATCCTCTACTAGTTTTGCGGTCCATAGGCCGCTTCATCAGGAGGAATAATCTATAAGACAAGTAATATATTTAGAACCAAAAACAGAAAAAGTTTACAAAGCCATGTTACAAAGCATAAACCATTAGCAGTAGTACTGAGCAATTGCTTATCCGTAGATCCAAGACCAATAACAGCCTCTAATTGCCCAGAAAGTCCCCCGCCAGCGGACATGGGGGATTTTAGCGGAAAGTATATCTAAATAAGAGTTATGCCCCGTACACAAGGTCGGACATTGATCGGACATTCCGACAACAAAATCCTAGGATTTTTTCCGACAGATGTTGGCTCAAACTTGTTTTGCGTACACACGGTCGCACAAAGTTGTCGGAATTTCCGATCGCCAAGAACGCGGTGACGTCAACCACGTACGACGTGACTAGAAAAGGCCAGTTCAGAACCAAGTGCGGCACCCTTTGGGCTCCTTTTGCTAATCTCGTGTTAGTGAAAGTTTGGTGAGAGACGATTCGCGCTTTTTCAGACTCGTGGTTTTCAGATTGTTTTCTGCTGTTCAGTTTGTGCATGTGGGTTTGTATCTGCTCTTCAGTGCGTGCAAGCAAGCTCCAAGTGACTTATTATTAGTCATTGTTTTCTTGTTCGTTCTTTACTGTTTTTCAGGTCGCTCTTCACAGGCCTTGCTGTTCTTCAGTACGTTCTGTTACTTCGTTCTGAGCAGCCGACCGTTTTCTAGCCATGTTGCTTATACGTACTCCTCGTAGAGTTCATGCTGTGCGGGGGCTTGGTGTTGGGGTCCTGACCTTGACACAAGTCCAGTCCATGAACAGGGTGGGGAGGAGTTTATGGACCAAGAATTGGTTGCTTCAGCGTGACCAGTTCTGTCATATGCCTTTGCTCCATGAGATCCGTGAGAATAATCGATGATTTCAGGAACTTTCTCCGGGTGACGGACCCCGTATTTCACCGTTTGTTGGCTTTGCTGACCCCCTATATCAGCAGGCAGGATACCTGCATGAGGCAAGCCATCACTCCGGAGCAGAGGCTGGTCGCCACCCTGCGGTACTTGGCGACGGGGAGAAGCCTGCAGGACCTCAAGTTCTCGACAGGCATCTCCCCCCAGGCTCTGGGGATCATTACCCCAGAGACCTGTTCTGCCATCATACAGGTCCTGCAGAAAGAGTATATTAAGGTAAGATTTGTATCCTTTAATATCACATTTTATTGTATTTAATGTTTGATAACATATTGTATTTCTTTCCTCATTCCCTAATTACCATGATTGGAATATGCTGTGAATGTCCCCTTTGTTCTCATACACATTTACATTCATTATTTTTGTTGTCATTTATACATATTTGCCTTCACTTACCTCCCCTGCATGCTCTCCTGGCCCTATATTCACTTCATGTAGTCACTTAACAATGTATTTTATCAGCTCTATAGTAGTGCTTTACCCCAAACACCCCCTAAAATGTTTAGAAATGTGATTTGTAATTTAAATTCAGGCAGAGTGCCAGAGGCTTTTTTTAGGGGTCCCCAAATCATTTGGAACCCTCCCTCCCCCCAACTGCTAAGTCAGCTGATAACAATCCTCTGCCTATCCTCAATCATCTATCTGCTGACTTTGCCATACCCATACACACTATACCCATCTCTTTTGTGCTCAGATGTATGGATGAATTCCCCAAAGCATGTAGTGCAAGGGCCTGCCTGTATACTTTAACCACTTAAGGACCGCCTCACGCCGATGTACGTCGGCAAGGCGGCACGGGCAGGCAAAATCACGTACATGTACGTGATTTGCCTCCCGCGGGTGGGGGGTCCGATCGGACCCCCCCCGGTGCCCGAGGCGGTCCCGTTTTGTTCCCCGGCGATCGTAGTGGAGGGAGAGGCCATCCGTTCGTGGCCCCCCCCTCGCGATCGCCGCCGGCCAATGGGAACATTCCTTTGCTGCTGTATGCTAAACAGCAGCAAAGGAAATGATGTCATCTCCCCTCGGCTCGGTAGTTTCCGTTCCAGCGCCGAGGAGAGAAGACATCAATGTGAGTGCACAACACACACACACACACAGTAGAACATGCCAGGCATACAAAACACCCCGATCCACCCCCGATCGCCCCCCGATCCCCCCCCAATCACCCCCCCCGTCACAAACTGACACCAAGCAGGTTTTTTTTTTTTTTTCTGATTACTGCATGGTGTCAGTTTGTGACAGTTACAGTGTTAGCACAGTTACTGTTACCCCCCTGTAGGTCTAGGGTACCCCCCTAACCCCCCCTAATAAAGTTTTAACCCCTTGATCACCCCCTGTCACCAGTGTCGCTAAGCGATCATTTTTCTGATCGCTGTATTAGTGTCGCTGGTGACGCTAGTTAGGGAGGTAAATATTTAGGTTCGCCGTCAGCGTTTTATAGCGTCAGGGACCCCCATATACTATCTAATAAATGTTTTAACCCCTTGATTGCCCCCTAGTTAACCCTTTCACCACTGATCACCATATAACCATTACGGTTGACGCTGGTTAGTTCGTTTATTTTTTATAGTGTCAGGGCACCCGCCGTTTATTACCGAATAAAGGTTTAGCCCCCTAATCGCCTGGTGGTGATATGCGTCGCCCCAGGCAGCGTCAGATTAGCGCCAGTACCGCTAACACCCACGCACGCAGCATGCGCCTCCCTTAGTGGTATAGTATCTGATCGGATCAATATCTGATCCGATCAGATCTATACTAGCGTCCCCAGCAGTTTAGGGTTCCCAAAAACGCAGTGTTAGCGGGATCAGCCCAGATACCCGCTAGCACCTGCGTTTTGCCCCTCCGCCCAGCCCACCCAAGTGCAGTATCGATCGATCACTGTCACTTACAAAACACTAAACACATAACTGCAGCGTTCGCAGAGTCAGGCCTGATCCCTGCGATCGCTAACAGGTTTTTTGGTAGCATTTTGGTGAACTGGCAAGCACCAGCCCCAGGCAGTGTCAGGTTAGCGCCAGTAGCGCTAACACCCACGCACGCACCGTACACCTCCCTTAGTGGTATAGTATCTGATCGGATCAATATCTGGTCCGATCAGATCTATACTAGCGTCCCCAGCAGTTTAGGGTTCCCAAAAACGCAGTGTTAGCGGGATCAGCCCAGATACCTGCTAGCACCTGCGTTTTGCCCCTCCGCCCGGCCCGGCCCAGCCCACCCAAGTGCAGTATCGATCGATCACTGTCCCTTACAAAACTCTAAACGCATAACTGCAGCGTTCGCAGAGTCAGGCCTGATCCCTGCGATCGCTAACAGTTTTTTTGGTAGTATTTTGGTGAACTGGCAAGCACCGGCCCCAGGCAGCGTCAGGTTAGCGCCAGTACCGCTAACACCCACGCACGCAGCATACACCTCCCTTAGTGGTACAGTATCTGAACGGATCAATATCTGATCCGATCAGATCTATACTAGCGTCCCCAGCAGTTTAGGGTTCCCAAAAACGCAGTGTTAGCGGGATCAGCCCAGATACCTGCTAGCACCTGCATTTTGCCCCTCCGCCCGGCCCAGCCCACCCAAGTGCAGTATCGATCGATCACTGACACTTACAAAACACTTAACGCATAACTGCAGCGTTCGCAGAGTCAGGCCTGATCCCTGCGATCGCTAACAGTTTTTTTGGTAGCTTTTTATTGAACTGACAAGCACCAGCGGCGTAGTACACCCCGGTCGTAGTCAAACCAGCACTGCAGTAACACTTGGTGACGTGGCGAGTCCCATAAGTGCAGTTCAAGCTGGTGAGGTGGCAAGCACGAGTAGTGTCCCGCTGCCACCAAAAAGACAAACACAGGCCCGTCGTGCCCATAATGCCCTTCCTGCTGCATTCGCCAATTCTAATTGGGAACCCACCACTTCTGCAGTGCCCGTACTTCCCCCATTCACATCCCCAACCAAATGCAGTCGGCTGCATGAGAGGCATTTTTATGTCCTCCCGAGTACCCCTACCCAACGAACCCCCCCAAAAAAGATGTTGTGTCTGCAGCAAGCGCGGGTATAGGCGTGACACCCGCTATTATTGTCCCTCCTGTCCTGACAATCCTGGTCTTTGCATTGGTGAATGTTTTGAACGCTACCATTCACTAGTCGAGTATTAGCGTAGGGTACAGCATTCCACAGACTAGGCACACTTTCACAGGGTCTCCCAAGATGCCATCGCATTTTGAGAGACCCGAACCTGGAACCGGTTACAGTTACAAAAGTTAGTTACAAAAAAAGTGTCAAAAAAAAAAAAATATATAAAATAAATAAAAATAGTTGTCGTTTTATTGTTCTCTCTCTCTATTCTCTCTCTCTATTGTTCTGCTATTTTTTACTGTATTCTATTCTGCAATGTTTTATTGTTATGTTTTATCATGTTTGCTTTTCAGGTATGCAATTTTTTATACTTTACCGTTTACTGTGCTTTATTGTTAACCATTTTTTTGTCTTCAGGTACGCCATTCACGACTTTGAGTGGTTATACCAGAATGATGCCTGCAGGTTTAGGTATCATCTTGGTATCATTCTTTTCAGCCAGCGGTCGGCTTTCATGTAAAAGCAATCCTAGTGGCTAATTAGCCTCTAGACTGCTTTTACAAGCCGTGGGAGGGAATGCCCCCCCCACTGTCTTCCGTGTTTTTCTCTGGCTCTCCTGTCTCAACAGGGAACCTGAGAATGCAGCCGGTGATTCAGCCAGCTGACCATAGAGCTGATCAGAGACCAGAGTGGCTCCAAACATCTCTATGGCCTAAGAAACCGGAAGCAACGAGCATTTTATGACTTAGATTTCGCCGGATGTAAATAGCGCCATTGGGAAATTGGGGAAGCATTTTATCACACCGATCTTGGTGTGGTCAGATGCTTTGAGGGCAGAGGAGAGATCTAGGGTCTAATAGACCCCAATTTTTTCAAAAAAGAGTACCTGTCACTACCTATTGCTATCATAGGGGATATTTACATTCCCCGAGATAACAATAAAAATGATTTAAAAAAAAAATATGAAAGGAACAGTTTAAAAATAAGATAAAAAAACCAAAAAAATAATAAAGAAAAAAAAAAAAAAAAAAAAAAAGCACCCCTGTCGCCCCCTGCTCTCGCGCTAAGGCGAACGCAAGCGGCGGTCTGTCGTCAAACGTAAACAGCAATTGCACCATGCATGTGAGGTATCACCGCGAAGGTCAGATCGAGGGCAGTAATTTTTGCAGTAGACCTCCTCTGTAAATCTAAAGTGGTAACCTGTAAAGGCTTTTAAAGGCTTTTAAAAATGTATTTATTTTGTTGCCACTGCACGTTTGTGCGCAATTTTAAAGCATGTCATGTTTGGTATCCATGTACTCGGCCTAAGATCATCTTTTTTATTTCATCAAACATTTGGGCAATATAGTGTGTTTTAGTGCATTAAAATTTAAAAAAGTGTGTTTTTTCCCCAAAAAATGCGTTTGAAAAATCGCTGCGCAAATACTGTGAGAAAAAAAAAAATGAAACACCCACCATTAAGCCGGAAGGGCTTTGTCTTCAAGTGGTTAGAAGAGTGGGTGATGTGTGACATAAGCTTCTAAATGTTGTGCATAAAATGCCAGGACAGTTCAAAATCCCCCAAATGACCCCATTTTGGAAAGTAGACACCCCAAGCTATTTGCTGAGAGGCATGTCGAGTCCATGGAATATTTTATATTGCGACACAAGTTGCGGGAAAGAGACAATTTTTTTTTTTTTTTTTTGCACAAAGTTTTAACTAAATGATATATTGCTCAAACATGCCATGGAAATATGTGAAATTACACCCCAAAATACATTCTGCTGCTTCTCCTGAGTACGGGGATACCACATGTGTGAGACTTTTTGGGAGCCTAGCCGCGTACGGGACCCCGAAAACCAAGCACCGCCTTCAGGCTTTCTAAGGGCGTGAATTTTTGATTTCACTCTTCACTGCCTATCACAGTTTCGGAGGCCATGGAATGCCCAGGTGGCACAAAACCCCCCCAAATGACCCCATTTTGGAAAGTAGACACCCAAAGCTATTTGCTGAGAGGTATAGTGAGTATTTTGCAGACCTCACTTTTTTGTCACAAAGTTTTGAAAATTGAAAAAAGAAAAAAAAAATGTTTTTTCTTGTCTTTCTTCATTTTCAAAAACAAATGAGAGCTGCAAAATACTCACCATGCCTCTCAGCAAATAGCTTGGGGTGTCTACTTTCCAAAATGGGGTCATTTGGGGGGGTTTTGTGCCACCTGGGCATTCCATGGCCTCCGAAACTGTGATAGGCAGTGAAGAGTGAAATCAAAAATTTTCACCCTTAGAAATCCTGAAGGCGGTGATTGGATTTCGGGGCCCCGTACGCGGCTAGGCTCCCAAAAAGTCCCACACATGTGGTATCCCCATACTCAGGAGAAGCAGCTAAATGTATTTTGGGGTGCAATTCCACATATGCCCATGGCCTGTGTGAGCAATATATCATTTAGTGACAACTTTATGCAAAAAAAAAAAAAAAAAAGTGTCACTTTCCCGCAACTTGTGTCAAAATATAAAATATTCCATGGACTCAATATGCCTCTCAGCAAATAGCTTGGAGTGTCTATTTTCCAAAATGGGGTCATTTTGGGGGGTTTTGTGCCACCTGGGCATTCCATGGCCTCCGAAACTGTGATAGGCAGTGAAGAGTGAAATCAAAAATTTACACCCTTAGAAATCCTGAAGGCGGTGATTGGTTTTCGGGGCCCCGTACACGGCTAGGCTCCCAAAAAGTCCCACACATGTGGTATCCCCATACTCAGGAGAAGCAGCTGAATGTATTTTGGGGTGCAATTCCACATAGGCCCATGGCCTGTGTGAGCAATATATCATTTAGTGACAACTTTTTGTAAATATTTTTTTTTTTTTTTTTTTGTCATTATTCAATCACTTGGGACAAAAAAAATGAATATTCAATGGGCTCAACATGCCTCTCAGCAATTTCCTTGGGGTGTCTACTTTCCAAAATGGGGTCATTTGGGGGGGGGTTTGTACTGCCCTGCCATTTTAGCACCTCAAGAAATGACATAGGCAGTCATAAACTAAAAGCTGTGTAAATTACAGAAAATGTACCCTAGTTTGTAGACGCTATAACTTTTGCGCAAACCAATAAATATACGCTTATTGTCATTTTTTTTACCAAAGACATGTGGCTGAATACATTTTGGCCTAAATGTATGACTAAAATTTAGTTTATTGGATTTTTTTTATAACAAAAAGTAGAAAATATCATTTTTTTTCAAAATTTTCGGTCTTTTTCCGTTTATAGCGCAAAAAATAAAAACCGCAGAGGTGATCAAATACCATCAAAAGAAAGCTATATTTGTGGGAAGAAAAGGACGCAAATTTAGTTTGGGTACAGCATTGCATGACCGCGCAATTAGCAGTTAAAGCGACGCAGTGCCAAATTGGAAAAAGACCTTCTGGTCCTTAGGCAGCATAATGGTCCGGGGTTTAAGTGGTTAAAATGGTAATGTTTAAAGTTTTTGTATACTATTATTATCTTGATAGGTAATAGCAGAATGTCCAAATGTGCTCAAATGTGTACAGTGTGTATTTATATCTTTGTATTATGACACTTCTTACCTGTCCAGTGGGCTGCCAATAGTGTAACTAAGGAGGGGCTGTTCAAAGTAATACACATTATTTAGGCATTCATCTCTCAATGAAGTGGAGAGGGTTACCTGTCCAAGAGCTCCCCCCCCTATAATGTTAGAAATGGCCCAGGAGAGGGGGGGAGGGGGAATATGATAGGTGTACCTTATACTTTGGTGTTTAAAAATTCCCATTAATAAATGTTATCTTGATGTTGGCCAAGAATGTTTGTGTCTAATCTGCTTTCCATGTTTTAATGTGCAAAAAGACTAATTTTTTTTTTATTTTCCTCAACAGTTTCCTTCCACGCCACAGGAATGGCAAACTGTGGCCTCCCACTTTGCCCAGCGGTGGGACTTTCCTAACTGCGGAGGAGCAATTGATGGGAAACACGTCCACATCATCCCACCACCCAACTCAGGGTCATACTATTATAATTATAAGGGGTTCAATAGTATTGTGATGTTGGCAGTTGTGTCGGCTACTTATGAGTTCCTGTATGTGGAAGTGGGGAAGAATGGCCAGATGTCCGATGGTAGAGTCATCGCCCAGACGGAGTTCTACAGGCGTCTCCAGAATGGCAGCTTGGACTTGCCACCTCCAGAAGACAATGTGGCAGGACTCCAATTCATCTTCGTTGCGGATGAAGCATTTGCACTGGGGGACCATCTTATGTGGCCATTCCCAATGAGGACCCTCACCCCGGACCAGAGGGTTTTTAATTACCGGCTGGCCAGAGCCAGAAGAGTGGTGGAGAACATGTTTGGAATCATGGCCAGCCGGTTCCGGCTATTTCTTGCACTCATACATATGGCGGAGTACAAACTGAATCACATTATTCTGGCGTGCTGTGTTCTACACATCTTTTTACGGCAACATTCTGCCAACTATGCTGGCACAGTTGGGCCTGAAGCCGGAATTCAAAATGAACCAACCCTGACGGCGTGTGAAAGTGGCGGTCCTGGCTTGCCCTCCCTGAGTGCCCGTGATGTCCGGCTAAGATACCTTGAATTCTTTGCGGTTAGGGGGGCTATCAATATGCCAGACAATATGTGAAGCCTTTATCAAATAAAAAAAATAATTAAGCAAATCTTTGGTGACATTTACTGCTTGTTTTGGTTTTAGCTGACCCTCACAGAAATGTGTGGAGTCCTGAAAATGGCGTGATTGTGTTACCTTATGCAAAGCACTGTTGGGTGTTATTTACTAAAGGCAAAGACACTTTGTACTACAAGTGCACTTGAAACTGCACTTGTAGTGCAAAGTGGATTTGCCCTTATGAAATAACACCCATTGTCACAGAAAGCAGCAATTAGAGCACCACAAAAGTGTTGTAGCATTGAGACAATTATCCACACATTCTTGATTAACAATCTTTTTAATACCTGCACAATCACATGTGCATTTAGAAAAGGTTTTTAAAACAAACCAACATGTTTGTTGTATAACAATTTTTGGGGTGGCATTAGAAAAAGTAGAAATGTCCATTTAAGATAAAACAGGCATGTTTAAAACCAACAAGAAAGACACAAATCTTGAACTTACAAAGTTCACATTTGGAAGAACTTGAAGGCAATATCAGACATGAGTATTTAGGAACTGTTTTTGATATTGCGTTCAGATGGGGTGAAGTCACCCCCGGAAAAGCCAAATTTTGAAGATGCACACAAATAGCCGAATGTCAACATGTGCTACCTACCATCACGGGGGATCAAGGGACGTGTTTTGGGGGAGCAACCCCTTCCTCTCAGCTACTTTATTATTGGGGAAGGGGGTGCACCACCAAAACACGTCCATTGATCTCCCGTGATGGCAGATAGCACATGTTGACACACTGTGTGACTCTTCAAAATTTGGCTTTTCTACAAAATGCTCACCTGTTGTGGTGCCAATTTCCACCACGTCTTCCTCCTCCTGCTCTGCTTGTCTTTGTGGGATTTCCCCTTCTTCCAGAGGTGGGGGGTCTCTGGTCTTCACGGATGAGGGGTGTCCTCCGAGTCTTTTCTCCCCTATGTGAAAAAAAATGGTATACTTAGCACACAGATATTTGATGGCAGAACTATAAATATGAAATATTACTTGGAAGTGGGGTACAATTGTCGATTTTGGCAGAGTTCCAAGATGTAGAATTTTTTGGGTCCTTTGTCAAACTTCAATAATTTACCTGTTTTGTTCAAGCTTCACAGATGGAGAGCCCCCTATAGTATACACTGGAGCACCTGTGTGGACCCCCTAATAAAAAGGGTGTTCTTGTGTCCCACACTAGTGCTCCTGTGTCCAGATGTGTAAACACCTGCTGAGTGTCCTCTCCTTACACAGAATCTAGTATGCATTTCATTCTAGTAACAAACCCATCCATACAACCAAATTATTTTCAGACAAGTAGCCCTAAAAAATGTGGTCAAATGCATATGGCCAAAACAATGGTGTTTTTTAGGCCGATTTAAAAATGTTTGATACGAGTGAATAATGTGCCCATGAACATGAAAGTTGCCATTTTAAACTGTACAACAGTTCAGAAAAGCACATGGAGCAGCACGAACGGAATAAACACAAAAAGAATAGGAACACAGGACAACTACTTACTTTTTTGCAGAACTCTCCTGATCCTTCTGTACTGCTCATGCTCTCGTAATTTCAGGTCCGACCAACGCTTCCTGAGCTGATCTTTCGAGCGTCGTACCCCGAAATTCCGGTGCAGACTTTTGACCACTTTCGCCATGATCTTGGCCTTTCTGACATTGGGGTTGGGGTAAGGTCCATACTTTCCATCATAGTCGGCCTTCTTCAGGATGTCGACCATCTCCAACATCCCCCCAAAGGATATATTTGATGCCTTAAATCGTCTCCTTCTGGGTCCAGACGTTTCCGGCTCCGGGCTTTCCTCACCCTCCTCCTCGTTGCTATAATTAGCACGCACCTGCTGTGTCTCTGCCATGTGCTCTTCCCCCACTGCGCCGAATGAAAAGGGGCGGGGAATAGACTAGAAAGAACGTCAGGGGCAGGCGGAGTTACACGCATGCGCAGTGTGTATAAAGCGTAACACGCGTGCGTAGTACGTACGATCTGTGAGCGGAGGAAGGAGAATAGGAGGTGCCGATCGTGATAACGAAGGTAAAATCTAAACTTGGGCCTATACTGCTTCTAGATTGAGGCCTATATTGTAACAAGATTAGGAGAGTTTTGCCTGACATTAGGGTTTATCTTGTGTTGTGTCTTGCAGATAAAATGGATGGCTTCAATGACCACAACTTCCTCCCCCTGTTCATAGACAAGTACAGGGAGCTGCGCTGTCTGTGGCAGGTGAAACATCCACATTACAATCATAAACAAAAGAGGCAGGCAGCGGTGGAGAAACTGCTGGAGTTGGTGACGCCGGTGGTCCCCACAGCAACCATTCCCTATTTAAAAGCCAAAATTGGTGGCCTGAGGAGCACTTATCTAAGGGAGCGCAAGAAGGTCACGGATTCCCAAAGATCCGGAGCAGGAGCAGATGACATTTATGTCCCCAGGCTGTGGTACTATGAGAGACTGCGATTTCTGTCAGACCACACTGAAGTCAGGGAATCCCTCTCAACCCTTCCTTCCACTCTTCCTTCCACCCCAGCTGAGGCTTCCGATGTCCAACCTGGGACTTCCAGCCAGGAAGAAGTGGAGGAGCCCAGATGGAGTCAGGTATAGCATTCTTCTACAGATTTCTAGTCAAGAAATAAATGATCTTTAATAGATGTTATTATTGATCACTAATTGCTGATTTAATAAAGTGTTTTACATATCAATAGACAGTAGTGTGCAAAAATATTTGGGACAAGAATGAAAAATGCAGGGCTCAGAATGATCATCAGTTATATTTGTTAACATTCAATTTGCAACAGTCATGAGGTGACAATTGTGTGTGATTGATGAATAAAAAACTAAAACTATGTCCCTTTTTCATACACAGGAAGATCTCAGCCAGGAGGAGGCTCTGGAATGTGGCATACAGGAGGAGGCTGTGGAATGTGGCAGCCAGGAGGAGGCGGGACTAAGTTGCAGCCAGGAGAAGCCTGGGACCAGTCGCAGCCTGACCGAATCGCAAGTTCCTCCCCTCCACCTTTCATACAAAAGACCCAGGAAGGCGACTCACATGCAGGATTCAGCGCTCAGGCTCATTCAGGAGGCTTCTGCATCCCTCAGAGCCTTATCCACTCCTGAAGAGGCCTTTGCCTGCATGGCTGCCACCAAACTGAAGTGCATGCAGGAGGGTCAACGCCTCATGTGTGAGAAACTTATTTATAAAGTCCTAACTAAGGGGGTGAGTGGCGAAATCACACCCAAGACCAACGTGATTGAGTTGGACCATCCTCCTCCTCCTCCTGCTGCCACAACTCCACCACCAGAGCCACAGCATGGAAGGAAGCGTGGAAGGAAGACCAGAGAGTGACGACCCTGGGTTCAGTCTGGTCTGGCCAAAGATGCAGTCTCTTGTATGACCACAGCCTGGGGACACAGATGTCATCTGCTGCTTTCATGATCTCTGGGGCTTCTGGACCAGACTGCACTCCCTTAGATATGGACTCCTCAGGCCACTAATTTGCATTAAAATACTTGATGTGTGCCCTGGAGGTCAAAGGCTTCAACAATTTTTGCTGTTTCTCCAGTGTTGCCTCCCTCTTTGTTTGGTTGTGAGCCCTTAATAAAGGCATTTTTGGTTCAATTATACTCTCCTATGTGGGTTTTCCTTCAAAAAGGACAGTTTGTTTGTGAGGAGGCAGGTACATTTCAAATATACAATGTGAAATTAACAAGAGACACCAACACCAAACAATCTCCTTGAGATTAAATAATACATTATAATAATGGTGTTGTGGTAATTTGACACACAAAACACACACAAAAATATTCTTTATTAAAAAGCATACAACATTTAAAAAAAAAAAAAACAGCCTTGAAAAAAAATTTTTACAAGTAACAACAAACCAAAAAAAAAATTGGTCAGATGCGACAGATTGGTCAGATTGGTCAAAATATATTGAGGGAATCACAATAAATAATAAAGAAAGAAGTTTGTGAGAAGTCTGTGTGAATATAAGCAGCAAAACTACTTAATTCTTCTCACATTATAAAGAAGAAGAGAGTGCGCTGTATTAAACCATTTTTTACATTGCAGCGTGATGAAAGTGCTGTATCCATTCCGAACGCTAATTTTACCAGACCGAGCTGTTCCGTCTCGGAATTTCTTCTGAGCATGCGTGGCACTTTGTGCGTCGGAACTGGCCACACGCGGTCAGAATTGACGCAATCGGATTTTGTTGTCAGAAAATTTTATAGCCTGCTCTCAAACTTTGTGTGTCAGAAAATCCAATGGAAAATGTCTGATGGAGCCCACACACGGTCGGAACGCTCCGATCGGACATTTTCCATTGGAAAATCCGACCGTGTGTACGGGGCATTAGGGTATGTACAAATAAAATGATTATTGAGATAAAGTCCATTAGGATGGTATATACTGCACTAAGTGGGAGGGAAAGGAAAGAACTAGAAGAGGAGGGAGGGAGGATGGGAAGGGGAAAGAAAGGGGGGGGGATTTTATACTGAATGAGAAAGGGAAAGGAAGGAGGAAGAAAAAAAGAAAGAGCAGGGGGAGAGGCGGGGTTGTTGGGGGGGTTAAGAGGGAAGGAGATTGGGGAGGGAGGGTTTGGGAGTTGGTTAGGGGAAGGGGGGTTGGAGAAAGGTTCTGTTACCGGGAAGGCGAGGAGGAGGGCCAGAGAGAAAAGGGGAAAGGAAAAAAAGGAAGGGACAACTTGGTACACAAACCAAGACAAAGAAAAGGAGGTGAGCAGGCTTACAATACTGGATTAAGGTATTACGACCTACCTGGTAAAAATACTCTGTAAAATATTCAGAGAAATTATTATTCCAGGACGGGAGGAGGGGAGAGAGCAGAACAGAATGACAGAACGTCAATGGGTTCTCCTCAGTAATAGTGCCAATTAGAAGCAGGGAATATGCAGCGCTCGTGGGCAGTTGCAAGCTAGTGGCTCAAGTCACAAAGAGAGGAAAACAACCTGGTAGGGGATTTCCATAACACCTCTGCTTGATGCAGCCAGCACGAAGTCTGATCCAATCGGTCAAGTCTGGAGGTATATAGCAAACAGGGTGTCCATGAGTAAAGAGCAGACAAACTAGCATGGTAGTGATCAGATTGAAAGTGTCTCACCTTGGTCCATATTACCGGCCTCTCAAAGCCCCCTGGAAGCAAGATCCGCTCTGCCCATCAAAGGGCTAAAGGCCCATTTAATGAGCTCCCCAACCCAGAAGATGTTCAGACGCCGCCACGCGGCACCCCCCCTCACCCCCCTCACCCCCTTTCTTCTCCCCTTTTCCTCTCCCTCATCCTTCCCTCCCCCCTTTCTCCCTTTCCCTCTCCTCCTTTTTGTTCCCCCTCCCCCTTAACATATATCCTCCCCCCTTCTTTCCTCCCTGTCCAATTGGGTTTCCTTTGTGTAGCTCCGTTAGATTGTGTGTGGGAGTCCCCCAATTGGCCCATTACATCAATCAGTTCATCAATTTCTGTTCCATAATAGGTTGGAAATCCATTTGTCAAATTTTTAAATGTTTGTTTTATAAATTATGTTTTTGTTTTATATAATTGGGGATGTTCAGTCTCCTAATACCATATTGTACTGCATTGTTTACTTTTGTTTCATTTGATTGTTTTATTAATTTGTTTCTGAACTGAGTCATTGCTTCCCCTATACCCCTGGCCATTCGTACTCTGGTTGCTCCTTTTTCCCCCAAGCGGCAGACATGTGACTCCCCTGGTGGGGGCAGGTTCCTCTTCAAGAATGCCGCCCTTTACTTATATTGCCGTTGTTTTGGGCTTCTCCGCCTATTTGACATAAGCGATGCGTGCTTGCACGCCGGCGTGGTTCCATGCACGCGCAGTGCAGGGAGCCAGACCCGGCGACATCATGCGCCACCGTGCAGCGACGTCTGAACTGCGTTGTGCTACGCATGTGTAGTGCCGGGTTGTAGACCCGGTGACGTCATGCTCCGCCATGCGGCGGCATCTGAATGTCTTCCGAGTTGGGGAGCTCAATAAACGGGCCTTCGGCCCTTTGATGAGCAGTGCGGATCTTGCTTCCAGGGGGGTTTGAGAGGCCGGTGATACGGACCAAGGTGAGACACTTTCAATCTGATCACTGCCATGATAGTTTATCTGCTCTTTTCTCATGGACACCCTGTTTGCTATATACCTCCAGACTTGACCAATTGGATCGGACTTCGTGCAGGCTGCATCAAGCAGAGGTGTTATGGAATTCCCCTTCCGGGTTGTTTTCCTCTATGTGACTTGAGCCACTAGCTTGCAACTGCCCGCGAGCGCTGCATATTCCCTGCGTCCAATTGGCACTATTACTGAGGAGAACCCATGGACGTTCTGTCCTCCTGTTCTGCTCTCTCCCCTCCTCCCTTTCTTCCTTCCTGGAATAATATTTTCTCTGAATATTTACATATTTTTACCAGGTAGGTTGTAATACCTTAACCCAGTATTGTAAGCCTGCACATCTCCTTTTCTATGCCTTGGTTTGTGTACCAAGTTGTCCCTTCTTTCCTCCCCCCTCCCCCTTTTCTCTCTGGCCCTCCTCCTCACCTTCCTGGTAACCAGAACCTTTCTCCAACCCCCCTTCCCTTCAACTCCCAAACCCTCCCTTCTCCCTCTCCCCAATCTCTTTCCCCCTAAACCCCCCTTAACAACCCCCCCTTTCCCCCTGCTCTCTCTTTTCTCCTTCCTCCTTCCTTTCCCATTCTCATTCAATATAACCTTCCCCCCTCTTTTCTTTCCCCTTCCCATCCTCCCTTCCTCCTCTTCTCCTTCCCCCCACCCCACTCAGTGAGGTATATACCATCCTAATGGACTTTATCTCAATAATCATTTTATTTAAATATGGATGAATGAATGTACTATATGAAACAGTAATTAACCCATCAAAGCAGCGCTATTTTCAGTCCTCAATGCTGACTGATAAAACAAAGTCTTTGTAAATGCAAGCAAAACACATGCAGGCAGGTAAATTCCAACAAAGACACAGCGGTAGGAGCTCGGTCTGGATTCCCTTATATGAATAGTAGATCTGATGGGTGCACCTTTTACCATCTATTGGGACACCTTGTGCTGCACACACCCCATAGGGGTTCAAACTCACCGGAGCCAGGAGGTTAACAAGCCTTGGATCAAATCCTCTCTCTGTTTACTCCCGAAGTCCTCCAGGGTTGATGATCAAATAACAGCAACAATGTCCACATGTAAAAAAGAGACCCCGAATAGTCCAGTACCGTTTTGATAATTTATTGTAAGTCACAAATCAGAGAAAAAAAAAAAACTAATAAAGTAAATACACTGTAAAAATCAGTGGGCGCAGTTCCTTACAAAGGATAGCCTTCTAGCTTTCAGTTGGTTGGTAATAGTGGATAACTCAAACTGCTTCTCTCAAAGCACAAGGGTACTGGTTGCAGACTGGATGGATGTTACACACTCACAGCTGATCAGTCCTTCATTCCACTAGTATACAACTACAAGCTTGGAGCGCACTGCGTGTCAGCCAGGCACAGCTGATCCGCACTTCCTCCCTCTCGTGTCTGAAGCTTCAGGCTAAAAGCACACTGCGTCCTCACGTGATAACGGTTGCCGTGGTATCGTGCTCTGACTAGTTTCGTCAGGAAGACTTTTTCAAAGAGCATTGATGCTCTTGCCTGAAGCTTCAGACACGAGAGGGAGGAAGTGCGGATCAGCTGTGCCTGGCTGACACGCAGTGCGCTCCAAGCTTGTAGTTGTATACTAGTGGAATGAAGGACTGATCAGCTGTGAGTGTGTAACATCCATCCAGTCTGCAACCAGTACCCTTGTGCTTTGAGAGAAGCAGTTTGAGTTATCCACTATTACCAACCAACTGAAAGCTAGAAGGCTATCCTTTGTAAGGAACTGCGCCCACTGATTTTTACAGTGTATTTACTTTATTAGGTTTTTTTTTTTTCTCTGATTTGTGACTTACAATAAATTATCAAAACGGTACTGGACTATTCGGGGTCTCTTTTTTACATGTGGACATTGTTGCTGTTATTTGATCATCAACCCTGACTTCGGACTTCGGACTTAGGACTTCGGGAGTAAACAGAGAGAGGATTTGATCCAAGGCTTGTTAACCTCCTGGCTCCGGTGAGTTTGAACCCCTATGGGGTGTGTGCAGCACAAGGTGTCCCAATAGATGGTGAAAGGTGCACCCATCAGATCTACTATTCATATAAGGGAATCCAGACCGAGCTCCTACCGCTGTGTCTTTGTTGGAATTTACCTGCCTGCATGTGTTTTGCTTGCATTTACAAAGACTTTGTTTTATCAGTCAGCATTGAGGACTGAAAATAGCGCTGCTTTGATGGGTTAATTGCTGTTTCATATAGTACATTCATTCATCCATATTTCTATTTCTATTTTTTATTAAGTGGCTGCTGAGAGATATCTCACTCAGAATATGGTGACATCAGGTTAAATCACTGCGGTTTATTACAATCATTATTTTCCATCTTCATATACTGAATATCCTTTAGCGCTGAGATAGGAGGATTGGAGTAGGGCGTATTGTCTGCTTTTTGTTTGTATAATCATTTTATTTGTACATACCCTTACTCCTATCTAGATATACTTTACGCTAAAATCTCCCATGTCCACCCATGGGGGGCTTTCTGGGCGATTAGGGGCTTTGTAACATGTCTTAGTAAACTTTTTCTGTTTTTGGTTCTAAATATATTACTTGTCTTATAGATTATTCCTCCTGATGAAGCGGCCTATGGACTGCAAAACTAGTAGAGGATTGTTTAATCTGTGAGAAAATTCCATTACCAGATAATCATTGGGAAGCCTACAAGTATGTGTATACTGTATGAAGTTTCCTTCACCCTGTTTTATATTGAGATTGCTCAATTGTATGTCTTTTATATGTAATAAATTATATATTTTTTACAATAGGTTTATAATTTTTTATTAGTACTGGTCAGAGTGTGTGGTAGGACAGCTTCAGCAACCTTCCCCACCCTCCCTCCTCTCCTTGTTTCTATACAATATTTGGATGATGATACTTGTTTTTATGCCTATTTTTAGGCTTTAATATTTGAGGCTATACTCAAAAAATATTCATTTTGAATGTAGGTGCTTCACTTATTGTTCTTTCTAACCATTAACTCTGTACTACACTATTGTACAGAATTGTACATTATTATATTATAAAGAATAAATTCATTATGTTGTGCCAAATATTATTTACATCAGCTACCTTCACTCATGACTGTGATTCACTAATGAATTGCAACTTGCAGCCTTCTAACTCCCACTCTCTAAAGCTAGCCATACATACATATATATGTAGATTTTTATTTAAATGTTTGCACGATTATTCATACAAGAATTGAAATTGTATGAAAATTTGTATTACATTCAATGACGTGAAGAATGACCTTTAAAAGTGCTTTAAGATTTTGTGTCTCATCTCTAAAAAAAACAAGTACACAGGCCTACAACGTTGATGTCATCAAGTACATGGATCTCATTAGATGGTCGGAACTGTTATGCCGCGTACACAAGATCGCACATTCCAACAACAAAATCCATGTTTTGTTTCCGACGGATGTTGGCTCAAACTTGTCTTGCATACACGCGGTCACACAAATCTTGTCAGAAATCCCGAACGTCAAGAACGCGGTGGCGTACAACACGTACAACGAGCCCGAGAAAAATGAAGTTCAATAGCCAGTGTGGCTCTTCTGCTTGATTCCGAGCATGCCTGGAACTTTGTGCATCGGAATTGTGTACACACGATTGTAATTTTGTTGTCGGAAAAGTTGAGATCCAGATCTCAAATTTTGTTTGTTGGAAATTCCGACAGAAAATGTCCGATGGAACCTACAAATGGTCGGAATTTCCGACAACAAGCTCCCATCGAACATTTCCCGTCAGAAAATCCGACCGTGTGTACGCAGCATTAGTGTACTATCCTGTAGAAAGGCCATTATCTCTGACAAAAGATGTGGTTTGTTTTGAGGCAGACCTAAATTCCCTAAGGCAGTATATGACCATCTGTAATACAGAGGTCAACAAGTTCTGGTAAGGAGCTGTATTGCACTTATGGTTGGGGTGCACTGTATGTCTATATAGACTATTTTCACTTCAGAGTGTGAAGATTTCATTTAATTTACTATTTCACATCTGCATACTCTTTGTGGACTTTTGATGCTATTGTAGACTGGATTCATTTTTTCATACATAACACTTTTGAATAACATAGCTGTAATTTTTTTGTATATTTTGTTGTATAGGGTTTTTTTTTTTTAGTTGTTTGCACTTTATTGTCATATATTATGTTATTCATTGACTATTTTTTATTTACAAATTCTACAAATATATGATAAAACTTTCTACAACTTTGATTAAACTGAAAATATTCTTTAAAAGTCAAGCAATTGGTCTGTGATCTTATTGAGAGTGACAGCCCTAGATTATCTCAACCTAAAAATTGTTTTTAGGCATTGAAATATTATTTTTCAATGTTCCATTATATACATTTTTGGAACCAAAGTACTGTATATGAGTACATTTTGGTCCTCAAAAATATTAGCCATTTGCTTTTTTGCTGCGTATACTTTTTATTCAAAAAAAAAATTTGCTTTTTAAAACTAATACTAAATAGGTTACTTAACCTATTAATACAAAACCCTGACCTAACCTTTTACCTCAAACTCCCACCTTATCCTTATTGAGGATGAGCAAATCTATCTGGGTTCAGTACATGAATAGTTTTGTGAATCTTGCTTGAAGTTTGTGGTGAACCATATTGAAGTTTATGAGGGGTGAATACTTTTGTTCAGTTCTGGCTATTTGTAGTACAGCAAACCTTTGTCAAACAAAAGTCATGGGAAGCCAGGCACTGCAATAGGGGACAAATGCAAGAAAAAAACAACAAAAAACAAACAGTATCTATCCTTATACAGAATTACTAGCTCTCCCTAATGCCTACTACACACTGTTATATTTTTTTTCGTCCAACCCAGCGGGTTAGTATAGAGATCTCCCCACTGAACTATTGTGTTTTGACAGGGGGACTGCCTCACCTGCCAGAACCCACTGGTCAATGCTCACAGCCATTGACTGCCAGTGCTGATCGGAAGCTGATTTTCCTGTAACAGAATGTCCCTACACTCCGCTTGAGTGCTTTCGTCATATACCATTTTCTCCCAGTCTGAATATAGATATCAGATATTCCAACCGCTCACAAACACAAAACAAGACGATACTTGTTTAGTTGCTAAGCATGGACTCTTTATTAGAACCAAAATTACAAGTCTTATATACAGGAGAAGAGGAGGTCTACCCTCCTGCTCATATTACTCTAACAATACATCTGTAACCAGAAACAGAATTAACATGAGCTAATTAACTAATCCCTTAAAGGAGCTGATGTGACTTTGTGCCCTCCTGAGCATTGTTATGATTAATCAGGATTTCACTACAGGTCAGACTTGTGATCACCGAGCTTCACACAGTAGTATAAACACAGGACACCTTCTCACAATAGCAGGAGCTAATTGCAATTAACAATACAAACAGTGATCTCCCCCCCTCCTCAGCCTAGTAGGCAACAAACCATAGCAGGAGTAGACTGTCTGCTCCTACCCAGTTCTAGAGGCCAATGTGATCAACTCTCTCAACTAACATGTTGAGTTCAGAATCAAACAAATATAGTCTTTGCATATATCCTGGGAGATATTGTGGATAAATATTACTGTCCCAATTTAAGTAATCCAAGATATATTTTTTGTCATTAACTATTCCTAATATGGCATATACAGGGTTCCCAGAGTCTGTTTGTCCTGGGGGACAAGGACCCGAATCCAAAGTAACACCACCTCAAGGGTTCCCAGGCATAAAGCTCACAAAGCGCACCATTCCCCCAAATGCCAGGGCCCATAATCGGCTGGCAAGAGGCTAGCATTCAGTCCCCTCCAAAAGCCTCTGTCCTGGGTGTGTCTGTCACATTTCTCCCCCATCAAAAGTTGACTAACAAGGTCCCAGACCCACACCTGGTCTAGACATGCGTTATTCAGGCAGAGTGAACTCACATAGTCTGTCTGTATGATCTCCTTTCTTGGCTACAAGGAATAGTTGACCTCAGTAGGTGTAGGGCAGAGGTCATTGACTCTGTCTGGCTGTCAGCGCTTCAGCTGGGTGGTTTTTAACAGTTCGGGGCTCAGTCTGCTGCTGGGCAGAGGGGCCAATCACCCTAGCTTCCTGAAGCTGTAGAGACGCTGTAGGTGCTAGGCAGGGGCCAGAGGCGCTCTGCCCTGTTGCCAGTGATTCGCCTGGGAGTAGCAGCTTCACTACATCAGCTTGTCCCCGGAGAGAGGGGCCAAATGCCCCAGCTCCCTGGATCTCCACAGTTGTTGCCGGTGCTGGGCAGAGGTTGGTAGCACTCTGCACTGTTGCCAGCACTTCTGCTGGGTCACCACATCATACGCTTCGGCTAACCATTGGGGGAAGAGGCTGGATTCCTCCACTCCCAAACTGTGTAGCTGCCATTGGGGAGGTGAGCTGGGTGCTTCCTTTTCCATTTCCTCATCTGTCTGCTGGGACGACATGTCTATGGTACTGTCTCCCAGGTGCACGGATCTTTGCTGGGGAGGAAAGACAGCTTCCTCCACCCTGGCTAACTGTTGGGGAGGGACGACGAACACCTCCTCTCCCTTCTCCCCTTGTATCTGCTGCTGGGAAGTGATTGCCACCTTCCACCCTGAGCCTCCGGAACTGCCACAGGTGTGGGGCAGAGGTCTTGGACCGTCTGTCCGGTGACCAGCGCTTCAGCTGGGGAAGTTCCTTGCAACTCCACAGATACTGCTGTTGGTGCTGGGCAGAGCACAGTGAAGTTTGGCCCTGATACCAGCTCTTCTGCTGGAGGCTCATCAGGTTGTTCTTCCTCAGCAGAAAAGTCTATCAAATCTCCTGTCTCTGCAACTGGTGTCTGGGGATAGAGGTTCACCATCTCCTGTCCGTGGAACCCCGAAGATGCTATCGGTGCTGGGCAGAGGTTAGCAGAGCTCTGTCCTGTTGTCAGCACTTCAGCTTTAGGGATGGCAATCTCCAGATTTTCCACTGCCGATTCTCTGGCATGCTGCTGGACAGGCACATTCCTCCATCCAAGATCATCCCATGCAGAAACAGGATCATCAAGGTCAGTAAGCACTTGCTGCATCTGCCATAAGACCTCCGTGTCCATAGCTATGGGGGCAGGTGGGCAAAGCACACTGTTACTCTGCCACATTGCCGAGTCTTTAGCCAGGATTTCAGAGTTGTCAACTGGTATTTCCTGATAGTCCCAGGCAAAGGGAGCCCAGCCCTGACGCTGAGCAGAGTCTAGCAGCTGCCCGTAGGCGATCTCCAGCTCCCATTTCTGAATGGCCAGAAACTCTATATCTTCCAGTGCCCAGTGCACTTTCGAGACGTTCAGTACCCTTCTCTGAAATCCATGATTTCGTCCAACCGCCACTCCAAATCACTCCCAAAGTTAGGGTCCCCTGTCAGCTTCACATACAACAGTCCCAGGCCGACGTAGCCAAATCCTTCCATTGGGCTGTCATCCACTATCCAAGGGCATGCTTGGGATACATGCCACCGGAGGGCTCTGTAGCTCTCATCCAGCCACATCTCTGCCCAGACCAGCCTGCTTAATTCAGCTGTCTGCTCCTTGTGCGGTTTTTCTGCCAAAAACAGCACCCGCAATCCATACTGTGACCAGTATCTTTCCTGGATGGAGGGGAGAAATTTTCCCTGGTGTCACTGCTTTTAAGTAATCCAAGATATATTTTCTCAGTCACTATTCCTAATATGGCATATATAGGGTTCCCATATTCTGTGTGTCCTGGGGGACAAGGACTCGAATCCAAAGTAACACCACCTCAAGGGTCCCCAGGCATACAGCTCACAAAGCGCACCATTCCCCCAAATGCCAGGGCCCATAATTGGCTGGCAAGAGGCTAGCATTCAGTCCCCTCCAAAAGCCTCTGTCTCAGGTGAGTCTGTCACAATGCCCATTCAACAGAAGCTGGCCATTTGGTTGGCTTCTGCCAGATGGGCTGGTGTACACATGAGCCGAAATTCAGCCAGTTTCTGTTGAACTGGCCAATATTGGCTGCTATTCAGCCCATGTGTACAGGGCTTACTACACGCTGAAAATATAGCTGCCGCAAGCCCATGCTTTGATAGATAGAGAGGCTGGGTTATCATTTCTTCAGATTATTTGCTCTTCTGGCCAGGGGCAACGTCTATGCACTGCAATATAGGTTAGTCATTATTCTAGTAGTGGCCTACAAATTTTTGGTAAAAAGTTCATGTTTCATGAACGTTGTAAAGCTTTGGTATTCACTGCAAACCCATGGTAGGAGAAACCCTGAACCATATCCCTAATACTATTAATTTGATCCTCTAAATCTTACTCTTGGCCTCCAACTTACCCCTTACTCCTGAGATGAACCTAACTGCAAACCAGAAACATCAGCCTAACCCCTAAAACTCTTAATTTCAAGGTTATCCTACCACTAGTGTTTATTCCAAAAACAAATGATGCCATTACTAGTATTGTGGTGATGAAAATTCCCACAACTAAGGAAATGTATTTTGTAATATATTCGTGTAAAACTTTTGGTGATTACAAAATGTGATTAACATCTGTTCCATCACCACCACTTATTCGATCAAGGATATCCTATAACTGTGGAATCCTATACCTGTGGAATTCTATACCTGTGGAATCCTGCAAAATACATTGGGGTCAATTCACTAAAGGTTACCGCATGTGATATGAAGGTCACATGATTCATTTTTTGGAAGTATTGCATGAGATAATAAAAGAGTCAATTCAAAGTAAAATATTGAATGTGAGGCAAATACTGCACATTTGTTAAAATAGTGAGATAAATACCGCAAACAAATTAGATAAATCATTAAAGTCAATTCACTAAAAAACACACACATTTGTTTATCAACTGGTGTTTGCTGGTGGTATTTTTGAAATGTGCAAAATAACAATTAGAGGAACTCGGCACTGGCCAGGAAGTGAAAAGTATACAATGTATCAGTGTTAAAATGTTCTCCTCTGAGCTCAGGAATGTAAATAAATTGTAATATTTCATCAAAGGGAGATCATTTTGTGAATAATAGCACACTAGAATGTTTTTATCATTTCACAATATTGCCTTCTGGTGCAATGTTAGCCTACATAAAAAAATAGCAAAAAAACAAGGCCAAAAATAATGCAAAACTTAAACTCTAACTATAGCAAAACATAACTATTTAACGCACTCAGGAAATTATGCATGTTTTTTAGTGAACTGACTAATTTTGAGATAAATACAGCATGAGTTATTTTAACTCAAAAATGAATGCGGTAATTGACCCCACAGAATTGTACATTACAGAATATTTGCTTATACATTTATATAGCAGTCAGATGCGTAAGACATCTACATAATAAGTGTTAAATCATTCATAAACTCTTGCAGTTTTGGGTCTATGGCAGCTTTATAGATATTTAGAAAAATAATTATTAGCATTTTGTGTAAAGTTTTCTTCATTTTTAGATTACTAGATGGCTTTATAATCTGTTGGGGTACAATTAAATCACTATAGATATAAAGCCAAAACTTTTTTTTGTTAAGTTGGGTATAGAGTGGGGAAGACGTAAAACCACTACCAGGATTTTTTGCCATCTGTAGCCTATTGGGGAGATTTTCCTTTGCATTCTTTCTCATAAACACCATAGGAAGTGATAGAAATCCTTTCTTAGATAATTGTCACTGCCAAAGGGTCCTCACTGGAACACTTTATTCTTTATTCCTGTTTTGGTAACTGTAGTGATATAAGAATATTTGTGTAGTATAGTATCGTGGGTATGATAATTAATTAGTAAGTACTCTTCCGCAGCAACCCAATTCTTCCAGAGAGATGCACTTTATTGACTTCCAACACAGAACAAATTCCAAAGTCCACAGATGACAAAAAATCCGACAGAGTATATAATTCAGAGTCCCATTTCTTTCTAGGTTTGCCTGTTCATACACAGACAAGCCTAACTTAAACTATAGACTGAATGCTGTGTTATATTCACTAGACACTGAATGGCTGAGCAATTTGATTGGCCGTTTCAATTTAGGACTTTGATATACTCTAGTCTTTCAGGCAGACAACAACCCCCAGCCCTGAACAGCTGTAGTCATAAACCGCCCCAATTTTCACTCCCGCATATCAACACCAACAAGTCCCCTTAGATATGTGTAATTAGATTAGATTAACAGATACCACCTGAACACCCTTTGAGATGTTCAAATAGACTTGCATAAGATTAACACATCAAAGGGTCTTCAGCTGTCCCCTTGCTATGTTAAAATTCAGTTGGCTCGGACAAATCAACCATTGTCAACTGAATTCTGGCCTGGTTAATATTGACTGTATGTGTACATACATATAATAATGTCCCACATAAATCGGTGAACATATTACAACAGTAACAACTCAAAATTTTGGATTTTCCTCCACTTTTAGTTTCAGTGATAATGCTGATAATAATTACTAAGACAAAGGGGTGTGGAATCTCCTCAACAAGGACACAAAAAGCAATAATATAACAAGACAGGTTTGCCAACAGTCCTCTTCTCTACCTCAAACAAAAAAAAGTTTAGCTTTATTTTGGGCAGCAAATAGGCACAATGACCTCACATACTTGCCACTTCATGCTTGTACAGCCTATTATATTTCATACACAGAACAAGTATAACCCTTTATCCTGTCAGTTCTGCCTGACCGAATTCATAGAGGTGTGCAGCCTCTGTAACATTACCGTTCTTGTTTGAGCTGACATGATGTGCTAAAACAGCAGTTATGAGACTTGGGCGCTCCTAATAATGTTCCATAAGACAGCATACTTGGTGTATTTTACAGTAAAGGCATATACAATTTTCTTTATATTGTAAGAATTGCCATGAATGAATATTAAAAGCACCACATCCCTAGAATGAATGTGACAAAGAACAGGTAAGGAAAAATGGGGCTTTTAAGGTGCTTATAGCTGCAGAAATGAACATGACTGAATACAGTATTACAATCCCATATATCCCATTGGCAGACCATAAATGGCAAGTGATGCTACAGCATGTTGAGCAGCCCTGTGATTTCACTCACTATCACTCGTGTTCCTTTTCCTGCGGGCTGTCCAGTCACAATGTAATACACTGATCATTTTGCTGTCAGCTCTCCATGTCCTTTCTCCTACTGGTGGCTGTAATTCACTGAAGAAAGCAGGACCCAGCCCCCCTCAGTCTCGGCTCAGTCACACCTTCTCCTCATGTGTAGCCCAGCGTCTGCACTGAAGTTCAGGGGGATCAGTAATGCTATGGTGGCTGAAAGGGGGTAGAACTTTGTGTAATCCTTGCAGTGCTACCCCCCTCCAGTATGTACTCACCATAGTGTTACAGCCTCTTAGCGCCCATTATTATAGTCAGCTTTGGAATTGGAAGACTTTGAAGCACCCTTTATAGGAAGGGAGAGGATGGGGATATGACACGAACAATAGGGCTGGCTTTAGTGAAAGCAATGATTGGAGTTATTTTAGTTGCTAATGGCAAAGAAGGGACATATTTTACTCGGCCATGTGGCTTATTGTAGATGCTAATATAGCCAACAAACTGTAATGCTAGCATTTTAAGCTCACATGTCAAGACTTGGGATGACCCTACACTACACAATCTGAATATACACTCTCCTTTAAAGCTACCAAAAACTATATACTGCAGTGTAAGGGCCTGCTTATTTTATACAAATGCAATGCACTGGTTAGGTGTGTCTTCATATTACATTGTTTTCCTAAACCTAAAGGAGATTATACAACCAAATTGTGTAGTGTATGGCCACTATAAATCCCTGTTAGGGATAAACATATTGAGGAAGTAGGATAAGTTGTGTTGCTACAGTCTGACTTTGTGAGTTTGAACTACTTGCAATAAAACTTGTTGGACATTAAAGCTGAATTTTACCTTAAATGTCATGTAATGCTGCTCTGATTCCTCCCTCCTCCTTTCTTACAAATGCAAATTAGCTTTTGGTGTGCAGAGAAGTATATGTTGTGTTCTATTTATTTATTTTTAATTATATTCTGTCTCAAATTTTATTTCTTAAAGCAGAACTAAAGTGCTGTGAGCAGACAGGCTTTTTACGGCAAAAGAAACATGCATTGTCTAATTTGCAAAAAATTACACCTACCTGCTTGCTCACAGTGATCCCCAGAATGTAAACTGAGCTGCGCAGGCACAGCTGAGCATACAGCGGCTGGCCAGGATTACTAGCTCATGCATATACACCAGACAATGTAGATGGTTGGAAACCAACACACAGAAGAAGATGCTGGCGCCAGCAAAGGACCTTTAGAAAGGTGAGTATTGATCCCTTTAGTTACGCTTTAATGAGAAAGTAAACTCCCCTTGTTTGTTTGTACCTATAGGTAAACCTGGAAGATAAGGCTTACCTATAGGTACTGTAAGGGCCCTTTCACACTGGAGACGCTATTGCGCTAATAATAGCGCCTGCAAACCAACCCGAAAGTCCCGCTGCTGTCTCTCCAGTGTGAAAGCCCTCGGGGCTTTCACACTGGAGCGGTGCGCTAGCGGGACGGGAAAAAAAAGTCCTGCTAGCAGAATCTTTGGAGCGGTGAAGGAGCGGAAGGGTATACCACTCCTTCACCACTCCTGCCCATTGAAATCAATGGGACAGCGCATTTATACCGCAGAGGCACTTTGCGATGGTTATTAACCCTTTCTCGGCCGCTAGCGGGGGTAAAACCACCCCGCTAGCGGCCGAATACCGACGGTAAAGCTCCGCTTACAATAGTGGCGCTTTACCGTCGACGCCGCCCCCGCCCCAGTGTGAAAGGGCCCTTAATATCTCCTAAACGGTGCAAGTTTAGGAGATATTTACAGTACCTATAGGTAAGCCTTATTATAGGCTTACCTATAGGTGCAAACATTTTACTGTATATTTACTGTATACGCTATTACGTAATTGGTGCATGCACTCTGAAGGAACAGCGCTTGTGCCGTTTCTTCAGGGCTGCTCTGAAGGAATGGCCGCTCGTGCAGTTTCTTCAGGGTCTGTGCCATGACCGGCAGCTCCCGTGTACAGTGATGTTATTGCAGCTCCGGCCAATCACAGCGCCAGAGCCCGCAAACCCTGCGAACCCGGAAGATATCGGCCATGTCAGCAGTGTACGGGTGCTGCTGCAGGGCTTTGTTGTAAGGGAGCTAGTATGCAATGCATACTAGCTTATTATGCTTTTGTCTTACAGGTTTTCTTTTTTTTTATAGGGGTTTACAACCTCTTTAATATTAAAGTGGAACTAAAGTCATCTAATTAAAAAACTGTGAGCAGGCAGGTTATTATTGCGCGAAGAGACTTGCATAGCAAAGCATTAGATGCAACACTACATGCCGTATGCCTTAAAGGGACACTTTTTTTAAGTAACACCCCTATGTGTCTGACAGGCAAGGTGCAAAGTACATTGTTATAAATTATTCCCTTGACACCTTGCGGTTGCTTTTGAAATTTTGTAATATTATTATTGTGCTGAGGGTTATTATTGTGCTGGCGATACAATCATGCTAAGAGTTATCACTGTGCTGGGTTTATTATTGTGATGTGGTTTCTTATTGTGCTGAGGTTACTATTGTGGCATGGGTTATTATTGTGCTACAGGTTATTATTGTGCTGCGGATTGTTATTGTCCTTTTTTTGTGCTGTGGGTAATTGGTTGCCCTGACACCTACTGGGGGTTATTGCTGGGCATTGTTATTGCTGGCCTTGTCACCTGCTGGGCATTATTGCTTTCCCTGACACATGCTGAGAGTTATCATAGCTGGCACTGACACCAATGCTGAGGTTACATTTTGTTGATACAATCTCTTCAGTGTATGCCCAGGTCCTATTTTGTCTAAACCGTAGCAAAGCAAATGGGCACGCTACAAGCCATACACTGTGAGGAAACGATTTAGACCAGGCCTACCTTTTTGGCCACACCCACAAGCACACAGCTAGTAGCACACTGTGCATGCCACATTATCCTTTCCCCTCCCTTTATTGTGGGCAGCACACCTTCTTTTTTCTCAATCCCTTCAAGGTTTTCTTTTTACATCGACTGACACCAAATGTAGAACTACTACTTGTTGATCAGCAACATTAAGGGGCACTGCTTACATTTTGGATACTGGAACTCTGAGAATGGCACCTCAAATATCCCACATTTTCTTACCTGTTCTTTTTCACAATTTTGTTTATACTACTTACATTTCAAAGCTTAAAGCAAAACAGGTTCTTATATAAAGTAAGACTCGTATCCACATCTGTTTTACCTTTGACAGTTATAATTCCACAAGACAATCATTTTCTACATATGAGTGAGAATAATACTACATCCAAAAGTAAGATTATATGTAAACTGTACTTTCCTGGAAGATGGATGGTGGCTTGAAGATTTATTAAAATGTTTATATAGTCTTATCAAAAAATGTATTGTATTTGACAATCTAAGTGGTTCTTAAGCCCGTAAGTTTTTTATCCTAATGCATTCTCTGCATTAAGGTAGAAAAACCTTCAATGTGCTGCTGCACCTCCCCCCGCCTATACTTACCTGAGCCTGATCTTGATCAAGCTATGTGCACAAGTACAGAGGCTATCTCTGCTATCTCTCTCCTCATTGGCTCATAGACAGCAGTGGGAGCTATGGCTCCTGCTGCTTTCAATAATGGCCAGTGAGGAGGACATAGGCACAGCTTGCTATGGGTACACTCGGCTGGAGGGAGGAGCCAGGAGTGCCAGCATAGGATCTGAGAAGAGGAGGATTGAGGCTGCTCTGTGCAAAACCATTGCACAAAGCAGATAAGCATGACATATTTCCTATTAAAAAAATAAAACACAAAGTTTTACAATCACTTTAATACATTTACAACAAGCTGGATGCTTGATAATAAATCTACAACAGATTCAATGTAATGGATCTTTTCAAATTTTAATACATCACATATTGTCAGATGCTTAGACACAAGGTATACTTCAGAGTTAAATGCATATCATTGTGCACCAACTTATAATCTCCACTTAACTTTATCATTATTACTTGTTTCCCATTTTACCTTTCACAGTATTGGCCTTCATATCCTGGAGAGCATTCTGTACATCTGTAATCATTAGTTCCTTGCATGATACATGTGGGGCTGAAGCTAGAAAACAATGTCATAGGTTACAAAATGAGAAACATTATTAGTTGTGAGAAAAGTAAAGAAATAATGGCAACATGCTAACATCAGTCAAACCCTTGCATATTTGACTTGACAATGTATTTAGTAAAGGAGGGCATAATTAAACTTTATTAAAGTGTCACAAAATTAAATGTTAATGTTATGCAGCACACTGTGATATAGAGTAGTGCTATTACAACTTGCTTTGTCTATACATTGAGCTGTCGTGGGCAAAGCTGTCCAATGCATATAGTGTGGGTGAGCCCTTAGGATGGCATACTCATTTGCATATTTAAAAATGGTAAGGCAAAACATATACGTAAAACAATGCAAGTCTGGCCTAGTTAAAAGAGCCAAACATATTTTCATACATACCTAACAGAAAATGGCACTAATAATAATAATTATCATCATCATGGCACACCCGTGTAGACTGAAAGATATTTATATGATGATAATGATAATAATAATCATGATCATATACATATATTGACAACAAGCAAACAGTAATGCAAATACTAAAGATAGCATTTGCATCAACGTAGCATAACAGTAGCAGCAACAGTAAGCTTAAATGCTAAAAAAGTTGTTTAAATAGACATTACTCATTACTCTCTCAAACATACAGTATTTCTTAGAAAGTTACTTTAGTAATGGTCTAAAAGGGAAAGAATATGTTTAAAATACCTGACTTCTTTAATGCTTACCATTCTTTTGCCATCTGTTGCCATTCACATGACCAAACATTTAACTTTCAGCCTGGATTTGAAATCTCTCTAATGACTTTGCCCACATTGAAGGCCAGACACATTCCAAGAAATTGAAAGGATTTCACTACTCTTGGTACTTTTTCAGCCATCACTCAGATTAATAAATGCTTTTGAGAGTATATTGGGGGAGATTTACTATGGCCCCTTTCACACGAGTGCCTCTTGCTTAACGGGATCTGCTTGCTCAGCTAAGGATCGCTCTGCTGATCCCTGCTGAGCAGGTGGATGACAGGTCCATTTCACCTCCGCTGTGCAGAGAAGACATAGACACGGTCCTGCTCTCCTCTTTGGGGAAATCAGATGGAAAAGGACCACCTGTCCATTTCCATCCAATCCACCAGACAGATGGAAAGTAGGACCACCATCCGTCTGTTTCTGACGGACAGGATCGGATCGGATGGCAGCACGTGTCAGCAGGCATGTGTTTGTGACGGGCATGTGGTTGCGAAGGGCCTGGTAGGGGTAGGAGGGGGGACCCTGTGCTGTTTTTTTACTTTTGTTTTCATTGCTGGCATTGCTTTGTTTACATTTAGCTGTCAGTGGAGAAACCCGATGACAACTGATAAGTCATCGGCTGTTAAGGACAAACCTTAAGAACCAGCTAACACAGAATTCAGGGCGGTCAATAAAAATGAAACTAAACAAATTTTAATTAAACTTGTTACTATTGTTCTTCAGAAATTCAGATATATCTGAATCCCCAAATAACCAAAAATCTGTCAGAATTTAGATTTGGACCGAAACTAATATCACAGAAAATTTCAAGGGTCAGATGGTAATTGCACCAACAAGAAACAATGCGTTACTAGACCTACTGATTACTAACAATACAGACCTGGTTGTGGGTGTAGAAATACGGGGCAACTTAGGAAATAGCAACCACAGGTCAATTAGTTTCAACATAAATCACAGAAATAGGAAACACAAGGGCAATACATGTACACTAAATTTCAAAAGAGCCAACTTCCCTAAACTTCTCTCTTTGCTAGATATTAAATGGGATAATATCCTAGGAACAAAGAACACAGAGGAAAAATTGAAGTGCTTTAAGAGCATACTAAATGAAGGTATTGGCCAGTGCATTCCAATGGGAAATAGGTTTAAAAGAGACAAAATATATCCTGGGTGGCTAAACTCCAACGTAAAAATGCATAAAAAAACAAAAGAAAAGGCCAAAAAAAAAGGCTGAAGGGCCATTGTCAGCATTCCAACAATACAAAGAGTGCAATAAGAAATGTAAGAGTGCAGTCAGGGCGGCTAAGATTGAACCATGAAAGACACATAGCGGAGGAGTGTATAAAAAAACCCTAAGAAGGAGTGCGCATGCGCGAGAGCTCCTTAATGGCCGCCTAAGCCCGGAGCTCCGCACCACCCCGGTCCGACGAGCGGTATATCGCAAGCCTCTGCCAGCGGAGAACCCTCCTGAGCACTCCCCCCGCTTTGGGAACAGCGGGGGCTCACGGTGAGATGTCCGGTGCACAGGCCCGGCGTGATCTAGGCCCGCAATTCGCGGTGGTGGCGGCGGAGGGGTGTACCAAGATGGCCGCCGGCAATGACTCCACCAGGCCTCACTCAGCCACACAGCACAAGGGGACGGAGCAAAGACCCATACTCACCCCCCCGATCCTGACTTATGCCCAGGCAGCTCAGGGAGGCTCCAGCACACTCCAGACTGGTCAACAGGGCCTGCAGCAGCATCAAGTCCCACAGGGGGTCCAAAGAGAGACACACATCAGTGAGCAGAGGGAAGATGGGGCCTTTTCCTCAGTCATACCCCCCCAACCCCCCTCGTCAGCAGGCACTTCACCTGGATACTCAGTTAATGACATCTCTGCACTCCAAGAAGATCTCTTTTCCAAATTTTCAGCACTATTAGAAAAGGGACTGGCTAATACAGCATCCCAGATCACTAATGCCATTAAAACGGACCTTTCCAACCTGGGCTCTAGAATTGAGGCTATGGAAGACAAAATCAATCACACGGTCGTTAGAACCAACCAGAATGCCGCACATATCCAGACAGTACAAGAACAACTGGACACAGCCCTATCAAGAATCGACGAACTTGAGAACAGGTCCAGGAGGTATAATTTTAGAATAAGAGGCCTCCCGGAATCCTTCACGGATATCCCCCTCACGGTGCAGGACTTTATCTCAGAGCTTATCCCTAATATCCCGCCACACAGGCTAGAGCTGGACAGGGCTCACAGGGCTTTGGGACCCCAGAGGAATGATGGCTCCCCAAGGGACGTAATAGTAAAACCGCATTTTTATGCAGTCAAAGAGGAGGTGATGATACAATCACGTTTGAAGCCTAAGCTCCAACATCAGGGTCACCAAATCCAGGTTTTTGCAGATCTGGCTCAGTCCACCATACAAAGAAGATGTACCCTCAAACCCCTCCTTTCGGTCTTGATGGAACGAGACATCAAATATCGCTGGACATTCCCCTTTGCCGTGAAGTTTTCACTACAAGGCAAGACATATGCTTTCTCCAACCTCCCGGACGGTGAGAGACTGTTTCTCTCCCTCAAACTAATCTCCCAGGAAGCCCCCATGGAACTTTCCTCATCTTCATCGGGTTCCTCCAAACGCCCTCCTCCAGGCAGCCCAGTCTCCCCTTTCTGGATCAAGGGCCCTTCTAAAAGGAGTAAAGACGGAAGACCTCCATAACAGATTTTCAAGGTTTTTTTTTTACTCTCCCAGATCTTCCACGGTCTTTTCTGTTTGGGATTGTTTCCCTCTGTTGATTGAGCTAATGCTCACCCTTCGAATTTCACAGCCCAATTGGGGCCCTGGACACAGGACACTTTCTTGCCGCTACAGCCTTGACACTGCCTGATGATGTGGATCACCGAAGAGAATTGTCTACGGAGAACAGTCCCCGGGTTCCCTTTGCCTTTCAGAAGCGAGAGGATGTTTTTTTGTTTTTTTTTCCATCCGCACTGGGGATTCGAACCCTGGAACTCTTGATCTCCATAGTACTCAGAAAGCCTCTCCTACCCAGATCCATGCTCATGGTTGTAGTTAGCCCTGGGCTAGTGGTTTAAATTTTTTTTTTTGATAGTTCCTTTTAAGTCCCCTTTTTTTTAATATATTTTTTGACTGCAATTATAGGTCTAAGGTTGTGTTTTGTCTTTGCAATGTTCAAGCCGAAGTTCTTAGACTGCGTTATGCACAATTTATGGTTCAGTTATTTAGAAGTAAAGGTCTGGGGTGGTACCCTTGTGCCTCCTCTCATTCCTAGGGAACCAAATGTGCTCCCGCAGAATGAGACTTTTCCCGCCCACTATGGACGAGAGAAGATTTAAAATGGAGACTAGGCGGTTAGAAACACCGCTGTCCTCCACGGGTCCAGTTAGAGGACCCTTGATACTGTTTTTGTTTTTTTTGTCTTTATGTCTCCCTATCTTTCCTCTATCCTTTCTCATCACCTCTTTCTCTTCTAGCTGGCCATCTGGAGTTGCCCCAGGACCTCCAGCGTACAGACATAGGTCGGATTCTTCATTCAACCACCCTTTCTATGAATACATCTCAACACGAGGTAAGTGGCTGCTGGGCCGGTGATCACTTCCCCCTCTGTTCCAATGGCCGATTTGGCATCTAAGGGACTAGATCTCAAGGGGGCTTCTCATAACGCTCAAGGGCTCAATTCTCCTAGGAAAAGGAGAGTAGCTTTTAACCATTATAAATCCCTCAAACTTGATATAGTGCTCCTACAAGAGACGTATTTCCTGATTCGGTACAGTCCCAAGTTCCTACACTCCTACTACCCATAATTTTTCTTAGCCAACGCTCCTAACAAAATCAAAGGTGTTGCAATACTTTTCTCTAAGAACAGCAAATTTACCCACATTTCTGACCTTAAAGATCCAGAGGGACGGTTCATTCTTGTAAAGGGCACTCTGGAGGGAGTACTATACTCCATAATCTCTTACTATGCCCCTAATAAGGGTCAAGCAACTTTCTTCCAGAACCTCTTTGCAACTCTTAACCCCCTCCTGGAGGGCAAAGTCATATAGGGAGGGGACTCAAATGTAGCGTTTGACCAGGGCCTAGACAAAACTAAAACACTCAAAGATAGACTAACACGCCCCACAAAACTAAGCACCAGAATAGCTAAAATGATTCACTCCCAAGGTTTGGTAGATATCTGGAGAGAACTAAATCCCAAATGTAGGGACTTCACACACTTCTCCTCTCCCCACCAGACCTACGCAAGGATTGACCACATACTCATCCCGACTATGATAGCAGACGCTATCAAGGAATACTTCAAACTAAATGATGTGGGAAACATCTCCCCCGAAACCCTTTGGGCAGCCCACAAGGTCACAGTCCGAGGTGAGCTCATCAGATTAGCAACTCAAGTTAAAAAGGAGAGACTAATAGACATTCATAGACTAGAGCAAAAATGTATTACTTTGAAAATCGACCACAAAAAACATCCATCAAGGGAGCTCAATGAAAAACTAGATGCAATTAGATTGGAACTCAATCTAGCTTTAACGGCAAAAGCCGAAAAACACATTAGATGGAGCGGAGCTAAATTTTACTGCCACAGGGACAAAGTTGGGACTATGCTAGCTACGAAACTTTCCCCCAAATTCCACTCTCACACTTTCCCCAAATTACGTATAGCGGGCCTACCACCAATGGCCAACCCATCTAAAATCATGAAGGCCTTTCATGAATTTTATTCTGAATTAAACAAAACCACACAAAAGCTGAAAGACAGCTCGATCGCTTCCTTTTTCTCAAATCTTCAACTGCCCTCCTTATCCAAGGACCATAAAGACCTTATGGAGGAACCCTTCTCCTCGGATGAGATAAGGAAGGTTATTAAAAACCTTAAGAGGGGCTCGGCCCCGGGCCCGGACGGTTTATCAGTCCCTTATTATAAGAAGTTTGAGGATATACTGGCCCCCCATATGGCAAAATTTTTCAACTCTAAAAAATCAGGCTCCCCCATGGATCCACATCTGAACACGGCTTTCATAGCAGTAATTCCCAAACCCAATAAGAATCATGAAGAAGTAGAGAATTATAGGCCCATTTCCCTAATCAATAATGATCTCAAGATACTCACTAAAATTTTAGCCAACCGTCTTGCCTCCTTTATCAAGCAGTATGTCCATAAAGACCAGGTAGGATTTATCCCGGGGAGGCAGGGCCCAGATCAAATCAGGAGAGCGGTGGACATTGTCTCCATTCTCCAATCTAATTGGGATGGGGGCCCCAAACAGGCAGGAATGCTGTTGTCTTTAGATTTGCATAAGGCCTTCGACTCGATCGAATGGCCTTACCTTTTTTGCCTCCTTGAAAGCTGGGGCTTCGGGGCTGGCTTTCTAGGGACTCTACGATCCCTCTACTCCAACCCGACAGCGGTACTCTGACTGCAGGGCCAATATTCCAAACCCCTCCAAATAGCGAGAGGGACGAGACAGGGTTGCCCTCTCTCCCCTCTGATTTTCGCCATGGACATAGAAACACTTGCGATAGCGATTAGATCAAACCCAAATATTCATGGAGTAACCTGTGGGGACCAAGTCCACAAGTGTGGGCTCTTCGCTGACGATATGCTTCTTTTCATAACATTACCTACCACATCACTCCCAAATTTGTGCAAACTGTTGAAAGAGTTCTCTAGCATCTCAGGCCTCAAGGTCAATTATTCTAAATCATCTGCTTTAAATATCTCCCTTCAGAAAGAAACAGTATCTGCACTTCAAAGCTCCTTTGACTTTAAATGGAATGACCAATGGATAGATTATTTAGGAATTAAAATTACAGCTAAAACAGAACAACTATATTCCATGAACTTCCCTCCAATGTACCGCAAGTTAGCATCTGACTTGGGAACATGGTCCAAGGGGGAGATTTCCTGTTTGGGTAGAATTCATGCAGTGAAGATGACGCTCTTGCCCAGACTCCTATACCTATTCAGGGCCATTCCGATAAACATTAATTAGGATCACTTCACCAAATTCCAAAAAAAGATCACCAAATTTATCTGGGGGGGGGAGAGGCCATAGATTTCAACAAAGAACCCTTTTTCTTCCCAGAACGCAGGGGGGCATGGGGGCTCCTCAGCTTTTTTGGTACTTTCAAGCAGCCAGGCTAGCCCAACTCTCCACGGTCTATTCTAAGGCAGAGAAACCAGATTGGATTCAGATAGAGAGACAAGCAGCCCCCTCATACACCCTGGATTTCCTTCTCTGGACTCCCCCTAAACAAAGACCCCCAATACTCTCCCCATCTTTATCGCAAACATTTCACTTATGGGATAGCCTAAGAAACAACCCTGCCCTAATCTCAAGATGTTTACCACTAGCGCACATCTTCAATAACCCTGATTTTGCCCCTGGGTTAGATATCAAGGCCTTCCGTTGGTGGCTGGACAAGGGACTGTACCGAATCGGACATTTCTTCACTAATGAGGGACCCATTTCTCTGGAACTCGGTATCAAGCTTCTTGAAATTCCGAATTCTGAGCGTTTCAGATTCCACCAAATAAGACATTTTCTCCGCCAACTCTGGAGAGGAGGTACTTCCTCACATAACGCCTTCACGCAATATGAATTATGGTGTGGATGCTCTTTGGAACAGAGGGGGGGATCTCTGTTATCTACCAGTCACTAGCCCTCCACACCCAAAAGACTCCTTATATGCTTGCCTGGGAAAGTGATCTTGCCATTGAATGGGAAGTTGCTAAATGGAGAAGCTCCTTTGACAGAGCCTTTAAAGGCATTAAAAATATTTCCCTAATTGAATCAAGTATTAAGGTCATAACAAGATTGTATTTTACCCCCGCCAAGCTTTCCAAAATGTTCCCAACAGCGGACCCCAGGTGTTTTCATGGGTGTCAGCTCTTGGGTTCAATGGCGCACGTCTGGTGGGAATGCCCTAGACTGAGGCCCTTCTGGGGTAAGATATTCACCCTGATCCAGAAAATAACGAAGATTCAAATCCCGAAAACCCCGGCCATAGCTCTTCTAAATGATAGCTTGCCCAAGACTCCAAAGCATTCACGTAAACGTATACACTTCATTCTACTAGGCGCAAAACTCACCATTGCTAAGGCATGGAAACAGCCCAAAGTCTCTGTGAAGGCTGCAATTCGCAAAGTTTCCTGGATTATGTCCCAAGAGAAACTAGCAAGCATTTTAGACGACAAAAAAAAACGCAATTTGAAGCTGTTTGGGAGCCTTGGGCACAGTTCGTCGGTATTTCTCTCATACCCGGAGTCCAACCTCAAAACTAAGAGTGGACAATTTGAGGGGCGGGGGCACCTCCCGATGGCTAGTTAGCCTCTCTTTCTTACTTTCCTCCCTTTCCTGATTCTCTCCTACTCTTTTCGATTGTTTTTTTTTTCTTTTCTTGTTGTTGTGTTCACCCGCTGAGGGAGACTAGGCCAAGCCTTTCTGAAAATGGTGTAATGTATCCCTTGCAGGGAGATTCCTAGTTATTGGGACAAATACCTGAATTTTGTTTTTTTATTTCACGTAGAAGGTTTATGTCCCTGCAGTAGTTTATTTAAAACGATATTTTGGACCCTATGGTTTCAGGATAATCATAGGAAAAGGGAGGCGCAGGGGCTCCTCCTGTGCACAGTATGATCCCTTTTGGGGTGCCGGCGGGATCCCCCAGGGCCTCTCTATGAAACGGTGATTGTACTTAGTGGTCTTTTTTTCCTAAGTGTTTCAGTAACAACCGACTAGGCATTGATCCTTTCTGCAATATTTAGACAGTTTTCTATAGCCTTTTTATTGTTAGCTTTCTATCCCCCTCAGGGGTATGCTGTATAACAATTGATGTGATATGAAACTTTGATACAGAGTTTATATTTTTTATTGTTTTGATATACCAATAAAAGATTTTGAAAGTAAAAAAACCCTAAGAAATTCTTTAGGTATATAAATAGTAAGAAAGCGAGGCCAGAACATATCCCCATAAGGATGGTGAAGGGAATTTGGCTACAAAAGACAGAGAGAAGGCAAAGGTTTTGAATGTATTCTTCTCTTCAGTCTTCACAAATGAAAAGGGGGGGATACAATAACCAAGACTTTAATGTGAATGTAAATAACATGTCACAGAAAGAACCCTCATGGCTAACAGAAGAGAGAAACAGAAAAAGACTTGAAAAAACGTAACATAAACAGGTCACCGGGGCCAGATGGCTTACACCCAAGGGTTTTTAAGGAACTCAGCCTGGTGTTAACTAGACCATTGTTCATATTTTTTATGTACAGTTTACTGACTGGTATGGTAACAGCTGAGAAAAGCCAACGTGGCGCCAATATTTAAAAAAAGGGCTGAAATACAGTCAGGTTCATAAATATTGGGACATCGACACAATTCTAATCTTTTTGGCTCTATACACCTCCACTGCTCTTCCTCTGACTGAACAAAGCTCTCATGGTTATGCAGTAATCTTTGTCTGCCAGCTTACCTCTCCTCCATGTGTTCACCTTTAGAGGTCAGCCACTCTCACCTGGCTACTTAAAAAAATCTCTCCTCAAAGCATGGCTCCACCCCAGCCCCTATCAGGGAACTCTATATTAACCTGTGCACTGCAAGCCTGCCTTGCTGATCAACCGTTGTGTGTTTAGCTTCCGTGTGCATCTTGCTGTGTCTTCTACGTCTGATTCCAGTTACCAATCTTGGCTTGTTCTCGACTATTCCTGCCTGCTTGTGACCCTGACCTTTGGCGTGTTCTATGTTTATCCATGTCTGCTAGTCGCCCCAAACTTTTTTTTTCGTAAATTGTATTTTTATTAAAGATTTCAAAAAATACAGAAGGAAAAGGAACGTCAAACAGTTGTCAGAAAACAATAAGTACGATCCTTAATAAACAAAAAAAAAAATAAAGTACATAACATAGGCCAAAGCGTTAAGGTAGGGTTACAATGTTACCAACTTTTCAAGTTTACGATATGGCAATTATACAGGTCAAAAGGAGGGGGCAGAGAGGGGGGGTGGGGTGTGGAGAGAGACCCAGGGAGCGGGCAAAAAGCAGATTGGTATATCACACCATAGAAATTGTTGCTCACTGGGTCTAGGGTTAGTGGGGTCTTAGGAGTGCCTATACCAGACAGAGGCACTCCATGGGATTCCCACATAGAGGGGGAGCAGGGGAGGGGGGCACCATGGAATATGAGAATAAGAGAATATGTAAGCTAGATCAGGGGAATAAAACATTCAACATACACGTTTAAAAAGGTACTGTGTTATTGGAAGGTAATGAGAGAGTCTCAGGGTTGAGTTCTGAGTGGTCCCACAGGTCCCACATCTTTGAAAATTGAGGGAGTGTGTCATGGACAGTAGCAATAATGTGTTCCATTCTTCGGATCTGTTCCAATATTTGCAGGACTTGCGAAAGGGTGGGTGGAGATGAGGACAACCATTTCAGGGGTATGGCTCGTTTGCTGCCAAGAGAATAAAGCCAGCTAATTTTTAAGTATGTTTGGAGATGCCGGGGAATGGTAGACCTAGAAGAAATTGGATAGGATCTAAAGGAAGATGGGTTTCAAAAAGATTTTGCAAGTAAGTATGGATAGAGGACCAGAAGGGTTGAATAATGGGACATTCCCAAAAAATATGAAAGTGGTAGCCAATGTCACCCCGGCATCTCCAACACATCCGGGGGACCCCGGGATCATATCTATGTAAGACCTCCGGGGTTCTGTACCAGAATAGCAAAATCTTATAGGTCGTCTCCCTCTGCTCCACCCATCATGATGATTTGGAAGCAGCTTCCCATATTCTCTGCCATTGAGGGATAGGGATGGGTCTTTTGATGATCTGGGACCATTTCTGCATGTAAGAATGACATGTGGTGGTAAGCGGAGGGGCTTCATGTAAATATTTGTAAATTTCTGAGATAAGATGGGCTCGGTATAGGCCCTGGGCGCATAGGAGTTCAAATGGAGTGGGCCTATCCAAGGTGAGGGTGGGGGATTTGGAGCTGAAATAATGTTTAATTTGGTGATAGGAGTAAAATAGATGTTTAGGGACTTGGTGTTTCTGTTGAATTTCATCAAGAGATAGGAGTATGTGGGTGAGTGGGTGTACGAGATTTTGGAGCTGAAAGCTTCCAGCCTGTGTCCATGGGAGCATTCGAGTATAGGAAAAACTATCGCGTATGTCAGGGTTAAATAGCACATTTAACAGGGGTGGGCATGGGGATGAGAGGAAGAACTGATGAGAGCATTTCTTCCAGATAGAAAGAGTGAAAATCATCGGGTGTAGCCATAGGTTTCTGAGTTGGGTTATGGAGGTCTCCAAATCCATCCAAATCATGGAGCGGGGGTAGACTGGGCTAGTAATGCTCATTTCAATTTCCGACCAGATACTGGATGCCATTCTATGTGACCAAACAATGATCGGTTTTAGATGGGTAGCAAAATAGTATTTGATGAGGTCTGGGGCTCCCAGCCCACCTCTAGATTTAGGGGCAAGTACGACCGAGCTAGCTATTTGGTGGGCTTTATAGTGCCAAATAAAGTTAAGGAATGACCTATGGGTAGCTTTGAGTTGGGTATCGGTAGGGTTTCGAATAGATAGAGGAGTCTCGGCAGAATAGACATCTTCAGGACATTGATGCAACCCAAGAGAGAGATGGGATAAGTGTCCCATTGTCGCAGGAGTCGGTCAATGTCACGGAAGAGTGGGGGGGAAATTAGCCTGGTAAAAGTTTGCATACGAGATTAATCCCTAGGTATTTGAGAGAGTTCGGGCACCAATGATAGGAATAATTTTGTTGTAGGACAGTAAGGTCTGAGGGTGGGAAGAGTATGGGAAGAGCTTCCGTTTTGCTTGTATTGATCTTATATCCTGAGAAGAGGCTAAATTCCTTAAGCAGGGTGTGTGGGTTTGGGAGAGAAGTGTAGGGTCTTGTCAAAGTCAGCAGAATGTCGTCTGCGAACAGGGATAGTTTGTATTCGTTTTGGCGTAATGAGATTCCACGGATGTCAGGGTGAATGCAGATGGCTGCAGCCAGGGGTTCCAGACAGAGAATGAAAAGTAGGGGGGATAACAGACATTCCTGCCTGGTACCATTACTCAAAGAGAAGGATAGCGATAAGTAGGAGGATAATTGGACTTGGGAGGAGGGTCGGGAAAATAGAGCATGTAGTGCAGCAATGAAGGGGCCTTCGAAACCACAGTTGGAGAGTGTGGTGAACATAAAGGGCTAGCTAAGCCTGTCAAAGGCTTTTTTTGCATCGAGACTCAATATCAGAGCTGGGCGGGTTGTTTTGTTTAATAGGTCTATGAGGTCTATGGTGCGTCTTGTATTGTCCCTGCATGCCTGGCTGCCACAAAGCCTACCTGGTCCTCATGTATGAGTCTGAGTATTAGGTGGAATAATCGATTAGCTAGGATCTTTGTAAATATTTTGTAATCTGAATTGAGTAGTGAAATGGGCCTATAATTGTCTGGAAGGGAGGGATCTTTACCAGGTTTTGGGATTACGGATATATGGGAATAGAGGAATTGAGGGTGGGGTTTAGCACCTTTAAATAGGGAGGAGTAGAAGGAGATCAGATGCGGGCTTAGGATTGGTAGAAAAGTTTCATAATAGGAATAGGGCAAACCATCAGGGCCAGGGGATTTTTGGGTAGGGAGGTTTTTGACTATGTCGGCTAATTCTTCAGGGGTGACTGCAGAGTTCAAAGATAAAAGGTGGTCAGGAGAGAGTTTGGGTAAATGTAGGGAATCAAAGAAAGAGTCAAATTTCTCTTGTGTAAAGTTGTAGTGGGGGTCCGTTTGTAGGCAATTGTATAATTTGCGATAGAATTCTCTGAAAACTTTAGATATTGTAAAAGGGCAGTAGGTGGGAGTACCATCAGGTTGTCTGAGGAAATCTGGGGATGAGTGGAAGGGATGAGGTTTCAGTTTGTTTACCAGCATACTGTGGGGCTTGTTTGAGTATTCATAGAATTTCTATTTGGACCACAGAAGGGATTTGTCAATTTTTTTCATGTCTAATGATCTGAGTTGATTGCATAGATATAACTGCTCGGAGCCCAGCCACCGTGGGGGAAGAAAGTAAACATTTCTCGGCTTTACGGAGTTGGGAGAGGATAGAGGAACACTGGGGAGATGTGCCCTTTTTCAGGCAAGAGCCTGTAGCAATGCAATGTCCCCTAAAGACAGCTTTATGAGCTTCCCAAAGGGTGGAGGGCCCAGAGACCGTATTAACCGTATTAACATTAAGCAGGAAATATTTAGTGAGGTTATTGGATAGATGTTCTCTGGTTTCAGGGATTCTGAGAAGGGTCTCATTGAGGTGCCAGTGGCAGGTTCTAGGGGATGCGGAGGACAGGGCAATACAGTACCTGACTGCGAGATTGTGTTTCCAGCGCGATGGGATCACGCTGGTTCTCGGCGATAGGGTACTGTGCATCTCGTGCTGGCTCGCACATCGGGAAAGGAAAAAATTTTTTTTTTTCCTTTCCCGATGAGTGACACGCATTGCTGACAGCTGTCTGGTATGAATCATGAAGGGGAGCGCCAAATATTAAATAAAAAAATGGCATGGGTTCCCCTCCAGGAGCATACCAGGCCCCTCGGTCTGGTATGGATTTTAAGGGGAACCCCCTATGCCGAAAAATCGGCGTGGGGTCTCCCCAAAATCCATACCAGAACCTTATCTGAGCACGTAGCCCTGACAGACAGGAAAGGGGATGGGGACGAGCGAGTGCCCCCCTCCTGAACCGTACCAGGCCGCATGCCCGCAACATGGGGGGGTGCTTTGGGGGAGGGGGTTGCCCTGCGGCCCCCCACCCCAAAGCACCTTGTCCCCATGTTATGGAGGACAAGGGCCTCTTCCCGACAACTCTGGCCATTGGTTGTTGGGGTCTGTGGGCGCGGAGCTAATCGGAATCCAGGAGCCCCCTTTAATAAGGGGGTCACCAGATCCCGGCCCCCCACCCTATGAGAATGAGTATGGGGTACATCGTACCCCTACCCATTCACCTAGGGAAAAAAGTGTCAATAAATAAAACACACTACACAGGTTTTAAAAGTAATTTATTAAGCAGCTCCGGGGGTCTTCTTCCTACTTTGGGGGGTCTTCTTCCGACTTCTCCGCTCTCTCCGGCCTCTTCTCCATGTGTCCGGTTCTTCTCCCAGTGTTGGACCTCTTCTCCCGGTGTCCGGTTCTTCTGCCGGGCTCCTCTGCTATCTTCTGCCGCTCTTTGCTAGCGGTGGCCTGGTCTTCTGCACCGTCTTCTCCCCTCTTCTCTTCTTCCAATGTTGACATGACGCTCTCTCCCACTGTTATGCTGTGTGCAAGCTGCGCAACCATTTATATAGGCATGGGGCGTGGTCATCACCCGGTGTCCCTGTCCCCTTATGACGCCACAGTCCCAGCATGCTGGGACTGTGATGTCATAAGGGGGCGGGGTCACCGCCTATATAGGTCATTGTGCAGCTCGCACACAGCATTACAGTGGTAGAGAGCATTGTGGCGCAGAAGACCGGGCCACCGCTAGCAAGAGATCGGCAGAAGATAGCGGAGGAGCCTGGCAGAAGAACTGGACACCGGGAGAAGAGGCCGAACACCGGGAGAAGAACTGGACACCGGGAGAAGAGGCCGAACACCGGGAGAAGAACTGGACACCGGGAGAAGAGGCCGAACACCGGGAGAAGAACTGGACACCGGGAGAAGAGGCCAGAGAGAGCGGAAAAGTCGAAAGAAGACCACCGAAGTCGGAAGAAGAACCCCCGGAGCTGCTTAATAAATTACTTTAAAAACCTGTGTAGTGTGTTTTATTTATTGACACTTTTTTCCCTCGGTGAATGGGTAGGGGTACAATGTACCCCATACTCATTCACATTGGGTGGGGGGCCGGGATCTGGGGGCCCCCTTATTAAAGGGGTCTCCTGGACTCCGATAAGCTCCGCGTCCGCAGACCCCGACAACCAATGGCCAGGGTTGTCGGAAAGAGGCCCTTGTCCTCATCAACATGGGGACAAGGTGCTTTGGGGGGGGCTGCAGGGAGCCCCCTCCCCTAAAGCACCCCCCGTGTTGAGGGCATGCGGCCTGGTACGGTGTAGGAGGGGGGACGCCTGCTCATTCCCACCCCCTTTCCTGACCGGCCGGGCAGCGTGCTCGGATAAGGGTCTGGTATGGATTTTGGGGGGACCCCATGCCGATTTTTCGGCATAGGGGGTTCCCCTTAAAATCCATACTAGACCAAGGGGACGGGTTTGCTCCTGGAGGGGAACTCATGCCGGTTTTTTATTTAAAATTTGGTGCGGCGTTCCCCTTCATGATTCATACCAGACAGCTGTCAGCAATGCGTGTCGCTAATCGGGAAAGGGAATTTTTTTTCCTTTCCCGATGAGCGAGCCAGCTCGGTGCTGGCTCCTGCGATGGAGCTCGCAAGTGTCAAATCTCGCTGATAACAACGGCGAGATTGACACAATATCGCGGTCACCTACTGTATCTAGGTGTACTGAGGAGTGGTCTGACCAGGAGATGGGGTTAATTTCAGATTAGACTCTGGACGTCAGAAGGGGCGAGGAGATAAAGAAATGATCTAATCTGGAGTAAAGTTTGTGGAGGTGTGAATAGAATGTGTATTGGTTTGCATGGGGTGTTTGATTCTCCAGATGTCTAAAAGGTTCTTGGCTCTAATGAGTTTATGAAAAGATTTGGAAAGGCGATCAGAGTTGGATGGAGTCTTAGACGGAAATAATACATGTCTCTTTTTACCGGGGGGACATGGTCATATTAAAGTCCCCGCCAATTACTATGAAAGGTTGAGAAAATTTGTTTAGGGTATCAAACATGGTAGTAAGGAAGTGGACTTGTCCAGTGTTGGGAGCATATACATTGAGTATCGTAAGGGACTGGGAGAAAAACCTGCAGTCCAGAATATTAAATCTGCCATGGGGATCCAGGTAGGAAGATTTAATTCGTAGGGGACAGGAGCGATTAATTAGGACTGCCACCCCTGCTTTACCAGAGGGGTCAGAGGCCATGAAAGATGTCAGGAAATGTTTATTGGCAAATTTGAGAGAACCCTCAGGGCGGAAATGGGTCTCCTGGACTAGGATTACATCAGCTTTAGAAGCCTTATACTCTTTCAGAGCCAATCATCTCTTCTGAATAGAGTTTAAACCTTTTACATTACAGGTAAAAAACTTTAGCGCCATATTAACTTAACCTGGTAGATAAGCGTATGGTAAATAGCATAGCATATAATGGATAGGGGATTCAATGGTGCAAGGGTTATAAAGTTGGTGTAAAATAACCTAACAACATTTAGAACAGTGGTAGAATTGTAACCTGAACAATTCCAATCTATGAGGTGTATCAGCCTCTGGTCAGGAAAAAAGACCGGAGGAAAAACAATGAAAAAATCACAGTAAAAATGAAAATGAAAATAAAAATGAAAAAATAATAGAAATAAAAATAAAAATAAAAAAACAGGGCAAAAAGAAGAAAAAGAAAAAATAGATGAGGGTCCATAGGTCATTCAAAGATCAACCTCAAAGGACATAGGCCTCCAGGAAGCCCAGGTCTGAGCCTTGGGCTGGGAAGGGGAGCATGAGGACCACCAAAGATGGGGAGCCAGAGGGTCCCCTTCCATCTTCCAGAGCAAAAAGGCCTGGGTCATGAAAAATAGAAACTTTGGGATATGTAAAACTTTTGAACCAGGGTGTCATAGAATACAACAACAGGCGATGCACCCCATGGGTAAGGGGGTGGATAAGTAGACCCACTAAGGGGTAGTCGGCCAAACAGGAACAAAAGGAGGCCAGACAAAGTAGCATACAAAGCCGTAGCCAAGTGGGAAGTTCCTCAGATTGGGAGTCTGGAAGATGGTCATCTCTGAGGAGTAAAGTTGGTCTTGGGTGGTTTCTGCCTCACTTGGGTGGTTTCTGCCCTGAGTGGCGGGAATCGGCACAGGATCCTCATCAGGGAGAGGTGGTAGGCCTAAGTTGCATAGGAAGACATCACTTTCCTTGAGGTCACAGGAATATTGTATGCCATCTTGGGATGCAGAGAGGCGAAAGGGGAACTGAAAGCGATACAGGACTTTGTGGGTCTGGAGGTGTAGTGTCAGCAGGCAAAGATTTCTTCATCTTGCCAGGGTGATGGGTGAAAGGTCATTGAAGATTTGGATCCTGGACCCCTTGAAATCAAGCCTGGATTGATTACGTGTAGTTAAAGCCTCCTTACTATCATAGTAGTGAAATCTGACAATCACATCTCTCTAGCCAAAAGGTTTAGGGGCTAAAGATTTGTGAGCTCTGTCTAAATGCCAGTCAATATCAGGGGTATTAGGGGCTACCACATTAAACAAACTCAGGAAATAGGAACGCAGGTCTCTGTCTTCCGCTGCTTCAGGGATTCGTCACTCAAGGCTGCGGATGTGGGCCTATGTAGGAAGTGGTCCATGGTGGAGGAGGCTCTGGGATTGAAGACTGCGGCGTAATTCTTCCTTTGGTCTCCGATTTTTCCCATGGGGTGCACGGTCGCTGTGGGAGGCTTAGGAGGTGACTCCTCTGGCTAGCGGAGCTTTGGAACGGTCAGCAGGAGTCCCAGAGAGGCATCGGGGGCGGAGCTCCAAGCTTACACGTCCGCCATGTTCAGAAGCCGCGCATGCGTCCCTGACCTTTGGCTTATTCCCTTACTATCTCTGTCCTTCTGTAGCCTACTGTGGGCGTGAGCTGGGAGACCCTGGGGGTCGTGACCTGGAGCCAGTTGCAGCCTAGTCCATCCTCACCACTAGAGGCTCTGGTGAACACCTGTTGGCTCCCTGCACCCTGGGGAATCTTACACTCTAGCCCCTGTGGGATCCGTGTTGGTGTTCCAGCGGACCTGCATTCCTTAACCACCTAGACTCCCATCCGAAGCAGTCAGCCGTAGGGTCCACTACCTTTTCGGTGCACTCCTGACCCCAACGGTGTGCATCTGTCACATGGCCTCAGGTGACCTGACAGAAGCATCAGCAACACGTTGTCCAGCACCAGGAAATTGTAACCTCACAGGGTCTGGAAATGCATTGCACAAACCTTTCTTCAAGGCCTCCTGAAGATGTTTCATCCTCTGCTCCCTCTGCGAAGGCAGGATGTGCTCTGCAACCTTACCCTTGTAATGTGGATCAAAAAAGGTTGCCAGCCAGTAATGATTCCTTCTCTTTGATACCACGAATCCTAGGGTCCTTACGCTGCATGGCCTCCCTGATTCTGAAAAGCCTTCAAAAGTTTGCAGAGGCATTCGATTCTGAGCCCTCTGGGTCACTAAGGATCACATGATCCATAACAACCTTCTCCCAGTCACGTACAACTCCTTGGGTTTCTGGGGACTGAAAACCATCCCTTGAAGGCTGCTGCTGAGTGTTATCCTCCACGTCCATGCTGACACAATCCTCCTCTTCCTCTTCTTCCTGTGTGTTTGGCAGGCCTGCAGGAATAATATCTGGATAAAGAGGGCCTTGAGAGGTAAGGAAGTCCTCCTCTTCCTCACACTGTTCTGCCTCAAGTGCCCTGTCCATTATTCCATTAAGCGTGTGCTCCAACAGGAAGACAAGAGGGACAGTATCACTGATGCATGCATTGTCGCTGCTCAAAGTCCTCGTGGCTTCATCAAATGGTGACAGGACAGTGCATGCATCCTTGATCAGTAGCCACTGGCATGGCGAAAAGAAGCCAAGCTCCCCTGACTCTGTCCTGGTGCCATATTCACACAGGTACTCACTGATGGCCCTCTGCTGCGTGCACAGCCACTGCGGCATTGCCAACGTTGACTTCCACCTGCTGGACAGGTCACAAATGAGGCGGTTGGTGGGCAGGTTGCATTCCCTTTGAATGTCAGCCAGTCGAGTACTGGCATTGTATGACTGTTGGAAATGACCACAGACTTTTCTGGCCTGCCTCAGGAGATCTTGAAAGCCTGGGTACCTGCTCAAGAACCGCTGCACCACCAAATTCAGGATGTGTGCCAAACATGAAACATGGGTCAAGTGTCCCTGTCAGAGAGCGGAGAGAAGGTCGGTGCCATTGTCACATACAACCATTCCTGGCTGAAGCTGGCGTGGTGTCAACCACCTCTGAGCCTGCCCCTGCAGATCTGACAGAATCTCTAGCCCAGTGTGGCTCCTGTCCCCTAAGCAGTGGTTTAACCTTAAACTACGTAGAGGGTTCTTTACTGTAAGAGCGGCAAGGATGTGGAATTCCCTTCCACAGGCGGTGGTCTCAGCAGGGGGCATCAATAGTTTCAAGAATCTATTAGATAAGCACCTGAATGACCGCAACACATATACAATGTAATACTGACATATAATCACACACATAGGTTGGACTTGATGGACTTGTGTCTTTTTTCAACCTCACCTACTATGTAACTATGTAACTTATGCACCGCATGGCATCTTTTTGCCTGAGTGCTTGCGTAGCCCCTTAAACACTTACGGAGCACCGCTGTTCAGAGAACAAATCTGCAGAAGGGGCCATAGAAGAAGAAGAGGAGGAGGGGTGGAGGAGAGAGCTGTGTCAGAATCACCGCTAGCATTTTGGAGTCGTGGTGGTGGAACAAGCTCCAACAATACTGAACCCTGTCCTGCATCATTCCCAGCTGCCAGCAGAGTTACCCAGTGCGCCGTGAAGGAAAGGTAACATCCCTGCCCATGCCTGCTAGACCATGAGTCTGCAGTAATATATACCTTACTGCTGACCGCCTGTCCAACAAGACAAAAATATTGTCTTCCACATGCCGGTAGAGAGCTGGAATGGCCTTCCATGAAAAGAGCTGGCATTTTGAAACCTGCAACTGAGGTACAGCACATTCCACAAATTCACGAAAGGGGCAGAGTCTACCAGCTGAAAAGGCAGTAGTTGCAGTGCTAGCAATTTGGCCAAGCTGACATTCAAGCTAACATTTAAGCTAGCATTCAGACTGTAAGCATGTGGATGGCTGGGACCGAATTTCTTTTTATTTGCCTGCTAAAATCAGTTGGTGGTGTACCGCTAGCAGATTGGCTGCAAGTACTTGAGACACCTATTGCTATACCTTCATTCCTCTCAGTGCAGGTTTTTGAGAGGACTGGAGACCCCAGATGAGGAGCAAGGAGAAGTTCGCCTTTTTCTTTGATGTGGGTCTTTCAAGTGCTGTTGCCAATGGACTTGTTGCCTTATGAGTTTATGTGAAATCTACATTAATAGCTGTAAAATATTGGAATTATGAATATATTTAATTTATATTTAATTTATTTATATTTAATGAATATATTTAAATTAACTTTTATCTATGTAGGGCGGAAAATATTATCTTCACAGAAAACTCTGGTAGACCAGACAAGTCGATGCCTAGGCTTGTGTATACAAACAATGGGATCTAAACCTCATTGTTTTACACATACTCGCTTCAAAGGATCCCATTCTGGGATATGCAATGAAGGGAGGCCAACCCGTAATCAATACTTAACTTTCCGGGAAAATTCAAGTTAAGCTCCTGCTCACAATAGTCACAAGGATTTGCATTAAAGGGGGCTGACTTATGTAAAGTATAGGGATTGGAGATGTAGCCAGTCCTTAACCAGGAATAGGTAAGCTCACCAATCAGAGCCACGCTATGTCAACCAATGAGGCATCGGCCGTTGCTGCACTCAACAAGAGTATTTGTGAGGCTTTACAGTGTTGTGCCACCACCACCGCCTAAGGCCCAATTTTTCTATCCTGTCTAACAGGGGCATGTAATTACAATTCTTCATATAATATTTCACAGCAGGGCCCATTCCAGCACCCACCAAGAGTAACTGTGAGGGCTTACAGTGTTCTGGTACCACCAACACCTAAGGCCCAATTTTCCACAGAGTGTATAGGGCAGGTCGTATAGTATATACAGGCGGTCCCCTATTTTCAAATATCCGACTTACAAATTACTCCTACTTACAAACGGAGGAGGACAACAGGGAGTGAGAGGAAATCTACCCCTAGGAAGGGAAATTCTCTGCTGTAAGAGTTAATATGGGAAAAAGGTGTCTCCACCGATGCTTTATCACCAATCCTTGTTTCCCTAATAACCTAAAATTTTCAAAATCCAATTGAAATCGGAAAATCTTATCATAGATTTTTGGGCTGGAGCTACACTTAAAAAATGTATCTGTTCCAAATTACAAACTTAAAACAGATTCAACTTAACAACAAACCTACAGTCCCTATCTTGTTTGTAACCCGGGGACCGCCTGTATACTGCTGTTCAGAGTATATAGGGCCTTGGGGCCCCACGCCTTTTTTTTTATTTGGGTACGGGGTTCCCCTTAATATCCATACCAGACCCAAAGGACCCGGTAATGGGCTGGGGGGGAGGGGGCAACATTACATTACAGCCGCAAGCAGTTTTCATTGACTTTTTCTTTTAGAAATGTCATTTTGTGCAGGGACTGTTCTAAACATGGGAAAAATGCACCACTTTACAGGCATACTATAGACACCCCCCAGGCACGATATTTAAAGGAATATTACACTTTTATTGTTTCACTTTAAGCATATTAAAATCACTGCTCCCGAAAAAAAGTCAATTTTTAAAACTTTTTTTTGCATTGATACATGTCCCCTGGGGCAGGACCCGGGTCCCCAAACACTTTTTATGACAATAACTTGCATATTAGCCTTTAAAATTAGCACTTTTGATTTTTCACGTTCGAGTCCCATAGACTTTAACGGGGTTCGCGTGTCGGCACAAATTTTTGGTCTGTTCGCATGTTCTGCCGCAAACCGAACCAGGGGGTGTTCGGCTCATCCCTAGTGGTAAGCATCTGTGGGGGAAGTGTACACAGAAGACTGGCTGTAAATGAATATGTCAGTTCACAGTGGGATAGTTAAGACCCGACCCACTGGTCCCTCGTTGCTTTGAAGAAGTTCGGTGATAGGTGAATGAAACCGGTCAGCGTGATGTCACCCTTAACTCAGGTGAGCCTGCCGGATCCACCCTTCCACCCCGCCCAACTATTGGGAAGCAGACTGGCTTCGCAGGACGTCAATCCTCCCGGGCTATTGAACTATGTAACTGGAACTGGAAGCATGGACTACACACAGCATGAGGATTTGCTACAACCCCACCTTCTGTGAGACAAGAGGTGGTGAGCATACTGATGAATTAGCGGCTATATGCTGCCCAGTGATTGATATATGGGATTTATGTGTTGCATTCTCACCAGTCTTTATTCACCCAGCGACATCTGGCTTTGAATCGCCTATCGGAGGGTTAACTTACACCAACTTTTGTGACTGTTTTTTCTTTTCATCCATAGACCTCATTCAAGGTATAGCCAGTTACTCCCATTCTCATCCCGCTCTTATCTCCCCATCCAGCCTGCAATACCTTTATTGCATTTCTATTAAACACTCATCTTCAGCTGCATTCTATGTGGCTTGTTATACCCTTTGATTGGAGAAATTCCAGGGTTGGTCTCTGTGGATAATGTGATTTACTATTGGAATAATCTCATCTTTTTTATTCCACTGTCTGTGGAAGAGCCCAAGTATCTCCATAGACATTTTGAAGTGTGGACTGTGTGTGTGGTGGTGTATGAGATGTGCTGCTGGCGACAGGTATCTGAGTTGTTTGACAACGTTGTCGTTTTTTTAATGTTTGCACTAGTGGTAGTCCTTTTTTTATCAATTCAATTGATCATTTTCATTGAAGTTGTTTTTTAAGTCCAGAGTGTTCCCTAATATGTTTTTTTTGTTAATTTAGGTGGGGGTCCCAGCATAGCAATACAGTTCTGACCTTGAACCACCCTGTGCATCAACTATTTTTTGGTCTGCCTGGGTGTCTTTTTATAAATTTTTACATGAGTGCAAGTGTGAACAAGCTTTTGGGTTCCATAGAGGAAACCTAAGGAAACAAGCAACTAACTTACCTCTTATGACAGAAATAAGAGGCCTGTTTCAGGAGAAATGGAAGAAGGGGGAGAGAAAATCCTCCTCAACCAATAGGTTGCAGACGTATCCACTCATTGAGGAGGATGCGGCTTCTTTATCTAACCCACCAACAGTGGATGCGGCAGTCACTAGACTGGCCAAGAATGTCACACTTCCGATGGAAGACTCTTCCTCCTTTCACGATATCCTTGATAGATGCATTGACCAGCGCTTGCTATGGATGTTAAATCAATGGCGGGCTTAAAAGCACCACCTGCAATGAGGTAAAGCTTTCTTAAGTCCACCAGCAGTTCCTCAGATTTGTGTTGGGGGACAGGCATTACCAGAGACAGCTGGAGCCTACACAGAATATGATCTAACTAGGGGCCCAATTCAATACTCAGGTTTCTTTGCCACTTCAGAAACTCCCCTAAGTCAGGAAGAAGTTCCAACAGGCATTGGCTGCACCATTGATATCAGCATCCTAGTGCATGAGTCTTCTCGGGACAATGGCTTCATGTATTCTGATGATCCCCTGGCCTCACTGGAAACTTAGAGTTTTCAAACAAGGCTTCCTGATGCAGTGGAAGAGAGTTTGTCTAGCCCAGCTGATTAGGACCACCAGCCAGATGTGCCAGAGTCTCTGGTGGTAGACGAAACAAGAAACGCTAAATGGCATCATCCATTAGGGCAGCAGCCATGGATCATTGTTACTACAGATGCCAGCGCAGCAGGGTGGGGCGCCACCTTCGAACAACTCAAGATCCAGGGCAGAGGGGAATTTCCCACTCAGGGACTAGTTTCCAATATTCTGGAACTTCAAGCAGCATTCATGGCATGGCCACCTCACATACAGGGTCGCCCAGTCCTGCTCCATCTGGATAACACAGCAGCAGTGTCCTACATACAGCGTCAAGGTGGGAAGCACAGCCAATCCCTCTTGTGAGAGGTATAACCTATCATGACATTGGCACAACAATATCTCCCAGATTTGAGGGCCATATATCTTCCAGGCTGTCAGAACTTGGAAGCGGATCGCCTATCCAGACAATTCAAGGATCCCAACAAATGGTCCCTTCACCCTGAAATGTTAAAACAGATCACCCACGAGTGGGGGTGTCTGCAACTGGATCTTTTTGCCTCATCAACCAACTGCAAGGTGAGCCGCTCGCGCCACCCTATTCCATTAAGGGAGGGGACGGATGCCTTGAACCACCCTTGGGTTGCACAACTGACCTATGCCTTCCCTCCAATCTCTTTAATCCTGAAATTCCTGAGGAGATTGTTGACAGAGAATTTGACAGTCATCGCAGTATTACCTTACTGGCTTCGCAGACCATGAATCTCGGTCTGGCAATGGATCTCAGCACGTGCCCACCGATCACTCTGCTGGTGACTCCTTATTTCCTGTCGCAAGGAGATATCCTACATGTGCAACCATCACAACTGGCCTTAGTGGCCTGGAGATTGAAAGGCAGAGGTTACAAGAGTTAGGATGTTGTCCAGAGGTTATTAGAACTTTCCAGTGTTCCAGAAAGGGGTCAACCAAAGCCATCTACTCCATAATATGGAATAGGTTCATGAGCTTTGCAGCTAGATGTCAGTTTGACCCTACTGATCCAAATGTATCTCAAATCCTGTCTTTCCTGCAATCCGGATTGCATTTGGGGCTCAGCTCACTTAAGGTGCAAATTTGAGCAATCTCGGCTTTTACCCAAAGGAAATGAGCAGCAAACCTGCTGGTGGAGCACTTCATGAGAGCATTACTTAGTCTACACCCTCCCAAGAGAAATGGGTTCCCTCAATGGGACCTGGCAGCAGTCCTCAATTTTCTAACAAACCTTCCTTGTGCTCTGACAGAAGACTGTTCATTATGGGATATCACCTTAAAAATTGCTTTCCTAATAGCCATAACTTCACGGGGAAGGTTGTCGGAACTCCAAGAATTGGGGGCAGCCGAACCTTATTCCATGTTCTTCCCAGACAGGGTTGTGCTGAGTCCACTGGATCATTTTGTCCCAAAAGTAGCATTAATATTTAATCTCTCCAGTGAATGGGTGCTCCCAGCCTTCCCAGCAGAATCAGATGCTGTTATGCACGAGTTGGACAATCCAAAAGTCCTCAAAGCATATCTCCAAGCTACTTCTACATTCAGACATTCTGACAGACTTGTCATCATACCTACTTGAAAATTTTAAGTGAAAGATGCCTCTGCCAAGACCATCTCGGCCTGGATAGTAAAAACTATTCACCAGGCATATAAAGCAGCTGGGAAAGATCCGGAGGTGGTTAGAGTTCACTCAACCAAGGCGATGTCTTCTTCTTGGGCGGCATGGGCAAGAGTGTCTCTGGAGACAGTCTGCAAAGCGGCTAGCTGGTCATCACATCATACGTTCTTAAAACACTACAGGGTGGATCCACCAGTTCTTCAGTAGAGTTTGGGAGGAAAACTATCCAAGCTTCTATGTCTATTGTCAAATAAAGACTAATTTTGCAGCATTAAACCCTCCCTCTCAAAGGCTCATTATGTATCATATGTATGCTGCCATGTTGGCATCAGGAAAATGGAAAATTGTATCAAGTACTTACCATAATTTTCCTTTCCTGATGCCAATAAAAGGCAGCATACAAACCCTCCCTCTGAACTTTGTGCTTTATATGGAGAATGGGGGAGGTAGCTCTCAGTCAGATTTTGCCATGTATTGGTGTCAGGAAAGGAAAATTTTGGTAAGTGTTTGATACAATTTTCCAATTTTTTTTTTTTTGGTAATAGCCCTTTTTGAAGGTAGACTTAAGTCTTTCTATTTTATCATGTAAAAGAGTTAACTATTAATAATTATGTAAACTACACATCTATTATTATGACTGCAAAATAAACTATCAACAGTATATAATGTTGTGTGATTTTTTCCTATTGTTTGTGTATGTAAAAATCAGAACATATAGGAATCCTTCAGGTATCTGAATCTTGTTTTGTATTGTTAGAACAGTCTGCCTTGTTTATGCCTTTGATATTGAAAAAATAATGAGGAGCTGTGTGCATTACAGTCTATGAAGTTGATGGCTCAAGATACACTGAACATTGAAGTCAATTCTGGATGAACAAAGAAAATTGAAAAAGCATTTAAAAGCACTTCAATCGTTAACTCATACCTCTTTGTTTTTGAATGTGGATGGCAGGAAAATTGTTCATAATTTTTTTTTATTGTTTTCTTAAGCCTTTGCCAAGCTGGGCATTTTTGTATGCTAAGAGTGTTTTACTTTATGGAGCTACAATAATGTTGAACCATTACTTTTCCTACTGCATGTGGTATAAAAATATTTTAAAGTGTTTCCTTTTTCAAGTAAAATGAGTTGCAAATTAGGAGTACCTTAGGAGCATATTTAAAGAAACTGCTTTGCGCTTACCAGACTTTTTTGCAAAGTTGCTATTGCTATAAAACTAAACCAGTATTACCTACTGGTTTGTTGTATTCCAGTTCATGCTGTTTGTTGTCACCTGCCGGATTTTGTGTGTGCACGTCTAGGCCGGGTAAGTGCCCCCCAACCCCATTAGTATCTGGGATGAATACCAAAGGCATGATGAGTGTCCTGGTTGAGTTTGAGAATTTGAGAATTGCATCTTGTTTAATTTGGGCTGGATATAGTAAATACATTAAACTGTTAAATGTTAAAAATGTACCTAATACGTGCATATTGTGGCACACATTGGCAGACTAAAATGTACTAATTAATTATCTAGGAAAAATGTGATATGGGACACAGTTTGGGACTTAGTCAGCTGATGTCTTAAAGTGGCCTAGGTTTCAGATGACTTCTGTCCCAATGAGAAGAGCACAGATCATTGACAACTCTGTCTATGGCATTGTACATGCACCAGACATTCACAATATTACATGTTTGAAGCATATGGACATAAAAAGGGCTAATCAATTTAGCCACATGCAGTTGAAAGGTCTTTATTGGGTATTTTGTTAATCATATATCTTATACTACTATATCACCTAACCTACTTTTGGACTGTTCTGACCCTGTTCATGTATGATCTGGCTTGCGATCTATACTTTGGTGATGATTAGCTAATCATCTGCCTTACCAGTGTAATGTAAATCTTGTTTTATGTAATGTAACATTGGGCTGCACCTGTGACACTGCAAAGTGTTCAAGTCACTATGTATAAATTCTTTCCCTAGCAAACAGATATGTCCTTGGTCGTAAGAAGTATAGTGGGGTTGAGAGGTGCATGCACAAAACCAACAGAACAGACATGGAATCCTGAGGCTTTGCATCACTCGGGGAAAAAACGGACGCTAATCATGGACACCGGACCCGCTGCCTACAGCCTAGCACTGCACCCACAAGCAGGGCCAGTCCCGGTCCTCACACAATGGTACATGGAGCGGTTCGCTCCAAGGCAAAGATGAGAACTAAATCCATCCAGCACGTGCTGGCAGGATCTGGGGACCTCCCCCCTATTTTCCCATACTGATCTAGTACCCACTGACCTCCTCAGACAATTTGAGTGGATGCTTACCAAACTTAACACCACTTAAGCAGACCTCACATCACGGATCACATCATGGATAAACTGTCAAGAGAAATCAGGGAGCTAGGACAGAGAACAGCAGACTGAGATCAGAGGGTAGATGACCTAGAGAAGCTAATCATTAGTTAATCACCTAATCATAACCACTCTGAAGAGTTTGAAACCCTCAGAGAAGAAAATTTGAACCTGCAATCACGTTTGGAATATTGTGAGAATAGGGCCCGGCGGTCCAATATCCACATACATGGGCTTCCTGAATCCATAACTGATGTGCAATCCACAGTGACAGCCCTCTTTCAGAAGTTGGCCCCTGCTATACTGATTGACCGCTTGGAGATGGACAGGGTCCATCCTGCCTTAGCCCCACGCCAGGCAGATGGACCACCACAAGATATTATTGCGAAGCTTCACTTTTTTCGTACTAAAGACCAGCTCCTGTCAGCTGCTCATAATAAAGAGTCGCTGGTCTTTCAAGGACATACCTATCAGCTATTCCAGGATCTCTCACCACTGACTATTACTAAAAGGAGAGTACTCAAACCCCATCTCCACATCCTGCAACAACACCACATTACTTATAGATGGGGCTTTCCTTTCCCCGTCCGCTTTTCCCACTAAGGTTGTGGCTACACCTGCAGAACACTCGACGATCTCCAAGCAACCTTGCAACAACTTCTACTTGTGCCCCCACTACACCAAGTGAGAGCTCTCGCCATAGATCTGCCTTTTGCTAACCCCTGAAGTCGCAAGTTTCTATGAGAGCTCAAGATTAAGCTAACATGCATAAACGGGCATGCTTTGCATCCCCAGCCCCCACAACATTTGGACTCCAAGGACTGAATCTTGCTCTCATCTACCACCCACCCTTCTGAAGGGCCTGGTATGGATTTTGGGGGGACCCCCACGCATTTTTATTTTAAATTTTAATATTCATACCAGACCCAAAGGGGAAAATGCGCTACTTTACAGCCATACTAAGTGGGCCCCCCAGGCACGATATTTAAAGGAATATTTCATTTTTTTGTTTCATTTAAGCATTATTAAAATCACTGCTCCTGAAAAAATGGACGTTTTTAAAACTTTTTTTTGCATTGATACATATCCCCTGGGGCAGGACCCAGGTCCCCATACACTTTTTATGGCAATAACTTGCATATAAGCCTTTTTCCTGTGAGTCCCACTAGTGTACCAGTAAATTTAGAGATCAAAATGCCAAATCGAAGGTACACTAGTGAAGAGGCCTACACGTTTCTGAGCATGACAGATAGTGAAGAGTAAGTCACCCATCTGTCAGATTCAGGCTCAAAATACAATCCTGTAGACAGCAGCGGCACCCTGACAGATAGCTCTGACGACGGAGTTGTGGTCCCTGCCACGGTCAGGCGTACCTGGCCCCAATGGGGCAGTGGTTGATGCTATATTTGGACGCCTCCTGTGGAAGCGGCATTGGCCGTGAAACTGTTGAGGTTAAACGTCCTTTAGTACATCAACTTGCCTTCATCTACTCATGCGGCTTTACTCACTGTGTTTTAATGTATGTTGCTTTGTAACAACTCCTAAGTTGTCCTATTGTTAAAGTATATTTATACATAATTTTTATTATTTGTAACTTAATAAATCAAAATTTTTATTTATATTGTATGTCTCAATTGGGTACCGCAATAGTCCGTATACTTCCTTATGGGGAGGTAGGGTGTATTTGGAGTAGCCCTTGCCATATTCCTCCCTATCCCTCCTGCTTTTCAGGTATGTAATTCTTTTATACTTTACTGTTTACTGTGTTTTATTGTTAACCATTTTTTTGTTTTCAGGTACTCCATTCAGCTGCAGCACTGATTTATTTATCTTGACAGCAACAGCGTTTGCTCCCACGATACGTATATCAGCAACTCCAGCGCTATCGGAGGTGATTTCACCATCACAGTTAAAAGAAAAAAAGAGCATATATGCCAGGGCATGGGGACAGGGGTGGAGGAGCGATTTGCCCCAAACATTAGGGGTGGATTGCCCCCATGCTTTGATATATATTTTTTAGGCACAGACTGAGTTATTTTTTTTTTATTTTTACTATGTTTTATTGTATTTGCTTTGCAGGTATGGTATGTCTTACTGTTATACTGTAATGTTACTTTGTTTTTTGTTAACCATCATTTGCTTAGCAGGTATGCCATTCAGCTGCAGCACTGATTTATTTATCTTCACAGCAACAGCGTTTGCTCCCAAGATATGCAAATCAGCGACTCCAGCACTGTAGGAGGTGATTTCACCACCACAGTTAAAAAAAAATGGTGCATGTATGCCCATCAATAGAAGTGGGTGGATGAAGGGCAGTATTTTACACCCTGTTCCAAATTATTATGCCAATTATATTTTTCTCATTTACCTAAATAATTGATGTAAACAACAGTCAGAATAATTCTCATGTTATCATCTATTAAGAGTACAAATCAAATTTTATTGAACAAACCTCCTAATGATAACAGTTTTTTTTCTAAATAAAAAACTTACAATGCACTGTTCCAAATTATTACGCACAGTAAGTTTCAAAACACTTTATAGGTTGTAAAGAACTGAAAATTCATTTGAACTGAAAAGTCATTTGTTGTGTTTGCAGCATATTTACTGAAATCAAAAGCTATTTCAATCAAACTTTGAACAACATTTTAACTTTTTAAACATTTTAACAGGTCACTTTACATTTTAACATAGGACCCCTTATTTGATAGCAGCTTCACAAGTCTTGCATCCATTGAACTTGTGAGTTTTTGGACAGTTTCTGCTTGAATTTGTTTGTAAGATGTCAGAATAGCCTCCCAGGGCTGCTGTTTGGATGTAAACTGCCTCGCACCCTTATAGATCTTTTGCTTGAGGATGCTCCAAAGGTTCTCAATAGGATTGAGGTCAGGGGAGGATGGAGGCCACACCATGACTTTCTCTCCTTTTATCCCCATAGCAGCCATTGATGCAGAGGTATTCTTTGCAGCATGAGATGGTGCATTGTCATGCATGAAGATGATTTTATTACGGAAAGCATAGTTCTTCTTTCTGTACCAGGGAAGGAAATGGTCAGTCAGGAACTCCACATACTTTGCAAAGGTCATCTTTACACCTCCGGGGACCCTAAAGGGGCCGACCATCTCTCTTCCCATGACTTCCCAAAACATGACATCGCAGCCTTGTTGGAACAGGATGGCCGTCCACCAACCATCCACTACTCCATCCATCTGGACCATCCAGGGTTGCACAGAACTCATCAGTGAACAGGACTGTTTGAAAATTAGTCTTCATGTATTTTTCTGCCCAATGCAGCCGTTTCTGCTTGTGAGCATTGGTTAGTGGTGGCTGAATGGAAGGTTTATGCACAGTTGCAAGACTCTGGAGGACTCTACACCTTGATGTCCGTGGGACTCCAGAGGCACCAGCAACTTCAAATATCTGTTTGCTGCTATGTAACGGTATTTTAGCAGCTGCTCTCTCGATCTGATGCATGGATCTTGCAGAAATCTTCCTCAATGTGCTTTTATCTGCACGAAACCCGTCAAACTCTGAATCAACCACAAATCTCTTAATAGTGCGATGATCACGCTTACATTTTCGTGAAATATCTAATGTTTTCATACCTCGTCTAAGGCATTGAACTATTTCAGAGAGATCCTTTTTCTTCCCCATATTGCTTGAAAAAAATGGTGCTCTGCTTAATAATGTGGAACACCCTCCTTTAGTAGTTTTTACTTTAATTAGGCTCACCTAGCAATCTAATTATCACAGGTGTCCGAGATTGTTTTCAGTGATCAAAAGAGCCCTGAGACACAATGTCATCCATGAGTTAAACTGAAAAACAAAATATTTAATCTTTGTGACATTGAATATAGAATTTGCTTAATAATTTATACCCACCAATCAATCTCTTTTTTTTTCATGCCGGCCTTAGGCTGTATGAAAAAAAGAACATTACAATGTATGCCCAACAAGCAGTGGCGTCTCCAGCTTTCATATTTAGGGGGGGCACATGGAGGGAAAGGGACAAAAGTAGGGGGGCAACTATAAAATGCAATTATATATATATATATGGGACCCTTTACTATGATCCCACAACGGGCCCTTTCACATGTTCTGCAGTGAGCTCTTTCCCTACTGTATTGTAGCCCCCCAGGGTGGCAGAAAACAAGAGATATATGTCACCAGCATACCAATAAAATATAAGGGTCCAAAGCAGTGGGAGAACCATCAGGGTTGCAAAGGTTGTCTTGCCACCGGGCCCTGGTGTTCTGCCACTGTAGAGTTCCCCAGCCTCCTCTTGCTGTCCTGCCCCTGCTATTGACAGCGCTTGTCTGGCATCTCTTGGAATTTACAGGCTGGTTCTCCTGTCCTAAGGACGGGAGAAATCAGTCTGTTTTTTCAGTAACTGAGAGTCCTGGTGAAGTCCTTCCTGCAACTCGCTCTTCTCCCTGCCAATGAGGATACAGGGGAAGGAGCAGATCGGGCGGCTGTGGTTGTGTGAGCGCTTGCATTATGCAGTGTCAGTGAGCAGAGGGAGGGGGGAGGAATCACCCGCAGGAGCTGACTGGGGACGCTCTCAATAGAGACTGTGTTACTCCAGCGGCGGCCAGAGTAAGATGTGGTGCATCCACTACGAATGCAAACAAAAAGACATTGCCTTTTTGTAAAAAAAAAATATATTTTTTTTTTTAAATTGGGGGGCTCATGGTGGGGCACAGCATAATGTTGGGGGGGGTCAGGGCCCCCTCTGCCCCCCTAGAGACGCCATTGCCAACAAGGACCAGCAACGTATTGGTATGTTGCTGGACTTTGAATGGTTATACCAGAATGATGCCTGCAGGTTTAGGTATCATCTTGGAATCATTCTTTTCAGCCAGCAGTCGGCTTTCATGTAAAAGCAATCCTAGTGGCTAATTAGCCTCTAGACTGCTTTTACAAGCAGTGGAAGGGAATGTCTCCCCCCCTCCTGTCGTCTTCCATGGTTTTCTCGGGCTCTCCTGTCCCAACAGGGAACCCGAGAATGCAGCCGGTGGTTCCGCCAGCTGACCATAGAGCTGATCGGAGACCAGAATGGCTCCAATCATCTCAATGGCCTAAGAAACCAGAAGCTACGAGCATTTCACGACTTAGAATATAAATAGCACCATTGGGAAATTGGGAAAGCATTTTATCACACCAATCTTGGTGTGGTCAGATGCTTTGATGCTAATAGACCCCAATTTTTTCAAAAAAGCTAACCTGTCACTACCTATTGCTATCATAGGGGATATTTACATTCCCTGACATAATAATAAAAATGATTTAAAAAAAAGGAACAGTTTAAAAATAAAATAAGAAAGCAAAATAAATAAGGCAAATGCAGGCATCAGTCAGGTGTCATATGTAAACAGCAATTGCACCATGCATGTGAGGTATCACCGCAAAGGTCAGATCGAGGGCAATAATTTTAGAAGTAGACCTCCTCTGTAAATCTAAAGGGGTAACCTGTGAAGGCTTTTAAAGGCTTTTAAAAATGCATGTAGTTTGTTGCCGCCGCATATTTGTGAGCAATTTTAAAGCATGTCGTGTTTGGTATCCTTGTACTCAGCATTAGAACATGTTTTTTGTTTCATCAAATATTTGGGCAATATAGTGTGTTTTAGTGCATTAAAATTAAAAAAGGTGTGTTTTTTCCAAAAAATTGCATTTGAAAAATCGCTGCAAAAATACTGTGTGAAAAAAACGGCAACACTCACCATTTTAATCTGTAGGGCCTTTGCTTTAAAAAAAATATATAATGTTTGGGGGTTCAAAGTTATTTTCTATATAAAAAAAATGTTTTTCATGTAAACAAAAAGTTTCAGAAAGGGCTTTATCTTCAAGTGGTTAGAAGAGTGGGTGATGTGTGACATAAGCTTCTATATGTTGTGCATAAAATGCCAGGACAGTTCAACCCCCCCATGACCCCTTTTTGAAAAGTAGACACCCCAAGCTATTTGCTGATAGGGATGTTGAGTCCATGGAATATTTTATATTTTGCCACAAGTCTTGGAAACATTACACATTTTTTTTACACAAAGTTGCCACTCAATGATCTATTGCTCAAACATGGCATGGTTATACATGGAGTTAAACCCCAAAATACATTCTGCTGCTTCTCCTGAGTACGGGGATACCACATGTGTGAGACTTTTTGGGAGCCTAGCCGTGTACAGGTCACCGAAAACCAATTACCGCCTTCAGGCTTTCTAAGGGCTTAAAATGGTGATTTCACTTCCTCACTACCTATCACAGTTTCAGAGGCCCTGAAATGTCAAGATAGCACAAAATGCCCACAAATGAGCTTTTTGCTAAGAGGCGTGTTGTGTCCATGGAATATTTGATATTTTGCCACAAGTTTCGGGAAAATTATTTATTTTTTTTACACAAAGTTGTCACAAAATGATATATTGTTCAAACAAGGCATGGTTATATGTGTAATTACACTCCAAAATACATTCTGCTGCTTCTCCTGAGTATGGGGATACCACATGTGTGAGACTTTTTGGGAGCCTAGCCGCGTGCAGGACCCCAAAAACCAAGCACCGCCTTCAGGCTTTCTAAAGGCGAAACATTTTTACTTCTCACTACCTATCACAGTTACAGAGGCCCTGAAATGTCCAGATAGCACAAAACCCCCCAAATGACCCCATTTTGGGGGTGACCCCACAACATTTTTTTGGCATGGGGTTCCCCTTAAAACCCATAGATTGGGGGACCCCCCACACACACAATTGTTTAAAACAATTGTTTAAAAATTATTAGGCCCGCTCTTTAACACCCTGATTGGGCAAAGCTTTGTCCAATCAGGGCGTAGAATGCACAGTGCATTGCAGGCCATTTGGCGGGCAAATTCGGGTTCTCCCCGAATGGGGCAAACAGCCAATGTTCAGCCCGAACTCATGCTTGGGCCAAACTGTTAGCCCAACACTAATAGTCATATATGATCACCTTTGGACATATCAGAACAATTTTAGTAACATTAATATTCTCTATTTTATTGTGATTTTTAAGCTCCTATGATAGGCACAGTACTGTGTATGTGATTGCTGAGTGTGTAGCATACATCTGTTTGGTTGTGTAACAAACAATATAGTAAATGCATGTTTTTGCTCTTGTAAAGTATCCAACTACTATATAAACAATTTCTAAACCCTTTATGTTTTACATTTAAATGATTATTTATGTATTATTTATATAAAATGCATATTAGTTTTTCAAGAAATTGCTAAATAGGAAACCTGTTCCCTAACTAAGTAAAGGTACTTTGTTTATCGACAAAGTGATTGAAAAATCTGTATGGTGTTTTCCAAAACTGAGAAGATATCACTGTGAGTCATTTTTCTTTAGCTCTAGAAAGCATCTTTCAGGATCTTTGCTAAATGCAGACTCATCTACAACTGATTGCTGCTTGGTGCTTTCCAGGCTGTTCCCCAGTATCAGTACATTCAGCACAGCACATTTACTCACTTAAAATTTAAATCAATAGAGTCTGAATAGGTAATAAAATTACTACTTTGCAAAAATGTAAACAAATTGATCTACAACTCTCAAACTCATTATCCAACACAATTTCAACTCCGTAAAAATAGATCTACAGCTTATAACCATATTGAAGTGCTGAGTGTACAGGAACAAAACACTTTTGAAAATGATAGCTTGAATAAAATTTGCTTAGGGAAAAGTTTACAAGCGAAAATAAATAAGATTATCTTTGTGTACTGTAGCTTATAGTCAGCTTTTGATTAAATGACTTCTCGCTCCTCTATATTCTTTAGGTTATCTTATTACAGTTTTACTCAATATTTATAACAGCAACCCACAATGTTAGGAAAAAATCATTACACAACCTCTTGAAAGGTACAATCGGATGACCTAATTAACCCCTTCATGCCTATTGATTATTTAAACCTTCATGTCGAGGTAACATTTTTCCGGTTCGTTTTTTTTTATAGGCTTTCCAATCTACCTGATTTTTGCACTGACTTTTTTCAGGCTATGAGTCTTTCATCTGGTACATATTGTTTTCATAACTATATTGCATGTTTTCCAAAGAAAATGGCTGTCACCGAGGCTGGCATAACATAGATCATACGGTAATGTCCAGTACACTATTTATGGAATGCATTTTTTTCTAATGAAACATAATATCTACCTTACAGATAGTTCTGATTCTACTGCATAGTACTTTGGAAGAAATCCTAGTCCTCATAGTTCCCTTTCCATGGTTATAGAAGCCATGCTTATAGATTTCACTAACAACTCCTGCTAAGCTCTAATTTGTAATACATAAACATATTGGTGCTCTATGGCAGTGTTTCTGAACTCCAGTTCTCAAGGCGCCCCAACAGGTCATGTTTTCAGGATTTTCCTTTAGATGAAATGGCTGTGGTAATTACTAAGGCAATGAAACTGATCAAATCGCTTGTGCAAAATAATGGAGGGCCTGAAAACATGACCTGTTGGGGTGCCTTGAGGACTGGAGTTGAGAAACACTACTCTATGTACACAATTATATCTTTATGTTTAAATTTACCAAACAATGTAAACAGCAGGACAGTGGCTCTCGGGTTAAAGCTAGAGAATATATCAGAGGGGTGTTTTATGTCCACTCTGAGTGTCCGGAATTAGATGTCATTCATACTAATAAACACTTTTTTCCCCCAAATTTTTTGTAATATACTTTGTATATTTAATGAGAAAGGCACTGCTTACTCTTATACAATTTAACTTACTTGTTGCTTGCAATGCGTAGGGGACAAGCACAGGGTTTGCAGTCATCAGGGAATCCTTTTACAATGCCATAGAAACCCGGAGCACACCTCTCACAGTGATCACCTGTAGTGTTATGTTTACAGGCCTGGAAATAAAAAGCTACATCTGAATACATGCACAGATCTTATTGCTATTGTTGACAGATCAATATTTAAAGAAAAAGCTTTATTAAGAATAACAAAGGCTGAAGTTGCACGCAAAACTTTCACAATTCTTAGGCTCTACTGTACCTACGTCATAAGAATAATAGGTTATCTTCCTATATTATACTGAACTTTGTCATCTTTAAACAAGGAACTCGTGACTGTCTGCAATTGGTTTTCTCCCCCACCTAGTCCCCCTTCCTCCCCTTTCTTACTGCCTCTGTTCCTTTTCTCCCTTTTTTCTTCTCTCCGTCCCTTTTTTCTTTTAGCTGTTAAAATTGAACACAAATCATTCACTCAGGTTTATGCTACAGTTGGTTGGTCCGTATGGATGCCTGTGTACTGCTTAGTCCTACTAATATTTTTCAGAAGAAAGTCACCATAGGTAGCCTCTGTATTTCTGTTTGCACTGTATTCCTTAAATTGTGTCTATATGTACACTCAGGTAATATGACTATTACTATGCTATATGCCGGCATCTGTGTTTGCACTTGCAGATTCAGCTTTAACCACTTGCCGTCCAGCGATGTACCGGTTTAGAAGGGTGATATCTCAGTCAGCGCTGCAGCTGCAACAATGATCAACATATCATTTTTTAGTGGCAGGGATTCCCTTCAATGTAAAAGTAAACCTAGCAGCTAAGAATCCTCTGGATTACTTTTACATGTGAAGGAAGAGGATTTTTAGGTACAACAAAATTGATCTTTTTACATGTACGAGAGGAATGTCAGAGTTGGCCTGGACTGGAAGTGGTTAAATATGACAGAGAAACAGAGCCACGCCGCAGTCTTTCAACATTGCAAAAGTAAACCTTTATTGCATTTAAGTCAAACTAATTTTGTGGGTAATTTCCACCTACAACATGTTCAGATTACTCATGACGGTAAACATTATCATTAAGAGCACTGAATTATTGTCTCATTTGATATCCACATAGAAGTGAACAAAGAAGTGAAAAAAATGTTTTGTTTTTAGTCCATTGTACTGACTGCAACACTAGTCAGCACCAAAGGTATTTCATTGTAGTTTATATTTAGTGTAATGTAACCCTGCACTAAGGTACAATTCGTGGTAGACAATCAGTGTGCTATGGTCCCTCTGAGGCTCCCTCACTGGTACTCTATCCTTAGATTACCTGTTCTCCCCAAGTAACTTCATAGTCATAGTGTATCATACTAGTGCTATTGTAAAACATTTCTGCATTACTTTTTCTTCTCCCAATTCTGCATATGGCTCCTATTTCTGTACTAGTTCATCACTATTCCTGTATCCAAGAGAGAGCTGGCACTTTGTTTTTTAATCTGGGAAGCAAACCCCCCAAAATTCCCACCAAAATACATACCAGACCTTAAAGGAGTTGTAAAGTCTCCATTTTTTTACAATAATGCATTCTATGCATTAAGATGAAAAATCTCCTGTGCTGCAGCTGCCCTTGGAGCCCCCCTTTTTCTTACCTGAGCCCATATCAGTCCAGCGATGTGCACAAGCCCAGTGACTCCAGCCGCTGTCTCTGTCCTCACTGGATAGACACTGCTGTCAATCAAATCCAGTGACACGGGAGCAGGGGGTGGGACCGAATCCAGGAGCGCAGCCAAGGCACCTCAGAAGAAGAGGATTGGGACTGCTCTGTACAAAACCCTTGCACAAAGCAGGTAAGTATAACATGTTTGTTAAAAAAAAAAAAAAAAATGAACCTTTACAATCACTTTAAGGTTGTTTGATGCCCAGGCACTCCTGTATAGGGATGAGCCGAACACCCCCCCTTGCGAACAGGCAAAAAATTCATTCGAACACACGAACACCGTCTATGGGACACGAACATGAATAATCAAAAGTGCTAATTTTAAAGGCTTATATGCAAGTTATTGTCATAAAAAGTGTTTGGGGACCTGGGTCCTGCCCCAGGGAACATGGATCAATGCAAAAAAAGTTTTAAAAATGGCTGTTTTTTCGGGAGCAGTGATTTTAATAATGCTTAAAGTGAAACAATAAAAGTGTAATATTCCTTTAAATTTCATACCTGGGGGGTGTCTATATGCCTGTAAAGGGGCGCATGTTTCCCGTGTTTAGAACAGTCTGACAGCAAAATGACATTTCAAAGGAAAAAAAGTAATTTAAAACTACTCGCGGCTATTAATGAATTGCCGGTACGACAATACACATAAAAGTTCATTGATAAAAACGGCATGGGAATTCCCCACAGCAAACCCCGAACCAAAATTAGGTCTGGTATGGATATTAAGGGGAACCCCAGCCAAAATTTTTAAAAAAATGGCATGGGGTCCCCCTCAAAATCTATACCAGACCCTTATCCGAGCACGCAACCTGGCAGGACGCAGGAAAAGAGGGGGGTCGAGAGAGCGGCCCCCCTCCTGAACCGTACCAGGCCACATGCCCTCAACATTGGGAGGGTGCTTTGGGGTTGCCCCCAAAACACTTTGTCCCCATGTTGAAGGGGACAAGGGCCTCATCCCCACAACCCTTGCCAGCGGTTGGGGAGCTTTTCGGAATCTGGAAGCCCCCTTTAACAAGGGGACCCCCAGATCCCGGCCCTCCCCTCTGTGCGAAATTGTAAGGGGGTACAAAAGTACCCCTACCATTTCACCAAAAAACTGTCAAAAATGTTAAAAATGACAAGAGATAGTTTTTGACAATTCCTTTATTTAAATGCTTCTTCTTTCTTCTATCTTCTATCTTCTTTCTTCTATCTTCTATCTTCCTTCGGTTTCTTCCTCCATCTTCTTCTTCTGGTTCTTCCTCCAGTGTTCTTGTCCGGCATCTTCCTCCACGGCGTCTTCTTCCCTTCTTCTCCTCGGGCCGCTCCGCATCCATGATGGCATGATGGGAGGCTCCCGCTGTGTGACGCTTCTCCTATTCTGACGGTCCTTAAATAATTGGGGGTGGGGTCACAGGGTGGCCCCACCCCCTCTGACACACAGTAACTTGACGGGGACTTCCCTGTGGCATTCCCCGTGACATCAGAGGGGGCGGGGTCACCCGTTACGTAACGGGAGACCCCGTCCCCCTCTGACATCACGGGGAATGCCACAGGGAAGTCCCCGTCAAGTCCCCGTGCGTCAGAGGGGGTGGGGTCACTGGGTGGCCCTGCTCCCCCGTTATTTAAGAACCATCAGAAGAGGAGAAGCGTCACAAAGCGGGAGCCTCCCATCATGCCATCGTGGATGTGGAGCAGCCCGAAAAGAAGAAGGGAAGAAAACCCAGCGGAGGAAGATGCCGGACGAGAACACCGGAGGAAGAACCAGAAGAACCAGAAGAACCAGAAGAACCAGAAGAAGAAGAAGATGGAGGAAGAAACCGAAGGAAGATAGAAGATAGAAGATAGAAGAAAGAAGAAAGAAGATAGAAGAAAGAAGAAGCATTTAAATAAAGGAATTGTCAAAAACTGTCTCTTGTCATTTTTAACATTTTTGACAGTTTTTTGGTGAAATGGTAGGGGTACTTTTGTACCCCCTTACCATTTCACACAGGGGGGAGGGCTGGGATCTGGGGGTCCCCTTGTTAAAGGGGGCTTCCAGATTCCAATAAGCCCCCACCGCAGACCCCCACAACCACCGGGCAAGGGTTGTGGGAATGAGGCCCTTGTCCCCATCAACATGGGGACAAGGTGTTTTGGGGGGCTACCCCAAAGCACCCTCCCAATGTTGAGGGCATGTGGCCTGGTATGGTTCTGGAGGGGGGCGCTCTCTCTCTCGTCCCCCCCTCTTTTCCTGCAGCCTGCCAGGTTGCGTACTCAGATAAGGGTCTGGTATGGATTTTTGGGGGGACCCCACGCCATTTTTTTTTTATTTTGGCGCGGGGTTCCCCTTAAAATCCATACCAGACCTGAAGGGTCTGGTATAGATTTTGAGGGGGACCCGACGCCATTTTTTATTTTTAATTTTAATTTTGGCCGGGGTTCACCTTAATATCCATAACAGACCTGAAGGGCCTGGTATGGAATTTAGGGGGACCCCCCCCATGTTATTTTTTTTTTTTTTAATTTTGGTTCTGGGTTCCCTGTGGGGAATTCCCATGCCGTTTTTATCAATGAACTTTTATTTGTATTGTCGGACCGGCAATTCATTATTAGCCGCGAATAGTTTTAAATTACTTTTTTTCTTTTGAAATGTCATTTTGCTGTCATACTGTTCTAAACACGGGAAACATGCGCCCCTTTACAGGCATACTATACATACCCCCCAGGTACGAAATTTAAAAGAATATTACACTTTTATTGTTTCACTTTAAGCATTATTAAAATCAATGATCCCGAAAAAACGGATGTTTTTAAAACTTTTTTGCATTGATCCATGTCCCCTGGGGCAGGACCCAGGTCCCCAAACACTTTTTATGACAATACCATGCATATAAGCCTTTAAAATTAGCGCTTTTGATTTCTCCCATAGACTTTTAAAGGGTGTTCTGCGGCTTTCGAATTTGCTGCGAACACCCCAAATTGTTCGCTGTTCGGCGAACTGGCGAACAGCCAATGTTCGCGTTGAACATGAGTTCGACTTGAACTCGAAGCTCATCCCTACTCCTGTACATACAGCCTCATAGCTTTAAATCTACAGTGCAGTGTGGGTTCTAAAGCACTGTGTTTCTGACAGCTAGTCTTAGGAGATTACCCTACTGTGTTTCTTTCTGTTCTCCTTGCTAAAAGCTCTGACTCCAAAAATATAATTACTGGATTACTTTTTTCTTAGTTTTTTATTCTGATGCAACTTAATACTGTAACTTGTCAGACTGATTGTTATGTGTCATGGCAATGGGTCTATACAAATATGTATTACAATATGTATTTATTTTGTTTCTTATACTCCAAATCCTTTATTCTCCCTGTCACCTAAGCCATGGAGGGATCTGTAGTTTTATGATACCTAAACTAATAGTTGACCATTCTCTTCATCAAGGGTATTTACTAGTTTACAATCGGTATAATAAAGTATTGTAATGCATTCTAATTACCTGTGCCAGCCACATTATAAAAACTTACTTACACAAAAAGTGTACCCTTTGTGCTTTTGAATAGTTTTAATTGGATTTTTCTTGATTTTTATTCTCCTAGTGGGCAGTGGTAAACCCTACAGTATGGACTATTCAGAGGCAGGGGTTATGGCTGAAAGTAGAAATGTGTTGTAAATCATACCTGACAAACAGAAGTGTTTGAGTCACACATATTACTGTGCCTATTGCATTGGCAAGGTACACATGTTCCAAGAGTTGGTCCAGTTCTTTGTGCTGTTGAAACAGGAGCCATTCTGAAGAATCCAGGCAAGCATGCCTAAAGAAGATATAGTACAGATTGAGCAAATGATTCACTATTCTCAGTTACAGTGATTGAAACAATTGGTAGTGTCACAGTGTTATTTTTGCTAAACAAATGGGCGGTCCCATATGTATGTATGCATATATATATATATATATATATATATATATATATATATATATATATAAATACGAGGATGTATAGTCCAAAATGTACTTGTAACTCCAAGTGCCAATTGTACAATTCACATAGCGGTAAAGCAATGTTTTGAATGACCACCTTGTCATCATGTGTATAAAGAGAGGAGAGGATCTACTTTGTATATACTGGTTGTGGGCATACATATGTAGGTGTTTCTAGGGGGAGGGGGGTCATTGGGGAATTGGAATGGGTTACATTGGATCTGTTTCTGTAACATTCAGCTTGACAAAGTACATGGCCGTGAACGTACCTTTACTGCTAAAATGTGAATTGTTCTATTGGCACTTGTAGTTACAAGTAAATAGCATTTTGGACAAATGTTGGGCCACACTTTCTTCATCCTAAAGGTGCTCTATTGGGTCGAGATCAGGACTCTGTGCAGGCCAGTCAAGTTCCTTCACCCCAAACTCGCTCATCTGTGTCTTTATAGACCTTGCTTTTTGCACTGGTCCAAATCAATTGGTGGAGGGGGGATTATGATGTGGGGTTGTTTTTTAGGGGTTGGGCTTGGCCCCTTAGTTCCAGTGGAGGGAATTCTTAAGTCATCAGCATATCAAGACATCTTGAACAATTTCATGCTTCCAACTTTGCGCGAACAGTTTGAGGATGGTCTCTTCCTGTTCCAACATGACTGCACATGAGTGCACAAAGCAAGGTCCATAAAGACATGGATGAGAGATTTGAAGCTGTTATAGCTGCAAAGGGTGGGCCAACTCAGTAGTATTGAATCCTATGGACTAAGACTGGGATGTCATTAATGTTCTCGTGCGTGTAAAGGTAGGCCTCCCAATACTTTTGGCAATATAGTGTGTGTGTGTGTATATATATATATATATATATATATATATATATATATATATGTATGTGTGTTGATTTTATGAACCTCGTGCATGTCTCATAATTTTACAAAAGTATCACTGGTCATATATTAATTGCTTACTTAATATAAAAATATACAGTATATGTAAATACTATCAGTGTGCATATTATGAATTGCCCTACTTTATTCTTGTAAGCATACCTCACATGAGAGTCCAGAGTACCCCACTGGACATTCACATTTCTCTATCAAATTGGCCTTCGGGCTCATGGTAAAAGAAGTTCCCTCTTCTGCCACTTCCAAAAATACTTCAGAAATCCTATTAACATAAAATACATTCGTTACAAAGTGTTATAGTTCTGTTTCTGCATGAGCACAAAACATAGCACAGGACAAAAAATAGCCTGTCATCCCGCAGTAATTATCTTTCTTAATTAGAAGAAGTAAGTGGAAAATCTGCAAATGGAAGCAAGCTAGGATGCTTAAAATGTATCTATAGCCCAATCATTTTATTTGGATAGAGTGGGGAAGCCTATTAAATTATTGATTTTGGAGGCTACATTCTGGGGACAACCTTTTTCCCAGACAGGAAGTGAGGGAAATCTGTCTAACAGCAACACAGATAGAAGTACAAATGCTTGTTTTATGGACACAGTACAACATCTGTCAGCTTTTTATTGTTGTATGTTTCCTTGTTGATTTTCCCTCATTTTCTGTCATCCCACTGCTATATCACTACACCTTTTACCCATTATATCCAAAACTAAAAAAGTTTGGTGTATAGATAAACTTTAAAGCTTGTTAAGACATGGTTAGTAAGTATGAGCCGAACACCTCCCGGTTCCGTTCGCACCAGAACTTGCAAACAGGCAAAAAATTTGGACGAACACATGAACACTGCTAAAGTCTATGGGACACGAACATGAAAAATCAAAAGTGCTTATTTTAAAGGCTTATACTTTTGTCATAAAAAATGTTTGGGGACCCACCCCCCCTCAGATGCCACGTGACGTCAGAGGAAGGCGGGGTGGCCCGTTTACATCACCGAGTGGCCCCGCCCCCAGCTATATAACAGCTGTCATCGTGAAGAAGCATCACTCGGCAGGGGCTTTTGCGGCTTTTTATCTTCTTTTTTCAGCTCGTCGGGTGGCGTAAGATGGAGCTACATCGTGGGACATTTTTATTTTTTAGGACTTGTCCCAAAGTGTCTCCTGCCTTTTTTACTATTTTTGACACTTTCTTTTGTGAAATGGTAGGGGTACAATGTACCTGTTACCAATTCACATGGGGGAGGCCAGGATTTGGGGGTCCCCTTGTTAAAGGGGGCTTCCAGATTCTGATAAGCCCCCACCCGCAGACCCCCACAACCACCGGGCAAGGGTTATGGGGATGAGGCCCTTGTCCCCATCAATATGGGGACAAGGTGCTTTGGGGGGCTACTCCAAAGCACCCTCCCCATGTTGAGGGCATGTGGCTTTGTATGGTGCTCTGTCACCCCCCCTTTTTCCTGCAGCCTGCCAGGTTGTGTGCTCGGATAAGGGTCTGGTATGGATTTTGGGGGGACCTCTACGCCATTTTTTTAAATTATGGCACAGGGTTCCCCTTAAAATCCATACCAGACTTGAAGAGTTTGGTATGGATTTAGGGGGGACCCCTACGCCATTTTTTAAATTAATTTGGCGCAGGTTTCCCCTTAATATCCATACCAAACCTGAAGGGCCTGGTATGGATTTTGGGGGGACCCCCACGCAATTTCTTTTTTAATTTTTGGTTTGGGTTCCTCTTAATATTCATACCAGACCCAAAGGGCCTGGTAATGGACTGGGGGGGAACCCATGCTGTTTTGTTCAATGGGTTTTATCTATATTGCCGAGACCCAACAATTCATTACAGCCGTGATCTGCTTTTAAATTACTTTTTTCCCTTTAGAAATGTCATTTTGCTGTGGTACTGTTCTAAACACAGGAAAACTGCACCACTTTACAGGCATACTATAGACACCCCCCAGGCATGATATTTAAAGGAATATTTCATTGTTATTGGTTCACTTTAAGTGTTATTAAAATCACTGCTCCCGAAAAAAACTGCAGTTTTTGAAACTTTTTTTGCATTGATACAAGTCCCCTGGGGCAGGACCGGAGTCCCCAAACACTTTTTATGACAATAACTTGCATATAAGCCTTAAAAATTAGCACTTTTGGTTTTTCATTTTAGTGTTCCATAGACTTTAATGGTGTTCCGCGACTTTCTAATTGGCCGCGAAGACCACATAATATTCGTGGTTCGCCGAACGTCTGAACAACGAAAGTTCGGCCCGAACTTATGCTCGGGCCGAACCGTTCGCCCATCCCTAATGGTTCGCATAAATGAATGATATAGTGAGTTTAAGATGGCAAAACTGGCCTTACAACTGACTACTCACCATTTGCCTTTTCCAACTCCACAGTTATCATTTGACTTTTTTTATTTACTAGACCCCATTATGTTTTTAGCCTAACTCTGGTCAAAATTGTATATTTGTAGTTTTTTTATTGAGTGGGTCTGTGGTCCAGTTGGAGACGTTTCCCCTATTTGCCTATCTGTGACACTTTGTCATTACCTGACATCCAGGATATCAGGGAAACATAGTCGAGAAAAACATTCACAACGGTAACAATCAAAACCTTACAAAAGTTGAAACCCTTTCCCATTTTTCGAATTATATGTTTTTATTGTTGTTTCTGTTTATTATTATTATACAGGATTTATTTAGTGCCAGCAGTTTGTGCAGCGCTTTACAACATTAGGGCAGATAGTACAGTTACGATACATTTCAATACAGGAGGAATCAGAGGGCCCTGCTTGTTAAAGCTTATAATCTATATTTTCCAATGTCTAGCAAACCATTTTTTTCCCATTGTTAACATGCCCATGATTACGGACATACTGTACATTTATAGATATAGAAAAGCATTGCCTTTTTAGATGTTGATCTAGACACCCATGCTAGACTGGACAGTCAGATCTTGGACCTTGCAAGAGACTCAAGAGACTACACTGCAGTTAAGCAATACAGCCTGTTTCAGGACCCATCATACCCTGTGATTGGACAATAATGGGACATCACAGGGTATGATGGGTCCTGAAACAGCTGCTTAAATGCTTAACTGCAGTGTAGTCTCTTGAGTCTCTTGAGAGGTCCAAGATCTGACTGTCAAGTCTAGCATGGGTGTCTAGATCAACATCTAAAAAGGCATTGGAAGTGGCATTGGAAATATTTGCTGGTACCAGTCATTTCCTCCTCTGTCTCCTTTTCACTCACATGAAAAGAACCTTCTGCTGGCCTATCCTGTTACTTAAGGTTGTAGCTTTAAAGTAGAAAGATTCACTTTGAGTATTTTCTTTGTATTTCTCAAAGGATATATTGTTAGGACTTTGGCATGATTTGACTAATCATCACTTGGTTGTTTGTTTGGTTTGTATACTTTGAGAAAGCAATACTTCTATGTGATATACTGTATACACTAAAATTCATGAAAATGTGTTCAAGGAGTTTGAATTTACCTACAGGATGCAATAGAAAGAGCAATAAAAACTGAATCTTTGTTTGCTCTATATTTGTTCTTTAGTTGGAAGACCATACTGATTTAACCAGCTTTTTACTAGATCAATACAACAAACAGCAACTGATTAAACATGTCAAGGGCAGCAGGACAATTGAGCACATGTAGCTTGGGAATAAAGAATATAATGGCCCTAACGTCATTACCATGAGCATTTGATGCTTAACTGAGTTCTGCAGATTCCCTGGATAGGCTAGACATTATGTCCAGTTGAATGCACTGATGCTTCTTTGTAAAGAATGAAATCTACCAAAAGAAATGGTACTAAAGGGACTCTAGTTGGGAAAAACAGTTTCCTTAGACAATTTCTATTCCACATGGGGCAAATGCATATAGATAAAGAGTCAAATATACATATTTATTCAGTGTGGTGTTCAAGCTTTTCAGAAGCAAGTCTCTATGCATTTAATGAAAAATCTCTCTTCGTCATCTTCAGAACTTGAGGAAATAGTTTATGTATAGCACACTATTTACAACCAGAGATGTAAATTTACATAATAATAAACTGTGGGAGCACAGAGCTACTTGTTGCTTGTCTGAGAGGCTTTCCGAGAGCAAGCAACAACTTGCTGTCTGCACAGTAAAGGTCTTTGGGGATTCAGCCCAACTAGTTCCTAGTCACTGTTTGAAATGTTAAATAATTTCAAGCAAAATGAAGAGCATACTTGCTGCCTGAGCTGATGTAATATATTATCGCTTTATGTTCGCTTCAAAAACAATGCACTGTCTTGGAATTATATTGAGACACAAAATAGAAATGATAGATGGGCAGGAAAGCACAATTCTGTATGAATGCATAAATCACCAGCATACTTATGTAAGAGAAAATGGAAAACATTTCTGCTAGTTTGTGATTAATATAACATTTGTACTGATTTATTATCTGGAGATGTACATTTTTATTGCCTTGTGCTGGTTTTCAGTAAAGTAGTTAAAATTTATCCATGAGCAACCACTCCCTTGTGTCATTTAGTATGCATATTCTTTCTGGATGTGTTATTAAGATCACTTGTGTGGTTATCAAACTCTAGGGTAGGGACACTGTCCCCGCAGGGAGGTTAACAATACAACGTCCATCCATCATCATTTAATATGTTTTGTATTGTATTTGTTTCAAGAAAATTAAATTGTATGCATGCTTTTTCATTTTATTTTTTTCGTTACAATGATATGATGTATGTTAGGATTCTTTATGTTATGTGAAAATAGTCAAACAACAAAACTTACACATTCATACTATTTATTGTCTGTTGTGACAATTGCTCATCAAGGTAGAATTGTTAATAGGATTGCTAGCATTGATATTTTAGCTACAGTTCAGCACCAAAATGGTGGCTAAAAACATGTTATTATTGCAATCCTCCATTCTATGGGCACCAATAGACCACAGTAGATGCCCCAAGCCAATGAAGAAATAGAACTAGGTTATGTTCAACAACTTTTAAGCTAATTGGTACATACATTGATGTGAATGTTTTATGTATCACTTGCACTAGAGTAAAAATATCTCCAAATAGTCCAAATAATCATTTATAAAACAAAAAATCTTAATCCTTCAATCCTAGACTCCCTGTCCTATGGAAGAATGATGCCTTGGGCTAAAGCAAATAGATTTGAGTTATGCCATTTTGTAGATTCAGTCACAAGCAAACTTAGCCCCTTTGGGCAACTCCACACTAAGCATCATATTTCCAAAAACCTCTTTAACTCTTATCTTCAATTTAAGCATTACACCCTCTCTCCATCACTAGCTTTAGACCGCGCACCAAGTTTTAACACATCTGCATCCATGGCCCGCAACAACTACACCTCATATCCTCTATCTACAAATTATTACATGAGGCGCTCCCAGTTACTGAAAACCTTCACATATATATGCGTAGGTGGGCCCAAGTTTTCCAAAGCTCTAGCTCCGTGAAATCTTGGGAGAGAATATGAGAGTCAACTTCTAAACTCTCTAGATGTGTGAGATATAGGAAGAATGCATACAAAGCTTTGATTTACTGGTATAGGGCACCTGAGGTGATCCATACTGCCAACCCTACTTCCTGTTGGAGGTATGGTCGAGACAAAGTTTCTCTATTTCACTTACTATGGACATATCCTAACCTCCAGCCTTTTTTGGCTTTATGGTCAGTCCATGCTCGAAAAGATCCTCAATGCCTATTTGACTGATGACCCCATCCACTACCCTCTGGGGTTACCATTTTTACACATTTCTAAACAATCACAGAAGTTGGCCAATAATGTCTTAACAGCAGCTAGAAGGGCCATCTCTAGGTGCTGTTTTTCACTTCTCCCCATCTCATAGCCAACTCTTAGATACTATAGCATTGATTTGAGGCATGGAGCACCCTACTGCAACCTTAACAGACAAATTGGATCTATTCTATAAAGAATGGGATGCCTGGGATCAATCAGAATATTTTCTCCATCTTGTCCTAAAGCACACCCCATATAACTGCTTTGACCTTTCCCAGCATGATTCAGTCCCATACAATTGAATCTGGTGTATTTTTTGATTAACCACTTAAGGACTGGAAGATTTTCCCCCTTGATGACCAGGCCATTTTTTGCAATGCAGGACTGTGTCATTTTAACTGACAATTGCATGGTCGTGCAATGCTGTACCCAAACAAAATTGACATACTTTTTTCCCCAAAAATAGAGCTTTCTTTTGGCGGTATTTGATCACCTCTGCTGTTTTCATTTTTTGCACTACAAACAAAAAAAGACGGACAATTAAAAAAAAAAAAAAAAATCATTTTTTTTTACTTTTTGCTATAATAAATATCCAAAAAAAACCCACATTTCTTCATCAGTTTAGGCCAATGTGTATTCTTCTACATATTTTTGGTAAAAAAGGAAATGCAATAAGCGTATATTGATTGGTTTGCGCAAAAGTTATAGCGTCTACAAAATAGGGAATAGATCTATGGCATTTTTATTATTTAAATTTTTTTTTACTAGTAATGGCGGTAATCAGTGATTTTTAGCGGGACTGCATCATTGCAGCGGACAGATCGGACGCTTTTGACACTTTATTGGAACTATTGACATTTATACAGTGATCAGTGCTATAAAAATGCACTGATTACTGTATAAATGTCACTGGCATGGAAGGGATTAACACTAGGGGTGCTCAAGGGGTTAAATGTGTTCCCTGGGAGGTGTTTCTAACTGTGGGGGCAGTGTACTGACTGGAGGAGTTGAGAGATCGCTGCTCCTAATCACTAGGAACAGACGATCACTCTCTACTCCCCTGCCAGAATGGAGATCTGTTTGTTTACATTGACAGATTCCCATTCTGCCTCTCTGTGGAGCGATCGCGCAAAGTAAAACAGGATGAATTTCTAGTTAGGGCACGTGACAACATGGTAGGGCATTATAAAACTGTATTTGCCTACACCTAGCTTATGTTTGGCTTTTAACCTAATGTTCTTAGTGAATCTACAACATACAGCTAAACACCCATAGACACTTCTAGCAAGCTTTGCATAAAAACAGGGATTTTTACTTCCCATATGTTATAGTATGTGTTCAAATTGGCCAGTCGTACCAAAGTAACATCCCTATGGGCAGTCCTTATTTTATTAGCAAAATGTTAAACACTTAAATGTGTCTATTGCATTTAAAAGACCATAAACCGCCACTTTTGAGGGATAGCTACAGAATTGTATCTGGTCAAAGATCTGCACTATACAATATAACTCAAAAATCTGTGTAGTTTTAACCGCTTCCGGACCAGCCACTGCAGTTATTCTGCGGCAGGTTGGCTCCCCTGTGTGAGCTGTTGTAGCTGTACATCGGATCCTTAAGATGCTTTAGCGTGTCCCCGGAGCCAGTGTACGTGCCCAGCGGGTGCGATGACCACCGGGCACCCGTGATCGCTCGTGATAGAGCGAGAACCGGGATCTGTGAGTGTAAACACACAAATCCCAGTTCTCTCAGGGGAGTAGAGACAGATCATGTGCTCCTACTAAGTAGGAACACCGATCGGTCTCCTCCCCTAGTCAGTCCCACCCCCTACGGTTAGAACACACCTAGGGAACACAGTTAACCCCTTAATCGCCCCCTAGTGTTAACCTCTTCCCTGCCAATGACATATATACAATAATCAATGGCTATTTTTAGCTCTGATCGCTGTATAAATGTCACTGGTCAAAAGTGTCCGATCTGTCCGCCGCAATGTCGCAGTCACAATAAAAAAAATCGCTGATCACTGCCATTATTAGTAAAAAATAAAAAAAAAATAAAAATGCCATAAATCTATCCCCTATTTTGTAGACGCTATAACTTTTGCGCAAACCAATCAATATACGCTTATTGCAATTTTTTTTACCAAAAATATGTAGAAAAATACATATCGGCCTAAACTGAGGAAACATTATTTATTTCTTTTTAAATTTGGATATTTATTATAGCAAATAGTACAAAATAGTGTTTTTTTTTCAAAATTGCCGCTCTTTTTTTGTTTATAGCGCAAAAAATAAAACTGCAGAGGTGATTAAATACCCCCAAAAGAAAGCTCTATTTGTGAGGAAAAAAGGACATCAATTTTGATGCATGACCACGCAATTGTCAGTTAAAGCGATGTGGTGCCGTATCACAAAAAATGGCCCTGTCAAGAAGGGGGTAAATTCTTGCGGAGCTAAAGTGGTTAAACAAATTTGATTACACATTTTTCAACTTGATGCCTCCAAGTTTTATAAATACCACATCAAAAAAATAATAGTAGGAAATTCTAGAAACACATTGGTAGATAACCTCCTCCTAGTTTATTATGTTAACAAATACATACGTTATTACTATCTTTTGCTTACCTGCTTTGCCTTAATACTCTACCATAAGATGCCTTAATTAAAATGTATTGTATATCGTAAAGGACATCCATGAAATCTTGACGGGTAACAGGTCCTCCATCCATATTTTTCCACTCAAACTGAAACCGAAAAACAAAATGAGTTATAAGCAATGATTATTTTAATTATACCTATAACATGCAGAGAACATAAATGCAAAAAAAAAATTACCTCTGTCATGTCAATATCATGTCTAGTCAGCTGACCATTTTGGGGATCAGGCATGTGTCTTACAATTATCCTTTGGTTTGCAGAAGGCCCACCTCTAATAAGTACTTGAGGTTCATAGGCTGAAGGTCCAGTTTCTTCTCTGGCTTCAAAATAGATGGTATATTTCAACTTCCCTCCATAAGCTGTCAACTTCAATGTGAAGGAAAATATTTAAGCTTAACTCTAGACAATTATATTAAAACAAACAACATTCAACCAAATCTATTTGTATAGAGCTAAAATGAATATCTGAATTTGTTCTGATATTGGCTTCCTGTGATTCTATGAAAGAACGGGTCAATGCCGTAAGCAAATCACTGTCTTTCTGTATTCACATTGCTGTTGGTTAACAGAATGAACATCTATAAGGCCCCATTCACTATTGCGAATGAGCATCTAGTTGTGGGTAGAAGCTGCACTGAAAGCACTGGGAGGCTAACAGTCTACGGCACATAGGCCACAGCGCATACACACTTTAGAAAGGGCAGATCGTGCTGTTTCTAAAGGGGTCATGCCGTGACCGACGGTTCCTGCGCGCTTGCGCAGGAGTGACGTCACGCAACTCCGGCCAGTCACAGAGCCGGAGTTTGCAGCCCCGGAAGGAAGAGTGGTGAAGATGGATGCCCGCTGCTAGAGAGGACAGCGGTGACATCGCAGGCTTCGGTTTCAGGTAAGTGACACATAATGGGCCACTATGCGATGCATAGTAGCTCATTATGCTTTACCTTTGCACAGAAATAAAGAGGAAGTAAAACCCATCAGGGTGTAACAAATTAAACCAAATACATACAACTTTTTACTTTTCTTTCAAATAACTTGTTTGATCTAGCTAAACAAACTTTGGGTTGAGGTTTTCTGACTAAAATATGAGCTAAAATGAACTTATAATATTGTTATAATATTGTTATGAAAGACAAAAGGAGGCTAATGTTTTTTGTAAGAAAATGCATAATTATTAATTTGAGTGGTCCAACTGTGACAACAGACAATTCTTTTAACTATCTATGCATATACATTATTAATGTAGACCGCGTACAACTCTTTGTTATAACTTTTCCAAATCCAGAAAATGCAGTGCTTCTTATGAAGGGGTTTGGTCCTAAGTTGTATTACCACTTTTGAAGCCAGATTGGGATAACATTTACTTCATATTTGTTACATGTTTCCATTAACATAGCATAGCTTAAAACAGTGGTCTCCAAACTGTGGCCCTTTGCTTGCCTTTATACGGCCCTTGGGGCATATTCCTCCTATTAATGTATGCCAATCTGACACCAACAATGGGGCACCATTTCTCCTGCTGACAACAACAATGGAGCACTATTCTTCCCAATGCTACCAACAAAGGGGCACTATTCCTCCTACTAATACCAAAAGTGGCGATATTTACTCCCATTGATGCCAGGAAAATTTCCACTGCCGCTGGTCACAGTTTGGCCCCCATAAAATCTGAAGGACAATAAACTGGCCCTTTGTTTAGAAGGTTCGGAAACCCCCGGCTTAAAATATTTAGAAATGGTTGGTTACCTTTTTAAGTGCTTTTTTACTTGCTTAAAAACGCTTACATGTTCTCCCTTGTGACAAGGGGCGGGCTCTCCAGGCGATGTCATCGGATGGCCACTCCCCATTTCTATATAAGAGTCGGCAGAGAGCGGCTCTTGTGTTTTATTAAATTTCACTGCTTTTTTGGTAAATGGGTAGGGGTACGATGTACCTGATACCCATTCACATGGGGGGCGGGATCTGGGGGCCCCTGTTCTTAAAGGGGGCTTCCAGATTCCGATAAGCCCCCCGCCCGCAGACCCTGACAACCACCAGCTAGGGTTGTCAGCAAGAGGCCCTTGTCCTCACCAACATGGGGGCAAGGTGCTTTGGGGTTGGGGGCGCAGGGCCCCCCTGCCCCAAAGCACCCACCCCCCATATTGAGGGCATGCAACCTGGTATGGTCCAGGAGGGGGGGCATGCGCTCATCCCCTCTCTTTCCCGACCTGCTGGGCGGTATGCTCAGATAAGGGTCTGGTATGGATTTTGGAGGGGACCCATGCCTTATTTTTTTTCATTTTGGCCTGGGGGAGGGTCCCCTCTTAATCCATAGTAGACCTGAAGGGCCTGGTATGGACCTTGTCGGGAACCCCACGCCATTTTATTTTTTGCAAATTTGTTTGTCTGCAATTTTTTAGTTTTTTGCATTCAGCTTTCAGCGGGGAACCTTGCTGACAGCTGATGACTCATCAGTTGTTAACAGCCGGCTTCCCAGGCCCCTGCTTAGCAACCAGCTATGTACAGTGGTAAAATAAGAAACGCAAAACACATCAAAAATCACATCAAAAATGCACCACTTGCATTTCTGGTGCAGCTCCATTGAAGTTTATTACATGCAAAACGCAAACTGCAGTGGGAAAAAAGTCCTCAACCCTTTCCAAAAAACGCAATGCAGCAAAACACACAGATGTGAACTAGTACCATAGGAAACCATGTTAAATGGACTGTAGTGCGTTTGTCCAAACTGCAAAATGCACTAAAAAACACATAGGTGTGAATGTAGGGTCAAGTAACACAATTTTCAGATGGGGTATACCACCTTTGTATTTTAATGCACATTTGACGTAATTAATGATATTTTAAAGCTATTAGTAAAATAAAACATAAAACAAAAAATAAAATCCATATTCTAAGCAAGTAAAATTACTACTTTAAATTCATTTTCAATATATTTAAAATTTGATACGGTTCACCCCCATAAGAGCAGTTGGTTACTGCATCTTAAACAAGAAAAAACTATTTATGTACGTCCTTACTAAAAAATGTGCATGAATAAATTATTTTCCTTTTGCTTGTACTCTTTCATCTACCCTCCAAAATACCAAAGCTCCTACTGCAAAGTATTAAAAAAAAACAATTTTTGGGCCTCTAAAGTAAGCACTAGAAGTAAGTAGGAGTAATGAGGAGAGGAGATGAATGAGGAATAAAGAAAGTAGGTGAAAGGAGCCAAGATGGATTTCAATATGTGCCTCTAATTGCAGCAATAAATGCAAGGCATGGTGATGTTTTAAATATTATGTCAATAAACAAAATAATTTACAGTTTGATTCCAGCTTTTGCCTGTTCCCAATTGTTTGATGTAAAAACAGCTATAAATTGTAAAATGTGAAGCAATTATATTATATCTTTGTTTATTGTAAAATGTACTGCACAATGTAATTGGAGTATAGCTAAAAAAAAAATGTGATTTTTGGAAAATATCATGTCTAATTTACCTTCCGACCTTCAAATTGTTGTGGCAGTTTCCAATAAAATGGTTCTGAACGTAAGTCTTGTTTTACTTGATCAATAAATGCTATGATTTCTGGATGTTGGAAAAATACCCCTTTTGTGGTTCGATGCTGCAGGGTAAAGTCTGTTAGTTCGAGTACTGTCTGATCAGGCTTCAGGGACAACTAGAAAACCAATAACAGAAACAATGTTTTTTTTAAAAAACAACACAAACCTCAGAAAGAAAATCATACATTTTTTAAAACTTCAAGTAATATGTTTGGGATTCAGTGCAGCACAGAATAGTTTGTCAAATCATCCTGAAGGCTCCATGCACACTGGGCTTAAAAAAACACCTGTTCTTTTGGAAGTAAAAAACGCTCATATAGAGCATTCTTTTGTACAAAGTTTAGACGAGTTTAGGAGAGTTTTACATTTTTTCTGCCTCCAAGCTCCAATCAGAAACGCGAACCAGAAGGTTTTTGTTTTCTGCCTCTAAACGTTAAACTCAAAATATGCCTGTAAACGTCCTAATGTGCATGGACACATAGGATAACATTGAACTGCTTCTACAGGTAGAAGACAAAACTCCTGTAGAACGTTTTTTAAGCCAGGGTGCATGGAGCCTTACTGAAACCAAAGCTTTATTTTTATTTTTATTTGATTGCTTCTTGCTATGCATACAACTTCTGGTAGTTGCACTGCTCTGTATTAACCTCCTTAAGACTGCCCCTTATATTTAAACAGCCGTTCTCCGCCCTTTCTAGGGTGGGTTGGCTTACACATACTTACTTGTTTATTCACACTTATTTAGGTCTCAGCATCAGGGCAAGGACAAAGGCACCTACCCCAAGCACTATGTTTTTCTATGGGGGAGGAGTTGCCGTGCAGGAACGGTGAAGCCACCCGCATAATTTGCTATTTCTGCTGTCCCTACTGCCATTTGTCCCATATTCAGGGAATGAAAACAGGGTCTCGTGCACCTGAGGATGATTCCACCATGCTCATTTTAAGCCCCGCTGCATATTGCTACTGTACAATTGGGAAGCAGGATTGGGTCACTCAAGCTTAACCCTCGTGAATGTGTCAAAAACAGTGCTCTCTCCCCCCCTCCCATTGCTGCAATCTGACAGCAGGACCATGCTTTACTAAACTCCACCTACATGATGTCATTATGAAGAAGGGTTCAAGTGTCACAGTGTCTAGCAGCCTATAGTGTTGGCAGTGGTTTAGGTATGAAGAGACCCAAGATACTGGCTGTGCACATTTTCTACAGGCAAAAGCTCATGAAATATTTTTTGCTGCCTGCATGTCCAACCCTGTACAGTAAGTTGCACAAGTGCAGCTCAAAGCACAAATTTGGCAATACCGAAACTGACAGAACTCCCGCATGTGACAGACCCAAACAAGACAGGGCTATTGGAGGGGACTGCAGGGTAGCCTCTTGCCTACTGATTGTGGGCCCTGGCCTTTGAGGGGGGCTCTGTTATTGGGAGGTGTGTGGCTGGGGGACCCTTGGAGTGGTCTTGCTTCGCATTTGGGATTGTCTCCCCAAAACACACAGACTCTGGGAATCTAGGCCCGCGATGCATATTTGGGTCCTTTGTGCCAAAACCAGCAATGGCTGCTTTAGACTGTGAGCCTCAGAGTAGATGTTAATATAATTAGCTCAAAACCAACCTGATACTGGGGTCTCGTGCTATAGTCCGAGACCCAGAAGCCGGACACTGACATCTTTGGTGAGTTCTGGGGACAGTACATTGCTGGATTCCAGGTGATTATAGTTCCGATTTAAGTGTTGTACACTCATACAGTGCACTCATACAAGCCCCTGCTGTCATTAGACATTGGCGATCATTGGCTAGAGGCACAGAACTGATTGGAATGACTCTAGTCATGTGATCTCTGTGATGACCAATCATAGCAATCATCAATATAAACAATGTAGTACTGTTTAAAAATGGTGAGTGCTCCCCTTATGCTCACAATGAAGGAAGGAGGAAATAAGGATTTAATAAGTACATCCATTAATTACATCATTCTTACTTGTGCAGAGAAGGCTGTGATTGCAGGGGGAGGTTAAAGGGCCACTGACTACCCATGTTGTGGAATTGTTTTAAAGTGCTGCTGACCACACATTATGGAGTATGGGTGCTTTAAAATGCTGTTGACCACTAATAATTGAGGCATTCATTGGGGGTGTTTAAAGCATTTTAGGTTTATCCATGACAACTAGACATTGCTCACAATGCAGTTTTAGTGCAATGCAATTTCATCCTACAGGGAACTTCCACTAATAAAGGAAGACGTGCCCTTGATTCATTCTGTGTATCTGTTTTTTCTGCACCTCACTTGTTGCTTCTTGAATATTATCCCATCAGTCTTCAAATCATCAGGTAGGCAATCTCTGATATGAAGAAAAAAAGCCCTGCTCCTCTACCAAAATGGTTGCCTCCACTCAGAGACACAATGTAGAACAAGATGTGGTAAGTCAGCAACAGTGAAAAGATCAGCTGCAGGGAGCCTTCTGACAATACTGGTGACCAGTACTTTGCCCTTGTCCTGATATGTTGAACACACTTTTCACTGCACAGGTGTTCTATGTGATAGCGGGGCTCATAAATATCGCTAAGGCAAAATCTACAGCTACTATTATAATTATAAGAACTATCTTGCAGTGGGAATATAGCACAGTAGGGGCAAGAACGTTAACTGTATAGTTATAAAGAGGAGTAAAACTTGATTTTTATAACATGGACAAGCATTTTAACAATGGATGATTTATTTACTTTTTTAGAACCAATTGCATACAACAAGCTTGATTTTTTTATACTGGGGCGTGGGAGAACATTGAATGATCTCCACTGAGTGGGCCTATTGTAACATATGGAAATGCTATAAGCATATTGGATTAAACCATCTATACCATTTTAGTTCACCTGTAACAGGTAATGTACCTTTATGCTGAAGGTGGTGATGGTAAACTATAGCAGTATAAATGTTGCTTTGTGATGCATATTATTACTTAGGCTGTATTTAATATTTGCATTTTTAATGCCTTTTCTTTTAAATACTGTTATGGATCTGACTAGAATATTACTTGTTAGACAGACCAAAGTAAGTAATCAGAACAGTTTATTGAATGTCTTGGCATGTATTAGCTGCTTCAGCATGTTTTACTAAAATACACCAGCAGGAATCCACATTATGGTATTATATGGCTCAACAGTTTCCTACTCACCCACATTCGGATTAGTCCATCTGCTTCTGTACACCGGGTAGTGAGGCCAAAGCAGTAGCAGCTGCTGCAACCAAGTGGATTCCCTACATGAAGTCCAAAAGTGCTGGGTTTGCATCTGTCACAGTGGACCCCTTCCACATTTATCTGCAAAAGAGACACTTCACAGGCTAAGTAGAACAAAATGATGTCTCTTGCTTAGCAAACAACCTAATTGCAGTGTTTGTGAAAAAAAAATCAAATATGTAAGAGAATATTGCAAGGCTAAAGTATGGCTTTACATAATTGGTTTCTACATTACAGATGTCAGTACATTAATGACCATTATAAAGATCCCTAAAGGCAGAGAATAATTAGGAACTCATCCAAATAAGTGGCCATTTTGTTTAGAAGTCAAAGCACATAACTAACAAAGCAATGATAAAGCATTTACTATTTAACTGTAATGCAAATGTTATGTCTCTGTCTGCTTTAAAAATGTCTGTATCTGTAAACAGAAAAATATGCTCTATATGTGTAGCTGGTAAGGCAGGACACTAGAAAAGGAGATTCTGTAGAAAAAAATAAACTGCTTTAAATCTATCAGGCTTATTTTTATTACAGTAGTGATATTGACTAATGAAAAAAGTGCAAAGTGCAATAACTTAGTCAAGGAAACAGAGTTCATCTTTTTTTATTCTTTCCTCTAAAGTAAATTGTAGGCTGATTGGTACTAAATACTGCACTTTGTATAATTGCTGCAATGTATCGTAACTAAACATTCTATAGGTTTATCATCTGACAAAAGAGTACATAAGGGACTTAAGAATAATTCCAATTGTGTTGAGAAAGAAAACAATCCCCTCTTGGTGATCAGTGTACACTATAGGGATTTTTACAAACTTTGTTGCAGAGTCCTATCTGTCTGTGCTCTGAAGAAAAAGCTGCTTAAATCTGAATGATTGGAACTTCTTCATTATTAATAAGCTAATGCACTTGCAGTGTTCTCATCAAAAATGAAATGCTTGTTGCAAAAGATGCCTACAATTTAATTTGTATCTTTGTGCAGACTTCTGGGAAAATTAATCACAAAATCAGGAAATAACATTTCTGGGGGTGTTCCATGCACCATGGTGTATGGGACACCTCCAGGTTTCCATATTGCCAATATGCCAATATTTACAAAGGCCACATACGGCATTGCATAGGCCTTTTTTTTTTTTTTTTTAATTAAAATACCTCTTCTACTGTATGTAGATAAATCACTAAGCAGTGTAGGATCAATACCAAACTGTGATACAGTATCTCACAAAATGAGTAAACCCCTCACATTTTTGGAAATATTTTATTATATCTTTTCATGTGACAATAGTGAGTGTACAGTTTGTATAACAGTGTAAATTTGCTGTCCGCTCAAAATAACTCAACACACAGCCATAAATGTCTAAACTGCTGGCAACAAAAGTGAGTACACCCCTAAGTGAAAATGTCCAAATTGAGCCAAAAGTGTCAATATTTTGTGTGGCCACCATTATTTTTCAGCAATGCCTTAACCCTCTTGGTCATGGAGTTCACCTGAGCTTTACAGGTTGCCACTGAAGTCCTCTTCCACTCCTCCATGACAACATCATGGAGCTGGTGGATGTTAGAGACCTTGCGCTCCTCCACCTTCCATTTGAGGATGCTCCACAGATGCTCAATAGGGTTTAGGTCTTTAGGCATGCTTGGCCAGTCCATCACATTTACCCTCAGCTTCTTTAGCAAGGCAGTGGTTGTCTTGGAGGTGTGTTTGGGGTCGTTATCATGTTGGAATACTGCCCTGAGGACCAGTCTCCGAAGGGAGGGGATCATGCTCAGCTTCACTATGTCACAGTTCATGTTGTCATTCATGGTTCCCTCAATGAACTGTAGCACCCAGTGCCGGCAGCACTCATGCAGCCCCAGATCATGACACTCCCACCACCATGCTTGACTGTAGACAAGACACACTTGTCTTTATACTCCTCACCTGGTTGCCGCTACACACGGTTGACACCATCTGAACCAAATAAGTTTCTCATCAGACCACAGCACATGGTTCCAGTAATCCATGTTCTTAGTCTGCTTGTCTTCAGCAAACTTTTTGCGGGCTTTCTTGTGCATCATCTTTAGAAGAAACTTCCTTCTGGGATGACAGCCATGCAGACCAATTTGATGCAGTGTGCGGAGAATGGTCTGAGCACTGACAGGCTGACCCCCCCACCCCTTTAACCTCTGCAGAAATGCTGGCAACACTGATACGTCTATTTCCCGAAGACAACCTCTGGATATGACGCTGAGCACGTGCACTCAACTGCTTTGGTTGACCATAGCGAGGCCTGTTCTGAGTGGAACCTGTCCTGTTAAACCACTGTATGGTCTTGGCCACTGTGCTGCAGCTCAGTTTCAGGGTCTTGGCAATCTTCTTATAGCCTAGGCCATCTTTATGTAGACCAACATTCTTTACCATGAGGTGCCATTTTGAACTTCTAGTATGAAAGAGTGAGAGCGATAACACCAAATTTAACACACCTGCTCCCCATTCACACCTGAGACCTTGTAAACACTAACAAGTAACATGACACTGGGGAGGAAAAATGGATAATTGGGCCCAATTTGTTGCCAGCGGTTTAGACATTAATGGTTGTGTGTTGAGTTATTTTGAGGGGACAGCAAATTTACACTGTTATACAAGCTGTACACTCACAACTTTACATTGTAACAAAGTCTAATTTCTTCAGTGTTGTCACAAGAAAAGATATAATAAAATATTTACAAAAATGTGAGGAGTGTACTCACTTCTGTGATATACTGTAGCATATCTGTCAGAGTACTTGATGTATGCTTTCCATTATGGGATCTCAGACAAAATTCATAGCTGGACAAAGCTCACATCAAGACTTCCATAAGATACACATCCAAATTTAAAGTATATCTGGAGGTAAAAAAAAAAGACATATACAATACATGTCTACAATACACACATTTCCCCATGTTTTATCTATTTAAAGACCGAACAAGTACAGAAAAATACTCACTAAGCTTTTAGAAATGCAATCAGGTCCAAAGTCTTGCCATGGGTTGACAAGATACAATGTTTTTTGTCAGTCCTGCCCAGTTTTCTCATACCAAACAACTCAGACCCATCTACTCTCCCATCTCCATAATATAATGTCTAATCATTCTGTATTCCCACAATAGGAATTGGGAGAGCTAATTACTCTCCTGGAAGCAACACAGTAAAGCCAGCCATACATGGATGAAAATTTGTCTGGTTCAGCAGGAACCAGATGAATTGCAATCAATGTATGGACAGACTGGTTGTACACACGTTGATCTGATCAATTTTCCCTAGATCAGCACCGCTGGCTTTAGCCAGCGGTGCTGATCAGTGTTTTCTCATGACAGGGAAGTATCCCTGCTGTCAGAATGCAATAGCTCAGTGTGAGGGTTTCCCCCCATCCACCCAGAATGTGTGGATGGGGGAATCTAGTTGTTTTCTTTCATTCAACCTGCTGGTTGAATGAAAAAAAACCCCAGAAAAACTCTTATATGACCAGCCTGATGAATGTTGGATACAGGAGAGTTTTAAACTTTCAATGAAAAAGTGGAAAGCTCCCATTTACCTTGAGGCATGATCAGCTGATGCTCAGTTATATACTTGTCAACTTTTAATTGGATATCTATTAAAGCTTTGTGTTAACTTTGACCTTATCTGCAGAAAGCTAACAAGTGTGGAGTGCGCTAGACTATTGCAAGTAATTAGTTGAAAGCTGAGAATCTAACAGAGGGACAGCTGTTGCTTAACATGACTCAGGAGCATGAGGAGTATATCGTTTTTCACTTAATGAGAAACCCCTGTGATCAACAACAGCCATATGGTTAATATTTGAAATAAACGTTATAGGAGGCAAAACGTAAAAGAGAAGTGTGGGGATAAAGAAAACAAACATTTATACTCACCTGGATGGCTGCAGCATTGATCCTATGCTGCTGTTGTACCCCCTGGCTCTATACTGAGAACTGAGCAATCAAAGACCATTGATCACTCAATTCTCGGATCTGCTCTGAGTACAGAAGGGTGACTGTCAGTCACTGCTCCCTGTTCTGCCTCTCTAGAGCTCACTTAAGCCCCATGCTATGGAGGGTGCATGAGCGGCTGGCTCAGGCTCTCAGCAGAATTGTTAGGATCCCTGCAGAGCCTGGACCTGTGACATCAGCCAGCAGTGGGCTTTAGTCCACTGTTGGCTGAATCTGGGTCACAGGGGTGCAAAACTAAGTGCACTCCTGTGACCCCCAAAGCAAAAGAGCTTTGGCCATACTTCTCCTTGAATGCATATCTCAGATTAGTACTGAAAGTATTGCTGAAATTGGTTTTAATTAAATAATAGCCAACTATACCTTTTATTATTTCACATTACTGTGTTCATTATAGCTTCTTGATAATTACATTATTATTATCATCATTTTTATTATTATTATTATTTATATCACATCACTTTACTTATCACAAGATGTAGAAATGTTGAAAAGCACACACTACTTTTGGAGCTTAGTACACGTTTCATAGGATTTACCATGAATTTAAAATATAAGTTGATGCTGCTTGAAATTGAAGGGTATTTGAACATTCAGTGGAACCACATGAACAGCACTGATGCTGTGTGATTTCCATTTAACATCATGCAGAGTATAGGCAACTGCCTTATCACGGTGATACAGACAGCGATGAGATGGAATCTCCTAAGTCCTTATGACACTCTACTTCAAATCGACCAGGTTCCTCTGTTCATTGTTATCCATATACATGTTTTCTCTTATAAAACAGCCTTTATCTTTTAACAACAGTATGTCTGGTGAGTCAGAAATGCACAGTAAACTGTTATAAAATAAATATTGTCAATTCTTTAGGTTGTGCAGCATTTCAGACAGGACATGTAGTTTATTTTTGAAGCTGATATCAGTATGGCTTTGACAAGCAGGTATGCATAAGGGAAAACGATTTCAAACCAATGCCTAGTTTTTTCAAGGCAGAAGTCTATTATTTATTTTCTTGAAATACATGGATACTTTAAATATATTTAAAAAGTGCTAAACTACAAAGACATATGTGACTTGTAGAATCCTCTGTGTACATGGCTGCACTTGAATACATTTGTACTTTCATCATGATAAAATTATATTTACATCATAGGACTTGGGTATAGGCAAAGCACATTTTTGTAGTTTGAGTACATATTAAAATGTATTGCCGTTATATTTTGTTCAAGAGCATCCCAAGGCAACACACAGAATCATTTGACTGCTAATGATATCCAGTAAGCTGAAAAGCACGTAGCAACTGTGCTAAAACCATTCAGTTTTATGCATATAAACTTTTTCAGCTATATTCAGCAATGTGCTTAAAGTGGTTGTAAACCCTCACATATACCCAGTGAAGTGACTGGCCTCAGATGATACACAGAGATGAAACAAATCTTCCTATTTTAGTTGTACCTGTCTGTCTGCAACCATCTTTCCCTTACATTTATTCAATGTGTAGAATTTTAAAGCTTGTCTGAGAGTTTAAAAAAGGGAGTGGGGAGCTCAAGTTAGACTCTGTAGAGCTCAGTGAGAAGAGCTCTGAGAGCTGATTGGAGGGAAGGGACTCACCCCTCCACACAGCACACAGAAACAGAGCTATGGCTGTCAATCAGCTGGAGCTCCCTCCTTTGTCACCATATTTGTCTTGGTGTCAGGAAAACTTGTCAGAATTAATTCATACTGATAGCAGAGGAACAAAACAACAGACAGAAATTGCACTTAGTGCTTTTAATTGACACAGGTACACACTATAGAGGGCTGTGCTTTGTTTGTATTTAATGTCCAAGGTTTACAACCACTTAAGAGTGCCCCTTGGATAGACTGCAGCCTTTTCTCCTATAATACTATGCTGTGGATATTGGTTACCATTGGTAACAGAGTGAAGCATAAAATCAATTGGCAGGTTTTGGTGCCACAATCCTGGCAATATAAAACCTTGGCAGTGTGAAATCTAAACAGGAAACAGGTAAGACAGATTTTGCATCCAGTAATAAAATGATGGTATTGCTAGCATTACTACAAATTAAAAATAATCTGTGCTCAGCATCATACAACTGCAGCTACCACTATATCTGAATACAAGATGTGTGAACTAGGAAAACAACAAAGCTGCGCTGTTTCTTAAATCATCCACTAACATGCTAAAAGTTAAATATCATAAACCAACTTACAATTGATAAATCATAAAGTACTTATTGTGCAATAACTCATCAAACAAGTAAAGTGCCATGTGCAATAACTCATATATCAATCAAGTGTCAATATTGTGCAAATAAAGTCTGTCAAAGTGCTTTTGTGTCTGTCATTTGATATAACATGCAAACATGATGCACAAAAATCATACATGTCCATATAAAGTGACAAAAACTCCATCCAATGTCCTCCCACTGCTGCCGTGAAGGGTTATGAAGGACTGCACCTCTGAGTGAAAGATCACCACCACCAACAGAGAGCACTTACCAAAAGGTTAACCTCCACATTATAGGAGGTTAAAACAACATGGTTCTCCACTAATCCTTGGAACAGCAGTCAGCAACAACATTGAATGGCCTCAAACCTCTGCTCTCCACAGTCTTCACCACAGGGGAAGCGGCAGTGACACTTAAAGATAGAAAACATACACCATGCCCAATATCTTCCATAGAATTTTTTCGAATAAACTATGCGGTACTCAGCAGCATACGGTGGCGTGCACTATCACATCATAAGATAAACTCAACTGGCTCCGTGGCAACCCACCTTGCCAGGGGACAGGAGCCATTGAGCAACGTCTCACAACTTATTTTTCCCGGAGACAGTACTGCTATGAAATGGGCAACAATGCACTGCATTAATACTGCTTCCTCTAAAAAAGTAATTTATCATTTATCATTTGTAAGTTGGTTTATGATATTTAAGCACATTTATTATTATTATTATTCATGATTTATATAGCGCCAACAGTTTACGCAGTGCTTTACAATATGAAAGGGAGACAATACAGTTATAATACAATAAAATACAAGAGGATTAAGAGGGCCCTGCTCAGAACAAAAAGGTACAAAAGGTTGTAACTGTGGGGAATGAGCTGATGGAAGTGGTAAAAGATTAGCTGGAGGCGTGATAGGCTTTCCTGAAGAGATGACTTTTCAGACAGGTTGAGGAAGCGAGTTCCAGAGGATGAGAGAGGCTCTGGAGAAATCCTGGAGATGAGCATGGGAAGAGGAGATGAAGAGCTTAAGATTAGGAGGTCTTGGGAGGAACGGAGAGAATGGTTTGGGTGATATTTGGAGACAAGATTGGTGATGTAGCACGGGGCAGAGTTGTGAATGGCTTTGTATGTTGTGGTTAGTATTTTAAATTTAATTCACTGGACGATTGGGAGCCAGTGTAGGGATTGGAGGAGAGGGTTGGCAGACACTGAACAGCGGGTAAGATGGATAAGCCTGGCAGCAGCATTCAGGATAGACTGAAGAGGGGATAGCCTAACAAGGGAGTGAATGAGGAGCTTGGTGGTTTTATTTGTTAAAAAGGGGCGAATTTTAGAGATGTTGCGGAGGTGAAGTCTACAAACTTTTGACAACAATTGGATTTGAGGCTGAAAGGTCAAGTCAGAGTCTAGGATTACACCTAGGCTTGAGGGGAGGGACTGATGGTTGCATTGTTGATTTTGATGGAAAAGTCATGGAGCAGGGCATGGGCGGGCTGGAATATTAGTAGCTCAGTTTTAGCGAGATTTAGTTTAAGGAAGTGGTGCGACATCCATGGTGATATGTCAGTTAGTAAGTTAGTAATGCGAGAGGAGACTGAAGGAGTGAGGTGACGAGTAGACAGATAGATTTGGGTGTCATCGGCGTATAAGTGGTACTGGAAGCTGTGGGTGGTTATCAAGTGACCAAGGGAGGAGGTGTAGATAGAGAAGAGAAGGGGTCCAAGAACAGAGCCTTGGGGGACCCCCACAGAAAGGGGAAATGGAGAGGAGGAGAGAGTTGTAGCTAACACTGAAAGAGTGCTGTGATAGGTAGGCAGAGAACTAGGATAGAGCAGAATCTTAGAGGCCAAGGGAATTGAGTTTATTGAGAAGGAGTGGGTGGTCAACAGTATCAAAGGTTGCAGAGAGGTCAAGCAGTAGGTGTATGGGGTAGTGGTCGCTGGTTTTGGCAGTTAGTAAATCGTTGGTGAGTTTTAGTAAAGCAGTTTCCGTGGAGTGCTGTGAGCAAAAGCCAGATTGTAAGGGGTCAAGAAGGTTATTTTCACTGAGGTAGGAGCTAAGATGGTTGTAAACTAAGCATCTAGAAGTTTAAATTTAGCACTTTATTGGATGATTAAAAGAGAGAGCGCACCATTTTTGGTTTCCTAGTGTTAGTGTTAAAGCGGAGTTCCACCCAAAAGTGGAACTTCCGCTCATCTAATTCCTCCCCCCCCCTCCGGTGCCACAATTGCCACCTTTCGGGGGGGGACAGGAAACCTGTTTTTGACAGGTATCCCACTTCCGGGAGCCTCAGCCGTGGCTATTGACGTCGCAGCTGGGGCTCTCTCCTCCTTCCTCCTCTTTCCCCTGTCGCCGGGCTAGTAGGAGAGAGGAGCGAGCCTTGCAAATGCTCAGTAGGGTTCCCGGCGTGAAGCCAAAAGGCTACACTGCCAGGTACCCTCACCCGCAATGGCGGCAGCAGCACCCGACAGCTGATGGAAACATCAGCTGCGGTTCCAACATCGCTGGACTCCAGGTAAGTGTCCTATTATTAAAAGCCAGCAGCTGCAATATGTGTAGTTGCTGATTTTCATTTTATTTTTTTTTGGGCAGACCTCAGCTTTAATTTTAGGCATTAAGTTAAAATTAAAGGTAAATTAAACATTTTGCTGGCATGTCCTGTAAACTGTTCCTCTTCCTTAACCCTCTATTGCTTTACAATAATTAGTTCAATGCACACCACCTTATGTGTACCACCATAGAATTTGGCAGTTGATAAACTTACTATTTTATTTATGTTGTACTAGAAGGTGAGAAAGTAGACTATTTGAAAGCCTGTACATGGCAGAAAGCAATACTTTGATTTTTGAGAGTGTTTTTGTGTTGTCAGAAAAACTGTCATAAGAGCTGCAAATTACCTGAGAGAATGATGCTGAATGTTAGTAGAAACTTCCATAAGAGCTGGACATTACCAGAGTAACCACCATGAGCACTGCACATTATCAGTGCCTCAAAAGCTGCTTCCTTGGCCATTTGTTTTTGTCTTTGGTCTTATCCTGTTCGCCCCAGCATGGGCTTTGTCCTTCTTTCTTGTTCCTAGCTCTTGTATTCTATAGTGTTTCTGCTTCTGCCTTCTGCTACTGAGCTCTGTTCCTGCCTTGCCTGATCACTCTACCTTACAGTTTCATATCACCTGTGACTAGTTTTAGTTTTTGCTTCTTGTATGTATTCATTATAACCTGTCTGGAATTGACCTGTTATAGCTTATTCTGACTCTTTCAACTTGAGTCTGTGCCTCCAATCAGCCCCTGTGACTTTTTGTTCTTCTTGTGCGTTTCTTTTCTCAAACACCCTCCAGATTTCAGCAACCTTGCTCACACACTTCTATACTTAATTTAGTACCTAGCTGTCAGCTGTCAAAAAATGTCCTTGCATATGCTGCACTAGCTCACAAATGACATTACCTTATTGAGTAAAAACTGACTAAGGTAAATGTCTCACTTTTGCTACACAGTGTATCTATCTATATATATATGGATCTATCTAAACTTAATTATTGTACATAGTTACATAATTAGTCTGGTTGAAAAAAAGACAAAAGTCCATCTAGTTCAACTAATAAAAAGGGGAAAACAAAATAAAACAAACAAACCCCCCCCCCAAAAAAAAAAATTACAATCTTATATACACAATCCCATACCCACAGTTGATCCATAGGAAGGCAAAAAACCCCAACAAAGCATGATCCAATTTGTTCCAGCAGGGGGAAAAATCTGATTTTTCCTCGATCAACTTTACCTATAAATGTTAGTATCTAGTTATATTATGTACATTTAGAATCCAGGCCTTTTTTAAAGCAATCTATTGAGCTGGACAGAACCAGCTTTTGAGGGAATCTATTCTACAATTTCACAGCTCTTACTGTGAAGAAGTCTTTCCATATTTGGAGATTAAATCTCCTTTCCTCCAGATGTAAAGAGTGCCTCCTTGTCCTCTGTGATGACCTTAAAGTGAATAACTCAACACAAAGTTCACTGTATGGACCACTTATGTATTTATACATATTGATCATATCCCCCCTTAAAGGCTCCTCCCCGGCTCCTGTTTGTGAAACAGAGTTTTTGGGGAGGAGAGGGGGAGCAGGTACCCAAATTTGACAGGTACCTGCTCCCACTTCCATTCCAGTCACCTAGGCCAGTGGTTCTCAACCCTGTCCTCAAGTACTCCCAACAGGCCATGCTTGCAGGTTTTCCTTTATCTTCCACAGAGGCTTTAAATCAGAGTCAATGGCTTGGTATTTTGGACAGCTATTTTATCTCAGAGAAATTTCCAAAACATGGCCTGTTGGGGGCACTTGAGGACAGGGTTGAGAACCACTGGCCTAGGTGAACAAAAGCAGAAGCTCTCCCTCCTGAAGTCTTCTGGGACATATGACAGGTCTTAGAAGACTTCAGGACCAGTCACAGACCGCAGCGCCACTCGCAAATGCGTAGTGGGCACACAGCTGTGAAGCCGCAAGCTGTCACAGCCAAGTGCCCAAAGTAGAGATGCCGGTGCTGCCGAGGCAGGACAGGGGGAGAACACTGCTGCGGTGAGTACATTGCTGGACCATGGGACAGGTGAGACACTTTTTGTAGCTGCTGACTGTTAATAAACAAACAAATGACTGGAACTCCGCTTTAATATCCTCTTCTCAAGAGAGAATAAATTCAGTTCCTCTAATCCTTCCTCATAGCTGAGCTCCTCCATGCCTCTTATCAGGTTGGTTGCCCTTCTCTGCACTTTCTCCAGTCCCTCAATATCCTTTTTGTGAACTGGTGCCCAAAACTGAACTGCATATTTCAGGTAAGGTCTTACTAATGATTTGTACAGGTGGAAAATGATATCTCTCTCTCTGCTGTTCAAACACTGATCCTTCTCCACCATTGATTCCCCCAGTTTTACAGCCTCTAGTATGTATGATGCATGCATATTCATCTACAAACTGATTTTTCCAGGCATGTAGACTTTACCTTGCACATTAGTCATGTGTGGGGAACTGTGTCAAAAGCTTTCCAAAACCCAAGTATACTACACCCATAGCCACCCCTCTGTCCAAGGTTTTACTTACCTCCCCATAAAAAAAAGAAATCAAATTTGTCTGACAGCTTCTGTCTTTCATGCAGGGGCGTTGCTAGGTGGCAAAAAGACCAGGGGCTTCAGCCCGAAGTCCAAGGCCGGCACGGGGGGAGGGCCTCTAGTGGCGCTGGGTTTTTTTGGTTGGGCGGAGGGGTTGTGTGGTTGTGTGGCGGGGGGTACGCTGACTTGCTGGTTGCTGCCTGGCTTACCAGTGCCCATCAATGCTGACCACTAAACTGACCTACCTACCTGACACACACTGACCTACCTGACATACACACACTGACCTACCTACCTGACATACACTGACCTACATACACTGACCTACCTGACATACACTGACCTACATACACTGACCTACCTGACCCACATACACTGACCTAGTTGACATGCACTGACCTACCTGACTCACACTGACCTACACTGACCTACATACACTGACCCACCCACACTGACCTACCTGACCCACACTGACCTACATACACTGACCCACACACACTGACCTACCTAAACCACACTGACCTACCTGACCCACATACACTGACCTATCTGACATGCAGTGACCTACATACACTGACCTACCTGACTCACACTGACCTACACTGACCTACATACACTGACCCACCCACACTGACCTACCTGACTCACACTGACCTACATACACTGACCCACACACACTGACCTACCTAAACCACACTGACCTACCTGACCCACACTGACTGGGTTAGACACAGGCAGGGGTGGTGAGGGGGGGTTAGACACAGGCAGGGGTGGTGAGGGGGGTTAGACACAGGCAGGGGTGGTGAGGGGGGGTTAGACACAGGCAGGGGTGGTGAGGGGGGGTTAGACACAGGCAGGGATAGAGGAGGAGGGTTAGACATACACAGGCAGGGGTGGTGGGGGGGTTGGACACAGGCAGGGCTGGTGAGGGGGGTTAGACACAGGCGGGCTGGTGAGGGGGGGTTAGAAACAGGCGGGCTGGTGAGGGGGGGTTGGACACAGGCAGGGGTGGTGAGGGGGGTTAGACACAGGCAGGGGTAGAGGAGGAGGGTTAGACATACACAGGCAGGGGTGGTGAGGGGGGGGTTAGACACAGACAGGGGTGGTGAGGGGGGTTAGACACAGGAAGTGGTGGTGAGGGGGGGTTAGACACAGGCAGGGGTGGGGAGGGGGGGTTAGACACAGAAAGTGGTGGTGAGGGGGGGTTAGACACAGGCAGGGGTGGTGAGGAGGGTTAGACACAGGCAGGGCTGGTGAGGGGGGTTAGACACAGGCAGGGGTGCTGAGGGGGGTTTAGACACAGGCAGGGCTGGTGAGGGGGGGTTAGACACAGGCAGGGGTGGTGAGGGGGGGTTAGACACAGGCAGGGGTGGTGAGGGGGGGTTAGACACAGGCAGGGGTGGTGAGGGGGGGTTAGACACAGGCAGGGGTGGTGAGGGAGGGTTAGACACAGGCAGGGGTGGTGAGGGGGGTTAGACACAGGCAGGGGTGGTGAGGGGGGTTAGGCACAGGCAGGGGTGGTGAGGGGGGGTTAGACACAGGCAGGGGTGGTGAGGGGGGGTTAGACACAGACAGGGGTGGTAGAGGGTTAGACACAGGCAGGGGTGGTGAGGGGGGGTTAGACACAGACAGGGGTGGTAGAGGGTTAGACACAGGCAGGGGTGGTGAGGGGGGGTTAGACACAGGCAGGGGTGGTGAGGGGGGGTTAGACACAGGCAGGGATAGAGGAGGAGGGTTAGACATGCACAGGCAGGGGTGGTGGGGGGGTTGGACACAGGCAGGGCTGGTGAGGGGGGTTAGACACAGGCGGGCTGGTGAGGGGGGGTTAGAAACAGGCGGGCTGGTGAGGGGGGGTTGGACACAGGCAGGGGTGGTGAGGGGGGTTAGACACAGGCAGGGGTAGAGGAGGAGGGTTAGACATACACAGGCAGGGGTGGTGAGGGGGGGTTAGACACAGGCAGGGGTGGTGAGGGGGGTTAGACACAGAAAGTGGTGGTGAGGGGGGTTAGACACAGGCAGGGGTGGTGAGGGGGGGTTAGACACAGGAAGTGGTGGTGAGGGGGGGTTAGACACAGGCAGGGGTGGTGAGGGAGGGTTAGACACAGGCAGGGGTGGTGAGGGGGGGTTAGACACAGGCAGGGCTGGTGAGGGGGGTTAGACACAGGCAGGGGTGGTGAGGGGGGGTTAGACACAGGCAGGGGTGGTGAGGGGGGGTTAGACACAGGCAGGGGTGGTGAGGGGGGGTTAGACACAGGCAGGAGTGGTGAGGGAGGGTTAGACACAGGCAAGGCTGGTGAGGGGGGTTAGACACAGGCAGGGGTGGTGAGGAGGGTTAGACACAGGCAGGGGTGGTGAGGGGGGTTAGACACAGGCAGGGGTGGTGAGGGGGGGTTAGACACAGGCAGGGGTGGTGAGGGGGGTTAGACACAGGCAGGGCTGGTGAGGGGGGGTTAGACACAGGCAGGGGTGGTGGAGATGAGATCAATGGTGCTGACACTTACTTTCTCTTAGTGTCAGCCGCGCCTCCAGCGATCCCTCTTTCATCAGGGGGTCTCAGTGCACAGCAGGAAGCTCCTCCCCTCCGCTGTTAGCCGTCAGCTGACTTTCTCTTGTTGTCCCGACATGTCAGCAGCAGTAGGGGGGAGCCGTGGAAAGGATGGGCGGCGGTCCGCTGTGCGGGTATAGCAGCGAGTTCTCTGCCGTCACCTCTAAAAGCAGCGGCGCCGCCCAGGCCACCCTCACAGCGGGATAAGAAGTGGAGCGATCGGCGGGAGTTCCGCCACCATCTTCTTAGGCATCAATGTGCCGCCCCTCAGAACATGCCGCCCGGGACCCATGGTCCCACCAGGTTCCATGGTAGGGCCGGCCCTGCCCATGAGCACTAGCGCGGAGGAGGAGGAAGTGCAATCCTCCTCCGCTTTCAATGCTGGGAAGTGTGAGCACAGTGGGCAGTGACGTCACTGGTTGCTAGCCGCTAGGCAGCTATAGCAACCAGTGACCAAAAGTAGAGTCAGGCGGGGGTGGAGGCGGAGCCGGAGCCAGCGCTACCACGGCGCAGTCCGCCCCTGTCCCCGGCATTCTAGGACCGGGACAAGAGACTCAGGGCTATTAGCTCCAGGCTCGGGGCTGTAGCCCCAATAGCCACCCCCTAACGACGCCTCTGCTTTCATGAATCCATGCTGTCTGTTGCTTAATTTTTTTTTCCAGCAAGAACTCATACAGAGGCCCAACATGCAGGGGAGCACCTTCAGGCGTTCTGGAGCGCGCAGGCCAATTCTGACATTTCTCTCCTACATGTAAAAATCATCATTTATTTACTAGAAAATTACATAGAACCCCAAAACATTATATATGTTTTTTTAGCAAAGACCCTAGAGAATACAATAGCGGTCATTGCAACTTTTTATCTCGCACGATATTTGCGCAGCAATTTTTCGAACACGTTTTTTTTGGAAAAAAAACAGTTTTGTGCTTAAAAAAAAACCAAAACAGTAAGGTTAGCCCAATGTTTTTGGATAATATGAAAAATGAAGTTACGCAAAGTAAATAGATACCTAACATGTCATCTTTCAAAATTGCACACGCTTGTGGAATGGCGCCAAACTTCGCTACTTAAAAATCCCCATAGGCGATACTTTAAAATTTTTTACTGGTTACATGTTTTGAGTTACAGAGGAGGTCTAGGGTTTAGTTTGATGCTTTTTTCCAAAAAAAAAAAAAAATTTGATCACTTTTATTCCTATTACAAGGAATGTAATCCCTTGTAATAGGAAAATGGCATGACAGGTCCTCTTTACAGTGAGATATGGGGTCAATAAGACCCCACATCTCACCTCTAGGCTGGGAAGCCTGAAATTAAAAAAAAAAAAAAAAAAAAGATCCTGGCTTCGATCGTAGTGGTGTAGCCTGTAGCTGCACCCATCATTCAGATATCCCCGCACAAAGTCAAGAACGTCGTATGACAGCGGGCGGGAAGTGGTTAAAAAGCATTTTTTTTTTAACACAAAGTTGTTCATTTATACAATATTTCTAACACATAGCATGTACATACCAAAAATGACACCCCAAAATAGATTCTCCTACTCCTCCTGAGTACGGTGATACCACATGTGTGAGACTTCCACAGCCTGGCCACATACAGAGGCTGAGTACAGCCGAGTATGGCTGAGCATGGCAGAGCATGGCTGAGTATGGCTGGGTATGGCAGAGCATGGCTGAGTATGGCTGGGTATGGCTGGGTATGGCTGGGTATGGCTGGGTATTGCAGGATATCGCCGAGTATGACTGGGTATGACAGAGTATGGCTGGGTATCACCGAGTATTGCAGAGTATGGCTGGGTATTGCAGAGTATGACTGGGTATTGCAGAGTATGGCTGGGTATGGCAGAGTATTGCGGGTTATGGCAGAGTTTTGCAGAGTTTTGTATTGCAGAGTATGGCAGGGTATGGCTGGGTATTGCAGAGTATGACTGGGTATTGCGGGGTATGGCAGAGTATTGCTGGGTATGGCAGAGTATTGCGGGGTATGGCAGAGTATTGCGGGGTATTTCAGGGTATTGCAGAGTATTGTGGGGTATTGCAGAGTATTGTGGGGTATTGCAGAGTATTGTGGGGTATTGCAAAATATTGTGGGGTATTGCAGAGTATTGTGGGGTATTGAAGAGTATTGCGGGGTATTGCAGAGTATTGTGGGGCATTGCAGAGTATTGCAGAGTATTGTGGGGTATTTCAAAGTATTGCGGGGTATTGCAGAGTATTGTGGGGCATTGCAGAGTATTGTGGGGTATTGCAGAGCATTGCGGGGTATTGCAGAGTATTGTGGGGTATTGCAGAATATTGTGGGGTATTGCAGAGTATTGTGGGGTATTGCAGAGTATTCTGGGGCATTGCAGAGTATTGTGGGGTATTGCAGAGTATTCTGGGGCATTGCAGAGTATTGCAGAGTATCGCAGAGTATTGTGGGGCATTGCAGAGTATTGCAGAGTATTGTGGGGCATTGCAGAGTATTGTGGGGCATTGCAGAGTATTGCACAATATTGTGGGGTATTGCAGAGTATTGCACAGTATTGCAGGGCATTTCAGAGTAGTGCAGGGTATTGCAGGGCATTGAGGGATGGCTGAGCATGGATGGATGGATGGCAATTGTCACTGTGCTGCGATGTGGCCACTACAGATGCAGCCCACAGCGCTGCTGCCATCCGATGCCTCCCCCTCTCCACTCCGATCGGTACAGAGAGGGGAGGAGAGGAACCGGCGTCATGACATGACGCTGGTTTGTTTACATGTGATCGCTCTGTCATTTGACGGAGCGATCACATGGTAAACGGCCGCGATTAGCGGACATTTTCTTGAGATCCGTGATGCACCGGGTCATCTGGACCCGGCGGTCACAGATGCTCTCGGGTGTGCGCCCCAGGGGGCGCGCAAGAGCGTAATTCTGGGAGGACGTCCCTGGACATCCTCCCAGAGTTAAGCAACCGCCCTGTAGCCTTCATTTGGCTATGGGCCAGTTGTTAAGTGGTTAAAGGTAACCAACCTGTGATCTGTTTGCTTGTAATTAGTGTGTGTGTATAAAAGGTCAATGAGTTTCTGGACTCCTGACAAACCCTTACATCTTTCATCCAGTGCTACACTGACGTTTCTGGATTCTGAGTCATGGGGAAAGCAAAAGAATTGTAAAAGGATCTGCGGGAAAAGGAAGTTGAACTGTATAAAGCAGGAAAGGGATATAAAAGGATATCCAAGGAATTGAGAATGCCAATCAGCAGTATTCAAACTCTAATCAAGAAGTGGAAAATGAGGGGTTCTGTTGAAACCAAACCATGGTCAGGTAGACCAACTAAAATTTCAGACACAACTGCCAGGAAAATTGTTTGGGATGCAAAGAAAAACCCACTAATAACTTTAGGTGAAATACAGGGCTCTCTGAAAACATGTGGTGTGCCTGTTTCAAGATGCACATTAAGGAGGCACTTGAAGACAGATGGGCTGCATGGTCAAGTTGCAAGAAGAAAGCCATTACTACGCAAATGCCACAAAGTATTAGGCTTATAATACACCAAACAGCACAGAGACAAGCCTCAAACCTTCTGGCACAAAGTCATTTGGAGTGATGAGACCAAAGTTGAGCTTTTTGGCCACAACCATAATGCTACATTTGGAGAGGAGTCAACAAGGAGAGGAGTCAACAAGGCGTATGATGAAAGGGACAGCATTCCTACTGTAAAACACGGAAGTGGATCGCTGATGTTTTGGGGATGTGTGAGCTACAAAGGCAGAGGAAATTTGGTCAAAACTGATGGTAAGGTGAATGCAGTATGTTATCAAAAAATATTGGAGGAACATTTGCATTCATCAGCCAGGAAGCTGCACATGGGACGTACTTGGACATTCCAACATGACAATGATCCAAAATACAAGGCCAAATCGACCTGTCATTGGCTACAGCAGAAAAAAGTGAAGGTTCTGGAGTGGCCATCTCAGTTTCCTGACCTCAATATCATCGAGCCACCCTGGGGAGCTCTCAAACGTGCAGTTCATGCAAGACAGCCCAAGAATTTACAGCAACTGGAGGCTTTTTGCCAAGAGGAATGGACAGCTTTACCATCTGAGAAGATAAAGAGCCTCATCCACAAATACCACAAAAGACTTCAAGCTATCATTGATGTTAAAGGGGGCAATACACGGCATGTAAACTTTTAATTAGGGTCATTTGGGTAGTTTCTGTTGCTATTATGATTTAAAACTGGTTGGCGGCTATTTTAGAAGTGACCAATGTAAAGTCCATATACTAGAGGACCGAGTACAGCTTCACGGTGGCCATTTGTTGTGGATTGTAATATACGTCCTGCTGGTGGTTAGTACAAGTTGACAGAATACTAAGCTAAAATAGTCGTTTATATATAGAAATAAAAATCCAAATTAATGGGGATTAAACAGAATAATCTTGAGCACTAATTCGTGAAAAAATCTCCACCTACCAGAAATAATATGTGAGATGTACTTAATAAACATTCTCAATCCCACATATGCTAAAGACCAGTATCAATTGTGGTCATACTTATAACCTGCTGCATATTAAATGTATTGATAAATAACTAAAATTATAAATTCATCAAAATTGGGCAAATATCTCCAATACCGTTACATGCTAATAAAAAGATATATTAAAATATCACCACTGGTCGGCCGTATATTACATTCCACAACAAAATGGCCACCATGACGCTATACTCAGTCCATTAGTATATGAACTTTACACTGATCACTTCTAAAATGGCCGCTGACCAGTTCCACATGGTGGCTTCAACAAAATGGCGACCACTGCATTTCCTGTCCCTGGCATATAAATGCAATATATGAACAATCAATCCGGTACCCCTGAAGAAGTGACGTGACGTAACGTGGAAGGCGTCTCAAGACAGCGAGCGGATTGGAAATGATGTGAGAGACAGCTACTGCAGAGTATCTTGCTTAATTTGATGTGTTTTTAAATTTTATTTGATGTAAGCATATTATTTATTCAATAAAACGTGTGGCATTTTTATACTACACTATGGGAGGCACTATACGTATATGTTTCACTCTAACATATTGGTAATGCAAGGAAAACAGCGCTGTAAAGGGACCAGAACTTGAGTTTTGTTCATTATATCTGGGAGGATAGAGAGAGCACCTGGAGCCAAGTGGGATTCTAACACCAACTTGGATTTTTTATATGGCACAATTAATTATAAATTAAGGTGAGAGTTCTGTGAGCACTGAGGTGACAAGTGAAACTTGGAGCAACAGCACATTTTTTTTTCTTTAACCTGGAAGTGTGGACTGTATATTATCACCAAAATATTGTTGTTTGTCACGTTTGAAGATTATTGGGTTATCACGTAACATACACCCAGCACTTACTATTTATGTCTTTATAGACACTGTTTCTTTATTAATTTTCATCATTATTATGTATATACAGCGGTGTGTGAATGTTGGGTTATATTTAAGGTCACTTTTGATATTTTACCTTGTTTCTGGCTGTGCAACATCATCACTAATGTACAGTATCTCGCAAAAGTGAGTACACCCCTCACATTTTTGTAAATATTTTGTTATAACTTTTCATGCGACAACACTGAAAAAATTACACTATGCTTAACACACAGCCATTAATGTCTAAACCACTGGCAACAAAAGTGAGTACACCCCTAAGTAAAAACGTCCAAATTGAGCACAAAGTGTCAATATTTTGAGTAGCCACCATTATTTTCCAGCACTGCCATAACCCTCTTGGGCATGGAGTTCACCATGGTTTCACAGGTTGCCACTGGAGTCCTCTTCCACTCCTCCATGATGGCATCACGGAGCTGGTGGATGCTAGAGACCTTGCGCTCCTCTACTTTCTGTTTGAGGATGCCCCACAGATGCTCAATAGGGTTTAGGTCTGAAGACATGCTTGATCAGGACATCCCCTTTACTCTCAGCTTCATTAGCAGGGCAGTGGTCATCTTGAAGGTGTGTTTGGGATTGTTATCATGTTGGAACACTGCCCTGTGGCCCAGTCTGCTTCAGTATGTCACAGTACAAGTTGGCATTCATGGTTCCCTCAATGAACTCTAGCTTCCCAGTGCCGGCAGCACTCATGCAGCCCCAGAACATGACACTTCCACCACCATGCTTGACTGTAGGCAAGACACACTTGTCTTTGTACTCCTCACCTGGTTGCCACCACACATGCTTGACACCAGCTGAACCAAATAAGTTTATCTTGGTCTCACCAGACCACAGCACATGGTTCCAGTAATCCATGTCCTTAGTCTGCTTGTCTTCAGCAAACTGTTTGCGGGCTTTCTTGTGCATCATCTTTAGAAGAGGCTTCCTTCTAGGATGACAGCCATGCAGACCAATTTGATGCAGCATGCGGTGTATGGTTTGAACAGTGACAGACTGACCCCCCCACCCCTTCAATCTCTGCAGCAATGCTGGCAGCACTCATACATCTATTTCCCAAAGACATATATAAAAAAAAAGGGAGTTGCGCTAGTGCATGTGTAATCATAAATATGTAACCAAAAATAAACAGAGTATAATAATACGTGCAGGCACAGGTGAAAACAATTATCAATTGAATGTGATCCACCAAAATTTTGGTGGATCACATTCAATTGATATTTGTTTTCACCTGTGCCTGCACGTATTATTATACTCTGTTTATTTTTGGTTACATATTTATGATTACACATGCACTAGCGCAACTCCCTTTTTTTTATATATTTCTTTCTACAATTGATGTTTATTGTTGGGAGTGCAGCTCTTTGATTATTTATTGCTCACTTGGTTATAGCGCAGTTCTAATCCTTTTTCTATTTCCCAAAGACAACCTCTGGATATGACGCTGAGCATGTGCACTCAACTTCATTGGTCGACCATGGCGAGGCCTGTTCTGGGTGGAACCTGTCCTATTAAACCACTGTATGGTCTTGGCCACAGTGCTGCAGCTCAGTTTCAGGGTTTTGGCAATCTTCTTATAGCCTAGGCCCTCTTTATGTAGAGCAATAATTCTTTTTTTCAGATCCCCAGAGAGTTCTTTGCCATGAGGTGCCATTTTAAACTCCCAGTGACCAGTATGAGAGAGTGAGAGCGATAACACTAAATTTAACACACCTGCTCCTCATTTACACCTGAGACCTTGTAACACTAAGAGCTGGTTCACACTGGGACGACTTGTCAGGCGACTTAGCCGCCTGACAAGTCGCGTTCTGTTTTGTACAATGGAACCGTTCTAATAGGAGCAACTCAAGTCGCTCCGACTTAGAAAAAGGTTCCTGTACTACTTTGGGGGCGACTTGAGGTGACTTGCATTGACTTCTATATAGAAGTTATTTTGCAAGTCGCCGCTGCTGTCGTGTGCAGGTCACCTGAGGCAGTCGCACTGTAAGTCGTGCTGCCTCAGTGTGAACCGACTCTTACGAGTCACATGACACCAGAGAGGGAAAATGGCTAATTTGGCCCAATTTGGAAGTTTTCACTTAGGGGTGTACTCACTTTTGTTGTCAGCGGTTTTGACATTAATGGCTGTGTGTTGAGTTATTTTGAAGGGACAGCAAATTTACACTGTTATACAAACAGTACACTCACTACTTCACATTGTAGCAAAGTGTAATTTCTTCAGTGTTGTCACATGAAAAGATATAATAAAATATTTACAAAAATGTGAGGGGTGTACTCACTTTTGTGAGATACTGTATATACTTTCACACTGTGAGAACACATTATGTGTTGCAGCAACCTTTGATATTTCATTTTTGTTGCATATTATACATTATAGTTAGAGGATTTATAATATACATGTGGGTAGTGTAGGGGCCACTTTATTTATCGATGCTGGAAGATGTCACTACATCTGCTGTACATGGAGCTTCTGATCAGGTCTTTCTAAAAAGCTGAAAAACAAATCTAATTGAAAAACCTGACAAACAAATCTAATTGAAAAACACACGCAAAAGGACCCTTAGAGCTCTAAAGTTAAAAGCTATGCAAACTATTACATCTTGACAAAAAAGTTATATTGTTCTACCAGAAAAGTCACAAGAACACTCCAGATTTAAGCATTACATAATGAATAATGTATTTATGAAACTTCTCTAGCAGTTTGTCTTCTTGTAAAAATTAATAATAATGTTCAGGCATATTTCATAGGTCATACTGTTCCCAGTTAAGAGCCTTGTTTTATTTAGCTGCTGTCTGAAATGCAAGCTAGTTAAAACCTTACAGAAAAACAAGTGCCATAAATTTAAAACTAAAGAAAATAATATCTCCAACAAACCTAATGAGGTTTCCTGAAGACATATAAAAGTGCACCTAAAGAACTTTTTTTAAGTTTTGGACAACATGGGCACCTGAGTAATAAGTGAGGGAAAGTTCAAATTGTCAAGATGTCCCTAGAACAACAATAGAAGGAAAATCTTACAAAGTAAAGGATAGTAAGTGAAGGGAAATTTCCTCAATGCGACACAAAAAAGTGCAAAAAAGAAAGGAAAAAAAAAACTGTCTGTTTTTCTCTTCCTGTACCATGCGAGACTACTAACCACTGCGCTGTTATTGACACCATATATGTCTTAATACCAGTGTGCCATAACTGTCTCTGACTATGATGTGTATTTATACTATGTTTGTACCTTTAACATTTTCAATAAAAAATATTTGGGAAAAAAAAAATGATAATTTCACCCTACCTATATAACATACAGTAGCTGTATGTATGTTTTAAATGTAGTTTGCTAGCTGGAAATGTGCAATTAAATGATAAATTTAAGCTCCTAGGGGCATTTGGTTATTTTTTCCTGCCTCTAAATGCCCTCTGCATCTTAGCATATGTGTCCATGCCCACACAGATATTTAGAGGCAAGGGCTTTTGGAAGCAGAAAAACAAATTCACTGCCAGTGCATCCAGAAGCAGTGGTGTTTTGGCCAAAAAAATGCTTGATGCCTGTAAATGCACCAAAATGCATGTAAACACACCTAAAAGCATGTAAACTCATCTAAATGTGCCTAAGCAATTATTATTCTGGCCAATAAATTAATTAACTGCCCCTTAATGCACCTAAATGTGTCACAAGTAGGGATCAGCTTCGAGTTCGAGTCAAACTCATGTTCGACTCGAGCATTGGCTGTTCGCAAGTTCGCCGATCAGCGAACAATTTGGGGTGTTCGCGGCAAATTCGAATGCCGCGGAACACCCTTTAAAAGTCTATGGGAGAAATCCAGCCGTTTTTTCAGGAGCAGTGATTTTAATAATGCTTAAAGTCAAACAATAAAAGTGTAATATCCCTTTAAATTTCGTACCTGGGGGGTGTCTATAGTATGCCTGTAAAGGGGCGCATGTTTCCCGTGTTTAGAACAGTCTGACAGCAAAATGACATTTTGAAGGAAAAAACCCATTTAAAACTACCCGCGGCTATTGCATTGCCAACAATACACATAGAAGTTCATTGATAAAAATGGCATGGGAATTCCCCAAAGGGAAACCCCGAACCAAAATTAAAAAAAAAAAATGACGTGGGAGACCCCCTAAATTCTATACCAGGCCCTTCAGGTCTGGTATGGATATTAAGGGGAACCCCAGAGCTAAATTTAAAAAAAAAATTACGTGGGGTTCCCCCTAAATTCCATACCAGACCCTTCAGGTCTGGTATGGATTTTAAGGGGAACCCCGTGCCAAAAAAAAATAAAACAGCGTGGGGTCCCCCCAAAAATCCATACCAGACCCTTATCCGAGTACACAACCTGGCAGGCCGCAGGAAAAAAGGGGAGGGACGAGAGTGCGGCCCCCCCTCCTGAACCGTACCAGGCCATATGCCCTCAACATTGGGAGGGTGCTTTGGGGTAGCCCCCCAAAACACCTTGTCCCCATGTTGATGAGGACAAGGGCCTCATCCCCACAACCCTGGCCAGTGGTTGTGGGGGTCTGCGGGCGGGGGGCTTATGGGAATCTGGAAGCCCCCTTTAACAAGGGGACCCCCAGATCCCGGCCCCCCCGTGTGAAATGGTAAGGGGGTACTTACCCCTACCATTTCACTAAAAAACTGTCAAAAATGTTAAAAATTACAAGAGACAGTTTTTGACAATTCCTTTATTTAAATGCTTCTTCTTTCTTCTATCTTCCTTCATCTTCTTCTTCTGGTTCTTCTGGCTTTTCTGGTTCTTCCTCCAGGGTTCTCGTCCAGCATCTCCTCCGTGGCGTCTTCTATCTTCTTCTCCTCGGGCCGCTCCGCACCCATGGCATGGGGGGAGGCTCCCGCTCTTCTCTTCATCTTCTTCATCTTCTTCTCTTCTTCTTTTCTTCTCTTCTTCATTTTCTTCTCCAGGCCGCTCCGCACCCATGCTGGCATGGAGGGAGGCTCCTGCTGTGTGACGGCGTCTCCTCGTCTGACGGGACTTCCCTGTGATGTCACGGGGAATGCCACAGGGAAGTCCCGTCATGTCCCATGCGTCAGAGGGGGGCAGGGTCACCGGGTGGCCCCGCCCCCCGTTATTTAAGAACCGTCAGACGAGGAGATGCCGTCACACAGCGGGAGCCTCCCTCCATGCCAGCATGGATGCGGAGCGGACCGGAGAAGAAAATGAAGAAGAGAAGAAGAGAAGAAGAGAAGAAGAGAAGAAGGAAGAAGAGAAGAAGATTAAGAAGAAGATGAAGAGAAGAGCAGGAGCCTCCCCCCATGCCATGGGTGCGGAGCGGCCCGAGGAAAAGAAGATAGAAGACGCCGCGGAGGAGATGCTGGACGAGAACGCCGGAGGAAGAACCAGAAGAACCAGAAGATGAAGGAAGATAGAAGAAAGAAGAAGCATTTTAAATAAAAGAATTGTCAAAAACTGTCTCTTGTCATTTTTAACATTTTTGACAGTTTTTTAGTGAAATGGTAGGGGTAAGTACCCCCTTACCATTTCACACAGGGGGGGGCCGGGATCTGGGGGTCCCCTTGTTAAAGGGGGCTTCCAGATTCCGATAAGCCCCCCACCCGCAGACCCCCACAACCACCGGCCAGGGTTGTGGGGATGAGGCCCTTGTCCTCATCAACATGGGGACAAGGTGTTTTGAGGGGCTACCCCAAAGCACCCTCCCAATATTGAGGGCATGTGGCCTGGTACGGTTCAGGAGGGGGGGCGCACTCTCGTCCCCCCCTCTTTTCCTGCGGCCTGCCAGGTTGCGTGCTCGGATAAGGGTCTGGTATGGATTTTTGGGGGTACCCCCCGTTTTTTTTTTTTTTTTTAGGCGCGGGGTTCCCCTTAAAATCCATACCAGACCTGAAGGGCCTGGTATGGAATTTAGGGGGACTCCCACATCATTTTTTTTTTTTGGTTCGGGGTTCCCCTGTGGGGAATTCCCATGCCGTTTTTATCAATGAACTTCTATGTGTATTGTCGGCAATGAAATAGCCGCGAGTAGTTTTAAATGGGTTTTTTCCTTCTAAATGTAATTTTGCTGTCAGACTGTTCTAAACACGGGAAACATGCGCCCCTTTACAGGCATACTATAGACACCCTCTAGCAACGAAATTTAAACTGATATTACACTTTTATTGTTTGACTTTAAGCATTATTAAAATCACTGCTCCCGAAAAAACGGCCGTTTTTAAAACTTTTTTTTGCATTGATCCATGTCCCCTGGGGCAGGACCCAGGTCCCCAAACACTTTTTATGACAATAACTTGCATATAAGCCTTTAAAATTAGCACTTTTGATTATTCATGTTCGTGTCCCATAGACTTTAACGGTGTTCGCGTGTTCGAACAAACTTTTTTCCTGTTCGCATGTTCTGGTGCGAACCGAACAGGGGGGGGCGGCTCATCCCTAGTCAAAAGCATTTACAGGAATGCGTTTTTTTTTTATCAGCCAAAAAAACACTGCCAGGAGGAAAGGAGTCTAGGAGAGGTAGCAAAATGTTCAGTTTGCATGAGGCAAAAAAAAAAACACAACATTTTCCTGGTCTTACCAGTGTCTTACCAGGAAATATCCAAAACAGGTATGCTTCTAAAAGATGAAGTCTTTTCCTGTGTAACTACACAAACATAAAGTATATTTGAATTAGCAATAATAAAAGTTAAAGAGGAGTTCCAAACCCCCCCTCCCCCCCCCCCCAACAAATTAAAGTCAGCAGCTACAAATACTGTAGCTGCTGACTTTTAATATTGGGGCACTTACCTGTCCAGGCATCCAGCGGTGTCCTCACCCAAGCCGATTCTTCAATCGGCTATCAGGTGCTGGCGCCACCATCTTGACTAAGGAAAACTGGCAGAGAAGCCTTGCGACTTCACAGCCGGTTTCCTACTGCACATGCATGAATGGGTCACAGTCTTCTGGGACCTGTGAAGTGTGGGGGAAGGAAGGGGGCTGAACTTCAGGCTCAGTTCATCGCGATACGACACCAGGTACCCGCTCCCACCTCCCCACCAAAAGGTCCCAAATGTGGCAGCAAAAGGGGGGGGCAGACAAGTGGAGCTTCCCCTTTTGGGTGGAGCTCCATTATAAGGTTTAAAACTGTCATAAACCCAGTTTAATTTTTCTTCATATCTAACTCTTTTTTGGGTAAAAGGGATGAAAATAATCAGGTGTTTAATCACCTCAATACAGTGCACTTTCACCCCCTTCCTGCTCAAGCCATTTTTCAGCTTTCAGCTCTGTCACACTTTGAATGACAATTGCACGGTCATGCAACACTGTACCCAAATGAAATTGTTATCATTTTTTTCCCCACAAATAGGGCTTTGTTTTTGGTGGTATTTGATCACCTCTGCGGTTTTTATTTTTTGCGCTATAAACAAAAGAAGAGTGACAAGTTTGAAAAAAACACAATATTTTTTACTTTTTTGCGATAATAAATATTCAATTTTTTTTTTAAAAACACATTTTTTCCTCAGTTTAGGCCGATATGTATTCTTCTACGTATTTTTGGTAAAAAAAAAAAAGCAATAAGCGTATATTGATTGGTTTGCGCAAAAGTTATAGTGTCTACAAAATAGGGGATTGATTTATAGCATTTTTATTATTTTTTTTTTTTTTACTAGTAATGGCGGCGATCTGCGATTTTTATCGTGACTGCGACATTATGGCAGACACATCGGACACTTTTGACACATTTTTGAGACCATTCACATTTATACAGCGATCCGTGCTATAAAAATGCACTGATTACCGTATAAATGTGACTGGCAGGGAAGGGGTTAACACTAGGGGGTGATCAAGGGATTAATTATGTTTCCTAGTGAGTGATTCTAACTGTAGGGTGAGGGAACTCACAAGTCGGGAGGAGACCGATCTGTGTTCCTCTGTACTGAGAGCACACCATCGGTCTCCTCTCCCCTGACAGGATTTGGATCTGGGTGTTTACATGCCCAGATCCACGGTCCTGCTGTGTTACCGGGCAATCGCTAGTTGCCGGCGGACATTGTGGCCGCTGGGCACGCGCATCTGGTCCCCAGTGACACGTGGGCACGCAAGAGTGCCGCCGGTGGCGCGCTCGCCCCCCTGGTGCTCCGGGAAGGCAAGGGTGTCATATGACGCCCTCCCAGAACGAGAGCCGGAATGCCTGGCCGTCATATGACAGCCGGTGGGCGGCAAGCGGTTAATATATGTTTTTCTTGTTTTTAAATGATTAATGTCAATTGTTGAAGTTGTATGCACAGGACTGATGCATACAACTAGCCCAATTGTCTATCACATATTTCTTTAACATGGTAAGAGGTACCATTCCACTTTTTTTTTCTTACATCAGCATATAATGATTTTTTTTTGTTTGAAAAATCTCTAAAGCATCACCATACACCTCTCTTTGACTAGAAGGTATACCATTTCTTGCATTAAAGCCCAATTTAATTTTTAGATTAAATTACCTAATTACATTCCAGGTGTATACAAAACAACTCTACGAAGTCTTATAAGTTGTGTATTAAAAAATCAGCAACTGAATGGAAAAGCATTTGTCCTTCCACCATGCTGCAGAAAAGTACCCTTGCTATACATATGGGGAAGCCCCTATATATGCCCCCTGAGTCAGAGCCAGTGCTCTCCAGTAAGCCGAAAGTATGACATTTACTGATTGCAGAGCTACAGTTCTGAGTAGATTTGCAGAGACTGCTTCCCTGCAGAGAAAAAGAGTCTCACTCTGCAGCTGCTGGCAGGGGGAGTTTTTTTTCTACTCAGGGACCTGTATACTCTAATGCTGCGTACACATGTTGTACTTTCCGACGGGAAATCTTGGATGTGAGCTTGTTGGCTGAAAGTCCGACCGTGTGTATGCTCCATCAAACATTTGTTGTCGGACTTTCCGCCAACAAATGTTGGCTAGCAGGTTCTCAAATTTTACGACAACAAAACTTTGTGTGTACACAAGTCCGTCGCACAAAAGTTCATGCGTGCTCGGAATCATGTACGAGCCAGGAGCGCTCGGTCTTGAAAAACTAGCGTCCGTAATGGAGATATCACGTATGTCTTGTACGTCACGTTCATAATTGTTGGAAAACATTTGTGTGACCGTGTGTATGCAAGACAAGTTGGAGCCAACAACCTTCGAACAAAAATCCACGGTTTTGTTGTCGGAAAGTCCGATCGCGTGTACGGGGTATTAGTGTATCTAAGAACATAAATGTAATGTATTGCAGCTTACCAGTCCTTAGATGTAATTTTTTTGTGCACAGGAAGTTATGAGCTCACTGCATTTCCTGCAGGGTCAACAGGCATTTTCCTGTATTTGCACAAAATATACTTATCCTTAAAAAAACAAAACAAATACAGCAACCATATCTATGGACTGGTAAGCTTCAAGACATTATATTTTAGTTTTTAGGTTGAGATAACCTTTAGGTTAAGTATTTTAACAATCCACTTATGTCTAATGTCTGATGGAAGTAATCCCACAAAGAACTAATTTTATGTCTAATGATAATATGTGAGAATCAGATTCCAGAGTATACTGTACAGTTTCCTGCTAAAGGCCAAAGGTTTGAGGTGAAAGTTATAAGCTCACCAATTTCTAAATGTAGCACTTCACGTGCCTTTGCCCTTTCTCTATAGATCGCCTTGCTTTCTGGTATCCGCTTTCTTTCTTGTTTGTTACACGTTCTCTTCTTCATTTTAGCTTTTCCAGTTATTTCTTTTTGTTCTATTTTCTGTGCTTTTTTTTTTCTACTGATGTATTCCTCCTATAATCTCTTCTTTACACCAGCCACCATCAACAAACATTGCAAACAGTTGGTTATATCATGACTCTGGCCCTGGTAATAGTGAGAATTTTCTACTACTAGCCAACAGGAATGACTCTGTCTTCTGCATAGAAGTGTCTTTTGCTCCATGGTTATCAACAGCAAGCTCCACAAGACGATCTAGCCCCTGTGTGCTACATAAGCACCACACCATTCCCTCCCCTTAAACTATGATCACCTAGAACAATCAAAAAGATTACAGACAAGACACTAGAAAGTATAAATGTTTCACCACATATTTCATATTAGGACCTACATGCACACACTTGAAAAAGAAATATGGATCTCTATGTAGTCTTAAATGTAAGTTGCCAGCTGAAACACACCCATTGCCATTTTTCTGGAACTGGAGGATTAATTTGTTTAAATGAACATTAGGATTACTATAGATGTATTAATACATCCCTTGTTATCAAATTAAATGTGACTGACCAATAGTTGGGAAACACTGTGCTAGTGATTGCATGCCTCTGAGGCATCCCTTATAAAAAAAACAAAAAAAAAAAACAAAAAAAACAAACTAATTTTTTTTTAAATCTATGTACTGTATACTGTAAGCTATTAACACTTCCCATAGATTAGGCAAATTGAACAGTCCTTTTAAAAGTGAATGCAAAAAAAAAAACTGTGTTGATTTGAACTTGAGATGTACAAAATTTACCTTAAAAAGATATTCTAGGACTATAACACTCCTCCAGACTCCACATATATTTTTGGTGGTTTCTTTCTAAAGCCCCGTACACATGGGCCCGATGCTGGGCGACATCAGCTGGTTCAATGAAAAAATAAAAAACGTCCGACATTCAGCCTGTATGGCAGCTAGTCAGACGAGACTACTGCAGAGAGTGCTGATTGGAGTGTGCTGACAGGGGGCGGTCCCCCTGTCAGAATACTACAGCTCAGTGGGAGAGATCCCTGTACTAATGTCAGATCGTTAACACAGGGGCTCAAACTGGAACTGACAGGGTATCTTCGTTCAACCCGCTGAGTTGAATGGAAAAAACTCATAGTGTGGACCGGGCTTTAGCCTCCTTAATCGCTTCAGCCCCAGAAGATTTTACCCCCTTCCTGACCAGAGCACTTTTTGCGATTCGGCACTGCGTCGCTTTAACTGACAATTGCGCAGTCATGCGACGTTGCATTCAAACAAAATTGATGTTCTTTTTTTCCCACAAATAGAGCTTTCTTTTGGTGGTATTTGATCACCTCTGCGGTTCTTATTTTTGCACTATAAACAAAAAAAGAGCGACACTTTTGAAAAAAAAGCAATATTTTTTACAAGCGTTTTCTTATGCCGCGTACACACGACCGGTTTTGCTGTTGAAATAAACTCCGAAGGTTTCTCTGACGGAACTCCGACGGAATTCCATTCAAGTGGTCTTGCCTACACACGGTCAAACCAAAGTCCGACCAAAGTCCGACCGTCCAGGACGCGGTGACGCGCAACATGTACGACGGGACTAGAAAAAGGAAGTTCAATAGCCAATAGCTTCCGTCTCGTACTCGCTTCAGAGCATGCGTTGTTTTTGGTCTGTCTGAACAGTATACAGACGAGCGGTTTTCCAGATAGGAATTTGTTCCGTCGGAAATATTTAGAACATGTTCTATTTCTAGGTCTGTCAGAATTTTTGAGAAAAAAAAAAGTCCAATGAGGCACACACACGATCGGAATAGACGATGAAAAGCTTCCGTTTGACTTTTTCTGTCGGACATTCCCCTCGTGTGTACGCGGCTTTAGTTAAAGAATATGTCACCCCAGAATTTCATATTCCAGATATGTGCCTGCTGTACCATGTTCTTGTATACAAAAGTATCCTGTTCTCTTAATGTGGCTTCCTTTGTGTGAAATCCCTGGTGCTCCTGACAGGGATATTAAAAACTGACCACACTAAGCATGAGAGCACACGGTGGTCAGTTCTCTACCAATACTGGGAGCTCAGCCTGCTCTCATCCAATGATCAGACTTGTCTTGACACACCTCCCCCCTGCACAGCCTTTCACGGGGAAGTTCAGTGTGCTGCTGCGTCTCCTCCCTCAGCTCTTATGTAGCTGAGAACAGAGCATAAGTGATCACTTATAAAAAGGGGAAAAGAATAATTTATCATTTTTATATATATCGATACACAAATGTTTTACCTTTCCATTCTATTTTAAACTGAATGTGTTGTTTGACAAGGTGAGAGTTTACAATCAATCACTTTAACATTTTTTACCCTGGTTAAGCATTTTTGGTGCTAAACAACCTTCAGCGTGTGTGCAGCGATTGAAAATAACCACTAGAGAACGTAAAAAAAAGGCCCATTAAGTAACAATCAATGCAACATAAACAAAAAAAACTGAAGCCTGATTAAAGTCAGTTTTCAGCCAATAGAAATGTAAAAACTCTCTATATAAAACTAATATAGTATAAGTCATCTACCTGGCCAGTATACAAATTATAGCTGTGGGGTTAAATGATTATTAGAAAGTATTTAACTTGTACATTTTCTTCCAGCAGCCCAGTGAGATTTGCATGGAAATCTTTCCTCTAGGTGCTGTTATACATTAAATGGAAGACATTCATCACTAAAATCCCTCATTGCTGTTTAACGATAATCGTTTTACATTGGAAACTCTGCTGATGTGCCATAGATTCTTATCTTTTTCAGTCTTCTTGTAGCCCACTCTTAGGTATACAGAATAAACTCCAGCAGGGGTATTGTGAAAGCTTTTTAGGCACAGTAGTAAAAACCACTTTATATGTACTAAAAAGACACAGTGAATACATACTTTACTTGCAGTTGGCTTTGTAAAGACAATCTGAACACGTATAATTTCATGTCACCTGTTGCTCTTACCTTACAGCTGCATTGTCCAGTCTCTTCACATGAACATTTCTTTGTCTCTTGATCACAGCTCTCTGGTTTACTTCCTGCCGGCTCACAGTCGCAGCTGATGCACTTTGGGTAATTCATGTATCCCACTCTGCAGCTGGTACATTTGTCCCCAGAGAAATTTGGTCCACAGAAACAGCAACCTGTGTCTGTATTACATTGTGTACTGAGCGATCCTGGAACACCGCAGTCACAAGCCTAAAAAAAATACATACATGCAGTATTAAGTATGTTTTTCTTTACAGTGACTGTTTTACACAACAGCAGCACATCCATTATAGTCATTGGCAAATAGTACCATTTTACCTCAGCTCCTAAATATTTCATTTCTTTCAACCACCTAATTATAATTTGTCCTAAAATAGATATTACTTGGTGCGGAGAGTTGGGACCTAGACCAAGGGAAGTAATTCTTGCAATTTCTTCTTTGTTCCTTTTTTTTGGCTTATTTCTTTTTCATTTTACTCTTATTTTCCCTCTTCACTTTCCCTTTCTTTTCCTTTTTCCATAATGTTTGTCTGCATTTTAACTGGCTACATAGTTAAAGTGTTACTAAACCCAAGACCCTGCATTCACTGTATCTGGTCTCCCACAGTACACAGAACATGGAAATGCAATTATTTTAGTAAAATAGTACTAGTATTAGTACTATAAACTGCTAAATATCTTGTCTCGTCAGCAGTATATAGCAGTTTTGTGACTTCTCTCAGTGTCTGGTTAAAGCTTGTAGGAGGAGTTTTCATTCTTCTCTGACTATCCTATGAATCTGCAGAACCCCTGACCCTCTGGCTGGACAGTGCTGATTGGCCCTGTGCTGATCACGTGCACCTCCCAAGAAAAAAAAAACTCTCTAACAAAACACGCCAAACTGAGCATTTGCAGAGTGCCTCAGCAGATGGATTGGGGACAGTAAAATAAGGGGAAGATCAGAGAAGACAGGATCAAACAGCCTTTTATACCATGTGGAGGATTAACCCCTTAGGTTCCACAGTGAGTATAACAAGCACACTTTACTGCATGAACAAAGAGGTGTTTCTATGGGCCCTAAAATACACCACTCAGCGCCAGGACAAGATGCTGTTTCAAATGCAGAAACAATTAGTAGATATGAAAGTAACGTCCAATTTGCTAGTACGCAAAAGGCACGGAGCCACAAAGTGAAAAAAGCAGCCGTTTAAAATTATACATAAAATATGATAAATAGTGGTATAAAATAATCATTAAAATAGACTAAAATATCACAATAAACTAATGTTGAGCAGAAATACACATGCATGTGGCCAACTACACATGAAAAGTCCCTTTTCTTAAAGAGTGGTGAAAAGTTCAGAGTGTAGTTCAGACAGTGTTCAACAGGAGACCATGAAACTGAATCTCAGTGTGCACCTTCCACCGATCAGTCCAAATTCCACCTTGTGAGAACACACTCCCCTCAGGGGGTTAAACTCACCAGAGCTAGGTAATAATAAGCCTCCAAAGAAAGACACATCCAAGCCACAAGCTGCTGCTACCACCACTCCGGAGGAATCCCAGATGATCAGGGCTCAAAATGAATCAACAACAAAAGAAAAAGCGCACATAGCGTAATCCTGTTTATTGGATATAAACCCATCACATCACACAAAGAAACCCCCCTTCAATAAAAATTCGTACATTAACACTGCAATCAACAAAGCACATCGTAAGAAGCGTTTACTTCACCGCAGTAGACATCAGCCGGCTCAGCTATCCAGGAACCGCTATCCACTTCCTGGTTGTGTATCAAACTGCGGTGTAGCGCAAACGTCACTTCCAGCGTCGTGTAAGCCACGCTCTGACGCGTTTCGTCATATGCTGACTTCAACAGAGGGCGTGGCTACACGACAAATAGACAGGCTTATATTATCCCACTCCAACCTCCTCGGCCAATTACAGCGCAACAGGTGTGACGGCAGGTGCATGCCGTCAGCCGGAGTAAACACTGGCGGCTTACTACAGGGGGAGGCGAGGGACAATCCGCCACACTGCACTTTTGATAAATGAATACAGAATACGCAGATCCATACACCCACCAGCCAAACAGGCTAGAAAATAGGTATATGAATTGACACTGCACATTATGCTCTTCTGCATGGGGCTAAAATTTATATAAATGCGTACAAAACCACATATTGAGTTAATCAATATACAGATATAAAAAACTGCAAAATACATCATAAGCGGACTGCTAGATACCAGCGCCCACTTTATTAACATCTATTGAACGGACTATTGAATATAAAACCCTCATAATTCAATATAGTTCCGTCATCAATACATTACTTAGTCATAATCATAGTATTTTACAGGAGGAACAAGGCTTATTACAATTATATTCTCAATTGAGAGAGTGGTGGTAGCAGCAGCTTGTGGCTTGGATGTGTCTTTCTTTGGAGGCTTATTATTACCTAGCTCTGGTGAGTTTAACCCCCTGAGGGGAGTGTGTTCTCACAAGGTGGAATTTGGACTGATTGGTGGAAGGTGCACACTGAGATTCTGTTTCATGATCTCCTGTTGAACACTGTTTGAACTACACTCTGAACTTTTCACCACTCTTTAAGAAAAATGACTTTTTATGTGTAGTTGGCCACATGCATGTGTATTTCTGCTCAACATTAGCGTTGTTTAGTGTGATATTTTAGTCTATTTTAATGATTATTTTATACCACTGTTTATCACACTTTACTGCATACTGTATATAGACTAATTTTACTGTTGTGTGTTTAGTAACACCTTAAGGATCACAAATACTGTATCTGATGTCACGGGCTACATCACAGTACAGTATACCAGCCATTGATTAGCGTAGCTATACGCTCAAAGAGTGGAATATAAGGAAATCAAACAAAAGTTAACAACTTTTATTTTATTCAAAACAGTTAAACATCTGGAAGTATTGTTTAACATCTGTTTTATGGTTTAACTGGTGCATTTACAGTACGTGTTCTCAGACATTCTACTTGCAATTTACAGTTTTTTTATTGACCTCTGATCCAAACAAATATCCGTACTTCTGTTCATTGTGAAACAATAAAAACACTGAAAAAAAAATATTACTCTAGCACAGTCCCATTTAATTATGGTATGTGGGAATTTTGGGAACCCCTTTAAAGCTTCAAAACTTTGATAATAGAGTAAGGCCTCTTTCACTCTGGGCGGGGCGGCATCGGCGGTAAAACGGTGCTATTTTTAGCGCCACTTTACCGTCGTTTTAGCGCCGGTTTTTGGCCGCTACTGGGGGGGTTTTACCCCCCGCTAGCAGACGAGAAAGGGTTAAAACCACCACAGCGCTGTGCTGGCAGTATAGCTGCACTGCCCCATTGATTTCAATGGGCAGGAGCAGTGGAGGAGCGGTATACACAGTGCTCCTTCACTGCTCCAAAGATGCTGCTAGCAGGACTTCACTGCTCCAAAGATGTTGCCAGCGCACCGCTCCAGTGTGAAAGCCCTCGGTGCTTTCACACTGGAGAGACAGCAGTGGCTGTTTCAGGGTGCTTTGCAGGTGCTATTTTTAGCACTGTAGCGCCTGCAAAGTGCCCCAATGTGAAAGGGGTCTTACCGTCCCGCCAGCGCACCGCTCCAGTGTGATAGCCCTCAAGAGTCTAACATTGGAGACACAGCAGCGGCTCTTTCAGGGCGCTTTGCAGGCGCTATTTTTAGCACTGTAGCGCCAGCAAAGCACCCCAGTATGGGTCTAAAACCCCAAACCTAAAATGATATTCTATGTTTTACAGTACTGCCCACATTTATTGTTTGGCATTTGTAGGTGCATATTTATGCTTTCCTTAGCTGCTCACAGAGTGGAAAAGCTTGAGCTAAACTGTATGGTACTGGTATACCATATTTGTTTATTGTACTGACAATTGTTAATAATGCCAGATCAGACCAACACTGTGTTTCACAGGCAGCTAACAGATCTTGATGTGAAGTCTTGTCTCTTTTGTGTTGTTTTGTGCTAGTGTGGTTTCCTTCTTCCTTTCTAAATAAGTCAAGAGTGTATGTTCATATCTGTTTAATATTTAATTGTTTAGTATTCTATTGCAGACATGACATGTTATTTATACTTCTATGAATGTAATGCTGAGAACGTTAAAACAGTTATTTTAGTAATGCCTAATGCCCCGTACACACGGTCGGATTTTCCGACGGAAAATGTGTGATAGGACCTTGTTGTCGGAAATTCCGACCGTGTGTGGGCTCCATCACACATTTTCCATCGGATTTTCCGACACACAAAGTTTGAGAGCAGGATATAACATTTCCTGACAACAAAATCCGTTGTCGGAAATTCCGATCGTGTGTACACAAATCCGACGGACAAAGTGCCACGCATGCTCAGGATAAATAAAGAGATGAAAGCTATTGGCCACTGCCCCGTTTATAGTCCCGACGTACGTGTTTTACGTCACCGCATTTAGAACGATTGGATTTTCCGACAACTTTGTGTGACCATGTGTATGCAGGACAAGTTTGAGCCAACATCCGTCGGAAAAAATCCAAGGATTTTGTTGTCGGAATGTCCGAACAAAGTCCGACTGTGTGTACGGGGCATCAGACAAATGCACCATGAATGATCCTCTTGACAAAAGCAGGCATGTAGAAGAATTAAACAAGCCCATTATTGCCCCCACCCACCCAGTATATTTTCTATGTTATAAATTTTCTGTTATTGCACAGAAATTGCTCCCTGTTCCTTACAGTAAAGGAGGCATACAGTAAGTAATGGCAACATAGGTTCCATATATTAGGTCTGGTGCAGATAAAGGTTGAGGCAAGTGCTGACAGGGTTCAGTTCTTCTAATAAATCCTTCCAAATAAAAATCAGATGGGGAATCTTCCAGTTTTTACAGAACTTGAACTCAAGAAATCAAAAATAAGGCTGAAGTTACACAGCATGCACCATAAGATGCCACATCATATGGCATTATTACTTTGATGTTTGCCCTTCCCAAAAAAGGACCAAGCCCTCTGCACCCAACATTCTAATGCTCAAGACTGTCAATAATTTCTTAGGTACTGAACAAAACAGGAAACATTTTTAACAGCACTTTGGGGGAACGAGCCAACTGTAATGCCGTGTACACACGATCGGAATTTTGGCCCGCAAAAGACAGATGAGAGTTTTTTTGTCAGAAAATGCAACCGTGTGTATGCTCCATTGGACTTTTGCTGGCCGAATTCCAGCCAGCAAAAGAATGAGAGCATGTTCTTAAATTTTCGGTCTTAAAAAGTTCCTATCCAAAAATGCGATCGTCTGTGGCATTTCCGACGCACAAAATTCCTACGCATGCTCGGAAACAATTCCATGCATGCTCGAAAGCATTGAACTTCATTTTCTCGGCTCGTCGTAGTGTTGTACGTCGCCGCGTTCTTGACAGTCATAAGTTCAGAACTTTTGCGTGATCGTGTGCATGCAAGGCAAACTTGAGTGGAATCCCATCGGAAAAGCCGCCATATCTTTTTCCGATGAGAAGTCCAATCGTGTGTAAGCGGCATAAGGTGTAAGGACCGTTCACACTATTGTATTGTGATTTCGCGAATAAGTATTTTTACAGCACCTCAAAAGTGCAGAGAAAATTGAAAAAGTTTCCATTACAATCTATGAAGCTATTTACATAAATTAGTTATGTTATAATTTAGTGCTGCACATTGCTGAACCTTTAGTATTTTTTTTTTTTTAAAGCATTGCAATATAATGAATGGTAGGGCACTGATACTGCGATAGGCATTTTGATTAGCACACTTTTAGTTACATGTCTATGATTTCAGAGGCAGATTTTTTTATTCTAAAGAGAAGAAAATGCATGTAAAATGCATTTATAACAAATTGTATGTTGTGTACATTTTTAATGCACTGTATTAAAAACATATAGTGTTTTTATTTTTTAACAACATGCATAACAAAATGCATATGCATTTTCTAAAATGATCAAATAAAGCTACTGTACGCCTGCTGCATAATGCAGTCCATAGTTCATGTTTGATGAAGGTGATACATTACTGTATGTTTTAATGGACCTTTTCTATAAAAATTCCACAAGAAGTATGAACTATAGTAGCTACCATTAAGCTTCTCTCCTAATTTTGTCAGCTCAGGTAATAAAATGTAAGGAAAAATATAATTGGTGGCTATGGTAACATAGATAGGCCTATTTTAAAACACTTTTATTCATGACACCCAATTTATTCTACTTTAAAAAGACTATTTTGTAGCTCTGTGTTCAACCAGAACAATAAAATTCAGGTGGCTAAAACCTTTTTATTATTATTTTTTTTTTTAGAAATGAAAGAATCATAACCAATTTGACTTGTGACAATAGCAGCTGGGAATACTTCCAAGCACCAGGTCACATGTGCCAGTGGAGTGCTTCTGCCAGGCCTGTTTTCATGTATAGCTTCCAGGTTGGCACTTAGATAAAAAGAAGCTTCTGACAATTAAAAAAGGAGGCCTTTCTGCAAAAGATAGTTCACAAATTCTCTACTGTAATCACTTAAGCATTTTACATGCCTAAAGGAGAATCCCAAGGTCATTTTTATAATTTGTTTGATGTGAATTTTGAGTTATAAAGCAATTTATATTACAAGTGCTCAGTGCAGAATGGTGACAAGATGATAAAATGAGGAAGGTGAGGACTGCATAATGTACAAACCATATAAATGAATAAGCAGTGTACATGGTATATAATAGAAGGTATGGAACAAAGCCTAAAGCACTATTGTGTATAAAATAGAACCGAAGGTGCAAACAAGATCATCTCTATGGTTACAAAGAACTATCGGAAAATTGTCTTGTGTTATTTATATATGTATAAGACAGCTGAGAACAGTATTTTACATCCTTTATTCTCAAGGCCATATTGATGATTTTTCTATGTAGAAGGTATATACATTAAACTTTATTTTGTATCACCACATTAGGTCCAGAGATAATTACAGTATGCATTAATGTATTATTTTGATTACATTTATTTTGAGAATTTAGAAAAAAAAATCTTCTAACAGACAGATGAAACTTTAGAACATATAAAACACACACACACACACACACACACACACACACGAATTAAGCTTCCCATTCAAGGTTTTACCATATATATATATATATATATATATATATATATATATATATATATATATATATGGTAAAACCTTGAATGGGAAGCTTAATTCGTTCTGGAAACATGCTTGTAATCCAAAGCACTTGTATATCAAAGCGAATTTCCCCATAAGAAATAATGGAAACTCAGGTGATTTGTTCCACAACCATTTATTCATAAATCCTTCAGTTTATAGACCATATAAAAAGATTATAGCAATGTGATAGGTTGTGTAACCATAAAATGTCCATCCACAAATGGCAGCCTCCACAAGGGGATTAGAAGCAAAATCCATCAGGAGCTACAGCGTATAAAAGAGAAGAGAAGCGCCTCTAAGTGTAGCAATATGGTTACATTTAATGAAGGGACAACATTTCACTCACATGGTTGATGATTAAAAGAGGAAAATCTAAGTATGCAAGCATCCAGGGTAAAGCTGTCCACATAGACCGTCCTCTGCACCACTGGTTCTCATCGCTGTCAGTTTGCAATCCTGACCAGAAAGACTACCCTGGAGCTCAGCGTGGAAGGGATGACATTGATGGTGGTATGGAGGATGGTCTATGTGAACTGCTTTACCCCAGATGTCTGCATACTTAGATGTGCCTTGCTAAATGTTGTACCTTTACTAAATGTAACCATATCGCTACACTGAGAGACGCCTCTATTCTGTTTTATACTCAGTTGTGACATATCGCTACTTGTATATCAAAACATCGCTTGTATATCAAGTCAAAATTTATTTAAAAATTTTGCTTGTCTTGCAAAACGCTCTCAAACTGAGTTACTCTCAAACTAAGGTTTTAATTATATATATATATATATATATACAGTAGTTTTTATATATTAAAATATATATATATATCTAGATATATAGATATATATATCTAGATATCTAGATATCTAGATATATATATCTATATATCTAGATATATAGATATATATATATATATATATATATATATTTTTTTTTTTTTTCAGACGGCGCATTACCTTATAGTCAATAGTAACACACTAAAGCCTAAAGGATTTTTTTTAAAGGGAGGAAAATGTACATAAAATATATGCAGAATGCATCTTGCGTTATGTTAAATTTTAATGCACACTATGAAAACCTCTTTGTGGTTTTTTTTTAACAAAACACATATGAATGTTCTCTTGAGATCATGTGTAGGCTGCTCTACACTTTTCTTTCTGACCTATAGTTTTTTTTAACCTATTTAGCAGGCTTGCTTCTTTTTATGTACATGTTAATATGTTCAGTATGTTTAAGTATGCATGGTGACATACCGTGCTTTTGTATCATGTCTTTATGTTTTTGTTTTTTTTCTATTTGTTACGCTTAAATATAAAACAAAAACTAAATAATATTATACTATCTGGGCATAATATGCATTTTTTAGACAAGGTACTGTAGATAAAGCTTTGTGGCCAAAAAGACCTGCATATGAAAAAAATAACACGATGGAGGGATCCTATGGGATCTTTGTAATCCTAGCATTTCATTCCCCTCAAATATCAGAACCAATAAAACATATACCGATAATTGTTTTTCCTCTGCTCCATTTATATAACATTTTGTTAAAGTATTCTGGGTGTCAGCATTGTTAGACATATTTTAAGGCCGATACACTATAATTTCACTGTATATGCTACATGCCAGATATACAGTGTAGACACTTTTAAGTATCTTTTTTTTGTTCCGTAAGTTTTTTAGTAAAGGTGAATGAGACATACAAAAGATATATCATTTCACAAAAGTTATCAAAAGTACAGCATGAATTAACTGGTTATTCATTTAAACATATGAACTGCTTCAGTTCTACAAATAGCATATGAAGCCAAAATAATAGAACCATGTATACATTTTAATAACAATTAAGCATCAAAAACAGTGTCTTGCCTTATACAGAATTAGATTAACTGATTTCTATACATAGCCTCGTGCTATATCGGATTTTATGTTTATTTATTTTTTTATTTTTTATTCTGGCGGGATGTTAGGTTTTAATTATCGATGCAGTACATTGCTTAAGAAGAGGTATAGAAGTGGGAAGGTGGATCGGGGGGGTAAAAAAAAAAGGGGGGGAAAGGAGAAGAAGGGGGGGAGTTCCAGACTTCCCTCTCTCTCTCTAGCCATGTTAATATGGATCAATAAAGACCATGTATGGGTTGAAAGAATAAGAAGTTGGTATGTTGGTCCCAATTTTCCAACAGGATCATATTATTATTATACATGATTTATATAGCTCCAACAGTTTATGCAGCGCTTTACAATGTAGTGGGGGGACAGCACAATTACAGTACAGTTCAATACAGAAGGGACAGGAGGGCCTGCTCGTAGAGCTTACATTCTAGGGGGGTGGTAGTACAAAAGGTAATAGATGCAGGGAATGATTTGATGGGGGTTGCTCAGGGACAGTTTTAGGTGTGTGAGGGATAGGCTTCCATGAATAAGTGAGTTTGCAGGGATCTCCTAAAGGTGGACAGGTTAGGGGCTGATCGGATATACCGGGGCAGGGAGTTTCAGAGGATGGGAGAGGCTCTGGAGAAGTCCTGAAGGCGAGCATGAGAGGAGGTAACAAGAGAGCTAGAGAGCACGAGGTCCTAGGAGGAGCAGAGGGGACGATTTGGGCGATATCTGCAGATGAGGTTGGTGATGTAGCTGGGGGCGATGTTGTGGATGGTCTTGTATGGTGTGGTTAGTATTTTGAATTTTATACGGTGGGGGAGGGGAAACCAGTGAAGGGATTGGCAGAGAGGGGCAACAGTCACAAATCGATTAATTAGGTGTATTAGTCTAGCAGCAGCATTCATAATAGACTAAAGGGGGGATAGCCTGCTTAAGGGTAGGAGAGAGTTGCAGTAGTCAAGGCGGGAAATAATCAAAGAGTGAATAAGTTGCTTTGTGGTGTCATTAGTCAGGAAGGGTCGAATTCTGGAGATGTTGCAGGGGTTAAGGTGGCAGGATTTAGCCAGTGTTTGGATGTGGGGGCTGAAGGAGAGGTCAGAGTCAAGGATTACACCCAGAACCCTGGCATGTGTGGAGGTGACAATGGTTGTGCTGTTGATCTTAATGGTAAAGTCATGGGGGGAACCAGGAAGGAGGAAATATAACAAGCTCTGTTTTAGAAAGATTGAGTTTGAAAAAGTGGTGTGACATCCATACCGATATGTCATTCAGTAAGTTTGAGATCCATGAGGAGATTGAGGGGGGGAGTTGAGAAGTGGAGAGATGGATCTGGGTGTCATCGGCGTAGAGGTGGTATTGGAAGCCATGGGAGGTTATCAACTGGCCCAGGGAAGAGGTATAGAGCGAGAATAGGAGGGGCTCAAGGACAGAGCCTTGGGATATCCCAACAGAGAGAGGAAGAGGAGCGGAGGAGATGGAGTTGTAAGTGACACTGAAAGTGCGCTGAGATAGGTAGGAGGAGAACCAGGATAAAGCAGAATCACAGAGGCCAAGGGAGTGTAGTTTTCTGAGGAAGAGCAGGTGGTCAACTGTGTCGAAGGCAGCAGAGAGGTCTAATGCCCTATACACACAGTCAGATTTTCAGATGGAAAAAGTGCGATCGGATTGTGATGTTGGAAATTCCGATCGTGTGTGGGCTCCATCTGATTTGAGAGAAGGATAAAAAATTTTCCGACAACAAAATCCGATCGTTCAAATTCCGATTGTGTGTACACAAATCTGATGCACAAAGTGCCAGGCATGCTCAGAATAAATTAAGAGATGAAAGCTATTGGCTACTGCCCTGTTTATAGTCCCGACGTACGTTTTTTACGTCACCGCGTTCAGAACGATCGGATTTTCTGACAACTTTGTGCGACCGTGTGTATGCAAGACAAGTTTGGCCCAAAATCCATCAGAAAAAATCTGATGGATTTTGTTCGGAATGTCTGATCGTGTGTACAGGGCATAAGGGTATGAGTATGGAGTAATATGGGTATGGAGTAATGGCCATTGGTTTTAGCAGTTAGTAGGTCATTGGTGAGTTTTAGAAGGGGAGTTTCAGTGGAATGTTGTGGATGGAAGCCAGACTGTAGGGGGTCGAGAAGGTTGTCCGTGAGGTAGCGACTCATTCGGTCAAGGCGTTCAATGAGCTTGGAGGCAAATGGGAGCAGGGACATGGGTCTTAAGTTATTCAAACAGGTGAGGTCTAGTGAGAATTTTTTTTAAGTATGGGGGTAACCAGTGCATGTTTGAGCAGGGAAGGAAAGGCGCCGGAGGAGAGGAAGAGGTTGAACATGTGGGTTAGGGAGTTTAGAATAGAGTGAGAAGGTGGTCGCAGTAATTGTGAGGGGACAGGGTCCAGGGAACAGGTGGTGAGGTGGGCCATGGAGAGGAGTTTTCAACTTCATCAGTGGTAACTGGGCAGAAGGAGGAGAGTATTGATTGTGGTGTTGGACCTGATGTGTTGGGTAGGGGAGGAAGTTGAATGCTGGATATCTTCTTGTGAATTGTGTCGATTTTGCTTTGAAATTGTTGGCAATCTGTTGAGCGGTAAGCAAGTTGGTGGGTGGGGGCAGTGGGGGGTGAAGTAAGGAATTAAGGGTAGAAAAGAGTTGACGAGGTTTAGATGAGACGGTTTTTATGAAAGTGTTTTAGTAGGTCTGTTTAGCAGTGTGGAGGCAGGAGTTGTATTTGAGCAGGGCAGATCTGTAGAGGGTAAAGTCTTGCAGGGATTTAGATTTACGCCATGTTTGCTCAAGAGCACGGCTGCATCTCTTGAGACTTCTGGTGTCGTCTGTTTGCCAGGGTTGTGTCAGATAGGGCCTGGTTCTGCGTGTAGAAAGAGGAGCAAGCATATCTAGGGAGGATGACAGCGTGTTGTTGTAGATGGAGGTGGTTAGGTCTGAGCAGGACAGGGGTGCGATTTTGTCTTAGAGGCCATCAGTAGCCGAATGAAGAAGGGAAGGGTTGAGGTTGCGAAGGTTTCTGTGGGTAGTGGTTTGAGGGTTGGCAGCATGGGAGGTAGGATACAAGGAGAATGTGAAATGGATAAGGTTGTGATCAGAGAGAGGAAAGGGGGTGTTAGAGAGGTTGCAGGGAGTTCAGCGATGGGAGAATATGAGGTCGAGAGTATTGCCGTTGGAGTGAGTGGTGGTTTGTGTTAGTTTAAAAAAGGAGGTTAGGTTGAGTAGTTGAGAAGTGGTTACAGTATTAACATTGATTGGAATGTTAAAGTCACCTAGGATGATGGCAGGTTCTTCAGAGGAGAGAAAATAGGGTAGCCATGCAGAGAAGTCATCCAGAAAGCATGACACTGGTCCAGGAGGCCAATAAATGACTGCGACCCTCAGACAAGCTGGAGAGAAAAGACTAATGCAGTGCACTTCGAAAGAGCAGGGAGAAAGAGAGGGAGGTGTGGGAAGAACCTGGAAAGTGCATTGTGGGGAGAGGAAAAGTCTGACGCCACCTCCTTTTCGTTCACTGGGTCTGGTAGAGTGAGTCCAGAGGAAGCCACTGTGGGACGACAGCTGGAGAGGTAGTGTTGAATTCCTGGAGCCAGGTTTCGGTAATAGCAAATATATTAAGGGAGTTGGAGAGGAAAAGGTCGTTGACAGAAGCTAGTTTGTTGGAGACCGAGCGGGCATTTCAGAGGGCACATGAAAGAGGGGGGCTGACTTGTGGAATCAGGGGAATTGGGATGAGAAGGTGGGAGTTTTGGGGATGGGAATTGGAAGTGGGAGGGCCGGAGTTTTGTGCGATGTCCCCAGACATTAGGAGTAGTAGCAGGGTGAGGGTGGTAAGGTTGGAGTGGGGTTTATAGGATGGCAGTGGAGTGGAAGTGGTTATACTGTGTGGGTTTAGAATGAGCAGGAGGTGATGAGTGCAGTAATATTGAGTGGGCAGAAGAGAGGGAGATATGTACAGGTTAGGAGCTGGAGGGGGGGGGGGTAAAGCAATGAGAGTTTGAGGAGAGGACGTTATAGCAAAGATTAGGGTGAGCATTTGGAGAGTGGGGAGATGGGAATAGAAGGAAGGCTGAGGAAAGTTAGAGGATGAAGGGGAACTTCTTGTAGAATAGGTGTGGAACACTAATGCCTGTATGTACCTTTTTGTAGCAGTGCCTTAGTCAAAGTGCTCGTGTACAAGTGTCAAACACTTGTCGCTGGAATGACACTTTTGCGCAAGGAGTGGCCAGCCCAAACCCTTGCCAGCCATCCCAAGAAATTAACTAAATTTGAACTACATTTATACAGGGATGGTGTGGGGGAAGATTCACAATTTTTCAATTAGGAGCTGATAAAACCAGGTTCGTGGGTGGGTGGGGTTTACAACTGGCCTGGACAGATTGCAATGCAAGAGGGGGCAACAGGACAAGGTTAAATGTTTGATCTTGTCCAAGGCAACGTAATACAAAATAAGTGACATTTTCAAAAATAAACAAACAAGCAAGTATAGACAGCAGATTCAAATTCTTAGTAAGGCAGAATTAAAGTTCAGTTAGGCAATGTAGTCCAGTGTATAAGAGGAGAGTGGAGTCTGTGCAGTTACCAGAGGGTATGAAGAGTCAGGTGGGAAATCACAGACAGGTAGAGCGACTTTGTGTTGCAGGAAAGATCTATGCAGTTACCAGAGGGTATGAAGAGTCAGGTGGGAAATCGCAGACAGGTAGAGCGACTTTGTGTTGCAGGGAAGATCTATGCAGTTACCAGAGGGTATGAAGAGTCAGGTGGCAAATCGCAGACAGGTAGAGCGACTTGTTGCAGGGAAGATCTATGCAGTTACCAGAGGGTATGAAGAGTCAGGTGGGAAATCGCAGACAGGTAGAGCGACTTTGTGTTGCAGGGAAGATCTATGCAGTTACCAGAGGTATGAAGAGTCAGGTGGGAAATCGCAGATAGGTAGAGCGACTTTGTGTTGCAGGGAAGATCTATGCAGTTACATAAGGAAACAGGGTAGGTAGCAGCAGGTAAAATGTTTGTAGTTTACTAATTTCATTAAAGCTGTTATGATGAAAAGAGCTCATCCGTCGTTTGTCTGATATGCTTCTATTGTTTTAAAGTGTCAAAGAGTTTGACAGTGCCAATTGTACCATGTTGATGTGAATCTGGGTAACTTTTTGTGTGAGATACTGATAAGTTCTTTTATTTTTTCAATATATCTTTCGTCGGGGCAGTTGGAGAGCGCCAGTGGCACGGGATGCAGTGTCTTGCTGCATTTATCATGAACATTGTTAGAGATTTAAGATATCTCCTCTTGGGAATGATGGTATTATGAAGCAGGTTAGTATCTTAACACAACTTTGAAGTGATACTTTTTTTTTTTTTAATTCACTTTATTTTTTCTTGGGATAGAAGTAAAGTGTAAATGAAAGACCAAAGAATGATGTGTATTATGCAGTTGTCTATGTGTATAACCCAGTCCAACTGTGACCTTTACGCGATTCAATTTCCTTTTCTAAGAGCATGTTTTTCAAACTAGAGCATGGTCTCAGGAGCCACTGAAGCTCCTTGACATTATGTATAATAATTTGAACACATGTACTGACATTTGTACTTGGATGATAATGGACTTTTTATGTGAGTAGTGTGTTTACACAGTGCCAATTCTTGTATGAGTGATCCATTGAAGCACTTACATACACATGAACATGAAGATAAGAAATGCAGTCTTATGAACATAAAACAGGTGAAGCAAGCATATACGATGAAATTACTCTTCTGCCACTCAACTAGTGTTTATTAGGAAGCAGTTAAAGTAGTATTAAACCCACAACAAAAAATGTAATATATTGCAGCTAACCAATCATTAGATGTGGTGGCTGCATTCATTTTATATCTTAAGCTTTTTCCCTCTGGTTTCACCTTGTGATTTTACCAGTACCACACCCCCTGCATTAGAGTGCCCCCACTCTGGATATATGAGCACTGGGGGTACATTTGGATAGCAGTATTGTCACTTTGGGGAGGGGGGGGTGTTAAATATACTAACAGAGTTTGATAAATATACTAACAGATTTAAAATACACTAACACATTGAAGCCAAACTCCAGCTAACACTTTATAAGCAGTTACAGCAAGTGTTTCTCTTTTTGGGATAGCAGTTTTTCCTAAAAAAAGTAAAAGCTGATCATTGTAAGCACACCCGCTAGTCCAGTGTTAAATGGTTTGTCTCATCTCTGTAACTGATACATTCTGCTGGAGAGTTTTATTTTTTAAGCAAGAGACTTACTGGCTGGATAATCAACTAAAAATAGAAGAAAGAAAGGCTTAAAAAAAAAGAAAACGAATGCGGCCATCGCATCTAAGAATTAGTAAGCTGCAATATAATAAATGTTTCCTTTTGGGTTTATTACCACTTTAACTAAAACATTATTATGAGTATACAGTAATAGCTAATGTAACTAATAACAAGTTAGTTCATTTATTTTCAAACGCAAAAAAGAAAAGTTTATTACATTTAAAATCATGGATATAGGACAAGTGTATTTTCTTGTGATTAAACACTGTTTTTACATTATTAAACCTCTTTTAAAGCCATCTTAAATCAGCTTTTAGTGTCATTTATTTTATTTGAACTTAGTCCTAAAGTTGCTTGTAATACTGCATTGTGAAAACTCAATGTATGAGCTTAAGTAATTAGCCTAGCTGTCTTGCAATGCTGAGGTCCTTGGTACAATCCCCACCATGAGCATTTTCTGCACAGAGCTTCTTGTGTGCATGGGTTTGTTCCAGATGTACCAATATTCTTCCACTGTTCAAAAAAAAAGTGCTGAGTTAAAGTGGTTCTAAAGGCTCAAGGATTTTAACTTCATGCATTTTATGCATGAAGGTTAAAAACCTTCTCTGTGCAGCAGCCATTGCATCCCCTCCAAATATTTACCTGAACTCTATCTTGATCCAGCAAAATTGCACAAGAGCCTCGGCTCTCTGGGTACTCTCCCTTCTCATTGGCTGAGACAGCTGAGACTGCTGTTAATCACAGCCAGTGAGCCAATGAGGAGAGAGAGGGGTGGGGCCGGGCCACAGCTCTATTCATGAATGGACACACAGAGCCACAGCTCAGGAACAAGCCTGCTTGGGTGCCCCCATCACAAGCTGCTTGCTCTGGGGGCACTCGGCAGGATGGAGGGGCCAAGAGCATCTGCAAGGGACCCGAGAAGAGGAGGACTGCTCTGTGCAAAACCACTGCACAGAGCAGTTAAGTATAACCTGTTTGTTATTTTTTTTTTAAAGAAAACCTTAATTTCACTTTAATCACTGAGCTGGGGAAGTAAGCCCTTAGGTGGTAGGGACTTATATAAATGTAAAGCATAATTTCTGGGAAAAAAATGGTTTTGAATAGAGTGTGGAGGCAGGTTTAAAATATTATTTGTCTGTCCCTGTTGAGGAGATTAGCCTTATTGATTATTTATTAATGGTAATTATATATCACTGTCTATTTACTCAGTGCTTTACATATGTATTATACATTCACATCAGTCCCTGCCTTACAATCCAAGGTCCCTAACTCACATTCATACATACTGGTGCCAATTTAGACAGGAGCCAATTAACCTACCAGCATGTCTTTGGAGTGTGGGAGGAAAACAAAGTACCCGGAGGAAACCCATGCAAGCACAGGGAGAACATGCAAACTCCAGGCAGGTAGTGCCATGATTGGGATTCGAATCAAGAACCCTAGTACTGCTAGTGCTAACCACTTAGCCATGGTGCTGCCATTTCCTGTTTTGTCTGAGATGTGCAACCTGGCCAAGAAATCAAGAAAATTCTCTTCAATGGACTCAAAGACAGCAATAAAACTTGACAGATTTTCAAGCCCTTACCCAAAATTTGTTTATATACTGTATCTTATATTCTACTCAGAATGGGGATTGCTTGTGGTTTTTAGATGCCAGTATGATGTTTTTTTTTTTTGTAACATTTTTTTACATGCATATGTCATAGAAAATTATAAGTAACATTGCTAGACTTGGTGGGCATTTCTGGTAAATTAAGGTAGTTGCATTTGTAGAGAAAGTTAATTAAAAATTACACATTTGCCTTCATCTAAAATTTTAAAGGTGTGTCAATTTTGTTGAGTTTTTTTTCCACTGCCTGAGATTCTTTCAGGTAGATACAGATGTTTACTCTACTCATTTCTGTTTGTAAGCAACAGTGGAACACATTTACCTGTATGTTACATTATTTAACAGACTAGGAAATATCCAGCAAACAATATTTTCAATGTAGAGAATTACTATGTTCACAATAAGAGCTACAATACTCAGTTTGCTCAGCAGGCTGCTCTGCAAATTAAGTCTGAAAATTGCAGTTTTGACTGAGAGCTAAAGGCAGGGAGGCTGATTTACTAACAGATTTAAGGAAAATTCACATAAATTGTGTGAATATCCACTTCAATTGCCCAATCATGTACAAAGAAAATTCCTTTTTTACCTATTTCATTCGCACATTATAGGATATTCAGTGACCAGGAATTTGCTTTTTGTATTAATAGATAAGAAAAGTGTATTTTAAGACAATTTACTGAGCGAAGGTTCTTAACTCTTTTACTAAATCAAGCCAGTTGGGTGTGTGTAGGAGGAAAACCTTTGAATAACTGAGATGAGGCAGTAGTCAAATCAAATTGAAACAAAACATTTTTATTTCATAGCTTAGGAAACCAAAAGTAAGAGTTAGAAATTTAATTAGGCTGCTTTCAAACTGAGGCGCTTTGCAGGTGCTAAAGTGCTAAAAATAACGCATGCAAAGTGCCCTGAAAGCTGCTCAATTCACTCCAATGTGAAAGCCCCGAGCAGTGTGCTTGCAGGGCGGTCAAAAAAGTCCTGCAAGCTTTTCTTTGCAGCGCTATAGGAGCGGTGTATTTACCGCTCCTAAAGCGCCCCTTCCGATTGAAAACAATGGGGCAGCGCTGCAAACCCGCTGCAGCGGCGCTTTGTGGGCGGTTTTAACCCTTTTTCAGCCGCCAGCAGGGGTTTTAACCCCTGCTGGTGGCTGAATAGCACCACTAAAACGACAGTAAAGCGGCGCTAAATATAGGCCCGCCCGCCTCAGTGTGCAAGTCGCCTTAAAGTCTTGGTTTAGTCAAACATTAAAAAAAAACAGTACAAGGGATTGTACTATCAAAGCAAAGTGTCTCTTGTGCTGCTTGCTTCTGCGTTAGTTGAAATCTTCAGTGCAAGAGTACCAACTATGCCCACACGTTCTTTTCCTCTCCTTTATTCATTAAAGCTGTGCTATAGCTTTCATCAATGAAAAATTATCTATGGCCGGTGGTACCCAGGGTTTTCCCTTTGTCGTCTTCCAACTCCTTTTTATCTCTTCTTCTCCCCATGTTCCTTTTCCTTCTTTCTCTTTTACTCTCCTATTTTAATCTTTTTTCCTTCTCTGCCTAATTTCTTCTACTTTCTTCTGGTAGCTGTCTGCCAATAGATACTTATGTCTCCTAGTCGAGTAATGGCCAATGGGCACCATAGATGAAATTGCTCTATGTCAGAAAAACCCATCCTCCCACCCAGCGTGCTAAGTGACGTGACACAGGGGGGTGCTACGAGGTGATGTTGCCAGGTGACTCCCCCCTTACCTATTTAATAACTGTTAGATGGTGGAGCAGGCAGATGATGGTAAGCCTTCGTCGAGGGTGGAACTTTTTTTGGGGGGTCTAGCGGTGGATCTACATTGGGGGTCATTTTTTCAATTTTTCAATAGGAATTTTCAAAAACTTTGTGTGTTAGGGTCGCAATGATACCGATACTAGTATCAGTATCAGTGCCAATACTGAGTATTTGCCCGGTACTTGTACTCGGGCAAATGCTCCCGATGCCTGAACCGATACCTTTTGTATGAAGAGGTGGCTCCCGAAAGTCAGTGGATGGAGCGGAGAGCGAGTCCTGGCAGTGGAGAGTGAGTCCTGGGCTGGCAGCAGTGGAAGGTAAGCTGGCTGGGGGCAGGGGTGTGGGTTGCACTCACACCCATCAGAATCGGTGACTCAGGCCCTAGTCTCCATCGGAGATTGAACAGCACGATGCCCATCTTGGTACACCCTGCACTCGGCCTCTAAGGCAGCAGTCACAAGGCGGCAGCGGACATCTTGTTACACCCACCCCATATAGTTCACTAACTGTATGGGGTGGGTGTAGCAAGATGTCCACTGCTGCCTTCTAACTGCTGGCTTACTGAGGTCGATTGCAGGGTGTACCAAGATGGACGTCGCAACACTTGTATACTCGAGAAAGTTTGAACTTTAAAGTTTGACTGTTATTGCTTGTCTCTCATCATTTCATTGCCCATAAGTGCCACCTATCAGTGCCCATAAATGCCACCTATCAGAGCCAGTATATCAGTGCCCATCAGTCAGTGACAGCCTTCAGTGCTAGCCATCAATGCCAGCATGTCAGTGCCAGCCATCAGTCTCATCTATCAGTGCTGCAAAACAGTGCCCATCAGTCAGTGCCACCTATGCTGCATATCAGTGCCACCTATGAGTGCCCATCAGTGCTGGTGTCACATGACATTAAAAAAAGTATTGGTAATCGGTATCAGCGAGTACTTGAAAAAAGTATCGGTACTTGTACTCTTTCTTAAAAAAGTGGTATCGGTGCAACCCTAGTGTGTGTGTGTTTGGTATGTATTTTGGGGCTGACCCTAGGGATGGGCTATCTGTTCGAGTTGATTCCCATTGCATCAGAGGGGGCAGGGTCACCCGTACACGTCACTGGGAAACCCCGGCGTTTCACCTTCTCAGAGGGGGACGGGGTCACGTGACGGGTGCCCCGCCCTCAGCTACATAAGAGCTGTCAAGCTGGCGCCGCATATTGGCTGGGTGCCTCCAGTGGAGGCAGGATCCTGTGCGTGTACCTCACTGGAGTCGCTGGAGATCATCCATTGCTGGAGATCGAGAATTGGATTACATCGCTGGAGTAGGAGCATGGATTTATTGGATTACATCGCTGGAATCTCTTTTTTATTTTTGTATTTTTAATAAAGGACTTGTCCGAAGCCGTCTCCTGTAGTTTTTTTTAACATTTTGACACTTTCTTTTTGTGAAATGGTAGGGGTACAATGTACCCCTTACCAATTCACATAGGGGGGCTAGGATCTGGGTGTCCCCTTTGTTAAAGGGGGCCCCCCGCCCGCAGACCCCCACAACCACCAGGAAAGGGTTGTGGGGATGAAGCCCTTGTCCCCATCAACATGGGAACATCCTCCCCATGTTGAGGGCATGTAGCCTGGTATGGTTCAGGATGGGGGGCACTCTCTCGTCCCCCCTCTTTTCCTGCGGCCTGCCGGGTTGCATGCTTGGATAAGGGTCTGGTGTGGATTTTTGGGGGAACCCACGTAATTTTTTTTTAATTTTGGCATGGAGTTCCCCTTAATATCCATACCAGACCTGAAGGGCCTGGTAATAAAATTTTGGGGGACCCCCATGCATTTTTTTTTTTAGTTTTCAATGACTTTCAATGACTTGTATGTGTATTGTCGGGATCGACAATTCATTAATAGCTAGCACTAGTGCTAGTACTTTTAAATTACTTTTTTTCCTTTAGAAATGTCATTTTGCTCTCGGACTGTTATAAACACGGGAAACATGCGCCACTTTACAGGCATACTATAGACACCCCCCAGGTATAAAATTTAAAGGAATAGTTCACTTTTATGTCATTTTGCTCTCGGACTGTTATAAACACGGGAAACATGCGCCACTTTACAGGCATACTATAGACACCCCCCAGGTATAAAATTTAAAGGAATAGTTCACTTTTATTGTTTCACTTCAAGCGTTATTAAAATCACTGCTCCTGAAAAAACAGCCTTTTTTAAAACTTTTTTCTTTATCGTACATCACGGGACACAGAGCACCATAATAATGACTTTCTGGGTTATATGCTACCTAGGTGATTGGACACTGGCAACCAATAGTAAGAAGGTTCCTCCCATATAACCCCTCCCATACAGGAAGTACCTTTAGTTTTTTGCCAGTGTCTTGAAGGTGATGGTCACGGCTATGGAAGCTCTTCAAATTTCTTCAATAATGTCCCAGTGAGGATGTTATAATCAGATCTATTCGGAGGGCATATCATGCTAAAGTGGATGGTACCCGAGCCTTGGTTCAAGAACAAGGTTTTGTCTGTAATGTGTCCTTTATGGCGCTGGACCCTTGTTATATAGGTATTCCTGGTCTTTCATTTGCCCAAGGAAACCTAAAGGATGCTTTACAGAACCAAGGGTGTGGACCCCAAACAAAAAGGGGGGACCCGGTCCTTGAAGGTCCTCAGTAGCGCTACCCGCGGTGATGGGGGAAGATTGGGCCTGTATCAGGCCCTGCAGCGAGGATCAGTGAGTGCTCCCTCTGGAGGCCTAAGTAATATTACTGTTGTTACTAATTAGATGACATGTTGTTGCCACATTTTCATGCCTTATGTTCCCACTGACAGTTACAAGAAACAAAAGCCGTAAAGACACACTTGGACGGCTGTCTCCCACACGGGGGCCGCATCTGCTGGGCGTGCGCGTGCGTGAGGAGCGTGCACATGCGTCGTGGGTGCGCCGCATGCCCGTGCGCCTGTATCCATCTGTGTACGCTATGGCGTGCGTGGGTGGAGGTCACCACGTGCATCGCGACGTGATGGTATGGAGCACGCATATAGAGGGAAGTCGGCGCCTGCGTGTGTCAAGACTGTTTGGCAGATTAGACTTGTATGCGATGGGACACAGAGGTCTACGTGAGTTGGGCATTTGCAACACATGGAAAGTTAAGGCCGTGGTGATTGCTATACGCTGTTTTCATCCATATAGCACAGAGAGAGTATTGTTTTCCCTCAAAATCTTGTAAGCAATGTCTTCCAGAAAACGAGGTACAGGGATTAGGGCAAGTCCAGGGGTTAAAGTGACTCCTTCAAAAACAGGAGATCAGCCTCAGGCTACTGCAGCATCAATCTCCCCTGAAAGACCTGCGGCATTTGGCCTGCTTGAGCCATTGCATATGTCAGGCGTAGTGGCCACCACCAGTATCCCTGCTTCGGCTTATGTTACTAAGGAGGACTTAACGTCAGCCCTAGCTGGCCTTGAAGGCAAAATAGCAAAATATGATTGCCTCAGTAACACAGGAAGGGAAAAAACGGCATAGATCTCCCTCTCCTGAGCCTGATCCCAGTGCTGAGTCACTTGAGCACCAGGACTCCCTTAGCCAGTTGGGTCCTTGTGATTTGGATCCAGAATGGGCAGAGGATTTTGAGGAGGTGGCCGTAGGGGATAAAGAAGCAGAGGCTGAAGAGTCCTCAGCGGGGGACTCAGGTTCTGAAGAACCATTGTCAGCTTCACAATCCCAAAAATTGTTTATCCAGTCTTTAGCTGAGATGGTGAGAGCAGGATTTAAGTTACCCCCTGTACAGGGGCCAGAACTTTCCTGTTCTACATTGGGATCCTTGCGACCTCAGCAAGGTTCCCGGGCGTTTCCTGTGCATCCACTATTGGAGCAGTTGATTTACGCTGACTGGGACCACCCGGACAGAATATAGTTACCTCCAAAGAGGTTTTCTTTTTTATACCCTATGGAGGAAAAATTAAAAAAAAGGTGGGATACGCCTTTAGTGGATGCTGCTATTTCTTCAATGAATGAAAGCTTAACCTGTCCAGTGGATAATGCCCAAGGGTTTAAAGATCCAGCGGATAAAAAGCTGGAATCCTTACTAAGGCCTCCTTTGCGGTGGCTGGGTCAGCAGTACAACCGGCAGTTGCGGCTATTGAGATTTGCCAATCCCTGAAGGACCATTTTAAAAGATTGGTCAGGAACCTACCTGTTCAGGAGGAATATTCTGACGAATTTTCAGAACTTCCTCGCGCTTTATGTTTTGCAGTAGACGCATTAAAGGACTCAATCCAGCTGATGTCTCGTTTTGCGCTACTCTCAATACATATGCACAGAGTCTTGTGGCAAAAGAATTGGTCAGCTGAGATGCCATGCAAAAGGCTGCTCGCAGCTTTTCCCTTTCATGGAGACCGTTTGTTTGGAGAAGATCTGGATAAGTATATCCAAAAAATCTCAGGCGGAAAGAGCAGCCCTCCTTTAAAATTCCTAACGCTCCTGGGCCAGGCGCCTCTTCTCCCAAGAAGTATCGACAGCCTTAACCATCTGTCTTTAAGAAACCTCAAGGTCAAAAGAGACCTTGGACTCAAAAGCCGGCCAAAGCCAATTCCAAGTCCTCCTTGTGAAGGGACGCCCCCACTCTTACAGGTGGGGGGCAGACTGCGGCGGTTCACAGCTGCTTGGGCAAGGTTGGTGCAGGACAGGTGGGTCATTTCCACTATAACACAAGGTTACAAAATAGAGTTCCAGGATTTTCCCCCAAATCGGTTTCTGGTATTAAGTGTCCCATCGGACCCAGAGAAAAAGCAAAGCCTATTCCTAGCCTTAGAACAGCTAGAAAGGCAGGGGGTGATTATCGAGGTTCCGCACAAAGAAAGATTCAAAGGGTTCTATTCAAACCTATTTACAGTGCCGAAGCCGAATGGGGAGGTAAGGCCCATTCTGAACCTCAAGTCTCTCAATTCCTTTCTAAAGGTTCGAACCTTCCGTATGGAATCGGTTCGTTCAGTAGTCGCATCCTTAAAAAAGGGGGATTTTTTAGCATCCATAGACATCAAGGATGCGTACCTGCATTTGTAGCACTTCCATTCGGTCTGGCTACGGCCCCTCGAGTCTTCACAAAGGTGTTGGCTCCAGTATTGGCTTTTCTAAGGTCCCAAAGGATATCGGTGATAGGATATCTGGACGACCTTCTGTTAAAGGACCAGTCCTAGTCCACCCTTAAAGAAAACGTTTCAACTACTGTGCATTTTCTGAAATGCCTAGGCTGGATTCTGAATATGGACAAATCAGCCCTTCATCCAGTTCAAATCTTGACATATTTAGGCCTGATCCTGGATACGACCCAGGAAAGGGTGTTTTTACCCCCCTTAAAGGTCAGCTCAATAGTGGAGCTGGTCAGAAAAATCAAAAGGGTAGAAAGACCCTCAATTTGACTGTGCATGAGACTGCTGGGCAAGATGGTGTCGTCTTTCAGCGCAGTTCCTTATGCGCAGTTTCACTCCAGGTTGTTCCAGAAAACTATCCTGGAGGCTTGGAACAGGTCTGTTCTAACCTTGGATCATCCAATGTCTCTATCCCCAAGGGTAAAACAGGACCTCTCTTGGTGGTCAAAGACCAGCAACTTGAAAAGCGGGAAGTCCTTTCCGCCGGTAACCTGGAAAGTGGTAACTTCAGATGCCAGTCGTCTCAGCTGGGGAGCAGTAATGGAAGAGGCCTCCGTACAGGGAAAATGGTCCCAGGAAGAGAAGACCTTGCCTATCAATCTGCTGGAAATCCGAGCAGCTCGCTTGGCTCTCATATTCTAGACGTCAGGTTGTGGGGGTCTCCGGTCAGAGTCCAGTCTGACAATTCGACGGTGGTGGCATACATACACCACCAAGGAGGTACCCAGAGCCGGGCAGCCCAAAGAGAAATAAATCACATATTGGCTTGGGCAGAGAGACACGTGCCATTTTTGTCAGCAGTCTATATTCTAGGGGTGGACAATTGGCAGGCAGACTACCTAAGTCGTCAGCAATTGTTACCGGGGGAATGGTCCCTTCACCCCGAGGTTTTCCTTCAAATATGCCAGCATTGGGGGATGCCAGAGGTGGATCTCCTGGCATCCAGGTTCAATGCCAAGGTGGACAGCTTCATATCCAGGACCAGGGATCCACTTGCCATGGAGACGGATGCATTGGTGGTTCCCTGGGATCAGTATTCCCTAATTTACGCTTTTCCTCCGATCCAGATGCTGCCACACCTGTTACGCAGGATACAGGAAGAACAGAAAACAGTAATTCTGGTGGCCCCATGGTGGCCCAGGAGGTCTTGGTACACACAGATTGTGAGGATGGCGGTAGGGGACCCATTGTGCTTTCCATTCCGCCCAGACCTGTTGTCCCAAGGTCCCATATACCTGAATTTAATGGCATGGCTATTGAGACCAGAGTACTAAGAGACCGTGGTATCAGAGGATCTGTTTTGTCTACTTTAATAAATGCTAGAAAGCCAGTGTCTAGAAAAATTTACCATAGAGTCTGGAAGTCGTACATCTCATGGTGTGAGAGGAGAAGATGGCACCCTCGCAAGTATACAATTGGGAGGGTCCTTGCCTTTCTGCAAACAGGAATTGATTTAAACTTATCCCATTAAGGGACAAATTTCGGCCTTATCGCTTTTTTCCAGAGGCCAATCGCATCTCATTCTTTGGTGCGAGCCTTTGTCAAAGGAGTACTACATTTAAGACCGCCAATTAAGCCGCCCTTATGCCCATGGGACTTGAACTTAGTGCTTTCAGATCTACAGAGTCAGCCCTTTGAACCTATTAAGCGTATTCCTTTGATCCTATTAACTAGGAAATGAACTAGTCTTTTTGGTGGCTATAACCTCAGCTAGAAGGGTGTCTGAGCTGGCCGCCCTTTCTTGTGAAAAACCCTTTCTGTTTATTCATCAGGACAAGGTGGTAATGCGGCCTCGTCCAGATTTTTTACCCAGGGTGGTTTCCAGTTTTCACTTGAATCAGGATATCATTTTACCTTCCTTCTTTCCTAAACCTAAATCTAAGGAGGAAAGGTTGCTCCATTCACTGGATGTGGTGAGAGCTGTCAAGGTTTACTTAGATATGTAGCCACTTTTCGGAAGTCTGACTCACTTTTTGTTCTGCCTGAGGGTCCTAAGAAAGGACAGGCAGCAACTAGTTCTACAATCTCTAGGTGGATTCGTCAGGTCATTTTCCAGGCCTATGAGTTGAAACACAAGGTTCCACCTCGATATCTCAGAGGAGTTAGTACGTCATGGGCAGTGCGCCAACAAGTGTCTATGGCTCAGGTTTACAAAGTGGCCGCTTGGTCTTCGGTTCATACATTCACCAGGTTTTACCGACTGGATGTTAGGTCTCAAAGAGAGACTATTTTTGGCCAGAGCGTGCTGCAAGCAGCTTTATAAATCTTGAGCCTAAAAAGAAAAAAAAAAAGGGGAGTCTAGGAATATTATGTTCCCTCCCCTCAAAGGCATTGCTTTAGGACATCCCAGATAGTCATTATTATGGTGCTCTGTGTCCCGTGATGTACGATAAAGAAAAATGGATTTTTAAAACAGCTTACCTGTAAAATCCTTCTCTTGGAGTACATCATGGGACACAGAGGTCCCTCCCCTCTTTTTCTGGGATCTTCATTGCTTGCTACAAAACTAAAGGTACTTCCTGTATGGGAGGGGTTATATGGGAGGAACCTTCTTACTATTGGTTGCCAGTGTCCAATCACCTAAAGGTAGCATATAACCCAGATAGTCATTATTATGGTGTTCTGTGTCCCGTGATGTACTCCAAGAAAAGAATTTTACAGGTAAGCTGTTTTAAAAATCCATTTTTTTTTGCATTGATACATGTCCCCTGGGGCAGGACCCAGGTCCCCAAACACTTTTTAAGACAATAACTTGCATATTAACCTTTAAAATTAATTGATTTGGTGTTTGCGTGTTCGAGCAAATTTTTTGCCTGTTCGCAGGTTCTGGATGCGAACCGAACAGGGGTGTGTGTCAGTTTTTATATATCTTTATATGTGTCAGTTTTGCTGCATGGTACAGATGCCTCACTTTACAGGCAGACTAAGGGGACCCCCAGGCACTATATTTGAATGATTTTTTCATTTTTATTGTTTCACTTTAGGTATCAGTAAAATCACTGCTGCTTTAAAAACAATCTTTTTTAAAAGTTTTTTTGGCTATGGTACATGTCCCTCAGGGCAGTAGACGGACCCTCGTACCCTTTTTATGACCAATAACTTGCATATAAGCCTTCAAAATGGGTACTTTTGATTTTACCAGTTTGGTATCAGATAAATAACTGATAGCTAGAGGAAATCTCCCCAAGGTAAAGTATATTTATCAGCTAGATTGAGATTTTAATTTTCCTGAAATTTTAGTGAAAGTTGGGAGATCTCACAGACATTTTGCCATTTTGATAATCTGCATTGGAGTCAAAGGGAAGGGCAAAACTAAAGTGTTGTTAAAAGTAAAAAGACAAACTGAGAGATCTCAGGGAAATTGCATCAATTTGATCATCAGCATTGGAGTCAAAGGAGAATGCAGAAACAAAGGTGTTTTTAGGGTGAAACATTCTTTTTATTGCTCCTAAGGGTTATGAAAATCCCTTTCAACTCTTTAAGATCTGTACCCGTGGCAAAAGAAAACAGCCTCTCATTAGCCTCTATATAGGTTTTACACAGAGAAAAAGGAAAAAATACAATACAAAAAAAATATTAAATGTATCAAAATAAACTACACATAATACACCCCACCAAAATAAATAAATAAAAGGTGTAAAAAAAAGAAAAAGAGATTAGATCTTTTTCAAAAGACACATTCTCCTAAGTGGCCCTATAAGCAAAACAAAATTAATGAACAGCAAAAGCCAAAATCACTCTGCTCATCATTGTTGAAGAGAAACTCCCCCCTTTAGGAATTTTTAAGGAACAGATGTTCCCACTGGGATATTTCCCATTTGCTCTTGTTTCAGTGACAGCTATGACAAAAAAATCAGAAATATCTATTAACAGCAACAATTTCATGCAGACAGTTTGTGCTAGTTCATGGAGTCTTGTGCATTTCAAGCTGCAAAGATTGTTCTAAGGAGGAAAAAAAAGATTTTTTGCATATTAATATGTGGCCTTTGCATCATGTCTAGCCTTCCCAAATGTTTCAGTAACAACTCTTCTGAGAAATTAGTTGTAAACATAGCGAACTATGAGCTGTGGCATATTTATCATTAGTAATTTAAAAGGCAGTGTTTCCCTGGGTTATAACTGTCATGCAGATATGCAGAATTTTGTATTCGGTTTAATAAATATCATAACATTTGAAAGTACAAAGGCATATTAAAAGACAGATCTTATAAATAATTAAAACAAGTTCTCTGAATAAACTAGCATAATTGTTTAATTTGTTTACTGGCTCACAAATTCAAAGCTATTCCCACCCTAAAGTAGGCTCATCTTATATTCCTAAAAATATTATACTATGTTTTTTTTATCTTTTTATTGGGTATGTGAAATATTATGCCTAACTTGAGCTTTTTAACAACAAGTGAGCTTTAATATACTTACAATATTCTTCATTGCTACACATATTTTCATTGAATGTTAAAATGGTTAATGCATAACTATATAAACAGAAGATAAATATAAATGGGAAAATAATGTTCCACAACTTGATCTTAAAATGGACCAGATTCTTATAAAGTATAAATCTTCATGAATCCATTAGTAAGATACCATATATCACAACATATAGGAACAATATATTTGTCTATAGAAGTTGAACGATTTCATTAAAAAGCAGTCCTCGAGCTCTAAGTGAAGTGAAGTGAAGTGAAATTCAAGTTTGCAGCACTTTCTGCAATTAAATGCTCCCAAGCTGCTTCTTCTAGGTTCAGCATTTTTGTCCATCCTGATTTGGTGGACTAGTACGGTGTAACTCTTGGCCATGAACACAGGAGTTAATTCATCCCAGCACCAAGACATGCCAAGAATGTACACTGAGACTCGTTAGCTGGAAAGAAGCTTTCTTTGCAGAGGAGACATACAAAGTCATTGGCAGGAATTGCAGAAGTGCTGCACAAATGAAGTAGTTGAAAGAAAAGAAAAGAAAAAACTTTTTGTAAGGGAGGAGTAGAACATGCAATTATGGGGAAAAAAGCTCTGCTTTAATCACCAGAGAAGAAGTAAGTATTGGAGTGGGAGCTAAATTTTAATTGTATTGGGAACTGATTTTTAATCTTTCTTTTAAATAATTGTGGCAAAAATAAAAATAAAATCCCTTTTACTTCACATGACGTGTGTCCCAAGTCTTGTCTCTGCCTCACTGCAGAGGGGGAGGGTCTAACTTCAGGTGTCCACATTACTGCCTGGGTGACATGGACACAACTTATTGGCTGTTCAGCAGTGGCGTCTTCCCAGATCCCGGAGACTGCAGCAGTGTGATGTCACAACAGACCTGAATCACATGTGTCCACTCCAAAAAAGGTTTCTGATGTGAGACTTGAGATTATAGTCTCATGTGAGTTCAAAACTTCTTTAGAAACAATGTTTACCCTTGCTAAATGGTAGAAAACAAATGGGGGGGGGGGTTGGCTGGAACCCAGAGACACACTTTAATCTATCAGTATTTGCTAAAAAAAAAAAAAAGTCTTCTCTCCCAGTAATCCTTTTTGATACACCCCTGACCATCCCCACTTCTTCACAATCCCTAGTGAACAGCTGGGAGGGGACGGGATGGAGCAGGAGACAGCTGATCTGTCTCAGAAAGGATAGACACACTATTTTGTTTTTTTTGGTGTTTTGCTTGGCTTTCTATAGAGTGGTGCACTGAAGCTCCCAGCAAATATGAGTACCCTGTCAGAGGGGTCTGGTTTATTAATAAAATTATTTTATAAAACAGTGTCACACTATCAAGTCCCTTTATGTTTTGCATGAGTGTGGAAGCAGCAGAACTGAGCAGCCCAGGACTCCATCACTGACACTGAACCCAGGGGTGGTTCACAAGCATGTTCTGACTGAACTTAATCATGAGGTCACAGACTCTAAAGGGAGCGTACACACATAAGGGGGAGCACCTGAGTGAACACAAGAACACAAATTTTATCACCAGTACAAGCTGTGATCAATGTTGGAATGAACTGCAATATTTAATGATGTTACTATTTATATGAACTTTTTACATTTATTGTGTGTGCATTTAGCACTTTTGATCACTGGATCACTTTAAATATATTTTTTTGCATGTATTTGGATCACTGTATTTGATACATGAAGTTTTTTATTTTATTTTATTTTGTATGAACTTCTTGGAGTTTGCACGAAAATACTTTATATATTTATTTTTCAGACTGTGAAGTTTGTTCCTGGATCCAGTCTCAGCAACCTTCTGGGTCGCCATCTGCTGATTGCTATGTGGATACTGCAAGTCCTGGGGAAAGCATATGTGGCCAGCCTTTTTCATCTCCATTATTACCCTGTGGAAGGGACTGCATGAATGACCTATCTGTTAGCGCAGAAGGTCTACTCAATAAGGTGAGCTGCCTCTACTTCTGGTGGTGGAACACAGCGATGTCGATACACGAATGACAAGTTTATCTTATCACTGTACCTTTTTTCTTACCATCTGATGAGTTTCTTTTCTACTAGTGGACATTTATCCATTCACTCGGATCAAGATATACTTTGGGACTCTGCCTCATAGTTTATGTATTTGGTCTTCTAAGCGCTGCACTGCTTTATTTTGAGGGTTATCATTTAGGATTTTATATTGGTCTTCAGTGTTCAGCTGCTGGTTTTCATTTTTATTTTGTTTTTGCGCTGTCTGTTTCTCCTTTTTCTATACATTTATTTTACCTTTATACATTTCAGCACATATGTGGATTATAAGGTTTGTGATGCTGTGGTCACACACTCTATGGAAAAAAAAAACTTTGTTTGCACGTCAACACATTTTTTATTTAGTGTCATTGCATCAAGGCACTCATGCTACCATCCAGATAGTGCAGCATTTCCTCTATAAATATTGCATTTGCACGGTTGTATGGGACGTAATCAGTGCTAGCAGCTGTCCTGATAGGAGGTGTTACATATTTACAGATTTTGGGTAGCTAGCAAGATTTCTTGGTTTTAGATTAATATGTCACATTTTGCCAGCATCAAGGATCACACTGCACTTATGACCAGTGTTGTTTTTTGTGGAGAAACCATATTTTCATTTGAATAAGGCTACGTTTCCACTATTGCAACCACAAAGTCGCACGATTTAGGGTGCGACTTTGAGTGCAGCTTTAATTCAACTTTACACTCTCTGGATCAAAGTTGCATCAAAAGTTGCATCAAAGTAGTGCAGGAACCTTTTCAAAGTCGTGGCAACTTTAAGTTGCATAGATGGAAATGGGTGCCATTGAAATCAATGGGCTGTGACTTGTCATGCAACTTTATGTGTCCAAAGTCGCATGACAAGTCACACTAGTGGAAACGAAGCCTTAAGGAAAAATTGGCAAAACATTTACAAAAATGCAACGCACTGAAAGAGAAAATAAAAGTCACAAATGTAATGTCTTTAACCACCTCCTGCCTGACCAATGGACTTACAGTATATAAAAGGGCCATATGTCCTCCCACATCGCCCACTCACGAGTGCTTTTAAGGAGCACTCAGGGACACAATGTGTGACCGCTGTGTCTACTGGACACAGCAGATCACCGATAGAAGCACTGGGCCGCTGTGATTGACCCTGACACGATATGATTGCTGTGACCAATCACAGAGATCCCATGTTCATTAGTAAACAATGACGGTATAAGGAAATTCCGATACGGCGACTGGCACATATATATGTGCAGAGCATCGCTCAAAGAGATGAGCATAGGCACATCTCTGATAGAGATAAGTGTAAGCAAATAGCTCATAGGAATGCACATACATGCAGGAATGCACACACACATGTGCACACATGCGTGCAGGAGTGTGTCTAAAGTTTCTGGCATCAGACAGGCTATTTAAGGGATTCTCTTGCTCACTGTCAGTGCTGACTGGTCTTCAGCTTTCCCTGTATCCCGAGTGTATCCTGTATCTGATTTACTTTGATGACCCGGCTTATTACTGACCTGATCCTGGATTCTACCTGTACCTCTGACTACTTGTTCCTGATCTCGGCTTTATTCCTGACCATGCTTCCGCCTACACTTCTTTACCTTATTGCCAGTCTGCTGCTAGCCTCGGCTACCTCAGTGACCTTGCTCCTGCTTCTGATTGGGCTTTATAGTACTTCTGAGTGTCTGCTTTGGCTGTTCTTCGTAACCGCTCCAGTCATCACAGTGTGTTCCTGCTTAGAGCCTGCTGAGATCTTCGACAAGCCACACTTCTAGAAACTCCAGTACATGTGGAGTACCCCTTTAACATCAGCTGGGCCAGAGTGCATCACATCTGCTGCTGGCCTGATATCCTGCCTGATTTCTTAAGCCTGCATCTTCTGCTGCAGGTTTTGCTATCAACACCTGCCAGCACTCTTGTTCTTCCTGTCCCTTGGCACCATCTGTTCCACTTTCAGTGGAGCCTGGGCTGGACATGAGAGGCCTACCTTGTAAATTCAGTCTGCTACAAGGTATATGACAGTCTGTCATTCATGACAATGTTGTTTACTATTGTGATCTCTGGAATTTGTCATAGTGATCACTTGGTACAGGGTTAATCACAATCACCATGTGATGTGGCCAATCATGAATAGATGCCAAACACAATTAAAGACATATTGCTTATAAACAATCATAGTGTAAAAAAACAAGTCCTGATCAGTCCCCCTAGAGCAATACAGTGTCACTATGGCATCACTGCAAAAAAAAAAAAAATGTAAAAAATATATATATATATATATATATATATATATATATAAATATATATATTTTTTTTTTTTTTACATAAATGAGATTGCACTGCTGTGGTGGTGATCATGTACACTAGCTAAATGCCCTGATATCACTGTATGTCAGTGCTGCCAGTCATTATCTCTGATCACGTCCATAGCAGTACAATGTCACCAGACGATTTCTGACAGTCAGTATTCTTAATCACTGCCACGCCAGTCAGTGCCCCTAATCAACACCACCCACTCTTTGTGTCCCTAATCATTGCCATATCAGTCACCATATCCCTGATCAATGCCACTATTCCCAGTTTCACCAGAACAGTGTAAATCAGAAGCAGTGTTACTGTTTGTTGCCACACTAGCCCCTATTGTCACCAGACAAGTGTAAGCCAGCAGTGTTCCTGGTTGCTGCTACACAAGACCCACTTTCAACAGACCAATGCAGCCAGCAACAGGTTTCCTGATCACCACCACACCAGTGCAGTGTTCCCTTTGCCTGATGCCTGTACTAACCCTGGCCTGTTTGTTGATAACATTTTTGTATGCTGCTTTGGCTGATCCTTTTCCTATTTGCTGACTATGTCTTTGCATGCGGCCTAAACTGACCCATCTGCACACCCCACTGACTACGTTCCTGCAAAACACCAGTTCCAAGTATGCCAATGCTGTGTGTGAGGAATATCTGATTAAATTGAGAGTTTAATGGAAAAACATTTATTTTCATTGTATTTCTGCAGTTTCCAAAAACGTGTGGCAAAAAAATGAACTCTTCAAAAGTCTGACCCCCTCTTGGGGTGTTTACTTTCCAAAATATTTTGTAGGTGTTTTAATCATTCTGGTGCCCTTGGGCTCCTAAAAATGTGATAGTTAGTCAGAAACTAAAATTAGATGATTAATTTATGCCCCTAGAAAGCCTGAAGGTGCTCATTGGATTTTGGTCCTCTCTACTGTATGTGGCATCGCCACATTCGAGAAGAGTAGCAGAATGTGTTTTGGGGTGTAAATTTAAGTATGTCTATGATGTGCGTGAGAAATATTTTATTAAATGACAACTTTGTGTAAGAAATTAATTTTCCTTTCCTGCATCTTCCAAAAACTTGTGGCAAAAAGACATTTTCAAAAGACTCACTAGACTTTTCGGGAAAATACCTGTGAGTGTTTGAGTAATTTATGCCCCTGGAATTCCTGAAGGTGCTCCTTGGATTTTGGGCCCTTCTATGCATCTAAGAGGCATAGCAGAATATGTTTTTGGGGTGTAAGTACGTCTATGCTGTGTAACTTCAAAAAACTCAGCATGTCTCTTATTAAATACCTTTGACTATCTACTTTTCAAAAATGGGTAGTTTGGGGGTATTTGTACTGTCCAGGCAATTTAGGGCCTCCAGATATGAGATAGTTAGCATTTAGCACATAAGGACTGATACATTTCCAAATATACAGTATATACCATAGTTTGAAGACTATAACTTTCACGCAGACTAAATAATATACACTGATTTGGGTTATGTTTACCAAAGAAATGTAGCAGAATACATTTTGGCTTAAATTTATGAACACAGATTATTTATTTGCAACATTTTATAACAGGAACTAAGAATTTATTTTCATAACATTCTTGGTCTTTTTTTCATTTATATAGCAAAAAAACTGTGGTGATTAAATACCACCAAAAAGAAAACATTGTCTGTCTAAAATGATAGAAATTTCATTTGGGTACAGTGTTGTATGTCCAAGTAATTGTCATTCAAATTGTAACAGCACTGAAAACTGAAAAATGGCTTGGACTGGAAGGGGGTGAATGGTGAAATACCTGAAGTTTATTGTCCTATATTTTTCCTGACATTGTCCCTACTTTATTAAAAACCTTGTGATAGTTTTATTTTAGAAGCTTTTGATGTGTGCTCAATGTCAAATGAATTGCATTCAGCACTGGCAACCAGTGCCAGTGTATACTGACAAGCACATTCCCCACATGGTTTTATGCCATTCCATTTGGCTCCACTCAGCTCTGCTTGTTATATAGCAAACACAGAAAAGACAGATCCATACTAATCCCCTGTGTACATGAGCCCTGATACATTAGCAAAGTTCCTTCATGACCATAAATAACAAAAGATACTAATAAGTGGTGGTGTGGTTGGGGTAATATCTTGTATCATTAAAGTTATTGGATTCATTAACTGAAATAGATATTCGCTTTGAAGTTATGTTGGATCACTGTGATCTTTTTCATTCACAACTGTTTGACAAGACAAATGATGATGAGCACGCAAACAGTTTCATTTATACTGCCAAACAGCATACTTATAATATATTCTCTGTTTTTAAATGAACCATTTCCTTAGCTCTTTTTTTGTTAAATGCAATGCCCTTTATTTCCGGAAAATGAAACACTTTACACACATGTCAAACCCCAGTTAATTAATAACATTATGTTGCTCAAAAATTTTAATATCTGCTTTGACTTGAATTCAACATTTGGGAGCATATTATTTAAATTAGTAGTAGGAAAACAAAATACAATACACTTACCATCATTGAAGTTCACCACATAGAGATATTAAAACAGAAGAGACGCATCAACTTTCAAATGAAATCCTCAGCAAGAAAAAGTACTAATCAATACCATTGTTGGTAATCATACCTTGATGTTTGTGAGTATATAATAACAGTCTGACCATTATTTACCCTACTGAGAATGTATTGATTGACTGACCTTGCATCCAGTGATAATGCTGTATCCCCAGTGGTTTGGTGCACATTTCTCACATTGATCTCCAATGGTGTTGGGAGGACAAATACATTGGCCTGTTTCCTCATCACAGTTATTCCCAACATGAGGGCAATCGCAAGCTAAATAGTGACAAAACTCTCATATTAGGCACAGCAAGGTTAACCCATTGACAAATATTGTCAACACAATACTGTTACATTTCTGCTTCTAGCACGATTTGGATGGTATAAACATGCATTGCAAACATGCTAAAGAGTTTTTTTGAATAGATACACTTTAAGTCACTGATGAGATCTAGAAAAACAACCAAAAATCTGCTTTTTTAATTTACTACAACCAGGTTATTGAAGGCTGATTATTAGTTGCTATATTTTACTGCAGGCAAATCCTTTTTATTTACACCTGTAAGGCTTCTTGCACATGGACGTCATAATTTACTGATGTTTACTCAGGAACTTTTGACGCCTATGGGCAAGGGGCCAAAAACTGTGTAAAGACGTGAGTAATGTTGAGTATAGACAAGTAAAATTCTTCTTCATAGAGCACAGAGCAGTACAACAAAAATAGAAAATGTTTCATTTAAGTGCAGTAATTTACTCTAACAAACATGTTTACTCGTCTATAAGCATGTTTATGCCAGTATAAAGTAAATGAGTATATTACAATACTGCCAATCAAGAAAAAAATTTGCTCTTCTATACTCGTTTATACGCTTACGCACCTTTAATTGCCTATACTCAACATTACTCAGGTCTTTACACACAGTTTTTGGCCCCTTGCACATGGGTGTCAAAAGTTCCTGAGTAAACATCAAGCCCGTGCGCAAGAGGTTTTACAGGTCTACATAGGGTGTGCACAGCCTATTGCATTAGAGTGTTCACCCCGAAGCCTAAACACCCATGCCTTTCTCTGCAGCCTCAGCTGCATGGGGCAGTGAATGAATGGGAAGCACTCTGTGCCGAGTGGCTTCCTGTTCATTCACAAACTGAAGCATAATAAACACGGTATACTATGCTTCAGTTGTGAATGGACACAGCAAGTGAGTGTGTTCACTGTGTTCATTTAGAAAAGGAAGGGACCGATAAATTGCATATTTACTAGCCCCTTCCTCTCTTTCCATCCTGAAACATCCCCCACAGCAGCCAGGGGAGAAGAGAGGAGAGAAGCCAGCAGCGCTGTGGGGAGGGGGAGGGCAACACAAGGGGAAACCTGGGCAGTAGAGGGAATCAGCACCGAATGTAGTGATTAGGATGTGCCCAAGCGCACCTGGCACACCCCCTGCGCATGCCTATGCAGGTCTAAAAAAATAGCATTTGCCTGCAGTAAAATATAACATCTAGTAATCGGTCTTTATTAAACTGATTGTTAAACTTAAAAAAAGTTGTTTTTTTTTTTTTTTTTTTTTTTAGAGCTCATCAGTGACTTGTAAAGTGTATCTGTTACTCAGCTGTGTGCAATGTCCCATAGACAACAATGCATCTCATCACAGATCACACTCAGCATATTTTAGTCCTGTATGCAAGAAGCCTAATGCCCCGTACACCCGATAGGATTTTCCGACAGAAAATGTTCTATGGGAGCCTGTTGTTGGAAATGCAGACTGTGTGTAGGCTCCATCGGACATTTTCCATCAGAATTTCCGTCACACAAAATTTGAGATCTGGATCTCAAATTTTCCGACAACAAAATCCGTTGTCCTTAATTCCGATCGTGTGTACACAATTCCAACGCACAAAGTTCCATGCATGCTCGGAATCAAGCAGAAGAGCCGCATTGGCTATTGAACTTCATTTTTCTCGTCTCATCGTACGTGTTGTATGTCACTGTGTTCTTGACGTTCGGAACTTCCAACAAGATTTGTGTGACCGTGTGTACGCAAGACAAGTTTGAGCCAACATCCGTCAGAAAAAAAACATGGATTTTGTTGTTGGAAAATCCTATCGTGTGTACAGGGCATTAGGCAAATGTTTCAGAGTCATTTTGTAATTGTTACTCTTGAGTAAAAAAAAAGAATTTAATTACATTTCAGCATATCTTATACACTGATTACCTGAGCCTTTTTAATTGTCATCATTATAAGATCAGATGCGAACACCTCTACACAATCTTCCTAGTAGAGTTGGGTGAACGGTTCAGGCTGAGCAAAAGTTTGACCCCAACATGCCTGTTCACCGATTCGGCGAACAAACCCGACTTTGCAGGGTGTTCAGCGGGTGTTTACCCCGCCGAACACCCTTCAATGCACTGCACACTGACAGTGCATTCTAAGCCCTGATTGGGCAAAGCTCATCAATCAGGGTGCAGTGAATAGCTGGTTGTTAAGGAGGGGGCTGAGAAGCTGGCTGTGGCATCCTAACAACTGATGAGTCATCAACTGTCAATGAGCTTGTCCGCTGACAGCTGAATAAAAGAAAAAATCATTGCCGGCAATAAAAAAGTGAAAAAAAATGGTATGGGGGTCCCCCAATCCATACCAGATCCTTGGGGTCGGGTATAAATTTTAAGGGGAACCCCATGCCAAAAAAAAACCTGTGGGGTCCCCCCAAAATCCATACCAGACCCTTTTCGGCATGCAGCCTGGCAGGCCAGGAAAGGGGGGGTGAGCCCCCAGATTCCGCCCTCCATGTAAATGCGTATGGGGTACGTAGTACACCTACCCATTTACTAAAAAGGTGTCAAAACGTAATAAAAAATTAAAAAAACAGTGTCCCCCCCATGTAGATCCATCGTTAATTATGATGCTACTGCCACCGCTGGACCCGAAAAAGAACAAAAATTGATCCGCTGTCAACTAGGGCAAACCGCCAAATGCCTGGCTTGCTGTTTGAAAGTTTTTATACAGGTAAGGGGCAGAGCCACCTGGTGACATCTCCTGGTGGCCCGCCCCCATTGTGCTCTCTGAACAACACAGAACATAATCTTTAGAGATTGAAGAACTATAGTTGTGACTCAGCAGAGGGCATGTTAGGCATCTGAAGAGTGACTTCCAAACAGAGAGCAAGGGGCCTTCTTTACAACATGATTACAGGGGGCAGCCTTTTCTACTTAGGCTGCAAATGTTTTCTAAAGAAAAAAAAACTGCAAGACCTTGCACACCTTTTGTTTTGATGTACCTGTAATAAAATTAGCTGAGTTAAACTCAAACCACAATTCCCCGTTAACAGAAAATGTACTTACGGGTACATCCACCTTCTTGGAAATCATAATATCCACGAGCACAGTGGTCACATTTATCTCCAGCTACTCCAGGCTGACAATGACATTGCCCATTGTCATCACAGTCAAATGATTTGGATCCAAAAGAGTTGCAGTTACAGGGAACACATCCTTGAGAAAAAACAGGACCATACGTTTGTGGCTGAAAAGGGAATAGAACACAAAAATAAGTTGTGTACATAGATTTATTATGATATAAAAATGTATAAAAGGCATAAAAAGGCAAACCACATGATGACATTTTGAGTAAAAGATAATACACTAAAGGGGCCTGCACACGCATGCAACTAATTATTGCATACTTAACAGTAGGACCACTGAGTCCCTAGAATATTTCCAACAACAGAGAGAGAAACTACTGTATAAAGTAAGGTCTAGTTTCTCACTGTAGTTATAACAAGGTACAATTTAAACCATTAAGAAGTGATTACATTTGTGAATGTGGTTTTAAAAACTAAAGGCCTTTTTAAAAAATAGATTCAATATCATTATTTAATATCTGCAGAACACTAATTCATACTCGATAAAGCAATTAAATGCTTTTTCGCCATGTCTACATAATTCCTAAAATGATATCTATCCATGTAGCCGAGTTTTGAACTTCTAAATATCACTAGTTAGAAAATTGATATAAGGATATAATTAACAACACCTTGTTAATGTATTTTAGATATCAATCAATAACTTGTCGTGCACTGGTAGTGAACTCCATGCCATGCAGAACAAGCCTGCAAAACAATTACCGGGATTGATGGTTTGTAAGCTCCTCTAGGACAGCCTCTTGATGTGGGATAGTTCCACCTTCGAACAGGAACTTGAATATTTTGAGATTTTCGAGGCAGTTCTTTCCTCTCATAACCCTGCCTTTTAAACTCACATCGCTTCCCAAAGAACTCTGGTTTACAGATACACCTCCCTGTTATGTCACAGCGTTGGGACATTGAACCAGTCACACTACAGCTACAGGACTGACAAATTTGCTTTTCAGAATCCCACCAACAGTTAGGCTTTTAGAGTGAAAGCAAAGAGAATAGAGGGAAAGTGTAAGAAACATAAAAAGATACAACAGAATTGGAAAGTAAGAGAAATTGTTAAGCTTCTGAGATCTGACATTCAAGTGAGATAATACTGAGAGACAGAACACAATGTCTTTCGGAAGAATACAGCAGATGACATTTAGCAATGAATATTTCATGCATGTCTGAGATACATCACACAACAAATTATAATTGTAATTAAATGATAAATTATTCTAGATGAGTGCTGATACATTATTTGTTCACTCAACTTAATAATGAAACTTTAAAATCATGAGAAATAGGAAAAGCAACTATATTTAAGTCATTATAAAATTAGAAAGATATATGGACCATTACACTATAGTAAAATATAAATTAAATACAATTTCAGTGTGAATAAGGTGTGTCAAAAATACAAATCTAAACAGGCGGACGGATGGTTCCTAGTTTTCAGTAATTATGATGATGTTTAAAGAGGGTAGACTGAAAATTAACGAAATGGCATACTAAGGTAAACATTTGAGCACAGAAAGATAGGTGGTGCTAACTTTTAAATATGTAGAGACTAGAGCTATTATCAATTTTAACTCTGCTGCCTTGTTAATATTAAGGCCAAATGATGCCCAAACCTCTGTGATCACCTTTAAGGCTGGGTTCACACTGGAACACGCAGCAGCTCACAGCAGGAGTCTGGTGCATCTCCATTAATCATTTCAGGTCCAATTTCATCCCCAATTTTGGCCAGAAATCGGACCTGAAATGGACCAAAAGACACACAGGGCTCCTGTGCAATTCGCAACGGAGCCGCTGTGGAGATGTGTGAACTGGCACCATAGAGAGCCGGTCACAATCTCCTGTTATGCGAATTGGATGTGGGGAAACCCGCATCCAATTCGCAATAGTGTGAACCCATCCTTAAGGAAAACTGTCATGACAGAAACATGGCTGCCATTGTGGAGCTGTACTAAAGAACAGTAACTGATCTCCTTATGTAGATTGACTGGCCTTGTCTCCACTCCCTATATTTTTTTTAGGCATAATGTAGTAGGGGGAGTCTTCTGGGTTCCTGTCGGGACCCAGTTCACTTGCTGGTGGAACTGTGGTTCCCTGGGTGAAAAGCTGCAGTTCTGGTGTCCACCAGCAGGTGTCTCCCAGCAGCCAGAAAGTTCCTGCAATCAGCTCCAGCAGGCCCCAGCTGCTGGAAAAACACTTAAGCCTGTCTCTACTAACACAACTTGTGTCAGTGTTTTGATTGCCTTTCTTGCTGCCAGATTCTGAATACCAGTTGCTCCTGCTCTAGCTTGCATCCTGTACCCTACTGCCTTACTCTTGCTTCCCATGTTCCTGTATCCCCCTCCCCTTGCAAATTATATTAAATATGGTAAGGGACCTCCGACTTAAGCTTATTTGATTAGATGACCATTTTATTCTTAGCTAAGTCTGAGTTGTGTCTGAGTTGTGATTGGTAATGAGACCTGATTAATAGTCCCCACTCTTAAAATCCCTACAGAGCTTGCTTGGAACATCACAGGATTCTCCTGAGTTCTAAGATTAAGGCATTTGAAATTCAACCTGTATACAAACATAAATATTGTACTATCCAGGCTGTAAAGTGATAAAAGAATCCAAAAAAAGTACAGTAACTACAAATCTTCTATAACAACATTTTAACGGTTAGCAAGGTTTGACAATATTGCAGTATGTGAAAAACTACAAGTCTAATGTAAAGCTAATTGCAAATCTTCTATAACATTTTAACGCTTAGCAAGGTTTGACAGCATTGCAGTATGTGAAAAACTACAAGTCTAATGTAAAGCTAATTGCTTCTTTTATATCAGGTTACAAGGGCCTTTTTTATAACATAGCCTCTTAAATGTTTGTAGCCTTGGCATTAACCTTTGGAAAGGTTGAACAGATGCAGGTCACTAAAACTTCTCGATCATCATGCATTAGCTGACGGAAACACTCTTGCATTGTAATCTAAATGCGTTGATGTGGTATTTCAATACCAATAAAAGCTTGCTTTAGCTGAATAGACCCCAGCTTAAAATGATGAATACATTCTTCAAACACTTTTAGCACAAGTGGACGTCAAAGCAAATCAACAAAAAATCTACAGGATTTGTATGGCAGGTTTTTCAATATATTCATCTGTGGAAGTAAAATGTTAGGCATAAAAGCATGTAGTTTATGCCAGAGGAACTGATATGCTTTGGAAAGGTATTATGATAAGAAATCCATTTTGGTCTCATAGTAAAGCTAAAATCAATGCGTACATCATAAGTTGTTGTGTTTTAGGTACATTTTCAAAAACGACAAGACTATCTATTTTATATCTATCTATATAATTTTCTGAAATATTAAGTTTAGCTATACAATCAGCCCAAAGTATGCAGAAGCAATCTATAGTGACATGTGTTCTAATTTTTGTTACCTACCAGACAGGTTATGTGAAAAGTGCAAAGGTGAAGACCACAATGCATAACATTATAGCAGGGACTGTAGTGGAAAATATTTAGTCTTCCCAGTGGGGATATTTAGATGGTGTAGAGTTAAACGGCACAGGTATCCATATCTAAAGTAAAATTACTATTTTAGAGAAAAATAAATGTCCACAAATATGAAGGGGAGAGACATCTAAAGAGCATTCAACCAAGTTGAAGCTCCTCTGATAATCACCTTAACCCAGCTGTAGATGAATCCATGTGTAACTGTGCCTGTTCATCTGCCAAATGGGCTTGGTGGAAATGTTTTCTCAATCAGCTAGCAGCAGCCAATTGGAGAGTTCTGTTGTCAGAATACAAGGTCCCAGAAGTGGGGATTTGTCCATCCACCTCACTTTTGTGAATGGAGAAACCTGATCTTTTTTTTGCTGGCTGAATGAAAAAGTAGATCATCTATGGCCAGCTTTACTTTGAGGAAGATCTAATATATTTTAAGAAAGAATCTGCTGCCTGGCCCACACTACTTTATGAAAGTTTTATGAAATAGACAAAAGACCTAAAATATCTTTGGTACTAAACATTTAGTCACATGATCTTTGCTGGCTGGTCCTCCTCCTTACTTCTTAACTAAATACCTAGGCTTTGGGGCACTTGATTGGCCACAGTTTCTAGTGCAAAGATAAGTAAGTTTGATTTATTGACTTACAGGGAGTGTAGTGGGCATAGGACAGGGACTGTATTATAAGATAGAACACCTTTAGTTACTGGCAGAAAAAACAAGTATCAACTCTCTCTAGCTGCTTCCAACATGTCTTATTACCTAACCTGCTGCTTCAAATATTTGACATGCTCTGTCCAGCATGGTTGGAATGTAATCACAATTCCAATGACCACACCTAGTGAATCTAGACAAATGATACTCTGCTTTTCACCTCTCTATTGCACTATGGATATATAATCTACTGTAAATAAGGAATATTAAAAACAAATATTCCTTACTTAAGCTAGGTACACACAGTCCGAACAGTTCCTGCTGAACTGGCCGACATTCACACCATGTGTACAGCTGTCCTGCTGACAGATGCTGATCTAAGGACTGGCTTCTGTCGAAGGGTTTAGTGTTCTGGCGAGGGAGTCCCCCTGTCAGAACACAAAGGCAAAGTGGGAGAATTCAACATCTATATGGAGAAAAATGATGGAATAGGTAAAAAAAAAAAACACACTAATGAGAAGATTCCATATTTACATATACAAACAATAATTATATTAATAATTATTTATAGGAGAACCAATAAGTATATTTTTTTTTTGCTAAAAATGATTTCAGAAGCTGCCACTTACCAAACACTCATCACACTGGCGTCCAACCACATTATATTTGCATTCACACTTTCCTGTGTGAATATCACAGGTAGTGGATTCTGACCCATTAATGTTACAGTTGCATGCTGTAAGACAACAAAGTGCACAAGTTAGTCTACTTGTAGGCTTAGACTATGAACATTGTGCTATTTATCTGGAAGTAACTTTAAATGCAGTATCTAATCAGTTCATTGCTATATCTCTAATGTCTGGGCAAATTTGGTTTAAATGTGATTATGCTAAATTCATTAACTTTATTAAATGTACTTCCTTTTTTTGGTTCAAATAAAAATGCAAGAATATTGAAGAGAACTTGTTTAAACATGCTTTGTTACACAAGGGTCTATTACTGAATGTGCTTTTCTACTTAACACTAAACTATATTTGAATCCATTCTTTAAACCCTTTTAAACCCTTGTAAAGTCTTGTTTTTTCCTATAAAAATAAGAAAACCTGTTATATTTACTTGCCTGCTCTGTTGCAGTGAATTTGCACAGAGCAGCCCCGATCCTTCTCTTTTCAGGTCCATCTTCTGTGCTCCTGGCCCCTCACTCCCGTTAAGTGCCCCCACAGCAAGCAGCTTGCTATGGGGGCACCTGAGCCAAGTCACAGCTCCCTGTGTCCATTCAGACACGGAGCCCTGACCTGGCTCCTCCCCCTCTCTCCCCTGATTGGCTAGCTGACTTTGATTGACAGCAACGGCAGCCAATGGCTCATGTCTTAGCCAATCAGGAGGGGAATCTCGGATGGCTGAGACACTCATGGACATTGCTGGACAGAGATGACCTCAGGTAAGTATTAGAAGCGCTGAGGGGGGCTGCTGCACACAGAATGCCTTTTATCTTAATGCATTGAATGCATTAAGATAAAAAAAACTTCTGCCTTTACAACCACTTTGGTTAGTGAAACAGTGGGGCCTGATTATCCTTTTAAATTGACAGACAAAACCTATTGTCTTTTGATGAGTCAAAGTGCATCCATCTTTTCAGGTATTGTATATTCAAATGAAAAAGAAAAACTGAGTTTATCTGTACTGTGTGAAATTTGTGATTGCACAGTCTCTGCTTCTTAAAATAAAGGGTAGATAGAACTTAGGTTTTAAAGTCTCATGCGCACAGGACATTTTTGCAGCTGCTTTTAGGGGCATACTGTAATAATAACTCATCAGCTGCATGATGACCTATAAAGGAAACTGTAATGAAAATTAAAGCGGTTGTAAACCGTGGCTGGTGAAAAGAAAACCTGTAAGGTGATTGTATAATGTGCTAGTATGCATCGCATACTAGCACACAATGAAATACTTATCTTAAGCTTTCCCGTGGCGAGCTGTCATTGCTGAGAGAGATGACATCTTTCCCCGGTCTTTCCTACAGGTTTTACTATGTGATTGGCCGGAGCCTCGGTGACATCACTTCCGCGCTTGCACATGGGAGCCCTCGGTTCCGGCACAAAAATCTGAAGTTCTGACAAGGTATGCCGGACCTTCAGAACGCATGCACCTGTGATATCACTGCCTGCATTCATAGCAAATGTTTAGGAGATGCACGTTTAGGAGATATTCCTTTTACCTACAGGTAAGCCTTATTATAGGCTTACCTGTAGGTAAAAATAACAAAGCAGGTTTTACTACCGCTGCAAGAGAAGCACTTGTAAAATACAGATGGTTATGCACTCATTTAATGTTCTTTTTTATCTATTTTTTCATGTTTATGACTTTAGTTTGATGTAACAAACAGTAGATACTTACGTTGACAGCTCCTTGCCCCAAGAGCATCTCCAAAATATCCATCTGCACATTTATCGCAATATTCACCAGTCACACCAGGCTTACATATCCTACATGCTCCTGTCTCTCTGTCGCAGCAGCCAGGGGATGAAAGGTCGAGATTGTTATGACATGGGCATTGCTTACATGATCCACCTGGCACTGACGGCTGTCCAAAATACCCATCTGCACAACTAAAAAAGGAAAGACAAATTATATAAAATGTAATTTCATGTTTTTTTTTTCTTTTATGTAAATATGTAAAACTAATATTGTTAAATCAAAGAGTATTGATTAAATTGTAATATTTTAGGATATGATATTAAAGGTATACATGTATGTACGTACACTTTTCATTTATATGGGGAAGACTCAAAGCAACAGAACATTAGACACCAAACCAGACCGACTGACAAGTGTTATAAGCAAAACAGCGGGCACTGCACACCTATCCATATTTATAAAACTTGTTTCACAGTCAGCTACCTGCAGATTACTACAACTAGTACCCGTGCTGCACCAAAGGAATCCTCAAATCTGCATTATCTTCCAGGTTTCCATGGACTCTGCACCCCAATATGCAATACAGCCCACAGCATATATAATAAATACACTGACAATACAGATAAGAGAAAGACAACTAGCAAAAGGATAAGGCAAAATATGGGAATGTCTACCACTGTTGGAGCTTGCACAAGCCAGATCAAGGTGAACTTAATTTGTTTCTATCTGCTTGTCTCTGTACAAGTGACTGCAGTGCACAGTATTGTCACAGTGAGAGGTAGGTGAGATAGAACACTTTAGTAAAGATTTCAATAAGAGAAGAGAAGTTAACCTATGTTCACCCAAATACATAATTATTTTTCATCTATCGGCCCACAGCAACCATTTAACTGTCATCCTGCCATACTGTGTGTTTGAAAACTGATTATTTTTTTTTTATCTATTAGTCTATTGTACATTACTTTTAACCTACAACTTATAAACATATCTATATTATAGATTTACTTTCCTGTTTGCCTTTCCTGATCAGACAGCTGATGTTATCTATCTTTGCCCTGCTGTACTGTGTGTTTGAAAACTGATATTTTTCATTCATATGCCTATGGTAACCATGTAACAGTTGGCTGGCTGTATTGTGTGTTTGAGAATTGTAATTTTTTTTCATAAATTTTCCTATGGTACATTGTTTCTAACCTACAGCTTTTAAACTTATGGCTATATTATAGATTTACCTTCCTGTTTGCCTGCTTGAGCAGACAGCTGATGTTATCTTTATGGCTCTGTCCTTTCATAAGGCTTCATGCACATAGGACATTCAAAAAAGTCATTCTGGATCAAAACATCAAACCCTGTGTGATGATAATGTCACGCTGACAGGTTTCACTAGTCAAGCTAGTTTCTTCAGAGAGAGGCTGGGGCACATTACTTCTATCCACAGAAATCCCCTGCCTGTCCTCTTTGATATGTACCAGCTTGACTTTCCATCTATTTTACACTGAGTTTGCTGCTTTCAATGTGATCTTCATTGAAATCTGGCCGAGGATCTAACCCAGTAACTTTTACCTGCCTCAGCACAGAGCTATGTCCCTTCTTTTTTCACACAAACTTCCCCCAAGTTTCTGAATAACGTAATCTCCAATTCCTAGAATGTGTTATCGCTATACTGACAGGTTTACTGTCCTAGCATCTAACTGAACCTGGGACTGGCTGTTAATTTTTCATCTACCAGAGATATTTCCTTTATTGGATACCTGATGTGTGATAGTGTGTGTGTGAGCATGAAGGCTTGAGCAGGGTGGTTTTAAGTCTGTTACTGACAACATTGTCAGTTTTGCTATGAAATGGTGGTGGTGGTTTTATGTATGTTTATTTAATAAAGCAATTTGTAGTTTTTCTTAAACCGGCTCTAGTGGAGTTCTTCCTCCTTTTATTATACTCTCCTTCTTCTGGCAACAGGCAGAACTCAATTTCTGACCCCCTGCTTCCATTCACAAGTCCCCTATTCTCATGTATCCTCTGGAATCACCGCTCTATCTATAACAAGCTCATGTCTGTGAATATCCACTCCTTTAACCTACTTGATGTACTGAAACCTGGCTTCAGAAATCTAACTCTGCCTCTCCAGTTGCCCTCTCCCATGGTGGCTGGACACACACATCTAGGCCAACAGGACGAAGGGAAGTTAGAGTTGGACTCCTTCTAGCCATGCAAATGAATTCCCAAGCTTCTCCTTTGCCTCCCTCTCGAACCCCCTCCTTTTTTCAATCTCACTGTATTCATCTTTTTTCTCCAGTTTCTCTGATGATTGCTGTCATTTATTAACCTCCTGGATCGGTTTCACATTTCCTTAAGGACATCTCTTTTTAACTACTCTACTTTCTTTCCTCTGAAATACCCAGCATAATATTGGTGATTTTAACATCCCTGCTAATGCTAACACCCCTACTATCTCCCGAATTCTCAACCTAATCTCCTTTTTTGACCTAATGCAATAGACAGACATTCCTACTCACTCTGATGGCAGCGCTCATGACTTTGTATGTTCCCACCTCTGCACTCTTTACATCCTTGCTACCACCCGATTTTCTCTGGTTACCCAGAGAAACCCTTGCCACTTTAACCCTTCTCTTCTTTATTCAGACTCCCTCTGTGATAAAATCTCTTTTCCTGCTCTGATATGGCCACTTCCGTTGTGGACAGCTCTCTGTTATTCAATGAACATACTTCCTTCTCTCACTACACAGAGAATTAGGCCCCAACCACTACAGCTCTGGCAAACAGATGACATCAGATGACTCAAAAGACATAGCTATGTTTTTGAGCAAGTGTGTCATAAAACCAAAACTTTTCAAGACTTCACCTTGTATAAATGTGTTCTCCTAAAATCTAATTACTTTCTCCTTGCTGTCAAACATACCTGCTTCATTATTCTTATTAACAGCCTTTCATCCCGTCCTTGTCAGCTCTTTTACACCATTAAGTTTCTACTTATTCCCACACCACCCTCTAAAACCTAATCTTTCCAAAACTGAACTCATAGTATATCTTCATCACATGCCCCAGCTCCCAATTTTTCCCCTATTAATACCTCCCCATATGCCACAGTGCTAGGTGTAATCCTGGACTCTGATCTCTCACTGTCCAAATCCTGCCGCATTTAAAATATGCCCCCTTTTAACCAGTTACACCACCAAAATGCTTATTCAATCCCTTTTTATTTTTGTTTTGACTACTGCAACTTCAAAGGCCCACTTTTACACAGGCTATCCTTCAGTCTATTTTTAAGTTTGCTGCCAGGCTCACCACTTTGCCAGCTGTTCAGTATATGCCACCCTTTTCTGCCAATCACTCAACTGGCTTCCAGACGCTCAACAAATAAAATTCAAAATAAAAACAACAAAATACAAAGTCATCCACAAATCTTCCCAAACGACATCACCGGACTATTCTCAAAATATCATCCAGACGTTTATTTTTGATCCTTGAGAAACTTGAGAAAGCTCTTTAGGGCTCATTCTCTAGCTCCCTTATCAATTTCTCTGGCTATCTTCTACTCTTTCTTCCTTTAGGCAATCCCTGAAAACTCATCTCTTCAGTGAAGTCTATTCTGCAACTACCAAAGAACTGAACTTCTCCATTAACTCATCCTCTATAGTTACTACATTTTGTATCACTTACCCCTCCCTTGTATGTTTTCAAGACTAGTATTATAACTGTACGGTCTCCCTTTATTTTGTAAAGCACTGTGCACAATGTTGGCCCTATTTAATTGCTGCAAAACAATAATAATAATCATAAGTACATTTTCTGCAAGTACAAAAAATACCTGTTGATAATGCCAGTCTTTGTATCCTCCTGTGCTGTGAACTGAAATCTTAAGGCTACTTTCACACTGATGCACTTTACAGGTGCTACAGCGCTAAAAATAGTGCCTGCATAGGGCCTGTAAAGAGCCTCTCCTGTCACTCCAATGTGAAAGCCTGAGGGCTTTCACACTGGAGCGGTACACTTGCAGGATGGTCAAAAAAGTCCTGCAAGCAGCATCTTTGCAGCGCTGTAGAAGCGGTGTATACACCGCTCCTACAGAGCTCCTGCCATTTGAAATCAATGGGGCAGCGCTGCCAAATCGCCATTTTTAACCCTTTTTCGGCTGCTAGCGGGGGTTAAAACTGCCCCGCTAGCGGCCGAATAGCGCCGCTAAAATGATGGTAAAGCAGGGCTAAAAATAGCGCCACCTTACCGCCAACGCTCGCCCACCCACCTCAGTCTGTAAGTAGCCAAACAATATTTTCAGCCATTTCACCTATCTTTAGTGAACTACAAAAGATCACTACCCTTATATAATAGTGATTAGGAGCTGGGGGTGTTTGTAATCCATATCAGAAGTGCAGCCTAGGGTAACAACACTGCTCCTCTAAAGAAACAGTAGCGTGAATAAGCATTGTTACCCTAAGACAGGAAAGGGTTGATTTAGTATAACTGGAGAGTGCAATATCTGGTGCAGCTGTGCATGGTAGTCTATCAGCTTTTAACTTCAGCTTGTTCAATTAAGCTTTGACAAAAAGACCTGGAAGCTGATTTTTTTTTTTGCAGAGCAGCACCAGATTTTTCACTCTCCAGTTCTAATAAATCAACCCCGAAGTGTAAAGGCCTGTACACACGATCGGATTTTTTGACGGGAAATGTTTGATGTCAGGCTGTTTCCGCTAACAAACGTGTGTTGTCGGATTTTCCGATCGTGCGTACACAAGTCCGTCAGTCCAAAGTACAAACACGCATGCTCGGAAGCAAGGATGACCCAGAAGCGGTCGGTCTTGTAAACTAGCGCTCATAATGCAGAATTAACATTCGTGACGTGGCAAATTATGAAATCTCGAAATGCAATGCATACTCTCTTCTTCTTTAATGGGATAATAATGAAGCTGCTTTGCTGGTGATACTGATGAAGTTATTGCAAACAAATTTTCAAAGGCTTTTTTTTCTAGTGATAGCAAGAATAATATTAAGCAGGCCATACATGGTCGAATTTCAAAAAACGTTCCTTTCAAAATAAGAAAGTTCGTTTTTTTTGTGATCCGATGATGCCACCATTGATTTTCAAAATTTGGCCGACCAAGCCTTCAATTTCACCTCATGTTGCTACAGAAAAGAATTTTCGTGGCCAGGAATTTTCTTTTCTCTCCATAAATTTTCTTTTCTTATTACATTTCTTGCAGGATTCTCCCATCAATGATTAGAAAATCATTCATTTTTTAAAAAATTTCCAACATGTCCTATTCTTCAAAAATTCTTAGATACGATTTTCGAAAGACAATTCTTTGAAAATTCGAACCGTGTATGGCCATCATTATTATGCTTTTTTATAATGATGGCCATACAAGATGGCCATGCAAGTTACCATAACACCATTATCTCGTAGTTTTTAAGATCAAAGATACACCTACAGTATGTTGGTGTCCCTTGTTAATTTTACTTTGTATTTTTTTTAAATGTAACTGCCTACTCCTAAACTGTCATTTGACGTAAAACACATAGCCAAGGATTATTCTCCACAATTTTTTTTTTTATTGTGTATTAAAAAAAGAAAACAAATACAATTAGGCATGCTATCTGCCAATAGAACTTAATCAAAAAGTGCATTCGATACATCCAAAAATATAGAAAATATACCAAATCAAATCATTATTCAACCAAAAAAATAATGTCAAAGAAATAACTCCAAAGCCAATAATAAATAACACATTATCTCCTCCGATATCGCAACATGGCTGGTTGATGAACGGCCGTGCAGAAACGAACTGAAAAGTGCAAAATGAAAGGTGCGAAATGAAAAGTGTGAATTAACACTCACCAAACTTCTACTAACACAAAATTAGCAGAAGGAGCCCAAAGGGTGGCATTAAAGAGCTGAAAAACAACGTAGTACGTCACTACTTTAATAGTTGTTGGACAACAATTGTGTGGCCGTGTGTATGCAAGACAAATTTGGGCCAACGCCCTTCAGACAAAATTCCACGGTTTTGTTGTCAGAAAGTCCGATCGTGTGTACGAGGCATAATACTTACAGAATCACCTGGTGAAAATAAAAGAAAACACACCAGTAAAGAAAAAAAAAATGCAGCCACCATAACTAAGGAATCATAAGCTGCAATAGACAACATTTCTGTTTTTGGGTTTAGATAACGCATGCAAAACGCAAGCTTGCATAATAACGTTCGTGCTCTTGACCATGAGTGTAAATGTATCAAAAACCTCAGCTCCTCCTGTAGCTGCCTCCCTTTGTCCAGTCAGTGTGAAAACCAATAACACTCAGGCAACCCAGCCCCTCTGCTGCCTCTCAGCCTGTTACCAATCAATGTAAAAATCCATCACACTGATACTACTTCACGTTTCTGAACATCCTCCCATGACCTTCCAGAATGCTACATAAAACAGGAGCAGGGGGGAAACCTGAGGGAAAGTTTACTTCTTCCTAAAGTTATAACCAGTGGCGGCAGCTCCATTAGGGGCGCAGGGGCACCACCCTCCTAATCCATATGCCTGGCTCCTAATCTACATGCAGGGCACCGGACACATGGATTTCAATTTTTTTTCTTTTTTAAGCTTGTGATTAGAGCCTGAGGCTTTAATTGGCTTCAAAAAAGGGTGGGCTTGGGGCGCAGAGCACTGCACCCTGAGCCCACCCAGTTGTGTGACAATAGCGATTTAATATTCGCTATTGTTGTCCAGCTTCTCCTCCCGGCCAATCAGGAAGCGGGTCTTAAGACCTGAATAGGTGAGAAGCAATCATATTGGCTGGGAGCAGGGGGGAAGGCACCAAGGAGGAGACACAGGGGAAGCTGCTGAAGCTGCTCGTGGACTGGATGGGGTAAGTGTGGGACTGATAGGTGGACGGACCATACGAATGGGGAGGACCGACCAAATGAATGGGGGAGGGGGAGTCAGTTGGTTTGTTTGCTGCCCCCCCCCCAAAAAAAATAGAGCACCAGCCGTTACTGGTTACAACATAATTCTTCCAGGATGCTACTCTTAAGCAGGCCTTAAGAGACAATGCCTAGGCACAGTTGCTTGACTGGAGGTCAAGTACTACTTTTTAATAATAAAAGGAAAAAGTTTAATTTCAATTATTATCATACTTCTGCTGTATATAAAGACATATCAGGTGCTCTAGCTCTTACAATATAACCATTATGTAATACAAATGAAAAATAAAAGTTTATTACTGTGTATTATTTACATGCTTTAAATTCATGCCCAAATTAAACACAGTCGTGTATATTGCTTTACAATAAGATACAAGAGTTATTTCCAACCATTGTAACAGAAAATGTACAATAGCTGCAAAAGAAGAATTTTATAGAGTAAGAATATTAATGTTGCATGGGTGATAAACTACAATAGACTCTGGAACATAATGCTTGGAGCCTAAATCCAAATTAACTTTTTAAAATATCCTGCTTTTTGTTACAGTTGACTGAAATGAGAGAATCTTTAGCAATTACAGCAGAGTCCACATATTTCTTTCCAAATTTAGTAGGTGAGTATATATTGTGTGTGATACTCATCAAACTACAAAATTCTCCTACTATAGTAAGTCATGTGTACTGGTAAAATGTCAAGGATATGTATCAGTTTTAATTAAAATTATTGAAGATTCGAGGGAGTGTGGCCTGACCTAGCTGGAGAATGGACGCTTGAGCGCAGAGCTCCCGCCACCTCAGGATTACACAACTCAATAATAGAGGTACACTCACCCCAAACCCAGCTTAAAATATCGGGACTGCTTCCAGGCAATCTTCAGCATCATGATCCCACTCCTCCCGAGAACAGAACGGGGGCTTGAACCATAGGGGTAACATGGCGTCTTCTCGCCACGGAGACACACACAGAGCCACTCTCAGGTGCACTCCCTCCCTATAACAGAGATATCCCTGACTGAAACACCACCCGCTTCCCCACTACGGGAAATAGAGGGATGGATTCCCCCCCTCAGCCACACCTGAGTATCCAAGATCTGCAAACCATTGCTGCAGACATTAAAGACACCCTATCATCGGCCATTTCAGAACTCCGCATAGACATCCATGCTCTAGCAGATAGAGTACATGAAGTTGAGAAAGTGATGGAAAGACAAGATACGGTCATCCGCCATGCCACTAGAGAGATTGATGCCCACACTCTCCAGCTCAGGGATATGCAGCACCACATGGAGGACCTGAACAACAGGGGAAGGCACCATAACCTGAGAATAAGGGGCATGCCGGAATCTATCGAAGGGGATCAAATACCAGAGGCGGTCATTAGCCTCTTCAATGGCCTACTCAACAGACCACTCCAAGCAACGATCGAAATGGAACGAATCCATCGCGCCTAAAGACCTAAGGGTAGAGATACAGATCCCCCAGGGACATAGTCTGTTGTTTAGTGGACTACAAGCTTAAGGAGGAGATCCTGCGACAAGCAAGGGGCTGACAGCAACTCACATATAAAACGGCAACCATTCAAATTTTTCAGGACCTCTCGGGTATCACATTGCAACACCACCAAGACCTGAAGCCCTTGTTAGACACCCTTCGTAATAAGGGAATCCATTACAAGTGGAAATTCCTCTTCTGCCTGTCCGCCACGATTCATGTCAGCACAACACTGTTCAAAGTGCCAGAGGATCTGTCACATTTCTGTGATACCCTAGGCATCCCCCAAGTAGACGTTCCCAATTGCTATGCCAGCTTCCGACATGCAGTTAGCAGAATGGAAAAACAACAAGAAGAACTTATGGAGGCTCAGGAAACCAGGTATCGCAGGAGACGGTCCCCCTCTGGACCCAGACACCACACCATGTCTGGCAACCCTCACCAGGATCTCAGTCCCTCCAACTCACCCAGATACAGGAGAGCTCACCGGGACCGCTGAACCCCCTGTTGGAGTTCTTCCTCAACTCAGATACCGTCAACCAAATTAAGCATTGGTAAGTTCAGTTTACTCCCCGTGATTGCCATTCACCCAGTTTTATAGTTCTTGTTCTTGTTTTATACATCACAATACCTAACAAGGAATATACTTGCACTCCCAACAACTTTTGTTTTTACTACTACCGTGCAAAACTGTACTATGAAATATGCAAGCCTGCTTATCAGACAGTAAACACAAATCAAGCATATCTCCAAGGGGAAACGACATTATCCATACCTCCCTGCTGCTCACAGACAGAGCCTGATTGGAGGACAACGTACGTCACAACACACTTCCGGCCTTGACTCCTGGGGAACGTCAAACCACGCACCGACACTATGCGACAATGCCACACCACAGGACAGTTACCACTTCTCCCCAACGCCCCCCTCCTGCCGGACTTGACAAACAGACCTGTCACTGGATCAGACCACACCAGCGCGAGGACCTCCCCGGGACAGGTGAGAGACTTAATGCAATTTACCTCCATCCGGTACCAGTTGCATGCTGATTTGGCACGTGTCTCCCTGACTGTCATTAAGGGAAAGGCAGAGATATGGAAATATACCCAACACTAATTTACTTACTCTGACAGTTCAACGCTCAAGATCAGATACCACAATACTGCCTGCCTTCTCCCCTACATCCACATACAACCTATATGCAGCAAAGGACACACCCCCCACTCCGAATCTTCCTACAGCCTGGTTCCCAGAGCTAACTATCATGCATAACACCCAACTGCCCAAGAGATTGCCAATCACTTCAAAGACAAGATCGATGCAATTCGTGAGGACATCTCCACTGTGCATACATCTTCCCCACCCAACATACCTTGCCTAGCAGCACATTCAACACTCTCCTCTTTTGAATTGGCTACTACTAAAGAGGTTACAAAACTTTTCTCGGATCACCCTCTACTTCTATCCTATGCTCCCTCACCCACATCTTCAATCTCTCCCTCTCTAGTGGCATCTTCCCCTTCCATCTAAAACATGCGCAGATCACTCCCATTCTTAAAAAGCCCTCACTGGACCCTACCAACCTGAACAACTTAAGACCCATCTCATCACTCCCATTCACCTCTAAACTTCTAGAACGCTTAGTCTACAACCGTCTTAGCTCCTACCTCAGTGAAAATAACCTTCTTGACCCTTTACAGTCTGGCTTTCGCTCGCAGCACTCCACGGAACCTGCCTTACTAAAACTCACTAACGATTTACTAACTGCTAAAACCAACAGCCAGTACTCCATACTCCTACTACTTGACCTCCCTGCGGCCTTTGATACTGTTGACCATTCACTCCTTCTCAATAAACTACATTCCCTTGGCCTCCGAGATTCTGCTCTATCCTGGTTCTCTGCCTATTTATCACAGCGCTCCTTCAGTGTCACCTACAACTCTGTCTCCTCCTCTCCATTGCCCCTTTCTGTGGGGGTCCCCCAAGGCTCTGTTCTTGGACACCTTCTCTGCTCTATCTACATCTCCTCCCTTGGTCACTTAATAACCGCCCACGGCTTCCAATACCACTTATACGCTGATGACACCCAAATCTATCTGTCTACGCCTCACCTCACTCCTTCAGTCTCCTCTTGCACTACTAATGTACTAACTGACATATAAGCATGGATGTCGCACCACTTCCTTAAACTAAATCTCTCTAAAACTGAGCTATTAATATTCCCCCCTGCCCGTGCCCCCTTCCATGACTTTCCCATCAAAATCAACAATGCAACCATCAGTCCCTCCCCTCTGTAATCCTAGACTCTGACTTGTCATTTCAGCCTCAAATTCAATCGTTGTCAAAAGTTTGTAGAATTCACCTCCGTAACATCTCTAAAATTCGCCCCTTTTTAACAAATGAAACCACCAAGCTCCTCATTCACTCCCTTGTTATCTCTCGCCTTGACTATTGCAACTCCGTTCTCATTGGCCTACCTCTCCATAGGCTATCCCCTCTTCAGTCTATCATGAATGCTGCTGCCAGACTTGTCCACCTTACCAACCACTCAGTGTCTGCCAACCCTCTACTCCAATCCCTACACTGGCTCCCAACCACCCAGCGAATTAAATTCAAAATACTAACCATAACATACAAAGCCATTCACAACTCTGCCCGAGCTTCATCACTAATCTTGTCTCCAAATATCACCAAAATCGACCTCTCCCCTCTTCTCAAGACCTCCTGCTTTCAAGCTCTCTCATCTCCTCCATCTCCTCCTCCCATGCTCGTCTCCAGGATTTCTCCAGAGCCTCTCCCATCCTCTGGAACTCACTACCTCCATCTATCCGGCTATCCCCTACTCTTGCTACCTTCAGGCTATCCCTGAAAACTCATCTCTTCAGGAAAGCCTATCACGTCTCCAACTAATCTCCTACCACTTCCAATAGCTCATTCCCCACAGTTACAACCTTTTGTACCACCTGCCCCATTCTATTAGATTGTAAGCTCTTCTGAGCAGGGCCCTCTTAATCCTCTTGTATTTTATTGTATTATAACTGTATTGTCTCCCTTTTATATTGTAAAGCACTGCGTAAACTGTTGGCGCTGTATAAATCCTGTATAATAATAATAATAATAACTTGGGGAATTTATGAACCCACAATCTTGAAGGAACAAACAACAGGCGGAAACGACCAAAATTCAGCAACACATCTATCTAACACATTCTATGAAAGACGTCATTTCCATATCCCTCCAGACAGCACAATGTTCCGACATTATATCTTTCCCCACCTGTTACATTGGCTGTTGGAGTGGAACACACAATGCAGCCGAATTGGGACTTGCAACGTAACTGGAAAGGTTTCTTCCTTTCACTACCCTTCTTACAGAAGTAACCTCCCATCCAATTCAACACACCTCCATGCACCCTCAATGAACCCGGAGGCCTCCATCTCTCCAATATACTAAAGCTGTTTTGTATAGATCGGAGGCATAACCAAACCCTCACAAGACTCCCGATATGCCTATCACTTGCCCTTATGTGCTAGGTAATCACCGCTCATTGGATAACACATGACAAGCAGGCTGAAAGACTTTCTCAGTTCTTGAAAGAGGGACTTTCTCAGTATGAATATAACCTGTATGATAAGATAGAGATTGATACGATTCTCTGTTGCTCTTTATTCTTAAGATTAATCGTTCATAGTTAATCAATTGTTACCTATTTGTTTATATCTCTTTAATATGGATGTATGGTCCATGACTTTAACACTGCTTAGACACCCAGGCCCCATTTTGGATTACCCATGGTGATATACGGTATGTGTTCCAGCATTGGGACAAACACCACAGGAATACAATTAGACCAAATCTGCTATATGTACCTCACGCCCGCATCAGACCAGGCAACCCTTTAGCTCACCCCCTCCCCCCTACCCGGTCTATTTAAGTTTCACGATGATTGTCCCCCCTCCCTTATCTCTACCAGGGGATGTGCCTCCTCTCTAATTAATATGAAACTCTGGGGTGACGGGTTACCTCACACATATTTGGATATTCTTTATAGCTTGGTATTGGTCTACCCCCACACAGTAGCGTGTAGTGGTGCTGGCACCCCGGCAGGTGTGCAATCACCCTCTACGCTCTGTATCTCTCGGATTTGAACCCCCTTCTGAGGTGGTTGGACAAGTTCCTCTCCCTTATCGGTATATCCTTAGCAACAACTATACACTACAGACTCCTACCGTACCAATAGTTGACCCCCCTTTTCCTGATACAGCTACCCCCCTCTACCCCCCTCCTCTCAACCACGACGGACAACATCAACCCTTCCACTTTAAGCCAACAGTGTGCACAACTTCCAATACAAATTAAACTATACTCGGTAAACATTTGCGGACTCAACACCCCTGAAAAGCGATCACAGTTGCTGTATACTCTCCAAAAAGCCAAAACATATATAGCTCTTATACAGGAAACTCATTTCTGAACAGATGGTATCCCCAAGCTCCATAACCATAATTTCCTGACGGTTTATCACACTGCCAATGAGGCAGCAAAATCTAAAGGTGTCTCTATCTTGATCTTGAAGCACTGCCCTATTCAGATTTCGGAGGTCCAAAGAGACGTTCAGGGTAGATATCTCTTTCTCAAAGGAACACTTCAGAACAGACCCAGCACCATCGCAAACATATATGCCCCAAACTCACAACAAGTACCCTTCTTTCGCAAAACCAACTTACTGCCTTTCAATTAGGCACTCTAATTGTAGGAGGGGATTTCAATGTCCCCCTGACACCCTCCCAAGACACATCCAATGGATCCTCCTGTCTGACATATAGAGCCCTCCACGCAATAAAAAACCCAATTTAGCAACTTAACTCTACATGACACATGGCGCACACTACACCGAATGTAAAAGATTTCACGTTCTTCTTCCCACCGCATAATAAATATTCCAGAATTGATCATTTTTGCATCTTGCAAAACAACCTTACATTGCTCATGGAGGCCACAATTGAACCCATGCTACTCTCAGACCATCACCCCATTACCATGACTCTGATGCTCCCGCTGATGCGCACTAGATCTACAATCTGGCGCCTAGACGATTCCCTACTGCTAGACCTGGAAAATACCCAAAATATATCTAAGCGCCTTTCCCAATATTTCACAGGAAATGTAGCTGGTGATACCTCACCCACTGGTAAATAGGCCGCCCATAAATGCGTCATTAGTGGTGAACTTGTCTCCCTATCGGCCAAAACAAACAAACTGAGAAAGGCCCGCATTGAGGAATTATCCGCATGTATAAAATCACTCGAACATGCCCACAAACTTTACCTAGCCAATACCTGTCTCACTGACCTTTTGAAAGTAAGGGAAGAGTTATTAGAAGAACTTCAAAAAACCCTGAAACCTAAATACGCTCTAACCCACAAATTATTTTATGAATTTGGTAATAAGGCTGGGAAATTACAGTACTGTCGAGAGCCCTACAACAGAAAAAAACGGCATACACCATACATACTATCAAGACCCCACCTGGCAATACTATAGCCAAAACAGAAGACATAGCTAGCCACTTTCAAAATTGTACAATTTACCTAAATCACATTTGAGCAACCCCTCCCCTGATCGATCCAGGACCATAAATGAATTTTTATCTAGCTATAGACTGTCTCCACTTAACACAGATGAATTGACAGATTTAGACCTACCGATTTCGACAGAGGAAACCCTCAACGCATTGAAACAGTTAAAGGCAAGCAAGAGCCCGGGCCCAGAGGGGCTATCGACAAACTATTAAATCTTTCTCTGAAATACTGATCCCTCACTTCGTCAAAGCATTTAACGATCTACCCTCCTCCCCCCTAGCCAATAATGATATCTTGGAGGCCCACATAACACTAAAACTAAACTACCATGGTAGTCTCAAATTATTGCCCAATTTCCCTACTCAACGTAGACGTGAAGCTCTACGCCAAAATCTTGGCAAACCACCTAATCCATCTCCATTGCCAATGGCACGCGTCAGGGTTGTCCCCTCTCACCCCTCATTTTTGTTCTTACCATGAAAATTGAGTACTGTCCATGATACTTTTTTTATTTGCACTAACATACAATTTTTCAGGACAAGCTTTCGGAGTATGTCCCCTTCTTCAAGGTCCAAGCAGTACTCAGACCTTAAAGAAGGGGACATACCCCGAAAGCTTGTCCTGAAAAATTGTATGTTAGTGCAAATAAAAAAAGTATCACGGACAGTACTCAATTTTCTCTGTCACAATTGCACTAATACGGCTACAATCAAATCAAGTATGTTCTTACCATGAAAGCCTTCCTCTGCAGACTGAGAGAGAATCCAGATATTAAAGGGATTGACATTCAACACAGTATAAGATCACTGCCTATGCAGAAGATATCCTATTGTTCCTCTCAGATCCAATAACCACCATTCCCAACCTGCTTAAAGACTTTTCTTTATTTAACAAACTATCCAACTTACAGATTAATTTAGACAAATCTAAAGTTCTCAATATAACGCTCGCGACAACGATGGTCTCTCAGTGCCAAAACAATTTCCCTTTTAGTTGGGAGCCACACAACATAACTTACTTAGGCATTAAACTCTGCACCAGATTGACTGAACTGTACGCCAAAAACTTCCTGCCCACGCTTCAGAAAATACAGGGAGACTTAAACAATTGGCATAAAGGCCCCTTTTCATGGTTCGGCAGAGCAGCAATCTTAAAGATGAACATTCTCCCCAGATTGCTATATCTGCTGCAAGCAATCCCAATCAAACTTCCCCCCTCTTTCTTTGCTTCATATAAAAGAATGTGCAGAAACCTCCTATGGTCCTCCCACCCTCCCAGATTGAGCTGGGATAAGTTGACACTTCCTAAGCGGAAAGGGGGAATAGGGTTACCGGATCTTCGTACATACTATAGGGCTTGGAAACTCATGAGAATTGTAGACTGGCATGTCCACAAAAATATCAAAGATTGAATCAAGGTGGAAAACGCCTTTGCGCAGGTACTAATCTCTTATCTTCGCTGGATCAATCAACATTCGGTCCCTAAAGAATATTCCACCCACCCACTAATAGGCCCCACACTGCTGAACTTTAGAGTATCATGTAAAGCTCTCAACCTGACTCCACTAACCCAAAATCCTGACTTCCCGCCGGGCCTCCCTGCACGCAACCTAACTGACTATCCCACTGACCCCCGGTCAGAGCACAACAATTCTTCAATGGTGAAGCACTCCTCTCACACTCGGCCATGTCCTCCAAATTTTCAGAACTCAACATACCCTTTTTTAAATTTCTTCAAATCCAACAATTTTTTCAAAGTGACCAAACATTTTCCCGCTGGCACAGGGACTTCGCCCCCTTCGAATACATTTGTAACAGCACAGAACCCGAAAGTCATTTGATCTCAGCAATATAAACTCTTATTCTCAGAAAATACCCAAAACATTAAGACAAACCAGCTTTGGGAAACAGAATTATCAGCAGACCTGGAGGAAGACTGGGAATGCACATATGAGCACACTCATAAAGGATCCATCAATATTTCTGCGCAAGAGAATAGATAACTTTACTCTAGATGGTACAGAATGCCCGATAAGATTCATAAATTCTTCCCGAGCATCTCCCCACTGTGCTGGAGATGCAACTCCGCTTTAGGCTCCCTGCTCCATACATAGTGGGAGTGCCCACTAATACAATCATTCTGGAAAGAAGTTCATGACTTAATTTCATACACCCCGGAAATTCACCCCAGCACAATACCTACTCCACCACATGCCATTACCCATGTCAGCATACCGTAAATCCCTCACCTTGCACCTCATAAATGCGGCCACCCAATGTGTACCTGTTCATTGGAGAAGTGTTAACCCCCCACAATTGTTGAATGGCTTTGCCGAGTAGAAAAAACAGCAGAAATGGAAAGGCTCATTCACCAAGCTAAAGACAATCACACTAAATTCAGAAACACCTGGGTTTGCTGGATTTATTATAGAGACTCCATGGTGGCTAACAACCCTCAAATCACACCTCCACCCTCAGCTGAGGAAAACCAAGTAGAAATCCACCAAGACGCATAAGAACTCCATCACTTTTATCTCCCTTACCATCTCCCCTTCTACCCAACCTTTATATTACTACTAGGTTTCACATTACATCTATACAAAACTTCACATAACGTACCTTACCACTAAACCTATAAGGTGAAACACGCCAGTTGGACCGGCAGAGGTTTCAAAATCATTACCCACACTGGGGAGAAATCCAAATATATAGGGGCTACTAACGAAATAACTTATGGTGAACCACATCTGACTAAAATACTATGGGATTGCCAATGGTCTACTCCGGCTCACAGTTAGATCCCTTTTGGGGTGAATGGTATTGGGATGACCTGTTCTGGTTTACCCTTACATCTCCCTTGATGCCCCATTGGTTCACACAACACCTGTACCTAAGGCATTAGCAGCTTAGAAAGTACTGGAAATCCTCCCATTAATAATATCCTCCCCATTTAGAGGACGTTACTACCCAAAACGTGATTGTAATTACCTTGATCATTTGAGTAAGCAGCACTGATGTTTAATGCCTATCCTTTGATTGTATTGTGTATTATATCTTTTATGCAATACTATGTTGTATGTAATATGTTATCAGTAACCCTTTCATCTTACTTCTGTTAATGTGAAAAAATTTGATAAAAATTTATTGGAAAAAAAAATTATTGAAAATTCAGAAACCTAAATACTTTCAGAGAAATAATTAATAAACCCAAGTTTCTCTAAATCATGGTCAATATGTTTACTCTAGATTAGATGATGTTCTAGGGAGCGATTATATAAATTGCATAAGACAAAAAGACCAACACTACAATGAAGTACTAATTTCCTTGAATGAGCTTTTGTGAAACTGAGCAGATAAAATAAGTATTAATGTCCCTAATACAATGATGGGAGTGCTTTGTAAACCAGCAGAAAACAAAATAAAATTAAATTACATGTATAATTACATGAGAGAGAGACTGATGGCCAACCTACAAATGACTTCCAACTGACATTATTCTTAGACATAATATATTACAATTAAGGAGTAAATATCTACACAGACACCTCTACACATTTTGGCACCAATGGAGGAGACAGTGATGTTTACTGCAACTCTTTCTAATTGGCTGAATTACTGTCAATATTATAAGCAGTGATTATTGTTCAGTAATTGCATAGTTGAAATGATCTTCAGTGGCAGCAGTTTCAACAGTATATAAATAAAGTCCAGTGTTTAACCACTTGCCGACCAGCGCATGCCAATTTACGTTGGCAGAATGGCACTGGTGGGCAAAAGGGCGTACAGGTACATCCCCTTTAAGAAGTGGTGTCGCGGGCGTGGGCGCTGTGGTCTCCGTGACCATGACCGCGGGTCCCATGGACTCGATGTCCGCCGGGTGCCTGCGATTGTGTCACAGAGAGGAAGAACGGGGAGATGCTTTTGTAATCAAAGCATTTCCCCATTCTGACTATTGACAGGACAGAGATCACTGCTCTCTGTCATCGAGAGCAGTGATCACTGTCCTGTGTGTTGACGCCCAGCCCCCTCACAGTTAGAATCACTCCCTAGGGCACACTTAACCCCTTCACCGCCCCCTAGTGGTTAACCCCTTCACTGCTAGTGTCATTTACACAGTAATCAATGCATTTTTATAGCACTGATCGCTGTATTAATAACAATGGTCCCAAAATAGTGTAAAAAATGTCCTATGTGTCCGCCATAATGTCGCAGTCCCGATAAAAATCGCAGATCACCTCCATTAATAATAAAAAAAATAAAAAACAAAAATGTAATAAAACTATCCCCTATTTTGTAGACACTATAAATTTTGCGTAAACCAATAAATATATACGCTTATTGCGATTTTTTTTACCAGAAATATGTAGAATACATATTGGCCTAAACTGAGAAAAAAAAATGTATTATATATTTTTGGGGGATATTTATTATAGCGAAAGGTAAAAAATATTGCATTTTTTTCAAAATTGTTGCTCTTTTTTTGTTTATAGCGTAAAAAATAAAAACCGCAGAGGCAATAAAATACTACCAAAAGAAAGCTCTATTTGTGGGAAAAAAAGGACATCAATTTTGTTTGGGTACAACGTCGAACGACCGTGCAGTTGTCAGTTAAGGTTTTGCAGTGCTGAATTGCAAAAAGTGCTCTAGTCAGGAAGGGGGTAAAATTGTCCGTGGCTGAAGTGGTTAAAGAATCTAAGGCAGCCCATACATTATGCATTTTGTTTTAACTAGCAGGTTGAATGGAAAAAAAAAATGTCTATATTTCCCCATCCACACATTCAATGTAGATGGGGACATCCTCCCACTGCAGTATTGTACTCTGACAGCAGGGAGCCTTCCCTGCTGTCAGCATACAATGATCAGTGTTGCAAGCTATAGCCGATTGCATTGACATTTCATTAAATATTTGACAGATTGGTTGTACATAAGTCAATCAATGGATCAACTAGTGTAAAACCAGCTTTAAACATGGTGCCATTTTTTGAACAGACTTGGCAAGATTGTAAATAGGATGATGCTCAGGTTGGCAGCAGATCCAGTGGGTTTAAAATTTGCCATCCTGGCAAATTTATGCAGAAAGTTATCAGCCCAAATTCCTTGTAACCATAATGTACTGCCTGGCTTAGAGTAAGCTAGTGTCCTCACTACAAAATGTAAGGTCACCGCAGCCATAATGACAATGTGCTTTATCTGTGATAGGGAAAGCAAAGGGAGTGCTGCTGACAAACTGCATAGTGAAAAATTAGTGTAGGGTTTTTAGGTCTATTATGGTATGTAAACCCTTACCGAATGACATGTAGGTAGCAAAATGCTGTGTATGTTGGAAAATTGGAAGTTGAAGAGAGGAAAGGGCTTTACCCTTTTTTTCAACACTACTGTGATGATGGGTGTTTTTTTAAAGGACATTTTGTCTAATTGTTGCTGACTGCAATTTTGCTTCACAGACCTTTTTTTTTTAAAGGTAACAACAGAGCAATATGCCTGAGCAAAGTGTACCAGCAAAGAAGTTATAGTTTCCTTTGAGAGAGCATGTGACAGGGTGCTCTCCAGCAAATTGTGGGGGACAGAGGCAGTGCATTGTCACCCCATAACACAAAGTTGACAAAAAAAGAAACATTATATCAGTATCGCCAGCTCTTTTTTTCATCAAAGCTAGGGATTAAAATAAAAATAGGTTTTCCATTGGTATGATGGCGTTAAAGCTTATATGAGATTTTAATTGTTGGATTTTATATCTATTGATTTGATTTTCAGTGCTAGGGTATACTTTCCTATGTACCCTACCTGTGTGCACAAATATTAACACCCAAAAATTCATTTAAAGACCAATATCTCTCATCAACAACTGATTGATAGCTCTTCAAATGTCAATATCCTAGCTTTTTTTTCTGTTAATTTGGGACTTCTTTCCCTTTTCTTTTCTTAGTTTAAAACATTAAGCTTGGTGATTAGAGTACATTTTGTTGCCGACAGTTCATTCAAGAGGTTTTTTTTCACCACTGCTTGAGAAAAAAAACTAAAAACACTGTACACCCTGACCCCAGGTGCATCACAACCCTCTGACTTTATTATTATTATTAGTAGTAGTAGTATTATTCAAAATATACAGTATATAGTTTCAACAGCTTGCACTGTGCTTTACAAAATAGGAGGAGACAGTACAGTTCAATACAAGAGGAACCAGAAGGCCATGCTTGTTAGTGCTTACAATCTAAAATAAAGGGTCAAGTGGTAAAAAAAGCAATAATTGTGGGGGATAAGCTGAAGGAAAAAGTTCAGTTTATTAGTGAAGAGATGTGAAAGACCAGATCCTCATATACCCAGTCTTTTTAAAAATCTTCATTGCTATATAACCCATAGGAATAGTTTGGTAAAAAAACTGGCCTGCACCAGGACAGTCTGCGAATGTGACCAAGTAGAATGCGCCAAAAGGGCCTATTCTCTTGTGTGCTTTGCTACACAAGAAATCAAAGTACATCATCTCTGATACACTTAAGAAAAAATGTCAAGCAGAAGCGTGGTTTTATGAACAGATTGAGAAAGAAAAAGGCTTAGACAAAAGGCAGGTGCTTTGTTCCATTAAAGAAGAACCGTCCTAGGGACACTTCGGGAAAAAATTACCAGCAGTAAGGTGGTAGTTCACCGTATCTACCGTAGGTAGTATAGTGTAGATTGTGCAGATCCAAGGCAAATGTGTTACAGTGTAGTATAACAAATACACTTGTGAAAAAATTAAGGACAGTATGATCAAATGTAAACACAAGGGATGCTTTGTCAGCATTATCAAGATGTCCATCACGTGTGTGTGTGTGTGTGTGTGTGTGTGTGTGTGTGTGTGTGTGGGATGGTGAATAGCAACAAACTTTGGGGTTGATTTACTAAAACTGGAGTGCAGTACAAATACACCCCAAAATCACCTCTTTTTGGAAAGTAGACAGTCCGGGGCATTAAGTAAGAAGCATTGCAAGTTTTTTGAAGTTGTTATTTTTTTGTTACACTATTTTGGAAAATTAAGAAATTAGATAAAAAAAAAAATCACTTTTTTTTTTTACATACTGTCAACAATGCAGTACAGCATCATCATATGACTGGTGCAGTAATGTCAGAGGTACTAGTGACAGTTTATAAAAAAAGAATTTAACTCATTTAAAAAAATTTACTTTTTTTTTAACATTTTTTAGTATTGTGATGATGTGATTGGCTCAGGTACCATGAGATCACTAATGGCCAATCACAGATCACACACAATAGTAAATAATGATGTCACAAATGGATTCTTTTCATGACGCTTGCATACTACGTGACATGCGTTCGCACAGCGATCACGTGGTATCTGGGCCACTCACAGTGGCCCGACACCAAGCACTGCAGTCTACTGTGTCCGATGGACATCCCAGAGGAGGTGCTCAGTGCGCATGGACACCGCAATGTGAGGGTACGTTGCAGTACCTGAGGAAGCCGCTGACCAGCAGTAGCACATTCAGTGGTTGAACATATGCAAAATAAATGTATTCATTTTATCAGTAACATCTGAAGTGGCTGTTTAGTAGTTCTCTGTGATCCAGATCTGATTTGTTTTATAACAATTCAGCTTCTCATTCACAAATCCCACTGCTGTGCTGAAAGTCTTCTCTAACATGATGTGTGCAACAAGGTAGGTTGATACCTCAAGCCAGTGGTACATCCTTGACATCCAGAGATCCATGGTATGATCACTAAGCATATTAGTTACAGCCTTGCTTAAAAGACTTGTTGTCTTACAAAAAAAAAAAGAATGAAAAGTATAAATAATTTTAATCTGTATATCATGTTAAAAATCATTTAGGAAATAATGATGGCAAGTGGAAAAATTATAATGTAGGACTACCCAGTCTATGACCTGGAGCAAGGGGGACTGTTTTTGTCCACTGGTATTAAAGCAGTTGAATTGCCAAGCTTGCCTACAAATGCTGGGAGTGTTTGGTATTTACTGACATCTTCTTTTCTTCTGTCATGGCAAAGTTGGCATTGGAGAGGGTGGTAGGGTGGGTGTTGGCAAATGCTGCTTGGAGTTTTAAGGCTTCACTCTGGGGAAAGGCAGGCAGCCTACAGCTGTAGGATTGTATGCCTACATTTTGCAGTTACCTGCCATTTCCCTCTTGTCACTGGAGAAAGAGTCACAGGGAAAAAAATATGATGACGGAAAGGGGATTGAAATGAGTCACCCATCAAATGTGGCAGCCTCACAAAATCCATTTGGGTCTCCCTTAAAGCAGTCTTCCAAGCTTCCAATATTTTTATCCAGTTTACATTGTCATCATTGTCTGTGTTTGCTTGACTTGGGCTAAGAAAGAATTTAAATAAAACTTACTTCAAAATTGTAAATATGTAAAAAAAAAGCAAATCAAAAAGTTATGTCAGTTGGAGGTGGAGGAGGAAGAGGAGAAGGAATAGAGGGAGAAAGAGGCAGAGTAGGAGGAGAATAAGGAAGATGTAAAGGATGAAAGAGAGGAGTAGTAGGGGAGGAGGAGGAAGAGCTTTTTGTTTGGAAGGACAGGCAGCCAATAACTCTAAAGCTCTATACTTTTTTTCTGCTTGCTGCCCTGTCTCATGGCTGTAAGGTCTCCCCTCCATTTGCTGCTGCTGCTTGTCTTTCCCCCCAAATTTTGTAGGTGCAGGCAGCTCATGACTGTAGGTTTTCCCCTTGCAGCTATGCCTCCAATGCCTTAATGAAATAAATAAATATGTAAAAAACAATAATAAATAATAATAATAATATTAAAAATAATAATAGAAAACAACCAGCTGCTGAGTGCCTTGGAGGAGGCAGAGGAGGAGGAATTGCTCTGCCATGTGCAGTCTATTCACCACATAAAATAGAGAAAAAATAGACATTAAAAATAAATACCGATGTATATACTATTAAAATATATAAAATTAAAAACCAAGCAAAAAATAAATACAAATTTGTCTGGGAATCTGCTACTATTGGTAAAACCAGGCCAGAAACTGTCCAATAGATTATATGGGAGGGATTGTAGTGCAAAGAACCTGAACATAGTGGGATCAGACTGCTGGTCTTGGGGATATTATACTGCAGCTTTTTTTTTATTATTTAGCACATCAGTGAGCCAAATAGATCAATGGTAATTAAATGTTTTTTTAAACCGAAGTATAGCACTATCCCCACAGGAACCGCTGATAATTTGGGTCTATTTCCCCTACTCACAGCATGCATAGCCGGGCACATTGCATTTTTGGCATTCTTCCACTGGCTAGCATTTCTTTTTTGGGGTTCTTTAATAAATATAAACTTGGATAGGATGGGAGCATGGAATACCCCGAACTGTAGAACAGTAGAACTTGAGGACTGCTAGGTTTCTGGCTGCTCTGTACAAATTGCAAACTGTATCTAAAAAAAGTTTTTCAAAACGTACTCATGCCTCTTACTAAATATCTTGGACTGTCAACTTTCCAAAAAAGGGTCACTTGGGGGATATTTGTACTGTTCAGGCGATTTTGACCCTCAAGAAATTAGATAAGCCGTCAGTACTTCAGGGCTGATTGATTTTCAGATAGATGACATACTTTACCTTTCCTACAGACCTATTAATAAACACTGATTTGGGTTATTTTCACCAAAGAAATGTAGCAGAATACAGTACATTTTCCCTAAATTTATGAAGAAAGATTATTTATTTGCAAAATTGAATAACAGAAATTAATTTTAATTCCAAATTTTCAGTCTTTTTTAATTTATTTAGCAAAAAAAAAAGTGTTGATTAAATACCACCAAAATAAAGCTCTTTGTGTAAAAAAAATGCTAAAACGGGGTATGGGTATAGTGCTGCATGACAGAGCAACTTTGTAATTCAAAGCGTGACAACGCTGAAAGCTGAAAATTGACCAGGAAGGGGGTAAAGGAGCCTGGTATTGAAGTAGTTAATGTGTTCTAGCTGGGCTTTCAGAAAGAGAATGTTAAGCCAGCCATAGACGGTTCGCATCTCAGCCAGTAAAACATGGACCGGCTGAGATTCAAACCATATATGGGCAGGCTGTAAGTACCCAAGTTGATCAATCAATCAACTTTGGTGCAACCAGCCTGTCAGATTTTACATTACATAACTGATAATTAAAGCTGCTAGCAGTAATCACCGTGTTCTTTTGGTGGGGACAGCTCTTCCAAGAGAACACAATGGCTCCACGGGAGGAATTCCCCCATCAACACAGTGATTTTCTTTCCTGCAACCAAAGGTTTATTTATTTCAACACATTGACTTGGTATACAATGGGAGAAGTTACCACACACTGCATTTAAATGCAGCACAAAACCCTGCAAGGCACAAAAAAAATGTAATTTTGCTCCTGCAATAAAAAATGCATAGCAGCACAAAGCAATGCATTAATAACAAAAATACCCAAGTGTGTTTAATGTGCACCAAATGCAGTGCACATGGTGTGAATCTACCCTGAATGTTTAGAATTCTTACAGAACCTCTAGATCACATGTCTAAAACATTTTTTTTTTTTTGCTGCTTTGCTTGTCAAACTATCATCTTTGCAGTTAAAACTTCTAACAATGGAGAAGGTATTGATTATGCTCTAGTGTTCACACTCTACAGTTTATAAAGCTTGATGGACCATGAACACATTATTGACTCCACTGTCTAACACGCATTTACAATCCATCAGTTTCAAGCAGTAACACATTGAAACAAATGTAGAAAGGGGTACAACTAGGTAAATATTCATCAAATTCACATTCCATCTGGACCTTTAAGTTATAAGACCAATGCAGGTGATATTAACCTGTGTATTTTTCTAAACTGCCAGCACAGTGGCTAAGTGGTTAGCACTCCCACCCAGCATTGCAAGCCTTGCTGGTCCGAATCCCGACCATGACATTACCTGCCTGCAGTTTGCAAGTTCTCCCTGCGCCTGTGTGGGTTTCCTACCACAGTTAAAACAGGTAGGTTAATTGACCTTACCATGTTTATACACAAATTTGAGTTAGGGACCTTAGATTGTAAGCTCCTTGAGGGCAGGGATAGATGTGAATGTACAATACATATGTGAAGCGCTATATAAGTACCTGTAATAAATAAACGCACACAACTCACTGGTAGGTTTGGCCTGTACCCTAATTAATATACAGTTTTCACTTTTGGCTGCTTTCATGGTAGCAAAAATGTTTACCACCTCCTAAAAGGGATCCACAGTGTAAACATTTTCTTTTGGGCTTTTGACATGGCAAATGCCAATTTTGCTTTGCAGAACCATTCCACAACTGCAAGCCAGGCATTTCTTGCAGCTCCATTCACTTACACAGGAGAGTTTGACCTGTCAAACTCTGTATGTTGCATTAACTTGCCACACCATGATGCAAAACATTGCAGCAACGTGAACTCACCAATGTACTCACCCAAGGAGCACCATGTCCGTTTGTAGGTGGGAGGTCAGGAGGAAGCTAAAAACATGGAAACTGTTGGAGCAGGAGGCGGAGCCTAACAGAGCAGACATGCATTGTTAGAGCTCCACACCGCTGAGGAGAGAAGAGAAGGACAAAGCGGAGCCTGCAGGCTCAAAAGGTATCCATTTGAACCTTTTTGCCCCAGGGAACAAACTGTGAAAGTTTGGGCAGGAAATATGGTACTGGGAGGAAACCGTGGCAGAAATAAAAATCACCTCACAAAGAGCTCACAGGCACTCACTGCAGCTGAAGCAGCTCCAGTCACCTCACAAGATACAGCATCAGGGCGCTCTCACAGACAGAAAATGTCACAGCAAGACCCTCCATTTGAGTCAGATACAGAACAAATTCTCTCACAAACTTCTCCACAAGCCTCCTCAGTATCCCCAGTAATATTATTACAATTTGAAAAGATGCTTCATAAGGCTTTAAAACAAACCTCAGACCAAATAACAAAAAGCCTAACCAAAGAAATAAGAGAGCTGGGAAACCGCACCGCAGCCTTAGAAATAAAAATGGATGAAATTGAAATTACAACCCAAGAAAATATAACAGAATTGGAACAATTAAAAAAAGAGAATTTAATACTTCAAACTAAGCTCGAAGATTACGAAAATAGAGCCAGACGTTCAAACTTGCGCATAAGGGGAATACCTGAAACTGTGACAGACCTGCAATCTACTATTACTGCTCTATTACAAGAACTAAAGCCAGATATCCCTATTGAACGTTTAGAACTGGACAGAGTACACAGAGCCCTCACAGCCAAAAAGAAAGATGGACCCCCACGTGATATAATCACAAAATTTCATTATTACAGAACGAAAGAACAAATACTAATTGCTGCAAGAGAAAAAAAGGAACTTAATTTTCAAGGACACAATTATCAAATTTTTGCTGACCTATCCCAACTTACTATTACTAAAAGACGATCCATGAAACCCCAACTAATAGAACTGCAACGCCACAACATTATGTATCAATGGGGCTTCCCCTTTTCAGTCAGATTTAACTACCAAGGTACAATTTACAGAAGCAGATCAGCAGATGAACTACAACAAACCCCTTTAAAATTAAATCTGACAGAACCCACAAGCAGCAACACTCCCACACGCAGAAGAATGGCGTCATCTTCACCTTCAGGCAGCACCCAGAAAATTTCAGAACAAAATGGGAATCATCATTCTCACAAAAGAGGCCGTTATGCCACATCATCCATGGACCAAGAAGATTCAATGGACTGACATCCTAATTCCTGATATCTCTTCATTTATTATACTAAGAGATGGTTCTCTATAAAAAACCTGTATTTATAACTGAATGTAACTGCATTCTGATAGTCACACACTGTGTGGGATCATGTTACATTCCAGTTATATTTCTTATTACTTCTGATTCATATAGCCTTAGAATATATAAGTGAAATAAGGAAATTCTTGTTCAGTTATATATTATCAGGTAATAACAATAGATTTATTACTTTTTAGGACAAATATGTTCAATAATCCAGAAGTAATGGAAGCTTTTTCTTTCTTTTCTTAAAACAAATATATTATTACCTAACTAGTTCCTAGAATTATGTTTTTGTTTATTCTAATCTGAAGCAATACAACCTCAATTTTATGAGTTAACATATCTAAATAGTTACATATGAATAAAATATGTAATTGTTTACTCTAAAAGGGTTAAAATCCCAAAATAATTCAAACTATCTTCATCAATACCAAAGTTATTAACAGTACCTTTCTAACTGAATTATTTAGCCTAGGGCAAGACTAACCATATACAACCACCCTGGAATAAATAATTTCAACAAAAACTATATTCTGCACTCCAATTAATGAAACATCATTTTGATGTCTTTTGACATAGCACTTCTCTCCTGTAAGCGGAAGATCCGTGTAACCCCATTAGCCCTCCTCATTCTCCCAACCATATTATGTGGGAGTGTGACGAAGGCACTTATTCCCCTGAGAGAGATATTTATTCTCTTTCATGGGTAAATTGTGATTACTTGCAAAAAATAATTTATACAATGTATCATCAAATTTCATATGTTTTTTGTTTACTCTTTACTCCAGAATTCACTGGTTTCTTTTCTATCTATTCATCTCTTCAGTCCACACAGGTTGATCTGCGCAGCCAGCTCTGCATAACAAAAAGTAAGTCAAAACTATTTGATCTATTGCCATGGCACCACTGAATATACTTTCCCTGAATGTTCAGGGAATAAATGTCCCTCAAAAAAGGACCAAAGCCTTCCGTACTTTCCATAACAAGAAGGCTCACATAGTATGCCTCCAAGAAACACACTTCACCAAAGATTGTACTCCAAAATATATTTCTCCTTTTTATCAACAAATTTACACGGCCTGCCTGTACCAAGCAAAGGGGAACTCTAATTGCATTTCACTGATCCACACCATTCACCTTATCATCAGAAATTAAAGACCCAGAAGGTAGATACCTGATACTCATGGGTTATATAATGGATACAGCAATCACGGTGATTTCCTACTACGCTCCTAACAAACAACCTACACCATTCCTCTCACATATATTACAAGTGATTAATACACACAAAATAGGAACAGTGATAATGTGTGGGGATTCGAACCAGGTCCTCCTCCCATTTCTAGATAAATCACCTTTTACACCATCCAAAATAACCTCTAGATTACCTTTTTCTCAACTTCTTTCCAAATACAATCTGGTAGATTCATGGAGAGAAAGTAACCCAATGAAAAAGAAATTCACTTATTTCTCGCACCCTCATCAAACCTTCACCAGAATAGATCATATTTTTCTAACAATAGGAATGATACCAGAAATTATTGCATCAGATATAATTCCGATTCCGTGGTCTGACCATAATGCAGTATACACTACTATAGCCTCAGCCATACCAAAAGCGCATGACCCAACGTGGTACTTACTGGACATAATGCTCAAACACCCACTACATCAGATGGCCATTGAACAAGCTTTAAAGGAATACATATCAATTAATAATACAACAGACATCTCCCCAATAACACTGTGGGAAGCTCATAAGCCTGTCTTGCGTGGTACAATACAAAGACAAATGGTACTATTTAAACGGGAATGCAAAAATCTAGCAAAAAACTAGAACTCAGTTTTAATGCAGCCTACATATCATTTCAAGATAATCCATCTCAGAGTACAAAATCTCATCTGGAAAAATCTAGATTGGAATACGATCTATTTCTCACTGAGTCAGTTGATAAATCCCTCAAACGCTCCAAACACAATTTCTACATGAATACAAACAAACCAGGTACATATTTGGCTCGGGCATTAAATTCAACTAACAAATCTTTCAAACCAATACGTTTGAAATGATCAAAAAATTTTTACACTTGTAATCCAGTTAAAATAGTCCATAAATTTCACTCACATCTCGCAACTTTATACAAGACAAACAATGAATTTAATCCTACAGAAGCTGAATCCTTCTTCTCAAAAATAACCTTACCTGAGTTATCTCAGAATCAAAAAAGCAGTTTGGATGAGCCTATAACTATAGATGAAGTTGCTAACGCCATAAAAGACCTAAAACTTAACAAAAGACCAGGCCCAGACGGCTACTCTGCTTTATACTATAAAACATTCTCAGAAATACTCTCTCCCATTCTCACTGAAACTTTTAACAAACTTCTAGATGGACATTCTTTTCGGCAAGAAACACTAATGGCAATTGTTTGTATGATCCCAAAACCCCTTTCTGATGATACTTCCTGTGTGAATTATCGGCCTATCTCTCTGTTAAACCTCGATATTAAATTATTAGCAAAAATAATAGCAAAACGCCTCAACAGCATTATAGGAAAATTAATACATAGAGATCAAGTAGGCTTCATGCCAAATAGACAGGCAGGCGATAATATACGCAGGGCAGTGTTATTGGCACATATTGCTAAAAAACGGAAAATCCCTTTATGTTTTCTATCTCTCGATATTAAGAGGGCATTTGACACAGTATCCTGGCAATATATGCAATATTCATTACAAAAATGGGGTTTTGGACCCCACTTTTTAACATGGATCAAAGCATTATATAATAAACCCAAAGCCTATATAAAATATGCTGGATACAAATCTGAAGCCTTTAATATCGAAAGAGGTACCCGACAGGGTTGCCCATTATCTCCCTTATTATTTGCCCTTATACTCGAACCCATGGCCCAATACATCAGAACAAACCAAACTATAACTGGCATTGAAGTAGGAGGTATTACACACAAATTATGTATATTTGCAGACGATATATTACTTTTTCTATCATCACCACAGGTCTCTGGTCCTAACTTAATACCAGCTCTTGATGGATTTGCAGCCCTATCCGGCCTTATGATTAATCCTAAGAAATGCCTAGTGCTTAATATTTCACTCACAAACATGGAATTGATCCCGGCTAGGGCTGCACTCCCATTCACATGGGCAGAAAAATCAATCCCATATCTTGGAATTCATTTAACAGCATCTCATTCTGACTTATTCTCAACCAATTATCCTCCTGTATTAAGACAGATCACAAATCTAATAAAACAATGGTCGCAACTTCCTTTATCCTGGATAGGGAAGATTAATGCAATCAAAATGACTATTCTACCCAAATTGCTTTATCTATTCAGAGTCCTCCCTATTCCAATTCCTTTCTATTTTTTGAGAATAGTACAAAAAAGAGCAACTTCGTTTATATGGGGCTCTTCTAAACCACGTATACCTATACACACACTACATCTTCCCAAAAATAAAGGAGGCCTGGGATACCCTAATTTTACTAACTACTACAGAGCAGCACATTTGGCCAGTCTGTCCAAATACCATGCAAAACAGGAAATCCCATTATGGGTATTTATAGAGGCTTCAGAAAATGACCCTCTATTAATATCAAATTTATTATGGCTTGATCCTAAAGACCGCTTTAAAATTCATAATCCCATAACTAAACACTTCTTATCTCTCTGGGATAAACTAAAAACCAAATATCAGTTACAATCTCCACACAATCCTCTCCTTTCTTTTATCAGAAATCCGGCCTTTTATCCGGCATGGATCTACCCAAATTCTTTTAAAGCTTGGACAACATCAGGCATTCAGACACTAAATGACTTCATAGCATCTAAATCATTCCTTTCATTCCCATCGCTTAGAGAAAAATATGATCTACCAAACTCTGAGATATTTAGATATCTCCAAATCAAAAATTTCTATACACCATTCCTAAAGGGGGATACACCATTATCCCAACTATCCATTTTTGAATCAATCTGTACAAAAGATCCATTTGCTAAAGGTACAATTTCATCACTTTATAATCAATTATATGGAGTAGCAAATCTTAATAGACCCTCTTACGTTCAGAGGTGGGAGGAGGACCTGGGACGAACTTTAGAAGAAACGGACTGGTCTAATATATGGCTCACATCTAAGTCATCTTCACCCAACATCTTAGCACTGGAGACAAATTATAAAGTCCTAACTCGCTGGTACCTTGTACCCGCTAGAGTGGCAAAATATTCACCTAATACCTCAACTCTTTGTTTTCGAGGATGCCCAGAAATAGGCACATATTTACACATATGGTGGACGTGCCCAGTAATCCAAACCTTCTGGAAGGAAGTCTTCGTGGTTGCATCTAAAATATTTAAAAAAATAATACAACCAGATCCATATTTAACTTTACTTAATCTAAAACCGGAATGGTTAACACTCTCTCAATTCAAACTTATGATCCAACTAATAACGGCTGCAAAACAAACAGTGGCCAAGGCATGGAAATCTCCTACATTGGTACTAGCAGAAACAATTCACAGAATGAATAATACAATGTCCCATGCTAAGATGGTAGCCATCGATCAAAATCAAATTAGAAAAAATTTGAAAAACTTTGGCATCCTTGGATAAAACAACAGTTCCTGTCAAATTTCAATGACTCTGTCTTGTTGCCATGGTAACAGATTAAATGACTTACAGAGACACCCATTCTAAGGCTTCAAAGAGAACTAAAAAGAATAATAAACTGACGAGCGGGACAACCTTGTGGACCATACCTCTACCTTTCAACCCTTTTTCTTCTTTCTCTTTCCTTTACTCCACCTTACGATTAAAGCTCATTATCAGAATTTATTTGACCTATATACACTCTACTTGTAAACAATATGTATAGTAGGTATAAATCATTTAAATACCTACAAAAGTTACTAAGGAAATGATATATATCTTTAATTTAGGTTTACGTGAACCCAATGTTTAATATTTGAAATTTCATGATATTTACCTATATAAACCCTACTGTAAAACAATGAGCTTACTTTATAGATCCTTGTAAACTTACTTTATGTATCTTTATGTATCTTTATAACATTGTATACTCAATAAACTTCTTTTGACAAGGAAAAACATGGAACCTGTTTTTAACACCCTCTACCCAATTATATGAAAGTTGACTTGTTTCAGCTTGCCATGTCTTGAGTTTGTTGTTTCTTTTTACAGATTCAGATATAGCAACCTTCCTTTCTTCTTTTATTTGAAGAATGCTTAAGCTAAAGTATTTTTTCATTCATTTAGGATAGAGTGGGGAATGGCTAAAATTGGTATGCCCCTGGAGGGGAACCCATGCTGTTTTTTTATTTAAAATTTGGCGTGGTGTTCCCCCTCATGATTCATACCAGACACCTGTCAGCAATGCTTGTCGCTCATCGTGAAAGGGAAAAACAGTTTTCCTTTCCCGATGATCGAGCCAGCTCGGCGTTGGCTCCCGCGATGGGGCTCGTAGATGTCAAATCTCGCCGATAACAGTGGCGAGATTGACACAATATTGCAGTCATCTACTGTAGGAGTACTGACCTGATTAGTGAGGCTGCACAGGACGGGAGGAGTCTGCAGGGGGTAGTAGGCAGGAAGGTCCCGGGAGAATTCAATTGGAAGATGGCAGACAACAGGGAATATTCTTGCCCTGCCTCCCCTCTATTCATTGGTTTGCTTCCTTCCTTGTACACTTTTGGGGATTGGGTTTTTTGTCATAGTGGTTGGCAGGATTCAAGGCCCTACAAGGTGAGCATTGCAATAGTTAAGGTGAATAGGTTGGGACCCATCTTGGGTACGGCTTACCCTAACACTGTCTCCAGGTCAGCAGGGTGCACCTGGAGGCCTACCTTATGGGTCACAAATATAAGTTGCGTTGCCTACATGGACCTTAAAACTTTAGTATACGTTCAATCTGTTGTTGGTTATCTGTTGTATATATTTTGGGAATTTTATATTGGTTATTTATTTTGTTATTTATATGCTGTTAAATTAAAATGGCAGCTATGGCCATTAAAATCCAAGTTGATGTCAGTGTTTGTTATTTGGTGGCAAGGTGGGGTGGTATGTGGCCAGGCAGCTTGGGTGGCCTAACTTCATTTTTTATACCCTCGTCAAGGATGAATCTTCAGGAACAGAGACAGCAATAAAAACCTGATGGAGGTTTCCATACTTCCCTACTGCATCCAAAACAATAAAAAGGTTGGATTTTATCTTACTACAACTTTTACATAAAGGCACAAAATAAATTGATTTTTTAACCTCTTCACACTGGCAGTTCCCATATATGCATACCAGAATGTGAACAGAGCTGTGCAGAGAGCAGCTAACAGAAAGCTCCCGATCTCTACTTGCGAATGGGAGCTTTCCGATCATGTCATTGCTGTGGCAGTCAATCATGGCAGTCACATGATCAGAAACCCTGCCCCTGCCTCCCAGCATCAGATACCTCTTAAAAGAAAAGGGGGTGTCGGTGTAAAGGGGTTAAATACTTTGTTCTATATAACAATGTTGAAATACTCCTGAGACAAAATAATTTTTGTTTGTCTGAATGTTTCTTATGGAAGATTATTAATACGTCATTAAATGTGATTCTTACATGAATTGAATCCCTGTCTCTCTTTTATAAACATAGTATGGTAATTGGTACAACATTCTATTTTGGTGATATACTATGGTTGTATTTGTCTGGTGCACTCATTTAATTGCCCAGGTTCTCAACACACACCTTCAGAAAGGGATCATTACAATCCACAATGTTGGTGTTTTCTCAACCACTATACACTCTCTTGCCTGTTGCACACTTTTCAGTTACTATTTTTACATATTTGTACATATTTGATCTGAATAAAATCTGTAAAATATGTATAGTAATTGCCTATACTTGCTATTTTGTTCGTTAACAGATAGTTGGCATAAATATTCATATATACGTTTTAATTATACATACAGTGGGGATGGAAAGTATTCAGACCCCCTTAAATTTTTTTTTTTTTAAATTCTTTATTTTTGAATAACATATAGTACATTCCACATAAAGTGTTTCACATAGTCTTCATTTCCTCTCTTACTTCTCCAATTATCATAATCTAACAACATGATACATTTTCTTTTTAGGTGGAACTGAATTACATCTACTTGATAAACATATAAACATATATTATTTCCCTTTTCTCCCATCTTGTCCCTTATATCAAACCCCGCCCCCCCCCCTAAAAAAAAAAAAAAGGAAGGGGGGAAAAGACCCCCGGGGATGCCCCCTCCTCACTCCTGTCTGATCGCACATACTCTACCTTGCCTGTTCTCTACTTCTGTAGTCCAGGAAGGGAGTCCAAATCCTCAAATATTTCTCATCTTGTTCTTTCAACATCAAGGTCAAATTTTCCATTTGTTGGATTTCCATTTCCCTTTTTCTTGAGGATATCCTTAGACGATATACAGTGGGGACGGAAAGTATTCAGACCCCCTTAAATTTTTCTTATATTGCAGCCATTTGCTAAAATTATTTAAGTTCATTTTTTTCCTCATTAATGTACACACAGCACCCCATATTGACAAAAAAAACCACAGAATTGTTGACATTTTTGCAGATTTATTAAAAAAGAAAAACTGAAATTTCACATGGTCCTTAGTATTCAGACCCTTTGCTGTGACACTCATATATTTAACTCAGGTGCTGTCCATTTCTTCTGATCATCCTTGAGATGGTTCTACTCCTTCATTTGAGTCCAGCAGTGTTTGATTATACTGATTGGACTTGATTAGTAAAGCCACACACCTGTCTATATAAGACCTTACAGCTCACAGTGCATGTCAGAGCAAATGAGAATCATGAGGTCAAATGAACTGCCTGAAGAGCTCAGAGACAGAATTGTGGCAGGGCACAGATCTGGCCAAGGTTACAAAAAAATTTCTGCTGCACTTAAGGTTCCTAAGAGCACAGTGGCCTCCATAATCCTTAAATGGAAGACGTTTGGGACGACCAGAACCCTTCCTAGAGCTGGCCTTCCGGGCAAACTGAGCTATTGGGGGAGAAGAGCCTTGGTGAGAGAGGTAAAGAAGAACCCAAAGATCACTGTGGCTGAGCTCCAGAGATGCAGTCGGGAGATGGGAGGAAGTTGTAGAAAGTCAACCATCACTGCAGCTCTCCACCAGTCAAGGCTTTATGGCAGCATGGCCCGACATAAGCCGCTCCTCAGTGCAAGACACATGAAACCCCGTATGGAGTTTGCTAAAAAAACACCTGAAGGACTCCAAGATGGTGAGAAATAAGATTCTTTGGTCTGATGAGACCAAGATAGAACTTTTTGGCCTTAATTCTAAGCGGTATGTGTGGAGAAAACCAGGCACTGCTCATCACCTGTCCAATACAGTCCAAACAGTGAAGCATGGTGGTGGCAGCATCATGCTGTGGGGGTGTTTTTCAGCTGCAGGGACAGGACAACTGGTTGCAATTGAGGGAAAGATGAATGCGGCCAAGTACAGGCATATCCTGGATGAAAACCTTCTCCAGAGTGCTCAGGATCTCAGACTGGGCGGAAGGTTTACCTTCCAACAAGACAGTGACCCTAAGCACACAGCTAAAATAACGAAGGAGGGGCTTCACAACAACTCCGTGACTGTTCTTGAATGGCCCAGCCAGAGCCCTGACTTAAACCCAATTGAGCATCTCTGGAAAGACCTAAAAATGGCTGTCCACCAACGTTTATCATTTAGCCTGACAGAACTGGAGAGGATCTGCAAGGAGGAATGGCAGAGGATCCCCAAATCCAGGTGTGAAAAACTTGTTGCATCTTTCCCAAAAAGACTCATGGCTGTATTAGATCAAAAGGGTGCTTCTACTAAATACTGAGCAAAGGGTCTGAATACTTAGGACCATATGATATTTCAGTTTTTCTTTTTTCATAAATCTGCAAAAATGTCAACAATTCTGTGTTTTTCTGTCAATACGGGGTGCTGTGTGTACATTAATGAGGAAAAAAAATGAACTTAAATAATTTTAGCAAATGGCTGCAATATAACAAAGAGTGAAAAATGTAAGGGGGTCTGAATACTTTCTGTCCCCACTGTACCTCCCTACCATCCCATTTTCCCACAGGGCTGTATCAGGATTAAAAGTAAATTTCAGGGTCCCACAGACCCATGCCATGTCTTGGTTCCAAGTGCTGAGTCTATATGATTAAAAGAACTATAATCATAGGATCATAGGAAACGTAGTTCCAAAACATCTGGGGTGCCAAGGTTCACCATCACTGTTCTAAGGTGTACCTGTGGGAAGCTCACAGTGTGCAGTCAGATTACAGTAAACAATTTCAGTAAAGGAGAGAAGCCTGTAAAACTAATACTAAATTCCCTGTTTGTTGATCCAACTTCTGTGGAAACCAGCCACAAGAAATATGTACACATGATAACTGCTTAAGCTACAGTAGGTGGGAGAATGTTCCCTTCGCAGGATGTTGATCTTGAAGGAGTAACGCCATACTTTGGGTCTGCCATTGTGGTAGATTAGTTAGAACTAGGACTCAGTAGACCAAACAGCATTTCCAGTCATTGACAGTTGAATATTGATGTTCTTTGGGCCTTTGGGAAAGCTTCTGTCAATTTACTGAAGATAGAAGAGGTTTTTTTGAATGGCTTCCTGCTGGTAAAAACCAATAGTATAATGCATTGTGCATTCTAATATAGCTCCTTATACCCCCACCACTTAATTGTTATATCAGTTGTTGTACTGAGAGGTTTAGGGGGTACTTTTGATCAGTGATGAGCCAAACTTACCTGGGTTCAGTTAGAGCTGGGTTCAGAGAACTGAAGTTTTGATGCTGACCACAAATGTCACTAAAAATCAATGGGTCCCAAATCTTAGAAATCAGTATTGGCTACTTTCAAGAGTAATAGAAAAAGGATTGACAAACAATGGCACTGGGAGCTTTAAAAATTCTATTTTACAGAGAACATCAATTTTAATAATGCATAACCTCCCTGGCGGTATGATTATTTCGGATTTTAGGTGTTGAAAGCGGTACAATTATTTTGCATGGAAATTTGGCGTTTTATATTGTAGGTCTGTAATTCTTAACAATAACACACTTAAATCTGCCCAAACAAGAGTCTAGTAGATATCCCGGGTATGATAAAGTTTGAAACACAAAATCATAAATTATAATATAATAAATAAATCTAAAGAATAAAAAAAAAAATAATATAATAATAATAAAATAAATTTCCCCACGATTCACTATCGCTCAATTCTGCAAGTGTTCTAATTTACTATCGCTGTTTTTTAGCTGATCTAAAGCCACTTTTGACGTAAAGGGCCACTTTTTGGTTGCTATGGACAATCTCCAGTTTCCAGGCAGAAAGAACAGTATATATCATATAAAACTGCATGCAGGGCATGGGCCAAAGCACTGGGGACAAAAGGGATGTGAAATTATTTCATACAGTACTGTTATCTGTAAGATAACAGTACTGTATGTGTTATGATTTGTAAATTTTTTTGAATTTGCCGCCAGGCTCTGCCCCCGTACGTCACGCCGCTCGCAGGGAACGGAGCCTGGCACGGAGAGGCTTCAGAGGAGACAGAGCCCACGGACACTGCGGGGGACATCGCAGGATCCTGGGGACAAGGTAAGTAAAGCCGCACCAGGATCCTGCAATGTAATCCCGAGTGTGGCTCAGGGTTACTGCTAATGGGACTGAAATTTAACCCCGAGCCACACTCGGGATTACCATCAGGGAGGTTAAAGTGAATCAATAAAATACAAATTCTTTTAAAGTGGTTGTTAACCCACCAATGTAATTTTTCATAATACTCTCTGTTTTTTACTGTAATGGCCCCCTGTGACTGTGCTTTTTGAAAATAATGCTGTATATACCTTGTTTACAGAATGCTGATCTGCGCTCATTGACCTGCCTCTTCTGTCCTCTCTCGGCCTGACAGATGCAGTGGGTGGGGCCAAGGAGAGGAGGAGAGAGATGGCCCCACCCGCTGCATCTGTCAGCCAAGAGAGGAGAGAAGCAGCGGGTCAATGAGCGCAGATCAGCGCTCTGTAAACAAGGTGTATACAGCATTATTTTCTTAAAGCATTGTCTCTGGGGGCGATTACAGTAAAAAACAGAGGATTATATGAAAAATAAATAGTAAGTTTGAGCAGCAGGATGGGAGGGGGCGGCGTGGACACGGAGCTGTCAGGCAGTGAGGGTTGGGGGGAGAGCACACAGGAGACAAAGAGCAGGCTGTTAGATAAATGGTATACAAGTTTTTTTGATCAATACAATAGTAGTAAAATAAAACAGATACCATGCTGTCAAGCTGATTTGTTGTAAATTTCTAATATTTTATATATTGAAATACAGTACTCCAAATGTCCGTATATAGTAAATAAAAAATTGTACCTTTGGGCTCAACACACTTTACTTTGGCTGCTATCAATGTTGGATACAAATATCTAACCTATTTTTTTACACAGTTATCTTTTACAGTTAGTATAGTATTTTGGGTGATATGTTGGAACAGATACATTTCCCTTGTGCCTGTTCTACACCTAGCTCTGTTTATCCTCCTGGGTTCCTATAGATCCTTTGCCCACGGCTCCTGGGTCAGACATCCCTGGCGGTCACCACTAGAATGTGTTCATGTGCATTCAATTTAAGCTGATTAGTAAGTATGGATCCTTTACAGTGACCCTCAGCTTTAAAACAACATCATTTATCACCAATTTTGTTATGTATTTCAAGATTTCTTTACCTTACAGATAATTATGCGTGCATCAGCTCCTGAGGAAGTGAACAAAGATTCACAAAGCACGTCAAGCCCAAAGATGCATTTTTATATTTACTTTATACAGACTTTTGGAATACTGTATTTCAATATGGAATATATTATGTAACTACAACAAATCAGCTTGACAGCATGGTATCTGTTTGATATGCTATTTTACTACTATTGTATTTATCAATAAACTTGTATACCATTTATCCAACAGTTGGGTGTGTTGTGCCTCATGTAAAGTCCCAAGGGTTAATTTATGTGTTGTTATGAGGTTGTTCAGGAATGGAGGCGCTTCGAAGGATGTATCAAATCACATTTTTAATTTTTTTTTATTTTAATACCTTCTTTGCAGAGTCCTCACTGAGTAAGTGAGTACAGTGGGAGGGGCTGAGATTCCCCTATGAAGAATGTAAGCTGACAGAAGGAGGTCATGTGTCTGCACAACAGGGCTCTGCAAAGAAGTTATTTAGCATTAACATTTTAGGAAAACACACACACTGTACTGATCAGAGACCTAAAACAGAGAGGATCAAAGTAATTAATACATGTTTCTTTACTTTACAAGCACTGGAGCAGTTGCAGGGAATATAATTCCACAGGCTTAGGAGGAGAGGAGAGGAGAGGAGAGGAGAGGAGAGGAGAGGGGAGGAGAGGAGAGGAGAGGGGAGGGGCCGTGAGGAGATCAGCTCTTACACAGACTACAGAACTGACAGGCAGAGAGGGAGAGGGGGAGGGTGAGATGCAGACACGCTGAGGAGATAGCTGGATGATGAAGGCACATAAACTGACTACTTTGGGATGAATTTGAGTGGAGACTGCGAGCCAGGTCTTCTTGTCCAACATCAGTGCCTGACTTCACAAATGTGCTTCTGGAAGAATGGTCAAACATTCCCATAGACACTCCTAAACCTTGTGGACAGCCTTCCCAAAAGAATTGAAGTTGTTAGAGCTGGGTGGGCCGACTCAACTAAGACTGGGATGCCATTAAAGGTCACGTGCATGTAAAGGCAGATGTCCCAATTCTTTTGGTAATATAGTGTATAATAAAGATCTCTTATAAGTAATTAAGTTTTACCCAAAAACAATCACAGACAATAGCACAGTAAACATTCATGAAGTATGTCTGATATATCTCTGATACTTGGAGAGCTGCTCTGCTAGTTTATAAATGACTTCCGATCTCTTTCATCTACTACAAGAGCAACTGCTGTGTCCTTTTATATCACCTTACTATAGTCAATCACTAGCTTTGCGGTAGATTATTATTGTAAGTTGTTGTGGAAATAAAAGCATAAAAAAGAAATGGTCCCTTGACCTTTTAGCTGCACTTACTTGGTATACACATAAAACTATGATGTTTTTTTCCCAGTGCTTTTGAATAAACTGCATCCTGCATAGTACTGACGTGACAAGTTTCTGAAGTCATTAACATCACAGATGGCGGCCTTACTAGAGAATGATGACTGCTGAAGCAGACAGGAAAGGACTGACAGAAATAGTATACAGTAACAGGAAGGAGAACAACATCCCTGATGGGTGAGAACAGGTGACTATGTGCCTGTGTATACACTTAGCTTATCCACACACACAAAAAAACATCAAGCGGTACATTTACAGGAATATCACTGAGCCTGAAACGACTGAAATAAGAAGAACAGGCAACATTTTATATAACTGATGTTCTGCTTAGTGGAACAAAGCCTAGTGCTTATTAGAAAACACTTTCAGGTAAATTGAAGAAATGCTTGGTAAATCTTTACACATAACTGGAGACAACTTCAGCTCTAGTAGTTGAGAAACCTTTATAGAACAGATTGATTTCTACAGATTAGCTCAAGCCTGCTGATTTGGCAATACAATACATATTACATTCTGCTATTTGTTTAATTTTTAACCAGAAGAGTTTTTTTTTCACTATACACTATATTTCACTATATTGCTGCAGGTTTTGGTAGGAAGAGATCATAAGATCTGCACTAAGGGTTGGTTCACCCTGGGAATTGCACAAGAAGACACTGGGCATTCCTGTGTGATTCACATGCTGTTCAGTGCCATGTGATTTGAACTCATTATTTTGAATGAGCTGAATCGCAGTGGAGTCCCAAGGGTGTACCTACAGGGGACACAGGAGTCGCAATTGCGACCAGGCCCCATGCTCCTGGGGGCCCGTGTGCCCCTCTTGTACACCTGGATAGGAGCAGCACCAGGGGCGGCAGCATATAGAGGAACCAATGCCCTCTACTCTCCTCCTGCAGCTGTTTGAAAGCCTGCTTCTCCTCCTCACCCTACCACAGGCATTTAGCAGCTGCAGGAGGAAAATGGAGGGGCTCAGGTTCTGTATGCTGCTGTCCCTCCTATCCAGGTTATGCTGCCCCAGGCTGTATGCTCTTTTGCCCCCCCCTTACCCCCCCCAGAGTGTTGTCACCTCCCCCTCCCCTCTCCTGCTGGTTGATGCAGGGGATGTGTTAGAATGGTGAGCCGGGAAGGGGCCGGTAAATATCTAATTTACTTGCCCCTTTCCATATGTAAATGGACAGAGTCAGTGATCAATACTGATCATTGACTCTGTCCATCCATAACGGAAGCATAAGAAACTTTATTATGCTTCAGTTTGTAAATGAACGGGAAGCTCTGTACAGAAGCTATTCCTGTCCATTCATTAAGTGTAGCTGAGGCTGCAGAGATGGAGATTGAGGGCTGTATCCTCAATCTCCTTTCTCTGTCTCAAAGGTGGAACATCAGAGGCCTGTGTAGATCTATGATATTTCACCAAAGCTTCCCAATGGGGCTCCTAAAATAATTGTAAAAAAAAAATATAAAAAATAATATTGCAAAAAAAAATTGTAAATAAAAAATGTTAAAAATAAAATACCGGTAACAAAAATAAAAAAAACTACTAACACCAGTAACTACCAGGGTCGAAAAGTTTGCACTTGCAACTGAACCCTGGCATTCTACCACTGCCAAGATGGTAGGAATGGGGCCCACTGTAGAATGTGTGGATGGGTCCTGCTGCAGGACTGTAATAAGGGGAGTAAAGGACCCTGGGAGAAGTGGGAAGAGCCCCAGGGCTGGAGGGGATAGCCCCTGGCCTAGGGTCAGGGGGGTCCTTTATTGTTTCTTGAACTGGGACCCTTAAGGTTTTAGTTATGCCTCTGCACTGGACCACAGCAAAGGTAGTGCATGCGATACTTTAAAAAAAGCACTGCAACCAGATTGTATTGTAATTCTGTACCATGCGATCCAATGCATGCAAATGCACTGTGTTTGCGACTTGCGCTTGGGGTGTCATTAACTTAACATTGACACCCATTGCAGATCACAACTGCAGTGGATTATGAACGTCGTTCAGGAAACACGCATGGAACGTGAGTTTCCAGCACTGCGTTCTGTTGTGAATGGGCCCTAAGAAGGCTGCTGAAGTGCAACATTTGGTGAAACTATATTGCTTATTGGAGAGATCATTTAAGCTATGTTCACAATAGTCTGCATGGCAAAATGCACCATTTTACTGTGCATGCTCATGCAGTGCTGGCTCATGCACGATTGAGTGCATCGCACTGCTTGCTTTTCTTTTTCAATTTTATTTAACTTCATTCATGCCACTGTCACATATTATTTCCATTCTAGTATGGAAATACGAAGACATGCTGCAATGAAGGCCTCTTGAGCCCCTTAGGGAAAGAGAGCCTTGACTGATGGGGGCATGGCCAGGGCGGGACAAGGTGGCTGAGGGGTCACCAAGGATTGGTTGTTATGGGGGACGGGCTGGGCCTGAGCTCTGTAAAAGTTGTGCCCCAGGGGATTCTGGGTCTTTCAGGAAATGCGGTTGGAAGAGCTGCCCACCCTCCCACCCCTTTTTTCTATGGCATGTCACAGCTTGCTGCGGTTTCTTGACCTTGCCTGCACAAAATGGCTGTAATGGGATATGCCCTTGATGGAAATGGAAAGTAGGCGGCCTGTCCAGCACTTATGGTAAGGACAGGCCCCCCTCCCCCCCCTTTTTGGAATTGTGTGCTCACAGTACAACTGTGACTGGCATCGTTTGAAAAGTGTTCACATGTTATGTGTTGGTTTTAAAAAAGCTGTGGCCTTGCCCTTTCCAACCTAATGGTTGTAAGTGTTTTTATTTAATGGGGTGAGGGGGCAAGGGGGAAGGTTTGTCTTTACATCTATGTTACAGTTATTTGTACCTGGGCTCATTGCGCCTCAGCAGTCATGCACTGCACATCACACCAGCATTGTGTGGTGTGAATGGGGCGTATAAAAAACTGTGTGTGTAAAAATGCAGGCCACCGTACAGTGAACGAGCAAATAAAGTACACTCATGCCCAGACCATGGATGTTAAAATATTTACATATTATTAAAGTGGAACTGTAGACAAAATAAAAAAAAAAAAAAATACCTATACGATGCAGTCTTTTAATACATTAAACCAGCAATTTTTGTTTTTTGGAGACCCCATGTAACATGTTTTATTGCCTGTTGCTCCTGTGAGTAAGTATGTTACTTTTTAACTTCCTTTAAAGCAAACCTTCCCCCAGAAAATCACAAAGTAAAGCCACCATGCAAAAGGATGGTAAAAGACATGGATATCTAACTCGCCCCCAACAATGACATGTGTGTGTCATTTAGACCACCAGCTGGTAAAAAAATCTTTACCTGGGGAACTCACAAGATTTCATGAAATCTCAAAAGATCTCACTGTGTATACATGAGATTTCATTGGAAGGTACTGGTGATATGCTGCTGTGAGATCAGGGCCACATCATCAGTGCCCTTAGAGACCATGAAGTGCAATCAGATAAATGGTAAGTAACCGTTCACACTAAGGTGAGTTTCTATTGATTTTTACTATTTAGGGGGAAAAGCCCACATTCGCTGACTGATCTGTCTATAAAAAATGGCAGTTAGAGGGTTGAGACAAAATGTTTAGGTGTCCGCATCCACCCTCACACAACCCTCCCCCCCTTTTACTTACCTGAGCTCTCATTCGATCCAACACTGTGCACAGGTCTTCTCCCCCTCACTTCCGGGTCTCGCTGGCTTAGCTGGGACACTGGGAGCCATTGGCTCCCAGTGCTGTCAATCAAAGCCAGTGATGAGGGCCAAGTCACGCTGTCTGTGTCAATAGACGCAGCAGCGAAGCTCGGGTGCGAGCATGCACAAGTGACCCCATGGGAAGCAGCTTCCTATGGGCATACTGGACAGAGGGGAGGGGCCAGGAACGCAGGCAGGGGACTCAAATAAAGGAGGTTCGCAGCCGCTTTGTGCAATTCCATTGCACAGAGCAGGTAAGTATAGACATGTTTGTTTTTTTTTTTTTTTGTTTTTTTTTTACCTTTACAATCACTCTAATTTATTAGTCAGTTTTGTAAAGTCCATCAAAATCTGCTGATCCATTTAGCGCTGCCTTCTACACCCTTTGACCATGCTGCTTTCCAAGGGCACTGAGTGCATCCACGGCAGCAAGTGTGTTAATGGCAAGATCATTGGCTGAAAATAAAAGGCTAAGCCTAAAAAAGAAAACTAATACAGCTACCACATCAAAGGACTGGTAAGCTGCAATACTTATAACATTTTGTTTCCAGATTGTTTCCAGATTAAAATAGACTTTAACAAGCAGTAAAAAGATAAACTGTATACTGAAATCACTGTTCTTTAATGATAACCCTGCTGCTCTTCTAAATATTCCTGTAATGGACACGCTAGGATACTATGCATGTGACTAAAAACGTGAATAAGTATTAGGTATCAAAAAGAACCTCCAAAAAATAACTATGTGACTACAAAAAAACTATAAGCACACATAAAATGTCCAGAAAATATATATATCATCCCAGCAAAATAACAGTGTGTCTATAAATGTCCAAAAGCAATTGAGCAGCAATAGTACCAACTGTGATCTCTACCACACTCTTTAAATTTCATGCAATAAAAAGTGCTCTTTAAATGGTGCTCTTCAGTGATTGCAGTCCTTTCCTTGTTACGTAGTACATAGTTACATAGTAGGTGAGGTTGAAAAAAGACATAAGTCCATCAAGTCCAACCTATGTGTGTGATTATAAGTCAGTGTTACATTGTATATTCCTGTATGTTGTGGTTGTTCAGGTGCTTATCTAATAGTTTTTTTAAACTATCGATGCCCCCCTGCTGAGACTGCTGCCTGTGGAACGGAATTCCACATCCTGGCTGCTCCTACAGTAAAGAACCCTCTACGTAGTTTAAGGCTAAACCTCTTTTCTTCTAATTTTAATGAGTGGCCACATGTCTTATTAAACTCCCTCCCGTGAAAAAGTTTTATCCCTATTGTGGGGTCACCAGTACGGTATTTGTAAATAGAAATCATATCCCTTCTCAAGCGTCTGTTCTCCAGAGAGAATAAGTTCAGTGCTCGCAACCTTTCTTCATAACTAATATCCTCCAGACCCTTTATTAGCGTTGTTGCCCTTCTTTGTACTCTCTCCATTTCCAGTACATCCTTCCTGAGAACTGGTACCCAAGAACTGGACAGCATACTCCAGGTGGCATACTCCAGGTGCAGCCGGACCAGAGTCTTGTAGAGTGGGAGAACTTTTGTTTTATCTCTGGAGTTAATCCCTTTTTTAATGCACGCCAATATTCTGTCTGCTTTGTTAGCAGCAGCTAGGCATTGCATGCCATTGCTGAGCCTATCTACTAGGACCTGCAGGTTCTTTTCCATCCTAGATTCCCCCAGAGGTTCTCCCCCTAGTGTATAGATTGCCCTCATATTTTTGCCACCCAAATGCATTATTTAAAATTTTTCTACTTTAAACCTCATTTACCATGTAGTTACCCACCCCATTAACTTGTTTAGAACTTCCTGCAAGGTTTCCACATTCTGTGGAGAAGTTATTGCCCTCATGTACACTCATGTACACTCATCAGCTCAGGAATTAAAGAACATGGACAAAATCATTGTGCAACCAGTTTTAATCGAATAAAATATGTCATAGACAAAGATAGTCTGAAGACACCAATGACGGTGGAACGCTTTGAGGCGGGGTTACGTTTCCACTGATGTAACTTCCGGTGGAACGCATGCCACTTTTCCATGTTGAATGAGCGATGGCCAGCTCACTGGTGATATCCACCTCAATCCACAGTCAGACAGTTGACATACTTCTGTCTGTACTGATTTGCAGTTTAGATTTAACTCACCAAGTCTTCAATGTGAATCAAATGAGTGGTGGCTTGAGCTCATTGCACTCTGGTAATTTAATCACTATAGGAAATGAATACCACACTCTGAGCTTTAGCAAGACATACTTTATTTAAAACAGCAGTAGGCATATATCACTGACGTGTTCTGTATTAATCTTCACTTTTTCAAAGCGTCACTCCTTGAAAAAGCAGTGTTTCTAGGGAAATGTGTCAGAGATGCATCACTGCTGCCATCTTAAAGGATTGCTGAGGCTCTGAGTGCAGTATCCATTTCCTATACTGATTGAATTACCAAAGGCCCTCAAGTTATTAGAACAATTGCAGTTATAATGGGGCATTTGGTACATTTCGGACCAGCTCACGCCAATATACGTCAGCATTTTGAAGAGGGATATCTTTGTCATGGCAGCAGCTAGCTGCCATAACCCTGGTATCCTCTTCTTCAGTGAGCGGTCCGGTTTCTGATAGTGGTTTCTGCGGCGGATTTCCTGCAAGATCACGGGGCCCCCCTCCCGTCGCTTTCCGGTGCCCTCCGCTGCTTACCATGAGCCTTCGGTAGCGACGGAGGTGATCTGGTCCTCTCCCTGGCTTGGTATGGAGATGAGTGAGGGGAAGATGGCCCCCACCTGTCTCCATACCATTGCAGGGAGGAAGTGGCGTCAAAACGTTACTTCCACCCATAGCTCTTAAATATGGTGTAACAGAAAGTATTGCAACAGCCGCCATTTTATTCTCTAGGGTGTTACAAAAAAAAGATATAATGTTTGAGGGTTTCTAAGTAATTTTCTAGCAAAAAAAAACTGTTTTTAATTTGTAAAACAACAAATCTCAGAAAAAGGATCGGTCCTTAAGTGGTTAAAATATGATTTTATGGTAATTCATTATATTTACTAGGATTTGTTCCATGTTATAGTAAGAAGGCGATGCATTATAATATACAATTTAACAAACTGTGCATAAAACACTGTATTCTGGACAGAATTTAAAGAATCAGGGAATTGATTATTTTTGTAACAACTGGTCCTGTTGACCAGTTCTGCTGACTTTACTTTTTCTCTGACTAATGTAATATTTGTTGCTTAAAAACTTTTTTTACACAATGCTTGAAAATGTTTAAATTTGCCTTAAATGAACACCTAATTTTTGCCCAGTATTAAACTAACTCCAGATGGACAGATTATAACACCCCAAACTTCTCTTTATCAGCTTCTAGTGGTGTTATCTATACTGCTAATCGTTTCCTGAGAGAAACATTTGACTTGTGCCAGGAAAATTAGAAGCAATTGTATAAGAACTCAACTAAGGAAATAATAATGCAGCCCACATATGACCACATCTTTTGTCGTGGCTGTCCAATATTTAAAAAAAAAAGTGATTTCCAGACTTTTGTGGGTCAACCAATAGAAGTAGTCATCACCAGTAGGTGCAAGGAACTGTTCTAGCACAATAATTAGGCCATGTATAGACATCTTTAGAGAAAAATAACATAAGCTCACTCTACATGCATTACAATCTAACTGAACAGTTTCCCTTAGATCTCCTAAGAGTATGTAAAGCATGACTAATTACAGATTGATTGACTTGTTTAGGTAACCTTTTATATGGTATATTGCTAAATATTTATAAAGATGGCACAGTCAGATTGTAGTGTGTATGGTGAGCATTAGTTATGAACTGGCACAACCCCGAGGTTAAAAGAAATTTGTACTGAAAGAATATGGAAATTACTATTGCTGTCTTCTTCCAAAAATGCTAGTTGACTAGCTGTCAAGTTGACCCAGCTACAATACGTTTTGAAGCACTAAGTTGGAAAAAGCATGCAAATCAGGAGGTCCACTTCGCTTTTTAATCTGCCTACTTTTTCCAACGTAAATGATTCCAAAGTAATAAAGCCAGAAATCGCCAGGCACCTGGTATACTCAACAAAGGCAGCCCTTCATTTCCCTTACTATAGATGTAAAGCTTTTTTGGCCATACTTTTCTTTTGGGACACAGGCGTGCACTAACTTTTTCTCTCCAGGTATGTCCGGAGCTGAGAAGCAACAAAATAGGCAGAGGACATGCATGACTGGGGAACCAGGAAGAAGGTGTTAACTATATTAAGTGGTGTGGTCAGTACTTACCTCATTGGTCAAGTAGATTAGGTGATAGGGAGGAGCAGGAGCCCATAGTGCTAAGAAGGAGTGGTTTAGGTTCACTTGTAGAGAAGAAATCGTCTGAAGAACGTCACTCCCTCCCGTCCTATTTTTTCGGGTAGTATTGTTATACTTCTTTTGTTGTTCTTTGGTGGTCTGGGGTCCTTGGTGGGGGTCTAAGTCTGCTGTCATTGTTAAAATGGTGGGGATCCATCTTAGGTATGGCCAGGGCTGGTGCTTGAATATTTTGCGTCCTAGGCAAGCACTACATGCCCCTCACTTCTCAAACTGGCGGGGGACAGTTGCAGCATCAGACCAATGCTACAGAATGAGGGTGAGTAAGCATGTTTGTTTTTTTTCCTATAATACCACATTTCTCCTTTAGGAATTCTAAGTACTGATATACTTTGTAGCCTTTCTATAATAAATAAATACATAAATAAAATAGTAAAATGTTAATGTTTAGCTATGCCTTTAAAATAACTAGGGAAGGTCATACACTTGTTATGTTACTAACAATTTCTAGATTAGCAGCTTCTAACAAACGATGTTGCAGTGTTTACTGTCAATGGGGTTAGATTTTATAAAATTCTACAGAAGCACATATACAGTAAACAGCTTCCAGGTGCACAGAAACTAAAAATACTGTATATAAGAATTTTATACAGCTTATTTGTTAATAATACAGCTAAAGTTGAAAACAGTTTCTATAGCAACCTACTTTTTGCGTAGAGAGTAAACACTAGCAACATCCTTACAATAAACTTCAAGTAGCTTTAAACCCAGTGACTGAAACCTAACTTAAACACATAAATGTAATTTCAAAAGTTGTTCTTAATATTTTTAAATAATCATTTTTATTAAAATAATGTTTGGTGATCCTATCATGAAGGTCCTTGTTCATGCACATTCTGTTATGGGGTGACAACTGTCTACCAACTGTGCTCATGTGTTGTCATCCTATCACACATGCCCCTGATTACAAGTAGAGATGGGCGAACGGTTCAGCCCGAGCATGAGTTCGGGCCGAACGTTCGGACGTTCGGACGTTCGGAGAACAGCCGAACAAACAAGACGTTTAACCGTTTGTTCGGCCCCCCGAACCGACCACAATGCATTGTGGCGTTGAACAGTGCATTGCAAGCCCTGATTGGCTGAAGCAGTGAAAGCTTCAGCCAATCAGGACACAGAGCACTGTCAGAGTCATGATTGGACACTGTCATCATGACTTTATTCAATCATGGCTCATTCCAGCCCCACAGTATAAAAGTATTCTTTTAATGGCAACAATTTTCAGTGTGATTTTGGTGTGCAGAGAGATAGAACAGGGCTCTAGTTAGTGTTATTAGTTAGTGTGCTATACTGTGCTATTTTGCTTCAATTGTCAGTGTAGAATATTAGTTTAGTGTCATTCTAGGGATAGTGTGAGTGTAGTGAGTAGGACCATCATTCAGTTTTTCATAGTGTGCAGCTAGAGTAGGGCAGCTCAGATAGTTTCAGTGTAGTGTAGTGAGATCGTGTCAGTAATCTTAACTAGCGATGAGCCGAACACCCCCCTCACCCCCCCACCAGAACATGCGAACAGGAAAAAAGTTCGTTCGAACACGCGAACGCCGTTAAAGTCTATGGGACACGAACATGAATAATCAAAAGTGCTAATTTTAAAGGCTTATATGCAAGTTATTGTCATAAAAAGTGTTTGGGGACCCGGGTCCTGCCCCAGGGGACATGGATCAATGCAAAAAAAAGTTTTAAAAATAGCCGTTTTTCCGGGAGCAGTGATTTTAATCATGCTTAAAGTCAAACAATAAAAGTGTAATATCCCTTTAAATTTCGTAGCTGGGGGGTGTCTATAGTATGCCTGTAAAGGGGCGCATGTTTCCTGTGTTTAGAACAGTCTGACAGCAAACTGACATTTCGAAGGAAAAAAGTCATTTAAAACTACTCGCGGCTATTGCATTGCCGGTCCGACAATACACATAGAAGTTCATTGATAAAAACGGCATGGGAATTCCCCACAGGGGAACCCCGAACCAAAATTTAAAAACAAATGACGTGGGGGTCCCCCTAAATTCCATACCAGACCCTTCAGGTCTGGTACGGATTTTAAGGGGAACCCCACGCCAAAAAAAAAAAAAAAATGGCGTGGGGTCCCCCCAAAAATCCATACCAGACCCTTATCCGAGCACGCAACCTGGCAGGCCGCAGGAAAAGAGGGGGGATGAGAGCGCCCCCCCTCCTGAACCGTACCAGGCCACATGCCCTCAACATTGGGAGGGTGCTTTGGGGCAGCCCCCCAAAACACCTTGTCCCCATGTTGATGAGGACAAGGGCCTCATCCCCACAACCCTGGCTGGTGGTTGTGGGGGTCTGCGGGCGGGGGGCTTATGGGAATCTGGAAGCCCCCTTTAACAAGGGGACCCCAAGATCCCGGCCCCCCCTGTGTGAAGTGGTAAGGGGGTACAAAAGTACCCCTACCATTTCACTAAAAAACTGTCAAAAATGTTAAAAATGACAAGAGACAGTTTTTGACAATTCCTTTATTTAAATGCTTCTTCTATCTTCCTTCATCTTCTTCTGGTTCTTCTGGCTCTTCTGGTTCTTCCTCCGGCGTTCTCGTCCAGCATCTCCTCTGTGGCGTCTTCTATCTTCTTCTCCTCGGGCCGCTCCGCACCCATGGCATGGGGGGAGGCTCCCGCTCTTCTCTTCATCTTCTTCTCTTCTTCATCTTCTTCTTTTCTTCTCTTCTTCTCTTCTTCATTTTCTTCTCCGGGCCGCTCCGCGCCCATGCTGGCATGGAGGGAGGCTCCCACAGTGTGACGGCGTCTCCTCGTCTGACGGTTCTTAAATAACGGGGGCGGGGCCACCCGGTGACCCCGCCTCCCTCTGACACACGATGACTTGACGGGACTTCCCTGTGACGTCACGGGGAATGCCACAGGGAAGTCCAGTCATGTCCCGTGCGTCTGAGGGGGGCGGGGTCACCGGGTGGCCCCACCTCCATTATTTAAGAACTGTCAGACGAGGAGATGCCATCACACAGCGGGAGCCTCCCTTCATGCCAGCATGGATGCGGAGTGGCCCAGAGAAGAAAATGAAGAAGAGAAGAAGAGAAGAAAAGAAGAAGAAGATGAAGAAGAGAAGAAGATGAAGAGAAGAGCGGGAGCCTCCCCCCATGCCATGGGTGCGGAGCGGCCCGAGGAGAAGAAGATAGAAGACGCTGCAGAGGAGATGCTGGACGAGAACGCCGGAGGAAGAACCAGAAGAGCCAGAAGAACCACAAGAAGAAGAAGAAGAAGATGAAGGAAGATAGAAGAAAGAAGAAAGAAGAAGCATTTAAATAAAGGAATTGTCAAAAACTGTCTCTTGTCATTTTTAACATTTTTGACAGTTTTTTAGTGAAATGGTAGGGGTACTTTTGTACCTACTTACCATTTCACACAGGGGGGCCAGGATCTGGGGGTCCCCTTGTTAAAGGGGGCTTCCAGATTCCGATAAGCCCCCCGCCCGCAGATCCCCACAACCACTGGCCAGGGTTGTGGGGATGAGGCCCTTGTCCTCATCAACATGGGGACAAGGTGTTTTGGGGGGCTACCTCAAAGCACCCTCCCAATGTTGAGGGCATGTGGCCTGGTACAGTTCAGGAGGGGGGGTGCTCTCTCGTCCCCCCCTCTTTTCCTGCTGCCTGCCAGGTTGCGTGCTCGGATAAGGGTCTGGTATGTTAATTCTTGGGGGGACCCCACGCCGTTTTTTTTTTTTTTTTTGGCGCGGGGTTCCCCTTAAGATCCAACTTTTTTTTGCATTGATCCATGTCCCCTGGGGCAGGACCCAGGTCCCCAAACACTTTTTATGACAATAACTTGCATATAAGCCTTTAAAATTAGCACTTTTGATTTCTCCCATAGACTTTTAGAGGGTGTTCCGCGGCATTCGAATATGCCGCGAACACCCCAAATTGTTCGCTGTTCGGCGAACTTGCGAACTTGCAAACAGCCAACTCGAAGCTCATCCCTAATCTTGACATTAGTATATAGCTAGATTAGGGACAGTTCAGATAGCTTTAGTGAAGTGACGGTTGAACATCGTCTATTTGATTGCGTTACTGCCAGTTTAACGCCATATCGTATTGCGTACAGTACTGCCAGTTTAACGCCATATAGTTTTGCATGCGTTACTGCCAGTTTAACACCATATAGTTCTGTGTGCGTTACTACAAGTTTAAAGCCATATAGTTCTGTGTGCGTTACTACAAGTTTAACGCAATATAGTTTTGTGCGTTACTGCCAGTTTAACACCATATCGTTTTGCGTGTGTTACTGCCAGTTTAACGCCATATAGTTCTGTGTATCACTGTACATTTGGCACATTATATTGCAGTATATTATATTGTATCCGTGGAGTGTGTCTGTGTAGTGTGAGTACTCAAATTAAAGGGCACCAAACACCTCTTTACATTGATTAAAGTGCATCAATGTACAGATTTCAACTTCTCCTTTACATTTGCTTATAAGCACCGCCCCCTCCCTCCCAATAATGTCTGGGAGAACAACAAGGAGAGGCAGACATTCCCTTGGCACTGTAAGGAGGCCAGCAACAAATGTGTCCACAGGCAAAGGTGGACGTGGTGGTCAGTCCTCAAGCAGGGCATCATTTCCTCTGTTTAGTGAATTTGCCTGTGCTATCCAGCCACAGCATGCAGATGAGGTGGTGGACTGGCTTACTAAACCTTCCTCATCCTCCTCATCCTCTGTCACATAAGCAGAGACAAGTGTGCAGACCCCTGCAGTTGCCAGAGTGGACAAACCTGCCTCCTTGTCCACATCTATTCCTGCCATAGCCCTAACATCAGCCATTGAGGAGTCAGCTGAGTTATTTGACCACAGCGTCAGCTACTTGCTCCTTGATGATGCCCAGCCATTACTGGATTCAGATGCTGATTCTGAGGTTGAGGATGACAGGAACATGAGCCTAGAGAGAGGGAGGAACACTGGTAGACAAATTGGCATTCATGTTCCCCAAGCCGCAGCATATTGCCAAGTTGTCTCCAGTAGTAATGATGAAGATGGAGGAGATGGAGATGGAGATGATGATGATGAAGAGATCACTGATATGACTTGGGTGCCAGATAGAGCAGAGGAGGAAACTGAAGGTGAGGCGGCACAACCCCAAGGAGGTCGGCGTCAAGAAAGAGTAGAGAGCAGCCACCCTATTCCATCACATTCTGCAGCTGTTATCTCCTGGCCCACTCCCCACAGCTCAGCTGTCTGGGCCTTTTTCAGCACATCTGCAGCAGATCGCACTCTTGCTATCTGCAAACTGTGTCACAGGCACATCAAACGTGGCAAAAACACCATTTGGGTACCACATGCCTAACAAGGAATTTAACATCCAACCACTCAGCCCGTTGGCAAGAGCACCTAAAAGCCACACAAAAGGGGCACAAATCTGTCCCTCCTCCTCCTCCTTACCCACTTCAGTCTGCCCCTGCGATACCAAGTCATTACCTTTCAGCAGCCTCCACTGACAGGGATGATGGTATAGAACAGGGTGTCCAAGGTCCTAGCAGCTCATCTACCAGCAGCACACCACCAGCTGTAGACTGTAGCCGGCAAATTTATCGGCCCCATCTTCTGCAGAGGAAAAAAAAATACAGTCCCTGCCACCCACAGTCTTGCTTTCATCAAGATTATCTCTATAGGGTTACGGTGGGAAGGCGCCAACAACTCCCAAAGACCAATTTTAACGCACCCGTTACTTCTATCCAAAGTCAAAGTGACACCAGAATGTATCCAATAAATCTCTAATCTTGTTCCCAGTGCACTACATTGTGGCCTCATCATACACACTGGCTCCCCAGCTGTTGCTGAGCAAAATAAAGGCAGCTTGCAGGAAAAATGTCATTTTTTTTGGCTTTATAAATTCATTTATTGCTGCAGCAGATTCTAGACATGGTACAAATCTGCCACTTTACAGTTAGACTAAGGGGAACTCCCTGGCACTATATTGGAAGGAATTTTTCATTTTTAGGCTTTCACTTTAAAAATCAAAAAATCACTGCTCATTTAAAAATGAAGTTTTTCACAAACTTTTTATTATATTGATCCATGTCCCCCAGGGCAGGACCCGGACCCCTATAACCATTGTATGCCTAATTACTTGCATTTAAGCCTTCAAAATGGGTACTTTTGATATTTAACATTCGGGTCCCATTGACTTTAATGGGGTTCGGTGTTCGGGTCCGAATGTTGGCGGGGTTCGGAAGTTCTGGTCCGAACAGAACAGGGGTCCATTCGGCTCATCCCTAATTACAATTAGCCTCGCCAATGCAAATCACGCAAGCATGGGTCAACATTGTCACTATTAGGACAGTGATGGACAGAGCAGTGATGGGCCCTGAAAAGAGTGCATATACGCAGAAAATGTCTGAAAGAAACTGTATATCATTAGAACTCTGATGCAAAATGACCAAAACATTATTTATTGTAAAAAAAAAAAATAAATGAAATGTCATCCACTTAAGGTTTAGATCTACTTTAAAAAAAGAACATGTGCTGATCACAAAAAATGCAAAGTAAAATGTGCCACAAGGCAATGCTTCTTACCTAGTTTGTCACCTTGCACTATGCGGGGCATTTTAGCATACTCCCTCCTTGCCCTTCAACTGACACTACTTGGACCTGGAGAATGGTTGCTGGGTTCACAGATAATAATTCAGGCCATTGGGGAGCTCTGGCACTGCTTTGGGGGGGGGGGGGGGGCAATGTGACAAAATAAATTTGAAACCTAATTCTAGCCTTTCTGTTTTGGATTGAACAGGAAAGAGTTAAAGAGACACAATGGTCTACATGTCCATGCCGGGCAAAGTGATACTATCTCTTGAAAGTCCCCCAAACCAACCACCATATACTCACCTTTTCATCATTCCCCTTATCACCCTTTCCATTCCAACACTCTCACAATACCTAGCACATCTGGGTAAAGAAGAACATGTGACTATCACCCCTGTAATTGTGTTCCCTGATTGCTGACACAGCTCATTCTAATGCCAACTGTATAGGAGGAAAAAGCAGTGGGGGATCCCTAATAAAGTGAGTATAGGGTGGTTGTGGGGAGCCTTTTCAGGGACATAGCTAAGGTGACTGTGTCTCTTTAAAATTTCTGTCAGGTTTTATTTTTCTTTGTGACCCCACTGGGAAAATATCTGTCTGTTAATCAGACAGGAAGTTGCAGGCAGCAAAAACACATTCAGGGAATTTACAAAGGGTCTCATAGACTAGAATTAAAAATCTATTGGGGCACAGCACTGAAAGTGTGCTTATGCCTGATTCATGCATCTGTCACAGGCAGGTACCTGAATTTGTCAGTGCCTGTACTCAGATCAAAGTGTCCACATGGGACATTCCTTCCTTTGTGTACTCACTCCATTATCCCTCCCCAGCCACTGCGTCCATCACACTGACAGTCGCAAGGTTGAGTTTTATATTAGGGGTGGGTGAGACTAGTTCCCCGTAAGGTTCACTTTACTTTTAATTAACAGCACATGGCAATGGGTGCATCCACAGTCAATATTCGGTCCAATAGCAGCTTTCAAATCTGCTATGCGCTGTCAAACAAAGGTAAGCAGACCTGATCGGGAACTAGTCACAGGCTCCACCCACCCATTGACAACTCATTACCCAAATATGGGCATTGCCATATTTGGGTAATGACATCACTTGTATCCAGAACCCTTTGTTTACATTTAGCAAGTAAATCTCCTGGCCGACAGCTAAATAAGGCTGGGCATACAATGCCGTTCTGAAATTTGTCACATACAGGACAGCTTCCCAACACAGGAATGTCTCACTCATGAGCAATGGCATTCCTCTATATGCTAACTGGCCCTATTACGGCCTTTTCCTAATTTGATAATTGGCATTTATTCTTTAAAGCGTAACTCCACTTAGGTTGAGAAAAAAAACATTCCCCTGGGTGATCTATGTACATTACAAGGATTATAACAAACTTTGTTGCAGATTCCTACCTTTTGTTATTCTGAAGTAATCCATGTGTGTTTGTCTGTGTCTCTGTACTGAATGGGTCTAATGGTAGTGGTTTCATAATTAACTGTCAGCTGTGGCAGCTGCAGGGCAATAATGAGGGAATCTGCTGGGCCTGCATCCCTTTAGATGTGTTCCTATTGGAAATATCTCACCAAAAATGACATTTTTGTTGCAGGGGATGTCTGAAATCTGACTTGTATCTTAGGCAGACTTCTGGGGAAATTGGTGAGCCAATCACACAAGCAGGAAATGATGTTTCTGGGGATTGATCAGTACACACTGTGTGTACAAAACAACTCCATGTAGCCATATTGCAATGCATATATAGAAATTTACAGAGGCTGCAGATTGAAAAGGTCATTTTTAACCCCTTCAATACAGGGCACTTATACACCTTCCTACCCAGACCAATTTTCAGCTTTCAACGCTGTTGCACTTTGAATGACAATTGCACGGTAATACAACACTGTACCCAAACAAAATTTTTATCATTTTGTTCTCATAAATAGAGCTTTCTTTTGGTGGTATTTGATCACCTCTGGGATTTTTATTTTCTGCTAAACAAATAAAAAAAGACCGAAAATTTAGAAAAAAAAAATGTTTTTTTTTGTTTCTGTTACAAAACTTTGTAAATAAGTTTTTTTCCTTCACTGATGGGTACTGATAGGGCTACACTGACGGGCACTGATAAGGCGACACTGATGGGCACCGATGAGGTGGCACCAATGAAGTGGCACTGATGAGGTGGCACTGATGGGCACTGATGATGGGCACTAATATGTGGCACTGATAGGCGGCATGGATAGGCACTGATAGGCTGCACGGATGGGCACTGATAGGTGACACGGATGGGCATGGATGGGCACTGATAGGTGGCACTGATGTACACTAATTGATTGTACAGATGGATGCCAATCAGTGCCAAACAATAATGCCTGCCAATCAGTGATGCCCATTGTAGGCACTGATTGGCATCCATTGTGGGTACTGATTGGCATCACAGGTGGTTTAGGGTCACATACCTGGTGGTGACAAACCTGGTGGTCCTAGTGGCGTCCCTGGTGGTCCACTGTGGGCATCCTCGGGGGGGCTGCGCTGATAATCAATCAGCACAGACCCCCCTGTCAGAGGAGCCACCGATCGGCCCTCCTCTACTCACGTCTGACAGACACGAGTGAGGAAAATGGATCAATGGCTCTTCCTGTTTACACTGTGTCAGCCGTGATTGGATTCTCCGTCAAAGACTCTTTACCTAGATCGGTGTTGCAGTTTGCCAGACTGGGGGCACGCAGCAGCTTGATATCCTGCTGGACGTCATATGGCATCCGGTCAGGATATTGAAACCACTTTTCCGCTGTCACTTTGCTATATGGGGGGCGGCAAGTGGTTAATAACACTCAATTACAATATGACTTGTATCGCAATTGTGCACACTATATTATTTTTTTGTTATTTATTTGTTACAAAAGTGGAGTTACCCTTAAGGAACTTTCTGTGGCCATAGCGTCAGGTTCTTAAAGTGGCAATATTAAGATTCATCTGAATTTGCTTCAGGTGTCAGTAATGTTACATTACTCACACTGGTGCAAATGTTTGCCTGAATGAGGTGCAGGTAGTTTTTAAAGGGAACTACCACCAAAAATCTGTTAATAGGGTTATTTTGAATTCCCCCGAATGTCAAATGTCAAAAATTGTAACCCTTCATCACTTTAAAAAACAAATGTCCCCATTGTTCTGCCCCACTTCTATGTATTTTTTATGTTTTGTATTGAACTGCATGAGGTTATTATTTTCTGTAGCATATTGCCATATAGTAGTGACTTTAGGTCATTACCACCTGTTTACCCACTTGCTGACCGGTCGCAGTATCTTTCCAACTGGCCGCGTATACTGCGGCAGGTCGGCTTTATTGCATGAAAACCACTTACCTGTACGTAATTTCGTGCAATAGCCAGCAGGGGCACGTGTGTGGGCTGATTGGCCAGAGGGGGAGCCAATCAGTGGGCCTGGTGGATGTGATGTCCGCCGTCTAAGCAGGAACACAGATCTCTCTGTTTATACAGTGAGTCCATCCCCTACACAGTAAGAAAGCATCCCCTAGGGACACACTTAACCTTAACACATTGTTCGCCCTTTGTGTTAACCCCTTCCCTGCCAGTGTCATTAGTACAGTAACAGTGCATATTTTTAGCACTGATCACTGTAATAATGTCACTGGTTCCCAATAAAGTGTCAAAGTGTCAGGTGTCCGATTTGTCCACCACAGAGTCCCACTAAAAATCGCTGATCACCACCATTACTATTAAAAAAAAAAATGCCATAAAAATATCCCATAGTATAGATGCTATAACTATTGGGCAAACCAATCAATGTACGCTTATTGGAATATACATATTGGCCTAAGTTAATGAAGAAATTTGCTTTTTTACTTTTTTTATTAGATATACAGTGATGTGAAAAAGTATTTGCCCCTTCCTGATTTTTTGATTTTTTTGCATATTTCTCACACTTAAATGACTCAGATCATCAAACAAATTTTATTATTACACAAAGATAACCCAAGTAAATACAAAATGCAGTTTTTAAATGATGGTTTCATTTATTAAGGCAAAAAAGCTGTCCAAACCTGCCTGGCTTTATGTGGAAAAGTAACTGCCCTCTAAACCTAATAACTGGTTGTGCCACCCTTGGCGGCAACAACTGCAATCAAGCGTTTGCAATAACTGTCAAGGAGTCTTTCACATTGCTGTGGAGCAATTTTGGCCCACTCTTCTTTGCATAATTGTTTTAATTCCGCCACATTGGAGGTTTTCCAGCATGAACAGCCTGTGTAAGGTCATGATACAGCATCTCAATTGAATTTAAGTCCAGGCTTTGACTAGGCCACTGCAAAGCCTAAATTTTGCTTTGTTTGAACCAGTTGGAGGTGGACTTGCTGTTGTGTTTTGGATCATTGTCCTGCTGCATAACCCAAGTGCACTTAAGCTTGAGGTCATGAACTGATGGCTGGACATTCTCCTTTAGGATTTTCTGGTAGAGCTCAGAATTCATGGTTCCATCAATTATGGTAAGTTGTCCAGATCCTGAAGCTGCAAAGCAGCCTCAGACCATTATGCTACCACCACCATGTCTGACTGTTGGTATGATGTTCTTGTTATGAAATGCTGTATTCATTTTATGCCATATGTAATGGGATGCACACCTTCCAAAAAGTTAAATTTTTGTCTCATCAGTCTACAGAATATTTGCCTAAAAGTCTTGGGGATAATCAAGATGTTTTTTGGTAAATATGAGATGAGCCTTTGTGTTCTTTTTGGTCAGCAGTGGCTTTGGCCTTTTAACTCTCCCATGGATGCCATTTTTGCCCAGGTTCTTTCTTATTGTTGAATCATGAACACTGATCTTACCTAAGCAAGTGAGCAAGTGAGGCCTGTAGTTCTTTAGATGTTGTTCTGGGTTCTTTTATGATCTCATCGTCACGCTCTTGGAGCAAATTTTGTAGGCCGGCCATGTACATTACTTTGTTTCTAGCAAGTGAGGCCTGTAGTTCTTTAGATGTTGTTCTGGGTTGTTCTGGGTTCTTTTATGATCTCATCGTCACGCTCTTGGAGCACTTTTTGTAGGCCGGCCATGTACATTACTTTGTTTCTAATCTGTTCTTGAATTTTTTTAGATTGGCATGATGTGTGGCTTTTTGTGATCTGTTAGCGTGCTTCACTTTGTCAGACAGCTTCTATTTATGTGATTTCTTGTTCAACAGGTCTGGCAGTAATTAGGCCTGGGTGTTGCAAGTGAAATTTAACTAAGCTTTCCAAAAAATTGTGGTTAATCACAGTTCATTCATGATTCAGCATGGGGGGGCAATTACTTTTTCACATAGGGCCAGGGCAGGTTTGATCAGCTTTTTTCCCTTAATAAATCAAATAATATAAAAACTGCATCCTGGATTTACTCAGGTTATCTTTGTGTAATATTAAAATTTGTTTAATGATCTGAATCATTTAAGTGTGACAAATATGTGAAAAAAAGAAGGGGCGCATACTTTTTCACATTACTGTATTTTATAGCAGAAAGTAAAAAATATTGTTTTTTTTTTTTCAAAATTGTCGGTCTTTTTTTGTTTATAGCGCAAAAAATAATAACCACAGATGTGATCAAATCAAAAAGAAAGCTCTTTTTGTGGGAAAAAAGGACATCAATTTTATTTGGGTACAGCGTCATATGACGGTGCAATTGTCAGTTAAAATAACGCAGTGCTGTATTGCAAAACATGGCTTGGTCATTAAGGGGGTAAAACCTTCTAGGGCTGAAGTGGTTACTAATGTGATTTTGCAATCTTCTTCTGTCTTCCCCTTGTGTTTATAGCTAGTTGGTTTATTCCAAGCTAGATCCTCCCCACTTCTTCCATGTTCCCTTAGTCAGTGTCAGTTATATACACAGAGACAGAGCATAGGAAACTCATGGTCTTATTACATTTCTAAAGACTAGAAAAGCACCATCTGTATTGCAATTAGCTGAAGTAAAATTTCACTGGATTCAACTTCTGTGTCTTAATAAAGAGTTAAGTTGCCTGTGGATGGTGCAAAATCAGCAGATGACCCTACTATCTGAACAAACTTGGTCTAAGGAGGTATATCAATGCATAAAGCGGCATTTGAACCAGAACACCTGTTGAAGATATTTCTAATCACTTCCTCTCTTGTCAGGCAGTTAGTATGTTGGTGAAGCATTGAATCCAGTCTAAAAAAATTTGGAAGCTGTGGTAGAGACAGTTCTCTACAAGCCATTAAGACAAAACACTGGTGTACAAAGGTGTTTAGTGGATGAGAGTGCCACAGATATTTATCAAACATGTTACACTTTTATTGGCAACAATACCAGGTCTTGGTGTGGGTTCATTTGCTCCCTTGCTTAGGACTTATGAGGGCTATGAAAGGCTGTACAGGGATATGTAGCTAATAGAGTGTATAAATATACAATAAAAAAAAAAGAGAAAAGACAATTGCCATTGTCATCAGTCATGCAGCACTGCTGCTGTCAGAATGGCAACATAAGAAAGTCTTTTTTTTGTATATTTATAGATTCTTAATTAGCTACATACCTTGGTCCAGAACATGGTTGAGTTGGTTGAGTTCTATTGGCAGACAGCATGTCTAATTTTATTTGTTTTCTTTTTTTAATGCACACTAAAAAAATTGTGTAGAATAATACTTGGCTATGTGTTTTATTTCAAATGACAGTTTGGGAGTAGGCAGTTACATAAAAAAATAAATAAAATGTAAAATTAACAAGGGACACCAACATAGTTGTATCTTTAATCTTAAAAACTATGGGATAATGGTGTTGTGGTAATTTGCCCCCCCCCCCCCCCCCAAAAAAAAAGCATAATAATATTATTCTTGATATCACTAGAAAAAAAAAGCCTTTGATTTGTTTGCAATAACTCCATCAGTATCACCAGCAAAAGCAGCTTCATTATTATCCCATTAAAGAAGAAGGGAATGTGCGCTGCATTTCTAGATTTCATAATTTGCCATGTCACGAATGTTAATTCTGCTTTACGAGCGCTAGTTTACAAGACCGACCGCTTCTGGGTCGTCCTTGCTTCCGAGCATGCGTGTTTGTACTATGGACTTTTGTCCGACGGACTTGTTTACACACGCTTGGAAAATCTGACAACACACATTTGTCCGCGAAAAATTTTAAAACCTGCTACCCAACATTTGTCTGCGGAAAATCCAACAACAATTGTCCGATGGAGCATACACACGGTCGGATGTACCGCCAACAGCCTGTCATCCAACATTTCCCATCGGAAAGTCTGATCGTGTGTACGCGGCAGAGAAAGTAAATCTCCCCAAATGGAGAAAGGGCGATAAAAACGAAACAGAAGCTCCAATCCTTCCTCATTTTATTCAAAACAAAACAAACAACTTTTCATGGAGTTGGGCTTTATGCTTTAGTTTGCTGCCTTCTCACTTTTTTTATTTCCTGTGGCTAATACGGGTTTGTTTTAATGAATTTCAAAGTCACTTGTTTGCTCTCAGGTGAGACAATGTGATTTTTTTAATATATTGCTTTCTGAAATTAAAAATGCAAAGTTTGCTTTGACACTCCATTGATCTTTACAGTCACACCTGTTGCAAATATGCAAAGCACTCTGCCAGCTCTGCATCAAACCTGTTCTGTCTCAAACATTGCATTCACAAGGCAAACTGATTGTGTTCTGTAAAAAAATGTACCCTGCAGATGACAAATCAAGCAGTTTGCATTCAAACAAATACTAAAATTATATTCTATGAAGAGTCATTACAGAGAAATGCCAGTCAGAATAACACCAGTTAGTTAATAAAAATAGCAAACTATGGGGGTTATTTACTAAAGGAAAATCCACTTTTCACTGCAAGTGCACTTGGAAGTGCAGTCGCTGTAGATCCGAAGGGGACATGAAAGGAAAATAAAAAACAGCATTTTAGCTTTCACATGATTGGATGATAAAATCAGCAGAGCTTCCACTCATTTCAGATCTACCCCTTAGATTTAGAGCGACTGCACTTCCAAATGCACTTTCAAGTGCACTTGCAGTGCAAAGTGGATTTGCCTTTCGTAAATAACCCCCATGTGTGCTAGAAATTCCTTCACAATCAGGAGATGCAAAAGTACAGTAAATTAAGGTTACAAGCCACTTCTCACAGGTAAGCCAGGTTAATCATATTCTAATAGTATTTACTATACGCCTGTGATGTGCATGGGCATGCTTGAACAGGCTAAAGCATACTGTACATACAGTGTATTTACTAATAAATATGATTGGCTATGGCGTGTATGCTTCATTTCCTGAACAATGATTAGCTAACCAAAAAATGTAAATGTGTTTCTCTGTAATGTTCTCCTGTGATGCTGTTTGCAATTCTACATAGGTACGTACAGTGATGTATTTTGGTTTTGTGCTGCCCTAGGCAAGATTAAAATTGGGCGCCCCTCCCCTATGTAATTTTGCCCCACTCCTTTCTGTTTAACCTCTTTACGACCACCCTATAGCAGTTTCACTGCTAGAGTGACAGCTGTGCATAGAATCACATATATATATGAGATTCTGCACTTCCGGGTTTTGGGCGCAAGCCCGTGCCACCGGCGGCTCACTCCTGTTGTGATTTTACACAGCGGGAATCGATCAGCAGGTCCCGTGGACCCAATGTACGCCGGGACCTGCTAATCATATGGTACTCTGGCAGAATGACAGTCTGCCTGTAAACAAGGCTGACTGTCATTCTGCAAATACAGAAGACATGGATCCTGTGTTCCTGTGAAGCAGGAACACTGATCCATGTCTTCATGCAGTGAAAGCACCTCCCCCACTGTTAGTAAACACTCCCATGGCACACATTTAACCCTTTGATCACCGCTGATGGTAACCCCTTCCCTGCCAGCGTCATTAGACAGTGACAGTGCATTTTTTAGCACTGATCACTGTAATAACGTCACTGGTCCCCAAAAAAGTGTCAAAAAGTGTCAGCTAGGTGTCCGATTTTTCTGCCGCAATATCACAGTGCTGCTATAAGTCGCTGATCGTCTGCCATTACTAGTAAAAATAAATAAAAATGAGAGGGGAGTGAAAGAGACCCTCTAGCACTGCCTGCAGTCCCTTCTGTACCCCCTGTCTGTGGGTAGGTGTGATGCACCTACCTCCCACCCATCCTCGTTCGTTCTCTGGGCCCCTCGGTTAGCCTGTCTTCATATTAATGTCATGGCTGGGAGCAGAGAGGAGGTTGGGAAAAGGAGTTCAGGCTCTGTGAACTCCTTCTCCATCCTCCCCAGTGATGCTGCGTCTGCTGCTGCTCAGGTCAGGGTGGCGGTGGAGGTCTTCTCCCTCCCAGGCTCTTGGTTATATAGTTCCATTAGTAAGGTTGAATAAAGACGCCAGTCCATCCAGTTCAACCTGAGTGAGTGTGGGTGCATGTCTACAATTGTCCCTATCCCTTTTGTCTCATTAAGATGCTCATCTATTATATTATTATTTATTTAAGGTACCCAATCCCATATAGAGCCGTCAATTTACGCAGCGCTCCACACATACATAGGTCCCTACCCTAAAGGAGCCCACAATCCAAGGTCCCCAACTCACATTCATATATATATATATATATATATATATATATATATATATATTTATACATACTGGGGCCAATTTTGGCCAGAAGCCAATTAACCTGTCTTTGGAGTGTGGGAAGAAATCGGAGTACCCAGAGGAAACCCACACAGGCACAAAGAGAACATGCAAACTCCAGGCAGGCAGTGTCATGGTTGGGATTCAAACCAGTGACCCTTTTTACTGATAGGCGAGAGTACTACCCACTACACCACTGTGCCACCCTGGTTCTAGCCAGCCTTGTTCTGGTGCTGCTCGCCTACCCCACAGCCTCCCGGGCCACCCGCTTGCTATGTGAAGACCCTGCGGCTCAGCAGCAGCAGCTGCTGTCAGCACTGGATTGGCAGATTTAGCTCCGCTGCCCTACACTCCGCCGCCACCGGAACAGCGGGACTCTCCATGACAAGGGGCTCAACTTGACAGCTGCTTTGGGTGCCACGAGCACCAGGCACAGAGGAGGAGGAAGTTTAGAAGTGGAATCCTCCTCCACTTTGAATGCTGGGCAGGGCCAGGAAGTAGCGGCCGTGACATCACTGGTTGCTAGATGCCAGGCGGCTCTAGCAACCAGTGACCAGTAGAGCTACGGTGGTTCAGTCTGCCCCTGTTACCTGCATTCCGGACTGCTCTGTGTCAGTTTCATTCCGGGACATGTGGTCACCCTAGCGGGAGGGCAGCTTTTTTGCCGCCCCCCCCCGCAAAGTGCCACCCTAGGCCTGGGCCTTGTCGGCCTAGGCCAAGATACAGCACTGGGTATGTATCTCATGTATTAACAGAACTATATGAATTTCATCTTTTGCATGATTTAATTTATTGATGCTTGGAATGCAAGTTATAAATAACCCTATATATAAGCAAAATGGCACTCCTTATGTTCAATTACTAATAGTGCTAGTCAATACACTGCTGCCATCAATTTTTTGGTGTGTTCCAAAAAAACATATGTATAATACATGTGTTGAGGTGCTAGCTTAAAATCAAAATCTACTTGAAGATATGAATATTTCAATGCCCAATGCTCTGTGAGCCAGAGTTCATTCCACCTGAGTCGGACGTGACATCAGCAAGGCCCAGAAGTTCCACCACTACTAAGACCTCAATGCGTTTCACAGAAAGGTATCATCAGGAAATCTTCCTGAAATCTTCCTGATGATGCCTCTCCAGTGAAATGCATTGAGGTCTTAGTAGGTGGACAGGTCGACTCACAGAGATAAACGCCGAGGATTGTATCTACAGTAGTCTATGGCAGGCTTTAGCAAGAATTTTTTTTTTCAGTTTTTTTATTTAATGTTTAGGTTATCTAAAGTCAAAACTTTTTTTTTTTTTCGTTTGGCTACTGTACAGAGAGATTAGAATACGTGTCAGAGTTCTATTGCTGTCTGTAGCTCCACTTGCGAAATCTTCCTGATGATGCCTTTCCGGTGAAATGCATTGAGGTCTTTGTAGTGGCAGAACTTCCAGGCCTAGCTGACGTCATATCCGACTACTAAGGTGGAACACACGCTGGCTCACAGAGACGAGCGCCGAGAATTGTAACGTCTCAGCCTCGGGAATTGTATACTGGGTGCCGCTTTATGATACATGGAAATGTAAGTGCATTGGCATGTGTTTTTAACTAGGAATTATTTTAAATAAACGTATTGCACCATTATTACGCTATTTTTTTTCTTTTCGGGACTTCCCTGCTGGTGATATTGGATGTAAGAGCAAAGTATGTGGATGCCAAGTATACACTAACCTTAGGACTAACCACATAAGCTGTGAGGGTCCTGGTGGCCCAAAGATATCTGGTGAGTTGCCCCCCTTATATTAGTTGGTGGAGCACATGCTTAACTAATGCACTCATGGTGACAGAAAGAAGTTAAATAGAAGATTGCTTCCTGTTTAGAAATTTATCATCACAGGACTTTCACTTGCTACCCAATTGGTTGCAAGGACTTGCTTCTTATTATTTTGTTATTTTGCATAGTGTTTATGGGCATGTAAATGTTCATATCTACACGTAAATTATGATTTTAAGCTAGCGCCTCAACGCACGGATTATAGATATCCCTACATACAGTATGCTGCCTTTTTCCCTTGGATAACACTGCTTACAGGTATTTTTTTGCCTGCACAATGTACCGGATTTGACCTGCCACGGTGCTTGGCATCCACATAATTGATTACTTAAGCCAGCAATAGATGGCTTGAATCACATTCTGTCCCTGCTGAACCGATAAAAAATTGAACCATGTATAAGCAGGCTGAATGTACCCAAGTTGATAGATCGATCAGCTTGGGTACAACCAGCCTGTCAGATTTTACATGTGATTATCGCTAGCGACTATTATAGATACTAGCAATAATCACTGTGTTCTCATGGCAGGAAAGGCTCCCCCTGCCTCTCTGCTGGGAGAACACAATGACTGTGTTGATGGTGAATCAAGCGATCCCCACCAGTTTTCCATTTTTACAACGGGATACTGGAAAGAAAATCTCTCCATCTATGGCAAGCTTAGCAAGAAATATAAGTGATTGTCACATCAGCTTTTATTTTTTGTTTTTTTATTTTATTCTTAGGTTAAAGTGTATCTAACTTTTTTTTTTGTTTGGATTAGAACACCTGTCAGGTAGGACAGGAAGTGAATGAAAATCTCACCAATGGGACAGAGATGGCAAAAAAAATATTATACCCTCCCTTGCTCTATCCAAAATAGGGAAAAAGTTTTGCCTTTTAGTTCTACTTTAACAGTTAATGTACACATTCTATAATGCACTTTATCAGAACAGAAGGTACAAGGACAGTATTTAGGTGAGTTTCTAGTGTCATCATCATGCTTGGATGCTGTGAATATAACTTTTTAGTTTTTAATAACATTTGTTAAGAGGTACTTCACTATTGTTAGCCACTTTTTCCATTCATTTGGGATTTCCATTTTGATGCATCCATCTGTGATCCAGATTCATATATGAAGACAGCAGTCTGGAGTGGGTTATACAAAAGCACTTTTAGACCTTCCAGTAATCTTGGGGGTTGATTGTGATGGAGAGCTGCTCTCCTTTGGGATTAATCACTGGGTGTTTTCTACTTTATTAGCACAAGGTGGCATTCATTTGAATGTCTGGTGTCTAATTATACATGTTTTATGGATTATATTTTGTTTATGCTGGATGTTTTGTATATTTCCTGGTATGATATTCACATGTTTACATTTGCACAAGTTTAACCACTTACGGACCGCCTGCCGTTGTTTTTACGTCACTACTTAGAAGAGGAATATCGTTGTTATAGCAGCAGCTAGCTGCCATAACCCCAGTATCCACTTCTTCAGTGGGTGATCCGCTTTCAGATAAAAGTGGTCTCTGTGGTGTATTCGCCGCATGATCACTTTTATCGGCGGCGGGAGAGGGGCCCCCCTTCCCACCGCACTCCAGTGCCCTCTGCCGCTTACTGGAGCCGTTCTTTAAAACATTCTCTTGCTGGCTTGGTATGCAGATGAGTGAGGGGAAAATGCCCCCCACCCGTCTCCATATCATTGCAGGACAGGAGCGACGTCAAAACGTCACTTCCGCCCATAGCTCTTAAAAGGGACTTTTTAAAAAAAATTTTTTTTTCAAATGACAATTTTTTTTTTTATATTGCATTTTAGTGTAAATATGAGATCTGAGTTTTTTTTTTACCCCAGATCTCATATTTAAGAGGTCCTGTCATGTTTTTTAATTTCTATTACAAGGGATGTTTACATTCCTTGTAATAGGAATAAAAGTGACACCATTTTTTAAAAAAAAGAACAGAGTAAAAATAAAAAATAAAAGGTAAAATAAACAAGAAAAAATAAATTAAAATTTTAAACGCGTCCCGTTCTGCCGAGCTCGTGTGCAGAAGCGAACGCATACGTGAGTAGCGCCCACATATAAAAACGGTGTTCAAACCACACATGTGAGGCATCGCCACAATCGGTAGAGTGAGAGCAATAATTCTAGTCCTAGAACCCTTCTGTCACTCAAAACATGCAACCTGTTGATATTTTAAACATCGCCTATGGAGATTTTTAAGGGTAAAAGTTTGTCTCTACTCCATGAGCGGGCGCAATTTAGACACGATATAAAAAAAAGCTTATATTTTAATTCAAAAAAGTGTATTTTTCCAAAAAAAGTGCGCTTGTAAGACCTCTGCGCAAATATGGTGTAGTATTGCAGCCACTGCCATTTTATTCTCTAGGGTGTTCAAAAAAATATATGTATAATGTTTGCGGGTTCTAAGTAATTTTCTAATGTTTGCGGGTTCTAAGTAATTTTCTAGCAAAAACTGTTTTTAACTTCTAAACAACAAATCTCAGAAAGAGGCTTGGTCCTTAAATGGTTAAGTAGACACTCCTATGCTTTGATTTGACATTGCCTGTACATGTATATTATTTATGAGGTTTGTCACTTTATCTTAAATGATCTTTTTATTATCTTTTACTTTTCATGTTTATTATTTAGGTTCAGCACAATAATTTAGTGTTTAATTAATTATTTGAATATTCAATGCACATGGCAAGCTAGGACCACCCTGTACACACTGAGCATTACAGCACAATTTAATAGGTTCAAGGATTGTGTTTGTTATGTGGGTGTACATAAAGAATTAACTTTAATAAAACAGGCCTACTTGAAAGAGATGTATTTAAAGGGAAGGCTATAAGAGAGTTAACGTATAGCTAAAGGCAAAATTTCATGTTTACCATTACCATTATCATTGAAAGTTATAAAAAATCCCAAATTTTGGGTTGTTCCAGTATAGAGGGGAAATCTTCCAATGGGTACACTAGTTCTAGTGACCCTGGTGACAACTAGGAACTCCCTCAGTATGGGTCAATTTCCCCTTGCTTCCTGTTTTGTTTATTGGACAGGAAGTTTAGGGAAATCTTCTTATTGGGGATAGCAAAACAAATTGACAGTAGTTACAACTGTTCCTTACTCAGCAGAGACTTATTAAGACTCTTCAGCAATACAAGCATCTTACCTGCCTGCTCGTAAACGTCTTTAGAAAGTATAATGAGCTGAGCATGTATACAACCAATAATTCATTGCAGCCTTGGTGCCAGGATGAATTAACTCCCACATGCATCAGTGGAAGTTGCATCATCTTGAGCTGGCCAATGAACATGGCCAAAGGTGCCAAACCTGGAAGATAACCAAACAATGATGTTGGTGCCAGTGAAAGATCTTGTGAATGTTGCATAGTGGGAAGGAAGGTAAATATAATACTTTACGTTCCATTTTATAGGACTAGTGCATGTTTTATGAGGGAGAGAACGCTATGGGAAGTGCACAATTTCTGAAAGTAGGCTATAACAGCACATTTTACATAACCAATTGATTGCATTGGTACCAGAACCTTACCAAAAGACTGCATGTAACTATTAACAGTGAAAGGGATATGAAGCCTGAACATCAAGAGCGCTATAATGCTATGAAAAAATGCACATTGTTATGGAAGAATGCTATGGGAGGCGCACTTACCAGAACAAGGCTAATGAAAGGTTACCATGAGACCCATAAATCTGACATACAAAATAAAAGAGTTCTATAACAGGTTCATAAAGGCTGTGCCCCCTCTCAATTTTATATCAGAAAATTGGCAATAAAAGATATGGCTTCACCCTTGTTGCCTCTGTTATGAGACCCCCTTACTGCCCACCTAAAGAGAACCTGTTACCAACTTTTTAGTGTATGTACAAACAAATATATACAGAAAAAAACTGTACAGAATTCTGCTTGTGTTAACTGACTTCAGGATACAGTTGTTCCATTTGTAACACTTTACCATAAGAGGTTTGCAACTGAAATGTGATCTCTAGAGATGTGTATTTCAGCTGTTGCTTTTGAGCATGTAAAGTCTAAAGTTAGAATAAGCTTAAAATATGTTGTTCTACTCCAAACCAAAACCAAAATGTAACATGTAGCAATGGTTTCATATTTACAGTGTACTTGCATTAGTATACAAATGCTCATAAGACAATATACAATCAGCTTGTAGGATTTTACACACACGCACACACATATATATATTACTAAGGCAAGGAGCAAAGTGCAGCAAGTCACAGCAGCCAATCTAGACTTACTTTTCGATAGCCTGGCTCTGGAGGATGAAACACCTATTGGATGGCTTGCTGCACTTTGAATATCAGCATCTTTTTTTTTCTTCATTATTCAAGGCCAGTAAAAAACTGCCAGACATACTCTGGCATATTTTGATCCAATGCAAAGAATATATTCTAGATACAGCACTTAAAACTTAGAAGTGAATGCCCCCCTTAATATTAATGCATTTGACAGTTCACCAAAACATACATACCATCACTGAAAATCTACTGCACTTGCTCATTTACAACGCACAAACCTTTGTTTTGGTGTGGGTAATGAAAATACATTCAAATTCAGCTAAGTTGGACATTTGTTTATTATGTTGTGTATTGGCGTTTAATGAAGAATTAGAAAAAGCACAATGAATTAAGAATTTCCCTTTGGGATAAATAAAGTATTCTGAATCTGAATCTAAATGTAAAAATCTGTAATAAGTATGCAATATAAGCATGTGTAATGTACTGTACATATACAATATATTGTGTACACAAGTAGGTACAATGCAAGCATTAAACTGAAGCAATGTACACAAAAGGGAATATTCATAAAATGGTGAATGTTCACTAAATATTCACTATAGGTAAATCAGTCGCTATAATTTAAAATACATGTACCAGTAAGATACATCTACAGTGAATGTTTGGGGAATGTCACATTCATTACTTTATAAATATATCCCAATAATTCAAAATGTTCTTACCGTTCACAGCGTGGTCCTGTATATCCAAGAGGACATTCATCACAAATTAATCCATGAGTTTGGTCCAGGTGGCATGTTGGGCTAAAGCTTTGTTGTTGACAGAAGGCCAAATTGTGAAAAAAGCAAACAAAAAAAACTAGATTTAACAACATAATTGCAGGTATTCTTCAGCAGTCATTACTCTAGAGACATGGAGACCCAGGAATACCCTATCTGCTTCAGACACACACATTTAGCTTCGGCTCCAGCCAATAGTCAGTGGAATGGCTCTACTATTTCTGCCGACACTGGATATAGTATAGAGAGTGGCAGTATCCCAATGGTATGTTATGATGGGGCTTACTTTAGACTGTCACAGATCCTGTTCACCAGTGAATAAGCAGGAATGTACAGCTGCTTGTCTGTGCCCTGCAGGCCATTGCCAAAATATACTGCATCTTACTATGCAGCTGAGTCTTTATAAAAGGGAACAATGGTATTATTAGTAATCAAAATATTCCCAAATAGTTACACCATTATTCTCATTCCTGTTAAAGGTAAATGTTTTCACAAATTATTATCATGCCTACTTACAGAAAACAACACTGTTATATGCATTTACAATTTTTTAAATATCATCACCTTGTTCATATGAACCTATATCGCAAAAGCACGAAAATATGATTTGGGAACCCACAGAAACCAGAGAGAAGCTTTCAGCAAATTAGCAGAGGACCAGGATTAATTCTAATTGATTGCTAAAAACTGAATTCCAAATATATTATTAGTATTTACAGGCCCCGTACTGTGTGCTGCAAATATTTCAAACCTGTTCCTTTATCTGATTATAAATTAACAATGTAAATTTTTTAAAGCACCACTCCACCTAAATGTAAAATGTTAGTTATAGGTGGTTAGGTTATATTTCTTTAATACAATAGTGAGATGTTATTGCCATAACTCCAGACTCTGTTTCTGTCCATCTAATGCCCCGTACACACGGTCGGATTTTCCGATGGAAAATGTCCGATCGGAGCGTGTTGTTGGAAATTCCGACCGTGTGTAGGCTCCATCGGACATTTTCCCTCGGATTTTCTGACACACAAAGTTGGAGAGCAGGAGATAAAATTTTCCGACAACAAAATCCGTTGTCGGAAATTCCGATCGTGTGTACACAAATCCGATGGACAAAGTGCCACGCATGCTCAGAATAACTAAAGAGATGAAAGCTATTGGCCACTGCCCCATTTATAGTCCCGACGTATGTGTTTTACGTCACCGCGTTTAGAACGATCGGATTTTCTGACAACTTTGTGTGGCCGTGTGTATGAAAGACAAGTTTGAGCCAACATCCGTCGGAAAAAATCCTAGGATTTTGTTGTCGGAATGTCCGAACAAAGTCCGACCGTGTGTACGTCCTATTAGTGTTTTTGTTCTTATGCACTCTTGCCTGTTATATCTCCACCTGCTGCAACCCTTCATAATATAAATAGATAAATCATCCAGTAGGGAAAATGGAAACCCCTCATAATAGCTACAGAATATGTGCAGACCCAAGAACTTAAAGTGTTACTAAACCCAGGAGCCTGCATTCACTATATCGGGTCTCCCACAGTTCATAGAACATGGGAATGTAATTATTTTAGTAAATATAAACTGCTAAATACCTTTTCCTATCAGCAGTATATAGCAGTCTTGTGACTTCTGTAGTGGCTTCTGTGACTTCTGGTTAAAGCTTGTAGGAGGAATTTTCACACTGCACTAGCTGTCCTATCAGGATACAATACCCCTGATCCTCTGTCTGGACAGTCTTGATTGGCCCTGTGCTGATCACATGCACTCTCCCAGGAAAAAAAACTCTCTAGCAATACACACCAAACTGAGCATGTGCCGCCTGACTCCATTTACTCTGTCTTATCCGGACCTGTTCTGGAGTCAGTGGAAGAAGAGGAGGATCTGTGCATATAGGATCAAACAGCCTTTTTACACGATGCAGAGGATTAACCCCTTGGGTTCTACAGTGAGTATAACAAGCATGCTTTACTGCATATACAGATTGATTTTACTGTTGTGGGTTTAGTAACACTTTAAATCTGTATTAAATCCAAAATCAAACATTTAATATATTGCAGCTGACCTGTTCTTAGATGTATGGCTGCATTTGTTTTCTTTTTTTAGCCTTTTTTTTTATTTTATTTTCACTTGGTGATCTAGCAAATAAGTCTGCTGTTTTTTTAACAGACCTAGCTGTCCTGCAGAATTAGCAGTTAGATGGTTTAAGAGAAACCATTTGCCACTGACAGGGGTGCATATAATGGTCAGTTTTTATTCTTTTCATATAAAACCTTTATCCCAATAGTAGCAAAACTATTTCTGTAACTGCTGATAAAGTGTTAGCTGGAGTTTGGCTTCAATTTGTTAGTGTCTTTTACCCTCTCCCCTGACTGAAAATGTTGCTGCCCAAAGGTGTCTCTGTTGCTCCTTCATCCAGATTGGGGACACTCTAATACAGGAGGTGTATTACAAAATATCCAGTGGATACAAGAAACATTTAGGTGTTTTAACTCTCCCTAGCACTAATAAAACAATGAAATATCAATTTTAGGTGGAATAGAAAACGCAAACATTTGAAATGATATCCATTAGATTTAGTGACACAATTGTGAAGCAATTCCAGATTATTATTTTTAGCTTAAAGTGGAAGTAAACCCGAATTTTTTTTTTTTTGATGTCATAATGTAGAGTATAAGATTTCCTATCATTTGAGCCCAGTCTTGCCACAAAGAGTTAACCCAGCTCTGAGCAATCCTCTTTTATTGTTCAGTGAGATAAATCTTGACAAACAGAGAAAAATTTTGTCAAATCCTCCCCCTTGCTGTGAGTGACAGGTGATTTACATATTTCGTGCACTAGCCTAAGACATGCATGATTTTTTTAATTCCCACCCCCACTCCTTTCTTCAGCAGCACTGCAAGGATTGGCTGTTCCACACCTCACCATGATTTGGCATGCTGAAGTCATGTGGTTACTTTCCTGTCTTTTCACTGGATGTTAGAGATCATAGCAGAAGCTCAGTTAGAAATACACAGGAGAAAATGCATATTGACAAGGGGAGTGTAGAGGTGGGCGGGGAGTCTTCTGACATCACGACTCCACCCACTGAGCTCCAGACAACAGACCCACCCACAGAATCTGCAGTTTTTCAGCTCTCATAACAGACAGAGGGGAGACATTTGACAGATAAAGATACATGCAGGAGGCATGTATATCATTATAGATAACCCCCATGGCAGTAGTTTAGAAAGGATGACATTGGGTTTACATCCACTTTAAAGAGAAAGTGGGGTTGATTTACGAAAACTGAAGCGTACAAAATCTAGTGCCTCTGTGCATGGTAGCCAATCAGCTTCTAACTTCAGCTTTTCAATTAAGCTTTGACAAAAAAACCTCAAAGCTGATTGGTTTCTATGCAGAGCTGCACTAGATTTAGCATTCTCCAGTTTTAGTAAATCAACCCCACTATCCTTAACATTATACTAGAAAAAAAGGTGGACAGACTTGTAAGGTACCCAGCAACTTAATATTTTTTACATTTACATTTTTACACTTATTTTTTATCTTTTTTGGTATTATGATGTGGTAACCCGGTATTATGTCAGCCCATTTTTTTAATAAGGTAGACACTGTCCTTAAAAAAATAAATAAACAAAATGGCAGCCTGTTAAGATGCATACAATACCAGTAGTGACCATCTTGTAGTTTTACAGAGCTACACCCATTTTATGAAAACGTCAGCATTTAGTACATTTAGTTGTTTTAGACGTTCGCATCTCCCCACTGCACACTGTGGCTTTCCCCCATCTCTGGCTTCTACATCTCTAGTGTGTCCCTGCTGCTATGTAATAGCCAGTGTGGAATGGAAAAGCAAGTGTGCTATGTATGATAATGTGTGAAATAACGTGCATTAGTGTACCACTCAGATGTAAATGAGCCATAAAAATAAATGCAAAAGTATAAAATCAGTGAATTGGTTAAAAAAAATACATTCTGTTGCCAAAACCTGTATAAAATCTTTATCATACATAGGCAAAGGATGTACAAATATCACTCAAATTATATCAGTAATGTAATTTACTTTAAAAATGCCAAGTTCTCTGTAGTGGGGTCCCGTTCACACTGCAAGAGTTAAATGTTTGTTAATTCTAGGGGTTTGCAGATGAGGGAGTATTGCTTTCTTTCTTCTTGCTCAAGCAGGCTTTTTCTATCCATATGAAAATTCCAGTTGGGCTTTAATTTTTTTTATTGATACTTTTCATAGTCATTTTATATGAAAAAGTATTGTGCATACTTTTGGAGACCTCATTGTGAAAGCTGCCTGGAAATGCCTGGATCCCTGAAGAAGTCATGTGTGCAGTGATGCAAGGTGTTGGGAGGAGCTGGGTGATGTCACTTCCATGTCACGGACATGAACGGAAGTCTACATGCAAGACACTATACTGTGTAAAAACCATTCACACCCACACATGGGTGTTTTTTATTGAAACATGAGTGTATTACTGTTGTTTTCAATAAAACGTGTTTGTGCAGTTTTACACTATGGGAAGGTTCTTTTCATTTATATGATCACCACTGAGGATATATGGTGGAGAGGAGCAAGAGTAGAGGTACATGGCAAAATGCACGAAATGCACAAAAGATCCAGATACCCAGGAGGATACCTATATCAAGCATTTCTGGCCTTTATGAGAGTATGGATCTATCCTGGAAATGAGCAGCCTCTTTAGCACAAGGGTGGAGCACGATGTGGTGGATATATAAAGTTTTGAAAAATGCATGACTTAAGGAGTTCACCTACTGTATGTTGGATATTCTATATAAGAACTTTAGAAAATTGCGGTCATGGACACTTAAAAATAACAATTTATGAAGTTACACTGATAGCACTGGAGATATGGGATTAATCACCTTTGTTATTATGCAATTATTTGTCACATTGCATATAGCTTTGGTACTTTTACAGGACTGGAATAGTGGTATCGACCTCCAGCAGGGTTGACAATAGAAACATTTTCCACATATTTTAAGGAACATGTTTGTTGCTTATTCACAGTATATATTCACAGTATATATATTTATTAACTGATGGTACATTTATTTATTTAATACTTGTTGATCACTTTTACTTACTTACTTACTATATATACACTGTATATATATGAAATGTTGATTTATTGTATTTACCTAGTAGCAGGATAAAGGATTCTTCAGTGTAGTACATATATTTAAGCAAACGCCACATTACAACATTGAATATTTATCAATATATGTGGGGAGACATGGGATCAATGTGGGCAGCTGCTTGAATCCTATTGATATCCTCTCTTAATAATTTTAAGTGGTAGCGCATAGGTTTTCTTCTCTATTTTAGTGCCTGAAAATAGCGTTGTGTTGTGAATGTTTTCCCTTCCATGACTCCAAGACACATTCCAAATGAAAAAAAAGGGGATCTGATGGTAGTTAGGGGCATCAAAAACACATCTATTTATTGGCAGACAAAAGGTAACTTGTTATTGCACAGGTAACTTTTCAAAATTTGTTTTGCCTTTGTTCAGGCATTTTCCACCTTTGGGGCTATTTAAAAACTGTAGAAAGAAGACCAATAAGATTCCTCATTTTATTTTCATATAGACACATTATTTGCCACTATAGGCAACAACTCCACCTTTGTTCCCATATTCTTTTCTGCCACATTATATAATAAACTCAGTAAATGTTACATTTTTTATCCAGCAATTATTTTTGGACTCAAATTTAACATTCATATAAAGAAATGTATATTTTATGGAGTACCTATATGTGCAATATATAAAAGTTTTGGTAAGTAACATCACTAGTACTTCCCTTGCCAAATTTCTGCATTAGCCCCTGCAGAGTATTTTATTTTGCAGTGTATTTACAGCAATTCATTAACCATTCAGCGATAAATGGGGTTTTTATATCTGGATGATGTAAACACCTTAATTTGATTTGGCTACTTTGTGATGTACACAAGGGACTCACAGCTGTCCTTTTCACTGCTAAAGAAAGTCAGGACTCTCTTCCAGCGCTGCATGGATTGTATTTGACAGCCTCGATAATGAAAAATAAATGTTTGCTCTTCTAGTGTAACATTTTATGAACCATTTATTATTCATTTAATCTGCTAGTTTTGTCATGGTTTGTATGAGTAAGTTTGAGGAAAAAACTATTGGCAACAAAAAAGTGTTTTCAGTCATTTTTTTGCAACACATCTCCTACAATTTCTGTTATTAAACAGGTTGGGATAGGAAACTTGGCAAAAATCATTGTGGACAGAATAAAATCTTAATTCAACTGGATATTTGTAAGATATTCGTTTTAAATATGTATAATGCTATGAAAACAAAGAACTAGACACCCTGAGTTTAAATTTTACAACTTGATCTAGTAAGGCACCAGCAGTGAAATTTGATGGGCTGTAGGTGACAATACTGTTTTATTTTTTGGTTTGTATAATAAAAATCTGGCAGTACCATATATTTTAAAGTAGAACTGAACTCAAGAAGTGAAGTTTTCTATGATATAGGGAACATCTAGAAGTGCTAATTTTGCCTAAGCAATACCCTAAATATTTATTTTTTTGTCTTAAATTCCTCATGAAAATAGCAGTGCACTTCTTGGTATGTGTGACAGACACAACCGGGACAGAGACTTTTGGAGGGGGCTAGGGGCAAACCTCCTACCCACTGATTATGGCCCATGGGGAGAGCAGATGATTCTATAATGATGGACAACAATGATGAACACTGAGAGCATGGTTTGGATTCATTCTCTGAATAAGGATAATAAAGCTTCCCTTCTGGAGTGAATGGAAAGGTGTAATATTATTCTTGTACAGTGTAATGGTCAGAGGGAATATGGAGGCCCTCCTAGAGACTGGATAGGAGAGGCTCCTTCACTTGGGCCAGAAATATTTAACAGAAAGATCCCACAAGAAATCTATGAAGATAAATTAATTCCACTTTATCAGACTGCTAGAACAATGTTTGTCTTCGGATGACTTGTCTAGTGGACAGTAGGGATGGGCGAACGGTTGGGCCCGAGGTTGTTTGGACGTTCGGCGAACACCGAAAAATACGCGGTGCTCAGGGCAAATTCGAAAGCCGCCGGAACACCGTTAAGGTCTATGGGACACATGAAAAATGAAAAGTGCTCATTTTAAAGGCTTATATGCAAAATATTGTCGAAAAAAATATTTGGGGACCTGGGTCCTGCTCCAGGGGACATGTATCAATGCAAAAAAAAGTTTTAAAACAGGAAGTTTTTTCAGGAGCAGTGATTTTGCTAATGCTTAAAGTAAAACAGTAAAAATGAAATATTCCTTTAAATATCGTGTCTGGGGGGTGTCTATAGTATGGATTTTGGGAGGACTCCCACGCAATTTTTTAAAAATTTTTAGGGTTCCTCTTAATATTCATACCAGACCCAAAGGGCCTGGTAATGGACTGGGGGGGGGGGGAACCTATGCCGTTTTTTTCAATGAGTTTTATCTATATTGCTGAGACCTGACAATTCATTACAGCCGCGATCAGTTTTAAAAGACTTTTTTCCTTTAGAAATGTCATTTTGCCGCGGCAGGAAAACTGCACCACTTTACAGGCATACTATAGACACCCCCCAGGTATGATATTTAAAGGAATATTTCATTTTTTTTGTTTCACTTTAAGCATTATTAAAATCGCTGCTTCCGAAAAAATGGCCGCTTTCAAAACTTTTTTTTGCATTGATACATGTCCCCTGGGGCAGGACCCGGGTCCAAAAACACTTTTTATGACAATAACTTGCATTTAAGCCTTTAAAATTAGCACTTTTGATTTTTCATGTTCGTGTAGAGACTTTAACAGTGTTCGTGTGTTCTTCTGAATTATTTTCCTGTTCGGATGTTCTGGTGCAAACTGAATCTGGGGGTGTTCAGCTCATCCTTAGTGGACAGAATACACAAGTTTGTGTCTTTCCTATTGTATGCCTCTTAGGAGTACATTCCCATGTTAATTTAGTCACCTATTGGTTCTGTCTGTTGCCTAATTTGGCTAACTCTTGAAGGTATCTATTATTGGATTAGCCTTGTGCCAGCTCTACCTCGTTATCTAAACCATTGTGTGATTTTTTGGGTAAATATTTTGTTTTATTGTTCATGTGGTGACTGGCCTACTTTTCAAGTGTATAAAAATGTGTATTTCTGTTCAATAAACAGCCATTCCTCTGGAGTTTGCCTCAACACCTTGTCTGTGTATGATGTTTGGACTAACAGAGCTGGTATTAGCTCTCGGTCTGCTGGAACGGTTTGGAGGGCAAGAAGCAATATTTGACGGAAACACCTAATCGGGGTGCCAAACAATTCTGTCACAGTAAGTAAAGATTCCAGACCTATATTCTCACAGATGTATATCTGCAGTGTGAGTTCTAAGGTACTTTTGCTTCTGACTACTCATCTTCAGAGATTTGGAGTGAGATTCGGTGTCACTACTGTGGCTACTCTCTGTTCTACTTTCATGGAGGCTCTGACGTGGAAACAAAGTGCTGTCTCTACCAAGGTAACTGTCTCCACACACAGGGTAAAACAAGATATGGCAAGTTAGTGTTTGGAAAAGATCAGCTGCAGGGAGACAACGGGCAATATTGGTCTCTTGCCCTCTGTCTGTATTTTTGGGCACAGATTGCTGAGTTTAGTCCCTTTTTAAGAACCAGTAGGCAACAAATTAAATGCTTGTTACATTTTTTTAAACAAGCAGTTATTTGTAAGACTACCAGTTATATTCCGGAAACCTAGGTTTAGACAAACTTTTCATTTTACCATACACTGATACTTACTTATTAGAATCTATGCCCAAAGGACAGGCACAAAGAAAACAGTCCTCATTTGTGCCATCAGTTGGATTGCCATAGAAACCTGGCAGGCAGTAATCACAGTAGCGGCCATAAGTATTGTGCTGGCAGTCCTAAAATGAAACAGGAGATGCATAAATTAAGCAAAAAAGCCCCAAAATGATTTAGAACATATATATATATATATATATATATATATATATATATATATATATATATATATATATATATATATAATACAGTATATGTCAAAAAGCAGGGAACGCTAATATAAGCACTGAGGCTGTGTTCATATTATTTCACTGTGATGACGCGTGAATTACAGCAACATGGAATATGCATGTTTTGTTCAATAACGTGTAATGTGTAAAGCCACAGGTCAACCTGACAGCCAGGTGACTACCATTTTCAGAAGTCAGTTATATCAGTCTCTGCATTTTTGTAGTGACCGGTTTACTTTAACTTCTTAAGAACAGCATAACTAGATTTTCTGTTCAGCTTCAAGTTTTATGCATGTGTCCACCCCTGACTTTGCGTCCAGCATTATTTTGCAGCCAGTGTTGCAATGATAATGCAATGATCAGGGTATGGAACCCTGATCATTATTATTATTATGATTATTTAATATTACAACACACTTTTCCTTCATAACTCTAATGCTGCGTACACACGATCGGAAATTCCGACAACAAATGTTCGATGGGAGCTTGTCTTCGGAAATTCCGACTGTGTGTAGGCTCCATCAGAAATTTTATGTTGGAATTTCCGACAACAAAAATATGAGAGCTGATTGTCAAATTTTCCGACAACAAAATGATGTTGTCATAAATTCCGAGCGTTTGTACACAATTCCGACACACAAAAGTCCATGCATGCTCGGAATCAAGTAGAAGAGCCACACTGGCTATTGAACTTCATTTTTCTCGGCTCGTTGTACGTGTTGTACATCAGCGTGTTCTTGACGATCGGAATTTCTGACAACATTTGTGCAATGTGTGTATGCAAGACAAGTTTCAGCCAACATCTTACGGAAATAAATCCCAGGATTTCGTTGTCGGAATGTCCGATCGTGTGTACGCGGCATAAGCCTACATCCTCCTTACCATTAGAGGAGAGTCAGAGTGCAATTTCCCTTGCAAAGTGAACAACCTCATTGTCATTAGTAAATCAACTCCAGTGTCTAGCCCAGCTGTGATGTCTTTTTAACTTGGTCTAAGTGCAGTGAATTGATAACACATTTTGGTTTGGTTGAAGAGGAATCAATTTGGTAATTTGTTCACTTGAAACTGGGAAACAAGACTGTAGACAGCAGAGTGCCATGTTTGAAAGATGATAGGAATTTCCCAAAACTGACCCAAAAAATTGTCAAATGTAGGCCAGTAAAGGTGGCAGACATATGATAAGTCCTGAGTTGAGGAACGAGGCCACACCTCTGAAACACATTGTTATGCAACTGTGTGATGTCCACACTCTCTTCCCCCCTGTATCATGCTCGTGTGGGTTTGTGTCCTCGGAGAGCAGTGCTGGCTGGACCAGGTGCATTATGATCTGAACTTCTTGCGTAGTGGTGGATAGCCTCAGTTGTGCTGCCAGTATCTGGGCAGCTAGGTTGAATGTCCACGGCTCTTCCCTCCCCTGTCGGGATCTTGAGGTGTTTTAGGAGTGCGGCCACAGTGGAATCCTTATGCTGTATCTCTATCTTCACACAATGTGAGTTTGACCATTGTAGTGTTTTTAACTTTACCATTTTAAAGCCGAGTTACACTAGGGCAGCTTTGTGCTCTCTTCTTTTGTGTTTTTGTCTAGATGTGTTTCTGCCACCCAGAGGATCCATAGAGAGCAGCAGCACCCTTTGACCTGTCTAATTGGCTTTGACTTGACTTACTAGACGCACCTATTTCCACCAACTCCAGGTACACTTCATTACTTGCACATGGCTTACTCTGAGCATTAATCTCACTTTTTGCTTTTTTGTCACCATTTTTTAAAATCCAATTTGGGTTTTTTTCACTGTTTTTCTTTCTCTCTTATCTACTCCTTTGACTCTCATCACTTGCTGGCATTTCTTTGCCATTTTCCTTTCCCCCTTCAGTCTCCCTGTCCTTACTACTCTTGGCTTGAGCTTCCTACTTTACGCATATAGTTTTCACTACATACAGACCTGGTGAGATTCTTGGGGACACACTCTCACATGCGCACCATGCCTTTCCTCTGGTTTGCACCTTCGCCTCCCGTTTGGCTCCGCCTCCTCAGCTCCCGGGTAGGACATCTGCTGCTGCCTCTGGGAACCGCACACGTGTTGCTTTAGCCTCATATAGTGGTGAGTATGGGGTCCTATAACATGGCTCCCATGCTCTGCAACTATTTTTTCAATGCCATACCACCTACCCATTTATATATTCTCCCATCTTAGGTACATCTATGCACGCATCAACCCCTGAAAAGCGAGGGTCTCGCAAAACACGTTGTGTACACTAGATGCCCATGTATCACATGTATTTTACTCTTAGGGTACACCAGATGCCCATTTTTTACATGTTTATTACCCAATTATGTACCCATTGTTCATTTTATATGTATGTTGTTTTACAATTGTCCATTGCTGATAATATCAATGTATGCATGACTTTTACCTGAGTAAACGCATATACTTACTATACTTTATACTTCAATTACTGGTATGATGCTTTATGGCCAAATGGTGCCCACCACATTTAAAGTCCCAAGTGCGAATCTTTTTTTGTTGCATATTACAGGGATGGAGGTGGGTTACCGGTGACACCACACCTTTTCTTAGTTTTTAAAGTGATACTAAAGCTTTGTTTTTTTTTCTTCAAATAAAAAACATGTCATACTTACAGTACCTCCACTGTGCAGCTCATTTTGCACAGAGTGGCCTGGAACATGCTCTTTTGGGGTCCCTCGGCGGCTCTGACAGCTCCTCCCAGATTAGATAATTAGATAAAGAAGCAATCTCCTGAGGGGGTTACCTTGCGGGCGGCTCCCGAGTCATTCATATGGTGTCCATAGAAGCTGAATGTATGACTCGGCCCCGCCCCCCGGTGCCCGGGTCATTGGATTTGATTGACAGCAGTGGGAGCCAATGGCTGTGCTGCTATCAATCTATCCAAACAAACCTGGGACTCCATGGAGAGAAGGATGGCACGTCCCCACCGAAGAAGATAAAGCGGCTCAGGAAAGTAAAACGGGGGGCTAGGGGGCCGGTGACTGCCAGGTGTTTTTTCACCTTAATGCATAGGATGCATTAAGGTGAAAAACACGAGCTTTTAAAACCCCTTTGAGTGAATTTTTTTAACCACTTGCCGAACAGCCGCCATCGTTATACTGCGGAAGGTTGGCTCTATTGCGTGAATCGCTGTAGCTGAATGTTGGTTCGTGCAATAGATATAGTGGGTGTGCACACGGTGCCAGAGCCGATGCGCGTGACCGGCAGCCGCGATGTCCACCGGCCACCCGTGATCGCTCCACAGAGAGCCAGAACGGGATATTGTCAATGTAAACAAACAGATCCCCGTTCTGACAGGGGAGTAGAGAGAGATCGTCTGTTCCTAGTGATCAGAAACAGCGATCTCTCTTCTCCTCCAGTCAGCACACTCCCCCCACAGTTAGAAACACCTCCCAGGGAACACATTTAACCCCTTGATCACCACTAGTGTTAACTCCTTCCATGCCAGTGTCATTTATACAGTGCATTCTATAGCACTGATCACTGTATAATTGTCACTGGTTCCAAAAAAGTGTCAAAAGTGTCCGATCTGTCCGCTGCAATGTCGCAGTCCCGCTAAAAATTTTCCTGATCACCGCCATTACTATTAAAAAAAATTATAATAAAAAAGACATAAATCTATCCCCTATTTTGTAGATGCTATAACTTTTGCGCAAACCAATCAATATACGCTTATTGTGATTTTTTTTTACCAAAAATATGTTGAAGAACACATATTGGCCTAAACTGAGGAAGAAATTTGTTTTTTGATATAATTTTTTGGGGATATTTATTACAGCAAAAAGTAATATTGCTTTTTTTTCAAAATTGTCACTCTTTTTTGTTTATAGTGCAAACAATAAAAACCTCAGAGGTGATCAAATGCCACCAAAAGAAAGTTCTATTTGTGGGAGAAAAAGGGCATACATTTTGTTTGGGTACAACATTTCACGACCGCGCAATTGTCAGTTAAAGTGACGCAGTGCCGTATTGCAAAAAAATGGCCTGGTCATTAAAGTGGTTGTAAACCCTTACAGACCACTTTGTGCTACAGGTGAGCCTATAATAAGGCTTACCTCTAGCTACCCAGGATATCTTCTAAACCTGCACAGTTTAGGAGATATCCCCTGTATTTGTATGTGCCAACGTCATCGGCACATGCGCACTGACACAAACTGAAACAATGGCATGTATGTGCCGTTGCTTCAGTGAGTGTGCCGTTACCGCGTGAATGCATGGGAGTGACATCATCGCAGCTCCGACCAATCACAGTGCCAGAGCTGCGATACCCGGAAGAAACCCATGGGAGTGATGTCGGCCGCTGGAGCGGTGTACGGGAACCGCAGTGAGGGCTTTGATCTCAGGTGAGTATTACATAATGAGCTAGTATGCCTTTGTCTTGCAGGTGTTAGTTTTCTTTTTTTTAAGGGGGTAAATCCTTCCAGTCCTTAAGTGGTTAAATCTCTTGTGAATGCTTGACAGAAAATGTAACTGGACATGGTAAAGAGAGAAGACTTACACTGGCCATACTCCTTTAGCATGTACTGTATGTCAGAGGCGTAACTAGAACCTTCAGGACCCCAATGCAAAAAGCCATGAAGGGCCAGTGCCCTTTCCACTGATTCCAGGGTCCTTCACTCCCGTAGCAGGGCCATTTATTATGGTCCTGCAGCAGGACCCTTTCCCATGTTTTGCAATGGGCCCCCTTTCTGCACAGTTGGCAACCTTTACAAACAACTTCAGGGACACTTTTTTTGCTATGTGGTCTGTCAGCCATTTTAGGCGGAGAGTGTATCAACACCTTTGCTCCAGCCTTGCGTATAAATGCGGCCTCTTGGCAGGTGGACCTTAACACCCAGAGGCTGCATATATCTGTACCAAAATGTCAAAAAAAGCTGTGCTGAGAGAAAGCACCATGCACGCTCCTGGCACAGTAACCAGCAGGTAACTGAAAGCTTCTGATCGCTACTTGAGATCGGGAGCTTTCCGCTCATGTGACTGCTGTAACAGCCAATCACAGCGGTCATGTGATCAAAATCCCCACCTCTGTCGCCTGGCATCTGAAACCTCTTAAAGGCACATCTTTGCACAACCCCCCCCCCCCCCCACACACACACACACACTACTAACACATCTCTGTACCCACTTGCACATCTCTGCACCTCCACCCCCCCTCAGCACACCTCCAACTCACAACGTATCTCCTTTACCCCCCCAACACACACGGCAGTGTACTTTAGGTACCTTGGTCACACCATATCCACTCACCTCTGCAGCACATATTGATCATATTGATCAGTTCTCAGCATCTCTTTCTGCCCCTCCAGCCAGCAGTTCAATATGCAGTGGGAGAGGAGGGGGTGATTAGCAGCTCTGTGGTGCCTGCAGCATTTCCCTCTGTTCCTCTGGCCAGCAGTTCAACTAAACAGTGGAATGCCAGCCAAAGGTGGAGGGGGAAATGCAAGGACTGGGTTCCCCTCATGATAGCAGAATGCCTGGACCTGGTCGCATATGCGACACTTGTGATCCTGGTAGTTCCGTCACTGCTGCATGTGTTTCAACTGTGGTTTTAGCTGTTTGTCCATAGTTTAACCTTAGAGAAAACATATTTTGGAAAATAATCATGGGTAACCTTTTTCATACTGCAAAAACAGATTGCAATGACATATAATGCCCCGTACACACGGTCGGATTTTCCGATGGAAAATGTCCGATCGGAGCGTGTTGTCGGAAATTCCGACCGTGTGTGGGCTCCATCGGACATTTTCCATCGGATTTTCCGACACACAAAGTTGGAGAGCAGGAGATAAAATTTTCCAACAACAAAATCCATTGTCGGAAATTCCGATCGTGTGTACACAAATCCGACGGACAAAGTGTCACGCATGCTCAGAATAAATAAAGAGATGAAAGCTTTTGGCCACTGCCCCATTTATAGTCCCGACGTACGTGTTTTACGTCACCGCGTTTAGAACGATGGGATTTTCTGACAACTTTGTGTGACCGTGTGTATGCAAGACAAGTTTAAGCCAACATCCGTCGGAAAAAATCCATGGATTTTGTTGTCGGAATGTCAGAACAAAGTCCGACCGTGTGTACGGGGCATAAGAGTGCACAAAAAGAGAGCACCTTATTATCATAATGCTGCTAAGTTAAATCTGAACTCCAGTTAAAAACATAACAACTAACAGAAAAATTGAACATGAATACTGGAAAGTGGGACTAAAATGCTTCTAAATTAGAAAACCATGAATAGCCTTTTCTAATTGCCACTTGTTGCAGAAAAAAAAATATATTGCTGCTATTATTTTATTATAGACATCAGACCTGCACAGTGAGTAACAACCTAAAATTCAGTATGTGAAAATAAAAATGAATAGCTACCTGCATTCTGCCGCAATCAATAAATATAGCAAGGTAATTCATTTAAGCAAGCCAAGCACATTTCCCTCCTTCACTAAGAATGAAGGTATCATTATGGAGACAGCCGTGTTTTATTAATGGTGATTAGAACAAAATCTTTTCTGCAAGGCAGACTTATGGATCAAATAACTTTTCCAGTTATAACAAGATGCACGTTATAAATTAGAGAATGTTGGAGTCACAAGTCTTGACTTTTATCATCCATCAGAAATGTATTTCATCAAATTTTCAAAACTATTTCAAAGGGAAGATAGACGTTATATAGGTGTCTCCCCAGGTACTGAAATATCCCAAATGTACGTAGAATAAAAGAATCCAAGATTTCAAACAAAAGCATACTCAAACAAGAAGAAAAAAAGAAAAAAGCAAGACGAAAGTACAAGTTTTGTTTATAGGATGTCACTATTAGTGGTAAAAAATGATTGACCTAGCTCATTGTAGTTTATTAGCGCTGGGGTAGCTTGAATTTACTTTAAGCCTTTATTCACCCAATGTGTATTAAAATGCATGCCCGTGGAGGACCATGTTTGCCCGCACGGAGATGCACAGGTGTTCCGTGCATTCCTGTGCAGGCAGTTCCATTGATTTCAATTGGTATGCAGCGGCTGCATGGACACAGCAGCTCCTCTCAATTTGACATCTGTGTGGGTGCAGGTAGGTGTGGATGCATGTTCCCAAACTCACACAGTGTGCATTCAGGGACATGCACTCATACGCTCCTGCACATGGTCCTTCATGGGTATACATTTTAAGATGCCCTGTGTGATTGAGGCCTAACAGTACTGAAATACGAAAAGATTTAAATAGGTAAGAAAACAGCAATACATTTGTTTGCTAATAGGGCTGTTATTATGGCTATTAAATCAGATCTAAAGCCTAACTGGACAACATTAAGTTTGCTAAAGCGCTGAATATCATAAATAACTGGGTTTTTTTTGTTTTTTGTTTTTTTTTTTATAAAACACATTTTTTTTCATTCTATTTTTCATTTAGCCTCTTTCAGACAATTTCTGTCTATATACACTCACTTCATTGTCAACTGCACCTCATAGCTTCCTAGTAGTGAAAATGATGGACTGTGACTATACCTGTGCAATGTGCGTCAGCACAACCACTTGTAGTCTCAATCAAAGGAAACACAGGACAGGGTGACAATGTATAGGTACAACTGAGAGACAGTTGTTAGCACATATCAGTAAGTGCCTAAACAAAGACAGGGTCATCGAATATTATTTTTAAGAAGATTGAAAACAACTTTTGAAATGGGGGATATGATCACCATTTCCCTTTGAGATCAATAAAGTATTCTGAGTCTGAATTTTGTATGTAAAAATACATGGTTCACATGAACTTAGTGCAGAGTTATTCACTTTACGGTCATTACAAAGGACAAGGGAACACTCTTTATGTTTTTAGGAAAAAAGTTTTCACTTCCACATGCAGAACGTCTTCTTCATGGTAATGCCCCGTACACACGGTCGGACTTTGTTCGGACATTCCGACAACAAAATCCTAGGATTTTTTCCGACGGATGTTGGCTCAAACTTGTCTTGCATACACACGGTCACACAAAGTTGTTGGAAAATCCGATCGTTCTAAACGCGGTGACGTAAAACACGTACGTTGGGACTATAAATGGGGCAGTGGCCAATAGCTTTCATCTTTTTATTTATTCTGAGCATGCGTGGCACTTTGTCTGTCGGATTTGTGTACACACGATCGGAATTTCCGACAACGGATTTTGTTGTCGGAAAATTTTATAGCCTGCTCTCAAACTTTGTGTGTCATAAAATCCGATGGAAAATGTGTGATGGAGCCTACACACGGTCGGAATTTACGACAACAAGGTCCTATCACACATTTTCCGTCGGAAAATCTGACCGTGTGTACGGGGCATTAGAGCTGTGAAAATGTGGAATATACTTCCTTTAGGAAATAGTTTTGTCCTCTCCTGTGCAATGTGTGTCAGCACAACCACTTGTAGTCTCAATCAAGGGAAACACAGGACAGGGTGACAATGTATGGGTACAACTGAGAGACATTTGTTAGCACATATAAGTAAGTGCCTAAACAAAGACAGGGTCATCGAATATTATTTTTAAGAAGATTGAAAACAACTTTTGAAATGGAGGATATGATCACCATTTCCCTTTGAGATCAATAAAGTATTCTGAATCTGAATTTTGTATGTAAAAATACAGGGTTCACATAGTGAACTTAGTGCAGAGTTATTCACTTTACGGTCATTACAAAGGACAAGGGAACACTCTTTATGTTTTTAGGAAAAAAATTTTCACTTCCACATGCAGAACGTCTTCTTCACAGTAAGAGCTGTGAAAATGTGGAATACACTTCCTTTAAGAAATAGTTTTGTCCATCCCAGATTGTTTGAAAAAAAGAGATGGATACATTACAAAATGCATAAAATATAAAAGGACATTAAACTGTATAGGTAATAACACCAGGGATTGTTGATTCAGGGAATATCTGATTGCCTACAAGGCATTCACCTGTGATAGGCTGCACAGAGTTTTGCGCCCAAAGCCTCCAGCAGACAAACCCCCCCAGGGACGTGATACTCTACATGAAGGATTTCCTGATTAAGGTAGAAATCCTTAGAGCATCAAGAAATACTAACCACATTGAGCTAGACGGTGTTAAAATTCAAATCTACCCTGAGCTCTCCCAGCCCACCTTGGACTGCAGGCGCAGAATGAAGGATGTCACCTCAGTGCTGCAGGCCGCCTATATCAGATACTGCTGGGGATTCCCGTTCAAACTCAGTATCACACAATGGCACCACCTACACGGTCTACAATCTGGCAGAGGATAAAGATCTCCCGATCAAACTGGGGCTTCTGGAGTCGGATGCAGTCCCCAATAACCCTTCTACACCTCGCGCCAACCCTAATCCTGTCTGGGCAACGCCATCTCCACTTATATGCCCCTTAGAAGCAAATGACTTCTGGTTCTCTTTTATTGACTCTACTACTTGAGCTTCATTGTTTGACTACTCAGCACAGATGTAACTGTCCACTACACCTTGCAGGGAATTTGTCCCTTTACTGACTGCACCAAAGATTCACCCTTCAAGTGGACAGTCACATAAGGAACCTCCATATAGAGAACTGTTATGGTACAGCTACCTGACATTACCGATTGGACGACATCACCTCCTGGTGATAAAGATTCATATGGTCTCTCGCTGTCAAGTAAGAGGCCTCTCCAAGTATTCCCCCTGCCTGCTCCCGGACCCGATCCGTGTTGGTGTTGAGCATAGCGTGTGATATATTGCTGCGCGGTATACCATCGCGGACCATCTCGGCTCTGATAGCAGGTATCGGACGCTTTAGTCCGAAGTACACTATGTTTTGGTCAGTTTGGTGGTTTTCCCCTGACCCCTCCTTTGGTTGTAATTTTTTATTTTTTTGGTTTCTTTGGTTTTCGTTATTTGGTTATGGAAGATTTTGTTCAAATATTCACTGGTACTACATGCTTCTTTATACTGATAATGCCTTTAACGCTTTTGTAACATTGCTTGACAGGTTTTGTTGTGGGGGTCTGGCTATCTCGCCGAGACTTCACGCTCCTTGGGTAAGAGTTTTACGCACCTTCCTACACGTAGCCCCCCCACTTTGATAGCTTAACATGGCTCTTAAGATAATGTTCAAGGGTTTAACCTCCCACAGAAGCACAAAAAAGCTTTTCGCCATTATAAAAGCTTGGGAGCTGATATCCTGCTTCTGCAAGAAACCCATTTTTCAGCATCCAATCATCCACAATATTTCGATAAAGCCTTCAAACAATTCTATTGCACCACCCACTTACAGCTAAGTCCTGGGGAGTGGCCATATTCATATGCAGCACCTTGATGTTTGATGTCTGCCATGTATATAGGGACCCTGAAAGCCGATTTATTATCCTCCAAGGTATGATACAAGACCGAGCCACCACCATAGCCTTGGTCTATGTCCCCAATGAAGCACAGGCCTAATTTTTCAGACACTTTTTTGACACTTTGGATCGATATCTCTCCCCACACTTAGTTGTCGGGGGAGGTTTCAATCTTACAGCTCGCCCAGTATTAGATAGAAGCAGAGTTACTCCATCCTCGAAGGCCTTTCCTAAGTCGTTAGTTGGCTCCCTCAATGCTTTGCAACTGATTGACGCGTGGAGGGCACATAATGTGGGTGCCAGATCCTATACCTTTCACTCAAACCCACATGACAGTGATGCCCGCCTCGACTATATCTTTTGCACCCCAGTCGTCCTCGCCAATTCGACTGCTGCTGAGATCCATGTATGCCCCTGGTCTGATCACCACATGGTGGCTTTTTCAACAGCCCGTATAGGCCTCAAACCCACTTTGCACTCATGGAGACTTAATGGTTCTCTCCTCACAGACCCCGCAATCATGAATTTATTTACAGATCATTTAAACAATTATTTCACTGATAACGCATTACTAGACATGTCCCCAACCTGGTTATGGACAGCCCATAAGGCGGTCATGCGAGGTCATCTCATACACTTAGCATCTAAGAAACATAGAACTAAACTTGCTATTCTATGATCTCTCACTAAGATGCTAGACCGTCTATATAACCGTTACAATCATTCACCCACCCCAGACCTCCTTGAACAAATTAACTCTAAGAAATGTACATTAGATGCATTGCTATCAGAAGATATGGAAAGAGCCCTGAGGTGGTCCAAGGCAAAATTTTTGCTATTTAGTAACTCTGCTTCAACTTTGTTTGTCAGAAAACTTAACCATATGGTTTAACCACCACATGTATACAAACTGCGTGACTCAACTGGCTCATTAGTATCTCACCCCAGTGACATTCTAGACATATTTGTCAACTATTACCAGAAATTATTCTCCAAACCACAGTCAGCAGCTGACCCTGCCTCACAAGCCTGGTTTGCGGATTTACCACTGCCCACTCTGTCTGCTAAGCAACTCAAATCCTTGAATGCCCCATGTACTAGTGTGGAAGTCGCTGACATTATTAAGTCCCTTAAATCATCTACGGCCCCTGGTCCAGATGGATACATATCCACTTACTCTAAGAAATTACCCCCCACGCTGACCCCTAAGAGATGCTTTTGGCAAATATGTCACTTATCCCTAAACCACACAAGGATCACTGAACCCCCCAAAACTTTCAACCCATCTCAGTTATTAATAATGACTTGAAAATGTTCAGAAGGTTGCTGGCAGACAGACTGGCTTCGGTGATTACTACGCTTATTTCCCCTATCCAAACTGGCTTCATACCAGGTGGGCAAATAACTGATAACATCAGGCTAGTTACAAACATTATCCAAGACGCCAATTTAAATTCTTCTCAGGTATTACTACTCAGCCTTGACATACACAAGGCGTTCGATAGCGTGAGCTGGACTTGCCTAGACCACCTACTGCCTAGATTTGGTATTACAGGAGCTTTCATGGAGGGTTTCCATGCCCTATATCATATCCCCAAACACGGATAAAGTTGCCAGGCAATAACTCCCAATTCTTCCCGCTCCATAGTAGAACAAAACAGGGCTGCCCCCTGTCCCCTCTTCTATTCGCCCTGGTGATAGAACCTTTGTCTAAAGCCATAGCGAATAATGTTGACATTAGGGGCTACTGTAAAGGCCTTGAGGAATTTAAACTCAGCCTTTATGTGGACGATGCCCTCCTGTTCCTGACGAACCCCCTAATCGCTCTGCCCAATCTAATGTCCCTTCTAGCTTCGTTCCAACTGTTCTCCGGTCTTGAGGTCAATCTGTCCAAATGCACTGCTATGCCAATTAACTTTCCCGGCGATTTAGCCAATTCCCTACAATGGCACTTTGACTTCTCCTGGTGCACACAGATTCCGCTATTTGGGAATTCAACTAACTCCTACCTTCCAAGACCTTTTTCATCTTAACTATAACCCGATAGTTGCCCATATAAGAACCCTCTTGAAGACCTGGTCCTCGTACCGCATATGCTTTTTAGGTAGAATCACGGCCATTAAACTGGCAATTTTGCCCAAGTTACTGTTTTTTTAGAACGCTTCCCATCTACGTCTCTAAATCCTACATAGGATCCATCCAAAGAGATATAAATAAATTTGTATGGCATGCCAAACACCCAAGATTTAATAAATCTTTATTGTACAGGCCCCAGCCCCTCGGAGGTTTAGGCCTCCCTCACTTGTGGCGTTATTATCTGGCCACCAGACTCACCCAGACAGTCCAATGGCACGCCCCAGTGGCAGATATCCCTTGGCTACGCTTTGAAATGCATGCAGTATTCCTATACTACCTCCCTGGACTGTTATGATCCAGCTCCATTAGAGTGTGTAATATAACTCTTCTTAACAATATCACAGGTCAGTCCCTGTATCCATTGTCCCTCTGTATCTATGGTCCCTCTGGCACCTCTTTACTCCTTTATAGGAGACCCCAACTTTCCCCCAGCCTTCCGACATAGGCACAGCGTGGCCACATGGAGCTTCAAAGGCCTAACCTTTTTTGCAGCCTTCAAAGATAACACACACTTTAAATCATTTGCCCAACTCCACACCGAATATGATATAGCGCCATCTAAGCACTACTGTTATCTTCAAATACGGCACTTCAACCTGAGTAGAGGTTCATTATCATCCCGTGTTCAGCATACCCAGTTTGAAATTATCTTGAGCACACATCTAGGGAGAAAGGAGTTATCTCACGCATATACAGATACCTGAATGAAGCATTCTTAGAACTAGATCTCATATCCCCCCCCCCCCCCCCGAGTGGGAGGAGATGTTAGAAAATATGTTTAGGAACTCATGATCTATGTGATCTAGGAGTAAAAAAAAAATAAACAAGGCAGAAGGAATGTGATTTCAACATCTAAATACAAAGTTGATGCTATAAAAATATCCCATGAGAACACCATTTAATGTGGGATGTTCATAATAATAATCAAGCTTAATTAATATAAATAACATTTAATCATTGAATACTCATTATTAGTAGTAAATTGGCGTAAAGGAGATTAATATGGCATGGAAGTTAGTAATGAGGAGAAAGCTGCCTTTTTGGTCCTGTTTTCTTTAACCACTTGATATCTATAAAACCATTTATACTGTATATGACCTGGACTTCAAGTGGTTAAAACAAGCACACAGCTGCAACCATGAGCTTAGTATTGGGTATTGGACTCATTAACCACCCAATCACTGTTATAGTACTGGGAATGAGGCACCCTCCCACCCCCGCTACCACCCCCAGTGGTTCCAAGGCTCTTGCTTTTCTCCAGGGAGCCTGGAAAAGAGTGGGTGGAGATTGGGAGGGGATTGAGGAACATCTGTTTCCCTATCTCCTCTGCGGTGAATGAACCTGGAAGTGATGAGCATTTTGTCATTTCCATTTGCAGTTTATTCATTGCCCAGAAACTGTGGCCCAAGGAAGGAAGCAGATAATCAACCATAAAGATAATTTGTCACCTGGCCATCCTATCACATAACAGGTTTGCCAGTCCCCTTGTGACAGCAATAAAGTTATATGAAAAAAGTTTTAAAATTTTTATAATAAAATTAATAAAAATAATAACTAAATCAAAGCATCCTCATTGCCCTGCGCGCAATCACAAATGCAAGCAGAGTGAGCTTTTGTATGTAAACAGCAATTGTGCCATGCATGGGAGGCATTGATGTGAATGTCAGAGCGAGCAATAATTTTAGGGCCATATTTTACAGTTAAAGTAGTATTCCAGGGTATGCCTAACTAATCTCAAAACTGCTACCTCCCCCTTTCTAACACCTAAACTAACTAACCTGAGGAAGAAAGATGTGAGAACTTCCTCCTCCAGCGCTACATGAGGAAAAAGTGAGACTCTGCTGCTCCCTCTGAACCAGCTTAAAACCAGCCTATAAAGCCACTTTAAGAGCCCACTTGCAGGCGATCTGCTGGCCAGTGACATTGGGTGCCCAGATGGATAAATATATGGAGCAGTCCTGCTCCCACTCTAGCTCCCTGCCCCATCAGACCAGTATACAAGAGCAGTGTGCTGATTTCAATATGGTGGGCAATGCTGCCAATGTAACAAAAGAAAAATGATTTTTAAATTAAGTTCAAAACGTCCCCCTTATTTCAGGAGGGTTGTATTCTTATATATACCTGTTATTTTATGATGAAGGCTTAGGCCAAAATGCGTTAGTTTTTGGATGATGTTACTGCTATGATGCTATCATAAAGTTTTCTATGAAGAAGCTGTCGACTTGCTGGCATGTACTTGTTATGGATCCATTGCTGCCAATGCCACACATTGTGAAGCACTCATCATTTGTAGAACTGACAGGCACACTTCCCCTGGCTACAGGTCATACTACAGCTCTCCTAGGCTCAGAGGATTCTTCCCATGTTCGCATTACAGAGGCAGTAGCAGCACTCCTCACCCCCACCATCTCAGAGCATGCAGGAGACCGCACATAGGATCTCCTTTATTGAGGATAAACTCTTGCAGGCAATACCTTGCATGTTCACAATGATGCACTTCAGTCTCTCCAGGATAAGTTAGAGGATTTGGAGAGCTGATCTTGGCAGAACAACTTCCATATAATAGGCCTGCTAGAGTCAGTTAAGCCAAACACTTTAATATCGCTATGTTCTACCACTATTTCTTCAGCTTTAGGAATAGACTCCTGCTGCAAGGTGGAAAGGGCTCATAGGCTGGGCCACCTCATGAAAAATAGAAAATCTCCTTGACTGGCCATTGTGTATTATCTCAACTAAGCAGACAAGCAACTGATCTTGCAAGGAGACAGGCACCAACATGACCTTCAAGTTGATAGTCATTGGTCATAAGCTCCTTTTATTTGCTGCTTACGTGGTGGAAGTGTCATGCAAATGCAAAGTATTTTCTCTAATTTGCTTTGCCCTATTCCAGCACTATATTAAATGTACTCTTCTTTATCCCACCATCTTTCACATTACAGGCCAGTGGAGTCACTAGGGTTGGTGTCACCTGGTGTGGTAAAACATGGTGTCACCCCCCGTCTAGGCTGCCCAGCACCATTCAGGTAGCGCACGGTCACAAGGCGCACCCCAAACCAGCCCCTGTAAATGATAGTATAGGGTGGTATATGAGAGGTTAGGGTGGTACAGGGCAGGTTAAGGCAGTATTGGGGTGGTATAGGGCAGGTTGGGGTGGTATAGGGCAAGTTAGGGTGGCACAGGGCAGGTTGAAATGGCACAGGGCAGGCTGGGGTGGTGTAGGGCAGGCTGGGGTGGCACAGGGCAGGTTGGGGTGGTACAAGGCAGGCTGAGGTGGCACAGAACAGGTTGGGGTGGTACAGGGCAGGCTGGGGTGGTATAGGGCAGGCTGGAGTGGTACAGGGCAGGCTGGGTGGTATAGGGCAAGTTGAGTTGGTAAAGGGCAGGCTGGGTGGTATATGGCAGGTTGGGGTGGCACAGGGCAGGTTGGGGTGGTACAGGGCAAGCTGGGGTGGTATAGGGCAGGCTGGGATAGCACAGGGTAAGTTGGGGTGGTATAGGGCAGGTTGGGTTGGTACAGGGCAGGCTGGGTGGTATATGGCAGGTTGGGGTGGCACAGGGCAGGTTGGGGTGGTGCAGGGCAGGCTGGGGTGGTATAGGGCAGGTTGGGGTGGCACATGGCAGGCTGGGTGGTTCAGGGCAGGCTGGGGTGGCACAGGGCAGGCTGGGCTGGTCCAGGACAGGCTTGGGTGGCATAGGGCAGGTTGGGGTGGCACAGGGTAAGTTGGGGTGGTATAGGGCAGGTTGGGGTGGCACAGGGCAGGTTGGGGTGGCATATGGCAGGCTGGGTGGTAGAGGGCAGGCTGGGGTGGCACATGGTAGGCTGGGGTGGCACATGGCAGGCTGGGGTGGCAAAAGGCAGGTTGGGGTGGTACAGGGCAGGTTGGGTGTGCACATGGCAGGCTGGCATGGCACCAGGCAGGTTGGGGTGGCACATGGCAGGCTGGCATGGCACAGGGCAGTTTGGGGTAGTACATGGCAGGCTGGGGTGGCACAGGGCAGGTTGGGGGTGGCACATGGCTGGCTGGCATGGCACAGGGCAGGTTGGGGTGGCACAGGGCAGGCTGGGGTGGTACAGGGCAAGCTGGGGTGGTATAGGGCAGGCTGGGATAGCACAGGGTAAGTTGGGGTGGTATAGGGCAGGTTGGGTTGGTACAGGGCAGGCTGGGTGGTATATGGCAGGTTGGGGTGGCACAGGGCAGGTTGGGGTGGTGCAGGGCAGGCTGGGGTGGTATAGGGCAGGTTGGGGTGGCACATGGCAGGCTGGGTGGTTCAGGGCAGGCTGGGGTGGCACAGGGCAGGCTGGGCTGGTCCAGGACAGGCTTGGGTGGCATAGGGCAGGTTGGGGTGGCACAGGGTAAGTTGGGGTGGTATAGGGCAGGTTGGGGTGGCACAGGGCAGGTTGGGGTGGCATATGGCAGGCTGGGTGGTAGAGGGCAGGCTGGGGTGGCACATGGTAGGCTGGGGTGGCACATGGTAGGCTGGGGTGGCAAAAGGCAGGTTGGGGTGGTACAGGGCAGGTTGGGTGTGCACATGGCAGGCTGGCATGGCACCAGGCAGGTTGGGGTGGCACATGGCAGGCTGGCATGGCACAGGGCAGTTTGGGGTAGTACATGGCAGGCTGGGGTGGCACAGGGCAGGTTGGGGGTGGCACATGGCTGGCTGGCATGGCACAGGGCAGGTTGGGGTGGCACAGGGCAGGCTGGGGTGGGGTGGTGTAGGGCAGGCTGGGGTGGCACAGGGCAGGTTGAGGTGGCACATGGCAGGCTGGCATGGCACAGGGCAGGTTGGGGTGGCACAGGGCAGGCTGGTATGGCACAGGGCAGGCTAGCATGGCACAGGGCAGGTTGGGGTGGCACAGGGCAGGTTGGGTTGGCACACGGCAGGCTGGGGTGGCACAGAGCAGGTTGGGGTGGCACACAGGGCAGGCTGGGGTGGTACATGGCCAGGAGGGGGGGGTGCTGCTGGACACAGCTATATTATATTAGATATAGGCACAGTAGCTGAGTGAGCTGGTCTGGTGGGGGGGCGGCTGGACACAGCTATCATATATATAGAGGGCGCCAGACACTGAATCATCCCACTGTTCCACACCAGCTCTCAGGTGGTCTGCCGGTACCATGGCAAGGGCAATCCCCTTCCATGCTATCAAGGACACCCCCTCGCATGCTATCAGGGTGCCTTACTGTACTCACACTTCGGGGCACCGGGCTGCAGCTGGAGAGGAGACGAGGACAGTGTGGGGGCGGAGATAGTGTGTGACATCATCGTCTGTGAGATGTGACAGGCTCACTGGCTCAGTAGGGAGGAGGAAGAACACCAGGCACGGCCACGGCGCTGGAAGTGTTGTTCCAGCGGGGTCAGGCTCAGCTGCAAAAAAAAATGCCAGGGATTTCCTCACCCTCGGGAGAGTCGGGATGGTGTCACCCCTCTAGCGGGTGTCACCCAGGTGCGGGCCGCACCCCCACACCGCCCTAGCAACGCCACTGTTACAGGTGAACACCACACTTTTCACACACCATCTGAAGCAGAACATTTCCCAAGCTCTGCCAACTTACAACCTGCGGGGGAACACTCCTCCGGCCAGGAAGACAATTTTATCCCATAAGGCACAGCATAGCCCACGCAAGGAGGCCTCTAAGAAAATTAAATATGGCGCTTAATTTTGTTGTTGAACCTGGTTAATATTATTATTAGGCTGTCCCTGGCTTTTTGTACTCTGTGCTATTCTATGTTCCTGATCATTTTTTCAATGTCCCATTAAACAAACCCTCTTCTATTGCTGTCGAGCTATGATCAGTCAGCAATGCCGCAATAGGATAAAAACAAACATAAAACCATTAACCCTTAATGGTTACTTTTATGGGCATGCAATAGCCTTATCTAGATGTATATTTAAGTAATTTCATTCCATTTGTGGTAGCAACTAGTTTTCATACTGGGCGTGTCTTATGTCATCCAAGCCTCCAGTTAGTTTTCTCTGCCATCCCATGTGAGGAAACTTTCTCTATTAGCCTTGCTAGATTTCCTATACTTTCTAGATAATATGTTTATGAGACCTACACATAAAACTGTGGGTTGTGATCTTTGCAACTTTCTTTGTTATTACGTGGTCATTTACACAACTTTCTTTGTTATTACATGCTCATCTATACGGGTGACCCTGCCCTCCTCTGACGCATGGGGACATCCCTATGGCTTCCCCATAGCGTCAGAGGAGGGCGGGGCCACCCGGTAACATAACTGGGTGACCCCGCCCCCTCTGACGCTACAGGGAAGCCATAGGGATGTCCCCTGCGTCAGAAGGGGGCGGGGTCACCCAGGGACATCACCACGTGGCCCCGCCCTCAGTTATAAAAGAAGGGGAGTACTCAGAATGGTCAGGGGTGGGTAGTGGGGTTCCCCAGGGTTCTGTGCTGGGACCAATCCTATTTAATTTGTTTATAAATGACCTGGAGGATGGGATAAACAGTTCAATCTCTGTATTTGCAGACGATACTAAGCTAAGCAGGGCAATAACTTCTCTGCGGGATGTGGAAACCTTGCAAAAAGACCTGAACAAATTAATGGGGTGGGCGACTACATGGCAAATGAGGTTCAATGTAGAAAAATGTAAAATAATGCATTTGGGTGGCAAAAATATGAATGCAATCTATACACTGGGGGGAGAACCTCTGGGGGAATCTAGGATGGAAAAGGACCTGGGGGTCCTAGTAGATGATAGGCTCAGCAATGGCATGCAATGCCAAGCAGCTGCTAACAAAGCAAACAGAATATTGCCATGCATTAAAAGGGGGATCAACGCCAGAGATAAAACGATAATTCTCCCGCTCTACAAGGCTCTGGTCCGGCCGCACCTGGAGTATGCTGTCCAGTTCTGGGCACCAGTCCTCAGGAAGGATGTACTGGAAATGGAGCGAGTACAAAGAAGGGCAACAAAGCTAATAAAGGGTCTGGAGGATCTTAGTTATGAGGAAAGGTTGCGAGCACTGAACTTATTCTCTCTGGAGAAGAGACGCTTGAGAGGGGATATGATTTCAATTTACAAATACTGTACTGGTGACCCCACAATAGGGATAAAACTTTTTTGCAGAAGAGAGTTTAATAAGACTCGTGGCCGCTCATTACAATTAGAAGAAAAGAGGTTTAACCTTAAACTACGTAGAGGGTTCTTTACTGTAAGAGCGGCAAGGATGTGGAATTCCCTTCCACAGGCGGTGGTCTCAGCGGGGAGCATTGATAGCTTCAAGAAACTATTAGATAATCACCTGAATGACCGCAACATACAGGGATATACAATGTAATACCGACACATAATCACACACATAGGTTGGACTTGATGGACTTGTGTCTTTTTTCAACCTCACCTACTATGTAACTATGTAACTGTCACCTGAGAGGACGGTCATTACGGTGGGTGCCTCCCATGGCGTGCGGGTTTTTTTTTTCTTTTTTGTTCCGTCGGCAGAGCAAGAGAAAAAGAAGAAGACTTTGTGGGACATTTTTTTTTTTTAATAAAGGACTTGTCCAAACAACGTCATGTCATTTTTACCATTTCCACACTTTTTTAGTGAAATGGTAGGGGTACATTTGTACCACGTTACCATTTCACACAGGGGGAGGCCAGGATCTGGGGGTCCCCTTGTTAAAGGGGCTTCCAGATTCCGATAAGCCCCCTGCCTGCAGACCCCCACAACCACCGGGCAAGGGTTGTGGGGATGAGGCCCTTGTCCCCATCAACATGGGGACAAGGTGCTTTGGGGGGCTACCCCAAAGCACCCTCCCCATGTTGAGGGCATGTGGCTTGGTACGGTTCAGGAGGAGGGGCGCTCTCTCATCCCCCTTCTTTTTCTGCGGCCTGCCAGGTTGCGTGCTCGGATAAGGATCTGGTATGGATTTTTTGGGGGACCCCACAACATTTTTTTTTAATTTTGGCGTGGGGTTCCCCTTAAAATCCATACCAGACCTGAAGGGTCTGGTATGGATTTTGAGGGGGACCCTACGCCATTTAAAAAAAAATTTTGTCACTGAGTTCCCCTTAATATTCATACCAGACCCAAAGGGCCTGGTAATGGACTGTGGGGGAATGCCATGCTGTTTTTTTCAATGACTTTTATGTGTATTGCCAGGACCGACAATTCATTATAGCCACGAGTAGGGATGAGCCGAACACCCCCCGGTTCGGTTCGCACCAGAACCCGCGAACGGACCGAAAGTTCGCACGAACGTTAGAACCCCATTGACGTCTATGGGACTCGAACGTTCGAAATCAAAAGTGCTCATTTTAAAGGCTAATTTGCATGGTATTGTCCTAAAAAGGGTTTGGGGACCCGGGTCCTACCCCAGGGGACATGTATCAATGCAAAAAAATTTTTTAAAAACGGCCGTTTTTTCGGGAGCAGTGATTTTAATGATGCTTAAAGTAAAAAAAAAAAAAGTGAAATATTCCTTTAAATATCGTACCTGGGGGGTGTCTATAGTATGCCTGTAAAGTGACGCGTGTTTCCCATGTTTAGAACAGTCCCTGCACCAAATGTCATTTTTAAAGGAAAAAATCTCATTTAAAACTGCTTGCGGGTTTAATGTCATGTCGGGTCATGGCAATATGGATGAAAATCAGTGAGACAAACGGCATGGGTACCCCCCAGTCCATTACCAGGCCCTTTGGGTCTTGTATGGATATTAAGGGGAACCCCGCACCCAAATTAAAATAAGGAAAGGTGTGGGGCCACCAGGCCCTATATACTCTGAACAGCAGTATACAGGCGGTGCAAACAAGACAGGGACTGTAGGTTTGTTGTTAAGTAGAATCTGTTTGTAATTTTGAACATTTTTAACGTGTTTAGCTCCAGCCAAAAAATCTTTTCTAAGCTTTTTGGAAAACATAGGGAAGGGTTATCACCCCTGTGACATTTGTTTTGCTGTCTTTCCTCCTCTTCAGAAGATTTCACCTCACTTTTTTGTCCCAATGAAAAATGTTTTTTGAAAATTTGGGTTTTTTTGTGGAACAAGGATTGGAAAGCATCAGTGGAAAGGAGAAATTGTTTTCCCATATTAACTCTTACAGGAGAGAATTTCCCTTCCTAGGGGTAGATTTCATCTCACTTCCTGTTGTCTCCTTCCGTTTGCAAGTAGGAGTCGTTTGTAAGTTAGATGTTTGAAAGTAGGGTCCTGCCCTATATACTCAGCAGAAATTTGGGCCTTAGGTGTTGCTGTGGCCACAACACTGTAAGCCCTCACAGGGCCCTGCTGTGAAATATTAGATCAAGAATTGTAATTACATGCCCCTGTTGAACAGGAGCTGAAAAATTAGGCCTTAGGCACTGGTGCTGGTGCCACAACACTGCAACCCCTCACAGACACTCTAGTTGGAACGCAGGAACGAGCCCTGCTGCAAAGTATTGCTTCAAAAATTGTAATTACACGCCCCTGTTAGACAGGGGCAGAAAAATTGGGCCTTAGGCACTGGTGCTGGTGCCACAACACTGCAACCCCTCACAGACACTCTAGTTGGAACGCAGGAACGAGCCCTGCTGCAAAGTATTGCATCAAAAATTGTAATTACACGCCCCTGTTAGACAGGGGCAGAAAAATTGGGCCTTAGGCACTGGTGCTGGTGCCACAACACTGCAACCCCTCACAGACACTCTAGTTGGAACGCAGGAACGAGCCCTGCTGCAAAGTATTGCATCAAAAATTGTAATTACACGCCCCTGTTAGACAGGGGCAGAAAAATTGGGCCTTAGGCACTGGTGCTGGTGCCACAACACTGCAACCCCTCACAGACACTCTAGTTGGAATGCAGGAACGAGCCCTGCTGCAAAGTATTACATCAAAAATTGTAATTACACGCCCCTGTTAAACAGGGGCTGAAAAATTGTGCCTTAGGCACTGGTGGTGGCGCCCAGAACCAAAAATGTTCTTACAAGCTATCAGCGTGATGATTGAGGAGGAAGAGGATAATTACTCAGGGATAGTCACTCAGCATCAGCATAGGCAGTCTTTGAAGGGATCTGAGATTTCAAAAAAAATTATTCGGTTACATCAGCATCAGGTGCTTGGTAGCTGGTGGTGATCCAAGACTCATTCATTTTTATGAAGGTCAGCTGATCGACCGAGTCGGTGGACAGACGCACCCTGTGATCGGTTACCACGCCTCCAGAAGCACTGAATGTGCGTTCCGAAAGAACGCTGGATGCAGGACAGGCCAGTAGCTCAATTGCATACTGTGCAAGCTCTGGCCAGTGATCCATCCTCAAGACCCAGTAACCCAGAGGATTTTCGGTGGGAAAGGTGTCCAAGTCTGATCTTGCCCCTAGGTATTCCTGCACCATGTAAAACAGACGCTGGCGATGGTTGCTGGAACCGATCATACCTTGGGGCTGCGGACCAAAAAATTGTCTGAACGCATCGGTCAGACGGCCACCTTCTCCACCGCTCCTTCTTTGACTGACCGAAGCCTCAGCAACACGTTGTCCAGAAACAGGAGTTTGTAACCTCCCAGTCTCTGGGAACGCGTTGCACAGACCTTTCTGCAAGGCCTCCCGAAGATGTTTCATCCTCTGCTCCCTCTGCGATGGCAAGATAAGGTCCGCAACCTTACCCTTGTAACGTGGATCAAGGAGGGTTGCCAGCCAGTATTGGTCCTTCTCCTTGATACCACGAATACGAGGATCCTTACGCAGGCTTTGCAGGATCAGGGAGGCCATGCAGCGTAGGTTTGCTGAGGCATTCGGTCCGGAGTCCTCTGGGTCACTAAGAACGACATGGTCCGCAGCCACCTCCTCCCAGCCACGTACAAGTCCATGTGTTTCTTGGGACTGATCCCTTAAAGACTGCTGCTGATGCTGAGTGCCAGGCTCCACCTCCATACTGACACAATCTTCCTCCTCCTCCTCTTCCTCCTCGTCCTCTTCCTGTGTGATCGGCGGGCACGCAGGAACACTGTCTGGATAAAGGGGGCCTTGAGAGCTAAGGAAGTCCTCCTCTTCCTGCCTCTGTTCTGCCTCAAGTGCCCTGTCCATTATTCCACGCAGCGTGTGCTCCAACAGGTGGACAAGGGGGACAGTGTCACTGATGCATGCACTGTCACTGCTCACCATCCTCGTGTCCTCCTCGAATGGTGACAGGACAGTGCATGCATCCCTGATCATGGCCCACTGGCGTGGGGAAAAAAACCAAGCTCCCCTGACCCTGTCCTGGTGCCATAGTCGCACAGGTACTCATTGATGGCCCTCTGCTGCGTGTGCAGCCGCTGCAGCATGGCCAACGTTGAGTTCCACCTGGTGGGCATGTCACAGATTAGGCGGTTCTTGGGCAGGTTAAACTCCTTTTGGAGGTCCGTCAGCCGAGCACTGGCATTATATGACCAGCGGAAATGCACACAGACTTTCCTGGCCTGCCTCAGGACATCCTGTAAGCCCGGGTACCTGCCCAAGAACCGCTGCACCACCAAGTTAAGGACGTGAGCCAAACAGGGCACATGGGTCATTTGTCCCTGTCGGAGGGCAGAGAGGAGGTTGGTGCCATTGTCGCAAACCACCATTCCTGCCTTAAGTTGGCGTGGCGTCAACCACCTCTGAACCTGCCCCTGCAGAGCTGACAGAACCTCTGCCCCAGTGTGGCTCCTGTCCCCCAAGCACACCAGCTCAAGCACCGCATGGCATCTTTTGGCCTGCGTACTTGCGTAGCCCCTTGAACGCCTACGGAGCACCGCTGGTTCCGAGGAAGAGGCCATGGAGGAAGAAGAAGAGGAGGGGGTGGAGGAGAGAGGTGTGTCACAATCAGCATTTTGGAGGCGTGGTGGCGGAACAACCTCCAACACTACTGCACCTTGTCCTGCATCCTTCCCAGCTGCCAGCAGAGTTACCCAATGCGCCGTGAAACTTAGGTAACGTCCCTGTCCATGCCTGCTGGACCATGAGTCAGCGGTAATATGCACCTTACCGCTGACCGCCCTGTCCAGCGAGGCATGGACATTGCCTTCCACATGCCGGTAGAGAGCCGGAATCGCCTTCCGTGAGAAAAAGTGGCGTTTGGGTACCTGCCACTGAGGAACCGCACATTCCACAAACTCACGGAAGGGGGCAGAGTCTACCAACTGAAAAGGCAGCAGTTGAAGTGCTAGCAATTTTGCCAAGCTAGCATTCAACCGCTGGGCATGTGGATGGCTGGGAGCAAACTTCTTTCGGCGGTGCAGCAGCTGGGGCAGGGAAATTTGCCTGGTACAATCTGACGTCGGTGTACCAAAAGCAGATTGCCCACAAGTACTTGGCTGTGACACACCTAATTCTACACCTTCATTCCTCTCACTGCAGGTCTCAGAGAGGACTGAAGGTCTAGTGGGGTTGGAAATCTCAGCTGATGAGGAGCAAGGAGAGATCCTCTTTGTTCTTTGGTGTGGGTCTTTTAGATACGCTTGCCAACAAACTGCATGGCAGGTCAACATATGTCTGGTCAAGCATGTGGTACCCAAGCGGGAGATGTTTTGGCCACGCGAGATACGCTTGAGACATATGTTGCAAATAGCAGCGGTGCGATCTGATGCACTCGTCTCAAAAAAGGCCCACACCAAAGAACTTTTTGAATAACGCGCAGAGACTGCAGCGCCCTGCACATGTGGAGCTTTGGGGTGTGATGCAGTCAATGTGCTGCCCTTAGGCTGGCCCCTGGAGGGCATCCTGCCTCGTTGGTGATGTGCCGCCGCCTCCTCCTCCTCCTCCTCCTCTCTCCTATCAGGCACCCACGTTGAATCAGTGACCTCATCATCCCCTCCCTCCTCATCACTGGAGCAAACCTGGCAGTATGCTGCAGCAGGGGGAGCATGACTGCCAGATTGCTGTCCTTCTTGGGCACCCCCTCTGTCCGTGCTCATGTTACTGCCTTCATCGAGCTCAGTATCGTCATCAGAGCCTTCCAAACGCTGGGCATCCTCCTGGAGCATGTACCCAACACTGTGGTCAAACAGTTCGAGGGAATCCTCATGAGGACATGGTGGAGCTAGGGAAGGAGTCACTGATGACATTGAGCTGAGGGAAGAGGCCGCTGCTTTGCCAGACAAAGCACCCTGGGCATGGGTGAGAGAGGATGAGGAGGATGAGGACGGCTTGGTCATCCACTCGACCAAGTCTTCCGCATGTTGCGGCTCAACACGGCCAGCTGCCGAAAAAAAGGCCAAGCGTGTCCCATGGCCACGTGCTGATGAGGATGCACCGTCTCCACGACCAGCACTAGACACAGAGCCTGCTTGCCCTCTCTTATTGGCTTGTGACTGTCTGCCTCTCCTTCTTGGCCTTCCAGACATACTAATGGCCTGTAGCTGCACTAAGCTGGGATAGAACACCTGTAATTTTCTTCAGGTAGCTTTATATACTGTAACCAGACAAGCCTGCCTGTCAGTAGGAAGATAACAGGAACGGATCTAGCTGAACACTGTGAGCAGGACGCACTGTACTAAATGTAAATAGTCTAGCTGCCAGACCGTGGTACTAATAGGATCAAATAGAACACCTGTAATTTTCTTCAGGTAGCTTTATATACTGTAACCAGACAAGCCTGCCTGTCAGTAGGAAGATAACAGGAACGGATCTAGCTGTACACTGTGAGCAGGACGCACTGTACTAAATGTAAATAGTCTAGCTGCCTGACCGTGGTACTAATAGGATCAAATAGAACACCTGTAATTTTCTTCAGGTAGCTTTATATACTGTAACCAGACAAGCCTGCCTGTCAGTAGGAAGATAACAGGAACGGATCTAGCTGAACACTGTGAGCAGGACGCACTGTACTAAATGTAAATAGTCTAGCTGCCTGACCGTGGTACTAATAGGATCAAATAGAACACCTGTAATTTTCTTCAGGTAGCTTTATATACTGTAACCAGACAAGCCTGCCTGTCAGTAGGAAGATAACAGGAACGGATCTAGCTGTACACTGTGAGCAGGACGCACTGTACTAAATGTAAATAGTCTAGCTGCCTGACCGTGGTACTAATAGGATCAAATAGAACACCTGTAATTTTCTTCAGGTAGCTTTATATACTGTAACCAGACAAGCCTGCCTGTCAGTAGGAATTTAACAGGAACGGATCTAGCTGAACACTGTGAGCAGGACGCACTGCACTAAATGTAAATAGTCTAGAAGATAACAGGAACGGATCTAGCTGAACACTGTGAGCAGGACGCACTGCACTAAATGTAAATAGTCTAGAAGATAACAGGAACGGATCTAGCTGAACACTGTGAGCAGGACGCACTGCACTAAATGTAAATAGTCTAGAAGATAACAGAAACGGATCTAGCTGAACACTGTGAGCAGGACGCACTGCACTAAATGTAAATAGCAGGAACGGATCTAGCTGAACACTGTGAGCAGGACGCACTGCACTAAATGTAAATAGTCTAGAAGATAACAGGAACGGATCTAGCTGAACACTGTGAGCAGGACGCACTGCACTAAATGTAAATAGCAGGAACGGCTCTAGCTGAACACTGTGAGCAGGACGCACTGCACTAAATGTAAATAGCAGGAACGGATCTAGCTGAACACTGTGAGCAGGACGCACTGCACTAAATGTAAATAGTCTAGAAGATAACAGGAACGGATCTAGCTGAACACTGTGAGCAGGACGCACTGCACTAAATGTAAATAGCAGGAACGGATCTAGCTGAACACTGTGAGCAGGACGCACTGCACTAAATGTAAATAGCAGGAACGGATCTAGCTGAACACTGTGAGCAGGACGCACTGCACTAAATGTAAATAGCAGGAACGGATCTAGCTGAACACTGTGAGCAGGACGCACTGCACTAAATGTAAATAACAGGAACGGATCTAGCTGAACACTGTGAGCAGGACGCACTGCACTAAATGTAAATAGCAGGAACGGATCTAGCTGAACACTGTGAGCAGGACGCACTGCACTAAATGTAAATAGTCTAGAAGATAACAGGAACGGATCTAGCTGAACACTGTGAGCAGGACGCACTGCACTAAATGTAAATAGCAGGAACGGATCTAGCTGAACACTGTGAGCAGGACGCACTGCATTAAATGTAAATAGTCTAGATAGAAGATAACAGGAACGGATCTAGCTAAACTGAATACAGTGTATATATATATATATGCAACACCTGGGATGCATGTATATACACAATACACTGTAAGTGCAGCTAACTGACTGACTGTTCTGCCTAATCTATTTAACTCAAATCAAATGACACTGTCTCTCTCTCTCTCTATCTCTCAGCACACCGGAACACACACTACACAGGGCCGCCGTGCAGGCGGCCTTATATAGTGTGGGGTGTGTACTAAATCCCCTGAGCCATAATTGGCCAAAGCCACCCTGGCTTTGGCCAATTACAGCTCTCTCTACTGACAGCGCTGTGATTGGCCAAGCATGCGGGTCATAGTGCATGCTTGGCCAATCATCAGCCAGCAATGCACTGCGATGCCGCAGTGAATTATGGGCCGTGACGCGCCACACGAATTTAGCGCGAACGGCCCATAACGTTCGCAATTCGGCGAACGATCGAACAGCCGATGTTCAAGTCGAACATGGGTTCGACTCGAACACGAAGCTCATCCCTAGCCACGAGTACTTTTAAATTACTTTTTTTCCTTTAGAAATGTCATTTTGTGCAGGGACTGCACAAACACGGGAAACATGCGCCACTTTACAGGCATACTATAGACACTGCCCAGGTACGAAATTTAAAGGAATATTTCACTTTTATTGTTTCACTTTAAGCATTATTAAAATCACTGCTCCCGAAAATCGTCAGTTTTTAAAACTTTTTTTTGCATTGATACATGTCCCCTGGGGAAGGACCTAGGTCCCTAAACACATTTTATGACCATACCATGCATATAATCCTTTAAAATTAGCACTTTTGATTTCTCCCATAGACTTTTAAAGGGTGTTCTGCGGCTTTCGAATTTGCCGTGAACACCCCAAATTGTTCGCTATTCGGCAAACAGGCAAACACTTGATGTTCAAGTCGAACTTACGTTCACTATCCGGAGTGCCGTGCTGGCTTATTGTGAAATTGATATGATGGGCATTATTACTGAGGCACTTTTGTGAGTATTTTATTGGGAATTTTTTTAAATAAAGCATTTTAAATGGAATTATGCTATGCGGGCTGCTTTTTCCTTTTGAGCATGAGTGAGCCTATCAACTTATGATGGCATGCAGACTCTGATGAGGACCTGCTTTTCTGAAAGGAGTTTCCAATGCCTGTTTTGCCAATCCATAAAAGGGGGTTTTTTGAACAGATAAACTTTGATTTATTATTTCTATTTATTTTTATGATTTTGCACTAAAAGGTGGACTGTTGATTTTAATTATCACTGGGTGTTTTATGTTTATTAATAATAATAATAATAATAATAATAATAATAATAATAATATGAGATAGTGCTGCCTTGAGGAAACCTTGTTTTTTCTTGATTTTTTATCCCAGAATTCTACTTTACCTCAGAATTGATAACCTGTAAAGGCTTTTAAAACATTGCCTATGCACAATTTTGGGTAATCTATTTTTTGTCCTTTAACGGGCACACAAAATTTATAAGGCTTGACATGATTGGTATCTATTTACTTGACACAATAATATATTTTACTAAAATATTGACTATTGTATTGTGTTTGTGTGCACTAAAATTTATTTTAGTGTATTTTTTATTGAAAATATACATTTAAGGAACAGGTGCTCAAATATCATGCAACATAAAAAATTGCAACTGCCACCATTTTATTCTACTGGGCCTCTGGTTTTAGAAAATATATGACAAAGATAAAATCTCTCCACATGGAGGGCACACTTAAAGCAGTTGTCTCTGAGGGAAAAGGGGTCCCAATTAAAAGATTTTGCCCCTTTTTTTTTAATCACCTCCTGTTCCACTGATAATAGTGAAAAATAGAGATAGCAAATCTTAGTGGAGGCACACTCAGCAATAAAAACCTAGAGGGTCTCATCCTTCTCCACTCTATTCAAAACTAAAATACAACATTTTGCTATATTTACAAGGTTACATTACACTGCAGTTATATTTATCTAAAAAATTTTCATACAGTTCATCTAAGTTGTTTTCCTTACTTTACCGATAAAGCTGCTGTTATTTTTTTCTGAGAAGAGGCAAAAGCTTGGGAAATATACAGGAAAATGACCATTTGGAATATTAACACAGGCAGACTCTGGTGACTGTAGGCAAATATGCCTAAATTTGCCTTACAATTATAAATACCCCTCAACTTTATCATAGAATAATAATGTTCTCGCTATGAGCTCCAGTTTTACTCATCTTAGGTTAATTTAAAAATCGAAAAATCCATGTGTTTTTAGTATGATTAGTTTTTCTTTCTTGGAAATAAAATGAATCGCAAAATGAAACATTAATACCAGAGTAAGTGGAGACAGGCAAGATAAAAGCGTGACAGACTGATAACTTGGCAGCAGTTCAATCTCTGCTTTTGAGAACCTAACAAAATGAGAAATGCTGTTTTAAGCTTCACGCCATGTCAGATAATAAGTCACTGAAATGTCCTTGAATTAATTGGTCAGCTACACGTTCCAGGCAACTCACACAATGAAATTCTTAGGGAAGGAATAGCTAGGGTCTTTGCTCTGCCTAATTGAAGTGACTAAAAACAATTACAGATGTTCATTTTGGTAAAAAATATGAATACTGATTAATTAAAGGTTTTTTCTACCCTCTTTCTAATCTAGAACTTGGTTGTATCCAACCTTTTACACTATTGCCAAGAATTTTGACTTCAAATGCTAATATTTTTGCCCTTACTTATAGTGCCAAACTGGTGCTGTGGACTAGATGCAGACATTTCCAATTTTATATTATTGGCATTTGCACATTTTTAAATCCGTTGTTTTTTTCCAGTTTGTAGAGCAGTTTCAAAAATGTGTTCTTGGTTCTTTTAAGAAACATGAGTTTTAGAATTTTGCATGTTGCATGTTGCAAATCTAATAGATGTAAGTTTGTAAATCATATTTTGCTTTAATTCTGAGGAAAGTGCATCTTTTTATAACACTTACATAGCTCACCACTGACTTTTCTCACTAACTTCAGCATTCTGTTTACTGGTAATTTAAAATTACCATTCCTGGTGTAGAGTTTTTGTGAGCTCATTCAATGCTACTGAGTGCTTTTTGTAGAAGGAGGATTCTGCCAAGACAGATTTTGAATAAGTAGATAGTAATAGCTATGCAATTTTAGACCATATCCTAATTCAGACCACGTCTGCTCCTCAAAAAAGACACTGTTTTAATTTCAGAGATATCCAGAACTTTCTGTTTATTGTGCTATTTCTAGTACAAAATCATGCAACTTTCTTTTTCTTGAAAACACATATACTCAAACTGTGTCCATATTCCAGTGCCCACCCGAACTACTGGCTGGTGCATCTGGAAATTATTTGTTTAGTGGTGGTATCACTACCACCACTAAATGACAGCTTCCTGCCTGCTGCCTTGTTTCAGATTTTAACAAGCCAATGTTTATCCTGCATGATATCATTGACCAAAATTGGTCATAGCGATATATGGTCAACAGGGTCCTCTAGCTTTACTGGCTGGTTTGTGGACACTTAGCACCCACAATGGGGGGCTGGTAATTTGTGAAGGGAGTGCAATGGCAGAAGATAGTCAAGGTGCAGATATTGGGTGCTCCATTCATGCGGGTTTCGTTCAACATTGGCTCTATGTCTCTGGATGAAGTGATTGACATTGGATCCTCATGGATACAGTTCTGGTATGGATTTTGAGGGGGATCCCACATTGTTTTTTCTTTCTAAAGGATGTTTAAAAATATAGTGTGAGGTCCCCTTCAAAATCCATATCAGACCTTGGTCCAGAGGATACCTGTCTGGTATGCATTTTTTTGCAAACAGAATGAAGGCAACTGGGAACTGTCAATTAGCAGCAATAGCTTCTTTCTAAAGATCACTTTTGGGGGTGGACATCATACTGGTGCACCACTTCACATGCAGGTGTAAGGCATCTCACAGGTGTGGTAGTTAAACAAATTGGGTATTTTTAATTTTGGTCTGTAAGCCACTAAACAATATTTTTTAAAATATATATATATATTGCCTTGGTACAAAAGCCCCCCATGGCAGCTGAATGAGAATGCATGAACAAAGCTTTTAATTTTCTTTCATGTAATCCCAACAGCACCTTGGTGTGTCTGTTATTAAAACTGAGGGGATAGGGCAACCTAACAGCTTTAGGCTGGCCAAAGATGGATTCAAGTTGGGTGATTCAGCAGGGACTGGCTGAATTTTGATCCACGTGTGACTGTCTGTTCTACTGAAGTTAATTGGTAGATTAGCATTTGCCAAACGGGCTTGTTGGCCATTCGGCTACATCTCTCTGTCAGAATACAATGTCACAGCTGGAATAATTTCTCTATCTCTATGGTGGATCGAGGAAACCATTCATTGTTTTTGTTCAGTCTGCTGCCTGAATAAAAGAAAGTGAACCATCTATGGCCAGCTTTAGACTAACAATTATTGGAAACTCTCCTTAAAGCAGCAGTCCAAGAGTTGTATTTCTGAAGTACAGTTTCGCTCAAAGGAAAATTTGAGTTGTAAAAGTTAGCAAATCTTCAACAATGAGTGCCTGTCCTCTTCAGCTACAAAAATGCCCTGAAAAAAATCTACAATGATTTCTTGCTTTTTTAGCACTACCTTTGTTCAGTAATAAAGTTGTTGCTAACGCCCCACTCCAGATGTCTTGAATTCTGGTTGCTTTTGCCTTCGTAACTTTGACCAACATTGAATGATGGTATGCTTACCTCTGCCTCTGCTGGGAAAACTCCATCTCTGCTAGGCAAACTGTGTCTCTGCCAGTCTGCTGCTGCCCTGACTTCTAGTGCCACATCACACACACAGAAAACAGGCAGAGTAAAGAGTGCATAGGGAGATAAATGATCTAGAAATTATGCAAAATGAGAAGGGGGTGCATTTTGATATTTCTGTCATGGGTGCTACTGGAGCAGACGTGTAGTGTCTGAGCTCCCTGAAGACCGGCTGTAGATCCAGCTTTTATCGGGTGCAGACCCGACCCAAACAACGAGCCTGTTTCTCCCCGGCCTCAGTGACACCTCCGGGGTATGTGGAGATGAAGATCGCAGGCAAAATCTCAGTCATACGGCCACAACGCCAAACATTGCGAGTAAGGTCACAGCCACGGCCTCGCCCAAAACCCCTGCCCACATGGAGATCCAGGCTGAAGAGCTCGAACGGCTGCCTGCTACAGCAGCGGATTTCAAATCGGTCATGCAAGCGATCACTACACTGATCAATAGGGTGGACCACATTCAGGCCAATGTGGAATTCATCAGAAACAATTTGATTCTTTCCATGACTGGATGACTGAGGTGGAACAGAGGGTCTTGAGAGACCCTGGGTAGGACACCATTATCATTCCTCATATACCAATTATTCCAGAGGGGTCAGCATTTAATTCACAAGTCTCTCGCATTTAGGCTGATGGCACTGGAGATGGACCTGGACGGCCGCTATGTCATATTACATGCTATGTGTCAGGTACTCACCAAGGCCGAGTTGCTGAGAGAGGCTCCCCTTGCAGCTGGGCGCACGATACCTACTGGAGGTGGCAAAGCGGGTATTGGGCACGAAGAAGCACGGGTCACCAGCCGGTAGCAGAATAGCAGGAAGGTACTTCAGGTAGAGAGGTGATCCATGCAAGGTGGCTGATACTGGGCTGGAACTGGCTAGGTAGAAGCTCAAGCAGAGTCTGGAGATGAAGACTGGAGCCGGTTCAGAGTGGAGGCCGAGGGTCAAACACAGAGGCAAAGTCCAGAAACGAGCCAGGGATCAAACACGGGAAGTCAGGCAGAAGTAAGCAGACTGATGATCAAACACTGGAATCAAGGCAGAGGCAAAGTCCAGGAACAGGCTGGGGGTCAAACACGGGAAGTCAGGCAGGTAGAGAAGTCCAAGAGATAAGCCAAGGGTCAAAGTGCTGGAGAGGTTCAGGCGAGGTCAAGGTCGATCCGGGTCACAACAGGCAGGTACAGGTACACAGGTTCAGGAACAGGTTATAGGAGCTGAAAAGACAAACCAGCGCTTGGAAGCGCAAACCCGCCAGATCGCGCACCCGTGTGCCCTGTAGCGCCACTCTTCTGTGCAGGCACACAGGAAAGCACCGACGCTGGCAGGTCAAGCTTCTACTATTTCTCTGACAGTGCCCCCCCCAAGGGGCAGCCTCCGGATGCCCACCTGGGCTCGCATTCCTGGGTGTCTTCTGTGGAAGTTCTGCACTAGGCGAGGGGCATGAATGTTATTAGAGGGTTCCCAAGAATTGTCTTCTGGGGGATACCCCTTCCATTTAACTAGATATTGGACCCGTCCCCCCTCTTTCTGCAGTCTACTATAGATTCTACCTCAAATTCCTCTTCCCCTTCAATCTCAATTGGAAGGAGAGGTAGTTCTTCTCTACCTGAAAAAGGATTTGGAGTTACTGGTTTTAGTAAAGAGGCGTGGAAAACTGTGTGTATCCTATATGAACTGGGTAGAGCTAGTTCGAAAGCCACAGGGTTTACTGCTCTCCTAATCTCAAAAGGGCCGATGAATTTTGGGCCTAGTTTACGTGAAGGATAGGAAAGTTTGAGATTGGCAGCAGATAACCACACTTTATCTCCAATCTTGAAATTCGGGTTACTCCTTCTCCCTCTGTTGTAGTATTTCTCATAGTTATTTTGAGCTTTTTTCATGGCTTCCTGAATCTGTAAAAAATTTGTTTGAATAAAGTTTATCCGATCCTGTACTGCAAGGGTTGATACTTCAGGGATGGCATCTGGTAGGAAAGAAGGATGGAATTCATAATTTTCCCAGAATGGTGTTTGGTTGATGGCAGAGTGTATGGAATTGTTATAAGCAAATTCTGCGTAGGGCGGAAGGGTAGACCAGTCATCTTGGGAGTAGGAGCAAAAACACCGAAGATATTGTTCCAAAGATTGGTTGGTCCTCTCTGTCTGACCATTACTTTGTGGGTGGTATGCTGATGAGAGGGAGATTTTGATTTCCAGGGACTTGCACAGATCCTTCCAAAACTTAGACGTAAACTGGACTCCCCTGTCAGAAACGATGTTGAGAGGGACATCATGAAGTCTTACGATCTCTTTTATGACGATATCTGCAGTAGCCAAAGCCGAGGAAGTGCCCATCATGGGCAAAAAGTGAGCCATCTTTGAGAGACGGTCAACCACTACTAGAATGGTGGTAAATTTCTCAGAGGGGGGTAGGTCCACGATGAAGTCCATGAAGACTTCTTTCTAGGGACGTTCAGGGACAGGTAAGGATCTTAGAAGTTCCCGGGCTTTTCCTCCCCCCTTTTCCCTTCCCCTTCACTCTCCTTCCCCTCCCCCTTTCTCCCCCCCTTTTTTCCTACCCCTCCCTCCCCCCTACCTCCTCCCCTCTCCCCATGTATCACTTGCTCACTTGGTTTCTTTTTCGGTTCTTCCGCATGGACCATTCACATGCAACACTTATCAACACACATGCATACTCAGACACCACATAACCTTTTCTAAACATATAGGCTAACCCTTTAAATTTAAATTTTTAAATTTTTACAAACATTGCTTTGAGTTATCCACTTGTTATACTATACTATGACATTCTACCATAGGTGCCGTTCACACCCTTCCTTTTCCGCTGCCCCTCTAGTCTGGGGATCATTTAGTGTGTGACTCCTCGTAAGGCATGTGTGTGCTATTTGCTCCCCTTGCTGACTGAACCGACCGCTGGGAGACTTTAGGATAGAGCAAGAAGGAATTTTCTCTACACCAAGGCTACTTGAAACTACTGAATACAATGTGACCGGTAAAAATATACAAATAGATTTGCTCATAGTTTTTTCTTTTTTCTTTTCAGTATTTTAACATATGTTTACACCTTTACAGTTGTTATACATATATCCTCTGAAGAAGACCCACTGGGGTCGAAACACGTCAGGATCTTACATACAAGACTTCTATACCATTGTATTAGTGCCGCATATGGTGTAACATACCGTGTATTATTTTATGCCATTGGTGTCGTTTTTAACCCATTGCTTTTGTACCACAGTTCATGTTCTGATTATACATGTCAATAGCAATACTTTTTGATGTTTTGTAATAATAAAAACTATTTTATACGCTATCAGTTTTGTACTTTTTGATTATTGTTGGCTGCTTAAAAACCCCTCTTTGGGAGATTTCCCGTTTGATACTTCAGGGATGGCGTCTGGTAGGAAAGAAGAATGGAATTCATAATTTGCCCAGAATGGTGTTTGGTTGATGGCAGAGTGTATGGAATTGTTATAGGCAAATTCTGCGTAGGACGGAAGGGTAGACCAGTCATCTTGGGAGTAGGAGCAAAAACACAGAAGATATTGTTCCAAAGATTGGTTGGTCCTCTCCGTCTGACCATTACTTTGTGGGTGGTACACGGACAAGAGGGAGATTTTGATTTCCAGGGACTTGCACAGATCCTTCCCTGTCAGAAACGATGTTGAGAGGGACACCATGAAGTCTTACGATTCCTTTTATGAAGATATCTGTGGTAGCCGAAGCCAAGGGAGTGCCCATCATGGGCACAAAGTGAGCCATCTTTGAGAGATGGTCGACCACTACTAGAATGGTGGTAAATTTCTCAGAGGGGGTAGGTCCACGATGAAGTCCATGGAGACTTCTTTCCGGGGATGTTCAGGGACAGGTAAGGATCTTAGAAGTTCCCAGGCTTTGGTGTTTGATCCTTTACTGCGTTGGCAAGTGATACATGATTGCACATAATTCTTGTAGTCTTGCCTCCAACTCGGCCATCAAAAAGAACGATTAATCAGTTCAGAGGTCTTTTGTATTCCAAAGTGCCCTGCTAGCCTGTGGTCGTGAAAAGTCTGCATAATTTGGAGTCTCACTGAGGGAGGAACGAATACCTTGTCCTGGGCCCATAACAATCCATCCCTCCTTTTTAGAGAGGATGTTTCGGAACCGGTGCATTGACTGGAGGCCTCTTTGATGGTTGACTTGAGATTGGGCTGAATGAGGCAAAGGAAGTTGTGTGGGGACAGGATGGTTCCAGGTTCTGTTGATTCACATGCTTCAGGGAACATATGGGAAAGTGCATCCACCTTCCCGTTCTTGGTGCCCGGCTGATAAGAAATGTGGAAGTTGAACCTCGAGAAAAATAAGACCCAACAGGCTTGTCGAGGTCTAAGGCGCTTGGCAGTTCGGAGGTACTCCAAGTTACAGTGGTCCACGAAAATCAATGATGGGTTGAGAAGCCCCCTCCAGCAAGTATCTCCATTCCTCTAAGGCGAATTTTATAGCTAGTAGTTCTAGGTCCCCAACGTCATAAGTTTTCTCTGGGGGGCTGAGTTTATGAGAGGCAAAGGCCACTGGGTGAAGCAGTGCTTTTTGGCCACTTCTTTGGGAGAAGATAGCTTCTAACACGGACTCTGAGGCATCCACTTCTAGTACATAGGACAAAACTGGATTAGGATGTTGGAGAACAGGAGCTGATATGAAAAGTCTCTTTAATTCATCAAAAGCTTCCTGGGACCATTGGAATTTAGCTTGCTGGCAGGTAAGCTGCGTGATGGGAGAGATGATTAAGGAGAAACCTTTAATGAACCTGCGATAAAAATGGGAAAAGCCAACGAATCGCTGAACCCCCTTTTTGTCAGAAGGAGCTGGCCACTCCTGGATGGCTTTAACTTTCTGTGGATCCATTGCGACCCCTCCTGTGGAAATGATGAACCCAAGGAACTGGATAGTATCCTTCTCAAATTCGCATTTCTCTCCTTTTAGATACAGGCCATGTTTTCTGAGGATCAACAGCACCTTCTTTACATGGGTTTGATGTAGCACTACTATAGTGGAAAAAATCAAGATGTCATCAAGATACACAATCACAAAGTTATCTAGATACTCATGGAAGATGTCATAGATGTTGAAACGTCACCGGGGCATTGCAAAGCCCAAACGGCATCACTATATACTCAAAATGTCCAAATCTGGACCTGAAAACTGTCTTCCACTCATCACATCACGTATCCAAACCAGATTATATGCTTCCCGAAAATCTAGCTTGGTAAATATTTGGGTGGTTCGGAGACGTTGGAAAAGTTCAGGAATGAGAGGGAGTGGATATTTATTTTTGATAGTAATTTTATTAAGCTCTCTATGGTCCACACAAGGTCTTAGTGATCCGTCTTTCTTTTCCACGAAAAAGATTCCTGCCACGGCTGGGGATGAAGAGGGACGGATGAATCCCTTTTCAAGGTTCTTGTCGATATAGGAACAAAGAGCTTCTAATTCGGTTTCAGAGGGAAAATGCGGCCGAAGGGGATTTCAGAGCCAGGGAGGAGATCAATAGGACCATTATAAGATCGATGGGGTGGCAAACTGTCAGCCTTTTTCTTGTCAAAGATGTTCAGAAATTCATGATAGGCTGAAGGAACATGCTGGAGAACTTCTGGCTTGAGCTGTATGGTTGAACAGGTGGCAGTTCTGTCGTAGCTTGGCAAAAGACATTGCCGTGAGCAATACTTGGAAGAGAAGAGAATTTCTTTTTTGCTCCATTTGATCTAAGGATCATGGGCCTGCAACCATGGGAATCCTAGGATAATTGGAAACATGGGTGAGCTAATAATGTCAAAGCGAAGAAATTCCAGAGTCAGTGGAAATAAGGATGGGCTTGGTCTCTTGGGTGACCGGCCCTGAGCAGGGTAGTGACCCATCTGCCAGATGTATTTGCAGGTATTGTTTCTTGATTTGGAGAGGAATATGCAGACTTTGAGCGAGGGATGCATCTAGGAAACAACTGCAAGCTCCTGAATCAATGATGTCTAGTAGCTGAACTTCCTCTTCCGCCACCTGAAAAGAGACCGGGAGGACAAGGTGAGACTGGCTAGCACCAACAACCTGAAAGTTCATGGCAAACTGTGAACGGGACTTACTGGGTCTTACAGGGCAGTTGCGTAAGAAGTGGCCCGCTTCTCCGCAGTACAAGCAAAGGTTGGTCTGACGTCGGCGAAGTTTTTCATCGGGAGTGAGTGGAGACCGAAGTAAACCTAATTGCATGGGCTCGCTGTCAGAAGAGGCAGAGGGGACCAAGGAAAGAGCAGGAACAGGAGGAACCCGAGGTAACATCCAGATTGGTTTAGACGACTGGAAACGCTGGGAGCGTTGTTCCCGGAAGCGTCTGTCAAGTTTGGTGGCAAGTTGGATCAGATCTTCCAGGGAGGCAGGAGTATCCACCCGAGCTAATTCGTCTTTTAAAATTTCCAAGAGACCCTGGCGATACTGGTATTTGAGAGCGGCCTCATTCCAGTTGGTGTCTCCTGCCCAATTCCATAGCATCAAAAAAAGTGTCCACTGAGTTGAGAAGGTGACTTTTCTGTTCAAGGAGATTGTTATTGTGGTACTTCTCAAGCCTGTTAAGGCTCCGGAGCAGTGTTCCTAATACCAGTCAATATCCCTCCTCAATGTGGATGCAAAACTGTTGGCTAAGGTCCTGGCCGGCCAATTGAACACTGTGATAACTGCGCTGGTGCACGCAGATCAATCCCGATTTATGCCAGGTAGGGGAACTGACATTAATATCCGACGCCTCCTTACACATCTCTCTAGGGCAGGCGGGGATAGTCCAGAGGTGGTGACCTCCCTAGATGCAGAAAAGGTATTTGATTCATTGGAGTGGCACTACCTCTGGGCTGTCCTACATTAGTTCGGATTCGGCCCTCGGTTTATTAAGTGGGTTCAATTGCTTTACCACAACCCTACAGCTCGAATACGCACTAATAATTCATTGTCTTCTCCTTTTCCCCTAACTCTGGGCACTAGACAGGGTTCCCCACTCTCCCCAGGCCTGTTTGCACTGGCCATGGAGCCCTTGGCAGTCCGTATCAGGTCTGCTCCCTCGGTTGAAGGTATACAGGTAGGGGTGATTGTAGGACAAAATATCCCTATACGCAGACGATACCCTCCCGTTCCTGAAAGACATATCCTCTCTCCCACCAGCCCTCCAAATCATTGATGTGTTTGGATTATTTTCGGGCATCAGGGTTAATTGGGGAAAGTTACTTCTTTTCTTGTTGCACACCTCGGGCCAACACGCCCAGACTGGTACCCCATTAACCTGGACATCCGAATACTTGGGGTGGTGATAAGGGCCCCCTTGTCCTTATATTTTGAGCTGAACCTCTTGCCGTTGCTTAGGGCCTTCTCTCAGAAATGTATGGCTTGGAGGTCTCTCCCCCTTACCCCAGTGGGTAGAGTGAACCTTGTCAAGATAGTATATTTACATAAGTTTCTCTACCTCTTCCATAATTCATCATTGGTGCCCCCAGCTTCTATAGGAATAGGAGGCTCCCGATCACTCAAGGGGTGCTATCCTTACCTAACTTTCAGGCTTACTTCTGGATGGCGTTCCTGGGAATGGTCAGATGGTGGTTCTCCCAACCTAAAGATAACCCAGTGGTTACCCTAGAGGCGGCCATCATGGGGTCATACTCCACCTTTAGCAACTTGGTGTTCAGGGGACCAAAATCCCGCCCTGGTATTACTGACCTGATGCATACCACTATTTTGGTATGGCACAGGGCAAGGGCCTGTTATAGCTCTCCAGGGACGTTTTCCCCACATGTTCCCCTATGGGGTAACCCAAATCTCCCACATCTGAATAAAGTTCCTAATGCTCAGGTTTGGGCAACAAAGGGGATAGTGAATCTTAAACATGTTGTTTCTGGTGGCAAATTGCGCTCCTTCCCCGACCTTACAGATGCACACATACTACCGGGGTGGATGTTGTTCCGCTACTACCAACTTCGCCACGCATTTCAGAAGCAGTTCCCACCCTCTCTCACCCTAGAATCAGACCCTATAGAAGAATTGCTTATTGCCAAGGTAATAAACAAACCCTTATCCTCCTTGTACTTCTGCCTATCCATAACCCCTACTAAAAAATTAGAAAAGACCTTTGACAAGTAGAAAACAGATGTCCCTGACTTGACTGAAGAAGACTGGGAAGCTTGTTTATCCTCTTTTGTGACTAATATGATCTCAGCCAGGGACCGTTTTCTGCAAGTTAAGTTCTTGCACAGGGCCTACTTCACCCCCAAATGATTGACAATTATGAATTTGGGGGCCCCGATGCCTTGACCTAGATGTGATCTGCAGGCTGCCTCCTCTCTCCATATGGTCTGGTCCTGTCCACGCCTTGCTGCCTACTGGTCGGAGATTCTCGATGAACTCAATCGGAAAGCCTCTTGAGTCGGGTCCCAGGTTTATGTTGCTCAACATTTTTGGCACCAATGTTTAGGGCAGATACACTAGGCTGTTCTTAAGCTATGCCACATTATATGCATGCAGGGAGATATTTCTCCATTGGAGAGATGCTGCACAACCCACGGTGTCCTCCTGGCGTTCTGTTCTAAATTTTATCCTGGCACTGTATAGAATCACCTATCTTAATCGGAATTGCCCTAACAAATTCGATAAAATCTGGTCAGGATGGATAGACGCTTGGGGCTCGGAGATTGCAGACGATGATCTGGGTCTTGAGGCTGCACCGTGATAATTGTTTCCTTATCTGTTTTCTTGCCTCCTAATACTTATGTGGAGTTTGTAACTAATCTTATCACTTGGGGTTCCTCCCCTTCCCCCTTCCCACCCCCTCTCCTCCCCCATGACCCCCTCCTTATTGTAAAATACACCTATCAGCATACGATCCTACTGTAATTTAGGGGTTTCGCTACCCTCTCCCCTCTGAATATCAGCAAATAGTTTTATGTGGTAATCCCTACTGTAATGTAAACTTTATCAACTGTGCCTGTCCATCGCTTGTAATGTAAAGATTTGAATAAACCTTTTTCTTGTGAAAAAAAAGTTATTGTTCCAACACTGTCTTGGTATACAGATAAATACTGATATAAAATATTTGTGTAAAAGTAGCTTAAAATAATCCAAGATTCATTACAGTATCCGTTTGGGTCAGTGTCATCAGCTGTCATTAATAGTTAGCTAGTAACATTTCATACCTCTAACATGACATGTGGCTGCAGATTCCTTCCCACACCTTCTCAACTAGGGCATTTGTCTCCACCTGAATATTGTACTATAGACAAGAAGAGGACAAGGCTTGCAGCATGTGTTGGTGCTCTGGGATTTATGGTGTGTATGGGGTCTTTCACAAGCAATTAATGAGGAGGGAAACAGGACAAGGTGAAAGGCATAGCCTGATACTTTGAACTTATGTACCTACTATATGTATATATTTATATATATATTGAAACTACAGTAATGAATAATGCACTTCTATTTTATATATAACATTGCCAAAACTAACTTACATTGCAGAAGCCAGTAATATCATCACAGGAGTCAGAATGTCCAAAACATCTGCATGGCTCACAGATCCCACCAACGAGGGTGCCATTAACTCTTCTGTATCCAGGCAAACAATTCTGTAAAACATGAGTTGCATGGATATACAGTTATGCTTTGTTTTCTTATAGTCATAAACTGGCAGACAAATTAAACTATTACAGTCATAGCATTTTTCTTTCAGATAATTAATATGCAAGCCATGCTTTCCAACTGACCTTAACATCAACTTTAGCTGGGAGGTTAAGTGGAGCATGAACTTCATTTTTCTTCTGTATAAGTGAGGAATAGAAACAAAAAGAAAAGAAATGGAAATAGAATTGACAGAAAAGAGTTTAGCAAGAACAGTAAGATAAAGGGAATAAGAAAAAACCAAGAGCCAACAACACTAGTGTTCATGACACCAACAACAGAGGGAGATGTACGATGTTAACCTTCATCTATTGTATTAATTGTATTTGTCACGTCTTATGTATAAAGAATGTGAAAACTGGTTAAAGCTATAATAAAAATGCTCTGCCTCCTGCCGAATGTCTGATCTGCGCTCATACATTTCTTAAATAGGTAAGGGGTGGGGCCATCTAGCTACATCTCCCAGTAACACGCCCCACATGATGTCACATGCCCAGCATGCACCAGTCCGTGACATCAGAAGGGTGCGGTGCCACCAGGTGAAGTAGCTAGGTGGCCCGCCCCTTACCTATATAAGAAATGTCAGAGCGCAGAACAGGCATTCGGCAGGAGGCCTCCCAGGAAGTGGAGCGTTTTACAATTTTTTGATTTTCCGGGTCAGCAGGCGGCATGATTGATAATGCATTTACATCGAAGGACACTATTTTTTATATTTTAATAAAGGATCTGTCTCTAATGTTTATTATTTTTGACACTTTTTTGGTGAATAGGTAGGGGTACTATGTACCCGATACACATTCCTGTGGGGGGGGGTGGGATCTGGGGGCCCTCTTGTTAAAGAGAGCTCTGGGAGGGCATCCATGGATGTCCTCTCATAACCTCACCTCCCATGCGCCCCTTCGGACACAACTGATTACAGATCATGATAAAGTGCCAAGGGCAGCGCTGCCTCATCAGTGCCCATTAGTGCAGCTTATCAGTGCCTATCAGTTCAGCCTATCAGTGCCCATCAGTACAGCCTATCAGTGCAGCCTCATCCGTGCACATCAGTGAAGGAGAAAAATTACTTAACTTATATTTTAATAAAGGATCTGTCTCTAATGTTTATTATTTTTGACACTTTTTTGGTGAATAGGTAGGGGTACTATGTACCCGATACACATTCCTGTGGGGGGGGTGGGATCTGGGAGCCCTCTTGTTAAAGAGAGCTCTGGGAGGGCATCCATAGATGTCCTCTCATAACCTCACCTCCCATGCGCCCCTTCGGACACAACTGATTACAGATCATAATAAAGTGCCAAGGGCAGCGCTGCCTCATCAGTGCCCATTAGTGCAGCTTATCAGTGCCTATCAGTTCAGCCTATCAGTGCCCATCAGTACAGCCTATCAGTGCAGCCTCATCCGTGCACATCAGTGAAGGAGAAAAATTACTTAACCACACATTTTCTGTCACTTTTTGTTTACATGTGAATTTTTTTTTTGCTAGAAAACTAGTTAGAACCCCCCAAATTATCTATATATATATATATTTAAAGCAGAGGACCTAGAAAATAAATTGATGGGTTTTGAAATTTTTTATGTTAAGTAGTATATGGTAGTCACACTCCCAAATTATCTCTCACCCTTCTGCTTCTCCTAACTTCTGGAGATATTTCCCCAAATCCTGGACTGCCATCATTTACCTTCGGCCAACATACCCAGCACCCCTCATCCTCTGATAGCAGCCGCAATCCACACAATCTCATTTCTATTCCTGTTCAGTAGGGATGAGCCGAACACCCCCCGGTTCGGTTCACACCAGAACCTGCGAACGGCCCGAAAATTCACACGAACGTTAGAACCCCATTGATGTCTATGGGACTCGAACGTTCGAAATCAAAAGTACTCATTTTAAAGGCTAATTTGCATGGTATTGTCCTAAAAAGGGTTTGGGGCCCGGGTCCTGCCCCAGGGGACATGTATCAATGCAAAAAAACGTTTAAAAACGGACGTCTTTTCGGGGGCAGTGATTTTAATGATGCTTAAAGTAAAAAAAAAAAAAAAAAGTGAAATATTCCTTTAAATATCGTACCTGGGGGATGTCTATAGTATGCCTGTAAAGTGGCGCGTGTTTCCCGTGCTTAGAACAGTCCCTGCACAAAATGACATTTTTAAAAAGTAATTTAAAACTGCTTGTGGCTTTAATGTAATGTCGGGTCCTGGCAATATGGATGAAAATCAGTGAGACAAATGGCATATGTACCCTCCAGTCCATTACCAGGCCCTTTGGGTCCTGTATGGATATTAAGGGGAACCCCGCACCCAAATTAAAAAAAGGAAAAGCGTATATATACTCTGAACAGCAGTATACAGGCGGTGCAAACAAGACAGGGACTGTAGGTTTGTTGTTAAGTAGAATCTGTTTGTAATTTTGAACTGGTACATTTTTAAAGTATAGCTCCAGCCAAAAAATCTGTTTTTAAGCTTTTTGGAAAACATAGGGAAGGGTTATCACCCCTGTGACATTTGTTTTGCTGTCTGTGCTCCTCTTCAGAAGATTTCACCTCACTTTTTGTGCCAATGACAAATGCTTTTTGAAATTTTGGGGGTTTTAGTGAAACAAGGATTGGTGATAAAGCATCAGTGGAAAGGAGAAAAGTTTTTCCCATATTAACTCTTACAGGAGAGAATTTCCCTTCCTATGGGGTAGATTTCATCTCACTTCCTATTGTCTCCTTCCGTTTGCAAGTAGGAGTCGTTTGTAAGTTGGATGTTTGAAAGTAGGGGCCTGTCCTATATACTCAGCAGAAATTTGGGCCTTAGATGTTGTTGTGGCCTCAACACTGTAAGCCCTCACAGGGCCCTGCTGTGAAATATTAGATCAAGAATTGTAATTACATGCCCCTGTTGAACAGGGCCAGAAAAATTGGGCCTTTGGTGGTGGTGGTGGTGGTGGTACAACATGTAAGTCCTCACAGTTAATCTTGGTGGGTGCAGAAACGGGCCCTGCTGTGAAATATTCGATCAAGAATTGTAACTACATGCCCCTGTTGAACAGGGCCAGAAAAATTGGGCCTTTGGTGGTGGTGGTGGTGGTACTGGTGGCACAACACTGTAAGTCCTCACAGTTAATCTTGGTGAGCGCAGAAACGGGCCCTGCTGTGAAATATTCAATTGAGAATTGTAATTACATGCCCCTGTTGAACAGGGGCTGAAAAATTGGGCCTTTGGTGGTGGTGGTGGTGTTGGTGCCACAACACTGTAAGTCCTCACAGTTAATCTTGGTGGGCACAGAAACGGGCCCTGCTGTGAATTATTAGATCAAGAATTCTAATTACATGTCCCTGTTGAGCAGGGGCTGAAAAATTGGGCCTTAGGCACTGGTGCCACAACACTGCAACCCCTCACAGATACTCTAGTTGGAACACAGGAACGAGCCCTGCTGCAAAAGAATTGCATCAAAAATTGTAATTACACGCCCCTGTTAAACAGGGGCTGAAAAATTGGGCCTTAGACACTGGTGCTGGTGCCACAACACTGCAACCCCTCACAGATACTCTAGTTGGAACGCAGGAACGAGCCCTGCTGCAAAGAATTGCATCAAAAATTGTAATTACATGCCCCTGTTAAACAGGGGCTTAAAAATTGGGCCTTAGGCACTGGTGGCGGCACCCAGAACCAAAAACGTTCTTACAAGCTATCAGCATGATCATTGAGGAGGAAGAGGATAATTACTCAGCATAACAGTATAGTCACTCAGCTTCAGCATAGGCAGTCTTTGAAGGGATCTGACATTTCAAAAAAATTTATTCGGTTACATCAGCATCAGGTGCTTGGTAGCTGGTGGTGATCCAAGACTGATTCATTTTTATGAAGGTCAGCCGATCGACCAAGTCGGTGGACAGACGTACCCTGTGATCGGTTACAAAGCCTCCAGCAGCACTGAATGTGCGTTCCGAAAGAACGCTGGATGCAGGACAGGCCAGTAGCTCAATTGCATACTGTGCAAGCTCTGGCCAGTGATCTTTCCTCAAGACCCAGTAACCCAGAGGATTTTTGGTGGGAAAGGTGTCCAAGTCAGATCTTGCCCCTAGGTATTCCTGCACCATGTAAAACAGACGCTGGCGATGGTTGCTGGAACCGATCATACCTTGGGGCTGCGGACTAAAAAATTGTCTAAATGCATCGGTCAGACGGCCACCTTCTCCACCGCTCCTTCTTTGACTGACCGAAGCCTCAGCAACACGTTGTCCAGAAACAGGAGTTTGTAACCTCCCAGTCTCTGGGAACGTGTTGCACAGACCTTTCTGCAAGGCCTTCCGAAGATGTTTCATCCTCTGCTCCCTCTGCTACGGCAAGATAAGGTCTGCAACCTTACCCTTGTAATGTGGATCAAGGAGGGTTGCCAGCCAGTAACGATCCCCCTCCTTGATACCACGAACATGAGAATCCTTCCACAGGCTTTGCAGGATCAGGGAGGCTTTGCAGGTTCAGGGAGGCCATGCAGCGTAGGTTTGCTGAGGGATTCGGTCCGGAGTCCTCTGGGTCACTAAGGACAACATGGTCCGCAGCCACCTCCTCCCAGCCACGTACAAGTCCATGTGTTTCTTGGGACTGATCCCTTAAAGACTGCAGCTGATGCTGAGTGCCAGGCTCCACCTCCATACTGACACAATCCTCCTCCTCTTCCTCCTCCTCCTCCTCGTCCTCTTCCTGTGTGATCGGTGGGCACACAGGAACACTGTCTGGATAAAGGGGGCCTTGAGAGCTAAGGAAGTCCTCCTCTTCCTGCCTCTGTTCTGCCTCAAGTGCCCTGTCCATTATTCCACGCAGCATGTGCTCCAACAGGTGGACAAGGGGCACAGTGTCACTGATGCATGCACTGTCACTGCTCACCATCCTTGTGGCCTCCTCAAATGGTGACAGGACAGTGCATGCATCCCTGATCATGGCCCACTGGTGTGGGGAAAAAAACCAAGCTCCCCTGACCCTGTCCTGGTGCCATAGTCGCACAGGTACTCATTGATGGCCCTCTGCTGCATGTGCAGCCGCTGCAACATGGCCAACATTGAGTTCCACCTGGTGGGCATGTCACAGATTAGGCAGTTCTTGGACAGGTTAGACTCCTTTTGGAGGTCTGCCAGCTGAGCACTGGCATTATATGACTGGCGGAAATGCACACAGACTTTCCTGGCCTGCCTCAGGACATCCTGTAAGCCCGGGTACCTGCCCAAGAACCGCTGCACCCCCAAGTTAAGGACGTGAGCCAAACAGGGCACATGGGTCAGTTGTCCCTGTCGGAGGGCGGAGAGGAGGTTGGTGCCATTGTTGCAAACCACCATTCCTACCTTAAGTTGGAGTGGCATCAACCACCTCTGAACCTGCCCCTGCAGAGCTGACAGAACCTCTGCCCCAGTGTGGCTCCTGTCCCCCAAGCACACCAGCTCAAGCACCGCATGGCATCTTTTGGCCTGCGTACTTGCGTAGCCCCTTGAATGCCTATGGAGCACCGCTGGTTCTGAGGACAAAGCACAGGAAGAGGCCATGGAGGAAGAAGAAGAGGAGGGGGTGGAGGAGAGAGGTGTGTCACAATCATTAGTAGTGGCATTTTGGAGGCGTGGTGGTGGAACAACCTCCAACACTACTGCACCTTGTCCTGCATCCTTCCCAGCTGCCAGCAGAGTGACTCAATGCGCCGTGAAACTTAGGTAACGTCCATGTCCATGCCTGCTTGACCATGAGTCAGCGGTAATATGCACCTTACCACTGACCGCCCTGTCAAGCGAGGCCAAGACATTGCCTTCCACATACCGGTAGAGAGCCGGATTCGCTTTCCGTGAGAAAAAGTGGCGTTTGGGTACCTGCCACTGAGGAACCGCACATTCCACAAACTCACGGAAGGGGGCAGAGTCTACCAACTGAAAAGGTAGCAGTTGAAGTGCTAGCAATTTTGCCAAGCTAGCATTCAACCGCTGGGCATGTGGATGGCTGGGAGCTAACTTCTTTTGGCGGTGCAGCAGCTGGGGCAGGGAAATTTGCCTGGTACAATCTGACGTCGGTGTACCGAAAGCAGATTTCCCACAAGTATTTTGCTGTGACACACCTAATTCTACACCTTCACTCCTCTCAGTGCAGGTCTCAGAGAGGACTGAAGGTATAGTGGGGTTGGAGATCTCAGCTGATGAGGAGCAAGGAGAGGTCCTCTTTGTTCTTTGGTGTGGGTCTTTTAGATGCGCTTGCCAACGAACTGCATGGTAGGTCAACATATGTCTGGTCAAGCATGTGGTGCCCAAGCAGGAGATGTTTTGGCCATGTGAGATACGCTTGAGACATATGTTGCAAATAGCAGCGGTGCGATCTGATGCACTCGTCTCAAAAAAGGCCCACACCAAAGAACTTTTAGAATAACGTGCAGAGACAGCAGCGCCCTGCACATGGGGAGCTTTGTGGTGTGATGCAGTCAGTGTGCTGCCCTTAGGCTGGCCCCTGGAGGGCATCTTGCCTCGTTGGTAATGTGCCTCCTCCACCTCTCTCCTATCAGGCACCCACGTTGAGTCAGTGACCTCATCATCCCCTCCCTCCTCATCACTGGAGCAAACCTGGCAGTATGCTGCAGCAGGGGGAGCATGACTGCCAGATTGCTGGCCTTCTTGGGCACCCCCTCTGTCCGTGCTCATGTTACTGCCTTTATCTAGCTCAGTATCATCATCAGAGCCTTCTAAACGTTGGGCATCCTCCTGGAGCATGTACCCAACACTGTGGTCAAACAGTTTGAGGGACTCCTCAGGAGGACATGGTGGGGCTAGGGAAGGAGTAACTGATGCCATTGAGCTGAGGGAAGAGGCCGCGTTGGCAGCTGCTTTGCCAGACAAAGTACCCTGAGCATTAGTGAGAGAGGATGAGGAGGATGAGAACGACTCGACCAAGTCTTCCGCATGTTGCGGCTCAACATGGCCAGCTGCCGAAAAAAAGTCCCACGGCCACGTGCTGATGATGATGCACCGTCTCCACGACCAGCACTGTTGCCTCTAGACACAGAGCCTGCTTGCCCTCTTTTATTGGCTTGTGACTGTCTGCCTCTCCTTGTTGGCCTTCCATACTAATGTACTAATGGCTTGTAGCTGCACTAAGCTGGGATATATATATATATATATATATATATATATATATATATATATATATATGAGTATCATATATATATATATATATATATATATATATATATATATGATACTGATACTGCAGCTAGCAAAATCAACTGCCTGCCTGTAGTATGAGAACACCACCAACCTTCTACATGTAGCTTTAGCTGAACACTGTGCAGAGGTTGCACTACACTAACGTGTAAATAATTTAGCTGCCTGCAGTAGTGATAGGATCAGGAAAACAATACCAACCTTCTACAGGTAGCTTTAGCTGAACACTGTGAAGAGCTTGCAAAAAACTAACTTGTAGCTTATTTAGCTGCCTGCGGTAGTGATAGGATTAGGAAAACACCACCAACCTTCTACAGGTAGCTTTAGCTGAACACTGTGCAGAGCTCGCAAAAAACTAACTTATAGCTTATTTAGCTGTCTGCAGTAGTGATAGTGATAGGATCAGGAAAACACCACCAACCTTCTACAGGTAGCTTTAGCTGAACACTGTGCAGAGGCCGTACTACACTAACTTGTAGTCTTAGCTGAACACCGTGAGGAGGACGCACTACACTAACTTGTAGCTTATTTAGCTGCCTGCGGTAGTGATAGGATCAGGAAAACACCACCAACCTTCTACAGGTAGCTTTAGCTGAACAGTGTGCAGAGCTCGCAAAAAACTAACTTGTAGCTTATTTAGCTGCCTGTGGTAGTGATAGGATCAGGAAAACACCACCAACCTTCTACAGGCAGCTTTAGCTGAACACTGTGCAAAGGTCGCACTACACTAACTTGTAGCTTTAGCTGAACACTGTGAGGAGGACGCACTACACTAACTTGTAGCTTATTTAGCTGCCTGCGGTAGTGATAGGATCAGGAAAACAGCACCAACCTTCTACAGGTAGCTTTAGCTGAACACTGTGCAGAGCTCGCAAAAAACGACCTTGCAGCTTATTTAGCTGCCTGCGGTAGTGATAGGATCAGGAAAACACCACCAACCTTCTACAGGTAGCTTTAGCTGAACACTGTGCAGAGGTCGTACTACACTAACTTGTAGTTTTAGCTGAACAGCATGAGGAGGACGCACTACACTAACTTGTAACTTATTTAGCTGCCTGCGGTAGTGATAGGATCAGGAAAACACCACCAACCTTCTACAGGTAGCTTTAGCTGAACACTGTGCAGAGGTCGCACTACACTAACTTGTAGTTTTAGCTGAACACTGTGAGGAGGACGCACTACACTAACTTGTAGCTTATTTAGCTGCCTGCGGTAGTGATAGGATCAGGAAAACACCACCAACATTCTACAGGTAGCTTTAGCTGAACAGTGTGCAGAGCTCGCAAAAAACTAACTTGTAGCTTATTTAGCTGCCTGCGGTAGTGATTGGATCAGGAAAACACCACCAACCTTCTACAGGTAGCTTTAGCTGAACACTGTGCAGAGCTTGCAAAAAACTAACTTGTAGCTTATTTATCTGCCTGCGGTAGTGATAGGATCAGGAAAACACCACCAACCTTCTACAGGTAGCTTTAGCTGAACACTGTGCAGAGGTCGCACTACACTAACTTCTAGTTTTAGCTGAACACTGTGAGGAGAATGCACTACACTAACTTGTAGCTTTAGCTGAACACTGTGCAGAGGTCGCACTACACTAACTTGTAGTTTTAGCTGAACACTGTGAGGAGGACGCACTACACTAACTTGTAGCTTTAGCTGAACACTGTGCAGAGGTCGCACTACACTAACGTGTAGTTTTAGCTGAACACTGTGAGGAGGACGCACTACACTAACGTGTAGTTTTAGCTGAACACTGTGAGGAGGACGCACTACACTAACTTGTAGCTTTAGCTGAACACTGTGCAGAGGTCGCACTACACTAACTTGTAGTTTTAGCTGAACACTGTGAGGAGGACGCACTACACTAACTTGTAGCTTTAGCTGAACACTGTGAGGAGGACACACTACCCTAACTTGTAGCTTTAGCTCAACACTGTGCACTACACTAACTTGTAGCTTTAGCTGAACACTGTGCAGAGGTCTCACTAAACTAACTTGTAGCTTTAACTAAACATTGTGAGGAGGATGCACTACACTAACTGAAAATAGTCTAGCTGCCTGACTGTGGTACTAATAGGATCAAAAGAACACCAGCAATTTTCTTCAGGTAGCTGTAAATACTGTAACAACACCAGCCTGCCTGTCAGTAGCAAGATAACAGGAACTGATCTAGCTAAACTGAATGCAGTATATATATATATATATATATATATATATATATATATATATATATATATATATATATATATATACACACACACACAACACCTGGGATGCATATATATACACGATACACTGTAAGTGCAGCTAACTCACTGACTGTCCTGCCTAATGTATCCAACTTAAAACAAATGACACTGTCTCTCTGTCTATCTCTCTCTCTCAATGCCGGAACACACACTACACAGGGCCGCCGTGCATGTACTAAATCCCCTGAGCCATAATTGGCCAAAGCCTCCTTGGATTTGGCCAATTACGGCTCTCTGTTCAGACGGCGCTGCGATTGACCAAGCATGCGGGTCATAGTGCATGCTTGGCCAATCATCAGCCAGCAATGCACTGCGATGCCGCAGTGAATTATGGGCCGTGACGCGCCACGCGGATTTGGCATCAACGGCCCATATCGTTCGCAATTCGGCGAACAGACGACGTTCAAGTCGAATTGGGTTCGACTCGAACACGAAGCTCATCCCTACTCTTCAGCCTATAACCAGCCTCTCCTTCTCCTGTGCCCTTTGGAATGCCCGCTCTGTTTGTAACAAACTCACCCCCGTCCATGACCTTTTTATCACAAACTCCCTGAACCTATTTGCAATTACTGAGAACTGGATTCAAGAATCTGACCTTCCTTCTACTGCTGCTCCCTCCAATGGTGGCCTACTGTGGACTCACTCTCCCAGGCCTAGTGGATGGAAAGGAGGTGGTGTTGGAATCCTCCTATTCCCTCAAAGCACTTTTCAGGTTCTTCATCCTCCCCCCTCTCTGTCCCCTCCTCACTTGAATCTTGAATCTCACTGTATTTGTCTATTTTCTCCAGTTTCATCGAGAATTGCTGTGATCCATCGGCTCCCTAGACCGGTATCAAACTTCCTTGACCACTTCTCTGCCTGGCTACCTTACTTTCTCTCTTCTGAAATTCCAACAATCATTCTTGGTGACTTCAACATCCCTATTAATCTTAACACTCCTGTTACTTCTAAGCTGCTGAGCCTAACCTCCTCTTTTGACCTAAAACAATGGACAAGCACTTCTACTCACTCTGTTGGCAACTGCCTTGACCTCATATTCTCCTACCTATGCACTCTGTACAACCTCTCCAATATTCCTTTTCCTCTCTCTGATCACCACCTTATTAGTTTCACTCTCTCCTTGTCTGCCTCCTCCTTGCCTTCCAACTACCAAACTATTACCCGTAGAAACCTTTGCCATCTTAACCCTTCTCTTCTTTTTTCTGCTACAGATTGTCTCTATGACAAAATCTCATCCTTGTCCTGCCCCAACTTGGCCACTTCTGTCTACAAAAGTTCACTGTCATCCACCATGGATACCTTCGCCCCCCTCACTATGCACAGAATCAAGCCACGACTGCCACAACCCTGGCAGACAGACAATACCAGAAGCCTTAAAAAATGTAGCCGTGCTCTTGAGCATCTGTGAAGTAAGACTAAGTCACAGCAAGATTTCATCCAATTTAAATTTGCCCTCCAAAAATACCATTCCTGCCTCCACACTGCCAAACAGACCTACTTTATCATTCTCATTAACACCCTCTCATGCAGTCCCCGTCAACTCTTTTCTACCTTTACCACTCTACTTTGTCCTTATTACTTCCACCCACTAACTTACTCACTGCCCAGGAGATTGCTAATCACTTCCAAATTAAGATCTCAAGATCTCCGCTCTACAGATATCTCCCTCACTTTACACTCCTTGTCCTCCTGCACAAACAATACTTCCCTCTTTTTACCTAGCTACTATAGAGGAAGTCACTAAACTTTTTTCTAACTCCCACCTAACCTCCTGCCCCCTGGACCCTGTTCCTTCTCAAATACTACGGTCACCATCTGACTCTATCCTACACTCTTTAACTCATATCTTCAACCTCTCACTCTCTACTGGCATCTTCCCCAACCTTCTAAAACACGCACTAGTCACTCCCATAAAAAAAAGGCCTCACTAGACCCCACCAATCTTAACAACCTAAAACCCATCTCTTTACTCCCTTTTGCCTCCAAACTCCCTGAACGTTTAGTCTACAAACGACTAAGCGACCACTTCATTGAGAATAACCTTCTTGATCCCCTTCAGTCTGGATTTCGCCCACAGCACTCCACAGAAACTGCCCTCCTAAAATTTACAAACATATTAACAGCCAAAACCAACAGTCATTATTCCGTACACTTACTCTTGGACCTTTCTGCTGCCTTTGATACAGTTGACCACCCCCTCCTCCTCAAAAAACTCAGTTTGCTTGGTCTCCATGGCTGCACTCTCTGTTGGTTCGAATCTTACCTATCTCATCGCACCTTCAGTGTCACTTAGAACTCCACTTTCTCCTCTCCAACTCCTCTTACCGTTGGGGTCCCCCGAGGTTCTGTCCTTGGACCTCTACTTTTCTCAATCTACACGTCCATCCCTGGATCAGCTGATAGCCTCCCATGGCTTCCACTACCATTTATATGCTGATGACACCCAAATCTATCTCTCTGCCCCTCAGTTCACCCCATCAATCTCCTCACACATCACTGATTTACTAACAGACATATTAGTCTGGATGTCAAACCACTTCCTCAAACTGAATTTATCTAAAACTGAGCTCTTAATATTTCCTCCCACATATGCCCCTTCCCCTGACTTCTCTGTCAAGATCAATGGCACATCTATCAGTCCGTCCCCACATGCCAGCGTGCTAGGGGTAACCTTAGACTCTGAACTGTTCTTTCAGTCCCACATACAATCCCTGTCCAAATCATACCGCCTTAGCCAACATTTCCAGAATATGCCCCTTTTTAACTAATGACACCACCAAGCTTCTAATTCACTCCCTTGTTATCTCTCACCTCAACTACTGCAACTCCCTTCTCATTGGATTACCTTTACATAGACTATCCCCCTTCAGGCCATAATGAATGCCGCTGCAAGACTCATCCACCTTACCAACCATCCAATGTCTTCCACCCCTCTCTGCCAATCCCTTCACTGGCTTCCACTCACCCAACGAATAAAATTCAAAGTACTAACAATAATTTACAAAGCCATCCATAACTCTGCCAGCTATATCACTAACCTAGTCTCAAAATACCAACCAAGCCGCTCTATTCGGTCCTCCCAAGACTTCCTTCTTTCTAGCGCCCTTGTCACCTCCTCCCATGCTCGCCTCCAGGATTTCTCCAGAGCTTCTCCCATCCTTTGGAACTCCCTACCCCAATCTGTTCAACTGTCCCCTAATCTATCCATCTTTAGACAATACCTGAAAACCCTTCTCTTCAAAGAAGCTTATCCTGCTTCTAACTAACACTGTTTTACTTCCTCCATCATCTCATCCCCCACTGCTATTACCTTTTCTATCAACTGACCATTCCTTTTTAGATTGTAAGCGCTAATGAGCAGGGCCTTTTGATTTCTCTTGTACCAAATTGTAATGTAACTGTAATGTCTGCCTTTATTTTGTTAAGCGATGCGCAAACTGTTGGCGCTATATAAAACCCGTATAATAATAATAATAATAATATTTGCGCAGCAATTTTTCAAATGCAATTTTGGGGAAAAAATACACTTTTTTAAATTTAAGGGCAAAAAAACACAATACATAACCATTTTTTTTAATATAAAAGATGATGTCACTCCGAGTAAATAGATACCAAACGTGTCATGCCTTGAAATTGGGCACAGCCACACAACAGTGACAAACCACAAACATTTTACTATCCATAGGCAACTTTAAAAGCCTTTACAGGTTATTATTATTATTATTATTATTATACAGGATTTATATAGCAGCAACAGTTTATGCAGTGCTTTACAACATTAGGGAGGACAGTACAAGTACAATACAATTCAATACAGGAGGAATCAGAGTGCCCTGGTCATTAGAGCTTACAATCTAGAAGGGAGGGTCAAGTTATACAAAAGGGTAATAGCTGTGGGGGATGAGCTAATGGTGAAAATAGTGCAGTTGTTAGATGGAGGCAGGATAGGCTTCTCTGAAGAGGAAAGTTTTCAGGGATCGCCTAAAAGTGGATAAAGTTGGAGACAGATGGGGGTAGGGAATTCCAGAGGATGGGCGAGGCACGGGAGAAGTCCTAGAGTTGGATATGGGAGGAGGTGATGAGGGAGCTAGAGAGCAGGACATCCTGGGAGGAACGGAGAGGGTGATTAGGTTGGTATTTTGAGACTAGGCTAGTGATGTAGCCGGGGGCAGAGTTGTGGATGGCTTTGTAACTTATTGTTAGTATTTTGAATTTAATTTGTTGGGTGAGTGGCAGCCAATGGAGGGATTGGCAGAGAGGGGTAGCAGACACTGAGCGGTTTGTAAGGTGGATGAGTCTGGCAGCAGCATTCATGATGGACTGAAGGGGGAATAGTCTATTAAAAGGTAAAGGTAAGCCAATGAGGAGGGAGTTGCAGTAGTCGAGGCGAGAGATAACCAGGGAGTGAATCAGGAGCTTTGTGGTTTCATTGGTTAGAAAGGGATGTAGTTTAGAGATGTTGCGGAGATTGAGGCAGCAAGCTTTGGAAAGTGATTGGATGTGGGGCCGAAAGGAGAGTTCAGAATCCAGGATAACACCTAGTACCCTGACATGTGGGGACGGGTGGATGGTTGTGCCATTGCTCTTGACAGACAAGTCAGGGGAAGAGGTACGTGGGGGAGGAAATATTATAAGCTCGGTTTTGGACAAGTTGAGTTTGAGGAAGTGGTGTGACATCCATACAGATATGTCGGTTAGTAAGTTAGTGATGCGTGAGGAGACTGATGGAGTGAGTTGAGGGGTGGAGAGATAGATTTGTGTGTCGTCAGCGTAGAAACGATATTGAAAGCCATGAGAGGCTGACCCAGGGAAGAGGTGTAGATTGAAAATAAAAGAGGTCCAAGAACAGAACCTTGGGGGACCCCGACAGAGAAGGGAAGAGGAGTGGAGGAAGTAGAATTGTAAGTGACACTGAAGGTGCGTTGGGATAGGTAGGATGAGAGCCACTGAAGAGCACAGTCATGGAGACCGAGGGAGTAGTTTTACCACTTTAGATGTACAGAGGAGGTCTACTGCCCATGTTCTGACATTCATGATGATACCTCACATATGTGGGATGATCGCGGTTTGCATGCATGCAGGACCAACGCACGTGTTCGCCTTTGCACGCTAGCATGGGGGATGAGGGCACTTTACTTTTCTTTAAAATCATTAAGTTGTTTTATTTTTGTATTTTAACACTGTTGCTTTAAATATTTTTTTTTGATCACTGTTATTGCTATCACAAGGAATGTAAACATCTATAAGACCTCAAATCCCTCCTTAACATTTGAAAGCATTCAAAACGCTTGCGTTTTTGAATACTTTTGATTTTCAAAAAATGGTGTAGTTATGATGCCCGTAAACTGGAAGTGATTCATGTCATCGCTTCCGAGTTACCATAGCGGAGACCTGATCAAAGCCAATTCCAGCTTTATTTGGTTCTCTAACTAGCTGGTGGATGTGCCGGCTTGTAATAACAACTGAGTGGCTGGTTAGCTGCTCTGGTTGCTAATACAGAAGAGCCGACCGTCGGCTCCAAAAAATGGTACTGGGATGATGCCTGCAGCAGCAGGCATTACCTCAGTACAGCCAGGCCCAGGACAAGAGGTGGGCAGGAGGGGGAGCTGCTTTGGGCACAATGTTTTATTGCAGGGATGGGGGTGCCCTGACCCTAACCCTAAGGGAAGGGGGGGCACAGTGTGGCATCTTTGCCCTGGGCACTGGATGACCTTGTCCCAGCACTGGGTATAACCACTTGAAGTCAAATGACGTACTAGGTACGTGATTTGGTGGCAAGTGGTTCATTGCAGAATTTTATAACAGAAGCTAAGAAAAAATATTTTTTCCCCAGAATTTTAAGAATATTTTTGTTTGTTTATCAAAAAATAAAAACCCCAGTGGTGATAAAATACTTCTAAAAGAAAGCTCTATTTGTTTCAAAAAAATTATTTTATTTTGGTACAATGACCATGCAATTGTAATTCAAAGCGTGACAGCACTGAAAGCTGAAAATTGACCTGGACAGGAAGGGGGTAAAAGTGACCGTATTGAAGTGGTTAAACTTCCATACAAAAAAAAGTTGTTGCTGGAGCTTTGTGTTAATTGATCTGAAACAAACAGTATACATTTTGCATACACAATATTGTGCAAAATATTTAACTACATATAGATATTAAGAAAACTATCATTTGATCTAGCGGAACAATCCTGTCAGATGCATACTATTTTATTTGTAAAGTGTAATTGCTATTTGTTACTGTACACCTTTTTATTCCACACTTATATTTAATACGTTGCCTACTATTTGGATTACAGGTTGTTGGGAACTGGGTTACACATAGCTATGCTTTTTTAAAAATGCGATGTATGCAGTAACATATGGGGACAAACCCATCAACAATCACTCATACATGATTCTGCGCTTTCCAAGGGATACTGTTTACCATTTAAATCTGCCTTACTTAATACATAAACATAATATTTGAAAAGAGATATAGAAAGAAAAGTGACAATATAGAATTACACGTTCAAACATAGTAAATAGAACCTTCAGGACCTTCCAAGTTATGAAATAGACTCACTTCACAAGATGTACCGCTATATCCTGGAGGACACTGGCATAACTCTACGTCAAATGCAGTTCTTCCACCAGATGAAGATTCATCAGCCACTTCCAGGATAACAGAACTCAATCTAGTGCAAATAACAGAAATTAATTAAAATACGTATTGGCCAACTCACCAATTTAAAAATAATGTCTCCTTTTTATTTCAATGATTTTGAATAAGCCTAACAAATACAATTTAATGGTTATTTTACAATGTTAAATGGTGTATTTTATTTGCTTTTCTTCTGCTAGAACATCATTTCTAATATTTTATATATTGATTACAGTCCAGAGTATTGTGGTTTAGGTTTACGGCAAGCTTTCAACCGGCCAAAATTACAGAAAATGCAACCCATAAAACCAAATGATGAAACCTGTCTGTTTATTTTTAGGAATAACAGGACAGAGACATTCTATATTTTTGCTTGAGAAAAACCATACCATGTTAAATGTACCATCTGCCCTACATATTCCAAATTGATAAAAGCACAGGTTTCAAAGTTTATTGACAGCTGCAGAAATTAAAAACCTGGCTCCTCTTTTTCTAGTGTACTTTTCACATTTTTTTTTTTAAGAACAATTTCTGTCAACCTTTGGTTTCTATGTATTTCTACACTATAATGTACAGGTTTAATTTAAATTATTCTAAAAAATGTGATATACCATCAACATGGTAAACTAAAGTGGGTATGGTCAAAATATTAGAGATTAAACAGGATACGGGTAATGTGCTGAAGCCATTGAACTTGTAAAGCACAGCTACTTCCCACATAATATTCCTTTTACTGTCACCAACATGACTCAGCAGTTAAAATCTTAAAATAAACTCATATATTTAATATTTTACAGTTGATTTCCATTGTTGATATAGAAATTTGAGGGCTTGAAAGACACTTAATCATTTCTACAAGTTGCCAAAGTTCTCTGGCTCAACTGCCACAGCTACTCTTCTTCTGGTCCCAGTGAATACCCGGATCCCCTTGGAGACCAGGAGTTCAGCAGAACATCTCAGAATTGAAAACCAGAAAATCTAGGTTAACCATTCTCCTGTACAGTGAATTAAGGCAGGAGAACTCAGCCTTAAGCACTTCTGAGTTTAGGTAAATTGTGGCACAACTATAATCCAGTTGTACTCTTGGATCGATGATGCCTCTTCTGTTTCTGTTTCCAGATATAATCAGGGACAAAGGGGCACTGATGCCACTCTAAAGACAGTCTGTCGTTAATCAAGTATATTGCTACTAAGGGGGTATGTCAGCACCCTTTTGGTAGCAATAAAGTTTGGTAAACAAGTAAAGTAAAAAAGTAAAATGTGAAAAACATTATATTATTAAGAAGAAAAACTGAAATATACCCCAGGCTGTATTTTTTTTTTGGTTTCTTGATATGTTCCCCTGCCAGGTTAAAAAAAACAGGGTGTTCTTTCTCTTTAAACCCAGCTGGGGGATCATTTCAAGAATCAAGAAAAGGAAAAAAAGCAGCCCAGAGTTTGATGCACAGTGATTTAGAGAGTGGTACTGATATTATCAAATAAGCACTGCCCCAATGCATTTGGAGGACCACCCTCCACCTCCTGGAGAAGATTGAAGAGGAAGAGGAACCAGCATGTTATGTCACTGGCCTGAAAAAAGGAAGCATAAAAAAATAAAAATGAGCATAACATGCTATGAGGGAAGGGGGAACATCAGGAGGGTTGATCAGATGACTAAGGGCTGAGCCTAGATTTGGGCTTAAAGCCCAGGTGTATGCATTAACTTGACATGGTTTCATAAATTCTGTTGAATTTTTTTTTGTTTGTACCAAAAATTTTCATTGTATTTTTGGTCGAAAATATTTCTTAAACAGTTACTTTTTCTTTTGTTTTAAAATCAACATCATTCAGAAAATATGTGACTAGGGGTAAGTAAATGTCCATAATCCATAATGTGTATTTTAGCACGCATGTGAAAAACTGAAAAAATTTCCTTCCAAGTGAACACACACAACATGTGTTAGTATACAGTATATACTAAGAGCATTGGTGCCTTTGCTATACGTGTCCAAATTTGCATTTGACTTCTACTGTGATTGTTTTCAAAGTCCAGAATTGTATTGTTACAATATAGTTCCAAGTCTGAAACTGAGGAAAGTGGCCCTTACATAAATTTTAACTTTAACCACTTGCCGTCCACCCTACAGCAGATTTACTGATACAGGTCGGCTCTCCTATGCAGGATCAGGTATATATACGTGATTCTGCACTTTCGCCTTCAGGGGGCACGCGCACCACTGTGATTAATAACAGCAGAAGCCGATCTGCGAGTGTCGGACATTGGATGTGCTCTGGCACCCGCCAAAACACACAAAACTGAGATCTGCTTATGTAAACAAGGCAGATCTCCATCCTGACTGGGGAGAAGGGATGGATTTTGTGTTTCTGCAAAGGAACAAAAGGGGACAAAAACCATACTTTCCCTTAGTAAAAGCACCTAACATAGTACACAAAAACACTGGCTAAGCACACAGTTAACCCTTTGATAGCCCTAGATATTTAACCCCTTTCCAGTCAGTGTCCTTAGTACAGTGACAGTGCATATTTTTAGCACTGATCATTGTATTTGTGTCACTGGTTCCACCAAAGTGTCAAAGTGACAGTTAGTGTCTGATTGTCTGTTGCAATATCGCAGTGTCCCGCAAAAGAAAAATCATAAGTATATACCATAGTTTGTAGACACTATAACCAATCAATTTATATGCATATTGAGTTTTTTTTGCCAAAAATATGTGCCAGTATATAGTATTTCACAAAAGGGAGTACACCCCTTACATTTTTGTAAATATTTTATGATATCTTTTCATGTGACAAAAGTGAAAATGTCCAAATTGAGTCCAATTAGCCAACCCCCCCCCCCCGATGTCATGTGATTCGTTAGTGTTACAAGATCCCAGGTGTGAATGGGGAGCAGGTGTGTTAAATTTGGTGTTATTGCTCTCACTCTCTCATACTGATCACTGGAAGTTCAACATGGCACATCATGGCAAATAACTCTCTGAGGATCTGAAAAAAAAAATGTTGCTCTACATAAAGATGGCCTAGGCTATAAGAAGATTGCCAAGACCCCGAAACTGAGCTGCAGCATGGTGGCCAAGACCATACAGCAGTTTAACAGGACAGGTTCCATTCAGAACAGGCCTCACCATGGTTAACCAAAGAAGTTGAGTGCACGTGCTCAGCATCATATCCAGAGGTTGTCTTTGGAAAATAGACACATGAATGCTGCCAGCAGTGCTGCAGAGGATGAAGGGGGGGCCAGCCTGTCAATGCTGTCAGTCCTCTTCTAAAGATGATGCACAAGAAAGCCCGCAAACAGTTTGCTGAAGACAAGCAGACTAAGGACATGGATTACTGGAACCATGTCCTGTGGTCTGATGAGACCAAAATAAACTTATTTGGTTCAGATGGTGTCAAGCGTGTGTAATGGCAAACAGGTGAGGAGTACAAAGACAAGTGTGTCTTGCCTATAGTCAAGCATGGTGGTGGGAGTGTCATGGTCTGGAGCTGCATGAGTGCTGCCCCAGACCACTGGGGAGCTACAGTTCATTGAGAGAACTATGAATACCAACATGTACTGTGACATACTGAAGAAGAGCATGATCTCCTCCCTTCGGAGACTGGGCCGCAGGGCAGTATTCCAACATGATAATGACCCCAAACACGCCTCCAAGATGACCACTGACTTGCTAAAGAAGCTGAGGGTAAAGGTGATGGACTGGCCAAACACGTCTCCAGACCTAAACCGTGTTAAGCATCTGTGGGGCATCCTCAAACAGAAAATGGAGGAGCGCAAGATCTCTAACATCCACTAACTCCATGATGTAGTCATGGAGGAGTGGAAGAGAACTCCAGGGGCAACCTGTGAAGCTCTGGTGAACTCCATGCCCAAGAGGGTTAAGACAATGTTGGAAAATAATGGTGGCCACAGAAAATATTGACACTTTGGGCCCAATTTGGACATTTTCACTGCCAGCGGTTTAGACATTAATGGCTTTGTGTTGATTAGTTTTGAGGGGACAGCAAATTTACACTGTTATATAAGCTGTACACTCACTACTTTACATTGTAGCAAAGTATAATTTCTTCAGTGTTGTCACATGTAAAAATATATATTAAAATATTTACAAAAATTTGAAGTGGTGTACTCACTTTTGTGGAATATTGTATATATTGGTCTAAATTTATGAAGACATTTGATTTTTTCTATTTTTTTATTGGATTTGTTGTATAGCAGAAAGTAAAAACTATATATATTATATTTTTTTCAAACTTGTCTGTCTTTTTTGCTTATAGCTGCACAGACCAATTTTCAGCTTTCAGCGCTCACAGTTTGAATGACAATTACTCTGTCATGCTACACTGTATTCAAACAAAATTGTTTTAATTTTTTTTCTCACAAATAGAGCTTTCTTTTGGTGGTATTTAATCACCACTGGGTTTTTTATTTTTTGCGATATAAGTGAAAAAAGAGCAAAAATTTTGAAAAAAACCCCCACTTTTTTAAGGTTTCTATTCTAAAATTTTGCAAATAAGTCATTTTTCTTCATACATTTGGGCCACAATTTATACTGCTACATATCTTTGGTAAAAAAAACAACAACTAATTAGTGGATATTATTTAGTCTGTGTGAAAGTTATAGAGTCTACAAGCTATGGTGCCAATCGCTGAAAATTGATCACATCTGATCACACCTGATATACTGACGGCCTATCTCATTTCTTGAGACCCTAACAAGCCAGGAAAGTAAAAATACCTCCTAAATGACCCCTTTTTGGAAAGTAGACAGTCCAAGGTACTTAGTAAGAGACATAGTGAGTTTTTTTAAGTTGTCATTTTTTCCCACAATTCTTGGGAAAATGAAGAATTTTTATTTTTTACACAAACTTGGCATATTAACAGGTTATTTCTCACACACAGAATATGCATAATTGAAACTACACCCCAAAATACATTCTGCTACTCCTCCTGAGTATGATGATTCCACATGTGTGGGACTTTTACACAGCCTGGCCACATACATAGGCCCAACATTGAAGTAGCACCTTCAGGCGTTCAACGAGCATAAATTGCGCATCTCATTTCTCAACCACCTATTACACTTTTGAAGGCTCTGGAGCACCATGACAATGGAATTGCCCACAAAATGATCCCTTTTGGAAAGAAAACACCCCAACATATAATCTATGAGGCATAATGAGTATTTTGAAAGGTTCATTTTTTCCAGAAGTGTTTGGAAAATGTGGGAAAAAATGAAAACGCATTTTACACAAAGTTGTCCATTTATAAGATATTTCTAAACCATAGCATGTACAAAGCAAAAATAACACCCCAAAGTACATTCTGCTACTCCTCTTGAGCATGATGATACCACATGTGTAGGACTTTTACACAGTCTGGCCACATACAGAGGCCCAACATTCAAGTAGCACCTCCATTCGTTCTAGGAGCATAAATTATACATATAATTTTCTGACTACCAATCACATTTTTGAAGGCTCTTCATTTTTCTAACACATAGTGGTTTTAGAAGTGCAGTGGTCCACAGAGGAGAGCATCGGTCCAGGCAGCAGGCAGGGATGTGGTCAGTGACAGCAAAAGCAATTGTCCAGGTAGCAGGCAGGAATACTGTCCATAGTTCGTATAGGGAAAGAGATACTGTCAGCACAGCCAAAGCATTAGTCCAGGTAGCATGCAGGCAGAAATACTCTCCATAGTCAGTAGAGGCAGCAGGCAGATATATGATTAACACAGCCAAAGTATTGGTCCAAGCAGCAGGAAGAAACATGGTCAATAATATCCTGGGTCATTACAGGAAGCAATATGGTCAGCACAGCCAAAGTATTGGTCCAGGCAACAGGAAGGACCATCAAGCTTAGGGCCAGGGGGACAGGGGTACAAGCTTCTCCCACCCAAATCTCTTTGAAGCCTCTGGGCAACCAGACCCTGTTCTGGGAGCACAGAAAACCAAAAACTGTTTTTCTCTACTCGGAACGCTATTCTGAAGCCCCTTACATATGTGAGACCCCATGTACTAAAGTAGAAGGGCAAAAGATCAGTCCAAGTGGCAGGCAAAAACATGTTCAATTAACAGGCCGACGTCAGTGCACATGGAAGTCAGAAACATGGTTTAGAACAGCAGGCAGAGGCAATGTCGATAAACAGGCTGAGGTTGGTGCATGTGGAAGTCAGAAACGTGGTTTAAATCGGCAGGCAAAGACATCGTCGTAAACAGGCCAGGGTCAGTTAATTAACATGGAAGGTAGAAACATGGTAGCAGGCATATGATCCACACAGGTATTGGAAATGGGGAAATGGCAGCCTGTTATTAATAAAGGGAACTAATATCTGATGAATGTGTGAAAATTTTTGAAGCAATCTCCGATGCACAGACCAGGTTGGGAGGGACATTGGGGGCAATAATAGCTGGTATCTCTTCTAACTCCTCCTCTGCTGAATACACGGCAATATTTTTCGCCTCTTGTTCCAGATTCTGTAGGGGGAATGTTATAGGGAAAATATTGCTCATGAAGTCGAATCATACTATCAGAGCGATTTCTTCCTGGGGCAGGTCCTTGTTGGTAAATCAGGACAGTTACGATTTCTTGAATATACTTGAGGTAGGTGATTTGTTGGTTTTCAGTTGATTTTTGGAAGCAGACAAATGAATTAAACAGGGCCATATGAAATAGATGAAATGCAACTTTCTTATACAAATAACGGGACTTTCAGGTTGACAAATAAGGTTGTAGCATCTGATCATTTAAATCCACCCCCCTATGTACAGATTGTAGTCGTGGACACATTAAGGCTTTACAATGGGGCCGCATCATCTCTGGATCTCCACCAAGGTGTCATTGTGGATGGTAGAAAGGATGTGGACATTTTTCTTGTCCCTCCGCTTCATGGCCAACACCTCCTCATTCCTCATGAATGCCGGTTCTCCGTTTTGCAATTTTCTTGTTAATAGATTTTGTGGGAAGCCCTTCTGTTTATTTTAAGGTACCACAGGCCAGGGTTTGTTTACTATAAAGGTGACAAAAAAGGGACAGGCTGGTATAATAGTTGTCCACATATAAATGGTATCCTTTATCCAACAGGGGGTATGCCAACTCCCAGACAATTTTTCTATTGGTTCTAATATATGTGGGGCACTCACGGGGCTGGAGCTGGGAGTCTTTACCTTCATAAATCTGGAATATGTACATGTATCCAGTGGCTGGATCACACAATTTATTTAATTTCATACATGGCTCTCTTACTTGGGATATACTGCTTGAAGTGCAAATGGCCAATAAAATGTATAAAGGATTCGTCCACACAAATGTTTTGGTCGGGGATAAACACTTCAGCAAATCGCTGGGAAAAGGAATTTTTTAGGGGCCATATCTTGTACAATTTTTCATGGTTGGGATGATCTTGGGGAGGGCACTGCGAATTATCATTAAAGTGTAGAAAATGCATAATCATGTCGTACCATGTCCTGCACATGACAGCAGAATATATCGGCATGTGGTGAATGGGGTTGGTGGACCAATTTGCATGGAGTTTGTTCTTTTTTGTAAATCCCATATTGAACGTACGGCCCATTGGCTGTTTAGCCTGTTAGGGGAAGCACTGTGTGCAAGGGACAAACGCCGTCCCTGATCGCCGCTCTGCGCGCCTCTGATTCTGATGACACATGTGACTGGCTGTGATTGGTCACAGCCAATCACGTGGTAAACAACCAATTTCATTGGCTGTTTACCGTGATCAGGGAAACGCTGTGCCTGAGGGACACACACCGTCCCCGATCGCCACGCTGCACTCCCCCGCGTGCGCGTGCTAGGCTTTATCCTGAAAGACGTCATATGATGTCCAGTCAGGATAATGCAAGCACCGCCGGCCATCATTCTGCTATATTCCGGGTGGGAAGTGGTTAGGGGATAAAAACCACAGTGGTTATCAAATACAACCAAAAGAAAGCTCTATTTGTGGGAAAAAAAATTACATAAATTGTATTTGGGTACAGTGGAGCATGACCGCGCTATTGTGAGTTAAAGTAAATCAGTGTCACATCACAACAAAAAGGCCTGGTCATGAAGGAGGATGAATCCTCCAGAGGTCAAGTAGTTAAAATTAGACTAAGGAATCAATGATAAAACAAAACAATGGAAATGAGCCCTTAATGTCTAGTTCTCTAAAACAGGATCCATGCACACTGGCTTAAAAATCGCTGCTTCTACAGGAGTTTTGTGTTCTGCCCGTAGAAGCAGCTCAATGTTATCCTATGTGTCCATGCACATTAGGATGATTAGAGGCATATTTTAAGCTTATCGTTTAGAGGCAGGAAAAAAAACCTTCTGGTTTGTGTCTCTGATTGGTGCTTTCTGGCAGAAAAAACAGAAAACTCTCCTAAACTCATGTAAACTGTATGTACAAATAACTTTCTATATGAGCGTTTTTTTTCTGCCAGGGGAACTGGTGTTTTTTAAAGCCCAGTGTGCATGGAGCCTAAGTAGTAAAATTGTATCTAAACCCAGACTCTAAAACCAAACATGTTGTTGCACGAAATCCTGCAATGACACAAAGTTTATTCCATTTTATATGTCATGATTTTGAAAGCTGCACCCAAGGATTTGCTGTCCTTTTTCCTCTGCTTGACTTCTTTTAAACACAGCTTCCACATTTCAGGTTATTTTTTAAATCATGCCAACAAGGCCTACAGACACATTCTTACCTAGAGTGACAATGCATGCTTAGTTTAGCCACCCTTTCCTATACATTCTAGAGTTGGACTACAAACAGCTGTGCAAATGCATGGTGTACTGGCACATTTTACCACAGTAGAACCATGATGTTTAGCCAATGCTGTTGCATGTACAGCTCCACAGAAGGTTCTTTCAAAAGTGTCTACATGATGTTCAATGAAAGAAAAAATAAACAAAGTATGGAGAAATGTCCACCTTTTTTAAAAAAATACATAAATGATCCAATCCAATTTTACTTACAGTGTCATATGAAAATGAAGTATGTCTTTGTAAAAATATAAGGGGATAAGAGATGCTGTGCACCACTAGCTCAACAGGTGAAAATAAATGTGAATGGCCTCAGCCCTGAGCATCTCCTAAACTCCATCACTGATGCATTTCGCCCTGCCCATCGGGTCTTAATCATAGAAAAATGAGGAGGAAGGAACTCTAAACAGTAAATTGTAGACGTTTGTCAATATATACAAGGTCCTGAGGAGGGTAAAAAAAAGCATAGGGCTATTAACATAAAGGCCAAGAGTTTCAGTGGAGTTTAATAGTATGTTTCTAAATCATATGTAAGACCTACAAGGTGGCTTTTTAGGCAACACAGCAGATCTTTTCCCCCTTGGCCACACAGAAGATTCCGTCCAGCCTGCCCAAAGATAGAGCACAAGGAGAGTGATGCTGAAGAGAAGTGCATACAGGAGGGCCTGACTGACCTTTAGTCAAGGATTCAAGTGTGGCAGAGACCCACCAGTGTTCCAGCATCTGATTGTTCCAGAAGTTGCAACAGGATGTGTGTCAATGGTGAAAAACCTTTTGATCACCCTATATTTATAGTGTTCTGTGGCTCTTGAACGTGTTAACCTTTTCCTGTGGGATTATCAACATTTTCAGTGGGTAGTATGCATGCCACTGGAAAGGCACAGACACCAGCAGTGTCTGTTGTCTGTTGAGTGTAGTTGACCAGTGGCTCAATAGTGCTATTCAACATCTACATCCGCCCCCTCCTCAAAATCATCAAAAAATTGGACCTCTGCTTCCACTCATACGCTGACGACACCCAAATCTACTTTCGCTTCACCGGACAAAAAGACCACCATCAGCAATTAGAGAAATGCTTCACTTTGATAGATGACTGGATGACCATTAGCTCCCTCAAACTCAATGGGTCAAAAACAGAACTCCTGCTCCTACATGCTAACCAAAAACCCAAAACCAAGACTCCATGGACACCTGCCACCATCTTTGGACAGACCATCTCTCCAAGCACCAAAGCCAAGAGTCTCGGAGTTATCTTTGACTCAGAAATGACAATGGATGCACAAATAGGATCAGTAGTTAACGGATCTCACCATCTCCTCCGCCTGCTCTGCAGACTCATCCCCTTCATCCCAGAAAAGGACAAAGCAGCAGTAGTTGGAACAATCATCAATTCCCGACTCGACTATGCAAACTCGCTTTACATAGGATTACCCCAATATCAGCTTGCGCACCTACAGGCCATCCAAAACGCGGCGGCAAGACTGCTAACAGGAAAAAAACCCTGGGAGTCCATTTCCCCATCCCTGAGGAGCCTACATTGGCTAACCGTAAAGAATCGGATCACATTCAAGACCCTCTGCCTCACCCACAAATGCATACAGGGTAACGCCTCTCAATACCTCCGAGAGAAAATAAAACACTACACACCCAATCGCAATCTGCAATCATCTAACCAAAACCTCCTCCTCATTCCCAAATACCGCTACAAAGCAAGGGGAGAACGAAGATTCGCAGTCCAGGGACCTCGGCTATGGAACACCCTCCCGACTCACATCCACATGGAAGAAAACCATCTGGCCTTCAGGAAAAAACTCAAGAACTTCCTCTTCTAAGAAGCTGACAACACAAAACGCATTTAGCGCCTTGAGGCGATTCAGTTTGCATTTGCAGCGCTTTACAAAATCATTCATTCATTCAGCGGAAAAATTCCCTAGGCAATAAGCCAGCCTCCTGTATTTATAGATTACAGATACTTATATAGCACCATCAATTTATGCAGAGTTTTACGTATTGATTATACATTCAAATCAGTCCCTGGCCTCAAGGAGCTTACAATCTAAGGTCCCAAACTCATATTCATACATACCTATACTAGGACCAATTTAGACAGGAGCCAATTAACCTATCAGCATGTCTTGGAGTGTGGAAGGAAAACAGGGTACCCAGAGGAAACCCACGCAGGCACAGGGAGAACATGCAAACTCTAATCAGGTAGTGCCATCACTGGGAACCAACAACCCTAGTGCTGCTAGGTAGAAGCATTAGTAACATAGCCACTGTGTTGCCCAGTATTTTGTGTTTATTTGTAATTCACCTGTGCCAATATTTGACATTGTGAATTCTATTTGTATTACAACTGTATTTTTTTTTTTTTTTAACAAAGAAGTTTATTTAGATTTTCACAAAACAAACAATCTATAATGGGTTACTCATATATACAGACATCATTCAAAGTTTTCCTTACAAATCTTAACAGATGTAGAAAATTAACAGCAAAAGCAGCATTATATTGATGTGAAGTTTGCGTCAGATATTTCAAAAGACAGCACGAGCATAATTGCTAAGCCACCTATCTAAGGTTGGGGTGGGAGGGGTCTGACTGATTACCTTTAGTTCATTCACTCTGATCTCTCAGAATCAAGGAGAGACATAGAGATTAGTTGGTGGGAGGGGGTTCGTGTTAGGTGTAGTGGGTAGTGGCCCGCACGCCTCAGTCAATAGTTAGATGTTTTGCCTTCACCCATGCTGCCCAAATCTTCCCAAACTTTTTAGGTTAATTTCTTCCCATGTATGTCATCTTGTATAATGGCAATGCCGTATTTACCAAGGACTGCCAGAGCTGTCTGGTGGGTGGCTGAGATTGATTACATTGCAATAAGATTGCTTTCCTAGCATATAGTGTGGTGTAGAAGATGAACAGTTTCTTCCCCCATAAGACCTCAAGGAAGTCACAGATACCCAGCAGAAGAGGGATCGGGCTATAGGGGACCTTCATTTTCCCGATAGAATTAATATCAGTAAGTATTACTGGACCAGACCACATGGAAGAAATCAGCATTATCCGAGCTGCATCTAGGGCATCTCATCGTTCTATCAGGGTAAATTCTCACTAAGCATCCTGGAGAGTAGTATGCATGATGGAGAAACTTCAATTGCATGAACCTATCCCTTGTTGAGTTTGCAAGGGGCAGATATTGCTGAATTCCCTCTTTCCAATCCTCATCCGCTAACTCCGGAACATCCCTCCGCCATATCTCATATAACTGGGAGACTCTAGACGTGTCTCGGGACGCAAACATATTGTATAGTGTGGACAGTGTTTTCCCACTATCCGGGGATCTAAGTGTACTCTCCACAGGTGACATTTCCAGAACCATCAGTCCAAGGAACTGGGACCGGAACGCATGGCGCACTTGAAGGAACCTAAAGAACATGTGGTTCGGGAGATCTTTTTCTCTTTTCAGGGCATCAAAGGAAACGAGTTGTCTCTGGTATACTATATCCCCCAGGGTTGTGACCCCATGTCTAGCCCACACGACCAGATCTGGGATGGAGCGAAAATGGGGCAAACGGGGGTTAAGGGAGTCACTGGAGACCAGTCACTGGGTCCCATGAGCTGTTTATGAACCATATCCCACACCTTGAGGGTCGCTCTCATGGGGAGAGTTGCGTGTAGATTAGATCTAGGGCCTCTATGCACCAGATTCCTCAGCTCCGCGCATGAACCAATCAGTGCTGCCTCCGTGGTGGAAGTGGGGTTGGCCGGGTCCTCTGAGAACCACTATTTTACAGTTACTAAGACCACAGCCCAGTAATATTTCATAAAACAGGGCAAGGCCAGTCCCCCCAATGTACCCGGTAGTTGTGGAGTTGAATTAGCTATTTTAGGAGCTTTCCCAGTCCAAATAAATGAGGTAATGATACTGTCCAAGTGTCTAAAGAAGGTTATCGGTATGGAGACCGGGGTTTGTCGGAATAAATAGGTAAATTTGGGTAATACTGACATTTTAACTAAGTTGACTCGGCCAACCGGAGTTAGGGGTAAAGATTTCCAGGTGGTGCATCTTTGGGATAATTGATTGACCACTGGGTTTAAGTTAAGGGTTATATATTTCTTTAAGTCTCAATGAATTTCTACACCCAGATATATAAACTGGGGGACCCCACAAAGCTGCCCATCCGTCTGCAGGGAGGCGGATCCAGCATGAAGCGGGAACAGGACTGACTTTCCCCAATATATACATATGCCAGAGAACTTTCCAAAGCTATTGATTACTGAATATACATAACAAGAAGTGCATTGCTGGATATGTAAAAAAACAAAATTTAGTGGTAATTGATAAGTGAAATGATTAATATACGTGATCCATAAATGTGAAAGATAAAACACAAAACAAGTAAGTGCTTCACTGTAGGGATATGTGCGTGGTAAATAACACCACATTCACTTATTTTGATAAAGTCCAAAATACATAAAATAAATATAGAAAAAGTGTCCAAAAGAAAAATTGATTTGAAGTGACTTTTAAATCCGTGACTGTCACCGTGATGAGCGCCCGTCACCTGGTATAGATTAAAGGCTTACCAGACAGCCTCTGATCAGAGGCATAGTAACATCAGCTTGGGGTGTTTGTCTCCACAGCGACTGGATCTTTATCTGGGATGGTAGATGTGTGTCGGCAGACGATCACCATAAGACTCCAGACAGCAGACCAATAAGGAAAGATCACTCCCACCAATAACATGTGTAAGGAGACTGGACATAGAGCTACTTCAGCCCGTGTTGGGTGGTCCCTGTATGACTATACCCGGTATATAGCGGTAGGTTATCAGCATGTAATGCCCCTCAGAAGCTGAGCTGATAGGAATGGGGGGCAGTGAGGACCACAAAGGCACGTTACCTTGACAATTGCGGCTCCAGGATTTTCAGTCAGTTCACGAAGCTCCAGTCTCCTTACACATGTTATTGGTGGGAGTGATCTTTCCTGATTGGTCTGCTGTCTGGAGTCTTATGGTGATCATCTGCCGACACACATCTACCATCCCAGATAAAGATCCAGTCGCTGTGGAGACAAACACCCCAAGCTGATGTTACTATGCCTCTGATCAGAGGCTGTCTGGTAAGCCTTTAATCTATACCAGGTGACGGGCGCTCATCACGGTGACAGTCACGGATTTAAAAGTCACTTCAAATCAATTTTTCTTTTGGACACTTTTTCTATATTTATTTTATGTATTTTGGACTTTATCAAAATAAGTGAATGTGGTGTTATTTACCACGCACATATCCCTACAGTGAAGCACTTACTTGTTTTGTGTTTTACTTTTCACATTTATGGATCACGTATATTAATCATTTCACTTATCAATTATCACTAAATTTTGTTTTTTTACATATCCAGCGCTGCACTTCTTGTTATATATATTTAGTTATGCCCTTTATCAAAGGTTATAGTGTTCAGCTGCAGGATATTCCTTCACAGGTTGTTATTCACTCAGTAATTGTTTGCACACCTAACGCAAATTTTCTTTTTAGAACAATATTGATTACTGAAATGGCTGCCTGCAGGGAAGTACCATCGTCCCTAAGGTACAGTAAGGTGTCGTCAGCATATAACGACACCTTTTCTTGTACGGGTCCCCTTGTAATCCTCCAGACCTGGAGGGTGGCCATAGGTTCAATCGCCAGGGCAAAGAGCCCCGGTGAGAGAGGGCACCCCTGTCTGGTTCCCCTGCTCAGGGGGAAGGTCAGGGAGAGTACCATGCCTGTGCGTACTCTGGCTGTTGGGGCCTTGTACACCATCCTGACCCAGGAGACAAAGACTGGACCAAACCCGAATCTGTGGAGGACTTCCCAGAGATAGCCCCACTCCACAGAGTCAAAGGCCTTCTCTGCGTCGAGAGGCCACAATTTCATCCTCAATATCTCCTTCCCCAGAGGCCAGGACTGCATACAACCTATGGATGTTTATGTCCGTACCTTTACCCGGCATGAAGCCTGACTGGTCTTCATGGATAAGGGTGAGTATTACTTCGTTCAGACGCCTGGCGAGAATTTTAGTCAGCACCTTTGCGTCTGAATTAAGCAGGGATATGGGCCCAATTGGGGGTCCTTTCCTGGCTTGGGTATAACCACTATGATGGCTTGTGCCATAGAGAGTGGGAGCTCCCTGGTTTGTAGGGTCCCTGTAAACATTGCATGCATCCTAATGGCTACCTCACCAATGTATTGTTTATAAAATTCGGGGGGGAGACCATCTATTCCCGGGGTCTTACCCATCTGCAGGGAACTCAATACCTGCTGAACCTCCTCTAGAGTTATTGGGGTGTCTAAGCTTTCCTGCGCTGCGGTTGTAAGGACCGTGAGCGTCACCTTGTCTAGAAAGTCAGAGAGCTCTCCAGGAGAATATTGTGTCCTAGAGGAGTACAGGGTTGAGTAATAGTCAGCAAAGCAGGCATTAATATTCACAGGATCTGACACTAGAGTCCCATCGCTCTTACGGATGCGGGCTATGGTGGAGACCGGGACTGCTCCTTGGCCAACCAGGCTAAAAGCCTACCCGTTTTTTTCCCTTGCTCGAAAATTCTCTGTGTTTGGGTCAGTTGGCATTTATTTGCCTTGGCCACTCTGAGCAGCATTACCTCCCGGTAGGCTACCTTCGTATCTGTTGCTATAATAGGGTTAGAGGTAAGGGTGAACCTAGTCTCTAAGTCTCGGGCCTTAGCCTCTGCTTCTTCCAGTAGCATCTTATCATTCCTACGTTCCCTAGCTATGGATGACATATAACAACCTCTGATATAGGCTTTAAAAGTATCCCATACAGTCCCTGGCGTGGAGGAATTGGTGTTAGTTAACCAAAATTGTTTAACTTCCTTGACCATCTCCACTTCTATAGTAGGGTGTTCAATCCAAAACCGAGAGAGTCGCCATAGTCTGTCTGCTTGTGGGGTAATAGTTCCAGCGTTTTCATTTTAACCTGCAGTATGCGAAGGGAGGCACTGTGATCCCGGATCATATCTTCAGTGTCCCCTACCCTCCGTTCTTGTCAGCTTGTCAGCTAGGGCAGGGCACTGGTATGGCCCGAATAACCGGAGTATGGTGCCTGACAAGCGTGGAGCACCTGTCCCTCACTTCCTATCAGGTCGCTCCACGTGGGTCTAGGCTGGCGGCAGAGCCGAATGCCGCTATCCCTGTGCCCCGGAGTTCTTCCCTCACGTGCCCGGTCACAGTCTCTGCTCGTCAGATCAAGCAGGGTGTCTGTAAACCCCCTATAGTCAGATAATGGAGCCTGTCAGGTGCGGAGCTCCCATCCCTCACGTCCTATTAGGTCGCCATCTTGACCACGCCCCGTATTGTTTTGTTTAACTATACATTCCTTACAGGGCTTATTCCTCTTTTATTAAACCCAATTTAAACTGCTCAGATGTGTTGTTCTCTCTGTAAGGCAGAAAGAGAGACTCAAACAATCCAACAGCTTTTCTGAAGGTAGAGCTTCACATATTACTTTACAACAAAAATGTAAACTGAGCTATACATTACATTCTCAACACTGCTGAACTCAGCACTTTGTATTATACTTTCATACCACTGGGAAAAGTTTAGGGAATTCAGAATTCATACCCTTCGATGAATAGACACAATTTTTTGTAGTATTATGTAAAGCTAATGAATGAAAAGGACCCTCCTACTATGTGCATTTACATTGTCTAAACCACGGAAAATGACCACATTAACAGATGTGGATACAGGTGGGACCTCAAAAAGTAACTTAACTCTGGCTATTCAATGTAATCCCACATTATCTATAAAATTTAATAGAGAACACTGTCCTAAAGAATAAAACACATAGTCAGCATTCTATGATAGAAATATTATCCCGGTTACCATAAGTGTTTTCAATAAAGGTATTTTGTTTTTAGATTACGACTGCATTCAAGTAGTCAAGCTGCTTTGTACTAATATATTTTTTATGTAGCGCTACCCCCAAAGAAGCCTCTATATTGTTTTGCGATTTCTCTGCTCACCTGAAGATGACACACCTCACTCACCCAGCACTTATCGCCACATCTGGAGGTAGTTTAAATAATTTATTAGGTCAAGCATAGCCTAAAAGAAGACATGATTAGCAAGAGGATTAGGCCAAGCATAGCCTAAAGCAAGCATACATAAATGGACCAGACCATTTTTGATCCATGTATGGGCAGGCTGATTGTATCTAAATTGATCCACTAGTACAACCAGCCTATTGGATTCTTTACATGCGGTTTTTACTTTCTTCCAAATCATAGCATGTATGGGCTGCCTCCTAAGTGGATAGAGATTATCTTTTTTTGTGCATAAGCAGTAGAAACAATAAACAATCAATAACACGATAATGTTACTCTGAGATATGGTTAACAGTAATTACCATAGCAGAACTGAACTGCATTTACCTAACAACAGTATAAAACACAGTCCTAACTTGCTATACCAGTCCCAGTTTAACCTAACTGGCCAGTGAATGATGAAAAAAAAAAGAAGAGTTGGTCAGCAAATTTAGGACCCTGGAAGAAAGCACAACAGTTCCCAGAAGACAACAGATTAACTTGTGCAATGTTAGTTTCTTACCAGACCCAGGACACCCTATTCTGGGTCTCCAGAAACTTGCTCTGATTCAGTAAATGCCCAGTTTAAGTCAGACAGTGATGGAAGTTGCTGTGATCTCTTTCAATCCTTCTGAGACAGTCCCTTTTTTTCTTCCTTACAAGTGGTGAGAATGCTCTCTAGTATGGTCTAATCACATCAGGCATCCAAACCACACCTCATACTGCGCAATGAGCAGTCTCTCCAAATTGTGGTTAACTATGACAGTGTTTTGTTCGGACAGTAGACCAGTCTTTTTTCCTCGCATCATTGCTTGCTTTAAGACCGTCATCTCCTTTTCTCCGCAGCCTACAGACCTACTTCTCCTTGTTCTGTTGCATCAGCCAATCACTTCCAGAATCGAATCAGACCCAGCCAAGATGGCTGTTTCTGCACTGGAGACACTGCATGGACAGGCATTACAAGGTGGTCTCCTTAAAGATGGCTGCTGCACATCTGAGTTAATGAATATACCCACACTGCAGAAGGATAATGCAGCAGCAGCAGCAATAAAGTAAGACGTTCTGCAGCAGTTACCAGCTACAGTCCAGGTTACATTTTTTATATTTTTTTTAATATCTTTGTGAGAAGGCCACTGAGTCACAGTGATTTGTTAACAAAAACTGATAGCTGAATCAACTTATTTTTGTACAGAGGTTCATATGCTCTTAAATCTGATTCCTTACTAGGGTAAACAGACCATACCCTCATTTTTTGTAGACTAAGGGGAGGAATGGTTAATACAAGCAAAACTTGGTTCATCCGCTTTTTTAGGTTTTTAGGCCCAATTGAAGACTCATGCTATTTTAAATCTTTATAGCCCTGTACTGTTTTTTTTTGTTTTTTTGAGTGACAGCCTCATTCCTTAATAAATGGCCTTTGGCCTTTTGGTCCTCTTGCAGTTTGATTGTGGTGTGAATTTTTGCTCTGCTAGCTGTGTGCCTAATATTACCTTCTGATTGATTAATTGCCAGATTCAATCCACACCCAACACAGTATAAAAACGAGGCATTCTTTACGGGGAACACATGCAGGGGGCTGCACATGCAGGGGGTTCTTCCAAAGAAGTGGGGTTCTTTAAATAAATCACACTTCTGCTCTTGCACTTCAGCGATTTGCACAAAGCAAACCACAGCAGACTGCAGGTGACCTAATTTCCAAATCATTTCACCTTCCTCTCTGAAGCATGCACTCTTTACCTCTCCTCCTTTTCACAATTGCAGCCTCTCTCCTCAAACTCACTTTTCTTCACCCCAAAATCTGTACATATCACCCTCACTTCTCCCCTCCCCCTAATATTGCACTCATCACCTCTTTCTAACTCTAAGCCCACTTGCTAACAAACACCCCAGGATACTGAAGCATGTCCCCTCATACAAATCGTATTCTCATATTACCTCCCTTACTCTTTTGCTTCTCCTAACCACTGGAGATATTTCCCCAAACCCTGGACTCCCTAATTTAACTGTACTCAACACACCCATCACCATCTCCCTACACCCTCTGGCAGTGGTTGCAATCTATGCAATTTAGTCTCCATTCCTCTAATTCCAAAGCCAGCCTCCCCCTCTCCTGTGCCCTCTGGAATGCCCACTCTGTCTGCAAAAAACTCACCACTGTTCATGACCTCTTTGTCACTAATTCCTTTAATCTACTTGCTGTCACCAAAACTTGGCTCTCCTACCTCTCTTTCCCTCTCATCATTTGAAGCCCACTGTATACGTCTATTCTCTCCAACTTCCCTAAGAATTGCTGTGATTTACCGGCCGCCTGGACCATTATCGACTTTCCTTGATGAGTTTTTCTGCCTGGCTACCCTACTTTCTCTTTTCAACATCCATGCTAATACAAACACTCCTGCTACTTCTAAACGTCCTAGTCTAACCTCTTCATTTGACCTGAAGCAATGGGTACAGGCTTCTACATACTCTGATGGCAACACCCTTGACCTTGTATTCTCCTACCTATGCACTCCATGCAACTTCTCAAACAGTCCTTTTCCTTTCTCCGACCACCACCTTATTAGTTTCTCTCTCCCCCTGTCTTCCACCACCTTTCCCTCCAATCGCCTAACCATCACCCATAGAAACTTTCGCAACTTCAACTCTTCTCTCCTCTATACTGCTACTGACCACCTCTATGACAAAATCTTTCCCTTTTCCTGCCCCAACCAAGCAACTTCCATCTAGAATAAATCTCTTTCCTCCACCCTGGAAAAGCTCACTCCCCTCACTACACGCAGAATCAGGCCTCAACCCCTAGAACCCTGGCAAAACAGATGACACTAAAATTCTCAAAAAATGTATTTGTGCTCTTAAGCATCTGTGACACAAGACTAAGTCTCTCAAAGACTTTAACCAATACAAATCTGCCCTCCAAAAATACTATTCTTTCCTCCACACTGCCAAGCAGACCTATTTTACAACTCGTATTAACACCTTCTCATCCAGTCCCTATAAACTCTTCTCTACCTTCAACTCTCTACTTCGTCCTCCACCGCCTCCACCCACTGACTCACTCACTGCCCAGGAGATTGTTAATCACTTAAACTCCTGCCCCCTGGACCCTATTCCCGCTCAAATACTGCGGTCACCCTCTGACTCTATCCTACACTCTTGAACCCACATCTTCAATCTCTCCCTCACCTCTGGCATTTTCCCCAGTGCTTTAAAACATGCACTGGTCACCCTCATACTTAAAAAGCCATCCTTGGACCCTACCAATCTTAACAACCTACGCCCTATCTCCTTGCTCTCCTTTTCCTCTAAACTCCTTGAACACCTGGTTTACAACCAACTGAGTGACCACCTTCTTGATCCCCTTCAATCTGGATTTCACCCTCAACACTCCACAGAAACTGCTCTTTTAAAACTCACAAATAACCTACTAACTGCAAAAACCAATGGACACCATTCTGTACTCCTACTTCTGGACCTTTCAGCTGCCTTTGACATGGTTGACCACCTCCTCCTCCTAAAAAAACTTTACTTCCTCGATCTCCGTGACTGTGCCCTTCAGTGGCTCTCATCCTACCCATCCTAATGCACCTTCAGTGTCACTTACAATTCTACTTCCTCTTCCCTTCTCCGTCATGGTCCCCCAAGGTTCTATTCTTGGACCTCTTTTATTTTCAATCTACACCTCTTCCCTGGATCAGCTGATAGCCTCTCATGGCTTTCAATATCATTTCTACGCTGACGACACCCAAATCTACCTCTCCACCCCTCGACTTACTCCATCAGTCTCCTCACACATCACTAACTTACTAACAGACATATCTGTATGGATGTCACACCACTTCCTTAAACTCAACTTGTCCAAAACCGAGCTTATAATATTTCCTCCCCCATGTGCCTCTTCCCCTGACTTATTTGTCAAGAGCAATGGCACAACCATCCACCCATCCCCACATGTCAGCGTGCTAGGTGTTATCCTGGACTCTGAACTCTCCTTTCGGCCCCACATCCAATCACTTTTCAAAGCTTGCCACCTCAACCTTCACAACATCTCTAAATTATGTCCCTTTCTAACCAATGAAACCACAAAGCTCCTGATTCACTCCTTGGTTATCTCTCGCCTTGACTACTGCAACTCCCTCCTCACTGGCAAACCTTTAAATAGACTATCCCCATTTCAGTCCATCATGAATGCTGCTGCCAGACTCATCCACCTTACAAACCACTCAGTGTCTGCTACCCCTCTCTGCCAATCCCTCCATTGGGTGCCATTCGCCCAAAAAATTAAATTCAAAATACTAACAATAAGTTACAAAGCCATCCACAACTCAGCCCCCAGCTACATCACTAGCCTAGTCTCAAAATACCAACCTAATTGCCCTCTTCGTTCCTCCCAAGACCTCCTGCTCTCTAGCTCCCTCATCACCTCCTCCCATATCCACCTCCAGGACTTCTCCCAAGCCTCGCCCATCCTCTGGAATTCGCTACCCCAATCTGTCAGACTGTCTCCAAATTTATACACATACATTTAGGCAATCCCTGAAAACTTTCCTCTTCACAGAAGCCTATCCTGCCTCCATCTAACAACTGCACTATTTTCTCCATTAGCTCATCCCCCACAGCTATTACCATTTGGAAATAACCTGACCCTCCCTCCTAGATTGTAAGCTCTAATGAGCAGGGTTCTCTGATTCCCCCCTGTATTGAATTGTATTGTAATTGTACTGTCTGCCCTAATGTTGTAAAGCGCTGCGTAAACTGTTGGCGCTATATAAATCCTGTATAATAATAATTATAATAATAATAAATGTGTTTGCTCCTAGCTTGATAAAGAGGTAAAAATAGTCTGAAACATTGCTATGTGAATTGTGAGTTTTGTACTGCTATGCTTTTGCAATAAAATGAAAAAGCTTGTAATATAGATTGTACTATAGATTGTGTGGAGGCACTAGGTTTTGCATTCTTGAGGTTCCTCTGAGTTGCTATAGGAAGTTTCATTTTGGCACCAGGCACTAAATAAGGTGTGCACTCCTGATGTGTTCTATTGCACAACAATAGATGGGTCATGTTTGACTAGTTTTGTACTGAGTGCTGATTATTGAGAGGCTGATTACTGTGATATGTTAACCATGCCATACAATTTCTATAGATTTCTGAAGAGATCAGTATCCCCCTGAAGTCCCTTCTGGTGGCAATTGACATTGCAACCCTCTATTCAAGCATAGCCCATGAGCAAAGCATTAAACTAGTGGTCTATATTAGTTGCATATCTTAACATGGAATGTATTTGTGTTTATGGGGTCCCATCACCTTTAGGTGCAGAGAGTAGTGATGGGCCAAACACCCCCTGGTTCAGTTTGCACCAGAACTCCCGAACAGGGAAAAAGTTTTGACCTGAGCCGTAAACTCTATTAAAGTCTATGGGACTTAAACATGAAAAATCAAAAGTCCCCATTTTGAAGGCTTATTTGCAAGTTATTGGCCATAAAAGGGTATGGGGGCATGGGTACTGCCCTGGGGGTATCAATGCAATGAAAACTTTCGAAAAAAAGATCATGATTTTAATGATGCTTAAAGTGAAACAATAAAAATGAAAAAATCTTTAAATATAGAGCCTGGGGGGGGGTCCCCTTAGTATGCCTGTAAAGTGGCACATCTGTACTGTGTATAGAACGTGTTGCATCAAAACTGACATCTGTAGAGGAAAAAAATGACATTTAAATTGATTATCACAGCTGCAAGTTATTGCTGGCAATACAAAAAGAAAAAAAATGGTGTGGGGTCTCCCCAGCTGATGATTCATCTACTGTTAAGGATGCCGTGGCCAGCTTCCCAGTCCTGTTCCTTAACAACTTATTGACTGTGTGCTTGGTGGGCAAACATCCCTCTGAGAGCACAGAAAATGTGAGTGTTCGGCGATGTTCGTGCCAAACTTATGCTCTTTCCGAACCGTTCACCCATCTCTGACAGGGAGCCATGATGGGGACCTGTTGTGAAACCTCATATGAAAACCTGTACCTGGAGAAATGGAAATGGAGATTTTTGGCCAACAAGACCTTGTCTATGTACCTGTGCCACACATTGGCATGGCACAAGTACATAGGAGATGTATCCTCATCATTTGTATAGGCACTTTGGCACAAATAAATTCATTCAAGTACTGAGCATCAATATCTTTAAATTGAAGTTTACCGTGAAGTTTTGGCAGAGAGAAGATTTTTTTTTTGCATGTGGAGATTTTTGTCCAAAGTTATGGCACATAATTTATGTTATGGAAGGCCAGATTGAAGTGAACCTGCCACTCATTTGGCTAGGGGTCTGAAGGAATAGCTATATAAATTTAGAGACGGAAGACCGTTTTGGGAGCCAGGTGAAACAGCACATAACATATTTTGTATAATTCGTGGATTTATTAAATAATGCAACCAACTTATGGTGCTGAGGTTTCTCTCTTCTGGTGTCTACTAGATTGCTCAGAAAAATTAGCAGATGTAATATAGAAGTGGAGGCAAGAAAAAATTAAACTGGACATTCTTAGTACAAGGTTTTCCTGACTGCATATCTATTTCTGTACCTTTAGCTGAGCTTTAAAAGATTTTATGAGAGATCACATACTGTTGATACTATACTATATGAGTCCTATGCAATAATAATATTAATAATACTAATATTACATGATTGGTTCTTTAAATCTTAAAGCAGATCAGCATTTGATAGTGGAAAACACACAGACATTACCAGACTGTGCCTTGATGACTGCACTTTATATTGATTCCCTTGAATGAAACATTCTTTCAAGTGTCCTATGATAGACAGGTCTTTTCAAAAGATAAGAAAGATATCAAGGTTTGTTAATAAAGATTCTGACTGAATTAAAATTGATCTTAATTTGATTTTTAATTAACATCAAATTTTACCAAATTACTAATTGGATCATTGAAAATTATTTAATTAGATACAATTAATTTCAAAATTAGACACTGCTTGTTGGAACACTGATTTGTTTGTCAGTCTGCAGTGGGTTCTCAGGAGTAAACTGAAACTGATGAATCCTGACACATATCTGTACTGTGCATGATACAATTCATTATTTTCATTATTTTATAATATAACATTATTTTATTTTTCCACATCCACAGCCACCCCTCTACCTAAGGTTTTACTTACCTCTTCATAAAAAGAAATAACATTTGTCTGACGACTTCAGTCTTTAATGAATCCATGCTGTCTGTTGCTTAAAATATTTTTTTCCAGCAAGAACTCATCTATGTGGTCTTCTATGCAACTCTCCAGTATCTTCCCATTTATAGAAGATAAACTAACAGGTCTATAGTTAGTTCCTTCGATCTTTGGCCAGCCGGCAGATGTGCCGGCTGGTCGATCGGGCCTCCTGGTGGGACGGGATAGCCCAGACGAGCCACAGAAGGCAATGGGAGGGGGGACATCCCCTCCTGCTGCTTGGTATACCAGCTGAGCAGCTGCTTAGCCGCCTAGGTTGTTATCACAAGAAAGCTAACCGTCGGCTCTAAAAAACAGTACCGGGGTGATGCATGCAGCTGAATGCATCACCCTGGTACAACCCCTTCAAGCCGAAGGCCGCATATTTGCATTATGTCAGCATGAAGGGGTTAAATATAGGCACCACATTGGCCTTACGCCAATCCACTGGTATGATCCCAGTCATTAAAGAATCCCTAAAAATTAGAAACAATGGCTTTGAAATGATAGAGCTCATTTATTTTAGGACCCGTGGGTATATGCCATCTTGTCCAGGTGCTTTATTCACCTTTATTTGGTCTAAATATTTCTGGACCATATCAGTTTTGAGCCATTGTGGATCATTTGGGGCTGTGTCAATACCATCCCCATTATGGTCATGAACTCCCCCATGCTCCTTTTTATACACAGAGCTGAAGAAGGTGTTTAATAAATTTGCCTTCTCTTTGTCTCCGGTTACCCATTCTAGTTTATTTTGTAAAAGGCCTACATACTCAGACCTGACCTTTTTACTACATTTAAAGAATTTATGGGGGTTTATCCTATTATCTTTTGCAATCTGTCATTCGTTTTGAATTTTTGCAGCCTTGATTTCCTTTTTACATATTCTGTTATATTCTTTGTAAAATTTAAATGATGATAGTATTCATTCAGTTTATATTTTTTTAAAAGCTCTTTTCTCATTATTTATAACTTTTTTAACATTGGCCATGAGCCACATAGGTTTTATTTTTAGTCTTTTAAATGTATTGCCATGGGAATATATTTTTCAGTATGTTCACAGTGTTTTTGAAGAATTCCCATTTCTGTTTTGTGTTCATTGATGTCAATATTCCCTTCCAGTCTAAGTCTTGGAGAGCAGCCCTCATCCTTGGAAAATTTGCTCTCTTAAAGTTTAGTGTTTTTATATTTCCAGTATGTGCTTGTTGCTTACAGCTTACATTAAATGAGATCATGTTATGGTCACTGCTACCCAGATGTTCTTTCATATGAACATTAGTAATAAACTCTGCATGGTTTGAGATTACCGGGTCCAGCAGAGCATCTTTCCTAGTCGGGGCCTCTATAAACTGTACCATAAAATTGTCTTGTAATAGGTTTATACATTTTGCCCTTTAACTGTTCCTGCAGTGCCATTATCCAGTAAATTTCTGGGTAGTTAAAATTCCCTATTATTATCACTGTCCCAGCCCTTGCAGCCCTTTCTATCTGTGCAAGGAGCCTAGTCTTCACCTCCTCATTAACATTGGGTGGCCTATAACAAACTCCAATCATTACCTTTGTAGTACGCACATTCATGTGCAGTTCCACCCATAAGGCTTCAGCCTTATCAAACTCTCCATCAACTAGGTCCTCATTCACACTTGCTTTGAGATCACTTTTGTCTATCCTATCAAACAAAGAATAGTATAAACCAAAATCACTACTTATGGCAAAACAATTTCAGGATGGATTTTTTCTGCATCCTCCAGTAGGCATACTGTGTGTGATGCTCTAATTGACAAGGGCACATGAGACTGTGCAGTACCCACTGGTTCCAGCATTTTATCCATTTTCTAGAACCCTTAAAAATGTGACAAATTATGAGATGTCCCATCATTTCTGGAACTGCGTCACAAACAGAATCAGCCAATTTATTGATTTCTATTTGACACTGCATATTGTGGGATTTGCTGTAATATGTTAACCACTTGACGACCGCCTCACGCCGATGTACGTCGGCAAGGTGGCACGGACAGGTAAAATCACGTACATATACGTGATTTGCCTTCCGCGGGTGGGGGGTCCGATCGGTCCCCCCCCCGGTGCCCGAGGCGGTCGTCTTTTGTCCCCCGGCGATCAAAGGTGAGGGGGAGGCCATCCGTTCGTGGCCCCCCCTCGCGATCGCCGCCGGCCAATGGGAACATTCCTTTGCTGCTGTATGCTAAACAGCAGCAAAGGAAATTATGTCATCTCTCCTCGGCTCGGTAATTTCCGTTCCGGCCCGAGGAGAGAAGACAGGTATGTGAGTGCACAAACACTACACATACAGTAGAACATGCCAGGCACACAAAACACCCCGATCGCCCCCGATCCCCCCCCAATCACCCCCCCCCCTGTCACAAACTGACACCAGCAGTTTTTTTTTTTCTGATTACTGCATTGGTGTCAGTTTGTGACAGTTACAGTGTTGGGACAGTGAGTATTAGCCCCCTTTAGGTCTAAGGTACCCCCCTAACCCCCCCAATAAAGTTTTAACCCCTTGATCACCCCCTGTCACCAGTGTCGCTAAGCGATCATTTTTCTGATCGCTGTATTAGTGTCGCTGGTGACGATAGTTAGGGACCTAAATATTTAGGTTCGCCGTCAGCGTTTTATAGCGTCAGGGACCCCCATATACTACCGAATAAATGTTTTAACCCCATGATGGCCCCCTAGTTAACCCTTTCACCACTGATCACCGTATAACTGTTACGGGTGACGCTGGTTAGTTTGTTTATTTTTTATAGTGTCAGGGCACCCGCCGTTTATTACCGAATAAAGGTTTAGCCCCCTGATCGCCCGGCGGTGATATGCGTCGCCCCAGGCAGCGTCAGATTAGCGCCAGTACCGCTAACACCCACGCACGCAGCATACGCCTCCCTTAGTGGTATAGTATCTGTACGGATCAATATCTGATCCAATCAGATCTATACTAGCGTCCCCAGCAGTTTAGGGTTCCCAAAAACGCAGTGTTAGCGGGATCAGCCCAGATACCTGCTAGCACCTGCATTTTGCCCCTCCGCCCAGCCCACCCAAGTGCAGTATCAATCGATCACTGTCACTTTCAAAACACTAAACACATAACTGCAGCGTTCGCAGAGTCAGGCCTGATCCCTGCGATCGCTAACAGTTTTTTTTGGTAGCATTTTGGTGAACTGGCAAGCACCAGCCCCAGGCAGCGTCAGGTTAGCGCCAGTAGCGCTAACACCCACGCACGCACCATACAGCTCCCTTAGTGGTATAGTATCTGAACGGATCAATATCTGGTCCGATCAGATCTATACTAGCGTCCCCAGCAGTTTAGGGTTCCCAAAAACGCAGTGTTAGCGGGATCAGCCCAGATACCTGCTAGCACCTGCGTTTTGCCCCTCCGCCCGGCCCAGCCCAGCCCACCCAAATGCAGTATCGATCGATCACTGACACTTACAAATTACTAAATGCATAACTGCAGCGTTCGCAGAGTCAGGCCTGATCCCTGCGATCGCTAACAGTTTTTTTGGTAGTATTTTGGTGAACTGGCAAGCACCAGCCCCAAGCAGCGTCAGATTAGCGCCAGTACCGCTAACACCCACGCACGCAGCATACGCCTCCTTTAGTGGTATAGTATCTGAACGGATCAATATCTGATCCGATCAGATCTATACTGGCGTCCCCAGCAGTTTAGGGTTCCCAAAAACGCAGTGTTAGCGGGATCAGCCCAGATACCTGCTAGCACCTGCATTTTGCCCCTCCGCCCGGCCCAGCCCAGCCCACCCAAGTGCAGTATCGATCGATCACTGTCACTTACAAAACACTTAACGCATAACTGCAGCGTTCGCAGAGTCAGGCCTGATCCCTGCGATCGCTAACAGTTTTTTTGGTAGCGTTTTGGTGAACTGGCAAGCACCAGTGGCCTAGTACACCCCGGTCATAGTCAAACCAGCACTGCAGTAACACTTGGTGACGTGGCGAGTCCCATAAGTGCAGTTCAAGCTGGTGAGGTGGCAAGCACAAGTAGTGTCCCGCTGCCACCAAAAAGACAAACACAGGCCCGTCGTGCCCATAATGCCCTTCCTGCTGCATTGGCCAATCCTAATTGGGAACCCACCACTTCTGCAGCGCCCGTACTTCCCCCATTCACATCCCCAACCAAATGCAGTCGGCTGCATGAGAGGCATTTTCTTTATGTCCTCCCGAGTACCCCTACCCAACGAACCCCCCAAAAAAGATGTTGTGTCTGCAGCAAGCGCGGATATAGGCGTGACACCCGCTATTATTGTCCCTCCTGTCCTGACAATCCTGGTCTTTGCATTGGTGAATGTTTTGAACGCTACCATACACTAGTTGAGTATTAGCGTAGGGTACAGCATTGCACAGACTAGGACACACTTTCACAGGGTCTCCCAAGATGCCATCGCATTTTGAGAGACCCGAACCTGGAACCGGTTACCGTTATAAAAGTTAGTTACAAAAAAAGTGTAAAAAAAAAAAAAAATATATAAAATAAAAAAAAATAGTTGTCGTTTCATTGTTCTCTCTCTCTCTATTCTCTCTCTCTATTGTTCTGCTCTTTTTTACTGTATTCTATTCTGCAATGTTTTATTGTTATTGTGTTTTATCATGTTTGCTTTTCAGGTATGCAATTTTTTATACTTTACCGTTTACTGTGCTTTATTGTTAACCATTTTTTTGTCTTCAGGTACGCCATTCACGACTTTGAATGGTTATACCAGAATGATGCCTGCAGGTTTAGGTATCATCTTGGTATCATTCTTTTCAGCCAGCGGTCGGCTTTCATGTGAAAGCAATCCTAGCGGCTAATTAGCCTCTAGACTGCTTTTACAAGCCGTGGGAGGGAATGCCCCCCCCACCGTCTTCCGTGTTTTTCTCTGGCTCTCCTGTCTCAACAGGGAACCTGAGAATGCAGCCGGTGATTCAGCCAGCTGACCATAGAGCTAATCAGAGACCAGAGTGGCTCCAAACATCTCTATGGCCTAAGAAACCGGAAGCTACGAGCATTTTATGACTTAGATTTCGCCGGATGTAAATAGCGCCATTGGGAAATTGGGGAAGCATTTTATCACACCGATCTTGGTGTCGTCAGATGCTTTGAGGGCAGAGGAGAGATCTAGGGTCTAATAGACCCCAATTTTTTCAAAAAAGAGTACCTGTCACTACCTATTGCTATCATAGGGGATATTTACATTCCCCGAGATAACAATAAAAATGATTAACAAAAAAAAAAAAATGAAAGGAACAGTTTAAAAATAAGATAAAAAAGCAAAAAAAAAAAAAAAAAAAAAAAAAAGCACCCCTGTCGCCCCCTGCTCTCGCGCTAAGGCGAACGCAAGCGGCGGTCTGTCGTCAAACGTAAACAGCAATTGCACCATGCATGTGAGGTATCGCCGCGAAGGTCAGATCGAGGCCAGTAATTTTTGCAGTAGACCTCCTCTGTAAATCTAAAGTGGTAACCTGTAAAGGCTTTTAAAGGCTTTTAAAAATGTATTTATTTTGTTGCCACTGCACGTTTGTGCGCAATTTTAAAGCATGTCATGTTTGGTATCCATGTACTCGGCCTAAGATCATCTTTTTTATTTCATCAAACATTTGGGCAATATAGTGTGTTTTAGTGAATTAAAATTTAAAAAAGTGTGTTTTTTCCCCAAAAAATGCGTTTTAAAAATCGCTGCGCAAATACTGTGTGAAAAAAAAAATGAAACACCCACCATTTTAATCTGTAGGGCATTTGCTTTAAAAAAATATATAATGTTTGGGGGTTCAAAGTAATTTTTTTGCAAAAAAAAATAACTTTTTCATGTAAACAATGAGTGTCAGAAAGGGCTTTGTCTTCAAGTGGTTAGAAGAGTGAGTGATGTGTGACATAAGCTTCTAAATGTTGTGCATAAAATGCCAGGACAGTTCAAAACCCCCCCAAATGACCCCATTTTGGAAAGTAGACACCCCAAGCTATTTGCTGAGAGGCATGTCGAGTCCATGGAATATTTTATATTGCGACACAAGTTGCGGGAAAGAGACAAATTTTTTTTTTTTTTTTTTTTGCACAAAGTTGTCACTAAATGATATATTGCTCAAACATGCCATGGGAATATGTGAAATTACACCCCAAAATACATTCTGCTGCTTCTCCTGAGTACGGGGATACCACATGTGTGAGACTTTTTGGGAGCCTAGCCGCGTACGGGACCCCGAAAACCAAGCACCGCCTTCAGGCTTTCTAAGGGCGTGAATTTTTGATTTCACTCTTCACTGCCTATCACAGTTTCGGAGGCCATGGAAAGCCCAGGTGGCACAAAACCCCCCCAAATTACCCCATTTTGGAAAGTAGACACCCAAAGCTATTTGCTGAGAGGTATAGTGAGTATTTTGCAGACCTCACTTTTTGTCACAAAGTTTTGAAAATTGAAAAAAGAAAAAAAAAATGTTTTTTCTTGTCTTTCTTCATTTTCAAAAACAAATGAGAGCTGCAAAATACTCACCATGCCTCTCAGCAAATAGCTTGGGGTGTCTACTTTCCAAAATGGGGTCATTTGGGGGGGTTTTGTGCCACCTGGGCATTCCATGGCCTCCGAAACTGTGATAGGCAGTGAAGAGTGAAATCAAAAATTTTCACCCTTAGAAATCCTGAAGGCGGTGATTGGATTTCGGGGCCCCGTACGCGGCTAGGCTCCCAAAAAGTCCCACACATGTGGTATCCCCATACTCAGGAGAAGCAGCTAAATGTATTTTGGGGTGCAATTCCACATATGCCCATGGCCTGTGTGAGCAATATATCATTTAGTGACAACTTTGTGCAAAAAAAAAAAAAAAAAAGTGTCACTTTCCCGCAACTTGTGTCAAAATATAAAATATTCCATGGACTCAATATGCCTCTCAGCAAATAGCTTGGGGTGTCTACTTTCCAAAATGGGGTCATTTGGGGGGATTTTGTGCCACCTGGGCATTCCATGGCCTCCGAAACTGTGATAGGCAGTGAAGAGTGAAATCAAAAATTTACACCCTTAGAAATCCTGAAGGCAGTGATTGGTTTTCGGGACCCTGTACGCGGCTAAGCTCCCAAAAAGTCCCACACATGTAGTATCCCTATACTCAGGAGAAGCAGCTAAATGTATTTTGGGGTGCAATTCCACATAGGCCCATGGCCTGTGTGAGCACTATATCATTTAGTGACAACTTTTTGTAAATTTTTTTTTTTTTGTCATTATTCAATCACTTGGGACAAAAAAAATAAATATTCAATGGGTTCAACATGCCTCTCAGCAATTTCCTTGGGGTGTCTACTTTCCAAAATGGGGTCATTTGGGGGGGTTTTGTACTGCCCTGCCATTTTAGCACCTCAAGAAATGACATAGGCAGTCATAAACTAAAAGCTGTGTAAATTACAGAAAATGTACCCTAGTTTGTAGACGCTATAACTTTTGCGCAAACCAATAAATATACGCTTATTGACATTTTTTTTACCAAAGACATGTGGCCGAATACATTTTGGCCTAAATGTATGACTAAAATTTAGTTTATTGGATTTTTTTTATAATAAAAAGTAGAAAATATCATTTTTTTTCAAAATTTTCGGTCTTTTTCCGTTTATAGCGCAAAAAATAAAAACTGCAGAGGTGATCAAATACCATAAAAAGAAAGCTCTATTTGTGGGAAGAAAAGGACGCAAATTTTGTCTGGGTACAGCATTGCATGACCGCGCAATTAGCAGTTAAAGCGACGCAGTGCCAAATTGGAAAAAGACCTCTGGTCCTTAGGCAGCATAATGGTCCGGGGCTCAAGTGGTTAAACATGATTGTTAATGCAACCAACCTAAGGCTTCTTACCAAAGGTTGCTTGCCAAACAGCCCACCGCATTGATTAATAGTGTAATAACTTTATTTCTCCAGATTTATTTCTTGGTGTACATTTTTAACAAAGCATGCATTGAGGGCAAAAAGATACAGAAATATTTATGAGGTGGGGCAGTGGCATCATGATCGCCACCTTATCCAATCAGAGTACACCTTTTTTATCACCGTCAGGAATCCCTCTATGAGAAATTCTATGCAGCCACTGCTGTATTGCATACATGTAAACAAAAAGTGTCTGCAAAGATGCTGCAGTGAATCAGCAACACAGAGATGAAACAAAGGATGAATTAAAGGTGAAAAGAAGTATTTCGTTTAAATATGTCTGGTATGATAAACTGTGCTATAGCAAACAAAATGTCATTCATGAAGTGTGTACAGTACATCCACTTTAACCACTTCCATTCAGGGCATTTTCACCCCCTTCCTGCCCAAGCCAATTTTCAGCTTTCAGCGCTGTCACACTTTTGAAAATTGCGCGGTCATACAACACTGTACTCAAATGAAATTTTTTTTTCCCCACTAATAGAGCTTTCTTTTGGTGGTATTTGATCACCCCTGTGGTTTTTATTTCGTGTGCTATAAACAAAACAAGAGTGACAAGTTTGAAAAAAACACAATATTTTTTACTTTTTGCTATAGCAAATATCCAAATCTTTTTTTTTTTAAACAAATTTTTTCCTCAGTTTAGGCTGATACGTATTCTTCTACATATTTTTGGTAAAAAATATCGCAATAAGCATATATTTATTGGTTTGCGCAAAATTTATAGCATCTACAAAATAAGGGGATAGATTTATAGCATTTTTATTATTTCTTTTTTTTTTACTAGTAATGGCGGCGATCTGCGATTTTTATCATGACTGCGATATTGCGGCGGACACATCGGACAATTTTGACACATGTTTGGGACCATTCACATTTATACAGCGATCCGTGCTATAAAAACGCATTGATTACTGTATAAATGTGACAAATGTGAATATTGTTTTTGTCTAAGACAGGCCACACACGGTGCACATTTCTTTCCTGCAACCACGGGTTGCAGGAAAGAAATCTGTATGATTCCAGAAGAAGACAGTGATAATTGCTAGCAGCTATAGCAGCTGCTTGGAACAATCACAAATGAATCTGAAAAGGCTGGTTGTACCAAAGTTGATCAATCCATCATCAGCCTGCTCATTAAAGGTTTGAATCTCAGCCGGTTCCTGCTGAGATTCAACTTTGTATGGCCGGCCTAACCCAAACTTCCAATACAAGGCATTTGTATGATTTTCAACAAAGCCCATTACACAGTTCCAAGTGTGTTGGTATTTCTTAGGTCCAGGTACAGGGTGAGTCATCAGCAAGAACATTGTGCAAAAATACAACAGCCCTAAACATGCGCTGCAGCCTATGACAAATCATGAAAATTAAATATTTACTTCACAATATGTCAATGTATAAGAAAACCTGCATATGTTACTCCAGCAATTTTGTTCATTTTATACACACACCGAAATTGTGTTAACTATAAGTTAGATAGCATGGCAAAATTTGGTACATCAAGCATATTAGATTTTGTTCTGAAAATCAAATTCTAATGTCCCTTTGGACAAAACACGATTGTACATATTCCATAAATTGATCTTGTAATGCTTTTAGAGGGAAGAAAATGCACAAATCCAGATAGATCCCAGGATATAGCTAGGGCTATAGCTATAAAGTATGTTTTTTTTTTTTTACATTTAAAACAACTCTGCTTTCACGTGCATTCATATGCAGCAAGCATATTTTTTATGCTGAAAGATATTTCATTGTTCATTGTATATATATATATATATATATATATATATATATATATTGAATTTCTGTTAGGACTTCTATACTGTATGAGACACTATGTACTCACATGAGCCAATGAGCGATCAACTCAATGGAACTTAGCAGAAACTCAAAAGTATCTTAAATTCAAACCACTTGCACTGGGTGATTTACTAAAATCAGAGAGTGCAAAATTCTGTGCAACTCTGCATAGAAACCAATCAGCTTCCATGTTTTTTTTTTTTTGGCAAAGCTTAATTGGACAAGCTGAGATTAGAAGCTGATTGGTTACCATGCACTTACACACACTATCCAGTTTTAGTAAATCAACCCCAAAATGTTTAAGTTCAAATCTGTGAATGAACCATGATAAATAAGATAACCTCATAATTTATTAACCACATCAATACTGTGCGCGCGCCCCCTAGTGGCTCAGGAAGGCGGTCACTTCATATAACGTCCACCCAGAACGAGAGCTGCCTCATCCCACCGTCATATGACAGTGGGCGGGCAGCTAGTGGTTAAACAAGATAACCTCTGAATCTTAACCACCTCAATACAGGGCACTTAAACCCCGTTCCTGCCCAGACCAATTTTCAGCTTTCGGTGCTCTCACAATTTGAATGACCATTACTCAGTCATGCAACACTGTACCCAAATGAAATTTGTGTCCTTTTTTTCACACAAATAGAGCTTTCTTTTGGTGGTATTTAATCACTAATGGGTTTTTTATTTTTTGTGCTGTAAATAAAAAAAGACCGTAAATTTTGTGAAAAATTGCTTTTTTCTTGTTTTTTGTCATAAAATTTAGCAAATTAGTAATTTTTCTTCATACATTTTGGCCAAAATTTATACTGCTATATATCTTTGGTAAAAATAACCCAAATTAGTGTATATTATTTGGTCTTTGTGAAAGTTATAGAGTCCACAAACTATGGTGCCAATCACTGAAAATTGAAAACATCTGATCAGGCCTTCAGTACATCAGGTGAATCTCATTTCTTGAGGTACTAACAAGCCAGAAAAGTACAAATACCCCCCAAATGACCCCTTTTTAGAAAGTAGACATTCCAAGGTATTAAGTAAGTAGCATGGTGAGTTTTTTTAAGTTGTAATTTTTCCCCACAATTCTTTGCAAAAGGAAGATTTGTTTTTGCTTTTTTTTGTTTTTTTTTCAAAATTGTCATATCAACTGGTTATTTCTCTCACAGAGCATATGCATACAACAAATTACACCCCAAAATACATTCTGCTACTCTTACCGAGTATGGGGATACCACATGTGTGGGACTTTTACACAGCCTGGCTACATACAAAGGCCCAACATTGAAGTAGCACGATCAAGCGATCTACGAGCATAAATTGCACATCTCATGTCTCAACCACCTATTACAATTTTGAAGGCCCTGGAGCACCAGGACAAAGGAATTGCCCACAAAATGACCCCATTTTGGAAAGCAAACACCCCAATGTATAATCTATGAGGCATAATGAGTCTTTTGAACGGTTATTTTTTTTCCAGAAGTTTTTGGAAAATGTGGAAAAAAAATGAAAACGCATTTTTTTTACACAAAGTTGTCCATTTATAAGATATTTCCAACACATAGCAAATACATAGCAAAAATGACACCCCAAAATACATTCTGCTACTCCTCCGGAGTATGGCGATACCACATGTGTGGGACTTTTACACAGCCTGGCCACATACAAAGGCCCAACATTGAAGTAGCACCATCAGGCGATCTACGAGCATAAATTGCACATCTCATTTCTCAACCACCTATTACACTTTTGAAGGCCCTGGAGCACCAGGACAATGGAATTGCCCACAAAATGACCACATTTTGGAAAGAAAACACCCCAACGTATAATCTATGAGGCATAATGAGTCTTTTGAACGGTTATTTTTTTTCCTGATGTTTTTGGAAAATGTGGAAAAAAATAAAAACGCTTTTTATTTTACACAAAGTTGTCCATTTATAAGATATTTCCAACACATATCAAATACATAGCAAAAATGACACCCCAAAATACATTCTGCTACTCCTCCTGAGTATGGCGATACCACATGTGTGGGACTTTTACACAGCCTGGCCACATACAAAGGCCCAACATTGAAGTAGCACCATCAGGCAATCTACGTGCATAAATTGCACATCACATTTCTCAATCACCTATTATACTTTTGAAGGCCCTGGAGCACCAGGACAATGGAATTGCCCACAAAATGACCCCATTTTGGAAAGCAAACACCCCAACGTATAATCTATGAGGCATAATGAGTCTTTTGACCGGTTATTTTTTTTCCAGAAGTTTTTGGAAAATGTGAAAAAAAAATAAAAATGCATTTTTTTTTACACAAAGTTGTCCATTTATAAGATATTTCCAACACATAGCAAAAATGACACCCCAAAATACATTCTGCTACTCCTCCTGAGTATGGGGATACCACATGTGTGAGACTTCTACACAGCTTGGCCACATACAGAGGCCCAACATCCAAGTAGCACCATCAGGCGTTCTAGGAGCATACATTACATAGATAATTTCCTGGCAACCTATCATTTTTGAAGGCCCTTCATATTTCTAACACATAGCATGTACATACCAAGAATTACAATCCAAAATAAATTCTATTGCGGAAAGGATAAAAAAAAGTATTACCTGTGCTTTTAGTGGTGTCCACAGAAGAGAGCACTGGTCCAGGCAGCAGTCAGGGATGTGCTTAGCGACAGCAATAGTAATTATCCAGGCAGCAGGCAGGAATATTGTCTATAGTCCGCACAAAGATATTGTCAGCACAGCCAAAGCATTTGTCCATAGAAATTGTCCAGGCAGAGACAGCCAGCACAGCCATAATATTGGTCCTGGTACACTGTTACCTGCAGACACTCATTATTGTACTGCTCTCCAGCCCTTCATAAACATACTGCCTCTTGCTACAGCAAATTATTTGCATAGTCCAGGTAGCAGGCAGAGGTGTGGTCCGTTCATGCGGCAGGCAAAGGCATGATGGCAGTAAGTCAGCAGAAGGCTGAGGGCCGCAATCGGGTAAGACCTGTGCACAGGGGCACAGGGGTAGAGGCTTCGACCCACCCAAATCTCTATGAAGCCTCCGGACTCCAGACCCTAATCCGGAAATTACAAAACCTGGAGAAAACAAAAAAAATTGTTATCTCCATCCGGAAAAACTATTCTGGAGCCCCTCACATATGTGAGACCCCTGTGTACTATAGTAGCAGGGCAAAAGATCAGTCCAAGCGGTAGGCAAAAGCATAGTCCATAAAACAGGCCAGGGTCAGTTAACGTGCAAGCAGTCCAAGTGGTAGGCAGAAGCATAGTCACAAAACAGGCCAGGGTCAGTTCATGAGCAAGCAGTCCAAACGGTGGGCAGAGGCATGGTCAAAACAGGCCAGGGTCAGTTCATGTGGAAGCAGTCCAAACGGTAGGCAGAGGCATAGTCAAAAAGCAGGCCAAGGTCAATTCACGTTGAAGGCAGTGGCATGGTTATTTGGGGAAGCATGGAAAATGATCAGCGAAAATGGGGAAAATATGGGCTAATAATCTAGGGATGTATGATACAGTTCGAAGCATTGACCAATGCAAAGGCCAGGTTGGGAGGGACACTGGGGACAATGGAAGCTGGTATCTTTTCGAAAGCCTCTTCTGCTGCACACGCGACATCTTTTTTGCCGTCTTCGGCCTGCTTCTGATGGTGGAATGTTGTACGGGAAGTGGCGTTCATGAAGTCGGCTAACGGCATCAGAACGAAGTCCTTCTGGGGGGGGGTCTTTGTTGATAGATGAGGGACATGACTACTACTTCTATGAATTTTAGGAAGGGGGCGGAGCTTTCTGTGGATTTTGTGTAGACTATGTAGGAATTGTAAATGGCCAAATGGATTAGATAAATTGCTACCTTCTTGTACCAGAATCGGGACCTCCTTATTGGCAAATAGGGCTGAATCATTGGTCATTGAAATCCACCCCCCCATGTAGAGATTATAGTCTTGGACACATATTGGTTTTTCAATGGGACCTCGTCTTCGCTGAACTACAACTGTAGTGTCATAATGGTGGACATCATGTGCACGTTCCTGTTATCCTTCCACCTCAAGGCCAGCACTTCATTGCATCTCAGTGTGGCTCTTTTCCCCCTTTGCAGCTTTTTGTTCACTATGGATTGTGGGAAGCCCTTCCTATTTTTTCTTGAGGTTCCGCAGGCCAGGGTTTTTTCGATATATAGGTGTCTGAAAAGGGGCAGGCTGGTATAAAAGTTGTCCAGGTATATATGATACCCTTTTTTCAGAAGTGGGTAAGCCAGGTCCCATATGATTTTTCCAGTTGTGCCCATGTGGGCCGGGCACTCAGGGGGCTGGAGCTGGGAATCTCTTCCCTCATATATGCGGAACGCATATAGATATCCCGTGGCTCTCTCACACAGCTTGTAAAATTTGACTCCATATTTGGCCTTTTTGCTAGGAATATATTGTTTTATTCCTAGCCGGCCTGAAAATGGTACCAGGGACTCATCCACACATATATTCTTCTCGGGGACATAGAGTTCTGCAAATCATTGGGAAAATAAATTTATCAGTGGGCGAATCTTGTATAGCTTATCGGAATTTGGATGATTGTGGGGAGGGCACTGGGTGTTGTCGTTAAAATGAAAGAATCTCATAATCATCTCATATCGGGACCTGGGCATTGCGGCAGCAGAATACATGGGCATATGGTGGATGGGGTTGGTGGACCAATAGGTATGTCCTTCATTTTTTTTTGTAAGCCCCATATTTAGGGTGAGACCCAAAAACAATTTGAACTCAAACGGATGGGCATAAGATGATTGGGGGTTGCTGGCAATATACTGCTGGGCATACAAATTTGTCTGGTCCACAATGAACTGCAGCAAAGTGTCGGGCAAAAACAGGTGAAAAAAATTGATCTCTGTGAAATTTTGGGTGTTGGCCTGCACACCTGGCTGTGCTGTGAAAGGGGGAATATTTGGTGATCCCGAGTTGGAAGGCAGCCATGCTGCCATCTGGCATGTATGTAGCGGCCCTGGCTCTTGGGGGACGTGACACTCCAGTAGTTGGGGGAGTTGAATTTCCTGTGCTGGTACTCAGGTGTGATGTGGCAGCACTGGTACTGGGCATTTGTGCGCGGGGCCTATCTCTGGTGGCAGCACTGGTACTGGGCCTTTGTTCCTGGGGCCTATTGCTGGCGGCAGCACTGGTACTGGGCCTTTCTTCATGGGGCCTATTTCTGGCGGCAGAGCTGGTACTGGGCCTGGGAATATAATCATGGTTGCTGGTGGCTTCCTGGTTTCCAGAGTGTCATGCCCTTTTAGGAGGGACCCGTTCTTCATCCGAACCATTGCTACTCTCGATCGGTTCAAATGCCGAATTTGATTCGGAATCAGAATTGGACTCTGATGAGAACTCCCCGGTGCTCTCATCAGTCATAGAGAGGATCTGGAACACCTCCTCACTAGTATATCCTCTTTTGGACATGGCTGTGTGGCGGGTAGCTGTGCGACGGGTGATAGATGGGTGGCAGGTGACGGTCACTGATGGGCTGTGCGATGGGTGGCAGGGGACGTTCACTGAGAGGTGATGGTGTGATGGGCGATGGTCACTGATGGGTGACAGGCAATGGTCACTGATGAGTGACAGGCCACGGACGGTGACGGGTAATGGTCACAGGTGCACCGCTGATAGTCACTGATGGGTGACAAAGCACAGTTACTGATGGGTGATGGGTGACAGGGCACGGTCACTGATGGGTGACAGGCCATGGACGGTGACAGGTGATAGTCACAGATTGTTGACAGGCGACGGTCACTGACAGGCGACGGTCACTGATGGGTGACGGGTGCACCGCTGATGGTAACTGATGGGTAACGGGTGACAGGGCACAGTCACTGGTGGGTGACGGGTGACAGGGCAGGTCACTGATGGGTGATGGGTGACAGGGCACGGTCACTGGTGGGTGATGGGTGACAGGGCAGGTCACTGATGGGTGACGGTTGCACCGCTGATGGTCACTGATGGCAGTCTCTTATGTGACAGGTGCACTTTTATGGGGTGACTGTTGGGTGACAGATGACAATTGGGGGGGACGATGGGACAGGTGTGGTGTTGGTGCAGACACTACAATACATAGATCTGTAACTCACTGCTCCTGGCTCTTCTCTCCTCACACTGGAAACGGTGTGTGAGGAGAGAAGGGCTAGTAACAGCTAGTGACAGCTCTTTGTTTACAGTTAGTGATCGGCTGTGAATGGATCACAGCAGATCACATGGTACACAGCCCTGGCCAATGGCTGTGTACTATCGTCGGTGACGAGCAGTGTTCCCGGGAACACGCCGCCACCGACGTGCACACGCAGCGCGCTCACAATCGCGCGCATGCGCTGTGCAATGCGGGGATGTACCATTAGTGATCGGCCGTGACTTCATCACGGCCGATCACATGGTAAACAGCCATGCCCAGTGGCTGTTCACCCCTGTCGGTGACGAGCGGTGTCTCTGTGACACGCCGCCACCGACAGTACAGGGCTGTGCGCTCACGAACGCGCGCATGCCCTGTTTAAACGGGCTCATGTCATATGACGTCCGCCCAGAACAAGAGGCTTACCGTCCCGCCGCCATATGACGGTGGGCGGTAGGCTAGTGGTTAATCAGTAAATTGTGTGAATGTTCACCATAGTAATTCAATCATGAAAAGAAAATTCATGTTTACTCATTTCATCTGCACGATTGGATGTCTGAAGTGAATGCAGTATACACACAATTTATTGTGTGAATATTTTCAACTCCTTTAGTAAATCAGCCTCATTGGGGATGATTTAATAAAGGCAAATAGGCTGTTTGCTTTGCAAGAAAATTCTCCCTTAGTAAAAAAAGGTTGAAGCTGCTATCTTCAATAATCCATTCTCGTGCATGCATAAATACTGTTTATTTTCCTTGCATGTGATATTCTTTGGAAAGTTAACTTTCACCACATTTACTAAGCTAAAGGAACATTCCCTTGCAAAGTGAAAATTTCCTTACAAAGGGAGCTGCCTAATTGCCTTTAGTAAATCATCCCCTTGGCCTGCATGCAAGTCAGATTCACATTTAACGTTGCACGTTCCTGTGCGATCCACAAAGCATTTGAAACACACTCCATTTGCGATCTGCAGCCAGTGTCAATATTAAGTAAACAACACCCCAAACGCAGGTCGCAAACGCAGTGCATTTGCCCACATGGGATCACATTGTATAAAAGTACCATGCAATCCAGATGCAGTGCGTTTCTCAAAGTAGTGCATGCACTACTTTTGGTGTGGTGCCGTGCAGTGCTATTTCAGCCCTTTCAAATTGAATAGGACTGAAATTGCACTTCACAGAACTGCATGTGAATCGCACAGGAATGCAGAGTGTGGGCTTGCTTGAAATGGCCCTTAAAAACATTTTTTCTAATGAAAGAAACATGAAGCATTTCATTAATAAACATCCTTTAGTGATGCTCTGAACCTTTGAATTCTCTTCATTCATGCCAGACCCTTATTCCAGACAAATGGGTGATTACTTAATAAAGCCTGCATCAATGAATGAATCTACACAGATTCAAAACTAACCAAAACAAAACTGGTGTTAAGAAAAAGAAAAACACCCCTGCCTGGATACACAAACTATGGTACTAATATGTGCAGCTGCTGTCTAGTATGTCCACAAAAGGGTTAATCAATATTAGTCTCAGGCAATGCTTGTTATACCATACAAACTATGCTAATATGTGCCACAGATAATATACTTTAAACGTCAATAGTGAATATTGCACATTGTGATTTAAATAAGAAAAGACATTTTGTGATTTTTTTAATTTGTGTCAAAAGGATAATAAAAATTCCAGATACTGTATACAGGGGCTGGTTTTATTGCCTTCTGAAAATGCTTGTTGCCCAGCTAAAATTCAACCCTCTTACTTTAATAGTCTATGAGTTGCTGGCCTAGAAAATTAGGAACGTTAGAAGCCCATATTGATGAGGACAAGGGCCTCTTTCCTACAAACCAGGATCGGGGGTTGTGGAGGTCTGCTGACAGGGGGCTTATCAGAATCTGGAAGCCTCCTTTAACAGTAAAGCCCCGTACACGCGGTCGGACTTTGTTCGGACACTCTGACAACAAAATCCTAGGATTTCTTCTGACGGATGTTGGCTCAAACTTGTCTTGTATACACACAGTCACACAAAGTTGTCGGAAAATCTGATCGTTCTAAACGCGGTGACGTAAAACACGTACGTCGGGACTATAAACGGGGCAGTAGCCAATAGCTTTCATCTCTTTATTTATTCTGAGCATGCGTGGCACTTTGTCCGTGGGATTTGTGTACACACGATCAGAATTTCCGACAACGGATTTTGTTGTCGGAAAATTTTATATCCTGCTCTCAAACTTTGTGTGTCGGAAAATCCGATGGAAAATGTGTGATGGAGCCTACACACGGTCGGAATTTCCGACAACAAGGTCCTATCACACATTTTCCGTCGGAAAATCCGACCGTGTGTACGGGGCATAAGGGTTCTCTTGGATACCAACATTCCCATGTGACTGAGTAAGGGGTACATAGTATGCACCACATATTAGCACATTATGAAAGACTTCCCTTAAATCGAAGCCCTCCAGCAGCGCGCTGTCACTGCTGGAGAGGCTTACATCTTCACCCAGTTTTCCTTCTGGGTTCGGGGACCCCGAGCACTTGATTGGCTGAGCTGCGATGACGTCACTCCCATGCATGTGTGAGGGTGTCTCAACCACGATACAGTACTCTTCCTTCAGAGAGCATGCGCTGGTGACGTCACCGGCTGCTGTTCACGAGAATATCTCCTAAACAGTGCAGGTTTAGGAGATATTAATTTTACCTACAGGTAAACTTTATTATAAGCTTACCTGTAGGTATAAATAAAATTGGGTTTACTGACACTTTAAAAAAGCCCTAAAAAGCACCACCATGTACATTGGCAATCAATTACATTGTCCAGTGATGTAGATCTATCTGAATCTTTTTTTTTTTTTTTTTCAATAATTTTTATTCAAGTTTTGTCAGTTTACAAAGATATAAATCATGTTTACATATATCAGTAGATATCGTAAACTGAAATATAAACAATAGAGGCTAAGAGATTCATATAAGATTGCAGTCTTAATAAAATTCCCTGAATTATGAGAAGTAAGAGCAAGGCAGGGGAGACTCTATTCCTCCACTAGTCACCCCATTTGGGAACTAACTGGGACCCAATAGAGGTACAGCCTCTACATGCCTATATGTCATCAGGGGTATTAACCAGTTTATATCTGTTAGCATTCATGTAACAAGAGCTTATAGCTCATAACAGGTAAAAGGTAACTAATATATATATATATATATATATATATATATATATATATATATATATATATATATATATATATATATATTATACAGGATCAATTCAGAGGCCATAAGGAAAATGAAGGATATGAGTCTTAAAAAAAAAAACAGAAAATCATGAGATAGTTCGCCCTAGTGATAGTAAGTGAAATTATATTAATTTACGATGAGTGTCGTACCAATTTATCCAACGTTGCCATTGCGGAAGAAATTTGTCATAATTTCCACTGATGAATGCTAGCATCTTCTCGTATGTGTAATGCAAAGACAATGTAGTTACAGCTTCATCTATCTCTGGAGGGTTTAAAGATCTCCATTTTCTTAGTATCACTAATTTGGCTGCTAGGAATAAGTGAATAGTAAATTGTCTATGTAGTGGTGGGATATTTTCTATGCCTATGTTTAGGATAGCAAAGGAAGCGGAGTTGTGTATGTTTAGGTCTGTTGTTTGATGTAGGATTTTGAAGATGTGGGATCAATATGAGGTCAGGTGTTTAAATACCAACGTTGTGTAATTTTATGTGAGAGTTCCCATAGGTTGGTGCTTTTGGTTGCCGAGTGGATGTGTTGCAAAGCCATGTGCCATTGTTGTGAAGAAAAGGAGTCATTGAGGTCTCTTTCCCATGCTAGCATGGAGTTCGTTTTAGTGGATACATTTTTATCATGAAGATAATTATAAAATAATGAGATACCTCCTTTACGAGGTGTTTTGGCACTAAGGTAGACATGAATCTGCCAGAATAAGTTGTATTTAATGTAATATTTTTTGAGATAGGAAGCAATTCTGAAATGCTGAAATCGTTCTGAGCTAGGTAGGTCGTGTGATGATTGTAAGTCGGCAAACGATCTTACGTTAGTGTCAGAGTGTAGCTCCGAAACCCATTTTATTCCCTTCACTGTTCATTTATTCAAGGGCATGTCTGGGATCAATAGAGCCAAGGTTGATAAAGGGATTGACAGAGATATGGTAGGAGATGATCTAGATTTGGTATTTATCAAGGACTTCCATGAGTTTAGTGTTGCTAGAATCGGGAGAGGGAGGTCAGAAGGTTTGGATTTAAGATGCAGATAAGCTAAAATATAGTCATAGAGGTTACCTCCTGGTATTATAGATTGTTCAATACTGCACCAAAGTGGTGTTTGGTGATGGGGAAACCACCCTCTTAGTTGTGCCAGTGTCAGAGAGGAGCTCGGTACAGGACGGTTGCTGGGCACTCTGGAGTGCGCCGCTTCGCGCTGGCGCGCGCGCCCGGGCGCGCTGTTGTGCGGGATGTTTGGTGCCAATCGCTCTATTTAGGGTGCTGGGATTCTGTGCTCGGTGCTGTCCAATCGTCAGCTTCCTGTTCCCGTGCTTCCAGTTTGCCTGTGTGCTAGTCTGATCTCTCTGTGACCTGCCTTGTTTACTGGACTCTTCCCTGCTATCCGCCTGTATCTGACCCCGACCTGCCTCCGACTTTGAACCTGCCTGACCCCTTGTACCGTGCCGACCGCCTGCTGCCAAACCTGCCTGTGACCTTGACTTTGAATCTGCCTGCTCCTTTTGTACCGTGCTGACCGCCTGCTGCCAACTCTGCTAGTGACCGGATCTGCCTGCTCTGCTCCTGCTCTGATCTTCAGTCTACCAATTACCTCCTACTAGCTTGCATCAGGATCTTGGGCCTTATCCCTGCAAATCACCCGCCAGGCTCTCATACCACTCTGTGCTCCCGTGCCTTCTGTTTGCTCTATCAGGGGCCAGGAACCAGATACATACGGGAGGCCTTCCCCTGCTATATCGGGTTCATCAGTCAGGTACGTGTAAGACTGACAGTATCGGACAGCCATGTCTGAGCCCGAGCAGGGGACCTCTCCCATGGAGGAACTATGCAGACACCTGGCGGGTCTCACACAGGCTGTGAAGAGCCTTCAAGAAGGTTATACCAGACTGGAGGAACGAGTTCAGGTGTTGTCCTCACCAGCTAACCCGCAAGTTGCTTCTGCTGCTGGACTCTCATCTGCACCCTCAGTGGTTATGCTACCCCCGAACCCAGGGTCCCTACACCTGAAAGGTTTACCGGCGAGCGCAATAAATATCGAGCATTTCGTAACGCCTGCGAACTTTACTTTGCCTTGCAACCACGCACCTTTTCCTTAGAAGCAACCAAGGTAGGTTTTGTCATCTCCCTTCTGTCTGGAGAACCGCAGGCCTGGGCCCACCGCCTTCTGGAGCAAAAATCAACCTTTTTGGATAGCCTGGATACCTTCTTTATCGCCATGTCTCAATTGTATGAGGATCCTCAGTTAAAAGCCACTGCTGAATCTGCTTTACATGCCTTACAACAAGGGCGCAGGCCCGCTGAAGACTATGTTCTGGAATTTAGGCATTGGAGTTCGGATACGGACTGGAATGACACGGCCCTGCGTTATCAATTCCGTTTGGGGTTATCCGATTCACTCAAAGACGAACTGGCATGAGTTGGTGTACCCCAAACTCTGGATGACCTTATTAACCTGTCTGTGCAGATTGATCGGCGCTTGAGAGAGCGTCGTTGTGAGAGGTCTGTCAACCAGTTCCGTCCCACTTGGGTCCTCCCCAAGGTCCCTAGTGCTACCAGCTCTGTAGGCCAAAGTCTTCATGCACCATCTACCTCAGCCCTTGATACTTCTGAACCGATGCAACTGGGGCTTCTCTGCCCATCCCTCACTACAGAAGAATGACAGCGCCGACGAGTCAATAATTTATGTATGTATTGCGGAGAATCGGGTCACTACGTGAGATCTTGCCCAAATAAGACAAGTAAGTCTCTTTCAGCTACTTCTAAGTTTGCACCTGCCTTGCCTAACCTTGCTAACCACCCGGCTCTCTCCATTATCCTCCAGCTTCCAGGACAGGATCTGCCCACCTCGGTCATCATTGATTCAGGAGCTTGCAGTTGCTTCATTGATCTCACCTTTGCGGCCCATCACCGCATCCCTCTCCGACCAAAGTCCAGAGACTTGCTGTCCACCTCGCTGATGGTACCACCCTTAGCTCCGGTCCGGTCACCCAGGAAACCATCCCACTGCTGGCTATCATGAACACCTGTCATCGGGAATTTCTCCGGCTGGACGCCATTTCTTCACCACTCTTCCCTATTATTCTAGGAATGCCTTGGTTGCAGGCTCATAACCCTAGTATTGATTGGGTTTCTGGGGAAATCAAGTTCCTTTCCAGTTACTGCCAACAGCACTGTTTGTACAGCACCCCTGCGAAACCCAATCAACTCTTGTGTCTGGACACTGACATTGAATCGCAGCAGGCGGTTCCCGCTCCTTACCGGGACTTTGCCGATGTCTTTAGTAAAAAAGGATCAGAGACTCTTCCACCCCATAGACCTTACGACTGTCCTATAGAGCTGTTGCCTGGATCTGAAGATCCCTTTGGGAGAATATTTCCTTTAACAGAGCAGGAGCTGGATACCCTCAAGGTGTATATCGATGAAAATCTTAAGAGAGGCTTTATCCGTCCTTCCACATCACCAGCCGGAGCCGGCATCTTCTTTGTCGAGAAAAAGGATCACTCGCTACGACCCTGCATCGATTACAGAGAACTCAATAAAGTCACCATCAAAAATCGCTATCCTTTACCTCTCGTGCCAGAGTTGTTTCAAAGGTTGGGTTCAGCAAAAATCTTCACTAAACTCGACCTCCGTGGGGCCTATAACTTAATTTGCATCAGAGAGGGAGAGGAGTGGAAAACGGTCTTCTGTACCAGGATCGGACACTTCGAATATCTCGTCATGCCCTTCGGCTTGTGCAACGCACCAGCAACTTTTCAACATTTTGTCAATGACATTTTCTGTGACCTTCTGGTTTTATATGTTATAGTATACCTGGACGACATTCTGATCTTTTCCTCCTCAGTTACTGAACATCGCAGGCATGTCAGGAATGTGTTAGCCCGGCTCAGGCAGCATGGACTTTATGCCAAGTTGGAAAAATGCGAATTTGAGCTTCAGTGCATTCAGTTCCTCGGCTTAATCATCTCTACCAATGGTATTAAGATGGATCCTCAAAAGGTTGCAGCTATCCTGGACTGGCCCGCTCCCTCCGATAAAAAAGGGGTCCAACGCTTTGTCGGCTTCGCCAATTTTTATCGGAAATTTATAAGGGGTTTTTCTGCTATAATCGCCCTATCACAGAACTGACGAAACAAGGGAATCGATTCTGTTGGTCCCCTCAGGCGCAATCTGCCTTTGAAAAGCTCAAGGAACTTTTTACCTCCGCTTCTATCCTGAAGCACCCAGACCCTGCCTTACCGTTTGTCCTTGAAGTGGATGCATCGGAGTTCGCGGTAGGGGCAGTACTTTCCCAGTGGCAAGGCACCAAGGCTCTCCTTCACCCCGTAGCCTTCTTCTCACGAAAACTCTCCAATGCGGAGAAAAATTATGATGTAGGAGATCGGGAGCTGTTGGCCATTAAAGCCGCACTTGAAGAATGGCGCTACTTATTGGAGGGGGCCGCTCACCCTCCACGGTCTACACGGACCATAAAAATCTAGAGTATCTGAGAATGGCCAAGAGATTGAGACCACGGCAGGCAAGGTGGGCCCTGTTCTTCTCTAGATTTCAATTCCACATTACGTATAGACCGGGCACCAAGAACATCAAACCGGATGCTTTATCCCGTATGTTTCATGACTCCAGGGAGTCTTTGCCTCCAGACACCATTCTCCCTGCTGGAAATTTCCTGCTTCTTCAGGGGGATCTCATATCCCGGATTAAACAGGCCTCAAGGAGTTGGTCCCCCTCTGTGGAAGTCAATGTAAGCTTGCAAGACGGCCTGTTCCGATACAAGGACAAAATCGTGGTTCCAGAGGATCTGAGGGTTGCAGTACTGGAACTCTGCCACGACCACAAGTTGGATGGGCATTTTGGTGTTTTGAAGACAACAGAGTTGGTACAACGTACCTTTTGGTGGCCTCAGCTGGCAAGCGATTGCAAGAGTTTTGTGGAGTCTTGTACCACCTGTGCTTGGAGCAAGAATAGCCGAGCGAAGGCCTGGGGCCTATTAAGACCCTTACCCGTGCCGGAAAGGCCATGGAAAATGATTTTGATGAACTTCATCCTTGATCTCCCGCTGGCAGAAGGCTACTCCACCATCTTCGTCGTTGTAGACAGACTGTCCAAAATAGCCCACTTCCTACCCATGAAGGGTACCCCTTTAGCTTTGGAAACTGCAAAGATATTCATTAAGGAAATTGTGCGTCTACATGGAGTTCCCTCAAGTATAGTATCTGATCGTGGAGTTCAGTTTACTTCCAGGTTTTGGAAAGCTCTCTGTAGGTCTCTTGAGATAGAATTGGCATTCTTGTCTGCCTACCATCCCCAGACGAATGGGCAGACGGAGAGAACTAATCAGACTCTTGAACAGTACCTTCGATTCTTTTCTGCTTTCTCACAGAAAGACTGGGTCTCTCTTCTGCCTATTGCTGAGTTTGCCTACAACAACTCTGTGCACTCGGCCATTAAACAAACACCATTTTTTGCAAACTATGGTTTTCATCCATCCTTTTTGACCGGCTCCTTACCTAATTGTGCGATTCCCGCAGTCTCCGAAACTATGAACTTCTTCATCAACAACAATAAATTATTGCAGGAAACCATGGCTAGAACCCAGGAATACAATAAGAGGATGTATGACAGGAAGAAGCGAGGAGAACTGTTGTTAGAACCTGGCAATCAGGTCTGGCTGTCTACCAGTAACTTAAGGATGGCTTGTCCCTCGAGGAAGTTGGGTCCTAGGTTCATGGGTCCCTTTTCAGTCAAGAGGAAGATCAATGATGTGACCTATGAGCTGGACTTACCTAATTCACTGAAGATCCATCCGGTCTTTCACGTGTCCCTGCTTAAACCCGTTACCCCCAATTCCTTTTTGGGTCACAATACTGGCCCGCCTGAACCCGTAATTATCAACAACGAGGAAGAGTTTGAGGTGGAGGCAATTTTGGATTGCAGGAAGAGACACAACCAAATCCAATACTTAATCAAGTGGAGGGGGTATGGACCAGAAGATAATTCTTGGGAACCGGAAGTTAACTTGCACGCTGAAGAACTCTTAAGGGATTTTCGGAGCACCCATGCGGATAGGCTGGCCCGGCTGGGCATCCGGAGGCTGCCCTTAAGGAGGGGGCACTGTCAGAGAGGATCTCGGTACAGGATGGTTGCTGGGCACTCTGGAGTGCGCCGCTTCAGGCTGGCCAGCGCTGGCGCGCACCCAGGCGCGCTGTTGTGCGGGCGCGTGCGGGCGTGCACGGGCGCGCACCTGGGCACATTGGCACATGCGTGCACGTGATGTTTGGCGCCAATCGCTCTATTTAGGGTGCTGGGATTCTGTGCTCGGTGCTGTCCGATCGTCAGCTTCCTGTTCCTGTGCTTCCTGTTTGCCTGTGTGCTAGTCTGATCTCTCTGTGAACCGGCTTGTTTACTGGACTCTTCCCTGCTATCCGCCTGCATCTGACCCCGGCCTGCCTCCGACTTTGAACCTGCCTGACCCCTTGTACCGTGCCGACCGCCTGCTGCCAAACCTGCCTGTGACCTGGACTTTGAATCTGCCTGCTCCTTTTGTACCGTGCTGACCGCCTGCTGCCAACTCTGCTAGTGACCGGATCTGCCTGCTCTGCTCCTGCTCTGCACCTGTTAGCTGATCTTCAGTCTACCAATTACCTCCTACCAGCTTGCATCAGGATCTTGGGCCTTATCCCTGCAAATCACCCGCCAGGCTCTCATACCACTCTGTGCTCCCGTGCCTTCTGTTTGCTCTATCAGGGGCCAGGAACCAGATACATACGGGAGGCCTTACCCTGCTATATCAAGTTCGTCAGTCAGGTACGTGTAAGTCTGACAGCCAGGATTGCAGCTAGATGATAGTCAGCAAATATCGGTAGGCGAACCCCGCCTGCTGTTTTTGTTTTGCGGAGTTTAGATAGAGCGCTTCTAGCTTTTTTACCTTCCCATAGATATCTAGAAAGTATGGATTGTAAAGTGTGAAAGAATTGTCGAGGACTGTAATGGGAACTGTATGTAGAGTACTTGCGGCAAAATTTGCATTTTAAAGGCGGCCAACCTGCCTGACCATGACAATGTGTGTTTGCTTATGGACTGGAGACCCGCGCTTAATGAACATATCAACGGGAGGTAGTTCGCATGAAATAGTTGTGTAGGTTGGGATGTTAGTTTAATTCCTAAGTAAGTAATTTCTGTGGGAATCCCATACATACAAGTATCTGTTTTGCAAAGTTTTGCAAAGTTGCAACCGTAGCAGGACATCCCTGGGTAAATCATCAGGTAAAAATGATGGTTTCGGTATTCTGTGCACCCTATCTACTGTGAGCTCTAATGCAGACATTGCGGGAAGTAACGCAGTAAATAATTCTTGGACATATTGTGGTAGTTGTATCGCAGGGATGGATTCAGGAATGCCTCTTATTTTGAGATTATTCCTTCTGGATCTATCTTCGAGGTCAGATAATTTATCTTTGATCCAGGAAATTTCATCTGAGTGAGTGGTATGAGCATCTATAACTTTATTAAAAGAGGATGCATGTGAGTCCAGAGTGAACTCAATCTGTTTTACCCTTTCTCCCAGTGGGTGTACTTCTGCCTGACATTTTTGTACTGTATGCAGCATGTCCTGGTGTAGAGATGACCTCAGGGACATCAGCATCTCTTTGAGTACAGTATCTGATACAGGCTGCCCTGATGTAGGAAATCCTGCAATGGGGTCTGGGGCTGCTGAGGCCTGAGATCGTGAGGTAGTGTGAGCGCTCACCTCCATATCTTGCTGCAGCTGATTTCCGTGTGGAGAGGATGTCCTTTGTCTGGACTTAGCAGGGCTCCTGGTAGTAGGGGTGGATGCCTCTGAGGATGATCCGCTATGCGGATTCTCTGGATCGGTGCCGCTTCGTCCAGTCGGATAGATCATGGATGTGGCCTGATCCGTCCTGTGCTCTGGCCGGGTGCCATTTTGATGAGGCCGCGCTGAGGAGGAGAAGTAACCCGGCAGCTTAAGGAGCTGCGGCGGAGGTTCTTTTCTTCTCCTCGGCATCCCTGGTGGTATAGTACACTCTAATGAGTCAGATGGAGGCGGATGATACCTCTGAATGCTCCGATGGAAACGGATTCCCCCGGCGGTGTGGCAGAGCTCAGAAGCTAAGCGGCCATCTTCGGGCTCGGACGCCACACCCTCCCCCCCGATCTATCTGAATCATGATGCCCAATGTCCATATATAAGTACAATAATTCACCCAAAGCTATCCCAATAAATCATTGTAAATGTATAAATTATTTCTTAATCCATATTTCTGCAGCAAGTGCACCAGAGGTAGAATTGTACTTCTGGTGGTCTGTTGGTCATGTTAGATCTGAGCTTGCATTCACATATGGGAGCATTTGACAATTCCAATTTTGGTTGGTCCTGCCCCTTAAGTGGCTGAAATATGAAACCGCTCCTCGATGGGTAATATACTAGATAGTGGGATGCAGCTACTTTTGGGAACACCGCTCTGTTCTTTCAACTTTTATCATTATGTTTATTGATTAATTGCTGTTCGGGAAACAACTATTCCCCCATCTTTTCCTGAAAAAGCATTGACCCAATAAACAAGTTGAAGCTTTATATCCAGATATGCACTTGCTATGGAAATGAAACAGCATATAATTAATAATGAATAGCATAATAGCATTGAATAGCATTGAATAGCATTGTTTTAAAATTAGTTCTGTATCTTCTTTTGTATGGTTAAGGAGTTTCATAAGTCTTTTGAATGCTACCAGTGTTATCCTAAGGCAGAGGCATAACTAGAACCTTCAGAACCCCGATGCAAGAAACCATGAAGGGCCCTCTGACCCCTGGCTGGGGGCCCTTCCCTCTGACTCCAGGACCCTTATCTCCATGCCCAGTAGGGGGAGATGCCAGGGCCCAGTTGTAAGTGTGACCTTTGCGACCCTTGTAGTTCCGCCACTGGTGTCAGTAGATTTTTTATTTTTATTTATTGTTTTTTACCATTTTACGTATTTTTTTATAATGTTATTTTTAATATTTTTTTACATCTTTTAGGAGCCCCATGGAGTGGCTTTGGTGAGATATCAGAGGTCTAAACAGACCCCTGACATCTCACCTTTGAGACAGAGAAAAGAGAATTGAGGACACAGCCCTCAATCTCCATCTCTTAAGCCTCAGCTGCACAGAATGAATGGACAGGAATAGCTCTGTACAGAGCTTCCCATTCATTTACAAAGGAAAGCATAGTAAACACAGCTTACTATGCCACAGTTATGAATGGAAAAAGTCAGACAAGGAAGTGGTTGGTAAATTACATACAGTATTTACAGGCACCTTCCCTGCTTTCCATCCTGACATATCCCCCACATCAGCTGATGGGAGAGGGGAGGGGGGAACCAGGCAGAGCTGCTGAGGCAGACTGGGGGATCCGGAGAACAGCAGGGGATCAGAAAAGAGTGGGGACCAAGGAACAGGGCGGACTGGAGAACAGCTGGCGACCGGAGAAGAGCATTGGGACAGACAACAGCAGGGGACTGGAGAAGAGAACGGGGACCGGAGAACAGCAGGGGATCAGAAAAGGGGGGGCGGGAGAAAGCAGAGAAGTTCCTAGGGAAGATCACAGGGGGGTCAGAAGAGAGCTGAGGGACCTGCATGCAGCAGAAGGAAGCTGGCAAGGAGGGGCGGAATATAGAGGAAACAACGCCTTCCATGTTCCTCCTGCAGGCACTGAATATCTGCTTTCCTCCTTTCCTCCTTTCTATACAGCGTGCATTCAGCGGCTGCAGGAGGAACATGGAGGGTGTTGGTTCCTCTATATGCTTCTATATGCCACCCCTCCCGTCCAAGTGTAGAGGGAAGCTGCAAGGGCTCCCTGGAGCATAGGGCTGGGTTGCAATGGCCACCCCTGCATCTCCTATTGTTATGCCCCTGTCTTAAGGAAAGTAATTACACCTGTTCTTGCAGGGTTTTTAAAAGGATATAACATTGGTAATGTGCATGTATTGCAGAGATGTTGTTTGATTGATCAACTTGGTACATTCAGCCTGTCCAAACATGGTTCAAATCTCGGCCAGTTAATGGTAAACCAGCTGAGATTCGAACCAGCCAGCCTTAGGAACAATGATTTCACTATAATCATTTACTACTGCACTGCCTTATTAAACAGCAGTAAAAACATCACTGGATACAAACCTCTAGTTTGAACATTTAATGAAATTTCCACTTTTCAAAGAACCTACTGCAGGTTGCCCACATGTTGCATCCATGTTGCATCCAATTCTTGTTAAACTAAAACTGCTTTCAGTTTTTTTTATGTGTATTATAATTGGGCTTGCAAATCATCTATACACTGAAATACATTGGATTTCTATTCTATGAGCTTTTTCAATTTTCATTATGTTTTGCTATTTGGAAAATTAAGTTTTAATGTGTTTTAACAGTTTCCCAGTTATTCATTTAACATAGCTGGAGTGAGTTCATTCCTTGGTGGGCTTGCTTTTATTCCTGGAGAATTGTAATTTAACACAAAATACTGGCACTGAGGGGTGCTGAATTTCATAACTGCAGAAGTGTTGGTCTATTAAATATCTATTTAGGTAAATCTGATATACTAAAATGTTGAATAAATATATTTCGGCATAGTCAAATCATTTGGCTTATAAGTAAAACAAAATTTGAACCTAATTTATAAAAGATTTTTTTTTTAATAAATGAGGGTTTTTTTATGTTGTTTTTTATAAATTAAGAGATGTCAGTGTTCCCTATAGGCAGCAGTTATATAGCAGAAAGTACACTGCAGCCCCCACCACTAGTTCACACAAATGAGTATTTTTTAGAGTGAAAGTCTAGAAAAAAAGTATATTTATTGTGAAAGGTCCAGGGATGCTATGAGTAGTGATGAGCCAAATGCCCTGAGTTTGGTTCAAGCAGGGCTAGTGAACTTCAAAGAAGTTGGATGCTGAAAGCTAACCCCATTAAAATCAACAAAAAATGAATCTGTCAAATTACAAATGACCATTTTTGGACTAATAGGCCAGAGGATGTAAAAAATAGAATGAGAACGGGCACTGCCTTGGTGAATAAGAAAAAAAAAATAATGTAGCCAAGAGCAGTGATTTTTATATGCTTAAAATATAAAAAATGTCCAATTCCTTTAAATAATATGCCTGGAGGGTATCATAATCCTACCTGTGAAGGGGCAGATTAATGTGGAGGGCTCTGTGGGCTAACCATTTTTTTTTTTTTTTTAAGAATGGGACAATGACACTTTAAACTGTATCATTTTTTTTCTTTGTAAATGTCATTTTTGCTTTAGCACATCCTACAACAAGAATGAAATAAAAGATGTCTGGTCTGGTATGAATGTTATGGGGGTACCCCATTAAAAAAATGCAGGGCAGGACTTAATATATTCATTGCACATTCCAAAACAGACAGATCAGGAAAGGGTGTATGGATTACTCTTTATAGTTGCAGAGCAGTGGAAATTTGTCCATTAAGAACGGTAAAGGAGTGCCTCGCAATTAGACCATCTGGTAAAGGGCGTTTTTTGGTTCATTTGGATAGGTCACCCCTTACAGGATATCAATTTAATATGGTTCTCAAAACATGCATGTTGAAGTTAGGGCTACAAGCATTTAATTTCGCATCTCATTCATTTAGGATTGGTGCAGCAACCAAAGCTGCAAAAATGGGCCTTGATGCGGCAATAATTAAAAGAATAGGAAGATGGGATTCACAGCGATTTAATATATATGTTAGACCTGATCTCTTTAATTTCTCTTATAGGTAATAGAATAATGATTTGGATCCTGGGCCACTCCTTTATATTTTGGGCCAACAAACAATCCAGGTTGCATTGTTATACACCTAATCTGTCAATGGATCCTGAGAAATTCCAAGTTTTATGGAGAGGAATTTGTGGTCTGAAATGGTTAAATTTGTCTTTTTATCTCTCTAGATTGTTGGAATTGTGGCCAGTCCCAGATATTCTAATTGTCCATTTGGGGGGAAATGATGTGGGTAGAGCTAAAACCCTAGACCTTATGTTTGCGATGAAATGGGATCTACATACATTCAAATTGTCTGCCCCGAATACAACTATAATATTTTTAGAAATAGTCCCAAGTCTAATATGGCTTCAAGATGTTCAGTTTAAAAATATGGAAAAAATCAGGCGTCGGGTAAACAGATCCATAGAAAAATTCATGCCGCTTATTGGTGGTTTTTCATATAGAGGGAGGTTATGAAGGCTTATACAGGGCAGATGGAGTTCATCTGTCTGATATAGGTTTAGACATTTGCAATGTGGGATTTCAGAATAGCATCGAATTGGCCGTGGTGGTGGGATAGGCCGGACTTGATAATTCAAGCCCGGCTGGTGGGGACTTGTTTTTTGATATACGGTATTGCTCGAGTCCTGAAGATTGATCTGTTTATATTTATTATTTACAAGTGAGAATTTTATGAATTCATTAAATGATTAAATGGATTTAAGTTATTTACAGTTTACACCAATAAACGTGCCTCGGCCAATTATATTCCAAGTACGCGTGAGTGTATTTATTTATTAAAGGTAAATTGGGTATTGAAGGAGGGATAGGTGTGGCCTACATTTCCATGGCCTGAGAGGGCTAAAGAATATGGCCCAAACAGAATGGACATGTGGCTGCCCCCTGGACAGATATAATATTTATTTATATAAAAATAAATAAATAAATAAAAAGTCATGTCACTTTAAGAAAAATGTACACTAGATCAGGCGGGAAAATAGGGTCAGGTAACACTGGAGTATAGGTAGAGAATGTTATTGATCCAACCAGGAAGGTTCAAAAGGTCACATGACCAGTGGGAACATTCTGGAAGTGGGGCAATGTTATATAAAGGGGTGCTCCGCAGGAATCTTTTCACGGCTGGTCAGATTACAGCAACAAGCTCCCCATTCCCCTCCACCCTTGTCGCAGGCACTCTATGTGGTTTTGTCACCCTTCAAAGTTAAAAGGGGGACTTGTTTTTTGATATAAGGTATTGCTCGAGTCCTAAAGACTAAGCTGTTTATATTTATTATTTACAAGTGAGAATTTTATGAATTACTTAAATGATTGAATAGATTTAAGTTATTTACAGTTTACACCAATAAACATGCCTCAGCCAATTATATTCCAAGTACGTCGTGAGTGTATTTATTTGTTAACCCCCCTGGCGGTATTCCCGAGTCTGGCTCGGGGTGGATTTTCAGTACCAAAAGCGGTAACCCCGAGCCAGACTCGGGATCGCAACACAGGACGGAAAACGGCGCCAAATTCAAAAAGTAAAAAACACACAATACATATACAGTACACTGTAATCTTACAGATTACATTACTGTATCAATTTATGTCAACTCCCTTTTGTCCCTAGTGATTTCTCCAGTGCCCTGCATGCAGTTTTATACTATAAAAACTGTTCTTTTTGCCTGGAAACTGGAGATTGTCCATAGCAACCAAAACTGTCCCTTTATATCAAAAGTGTTTTAGACCAGCTAGAAAACAGCGATAATAAATTAGAATCACTTGCAGAAATGGGCGATAGCGATTTGTGGGGAAATCCATCATCAAACACTGAAATTAATGACAGCGACAATTCTGCAACTGAGCAAATTTCATTACATTATTACATTACAAATTTCTGATTACATTATTGAATCATTTTTATTATTATTATATTATTATTTCTTATAATTATTTATAGTTATTTTTTATATTATAATTTATGATTTAGTGTTTTTGAAACTTTATCATACCCGAGATGTCTACTGGACTCTTGTTTGGGCAGATTTAAGTGTGTTATTCCTAAGAATTACAGGCCTACAATATAGAACGCCAAATTTCCATGCAAAAAAAATTCCCTGCCAAATTTCCATGCAAAGCATAAAAAATCTGAAATAATCATACCGCTAGGGAGGTTAAAGGTAAATTGGGTATTGAAGGAGGGATAGGTACAGCCTACATTTCCATGTAAAATGGTTCTATACATATTTTCTGTTATTAGAATGTACTTATTACTGTTATATTATTATAATTTTGTTTACAAACTAGTAGTAAGTAACATTTGTGCATGCCTGAATGGCTCATCAGCATTGCCTCATACTTTACTAGACAACTCAAACTGGCTATACACATATAGATTTTTTTCTGTTCAGCCTGCAGGCTACATAGCACAGATGGACAAATCTCCCACTGTGGCTATTGCATTTTGACAGCCAGCGCCGCAAGCTTTCAAAAAACCTGCACGGCGCCTACATCTGATCTTCAGTTCATCAGAAAGCAGAGAAAATTTTAACAGTGTATGATCTGCTTTATCTTGAAGTTTTAAATCCATCTATGAGGCAAGAAGCTACTGTTGTAGTATAGAGAAAATTATGCAGACTTATAATAAATAAAAATAAACACTCATTTAACCACTTAAGGACCAATTAGAAATATGTCTGCCCCATGTACATATACAATTACATTCAGTACATATTTTAAGACATTATTATTCATTGGTGCATCATTTTAATCTTAGATATACTGTATATCATTAAAAAAAATGAAAGTAAAATATAAAACATAAGTGCATGTATAGGGGCTTTTTTTTAAAAACTGGAGAGTGCAAAATCAGGTGCAGCTGAGTATGGTAGCCAATCGGCTTCTAACTTTCTAACTTAGCTTGTACAATTAAGCGTTGACAATAAAAACTGGAAGTTGATTGGTTTCTGTGCAGAGCTGCATCAGATTTTGCACTCTCCAGTTTTAGTAGATCAACCCCATAGTGCCTTAATCTGTCAGGGCCACCTTCTGCAGTTTCATCAACCAATCTGCCTCATATAGGTCCGTGTTCTTGCACAGTGGGAGTTACAAGCATGTATTCATGCATACAGCTGTGTGCACATGGGCAAGTTTACATGTATAGCATTGTGTTATTCTTCATCAGAAAAACCTTGTTCTTTATTAAGTCCTTTATATAAATAAGAGGAATTTTTTGCTAAAATGTTAGTGCAATAGTTACCTGTAGATAGCATCTCGCTGATTGCTGTAAGTTGCTCGAATAAGAAATTTATCAATGTTTGCCAGCACAGTCATGAATTCATTTCTGCTGATTGGATATTCTGTCCCATACTTTCTAAAATTTTCAGGACGCAGCTCAACTTTTTCAGTGCGTTCTTCAAATGGTTGTAGGTCAATACCATCATGTATAGTGCTAATCATCAAGCCATTACCCTGTAGATATTTTTAGAAATATAAAAAAAAAAAACATGATATTGTTAGGATTACCTGCTACCAGGCAAAAATAATACAGTTAAACAGATAGTCATTTAGAAATGTGTATTTTAGACTACCCATAGATATGAGATGATAATGGCTCAGCCCAGATGCCAAGGTAAACAGTATACGTCTGTCAGTGCTACTTATCTCCTCCCTGTTTTCCTCTCCATGGATAAGAACAGAAAAATTTCACTGAGCTGCCAGTTCCACGTTATGGAGCAGAGGTACTAAAGAACAGCTATACTTTACCTGCTTGGCTAATTAGCCACATACTGTATGTCTACATGTTCATGGCCATCCTATTGAAAAGAACATAATTGCACTGTCAAAACTCTTAAGCCATAGTGAAAGAGGTTTTCATTATTGGGAGAATGTCAGAAAGTAAGAATATATGGCACATGCTAACAAATTTATTTGGAGAAGTAAATTTAGAAAGGCTAACTACAGTTCTAAGAAGAGTGGTGAGTTTAAAGGATGAATTTAAAGGGTGAATTTAAAGGTGAATTTAAAGGGTTAGATTACACTCACATGAAACTGCAGCCAGCCAGTAGGTATTGCAGCCTTCTGAAGATCCAAACACCCTAAACCCTGTCTATTATTATTGCCATGGCTTTATTGGGGGGGAGGTGACGTTGCTAACGAAAATTTTTCCTGAATGATGCCCTCAGTTGGCTCTTCTTAGTTGGATGTCTGCTCTGAGCTTATGGTTGAGACGTAAACGGGTGACCCTGCCCCCCTCTGAAGCCACGGGGGCTTCCCCCATTTACGTCACCGGGTGGCCCTGCCCTCAGCTATATAACAGCTGTCACCAAGAAGAAGCGTCACTCAGCGGGAGCCTCCCATGGAGGCGGAACTGTTACGGCTTTTTTTGTCTTTTTCAGTCCATCGGGCGGCGTGGATTTACAACGCGGGGCATTTTTATTTTTTATCTCTTAATAAAGGACTTGTCCCAAGCTGTCTTTTGTCTTTTTTACCATTTTTTACACTTTTTTTGTGAAATGGTAGGGGTACAATGTACCCTGTTACCAATTCACATGGAGGGCCGGGATCTCGGGGTACCCTTGTTATAGGGGGCTTCCAGATTCTGATAAGCCCCCCACCCGCATACCCCCACAGCCATTGGGCAAGTGTTGTGGGGATGAGACCCTTGTCACCATCAACACGGGGACAAGGTGCACCCTCATGTTGAGGGCATGTGGCCTGGTAAGGTTCAGGAGGGGGACCGCTCTCTCGCCCCCATTTTTTCCTGTGGCCTGCCAGGTTGCGTGCTTAGATAAAGGTCTGGTATGGATTTTGGGGGGACCCCCACACCATTTTTTTTTAATTTTGACACAGGGTTCCCCTTAAAATGCATACCAGACCCAAAGGGCCTGGTAATGGACTAGGGGGAACCCATGCCGTTTTTTCAACGAGTTTTATCTATATTGCCGAGACCCGACAATTCATGACAGCCGCAAGCAGTTTTAAATGACTTTTTACCTTTATAAATGTCATTTTGCTGCGGTACTGTTCTAAACATGGGAAAATTGTGCCACTTTACAGGCATACTATAGATACTATAGATACCCCCCAGGCATGATATTTAAAGGAATATTTCATTTTTATTGTTTCACTTTAAGCATTATTAAAATCACTGCTCCTGAAAAAACGGCCATTTTTAAAACTTTTTTTGCATTGATACATGTCCCCTGGGGCAGGACCCAGGGCCCCAAACACTTTTTATGACAATAACATACATATAAGCCTTTAAAATGAGTACTTCTGGTTTTTCACATAAGTGTCCCATAGACTTTAAAGGTGTTCTGCGGCTTTAGAATTTGCTGCGGACACCGCATACTGTTCGTTGTTCCCTGAACTGTCGAACAATCAAAGTTCGGCCCAAACTCATGCTCGGGCCGAACCATTCGCCCATCCCTATCAACAAGTTTTCATTATGCTCTTATTGCTTGCAATTGTGCCATGTGAACCCAAAAGCTATGGTCTTGCCCCTCCAGCTAGGAACAGCTGTAGTATCAATAATGAGGTGTGAAGTGGGCAAGTGGACATTTAATTTAAATCAAGGCTACCAGATTTTCAAAACAAAATCTGGAAACACCCCACTGACTATGCCTTTTTTAACCACACCCACAGATTCATACCCCCATTCGTATCCACACCCACAAAATCACCAAGCATAAATCTGACTGCACAGTGCATAAGAAATCTAGATAGAGAGATGATTGTAAGGGACATCTGAAATAAAAATAAATCAGCTCATAAAGGGTTTATGTAAGTGTTAAGCTACCCCTAGATGGATCAAAATTTGTCTGATTGATCTGTGTATGGGTACTGTGGTTGTATCGAAGTCGATCTACTGTTGATCTATCTAACTGCAGTGTAGATCTGTGTATTCTTGGAGCAAGGAAAGTCTCCTTGTTGTTAGAATACAATGATGCTGTGGGTTGAATGAAAAAGAGATGGACTTTTGTATGGGCAGCTTTAATTGAATCATGTGATCTATGCTTCACTTGACTAAGCAATTATATAACATTGTGATGGTCGATGTATGGTTATTCCTGTAATGAAAAATATTGAGGAGAAAACAGTCAATGTTTGTAATTGGCTCCAAAACTTCCTTAATAGAAAAATAAAAGCTACACTTTCATAGGGGAAACACTAGGGGGGTGTGACACTAATTAGCAGTATCGCATACTGTATACGGCTAGGTTCCCATCTGTGTAGGTGGTTCTCGCTGCAAGTCCACACCTGTTCCCGCAGCCGCAACCATCTGCACAGGAAAACATGCCTCCTGCGTGCGGGTGCCATTATTCCTAATGGCATGCCACAGGCACTGGGAATCGTAACAGCACTGGGAAATACACTGCACTTACAGTTCCCGTGCAGGGCTTTCCAGAATCCTGCATGGACCTTCTCCCTGCTTTCCAGGAGGCATGGTAGCCCATTTAAATGAATGGACTGCCATGCCGAAGCAAAACAAGGCTCGCAGAGCCACATCAGTGTGAACCTAGCCTAATACAGGAAATATTTTATGAACCAGTGTGCACAATGGGTTCTGAAGCAGTTAATTGTTTTGTGCTTTACTAAAGGGAAATTGCTATTCCCCCATGCCCTGCATAAATTAGCTTAAAACTAACATTTGCAATAGCTAAATAAGCCTGTTCTAGATCATGATTCTCACAAGATCTATTCAGGATTGGGAATCTATATGTTGACATCATTAAAACTTTTTTTTTAATATAGTATCTTATTGGCAAAAATGTCAGCAAAACTGTAAAAGAAATTGTGCATTCTTTATATAACTGTATTCTATTTTGTATGATTTGCCTATGTATTGCATACTGCACTCATTGTGCACACGGCACTACTAATGTTTTGATTACATGTTGCATTCTTTCGAATTCTAATTAGAATTCAACCTGCCTATGTTACGCCCCTTGTTACCATAAAAGTATAAATTTAATATTAATGCGATGCCTACGTAATCATGTGTATAAAAAAACTTCAATTATGCGGAATAAACAGAACAGCTACAGTATTTGGAAAGATGCTGAGTGTATCTTTTGTGCCGGTTCCCTACTGCAGTAGTTATTAACCACTTACCAACCGGCCCATAGCCAAATGACGGCTACAGGGTGATTGGATAACTCTGGGAGAGTGTACTATGACGTCCTCCCAGAATCACGCTCCCGCGTGCCCCCTGGGGCATGCACATGGGTGTATCCATGACCGCCGGGTCCTGCATCACGGATCACGGTAAATGGCCACTGACAGTGGCCGTTTACCACATGATCGCTCCGTCAAACGATGGAGCGATCACATGTAAACAAACCGGCGTGACATCCAGTTCCTCTCTTCCCTCTCCCTACAGTGTGAGCGGAGAGGGGAGAGAACAGATGCAGCAGTGCTGTGGGCTGGATGTGTAGTGCCCACAGTGCTGCTCAGAGACAAATCCAGTATCCATCCATCCCTCTGTCTAAGCCATCCACACTCAGCCACCCCGCCATCCACGCTCATCCATCCCACCATCCACGCTCAGCCATCCCGCCATCCACGCTCATCCATCCTGCCATCCATGCCCATCCATCCCACCATCCACACTCAGCCATCCCGCCATCCACACTCAGCCATCCCGCCATCCACACTCAGCCATCCTGCCATCCACACTCAGCCATCCTGCCATCCACACTCAGCCATCCCACCATCCACGCTCATCCATCCACACTCAGCCATCCCACCATCAACACTCAGCCATCCCACCATCCACGCTCAGCCATCCCGCCATTTGTACTCATCCATCCATACTCATACTTATCCACCCATCCATGCTCAGCCATCCATACTCAGCAATACTCAGCCATCCATCCATGCTCAGCCATCCCATCCACCCCCAGCCATACTCAGCCATACTTAGCCATACCCAGCCATACTCAGCCATACCGAGCTGTACCCAGCCATGCTCAGCCATACTCGGCGATACCCAGCCATACTCAGCCGTACTCAGCCATACCGAGCTGTACCGAGCCATGTTCAGCCATACTAAGTGATACCCAGCCATATCCAGCCATACCGAGCTGTACCCAGCTATGCTCAGTCATACTCAGCCATACCCAGCCATACTCAGCCATGCTCAGCCATACCCAGCCGTACTCGGCCTCTGTATGTGGCCAGGCTGTGGAAGTCTCACACGTGGTATCGCTGTACTCAGGAGGAGTAGGAGAATGTATTTTGGGGTTTCATTTTTGGTATGTACATGCTATGTGTTAAAAATATTGTATAAATGGACAACTTTGTGTTAAAAAAATGCATTTTCATTTTCTTTCCACATTTTCCAAAAATTTGTAGAAAAAAATGACTGTTCAAAAGACTCATTATGACTCATAGATTATACGTTGGGGTGTTTACTTTCCAAAATGGGGTCATTTTTGGGGCGTTTCCATTGTCCTGGTGCTCCAGGGCCTTCTAAAGTGTAAGAGGTAGTCAGAAAATTAGATGTATAATTTATGCTCGAGAACACCTGATGGCGCTCCCTGCATGTTGGGCCTCTGTATGTGGCCACGAGGTGTAAAAGTCTCACACATGTGGTATCACCGTACTCAGGAGGAGTAGCAGAATGTGTTTTGGGGTGTAATTTGTGGTATGCATATGCTGTGTGTGAGAAATAACTTGCTAATATGACAATTTTGTGAAAAAATAAAAAATAAAAAAAATCTGGATTTTGCAAAGAATTGTGGGAAAAAATGACAACTTTAAAAAACTCACCATGCCCCTTTCTAAATACTTTTGAATATCTAGTTTCCAAAAAGGTGTCATTTGTGGGGTATTTGTACTTTCCTGGCATGTTAGGGTCTCAAGAACCTTAACCCTTTTATACTTAGAGGTCACTGAAGCCCTCTGCAAATTCAGTAGCATCAGAATGCTTCTGTTAACTTGCCTTTAACTCTATGATTGATTTGCCTACTTAAATGATTTTTACATTTAAAGGACACAAGGATTTTATTTGGTACTCTGTTTTAATTAAAAATCATGTTTTTTTTTTAATTATAGGATGTATTTTGTTATTACTGTAATTGTATCTGACAATTAATGTACTAAACAAAGCAAATTTTCATTCTGCAGTGACATCTGCAAGCTGAAAGTTAATTTTTGTCAGTGAAGTCTCCATTATTTATGTGGTCACAATGTTATAGTTGACATTGTGACCACATGATCAGGAAACACTTTAATTGGTTCTAGATCATTAGTAGGGTTCAGAACTGTCCCTGACAGTCAAATATGACATCTAGCAGCTGTGCATAGCTTTGGCTGTTGGCTATAAAAGAGAGATGAGGGGCATAGATTAATGTTCCCTCAGCATGGGCAATGTGCAAGGAAAGAATAATCAACAAAATATGGAAGGAAGCAGTAAACGTATAAATAATTTATGTGCTCTTATTCTTTCTTTGTGACCCTTAGCTGGTTTAAAATTCTGAAATTAATCTCTTCTCGATTATAAAAGCTACACCTAGCATAATTTTGTATTTCTATACTTTAGGAAATTATCTAAAGGACCCTTTGTGTGGGATAAAATGTACTAAGTTTATATTGTTATTATATTGTTAAGGCTAATTAAGTTCCATAATTTATTTTTTGCCTGGATGTAGGCAGATGTGGTCCTCAGTAGACATAATGTGGCCCCTTAAAGTTAAATTACATTCAATTCAGCCAACTATTTTATTTGAGTTTGACATGCCTGAGAAATGAAAAAGATGTTCAAGTTGACAGGTGTACGCTATTCTCTGAGCATTGATGAAGGTTCAGATTTTGTTATTTTGGAAAAGTAATCATTTCCTGTATGCCAAGTCTTTGGTATGCAAATTGCTTTTAGAATCATTTTTTTCAGTAATGTCAGAAACCTTTTATGCATATCTTTTCTGATACTCTTTAATGTATGTTTTAATTGAAAAATGTACATGAGTTATAAATATACCATCAAAAAAAGCTACAAACATTCCTACCTCAATAATGATATTTGGGTGACCTCTTAGCTCCTTATCACCATCATCATCTCTAACAGCTGAGTCATAGGAGATTGTGTATGTTAAATGTCCTCCCACAGCTGCAACCTACAGAAGATCAAAAGAAATTGATTAGGGTATTTATTTGCCAATCTCTGGCGTTTCAGTGAGTTCTTTTATTTGATTGATGTTAATTGATTCATCTTGCATATTGATCCAAAGCGCAAGTTAAACTTAGAAAATAAGCAGAAAATCAATTGTGGAAAAACATTATTAGCAACAACTTGAAAGACATTAGAATCATCACTCTACAAGCTTTTATGGTAACCTCTAAGCATATGTGAATAATAATTATAGCTTTCAAATATCTGTATGTTGTCTGTTCAAACTCTAGATATACATGACTTTGCATCTGAAATAATCCTGTAACCACAGCATGTACATAAACTACATTTTGCTTCAGATCTAACTAATAATGCCATTTGTGAATATTTACATAGCCCCCAATATAGGGCATTCAGTCTCAAACTGGCAGCCAACATCGACAGAGGGCAATAGGTATAATGGTCTATCTTTGAACTTTTTAATATTAAACATTATTAAAATATTTTAACAGAGATGTTAGAATCCCAACAGGGCTAGATAATTCTTTATTGGTAGACAGGATTATTTAGTGCACTGCATGTAAAACAAGTCATTAAATAGGTAACAAACCACAGTAGGTTTCGTTTATGATTGAGCAATGAATAGCTTGATCTGTGAGTTGGGAGCTCAGATCTCATCTTTTATACAGGACACATGAAAAATGCATTAAACCAGGCTGCTTTCAATGGTATTTATGCATGGCAAGGGAAGTCAAGCTATGTTACATGTTTAAACTATTGAAAGCCCTAGTGATATTCTTTAAACATTTAGAAAGCTACAACATTTCTTACCTTCTAATTTAGTGACAGTGAGCTGATGACATTACACAATAGGCAATATGGACATATTTAAAGAGGTTGTAAACCTCAGAAAAAAAACAGCAAAAAAAACAAACCCTGCAAGACATAGGCATAATAAGCTAGTATGCATCGCATACTAGCTCATTATGAAATACTTACTTACTTTAGAACGATGCCCTGGATCGGCATCCCCCCCCCCCCCCCAAATACAGTGTGGACATCTCCCACCAGAGTTACTTCTGGGTCTGTGGCTCTGGCACTGTGATTGGCTGGAGATGAAGTCACTCCCTCGAATGACTCTTACCTGTAGGTAAAAGTGGTGTAACAGGGTTTACAACCACTTTATGGTCTGCTTGTAAAAAAGTTTGCTGAACAAATGTAACTTACATCCAAAAAGATTTAAAGACACTTGCTGTATTCTGTGTGATAAAACTTGTATGATCGTAAGCACCATCCAGTGGTCAAAATTCCTTTTTTTCTGATTGAAATATTAATAAACAAATACCGCATTATGGCCACTAGATGGTGATTACTATCATACAGGGTAAATATATACTTAGAATATGGCAATTTTCATTGATGCTGTGCAGATGTGTATCACATTTGTTCAGCAAATGTTTTATACATAGACCCCTTACTGTTATGTTGTCCTGAAAACCACAAACATTTTGCCTTCAGAGATTATTGTGAGGCAGTGATTTGTCATAGTGAATACATTTAAAAAAAAATAAGGCTTATTTCACAAGGGCAACAGACTCTGTACAATAATCCATGCTTAACTGATTTTTAGATCATGGTTTAGAGCCAGTTTACAGATGGACAGGAGGAAATACTGTCCTATATTGAATGATTTTATTTTTTTATCCAAATGTAGATTTTAAATTTATATATGCAACCATAGCTGCATGTTAGCACGCAGTTGTGGGGAGTTCCATTGATTTTAGTAAGTGAGTTTGGCATGCTTAATGACTGCCAAATATGACATGCCAAGTTAACTAGAATGCTGTGCCATATAGCAACACAAACACGCTCTTCTGAACAACCCCAGATATGGGCAATGCTAACACAAACACCAGTTTTTTTTTTGTTTTTTTTTACTGAAGGCTTCACCTGTGTGAATGAGACCTAAAAGTGTACCTTTCCTAACCGAATTCTGGAAGCTTCTACTACTGAACTTCTTTGGAAAATTATAGTTGACTTTCCAAGTTATTGACCCTGAGCAAGTATGCAGATCAGGAATGACTTAAAGTACTAAAGCCATTTGCACTTACGGAATATGAGGTCAACAATAGTAGCCCCTATATTTTGTTTAAGTCAGACTGTCAGTATTATTTCAAATGTTTAGTTTTGCTTGTCTACATTGTGATTGGGCATGCTATTTATTAAAAGAGAGGATTAAAAACTATCATAAAGGTACAGGTATTTGTCTTTTTGTCATACCAACATTCCTACATTTTATCCCAACCAGACCAACATTTTAAGTACAGGACTACTCCCAATATTCAATCAATTCCAAACATTTAAAGCCTCATATGTATGTATTGAAACCCTATGACTCCTGAGGCTTTGTTATACCTTTATTATTCATTTTAGGTTTACATCACTAATCTTAGAATAGACACTGCAATATAGGCTATTTCCAGTTATGTTTTGGAGCAATAATTGTTTATTATACCTTGACATGTTGCTTTCTGGTACTGCGTTTGAACTTATCTTTGTGATTTGTTAAACTTTAATAAACAAATTTGACAAGGAAACCCTATACTTCATTCATATTGGCACTCTTGCATTTACCTTTTCTAAACAAAGGAGAAGTGATCTGGGCAGCATAAACAACTTTTGTGCCTCCAAATCACCTTTTCCATCATTTAGATGTCCCTTCTCTAAATCAGGAAGACACATTAAGGCATGTTTAGAATTTTTTACACATGTTCACATGCATTTAGTCACGTTTAGAATGTCTAAAGTGAAACCTGAGCACAGGGGTTGATTTACTAAAACCGGAGAGTGCAAAATCTGGTGCAGATGTCCATAGAAACAGCTTCTAGGTTTTCTGTCAAAGATTAATTGAACAAGCTGAAGTTAGAATCTGATTGGCTACCATGCACAACTGCACCAGATTTTGTACTCTCCAGTATTAGTAAAGTAACCCCACAGAATTAATTTTTTTCAACATGCAGATTAACTGACTACACCTAAATGCAGATAAACATACAGTGTAAATTGCACCATTAAAACATTATTATATGCCTTTATATGCAACTGGAAATGCCCTTTAAATGCATATAAATACCGGCTTGACAGTGCCAGTGTGAACGAGGCCTAACCATGAACTTTACTTATTCACTCTCTTTTGGCTTGTTAAATATACAGTTGGAAGCATTTTGTTAGTTCTGTTTCATAAGTACAAATAAAACCAAGTGATCTTGTCAGAAATTCAAAACTTTCTTGTGTCCTTTGGACAGAGATCTGAGTTCTGAGAGTTGGAATGGTTAGGTAGGTTAGAAAACAATCTGGGCAGTGCTGACAACACTCAGAACACAAACGAGCTGTATGATATTAGCCTGCAACAGGGTTGATTTATTAAAACTGGAGAGTGCAAAATCTAGTGCAGCTCTGCATAAAAACCAATCAGCTTTCAGGATTTTTTTTGTCAACGCATAATTGAATAAGCTTCAGTTAGAAGCTGATTGACTGCCATGTGTAGCTGCACCAGATTTTTCACTCTTTGATTTTAGTAAATCAACCCCATAGTTAAGTGTCGAAACCCAAAATCAGAAAGTTAAACACTAAAGCTTAAATGTCACGGCTGCATTAATTTTCTTTGTTTAGACTTGTTTCCTTTATTTGCAATAGGTGATCCAGCCAGTAACATGCTTCCTCTCTAAGGGTGTCTCCTCTATCTATGAAGGAGCAATGAGACACCCTTGGGCAGCAGCACTGTCTGGAGAGAGTATTGTTGGATGGAATAGTAGAATTAGATGGACATTACATAAGTAAATAACAAAATAAAGTATAATTCCTGCCTAACACTTTTATGTAGTAATAGCAACAGTTTTTTCATTTGGGACAATAAACGTTTTACAGAAAGGAATACAAGTTGACCATTGGGAGCACCCCTGTCATTGTTAAATGGTTTGTCTCAACCATCTAACTTCTACTTTTGCTGCATAGCTTGGTCTGTTAAAGGAAGTTAAAAAACAACATCAGACTTAACAGGTTAAAAAAATAAGATACAGGGAGGACTCTAAAAAACAAAGACTGCTTTATTAAAGTGGAACTGTACTCACCTGGTCCACACCACTGCGATGTCCAGGAGCTACCTGCCAACTGCTGACATCTTAAGTCAGTCTGCTTCCAGGTACCAACCTCCAGCCATTTTCATTGTCAGGGCTGAGATAACATCACTCCAGCACATGTGGGAATTAATTAATATTGGCATTGCTGAAATTGTACACTGAGCCGTGTGTGCGCAGCTCAATTTACAGGGTAGACAGGCAGGTAGGAAACTTTAATGGAGACGAGACATTAGTATATCTCTTTTACATTAAAGCATTTGTAAACTCAGACATGAAATATGAACAAAACACATCCATTTATAGTGTGTACTTGTCTCAATTAAGAGCACTAAGTGCAATTTCTGTCTGCTGCTTCATTCCTCTGCTATCAGCATGAATCATCTCTGACAAGTTTTCCTGACTCCAAGAGAAAAATGTTGACAGGGGAGGGACCTCCAGCAGATTGACAGCCTCAGCCCTGTTCCTGTTGGCTGTGTGGAGGGGGGTGTGTCCCTTCCCTCAAATTAGCTCTCAGAAATCTCCTCACTGAGTTCTGTAGTGTGTGATTTCAGCTCTCCACACCCTTTTTCTGAACTCTGACAAACTCTATCAATTCTGGACTTTGAATAGGTGTAGAGGAGAGAAAACAGCAGATAAACGGGTACAACTTATGTAGGATAATTCATTTCATCTCTGTGTATCACCTGAGGCCAGTCACTTCACTGGTTCTACAACCACTGTAAAAGTTCTGCCTGTACTACCTGTCGGTGTAGGTTCTGACTGGTAAAAGATTATGTACGCATGGGGGGTTATTTACTAAAGGCAAATCCACTTTGCACTACAAGTGCACTGCAAGTGCACTTGGAAGTGCAGTCGCTGTAAATATGAGGGGAAGATCTGAAATGAGGGGAAGCTCTGCTGATTTTATAATCCGATCATGTGCAAGCTAAAATGCTGTCTTTTATTATCCTTGCATGCCCCCCTCGGATTTACAGCGACTGCACTTCCAAGTGCACTTGCAGTGCACTTGTAGTGCAAAGTGGATTTGCCTTTCGTAAATAACCCCCATGGTTTATACTCTGTATTTTCTTATTGTACTCTATTTTGTATAAGTTTTAAAATTCGACGACTTGTATATGCATCAATGACAGTCATTTGCTGTGTTTGTGAATCTTTCTTTAAAGATAAAATAATGTAAAAAATAAACCCTGCCTGTTTGACAATTGTCTTATTTTTTTGCTAACATTCTACTTTAATACTATTGGCAGACTGCATTATATAATGGATGTCATTTTTGATATTGCCTTTAGTAATCTGTAAGGGAAAAACACGTGAAAAGTGTATGTTTTGCAGAAATGTACTTGACATTTTTATAAATATTTTCCATAATACCATAGCATAATTTAAGTGATGTGAGGATGCAGATATTTTTCAACACGTTTTTAAGAAACTAAAAATAGAGTTACAAAGCTACTATTTAGGCTTGAGCAAAACATCAACATCAAACTCTGAATATGTGTTCCTTGAGACGATAGTCTTATGCCGTGTACACACAGGTGGACTTTTCGACCAGACTGGTCCGGCGGAACTAATCTGTCAGACAATCCGACCATGTGTGGGCTTCATCGGACCTGCAGCGGACTTTTTCGGTCAAAAATCAATTAGATTTGGAACATGTTTCAAATCTTTCCGCTGGAACTCTGCCGGACCCAGTTCCTATTGAGAAATCAGCTCGTCTGTATGCTAGTCCAATGGATGAAAACCAACGCTAGGGCAGCTATTGGCTACTGGCTATGAACTTCCTTATTTTAGTCCGGTTGTACATCATTACGTACAAATCCGTCGGACTTTGATGTTATTGTGTGTAACCAAGTCCATTCGTTCGAAAGTCCGTCGGAAGTCTGTCAAAAGTTCGTCAAAAATCGGTCGGAAAGACAGTTGGACCTTTGATGCCGAAAAGTTCGCCCATGTGTACATGGCATAAGTCATACACTTATCCTAAAATATAAATCCAGGATCCTGAGAGAATCCTTACAATGCCTTGCATTCGTGAACTGAGGATAGCAACAATCATGCAATGCTCATTGTCAGTCCATTTCTCTAAACCTCTCCTGGGCAGAAGTAAGCAGCATTTAAAATTTGAATGCAAGAAAAGGCTACCCTCCTAGTTATTTTTAGTCTAAAGCAAAAGCCAGCACAAATTACCCATGTGTAAAAAGTAAAAGTCTTACTAACAGGAATGGGAAGATGTGCTAAACACCCCTTTCTGACACACATATCTGTGTGGCCCCTTCTTTATTTCATGCCACAAAGCAAAACAAAAAAAAAACTATTTAAATTCAACTGGTAAGTCCAGGCAGTTACCTACAAAGACAGTTATATTTCAAACAGTATAGTAACAGTCATCAATAAGGGCTCTTCATATTTGGAGATCTTAATAATTTTAATATGCATTGTGCATCTCGGCTTTCCCATGAAAAATTCACTTCTAAGTTCCATAAGACCATAGATCTCTGTATGTTTACAGTTTCAGGTTAAAAAACAGATCTTAATTTACACATAATTCTCTGGCAACAAAAATAAATTATATTTGCTTCCATAAATAGTTGGCTGTAAACTCTAGTATAAAACTACCTGTTTATACACATGTTTTGAGAAAATGTATATGAGCATCTAAATAACTTTACCTTAATATAGAATTTCTAAAGGCAATATATACATTGCCTTGAAAAAGTATTCATACCCCTTGACATTTTTCCACATTTTGTCATGTTGCAACCAAAAACGGATATGTATTTTATTGGGATGTGATAGACCAACACAAAGTGGCACAGAATTGTGAAGTGTAAGGAAAATGATAAATGGTTTTCAATATTTTTTACAAATAAATATCTGAAAAGTGTGGTGTGCATTTGTATTCAGCCCCCTTTACTCTGATACCCCTAACTAAAACCTAGTGAAGCCAACTGCCTTCAGAAGTCATCTAATTAGTAAATAGAGTCTAACTGTGTGTAATTTAATCTCAGTATAAATACAGCTATTCTGTGAAGCCCTCAGAGATTTGTTAAAGAACCTTAGTAAACAAACTGCATCATGAAGGCCAAGTAACACACCAGACAGGTCAGGAATAAAAGACAAATTTAAAGCAGAGTTAGGTTATATAAAAATATCCCAAGCTTTGAACATTTCAAGGAGCACTATTCAATCCATCATCAAAAAATAGAAAGAGTATGGCACAACTGCAAACCTACCAAGACATAGCCATCCACCTAAAAAGACAGGCCGGGCAAGGAGAGCATTAATCAGAGAAGCAGCTAAGAGGCCCATGGTAAATCTGGATGAGCCGCAGAGATCCACGGCTCAGGTGGGAGAATCTGTCCACAGGACAACTATTAGTTGTGTACTCCACAAATCTGGCCTTTATGGAAGAGTGGCAAGAAGAAAGCCATTGTTGAAAGAAAGCCATAAGAATTCCTGTTTGCAGTTTGCGAATAGCCATGTAGGGGACACAGCAAACATGTGGAAGAAGGTGCTCTGATCAGATGAGACCAAAATTGAACTTTTTGGTCTAAAAGCAAAACGTTATGTGTGGTGTAAAACAAACACTGCACATCACCCTGAACACACCATCCCTACCATGAAACATGGTGGTGGCAGCATCATGTTGTGGTGATGCTTTTCTTCAGCTGGGACAGAGAAGCTGCTCAGAGTTGATGGGAAGATGGATCGAGCCAAATACATAGCAACCATAGAAGAAAACCTGCAAAAGACTTGAGACTGGGGCAGGACTTTCCAGCAGGACAACAACCCTAAACATACAGCCAGAGCTACAATGGAAGGAATTTAGATCAAAGCATATTCATGTATTAGAATGGCCCAGTCAAAGTCCAGACCTAAATCCAATTGAGAATCTGTGACAAGACTTGAAAATTGCTGTTCACAGATGCTCTTTATCCAATCTGACAAAGCTTGAGCTATTTTTCAAAGAAGAATAGGCAAAAATGTCACTCTCTACATGTGCAAAGCTGCTAGAGACATCCACAAAAAGACTTGCAGCTGTAATTGCAGCGAAAGGTGGTTCTACAAAGTATTGACACAGGGGGGCTGAATACAAATGCAAGCCACACTTTTCACATATTTATTTGTAAGACATTTTGAAAACCATTTATCATTTTCCTTCCACTTCACAATTATGTGAAGTACAAATGTACAACACTATTGGAGATTCCTTCCTTATATTCCAATACTGAGGAGACACAGAGGAGAGTATCAGGTAGGATCCCCAGGATTCCCAGAGAGGAAGTTCCCCTAAGGACCCCCAAGCTGATCATATCTATGGAGGTGGGTGGAGACATATGGACAACTAGAGGAAGATCTGTGTATCTAAATGCTGTTACCTTACAGCAGTGAGGTGAGCTCAAGGGACAGACACCAGTCACTTATTGTTTGGAAGAGTTAGTTCACTTACTTCTGTCACCATTTTGACATTGTTGTTTCTTTATTTGGACTATATTGTGTTATATATATATTTATTTATTACTTCACATTCCCTTTTGGCATGAGTGCGAACACTGTGTACTTTATTTTTTCATATATTATGCCATCTGATTATATGCTATTGGACATGTATTTATTTACTCATTTCACTTGTTTTTTTGATACACTTGACAACGCAACATCATCACTCTATCATTCATTGTGTTTTTTAAAGTGATTCTTTAATATTTTTAAAATACTTATTCTTTACAGTACTGTCAGGGGACTTTGCTGAAATACCAAGGGTCTAAAAAGACCCTGGATGTTTCACATTTGACTTAGGCTAGGTTCACATTATTATGATTCTGTGCACATTTGCACAGCACAGCAGCCCATTCATTTGAATAGACTGCTGTGCCTTGCACTTTCCTGCAGGACAAGGGTTCCTGCACCTTTTTGAAACATGGCCGTATGAAAATTGCATGGTGCTTTGACACTATGTGATTCAGCGTGCAGGAAACTGCACCATGTTTTTCAGGGCATGGGGGTGCCATGAAAAACATGTTTACTGACCCCCTACCCACTCTTAATCCTGAAGATCCTATACTTACCTTCTCTGTGGAATGGTTTTGCAGCCCTGATCCTCCTCATCACGGGGTCCCCCGCTGGTGCTTCTGGCTCCTCCCACTGCAGAGTGCCCCCATAGCAACCCGCTTACTATGGGAACACTCATACTGGCTCAATCCTGAACTGCGCTTTGAGTGTTCATTGAATTACAACCACTTTAATCATAATTGCTTTGTAGTATCACTTCAAAATCCTAAAACTGCCTTTTCATTATCAGTTACATTTTTCAGTCAGCATGCAGCTGAGGACAATTAGTATATGAACATCTCCACAGCTCTTTAAATGTCCTCAAAGCAAATATCAAAAAAATTGTTGTAATGCTATTCTTAATTCAACTTGTGCTATATTTGTTTAACTTTTTATGCTTTAAGAGTGGGTTGTAATGGAAACTTTATTGCTGTACCTGCAGGTAGGTGGAATGTAATCAGTCTAACTCAAAGATCTTGAACTCCTCAACTTCAATAACTGAATTGCATCCAATAAGCAACAAATAAAAATGACTAAACTATAAACAAAAAAAATAACTGAATGCATACTGTAATGCAATTTACCGAAATCACAGAGGCGCAGAAAACATTGATTTATTTTTCTATAGACTACTTGACAGACTATGGAGCCCTAATTTATTTTATACAAATAGCCTTTAAAGTCCATTAACTACCTTTAAGTACTGTTCTTTTTCAAATGACTTACATGATTTCCATTTGCTGCAGCAACAATATATTTCAATTTACTACTTGCCTTCACAAAAGCATTCTCCTTTACTTTTTTGTGTTATGATTTGCAAATGTGAATATTTAACATATGTATAAGTGCTTAAACAGCACTCTTTTTGTTTTGTTTGTTTAATTTTTTCACTGCAAGTTAGTATCACTACCTGATTGTCAGTGCCGGTGGATTCATAGATTTACATAATAAGAAAATTAGTTTTCCCCTCAAATGTGTCTACTACAAATACCCACTACAAAAGGTTCTTTTGACATTAGGCCTAAATTACTAAAGAAAATTCACAAGGCAAAGATACAATTCTACGGTATCTTTGCATTGCTAATCTCATGAGCTTGCAGAGGTACTGTACTACAAACATTTGACAAGCTCACAAAGTAATTAAATCTGCAAGTGCAGCAATCAGATACAACTCCATAGGAGAATTCATAAAGAGTGTTGTAGACATTCTTTAGAAATCTTTCTGGCTCCTGCATTGTAATTGCTCACTGGCCATCCCACCGAATACCCATGAGCGTGGATGGGGATATATCTTGGAGAGGGATGGAGATTCTGGGTGGGGATGAGGATGCTGGGGTTGCATTGTGAAAATGGATGAGGATGACTCTGGGTGGGGATGAGAGCTACATAGTTACCCAATATAACTCACATGCCCACCCAGAGTCATCCTCATCCATTTTCACAATGCAACTCCATTATGCCAGCTTGTCAGCCTCAGGTGTCCCATCCAAGGACATTAAATAAAGTGAGTGCAAATCAACAGCACAGTGGGTACAGCAGCACACACGAACTCTCTGTGACTTACCCTCCATGCTGCTCTCTTATATTCTGAATCTGCATGCACCTGAGAGGGCTGGGTCTACTTTTATCACTGAAGAACTGACCACACACCTTGCCCGAATCACGGCCAACCAGATTGCAAACTAACCTAGAAACGGCCAGCAGGCTCCGCCTCAGCAGGGAAGGAAGCGGAGTGCTGGCCAAGATCACCGGGGGGGCTGTTGAAGTGAAAGGCGGCAGAGGTTCAGGCTTGTATGCTTCTTTCTCCTTTTCTATTGCGGGCCAGTGGCTGCCTGCAGAAACAGTTTAATTTCATGTGCTGCTGTAGGGGGAGCAGGCGAGGCCAGCCGGGCCCCTTGGGATGCTCGGCCCCCTTGCAAGAATTATACCTGTACCCCTCTGATGAAAAGAAAATGCCGCTCTGTAAGTCTCCATGCTTTCGTAAATGCTCCCGCCCTACTGCACAGTATTGGGTGCTGGCTATGCACAAGTCTGTGGAGATAGAAAAATCCTGGACTGCCACACTCCATGGAAAAGCATCTTTTTTGAAAATATATGAATAAAATCCAAAATTTCAGACAAATACAAAAAGTGGGCACAGCGGGAATCAAATGTCTAACGCATTTCACATCCAAAGATGTTTACTCATAGCTATGAGTAAGCATCTTTGGATGTGAAACGCATTAGCCATTTGATTTCCGCTGTGCCCACTTTTTGTATTTGTCTGAAATTTTGGATTTTATTCATATATTTTCAATAAAGATGCTTTTCCATGGACTGCGGCAGTCCAGGATTTTTCTATCTCCATGTACCCCCTGATGGCGGCCCTGGGTGCTTGTGCCAGATTCATGCACGGAAGTCTGAGTGTCCATGCTAGTGTCCATGTCCCTTAACAGCCACTGCTCATGTCGCACAGACAAGTGCATGGCTGAAGAAATTTGTAGTAGGTTGGGATTACTGAGAGACTAGTTTTCCATCAGATCCGTTTTGCTTTTGGTTGACATCACGCAACAATGGGAAGATTGCTTAGCCATGTCTATGGAATCCATCCTATATTATGTGCTGTTGATCAAAGGTAAAGCAGACCTGATGGGAAACCAATCTTTCAGTTCACCTATTTAATAGGAACTGCAGCCATGGAATCTAGTCCTCCATCGGGTCCAACTCTGCGTGACTCGTCGTTTCCCAAATATGAACATTGTCATATTTTGTAATGATATCACCAGCACCCCCAGACATTTACATTCAGCCTCTCTCTGTATGCCAGCTAAGAGTTGATCTTAATTGCGATCAGTTTCCTATTTGTAATCTGTCTCAGGCATAGTGACAGGCTCTCTAAAGTGATGGTAATAAGAACTACCTTAATTTGTTGCATGTGTCTGTACTGGTACCAAAACTATGTAATGCAAATACAGTGTATGTACAGATATTTATCATGGCAACCTGCTCATAGGCTTCATAGGCATAGGAAATCAGGTATGCGTTCTCGCAGAGGCTACAGTTTTGCATATGTGGTACTCCAACCACAGTATACAGTTTTGTTGTTCTTTACAGTTGACTTTAATGATATTACAAAGTACTTCAAACATAATATGTGCCTTTAAAAATTTCTAACAGTGGTCATATTAGCTAAAAGACTTTAGAAAAAATAAAAATGTTGGTGGCCATGTTTGAAAATTTAATGTAAAACAACTTTAACATTTTCTAAATTCTGAACAATATGAGATCTGTGGGCACTAATTTTGATTTCCCAGTATTAAATGTCTAATCAGCAAAGAACTGGAAAGTTTGACCCCCCCCCCATACACTTTTTTTTCTTTCTTTCTTTACCATCTGAGTTTACATGACAAAAAAATATAAAATGTTATGAAATAAATAAAAAGCAATCTGAATTTAAAGCCCAACTGTATTTTCTTTTAAAACAAAATATACACGTTGAGGGTGCCGTAAAACTGAACTTTTTAAATGTCTTAATCCAATGAATGACACATAGATCAAAATTTTGCCGGTACGGCAGGGACTGGCCAAATTTCACTCAATTTATGATCACTGAGGTTGTAAAGAAGTTGATCTGTCAATTGGCTTCAGTACAACCATCCTGCTCAATCAGTGCTGCAGGCTATAGCTTGCAATGTGGATGAGTGGCAATGACGTTTCTTCGCTGTCAGAATACAATTGCTTAGCGAGGAGGATTCTCCCATCCATATCAAGTGTGTAGGTGGGGGAATTGAGTCCATTTTTTTTTTCATTCAACCCACTGGTTGAATGAAAAAAAAACTGACTCATCTATGGGCTGCCTTACTTTTATGGTGCCATTAAGTGAGTTATTGCAGCTCGAGTAGAAACACAATGGGGGTCATTTATAAAAAAAAGAGTGGATATAATTTTCATTATACAGGTTTTGTCCTGTGCAACTCTGCACATCCTGACCCACATTTTTACAGTTCATACATAAAATGCAGCCCCCGGTGTGTAACCTAGAGTACTGCACAGAGTTCTACATGCTTAAAAAACTAAAGAAAAAACTTTTTTTTAGTTTTGGGCAGAGTGGAGAGGGATTAGAACCTGTTCCCCTGTAAAGGAGAGTCACCACCTCTATTTGTCCTGTTTATTGTTATCACTGAATGTGAATGTAAAGAAAATCCCTAATTTTGGGTTTTCCACAGAACAGTAGGGATGAGCTTCGAGTTCGAGTCGAACTCATGTTCGACTCGAACAACGGTTGTTTGCAAGTTCACCGAACAGCGAACAATTTGGGGTGTTCGCGGCAAATTCAAATGCCACGGAACACCCTTTAAAAGTGTATGGGAGAAATCAAAAGTGCTAATTTTAAAGGCTTATATGCATGGTATGGTCATAAAAAGTGTTTGGGGACCTGGGTCCTGCCCCAGGGGACATGTATCAATGCAAAAAAAAGTTTTAAAAACGGCCGTTTTTTCAGGAGCAGTGATTTTAATAATGCTTAAAGTGAAACAATAAAAGTGTAATATCCCTTTAAATTTCGTAGCTGGGGGGTGTCTATAGTATGCCTGTAAAGTAGCGCATGTTTCCCGTGTTTAGAACAGTCTGACAGCAAAATGACATTTCAAAGGAAAAAAAGTCATTTAAAACTACTCACGGCTATTAATGCATTGCCGGTCCGACAATACACATAGAAGTTCATTGAAAAAAACAGCATGGGAATTCCCCACAGGGGAACCCCAAAAAAAAAAAAAATGACGTGGGGGGGTCCCCCTAAATTCCATACCAGGCCCTTCAGGTCTGGTATGGATATTAAGGGGAACCCCAGCCAAAATTTAAAAAAAATGACGTGGGGGTCCCCCTAAATTCCATACCAGACCCTTCAGGTCTGGTATGGATATTAAGGGGAACCCCGCGCCAAAATTTTTTAAAAAAACGTTGTGGGTCCCCCCAAAAATCCATACCAGACCCTTATCTGAGCAACCTGGCAGGCCACAGGAAAAGAGGGGGGATGAGAGAGCGGCCCCCCCTCCTGAACCATACCAGGCCACATGCCCTCAACATTAGGAGGGTGCTTTGGGGTAGCCCCCAAAACACCTTGTCCCCATGTTGATGAGGACAAGGGCCTCATCCCCACAACCCTGGCCAGTGGTTGTGGGGGTCTGCGGGCGGGGGGCTTATCGGAATCTGATAGCCCCCTTTAACAAGGGGACCCCCAGATCCCGGCCCTCCCCCCTGTGTGAAATGGTAAGGGGGTACTTTTTGTACCCCTACCATTTCACTAAAAAACTGTCAAAAATGTTAAAAATGACAAGAGACAGTTTTTGACAATTTCTTTATTTAAATGCTTCTTCTTTCTTCTATCTTCCTTCATCTTCTTGTTCTTCTGGTTCTTCTGGTTCTTCCTCCGGTGTTCTCGTCCAGCATCTCCTCCGCAGTGTCTTCCCTTCTTCTCCTCGGGCCGCTCCGCATCCATGGCATGGAGGAAGGCTCCCGCTCTTCTCTTCATCTTCTTCATCTTCTTCTCCGGGCCGCACCGCATCCATGGCATGGAGGGAGGCTCCCACTGTGTGACGCTTCTCCTCTTCTGACGGTTCTTAAATAACAGGGGCGGGGCCACCCAGTGACCCCACCCCCTCTGATGCACGGGACATGACAGGACTTCCCTGTGGCATTCCCTGTGACATCACAGGGAAGTCCCGTCAAGTCACCGTGCGTCAGAGGGGGCGGGGTCACTGGGTGGCCCCGCCCCCCGTTATTTAAGAACCGTCAGAAGAGGAGAAGCGTCACACAGCAGGAGCCTCCCTCCATGCCATGGATGCGGAGTGGCCCGGAGAAGAAGATGAAGAAGAGAAGAAGATGAAGAAGAGAAGAAGATGAAGAGAAGAGCGGGAGCCTCCCTCCATGCCATGGATGCGGAGCGGCCCGAGGAGAAGAAGGGAAGAAGATGCCGCGGAGGAGATGCTGGACGAGAACACCGGAGGAAGAACCAGAAGAGCCAGAAGAACCAGAAGAAGAAGAAGAAGAAGAAGATGAAGGAAGACAGAACAAAGAAGAAGCATTTAAATAAAGGAATTGTCAAAAACTGTCTCTTGTCATTTTTAACATTTTTGACAGTTTTTTAGTGAAATGGTAGGGGTAAAGTACCCCCTTACCATTTCACACAGTGAGGGGCGGGATCTGGGGGTCCCCTTGTTTAAGGGGGCTTTCAGATTCCGATAAGCCCCCCGCCCGCAGACCCCCACAGCCACCGGCCATGGTTGTGGGGATGAGGCCCTTGTCCTCATCAACATGGGGACAAGGTGTTTTGGGGGCTACCCCAAAGCACTCTCCCAATGTTGAGGGCATGTGGCCTGGTACGGTTCAGGGGGGGCGCTCTCTCGTCCCCCCCTCTTTTCCTGCGGCCTGCCAGGTTGCGTGCACAGATAAGGGTCTGGTATGGATTTTTGGGGGGACCCCACGCCGTTTTTTTAAAAAATTTTGGCGTGGGGTTCCCCTTAAAATCCATACCAGACCTGAAGGGTCTGGTATGGAATTTAGGGGGGCCCCACGTCATTTTTTTTTTAAATTTTGGCTGGGGTTCCCCTTAATATCCATACCAGACCTGAAGGACCTGGTATGGAATTTAGGGGGACCTCCCACATCATTTTTTTTTAAATTTTGGTTCGGGGTTCCCCTGTGGGGAATTCCCATGCCGTTTTTATCAATGAACTTCTATGTGTATTGTCAGACTGGCAATGCATTAATAGCCGCGAGTAATTTTAAATGACTTTTTTTCCTTTGAAATGTAATTTTGTTGTCAGACTGTTCTAAACACGGGAAACATGCACCCCTTTACAGGCATACTATAGACACCCTCCAGGGATTCGAAATTTAAAGGGATATTACACTTTTATTGTTTCACTTTAAACATTATTAAAATCACTGCTCCCGAAAAAACGGTCGTTTTTAAAACTTTTTTTTGCATTGATCCATGTCCCCTGGGGCAGGACCCAGGTCCCCAAACACTTTTTATGACAATAACTTGCATATAAGCCTTTAAAATTAGCACTTTTGATTATTCATGTTCGTGTCCCATAGACTTCAACGGTGTTCGCGTGTTCGAACAAACTTTTTTCCTGTTCGCATGTTCTGGTGCGAACCGAACAGGGGGGTGTTCGGCTCATCCCTACAGAACAGCAATAGAAGGGAAGTCTTCTAATGGGGACACTAGTTCTTGTGACCTTGGGGTGTCCAAGGGATTCCCTTAACCACCTCCCACCCGCCGTATTGTGAATTGCAGCTCTCTCGTTCTGGGACAATGTCATATAATGTTGTCTCACTCTTGCCACGCCTGCGCCTGCACCTGCCTGATGTTGTGCTCCTATCCCTGCTGAATTTGTGATAAAACTGCACCTAAAACAACAGTGGAAGCATGACAAGATAGAAACGTTGGTGCAATTTCTGATTAATGGGCAAGTGTTGGTGCAAATGCTATATTGGGTTTCGAGGCAAGTATAGACCTCAGTGCAGGCTTGTACCCACTGCCATTCTGCATCCTTTTAAGCAAGACATGTAAAGAAGATATAGTTTCAGCATAGTAAACTACAATCCTTAAAACATTATTAAACCCCAAAGGAAACATTTATTATACTGGATCTTATATTGGCTGTGATAGCTGCATTAGTAGTAGGCTTTCTTTGTTTTCACATGGTGGTCCAGCCAGTAATTCCAAAGGTGTCTCTGTTGCACATACATTTGTAGTATAAACAAACAAAAAAGTAAAGTTGCACTACTAAAAATAACAAAAAAACAAAATAATAGCAGCCAGCATCAACAGTGTAGCGAACTGTGCAATGAAATACAAATAAATTTATGCAGCGCTGATAAGTGATATATGAAACAAAATAACAGCATATCACCCAAACGTGGTGTAAAACTAGTAATGGCTTGATGATAAAACACAAGCAAGTGTGTACCAAAAATAACCTGTTGTATGGAAAATCAATCTACAATATTTATAAAAAAAGTAGTGTCCATAGTGAAAAAATGTTCCTTAATAAATGGAGAAAAAATTCCATGGGAGAAAGGGATGTGTGTGAATGATGCCTTTTCAACCAATGGGTGCAGCGAAACAATCTTCTTCATGCGGTCTAGGCCCACATACAGCTGTAATAGTAGAAGAAATGGGTACGCTTACCAGAAAAGGTGGACACACTCACCGTACGGCGGTGTGTCAAACAGGCATTTGGATCAATCAATCCTATGGGTGCTTGATAGGAGACACTGATGGTATGGAGATGCACTTCAATAGCCTCATCCGAAGCAACAATGGATGGATGGTGATGCTCAGGTCTCAGGCTGAGCCTTTGTGCCTTGTCACCATGCAGTTTTTATACATTTTATGTGATCACTATCTGTACTCACCTGTTCAGGTGATTGTACATTTCTTTTTTTCCTGGTGTTTTTTAATAAACCTTTTCCCATTGGATTCATGCACTATGTGGAGGCTTTTTCTTCTCTCCTTTATGATTTGATATCCTGCACTGTGGAGTTTGCAGACTCCATCCAGCTGACCACTTTATGTTAACGCAAACATATCCATCTTCTGGAGACCTGAGCATCACCATCCATCCATTGTTGCTTCGGATGAGGCCATTGAAGTGCATTTCCATACCATCAGTGTCTCCTATCATGCACCCATAGGATTGATTGATCCAAATGCCTGATTGACACACCACCGTACGGTGAGTGTGTCCACCTTTTCTGGTAAGCGTACCCATTTCTTCTACTATTACAGCTGTATGTGGGCCTAGACCGCATGAAGAAAATAGTTTCGCTGCACCCATTGGTTGAAAAGGCATCATTCACACACATCCCTTTCTCCCATGGAATTTTTTCTCCATTTATTAAGGAACATTTTTTCACTATGGACACTACTTTTTTTATAAATATTGTAGATTGATTTTCCGTACAACAGGTTATTTTTGGTACACACTTACTTGTGTTTTATCATCAAGCCATTACTAGTTTTACCACCACGTTTGGGTGATATGCTTTTATTTTGTTTCATATAACATTTATAGTATAGGCAATCCAATACAGAGTATGTGTTACTAACCAGAGCACCAGGTGAAAAAAGAGGGGTGAAAAGCCTAAAAAAGAAAATGAATGCAGCCACCACATCTAATGATTGGTAAACTGCAATATATTAGAGTTTTGGTTTTGGTTTTATTATTGCTTTAAATAATAATTTGTGAATTCTACAAAATGAAGCAAGCTCTACTTTTTATTTTTATGCCTCATATAATTGATGTATAGGGTTTTATATCCAGTGTGAGGTTGTATTCTATCAGATTATTATATCCTTGATTAAGGATCATATTGTTATCCTCCAGAGGTGGTACATGGATGAGGATATCATCCATGTAAATTGTTTAACAAGGTATTCTTGTAAAAAAAAGTGACTGTTACTTTTTTGGAAACAGCTCAGGGCTCAGCACAGCCCAAAAGTTTGTTGACTCATGGCATTGGGAAATTAAATCCTATGTAGTAGTCAGTGGGTAACAGTCAGATGTTAGTGTTTTGTTTACCAGGCAAAGGTCCACACATATTCAAATTTGCCCTCCTTTTGTGCTGTTAATGACTAGGTTGGAAACCCATGGGGAGAAGTCAACAAGTTCCCTTGTGCAGGGGTTTTTGCAGACCTTTCTTTGACTGTGGCCACATCTGCTAAGGTTGGCCTTCTAAGAGCTGCAGCACTAGAGTTGTCTGAGGGTTCAGGGAGGGATTATGAGAAAGTTTGTGTATGTTACCTAGTCCACTAAAGGCCTGTGGAATCATTCTTTGCAGACACTATCTACCAGACATATTTCAGCATCTGTCTGATCCTGAACATTAAATCCAAGTGCATATGAAACAAGTCTAGTCCTAATACTGTAGGCTGACTCCATTCTTAGTGATATAAAATATAATACTGTGCAAATGTTTGTTTTGATGTATGACACTGAAATGTGGGTGTAACTGTAGCCTGTTAGGATAGTCAGTGCAACTTATAGTGGGTAATGACTAACGTAGGCATTGTAAGTTGCTGCATTCAAAATGGAAACCTTTGTTCCTGTATCTAAAAACAATAGATGTTTGGCATTTGTGTTTGATCCTTTCCGATTGCATAAACCTACATGTCACAGGGCTTCAGATGACAGCCTGCTCTAGATTATGAACAGATCTACTTGGAGTGGAAAACAACATTCGGCAAAGTGGTTCAGTTTGTTATAGCATCCACAGTGGTGGCCTTGTACAGGTCACAGCTTCATGCCTCTCTTATAGCGCCTACCTCAAAAGTTAAAACAACGCGTGTTTGATGCACTGTAAGTCAATTTTTGAACTTGAACAGAAGAGTCATCACCCTCAGTGGAGCACATCATGTTACTTGCCTCCTGCATTGTCATTTTGATTTGGCACCAAATCCACAGCTTTTTTTGCAAATTAATGAATAATAGGATGGTCCTTAATAATTCCATCCTGTAAGGGTCCATATCTGCAGAGTGCTGCTGTCTCAGCTTTGCAAAACAAAGTGGTGGGTGAATAGATTCTCCCTCACCCTGATAGAATCTGTGAAAATTAATCCTGACCTCTAAAGGATTTATGGATGCTTTAAAATAATGCTCCAGAGCTTGTACTGTAGCTTTGTATGAAGATTCTGCTCCCAGAGTTAAGAAAATCCTATAACCTTCTGAGCCTAATGACCTAAGCAGCAAAGCCCTCTCTCAGGTAAGGTCTCATACAGGTCATATGCCAGTAAGTACATTGAAAAATGGTCATACAAGAAGCATTGCCTGGAGACACTGCAGGCTCCCCAGGGTGCTGCAGAAACTATTCTGGGGACTGCAAAAAAAGTTGCATATGTCCTTGTTTCCATTGTTGTATGTTGTATTTTAAATCAAAGTAAAGTATATAGTGCGTCAGCTTGTCAGACTTAGTTTAAAAAAAACCTGTTGTGTAACATTAAAATGTATAATTTCCTATCTCCCATAGTTACTGGTTTCATTTCTGTTTACAGTTTTCCTCTTATCTTTCTATTGTACTTGACACTCTTTTAAAGCATAAGCAGTTTTATAGTAACAATGATTACTCACTTTTCCAGATACATCTAAGTGATCACTCAATTGAGAGAATTTAATTACAAGAAAATTAAGTAATATATCATTGGGATGAGTGTTCATCTAGTGAAGCATAAATTTGGGAATAGAATACTTTTTAAAATGAATAGATGGCAATTAACATAACAGGCCTAAATAATTACTGCACAACTTTGTTCTCATCAGTTCAGGGATATTTCTAAAACAGTTTATTCTGCAGTTCACACGGCTATAGAAAAATGACTACAAGCTTAAGCAGTGTGAAACTTTAAATCATTATTTTTTTTTTATAGAGCAAGACAGAGGAATCAAATTAAACACCACATCCCAATATGAAAAATGTTTTTGGAGGGGGAGGGGAGGTAACAAACCTCGGGACTGTGGGGAAAACTAAACAATCTTTCTTCCATCGTATCAGGGATCACGTTTCCCTGGTACTGAAAAAGAAGATGGAGATGCCCATAAGTCGCCACAGGGGCCTCTACCATAATTTTGATGATTCAAAAATGCATTTTGTTGCCCTTGAACACGTCCCCCCAAATGAGAGAGGGAATGACAATGATAAAATAATAATAAAATTCTACTACAATGTGAGATAGCTGGACTTCTGACCTTTGTACTCTTAGGCATCCTGGCCTAAATGATGTTCTAAGTTTTAAATCATTTCTGTAATGTTAGGTCATCCCTATTTTTCATTATCATTATTATTCATTATTATATTTTTTATTTTTATTTAATTTTATTTGTATTTATTATTTATTTTTACATTTTTTTTTTCATTTTTCCTTTTCTTTTTATTTCTGTCTTTGTATTTTCAAACATTTATTTTGATTCTATCTATTCTCTATTTTTTATTTTGTTATTTTTTCTTTATTTTGTCCCAGGACTGTATTAATGTACTCCCCATTGATTGATCGAATCGTTGATAAACAGTAAAATTACATATTGTTCGCTTTGTGTGCTGCATGATTGTATAATCTATGGATGTAGTTTTTGACTGAACCTTGCTGATGAATTGCCAATTATTTTGTTTTGCTAATTGGCTTAATCCAAAATGACATTGTTTCTTCAACTAGATAGTTTATTATATTCATTCTTAATTGAATTGTACTTAACTACTCAGTATTGCACTTAATTCTCCTTCATTTTTTGGTTTTGTTCCAATCCGGTTGTTGGTACGGACGCCTGGGGCACTTATCGATCGGTTTGTTGATCAATGATCCGACCGATCTGTGCCATCATTGGTGTTGCTTTCCGGCCATGCCCCAGTTTATTTAGTTTATATCAGCTGTTTTCCTGTGTCTCTATGATTTGGTTGTGCAGATTTAATTTGCTACTTCCTTTATCTACCCACACGGGCTGTGTCTCTTTCGTTCCATCAAGTCAGGGCATTGGATTTTTCAAGATGGTGGCCATGTTTTTGACGTGTCGCAGCGTCCATTTACATGTGCCATCCATCATTCTGGGTGCCTGCGCATTGGCAACTCCCTTGCACGTCCACAACTCGGCGATGACGTCAGACGCCTCCTAGTCGGAAGAAAACTAATAAACGGTGGCATCACGCCACTACAATCTGCCAGAGACACTCAGCCTGTGGGAGAGGTCCCTGCCCTCTCCAACCACGCCATTTCTTCCATGTTGGTAAGTTCCATGCACTTTTGGATTCTCTGCTCATTTGCAAGCAGAATTTTTTTTTTACCTTTAGATTCATGGGTTTTTCCCACAATGATTACTTTGCAATATACATATTGTTTTAGGTCTATCTGCAATATGCCTGTATAGAACAAGCGGTTTTTGATATGGATGAAATTTTGTTCTTTTTTTTATCTTTATAAATAAAACTTATCGATTTTATATGCTATAAGTGAGTTTCTATCTCCACATTAAACACCTTAAAAGTCCCGAGGTTTGTTACCTCCTCTCCCCCTCCAAAAACATTTTAAATCATTATACTGTATGTCTTCACACAGAGAATGCTGCTGTACCACTCATAAAAGCTATATTTCATGAAATATAATGATTTAACAGGGCTGACAGTCCACTAAAATGTTTTATTCATATTGTATCATCACTTTTAAAAGATCAGTCTACTTACCATTGCTATTACCATTGCAATTACATATGTGGGTGGAGGCTGGTGAGATAAACCATTCATTTGTTTATAGTATCTCTGTAGTACTCTTTGCCTATTGAAATCAGTGGGTAGACACAGTATAATGTAATTTAAAAAAAACATAGGGTAAGCATCAAAAGTTAATTATAGGATTAACCTAATTAGGGATCTGGGGGTTATGGAAAAAATACAACACATTTTTTGCTGTCATTGCTGCCTAATCAAAGATGGTGTAAATCATTTTTACAAAAATACCTTGACACCTACTAATCATCTTGATAAATGTCAAAATGGGAAGAAATAGATGTTTTCGATTTGAGTTTGAAAAAGAGGTAGGCTAGCGGAGACAGGTGTCTAAGAGTATAAAATGTTCACAAAACAGAAATAATGACAGACGTTTTCTGCATACTGACAATAATGAAACATTCATACTTTGAATGAACCCTAGGAAAGTATCCTACCAAGATATCAGTTAAGAATTTCTGCTGCAGCACAATGCAAGTTACCGGCACCTCCTACTCATCTAGTGCAGAGAATGGAAAGTGGAAAGGAACAACCCCTATTTGAGCCACCCATCAATCTTCTATGTCAGTTTTTTTTAATTTTACCAGATTCATTGAATCTATTTGTGTTTAAACTTCCACCTCTCAACCCCTTCAGAATTTTGCAAGTGCTGCAAGAATGAATTCCACTGCAAGGTGATAGCTTAATCTGGCCATAGACTGTCAATTTTATGTTATTTTTAAATGAATCATGTGTTAGTAGTCATCCTGGTGTTTTAGAGACTATATTAATATTAAATTGTAGTAAAGTATTGTTTTTCAAGTTTATAAGTCTGAACAAAGGTATGTGAGTTTAATTGGGGGAATTGATGCAGTTGGGACGGATGTGGTTCCCTTTCTGAGGAATGGGAATCTATGGTTAAAATGGCTGCCACAAAAATCTCATTGGTGCCACCTATGAGGGAGGCTGCTCCCCTTGAGTAAAAGCTTGGTCTTTGTCAACCAGAAATTAGGTCCTTGATGATGCCCTGTGGGAGGGCGAAACGCATTGACGCAATTTCTGGTCTAGAGTCCTAACGACATCACTTCCGGTTGCTGTGGAATGCACTCTGGCTGTGGCATTCCCAGAAATAATCCTTGCTTTCTATATGCCTGTTTTTTACCGCTGTCCTGTAAGTACAATTTTATTTATGCACAATAAACATCAGCCTTACAGTACTTCATTATTGGTTCCCTCTTTCATTTTGGTTTTGGTGAACATCACACATTTTTGAGAACCATGTTGGGGGGAGATCCATACCGGACCTGTGTGACCCAGCATTCTCTACCAGATCTAAGCTTATCTGACCCCTAGACTGAAAAGCTGGGGGTCAATTACTTCTGGTGAGTAGGAACACAGGAGGGGTGTGTGTTACATCATGGAGTGAGGTTTTTGGAGCACATCAGCACTTATAAAAAGATTGGAGCACAAAGATGTAAGTATAAAAAAGTATGATAAAAGTATGATAAAAAGTATGATAAAAAGTATGATAAAAAGTATGATACAAGTATGATAAAAAAAGTAAAAAATAGCAAAAATGGTCTGACTACCTGAGGTTAAAAGTGGAGAGCAGGGTCTGGCAACAACAACGTTAAGACATCTCCCAATCATGTTATTTAAAGGCTTTTGCATTTTCAATATTGCCTTTTTAGCTGCCTGAAAAGACCCTTTCCATTCTGTAGAGATTTTTTTTTTTTTACTGTAGTTTGCCTATTAGAAACTAAAATGCCCAGAACAACATTCACTTCCCACAAACTTTAATTGGATTTGCATCTAAGTTTGGGTTGATCAAGGAGCAAATTTAACAATTCCTACTGGTACGATTTTCTTGGACACTCACCAGTACCAACTTGAAGGCATTCTGTACATTGCAGTCTAGGCACCCTTAAAGCTGCCTTAACCAAAAAGTAACAATTTATGCTATAGGGAACATCTATAAATGGTAATTGTGCCTAACCAGTATGCTGAAAAATGTAAGCAAAGCTATGCCTCTATCAAGATGGTAGCCTTCACAGCCTCCACCAATAGACACAGTATAGAGCATGGTAAGTCAGTAATTGGGAAAGCTCATCTGCGTGGGGCCATCTAAAATACTGGTGACTAGTTCTTTGACCTCTGCCCACTTTTTTGGCAGAGTTTCTAGAGTTCAGTTCCTCTCCAAAAGATACAATATCAATTCCGATCACTAAATTTCTACAGCAAAAATATTGGTCTTGGACCAAGACATGCTAGTGCTTTGCAGAAGAACTTTATTTGTGCTTCCTGTCAAGGTATCACTTTTAAACCTATGCTTGTTTTATAATTCAGCCTGAAAATTGCCTATCCTGAACACAGCTTGATTCTTTGTAGTTCACTTAAAGGGACCTTCAGTCATTTTTTTTTCACCTTTCCATCTATTAAATCTTCTGCCTTTTTGTTTTAACTTTGGATAGTAAAACATTTATTTTCTGCCAGTAAATACCTTATACAGCCCACTTCCTGTTATCTCTCGTGAGAGTTTGCCAGGAAGGGAGGGGGAATTAGTCATAAGAGGGCAAATCAGAGATGCAGGACTGCAAAGCTGGAGGTGTGCCTCCAGGAAGTGAACAGGCAGCAGCTTCAGCTGCCTACAGTTAAAATGGTTGCAGCCAGACTTAGTAGAGGGAGATTTCTGCAGCATATTTTGCAAGTACAGAATCACAGTATATATAAAATAATATGCAAAGTGGTTGGAGGGAAGCTTCTGAATGGCAAAGATGTTTTTATTACAAATTATGTGGGCAGACTGCAGTTCCTCTTTAAGGTGATACTAAAGTCTCTTTTTTCTTTGCTTAAAAATAACAAACATGTTATACTTACCTGCTCTGTGTAGTGGTTTGGCACACAGCAGCCTGATCCTTCTCTTCTCAGGTCCCTCTTCTTATCTCCTGGCCTCTCCCTCCTGACAAGTGCCCCCACAGCAAGCAGCTTGCTATGGGGCACCTGAGCCAAACCACAGCTCTGTGTGTCCATTTAGACTTGAAGCCCCTGGCTAGGCCCTGCCCCCTCTCTGTCCTCATTGGCTCACTGATTTTGATTGATAGCAGCGGGAGCCAATGGCACTCCGCTGCTGTCTCAGCCAATGAGGAGAGTCCCGGCAGCTGAGTCTCTCCTGCAACATCACTGGATAGAGATGGGCTCAATTAAGTATTAGGGGGGCTGAGGGGGACTGGTGCACACAGAAGGTTTTTTATCTTAATGCATAGAATACATTAGAATAAAAACACCTTCTGCCTTTACAATCACTTTAAGTCAACTGTCACAGTACATGTTGGCATTCGTGGTTCCCTCAATGAACTGTAGATCCCAGCGCCGTCAATCATTTGCTTGGACTACTGCATACACTGTACATACACTTGCTTAAGTTTAAGTAATTTCTGGTTTCATTTTTCTTTTAATAGACATATTATGACTAGAGATGGGCCAAACACCCCCCTGCTCAGTTTGCAGCAGAACTTCCGAACAGGGAAAAAGTTCTAACCCAAACCCCTTTAAAGTCTATGAGAGTTGAACAGGAAAAATCAAAAGTGCCCATTTTGAAGGCTTATATGCAAGTAATTGGTCATAAAAGGGGTATGCAGGTCTGGGTACTGCCTTGGGGGACATGTATCAATGCAAACAAATATTTAAAAAGAACCGTTTTTTCAGGAGCAGTGATTTTAATTATGCTTAAAGTGCAACAATAAAAATAAAAAATTCCTTTAAATATAGTGCCTGGGGTCCCCTTGGTATGCCTGTAAAGTGGTGCATCTATACCATATATACAATATACTGCAGCAAACATGACATTTATGAAGGAAAAAAAATCAAATAACATTTAAAATGACTCATGGTTGCAATTGCCGGCACCCAGCTATTGAAAAAAAAAACCTTTGGGTCTAGTATGGATTTTAAGGGAAACCCCATGCCAAAATTAAAAAACAAAAGCCGTCGGGTCCCCCCAAAATCTATACCAGACCCTTACTTGAGCAAGCAGCCCAGTAGGTCAGAAAAGGGGGGGTGAACGAGCGCCCCCCTCCTGAACCATACCAGGCCATATGCCCTCAACATGAGGGATAGGTGCTTTGGGGCAGGGGGGCCCCACCCCAAAGTACCTTCTCCCCATGTTGATGGGGACAAGGGCCTCATCCCCATAACCGTGGCTGGTGGTTGTGGGGGTCTGCAGGTTGTGGGGATAATGCCCCCCGCCCCAAAGCACCCATCCCCCTATTTGTGGGCATGTGGCTTGGTATGGTTCAGAAGGGGGGCTGTTCACTCACGCCCCCCTTTCCTGACCCGCCAGGCTGCATGTCCAGATAAGGGTCTGGTATGGATTTTGGGGGGCCCAGGCCATTTTTTTTTACATTTTGGCATAGAGTTTCCCTTAAAATCCATACCAGATCCGAGGGGCCTGGAATGAACTGGGGAGGGGGCACGCCATTTTTTTTCCTTTTTTTAACTGCAATTTTTTTTTGTTACTCGGGGAAGCCCTTTAACAGCTGTATGTCATCGGCTGTTAGGAACGCTGTGGCTGGCTTTCCAGCCCTACTCCTTAACAAACAGCTTAAACTACACCCTGATTGGGCAAAGCTTTGTCCAATCAGGGCACAAAACGCACTGTGCCGTGTGAACACCCTCCAAACACCCTGCAAATTTTGGGTGTTTCCTGAATGGGGCAAACAGCCAGTGTTCACTCCGAACTGATGCTTGGGCCAAACCGTTCTCCCAACTCTAATTATGACATCAAACAAAAGATTGAGAAAGCATATCATAAAGGTCCAAAACAGTGGTAGGACACTTCAAAAGTACATACATATTTTAAAGGTGGTGGGATTGAATGAATAAAGCAATTATTATTTCATATAGAGTGATTAAGCCATGACTGGAGCAGACCATAGGAGTAATAGCAGAAATCCATCCCCAACGGTGATGGTGCGCTGGACAGTGTAAAATGTATATACAGTATATATTAAGAAATAATCAACAAAAAGGATATAGCTTAAAATGACAATATATCAGGCTGTAACAGCATAAAGCCGATGCCACCAAGAAGTGATCATATTTTGATACGTGAAAGATATAGGAGACATAGTTTAAACAGTTTACAATTGAGGAATAAAGCAAAATTATGATAGAGAGGCACTTCTGTTATCTTGAAGCCAAGGTTGGTTTCCAGTGTTTTTGAAATTTAGTGCACTAAAGGTAGGGGGTGCCTTTTCCATTTTCTTGCCACAATGAGGATGTGTGTTAGGAATGCACAATATCGAGGAGTTCAGTCCTCTATGCAAACGCCCAATAAAGCCAATTCTGGGGAGAGAGCTAGGTGGGAGTAATTGCTGATATGAAAAGGTTAATATCTTTCCAGAACTTGAGAAGATCAGAACAAAACCACCATATGAAGTAAAGATTCACTGTTGCCACAGTTGCACCCAGGGCAGCTGTCAGTGTATATGGGAGGTAAGTTTGGTATGGGTGTAGTACCACCTATACCTATGGAGAATTTTCTGTACGGATTCCCAATGGGATATACATTTGGAGAGTTTCCATGGGCAGAGGAGAGCACTGTTCCATTGTTTGCAGGGAATTGAGAACTGTAGCAGGTTTTCCCAGCATAGCATCGAGAGAGCCTTAAGTGATATATCCTTGTGTTTGGGAGTGAATTTATTGTGAATTTATGGTGCATGACACTGAGTATAAGGCTGCTTTCACACTGGGGCAGTTTTCAGGCATTTTAGGGCTAGAAATAGCCTCCAACGCCTGAAAACCACCTCCCTATTAATTTCAGTGTGACTTTTCACACTGGGGCGGTGACACTTGCAGGACGTTCTGAAAAGTCCAGCAAGCAGGATCTTTGGGGCGGTTTGGGAGTGATGTATACACCTCTCCCAAAATGCCCTGCCCATTGAAATGAATGTCAGCGCTGGTGAAGCGCCAGCAAAGTGCTTTGGCAGTGTCACAACACGGGCGCTTTTAACCCTTTCTTCGGCCACTAGAGGAGGCATTTTTAAAGTGCCGCTAAAACTATGGTAAAGCACCCCTAAAACTAGTGGCGCTTTACCGCCGACGCCCGCTGCTTTTAGTGTGAAATGAGCTGAACATTATTAGTCCAGTGAATTTTGCTGAGACTGTGCCATAGGCGGAGATATTTAAAAAACAAATTATTAAGCCGGACAGGAAATTTGTGTGCTTGCGGAACGTTCTGAAAATTCCTGCAGGCAGCATCTTTGGGGCAGTTTGGGAGCGGTGTATACAATGCCAAAATGCCCTGCCATTGAAATGAATGGGCAGTGCTGCTGAAGCGCCTGCAAAGCACTTCGGCAGCACCGCAACACTGGCACTTTTAACCCTTAAATTAAGCTGGACATGAAATTTAAGACATTGCTCTTGGAAAGTATTGAGGTGAGACTTGGAGAATAAGCCCTGCACATGTGTGACACCAGCAGATGTCAAAGAAAGCAGGGAGAAATCAGGGGAAAGTAGCTCCATTGATTCAAGTGGTAGAAGCTTTAAAACTGGCTTTATATTTTTTCTTGTCCTAAACAATTCTGCAGTCAGAAGTGATGTTAAGAGATTATAGCAATATACAGGTGCTCTCATGCTGCAAATGCAAGAAAAAGCAGTCTCTAAGGATTTATGAAAGTTCATTCAAAAACTGAACGTATAGTAAAATTGTCTTCTTCTGTGGGATTAAGAAATCTCTCATATTTCCACCTCAGTGATAAGACATCCATCTGAAAGTGTAAACTGTCCAGAATCAGCATTGCATACTAACATACTATGTACTATGCGAAAAAACATCTGTAAAGGAAAAACAGACAAAATTGCAGACAACACATATTATGCCAGCAAAGTATTTCATCTGAATCATTTAGCAATTGCGTTCCCGAAAATAAATGTTTTATAGGGGTTATATGACAAATGTAAAGGCAATAATGGTGTGCAAAGTACAATAGTAGGCATAGCAATCAATCAGATTTCTGTAGTGAGACAAATGGTTGCTTACTACAGGATAGTGCACTATGAACATTGCCCCTTGCTTTATTAAATTATTTGACAGTTATGCCACGTACACACGATTGGAAATGCCGCCCGCAAAACTCCGATGAGAGCTTTTTGTTGGAAAATGCGACCATGTGTATGCTCCATCCATCTTTTGCTGGTGGATTTCCAGCCAGCAAAAGATTGAGAGCATGTTCTCTATTTTTCAGTTGGGAAAAGTTCCTATCCAAAAATGCGGTTGTCTGTATGCAATTCGGACACGCAAAAAATCATGCATGCTTGGAAACAATTTGACGCATGCTCAGAAGCATTGAACTTAATTTTTTCGGCTCGTCGTAGTGTTGTATGTCCCGGCGTTCTTGACGGTCGAAAGTTCAGAGAACTTTTGTGTGACCGTGTGTATGCAAGGCAAGCTTGAGCGGAATTCCGTCGGGAAAACCATCCAAGTTTTTTCTGATGGAAATTCCGATCATGTGTACGCGCAATTACAATTTAATGCAGTAGAGGTGTTTAGAAAAAGATAGTTGTAAAGGACAATCTCAGAATACCTTACTTTGGTTAGTGGCTTCATGTCCAAAAGGTGCTAAACATAAAAACACAAAAAGAAAATTTTTCGGACACTCTGGGGAGATTTGCTTACAATTTAGCTTTAACGATAATACCTAGAAGCTGTTTGGTTACTATTTATTATTATTATACACGATTTATATATCGCCAACAGTTTAAGCAGCGCTTTACAATGTAGAGGGGGGACAACACAATTACAGTACAGTTCGATACAGAAGGGACAGGGGGGCCCTGCTCGTAGAGCTTACATTCTAAAGGGAGTGGGTGGTGGTACAAAAGGTAGTAGCTGCGGTAGAATGGTTTGATGGGGGTATATAACTGCACCAGATCAGATTCTGTGTGCACCAGTTTTAGTAAATCTCCTCCATAGTTTGTTGCATAAGGATTGGCTTTTGATTTAAAATGAAAAAAATACAGAATTTAACCAATCAAGACTGAGTAAACATTTATTTAGGGTTTCCTAACATCCAAACACTTTTTTGTATCATTATGGAACAGGTAAGCACAGAAAAAACTGTTATTGATGCTGCTATTAACAGCACAGCAGAAGTTCTACAGTGCATTCAATCCCACACCATGCTTTTTTTACCAAGTGACAATAAAAGGAATTTAAGGGCACCAGTGAAAATCTTTGACTTCCTGATTAGTTTCCAGATGCATCAGTCTGAAGCAGCCATTCCTAACTAGGATTCATCCTAAGGTTCCTTCAGAGGTTGTTAGGATTTCCTCAAGTTGAGGCTGTTTGACCTCCCATTTGATGACATTGCAAGGGTTCCTCAAAGCTAAAAAGGTTGAGAATGGCTGGTTTAAAGTGCCTTTAAATTTATCTTAAAGGAACTTAAAAAATGCAAATGCAAACAGAAAAATCACATATTTTAAATGTGTTTTTTTAATCCCTATGTAAAAAAATTTTTGATTAACTTACAATGTGCCACTGCACTTGATAGTAAATTAACTGCTTCAGAAAAAGTCAATTCCTTAGCATAACCTTTTTCATTATTGCATATAATACCCTTCCCCACTTATGGGAATGTTTAATTACAGTCTGTGCTGACATCTCTCTTTCACCCCACATTTCACCTCCCTACATAACCTTTTATATAGTTGCTGGGGGAGGATCAAAGGGGATACTATAAAGTGTTTTTGAGGGACAACTCTGAGTCTGACAGATCACTGTACTAACACAAGCAATGTTAGAATAGCGATCCCCCCTCGTGCTATTGAGTTCTGACAGGGGTGCTGTCCCCTCGTCAGGACACACTGATCAGCACTTGCAGCCAGTGGCTGCAAGCACTGATTGGATTACGGTTGATGCTGGTTTTCCAGCATGCCTGTTTGATAGAAGCCAGATGTTAGGTTAGCTTCTGTTGGACAGGCTGGTGTACACACTAGCCAAATGTTGTCCGGTTTCTGTTGAAACGGCCGATACCAGCTAATATTCAGCCTATGTGTACCAGCCTTAAGAGTTTTTGGATGTCCACACAAAGAAGACATTTACAGGTAAATAACATGCCTAAAAATACATTAACTGAACATATGATCTAATGGTAAGAAATTAATAGCTTAAAGTGTCACTTTAAATCCATGGAATAAACATAGTTCTATTTTCATAAGCTGCTTCATCAGAATGAATTTATTTTCTGCAAAATTTGCAGTCTCAACAGCACTGTTACTAACATGCATATTTTGACTTGTTTTCAAAAATCAGCATCAATGCCCTCAATTCCATGTCTAACCAGTCCCCCTGGCCACAAAAGTCAAATGGATGAGTAGAGGTGTGTTTAATGTCAGACTGATTGATAACAAGAGTTTATCTTTTCAGTGCTGTGTGAGAGGAAACATGGCAGCATCCAAATGACTAATAACTAGGTCCAAGTGTCAGGTGAGAGAGTAAAGCAGTTTTTTGCTTATTATGCTTCTAAGAATTGTTTATAAGCTATTATTGGATATTTTCAGCTATAATTAGATATTTGGCACCAGTCTCTTTAAACAAAAGCAAAGTACAGTAAAAGTTTAGAGAAAGGAATCACCATATTGCATTAGTTGAACTCCAGTCCACAAAGCCATTTTAGAAGCTAATAGTCCTACTGTTGTTTTCAATGTGGCTAAATAAGCCAGAAACTCCTTCTTGTTACTTCAGGCAAAATACCAATTCAAAAGATGTTCCATTGTATAGGGTGTGCATTTATTTTTTTTTTAATTTTTTGTTGATAATAAAAAGCCACTCAAATTAATTTAGTGGAAAATATAAATGGTGTTGATTTATGAAAACTAGAGTGCTCAGAATGTGGTGCAGCTGTGCATGCTAGCCAATCAGCTTCTAACTTTAGCTTGTTCAAATAAGCTTTGATACAATCCTAGAAACTGATTGGCCTCTTTGCAGCTTTACACAAGATTTTGCACTCTCCAGTTTCAATAAATCCCACCCATGTTTCCTTAAAAGTAAAAGTTCATTTTTTTACTTGTTTATCTTTTAAAGTATATGTAAACCCAATCATTAAAATCTCATATAAGCTTTACCTTGTTAAATAATATTTTTCTATTTTATTTATTTATTTTATTTTAATATATCATTTTTTTCTTCTAAATTATTATTATTTTTTTATCATTTATAAAGTAAAAGAAACAATACAAATATTTTACATAATGCCACACAAGTAAAGTTACATCCAGATTTGAATACAGGATCATAAGCTGAATAACAGGGTATCAAGAAATACAAGTTCTGATTACAATAGGCAGAAGATGTGAATATTGTCTACATATAGCACAACATAAGAAAACAAAATGAAAACTGAAAATACGAAAGAAAAGACAAAACACCTTTGATATTCAGTGTAAAAGCACAACATAAAAAAGCAGACCGTACCAAAAAGTTACAATATAGTATGCAGGGTACATAAACCATTGCAAAAAATACTCATTGCCATCTCAAGAAGATATTTACTACTGTGTAGGTGCATCCCCCTAAAATTATTTGAATTTGAAAGCCACCCAAGGGTCTCGATACTTATGAAATGTTTCACATTTTCACAGCTTATAGCCACCAGTTTCTCAAACACAAAAATTAAATGTATATGAATTTTCACTTTTGCTATATTAGGAGCTGCATCAGATTTCTATATCTTAGCCACTGTTAGTTGTGTTGCAAAGAGAACATACATGGCTATGGGCCTATATGTTGACAGAAAGTTCTCCATGCCCACTATCAGAACTGCCTGTTTAAAGCTGGTTCTTGTAAGGATGCCTATTATATCTGAAATGTATCTGAATGCCGCATTCCAATAACTGTGGAGTTGGAGGCAAGACCATAACATTTGTGTTAGCATTCCTACCTGTCCACATCTTCTCCAGCAAAGACTGTTTCCCACCCTGAAAAATTTAGCTACTGTATATAGAGTCAAGTACCACCTAAGGTGAATTTTTGGGCTATATTCCAATGGTTTATACATCTCAAATGCAAGTAATTATTCTTAATGGCTTTTTACCATTGTTGATCCATGAGGGACATTTGAAGATCATTTCCCATTTAAGTAGAGGAGTGGTTTTAGTGCAAACCAGTTAGTTTGGAGTGCAATAATTTGTTAAAAAAGAGTAATTCCTATAACTTATTTGTAAGAATTCTGCAATTCTAAGGTAGGTACAGGATTACAGCTAAGGTAGAATGCATATGTTAAATATTCCCTAGGAGGGATAGAAAATGAGAATAATCTTTCATATGGAAACAGTTTGCCATCCACAATAACATTTATCATTCACTATCCACTGTTTAAAAGATATGCCAGATATAGGATGACTTGATAGTTCATATGATTCCATGTTGTTGAGATTTACGGAAAAGGGCACAAGGGAACCACCGCCCCCACCTTTTTTTTTTTTCTTCTGCCTTTCCCTCCCCTTCCCCTTCCCTATCCCCCTCCTTCGGTTCCTATGCTATGCCTTTTCCCTGTACTACAACCATTTCCAGTAGTACAAGTCTAAGTGGCTCATTGGGATTCTACGTAGTTAGTCCCTAAAGAATCAGAAACATATTTCATGACCTGGCCACTAACGACTTTTATGATTCTATGTTAGTTCATCTTATCAACCTCACCAATACTTCCACCAAATATACTATATTTCTCAGTTTAATGAGGTGTTGTATTTCTGCATATCCTGATGGAAGGACACTCAGATGCTTATGCTTAATCTCACACTTATAAGTTTTACTGTTCATTGAATGTACTTTCTATGACATTGTCTTATTACTTGAATAATACAATAAAAAAAAAATGAAAGTTAAAAGATATGCCAGGAATGAGAAGTTTAAAAATTTCCAATGGTAGAGGGAAATGCACTTGTTTAGTTGGCATGCAGGCTGCTTTACAATAATGATCCCAAGCATTAACTGCTGCAGCTATGATTGGATGATTGTAGGTAGAGTTGTTGTTCAAAAATGAACTAAATTAAACTAAACTAAATAATGCAGACTGCCTGCTGGACCGAACCTTTGTTCCAGCTTGCTCCAATGTTTCAGTGATGGTGGGAGGATCCAAAATCTAATCTTGTCCAGCAGAGTGTCCATATAATAATCCCTAAAGTCAGGTAGAACCATGCCACCAGCCTTCCTATGTTTTATTAAAATAGCATGCAAACACCTGGCATTACAATCCATCCAAACAAACTTAGAGATCATTCATTGCTTGGTTTGAAAAAATGTGTTTGAGAGGAATATAGGTTTTACTTTAAAATAATAAAACATTGTGGGAAGAGTCAGCATCTTAAAAATGGTCAATCTTTCAGACCAGGACAGGTAGAATTTTTCCAGTCTGTCTAATTCTGGTTGTATGCTTATAATAGTGGTAAATGGTGGTTCAAAAATGTACTTTATATAAATTAGAAATGGGGTGGTGAGCGTAATACTCAAGCACTGCAGGGACCGTCACCATGGATAGAGGATCTCTGATTGTAAAAAGTACTTTGTAGCTAAATCCACCTTGATACCTAGATTGCTAAACTAAGTTTTATTTATTTTATAATTTGAAACATTGGTGAAGTATTGCAAAACTCCATGAGCATTATGGATTGATAGAGCCAGGTTAGAAAGAGACAATATGATGTCATCTGCAAAAAGTGTGATGATATTTGGGCAGCCCTGTATCATTATGCCGCTAATGTTTGGATGGTTTCTAAGCTTCTCTACCAAGGGCTCTATCAGTGAAGCAAAAATCAAGGGAGATAGGGGGCACTCCTGTTGTGTACCGTTGGTAATATGAAAACTTTTCAAAAACATTCCTTCTGCAAAGTCAAAGTCTGAAGGTATGGTATATACTACAGATATTATGTTTCACCAATGAGGCAGAACTTTTTCAGAACCTAGGACCAGTAGCCCCAAGGTACAATGTAATGAAGCAGAGAAGGTATTCTAAATGACTCTGCATAATTAATTAGATTCAAAATTTGCCTCACAATGTCTGGCGTCTGGCACCTGGTGATGACAGGTAACTCAATATTCTATTGGCAACTGGGTTTGCACACATTTTTAAATCTACATTTAGCAGCAAGATTGGCCTAAAATTTTATGCAGATACTGTCTCTTTCTCTGGTTTAGTCACGATGATTATGCTGACAGTATCTCAAATGGAAAATATGTCAAAGATACAGCAGCATTATAGACCCTTTCCAAATGGGGAGGCAATAAAGCAGAGGAGAATTTATAATATAATGATGAGTAGCCGTCCAGGCCTGGTGATTTAGTATGTGGTAGTTTTAATTGTGTCTATAATCTCTTTAGTAGAGAAAGGATTGTTGAGCAATTATAAGTTGTCAGCTTGCAACGTAAGGAAATACTATCTAAAAAGTCAGAAATTATCTTTGGCGTAGGCTGAAGTACCGAGTGGTCATCCCAAAGATTATAAAGCTTACTCTAACAGACACTAAACATGTCTACAAACTCTTGAGCCCCATGAGTGGATAAAATAAATATTGTATTTTATATGTGATAATTTTCTCTCTAACCTAAGATGCCAGATGTTTGCCCGCCTTGATGCCATTTTGAAAGTGGTTTGACTTCAAAACCTTATGTTGGGAATAGTAAGGTCCAGAGTTCATGTCTGGCCTGAGTCAGTTGCAGTGGCAGCTGGTGGCATTTTAGGATGGGGGTGCCAGACCCCGCCCTTCCTTTTTGACAACTGCTACTTCACATAAGCCCCACCCCTTAAAGAATGCATCAACTCCGTCCCCTGTATTTCACTTGCTTCCACCCATAGTGTCAGGAGTATACAGCTCAGCATCACCAGACAGAGTATACAGCCCCAGAATCACGGGACAGAGTATACAGCCCCAGAATCTTAGGACAGAGTATACAGCTTAGTATCACAGATATGGTATATACTATAGCTCAGCATTACAGAAACCCTATTCAGATCAGCTTCACAGATAGGGTATATCGATCAGAATTACAGATACAGTATACAGATCAGCATCTCAGATAGGGTATGTAAGGAAACAACCCATACTCCGCTTGAGTGCTTTTGTCATATACCGCTTCCTCCCAGTCTGAATATAGATATCAGATATTCCAACCGCTAACAACCAGAAAACAAGACAATACTCGTTTGGTTGCTGAACATGGACTGTTTATTGAAAACACATGTATACAGGTAATACTCTGGACAATTCCTTCACCTTTGCATTCCGGGAGGGGGAGACTGTCCAATCAGCAGTGAGAGCTGTTGGAGGAATTTGCCTCCACCAATCTCACAGCTAATCTACATACACATCCCATAATATCCAAGGCATACAGACACAATAGAACATTGGAATACAGCCACATCCCAAACGACCCAGCAAAGAGTACACAACAAAATGAGACAATATACCAACCACCCCAAGCTGGCAGAGACCACCATGGCCTCCTTAATAATGTTCTTTTGCATTACATAATAGAATATTTCCTAAATGCTTGTAGCTCCCTCAATTGCCAGGGTAGGTAAGAGGCTAGCATTCAGTCCCCTTTCAAAAGCCTCTGCCATGGGTGAGTCTGTCACATTTCTCCCCTATCAAAAGTCGACTAACAAGGTCCCAGGCCCCCACCTGGTCTGGACATGTGTTAGTCAGGCAGAGTGAACTCACACAGTCTGTCTGCATGATCTCCATTCTTGGCTGCAAGGAATAGCTGACCTCAGTAGGTGTGGGGCAGAGGTCATTGACTCTGTCCGGCTGCCAGCACTTCAGCTGGGTACTTTTAAACATTCCCAGGGCTCGGTCTGCTGCTGGGCAGAGGGGATGAACGCTCCAGCTTCCTGAAGCTGTAGTGACACTGTAGGTGCTAGGCAGAGGCCAGCAAGTCTCTGCCCTGTTGCCAGCACTTCTGCTGGGAACTCCACATCATCTGCTTTGGCTAAATGTTGGGACAGGAGGCTGGATTCCTCCACTCCCAAACTGTGTAGCTGCCATTGGGGAGGTGAGCTGGCTGCTTCCTCTTCCTTTCCCTCATCTGGCTGCTGGGACGACATGTCTCTGGTACTGTCTCCCAGGTGCATGGATCTTTGCTGGGGAGGAAAGACTGCTTCCTCCACCCTGGCCAACTGTTGGGGAGGGACGAAGAACACCTCCTCTACCTTCTCCCCCTGTATCCTGATCTGCTGCTGGGAAGTGACCACCACCTTCTCACCCTGAGCCTCCAGAACTGCCACAGATGTGGGACAGAAGTCATGGACCCTCTGTCCGGTGGCCAGTGCTTCAGCGTTACAAGGGGAATTTCCTTGTAACGCCACAGATGCTGCTGTTGATGCTGGGCAGAGCTCCGTGATGTTCTGCCCTGATGCTAGCTCTTTTGCTGGAGGCTCACTTGATTGTTCTTCCTCAGCAGAAAAGTCAATTAAATCACAAGTCTCTGGAATTGCTGAAAATCCAGGGCATGGGTTGGCTGCACTTGGGCCCAGTGCCAACACTTTAGCAGGTGACTCTTAATCTATAACATCCTGTGATTAACGGTCAATTAAATCAATACATTCTGTGGTCTGTGGCTGGAAAGACGAGCCAACTGCTCCATCTCCCGTGCCCTCATCCAGCTGCTGAACAGACGCATTGCTCCATGCAAGATCATTCCATGCAGAAACAGGATCATCAAGGTCAGTCAGCAATTGTTGCATCCGCCATAAGACCCCCACGTCCATAACTGCAGGGGCAGGTTGGCAAAGCACACTGTTATTCTGCCATATTTCCAACTCTTCAGCCAGGATTTCAGAGTTGTCAGCCAGTATTTCCTGATAGTCCCAGGCAAAGGGAGCCCAGACCTGCTGCTGAGCAGGATCTAGCAGCGGTCTGTAGGTAATCTCCAGCTCCCATTCCTGATTGGCTAGAAACTCCAAATCTTCCACTGCCCAGGGAACTTCTGAGACATTCAGCATCTGTTCACTGTATTCTGAGATTTCTTCCAAGCACCACTCCAAATTGCTCCCAAAGTCAGGTCTTGTGACAGCCTCTCTAATAACAGCCCCAGGCCGCAGTAGCCAAAGCCTTCTGTTGGGGTGTCGTCCGCTCTCCACAGGCACACTTGGGCTACATATCAGTGGAGGGCTCTGTAGCTTTCGTCCAACTGCATCTCCACCTGGACCAGGTGGTTTCCTTTCCTTATGCGCGTTGTTCCCCCAAAAACACCATTTACACTTTGTACTGCGACCAGTACCTTTCCTGGAAGGAGGAGAGAATTTTTCCCTAGTGTCGCTGCTCATGGGCTAACGCTTCCTTCCAGAGTTCCCAGCGGATAGAATCATACCATCCCAGCAGGACCTGCTCTGATATTGGTCCTCTGTGCTGTATCTAGATCTCTCTCAACCATCTTCTGAATTCCTCTTCCATGGCAGCTGGTATCTGTACCTCTCCTCTCCTGCTATCAGGACCTTTTATCTGGTGGAGGTTTGGATGTCCCAGACTTCAGGAAGCATCCCACCGCTTGCCACCAATGTAATGAAACGTCCCACATTCCGCTTGAGTGCTTTTGTCATACATCGCTTCCACCCAGTCTGAATATAGATATCAGATTTTACAACCACTAACAACAAACACAACAAGACAATACTTGTTTGGTTGCTGAACATGGACTGTTTATTGAATACACAGGTACACAGGTAGTACTCTGGACAATCCCCCCACCTTTGCATTCTGGGTAAGGTAGACTGTCCAATCAGCAATGAGATCTGTTGGAGTAATTCGCCACCACCAATCTCACAGCTAATCTATATGCACATCCCATAATATCCAAGGCAGACAGACACAATAGAACATTGGAATACAGCCACACCCCAAACAACCCAGCAAAGAGTACATAACAAAATGAGACAATATACCAACCACCCCAAGCTGGCAGAGCCAGCCTCCTTAGTAATTTCCTTTTGGATTACATAACAGAATATCTTCCTAAATGCTTGCAGCTCCCTCAAAAGACAGGGTCCATAGTTGGTAAGCAAGAGGCTAGCATTCAGTCCCCTCTAAAAGCCTCTGTCTTGGGTGAGTCTATCACAGGGTATATAGATCAACATCACAGATACGGTATATAGATCAGCATCACAGATAGGGTATATAGATCAGCATCACAGAAAGTGTATGTAGATCAGCATCACAGAAAGTGTATATAGATCAGCATCACAGAAAGTGTATATAGATTAGCATCACAGCATCTTATGCAACTGAGAACAGAGGGAATGTGATCACTTTTAAAAATGGGAAACAAATCACAGGGTATATAGATCAACATCACAGATAAGGTATATAGATCAGCATCACAGATAGGGTATATAGATCAGTATCACAGAGAGTGTATATAGACCAGAATCACAGAAAGTGTATATAGATTATTATCACAGCATCTTATGCAACTGAGAACAGAGGGAATGTGATCACTTTTAAAAAAGGGAAACAAATGTATTTATAATGTTTTTCATATATATATATATATATATATATATTATATATATATATATCTATATATACACACACACACACATACACATATTTTGCCTTTCATTACTATGTTAAACTGAATGGGTTGTTTTACAATGTGCTTGGTACAATCACTTTACCATACTATAAGTGAATGCATGCAATGATATTTCGAGGAAATTTTGCTGGCAAGTGTTTGGGCTTAGGGAGCCTGTGCATGCGATCTATGACAAATTTCTCAGTTGATGTATCAGGCAGTGCCTCCGTTAATCATTTGGAGAAGTAAGCCTTTAGTTTTGGGGGTTTTACAGATTTTGGAATGCCTCTTATATTCTTATTTATATTATGCTTGGACCAGTCTTCCAAGTCTGCAGTTTACAATTATTCCACATTATGTCATCCTCCCTTTTATTGTGGACATCCACTAAATCATTAAAAGTGGCAGCAAATTCCCCCATTTTATTTTTGATGTGGGTAACTCTATTCAGAACCTTGTGGATCTTAACTTTAAATAGGTGCACTAGAGACATAATATTAGAGTGGACAATGCTTCTCAGAGATACCAGCAGATCCTTTAATGTTGGTTCTAACACCAATGTTATGAAGTGGGTTGTGCTAAGACTAAGTACTGTATAGATTTGTCTTCCAGGGAAGTGTCTGTAATACTCTCCTCGGATGCTGCATGAGCCTGTGACAGTTTTTGCTTGGACTTGCAGGCTTGTTAGTGAGAGATGAAGCCTGTGATATAGAGCTATTGAAATGGATTGATTGGTAGTGGTCATTCAGGTGCAGTCATGCAATTCCCTTACTAGGGATGAGCCGAACACCCCCCCGTTCGGTTCGCACCAGAACTTGCAAACAGGCAAAAAATTTGTTCGAACACGCGAACACCATTAAAGTCTATGGGACATGAACATGAATAATCAAAAGTGCTAATTTTAAAGGCTTATATGTAAGTTATTGTCATAAAAAGTTTTTGGGGACCTGGGTCCTGCCCCAGGGGACATGGATCAATGCAAAAAAAAGTTTTAAAAACGTCAGTTTTTTCGGGAGCAGGGATTTTAATAATGCTTAAAGTGAATATTCCTTTAAATTTGATACCTGGGGGGTGTCTATAGTATGCCTGTAAAGGGGCGCATGTTTCCCGTGTTTAGAACAGTCTGACAGCAAAATTACATTTCAAAGAAAAAAAAGTCATTTAAAACTACTTGCGGCTATTAATGAATTGCCGGTCCGACAATACACATAAAAGTTCATTGATAAAAACGGCATGGGAATTCCCCACAGGGGAACCCCGAACCAAAATAAAAAAAAATGACGTGGGGGTCCCCCTAAATTCCATACCAGGCCTTTCAGGTCTGGTATGGATATTAAGGGGAACCCCAGCCAAAATTTTTTTAAAAATGGCGTGAGGTCCCCCTCAAAATCTGTACCAGACCCTTCAGGTCTGGTATGGATTTTAAGGGGAACCCCGCACCAAAATTTAAAAAAAATGGTGTGGGGTCCCCCAAAAATCCATACCAGACCCTAATCCGAGCACGCAACCTGGCAGGCTGCAGAAAAAGAGGGGGGGAGAGAGCGCCCCCCCGAACCGTACCAGGCCACATGCCCCCAACATTGGGAGGGTGCTTTGGGGTAGCCCCCCAAAACACCTTGTCCCCATGTTGATGGGGACAAGGGCCTCATCCCCACAACCCTTGCCCAGTGGTTGTTTGGGTCTGCGGGCAGGGGGCTTATCGGAATCTGGAAGCCCCCTTTAACAAGGGGACCCCCAGATCCCGGCCCCCCCCCTGTGTGAAATGGTAAGGGGGTACTTTCCATTTCACAAAAAAGTGTCAATAATGTTAAAAATGACAAGAGACAGTTTTTGACAATTCCTTTATTTAAATGCTTCTTCTTTCTTCTATCTTCTATCTTCCTTCGGTTTCTTCCTCCATCTTCTTCTTCTTCTGGTTCTTCTGGTTCTTCTGGTTCTTCCTCCGGTGTTCTCATCCTGAATCTTCATCCGCGGCATCTTCTTCCCTTCTTCTCCTCGGGCTGCTCCACATCCATGATGGCATGGAGGGAGGCTCCCGCTGTGTGACTCTTCTCCTCTTCTGATGGTTCTTAAATAATGGGGGGCGGAGCCACCCAGTGACCCCGCCCCCTCTGACACATGGAGACTTGACGGGACTTCCCTGTGGCATTCCCCGTGACCTCAGAAGGGGGCGGGGTTACGTAACGGGTTAGACAGCGGGAGCCTCCCTTGATGCCATCATGGATGCGGAGCGGCCCAAGGAGAAGAAGGGAAGAAGACGCCGTGGATGAAGATGCAGGACGAGAACACCGGAGGAAGAACCAGAAGAACCAGAAGAAGAAGATGGAGGAAAAAACCAAAGGAAGATAGAAGATAGAAGATAGAAGAAAGAAGAAGCATTTAAATAAAGGAATTGTCAAAAACTGTCTCTTGTCATTTTTAACATTTTTGACAGTTTTTTTGTGAAATGGTAGGGGTACTTTTGTACCCCCTTACCATTTCACACAGGGGGGAGGGCCAGGATCCGGGGGTCCCCTTGTTAAAGGGGCTTCCAGATTCCGATAAGCCCCCTGCCCGCAGACCCAAACAACCACCGGGCAAGGGTTGTGGGGATGAGGCCCTTGTCCCCATCAACATGGGGACAAGGTGTTTTGGGGGCTACCCCAAAGCACCCTCCCAATGTTGAGGGCATGTGGCCTGGTACGGTTCAGGAGGGGGGGTGCTCTCTCGTCCTTCCCTCTTTTCCTGCGGCCTGCCAGGTTGCCTGCTCGGATAAGGGTCTGGTATGGATTTTTGGGGGGACCCCCACACAATTTTTTTATTTTGGCGCAGGGTTCCCCTTAAAATCCATACCAGACCTGAAGGGTCTGGTATAGATTTTGAGGGGGACCCCACGCCATTTTGTTTTTAAATTTTGGCCGGGGTTCCCCTTAATATCCATACCAGACCTGAGGGGCCTGATATGGAATTTAGGGGGACCCCCACGTCTTTTTTTAAAATTTTGGTTCAGGATTCCCCTTAGGGGAATTCTCATGCCGTTTTTATCAATGAACTTATGTGTATTGTCGGACCGGCAATTCATTAATAGCCGCAAGTAGTTTTAAATGACTTTTTTTCCTTTGAAATGTCATTTTGCTGTCAGACTGTTCTAAACACGGGAAACATGTGCCCCTTTACAGGCATACTATAGACTCGCCCCAGGTATGAAATTTAAAGGAATATTACACTTTTATTGTTTCACTTTAAGCATTATTAAAATCACTGCTCCCGAAAAAACGGGCATTTTTAAAACTTTTTTTTGCATTGACCCTTGTCCCCTGGGGCAGGACCCAGGTCCCCAAACACTTTTTATGACAATAACTTGCATATAAGCCTTTAAAATTAGCACTTTTGATTTCTCCCATAGACTTTTAAAGGGTGTTCTGCGGCTTTTGAATTTGCCGCGAACACCCCAAATTGTTCGCTGCTCGGCGAACGGGCGAACAGCCAATGTTCGAGTTGAACATGAGTTTGACTCGAACTTGAATCTCATCCCTACCCCTTACATTGAAGAGCAGCTGTGTGATGATCCTGGAGAGCCGCCACTGGCATCTTGGCTGCTGTATCAGAGTAGTGGGGGGGGGGAATTCTGTCATTTACCCAGAACACTCACACTCTTTTCATTTTGCTGGAGGCTATGTGGAGGGAGCCCGCTACTATGTAGTGCCCTGTGACACTCTTCCGAGCCCCAGTTAGCCTGTATCATGTGGCCATCTTTCTCACACACTGGCCACAACCCCCCAAAATAATCTATTATTTTAAGTTGTTTTTAATGTTTTTTAATTTTGATTTGATATGATATGGGATTTGTATTGCGCCGAATGCGCTCCGTTAGGAGCGCGTCTAGGCGCACCAAGACCCTAAAATCAAGTAAGATTTCCAAAAGAACGTTAAAAAAGGAGCCTAGGGTGCCCAGTAGGAAAGAGGTAGAGTAAAAACAGAGAAGAACGGGGGGGGGACTAACCCTCCAGATGGGGGAGGAAAAATGAGCATACAAAATCCATGTTTTTGTATGATTTCTATTCTTCATCAGATTATCCGTAGGCCTGGATAAAGAGGAACCCTTCCTGAAACTCAGGAGGGAGGGTAAGGACTTTAGAGACACTGGATGGGAGTTCCACAGCTCATTGCCCTTTGTAACCAGGCGTCTGTTACCAGTAAATTTTAGTCTGCTGATTGTCAGTTCTGTGAGAAGTAAGTTGGCCGATCGGAGTGGTCTTGACGGTACATGGTGAGGGGCCCATTCAGACGAATAAATTGGGCCCAGTTTCCGTTGTGCCCTATACATATAGCACATTGCCTTGAATAGTACTTGCTTGGCGATAGGGAGCCAGTGCAGTTTTTCCAGCACAAATCTGTAGCTTTTGTTAAAAATACTTGGTGTTCCTGTCATGAAGGTCTTTGTTCAGGCACTTACTGTCATAGGGTGACAATGCTCTGACCCTAATTTCTCAACTGTTCTCCAGCATTGCCATCCTGTCACATGCTCTACCATTGGAGACTACAATAGGCTGTACCAACCTTTGTTGTGCAGGCATAGTCCACTGTTGTCACCATTTGGAAACATGTCCTCTCTGTTATCACCTCTGTATTTAAACCTCATTTACTATATTAATAATTAGTCTAAACTGGTTTAAATTAGAATATTGTCTTTTGTATCTATCAAACTGTTTTCAAAGTGCCTAACAAATTAGGAACTAATTCAAAACCTGAAGAACTGAATCTTCTCTCAGAGCAGAAGCCCACTTTTTCAAAACAACACAATTTAAGGCAGCCCATACATTGATCATTTTTGTTTCATTCATCCATGGGGTTGAACTAAAAAAAAGTCATCCATTTCCCTCATCCACACATTCGAGCTAGGTGGGGGAATCCTTCCCACTGAGATATTGTATTCTAAAAGCAGAAAGCCTTTTCCGCTGTCAGAATACAATGATCAGTGCCACAGCACTGATCATTCAGGAAAAACAAGATGAGCTGATTGTACACAAATTGACTAATAGATTGACTTGTGTACAAACATCCTGCCCATACATGGATCGAAATTCATCAGATCCCTGCTGAACCAGACAAATTTTGACCCATGTATGGCTGGCTTAAGTCTGTTACTTTCTCAAAAAAAACTCTGTGCTGGCTTGTTTCGACAAACAGAGGAAAATGGATACTTGATAGCACGTCTTTTACTTAACACATGTAGCATAGTAGGATGGGGGTGCGGGGCGATTCAAGGTATCTCATCTTACTTGTTCTTTTTCGTAGAACATGCACAATCTCTATTGTGCTTTACCTCAGATAAAAAAGTCAGCAAAAAGTTAATTAGCAGCCTTTCTGTCATTCCCTCAATAGAGCCTTGATGTTTAGCTAAACTGGTTAAACACCTCTACATTCTCTATTGTAATAGAAGCAACAGACAGGAAAATCTAATCAAGAGGCAAACACCAGGACAAGTAACATGTGCAGACAACTTGACTTCACTTTATCAGACTGTTTGTAGCCTAATCAGAGAGTGTTACCTTGTAATGACCTTTACACACAATGCACTCAACAGAAACTTACAATGAGCTTTTCAATGCAATATGTAAAATGTCTGCTCAAATTATTAAATTATGGAAATGAGCCTTATAAACCAAACCTAGAGTGATGTGTCTACACTGATATTAGCACTCTTATGCTGGATATAACCACCCCCCCTCCTACTAGACAATCACTCTGCTACCTTAAGCTAGGTAATAAAGAGGATAGAAAGCATTAATTTACATATTGTTATGTATTGAGTGGGGATTTAAGAAGGAGGGATGTGTACTTTAATTTGCTCAATCTAATGGCTATTTCAAGTAGTATTTAGAAATGTTTTTTTTTTCCATAGCTAATAGATTACAACCAAACAAAATCAGGCTTTGATATATTACATAGATGGCCCAGATTATAGCCAGCTCCGCCCTGGAGAACATTTATACAGGTGTCAGGTTTTAATTATGTGTCCCTGCTAGGGGAACATCTCTTCATGTTCTGTTTAAGGGACATGTTGCAAGACCTGGTATTTTCTATGATCTCTTGACTTCAGTTCTTCTGGCTCTTAGTATATTTTTATGCTCCTATATTTTCTTAAGAGGCAGAGATCATTACTGCACAAAAAAAGGTGGATCCTCTCAGTCCTGTCTTGTATTCCCCCTTCAAATGTGTTCAGTTGAACTTTATTTAAAAACACATTTCTAGGAACTGAGGAAGAGAGGGAAGATAGGGTTGATTGGGGGGTTAAACTGTACTATTACACATCTAGTTCCTGGCAAAGAATATAAAAAATTGTTCCTACAGAGTTGATGAGGAACAAACTAGTTAGAATGGCATATGGATAATATGAAATATAGATTATGCAAAAGGGAACACAGCTTTTCTAGTATACATGCATACATACATTTTAAGAGTGTTTGCATTTAAAAAGATGCTTAAATTCTGGTTTAATTTCTTGTTCTGGTCTCACAGAGATGCAAAGTCAGAGGAGACCTTTGCAGAGGGGATACAATCAGCAATGAAAACGTTGAGAGTTTTTAACCCTTCCCCAATAAACGACAGTATATCCTATAAAAAAAAAATAAAATAAATACTTGCCTAGAGTTATGCTTTAAGCACTGTTTGCTATTATGTACACATTTGCATTTTCAATCTTTGGTTACTAACCCAACAAGATATAACTTATAGTTGTCAGTGACACTATGCATATGTACCAAAGCATCCTCATAAAATAGCTATATTCTGTAACAGGCACAGTCATAAGCAAAATTAATGAGTTTTATCTGCACCTGATATACTGTATATTATAATGATGTTGAAAATCATGTTTGTAAACACATTTAATCTGGTGCTACAAAATGAACTAATTTATATTGAGTATTTTGAATGTATGTATGCACTGGAAATTAATTAAGCTTTGTATTGAAAGACTAATAAATTATACCCTATAGTGAAGAGATGACAATAAAAAAAATCCTTATTGCAATTACCAACTTTAGGATCCCAATTTTGCTGGTTACAAAAATAATATGTTTTCTCAAGTGTCCTTTCAGTTTTAATTTATTAGGTATTTGTTGTAATAACATTGATGATAATGAACTTCATTAGGCTTTATCAAGGATGTCAAAACATTTCCCCTAAGAATTCTGTCTTAATTTAAGACTAAGTATACCATTAATCATGATAATGGCAACTCTGTGTGCCGAAAATGTAATGAAAAGGAAATTGTATGGTGATTCAGAATTAATTTTACCTCCAGTGGCTGTTAAGTCAGTTAAGCAGTCAAATATTCATTTGCACAACTTCACTGGTTCTCATATAAAAATAGAACCTTACTGCTGCACTTGCCAATGAAATATAAATAATGTAACATTAGTGTGAACTCAAAAAAGTTTAAAATAAGTGTACAGAAACCTTGCTGACAGTATAGTAATAACATGGCTTATGTAGAATCTTGCAAAATCAAAACCTGTGACCTTTGAGCTATTAATTTCTAATTTCCTTCACATAAAGTGTGACACATTTTTCCAAAAAAAAGTTACCTAAATATTTATCTTAACCTTTACTAAGACTCCACAAGATTAGGCCACCTTAAAGTGCAACTGTAATGATTTGTGGGCCAGTTTTGCGTTGTTTTAATATCTTAAACTGATGTATAATATACAGTATATATTTACTATGCACATAAAATGTATTCTTTTTGCATATATATTTTTAGTAGAAATTACATACAGCAGATATAGTATTATGCACGTTCTAAATTAGCTAGAACAACAGTCATTTCTGCTGAATTAGCCTTAATTCAAGCCTGGCGTGGCCCTGTGGGCACCACCTCACTTGAAAAAACATAATTTAGAAGTTGATTGAGCCAGGTGGAGAATCCTATCAGATGCAGTCACTGTAACTGTGAATGCTGCAGGTGCATAAATACGATATCCAACAGTAGTTATTTCACCATCCACGCCAATTAGTAATCAATTGTTTTTATCTTTTTCAGCTGCAGATTGAACTAGCTTATGCCACTTTACCTGGAAAGTCTGTAGAGCTCCCTGCCTCTTCTGACTTTTCATGTAAAATGGCATAAGCTAGAGATGAAGGCAAAATTTAATTTGAGCTGCTGAGTTTTGGAGACAACAGACTTTCTTCAACAACAGCAGCTAAAAATTAACAGGTAAAGTAAAAAGGAGCTTAAACTTCAATCCATTATATGGAAATGAAAAAAAAACAAAAGTATGAGTTTTGATCCATGTATGGGCAGGCTGGTTGTACAGATGTCAATCTAGTGATCAACTTCTGTACAACCAGCCTGTCAGATTTTCTCCACCCGATCAGCACTGCTGGTTATAGCTGGCAACATTGACCAGTGTATTCTGATGGCAGTGAAGTCTCCCCATTGTCAGAATACAATAGCTCACCAGGGAGGTTTCCCCAATCCACATCATGTGTGTTGAAGGACTCAAGACATTTTTTTTTTTTGTTCAACCTGCTGGCTCATCTATGGGCTGCTTAAGCCAATTTCAACTTATGTACTGGTGGGCACTGATTGGTGGGCACTAATTGGTGGGCACTGATTGGTGGGCACATATGAGGCAGCTTTGCCTCTCTCCGTTCGAGACTGATGTCCCTTCAACAGAAGCTGGTGATGGGCTCTTTTTTCTCCTCACACTGTTAGCATGAGAAGAAAAAAAAGCAATTACCGATGCTCTGTTTATATCACATGATCAGCTGTCATTGGCTGACAGCTGATCTCGTGGTAAGGGGTTGGGATCGACCCCTTACTCTGATCTGTGATCAACCAAGTCTCAATGACTTGGGTGATCACAGCACGCACCGCGCGCACCCTGCAGGGGGCGCGGCCAGCTTGCAAAGGGGAGGACGTCTAATGACTGTGCTGTAGCCGTCATTCAGCTATAGCACGGATCTGAAGGAGTTAATCTGCCTTTCCTACTTTTTTGCACTCTTTGTTGCCTTTCTGTCATTATGCCACCCTTGTCTATCCCCCTTGCAACTTCTTGTCCTCGGCACATATCTTCTAGCTCTGTCCCATTCCTCTTTTCATTTGTGCCATTCTCTCTCTCTTTGTCTCTCTCTCTCTCTTACAGTTCCTATGATCCTCTCAAATACATATTTAGTTTGTTTAATCTATTGTTTTCAGCTCTAATCCTAGTGCAAATAATATATTATATGTGTGCTGGGACTAGCAGTGTGTAGTATGTGGGTGACCCAACAAAGTTCATGTAAGAACTGGCTTCTGGAATAGTGGCTACAAGAAGAAAGTGTACTATGGTAGGGTTTCAAAATTCATATAGCATGTATACCTTAAAGCAGTTGTAAAGGCTTAAGTTTTCCAGTATCGGTCCCCAACCCCCCTGTCCACAATAAATACTTACCTGGCCCCTCTTTCAATCCATTTCTGTGCCAGAGAGCAGCATTGCTGCTCTCTGTCTCTCTCCAAACAAGCCCAGCAGCAGCAGGAAACATTGGCTCCTGCTACTGTCAAACAAATCCTGGGAGTGGGAGTAGGGAGTGGGGGGGGGGGGGGGGGAGGCATGCTGTGTGCCTATTGACACACAAAGCCTGATTTGGGAGTGAGCCTGCAAGTCTGCCTCCAGAGCAAATGCTATGTGCAGCAGTACTTTATGTGATGATGCAGCCCTAGTCATTGTGTCCATGACAGACTGGGCTCACAGGAAGAAGCTGAATTAATGCATTGACACTGGCAGAGGATGATGCAGAAGGCAGCACTGGAGTGTGAGTAGTGCTACAAAAACTTTTTTTTTATAAAAAGGGAAACAATAGCTTATTTTTTCTTGTAAGGTGGAGTATGACTTTAAAGAGGGAGGATGTTTAAAGGCTAACTCCAGTTTTAGCAACGCATTACATGTTACACCCATTTTTTTTTTTTTAATGAACCTGCCACCATGGCAGATGGGACTCATAGTTCACAATGGAATACGAGTATGGTGATCAATGCACTCGTAGTCTATGGGCACTTTCTCCAGCTCCTCAACTGAAAGCCAATACAGAGGTTGGAGCAGAGCGCTGAGGAAAAAGTTTGCAAAAGTTTGAGATTGCACCCATAAACCACTGATAACAAATGCAATACTTTTTAGACTCTGGTGAAAAACAATAACAAATGCACATTTTTTCCTGCAAAAACAAGTATACTTATTTTTTTAAAGGTGAACTTAACCCTTAGTCACAAACGAATGTATTTTAATGACTTGAAGTATGTATTATCAGTACTAGAAATAAACGATTACACTATGTTATCCATAGATAGTGCAGAAAAGTGAAAAAACTGCAATGTTTGCAATGGTTGGCTAACTAAATATATCTTGTCATTCAAGTTTTCAAACATAGATCTTTTGATGAGGCACATAGATCTTTTGATCAGGCATTTTAACCTACTTACACGATTAAGTGCAACTAAAGGCTCCTGTACTGATATTGTAAGCAAGAAAACATTTCAGTATGTGATGTACAAGCCTCATAATGTAAACACAAACTTCCTTTACCTTCCTTTACCTTCCCTGTCTGAGCCAAATCCTCCAAACCAGTGGACAAGACTAGGTATGGCCAAGTGCTGACTGACAAGCTACAGGTTTGTGACTCAGCAGTAACAATGCTGATAGCCATGCCACCTGCAACATGTTTTTATCCCACTGTAGTGAAAATAGGCATAGTCTACATGAGAGTGGCAACTCTACTCTGAACTCAGTAGCAGTGTAGAATAGTTAAATATTCTGGACTAACCCTTTGCAAAGTGTACTTAACCCTTTCACTTGCACTTGATACAGTTGCCCACTTTTTTATATATTGCAATAAATGCAAACCAAGAATCCTTTTTATTTTTTTTTTTATGCAGAAGTTTGCTTGAACTATGTAAAGGTGTATAACAATGTGCATAGAGTTAATTTAGAATCTTTGCACTTAACATGTGGTCCTACTCCTGTAGCACCTCATGGGTTATATATACTGTATATGCAGGTATTTTACATTTTTGGACATCTCCTAATTTCTTGTAGATTTGGTTTTGTAAACCATTTTAACAGTTAAAGTCACGATTCCTGCAAGGCGAGGGATGTAAAATAAGGATCTATAAAATGGTAAATAAATTCATTTGAATGAAACAATCATGCATGTTTCTTCATCCATGCTGCTTGCTCTCATTGCTGTTATCTCTAAAGATGTGAACTTGGGAGGTATTAGGTCCTTGATTCAGAAAAACTGCTGAAGTGTGTACTTAGACTTCAGCCTGAGAGATGGGTTCATCTATCATCATAATAAGCTATTACCACTGATAGGTCACAACTCATTGAAGAGACAGTCAGTCTAATTGGCTCAATTCCACTAGATTTGAAAGTGCCTTGAGGAGCAATGCAGAAATTTTCAGGTAATATCCAATGACTGAACAAACTGCTCTTTAAATAATTGATTACATATTGAAATTGGGAATTGTTGCATGTTATGCTTTCCAAGATGCTAAACTTCACCATTTAATCAGCTTTTGTTCATTCTGGATATCACTGGCAGTTTTGCCTTAAGAATTTTCTGGATTTATGCTTATATACTTTTTTTAATACCAAAATTAATATTATAAAATGAAAAAAAAAACTGTTAGAGATTTACAGAAAATGTATTTATGAAAAATGCATATATTTTATATAACTATGTTCAGCATTCAAGGAAACATATACATGTACAGCAGGCATGGACCGAACACCCCCCTGTTCTGTTCGCAGCAGACTCTCGAACAGGGGAAATGTTCTAACCCAAACAGCAAACCCCATTGAAGTCTATGGGAGCTGAACAGGAAAAATCAAAAGTTAATATTTTGAAGGCTTATATGCAAGTAATTTGCCATAAAAGGGGTATGGGGGTCTGAGTACTGTGCTTGGGGACATTTATCAATACAAAAATGTTTTTTTTAAAAAACAATTGTTTTTTCAGGAGCAGTGATTTTAATCATGCTTAAAGTGCAAAAATAAAAATGAAAAATTCCTTTAAATATAGTCCCTGGGGGTCCCTTTAGTCTGCCTGTAAAATGGCGCATCTGTAGCACTCAGTACTAACTGCCACTGAGTGGGTACTGACTAGTAGGGATGAGCCAAACACCCTCCTGTTCGGTTCGCACCAGAACATGCGAACAGGAAAAAAATTCATTCGAACACGCGAACACCGTTAAAGTCTATGGGACACGAACATGAATAATCAAAAGTGCTAATTTTAAAGGCTTATATGCAAGTTATTGTCATAAAAAGTGTTTGGGGACCTGGATCCTGCCGCAGGGGACAAGGATCAATGCAAAAAAAAGTTTTAAAAACGGACGTTTTTTCGGGAGCAGTGATTTTAATAACGCTTAAAGTGAAACAATAAAAGTGTAATATCCCTTTAAATTTCATACCTGGGGGTGTTTATAGTATGCCTGTAAAGGGGCGCATGTTTCCCTTGTTTAGAACAGTCTGACAGCAAAATGACATTTCAAAGGAAAAAAAGTCATTTAAAACTACTCGCGGCTATTAATGCATTGCCGGTCCGACGATACACATAGAAGTTAATTGATAAAAACGGCATGGGAATTCTCCACAGGGGAACCCGGACAAAATTTTTTTTTAAAATGACGTGGGGGTCCCCCTAAATTCCATACCAGACACTTCAGGTCTGGTATGGATTTTAAGGGGAACCCCGTGCCAAAATAAAAAAAAAAACGGCGTGGGGTCCCCAAAAAAAATCCATACCAGACCCTTATCTGAGCACGCAACCTGGCAGGTCGCAGGAAAAGAGGGTGGACGAGAGAGTGCCCCCCTCCTGAACCATACCAGGCCACATGCCTTCAACATTGGGAGGGTGCTTTGGGGTAGCCCCCAAAACACCTTGTCCCTATGTTGATGAGGACAAGGGCCTCATCCCTACAACCCTGGCCGGTGGTTGTGGGGGTCTGCGGGCGGGGGGCTTATGGGAATCTGGAAGCCCTCTTTAACAAGGGGACCCGCAGATCCCAGCCCTCCCCCTGTGTGAAATGGTAAGGGGGTACAAAAGTACCCCAACCATTTCACTAAAAAACTGTCAAAAATGTTAAAAATGACAAGAGACAGTTTTTGACAATTCCTTTATTTATATGCTTCTTCTTTCTTCTATCTTCTGACTTCCTTCGGTTTCTTCCTCCATCTTCTTCTTCTTCTGGTTCTTCTGGTTCTCCTGGTTCTTCTGGTTCTTCCTCCGGTGTTCTCGTCCAGCATCTCCTCCGCAGCGTCTTCTTCCCTTCTTCTCCTCAGGCCGCTCCGCATCCATGGCATGGAGGGAGGCTCCCGCTCTTCTCTTCTTCATCTTCTTCTCTTCTTCATCTTCTTCTCCGGGCCGCTCCACATCCATGGTGGCATGAAGGGAGGCTCCTGCTGTGTGACGCTTCTCCTCTTCTGATGGTTCTTAAATAATGGGGGGGGCCACCCGGTGACCCCGCCCCCCTCTGACGCACGGTGACTTGAGGGGACTTCCCTGTGGCATCACGGGGAATGTCACAGGGAAGTCCTGTCATGTCCCTGTGCATCAGAGGGTGGCGGGGTCACCGGGTGGCCCCGCCCCCCGTTATTTAAGAACCGTCAGAAGAGAAGAAGCGTCACACAGCGGGAGCCTCCCTCCATGCCAGCATGGATGCATAGCGGCCCGAAAAGAAGATGAAGACCAGAAGATGAAGAGAAGAAGATGAAGAGAAGAAGATGAAGAGAAGATGAAGAGAAGAGCGGGAGCCTCCCTCCATGCCATGGATGCGGAGCGGCCCGAGGAGAAGAAGGGAAGAAGACGCCGCAGAGGAGATGCTGGACGAGAACACCGGAGGAAGAACCAGAAGAACCAGAAGAACCAGAAGAAGAAGAAGATGAAGGAAGATAGAAGAAAGAAGAAGCATTTAAACAAAGGAATTGTCAAAAACTGTCTCTTGTTATTTTTAACATTTTTGACAGTTTTTTAGTGAAATGGTAGGGGTACCCCTTACCATTTCACACAGGAGGGAGGGCCGGGATCTGGGGGTCCCCTTGTTAAAGGGGTCTTCCAGATTCCGATAAGCCCCCCGCCTGCAGACCCCCACAACCACCGGCCAGGGTTGTGGGGATGAGGCACTTGTCCTCATCAACATGGGGACAAGGTTTTTTGGGGGGCTACCCCAAAGCATCCTTCCAATGTTGAGGGCATGTGGCCTGGTACGGTTGAGGAGGGGGAGTGCTCTCTCCTCCCCCCCTCTTTTCCTGTGGCCTGCCAGGTTGCGTGCTAGGATAAGGGTCTGGTATGGATTTTTGGGGGGACCCCATGCTGTTTTTTTTTTTTAATTTTGGCGCGGGGTTCCCCTTAATATCCATACCAGACCTGAAGGACCTGGTATGAAATTTAGGGGGACCCCCCACGTCATTTTTTAAAAAATTTTGGCCGGGATTCCCCTTAATATCCATACCAGACCTGAAGGGCCCGGTATGGAATTTAGGGGACCCCCACATCATTTTTTTTTTTAATTTTGGCCGAGGTTCCCCTTAATATCCATACCAGACCTGAAGGGCCTGGTATGGAATTTAGGGGGACCCCCACGTCATTTTTTTTTTTAAAATTTTGGTTCAGGGTTCCCCGGTGGGGAATTCCCATGCCGTTTTTGTCAATGAACTTCTATGTGTATTGTCGGACCGGCAATGCATTAATAGCCGCGAGTAGTTTTATATGACTTTTTTTCCTTTGAAATGTCATTTTGCTGTCAGACTGTTCTAAACATGGGAAACATGCGCCCCTTTACAGGCATACTATAGACACCCCCCAGCTATGAAATTTAAAAGGATATTACACTTTTATTGTTTCACTTTAAGCATTATTAAAATCACTGCTCCCGAAAAAACGGCCGTTTTTAAAACTTTTTTTGCATTGATATATGTCCCCTGGGGCAGGACCTAGGTCCCCAAACACTTTTTATGACAATACCATGCATATAAGCCTTTAAAATTAGCACTTTTGATTTCTCCCATAGACTTTTAAAGGGTGTTCCGCGGCATTCGAATTTGCCACGAACACCCCAAATTGTTCGCTGTTCGGCGAACTTGCGAACAGCCGATGTTCAAGTCAAACATGAGTTCGACTCGAACTCGAAGCTCATCCCTACTGACTAACTGCCACCAGTGACACTAATACAGTGATGAGTGCTAATACTATACACTGGGGTGATTTACTAAGAAGAAGGCACTGCACCAGTTCATACATTAATTGGTGTGCTGGAAAAGTCATTGATTGAAGATGTGAACTGGCATACATTGAAGCGCAAATAATGATAATAAATACTCGCAGATGTAAACTGCAACTGGCACTAGGGTAACTGCAGTTTTCTCATTGATAAAAGCTCATGCCTAATACAATCGGTTAATTTCATCTCATTGGATGTGTCTTGTTAGGCAATTAGTAGGTGTACTCAGCTAATTAACCCTTTTGATGCTAATCTCATTCCTATCACTTCTAATTTATCTTTGAAGTGTGTTTTACCCAAATCTTTCAATTCATTACAAAGAACAGTGAAGTGTTTCTAAACCCAATAAATTAATATTTTCAGATCTTGATCTATAAAGGTGACAATACACTGCAATCAGTCAGATCTTAAATAAATTAGATTTAGGGGTTGATTTACTAAACTAATCAGCTTCCAGGTTTTATTGCCAAAGCTTAATTGAACAAGCTGAAGTTGAAAGCTGATTGGCTACCATGCAGAGCTGCACCAGATTCTGAGTGCTCCAATTTTAGTAAATCAACCCCTTAGTGCAAGAGCCTGTTTGATTTCCTATAATTTGAAATAATTGTTCAAGTGCGTCTTCCTATTACCTATTTTGCCGAAATTGAGTTGTACAGAGATTGGCCAATCAGATTGCATAGTGCATGAGCATCTTAAGTGCCAAATTTGGAATGTAGATGTGCCATGATCCACTTGTATTCCTAACGATATTTCTTGGGCATTATACAAGGCACATGAGAAACCACCTTTTTTCAAGACATGCTAGAGTGATCAGGAATCTTCAAACTATGGCTCTCCAGCTGTTGCGCAACTACACATCCCATGAGGCATTGTTAAACTCTGACATTCACAGACATGACTAGGCATGATGGGAATTGTAGTTCCTGAACAACTGGAGGGCCGTAGCTTGAAGACCCCTGTGCTAGACCATTATTATGCCTCCAGAATTGGGAGTTGGTAGCTAGTGTGGACACAAGAACCTACATCTATAGATATATAGAAATATAGATATATCTATATATACACACACACACACTGAAGCAGGAATCAATATACATTAGCCTGGAATGAATCTGTATACAGGAAGTAGGTGTGTGTTTTGAGGCTAAATCATTTAGTCATACACACATGACCCAGAAAAACACCACCCCACGTAAAAATAAATCAAAAATTATCTTAATTTGCAAATAAGGATCATTTCTTCCTCAGAGAACAGTGAGCAGGGCATGGTGGTGGGAAGAAATTAGCAGCAGTACAAGCAACTTCCTGGAGGGGCGTGATGTCATTCCTGTGTGCTGGCCACCGCTTCCAGGAACTAGATATGTGTCACGGGTACATACCTCCATGCACACAGCAGTTGGGCATCTCACATACACAGCGGTCGCGCATCTAGATGCATTTGTCGTATCTAGATGTAGGAACCCAATTTTTAGGGAAATTAACAGTAAAGCAGATGCAGATTTCCAGGACTGGACTAACAAATGTTTATAGTGAAAGACAACTGGTGTTTTCTATTAAACAAGGTCTAAATGGGCCATTGACATGCATCACAGTTGAACTTAGGAATGTGTCTTTGCAAAGTTAAACTAAATGAAATCCTTTCTTATTTTTGCTTGGGGATAGAGTGCAGAGAGATTAGAAGTCTTGTCAGTTTTTGGAGATCTCTGCACCCCATTAGGGTGAAGAAAACTTCCAAATTTTGCCAGTTTCTCCTTCAAATTTATTCACTTCCTGTCACAGAGCCAAACAGGAAGTGAGGGTAAAACTCTACCAATGTCTTTCCTTGGGGAAACACAGGTCAATCTAAATAGTTTCCTCATTGGGTAAATTGCACTCTAGAATTGTGCTGTGTACACCTCAAAATATTAGGTATCTTGGACTTTGGGGTTTATTTACTGAAGGCAAATCCACTTTGCACTACAAGTGCACTTGGAAGTGCAGTTGCTGGAGATCCGAGGGGGACATGCAAGGAAAATAAAAAAACAGCATCTTTGCTTCTACATGATTGGATGATAAAATAGCCAGTGCTTCCCCTCAGATTTACAGCAAGTACACTTGTATTGCAGAGTGAATTTGCCTTTAATAAACCCCAAAATACCTAATAATTTGGGGTGTACACAGCAAAATGCTATTTACCTAATGGGGAAACTATTTAGATTGACCTGTGTGCTAGAGTGCAGTTTGCCTAATGGGGACACTAGTTAGATTGACCTATGTGTGCCCAAGGAAATTCATTGGCAGGGTATTACCCTCAATTCCTGTTTGGCTATGTGACAGGAAGTGAAGCCAATTTTCCAAAAAGGGACACAAAGCCCAACCTAAAAAAGACAAGCAGGGGTTCTAACACTTGGTTTCCCTCAAATGCCAACAATTAGAATAGGATTGTCTTGAGCTAGATTTTAGCTCAGTGCTCTAAATCAGTGGTTCTCAACCCTGTCCTCAAGTACCCCCAACAGGCCATGTTTGAAGGTTTACCTTCATCTTGCACAGGTGCTTTAAATCACAGTCAATGGCTTTGTATTTTGGACAGCTATTTAGCTAAGATAAATTTCCAAAACATATCCTGTCGGGGTTACTTGAGGACTGAGGCTGAGAACCACTGTGCTAAAATGGAAAATTGAATACTTACTTCTCTGTAATTTTCCTTTCCTGGTTCCTATCCATGGCAGCATACGCACAATCCATGCATATGCTACCATGAAGGCACCAGGAAAGTTGCTTTTAGACAAATCACACTTTTTTTTTTGCCATGCCAATCAGCCTAGTTAAGCTGCAGCTGGGAAATCTGTTGCATGAAACTTGGTTGTGTGGGGGGGGGGTGGCACGTAAAATTCATTACTTGGATTAAGCATGCATCTGTACAACAAAGTTAAAAGGACTGCGCCCACAAACGGACAGTATCTTTAAATATTTAGTAGTTACAACAGCTTGAGGAAGACTTTGCAAAATAATGCAGCCCAGACAATTAAATCAAAGTGAAACCATCAACCTGCAACCAACACAGATTGACAACATCAAAAATATTTCAGTGAAAAATCCCCCCCCCCCCAAAAATAAAAAAAACAATAAAGAGTTGCTCTAAAACACATCTGTTTTGCAAAAACATAAGAAACAGAATACAAAGAGAAAATACATCTGCTACAAACTCTATAAAGACACCCAGATGTCATCTCTTGACTCACATACACACATACACACATACACATACACACACACACACACACACATATAATCTTGCCTCTTTCCAGGGCAAGGTAAAGAATGCTATCTGCAAGCTTTATATAACATAGGTTTGTGTGCTAATGAGGCAATTGAAAACACATGCACAGTCCATGAAACGCACAAATGCAAACTCATGTAGAGACAGAACTTCAAAGTGGGTACAGCTGTTAAGGATGTCCTTAAATTACTAACCCAAAAACACACACTCTCTGAGCATGCCCAGAAAAATCCAAGTGCTGTTCCCACACAACGCAACAAAAAAAAAACAAAGTCCCTGAGCATGCCCAAACCAACACAAATGCATTTCATACACCAAAAGCCACAGCAAAAAACCAAAGTCCCTGAGCATGCCCAGAACAACCCAAATGCAGCTAGCACAAAATAAGCCACCCCCCTGTCCAAAATTAAGCACATCTCCCAGCATGCTACAAAATTACAGATGGGACAAGCACCCCCAAGTCTAGGGGGGCAAACAAAGAGCCTAACATGGGCAAAAGTTATACAACAAATACCATTACAGTCTAAGGAAACTGAGTTGTTAATTTTGTGAGTCCCCACTTGGCTAGCTTATGTTATTATTATTATTATTATTATTATACAGGATTTATATAGCACCAACAGTTTTTTTGCTTTACAACATTGGGGAAGACAGTACAATTACAATGCAATGCAATACAGGAGGGATCAGAGAGCTTACAATCTAGAAGGGAGGGTCAAGTGGAACAAAGGGGAGTAGCTGTGGGGGATGATCAGATGGACAAAATGAAAATACAGTTGTTAGGTGTGGGTAGGATAGGCTTCTTTGAAGAGGAGGATTTTCAGGGATTGTCTAAAAGCTAATAGAGTAGGAAATAGATGGACAGATTGGGGTAAGGAGTTCCATAGGCTTGGAGAGGCTCTGGAAAAGCTCTGGAAAAGTCCTGGAGACAAGCATGGGAGGAGGTGATGAGAGAGCTAGAGAGCAGGAGGTCTTGAGAAGAACAAAGAGAACGATTAGGTTGGTATTTTGAGACTAGGTCAGTGATGTAGCTGGGGGAAGAGTTGTGGATTGCTTTGTAGGTAGTTGTTAGTATTTTGAATTTAATTCATTGGGAGAGGAATAGCAGAGACAGAGCGGTTGGATGAGTCTGGCAGCAGAATTCATGATGGACTGAAGGGGGGATAGAGTATGCAGAGGTAGGTCAATGAGGAGGGAGTTGCAGTAATCAAGGAGAGAGATGAGCTGGGAGTGAATTAAGAGCTTTGTTGTGTCATTGGTTAGAAAGGGGCATATTTTGGAGATGTTCCGGAGGTTGAGGCGGCAAGATTTGGACAGTGATTGGACATGGGGCTTAAAGGAGCGTTCAGAGTCCAGGACTACTCCTAGTACCCTGGCATGTGGGGATGGGCTGATAGTTGTGCCATCAATTTTGACTGAGAGATCAGAGGAAGAGGCATGTGGGGGAGGAAAAATGATAAGATCAGTTTTGGATAGATTAAGTTTGAGGAAATGGTGTGACATCCATACTGATATATCTGATAGTAAAATAGTGATACACGAGGAGACTGAAGGAGTGAGTTGAGGGGTAGAGAAATAGATTTGAGTGTCATCAGCATAGAGATGGTATTGGAAGCCGTGGGAGGCTGACCCAGGGAGGAGGATTGAAAACAGGAGAGGTCCAAGAACAGAACCTTGGGGGACCCCAACAGAGAAAGGAAGAGGAGAGGAGTCGTAAGAATTGTAGGTAACACTAAAGGTGCAGTTAAATAAGTAGGTAGAAAACCAGCGAAGAGTACAGTCATGAAGACCAAAGGCATGGAGTTTTTTGAGGAGGAGGAGGGGGTGGTTAACCGTATCGAAGGCAGCAGAGAGGTCCAGAAGTAGGAGTGCAGAATAGTGTCCCTTAGTTTTGACCATTAGTAGATCGTTTGTTAGATTTAGGAGAGAAGTTTCTGTGGAATGTTGAGGACGAATTTCAGACTGAAGGGGTCAAGAAGGCTATTATCAGCAAGATGGATGCTCAGTCGGTTGTAGACTAGATGTTCAAGGAGTTTGGATAAAAAGGGGAGCAAGGAGATGGGGCGTAGGTTGTTAAGATTGGATGGGTCCGGTGGGGCGGACAAGTGCATGTTTTTAACTTATAACAAACTTTTTATTTGCAAGATTGTACATAATACATGAAAAGCATTGGTATACATGTTTAACATCTTACAGAAGATATTCCGCATTCAAAGAACATGATACACATATATTACTATCATGTAGTTAGTTCTGTAGGTTCATATATAATCCGTACACTTCCACACTCATATTTAGTAAGTATCAGGATAAGCACCGTTTATATGCATGTCATAGACTCTTGTAACCATCTATCCCATATTCTGTTATACTTGTTTGGACAACCTCTGTTAATATAGAGGAATTTTTTATATGGAAGGGTTGTGTTAATGTCTCTTTTCCAGTCCACCAATTGAGGGGGTTCGGATCTCATCCATTGTCTGGCAATAATTTTCCTAGCTGAAAATAAAGTTTCATGTAGGAATATTAGTGTGAATTTGTCTAGTACATCTGGAAAAATTCCCAGTAGGCATTGTTTTGGGTCAAGAGTTAATGGGGACCCCATGTCGTCATGCAAGAAGGCAACTATTTGTTTCCAGTAATCTTGTATCTTCTGACAAGACCATATAAGGTGAAAGAATGTGCCTGTTTCAGTTCCACACATTGGACATGTGATGGATTGACTTCTTTTATATCTAGCTACCCTAAGAGGAGTGAGGTATGCACGATGAAGTATAAAGATTTGGGACAGTCTGTCTGAAAGTTTGGGTGAAACCAACTTGCATGTTTCCAGGGCCTCCTCCCACTCCTCATCCTCCATCCTCCCAACCTCCCTCTCCCATCTTGGTTTCAATGCGTAAGCTGATTTTGCAGAGGCAGGGGCGGATAGCATGTTGTAAAAACAGGAAGTTAGTTTTTTTGAGTCTGTATCCTTGACTATGGCTATAATAGAGTTAGGAGTGGGCTGAGGAAGGTCCCGTGAAAACTGCGTTTGGATCGCATGGCGGATCTGGAGATAACAAAAAAACATTTGATTCGGAATCTGGAACTCCATCTTAAGTGCCTCAAACGTTTTAAAAGTTCCATTTGTGAACAAATGGTGTAAATAGTATATGCCCTTGGCTGCCCATAAGTCTGAGTTCTGGACTCCATTAAGTTCCTGCAGCTTGTTATTATGCCAAAGTGGTGTATAGTCATTAAATGATGGTATCTCTAGTTTAGAGGAGGCTAATTCCCATATGCGTCTATAATGATATAGCAAGGAATGTCTATAATCTTTTGACTGTGTGTTCCCTACACCCACCGCTATCCCGTTTATTGGGTCCCCAGTATGCTGAACCCAACGGGGGCTCAGCAGAATGAGAAAGCGTTCCTTGTCAGTTTTGTCAATGTGAAATAGTTGGGATAGCTGTGACGCTATATAGTAATGGTTAAAATCAGGAAGTGCTGTTCCACCCATGTCCGTTGAGCTTTTAAGTGTTTGCCATGCGAGTTTGTGTCTAGATTTCCCCCATACAAATGGTTTATGTAGTGTTTCTAGTAGTTTAAAATACTTAAGGGGTAGATATACTGGAGTGTGCCATAGGACGTACAGTACCTTAGGCAGTAGTACCATCTTTATTAAATTGACTCGGCCCCATACTCCTAAAGGGAGGCGGGACCAGACCTGGATCTTAGATTTAATTAGGGAGAATAATGGTTCGACATTCAAGGAAATATAGTCTACTGGATTCTTGGATATTTTAACGCCAAGGTATTTTATTATATCCACCCGTTGAAGGGGTAAATTAGCCTGTGATTCTGTAGGTGGAAAACTATCAATTGGTAATATCTGTGATTTACCCCAATTAATCCTCAAGCCCGAAAATGTCCCAAATTGCTCAATTACGTTAAGGGCTGTGTGTAGAGAGAGGCCAGGGTCTGCCAGGTAGAGGAGGGTGTCATCTGCATATAGGCTAATTTTCTCGGTAAGGGATCCGAATGTCAAACCTATTATCTCCTGGTTAGTACGGATGGACACGGCGAGGGGTTCCGATGCCAGAGCATACAGCAAAGGCGAGAGCGGGCATCCCTGTCTCGTACCTCTGCTTAGGCCAAATTCCCGAGAGGGGCATCCATTAGCCACCACTCGGGCAGTTGGTTGCTGATATAACAGTTGCACCCATCTAATAAACTTGGGCCCAAATCCGTATCCCTCCATGCATCTCCAGAGATATCTCCATTCAACCGTATCAAATGCCTTGGCTGTATCTAATGTTACTATCACTCTTGTGCCCACATTATCATGCTTGGCCTGGAGATTGATAAATAACTTCCTTAAATTAAAGGAAGTGTTACGGCCAGGCATAAACCCTGACTGATCTACATGTATAAGGGATAGTATTACTTGGTTTAGACGTTTGGAGAGTACTTTGGCTAATATTTTGACATCTACTTGGAGTAAAGATATGGGGCGGTATGACTCAGGGTATCCTAAATCTTTCCCTGGTTTGGGTATAAGTACTATCGTGGCCTCTCTCATGGATGCAGGTAGTGTTGAAGTTTCGAACATGGTGTTGTACAGAGTCAGCAGTTTGGGTGTAAGTATCTCAGAAAAGTGTGCATAAAATTCAATGGGCAAACCATCAGACCCCGGGGATTTGGACCTAGTAAAATCTGCAATAGCAATCTTTATTTCCTCCACCGTGAGGGGTGCCTCAAGAAGTTCGACTTGACTCTCTGAGAGTTGTGGAAGTATGATGTTGCTCAAAAACTGATCCATTATTGCCGTATCCTCCGAGACCGTTGATGTGTAAAGTTCTGTAAAAAAGTCTCTAAACTTGGAGGACACGACAAAAGGATCCGTGATTGGCTGTCTATCCTTATCATGAAGCGTGATTACAATTGGGGGTTTGTCTTCACTATGAACAAGATATGCAAGCAATTTACCTGCTTTTTCTCCATGTTCAAACCACCGCTGTCTATTGAAGAATAATTTCTGCTTGGCTTTTACATATTGCATCTGAGACACCACTCTTGTCTGTAGTTTAAGAGTATTGGCATTTGTTGTGGATGGGTCAGCTATATATGCTTGTTCTGAAGAGGATAGTTCTGTGATTGCTTTATCTAAGGCTTCCGCGGAGTTTGTTTTAATCTGATTGATGCATGAGGTCAGGACAGCTCGGACATGCAGCTTAAACGTATCCCACACTACTGGCGCGGGAGCAGAATGTTCATTGTCCGTAAAAAAACGAGTCCATTCCACCTCAAGCATATCATCTTCTGGCAGCAGGGACAACCAAAATGGGTTCAAGCGCCAGGTCCGCTTCTGCTTGGCTAGGGGCACGCTGAGAGTAATTGAGTAAAGGCTATGATCAGACAACAGCCTAGGTCCAAAGGACACTGTCAATAATCTAGGTAAAAGTTGTTTAGATGTCAGAATGAAATCTATTCGGGACATCGAGTTATGTGTGGAGGAGAAACATGAATAGGCCTTGGTATGTGGAAATTTATGTCTCCATGTATCAATTAGATGAATGGATGAGGTTATTTTATGTAGTTTAGTGTCATTTGTCCTCATTGCAGCTACTGTCGGTGGGCGAAGTCTGTCTAGGGCATCATTCATTGTGGAATTAAAATCCCCCATCCATACTGCTTGCACTGTGGGGTATCTTGCCATGAAGGAGACACCCTCTAGTATTATAGTAATAGCAAATGGAGGGGGGACATAGAAAGCTAAGATTAGGAAGGGTTCTCCGTATAGTTTAGCAGATATAAAAACATATCTGCCCTGAGGATCTGTGCATAACTCTCCTGGCTCAAAGTGTATGGATTTTGCAATTAAAATAGATACACCTCTTGAATGGGATGTAAACGTGGAATGATATGCCCATCCTACCCAGGGGCGACGTAGGGCCATCTGTAGCTTGCCATCTATATGGGTCTCCACCAATGCTATTACATCAGCCCTCTGTTTCTTAAGGAATGTGAAGGTTGCCGACCTCTTAAGCGGTTCACGCAAGCCCCTCACATTCCAAGTAAGGAATTTTATAGACGCCATATGGAGTTCTCACAGATCATTTTCAGTATTAAGGTGTGTATCCTGAGTCTCACCGGTGCCTTTATACAAGAATTATGTATGTATATGTACAGTACTACAAAATATAACAACAGAGGCAAATTTTCAATATTATTCAAAAAACTATATTGACTCGAAAAGTGTAAACATAGTACTTCTTGCATTTTAAGAAGTAACTTAAACATTTTCCCTCTCCCCTCTCCCTCCCAGCCCTGCACTGACCCCAACCTGTGCGGGCATACTTCCCAAACAAAACTGAGATTGAAATCCGGGAAAGAACAGTCAGCTTCATCAGAAAAAAAAGAAAAAACCAGGGTAGCCGTTGGGTTTTAGAACCCGGGGTAAACATATCCCACAAAATCATATGTAAAGAAAATGGTGCCATGTGTTCTCTGGGATAGTTAAATGCGTGTAATTGTAGTTGAACGGCTTCATTCCAGGTTTGGTGACTGATTTCCCTAAAGGTGCGTGGGGCAAAATCACGCTGCACCATACATATGTTCTGTAGGACTATTGCTGACCCGAGGCTCCGGTCATCAAAATAATAAATGATAGTATATAGTTTCTCCTGAGGTATTAAGAGCAAAGTCTTTCATGTTGTAAGAAAAGAGGGCTGCGGTCCCCTGCCGCAATCCACGGCCATGTGCTGTGTGTATTGGGTTATTCATCCTCTTTCCTGTTATCTCGGCGCTCCAGCCAGGCGATGGTATCTTCAGGGGTTTCAAAAAAACGGCTCGGCCATCATCCTCCACACGAAGACGTGCGGGAAATAACATTGAGTATTTAAGATTTTTGATGCGTAAGCGCCTCTTGGCTTCGGTGAAGTTTTGTCTGCGCTTCTGTACTTCAGTGGAAAAATCAGGGAAGATGGCTACCTTGACATTGTCAATGGGTATATTACCTTTCAACCTTGCCATGCGCAGCGTTGCGTCGCGGTCTTTGTAATTTAGCAATTTAGCGATAAATGTTCGGGGTGGGGCACCCTGTGGTGGCGGCCTAGCGGGCATGCGATGTGCTCTTTCGACAGCAAACGTGGGCGAAAAGGCCTCCCTGCCATACATTGTAATTAGTAATTGTTCCAGGAATGTGGTGGGGTCTTTCCCCTCCGTCCCCTCTGGTAGGCCAATGAAGCGGAGGTTGCACCTACGAAGCCTGTTCTCCATGTCATCCTGCTTTGCCAGGAGTTGATTAATCTGGTATTGCATGCGTTCAGAGGTAGTCTGTAATGGCGGGATCGCATCCTCCACCTCTCCTAGTCTGGTCTCAGATGTCTTAACTCTCTCCTTAAGCTTATGCAGGTCTTGTCGGACCAGGGAGACATCTACCTTCACCTCCTCAATTTTGGTCGTGAGGGCGGCCTGGAGCACAGAGATGGCTTCCAGCACTCTATCTGTGTCTGCGCCCGCCACCTCCCTCCCCCCTGATGCGGTGCTGCCATCTTCTCCCAGGCTGTCTTTATCCTGTCGGCGGTACTTATCAAGTTTGGCAACTGCGTCGGTCTTGGGTTTCGTCGGAGCCATGACTGTTAATTAGAGGGGGCAGACGCAGCTGACTGAGCGGTTGCGGAGTTGGTATTGAGGGTAAGCTGTGGGAGTTTGGAGGTCAAGATCAACAGGATAGTCCTCACACAATTCGTCTAGGATAGGTCTTGAATCCCCGTTCACCCCCAATGAGCCCGAGTACCCCCAGCAGGTTTGGGTAGGGACAATGCTTTGGCGGGCAAGGGCGCTGGGATTATCAGTTGGGGTTCAGATCAGGTAGAGGAAAGATGGGAAGGTCAGGAGTGTCCAATATAGAGTAGTAAAGTGGATGCCGCTCACCTGGAGGATGCGGAGGTCCTCTGTAGGTCTGAGTACTGTGATGTCCCTGGAGGAGTTGCAGGGGGCAGTAGGTGGGTTAGATGATCCACTGTGTTAGATGCAGAGTCCAGGAAGGGAGGATGTGTTGCTGGTAAAGAGGCAGGGAGCACCAAGATGGCCGCCGAGACTAGGCCCAGACCACGGCCCGGATTTGGGGTTGTCACTGTGTGGGGGGGCCCTGTTCAGTTCAGGCTCCCAGTCAGGATCAGATGCAGTCGGGTCAGCCTCTGGTGGAGGAGCCAGGCATCAGAGGGGCCAGGACACAGCACCTCCAAAGAGGCAGGGAGGAGCAAGATGGCCGCCGGAGCTCCGGACCAGGCCGAAGCCGCGGCCTAAATTTAAGAGCGCCCCCGCACAAAAGGGCACCGTTCCACCCGATCCCCCAATCGGAGGCCCGCTGAGCAGGGACCGCGTTCGGCAGGGGCTCCAGACACCAGGGAGGCCGGGGAGGAGTATAGAAGAGGCGGCTGAGTGGAGCAAGACGGCCGCCGGCATCGACCAGGCCGAAGCCGCGGCCTGTAGTTGAGGCTGCGGCCGCGGAGGAGCGCCGCACCGCTCGGGACTCCCGTACGGCCGGAGGACCGCTGAAACAGGTCTGTATATGGCTAGAGACCTCAGGAGGTATGCCAGGTTGCTTCCGGAGATTGCTGACGGGCAGGATTAATGGGGATGCAGGAGTATTGGACGGAGCTCGGGTCTTCCACGTCCTACTCCATGCTGTAGCAGGCCACGCCCCGGACAAGTGCATGTTTTAAGGAATTGGGGAAAATGCCAGAAGAGAGGGAGAGATTGAAGATCTGGCTTAGAGAGTGTAGAATAGAGCTAGAGGGTGACTGTAACATTTGTGAGGGAACAGGATCCAGAGGGCAGGTGGTAAGATGGATGTTAGCAAGTAATTTAGCAACCTCTTCTATAGTGGTGGGGTTGAAAGAGGGAAGTAATGATTGTACCTGTGAACATGAGGTGTAAGGCATTGAGGGTGTTTGAACAGTAGAGATCTCCTTGTGAATTGTATCAATCTTCTGTTTGAAGTAATTGGCGATCTCCTGAGCAGTGAGTTAGTGGGTAGAGGCAGTGGAGGGCGAACTAGAGAGTTGAAGGTAGAGAAGAGTTGACGGGGGTGGGATGATACGTTTTTAATGAGGCTGGAATTGTATTTTTGGAGGGCAGATTTATACTGGCTGAAATCTTTCTGGGACTTTGTCTTACACCACAGGCGCTCGAGAGAATGGCTGTGTTTTTTCAGACTTTTAGTGTGATCTGTTTGCCAGGGTTGAAGGGGGCAGGGTCTGACTCTGTGTGTAGTGAGGGGGTCCGTGTGTCCAGTGAGGCTAGAAGTAAAGTGTTGTAGACAGAAGTGGCTAGGTTGGTGCAGGACAGAGGTGCGATTTTGTCATAGAGGTGGTCAGTAGCAGAGTAGAGAATAGAAGGGTTGAGATGGCGAAGGTTTCTACGGGTAACCGATAGGTGTATGGAGGGTGAAGAGGCAGAGGTGAGGGAGAAAGTGAAGTTAATAAGGTAGTGATCAGAAAAAGGGTAAGGATTGTTGGAGAGGTTGCATGGCATGCATAGGTGGGAAAAGACAAAGTCAAGAGTGTTGCCTTCAGAGTGAGTAGGAGCATGTATCCATTGCTTCAGGTCAAAGGAGGAGGTTAGACTGAGAGGTTTGGAAGTTGCAGGAATGTTAGTATTAGTAGGGATGTTGAAGTTCCCAAGAATGATTGTGGGGATTTCATAAGAGAGAAAGTAGGGTAGCCAGGCAGAGAAGTCATCAAGAAAGGATGATACTGGACCAGGGGGCCGGTAGATCACAGCTATCCTTAGAGAAACTGGGGAGAAGAGACAAATGCAGTGCACCTCAAATGAGGAGAGTGACAGAGAGGGAGGTGGGTGAAGTATTTGAAAGGTGCTATGTGGGTCTAAAAGGATTCCAAAACCCCTTCCTTTGTGTCCACTGGGTCTGGGGGAGTGAGTCCAAAGAAGACCACCATGGAATAGAGCAGCAGAAGATGCAGTGTCGGAATCGTAAAGCCAGGTTTCAGTAATGGCAAGTAGATTAAATGAGTTAGCGATAAAGAGATCGTGGAGGGAGGTGAGTTTGTTACAGACAGAGCGAGCATTCCAAAGGGCACAAGAGAAAGGGAGTCTGGTCTTGGGAAGAAGAGAAATGGGAACTAGATTGTGTGCAATGTGGCTGCAGCCAGAGGGTGTATGATAATGGGCATGTTGAGTACAGTTAGAGGAAGGAGGCCCAGGGTTTGGGGAAACATCACCAGAAGATAAGAGAAGCAGAAGGGTGAGGGAGGTAATGTGAGAGTGTAATTTATATGAGGGGACATGCCCCAGTGGTTTGGAGTATTGGGCATGTGGATTTAGAATTAGCCAGAGTTGGTGAGTGCAGTAATATGGAGAGGACAGAAGTGAGGGTGATATATATATATATATAAGGTGTGGGGTGGAGAAGAGGGGTGCAGGAGAGATAGTTTAAGGATAGAAGACACAGCTGTCAGAAGGAGTGGTTGACATTGCATTTTAGAAGAGGGAGGAAGAGCTGAAAGTGTAAACAAGGTCACCTGTATTGTATGTTTCAAGATGTGTTTCTTGATGTATCTCTGAGGTTTACTCATGAATTAAAGCATTCTAATGCAACATGCCTAAACAGCAGCTGTACCAATGGGATTGTTAAGTTACTTTAAAATTGAAATGTAACCCGCTCAGCAAACTATTTTCTTTTTGCAATCAAGATCTTTTGGTCAATGCGCCAAAGTTTTCTTTTAGTTTTTATACATCGCTAATGTCTCTCTAGGTCCTCGGGTCATTAGAAAATGGGTCCCAATCCGCTCCCCAACACAGTGTGATCCCATAAAGGGGTGCTGGAGGTGGACTGGGATAATTACCTAAGGCTCACCCGTTATGTTCGCAAGAACACGGACCAGGAAGGACCCGATATTAGATACCTCAGTTTACAGTTAGTTGATGATGTAAATCTAGTATATAAGTTATTATAGAGTTAAAAATACCACTGTGAAAATGATTGGTACTTCTCCCTTTTACTCTGCCTTAACATGTGACATGTAACGGAAGCTTGTACTTATAACTTGTTTTTCTGACAAAACCTAATAAAAACCATTTAAAATCCAAAATAAAAAAAAAAAAAAAGATGTGTTTCTTGTGTTCCTTCGCTTTGTGCATTCACTAAAGTGTAGTGTCAGAAGTGCTCCCACTTATAGAAATACTCCACTTTGAGGGGGCAGGAGGCGGAGCCTAGCGGAGCAGACATGCATTGTTAGAGCTCCACACCGCTGAGGAGAGAAGAGAAGGACAAAGCGGAGCCTGCAGGCTCAAAAGGTATCCATTTGAACCTTTTTGCCCCAGGGAACAAACTGTGAAAGTTTGGGCAGGAAATATGGTACTGGGAGGAAACCGTGGCAGAAATAAAAATCACCTCACAAAGAGCTCACAGGCACTCACTGCAACTAAAGCAGCTCCAATCACCTCACAAGATACAGCATCAGGGCGCTCTCACAGACAGAAAATGTCACAGCAAGACTCTCCATTTGAGTCAGATACAGAACAAATCCTCTCACAAACTTCTCCACAAGCCTCCTCAGTATCCCCAGTAATATTATTACAATTTGAAAAGATGCTTCATAAGGCTTTAAAACAAACCTCAGACCAAATAACAAACAGCCTAACCAAAGAAATAAGAGAGCTGGGAAACCGCACCGCAGCCTTAGAAATAAAAATGGATGAAATTGAAATTACAACCCAAGAAAATATAACAGAATTGGAACAATTAAAAAAAGAGAATTTAATACTTCAAACTAAGCTCAAAGATTACGAAAATAGAGCCAGACGTTCAAACTTGCGCATAAGGGGAATACCTGAAACTGTGACAGACCTGCAATCTACTATTACTGCTCTATTACAAGAACTGAAGCCAGATATCCCTATTGAACGTTTAGAACTGGACAGAGTACACAGAGCCCTCACAGCCAAAAAGAAAGATGGACCCCCACGTGATATAATCATAAAATTTCATTATTACAGAACGAAAGAACAAATACTAATTGCTGCAAGAGAAAAAAAGGAACTTAATTTTCAAGGACACAATTATCAAATTTTTGCTGACCTATCCCAACTTACTATTACTAAAAGACGATCCATGAAACCCCAACTAATGGAACTGCAACGCCACAACATTATGTATCAATGGGGCTTCCCCTTTTCAGTCAGATTTAACTACCAAGGTACAATTTACAGAAGCAGATCAGCAGATGAACTACAACAAACCCTTTTAAAATTAAATCTGACAGAACCCACAAGCAGCAACACTCCCACATGCAGAAGAATGGCATCATCTTCACCTTCAGGCAGCACCCAGAAAATTCCAGAACAAAATGGGAATCATCATTCTCACAAAAGAGGCCGTTATGCCACATCATCCATGGACCAAGAAGATTCAATGGACTGACATCCTAATTCCTGATATCTCTTCATTTATTATACTAAGAGATGGTTCTCTATAAAAAACCTATATTTATAACTGAATGTAACTGCATTCTGATAGTCACACACTGTGTGGGATCATGTTACATTCCAGTTATATAAGTGAAATAAGGAAATTCTTGTTCAGTTATATATTATCAGGTAATAACAATAGATTTATTACTTTTTAGGACAAATATGTTCAATAATCCAGAAGTAATGGAAGCTTTTTTTTTTTTTTTTTTCTTTCTTTTCTTAAAACAAATATATTATTACCTAACTAGTTCCTAGAATTATGTTTTTGTTTATTCTAATCTGAAGCAATACAACCTCAATTTTATGAGTTAACATATCTAAACAGTTACATATGAATAAAATATGTAATTGTTTACTCTAAAAGGGTTAAAATCCCAAAATAATTCAAACTATCTTCATCAATACCAAAGTTATTAACAGTACCTTTCTAACTGAATTATTTAGCCTAGGGCAAGACTAACCATATACAACCACCCTGGAATAAATAATTTCAACAAAAACTATATTCTGCACTCCAACTAATGAAACATCATTTTGATGTCTTTTGACATAGCACTTCTCTCCTGTAAGCGGAAGATCCGTGTACCCCCATTAGCCCTCCTCATTCTCCCAACCATATTATGTGGGAGTGTGACGAAGGCACTTATTCCCCTGAGAGAGATATTTATTCTCTTTCACGGGTAAATTGTGATTACTTGCAAAAAATAATTTATACAATGTATCATCTAATCTCATATGTTTTTTGTTTACTCTTTACTCCAGAATTCACTGGTTTCTTTTCTATCTATTCATCTCTTCAGTCCACACAGGTTGATCTGCGCAGTCAGCTCTGCATAACAAAAAGTAAGTCAAAACTATTTGATCTATTGCCATGGCACCACTGAATATACTTTCCCTGAATGTTCAGGGAATAAATGTCCCTCAAAAAAGGACCAAAGCCTTCCGTACTTTCCATAACAAGAAGGCTCACATAGTATGCCTCCAAGAAACACACTTCACCAAAGATTCTACTCCAAAATATATTTCTCCTTTTTATCAACAAATTTACACGGCTTCTGCCAGTACCAAGCAAAGGGGAACTCTAATTGCATTTCACTGATCCACACCATTCACCTTATCATCAGAAATGAAAGACCCAGAAGGTAGATACCTGATACTCATGGGTTATATAATGGATACAGCAATCACGGTGATTTCCTACTACGCTCCTAACAAACAACCTACACCATTCCTCTCACATATATTACAAGTGATTAATACACACAAAATAGGAACAGTGATAATGTGTTGGGATTCGAACCAGGTCCTCCTCCCATTTCTAGATAAATCACCTTTTACACCATCCAAAATAACCTCTAGATTACCTTTTTCTCAACTTCTTTCCAAATACAATCTGGTAGATTCATGGAGAGAAAGTAACCCAATGAAAAAGAAATTCACTTATTTCTCGCACCCTCATCAAACCTTCACCAGAATAGATCATATTTTTCTAACAATAGGAATGATACCAGAAATTATTGCATCAGATATAATTCCGATTCCGTGGTCTGACCATAATGCAGTATACACTACTATAGCCTCAGCCATACCAAAAGCGCATGACCCAACGTGGCACTTACTGGACATAATGCTAAAACACCCACTACATCAGATGGCCATTGAACAAGCTTTAAAGGAATACATATCAATTAATAATACAACAGACATCTCCCCAATAACACTGTGGGAAGCTCATAAGCCTGTCTTGCGTGGTACAATACAAAGACAAATGGCACTATTTAAACGGGAACGCAAAAATCTAGCAAAAAAACTAGAACTCAATTTTAATGCAGCCTACATATTATTTCAAGATAATCCATCTCAGAGTACAAAATCTCATCTGGAAAAATCTAGATTGGAATACGATCTATTTCTCACTGAGTCAGTTGATAAATCCCTCAAACGCTCCAAACACAATTTCTACATGAATACAAACAAACCAGGTACATATTTGGCTCGGGCATTAAATTCAACTAACAAATCTTTCAAACCAATACGTTTGAAATTATCAAAAAATGTTTACACTTGTAATCCAGTTAAAATAGTCCATAAATTTCACTCACATCTCGCAACTTTATACAAGACAAACAATGAATTTAATCCTACAGAGGCTGAATCCTTCTTCTCAAAAATAACCTTACCTGAGTTATCTCAGAATCAAAAAAGCAGTTTGGATGAGCCTATAACTATAGATGAAGTTGCTAACGCCATAAAAGACCTAAAACTTAACAAAAGACCAGGCCCAGACGGCTACTCGGCTTTATACTATAAAACATTCTCAGAAATACTCTCTCCCATTCTCACTGAAACTTTTAACAAACTTCTAGATGGACATTCTTTTCGGCAAGAAACACTAATGGCAATTGTTTGTATGATCCCAAAACCCCTTTCTGATGATACTTCCTGTGTGAATTATCGGCCTATTTCTCTGTTAAACCTTGATATTAAATTATTAGCAAAAATAATAGCAAAACGCCTCAATAGCATTATAGGAAAATTAATACATAGAGATCAAGTAGGCTTCATGCCAAATAGACAGGCAGGCGATAATATACGCAGGGCAGTGTTATTGGCACATATTGCTAAAAAACGGAAAATCCCTTTATGTTTTCTATCTCTCGATATTAAGAGGGCATTTGACACAGTATCCTGGCAATATATGCAATATTCATTACAAAAATGGGGTTTTGGACCCCACTTTTTAACATGGATCAAAGCATTATATAATAAACCCAAAGCCTATATAAAATATGCTGGATACAAATCTGAAGCCTTTAATATCGAAAGAGGTACCCGACAGGGTTGCCCATTATCTCCCTTATTATTTGCCCTTATACTCGAACCCATGGCCCAATATATCAGAACAAACCAAACTATAACTGGCATTGAAGTAGGAGGTATTACACACAAATTATATATATTTGCAAACGATATATTACTTTTTCTATCATCACCACAGGTCTCTGGTCCTAACTTAATACCAGCTCTTGATGGATTTGCAGCCCTATCCGGCCTTATGATTAATCCTAAGAAATGCCTAGTGCTTAATATTTCACTCACAAACATGGAATTGATCCCGGCTAGGGCTGCACTCCCATTCACATGGGCAGAAAAATCAATCCCATATCTTGGAATTCATTTAACAGCCTCTCATTCTGACTTATTCTCAACCAATTATCCTCCTGTATTAAGACAGATCACAAATCTAATAAAACAATGGTCGCAACTTCCTTTATCCTGGATGGGGAAGATTAATGCAATCAAAATGACTATTCTACCCAAATTGCTTTATCTATTCAGAGTCCTCCCTATTCCAATTCCTTCCTATTTTTTGAGAATAGTACAAAAAAGAGCAACTTCGTTTATATGGGGCTCTTCTAAACCACGTATACCTATACACACACTACATCTTCCCAAAAATAAAGGAGGCCTGGGATACCCTAATTTTACTAACTACTACAGAGCGGCACATTTGGCCAGTCTGTCCAAATACCATGCAAAACAGGAAATCCCATTATATGTATTTATAGAGGCTTCAGAAAATGACCCTCTATTAATATCAAATTTATTATGGCTTGATCCTAAAGACCGCTTTAAAATTCATAATCCCATAACTAAACACTTCTTATCTCTCTGGGATAAACTAAAAACCAAATATCAGTTACAATCTCCACACAATCCTCTCCTTTCTTTTATCAGAAATCCGGCCTTTTATCCGGCATGGATCTACCCAAATTCTTTTAAAGCTTGGACAACATCAGGCATTCAGACACTAAATGACTTCATAGTATCTAAATCATTCCTTTCATTCCCATCGCTTAGAGAAAAATATGATCTACCAAACTCTGAGATATTTAGATATCTCCAAATCAAAAATTTCTATACACCATTCCTAAATGGGGATACACCATTATCCCAATTATCCATTTTTGAATCAATCTGTACAAAAGATCCATTTGCTAAAGGTACAATTTCATCACTTTATAATCAATTATATGGAGTACCAAATCTTAATAGACGCTCTTACGTTCAGAGGTGGGAGGAGGACCTGGGACGAACTTTAGAAGACACGGACTGGTCTAACATATGGCTCCCATCTAAGTTATCTTCACCCAACATCTTAGCACTGGAGACAAATTATAAAGTCCTAACTCGCTGGTACCTTGTACCCGCTAGAGTGGCAAAATATTCACCTAATACCTCAGCTCTTTGTTTTCGAGGATGCCCAGAAATAGGCACATATTTACACATATGGTGGACGTGCCCAGTAATCCAAACCTTCTGGAAGGAAGTCTTCGTGATTGCATCTAAAATATTTAAAAAAATAATACAACCAGATCCATATTTAACTTTACTTAATCTAAAACCGGAATGGTTAACACTCTCTCAATTCAAACTTATGATCCAACTAATAACGGCTGCAAAACAAACAGTGGCCAAGGCATGGAAATCTCCTACATTGGTACTAGCAGAAACAATTCACAGAATGAATAATACAATGTCCCAAGCTAAGATGTAAGCCATCGATCAAAATCAAATTCCAAAATTTGAAAAACTTTGGCATCCTTGGATAAAACAACAGTTCCTGTCAAACTTCAATGACTCTGTCCTGTTGCCATGGTAACAGATTAAATGACTTACAGAGACACCCATTCTAAGGCTTCAAAGAGAACTAAAAAGAATAATAAACTGACGAGCGGGACAACCTTGTGGACCATACCTCTACCTTTCAACCCTTTTTCTTCTTTCTCTTTCCTTTTCTCCACCTTACGATTAAAGCTCATTATCAGAATTTATTTGACCTATATACACTCTACTTGTAAACAATATGTATAGTAGGTATAAATCATTTAAATACCTACAAAAGTAACTAAGGAAATGATATATATCTTTAATTTAGGTTTACGTGAACCCAATGTTTAATATTTGAAATTTCATTATATTTACCTATATTAACCCTACTGTAAAACAATGAGCTTACTTTATAGATCCTTGTAAACTTACTTTATGTATCTTTATAACATTGTATACTCAATAAACTTCTTTTGACAAGGAAATACTCCACTTTGAGAAAGAACCCCATCTGCAAATGTGCCACCCCTTGGCAAACATACCTTTCCCAAGAGATACTTAGTTATATACTGCTAGCAATGGGGGTAGGGTGCTTAATTGCTAATCTGGGAGTTAATAAAACAAAGCTGGCTATTCCGAGAAAAATTCTCACTTCATTCTAGTTATAGTATATATATTCTAGTTATTGGCCTTAAAATTGGTATGGAGGCCCAGGTCCCACCCTGAGGGACATATATCAATGTCACCAATTTGGACAACCACAAAAACAAAACAAGGAGAAGTGCATTTAAAAATGCAAAATTGCTTAAAAGCTAGTAACGTGGGGGGGGGGGGGGGGCTTACGCTGCCTGTAAAGTGGTGCATCTGTAGCATGTATCCAAAATGCTGCTTCAAAGATGTACAGCTTTAGAGAAAACTTACAAATCTACATTGCAGCTGCAAGACTTTAACCCCAAACAAAAAATAGCCTGCCCCCCCCCCCCCAATACATACAAGGCCATTTGGGTCTGTTAAGGCTTAAAATGAGAACCCCCAGGTGAAAAATACCACCCCAAACTTAAAAAAAATTGTGCCCCTCCCACACACCAACAAACCCCTAGCCAAACACACAGCAAGCCAGCCCATGAGAGGGGGATGGATGCTTGTGGGCAATAGGGGCTCGGGCAACCCAAAAGTCAATCACTTTGTTTCCATATCCAGGGGGGAAAGGGCCTCTTCCACACAACACTAGGCTGGGGTTGTGGGGGGCTGCAGACCAGGGGTTTTACTGAATGTGGAAAGCTCCTTTAAACTAGTGGGTACAAGGTGCTTTGTGGTTGGTATTGGGCTGAGCCCAACATGTCCCAAAGGCAGCCAGCTATGTTGAGTGTATGTGGCCTTGTATGGTTCAGGAGGGAGTTGGGCAACTGCTCTTCTCGCCATTTTCCTAGCTGGCCCTGTTGTATGCTCTGAAAAAGGATGTGGTTTGGATTGGTGAAGGCAGCTCACAGCCTTTGGAGAATAGAGTGGAGTGTGGAGTTTCCCTTTAAAATCAAAAGTTAGCCCATGGAAATCCAAGGGGTTAGAGGGGGTAGACAAGAGCATTGTAGAATGGAGTGTGGAGATCCCCTTTAAAAGCAAAAGTTAGCCCAAGGAAATCATATGCATTAGTGGGGGAAGGTTAAATGCCCTTTATGGAGGAGCTAGAGGAGCGAGGGTCTTTTTACATCATTTTAACAAGGTGCATGTCACATGTTGGCAGCATAACATGCTAAAATAACCTGTGTGCAAATCTCCTTAAAAAAATAAAGGTGAACCAGCGTAAGAAAAAAAAAGTCAAGTTTAGAGGTGCGCCCGTTCAACCCACGCAATTGCATGTACGTTGCTTAACATTTACTAAGAAGCAGTGAACAAACGCATTTGAACCGGCGCAAGAGCCGCTTGCGCATGCGCACTGCTTACATTGATCTCACACAGTTCTAAACGTACTTGCGGGCATAGCAGGCTTTCTCTGAAAAAGTTACTTTCTCATTCAATTTTGGGCATATTTGTTACTTGGGCAGTTGTTACTAGGCTTGTGCAATTCTTTTTGTAACGAACCGAAATTCGGACAAATTTTCTATCTTTCGGACATTCGGATGCATCCGAATGTCTGAATAAAATAATAACGAATTTCAACTAATACAAAAGAAATTATAGAGGATATAACGAATTAATTCAACATGATTCAGTAATTCCTTAAAGATCTAATGAAACAAAAGGTCAGCTCAAAGTAAATCTTACAGTCCAATCAGCTGATTAATTTTGTGCTGGAGGTTGGATTACTGGCAAAGTGCATTCCTGAGAACTGAGTGGGAAGGGTGTTGTATTGTATTTGGGCAGAGGAGAAGAGATATTGTCATTGTGTGTGTTAAAAGATTCAATAAACAAACGACTTTCCAAACTACGAATCATTATCACGAATATATATACATACATAAATATCAAATTGCAACGAATACGAACAAAATTATAGCGCATATAACGAATGAATTCGACATGATTTGAGATTCAGTATAACGAATATCGACACTCTTCAGAAATAATGAATTAACCCGAGAACGTATTAACATAACATAACGAATATAACATATAAAGGCATAAGTCACAACCAACAAGATGGTCACTGTGCCTTTATTGATTGGTGGGTTTAAGGGGAGTGTACTCTCTCTCCTGGTATTAAAAGGCAGTCAGATCAAACCGGAAACTAGGTCCTTTGATGACGCCCTGTGGGAGGGCGAAATGCATTGACGCAACTTCCACGACTGACATCACTTCCGGTCTCGTGGAAAGAACGCCAGGAACGGCGTTTGCTGTATTGTCATCTCCATTTTATGCCCACTTTTAACTTACGTATGTAAGTATGCATTTTTTTATGCGCAATAAAACCTGTTTTTAGCTTACTTCACTATTAGTCCATCTTTCTCATTTTGGGTACCTGTTTATATGGCTGAGAAATCATCTTTAAGAAGTATTTGTCATCAAATCTCATCATTGAATCTGCAATCTCTGGATATCGGTATAAGTCTGAATTGACCCTCAGACTGAAAAGCTGGGTGTCGTTGTGATCCGAAGTTTATGAGGAAAATAAATATCAAGAAACATTTTAGAAAGATCTTACCTTAGCCCATCTTTGTCATTTTGGGTACCTGTTTATATGGCCGAGAAATCATCTTTAAGAAGTATTTGTCATCAAGTCTCATCATTGAATCTGCCATCTCTGGATATCTTTTTGATTTTTCCACTTGTAATGGGTTTATGTTTGTGAGTGCTGTATTTATATTTTTTTCACCCCATAATATTGGCACCTCCATCTTCTGTTAATATTGAATTGAAGATGCCGTGCGCCATGTCCATAGTGGTGCACAGATTGCATTCTCCCGTGCGCTGAGATTGCTATAGTAAATGGGGGATTCACCCTCTGTTCCCGGTGCACCATTTCGTAAATATGAAAATGTGCGTTGCGCCTCACCATGCATGTCTACTGGTGACGCACGGCTTTCATAAATCAGCCCCACTGTCACTTACTAATGACACTAGATAAAAAGAGGATAACATCTCGGGTAAACAAGGGGTTAAATGTGTGCCCAACAATTTGTATGTGTGCTGATTTTCATTAAAGATCTCTTTGTTTCTTAGAGAAATAGTTTCCTCTATACCTGTTGATTGTCAACACAGGGCTCTGGGCTGTGATTGGACACAGCTGATCAGCAGGTCCTAGCCATAAGTTAATGGCTGGGATCTGCTAACAGACTCCTGCTGTGTACATTCACAGTGGGTGTCGAGGGGGGGCATGCACTCGCCCTAACCCCGGAAATGGCCAACAATGTACCAGTAGGTTGCTTTACCTGTATGGGCCACTCCTTCACAGTACATTGTGAGTGGGCAGTCTGCAAGTGGTTAATAAAGAGCTTGTCAAAAACTGTGTATCAGCATTTATATACACTTTACTTTTTTTCTGAATGAGTAGGGGTACTATGTTCTTACTCATTCACATGGGGTGGTGGTATCGGGGGGGGGGCTCTCTTGTTATTAAAGCTTACAGATTCTGATAACCCTGGCCCAGTTGTTGTGGGGGTCTGTAGGCAAGAGGGTTATTGAAATCAACATGCTGACAAAGTGTTTTGCTAGGGTGACAATGTGACATGTTGATTGCTATGCCTTAAGAGGGAGTGGCACACCCTGGATTTTTGTGGATATTTTGGGGGAACCTAAGCATTAATTCTTGATTTTTGCATTATGTTCCCCTTAAAAAACATGCCAGACTCTAATGGCCTGGTATAGAATTTGGAGGCTTCAACCTATAGAAAAACACCGGGTCCACATGTTGGTAAGGAGAAGGACCTTTTTCCCAAAACCCTGGCCTGGTGGTTGCGGTGGTCTGTGAGCAGGAGGCTTACTGGAATCTCAAATCCCCCTTTAAAAATATGGGGCCCAGATACTCTTTATTCAATGTGAATGAGTAAGGGGTACATTATTCCCCTATTTATTAACACAAAAATTTGAACTGACAAGTCTTTAAAAAAAAGAACAAAAATCCAACGATGTACATCCATCATCATTCGGGTCATCCAGCAATTTATATATATGGCAATCACAATTTGTAATCACAGTTGACCTGTCAAAAGAAACAAGGCTCAGGGCCTCCCAGATGACTTCATTGACCAAATATAGACATGACCATATCTGGTTAATGACATAATGTGGATCCCAATTACATAATTTTTATTTCTTCTTTTTGCATGGAAACCCCCTTAAAATTCATTCCATACCTGAAGAGCCTGGTATAAATTATGAGGGAAACCTATTTACATCTGCACCAAACCCTCATCTAGGTTAATCGGTTGCTGCCTTGCCACAGTACATTTACTGCAGCAAGGCAGCATGGGTAGGCTAAATCACATATATGTACATCATCCAGCTGAGGGCATGCAGCAAGCAGCTTCCACAATAGTGGACTCAGCGGATTGCAGCTCCTGGTACCTGGCTTCTCACATTATTACAATGTCAACAAAGCTGTTATGAATGAATGTAATTCATAGCAGCTATGATTCCTATAGTGATGATGTGATTGACCCTCAGCTATCACATGTTACCTGGGCCAATTACAGTACCCTGTATTATGTGATAGCTGTGGGTCAATGAAAACAAAAAAAAAAATAATTATTTTTTTTAGATACTGTCACCAGTCAGCATCCCTGATTACAGCCACATCAGTGATATGATGACGCTGAACTGCACTGCTGACAGTATGTAAAAAAAAGTGTGGAAAAAAAACGATTCATTTAATTTCTTCATTTTCCAAAAAATTGTGACAAAAAATGATAAATTCAAAAAACTCACCCTGCCTCTTACTAAATACCTCAGACTGTGTACTTTCCAAAAATGGGTCATCAGGGGGTTATTTGTACTGTCCTGGCATTTTAACCACTTCAGTCTGGAAGTATTTACCCCCTTAATGACCAGGTCATGGCCAATTTGCGATATGGCACTGCATCTCTCTAACTGACAATTGCGCGGTTGTGCAACGTTGTACCCAAACAAAATTGATGTCCTTTTTTTCCCACAAATAGAGCTTTCTTTTGGTGGTATTTGATCACCTCTGCCACCTCTTTTTTTTGCGCTATAAACAAAAAATTACTGACAATTTAAAAAAACAAAACAATATTTTTTACTTTCTGCTATAATACATATCCAAAAAAAATGTATAAAAAAAACTAAGTTATTCACCAGTTTAGGCCAACATATAATCTGGTACATATTTTTGGCAAAAAATCGCAATAAGTGTATATTGATTGGTTTGCGCAAAAGTTATATCAGTGACAAAATAGGGGATAGATTTATGGACTTTTAAAATTTTTAATGTTTTTACTAGTAATGGCGGCGATCTGCAATTTTTAGTGGGACTGTGACATTGCAGCGGACAAATCTGACCCCAAGTGACACTTTTTGGGGACCAGTGACATTATTACAGTGATCAGTGCTAAAAAATGCACTGATCAATGTATAAATGACACTGGCAGGGAAGGGGTTAACACTAGGGGAAGATCAAGGGGTTAAATGTGTTCCATGGGTGTGTTCTAACTGTGTGGGGAATGGGCTCACTGGGACTACACAAAGATTGCTGTTCCTGATCACTAGGAACAGCAGATCTCCACATTGTCCCCTGTCAGAACGCTTTGTTTACATAGGGAGATTCCCGTTCTGCCTCTTTGTTGAGCGATCACGGGTGGTAAGGAAAGACATATTCTGGTGGCAGGGGACTCAATTATTAAAAGGACAGAGAGGGCAAACTGTCACAAAGACCGTAAGCGCCAAACTGTATGTCGTTTACCGGGCGCTTGGGGTGGACAGATTATTGGTTGGGACTGGGGAGGACTCAGCTGTCATTGTACATGTGGGTATCAGTGATAGTTAGAGGAAGATGGAGAGTCCTAAAAAACAATTTCCAGGACTTAGGAGCTAAATTGAGGAGTAGAACCTCCAAGGTAGTATTCTCAAAAATACTACCGTTACCTCGAGCCACGCCAGAGAGGCAGCGGGAGATTAGGTAAATTAACAAGTGGCTGAGGAGCTGAGGTAGAAAGGAGGGGTTTGGGTTCCTGGAAAACTGGCTGACTGGCTGACTTCTCAGCTGGTTATCAGCTCTTTAGCAGGGACGGGCTGCACCTAAATGGGGAGGGTGCAGCTCAGTTGGGAAAGAAGTTGGCCAAAAAGTTATTGGGGCTTTTAAACTAGGTGATGGGGGGGTCCAGATGTAGAGATAGCCAGCGTGGAACAAGGTTCAGTGGGTTATATTGGGGGTATTAGTGGTAGGGTGACCAGAATACCAAAACCCAAGGTAAGTAAGTTGACAAATCCAAATTGCAGCCTCATATCAACTAACAATGAAGTAGTATATGACAGGACAAAATTGCAAGGCTTGCACACCAATGCTATATGTCTAGCTAACAAGATGGGAGAACTGGAGCTGCTAATGTACGAGTAGGGTTTTGATTTTGTGGGAATTTCAGAGACTTGGTTTGACAGCTCTCATGACTGTCTGGCAACCTTATATGGGTATTCCCTATATCACAGAGATAGGGAGGGTAAAAAAGGGGGAGGGGTATGCCTGTATATTAAGAATGAAGTGCAAGTGAATGTGAGGGATGATATCACTAATGGAGCTAGGGATTAGGTGGAATCCTTGTGGTTAGAGCTCCAAAGGGAGGAAACTAAGAGGAAAGTAATACTAGGTGTATGCTTTAGGCCCCCTAAGCAGAGGAAGGAGTAGGGAGGTGGATCTCCTATCACAGCTTGGAATGGTGGCAAGGATGGGAAATGTCATTATAATGGGGGATTTTAATTATCCAGTTAGAGACTGGGCAGAAAGAAAGTTTCAGTATGATTTACAGAAATAGAAAACACAAGGGTAGTACAAGGACACTGAATTTCAAAAGAGCCAACTTCCCTAAACTACACTCTTTGCTAGATGATGTTAAATGGAATAATATCCTAGGAACAATGAACACGGAGGAAAAATGGGAGTGCTTTAAGAGCATACTAATAAAGCATACCATAAAGGTATTGGCCAGTGCATTCCAACAGGAAATAAGTTTAAAAGAGCTAAAACAAATCCTGGGTGGCTAAACTCCAAGGTAAATTGCTTATAATTGCAAAAGAAAAGGCCTTCAAAAAATACAAGGCTGATGGGTCATTGTCAGTACTCCAACATTACAAAGAATGCATTAAGAAATGTAAGAGTCGCATCAGGGCGGCTAGGATAGAACACAAAAGGCACATAGCAGAGAAGAGTGAAAAAAAAATTCTTTAAGTATATAAATAGCAAGAAACTAAGGCCAGAACATATTGGCCCCATAAAGGATGATGAAGGGAATTTGGCCATAAAAAGACAGAGAGATAGCTTTTGAAGGTTTTGAATGTATTCTTCCCATCAGTCTTCAGGGGATACAGTAACCAAAACTTTAATATTAATAACATGTCACAGAATTCACTCTTATGCTTAATAGAAGACAATATCAGAAATAGACTGGAAAAACTTAAAATAAATAAGTCCCCAGGACCAGATGGCTTGAACCCGAGGGTCCTTAACCACTTGCCTACTGGGCATTTAAACCCCCTCCTGCCCAGACCAATTTTTAACTTTCAGTGCTCTCACACTTTGAAAGACAATTACTCAGTCATGCAACACTGTACCCAAATACATTTTTGTCCTTTTTCATACAAATAGAGCTTTCTTTTTGTGCTATAAAAACACCAAACATTTTGAAAAAAAACGCACATACTTCGTTTCTGTGATAAAATTTTGTAAATTTTCTTCATAAATTTTGGCCACAATTCATACTACTACATATCTTTGGTAAAAATAACCCAAATTAGTGGATATTATTTGGTCTGTTTAAAAGTTAGAGAGTCTATAAGCTATGGTGCAAATCACACCTTATGTACTGGTAGCCTATCTCATTTCTTGAGACCCTAACAAGCCAGGAAAGTACAAATGAAAATCTAGAATTCCTCCTTTAAAACAAGAAGGAAATTTCTCATTACAGCAGACCTTTATTTTTAGGTATAGTCAGAGCTTATGTTTTAGAAGCCGACGTACGTGAATAAAGGACAATCAAAGTAAATGCAGTGTGACATTTGCTTGTGGAAACTAGCAGTAAATGTGATTCTCCATGGTTCTTCAGAACTGAGAAATTAGCAAGTATAATATGTTCTCTGGACACTGATTTTCCAGGGAAAGCTTTGTGAAAACTGGTGCTGATGTTGTGCTGATGACCACAGCATGTTTAAAAGACTTGTATGCTGTCCATGAGATATGTTTTCAACCCCCTAGCATTTGTTTTTACTGCTGGGTCACAGACAATTTTATGGATGTGGTTTGTTGAGCAGGTCAGTGATGCATTGAAACACTGGTGCATTCAGAGATGTATTTACCTCTAAAATGGCAAAGTGTATAGATTAAAGGTCTCGCTTTATTGATCTCCATTATTGTGAAGATGAAGTCAGATACTCCCATATAGTATACAAACATTTATCCACCTAAGTTATTTCAAGCAAAGATATTTATGTAAGGTGTAATACAAGACAAAACACTGAAGAAGAAAAAAAAAGGAAAAATCTTGTAGCTATTGTCCATAGGAACATACAACAGGCAGGGCTTCACTGATTTCTAAGACTTTGTTAATCCCTGGGTTGTTAAGCTTCCCTTTAGTTGCAATTACTTAACATAGTGACTGTTTCACATGTCACATTACAGAAGTTTGCAATTTAAGAAACTGAACGTGAAACTAATTACTTTTTCACTAAGAAAAGAGATTACATGTTACAGCATTAAATCTCCTTCTTAGAAGTTAAGTACCAGTCTGCTTATTATATCACATTTCTATGCTTCTAATCGTCTTTCCTCTATGCGCAGTAACGCGGTGGCAATTGGCAAGTACCCTTGAATGTAAATAGCAAATATCACCAGACTTTAAATGGAAAAAAAATAACTGGACTATAATACAAATATCTTATGTATATTTTACCAGAAGAGTACATCTCCTTACCTAAGTGTCCATACTAAAGATATGTTAGTATGTGCTACTCCTAAAACAGCTACGTTCATTAATACATCAAATTTGTATTCTGAACCATCAATTTTATCTATTCATACTACATTTTTGTGGTAATAATCATAGTTTTTTTTTAAATGTTTCATCAGACAAAAATATATGAATTGCTCTCTTCAAATTATATCACAAAATTTATATTAACCCAAAGTCTGAACTCTGACTTGGCTAGTGCATAAACAAAGTTGTTGCGGGACAGGCTGGGGATGTGGCCTGCTGTGGACCGGGATGGCTGCCTGAAGTCCGAGCTTCGCTCCATGGTCTGGATACCGGCAACCCTCCGCTACTTTCCTCCCCGCTGCTTACACCATAGAAGCAGGAAAGGACTGGGGAGACTCCAGGGCATATCGATGCGACGATACAAGCCACTGAATCCCCACTGTCTCACTGACTACTACCCGACGGCCGCTGCCATGCAGAAGGCCCAAGATGGCGCTGATGAAAGTAACAGCGATCTCTTCAATAACAACCCAGAGTGCCTGCCGGCTGCTTCTCCAGTGCTCCCTGTTCAGGGAAACACAGCCACTAACAGGGACAGCATGGACACTCATCCCCCTCCAAAGGAATCCCCAGGAGGACTTCACCAGGACAGAGGTAAGAGGCTGGCTAACTCCCCTGCACATTTCCCAAATAAGGAGCCACATGCAAAGAAGCAACTATGGTCCCATGTTGTTGCAGGGACACACGGATCCCAAAATGCTCCCTCCCTGGCTGCTATACCTATCACTGACAACACTGTATCTGAAGCTATGCTGAAATCTATGCTTCTTACACTGCAGCAGGATTTGCATAGAGAGCTCCAGATGTCATTATCCCAGATGCAGGACAAAATAGACTGCCTAGAAGAGCGTACACACGCTCTAGAAGAAAATCTGCAGGATTACTCTAAGGCGCACAACGAACTGTTAAAAGCACATGAGCATCACTCGGAAGAAAACCACCGTATTAAAATGAAATTGGCGGATTTAGAAGACTGCTCCAGGCGGAACAACATCAAAATCAGAGTCATCCCTGAATCGGTCAAACCGAATGAAATAACTCCTTACGTGCAACAACTTATCTCTGCCTTACTTCCATGCCTTAATGTCCGCGACACGCTAATCGACCGGGCCCACAGAATTGCTAAACCGCCACACCTCTCCGATGATATCCCTAGAGATATTTTGGCGCGTATACATTTCTTCCATGTTAAGGAGCAAGTTCTCTCCACCGCCAGATCCTCGAAACCCCTGCCAGCTCCTTACTCTAATATCAAAGTGTTCACTGACCTGTCTCCTGCCACAATGGAGATGCGCAGAGCTTTGACCCCTGTGACTTCCATCCTTCAACAGAAAAACATAATGTACAAGTGGGGCTTCCCTACGAAGCTGCTGGTTACTCACCAACAAAAGATCGTCCCTATTCTCTCTCCAAAAGATGGCTACAAGAAGCTCACCAACTGGGGTTTGGGGTTTCTGCTCCCAGAGAAGTGGTACAAGCTACTCCCTCCCACAAGCCATCTGACTCCAGAAATGTGGCGACTAAAACATCCAAAAAGATCTAACCTTGGTTTAAGCCCAGGTCCCCAGAACTACTTATATCCAGCCTGGGCAAAACACCTATCCCTTCTCCTCACCACCCCTCAGGTTTAAAGTTGTGCTAAGCACACATTTTTCTAATTTTTTTTGATTACAGTAAAGATTAATCTGCATTGAGTGTATTTCTCTCTTAGAATTTTAGATTGTTTGTATTTTAGCAACTAACTGGTTTTTGACATATACCTGTAACATATACGCCATTTATTCATATGTTAGTGTATTTCGCATTCATCAACAATAGGTGAAGTCTCTCTCCCTCTGCCCAGGCCCTCATAACTGCACTACCGCTTTGACGCTCTCGATCACCTCCCTCAATGTTAAAGGCCTAAACTCGCCATTTAAACGTAACCTTTTATGGAAGGAAGCAATACAACAGCGTGCAGATGTAATCTGCGCCCAGGAAACACACTTTGCCAAACTTAAACAACCCCAATGCAATCACAAAAAATATTCCCACTGCTTCTTTGCAAGCGCCCCTAAAAAAAAGAGAGAAGTAATGATTGCCATAAATGCAACAGTAGATTTTAAACTACTGTGAAAGTGACGAAGATGGCAGATTTTTAATCCTATCAGCCACGTTTGACAACCGCCCTCTCACCTTAGTCAACATTTATGCCCCCAATACAGCCCAAAAAAGATTCTATGCCAAGCTCTTTGCCAAACCTACTCCTTATAGATCCTCCCCCCTGATAATTTGTGGAAACTTTAATGAAGTAACTGACCCTTCACTTGATACTTCCAATCCTGCAAGATGTAGGCCCTCAGCGATATCCAATATTCTTAAAAAAGAGAGGACCTATATGACTCCTGGAGGTGCATGCACGGTGAGGAGAGAGATTACATCTATTCCCCCCCCCCCCCCCCGCACCAATCTTATTCCCAAATTGACCTAGTCATAACGGATAAACACCTACTACAGTCTATTACTGCCTCCAACATAGGCACCATATCGTGGTCTGACCACGCTCCAGTCATGATCAAACTAGCATCCCCTTCCCAAAGCTTTACAACCTTACGAAAACAGACCCCCAACTCTCACCTACCCAAGCTGATATAGCAACATTTTTATCCTCCATCTCCCTCCCCTCGATTTCTCCAGAACAACTTGACTGCCTAGTGGCTCCTTTTTCACAGACCGAAATCCAAAAAGTGATAAACAACTTACCACTACATAAGGCGCCAGGACCTGATGGACTATCCAATGAATATTATAAACAATTTGCCCAACCCTTAGTCCCCCACCTATGTGACATGTATAACCAATTTGCTACCACAGGCATAATCCCTAAGGAATCCCTCAATGCCTTAGTGGTTACCATTCCCAAACCGGGTAAGCCCCCAGACAACCCAGCCAACTATAGGCCGATATCACTCCTTAACACAGACACTAAAATGTATGCCAAACTCCTGGCACAACGCCTCTCCACCATCATCCCTCAAATTATCCATCCTGACTAGGGATGAGCTGAACACCCCCCTGTTCGGTTCGCACCAGAACATGCGAACAGGAAAAAAGTTCGTTCGAACACGCGAACACCGTTAAAGTCTATGGGACACGAACATGAATAATCAAAAGTGCTAATTTTAAAGGCTAATATGCAAGTTATTGTCATAAAAAGTGTTTGGGGACTCCGGGTCCTGCCCCAGGGGACATGGATCAATGCAAAAAAAAGTTTTAAAAACGGACGTTTTTTCAGGAGCAGTGATTTTAATAATGCTTAAAGTCAAACAATAAAAGTGTGATATCCCTTTAAATTTCGTACCTGGGGGGTGTCTATAGTATGCCTGTAAAGGGGCGCATGTTTCCCATGTTTAGAACAGTCTGACAGCAAAATGACATTTTGAAGGAAAAAACTCATTTAAAACTACCCGCGGCTATTGCATTGCCGACAATACACATAGAAGTTCATTGATAAAAAACGGCATGGGAATTCCCCAAAGGGGAACCCCGAACCAAAATTAAAAAAAAAAATGACGTGGGAGCCCCCCTAAATTCCATACCAGGCCCTTCAGGTCTGGTATGGATATTAAGGGGAACCCCGGCCAAAATTAAAAAAAAAAAAATGACATGGGGTTCCCCCTAAATTCCATACCAGACCCTTCAGGTCTGGTATGGATTTTAAGGGGAACCCCGCGCCAAAAAAAAAAAAAAAAAAAAAACGGCGTGGGGTCCCCCCAAAAATCCATACCAGACCCTTATCCGAGCACGCAACCTGGCAGGCCACAGGAAAAGAGGGGGGGACGAGAGTGCGGCCCCCCCTCCTAAACCGTACCAGGCCACATGCCCTCAACATTGGGAGGGTGCTTTGGGGTAGCCCCCCAAAACACCTTGTCCCCATGTTGATGAGGACAAGGGCCTCATCCCCACAACCCTGGCCGGTGGTTGTGGGGGTCTGCGGGCGGGGGGCTTATCGGAATCTGGAAGCCCCCTTTAACAAGGGGACCCCCAGATCCCGCCCCCCCCCTGTGTGAAATGGTAAGGGGGTACTTACCCCTACCATTTCACTAAAAAACTGTCAAAAATGTTAAAAATGACAAGAGACAGTTTTTGACAATTCCTTTATTTAAATGCTTCTTCTTTCTTCTATCTTCCTTCATCTTCTGGTTCTTCTGGTTCTTCTGGTTCTTCCTCCGGCGTTCTCGTCCAGCATCTCCTCCGCGGCGTCTTCTATCTTCTTCTCCTCGGGCCGCTCCGCACCCATGGCATTGGGGGGAGGCTCCCGCTCTTCTCTTCTTCTTTTCTTCTCTTCTTCTCTTCTTCGTTTTCTTCTCCGGGCCGCTCCGCACCCATGCTGGCATGAAGGGAGGCTCCCGCTGTGTGACGGCGCTCCTCGTCTGACAGTTCTTAAATAACGGGGGGCGGGGCCACCCGGTGACCCCGCCCTACTCTGACGCACGGTGACTTGATGGGACTTCCCTGTGACGTCACAGGGAATGCCACAGGAAAGTCCCGTCATGTCCCGTGTGTCAGAGGGGGGCAGGGTCGCCGGGTGGCCCCGCCCCCGTTATTTAAGAACTGTCAGACGAGGAGCGCCGTCACACAGCGGGAGCCTCCCTCCATGCCAGCATGGGTGCGGAGCGGCCCGGAGAAGAAAATGAAGACGAGAAGAAAAGAAGAGAAGAGCGGGAGCCTCCCCCCCATGCCATGGGTGCGGAGCGGCCCGAGGAGAGGAAGATAGAAGACGCCACGGAGGAGATGCTGGACGAGAACGCCGGAGGAAGAACCAGAAGAGCCAGAAGAACCAAAAGAACCAGAAGATGAAGGAAGATAGAAGAAAGAAGAAGTATTTAAATAAAGGAATTGTCAAAAACTGTCTCTTGTCATTTTTAACATTTTTGACAGTTTTTTAGTGAAATGGTAGGGGTAATCACCCCCTTACCATTTCACACAGGGGGGGGGCCGGGATCTGGGGGTCCCCTTGTTAAAGGGGGCTTCCAGATTCCGATAAGCCCCCCGCCCGCAGACCCCCACAACCACCGGCCAGGGTTGTGGGGATGAGGCCCTTGTCCTCATCAACATGGCGACAAGGTGTTTTGGGGGGCTACCCCAAAGCACCCTCCCAATGTTGAGGGCATGTGGCCTGGTACGGTTCAGAAGGGGGGGGGGCCGCACTCTCATCCCCCCCTCTTTTCCTGCGGCCTGCCAGGTTGCGTGCTCGGATAAGGGTCTGGTATGGATTTTTGGGGGGACCCCACGCCGTTTTTTTTTTTTTTTGGCGCGGGGTTCCCCTTAAAATCCATACCAGACCTGAAGGGTCTGGTATGGAATTTAGGGGGAACCCCACATCATTTTTTTTTTAATTTTGGCCGGGGTTCCCCTTAATATCCATATCAGACCTGAAGGGCCTGGTATGGAATTTAGGGGGACTCCCACGTCATTTTTTTTTTTTAATTTTGGTTCGGGGTTCCCCTGTGGGGAATTCCCATGCCGTTTTTATCAATGAACTTCTATGTGTATTGTCGGCAATGCAATAGCTGCGGGTAGTTTTAAATGAGTTTTTTCCTTCAAAATGTCATTTTGCTGTCAGACTGTTCTAAACACGGGAAACATGCGCCCCTTTACAGGCATACTATAGACACCCCCCAGGTACGAAATTTAAAAGGATATTACACTTTTATTGTTTGCCTTTAAGCATTATTAAAATCACTGCTCCTGAAAAAACGGCCGTTTTTTAAAACTTTTTTTTGCATTGATCCATGTCCCCTGGGGCAGGACCTGGGTCCCCAAACACTTTTTATGACAATAACTTGCATATTAGCCTTTAAAATTAGCACTTTTGATTTCTCCCATAGACTTTTAAAGGGTGTTCCTCGGCATTCGAATTTGCCACGAACACCCCAAATTGTTCGCTGTTCGGCGAACTTGCGAACAGCCAATGTTCGAGTCGAACATGAGTTCGACTCGAACTCGAAGCTCATCCCTAATCCTGACCAAGTAAGATTTGTGCCTGGCAGGCTTCAGGTGGAACTAGACGTTTTATTGACCTTATCCAATGGACGGAGCACACTCGAACGCCTTCTCTCTTCCTATCTTTGGATGCAGAGAAGGCATTCGATAGAGTATATTGGCCATACATGGAGGCAGTGCTCCCAAAATTTGGACTTTCGGGCACCTTTCTCTCTGCCATATTAGGCCTATACACTCACCCATCTGCACGCATTTGGACTTCGGGTGTCATTTCCAACCCATTCCAAATTACTAATGGCACGAGACAGGGGTGCCTGTTGTCCCCTCTAATTTTTGCTAATTTTGATAATGGAGCCCTTAGCACAATTCATTAGATCTGACCCCTCGATCACGGGTATAAAAATTGGACAAACCGATCATAAAATCGGCTTATACGCAGATGACGTAATTATTGCCCTAACCAATCCTCTCTTGTCTCTACCAGCAGTCCAACGAGTCCTTGACATGTTCAGCGCTGTATCTATGTACAAACTGAACCACAGTAAATCTCTAATGCTTAACCTTGGCCTAGACTCTCAAACTTTAAACACCATTACTGCTAGCTCCCCCTTTGCTTGGGCCCCTAACTCCTTTCTACCATACTTGGGTATTCAACTAACGTTCCCAAGTCGGATACTATTGAGAACCATTTTGGAAGACCTCATGGGCAAGCTTACGTGACTAGCAAAAGAACTAAGTAAGGTCCCAGCCTCTTGGGCTGGTAGGATAGCTCAGGCAAAAATGTATTTACTCCCCCATGTCCTATATTTTTTTCGTACATTACCCCTACATCTAGCGCAAAATCAGATAAAACCCAAGTTCAACATGGAGGCCTGGGTGCCCCGGATGTCCAAGCATATCACCGAGCAACTATCCTGGACCAACTGAGAACATGGTGGTCAGATAAACACCACACAACCTGGAAACAAATTGAAGCCAACCTACTATCCACGGACCCTAAACTCTTCCTAGCCGCACTGTGGCTCAACCCTCACCCCAAATGATACCCTCTTGATACCATCACGTCCTCCACAAGAGTCTGGACATCAATACTGCAACTCAATGGAGGGATATCAAAGGACACAGTGACAGCTATACCCACTGAGGCGCTACACCTTATCTCCCCAGACTTACCGCTCTTGGAATGGACAAAAGCCGGCATCAGCTACTTAGGTATGCTTTTTTCACTATCAGGTTTGCTTTCCTTTGAACAGTTAACGCAGAAGTTTGGATTAACCAAACACACGTTTTTTCTTTACCTACGGATTAGATCTAGCCTATCAAAAATGTGCTGGTCAATAGGGATGAGCCGAACACCCCCCGGTTCGGTTCGCACCAGAACCTGCGAACGGACCGAAAATTTGCACGAACGTTAGAACCCCATTGACGTCTATGGGACTTGAACGTTCGAAATCAAAAGTGCTCATTTTAAAGGCTAATTTGCATGGTATTGTCCTAAAAAGGATTTGGGGACCCGGGTCCTACCCCAGGGGACATGTATCAATGCAAAAAAAACTTTTAAAAACGTCCGTTTTTCGGGAGCAGTGATTTTAATGATGGTTAAAGTAAAAAAAAAAAGTGAAATATTCCTTTAAATATCATACCTGGGGGGTGTCTATAGTATGCCTGTTAAGTGGCGCGTGTTTCCCGTGTTTAGAACAGTCCCTGCACCAAATGTCATTTTTAAAGGAAAAAATCTAATTTAAAACTGCTTGCGGGTTTAATGTAATGTCGGGTCCTGGCAATATGGATGAAAATCAGTGAGACAAACGGCATGGGTACCCCCCAGTCCATTACCAGGCCTTTTGGGTCTTGTATGGATATTAAGGGGAACCCCGCACCCAAATTAAAATAAGGAAAGGTGTGGGGCCACAAGGCTCTCTATACTCTGAACAGCAGTATACAGGTGGTGCAAACAAGACAGGGACTGTAGGTTTGTTGTTAAGTAGAATCTGTTTGTCATTTTGAATGGGTACATTTTTAACGTGTTTAGCTCCAGCCAAAAAATCTTTTTTAAGCTTTTTGGAAAACATAGGGAAGGGTTATCACCCCTGTGAAATTTTTTGGCTGTCTTTCCTCCTCTTTAGAAGATTTCACATCACTTTTTGTCCCAATGACAAATGTTTTTTGAAAATTTGGTTTTTTTTGTGGAACAAGGATTGGAAAGCATCAGTGGAAAGGAGAAATGTTTTTCCCATATTAACTCTTACAGGAGAGAATTTCCCTTCCTAGGGGTAGATTTCATCTCACTTCCTGTTGTCTCCTTCCGTTTGCAAGTAGGAGTTGTTTGTAAGTTAGATGTTTGAAAGTAGGGGCCTGCCCTATATACTCAGCATAAATTTGGCCCTTAGGTGTTGTTGTGGCCACAACAATGTAAGCCCTCACAGGGCCCTGCTGTGAAATTTTAGATCAAGAATTGTAATTACATGCCCCTGTTGAACAGGGGCAGAAAAACTGGGCCTTTGGTGGTGGTGGTGGTGGTGCTGGTGCCACAACACTGTAAGTCCTCACTCGCTCTTGGTGGGTGCAGAAATGGGCCCTGCTGTGAAATATTAGATCAAGAATTGTAATTACATGCCCCTGTTGAACAGGGGCAGAAAAATTGGGCCTTTGGTGGTGGTGGTGGTGGTGGTGGTGCTGGTGCTACAACACTGCAACCCCTCACAGACACTCTAGTTGGAACGCAGGAACGAGCCCTGCTGCAAAGTATTGCATCAAAAATTGTAATTACAAGCCCCTGTTAAACAGGGGCAGAAAAATTGGGCCTTAGGCACTGGTGCTGGTGCTACAACACTGCAACCCCTCACAGACACTCTAGTTGGAACGCAGGAACGAGCCCTGCTGCAAAGTATTGCATCAAAAATTGTAATTACACGCCCCTGTTAAACAAGGGCAGAAAAATTGGGCCTTAGGCACTGGTGCTGGTGCTACAACACTGCAACCCCTCACAGACACTCTAGTTGGAACGCAGGAACGAGCCCTGCTGCAAAGTATTGCATCAAAAATTGTAATCACACGCCCCTGTTAAACAGGGGCTGAAAAATTGTGCCTTAGGCATTGGTGGTGGCGCCCAGAACCAAAAATGTTCTTTCAAGCTATCAGCGTGATGATTGAGGAGGAAGAGGATAATTACTCAGGGATAGTCACTCAGCATCAGCATAGGCAGTCTTTGAAGGGATCTGAGATTTAAAAAAAAATTATTCGGTTACATCAGCATCATGTGCTTGGTAGCTGGTGGTGATCCAAGACTGATTCATTTTTATGAAGGTCAGTCGATCGACCGAGTCGGTGGACAGACGCACCCTGTGATCGGTTACAAAGCCTCCACTAGCACTGAATGTGCGTTCTGAAAGAACGCTGGATGCAGGACAGGCCAGTAGCTCAATTGCATACTGTGCAAGCTCTGGCCAGTGATCCATCCTCAAGACCCAGTAACCCAGAGGATTTTCGGTGGGAAAGGTGTCCAAGTCTGATCTTGCCCCTAGGTATTCCTGCACCATGTAAAACAGACACTGGCGATGGTTGCTGGAACCGATCATACCTTGGGGCTGCGGACCAAAAAATTGTCTGAACGCATCGGTCAGATGGCCACCTTCTCCACCGCTCCTTCTTTGACTGACCGAAGCCTCAGCAACACGTTGTCCAGAAACAGGAGTTTGTAACTTCCCAGTCTCTGGGAACGCGTTGCACAGACCTTTCTGCAAGGCCTCCCGAAGATGTTTCATCCTCTGCTCCCTCTGCGATGGCAAAATAAGGTCCGCAACCTTACCCTTGTAACGTGGATCAAGGAGGGTTGCCAGCCAGTATTGGTCCTTCTCCTTGATACCACGAATACGAGGATCCTTACGCAGGCTTTGCAGGATCAGGGAGGCCATGCAGCGTAGGTTTGCTGAGGCATTCGGTCCGGAGTCCTCTGGGTCACTAAGGACGACATGGTCCGTAGCCACCTCCTCCCAGCCACGTACAAGTCCATGTGTTTCTTGGGACTGATCCCTTAAAGACTGCTGCTGATGCTGAGTGCCAGGCTCCACCTCCATACTGACACAATCTTCCTCCTCCTCCTCCTCGTCCTCTTCCTGTGTGATCGGCGGGCATGCAGAAACACTGTCTGGATAAAGGGGGCCTTGAGAGCTAAGGAAGTCCTCCTCTTCCTGCCTCTGTTCTGCCTCAAGTGCCCTGTCCATTATTCCACGCAGCGTGTGCTCCAACAGGTGGACAAGGGGGACAGTGTCACTGATGCATGCACTGTCACTGCTCACCATCCTCGTGGCCTCCTCAAATGGTGACAGGACAGTGCATGCATCCCTGATCATGGCCCACTGGCGTGGGGAAAAAAAAACAAGCTCCCCTGACCCTGTCCTGGTGCCATAGTCGCACAGGTACTCATTGATGGCCCTCTGCTGCGTGTGCAGCCGCTGCAGCATGGCCAACGTTGAGTTCCACCTGGTGGGCATGTCACAGATTAGGTGGTTCTTGGGCAGGTTAAACTCCTTTTGGAGGTCCGTCAGCCGAGCACTGGCATTATATGACCGGCGGAAATGCACACAGACTTTCCTGGCCTGCCTCAGGACATCCTGTAAGCCCGGGTACCTGCCCAAGAACCGCTGCACCACCAAGTTAAGGACGTGAGCCAAACAGGGCACATGGGTCATTTGTCCCTGTCGGAGGGCAGAGAGGAGGTTGGTGCCATTGTCGCAAACCACCATTCCTGCCTTAAGTTGGCGTGGCGTCAACCACCTCTGAACCTGCCCCTGCAGAGCTGACAGAACCTCTGCCCCAGTGTGGCTCCTGTCCCCCAAGTACACCAGCTCAAGCACCGCATGGCATCTTTTGGCCTGCGTACTTGCGTAGCCCCTTGAATGGCTACGGAGCACCGCTGGTTCCGAGGACAAAGCACAGGAAGAGGCCATGGAGGAAGAAGAAGAGGAGGGGGTGGAGGAGAGAGGTGTGTCACAATCATTAGCATTTTGGAGGAGTGGTGGCGGAACAACCTCCAACACTACTGCACCTTGTCCTGCATCCTTCCCAGCTGCCAGCAGAGTCACCCAATGCGCCGTGAAACTTAAGTAACATCCCTGTCCATGCCTGCTGGACCATGAGTCAGCGGTAATATGCACCTTACCACTGACCGCCCTGTCCAGCGAGGCATGGACATTGCCTTCCACATGCCAGTAGAGAGCCGGAATCGCCTTCCGTGAGAAAAAGTGGCGTTTAGGTACCTGCCACTGAGGAACCGCACATTCCACAAACTCACGGAAGGGGGCAGAGTCTATCAACTGAAAAGGCAGCAGTTGAAGTGCTAGCAATTTTGCCAAGCTAGCATTCAACCGCTGCGCATGTGGATGGCTGGGAGCAAACTTCTTTCGGCGGTGCAGCAGCTGGGGCAGGGAAATTTGCCTGGTACAATCTGACGTCGGTGTACCAAAGGCAGATTGCCCACAAGTACTTGGCTTTGACACACGTAATTCTACACCTTCATTCCTCTCAGTGCAGGTCTCAGAGAGGACTGAAGGTATAGTGGGGTTGGAGATCTCAGCTGATGAGGAGCAAGGAGAGGTTCTCCTTGTTCTTTGGTGTGGGTATTTTAGATACGCTTGCCAACGAACTGCATGGCAGGTCAACATATGTCTGGTCAAGCATGTGGTACCCAAGCGGGAGATGTTTTGGCCACGCGAGATACGCTTGAGACATATGTTGCAAATAGCAGCGGTGCGATCTGATGCACTCGTCTCAAAAAAGGCCCACACCAAAGAACTTTTTGAATAACGCGCAGAGACTGCAGCGCCCTGCACATGTGGAGCTTTGGGGTGTGATGCAGTCAATGTGCTGCCCTTAGGCTGGCCCCTGGAGGGCATCCTGTCTCGTTGGTGATGTGCCGCCTCCTCCTCCTCCTCCTCCTCCTCCTCTCTCCTATCAGGCACCCACGTTGAGTCAGTGACCTCATCATCCCCTCCCTCCTCATCACTGGAGCAAACCTGGCAGTATGCTGCAGCAGGGGGAGCATGACTGCCAGATTGCTGTCCTTCTTGGGCACCCCCTCTGTCTGCGCTCATGTTACTGCCTTCATCGAGCTCAGTATCATCATCAGAGCCTTCCAAACGCTGGGCATCCTCCTGGAGCATGTGCCCAACACTGTGGTCAAACAGTTCGAGGGACTCCTCAGGAGGACATGGTGGGGCTAGGGAAGGAGTCACTGATGACATTGAGCCGAGGGAAGAGGCCGCTGCTTTGCCAGACAAAGTACCCTGGGCATGGGTGAGAGAGGATGAGGAGGATGAGGACGGCTTGGTCATCCACTCGACCAAGTCTTCCGCATGTTGTGGCTCAACACGGCCAGCTGCCAAAAAAAAGCCCAAGCGTGTCCCACGGCCACATGCTGATGAGGATGCACCGTCTCCATGACCAGCACTAGACACAGAGCCTGCTTGCCCTCTCTTATTGGCTTGTGACTGTCTGCCTCTCCTTCTTGGCCTTCCAGAAATACTAATGGCCTGTAGCTGCACTAAGCTGGGATATGTATATATATATATATATATATATATATATATATATATATGTACTGATACTGCAGCTAGCAAAATCAACTGCCTGCCTGTAGTATGAGAACACCACCAACCTTCTACAGGTAGCTTTAGCTGAACACTGTGAGGTGGACGCACCCCACTAACTTGTAGGTTTAGCTGAACACTGTGAGCAGGACGCACCCCACTAACTTGTAGGTTTAGCTGAACACTGAGGTGGACGCACCACACTAACTTGTAGGTTTAGCTGAACACTGTGAGCAGGACGCACCCCACTAACTTGTAGGTTTAGCTGAACACTGTGAGCAGGACGCACTGCACTAACTGTAAATAGTCTAGCTGCCTGACTGTGGTACTAATAGGATCAAAAGAACACCAGTAATTTTCTTCAGGTAGCTGTATATACTGTAACAAGACAAGCCTGCCTGTCAGTAGGAAGATAACAGGAACGGATCTAGCTGAACACTGTGAGCAGGACGCACTGCACTAACTTGTAGGTTTAGCTGAACACTGTGAGGTGGACGCACCACACTAACTTGTAGGTTTAGCTGAACACTGAGCAGGACGCACCCCACTAACTTGTAGGTTTAGCTGAACACTGTGAGCAGGACGCACTGCACTAACTGTAAATAGTCTAGCTGCCTGACTGTGGTACTAATAGGATCAAAAGAACACCAGTAATTTTCTTCAGGTAGCTGTATATACTGTAACAAGACAAGCCTGCCTGTCAGTAAGAAGATAACAGGAACGGATCTAGCTGAACACTGTGAGGTGGACGAACCACACTAACTTGTAGGTTTAGCTGAACACTGTGAGCAGGACGCACTGCACTAACTTGTAGGTTTAGCTGAACACTGTGAGGTGGACGCACCACACTAACTTGTAGGTTTAGCTGAACACTGTGAGCAGAACGCACCCCACTAACTTGTAGGTTTAGCTGAACACTGTGAGCAGGACGCACCCCACTAACTTGTAGGTTTAGCTGAACACTGTGAGCAGGACGCACCACACTAACTTGAAGGTTTAGCTGAACACTGAGCAGGACGCACCCCACTAACTTTTGTAGGTTTAGCTGAACACTGTGAGCAGGACGCACTGCACTAACTGTAAATAGTCTAGCTGTCTGACTCTGGTACTAATAGGATCAAAAGAACACCAGTAATTTTCTTCAGGTAGCTGTATATACTGTAACAAGACAAGCCTGCCTGTCAGTAAGAAGATAACAGGAACGGATCTAGCTGAACACTGTGAGCAGGACGCACCGCACTAACTTGAAGGTTTAGCTGAACACTGAGCAGGACGCACCCCACTAACTTTTGTAGGTTTAGCTGAACACTGTGAGCAGGACGCACTGCACTAACTGTAAATAGTCTAGCTGCCTGACTGTGGTACTAATAGGATCAAAAGAACACCAGTAATTTTCTTCAGGTAACAATAAAAAATATGTGCAGCGCTAAAACTAAATGAATTAATAAATTGTGCTAAAAATCATACAAAAGTGATTAATCCACCACACAATGTATTAAGAGAAACACAGGTCTCCTATAGAAGATAGAGACAAATGTCACAACATATGTCATATGTGAAAAAAAAAATTAATATAAAGCATAAAAAAATGTGATCCCAAAAATTATACCAAAAAAAAGTCCATAAGTGAAGTGGGTAGATGATCAAAATAAATTCTGAAGAGATGTGACACAGGTGAATCCAGCATCCACAGTGACTTGCACCCAAGTGAGGTATGAGGCTCCTTACCAGCTCAAGATGACCACCATAACAGTGGTCTCACCAGGCATTTGGGAAATTAACAGGTCACCCACAAACCTATGCCGATCTTTCCAGTATGTAGAACTTCACTTTTCTCCTAAAATATGTTGCAATCAATGTGCTTAGATCTCTCTCCCGGTCACCATTGTAACAGAATTAGTCCTTCCCCAAGTCTAGGTAATAGCTTTTTTGTAGAGATAGAGTGTGAAGCATTCAAACTTCTGTCAGCTATCTACATCTACACCAAACCACCTCATCAACAGATATATGTAGATAGCTGACAGAAGTTTGAATGCTTCACACTCTATCTCTACAAAAAAGCTATTACCTAGACTTGGGGAAGGACTAATTCTGTTACAATGGTGACCGGGAGAGAGATCTAAGCACATTGATTGCAACATATTTTAGGAGAAAAGTGAAGTTCTACATACTGGAAAGATCGGCATAGGTTTGTGGGTGACCTGTTAATTTCCCAAATGCCTGGTGAGACCACTGTTATGGTGGTCATCTTGAGCTGGTAAGGAGCCTCATACCTCACTTGGGTGCAAGTCACTGTGGATGCTGGATTCACCTGTGTCACATCTCTTCAGAATTTATTTTGATCATCTACCCACTTCACTTATGGACTTTTTTTTGGTATAATTTTTGGGATCACATTTTTTTATGCTTTATATTAATTTTTTTTTCACATATGACATATGTTGTGACATTTGTCTCTATCTTCTATAGGAGACCTGTGTTTCTCTTAACACATTGTGTGGTGGATTAATCACTTTTGTATGATTTTTAGCACAATTTATTAATTCATTTAGTTTTAGCGCTGCACATATTTTTTATTGTTTGGTGTTTTGGAGTTTAGTATTGGACTTTTAGTGCTGGCAGCTTTTACACTTCACATATCATTTTACACTGTTTTAGCGCAGCGTTAACCCTCTCTTTGGGTTTTTTTGAATTTTCTTCAGGTAGCTGTATATACTGTAACAAGACAAGCCTGCCTGTCAGTAAGAAGATAACAGGAACGGATCTAGCTGAACATTGTGAGGTGGACGCACCACACTAACTTGTAGGTTTAGCTGAACACTGTGAGCAGGACGCACTGCACTAACTGTAAATAGTCTAGCTGCCTGACTGTGGTACTAATAGGATCGAAGGAACACCAGTAATTTTCTTCAGGTAGCTGTAAATACTGTAACAAGACAAGCCTGCCTGTCAGTAGGAAGATAACAAGAACGGATCTAGCTAAACTGAATACAGTGTATATATATATATATATATATGCAACACCTGGGATGCATATATATACACAATACACTGTAAGTGCAGCTAACTGACTGACTGTTCTGCCTAATCTATCTAACTCAAATCAAATGTCACTGTCTGTCTCTCTCTCTCTCTCTCTCAATGAACGCCAGAACACACACTACACAGGGCCGCCGTGTAGGCGGCCTTATATAGTGTGGGGCGTGTACTAAATCCCCTGAGCCATAATTGGCCAAAGCCTCCTTGGCTTTGGCCAATTATGCCTCTCTGTTCAGGCGGCGCTGTGATTGGCCAAGCATGCGGGTCATAGTGCATGCTTGGCCAATCATCAGCCAGCAATGCACTGCGATGCCGCAGTGAATTATGGGCCGTGACGCGCCACACGAATTTGGTGCGAACGGCCCATATCGTTCGCAATTTCGATGAACGATCGAACAGCCGATGTTTGAGTCGAACATGGGTTCGACTCGAACACGAAGCTCATCCCTACTGGTCAACTTCGGATTGTGTTTCACTCCCTCTGCTCAAATTCTACAATATAGTTACACCCAAGACCAAAGGAATCTCTTTTATGTACAAACTGCTCACCAAACCATTTACTAACCATCTGTCTTCTTACTCACAATATTGGTCCTCACTATTGGACCAACCACCTACAGAACTACACTGGCCGAGGGCCCTCACATTGCTCCCACGCCTGTCTCACTGCATTAATCATTGGGAAGCACTACAAAAGCTTTTTCACAAATGGTATTTTACCCCAGAAAGGCTAGCGAAAATATACCCGAACACCTCCCCTAAATGTTGGAGGGGATGTGATGAAACTGGATCTCTTTCACACATATGGTGGGAGTGCCACCTCGTCAGAAATTTTTGGGAAAGGTGCAAAATCTAATTGAGTCTCTGTGTGGTATATCCCAATCTCTGTCCCCACTTGACCTACTCCTAGGACTCTCAATCCCCACATTGCCTAACCATTTGCAAACACTGGTCACACACATCCTCATTGCTGCAAGATTGTCAATCGCGAAGAAGTGGAAATCAACAGACCCACCTGCACTGAGAGATGCCATCCACCTACTTAACCTACACTTCCAGATGGAATTCTCTTTTGCCAAGGCCAATATGTCCACTAAGCGCTTTAATAGAAACTGGAAACCTTGGAATTTAGACTCTAGAAGTACACCACTGTCGTAGCAGTTCTACCTTTAGCTTGGCTGGATCCCACTCCAGCTTCCCTTCCTTACTACAGTCTTACGGACATCTTGTTATGAAACTCAGTACAGTTCACATTGTTTTGCCATTACTTTTATTGCACACAAGTGTCCACCCCTACAGTACTTTAGTTCACTATTACAGGATAACTGTATGCTACCATAGAAATCTGTAATGTAACCGTTTACTTAACCCTAATCCCTTGTTCTTGAGGTAGCTCAATAAAGGCTACACTTAAGTAAACTTTCACCTTTGTCGTTTATATAAACATTAAGACGCCAGGGTATGCCCAATTGGCGATGTTTCTGTAATCTTTTTCTCTTCGTAAAATACAATAAAAAAACTTAAATTAAAAAAAAACAAAAAAAAAAAAACAAAAACAAAGGTGTTGTGGTGCTGAAAAATAGGATAAAATAAAAATAAAATGAACTAAATTCTTTGCAACGTGCCTCAATAAAAACCTATGAACATCCAAATATAATACTGTTATAACTAATTACATGCATATTTATCCATAGATGCCAAAATATAAAGTTCAAATAACTTCATCCATTTTTAGTGTTAATCCATACATACACCCGCAGGCCAGGTGGTGTCAGAGCCATGGACTGGAAGTGCGATGGCTGTGGGCTGACAGACTCCAAATGTATACTTTCTGTGCGATTGCCATATTAACCAATGCGAGTGCAATTTTTTAAATACATTTGTTGGTGTTTTTACGCTATGGCGACTCCTATGTGGCTCTGAGTTACTTTGCAGTTGTATGTAAGTGGTGCAATTGATTCCTGAAGGGCACAGCAGCACAATTAAAAGTAGAGTGGGCAAGTGGAGTACCTTTTAAAAACTTAGGGTCCACCATTGAAACCCTGGAGTGGGGAAGGTGCACTATGACCTATATTTGGGGTATAGATCAATTTATGAAGGCACATCCAACTTCACTTATAGGTGGGACACAGAGTGTGAAAGAGTGTTGTTTGCCTACACTGAGCCACTGGAATCACTATCCTTTTCCTTGTATGCATGGATTAGTGTAGTACTGTATGCACTGAAAGTGTATGAAGTTATTTGGATTTTTTATTTTTCCAATGATGGACAAATATGCATGTAAATGGATTATAATTTATTAATGTTATGTTTTTCATTTTGGTTCACATGCACAGGTATTTATTGAGGCGCTATTAAACACGTTGGAAAGAATTTATTTTATTTTATTTATATTTTCTACTTTTCAGCAGAGCAACACTTTTGTTTATACTCTTTTGGTGGTGAACTTACTCTAGGTGTTTTGCAACAGCTGAATTTTACTTCACACAGTTTTGTCACATTAGGATAGTCCATGGCAGTGCATACGTATTTTTGGTAATTATGAGGAAACACTAGTTTGCAGATTTTTAGTTTGTTTGATAATTCAACTCTTCGGCCTGCTGTTTTGAGAAGCACATAATTCAGGATCTACACAATCACAATGACTATCCACAGATTGCATAAGTATGTATTAGTACATCTGTATGAATTGTTCTCATTTCGCCAATATATCTTTTTTGCTAAACTATCTACGTGTCCCTATTGTTCAATAAAGATATGACAATGTAATGTTTCCCTTCTTTGGCATATGTATTTATTATTATTTTTAGGATAAAGGATGGACTACGATTTAAGAGCCATTTATCAGAATACCATGAGATAATTCCTAAAGGTTCAAACTGTTTTTTGCTACTGTATAATTATTTTTTTTTTTATGATAAGAATATTTTTAATGTCATGTCTGCTTCTGCTTTCCTCCCATTTACCATTATGTGGGCTCGCAATATTTGTTAAATAAATTGTAGCGCTAAAACACACATAAACTATATAGATATAAATAAAAATCCTTGTGCATGTAAACATAGTGTCCCAAAGAAACATGTAATCAAAATGACGATAGTCCACAGTGAAAGTGAATAATCCGTGTGTCAATTCTGTCTGCTTCCCAACTGTAAGCTTGAATGTCATCAACTTTAGTGAATAGATGGAATACGCTTATCAGAAAGGTTGGATTCTACTGCCATGAGCATAGAATCAATGGAGCTTGATGCCACCCAGGGCAAAGTTGTGAAGTGTTGGAGGCCATGGTAGAGCCTCTGTAGGGCCGGGACGTCCCCTCTTTATCCACAGAAGCAGAGCAAAAATGGATTCCGAAGACAGAGTGGTTTTAGCAGCCACTGCTCCAACTCCACCTTCCACCCACAGAGAGGAGGAAGGTGGAGTTGGAGCAGTGGCTGCTAAAACCACTCTGTCTTCGGAATCCATTTTTGCTCTGCTTCTGTGGATAAAGAGGGGACATCCCGGCTCTACCCTTGCCTCCAACACTTCACAACTTTGCCCTGGGTGGCATCAAGCTCCATTGATTCTATGCTCATGGCAGTAGAATCCAACCTTTCTGGTAAGCGTATTCCATCTATTCGCTAAAGTTGATAACATTCAAGCTTACAGTTGGGAAACAGACAGAACTGACACACGGATTATTCACTTTCACTGTGGACTATCATCATTTTGATTACATGTTTCTTTGGGACACTATGTTTACATGCACAAGGATTTTTTATTAATATCTATATAGTGTATGTGTGTTTTAGCGCTACAATTTATTTAACATTTGTTCACCTCTTTGTCACATGGTTTGTAGCAGCTGGTTTTGTTTCTTTTGGGTAGCGCATTAATCATCCCCTTTTTTCACTGTTAGGTTCACAATATTTAACTATGAGCTTTTGCTCTGCAGACACTCCAGTCAAATAAATCTGGACATTTTGGTGACATTTTGCCATTATGTCAGAACACATTGTAATTAATTGGAGACTGTAAATTAAGTTGGTTTTAAGGCTACCATTAGCTTTAAATGGGTTCTTTATGTTTGGGAAGCTCATTTCAACTGCCATGGACCTGTTCCTGTGACAGTACTTGTTAGCTGGGAAAATTATGTTAGAGATTGAGAAACCCTAATGTTATCCCAAACCTTAATAATAAGCTTAAAATAGAACTATACCAAATAAGGGTGCTTTACAGATCGCCATCATCCCTTTATATTGTAGATACAACTAGAAAACCGTTAATGATGGGACTTTAAGGGCAACCAAAAAAAAATGTGTGAACAGTGTTACAAAAACTTTATAAAATCTTTATTGATACAAAAAGAAATAAAAACATTATTTGAAGGCCCTGTTCACTCCTGAGCGTTTTTAAGCTTATAAAACACTCAGCTCTGAAACTCCAAAACACCCAACAAGCAAAATCCCATTTGTTTCAATGGCCCCTGTTCACATATGAGTGTTTTGTTACCTGAAGCAAAATGCCTGACGCTCAAAAAAGTACATGAGCTTCTTTTTGGCAGATTACAAGCGTTTTTGGCCCCATAGACTTCAATAGAAATGCCTGACTTGAGCAGAAAAACTCTCATAAAACGCTCATAAAATGCTCAAATTGCAGCTCTCCACCTCTAATTTCCTCTCCCTCTCCTCCACCTAGTGCTTTCTATTGGCTAAACAAAAATGCCTGAAGCTGTAAAATGTTTGTAATACACTTCTAAAATGCTTTAAAAAAGCTTGTAAAAAAGCTGCAAAAAAAGCTTAAAAAAAGGCCCGAAGAACGCCAGTACTTGATATGCTCAGGTGTGAATGGAGCTTCAAAGTTTGTGTTTTTGATGGATGGCTGTTTCATGCATATACAACATTATAGCATAATCAAGATGAAGTACTCCTACATTTACTGTCAACATTTGAGTTATTAGATCGAAAAGGTATTGTTACAGTAACACCAAACACCTTTTGAATTAGAGTTTATTTTTTCTTCTTCAGGGGTGTATACCATGTAGGAACATACATTCTATAACAGAGACAAAATATTAGATTAATTTATCAATAATTCTCATATCTGTATAAATATATAGGTTTACACATTGTGTACAATGTGATACTAAATCACGATATAGAATGTAGGGATGTATGAACAGCTGTTTCTAAAAATCATAACATCGGAGTAAGGCCACAGGTCTGTGAGCCACAGGGGCCACCGGGCAGCTATTGGTGGGCATCAATGGGGGACCGTCAAAAAATCAGCACAACATGTAAAATAATTTTCATATATTTGAAAGTTTAACTTGATGCAAAGCATCTAAGGAGATGACACTTACATAATATTAAGCTCAAATAAGGCATTTCACCGTCATCTGATGTCTATGGTTTGGACAAACCACTACCGATTGCTGGGTCCCAAAGAGGAATTAATATATATGTGATGGCAGACCATCTTAAATATCATGTGCTCAGGCAAGTATGGGTCTAGAAAGATTAAAGAGAGATCTCCTACAAGTAAAGGATAAACAGACCTCAATGACCATCATTAAATTAAAGAGTGCATAATTCTCAGTTTGGCATATCAGCATATGGCATCTATAAGACTTCCACATTGGGAGATTTCCTTTCTATTAGTTTTTTGGGGGAAACCCATCATTTTGAGTTTTGTTTTAGGCCCCTTTCACACTGCAGCGACTTGAAAGTTGTGCGATTTTGCGGCCGCAATTTTGACGTGATTTTAGGGAATGCCTGTGTAAACTTCAGGACTGTGGACCTCAACTCGCATCACAGTCAGACCAAAGTAGTACAGGGACTACTTTGAAGTCGGTGTGACTTGAAGTTGCACAGATATGAATGGTTATTATTGGGAATCATGGGGTACGACTTATCATGCGACTCTGATGTCCAAAGTCACTGGAAAAGTCACACAAGTGTGAAAGGGGCATTACTTTTACTTTCAATAAAAATGGTAAATGAGAAAAATAGGAGAGGGTGAATTTCCCTAGCCGGGACACAGGCAGCAAAAAAAACTGACAGGTGTTTTAATCCACTTCCCCTCTATCCAAAATTAAAAAAAAAAACTTTTGCCCTTAGTTATATTTTAATGCTAACCCTACCGGAAACTTTAGCATTAAAACTAATGCTAAGCCTTTGCTTTTCTACCAAGCCATGTGATCACTTTATTACCACTAACATGGTGGTCATATGGCTTTGTTATTAACTGGTTCTTAACCGGTTCACGCAGATACACTGCATCAGATTGGCTTTCCTGGGCGAAACCCCAAATGGGTACGTCCTTCCCCCGGCCACCAGAGGAGCGCGCATGCCCGCTGCATGGCGGGGGACTCGATGTGCATGGCCGGCGGTCACGAAATCGCATGCATGAGGGCCAGCAGGGGGATTTGTGTGTGTAAACACACAAATCCCTGTGCTGTCAGAGGAGAGGAGACATGTCGTTTGTTCCTAGTAAGTAGGAACAGCGATATGTCTCCTCTCTTACTCAGTCCTATCCCCATACAGTTAGAAAACACTGAGGGAACACACATTGAACCCCTTGATCACCCCCTAGCGTTAGCCCCTTCCCTGCCAGTGACATTTACACAGTAATCAGTGCATTTTTATAGCACTGATTGCTGTATAATTGTCAATGGTCCCAAAAATGTGTCAAAAGTGTCTGATCTGTCCATCGCAATGTCGCAATATCGCTAAAAATCGCAGATTACAGCCATTACTAGTAAAAAAATAATAATAAAAATGCCATAAACATGCCATAAATCTTTCCCATAGTTTGTAGACGCTATAACTTTTGCGTAAACAAATCAATATTGTGATTTTTTTACCAAAAATTTTTAAAAGAATACATATTGGCCTAAACTGATGAAGAAATTTGTTTTTTAAAAAAAAAATTGGGGGATATTTATTATAACAAAAAGTAAAAAATATTGGTTTATTTTGAAAATTGTCGCTCTTTCTTTGTTTAAAGCGCAAATAATAAAAAACGCAGAGGTAATCGTATACCACCAAAAGAAAGCTCTATTTGTGGGAAAAAAAGGACGCAAATTTCGTTTGGGTACAGCATTGCATGAACATGCAATTGTCAGTTAAAGCAACGCAGTGCCAAATTGTAAAAAAGTGCTCTGGTCAGGAAGGGGGTAAAATCTTCCGGGACTGAAGTGGTTAAATAAAGCCATGTTTTCTTTCAGAACCATAAGTACCTATTAAATCTCCCACATTGATATAGTCCATAGATCGTGCTCTACCATGCAACTATTGACATGCGTTATTGGTATGTTTGGAGTTGATCAACCTATATCTAACCTGTTGTGGATGACTCGCTCAGACTGCGGACCTATAGCTAACACAATAACACAGCATTCCCTCGTATTATGGGATAAACTGGGTGGTCACTTCAAATTTGCGTCTCCTCATGCTGCACTACTTTCCTTCCTGAGCCATCCAGCTTTCTATCCAGCCTATTCTAACCCTGCTTCATTTCGACTTTGGCAATCCCTAGGTTTTACCCGTATAAGCAATCTTGGGACCAATACCGGCCTAAAAACGTTTGCCACCTTACAACAACAGTTTCAAGTCCCATCTCCAGAATACTTTTGTTATCTCCAGCTAGCCCATTTTTTAATGACAACCATACGCATACACTCCTCTCTTACCAGCCTATCCCTCTTCAAAGGTATATGCAACTCTGACCTGCATGCTTCAGGCATTCTATTGCATTTATACACCCATCTTACGTCCCCACCGGTCAGTATGCCATCTTATACTGCACAATGTTTTAAGGACCTTGAGGTTGATCTAGAGGCGGAGGGTTGGGATGATATTTGGGCTACCACTAAATCTTCCGCTCAAAACATTTTAGCACTTGAAACTAATTATAAAGTCCTCATGTAATGGTATTTGATCCTGGTAAGAATCACTAAGTTCTTACCTGGTTATCCCTCTGTGTGTTTCCATGTATGTGTGGTCAAGAGGACACCCATGCATATATCTGGTGGACTTGTCCTATTGTGCAGAAATTCTGGACTGAGATTTTCTGAATGGCCTCCACTCTGGCCAGCATCACATTTGATCCCGACCCATCCCTCTCTTTGCTGAACCGTAATACCCTGGACTGTACCAGAGCCCAGTTCTGTCTTATAATACAAGTTATGACAGCAGCCAAACTGTAATTCCCCTACACGTTGTACCACTAAAACTAAACATAGTGTCACTCGGGCATATATAGTAAAATTGAAGCAACTATTCGGGATAAAATCCCTAAACATCTTAAAATCTGGCAACCTTGGGTGGATCATTTTCTCACCCGGTTTTGATGAGTCCCTCCTGGAACCCTGAGCCCTTACCTCCCATGATCATTATGGTTTGAGTCCTGTACCTGTTTGGAGCGGTCGACCTCCCACTTTTTCTCTTTTCTACCTTCTCTTTTTCCTCCTCTTCTTCTTTTCTACTTTTCCTTACTACTCTTTACCCTAAATCACTGGAATGTGATTTTATGAGGTCTTGTTCCTGTATACCTCATGTCCTTCATTGTTGGATATTTCGCACTTGTTTTAATGTTGGTTTTATTGACGTTTATTTCATTATGTTTTGAAGGCCCTGCGCATTCTTCTTCATTATATACTCTATTTTGCCTACTTATTATGGCTCTGAGCTGACAATTTTGGAGATCTTAATCTGTATGTATACTTTGTTTTCTCTTTTTCCTATTGGAGTATCTTTTGTGATCAGTTCCACGACAATAAAAAAAAAGATTGAACAGAAAAAGTGGGATTTGTCGTAAAGTTGATTAATATCCATATTTAAAATGTCTGAATCCATATCTGTGCATATGAATTAGAGGATGTTGGAGGCAATTTTGCTGTTGATAATCTCTTATAATGATCGAGAGCTTCAAATGAGTATAGTATATGCCAGTGATGGTGAACCTTGGCACCCCAGATATTTTGTAACTACATTTCCCATGATGCTCAACTACTCTGCAGAGTGCATAAGCATCATGGGAAATGTAGTTCCAAAACATCTGGGGTGCCAAGGTTCGCCATCACGGGTATATACCATTGGCAAAGGTGTAGGTTGTTGGTTGTGAAGAACAGAGAAAGGCCAATTTACTATTGTAGACAGATATAAATTGAATCTAAAATACAGAAAAGGTGGGATTTCTGGTAAAGTTGATTAATATCAAGATCTAAAACTTCCAAATCCATATCTCTGCATATAAATCAGACGATGTTGGTGGAAATTTTGCTGTTGATTATTTCTACTTCTTATAATGTTTGACAGCCTCTCAGTTTTTTAGCTTATATTCCATTTGGAATATGTCTCATCACATGGTGCTAAAGATGACTGCAGTACACAATAAATTCACAGTTTTGTTTAAACAAACAGAAAATGGAGTAAATCATTTTCTTTAAATTTTTTTTCTTTTTCTCTAAAGTTTGTACACTTTGTAAGATTTAAGTGTTGATGTACTTAACTCAGAATCCCCCCAAAAATACCCATATTTTAATTTCTAAGAGCTTATCTCTGCTTTTGTGATCATATGCTTCATAAGATCTGTAACCATTCAAATATTTTGTAATTCCATCTTTCTGTGTTCTTTTGTGGATATATTGAAATACAGACCAGATGCTAGATAGTGATACAGTACAAAATCTATAGAATTCAGAAGTTGCTAAAGTTTCCTTAACTTAATAAGAATTTTAACAGAACGCTGGAAAGCTAGCTAAGCATATCACAACCATCACACTTATTATGTCTCTGCAGAGTATGACTCTTGAAGAACAACCTTATCCCAGCTATGGCAAAAAGACTGAGTCTGGGGAAAGGTATTTTACATGTATTTTTAATAGTTCTAGAAAGATATATATCTGGTGCTTTTGACCTTTCTTAGCACGGTTTGCTTTAGATGCTGTCCTGTACTATGGTTAACTATGCAACACTTCTTTTAAATAAATGTAATAATTTCAAACTCAGATAATTTTTAATATGCAACATTGGTTCTGTACAAGAAATGAGTGAACTAAACAAAGTTAATTTGACATGAGGTTCATCAAACCCAGCAGGAAAGTCTAAAACTTCCAGACCCTAAATAAATCGCTAAACTTTATTAAAGTCTACAGAAGGCAAATCTGTGTAATTTTTGTCTAGCTTTTTTCAAGGCTATTTTGCATTCTATTATAAAAAAAATGTAATGGGTATCCAGGAACTGCCATGAAGGATATGTGTCAATGTTAAAAAAAAAAGGAAAATACACAAATCCCTCATATGCTATGCTTGCGGAATGTCTTAAAACTGCAACATACTGAAACATAAAGTTCCAGAACAGTACGATTTAACCCTATAAAAGTTTCATATAAAATATTTTAAAAAGTATAAGGTTCCCCTTAAAATTCATACCAGATCCTTATCTAGGCATGCAGCCTGGGTGGCAAGAAAAAGGGGGGGTAGTGAGTATTAATCTACCCCTAAAAGGCATGGGGCCTGGAATAGCTCAAAAAGGAGGGAAATTCTATTGCCTTCCCATTCTTGGCCATCTGGGCTGCATGCATGGATAAGGTTCTAGTGTGAATTTTAAAGGGAACCCTACACAATTTTTAACATCTATATTTCAAGTGTTTCAAGAAGGGGTGAGGGGGTAAATGTACTAGACATGTGCATTAGTTTTCGTCCGATTGCATTTTCATCTGAATTTCAGGTATTTTCGTTATCGTTTTAACAAACGATAACGAAAGTGCAGAATCCGAAAAACGAAAGATCTGAACTGCTACAACAGTTCGATATAGGTAGGAGATTCAACATGATGATGACAATAACAATCTGTGTCCATCAAACCTGTGGTCAAATGTGCCTAACCTTAACTCTATTAGTCCAAGATTATTCTACATAGAGAGAAAAGATTCGACGTAGGGGAGAAAAGATTTGACGTAGGGGAGAAAAGATTCGACGTAGGGGAGAAAAGATAAATAAAAATAATAATGATGATGAATGTTATTGGCTGATTGTAACAAAAGAGGAGGAGCAGTAAAATAGCTAGAACTAAGTACACACGTACTTTGGCTTATCGTGTCTGTTGAAAGTTCTAAGAAGATTTGACGAAGCAGGTAAACTATATGGCGTCGTACAGTTTAGCTGCTCCGTTGAATCTTCTTTGAACATTCGACAGACACCATAAGCCTTCAATGACAGATTCGATCTTAATTAATTTGGATTTTCGGACGAATGCAATTTTTAACAAAAAAGTAAATAAATAAAAACGAATTTCGGGAGTAACTAAATAAATTTATTTTTCGGACGAAAACGAAATTCCGAAACGAAATATTTCAGTGTGCACATGTCTAAAATGTACCAACTCAAGCAGTGCACAGCAATGCATGTTAGCTGGCAAGGTGATTTGGGGTGCCATTCATAATGAATGCCACCATATCACATAAATGCATTGTCCTAATGCATTTGTGCTAATAGGTCTTTATAAATGCATAGTTGCTTAATGTTCATGGATTAGTAAAAAGAGCTCATGCTTTTTAAAAATAGACAGCCTTCTAGATGTCAGTATTACCTAGCTTGCATGCTCACTCCCCCCCCCCCGCTCTAAAATTTTATATTATTATTTTTTAATTTGGAAGGAGAAACAAGAGATGAGAGAATAAAAAGCTGATGTAACAGTTTTGGTCTTTAAAGAAACCCTGTCACTATTCATTTTACGAAATAAAACCCTTCCCATATGAATATATGTGATTTTAACATGTTTTAGGCATCTTGGTAATATAGTGTATAGTGTATCTCTCAAGACCTCCTGCTCTCTAGCTCCCTCATCACCTCCTCCCATGCTTGCCTCCAGGACTTTTCCAAAGCCTCTCCAATCCTATGGAATGCCCTACCCCAATCTGTCCGCTTATCTCCTACTTTATTAGCTTTTAGACGATCCCTGAAAACCCTTCTCTTTAGAGAAGCCTACCCTACCCACACCTAACAACTGTATTTTCATTTTTTCCTTAAGCTCAACCCCCACAGATATTACCTTTTGTTTCCACTTGACCCTCCCTTCTAGATTGTAAGCTCTAATGAGCAGTGCCCTCTGATCCCTCCTGTATTGATTTGTATTGTAAGTGTACTGTCTACCCTCATGTTGTAAAGCACTGCACAAACTGTTGGCGCTATACAAATCCTGTATAATAATAAGAATAATAATAATAGTGTAGGTGTACCTGAGAACCTGCAGTGGTTGTACCTCCCTACTTCTGCTTTATTTGTTACGTAAATCTCTGATTCCTAAAACTATTCTGCTGCTACTTGACTGTTCATACATCAGTCATCAGTGGAGGTGGAACCCCAATATACACTTGCTTAATGTGACAAGAATGCAGCCTTTGAATATAAATGAATATAAATGGAGTGCATCCTTACTCAATCTGGTAGGATCACAGCTTCTGTGAAGCAGGTAAGGAAGCAAGAACTTCAATTAGCAGTAAACCAAGCAATTTAATATAACAGTAGCACTCATTTACATGTAGGAAAAACTGTGTCTCTAGAAAACTTCCTGATGTTGATGGTATGGTATGCAACCTCTCCGCTCATGGCCAATTAAGGGAGAATAAAAGAAGGAACAGCCCAGGGAACTCATCCGGTAGTGAGCCATGCTGCATGCTCCAGATACAGTCCACAGACCACACAGGTTCAATAGGAGCCCCCAGAACAGGGTCCCTACCATTTTTGGGTCACACAGACAATTTTATTTCTTGGTGATCATTATTATTGCATATCCATATGGTTTTGCTTATTCCCTTTACTTATCACTGACACTAGTGATATTTGCACTTTTCAATTTTATTTACAATGTTATACATTTATATTTAACTTATTAATATAAATTATTTTTTCCATTCTGAAAAGAAAAGTTATCTCAGTGTAACTCCCTCTGACATCATTATTACATTTTATCTCATTAATAAAGATGACCCAATATATTTTCAAGTATTCTTGCAGAAAATAATTTGCATAATAAATATCAATTAACTGATATGTACTCATTTTCCTTCCTGCAGAGTATTCTGTTATTAAGAGCTAATAGTCTTATTCTTCCCATAGGCTTTACCGTTGTCTTTCCTTCAGAAACTTTCCATTGCACTTTACATTCCTTGTCAGAAATAAATGCAAAATAAATAAATAACAAGTCAAACCTGAAAGAATTATTGTGATGGTAAGATTCTTTATCATTCGAGTAAAAAATGTCATTGTGACTATAATTCACATGATCTAACATGACAGTTAAGATGTACAGTGGTAATTTGTAAGAGCTTTCAGTATTATTGAAGTATCAAAAATTTATATGGTTCACCTATTAAGTCAAATTGTTTCATTCTAACAGAAAAAGCTGAAGCAAAATAACAAAGGACCATGGTATTATATTAGAAAAAAAAATATGTTAAAACAATTTGTGCATAGTGCTACAATTATTCCATTCAGTGAATGGGAACATGGAGAAAAAATAATAAATATCTTCAGGAGCATATGAAACTCTTTGTTCATTGATGTTGGTAAAAGCCCAATCTATGCAAAACTACAATGGTATTCTATCTTTGTTGGCTGAGAGTACTGGTGTAAAATGTGAAGGGCTCATCAATAGAAAATAAGATTTTCTTTGTCCGGTAAAATAATTTTAAAACATGAAACATTTTTCTAGGTTAGCAAATAAACTTGCTCTGAAACAAACCTTGCTCTGAAAATCATACATTTTTTTTACTTTACATATGTACCCAAAATCAAATAGATTAGTGGTCACCTGAAAGGCAACTAATTTTGCAACTTAGAGATTGAGTACCTTGTATAGATATGGACTTCCAAGTCTTCTATAAAACAGTTGCACGTGTACCCAGCTGCATAAGTTCTAGTCTAGCAGTACTTACAATTGTTTATGCAGCATGGTAAGCTCTCAATGCATACAATTAATGAATTTTGTTTTGTTGATTTCTGTATTATGGTGTCATACAAAATATTTGATATATTATTGACAGCGGGTGTCCCTTGTCCATAAAAAGTCTAAAAATAAAACTTTAGCCCTGCCAGTTGGGATTTTTAGACCAACAGAGCTAGTGAGATACATATCCCCTAAGCCTGTAGTTAATGAATTAAGACAAAAATACATCACCTAATCAATGCCTGCATTTAAAGTGGCAATGAACCCAAAACCAAAATTGTAATATATTGCAGTTTACGGGCACACTCTTCTGGCATGCGAATTGGATGCGGGGAAACCCGCATCCAATTCATATTAAAGTGTGAACATGAGCACTCCACTGGAAACCCCTCCTGGACCCTGCAAGTACCAGTCAGCTTTGGGCTAGGGTGCTTTGGGGGACCCCTCAAATCACCCACCCAAAATTGAAGGACCATTATCAACATAGCAGGGGGGCTGTACACTTGAGACTCCCTTACTGTGGAGATGTCAGCGTGCATGCCTGGCATTTGGGATGGGCCAAAAAAAAACCCTGTTCGGTTCGCACCAGAACTTTCAAACATTGCGAAAGTTCGGAAACCGAATAATGAACCCCATTGAAGTCTTTGGGACCCGAATGTGAAAAATCAAAAGTGCCCATTTTGAAGGCTTATATGTAACTAATTGGGCATACAATGGTTATGAGGGTCCAGGTACTGCCCTGGGGAATATGTTTCAATGACAAAAAAGCAGTGATTTATTGATGCTTAAAATAAAAGCATAAAAATTTAAAATTCCTTTCAATATAGTACCTGGGGGTCCCTTAGTCCACCTGTAAAAAGTCTGTATAGAAGCTGCTGCAGCAATAATTGCATTCATAAAGCTCAAAAAATGTAATTTTTTTATTTTGTAAGCAACGGCTTGGGGAGCCGTATGATGCATGATGAGGCCACAATGTAGTGCATTGATTAGAGATTTGTTGGATAAATTCTGGTGTCTCTACCACAGAATTTGGATAGAAGAAACGGGTGCTGAAAAATTGTTCTATGGATGTCGGTGGCTCTTTCACACCGTAACCCTATAGAGGCACTCTTGATGAAAGGAAGAATTGACCTTACTGTCAAAAATTGCAATGATATGCACCTGTCAAACAGGTGCGTAAATATTGTTCTTTGGGTGTCAGTGGCTCCTTCACGCCCTAACCCTATAGAGCTACTCTTGATGAAAGCAAGAATCGGCCTTGCTGTCAAAAATTGTAATGATATGCACCTGTCAAACAGGTGTGGAAAAAATGTTCTTTGGGTGTCGGTGGTGCCTTCACACCGTAACCCTATAGAGGTACTCTTGATGAAAGCAAGAATTGGTCTTGCTGTCAAAAAATGCAATGATATGCATCTGTCAAACAGGTGTGGAAAAATTGGTCTTTGGGTGTTAATTCTGCCCATAAAACCTACACCAAAAACATTCTTCCAGATGAAATCAACACCCACAACACTAGGCAACCTAGAAGTCCTGCAGAGATTCCACATCCCAAAAACACTTAATTGGCAACATCGGCATCAGGGACTTCATAGCTTCTGGTAATCTAGGACTGATATATTTTGCTAAAAGTCAGATAGTCCACTGAGTCTGTGGACAGACACATACGGAAAGCATGCTGGATCCTGGGCAGCCCAGCCCTGCAGTTCAATAGGGCAAGTTCTGGCCAGTGGTCTATTCTCATGACCCAGTAAGCCAGTGGATCATTGACTGGAAAGCTCTCCATCTCTGTTTTCGCCCTTGGATAATTGTCCACCATGTGATGCAGACGCTGCCGATGGGATGTGGAAGCTGACAGCCCTGGGCGGTGAGGACTAAAAAATTCAGAAATGCATCACTTAGGCGGCCACCATCTCCACCGCTCCTCTCTTAACCAACACAAGCCCCAAAACTATGTTTTCCACAACACTGTAACCTAACAGAGTCGGTAAAAGTATTTCGATAAACTCCTCTTTAAGGTGTCCTCAAGAGATTTAATCTTATGCACTCTGTGGGGATGGGATGAATTTTGAAACTTTCCCCTTATAACGGTGGTCAAGGAGGGTTGCCAACCAATAGTGATCCTTTTCCTTTACGCCACATATTCTTGGGTCCTTTTGCAGGCTTTGAAACATGAGGGAGCCCATGTTCCGCAAATTTGCAGAGGCATGAGAAGCAGACTCCTCATGGTCACTGAGGATTACAGTACCATCTCTTACTGTTTGACATATGTCTTCTTGCTTTAATGCCTCCGAAACTGCCAGAATCCTCCTCTCTCTCCTCTTCTGTGGCATAGGAACAATGATGCCTGCATAAAGTGGGCTTTGAGAGCAAAGGAAGTCCTTCTCTTCCTCCCGCTGCTCTGTCTTGAGTGCCCTGTTCATAATGCCATGCAGAGTCTGCTCCAGCAGGAACACAACAGGGTGTGTGTCACTGATGCATGCATTGTCACAGATCACCATCCTTGTGGCCTCCTCAAATGGTGACAGTACAGTGCATGCATCCTTTATGAGCAGCCATTGGCGTGGGGAAAAAAGCCTGTCATTGCGCCATACTCACACAGGTACTCAATGACGGCCCTCCGTTGCATATGCAGCTGCTGCAGCATTGCTAAAACTGAGTTCCACCTGGTTGGTTTGTCACAAATCAGGCGGTTTATGGGCAGGTGTAATTCCTCATTGAATTTCAGTCAACCGAGCACTGGCTGTGTATGATCGCCTGAAATGGCTACAGACTCTTCTGGCCTGCTTTAGTAGATCTTCCAACGGTACCTATTTAGGAAATGCTGCACCACCAAATTGAGGACTTGTGTCAGGCATGGCACATGTGTCAACTTTCCCTGTCTAATGGCAGAAAGGAGGTTTATGCCATTATCACACACCACCATTTCTGGCTCCAGCTGGCATGGCGTGAACCATCTTTGGGCCTGTCCCTGAAGAGCTGCAAGAATCTCTTCTCCGGTGTGGTTCCTGTCCCCTAGACACACCAGCTGAAGCACTGCATGATTCAATGAATAACCCTTTGAACGCTTAGGGGGTACTTAAGGTTAATAGGACAATTCAGCAGAGGAGGGCATGGAGGAGGAGGAGGAGGGGGTAGTGCTGATAAATCTTTCATCGTCAACAGCTGTATGGAGATGTGGGGGCACAATAAGCTGCAGCACTGATCCCTGTCCTACATCCTTCTGAGTTGCAAGCAGAGTTACCCAGTGTGCTGTGAATTAAATATATCGTCCTTGCCCATGCTTACTGAACCACATGTCAGCAGTAACGTGGACTTTGCGGCTGACTGTCTTGCCCAATGATACCACAACATTGCCTTCCACGTAATGGTAGAGAGCAGGAATCGCTTTACGCAAAAAGAAATAGTGACTGGGAATCTGCCATTGTGGTACCGCACATTCTGCAAATTTATGGAAGTAGCAGAATCCACCAGGCGGAAAGGCAGAAGTTGTAGAGCCAGCAGCTTTGACAAGCTTACATTTATATGCTGGGTATGTGGGTGGCAGGAGCTGTATTTTTTCCCACTGCAGCAGATGGGGCAGAGATATTTGAGGGCTATAGTCTACAGCTGGTACTGCTGGCAGATGTGCTGCAAGGACCTGGGACACCCTGTGCTATACCATCGTCCCCTGTCAGTGGAGGCTGCTGAGAGGTCATGAGGTATAGCAGGGACAGACTTGGGTGAGTAAGGGGGAGGGACAGATTTGTGCCCTTTTTGTGTGCCTTTTATGTTCTCTTGCCAACAGGCTGAGTGGTGGGAGGTTAAATGCCTTTTCAAGTTTGTGGTACCCAAATGGTTGGTGTTTTGCCATGCTTGATGTGCTTGAGACAAAGTTTGCAAATCGCAACAGTGCGATCAGCAGCATAAGTACTAAAAAAGGTCCAGACAGCCGAACTGTGGAAAGTGGGCTGGGAGATAACAACTCCACAATGTGATGGAATAGGGTGGCTTCTCTCTACTCTTCCATGATGGCTTTCTTGTTGGGGTTGTGCCTCACCCTCACTTTCCTCCTCTGCTCTATCTGGCACCCAAGTCGAGTCACTGACCTCATCATCATCATCATCATCTCCTCAATCCTCATTTCCACTGGAGACAACTTAGCAATACGTTGCGGCTGAATGCCAATTTATGTACCAGTTTTCTCCCATCGCTGTAGGCTCATGTTCCATCCTTCCTCAACCTCTGGACCAACATCTAAATTGAGTAATATCTGTGCATCATCAAGGAGCAAGTAGCTGATGCTGTGTTTAAATAACTCAGCTGACTCCTCCATGCCTGATGCTGAGGCTTTGGCAGGAATAGCTGTGGACAAGGAGGCAGGTTTAGCCACTCTGGCAGATGCAGGGGACTGTGTACTAGTCTCTGCTTGGGTGACGGAGGATGAGGATGGTTTAATAAGCCAGTCCACCACCTCCTTTGCATGCTGTGGCTGGACAGCATGGGCAACCTCACTAAAGAGATGAAATGATGCCATGCCTGAGGACTGACCACATCCACCTTTGCCTGTGGACACATACACTGCTGGCCCCCTCATAGTGACATGAGAATGTCTGCCTCTCCTTGCTGTTCTCCCAGACATGATGGGGGGGTGTTTATTAACAAAATGTAATAAAGATGTGTAAATGTGTACGTGGATGCACTTTAATTTGAGTATTCACTACACAGACACACTTTACGGATACACTACAATATACTGCAATATACTGCATCAAATGTGCAGCCACACACTGAACTTTATGGCATTAAACTTGCAGTAATGCAATGAAATATACAGCGTTAAACTTGCAGTAATACATTTAAATATATGCCAATAAACTTGCAGTAACGCAGTAAAATATATAGCGTTAAACTTGCAGTAACGCAATGAAATATATGGCGTTAAATTTGCAGTAATGCAATAAAATATATGGCATTAAACTTGCAGTAATGCAATGAAATATATGGCGTTAAACTTGCAGTAACGCAATGAAATATACAGCGTTAAACTTGCAGTAACGCGATGAAATATATGGCATGAAACTTACAGTAACGCACAGAATTAAACTTGCAGTAATGCAATGTAATATATACGGTGTTAAACTTGCAATAATGCACAGAACTATATGGCGTTAAACTTGCAGTAACGCACTGAACTGTACGGCGTTAAACTTGCAGTAACGCAACTGAAATGTACTGCTTTAAACGGTCACTACACTCACACTGACTGAACTATCCCTACATTCATACTAATGTAAAGATAAATGGTGGTCACACTACACTCACACTGACTGAACTATCCCTACATTTACACTAATGGAAAGATGAATGGTCGCACTACACTCACACTGAACTAACGCTAGATGCACACTAAACTGATATTCTACACTGACAATAGAATCGGAATTGTATACTATAGCACAGAGCCCTGTTCTATCTCTCTCCACACCACTATCACACTACAAATGGCTGCTATAGAAAGAATACAAAGTTTTCCAAGTTTACATAGAAAATGTAGATATGGTAAATATTTCAAATTCTACATTTTTATATACTATTAGGAGAACAGACACCTTATTGCAAATATTCAACGGTATCAATATAGTTGAGTATTGTCATATCACATAAAATTGAACCAACAAAATTGCACTAACAAAATATTATGTACATCAAACATAAATAGATGTCTTGTAATATCTGTCCTGCACATCTGGTATTAAAATTGTACGTATGTGTCTAAGTTTGTGCTTCATTGTCATCTGGTCTCAAGGTAAACTCGTTTTTCTAAGGAGATGTCATATAAACTCTTATTATAGGATGGGGAGAGGGAAGGGGGAAGCTTGATTGTGGAATTCCATCAATCTTGGGCTGCATGAAAGAAGAGAGAGGAGAGAGAAAGAAAAAAAAGGGGGGGTTTATAAGGGAAAGGGGAGAACCAGAAAGAAAGAACCCAGCACTGTTTCTGTCTCTGGATAGCACCTTTTAGTTAGCCTGTTCAGTGTCTGATGTCGATTCGTGAGTAGAATGTGGGTTATCATCACGTAGCGACTCCTTAAAGTTGAGCCAGCATGCCCATGTACATGTAAATCTAGAAGGATCCTCATGTGCCACACTGATCACTGACTTGTACCATTCTTCACATTTTGGAGGGTTCTTGGAGTTCCAGTGTGTGGAAATGCATCGTCTGGCAGCATTGACAAGATGTAAAGCTAGTGATTTGTGGTACGCATACTTTGGTAATGATGAATGGTGTAGTAGGTATTGGGCAGGGGTAAAATCAAGAGTATAGGTGGTTATTTAGGTTATGTCTGCATGCATTGCAGACCAAAACTATTGTAATTTCCTGCATGACCACCATAGGTGTAGCGATGAGCCAGGTTCAGATTCACATCTCCAGCATAGAGGAGAGGCTAAAAATTGTTTTTCCCATTTGTGGCACATTCTGCAGGTCTTCGGGGAACTGTTCGGGAGCATATCTCCATGGAGTAGTTCTAGAACAAATAGCTTCAAATGGGGTGTGTGAGCCTGACCATTCAGGGGAGGTTCTCAGATATTTAAAAAAGTGCCGTATTTGAATGTAAGTTCAAAAGGGAAAAGATGAAGTGAGCATCTTGGTCTTTAAGGTTTCATAGGAAAGAAAATTACCTCTACGAAAAAAGTGTCCCGCTTGGATCTTTTTATAGGGCCAGACATCTTTCAGGAACTGGAGTGACATGCCTGGGGAAAAGTCTAGGTTATGTTGGAGAGGAGTGAGTGGACCTGGGGATGAATAGAGGGCCAATAATTTGAAAGCCAATCTGAAACATACCAGGGATGGTCCCACTACTGGGTGTTCTGTATATTTGTGAGGAGGATGTTGTAACCAAGGAGTCAAGTGTAGGGGGACTGTCAAATTGACCTATTCTAGGTTGACCTATGCTTTCGTAGCATGGTGTAGATTCCAGTCCACTATTCTCGTGAGATGGCATGCCAGATAATATTTATAGATGTCCGATAGGCCTATGCCTCCCTACATTTTTGGTAATGTAAGTGTATCATAGCAAATTCTAGGGTGTTTCTTACCTCATATGAAGAGGGTGCAAGCTCTGTGGTATGCTAGGAAGAATGTTTTAGGTAAGAGAATGGGGATTGTCTGTAGGACATATAAGAGACATGGAAGTATGTTTATTTTCAATATATCTGCTTGTACAAACCAGGAGAAAAGCCCCTTGTGCCAGGTCTGGAGGTCTCATTGGATATTACTTAGTAGAGAAATATAGTTAAGCATGTAAAGGTCAGGAGAAGATGGTAAGTAATGGATCGTTTTTGCCATAAAAAGGGGAACCTAGATTTGTATGCATTTACCTCAGATTTCAGCAACGCCATGTTTAGAGCAAACAATTTAGAAAATTTAATTTGCAGGTTAGATATGGTGTTATATTGGGCAAAGTCATTACATAGATTAGGGATTGTAAGTTGTGGATTAGAAAGAAAAAGTAGAATATCATCGGCAAATGCCGCAACTTTATACATGCGCTCCCTGACCTCAATCCCTTTGATACTATGATTGTCTCTAAATACCAACCTACTCGTTCTCTCCATTCCTCTCAAGACCTCCTGCTCTCTAGCTTCCTCATCACCTCCTCCCATGCTTGCCTCCAGGACTTTTCCAAAGCCTCTCCAATCCTATGGAATGCCCTACCCCAATTTGTCCGCTTATCTCCTACTTTATTAGCTTTTAGATGATCCCTGAAAACCCTTCTCTTCAGAGAAGCCTACCCTACCCACACCTAACTGTATTTTCATTTTCTCTATCAGCTCATCCCCCACAGTTATTACCTTTTGTTTCCACTTGACCCTCCCTTCTAGATTGTAAGTTCTAACGAGCAAGGCACTCTGATCCCTCCTGTATTGATTTGTATTGTAAGTGTACTGTCTGCCCTCATGTTGTAAAGCGCTGCGCAAACTGTCGGCGCTATATAAATCCTGTATAATAATAATAATAATATGATAGTTTCTGATTCGATTCAATAGAAGTTCCAGAGTGAGAACAAATAGTAGTGGCGACAGAGGACAGCCCTGCCTGGTGCCTTTAGACATGGAAAAGGCACCCGAGAGGTGGACATTTACCCTAACTTTAGCAGTCGGCTTAGAATAAAGTGCCAGGATAAAATTCAGCATATTATGCTGAATACCAACATGTGTTAGTACTGCTTTCATATAATCCCAGGTCACCCCTTCGAATGCCTTCTCCGCATCCAGGGACAGGAAAAATCCCCTGTTTTTAGTTTTAGAGAGCCAATATTGCAAGTTTAAGGCTTTCCCTAGCCTCTCTACCGAGGATAAACCCGACCTGGTCATTGTTTATGTGAAGTGGCATAAGGGAGGATAGATGGATTGCTAGGATTTTTGCGTACATTTTTAGGTCGACATTGATCAAAGAAATGGGTCTATAATTAGCTACTTGTGTAGGATCCTTAGGCTCCTTGGGAATCACTGTAATATGTGCTTCCAGGAGGCCTTGGAGGCCTGATGGGTTTGAGGCAAATTAGTTGGTGATATCAGTTTGGGGCTGTACTGGGTAAGAAAGTCAGTGATGAGTTGTTGTCTGTTAGCTCGGTCATGTTGGGCTGGAGTGTCCGGTTTCAAGTTGTATAGGTCCGAATAGAATTGGACAAATTGCTTGGCTATCTCGTCTGTGGATGCGAGGAGTTTATCTTACGAGTACTTAATGTGTCATATGGTAATGGCAGCTTTTTTCGACTCAAGCAAGCAATTTCCCACTTTTGTTTCCGTTCTTGTAAATCATTTTTTTGTTAGTCTATATTTACGTCTAACTATTCATTCTAGTTCATGTAAGAGTTCCTTCCTCACTGATATCAGCTCCTGTAGTGTTTGTGTTGCATATGTTTGTGTGTGTTGCTTCAAGTGTCTGTATTCGTTTCATGAGGTCTTCTACATGGGCTTGTTTTTCTTTCCATCTTTGCACAGCTAATGGTATAAGTTCTCCCCTAATGACACATTTGTGTGCTTCCCAGATAGTAATCGGGGATATAGCCGGGTCTACATTTTCTGGGAAATATGTCTGAAGGCATGAGGAGATCTGCGATACTTGTGCTGTGTCAGTAAGAAGAGAGGCATCTAGTCACCAATGCTTGGAGCGTGATATGTTTTCCGGAAGGGTCAATGTCATGGTTATTGGATTGTGGTCTGATAGAATCATAGGCTTAATAGTACATTTTGAGAGGGAGCGGAGGTCAGTTTGGGAAAGAAAAAAGTAATACAGTCTGGAATGTTTATTATGCAGTGTAGAGAAGTAGGTGTAATCTTGAGTGTCAGGGTTAAGAGTACGCCATGTATCGTGTACTAAGAGGTTTTGTAAGAGAAGGTGTATGCGTCTAATGGCCTTGTATGGTAGTGAGGAAGTAGCAGTAGTGCTCAATAGGTAGTGTCCAAAGTGTCCAAAAGGGGTTGTAGTGGGACGTTAAAGTCTCCTCCAAGAACTAGTATGCCTGATTGGAAGGGAATTAAGTGTCTCACTATTGAATCCATAAATGTCACCTGTTTCGAGTTAGGGCAATATATGGGTCTATCATAAAGGTTCCCTTTAGGAAATATGAATACGCCTTCCTTATCATCCAGGACCTCTGTTATGTTTATGGAGAGGCAGTCAGAATAGAGACCTTTGGTCTTTGCTGCATTGTTGGTGGCATGGTATGTTGTTGGGAAGTACTGATTGGTTAGTTTTGGTACATTATTGCTTTGGAAGTGGGTTTCCTGGATAAATACTATGTCTGCTTTCAGCTTTTTCATCAGCAATTGAAGCTGGGACCTATTTTCTGGTATATTTAAGCCTTGCACATTTATTGAGATTAGTTTCAAGGTTTTAGAAATCGTTTTCTGTTTTGGAGTCTCCGTTTGTAGCTCAGGAAATGGAGTCGATCAATGGAGAGCCCGATAGTTTTGCCACCGAGCTGGTCCAAGGATGGAAACCAGGAGGGGAGGAAAAAAAGGGGGGGGGGGTTATGAAGAGGGCTAAATATGAGCCTGGTATGGAGAGTTGAAAGAAGCGGTGAGACAGTAGGAGGGGGTGTTTCGGTGACTGAGAAGAACCTGCTACCCTGTCTTGAGAGGAGAATGGGGGATCCAGAAAAAATCAGTGGCAGTAAGGAGTAAATCCCTCGGATATGTCCCGTGGTGTTACTGACCACCGCAGGTAAACGTAGTCTGTCTGCTAAGATGAAAGGTAGCTGTGGGCAGCTAGTGGACACTATCAGATGAAGTGGCGACCATATCAGTGAATCTCGATCTGTTCTCAGGATGGGGTAGTGGGGATAAGTTGAGGCATTCATGTGTGTGTGCAGAAAAATAGGGGCCCTTATCCAGTACCCCTGTTGGGCTGTGATCTCAGTACCCTGTGGTAGTTCTTAATAAACACTAAACTTAAGGGTGAGGTCACCCCTCAGCGTAGACCTGGTATTGGTATACTAAACCATTAAATTAGACAGTCAGAACTTAGTTATATAATGATCGTTGTAATAGTAATACATTGTAATGAAACCATTAACAAGTAATTCTAGCAACTGTCTTGTAAGTGTTTGTAAAATAGTTTTCCAATTAGCTTAAGTCTCCAAAGTCTGATGATCAGCCTACACCTTAGATCATATAATTATCATGGGAACAGACATTCTTTCAGCATCGAACTTTGGAAGAGAACAAGGAATATTGGCATGAGATGGGGATCAGTGGAGGTAAATTGCGTATAAGTGAGTATTAATTTCTAGCATTCCTAGAGGTTATATTTCTGATTTGTATGTTAACAAGGGGCTTAAATTACCTTTGTCATTCAGCAGCTTATGTCTCCAAAGTGATTCAGTGAGAGTAAGGCTGTCTCTAAGGGAGCCAATATCTCTTGTTCAAGTTCATGAGGCACTGACATATAACTTCAAATTGGTATAGATGAATAATTCTTGCATCCTAACCCAATATACCTAGTAAATTTTGAGGCTGCTGTTTTCCTGCAATCTTCTCTGGAGGTGAATATTGATAGCGGATCCTTCTTGTATTGTTTTATAGTCCCCATTTCCCATGGGAACCAGGGGAGAATCCATGAAAACTAGATTATTATATTTGACATCTCACGGATCATGGGAAATGTTGGAGAATGTCTGTGCGTAGGCAAAGTAGCCAAAAGATTATATGCCATTTGTGATCTTAATGTCTGTAGGTTCAAACTCGGGTAGATAATATAGCAAAGTAAGGATTCGTATGTATATGTACAGGTTTCCTAATGGTTGTAGAATATTTGACAGTGCTAGTATAAGTGCCTATATAAACAGTTCCAGGTAACAGTCTGGGTAACAAACTTATCTGTGGTTAGGTATCCAAATTATGGTGAGATCTAGGATGCCTGTCTGTCTTTTCGATGTGCAGGAGAGACAGTAGGGCTGGAGTTGAATAGTGGTCTACTGCTGGCCCGGTGAAGGAGAGCCACGTCGTGGTGATCTACAGCGCCTGTGTCTTGAGGTCTGCATATCATTCCACTCTTCGTCTTGGGGTCCTCTGGAGGCTGAAGATGTGTGGAAATCACTGTACCATTCTGGAACTGAGATGAGAGGGATGTCCAAAGTTTGGCAGAAATGAGGGAGGTCCTCCAGGACACTTAGTGAAGTTGTTTTGCCCACCAGTGAGACAGAAAGGCAGAATGGAAACTTCCACCTATAGTGGGCACCTTTAGCCCACAGAACGTCCAGAAGTGGGCAGAGTGATATTTACGTTGTGTCAGAGTGATATTGGACAGATCCTGAAAGATTTTGATATCTGAGCTCTCATAAGAAATATGTATTCTGTTGCATGCTTTTCTCAGGATATCTTCCTTAATTCGAAAGCTACTTAGACAGCATACAATGTCTCTTGGCGGGTCAGAATCTCTGCCTCTTGGGTGTAGTGCCCGGTGAATCCATTCCATCCTAATTACAGTGGCAGGGGGTCTGTTCAGGAGGTCATTAAAGATGGCTGTGACCGCTTTCTGGATTTGATCCTGCTCCACAGATTCAGGTACGCCACAGACTCTGAGATCATTTCTATCTAATCTGCCATGTGTATTTGTATCTCCCTTAGCTGTATTGTGTGGGTATCCTGTACTGAATGCAGCTGATGTATGTGTACCTCTTGGTGGGATGTGACTGTTTCCACCTCCTGCACTCTCTCTGCTATAGCTTGAATATCAAGATGGAGACCAGAAATAGCTGTTGAGAATGCAGCAAAGAGACTTTCCTTTATGTCTACCACCACTGAGTGCAGATCATGCAAGCTGGGAGAGGTGTGTTGAGCTGGGGGTATTGGTGGCTGGAGATCGCTTACCAGTGTCTCCGTTCTCTGGCTCTGCTGGGATGTAGTGTGGCCAAAAGCCTGTGTGTTGGTCTGTGAAAATGCCGCCATGTTGGAGTGCTGTGTCTGGAATATCTCCGGTATTTGTCAGCTCAGCTGTTGGTTCGGCGCCTGCGGGGATTGTGACCAGGAGGCAGAGCTTTTCTTGGGCTTCCCCATATCTTAATCGGCTCTAGTTGCTGTGGGTGCTCGTTGGTTTTCCCTCTAGCTGCCGGATTAGGCAGTCATTCTCTTCCACGCGCAGACCACGCCCCGGAAAGAATTATTTTATAGTGTGAGTCGAGATTAAGAGTATTGAGCCATGATTGGATACAGTCATCATGACAGTGTCCAATCATGGCTCTGACTGCTCTGTGTCTTGATTCGAAGCTTTCATTGCTTCAGCCAATCAGGCCTTTCAATGCATTGTGCGGTGGTGCAGTGCATGGTGGTCGTTCGGCAGGCTGAACAAACGATCAAATGATCCGATAATTTGGTTGTTTGGAGAACGATCGAACAGCCAAAGTTCAGCCCGAACTCGTGCTCGGGCCGCACAGCTCGCCCATCCCTACCTGGCATGCCTGGCTGGTTCAGTCCCCCACCTACTTTCTATTTTATTTGTTACAGTAAAACCAAAAATAAACACATAAAAAATAATCAGGGAAGTTCTTAACACGTAGTATAAACTCGGGTTAAGCAATCTTCACAAGCAAAAATCCATGGCTCCAAAGAAAAGAAGCGCATGGAAATACACATTCCCCACTTTAAACCTGGTAATAGTTTGAATATTGTGCAAGGTAAAAATAGGCAAATGCTGGGTTCATTTCAGAATTAGTCTACATGTACTGAGTAATGCATATTCTTCTAAACATTTACCTTAAACAAATAATCAAAACTAAATGTAACATTAAAACAGATATTAATTATGGAGGTTCAAAGGTATTCCAAGAAAACAAAGTACCAAGGTACGTATAGGCAACATCTGAAAGAGTTAATGACAAACACCCTTAAACCAGTGTGATCACTGACAATAACTATGTTGATGATTTACATTCTGGAACCCCCTAAGACCCTGTAGTATCGCTTCATAACTCAGTTGGCCTGAAATGTCCCCATGCAGTTCTTAAATAATGTTGGGGATTTGGTATATGGGAATATGATTAATAACAAGAGACTCTAGTGCCATTTTGAACTGGGGAACAAAGAGCTTAGGGTTCGATTTTTTGCTAATATATTTGCTGTCCCACCATAGCACTTGAAAAGTACCACATATTTTTTCAGAATCTGTGTTTAAATGCTTAAAGTTCATTTTTGGTTATATTCACTCCCAAATTTAGCCAGTGTATTGGTTTGAATTATTGGATATTATGCCCAATTGGATTATTATTGGATATTAAATCCTAATTTCTTCCAAAAAAAACATTCCCATTTCTTTGAGAAGCCTGCTGCAAGCAACCACAACAAATTAAAATATTGCAATAAAGTGAAACTTACTTTATCTTGCAGATAGGAAGCTGGTGCAGACCAGTACATGACATCAAACAGCCCCCGAGCACGTGCATCTGCAGTTTTAATACTCAATTGTTGGGGTCCATCAAAGCCATCCTTAGATGGGGCAACCCTAATGTCACCATTTAATTCTGTAAGGTACCAGCCATTCATATGAGTAATCTAGAGAATAAAAAATATTAAAACAGAAATTAATATTATTGTAATAGTGTGCTCTTGAAAATGTTAACTGTGTTAATGACTATAACATCAACAATGTAACAAAAAATTGCATAGTTTGTAAGCTCATTTAGGAATAGACTCTTTACCTTCTGTGTCATATTGTTTACCTGGTTTTGTCTTTACATATGTAAAGGCATACCCCACTTTTAAGTACACAATGGGGTTTATTTACTAAAGCTGGAAAGTGCAAAATCAGGCTCACTTCAGCATAGAAACCAATGAGCTTCTAACGCGGATTTTGCACTTTCTAGCCTTAGTAAATAAACCCCATTGTGTACTTAAAAGTGGGGTATGCCTGTGGTTTCCACACTGTATTATCTTATAGATAGCATTGTCTAATATGTTGTCAGATGATAACATACAGTAATAATACCAATAATAATAATACTGCAAATAATAATAGTATATAGTAAACTTAGGTTAACTGAATGTCAACATAGTATATCCTGATTGACTTATAGAGTATAGTATGTCCACTTAAATACATATTTAAGTTCAAGAACATTTTTCACTTATCTTAGTAAATTAGGTGAAAAAGGTTTACTTTGCAAAGAATACCTAGTCATCTTAAAATTGGGCCTCCTTCCCCCTTTAAAAAAGTCAACACTTTATAAGTGTGTAAAAAAAATAACAATTTCTGCGGTATAACTAATTGTTAATTTGTGAGTAATCACCACTGTCTGTGATGTTGTATGTGTTTTCAGCAATCATCAAATAATTAGAAGAAAAAACAAAAAAAAAAAAAAAAACAGAAAAATATATCAACGAATCATTAGCAATAAAACAGTAAAAAGTTCATATAATTGTGAATGTGAATAATTAGAGAGAGGAAATCTCCTTAATGATGACAGGTTCAGGAATAAAAACCTGACTATGGTTTTAACCTTTCAACACTCTTTCCAAATATAAGAAAAAAGAAGTTGTGCCTTTAGTTATATTTTAAGGGTATATTTATATAAACATTGCACAGCAATTCACCCAGTGAAAGTGAATGTACATTCCTTCTGTACGAATAGGGATAAAATAAATATTATTAGGCTACAGTATTTGCTGCACTAATCAACTGTTCATTGATTTAAAACAGGAAATACTGCATTTGGCCATTAGAGGATGGTAAATATCAAAATAAATTCCTATGATACTTGCATCATTAGATGGCCAAATGTGGTATTTTCCATTTTAAATAAAGGAAAAACAATCGACTGGAACAGAAAATATCCTAATAGCATGAATTTTTGCCCCATTTGCACAGAACAAATGTATATGCACGTTCGCTGTTTTAGCTGCTATGCATTTTTTTTTTAAAATACACCCCTAAGTTTCGGGGTTAACGTTCAAGTTAAGAAGGATAAATAATAAGTTAAGTGTTATAGTGGCCACACATATGATTGTGGATAGTAATGTTTTCACATCACTGGACCACATAGTCAGCAAAAGGGTCCACGTGACCTCAGGCACGTGGTCCAGCAAATATGGGCAGGGGCTTTATATATCTTTCTTTCAATACTGTTTATTGAACAGAAGTTAAATTGTACATGTATATATTTATAGTACAGTTAGCCACTGTATAACTGTATAACAAGGTATGGTGACACAATTCAGCATACAATTATAATGGGTTAATTATGTCAAAATACCAAGAAAAGATCAGCTTGAAAACCTACAAAATATAACAGTATTGTACAAGGAAGGGTTCTTCCAAACAAAAGGTTGAAATGTAAAAAATTGAGAATGAACAAATTGTAGAAAGACTAAGGTGGGAAAGAAAATTGGGGGGGGGGATATTGAGGGTTGAGTGCCTCTGCATTGCCTAGGACATTTTCCATCTTTGGCAATGGGGATGTTAGCATCTCAGAGGTCACTCAATCGGCAATCAAAAGCAGTTGGTAGAAAGTGGGAAATCTGGGGTCCCAGATTTTCTTAAATCTGGGCATTGAATAAGTAAGTTTAGTAATTCATTTTTCATTGATAAATATTTTATGCATTCTATTCTTAACTTCAGTTAAGAGAGTATTAGACAATAAGGCCCCTTTCACACTGGGGCAGTGGGTGCGTCGATGGTAAACCACCGCTATCTTTAGCGGCGATTTACCATCAATTTCGCGGCACTATTCAGCCACTAGTGGGGCGCTTTTACCCCCGCTAGCGGCCGAGAAAGGGTTAAAACCACTGCAAAGCGCTGCTGCAGCAGCGCTGTGCTGGCGGTATAGCTGCGCTGCCCCATTGATTTCAATGGACAGGAGCGGTGAAGGAGCAGTGTATACACCACTCCTTCACCGCTATAAAGATGCTGCTAGCAGGACTTTTTTTAGCGTCCTGCCAGCGCACAGCTCCAGTGTGAAAGCCCTTGGGGCTTTCACATTGGAGAGACAGCAGCACTCTTTCAGGGCGCTTTGCAGACGCTATTTTTAGCGCTGTAGCGCCTGCAAAGTGCCCCAGTGTGAAAGGGGTCTTAGACTTTTGAAATGATTTGCTTAGTTGCCATCAGGAGATGCTTAAGTACAATAAGTGGGGCAGCCCCGAAATCAGAGTCTGGTATTTTCTGTTGTAAAATGGGTTGATCAGGTAGGGACCATATACCCACAATATAAAACTTTTCAGTTGGTTTCCAGCACCGAGATATTGGGAGCAGGAATTAGTAGTCCCCCAGATTTGGGACTTTTGTTCCTGTTCAGCAGTGATATTTAAATCTTTCACCCATTTTTCCATGTATGAATGTAAAGTAGGCCTGGTCTGACAATAAATAGATCAGCTTTGGGGAAAGGGGGTCTTCTTGACATACATTTTCAAAAGAGGTTAAAACTGTCCCATCAGTTTGTAGATTAGCTTTGGAATGGATAATGTTTTTGATCTGTAAGTATCAAAATAACTCCAAGTTAGGGAGGTTAAAGGCCATCTGTCAGGCAGGTGGATCACCTTAATAATAGCCAGATGATGAAAGTGTGTGATGCCAAGTCTGGTCCATTGTTTGAAAGCATCTGGTAGACGAGGTGACATTAATTTACCTGAATATTTAATGGTGTCCCAAATGTGCAAAGAGTGGGCTGTAATCTGGTTTTGTAAGGCAGCTTTATCCTTTGGAAAGAGCCTCAACACCCAATGTGTCAAAGTCAACCTTTTCAAGCGATACCCATATTGGTGTTTCAGTAACCACATATATATTTATATATAGAGAATGGTATGAGTTAGTAAGACTTATCTCAAGGTGGGGGAGAAAGGAAGGCACCCATTGGTATGGAAAGGCATGTTGTAGGGAATCTGCAATATGTTGAAAAAAAGTGATATTAAGAATTTTACATTTTGAATAGCTAATATGAAGGCTGGAGATTCTACCAAATTGGGTCAAGAGGGGCCCAGTGTAAGCTGGTTTTAAGGAGTGGGGCCGGGGAGTCATCAGCTGTCAATAGGTTTCCCCACTGACAGCTGAACAATAAAAAAAAAAACATTGCTTTTATAGCCAATTACTTGCATATAAGCCTTCAAAATTGGCACTTTTGATTTTTCCTGTCCAGCTCCCCTAGACTTCAATGGGGTTCGCCGTTCAGGTTGGAAAATTTCCCCTGTTCAGGAGCTCTGCTGCAAACTGAACAGGGAATTGTCTGGCCCATGTCTATTGGCAAATAAAGTTAAGTTAAAGTGATTGTAAAGGCTCATTTTTTTTCCGATAAAAATAATAAACATGTTATACTTACCTGCTTTGTTAAAGTGGATTTGCACAGAGCAGCCTGAATCCTCTTCTTCTGGGGTCCCTCTTCTGTGATCCTGGCCCCTCTCTCCTGTTCAGTGCCCCCACAGCAAGCAGCTTGCTATGGAGGCACCCGAGCTGAGTCACAGCTCCCTGTGTCCATTCAGACATGGAGCCCTGACTCGGCCCTGCCCCTTCTCTCACCTGATTGGCTAGCTGGCCTTGATTGACAGCAACGGGAGCCAATGGCACCACTGCTGTATCTCAGCTGATCAGGAAGGAAAATCTCGGATGGCTAAGACACTTGTTGACACTCGCGGACCTCAGGTAAGTGTTAAGGGGGCTGAGGGGGGGCTGCTGCACACAGTAGGCTTTTTGTCTTAATGCCTATAATCAATTAGGATAAACAACCTTCTGCCTTTACAACTCCTTTAAAGGTGGTATACAGCGATGGTATGCAGCAATGGTATGCAGTAACGGTCTATGATCAATGTAAAATCATTGGCATACTATCTGCAACCTTTAAAGTAGGTGGTAAGAACTGAAACAAAAACTTTTTCTTTACATTTTGGAAGATGTAAAGATGTAAAGAGGTAAAGAGGTAAAACCTCTGATTTCCCATCTCTTTCTGTCCCACATCCAAAATGGGAAGTAAAAGGAAAGCGAGGAAATTCCTGGTAATCACCATCGTTACCAGAACTAGTATGCACATTGGAAGATTTCCCCTCTATTACTGTTTTGGGGACACCCTAAAATCTGGTATTCTCTTTCACTTTCACTTTGCATGATAAAGATAAACATGAGAATTAGACAGAGTGAATAGGGGGTGCATACAGAAATAAAAACCTGGCAGGTGTGCTAATCCATCTCCATTCAAAAAGTTTTACCTTTAATTTTACTTTATTCCTGTCCCTCATCAACTTATACAAGGTGTTTTTTTCCAGCTAATGAGGCTCAGGACAACACCATTGAAACACCATTAAAACACTATGCTTACTGTTCCTAAATGCTGAAAAAAGCACTTGATTGCCTGGATTGGGAATTTCTCGAGACTTCTCTGTTGTAGATTAGGCTCATACAAAAAGTATGACTCTATACTGCTCCTCCATAACAAGGATTAGAATAAATTGGCCTTTCCTCTGATCCAGTAATCATCCCCAATTGTAACCTCCTTCAAACACCAGGGGTGTCTGCTCTCCCTGTTCCTATACATAATATCCATAGAGCTAATAATTCTAATAATGTGAGGTGTCATAGTACAAGACATGTAGCATCAACTTAGTCTTTTTGCAGATGATCTGCTTATTTATATTTCTAACAAACAATTTGTATTTCCCTGTATCTTAAAAGAGCTTGACCAATTTGCTTGTTTGAGTAATTTTAAAATCAATACCACCAACTCTCAAAGTCTTAATATCTGTCAGGAACTATGAAATAGACGGAGACAGAAAATGTAGTAAAAATCACACCTTTTAATAAAATTGTAAAAATGGTACAACTGGTAAACGTAGTCAAAACATAGCCAGGGTTCGGTAGCCAAATCGGGTAGTCAGAACAAGCCAGCAAAATCGTAGTCAGAGGCAACAGACAGGATCAGGAACCAAAAGGGACTTCAGTCAGGTAAGTCTTCAACGTGAACAGAGCAGAGAGTCTCTAGATATGTTTGACCAAGGCAAAGGCAATTGATGAAATGAACCAGGCAGTTTAAATAGCCAGGAGGGGTTGGCTGTGGGCTTGACTGATGAGCAGGAGATGATCAACAGGTGAGCCACTTTGAAACAATGAGTGCAAAGGCCAAACGGCCTTACGAGGTATTCATATTGTCTGGTCCTGGTGTTAAACGCAGTTTTCCATTTGTCACCCTCCTTGATCCTCACAAGATTGTACGCCACTCTCAGATTGAGCTTCATGAAAACGGTCGCTCCCTTGAGGCGGTCAAATAATTCCATAATCAACGTATTCAGGTAGACTTTCTTAATCATGATTGAGGCCACTATAATCGATACAAGGTCTTAGTTCACCACTCTTCTTTTTCACAAAGAAGAAGCCAGCACCAGCAGGAGACTAAGATGTGCATATGAACCCTAGAGAAAGTGCTTCATCAACATAGTCCTCCATAGCTTTATCCTCCGAGACAAACAAAGGGTAAACCCCGGCCACAGGGAAGCATAGCACCAGGTTGAATTGCACAATCATACAACCAGTGTGGAGGCAAAACTACCGGCTTGACCCTTGTCAAAGACATCGCTAAGTTTGCGGTACTCCTCTGGCAAAGAGGAGAGCGAAGAGGTGCACAAGACCTTAGCCACTTTCCGAAAACATGTCTTACTGCATTGTGGCGACCAGGAAAGAACCTCAGCATGAAGCCAATCAAACCAAGGATATCCAATGACCACCGGATAATGAGGAGACAAAATGACTTAAAATTGAATTATATCATGGTGAAGAGCCCTATGACCACGGTCAACGAAGCAGTCTCATGAGTCACATGGGCAGGCTATATAGGTCCCATCAATAGCCTCAATGGCAAGTGGAGTGGTATGAAGTTGCAGCAGAATCAAGTGCTTAGACACAAAGGCACTGTCTATGAACAGGCCTGCAGCCCCAAAGTCAATTAGGGCCTGTGTATCAATGGACGACTCAGACCATGAAAGGGTAACCAAAACTAGAGGCTTATTCTTCAAGGTAAGTGGGGATGTAACAACGCCACCTAGGGTCTGTCCCCTACAGGATCTCAGGTGCAAATGTCTCCCCGAACGGGTAAAACAAGACTTCAAAAAGTGACCTGCCTGGCCACAATAAAGGCACGATCTCTCCCTCCTCCCAAAGTCCCTCTCATCCACAGAGAGACGTGTGAAGCCCAAATGCATGCATTCTACTTCACTGGCAGACTCAGTATCGGGAGGCATGGGAAGTGAGGGAGGCAAGGATGGGACTGCAAAGCTCATAGCCAAATGTACAGAGGCTTCCGCAAGCGCTTCTTAAAAGGAAGGTCTCTCTCGGAGTCAATGAGAATGGAAAACGTGATCAACTTCTCCAGATCTGTAGATATGTCTCGAGCTGCTATCTCATCTTTGATGTCATCTGAGAGACCATGAGAAAAAGCAGCCACAAGGGCCTCAAAGTGACCTCTGCTCCCAGAATAGGAAATTCAATGGCTTAATCTGCAACAGTTCTCATACTTTGTTTGATGGACATGAGGTAGAAGTGGAGCGTGCGGGAACATCAACTACAAACTCTGGGTAACTCAGGACAATGGGTTTTTGCGTCTCCCATAGAGGGTTTGCCCAGGCTAAGGCTCTATCAGAAAGCAAAGAAATGATGAAGCCTACTCTGCTTCTGTCCTTGGGGAACACCTGGGGCAGCATCTCAAAATATATCCCAACCTGGTTCAGAAACCCTCTGCATTGAACTGGATCACCTCCAAATTGCTGGGGAAGAGGAGCAGAACCAGACATACCTCTTACAGAGATAATATTCAAGGTGGGTGCCTGCACAGAGACTGGAGCAGCAGCAGTGATGGCCTGCAACACAGGTTGTACCGGAATAGCCACAGTGGGAGGATCCAGTGCGAATCAGGAGTGTCTGTAACGCTATGGCAAACTGATCCATGCAGTGATCCTGCCCATTCAACCTTGAAAAATATTACCACTAGGTGGATTGCCTGCATCTTCTGAATTCATGGCCTTCGCCTACTGTCAGGAACCATGAAACAGACAGAGACAGAAAATGCAGTAAAAATCACACTTTTTAATAAAATGGTAAAATAGTACAACTGGTAAATGTAGTCAAAACATAGTCATGGTTCAGTAGCCAAATTGGGTATTTAGAAAAAGCCAGGAAATCAGGGAGCCAGAGATCAGCGTAGTCAGAGGCAGCAGACAGGATCAGGAACCAGAAGAGACTTCAGCCAGGCAAGTCTTCAACAGGAACACAGCAGAGAGTCTCTAGATATGTTTGACCAAGGCAAAGGCAATTGATGAAATGATCCAGACAGTTTAAATAGCCAGGAGGGGCTGGCTGTGGGCTTGACTGACGAGCAGGAGATGATCAACAGGTGAGCCACTGTGGAACGATGAGTTCTGGCAATTAACTGACAGCTGAGCAACCTGAGCACAGAGAAGGAAGTAATCTCCGCAAGGGTCTACTCACAACCAGGCAGATGGCTTACTCACAACTCAAACACTTCTTCACCCACCTTACAACCCTAGGACAATTAGATAGAGACTTAAAGTGGTTGTAAAGGCAGATTTTTTGTTATCTTAATGCATTCTATACATTAATATAAAAAGCCTTCTGTGTGCAGCAGTCCCCCCTGCCCCCCAATACTTACCTGAGCCCACCTCTATCCAGCGATGTCCACTGAGACACAGCAGCGGTGCCATTGGCTCATGCTGCTGTCAATCAAACTCAGTTAGTCAATCAGGAGAGAGAGGGGGGTGGGGCCGAACCACAGTTCTGTGTCTGAATGGATAAACAGAGCTGCAGCTGGGCTCAGGTGCCCCCATAGCAAGGGAGGGAGGGACCAGGAGCTCCAGCCATGGACCCAAGAAGAGATGGATCTGGGCTGCCCTGTGCAAAACCACTGTACAGAATGGGTAAGTATGACATGTTTGTTATTTTAATAAGAACAAAAATGAGACTTTACAATCACTTTAACACCAGTTCAAGCATTATGCCTCAAGAACTCAGACTGCCCACATATAATATCCCAGCTCTATAGCATACTTTTAAACCATGTATTCCCCAATTGTCCTTTTTATACCGAAGATTGAGAGAGAGGACCGGGAATTACTATTTCGAAAGAAAATTGTGAAAAATCATTTCTTTTGACTTTCAAATCCAGTAAAGCCAATCATAATCAAGAATGGAATCCCTCCACATTGCTTAAAATTCTACCATCAATTCCATATTGGTGTCGGAGATGGGAGGATCACATCTTTATCTCATGTGTGGTGGTCTTGCCCTTGTAAGAGACTTTTCTTGAAATCTTTCAAATATGCCATTCACTTATGGGATATTCCTGACCAGAGGCACTAGAAATGGCTCTTTTATCTGTGATACTGGGATCAATTGCAAAGGCCTTCTCCAATTTTGATTATCTGCAGGCCAAGCCCTATGCCCTAGTTGCTGGAGAACTGTGACAGCCCCTCCATTAAAGAATGGGTAGAGAAAGTTAACTATGTCATGAGAATGGAGGAACTAACTGCTGGCCTTTACAAATTACATTCAAAATTCATATCTATAGTATATGTGTGGATCGATTTTTGTGCTTCAGCTAAGCTTCATTCCTATTTGTGAGGCCTAACATTATAAAACTTTGCTGTATTGTAGAATCTTCCACTATCCTCAGCTGTACACCTTTCTCACTCACCTATCTCTTTTCCCCAACATGCCTTTCTTGGTTCCCTTTCTTTTATTTCTATTCCGCCACATGGAATAAAGGAATTTCATGAACATCTAAAAATATTCATATCCATTAATATCTGAATACCATGAATATCTGAAAATGGTCTCTTCTTTACCTCTTTTCTCTGAGCATTGTCACATTGCAGTATTTTTACTTTTCTTCTCAATGTTTTTTATTTTCCGGATACACAAGAGAGGAAACATAAGAAATGTGTATTTTGTTGTCAGTTTGGGTACTTGAATGTGTTGAAAGAATACTATCATATGGGTATTGTTGAGTGACTCCTACATTTATTGTATTATCATTAAAGTAATCTTGAAAAAACATATTTTGTATCTAGGAATATTTGTGTAATATGTGAGAAATTGGAATATGTGAGAAGTTTAATAAAAATAAGGAAAAAGTAAGCTGTCTTGAGTGCTCTAACCTTGGTATAAGTAAACTGTGAATCGATACAGTTGTTTGAAACTCCAGAACAGAAACACTGATCACAGCCTTTGGGATTTTGATGCTGCAGGTTGAAAAATCCACGCTTACAAACTTGACAGTTGTCATCTTCCACATTTTCCTATAAACAGAATGTTGAGATTTCATATTTGGTCTGGATTATTTTTTGTTTTAAAAGCTTAGCATAGTTTACTGAATTCATATTACTAACACTTAACCTCTTGGTGCCGTAAACATGTGGCCTCTCTTTGGGTGGGCCTTGGTCGCCAAGCAGCCACATATTTGTGTGCATTAGTGCAAATACAGCTGTGCAGAGAGTGCACACCCTGCGAGCTCCCGGCACAGTCATCGGCGGCTAACAGAAAACAAATCACGGCAGTCACATGATCATAAACCCCACCTCCTGGCATCCTAAACCCATTAAAGGGCTGGGAGGCACTGGCTCCAAGGGGTTAACCTAAAAAAAAATACAACCTGTATTTTTTATACAGTACAGTTAAAGTTAATTATGGATTCAATGTACTTTTTTAATTACACAGAGAAATGCAAAAGTTAATTTCCTGAGACTAAAGTGTGGTGTCTTCCCTGCCAGTTAGTTATGAACCCAATAATGGTCATCATTTATCTTTAATGTTCCTCAATAGGGATGAGCCGAACCCCCATGTTCGGTTCACACCAGAACATGCGAACAGGTAAAAAATTTGTTCGAACACGCGAACACCGTTAAAGTCTATGGGACTCGAAAATGAATAATCAAAAGTGCTAATTTTAAAGGGTTATATGCAAGTTATTGTCATAAAAAGTGTTTGGGGACCTGGGTCCTGCCCCAGGGGACATGGATCAATGCAAAAGAAAGTTATTTCGGGAGCAGTGATTTTAATAATGCTTAAAGTGAAACAATAAAAGTGTAATATTCCTTTAAATTTCGTACCTGGGGGTGTCTATAGTATGCCTGTAAAGGAGCACATGTTTCCCGTGTTTAGAACAGTTTGACAGCAAAATGACATTTCAAAGGAAAAAAAGTCATTTAAAACTACTCGCGGCTATTAATGAATTGTCGTTTCCACCAAAACACATAAAAGTTAATTGACAAAAATGGCATGGGATTTCCCCACAGGGGAACCCAGAACCAAAATTTAAAAAAAAATGGCGTGGGGGTCCCCCCAAATTCCATACCAGGCCCATCAGGTCTGGAATGGATATTAAGGGGAACCCTGTGCCAAAATTTTAAAAAAATGGCGTGGGGGTCCCCCCAAAAATCCATACCAGACCCTCATCCGAGCACGCAACCTGGCAGGCCACAGGAAAAGAGGTGGGGACGAGAGAGTGCCCCCCCTCCTGAACCGTACCAGGCCATATGCCCTCAACATTGGGAGGGTGCTTTGGGGTCCCCCAAAGCACCTTGTCCCCATGTTGATGGGGACAAGGGCCTCATCCCCACAACCCTTGCCTGATGGTTGTGGGGGTCTGTGGGTGGGGGGCTTATCAGAATCTGGAAGCCCCCTTTGACAAGGGGAACCCCAGATCCTGGCCCCCGTGTGAAATGGAAAGGGTTTGTACCCCTACCATTTCACAAAAAAAGTGTCAAAAATGTTAAAAATGACAAGAGACAGTTTTTGACAATTCCTTTATTTAAAGTCTTCTTCTTTCCATCTTCTTTCTTCTATCTTCTTTCTTCTATCTTCCTTGGGTTTCTTCCTCTGGTTCTTCCTCCGATCCTCTGCTTCTTGCTCCGGTGTTCTTGTCCGGCATCTTCCTCTGCGGCGTCTTCTTCCCTTGTTCGTGCTTGGCCGGCTCCGCATCCATGATGGGAGGCTCCCGCTGTGTGACACTTCTTGTCTTCTGTCACTTCTTAAATAATGGAGGGCGGGGCCACCCAGTGATGCATGGGGACTTGATGGAAACTTCTCAATGGGTTTCCCTGTGACGTCAGAGGGGGCAGGGTCACCCGGTTACGTAACAAATGACCCCGCCCCCCTCTGACATGGGGAAACCCATAGGGAAGTTCCCGTCAAGTCCCCATGCTTCAGAGGAGGCGGGGTGGCCCCGCTCTCCATTATTTAAGAAGTGACAGAAGACGAGAAGCGTCACACAGTGGGAGCCTCCCATCATGGATGCGGAGCGGCCCGAGAACGAAGAAGGGAAGAAGACACCACGGAGGAAGATGCCGGACGAGAACACCAGAGCAAGAAGCAGAGGATCGGAGGAAGAACCAGAGGAAGAAACCGAAGGAAGATGGAAGGAAGAAGATGGAAAGAAAAAGACTTTAAATAAAGGTATTTGTCAAAAACTGTCTCTTGTCATTTTTAACATTTTTGACACTTTTTTTGTGAAATGGTAGGGGTACTTTTGTACCCCCTTACCATTTCACATGGGGGGGCGGGATCTGGGGGTCCCCTTGTTAAAGGGGGTTTCCAGATTCCGATAAGCCCCCACCTGCAGACCACCACAACTACCGGGCAAGGGTTGTGGGGATGAGGCCCTTGACCCCATCAACATGGGGACAAGGTGCTTTGGGGGGGGACCCCAAAGCACCCTCCCAATGTTGAGGGCATGTGGCCTGGTACAGTTCAGGAGGGGGCGCTCTCTCATCCCCCCTCTTTTCCTGCGGCCTGCCAGTTTGCGTGCTCGGATAAGGGTCTGGTATGGATTTTTGGGGGGACCCCATGCCAATTTTTTTAAATTTTGGCGTGGGGTTCCCTTTAAAATCCATACCAGACCTGAAGGGTCTGGTATGGATTTTGAGGGGGACCCCCCACACCTTTTTTAAAAAAAATTTGGCGGGGTTCCCCTTAATATCCATACCAGACCTGAAGGGCCTGGTATGGAATTTGGGGGGACCCCCACGCCTTTTTTTTTTTTTTTTTTTAATTTTGGTTCGGGGTTCCCCTGTGGGGAAATCCCATGCCGTTTTTATCAATGAACTTTTATGTGTATTGTCGGACCAACAATTCATTAATAGCCACGAGTAGTTTTAAATGACTTTTTTTCTTTTGAAATGTAATTTTTCTGTCAGACTGTTCTAAACACAGGAAATATGCGCCCCTTTACTAGCATACTGTAGACACCCCCCAGGTATGAAATTTAAAGGAATATTACACTTTTATTGTTTCACTTTAAGCATTATTAAAATCACTGTTCCCGACAAAACTGACGTTTTTAAAACTTTTTTTGCATTGATCCATGTCACCTGGGGCAAGACCCAGGTCCCCAAACACTTTTATGACAATATATATACCAAAGAAAAAAGGAGCAAAGAGCGGGACTTTAAATGAGGCACACGGGGGCAGGTACAAAAGTCAAGCATAAAACAGGTTTTATTATATTCAAAATTGTCATATATTCACATGATTTTAAATGTACATGGCTACTATTCTTACTCTATGTTTCATCAAAGTATACATTCCAACAAGGACTTATAGTTACATTGCATGAACAGTTTAATAGCTAAAATCTTGAGTAGAGAATATATGACACATTAAAGTGTCAAATAGACAGGTTACAAAAAAGAAAACAATGAGTGGAAATGGAACGTTCATATATAATTGTTGGTGAGGTACGCCTATAGGTAGATGTAAGCTCTACGCGTTTCGGGGCTTAATCGCCACTCTTCAGGAGCAAAAACCAAGGGTAACCTAGGGATATGGAAAACAGTCGTATTTAAAGGGAAAAAAATGCTTTGGGAGAAAATAGTGGATAAATGTGGAGTGTGTTCCCCACATAGTGCACCTAACCCATCATACTTACATACATATACTTGCGCACTTTAATGTGTCATATATTCTCTACTCAATCATGTGAATATATGACAATTTTGAATATAATAAAACCTGTTTTATACTTGACTTTTGTACCTGCCCCCATGTGCCTCATTTAAAGTCCCGCTCTTTGCTCCTTTTTTCTTTGGTATATATATTGAACCGGGATGGAGGAGGGGAGTTGAACGCCCCCTATCTAACCTCATTTAAAGTCCCAAATTTTCTGTTCGGTTTTAAATTAATTTATAATTAATTAGGGATGGAGGCACACGGTAGGCACTAACAATAATCATCATGTTTTTTTTTTTTTTCGTTTTATTTCAATTTTGATTTTTTCCCTTTAGCCCCCCATTTATCCAGTTGATCCTTTGCAAATATACCCCCAAATCATTAATTCGATGCCGCATCTTCCCATTGTCTTTGGTCAAGCTATGCACGCTGTATTTGTGCCTGGTTGGTCGGGCCGTCGTCTGTTTGGGTTGCCTTGTTTCGCGTTCCGGAGCTGCGACATGCACTGGGGGTTTCCCCGCCCCCTCGATGATGCGGGGGGAGGGGTTTCCGCCACTGCGCGTCAACATCATGCCGTTAGTGCTGGCGGCTTGGCATCCTCATGGCGTGTTTAAGGCCGGCCGGTGAGCTTTCCATCTCCAGCGGTCGGAGGGGCTTGTTGGGACGCTGCTGGTGGAGTGGCTTGGTGTGTCTGGCCGTCTCCGCCATCGCGCCTTCCTCACCCCCATCTCCCGTTGGGGCATGATGTTGGGGGCCCCTGTGTGTCGGCGCGTCCCTCCTGGACCTCCCCCGGGTTCGGGTCCCCCACTTTGGTTTTCTCTTGGTCACCTTCTCCCTGGCACTTTCATGCACTAAGGAAAATTCATCCCTACTCACCTTGCAGCAGGTAAAGTTTTCACTTTTCCTTTTTCCTTTGCCTCCAATTTTCCCCTTCCCTTCACCTCGTTTTCACTTATCATTCATTTTACACGTCGCCTATCAGTTTAATATATATGTCACTTATTTTTCACAGGTTCTCCATTTCTCTGGGGATCACTGCCCCGTCTATTTTATATTTTCTTCATCTCACCAATCATCACCATGCTCTCTCTCTGTGACCCATCTGGGGTGGTGTTTGGGTTGGTGGTGTGCCGCCCCAGGGGGCCCCCTCAGCTCCGGAGCGTGACATCATTGGCTGACCTGACTTGCGGGGCCCCGCTACCTGTGCGCAAGTATATGTATGTAAGTTTGATGGGTTAGGTGCACTATGTGGGGAACACACTCCACATTTATCCACTATTTTCTCCCAAAGCATTTTTTTCCCTTTAAATACGACTGTTTTCCATATCCCTAGGTTACCCTTGGTTTTTGCTCCTGAAGAGTGGCGATTAAGCCCCGAAACGCGTAGAGCTTACATCTACCTATAGGCGTACCTCACCAACAATTATATATGAACGTTCCATTTCCACTCATTGTTTTCTTTTTTGTAACCTGTCTATTTGACACTTTAATGTGTCATATATTCTCTACTCAAGATTTTAGCTATTAAACTGTTCAAGCAATGTAACTATAAGTCCTTGTTGGAATGTATACTTTGATGAAACATAGAGTAAGAATAGTAGCCATGTACATTTAAAATCATGTGAATACATGACAATTTTGAATATAATAAAACCTGTTTTATACTTGACTTTTGTACCTGCCCCCGTGTGCCTCATTTAAAGTCCTGCTCTTTGCTCCTTTTTTCTTTGGTATATATATTGAACCGGGATGGAGGAGGGGAGTTGAACGCCCCTATCTAACCTCATTTAAAGTCCCAAATTTTCTGTTCGGTTTTAAATTAATTTACTTTTATGACAATACCATGCATATAAGCCTTACTTCTTCCCCTGAAGAAGTCACGTGATCGGTGATGACACGCGTAGGGACGGAATAGGCTGTTTCACATTGCTAGGCACAGAACGAGTTCGCTGCTCGTAGGAGAGAGGTTTGCTCTGCATTGTTTTTATGTGAGTACATCTACTTAAAGATTTTTAATAAAGCATTCCCTGGTTAATACATACTTCACTGTCAAGTACCTTTGTCCTGCATATTCCTGTACATACATACCTGAGATGTGGAGGCTGAGCTAGGATCCACGCTGGTCCAGGACCCCTGATAGGACCATAGCCACTTGTAATCAGCTGCCATTAGGATAACCCAACACCGGCAAGCGTGGATATAGGGACGCGATTGAGGCTCAGGACCTGGCGTTTTAGCTACAATTCATGCGGTTGACCTAGCACCGCTAGGTAAGGGGCCACTGCTTACAGTGTTTTATGCATGAAGAGGACACTGAGTGAATTGCATCCCAGACACCCCACTGTTTTGTTGAATACACCAGAACTTGCTTTTGCACCTTCAATGACTTTTACACCGGCACTTTAAGTTTGCTGCACTTACTGGCATGTCATTGGTCATTTGTTTCGCAGGCCAGCACAATATATTTTATATCACTATTATTGGGACATTTATTTATATTATTTATTATCCATATTGCGTTGGATTTATGTGTTTTATTTGCGATATCTAGATCACCTTTAAGCACTGGCACTTTGTACGTTTTGCACCATTTATAAGGATATGTTTTTGATGGTTATTTCTGATTTATTCTATGTATTTTTATTTAGAATTATTCACATGAAGTAGTGTTTATGCTTTGTGCACCAACACATGATTATCTAGATTTATATGTTTTTAGTGTCAACACTTATTTATGCGATTTAACATGCAATTTTTTTGTCATTTAGTATATACCAATTGAAAAGGATTTTTTATGCACTTTTTTCACATACACATGATGCTGATTATTAAGACTTGAATGTTTTTTAGTGTCAACACTTATATATGCGATTTATGCGATTTATTATGCGATTTTATGTCATTTTATTAATTGACCACAGACAGAGATTTACAGCTTTCTTCTGGTTAGCGCAGCACCTCCCCCCTTATACCTCAATTTTCAAGTCTTGCCACAGATTCTCAATTGGATTTAGGTCTGGACTTTGACTGGGCCATTCTTATACATGAATATGCTTTGATCTAAACCATTCCATTGTAGCTCTGACTGTGTGTTTAGGGTTGCTGTCCTGCTGGAAGGTGAACCTCCTGCCCAAGTCTTTTGCAGACTCTAACAGGTTTTCTTCTAATGCCGCGTACACACGAGCGGACTTTACGGCAGACTTTGCCCGGCGGACTTTTCAACGGACTTTATGACGGACTTTCTGAATGAACGGACTTGCCTACACACAATCCACCAAAGTCCATCGAATTCATACGTGATGACGTACGACCGGACTAAAACAAGGAAGTTCATAGCCAGTAGCCAATAGCTGCCCTAGCGTGGCTTTTTGTCTGTCGAACTAGCATACAGACGAGCGGACTTTTCGACCGGACTCGAGTTCGACGGATTGATTTAAAACATGTTTCAAATCTAAGTCCGTCCAACTTTTGAGAAAACAAAGTCCGCTGGAGCCCACACACAATTGAATTGTCCGACTAAATCCCGTCCGCCGGGCAAAGTCTGCCGTAAAGTCCGCTTGTGTGTACGCGGCATAAGATTCACCTGTATTTAGCTCCATCCATCTTCCCATCAACTCTGACCAGCTTCCCTGTCCCTGCTGAAGAAAATCAGTAGTGCAGTACTCGTTTTCTGCCACACAGAGCTTTGCTTTTAGCTAAAACTTACATTTTGGTCTCATCTGACCAGAGCACCTTCACATGTTTGCTGTGTCCCTCACATGGCTTCTCACAAACTGCAAATAGGACTTCTTATGGCTTTCTTTCACCAATGGCTTTCTTCTTGCCACACTTCCATAAATGGCAGATTAGTGGAGTGCCTTACTAATATTTGTCCTGTGGACAGATTCTCCCACCTGAGCTGTGGATCGCTGCAGCTCCTCCAGAGTTACCATGGGCCAATTGGCTGCTTCTCTGATTAATGTTCTCTTAACCCAGCCTGTCAGTTTAGGTGGACAGCCATGTCTAGGTAGGTTTACAATTGTGCCATATTCTTTCTAATTTTTGGATGATGGATTGAACAGTGATCCGTGAGATGTTCAAAGCTTGGGATATTTTTTTATATCCTAATCCTGCTTTCAACTACTCCACAACTTTATCCCTGACCTGTCTGATGTGTTCCTTTGCCTTCATGATGCTATTTGTTTACTAAGGTTAGCTAACAAACCTCTGAGGGCTTCACAGAACAGCTGTATTTATACTGAGATTACATTGAACACAGGTGGACTGTAGGTGACTTCTGAAGGCAATAGGTTCCACTAGAATTTAGTTAGGGGTATCAGAGTAAAGGGGGCTGAATACAAATGCACGCCACACTTTTCATATATTTATTTGTAGAAAAAATTGAAAACCATTTATCATTTTTCTTCCACTTGACAATTATGTACCACTTTGTGTTGGTCTAGCACATAAAATCCCAATAAAATAAATTTACGTTTTTGGTTGTAATATGACAAAATGTGGAAAATTTCAAGGGATATGAATAATTTTTCAAGGCACTGTATATATGTGCGTGTATATATATATACACATATACTGTATACATTGCCAGAGAATTTAAAGCGCCTTCTCAATAGATCATCTGCTCTCCTGTACAGTAGAGTATCTGTGGCCAGACTATAGACATTAAGGTATTTAATCATTCTTAACAAGCAATACAAGCCCTTTAAAACACACCTTTACTGACTTCTACAGCTGCATGTATTGTTGAAAAATTAATCATCAAAATTCCCATTAGAGGCACTGTTGTCTGCCACCTATGGCACATTGTTTCTGCTATTGCATTATATTGTATTGTAGTATTAGAATTAGGTATACGTTAACAATCTAGTGGTAGTTCATCACTACTACAACTTGTTTATTTTGCATTTGGTACATTCCTTGACCCCCCCCTCTTCATGTTCCCACAGTATGGTTTCCCGAAAAGACTGGAAAAACATCCTCTGTACTGTTTTTGCGAAAAAAAAATTGTGTTGGATTCAATGTATTTGTCTTATTGGAGAGTTTAACTGTCTGTGGAGGCTGCTTAATGAGCCTGTGATTGTTAACTTTCCAGACAGATTAGGATCTATGGAGGTATGTCAATGCATAAAGCATCAGTTGAAACAGAAAACACACTGAAATCACAGCTTCTCTCTCCCTATTTTCTATGGTTGCAGTGACTTGCCAGCTTTCTAATGAAAATAAACAGCAGCCCTACAGAAACCCAATTTCATAGTCTCTACACACACACACACACTCTCTCCCAGGTTAAACTGGAAAGACCAGTGTCTTTATTCAACCTTACCAACTATGTAACTATGTAACTTTGAGACTGAATTACTTCACAGTACCTTTAGCGAGGTCAGGGAGGGCTTGTTTTAAAGCTGAAATCTGGTCAGAAGATAAAAACCTCCTTGTTGTAGTCCCTCATATAGTAGAGACCTCATGCTCATTTTGTATATGAGAAATGTATTAAACTGAATTATTTGACCTATTTTTTGCACCCGCAGGCTCTCTTCCAATTGGACCACTAGTTCCCCAAAGCAGATTTTTTTTGCAGATCGTGGAGTTACCTCCTTGTCAATGTGAGCATTATATGTGAGGATTCCGTGGGCCTTTCCTACTTTCCGGGGCTGGAGCCGGAGAGAAGAAAAGCATTGGTGGGCAGGAGGAATGAGGTAAGTATTCCCCTCTGTTAAATCTCCCTAGACTAAACAAGCATTAGACCTTTGTTATACATTGTGCTTACCAAAAAGCCAGTTTTGTCTGACATGTGTGCACGTTAAGATTGTTTTACAACAATTATATAGATACAGTACTTACTAACCTACCTTACAAATACATGGATCCACACATGGGTCTTCATTTTCACTGCCAGATACACTGCAGTTACAAGGTACACAATCTGGATACCCAATATACCCCAGCTCACATTGTTCACATTTGTCACCTCCGTAGCCAGGTTTACAATAACAGGAACCAGGTAACAAGTCTAGATTAAAAAAAATGTTATTAAAAATACTTATTGAATTCCAATATAATAAAGTACTGTTTCAAATGCAGCATTTTTATTAAATCTATGTGACATTTTATTTTATAACATGCTCTGATTTTCCTTGTCAAAAGAAGTTTATTGAGTATACAATGTTATAAAGATACATAAAGATACATAAAGTAAGTTTACAAGGATCTATAAAGTAAGCTCATTGTTTTACAGTAGGGTTTATATAGGTAAATATCATGAAATTTCAAATATTAAACATTGGGTTCACGTAAACCTAAATTAAAGATATATATCATTTCCTTAGTTACTTTTGTAGGTATTTAAATGATTTATACCTACTATACATATTGTTTACAAGTAGAGTGTATATAGGTCAAATAAATTCTGATAATGAGCTTTAATCACATGCTCTGATTTTAAAACAAATGCTGCTGTTGCTACTACTTACCTATATCTATAAAAGGTGAGGTAAATGAAACTCAAACTCCAGGTCTTAGTTGATTGTGAGATCAAAGCATGTCTGTGAATGACTACCTAAGGGTTTTTAAACATGGTCTTACCATAGGATTACTGTGGGTAACTCTTTTAAGGTATTTTAAACTGCATGTGTATATGGCGCATTAAAGCTGTGGTATAGCATTGTCAGTACAAAATAATCAGTAAATGGGAGAGAAATTCAGGAATGCAAGATGCCATTTCAAAGAATTTGACAGTTAGGGGAGTAGAACATTACATAAAATTAATTCAAACTAAGAACAGACTGATGAAGGACAGGAATAAGAAACAGCTGTCATGTTAAAATTAATTAAATCTGTCTTGATAGGGCTCTAAAATATTAGCAGGTTACATGATTAGCGCATTACAAAGCTTCAAATAATCCAACTTTAGCCTTTATAAATAATAAAATATCTACTCTATTTAGTATATTATTGTTAAATGCAGCATGTCATGCAACCAAATTAAAATGTCAATCAGTCCAAAAGTGACACTTCCACTAAAAGTTTGTCAGCACCAGCTTCTTTTATACGTAGGTAGTTTACCTTTTCAGCACCTGCAAAAACTGGAATATATGCAGATTAGAAAGTCAGAACACATGATCTGCATGCTTGTTCCAGGTCAGTGCTTAATAATGTATTGAACCTATTATCTTGAGAAATTGAAAATGTTGAATATTTCTCCTGCTGTTAAGTCCTGTGGAGTGCACTTACTTTTTGCCTGTTTAGTATGACAGCCAGGCAGCTAGCAGTTTTGGAAGAGAAATTAGGGTCCCACATATTTTCTTAGTATAGATTTCATTTAAAGAAATCTAGTCAGGAATTAACATTTGTAATATTCTAGATCTTCACTGTTAAATTGCTATAATAGTGAAATATCATCTCTTGGGAATAGGTATGTGTGCTGCTGTTCTGTAATGGTGTGAGACACCAATATAGGCTAAAAACTGACACATTCCCCATCCCTCTGGAGAAGCCTAAAATTGTTAACAAAAAAGCCATTAATGTTTGTTCATGCAACCCTGACAGAAAATGTATAATATGAAATTGTGTTAATATGTTATCAGTGCTAGCCTAAGGTGGGGGAGGGAGGCTTTACATCTTAAAACGTATCTAGACACTTTGGAAGGAATGCCAGGAAGAAGTAGGAAGGAAAGAAGGAGAAGGAAAAAAAATAAAAATTTAAAAGTTAAACAATAACATAGAGGTAAGTTTACATTAGTACACCAATTTCTTTTTGGAAATTCATTTTTTTAGATGCCCATCAGTGACTAGCTAAATATTTGCCATCCATTACCTAGTGAAATCCTTTGTATCTACATTTCAGCAAATTCTCCCTCATTACAAATGTCCTGCTGCTGGCCAGTCTACCAGTACTCATCATCTGTTTAATGGGAGCTTGTTACAAACGTCTTGGACCCCATTAGTAATGTATGAACATTGTGCTAAACAATTAAATAAAAAGTTAAAAAAAAATAAATACCACAAAGCAGGAAGAGAATCTTTAATGTGCCTTAAAACAAGTAAAAAGGCGCAAAATACAGTTACCTTAATAAGAAACCGATTATTCCAAGAGCTAAAAATTAGTTGATAAATGCATGTGTAAATTCATGCATGCATACTGGGAACATATAGCAGAGGTCAGTCAGGGCAGCCACCAAAGGAGCCAAAAGCGGGGTCCAGCAAGCTAAAACAACAAGGAGAGGGGCGCCTCTGAGTATATATCATAAAAACATTTTATTAAAACAGCAATATCCACTCACATTGAAGTTAGAAGAGTTGCATTCCGGTCTGTTGGCTGGGCTGAAGAGATGCAGTGGAACTAGAGGTCACAGCGGTTCCTGCAGGGCTGATTCCATGTCAAATCCAGAGGAGAAAGGATGAGCTGATGCAGCAGGGTGCAGTCTCTTTCAGCTGACAGTCCAATACAAATCCTGCTGTACTAGGAGCCTGATGGTGTCCTGGGTGCAGAGATAAGGGTTCCAAACGGGGGGAGAGATGGGACGCCAGAGTCGCCAGTCAGCCATGCTGCTGCTCTCCACTGGATGGTGAGGCCTCGGGGATAGGACACGGCCGGCCATGTAGAAGATCAAAAACGAGGCTTGGGGAGCAAAATACAGTGTGGCGCCCGGTGATGACGTCACACGTATGCAACGCGTTTCAGAACAGGCTGGCCATTGGTGGACGAATGGCCGCATTCCTTTTTCAAGCATGGGGAGTGTAAGACACAGTGGGCTTTAAGTAGTCTAATAGGGGGCGGGGCCCAGGATGTCCGTGATACAAACAAGGGATAAATAAAAGGCAGCAATGAACAGCAGGGGGGACAATGAAAAAGGACCTTAAAATGACATAGTAGGGTAAAATACTTTTTCAACAAAGCACAATCTGAGACAAAATAAATTATAAAACAGGGTAAACTGAGTTTGTTAAAAAACAGAAATTAGGGAGGAGCAGACATAATAAAAAATATATAATAAAATAATATAAAAGACGGCCACAGTAGATTATACATTAAAAGTGGGAGGTGACCTAAAAAGACAAGGAAACCACATCTCTCGTCAGCAATGTCTTAAGGGTAATATATAATATATATTATGTATTTTGCTCCCCAAGCCTAGTTTTTGATCTTCTACACGGCCGGCCGTGTCCTATCCCCGAGGCCTCATCATCCAGCGGAGAGCAGCAGCACGGCTGACCGGCGGCTCTGGCGTCCCATCTCTTCCCCCGTTTGGAACCCTTATCTCTGCACCCAGGACACCATCAGGCTCCTAGTACAGCAGGATTTGTATTGGACTGTCAGCTGCAAGAGACTGCACCCTGCTGCACCAGCTCATCCTTTCTCCTCTGGATTTGACATGGAATCAGCCCTGCAGGAACCGCTGTGACCTGTAGTTCCACTGCATCTCTTCAGCCCAGCCAACAGACCGGAATGCAACTCTTCTAACTTCAATGTGAGTGGATATTGCTGTTTTAATAAAATGTTTTTATGATATATACTCAGAGGCGCCCCTCTCCTTGTTGTTGTTTTAGCTTGCTGGACCCCGCTTTTGGCTCCTTTGGTGGCTGCCCTGACTGACCTCTGCTTTATGTTCCTAGTATGCATGCATGAATTTACACATGCATTTATCAACTAATTTTTAGCTCTTGGACTAATCGGTTTCTTATTAAGGTAACTGTGTTTTACGCCTTTTTACTTGTTTTATTCTCCTCTTAGAAGCTTTTAGTGCTGCATGCACAGTCACCATAAAAATATACATCTCTTACATATATATTTTTTACCGTGTCCACCTAAAACTATCAACATTGCCTTTGTCACCATTATTGCTATTATTTTTTATATTTTGTACCTTCAACAATTGGTTCCTTGTTGTATATCATATACTGCAACTGCACGTGTGTATCTGTTTGTAAGGTAAATTCTTCTTTTTTTATTACAGCTACCCCCACAGATATATTTGTAAGTGCTCTCATCTGCCCCCCCCCCCCCAAAAAAAAAAAAAAAAAAAAAACCCTCTCCCCCCCCATTCCAATATTTTCTTATAACAAATTGGACATATATTAACTAATATCATTTACCCTCATTTTTTTCCTTCACCATGGACCTCCTAAAAGACATAGAGACTTATAGACACAATGTTCTAGAGGATATGTACACCATCCTCCCCCCTACCATCTTTTCCAATGATGTAAAGTTAACAGGTGCCACCAGATCTCTGTGGGAAATTTAAGCACCTGGAGAGAATTATAAAGAATCTTAATCAGCAATGGTGGGATAGATTTTTCTTAGAAAAATATATCTCGACTAAAGTCTCCCCTCGAGGCCTTAGAATTACTAAAGACTGTCCATTTTTAAATGCAGCCAGCAAAAAAGAATGGGAAACCATTTCCGAACTTTGCACATCCAAATGGATGGAAATACTCATTGAACACAGATCACGTCTCTTTGAGAAACTTAGACTTGAAGCTAAAACCATAGCTACAGAGATTACAGATCGAAAGGTCACAGTTCCACTCTCCTGGCTTGATGTCCTCAAAAAGAACACCAAGTCGGATGAGGATTATATGATTCAAACTAAATTAGGCAAATTTAAAAGAGATCTAGACGATTTCAACTGAAACAGAGTTTTTAACTGGAGATTGAAATCCACACCCCCCATATCTGATACTAGACCACTCCGTCCCCATCCTCCCCCCCCTGCATCCACTTCCAATCATCTATCTTCCGGCCCCTCTTCTTCTCATCCCCCCTCTTCCCCACCTCTCTTAGACCTACTCGTCCCCCCTGCTCCCGTCCATCACTCCCTACCTTACCCCCATCCCCATATCATCCGCCTCTACCCCTTATGAGCATTTCCATTCCTCATAAGAATTCTCCATTTGATTCTTTCCCCACGAACCATCCCAGTCACCTGACCAACAGAATTCCTACCACCAGAACCAAAAAATTGCTTGGTGATCTCAATAATTTTTACAATAGACCTTCCTATGCAGGAAGGGGCCATGATAACATCACGAAGAAAACCATGCCCAATCCTGCTCCCAAAATGGCGTCAACAACTACCTCGGTCATGAAATCCAATGGTCCAACTAAGGATGTCCAGTCCGCCACAGACAGTTTCGCCACCACCATGGAACATTCCAATTCCACCTTCCCGCCAAGTATTCATCCCACTGCCACCTCTGACTCCATCATCTTTCTTTCACACACACCTTCCACTGATGCTTCCATATCCCATACATCAGGTCCTTCTGATACTGCCGACCCCAATACTTTTTTAGTCCTCAGTCCTCCTCGAGCCAACCGGAGAAAACGAAAACTCACCGGAGAGGGTGTAAAGGAGGACGAAAAAAGCCCCGAAATCAACACACCAAAGCTCTGCAAACTGTAAAAATCTTCAATTTATCATCCCTTGAACTTTCCTCTGCAGATATCAGTCTACTCAGCAGAGGCCTTAATTTCGCCCCCATCAACAAGCCCAATCCTTTCTTTTTATTTAAGGATCTAAATAGATACATTCGTAATCTGACCCTTAAAAGGTTTTTCTATGCTAAACAAAACAAACCTATTAAAGTCTGCCCGGACCCCTCCTTTATCATTCCCCCACAGATACGTTTGAATATGATGGTGACATCATAGACATACTAGAATCTTTAACCGATGAAGGAGACACTCTTAGTCTCTTTACTCAACACCTTGCCACGTCACCACCCATAATACACTCATCATTGAAACCCAAGTCTATCTTTTATCCTGCCCAGTCGAAAGGTCCCTACCTGGAAAGTTTTTACAGAGTAGTATATGCTGACTTCTTGAAACTTTGCCAGACATCTACTATGATACCACCTCACATACATAACCTATCTGCTCCTGAAATTCGTGCTCTAGACTCCCTAATACATTCAGCTGACATTATTATCAAATCAGCTGATAAAGGGGGAGGTATTGTTCTGCAAAACAAGGTGGACTATATCAATGAAGCCCTCAGACTCCTCTCAGATGAGACTACATATAACAAGCTCCCCAAAGACCCCACCATTGAATTTGCTGCTGAGGTTAACGTTTTGGTGAAATCAGCTCTTGATTGCGGAGTGATTAACAAAACGGAAGCCTCCTTTTTTACAAAAAGCTTTTATCAGATCCCGTACTTTTATCACTTACCGAAAATTCACAAGAGTCTCACTTCTCCCCCTGGCAGGCCCATTGTGGCCGCCATGGAGAGTGTTACTACCGGTTTTAGTCAATACATTGATCTTTATCTCCAGCCCATCATCAAACAATTACCATCCTATATTAGAGATGGCTCACATTTGTTGGAACTACTTGCACCTTATAAATGGGAACCCTCTTATCTCTGGTTGTCTCTAGATGTCATGTCACTTTACACCTCAATTCCACATTCATTTGGCCTACTTGCTTTAGAATTTTTTCTCGCACAGGACCCCTTCATTAACCCCAGACAAGCTGCATTCATCATGGAGGCAACCAAGTTTTGCCTGACCCATAATTATTTTGATTTTAATGGCGATTTTTACCTCCAAACCAAGGGAACTGCGATGGGAGCCAACTTCGCTCCCTCCTACGCCAATTTGGCGATGGGATATTGGGAAAAGAATTTCATTACACATAACAACCCCTACTCTGCCAATATCATGTTCTTTGGCCACTATATTGACGACATAATCATTATTTGGGATGGCTCTGTCGACCTAGTTCCCCTTTTTGTTGAACATTGCAATTCTAACCCATATGGCTTGTCTTTCACCCATGTTTTCAATCACACCAACCTGGCCTTTTTAGATCTTGACTTGGGTCACTTGGGCGATATGATTATCGCAAAAAAACACATCAAACCCACTGCCGGCAACTCCTACTTGCATTATAAGAGTTGCCACTATCCAAATTGGACACAAAATATACCGAAAGGTCAGTTCTGCCGTTTAAGACAGAACTGTACCTTAGACAATGACTACGACACCATGAGTATACAACTTAAAAAGAAATTTGCTGATAAGGAATATCCCAAAGAATTAGTGGACCAAGCATATAATTATTATGCTAAAGGAAAACCAGCCAAAAAAGAAAAAAAGATAACGGATCATTCCACCAGGTTTATCACCACCTTTAACTTCAAGTATAAAAAAATGGAAAATATATTGAAGAAGCACTGGACCATTCTGCAACAGGATCCACTTCTCAAAACCTCTCTCCCATCCATACCCAGAATTACCTATCGGAAAGCTCCTAGTCTCAAAAACAAAATTGCCCCGAGCAAACTACCTATGGACATCTCCACCTCCAATCCCACCACCCTTATACCATTAGTTGGCATGTATCAGTGCAAGAAAGCCCGCTGCAAGACTTGTTTGTAGAACATGGCAAAAAAATCTTTCAATTCCAAAGGCAGAACCTACACATTAGAACAATTCTACAACTGTTCATCCAACTTTGTCGTATATGGCCTCACATGCCCCTGTGGGTTGATCTATGTTGGGCGAAATATCTGCCCTCTTAGGCAGCGTTTCGGCCAACATCGACGACTCATTGAGGGTGGAAAGGACAAACAGTGTCCCTCAGCACTTTGCTGAGTATCACAGCAAATCCACTATTGGCTTGTCAGTTTGGGTTATAGAGCAAATCCCTAAATATATGTCAGAAGCCGAACGTTTCAAAAAACTATGCGCAAGAGAGACATTCTGGATATATTGCCTTGATGTACTCTCGCCTGGCGGCCTCAATGAAGGGATAGAGATATCCACTGTCTTATAATAACCCCCCTAAGACTTTACCGTTACCATCAGATTTTATATGTCTTATCTGTGAGTGTATGCGCATGTGTATGCGGCTGCCCATATATATATATATATCTGTATATGTGCACGCGTGTCCATATGTGTATATGGTTATACTTATTTATAAATAACCTAACTTCATATCTCTTCTGATACGATTTTACTCCACTATACACATATGTATAACTTCTGTCATTATTGTTTACCACAGGTTCTATGTCTCTTTTCTAAACATGGGGGTGGTGGGCTCGTTTGCTCATATAGTAAGTATTGGTAACCCTATAGATAACATCTAAGTGCCCCCCTTTTCCTCTTCCCCCCAAAAAAAACCCCTTCCCCCCTCTTCCCTTTTCTCTCCCTCTGTTCATTTCCATTTTTTCCTTTTTCTCTTTACCCTCCTTGTTATCCTTTTTATCCTCCCCCTCCCCCCTCCTTCTTTCTTCTTTTTTTCTTTTTTCTTCTTCTTTTCTTCCCTTTTTTTACTTTTTCTTCTCCCCCCCCCTCCCTCTCTTCCCACTTTACCTCTCCCACACCCCCTTCTTAGACATGGCAGGAGATATATATATATATATTTCTTTATATATATATATATATATATATATATATATATATATATATATATATATTTAAAATCATGTATATGTATGTATGCGTATACATGTGCATATATTATATATATATATATATATATATATATATATATATATATATATATATATATATATATATATATATATACATACCGTATTTATCGGCATATAACACGCACTTTTTTCCCCTGAAAATCAGGGGAAAATCGTGGGTGCGTGTTATAGGACGATCCCCACCCAATTGTGTGTGATCGGAGCGATCGCGGCAATTGCCGCGATCGGCGCCGACATACACAGCCGTGTGGAAATTCAAATACGGCGCCAAGACTGCAGGGACTCGGCGGAGCGGAGCTACACATAGCCGAGAGTCCTCGGGTTTTCTCGGCGCCGCTTACAGTCCCGCCCATAGGGCGGAACTGGGCGGGACTGTAAGCGGCGCTGAGAAAACCCGAGGACTCTCGGCTATGTGTATCAGCGCTCCGCCGAGTCACTGCAGTCTCGGCGCCATATTTAAATTTACACAGGGCTGTGTATGACGGCAGGGATCGCGGCGATCCCACAAAGCTGCACGGGGGCAAGGCTGCACGTGGGGGCAAGGCTGCACGGGGGGGCAAGGCTGCACTGGGGCAAGGCTGCATGGGGGCAAAGCTGCACTGGGGCAAGGCTGCACTGGAGAAAAGCTGCACTGACAAGGCTGCACTGACATGGCTGCACTGACAAGGCTGCACTGACATGGCTGCACTGACAAGGCTGCACTGACATGGCTGCACTGGGGCAAAGCTGCACTGACAAGGCTGCAATGGACACTGGGGCAAGGCTGCACTGACAATTCTGCACTGGGGCAAAGCTGCACTGACAAGGCTGCACTGACAAGGCTGCAATGGACACTGGGGCAAGGCTGCACTGACACTGACAAGGCTGCAGATGGACACCGATAACGCTGCATTGATGGGCATTTTAATGTAAGTTTTTCTTCCTTAAACTTTACTCCTAAAAGTTTTTTTCCTTAAAATTCCCTCCTTAACTTGGGTGCGTGTTATACGCCGGCGCGTGTTATACGCCGATAAATACGGTATATATATATATATATACATATATATATATACATACACACACACACACACACACACATTTTTTGACTATACATGACCCCATTCCTGAAATATTAATTTCATCTATTCACCCATTTTTATATAATTTCCTTTTTTTATACAATTCCCTTTTTACATTACATATAATTCATTTCCATATTCTCTGCTAATTATAGCCTTAGGGATCAATTTTAGTATTGCCTATTTTAATATATATTTTAATATATATTATATATTACCCTTAAGACATTGCTGATGAGAGATGTGGTTTCCTTGTCTTTTTAAGTCACCTCCCACTTTTAATGTATAATCTACTGTGGCCGTCTTTTATATTATTTTATTATATATTTTTTATTATGTCTGCTCCTCCCTAATTTCTGTTTTTTAACAAAGTCAATTTACCCTGCTTTATAATTTATTTTGTCCCAGATTGTGCTTTGTTGAAAAAGTATTTTACCCTACTATGACGTTTTAAGGTCCTTTTTCATTGTCCCCCCTGCTGTTCATTGCTGCCTTTTATTTATCCCTTGTTTGTATCACGGACATCCTGGCCCCGCCCCCTATTAGACTACTTAAAGCCCACTGTGTCTTACACTCCCCATGCTTGAAAAAGGAATGCGGCCATTCGTCCACCAATGGCCAGCCTGTTCTGAAACGCGTTGCATACGTGTGGTGTCATCACCGGGCGCCACGCTATATTTTGCTCCCCAAGCCTCGTTTTTGATCTTCTACACGGCTGGCCGTGTCCTATCCCCGAGGCCTCACCATCCAGCAGAGAGCGGCAGCATGGCTGACCGGCGGCTCTGGCGTCCCATCTCTCCCCCCGTTTGGAACCCTTATCTCTGTACCCAGGACACCATCAGGCTCCTAGTACAGCAGGATTTGTATTGGACTGTCAGCTGCAAGAGACTGCACCCTGCTGCACCAGCTCATCCTTTCTCCTCTGGATTTGACATGGAATCAGCCCTGCAGGAACCGCTGTGACCTGTAGTTCCACTGCATCTCTTCAGCCCAGCCAACAGACCGGAATGCAACTCTTCTAACTTCAATATGAGTGGATATTGCTGTTTTGATAAAATGTTTTTATGATATATACTCAGAGGCGCCCCTCTCCTTGTTGTTTAATGTGCCTTAACCACTTAAGGATCGGGCCTATTCCTCAGACTTGGTGTTTACAAGTAAAAATAATTTTATTTTGCTAGAAAATTACTTAGAACCCCCAAACATTATATTTTTTTTTTCAGACACCCTAGAGAATAAAATAGTGGTCATTGCAATACTTTATGTCACACTGTATTTATGCAGCGGTCTTACAAGCGCAATTTTTTTGGAAAAAATACACTTTTTTGAATTAACAAATTAGTTACATAGTTACATAGTAGGTGAGGTTGAAAAAAGACACAAGTCCATCAAGTCCAACCTATGTGTGTGATTATGTGTCAGTGTTACATTGTATATCCCTGTATGTTGCGGTCATTCAGGTGCTTATCTAATAGTTTCTTGAAGCCATCAATGCTCCCCGCTGAGACCACCGCCTGTGGAAGGGAATTCCACATCCTTGCCGCTCTTACAGTAAAGAACCCTCTACGTAGTTTAAGGTTAAACCTCTTTTCTTCTAATTTTAATGAGTGGCCATGAGTCTTGTTAAACTCTCTTCTGCGAAAAAGTTTTAACCCTATTGTGGGGTCACCAGTCTGGTATTTGTAAATTGAAATCATATCCCCTCTCAAGCGTCTCTTCTCCAGAGAGAATAAGTTCAGTGCTCGCAACCTTTCCTCATAACTAAGATCCTCCAGACCCTTTATTAGCTTTGTTGCCCTTCTTTGTACTCGCTCCATTTCCAGTACATCCTTCCTGAGGACTGGTGCCCAGAACTGGACCGCATACTCTAGGTGCGGCCGGACCAGAGTCTTGTAGAGCGGGAGAATTATCGTTTTATCTCTGGAGTTGATCCCCCTTTTAATGCATGCCAATATTCTGTTTGCTTTGTTAGCAGCAGCTTGGCATTGCATGCCATTGCTGAGCCGATCATCTACTAGGACCCACAGGTCCTTTTCCATCCTAGATTCCCCCAGAGGTTCTCCCCCCAGTGTATAGATTGCATTCATATTTTTGCCACCCAAATGCATTATTTTACATTTTTCTACATTGAACCTCATTTGCCATGTAGTCGCCCACCCCATTAATTTGTTCAGGTCTTTTTGCAAGGTTTCCACGTCCTGCGGAGAAGTTATTGCCCTGCTTAGTTTAGTATCGTCTGCAAATACAGAGATTGAACTGTTTATCCCATCCTCCAGATCGTTTATGAACAAATTAAATAGGATTGGTCCCAGCACAGAACCCTGGGGAACCCCACTACCCACCCCTGACCATTCTGAGTACTCCCCATTTATCACCACCCTCTGAACTTGCCCTTGTAGCCAGTTTTCAATCCATGTACTCACCCTATGGTCCATGCCAATGGACCTTATCTTGTACAGTAAACGTTTATGGGGAACTGTGTCAAATGCTTTTGCAAAATCCAGATACACCACGTCTACGGGCCTTCCTTTATCTAGATGGCAACTCACCTCCTCATAGAAGGTTAATAGATTGGTTTGGCAAGAACGATTCTTCATGAATCCATGCTGATTACTGCTAATGATACCGTTCTTATTACTAAAATCTTGTATATAGTCCCTTATCATCCCCTCCAAGAGTTTACATACTATTGATGTTAGGCTAACTGGTCTGTAATTCCCAGGGATGTATTTTGGGCCCTTTTTAAATATTGGTGCTACATTGGCTTTTCTCCAATCAGCTGGTACCATTCCAGTCAGTAGACTATCTGTAAAAATTAGGAACAACGGTCTGGCAATCACTTGACTGAGTTCCCTAAGTACCCTTGGATGCAAGCCATCTGGTCCCGGTGATTTATTAATGTTAAGTTTCTCAAGTCTAATTTCAATTCCGTCCTCTGTTAACCATGGAGGTGCTTCCTGTGTTGTGTCATGAGGATAAACACTGCAGTTTTGGTTACTGAAGCCCCCTGATTCACCCGTGAAGACTGAGGAGAAGAATAAATTCAATACCTTTGCCATCTCCCCATCCTTTGTAACCAGATGTCCTTCCTTATTCTTTATGGGGCCAATATGGTCTGTCCTCCCTTTTTTACTGTTTACATACTTAAAGAATTTCTTGGGATTTTTTTTGCTCTCCTCCGCTATGTGTCTTTCATGTTCTATCTTAGCCGTCCTAATTGCACCCTTACATTTCCTGTTGCATTCTTTATAAAGTCTGAATGCTGAGGATGATCCCTCAACCTTGTATTTTTTGAAGGCCTTCTGCTTTGCTTTTATATGCATTTTTACATTGGAGTTAAGCCATCCAGGACTTTTGTTCGCTCTTTTAAATTTATTACCCAATGGGATACATTGGCTAATGCCCTTATTTAATATGCTCTTAAAGCAAACCCATCTCTCCTCCGTATTCTTTGTTCCTAATATTTTATCCCAGTTTATGCCTTTTAGCAAGGTTTGTAGTTTAGGGAAGTTGGCTCTTTTGAAATTCAGTGTCTTTGTATTCCCTTTATGTTTCCTATTTGTGTGATTTATACTGAAACTAATTGACCTGTGATCGCTGTTACCTAAATTGCCCCGTATTTCCACATCCGTGATCAGGCAAATAAGACAGTAAAGTTAGCCCAATTTTTTTTATATTGTGAAAGATAATGTTACGTTGAGTAAATTGATGCCCAACATGTCACGCTTCAAAATTGCTCCTGCTCGTGGAATGGCGACATACTTTGACCCTTAAAAACTCTATAGACAAATTAAAAAATGTATACAGGTTACCAGTTTTTGCACTACAGAGGAGGTCTAGTGATGGAATTATTGCTCTCACTTCAACGATCATGGCAATACCTCACATGTGTGGTTTTAACACCAATTTCATATGTGGGCGCAACTTGCGTATGCATTTGCTTCTGCGCGAGAGCTTGGCGGGATGGGGCTCTTTACATTTTTTATTTATTTCTTCTTATTTATTTTACTTTTTATTTTTTATTTTGACACTGACACTGTCCTTTAAAAAAAAAATTGGGTCACTTTTTTTCCTATTACAAGGAATGTGAACATCCCTTGTAATAGAAAAAAAGCATGACAGGACCTCTTAAATGTGAGATCTGGGGTAAAAAAGACCTCAGATCTAACATTTACACTAAAATACAATAAAAAAATGAAATGTAATTTTTTTTGCAAAACATTTTTTTCCCCTTTAAGACCATTGGGCGAAAGTGAAGTTTGAAATCGTTTCCGCCATCCAATGGTGTGGAGCCGAGCGGGGGAGATCTTTCCCTCACTTGGCATCCAGCCTGTGAGGAGAGAGGACCCGATTGTCTCCGCTGCTACTGACTGCTCCGGTAAGCGGCGGAGACCACCGGAGCACGACGGGAGGGGGGCCCTCTCTCACCCCCATTAAAAGTTATCTTGTGGCGAATTCGCTGCTGAGACCACTTTTATTTGAAAGCTGACCGCCCACTATTGAAGAGGAAGGTAGCTGCTGCCATAACAACAGTATTCCACTTCAATCAGCCAACATAAAACTTCGGCGGGCGGATCTTAAGTAGTTATCAGTCAGATACCTCCCTTCCCTCAGGGGAAATAGTAAAGAGTACATTGGTACCCCTTACCAAAGAGTTAAAGTGATATTGAATAAAAAAAAAAAAAAAACATTAAACCTTTGACAGATCTCTTTAAACTAGAACCCGCACTCCCTTGGAATCAATATGCATATCCGACTCCCCCCAAAATCACGTAATCTCTATATAAACATATTGAAAAAACAGTAATCATGTGATACTGGTGTCAGCCTAAAAAGGGAACAAGATCTAGGAGGCCCACTATCTGAGGATGAAATGATTCACGTGATGACTCACAAGGATCCCTGAGCGTGAATGTGCAAGAAAATGTTTTTAAACTGAAAACCAGATGGTATTGTATGGCATCTTTGGTACATACATTTTTCCTGAAGTTTCTGATAAATGTTGGCACTGTCATGCGTACGTGGGAATCCTGATTCACATCTGGTGGCAGTGTCCCGTCTTAAGTACATACTGAAGAGAAGCCCACCGTATAATCTCATCTTTGAGCTTCCCTATAGATTTTACTTTTGCCCAATTTTTGCTACACCTGCTACACATATTTTAAAACACTGGCAATGCACATGAAAAATGAAGCCAGACTATAATTGTGGTTAGAAAGTAACTATGGCAAGAGATGTAACATCTTGTTATTGTATCATTTGGGGGAGCATTTTGATATTACCTTGCTTAGAGCACCTTTCCCTGCTCTGCTTATGTTCTGCTTATGTCACTTTGCTATCCTTCCCATTTTGTCTCGTTAAACCCCAGCAGTACCTCTTTTCACACCACCTCCTTTCCTCCTACCCCCCCCCCCCCCCCTTTTTGTTTATCCTCTCTCATCTTCTTTCTCCCTCTTCAACTTCAACCTTCAGTCTTCAACTTTCATCTAACCAGACAGGTTTTTAAAGGGTGATATGCCTTTATTCATTAGGTTTTCTGATGTTTATTCTCATACTGTATGTATTACTCTTGTTCTTTATAACTCTTCCACAATGTACTTTTTCAAATACTGATATAATAGTAACTGGTGTTTCTTATTCATGGAGAGATGATTGTGATTATGTTTTGTTATATCAATGACACTTTAAAAGTGGCTGCATCCCAACCCAAGGTGATTGTCTCGGACATTGGTAGTCAGTTTGTGTCCCGGTTCTGGCGAGCCTTTTGTACACAGTTGGGAATTCAGCTTGCTTTCAACTCTGCGTATCACCCGCAGTCTAATGGGTTCGCAGAACAAGCCAATCAGTCCTTGGAGCAATACCTACGTTGCTATAATTCTGACCATCATAACAAATGGTCAGACCTCTTACCGTGAGCGGAGTTTGCTCACAATAGTGCCTTGAATTCCGCTTCCCGATTGTCCCCATTTATGGCAAACTATGGTTTCCAACCTTCCATGTTGCTTGACTCATTTGTTCCACAGAGTATTTCTGTATTAGAGGAGCATCTCCATGGTCTTCATTCCCCTTGGGCACAAGTCCAGGAGGCTTTGTGACATGCTTATGATAGGTAAAGACTCCATGCTGACCGTAGATGCCTGCCTGCACCTTCCTACCAGGTTAGAGACAGGGTCTGGCTGTCATCTCACAACCTCCAACTTCGTGTTCCCTCTCGGAAGTTCGCACCTCGGTTTATTGGGCCTTTCTGTATTCTTCGCAGGATTAACCAAGTGGCTTACGTATTAGACCTTCCTTCTAATATGCGTATCCTCAAATGTATTTCATGTCTCATTATTAAAACCTTTTGTCTGCAACCGCTTTACCACCTCAGCGCCTCGTCCTCACCCTGTATAGGTTGAGAACCATGAGGAGTATGAAGTACAGTCCATTGTTGACTCCCGTAGGTTCCGTGGGCGCATACAGTACCTGGTACATTGGAAAGGGTACGGTCCGGAGGAACTCTCTTGGGTCTCATCCTCGGATGTACATGCCCCTGTCCTCCTCCGTGATTTCCATAGATGTTTTCCCCTCAAGCCCGATGGTCCGCCGAGGGAGAGGGTTCATTGAGGAGGGGGTACTGTCAGGGCTGGACTCAGCCCTTCCTTCTCTAAGCTGGCCGCTCAGCTGTCGGCTAATTGCCAGCTCCTATCTCTCCACAGTGACAGTGACCTGTTGATGATATCCTGCTCATCAGTCCTGCCTACTTAAGCCATCCAGTCCAGATGATCTCTGCCTTTGCCTTGGTCACATCTCTAGAGACGCTCTCCTGTGTTCCTGTTAAAGACTTGCTTGGATGACATTCTTTCTGGCTCCAGATCCTGCTTGCTGTTCTACTATTCTCATCTCTGGCTCCCTGACGTTTTGGCTTGTCTGACTATCTGTTCCGGTTCCTGAACTCTGGCTAAGTTTTGACTACATTTACTCTGTTTACCTTATTTTTATTATTATTAAACAAGTGTTTAATTGTACTTCTGTCTCAGTCTGATTCATGGTTTCTGATACTTACATACCAGGAAGAGCATAGTTTTTTCTTCATGATCAATTTTAGGAAACAAAATCAATTTTTAGGGTTCTACTTAGGCACAAATAACATTTATAACTCCATTTATCCTAAATACTGTTGGATGAGAATGATGCATTTCAGGAGCAGATTGCCTGCAGTGGTGATACACAAGCCAATCATACCAATGCAGCAAAGAGAGCAGGGAAGATAAGTACTGACCGATTATGTTCCTTAATGAAAAATAAGCCTGTTACTGATATAAGCAAAGGTTCACTTCAAATCCCGTTTAAAGAAAAAAAGACCTGTTATTTCATGGAGTCCACAATCTTTTCATAGCAGTAAAAAAATTGGAATGTTAATGTTAATGTTTGAATAGTACATTTAGGTTAGAAGCAGACTTTTGTTGTACTTCTATTTCACACTTTTGTTTTCAAAAGCGAGAAGCCAGAGCAGGCTATTACTTTTGTGTATGCAGAGCTTATATTTATATCTAACTTCCAATTTCCAGTAAATTAACTTTTATCTTAAAGCATGCATGTAGATAAAGCAGGCATTATCATAATGTGCCAAATATATATTGCTTGTGATTCACAACTCTACAGCAAATTACTTCTAAAGTAATCATTTTTTTTTTTCCATATTTCGTTCAACTGCATCATATTTATTGCAGTTACAATATTTAAAGTAAATGGGTCTATTCTATTCCCATAAAGAACCATGTTATGAAGTCAAGATTCTGATTTAGACTTTGATACAAAATGTACAGTTTTAATGTAAACACAGCCTTTCAGTGCTTGCTATGTTTTTTACAGTTTGTTTTAGGAAACAATATCACCCAGTTAGCAAATGTTGGTTAAACTATTCGGTAAATATAGAAAATAAAAGGCATCAAAGGGGCAAATAATATCCTCATAATGTAGAATTTATTTATTTTTATTTTATTTATTACAGGTACTTACATAGCACCATCAATTTACGCAAAGCTTTACATACATATTCAGTCTCTGCCCTCACTCAAGGAGTCTACAATCTGCATAACTCCACAAGGTGCATAACTCACATTCATACACATACTATGGCCAAATAAGACTGGAGCCAATTAACCTACCAGCATGTCTTTGGAGTGTGAGAGGAAACCGAAGTACATGGAGGAAACCCACACATGCACAGGGAGAACATGCAAACTTCAGGTAGGTAGTGCCGTGGTTGGGATTCATCAAATATTTGTATTTACTTGGAAATAGCAGAAAGTCTGGCATTACAATTGTAGTGTTTATATTATATACATAATAATACAATCTGTTACTTCTATCGATTCATTTGAATTAGCTTTGCAAATTTGTAAAAATGTGGTTTTAACCACTTGCTTACTGGGCACATACACCCCCTTACTGCCCAGGCCAATTTTCAGCTTTCATAGATGTCACATTTTGAATGACAATTGCGTGGCCATGCAACACTGTACCCATATGACATTTTTTTTTTCATACAAATAGAGCTTTTTTTTGGTGGTATTCAATCACTACTGGGGGTTTTTTTATATAACAAATAGGTATATTTTTTTAAACAATGTGAAGAGAAAAGAAAAACCAGGCTGAGGCTAGAAATATAGGAGCTGCCATTGTTGACTTTTTTTAAAGGTGTAAACTCTGTCATTCTCATCTTAAGGCCCGTAAACACGATAAGAAAATCGGAAGTAAAATTATCTGATTGTTAGTGTAGTGCTTTCGACAGTCAATTCTGACTTTTCAGATGACCAAACCTGAAATTTTTATCGTAAGCAAACACAACGTCCGATTTTCATTTTGTTAGTACAGTTTTCTTCTGCAAAAAATCATAAGAGCAAGACTACACATGCTCAGAAAAGAAATAATACATTAAAAAACATTAAAAAAAAATTCAACAATTCAACACATCACTTTTTTTGTTACATCACATAATTTTTGTATGTTGCGTAACCTCTTCACTTTTGATATTAGACTAGCATGCAACAAAAAACAGACAATTATTCGTCTGATAATCTGATTGTGTGTAGGCTTTAGTTTCACTCTGCTTCAGCTAAATATCTGAAACAAGTGAAGTCTGAAAAGCCTGAACTCAGATACTACATACATGTTCTGGAATAAAGATAAGCAAGTAGATAGTGAAGCTAGGATCAGGATCTTATTCTGTAACAAAAGGAATAGCTTTCCCCATGTTTCTATTGACTACACAGATTAGATGAAGAAGTTTTGAAAATACATATTTGTCAGTTTTTATTGAAGCATATGTACCTTTAGATGCAGCTTCCTAAGTGCTAACGAGTGTCAAAACATGCCTCAGCATTTATGGCCAAACTGGTAATTTAGTCACTTGAATCTAGTTATGGAATGTATCAAGGCACATGTTGATTGTCCAAAAACATGAAAGGAGGTGTAAATGTTTGGAAAACTGCAATGTTCTAAGTACATAATCCAACCTCCATGGTGCTGTGAAATATGGGATAGTTGTATAATTATTTAATGTTGCTTTAAGGTCACACTGGACAAAGTAACAAATTAAGCTTTTCAAACTGTGTGCTTGTGTTACATGTAAATAAGGGTTGAATTGGACATTGGAATCCACAGAAAACCTACCTGCGGATATAAATGATGGGTATGTTGCAGACACTCTGAGATAAGCAGTAACACAACTTTAATATTACAGAACAAGACTAGTTGAATGTGACTAACAACTACGAACTATGTTATGACTGGATAAATGAGAACCTTTACAGATATTAACCGCTTCCTGACCAGAGCACTTTTTACAATTTGGCACTGCGTCACTTTAACTGACAATTGTGCGGTCGTTCAACACTGTACCCAAACAAAATTTGCATATTTTTTTCCCCACAAATAGAGATTTCTTTTGGTGGTATTTGATCACCTCTGCGGTTTTTATTTTTTGCACTATAAACAAAAAAGAGCTACAATTTTGAAAATAAAAACAATATTTTTTGTTATAATAAATATCCCTAATTTAAAAAAAAAATAACAAATTTCTTCATCAGTTTAGGCCAATATATATTCTTCTACATATGTTTGGTAAAAAAAAACGCAATAAGCGTATATTGATTGGTTTGCGCAAATGATCGATGATCTGTGATTTTTAGCAGTACTGCGACATTGCGATGGACAGATCAGAGACTTTTGACACTTTTTTGGGACCATTGGCATTTATACAGTGATCAGTGCTAAAAAAAATGCACTGATTACTGTGTAAATGTCACTGGCGGGAAAGGGGTTAACACTAGGGGGCCAATCAAGGGGTTAATTGTGTGCTCCCTTACTGTGTTCTGTGTGGGGATAGGATCGACTAGGAGAGGAGACATATAATTTTTCCTACTTAGTAGGAACAAACGATATGGCTCCTCTCCTACGACAGCACAGGGATTTGTGTATTTACACACACAAATCCCAGTGCTGGTGCTCATGCAGGCGATCGCGCGTGGCCAGCAGCGATCGTGTCAGCTGGCCACATACATTGGGTCCCCCTCCATGCAGCGGGCACGTGTGCCCTCTGGTGGGCGAAAAAGGGTAGGACATACCCGTACAGGATTTCACCCAGGAGAGCCATTGTGCAGCAGTATATCTGCATGACATTGTCGGGAACCGGTTAAAGTAAGAAATGTGAGTGGATGATTATAGTTTGTATTACTCTGTTCTTCTATAGTGGTCATATTTTGATATAAGACTGGGTTCCCATTAGCCATTTCTCAGTGTGTGTTAATGTAGTTTAGGGAGAGCTAATAGTCTGTGTGAAGGGAGAGTTAGTTTATGCTACACCATGCTACATTACTGTGGTCTATGTTCACATTTCAGAGACCCAACAGTCCTATTTAGGACTACCTTTTTCTGTGTGTCAGCAAGGAATGTAGTTGCTGTTTAGCTTCTGACCCCCTCTTCCCCTTTTCTTTTCTATTTCAATGTTTTTATTTGAAATTTTATACAAAAAGAGTAGAGTGTACAACTCTTACACCAACCGTAGTATTGGAATGGAGATAAGATATGATCCCACAGCACAGGTGGGTGAAATAAACGTACAATGGCAGGCAGAGCCAACAAAATAACATATTGAAAAATCAACTTCCATAGATAACTGCACCCAAAAAACATGTCTGACACACAAGGATAAACCACCCTATCAGGGCGCTCAGATAACCCATGCAGGGGACATGGAAAAAAATATAATAGGCCAGCATTTACATAACCCAACGTCGGTCACAAATGCTTCCAAATATTCCATATCAAATAGAAAATGTGAAAATCATGGAGGTCTAAAGTAGAAAGAAAGAGAAAGAAAGAAAGGAGGAGAAAAAAGGGGGGACAAGGGAAAGTTACCCAAGAGATCCATCAGAGAGCCCACAACCCCAACCCACACTCTTTAAATGTCCGAAGGTTGGAGGTATTTACGCCAAGGGTCCCAAACATGATCAAACCTAGCAGATCTGTCTTTCAATATGCTGACCAGCTTTTCATGTAACATGATTCAGGTCAGCTTACTTTTCATAACTACATGGGAAAAAATTCTGCGCTATTCAAGCCATTCAAAGAAAAGGTGCCGCTGCTTGTGTTTAGCCTAAATACTAAATGCTCAAAAACATATGATACAAAAGAAACAAGCGCACATCCACTAATTGATTAATGAAGTGCCTATCAGTGAAATAAACAAAATATACTAATAAATAACATCAAAGTGTGCGTGTATCACAATATATAACAATGTGAAAAACATTAGTCCATATAGATGTATTCTCAAATGAACCGATAGCAACCGTGCTGTATAAAAACAAAAGTCCATATGGATGATGATCACAATGTGAAACCTCTAAAGAACTTACAATATTCGGAAAATTTAATATTTCTGCAGCCAAAGAGTGTAACAATAATGCCACTTACCAGATAAGTAGGAACTCAGATTATAGAGATCATAAGAGCCTGGTGCATCAGCCTGCCGGCAAAGATACAATTCACCTGTTCTTCAATCCAGGGAGAAAGCTCTTGTCCTGCCACAGTGAAGGTAAAGGTTTTCTATCCGGGCTCTTGATATAAAAATCAAAGGGAAAACCACGAGCAGGAATCGTTTTGCTTCCAAAGATAGTCCTGAGAGTTATCACTCAATAGGGGATAAAAAAGGAAGTCTTTATGGTGCAGAAAAACTTCAAAAAGGTTTATTAACTAAAACCACAGCAAGTATTCACAGCAAGCATTACAATCATAAAAGCAAATGAACGAAAAAATGGTAAAAAATTGGAAACATCCGAGGATCAAACCAAATGACTGAGTGAAAAAACGTAATAACATCAAGGTCTAATGCTCCACCTGACGCATTTCCCCATAGAAGGCATCAACTGGGAACGGAGGCTAGTTGATGCCATTCCCAGGTGATGCCACCTATGGGGAAATGCGCCGGATGGAGCATTAGATCTTGACGTCATTACATTTTTCACTCAGTCATTTGGTTTGACCCTTGGCTGTTTCCATTTTTTACCATTTTTTTCATTCCTTTGCTTTTATGATTGTAATGCTTGCTGTGAATGCTTGCTGTGGTTTTAGTGAGTGTCTGGGTATGTTTGGGGATTTTGGCAACCGGCTCATTGAGAAGGGTCGCTCTGGGGTTCTTTACTATGTTTACATGTGTCACAAAATAGATCAGCATATGAATTCTCACCCAGAAGCGGCAAACCTTTGCACATGTTCACCAGGTATAAAACATTGTGCCAGGCTGAAACGCAAGGAGGAGGTACCCGGATATATTTTAGAAAGATGATCTGGAACCAGGTACCATCTGTACAAAAACTTGTAGACTGATGCCACCAGGTCCACATTCATAATGCTTTTATAAGTCCGTGTGGACCAGGACCATCAATCAGATAATTAAATTTCCTTCCCCAGATCCCATTCCCATTCCAACATATAGAGTAATTTTCCAGTTGGATAAATGAACAATTTGTAAAGCATAGAGAGACCCCCTCTCTGAGTCAAACCATGAAAACATCTAGACTCATAAGCTGTACGTGTTGTAATATCATCCGTAGCTCTCTGCACCGAGCACAGGAAATGCAAAATCTGTTGTAGTCGAAAGTTCTCAGATGGGGACATCTCCACTTTCTACACAAAATAGGACAGAGTGTGGATACTCTTATGATCAATAAAGTGACCTATTCTAGACAGACCCTTGTTGACCCACCACTAAAAATCTTGTAGTCATAATCCTGGTGGAAAAGCAGGTTAAGGAACAATAGAGCTACTGGGGTATGCAGGAACCTCAGTGGTGCAGCTTTACATGAAAGATCCCATACCTGCAAGGAGTGAGGAGTGATGGACATAGGATCAGTGGATGCTTTTTGAACAGGATCCACATAAAGAGATCAATCGGGGGAGAGGACCAAGGGCCTGTGCTTCCAATTTTACCCATTCCGGGCGATAAGTAATGAGTAGATTGTGCCAACTGGGCCACTTGGGCTGCTCTTTAGTACTGTTTAAGATTTGGCACTCCTAAAGCCTGTGATCTCACAGGGTGTATAACATGTGATGTGCCAATCCATATCCTTTACGGCCCCAAATATACTTCAGTAGCCTAGCTTGGAATTTCTGGAGCTCCGAAAGGGGTCATCACGTACCTGGTAGGAGTCTAAAATGATGAGGTTGGCCTCCCTTGTATCTCCAGGCCAGGCCCCACCTGAGTGAGACAGAGGGTACCAAGGGACAGAAGGAACATGAGTGCCTGTAGGTGTTGGTTGCAGAGCTGGCAGTAGAAGTTGTGGGCTCTGTGATTCAGGCAGAACATTGGGTCAGGAACTGTGATGATGCTGGGTAGATCAACCTAGATTAAAGGGGAACTCCACCAGGCTTGCGGGTTCAGGATATGTGGCTTGCCAAGACTTCCAGCAGACCAGAGACAGGAGTGTACTGTGTCCAATGGAACTTGGATGAGAGGAAGCCAGCTCAGGTACTCAAAGATGGCGTGAAGTCAGACAGGAAATAGGAGCAAAGTCAGAGGATCAGGCAGCGAGGTACCAGGGCATCAGACAGAAGCAAGGTCAGGAATCAGCAGTGCAATCGGTCCGCATGCTCACATGTGTGCGCCGGACGTATTCCAATAGTTCTTTTACAGGGGTACTGCTACAGGTAAAGTATGAAAGTAATACAAATACACTACCATTTTGAAGGAAGCAATTCTACCCATCCAGGATAGACCACCAGAAGACCATTGCTCAACATCACACAATGACTGGGCAAAAAGACTTGTATAATTAGACTTATAAAGAGTCACCAGAGTGGGGGTCAATTTCACTCCCAGATAGGGGAGAGCAGTGGATTGCCACGTAAAGCTATAATGACCTTTCAGACTCTGTACAACATCTTCATCTAGGTTAATATTCATAGTCTCCGACGTCTCCCAGTTAACCTTGAGGCCAGAAATACACTCAAAGCACTGCAGGAGATCTAGAACTGACGGGAGGAAGGAATGCAGAGAGGTCAGAAAGAGAAGCAGGTCTTTCGCAAACAACACACACTTCTGTTGCTGACCGCCGCTAAGCATACCCAAAATATCTGGATGGGCTTGAATTGCCACCACAAGTGTTTCGATTGCAATAACAAAAAGAATCAAGGAGAGCGGACAACCCTGCCAAGTCCCCCAACAAATTAGAAATAGGATCAGAGGAATATTCCTTCAGATGTATTCGTGCTGAAGGATTACTATAAAGGGCCTGCAAAAAGGACAGAAACTGAGGGCCAAAGTTTCATTTCTGCAAGATTCTAAAGAGATATTCCTATGATATGCTGTCAAAAACTTTCCATATATAGTTACATAGTTGGTAAGGTTGAATAAAGACAACAGTCCATCCAGTTCAACCTGTGTAGGTGTGTGTGTAGAAAAATCATTTTCCATATCCTCTTATATTGTTTTTGCTAAGATGCATGTCCAAGAGTCTTTTAAAACCATCCATACTTCCTGCCAGCACCACCGATTGTGGAAGAGAGTTCCATATCCTTACTGCCCTGACAGTGAATCTCCTACACAGCTTAACCACCTGACATCCGGCCGTAGCCGAATGACGGCTACAGCACGGATGTCAATTCCCGGGAGGCCGTCATATGACGGCCTCCCCTTTCCTCGCTCCCCGTGCTCGCTCACGAGTGCGCATCGGGGAAATTCGGTGTTGGCTGTGTCCCTTGGACACAGCCAATCACAGATTGCTGTAAATGGCCAATCACAGCGGCCATTTACAGCGTGATCGCCATGGCCAATGAGCGATGATCTCAAATGTAAACATTTGAGATCATCTCTCATTGCCGGCTCTCTCTCCTCACACAGAGACAGCGTGTGAGGAGAGAAACTGTCAGCGATCTGTCAGTTTTCAGTAACGTTTATACAGTGCCTACTGTGCCCATCAGTACAGTGCACCATCAGTACAGTGCCCACCTGTGCCAATCGGTGCCCACCTGTGCCAATCGGTGCCCACCTGTCTGCCCAGCGGTGATCAGTGTCCATCTGCACATCTGCACAGTGCCCACCTGTGCCACCTCATCAGTGCCCACCTGTGCCACCTCATCAGTGCCCACCTGTGCCAATCAGTGCACATCTGTGCAATCAGTGCCCATCTGTGCCACCTCATCAGTGCCCATCTGTGCCGCCCCATCTGTGCCGCCCCATCTGTGCCCAGCTGTGCCACCTCATCAGTGCACATCTGTGCTACCTCATCAGTGCACATCTGTTCCACCTCATCAGTGCCCACCTGTGCCACCTCATCAGTGCACATCTGCATGTCTGTTCCACCTCATCAGTGCACATCTGTTCCACCTCATCAGTGCATATCTGTTCCACCTCATCAGTGCACATCTGTTCCACCTCATCAGTGCCCCTCTGTGCCACCTCAGTGCCCATCTGTGCTCATCAGTGCCACCTCATCAGTGCCCATCAGTGCAGGCTTAGCAACCATGTCCAAAAAAAGCTTTTCCGCAGAGGAGGCGTACCAAATACTGTCCCAGGCCGACAAGAGCAACGGGGAGCTCTCTTTTTTGGATTCCCTTTCCGACTCCGATTCTGAGTCGGACATAAATTATGAGCCAGTCCTCAGTAGTGGAACACTGAATGACTCAGAGGAGGAAGATATTTCGGCCCGCCAAACAAAGGCGTTGTATTGGGGAGGCAGTGGCATCTACCAGCACCGCAGTGCCATCCACCAGCACGGCAGTCCCATCCACCAGCACCGCAGTGCCATCCACCAGCACCGCAGTGCCATCCACCAGCACCGCAGTGCCTCAGCAAGAAAGGCCAAGGACCCATGCCAGCCTTCCCTATGCCCTGCAGAACCCCTTGTGGCTTCCTCCTAATTCAGGAGAAGCCAACATTCCCCGTTTCATGGCCCAGCCAGGAGCCCAGGTGGACACGGAGAATTTTTCCCCAATAATTTTTTTAATTTAATCTTTACCGAGGACATGCTGTCAAATATTGTGGCACAGTGCAACCTTTATGCACAGCAATTTATTTTGAATAATCCAACGTCCTACTATGCCCGTTCCTATGAGTGGAGAGACCTAACGGTGGAGGTGTTGAAGGTTTTTTTAGGGCTCACATTTAATATGGGACTCACAAAAAAAAAAAACACTTTGATGTCCTATTGGTCAACCCACCCCATCCACCACATGCCAGTATTCTCCAAGGTAATGCCCAGAAACAGATACCTCATGATATTGAGGTATCTTCATTTCAATGACAATACCCAGTGCCCTCCCCGAAATGACCCAAACTATGACAGACTTTTCAAAATTCGGCCACTTTTAAATTATTTTTCTGCACTATTCCCCCTGCTGTTTACCCCGAACTAAAACATATGTGTGGATGAGTCCCTTGTTAAGTTTAGTAGCAGGCTTAAAATAAAACAATATATTCCCAGTAAAAGGTCCCGCTATGGGGTGAAGGTATACAAATTATGTGCCCAGACTACTTGGGATCAAGCGGGAAAATTGTTTGGGACCTCACATACCCCCTACTGGAGAAAGGCTACCACCTGTATGTAGACAACTTCTACACATCTCTGCCCCTGTTCCACAACCTTCATCGGAAGAAGACGCCTGCATGTGGTACCGTAAAAAAGAACCGGAAGGGCTTTCCTCAAAGTCTGGTCAATAAGAAATTGAGAAAAGGAGAAACGGCAAGTCTACGAAACAACGAGATTTTTATCAGTGAAGTGGAGAGACAAAAGAGATGTGTACATGTTGTCTTCAATCCACGATGATACCTTCATGGAAATCCCCAGAAGAAATGGCCCCATACAGAAACCTAAATGCATCTATGATTATAATTTGTTTATGGGGGGAGTCGACTTGAATGACCAGATGCTGGAACCGTACCTTGCCACAAGACAGACATACCATTGGTATAAGAAAGTCGCAATTTATTTTTTTCATTTGGCCATCTACAATTTATATGTAATTTATCGTAACTCCACCCAAAACCCCAAACGCTTCCTTGGCTACCAGGAGGAAGTTTTCACAGCCCTTATATTCCCGAACGGCCCACCAGAAAATATCCGATCAGATGTTCTAAGTCGACTCTCCGAACGCCACTTTCCTGATAAAATCCCTCCCAAACCAACAGGCCAATGACGGCAAAAAAAATGTAAGGTGTGTACCAGAGCAGGATTCAGAAGAGACACATCTTTTTATTGTGCACAATGTCCTTCTGAACCAGGCCTCTGCGTAGGTAAGAAAAATGAGGGGAATAACTGCGCTACATAAACAATAACAATTATAGCCGCGATTCATCTATGTAACACAAACACAGTGAAATTAAATAAGAAAAAAAGGGGGGTTGAATCGCGCTAAAACAGATTGGTTATCATACACATCATCACCAAATCAGATATTTAGAACTAAGTGAAGAGTTCCCCTTTAGTGTATACATAATATACAAAACACATGTCAAATGAATAATCAATCCAAAAATAAAATGTTCAAAGAGATAATAAAAAGTCCATGTATAAAAAATAAATCACCCAAGTGATATGAAAGTATCTTAAAAAAGTTCCAAAAAACATAAATTCCTACTGTAAAAAGAAAAAAGCGTGCTTGCTCCACCACCGTGAAATCAGACTGGCCGCTTACCAGAAACTCATGATCCCCTGTTACAGAGGATCAGAGAAAGCTGTTTGTTAATACTGCTTCGAACCACGACCAATGGATCAGAGACCTTATACCGAGATGGGACATCAAAGACTGCAGGGTCAGGCTAAAGATGTTCACACTGACAGGTACTCAGACATCAGCCCACAGCATTGCAGATACGGTCATAGAAGGAAAAAAAGGCTCCATATAGTGTAAAATCATTGACTTTATTGGATAAGTAAAAAGTTAAACTCACATGTTAGTAGACAATAGTAGGTATGTAGTGTAGTCTGGAGCGCCGGCCGGAAGCTCACAGACAGCCCGTCCTACTGGAAACAACAGCAGCAATGGGAGGTGATGAAAACACTGAGTGGTGTCAGGTGCACAAGTGTGTGCACAATCATTGGAGAAAGAATTAATCATGAATTGCAATAAACCGCTGGCTGGAAGGGGGTATGAGGTCAGGTATCTGGGAACCATAGAACTCATATGGAGATAGGTACCCCAAAAAAAGCAATAAAATGTCAACAAATTACTAAAATTGTCAAGTCAACCAGTGCGATGCGTGTCACAGACAGGACATGAATTGACTTGAGCATAAGAGGACATTCTAAAGATAAAATAAACAAAGGCCACCCGGTGACCATGTTAAAAATTGCAAAAAGATATATAAATGAAAATAGAAATAGAAAATGGAAATAAAATAAACTATAGGTAATAGAGCTGTGTATCCTTACGAACACACAGAAGTCATACCTATATTGTATAAATAAAATAAAGGCAAAAAAGCCTCAAAATAATCCTAAACAAATAGGTCCCATCTAGCAGCATGGTCCGTGTCACAGACAGGAACCGGCTTATAAAAGACATAAGGAGACATGTCAATGAAAAGCACGGTGGCCACCTAGTGGCCGTGTTCAAAATGGCACAGCACTATAGAGCCATGTCAGAAAACTAATCCCAATGGATATATTGAATCAAATGGAACCAATAAACCTAATCGTGACTGTAATAGGACCATAGCCCCACAAATTCGTCTTGAGGAAAATATTGATAGAAAACATTCCAAGAATAGATCTCAAAAGACAAATAAACAATATTTAATAATATTGATATTTTTAACCACTTGACGACCGCCTCACGCCGATTTACGTTGGCAAGGTGGCACGGACAGGCAAAATCACGTATATATACGTGATTTGCCTTCCGCGGGTGGGGGGTCCGATCGGTCCCCCCCCCGGTGCCCGAGGCGGTCGCCATTTGTTCCCGGGCGTTGAGAGGTCAGGGGGAGGCCATCCATTGTTGGCCACCCCCTCCCGATCGCTCCCGGCGAATGAGAATGCTTCCTTTCCCTCTGTAAGGTAAACAGAGGGAAAGGAAGTGAAGTCATCCCTCCTCGAGTCGGTCTTTTTGATCCGGCGCCGAGGAGAGAAGACATCAAGTAAGTCTGCACAACACTACACTAACAGTAGAACACGCCAGGCACACTTGTCACCCCCCATCACCCCCCGATCACCCCCCGATCACCCCCCTGTACCCCCTGTCACTCTGACACCAATAGCATTTTTTTTTTTTTGCATTGGTGTCAGTTTGTGTCAGTTACAAGTGTTAGGGCAGTTAGGTTAGCCCCCTTTAGGTCTAGGGTACCCCCCCTTAGGTCCAGGGTACCCCCCTAACCCCCCCTAATAAAAGTTAACCCCTTGATTACCCCCCGTCACCAGTGTCGCTAAGCGATCGTTTTCTGATCGCTGTATTAGTGACACAGGTGACGCTAGTTAGGGAGGTAAGTATATAGGTTCACTGTCAGTGTTTTATAGCGACAGGGACCCCCATATACTACCTGCTAAAGGTTTTAACCCCCTGATTGCCCCCTAGTTAACCCTTCCACCAGCGATCACCGTATAAGTGTTACGGGTGACGCTGGTTAGCTAGTTTGTTTTTTGTAGTTTATTACAGTTTATTACAGTTTATTATAGTTTTAGGGCACCCGCCGTTTATTACCCTATAAAGGTTTAACCCCCTAATTGCCCGGCGGTGATATAAATTACATTTTTAGGGTCAGCTTAGGTCTGCGTCGCCCCAGGCAGCGTCAGGTTAGCGCCAGTACCGCTAAAACCCACGCACGCAGCATACACCTCCCTTAGTGCTATAGTATCTGAGCGGATCGATATCTGATCCGATCAGATCTATACTTCCCAGCAGTTTAGGGTTCCCTGAAACGCAGTGTTAGCGGGATCAGCCCAGATACCTGCTAGCACCTGCGTTTTGCTCCTCGGCCCAGCCCTGCCCAGCCCACCCAAGTGCAGTATCGATTGATAACTGACACTTACAAAACACTAAGCACACATAACTGCAGCGTTCGCAGAGTCAGGCCTGATCCCTGCGATCGCTAACAGTTTTTTGGTAGCGTTTTTATACAGTCGCTGACAGTCAGGAGCTTTTTTGCCTGTGAGTCTCACTAGTGTACCCCTAAATTTAGAGCCCAAAATGGCAAATCGAAGGTACACTAGTGAAGAGGCCTACACGTTTCTGAGCATGACAGATAGTGAAGAGGAAGTCACTCATCTGTCAAGTTCAGGCTCAGAATACGATCCTGTAGAGGACAGCGGCTCCATGACAGATAGCTCTGACGACAGAGTTGTGGTCCCTGCTAAGGTCAGGCGTACCAGACCCCAATCTTCTTCTGTCCTTGAAGTGCAAGAACCGCAGGGCTCTCGTATGGAGCAGAGAAGTACTAGCGCCGCTATTCCTTCTGGTGAACTGGCAAGCACCAGCGGCCTAGTACACCCTGGTCGTACATCCAGCACTGCAGTATCACGTGGTGACGTGGCGAGTCCCATAAGTGCAGTTCAAGCTGGCGAGGTGGCAAGCACTAGTAGTGTCCCGCTGCCACCAAGAAGACAAAGACAGGCCCGTCGTGCCCATAGTGCCCTTCCTGCTGCATTGGCCAATCCGAATTGGGAACCCTCCACTTCTGCAGCACCCGTACTTCCCCCTTTCACTGGCCAACCCGGAATTCAGGTGGAAACAGTTGACTTTACGCCACTGGATTTTTATTCACTGTTTTTCACCGAAGATCTCTATAGATCTATTGTGGACCAAAGCAATTTATACGCTGGTCAACACATCGCCGCTAATCCCCAGTCCACCCTTGCCAGAGATTGGAGACCAATTACGGTCTCCGAATTTAAGACCTTTCTGGGCCTTTCCCTCCTCATGGGGTTGAATAAAAAGAGTAAGTTGCGGTCATATTGGTCCACTGACCCAATTTACCATTCACCCTTGTTCTCTGCTTCCATGGCCAGGGCACGATACGAGCAGATTTTGCGGTTCATGCACTTCAACGACAATGAACTCTGTCGTCCTCGTGGAGACCCTGCATACGATCGGCTCTACAAAATTCGGCCCCTCGTAAACCACTTCAACCAACGTTTTGCAGACTTGTTTACCCCCCATCAAGTTGTCTGCATTGATGAGTCCCTGATTACATTTTCTGGCCGCTTGTCATTCAAACAGTACCTTCCCAGCAAGCGTGCCAGATACGGGGTCAAGATGTATAAGCTCTGTGACAGGGCCACAGGCTATACATATAGTTTTATGGTTTACGAGGGCAAAGATAGTCACGTAGAGCCGACAAACTGCCCTGACTACATAGGAAGCGCTGGCAAGATAGTGTGGGACTTGGTGTCACCCTTATTCGGAAAGGGGTACCACTTGTACGTGGACAATTATTATACGAGCGTGCCACTTTTTAGTCACTTGTTTGATCAGCAGATTGGAGCATGTGGCACCGTGCGACCTAATCGCCGGGGCTTTCCCCAGTGGCTTGTAGATTCCCGTCTTAGGCTGGGGGAGAGAGCCTGCTTGAAGTATAATAATTTGCTCGCTATGAAGTGGAGGGATAAGAAGAATGTTTTCGTTCTCACCTCCCTTCATGCAGACACGACGACCCAAATTCCTACGGCGACTGGTGTTGTGGAGAAACCCCTCTGTGTCCACGAATACAACCTTAATATGGGAGGGGTGGACCTCAACGACCAGTTGTTGGCGCCGTACCTAGTTACCCGTAAGGCCAGACGCTGGTACAAAAAAGTGTCTGTTTATTTATTTCAATTGGCTTTGCTGAATGCTCATGTGCTATACAGAGCTTCAGGACAGACTGGATCCTTCCTTAAATTCCAGGAAGAGATCGTCAGAGCCCTCCTTTTTTCCAGACGGTGCTCTACCTCACCTTCCCCAACCAAATGCAGTAAGCCGGCTGCATGAGCGGCATTTTCTTTATGCCATCCCGAGTACCCCTACCCAAAAAGCCCCCCAAAAAAGATGTCGTGTCTGCAGCAAGCGCGGATTTAGGCGTGACACCCGGTCTTATTGTCCCTCCTGTCCTGGCAATCCTGGTCTTTGCATGGGTGAATGCTTTGAACGCTACCATACATTAGTTGAGTATTAGCGTAGGGTTCAGCACTGCACAGACTAGGCACACTAACACAGGGTCTCCCAAGATGCCATTGCATTTTGAGAGACCCAAACCTGGAACGAGTTACAAAAGTTAAAAGTTACTAAAAAAAAGTGTAAAAAAAAAAATTAAAAAAAAATTAAAAAAAATAAAAACACAAAAAAAAATATAAAATAAAAAAACCAAAAATAGTTGTTGTTTTATTGTTCTCTCTCTCTCTCTATTCTCTCTCTATTGTTCTGCTCTTTTTTACTCTATTCTATTCTGCAATGTTTTATTGTTATTATGTTTTACCATGTTTGCTTTTCAGATTTTTTATACTTTACCGTTTACTGTGTTGGTAACCATTTTATTGTTTTCAGGTACGCCATTCAGTTGCAGCGCGGATTTATTTATCTTGACAGCAACAGCGTTTGCTCCCACGATATATAAAGCCGTGACTCCAGCGCTGTCGGAGGTGAATTCACCACCACAGTTACATACTTCAGCATATATGCCGAAGCGTGGGGGCAGCAGTGGGTGGAGGAGCAATTTGCTCCTGCCTTTTGCGGGAGGATGCCCCCATGCTTCGGCATATATATATTTTAGGCACAGGTTGCGTTAAATGTTTTATTTTTTACTATGTTTTTTTTTTGTATTTGCTTTGCAGGTATGGTAAGTCTTACTGTTATACTGTAATGTTACTTTGTTTTATTGTTAACCATCATTTGCTTAGCAGGTACGCCATTCAGTTGCAGCGCGGATTTATTTATCTTGACAGCAACAGCGTTTGCTCCCACGATATATAAAGCCGTGACTCCAGCGCTGTCGGAGGTGATTTCACCACCACAGTTACATACTTCAGCATATATGCCGAAGCGTGGGGGCAGCAGTGGGTGGAGGAGCAATTTGCTCCTGCCTTTTGCGGGAGGATGCCCCCATGCTTCGGCATATATAAATGGTGCATGTATGCCCATCATTAGAAGTGGGTGGATGAAGGGAGGTATTCTAATGGTGGGCATACCCACCGATCAATATCTTTTTTTCGTTCAGCCCACAGGCTGCATGAAAAAAAAGTTTACAATATATGCCTAACAAGGACCAGCAACGTACTGGTATGTTTATGGACTTTGAGTGGTTATACCAGAATGATGCCTGCAGGTTTAGGTATCATCTTGGTATCATTCTTTTCAGCCAGTGGTCGGCTTTCATGTAAAAGCAATCCTAGCGGCTAATTAGCCTCTAGACTGCTTTTGCAAGCAGTGGGAGGGAATGACCCCCCCCCACCGTCTTCCATGTTTTTCTCTGGCTTTCCTGTCCCAACAGGGAACCTGAAAATGCAGCCGGTGATTCAGCCAGCTGACCATAGAGCTGATCAGAGACCAGAATGGCTCCAAACATCTCTATGGCCTAAGAAACCGGAAGCTACGAGCATTTCATGACTTAGATTTCGCCGAATGTAAACAGCGCCATTGGGAAATTGGGAAAGCATTTTATCACACCGATCTTGGTGTGGTCAGATGCTTTGAGGGCAGAGGAGAGATCTAGGGTCTAATAGAGCCCAATTTTAAAAAAAAAGAGTACCTGTCACTACCTATTGCTATCATAGGGGATATTTACATTCCCTGAGATAACAATAAAATTAATAAAAAAAAAATAAAAATGAAAGGAACAGTTTAAAAATAAGATAAAAAAGCAAAAAAATAATAAAGAAAAAAAAAAAAAAAAAAAAAAAAAAGCACCCCTGTCCCCCCCTGCTCTCGTGCAAAGGCGAACGCAAGCGTCGGTCTGGCGTCAAATGTAAACAGCAATTGCACCATGCATGTGAGGTATCACCGCGAAGGACAAAATGAGGGCAGTAATTTTAGCAGTAGACCTCCTCTGTAAATCTAAAGTGGTAACCTGTAAAGGCTTTTAAAGGCTTTTAAAAATGTATTTATTTTGTCGCCGCTGCGCGTTTGTGCGCAATTTTAAAGCATGTCATGTTTGGTATCCATGTACTCGGCCTAAGATCATCTTTTTTATTTCATCAAGCATTTGGGCAATATAGTGTGTTTTAGTGCATTAAAATTTAAAAAAGTGTGTTTTTTCCCCAAAAAATGCGTTTGAAAAATCGCTGCGCAAATATTGTTTGAAAAAAAAATATGAAACACCCACCATTTCAATCTGTAGGGCATTTGCTTTAAAAAAATATATAATGTTTGGGGGTTTAAAGTAATTTTCTTGCAAAAAAAAAACATTTTTTCATGTAATCAAAAAGTGCCAGAAAGGGCTTTGTCTTCAAGTGGTTAGAAGAGTGGGTGATGTGTGACATAAGCTTCTAAATGTTGTGCATAAAATGCCAGGACAGTTCAAAACCCCCCCAAATGACCCCATTTTGGAAAGTAGACACCCCAAGCTATTTGCTGAGAGGCATGTCGAGTCCATGGAATATTTTATATTGTGACACAAGTTGCGGGAAAGAGACAAATCTTTTTTTTTTTTTGCACAAAGTTGTCACTAAATGATATATTGCTCAAACATGCCATGGGAATATGTGAAATTACACCCCAAAATACATTCTGTTGCTTCTCCTAAGTATGGGGATACCACATGTGTGGGACTTTTTGGGAGCCTAGCCGCACACAGGACCCCGAAAACCAAGCACCGCCTTCAGGCTTTCTAAGGGCGTAAATTTTTGATTTCACTCTTCACTGCCTAGCACAGTTTCGGAGGCCATGGAATGCCCAGATGGCACAACCCCCCCCCCAAATGACCCCATTTTGGAAAATAGACACCCCAAGCTATTTGCTGAGAGGTATAGTGAGTATTTTGCAGACCTCACTTTTTGTCACAAACTTTCGAAAATTGAAAAAAGAAAAAAAAAAATACATTTTTCTTGTCTTTCTTCATTTTCAAAAACAAATGAGAGCTGCAAAATACTCACCATGCCTCTCAGCAAATAGCTTGGGGTGTCTACTTTCCAAAATGGGGTCATTTGGGGGGGTTTTGTGCCATCTGGGCTTTTTATGGCCTTCAAAACTGTGATAGGCAGTGAGGAGTGAAATCACAACTTTACGCCCTTAGAAATCCTGAAGGCGGTGCTTGGTTTTCGGGGCCCCGTATGCAGCTAGGCTCCCAAAAAGTCCCACACATGTGGTATCCCCATACTCAGGAGAAGCAGCTGAATGTATTTTGGGGTGCAATTCCACATATGCCCATGGCCTGTGTGAGAAATATATCATTTAGTGACAACTTTGTGCAAAAAAAAAAAAAATTGTCACTTTCCCGCAACTTGTGTCAAAAAATAAAATATTCCATGGACTCAACATGCCTCTCAGCAAATAGCTTGGGGTGTCTACTTTCCAAAATGGGGTCATTTGGGGGGGTTTTGTGCCATCTTGGCATTTTATGGCCTTCAAAACTGTGATAGGAAGTGAGGAGTGAAATCAAAAATTTATGCCCTTAGAAATCCTGAAGGCGGTGCTTGGTTTTCAGGGCCCCGTACGTGGCTAGGCTCCCAAAAAGTCCTAAACATGTGGTATCCCTGTACTCAGGAGAAGCAGCAGAATGTATTTTGGGGTGTAATTCCACATATGCCCATGGCATGTTTGAGCAATATATCATTTAGTGACAACTTTGTGCAAAAAAAAAAAAAAAAGTGTTACTTTCCTGCAACTTGTGTCAAAATATAAAATATTCCATGGACTCAACATGCCTCTCAGTAAATAGTTTGGGGTGTCTACTTTCCAAAATGGGGTCATTTGGGGGGGTTTTGTGCCATCTTGGCATTTTATGGCCTTCAAAACTGTGATAGGTAGTGAGGAGTGAAATCACAACATTACGCCCTTAGAAATCCTGAACGCGGTGCTTGGTTTTCGGGGCCCCGTATGCGGCTAGGCTCCCAAAAAGTCCCACACATGTGGTATCCCCATACTCAGGAGAAGCAGCTAAATGTATTTTGGGGTGCAATTCCACATATGCCCATGGCCTGTGTGAGAAATATATCATTTAGTGACAACTTTGTGCAAAAAAAAAAAAATTGTCACTTTCCCGCAACTTGTGTCAAAAAAGAAAGTATTCCATGGACACAACATGCCTCTCAGCAAATAGCTTGGGGTGTCTACTTTCCAAAATGGGGTCATTTGGGGGGGTTTTGTGCCATCTGGGCATTTTATGGGCTTCAAAACTGTGATAGGTAGTGAGGAGTGAAATCAAAAATTTATGCCCTTAGAAATCCTGAAGGCGGTGATTGGTTTTCGGGGCCCCGTACGCGGCTAGGCTCCCAAAAAGTCCCACACATGTGGTATCCCCATACTCAGGAGAAGCAGCTGAATGTATTTTGGGGTGCAATTCCACATAGGCCCATGGCCTGTGTGAGCAATATATCATTTAGTGACAACTTTTTGTAAATATTTTTTTTTTTTTTGTCATTATTCAATCACTTGGGACAAAAAAAATAAATATTCAATGGGTTCAACATGCCTCTCAGCAATTTCCTTGGGGTGTCTACTTTCCAAAATGGGGTCATTTGGGGGGGTTTTGTACTGCCCTGTCATTTTAGCACCTCAAGAAATGACATAGGCAGTCATAAACTAAAAGCTGTGTAAATTTCAGAAAATGTACCCTAGTTTGTAGACGCTATAACTTTTGCGCAAACCAATAAATATACGCTTATTGACATTTTTTTTACCAAAGACATGTGGCCGAATAAATTTTGGCCTAAATGTATGACTAAAATTGAGTTTATTGGATTTTTTTTATAACAAAAAGTAGAAAATATCATTTTTTTTCAAAATTTTCGGTCTTTTTCCGTTTATAGCGCAAAAAATAAAAACCGCAGAGGTGATCAAATGCCATCAAAAGAAAGCTCTATTTGTGGGAAGAAAAGGACGCAAATTTCGTTTGGGTACAGCATTGCATGACGGCGCAATTAAAAGTTAAAGCGACGCAGTGCCAAATTGGAAAAAGACCTCTGGTCCTTAGGCAGCATAATGGTCCGGGGCTCAAGTGGTTAAATGGATCCTTATTATTAGTTTTTTATTAAGGAAAAATCGTATGGGCCATAGAAAGGATCTCCATCTCATATGGAGATAGGTACCCCAAAAAAAGCAATAAAATGTCAACAAATTACTAAAATTGTCAAGTCAACCAGAGCGATCCGTGTCACAGACCGGACATAAATTGACTTGAGCATAAGGGGACATGCTAAAGATAAAATAAACAAAGGCCACCCGGTGGCCATGTTAAAAATTGCAAACAGATATATAAATGAAAATAGAAAATAGAAATAAAATAAACTATAGGTAATAGAACTGTGTATCCTTACGAACACACAGAAGTCTTACCTATATTGTATAAATAAAATAAAGGCAAAAAAGCCTCAAAATAATCCTAAACAAATAGGTCCCATCTAGCAGCATGGTCCCTGTCACAGACAGGAACCGGCTTATAAAAGACATAAGGAGACATGTCAATGAAAAGCACGGTGGCCACCTAGTGGCCATATTCAAAATGGCACAGCACTATAGAGCCATGTCAGAAAACTAATCCCAATGGATATATTGAATCAACATTCACGCGTAGGTGAATGTTTTAGCCGTTACCATACTTCACTAAATTATTAGTGAAGTATGGTAAACGTAAGCCTCCATTCCTGCAATTTACCCTCACACACCTTATGCCACTGCCTCCTCTGTAACTGACCCTGGCTTGTTATTTGACCACGCTTCTGCCTAACGATTCTGTACATACCTCTGCCTGATCTGGAACTGACCCTGGACTGTTATTCGACCATTCTTCTGCCTAATGATTCTGTACATACATCTGCCTGATCTGGAACTGACCTTGGACTGTTTGACCATGATATTTGCCTGCCTCTTGGACTGATCTTGTACCCTGATACTGGACTAGTGGGATTCAACACAGGGGTCTCACATATGTGAGGGGCTCCAGAATTGTTTTTCTGGATGAAGAAAACAATTTTTTTTGTTTTCTCAATCCTAGATTAGGGTCTGGAGACTCGGAGGCTTCAAAGAGATTTGGGTGGGAGAAGCCTCTACCCCTGTCCTCATTCTGTCCTGAATGAGGCCCTACTTCTGCCTGTAGAACTTACTGCCGTCATGCCTCTGTCTGTCACACTGACCACACCACATGGACCTGCCTACTACCAGGACCAATATTTTTGGCACTACGAACAATATCTCTGCCTGCACTGACCCTGGACTTTATATGGACAGTAACCCTGCCTGCTACCTGGACAATTGTGTTTGCCGCTGCTGACCAAGTCCCTGCCTGCTGCCTGGACCAGTGCTATCCTCCTGTGTACAACTGCGCTACTACAACCACAGGTAATTTTTTGTTTACGCTTTGCTCAGCATAATGTATTTTGGGGTGTAATTCTTGGTATGTGCATGCTATGTGTCCCTGGAACACCTGACGGTGTTCCTTGCATGTTGGATCTCTGTATGTGGCCAGGCTGTGTAGAAGTCCCACACATGTGGTATCGTAATACTCAGGAGGAGTAGCAGAATGTATTTTGGGGTGTCATTTTTGCTATCTAAATGCTATGTGTTGGAAATATCTTATAAACGGACAACTTTGTGTAAAAAAAAATGCGTTTTCATTCTTTTTCCACATTTTCCAAAAACTTCTGGAAAAAAATGAACCCTTAAAAAGACTCATTATGCCTCATAGATTATACGTTGGGGTGTTAGCTTTCCAAAATGGGGTCATTTTGTGGGTGTTTCCATTGTCCTGGTGCTCCAGGGCCTTCAAAAGTGTAATAGGTGGTTGAGAAATGTGATGTGTAATTTATGCTTCTAGAACACCTGATGGTGCTCCATGCATGTTGGGCCTCTGTATGTGGCCAGGCAGTGAAAAAGTCCCACACATGTGGTATCGTAATACTTAGGAGGAGTAGCAGAATGTATTTTGGGGTGTCATTTTTGCTATCTAAATGCTATGTGTTGGAAATATCTTATAAACGGACAACTTTGTGTAAAAAAAATGCGTTTTCATTTTTTTCCACATTTTCCAAAAACTTCTGGAAAAAAATAAACCATTCAAAAGACTCATTATGCCTCATAGATTATACATTGGGGTGTTAGCTTTCCAAAATGGGGTCATTTTGTGGGTGTTTCCATTGTCCTGGTGCTCCAGGGCCTTCAAAAGTGTAATAGGTGATTGAGAAATGTGATGAGTAATTTATGCTCCTAGAACACCTGATGGTGGTCCATGCATGTTGGGCCTCTGTATGTGGCCAGGCAGTGAAAAAGTCACACACATGTGGTATCGTAATACTCAGGAGGAGTAGCAGAATGTATTTTGGGGTGTCATGTGTGGTATGCACATGCCATGTGAGAGAAATAAGCTATTACAATGACAATTTTGTGGGGAAAAAAAAAATCTCAATTTTGCAAAGAATTGTGGGAAAAAAATACAACTTCAAATAACTCACCATGCCTCTAACTAAATACATTGAAATGTCTACTTTCCAAAAGGGGGTTATTTGGGGGCATTTGTACTTTCCTGGCTTGTTAGGGTCTCAGGAAATGAGATAGGCCACCAGTACATCAGATGTGATAATTTTTTTATGATTTGCACCATAGCTTGTAGACTCTAAAACTTTCACACAGACCAAATAATTTTCACAAATTTTTGGTTATTTTTGCCAAAGATATGTAGCAGTATAAATTGTGGCCAAAATTTATGAAGAAAAATTACTCATTTGCAAAATTTTATCACAGAAATTAAGAAAAATTTGTTTTTTTTCAAAATTTTCGGTCTTTTTTCATTTATAGCGCAAAAAATAAAAAACCCAGAGGTGATCAAATACCACCATAATAAAGCTCTATTTGTATGAAAAAAAGGACAAAAAAATCATTTGGGTACAGTATTGCATGACTGAGTAATTGTCATTCAAAGTGTGAGAGCACTGAAAACTGAAAATTGGTCTGGATAGGAGGGGGGTTTAGGTGCCCTGTAAGCAAGTGGTTAAGGTTAAACCACTTCTCTTCAAGTCTCATCGTGCGGCTCCGTGTCATCTTACACTCCCCGGGACCGAAAAGTTTCATCCTTACGCTGGGATCACCATTGAGATATTTGTATATCGCTATCATATTTCCTCTCAATCATCTCTTCTCCAGGGAGAATACATTTAGTGCTTGTGCCCTTCTCTGGACTCTCTTCAGCTCCAGCACATCCTTTGGTGACCAGAAATGGATGGAATGCTCCAGATACGGCCGAACCAGAGTTTTATAAAGAGGCAGAATAATCGTTATATCTCTGGAGTAAATTCCCTTTTAATGCATGCTAATATACTGCTGGCTTTGGTAGCCACAGCTTGACACTTCATGCTATTGCTTAGTCTGTCTTCTACTAGGACCCCTAGATCCTTCTCAATCATGGAAGCCCCTAGGGGCTCTACCCCTAAAGAGTAACTTCCATTTATATTTTAACCCCCAAGTGCATTTCCTTACATTTACTAATATTAAACTTCATTTGCCATGCAGTAGCCCACTCTATTCATTTATTCTGGTCCTCTTGTAAATTTTCTATATCTTGCTGTGTTGTTATTGCCCTGCATATTTTTGTGTCACCAGCAAACACTGAGGTCCAGCTATTTATCCCATCCTCCATATCATTTATAAATAAATTAAGCAGAATTGATCCCAGGACAGAGCCTTGGGTTACTCCACTAACCACTCTAGACCATTCTGAGTATACATTTTTTATAACCCTAGGGACAGAAGCATGCCCCTTCTGGTACTCCCCTGATCCCACGACATATGGAGAACCGAAATGAGATCAATACCTCGCCTTATTTGGTCTGATGCCGGACGATCTGGGTCAAACCCTGCTTGGTCAGTATGTCTATAGTGAGCTATAAACGTATTTAGGCGGGAAGCATACATTTTTGCTAATAATTTTAGGTCACAATTAATTAATGAGATTGGCCTGTAATTGGTTACTTCACATGGGTCATTATGAGGTTTTAGGACTAAGCTGATGAACTGTCTATTAGAATCTACTTCAACTGAACCACCCTGCCTCAGGGCATTGAAAAATAAAACTAACTGAGGAGCAAAAATGGGTGCAAATTTTTTATAATAGAGGGCCGTAAAGCCATCTGCTCCTTTTCTTTTCAATTATTTTTTATTTTACCTAGAGGCAGTGCATGTTTGTTTTTTCCATCTGAAAGTGACAATACAGTCAGAGCATGTGGAAGCATTAGTTGAGTGGCTGACAAACCCATCCTATTCTCCCTCATCCCAGGTGCACAGAAACCAGTTGTCTGAAGCTGTTGCTCATGCGTCCTCCTCCCACCAAAGCCCTGCAAACCAACATAGAGAATTCAGCAGAATTACAACTTGCAAAAGATTGGAGGGAGAAGCCATCTTATTCTATCTGGTGGCACTGCCCCACAAAGAGAGACCACTGCTATCCCAAAAGCCATTCCACAAAACTCTTTAGTGTGACCATGGCCATTTTTTAACATATCTGCTAATGACTGCACCATTGTGATCTGTAGCCCCTGTGGTAAATGAACCAGCTATTTGGGTTCCACATGTATGACAAGACACATGGCTCTGCATCACAAAGCTCAGTGGGATCTGCGCCCCAATGACACCAGTCAGCAGCAAGAGACCCACACTTTTTTTTAAATTGTTTATTTATAACAGAGACAAGGCCAACATGGCCCAACATGTTACACAATAGTACAAATTATAACATTTGTTCACGTTTACAGATTAAGGTGCATAAGAGACATGTCTAAACAGACGAAATTCCTGACAACAAAGCAAATCATGGCAGGCACATAACAAGTGTTTCGTCTTTAAAGGCATCTTGTGTGTCTTCAGTGACTGTCCCCGCGTCTCTTTAATAATTACGCGATGTAAACAGAGAAACTTCTCTGTGAGAGTGTGGATGTACCTGGTCTGGTTATGAAGTTAGATGTCCAGGTCCATGCGCCCGGTCCCTTCATTTTCTTTTCCCTTCTTTTAAAAAAAAAAAAAAAAAAGGTAATCCCACGAGTGTGGGTAGAGAGAGCTGGAAAGAATAGTAAGGTGAAAGATAGCAAGATGAAAAAAGAATAGATGGTCAGAAGCAAGAGGGGTAGAGGGAGGAGGGGAGAGGGGTGTTAGTCCCTCGATCATGGATTGTCAGAGAGGGTATTCTTGGGTCACGTACATGGCGTTTTGTGTCAACGCTCATAAAGAGTGGTAGGAAGCATATTGTGTTGGAGGATGCACACTCACACAGCCACAGCAGGATCTCTTAATGCTTGACCTTCATCCGATAATATGAAGATGTTCCATAGCTGCCAAGTTTTAGTGAATGTTTCTTGCCTGTTTTGCGTCGTGAGAATGAGATCCTCCATGCGTTTTATTTCCTCCACTCTTGTAAGCCATGATGTAATTGTCGGTGGGGATGTGGCCTTCCAGTGGAATGGGATGCAGCCTTTGTCTGCGTCTAACAGATGTCTGATCACTGATTTTTTGTATACTTTCTCCGAGATGTCAGATGCATGCAAGAGAAAGAATGCGGGGTCATCTGGCATAATGTACTCTGTGAATTTCTGAGTAACCTCCCTCACCACACGCCAGAAGTGGTTCAGGATAGGGCATGACCAAAAAATGTGCACCAACGTTCCCGTGTCTGCCCAACATCGCCAACAAAGGTCAGACGTTGTCCGAAAAAATTTGTGGAGTAGAACTGGTGTTCTGTACCATCTCGATAGTAGTTTATAATTGGTGTCCTGGGTTTTGGCACAGATGGAGGACTTGTGAGTAAATCTAAGGATGCGCTGACGTGTAGATGTACTGAAGTGGCAATTTAATTCCATTTCCCATTTAATTAAACCCGGGGGCAAGAAATCTGCCTGTGGTGTGTTTAGGAGACTGTAAGCCAGGGACAGAGTATGCGTTATTGTGCCTGAAGTGTTGCAGAGTTCTTCTAAAGTTGTGAGGGGTTGATCGTTGGTGACAGGAGGTTCCAGGGAGTGAAGGAAGTGTCCTAGTTGACAGGATCTCAAGAAGTCCAAGCGAAACGGGCCCGCAGGGTCCGAAAGTTCTGCAATTGTGTACCAGCGTCCCCCAGCATTAAAGTGGGAGGCCTGATGCAGGCCCGCATCGCCTAGACCCCGAAAGATCGCATCCTGCATACCAGGCTCAAACCTGGGGTTACCCAGTATGGGGTATAGAGGTGAGTTAGGAGAAGATATGGATGTTTGAGAGATGAGCCGGGCACACACTCGTGTTGTGTTACCAATCAGTGGGTGGCCTTTTGTTTCTGTCGGTAGGTCCATGTAGCACCAGGGGGCCCTGTTGAGGGGGACCTAGCTTTGGTCTTGCTCCATTTGTGTCCAGAACTTGGTTTTTTGGTGTCGACACCAGTCTATCAGCCTCACTAAGTGTATGGCCTTGTGATAAGCGTGGATGTCTGGTACCGCTAGTCCACCATGATGTTTGGGTAGAATTAGAAGTTTATGTGAGAGTCTGGATCTCTTTTTGGCCCATATAAATTCTGTGAACATGGATTGTATCTGTTTAAAATAGGATGGAGGGATATAAATAGGTATCGCTTGCATGAGGTATAGGAATTTCGGGAGAATCGTCATTTGTAAGATATTACATCGTCCTATCCATGAATGTAGGCCTGTGTTCCATTGGTTTAGTAGTGTTCTAATTGTTCTCAGTAGGGGTGGAAAGTTGAGGTTATATAGTTGCGAGAATGTGTGTGGGATATGTGTGCCCAGATATTTTAAAGCGGTTGCCGTCCACTTCAGTCCAAAACTAGATTGAAGGTGTGTGAGCCGTGATTGCGGTATCCCCACACCCATCGCCTCCGATTTGGCCAAATTGATTTTTATGTTTGAGAGCGCTCCATATGTTGTAAATTCCCGGAGCAAGTTTGGGAGGGAGATAGAAGGAGTAGTGAGTGTGAACATAAGATCATCCGCGTATGCGGACATCTTATGTTGAGTATGGTTTATTGTGATGCCTGATATGTTAGGATTCAGTCGCACATGGCACAAGAATAGTTCCAGTGACAATGCAAAGAGCAGGGGGGATAGCGAGCACCCCTGTCTCGTGCCATTAGTGATTGGAAAAGATTCCGAGATCACCCCATTTGCCCAAGATCACCCCATTTACTCTAGCCGACGGTACAGTATATGTCGCCGAGATCCAACTCAACATGTTACTTCCCAGACCTATGTGTCGTAGTGTAGTGAGTCCAATTGACCCGATTGAATGCCTTTTCCGCGTCGGTTCCTATAAAGACGCTGGGTGTTTTGTTACATGTGACCGAGTATAGCAAGTTCAAAACCTTAATGGTATTGTCCCTTGCTTTCCTCATGGGAACAAAACCCACTTGGTCCAAATGTATCAAGTGGGGTAGGTGGGTTTGTAATCTGGTGGCTATAATTTTAGTGAACAATTTCATGTTATGCAGGGATATAGCTCCCGCAACACGTCGGGTCTTTACCCTCTTTAGGGATAACGGATATTTGGGCCTGTACTGTAGCGGTATGTAATGCCCCTCCCTTGGCAAGGCCATTTAGTAGTTTGCGAATGTGGACTCCTAGAGATGGTAGTAGTGTCTTGTAGTATTGAATCGTGAGGCCATCCGGGCCTGGTGCTTTCCCTGGCTTAGTACCTCCTATCGCAAGTTGTATCTCGGGTAGTGTGATGGGGTCTTCCAGTAATGTACGTGTCTCAGTCGGCAGAGTAGGCATGCAGGATGAGGTTATGTATTCTGTCATGCAGTCCAAGTGCGGGGGTGTCATGTTTAAGTTGTAAAGTGACTCATAAAAGGACTTGAATTCCTGTGATATCTGCTGGGGTAGAGCAGCTTTCTGGCCTGTTGCTGTATGTATGTATGGTATGTAGGACGCCAGTTTCTGGGAGTGTAATGATTGTGCTAAAAGTCTACCGCATTTATTACCCGATTCATAAACTTTTTTGCGTGAAATTTGGAGTGCTGCCTTAGCTTTAAAGTTGAACAGGTCTGTGACCTGTGTGCGGACTGTGTCTAGTTCGTTTCTAAGTGGGCCAGTCGGGGTTTGCTTATGTCGAATTTCCAGTGTCTGGAGCTTACTGAGCAGTAGTGTTAATTAGGTAGATCTTTGTTTTTTAAGCCTCGCTCCGTGCTTTATAAGTACCCCACGTATTACTGCCTTGTGGGCCTCCCACACCAAGCCCGCGTCACTGTCCGAGTCGCTATTAGTTTGGAAGTAGCTGGTTATTTCCTTTGTCACGTCAGCTAGAACTTCGGGGTCTCATTGAGCCTCCACGGTTTCCTTTGACCTCTATAGAAGTCAGTCAGGGCATATCTTAGTGTGACCGGAGCGTGGTCTGACCACGTGACCACGTAACCACGTGACCACGTAATGGACCCAAGCGAAGTATCTTTAATAGCTTGGAGTTGGCTGTGGGGGATTAAGAAATAATCTATTCTCGAGTATGAATCATGGGGGTGTGAATAGAAAGAATAGTCTCGCTCACCGGGATGGAAAAGGCGCCAGGTGTCAATTAGCTGTGATGCGTGTAGGGCCAAGTGTATAGCCTTACGCGTGCCCGGGGTGACGGAGGATCTTCCCGTAGAGGTATCTTCTGCTGGTAGCAAGGGAATGTTAAGATCTCCGCCCACTATAAGCTGACCCTCCGAAAATTTTTGAAGGATATTTAACTTTTTTTTGATGAAAGTGTCTTGTTGGCTGTTTGGGGAATAAAGGTTTGCTATGGTAACTTTCACTCCCCCAATCTGTCCTTTGAGGAATAAAAACCTGCCCATTGGGTCTGTCATTACTTCCCCCAAGGACCATGGAAGGTTCGCCGATATTAAAACAGAGAATCCTCTAGCCTCCGAATAAGTAGAGTGGTATACTGTTGGGTGGAATCTATTTTTGAGTATTGGGAACTGGTTTTCTCTGAAGTGTGTCTCTTGCAGTAGGACAATGTACGCATGTAAACGTCTCATATCATTTAGCAGCATCCGTCTTTTTTCAGGGACGTTGAGTCCCCTCGCATTTAGTGTGACAATGTTAATTTCATCCATGTTCGTGAGAGAACAAGGGACTGGGTGGGGGGGGGACAAAAGGGAGGGGAGTAAAAGGGGAAGAAAAGAGTTATAGAGTCAGCGATGAAAAGAAGAGAGAGAAGAGTATAGAAAGAGTAGACTCCTGACGTTGACCACTCCTACAGGGGTGTATTTTGCGGCTGCTGAGGAGGTATGTCCACAGCGGTCGCTAACCAGCTTAGCTGGGTATCTAAAATGTCAGCAATATATTTGCTACTACGCTCCCCAGTGTCACCTGGGAGATAAGCGTTATCCTAGGTGGGGATGTGATCAGCATGGGCTTGTAGGAAGTCCCCAAACTTCCCGACTCCCCCAGCCTATTCCAAAGATGTAAGTGTGAGCTATAAGTACACTGTTGTGTGTGCCTTAACAAAGCAATGCATGGAAGTTGGTGGTATATTTCTGCACAGGTGTATCAGTGTATATTTATCACTTTAAACAGAATCAGCGAAATTACATAAGGATAAAAGAAAAAAACAAAACGAAAATATTCAACCTTCAACAATCCTAGTCTGGTCTATTAAACAAGGTATGTCTCCCCAAAGGCCATCACCCCCCCAGCACCCCCCATAGGACTCGACCAATATCCCACCGGGTCACTCCCTCCTCCCGTCAACGGGGCCACCCGGGGGGCACAACCGGTAAATGGAAAGGGGGCTTTCCCGGTGCGCCCACCTCGAATATCTCTAAAACCAGGCCCCTATGTTATACACGTGTATTAAGGTCCAGTGTCTCATCCGGATCCTGCCCGTACCCCCCACCACAAACCCACCCCCACCGCCCCCAGCAACACAGATCTTTAGTGGTATCCCCGATGTCCTTATCACCCCTGTAGCATGCTATATATCCAGTGAATGGAATTCTTCCCCCCTAAGACCGATGACTCGGACTTCCACCTCCGGGACTCACGTGACCTGCAGGAGTACAGTAGTGCGTATCCTGCTATCTCAGGGTCTCCGAGAAGCATATCGTCCACAAGTCCTGGTCAGGAATAGATGGTCGGTAAGCCTGTGTGGGTCTCGCTGGCCTTCTGTAGGTAGGGAAAAAGGTTCCATAGGCCTTACATGAGAAGGTTATAACTACCAAGTTGTCCCTGGGGTTTAACTGAACCAGTTAACAGGCTTATGAACAGTGGCACTTCAGCATCAGAGGGAAAGGGGGGCACCAGATCCTAGCATCTGAGATTTGTGGCTCTCGAGCGGGCGGGGGAGGGTGATCCTCAATTTGGGCCTCTCACCGTATAACTCGCCCAGGAGAAGTGCAGGGTAACTGTAAGCATTATGGTCCAACCCTTGGTTCTCTGGGACACGGGCCAAGGCCAGAAGGTAGGATGGTTCTGGGTCCGGGGGAGCGGCCACAAGCAAGTCCCATGTGCAGCCGTATGAAAGGAGCTAGCGGGCGGGCATAACAGTTCGACTCTCCGCTCCCCCCCAGGGCCCAGGAAAGTCACCGGAGATGGAGAGGTGGGGGCGTCAACCCCAGTCCAAAGACCCCGGGCATGAGGCAATGGGCTAAGGCAGAGGGGAGGGGGGAGAAAGGGGGGCACAGAGGAAGCCCGACCAAGGGGACACAGCAACAGTGAAGTGTCAAAAACAGCCTATAAAAAAAAGGGGGATTCCAGGAAGGACCTTCAGGACTCACGTGATCCAGCGGTTGGTTGAGCTCGGGAACGACTCCGAAACCGTCGAGCACGGGAAGGCCGGTCGAATCTGCTGGTAGGTGCGCCCGAGCAGCCCGCTGGAGGCTGGATCTTCAGTAGCCAGTTGGGCACCGGGATTGGCTCCGCTCCAAGGAATGTGAAGAGGTCTGGCAGGTCAGCCGGTGTTCTTAAGGTGAAGGAAGCTTGCTCTGTACGAAAGGTAACCGCCAGGGGATATCCCCAGCGGTATGTGCAGCCCGGTCTCCTCGCAACCTCCAGGACTGGTTTCAGCATCGCACGTCACTGTAACGTAGCTCTAGAGAGGTCCAGGAGGATCTGTATGCTTGCCCCATTGAAGTCAAGTTCACTTAAGTCCCATGCCTTGCGTAGTATAACCTCTTTCTGTGCATAACGATGCAGGCGACACAGTACATCACAAGGTCTGGAGGGGTCAGCATATTTAGGTCCCATAATCCTGTGAAATATGGCCGTAACCGTCTCCGTCAGGTCTTCTGGACCCGTGGCTTCAGGGATTCCTCGCAGCCGCAAGTTGTTGCGGGGGCTGCGATCTTCCATTTCCTCTAGGTGTAACTGCATCTCCTGGGTCTCCCTGGTGTGAGAGGCATTCGCATGCTCCTGTACCCAGGATTCCAATGTAGCCACCGCTGTCTCCCCTGAGGTTACACGGTCAGTCACTGTATGGAGTTCTGTTCTGATCTCCTGAATGTCTCTATTATGCCCTTCTTCTATATGCTGGATCAGGGTCTCAATATCTGCTCTCATGGGGAGGGCCTGGAGCATGGTGCGTAGATCAGCATCTAGGCTGCTCTGACTTTGATTAGAGCCCTCCATATCTATTTGGAATATAGCCTGTGTCCCTGTAAAAGGGTCGGTAGCCTGCGGAGGTGTCTGTGCGGTCGTCCGTGTCACGGCAGGGGATAACTCCGTGCGGGGGTCACGTAGCGCAGCCACGATAGTGCCTGGTGAAGGCCGCAGTGGAGCTCTTAAAAAGCGGCGGATGGTGAGTTGAGAAGTCTGATTTCTGTTTCCTCTGGTCGTTGATCAGGTCCTGTACTGATTAGGGGTGAACATGCCGTGCTCACGCAGATGGAAAGTTAGCTGGTGGCCGTTGGAAGTCGGATTAGGACGGGAGCTCCTCCAGAGAACGTCTCTACTCGGCCATTGCTAAGCCACGCCCCCCTAGTTTCTCTGAGTTTTCATATCCCCCCAAAGATTCTCTTGCTACACTTGCCAAAGCATTGGCAGCCTTTAGTGACACAGAGGGAAGGTGTTTCAGAGGCTTAGGATATACCAGCTTAAACAGGTAAGAGGGTAATCATGGGGCCAAGTTGAGTAGGGCCAAGCAAAGGATTGAACCTTGTCCTAAGTCCATAATACCCACCCCACAATCTACAGCATCCTTCTCCACCAGAGAGGTGTCTCTACAGCTGCTCTACTGAATCAAAAGAAAAAAAAGGACTCAAATCACCCCATGGCCAGAGTCATTATTTTCCCCAGATGGCCATCCCTGCCTCCCACCAGCATGTAGAAGGCATTCTGTGTCCAGTAAGCATGGGCAGGGATAGTCTATATTTTATATCATACATGGCACATTGGATCAATTTTCTGGCAGCTAGAAAGGATGCAAGACAGAGTACACCACAGCTGGTGGTGCCACCCTGTGTCTTGTATTTTGTTAATAGTACAGTCTCCTGTGTCCTCTCCACCTCGCTGGCCTCATTTTCCAACTTCTCAGAACCAAAAACACCCCCAAACCACCCCACAGAATATGCATTGTACCAGGCAAAACAGTGCCATGCTGTTTTGCAGTTGATATGACTGTGAAACAGGAGACACACTGGGCCAGAGGTTCTAGCAGCTCTCCATGCCATCTTGTGCCAAAAAAAAGAAGATATAAACTCATTTGCATAAGGTACTACAAAGTATAATTCTTAGATGCCCATTGGCCCAAAGGGATCTAAGAACAGATTCAGCACTGAGGCCACGGCTTCGGAGCTGAAACTAAATAATGAGAGGAAAATTTGTTTGAAATACTTAGAGAAGATTTTGCTGGGAAGGTTGATGTGTGAGTGCTTGAGACATATGCTGGATATCTAGTACAGGAGGCTATGGTGATGATTGTTTGAAAAGTGTTATTTGCTCAGGTTTTGAGTGTCAAATTCATCTGGAAAGCAGCCTTGCTATTTATTCACCATTGGCACCTTTTAGATAGAAATTTTCTGCACAGAGGATCACATTGGGACTTTCTTTTGCTTTGCAGTTTGGTTCTGTAATATTTTCTATAATCTTTATTGGGACTTTTGATGAACTTATATTGGTTGATTTGTCACTGATTTATGTAGAGTTTTTGATTTATAGGATAAGTTTACTTTTTACCAAAAAATAATAAATGCACATTTTTTTGCAGGTAAAAAAATTAGCATTTACTATTTTTTGTTTGTTTTGGGAGCCTGTAAAGCATTGCACCAGTGATCTGCAGATTGCTGGTACCATGCAGGACTCATGCAAACCTGTCAGTGTATCTGCTTGCTTGTACCTCACATGGGCAAGCAGATATTCACTGACAGGAAGAATGAATAAACTACCACAGTGCTCAACAGCGCCATGGTAGTTCATTGAGCACTACAAGCCAACAACCGCAAAGGCTATCAGGACTTATAGTTTCCCATTCACGGAGGACTGTGAATGAATGACGTGGCCAGGTGGGCGGAGCCCATCACAGGCCCGTTAATTTCAAAAAGTGACAGCGCCTGCTGTCACTAGGGAGGAGGGGGTGAGGGGGAATGGCTGCAGCTGCAAGAACATGTTACATGTTTCACCTTAAATATGTGTGGAATGTGTAACATGTTCCAAAAGGTGAACTTATCCTTATACAAGTTATGTATAATGTTTTATAATTATCATATGTTTAGCGCTGCATTTATTATTCATAAGTACTATTGTTTAATATTGTTTAAATAGGGAAATAAATGAAAAGTCAACAACTGAGCACATGTAACTAATTCAGCAACACTGTTATGCACATAAGTTTGTATGCATAGGCACATTTAAAAAAAATTACCTTCTGTAGTTTCCTTCCTATCTTTGACACAAACACCATGTAAAGATCCAACTTGGTCACAGTCACAGGGACGACAAGGTTTAGGGTGGTTTGGTGACACCTAATAAAATAAACAATAACACATTATTGCTATTAGTTTTCAATATCTCTTCAAAAACTTTCAGATGTATGCTCTAAGAAAGTTTTTAATACATTTTAATTGGTATGCATCTGACAATTCACATAAATAAAACTCAAAGTGCATTATACTTTTATATTTGTGTAATCAGTAAGGTTAAAGGCTATCTAAATCTAAGAAGTAAATGTAATATTTTGCAGCGTATAACTTCTTAGAAGTGATGGTTGCATTAGTTTTCTTTTTTGGAGGTTTTTACTATATTACTTTATATTTACTATATTTCACTTCTGCCAGTAACATACTTCCTTTCCAATGGAGGCAACTTTCACTCACTGTACTGTATCAATAGAGGATCAGCGTTGGCACCCTAGAAAAGGAAGCATCTCCTCACTGCCTTAACTTAGGGTGGAGTGCTCTGTAGTTCACATTAGTTAACTTGGTTGGGCTGATAACAATTCTTGATATACAGCTGCAGAGTTCACAGGACAACACTGGTTTTCTGGTAGGATATTTCTGCAATTGTTAAACGGATATAACAAAATGCTTTCCATGGTATATTTAGCAGACCAACAGAGAAAATAAAACAGGAAATGTAATGTTAGGGTTTATATACACTTTAAAGTGTTACTAAACACAGGACCCTGCATTTACTATATCTGGTCTCCCACAGTACAGAGCATGGAAATGCAATAATATTAGTAAATAAATGGCTAAATACCTTTTCTTATTAGCAGTCAGAGCAGTCTTGTGACTATCAGTGTCTGATTAAACTTGTAGGAGGAGTTTTCATTCTCCTTCAACTGCCCTATCAGGCTGCAGGACCCTTGATCCTCTGTCTGGATAGTGCTGATTGGCCCTGTGCTGATCACATGCACTCTCCAAAGAAAAAAAAAACTCTCTAGCAATACACACCAAACTGAGCATGTGCAGTTTGTCCCCTAGCCTCTGTTCTATCAGCAGAAAGATTTGGGACTGTGGTAGAAAGGAAGGAACAGAGAAGACAGGATCAAACAGCCTTTTTACACAATGTAGAGGATTAACCCCTTAGGTTCCACAGTGTGTATAACAAGCATGCTTTACTGCATATACAGACTGATTTTACTGTTAGTAACATTTTACATCATATGGCAGGTGGAATGAGAAGCCTAGATATTGCAGGCTACTGAAGTAAAGGATTAAAGGAGTTGTAAAGGCAGAAGTTTTTTTTAATCTTAATGTATTCTACACATTAAGATAAAAAGCCTTCTGTATGTAGCAGCCTCCCCAGTACCCCCTAATACTCCCTGTTCGGCCATCCAGTATTCTCCCTCCTGATTGGCTGACACACAACAGCTGTGCCATTGGCTCACCCGGCTGTCAATCAAAGTCCGTTAGTCAATCAGGAGATAGAGGGTCGGGGCCAAACGGCAGTTCCGTGTCTGAATGATTACACAGAGATGTGACTCGGCTCAGCTGTTCCTAAAGCAAGCTGCTTGCTGTGGGGGCACTAGACAGAAGGGAGGGGCCAGGAGTAGCAAAGAGGGACCTGAGAAGAGGAGGATCTGGGCTGCCCTGTCCAAAACCATTAAACAGAGGAGGTAAGTATAACATGTTTGTTATTTTTTTTAATTTTTTTTTAAATGAGACTTTACAATCACTTTAATTACAAGCATTTAGTATTTTTTTTTTTTTTACTTTCAATCTGTTTATTCATTTTCACATAGAGAAATACAACTGGAACAGTAGTCCAAATTGAATACATTAGATACAAAATTCAGAAAGTAAGTCCTCCAGCTCAAATTCAATATTATAGAACAACATGCTATTAGGGACAAGAATAACCAAGGTCCCCTTTGGGTGAAGAGATGTAATGTTATTTATCTACCGTCACTTTTATAGTCAGGGTAACAGAACCCATTGATGAAGCTCAAAGTTCGAATCAGTCCATGACCCATCAATTGCCACTGAGATTATGGGGAAGAGGGAAGGATCCTAGATGAGGATCTCCACTAGGTCTAATGCCCCGTACACACGATAGGATTTTCCAACAGAAAATGTTCGATGGGAGCTTGATGTCGGAAATTCCGACCATGTGTAGACTCCATTGGACATTTTCCATCGGAATTTCCGATACACAAAATTTGAGTTTCCTTTTAAAGATCTATTAAAAATCTATGAATGCTTTAGCGCCATTTATCCAGATCCCAAGTATTGTCCAGTACCTGCTCCTATCCCACTGCATAAGAAGGCTTCTCTGAATTTTCTGCAAGAGGTGTATATCATAGAAATTCCTCCTTTCTGATCCAGGATCTGTGAACACCACCACTCGTAAGTGGTGAACCTCGGGGGGGGGGGCCCAACTTGGACTTCCCTATAGAGAGCAAAAAGTGCTGAATTTGGGATAGTCTGAACTATTCAGAGGGAGGCGTCTCCAGCCTACTTATACAATGGTTAACTGTAAGTGGTCCTAGGGAGGAAGTGCCCTATCCTAAATAGGCCCTAATTCAGCCACCACTTGACAGCTAATTTATTAAGTCCTGGGGGAAAATGGGGATTATTAAAAATAAATTAAATATTAAAAAAGTTCTGAAGTCCGATATTACCGAGGGGAGTTTATAGACAGTATTGCATAAGGTCATGGAGTGAGAAAGAGTGGAAGCCAAGATCGGGGATCTTTTAGGAGGGCTGCATAGAAGAAAATCTAAATTGTGTTGCAGTACTGACTGGCATTCCATATTAACCCAATCTGGCTTGCCCCCTTGGGAGTACACAACAGAAATCTGTGCCAGTTATGCGGCCTGATAATATTTCCATAGGCTAGGAAGAGCGACACCTCCTTGCGTAAGTGGTCTAAAAAGTGTACTTTTTGAACATCGCTGTCCTCTGTTCACCCAAACAAAGCGTATAATTTTTGTTTGTAATTTATTTAAATGAGACTTTAAAATCAGTATGGGTAATGAATGAAAGACGTACAGTAATCTGGGTAGAAGGGTCATTTTGATGGAGTTGACTCTGCCCAGCCAGGAGATATCACCTCAAGCTCATCGTTCCAAATCTTCTGTCAGTTTTTTATACAATGAGGGATAGTTAGCTATATATAGTCAGTCTACACTGGGAGCCAGGTTGACCCCCAGATAGGGAATTACAGAGGAGCTCCATGCAAAAGGGTAATGGGATTTCATCTTCTCCACCAGATTGGGGGGGAGAGGGGGGTAGTGATATTCACAGCTATTGACTTGGACATGTTTACTTTAAGTCCCGATGCCCTCCCAAAGAAGTAGAAGCCAGGATGAGGGTCATACACAGGTGAACAAGTCGGTAATAGATAGCAAAGTCCGTAGGGCAAGCCTGATAATTCACAGGTGATCAAGCCAGTAAGCAGGAAAAATCCATGGAGCAAGCCGGGGTCATACACAGGTGATCAAGCAGGAGGAAGGTCAATAGAACAAGCCAAGGGAAATGCCAGGAGAAGAGGTCAAGCAGGTCTGGAACAAGCAGGGTCACAACAGGAAATCCAAGAAATAGACACAGAGGTTTAGGAGCACAGGGAAGCTGATGACAATCCAGCAATTTGGAGGAGACAGCAGTAGCCTTTTATAGGCCAGCAAGAGATCCCATCTGTAACATTATGCATGCACCATTACGCATGCGTGTACGCTGATTCGCGCTATTGCATGTGCATATATGCCGATTTGCCAAATGTCTGCTGAAAGGGTCATGTAAACAGCCCCCTTGTGTTTTACAATCAAATATACGAACTGCACCTTTAAAAGTTATCATTTTGCTCATTAAGTAAAAAATATATTGTTGTGTAAAATGGGTCTTGTGTTGAAAACAAAACCAGACATAGGAAGTTACATATGTGTCATGAGATGTCTTCATTTAAATATGTCTAGGTGACATAATAATAATGTGACATGATGGGTTTGCTTAGATAAAGACTTAATGATTATGATTGGTTGATTGTATGTTAAAAAGGAAATGTGTCACTTGATTATGTACCCCTTATTGGTGGACTGGTCGTAACGACTACCTTTTAACCACTAATTAACACCATGCCGAAGATAATAAAAGCAGAACAGTGTATTGTAGAGGAACCTATCTTGTGTCAATCATTGTGTCCACTATGCTTAGAGATATATATTTGGATATGAAACAATGCAATCGGCAGTTAAAAGGTAATTGTAATTGGATAATAAGATGATCATTAGAACTAGTAATTAAAGGTGAAAATGCACCTTTCATCTGCCAGTGCACATTCATGCAGTTATGTAATTATGGCGCCCGTCTCTGTTACAGGCAAGATTTCCAGCTCTTCTGCAGCCATTTCACTGACACCTTGGCCTGTTAATTGACCATGCTTTTTGCCTGCTGACTGGACTAATCTGATCCATAGTATTGAAGACAACACAGGGGTATCACATATGCAGAATTGAGGGACTCCAGAGTGGTGTTTCAGAATAGAGAAAACTAAGCTTTTATGCCCCGTACACACGATCAGAAATTCCGCCAGCAAAAGTCTGATGTGAGCTTTTGGTCGGAAATTCCGACCCTGTGTATGCTCCATCGGACTTTTGCTGGTGGAATTCCCGCCAGCTAAAGATTGAGAGCAGATCCTCTATTTTTCCGTCTGAAAAAGTTCCTATCGAAAATGCCGTTCGTCTGTATGCAATTCTGACGCACAAAAAAACACGCATGCTCAGAATCAAGTACGAGATGGAAGCACTCGGTCTGGTAAAACTAGCGTTTGTAATGGGGATAGCACATTCGTCACGCTGTACATTTTTGGATCTTTTAATGCAGCGCATTCTTTTGTTCTTTCTAATGCTAGAAGAATGAAGTTGTTTTGCTGCTGATATTCACACAGAGTTCTGACAATCTTATTTCTTTATTATTTCTTGTAATCTCCTTAATAATATTTTTTGTTTTTAAAGACAGATCTCCATAATAATGTTTAGAATTATTTTTTATAGTGATTTTTTTTCTTTTTTTCTTTAAATCAAGATATCCTTTTTTTTGATTATTTTAAAATTATTTTCTAGTGATCTCCATAATTTTTTTGTTTTTTTGTGTGTCAAGTTACTACAACAACATTGTTATCTTGTATTTTTTAAAATGTACCTGCCTACTCACAAACAAACTGTCCTTTTTTAATAAAAACACATAGGCAAATATTTGCTGAAAACAAAATTACCATTTATTCTGGGTCATAACAAAAGAAAGAGGGAAGGCAACGCTGAAGAAAATGCAGAAATTTACAAAGCCTTTGGACCCCAGGACAGATATCAACTATTTGAAAAAGAAAATTGGTAGCCTGAGGAGTCCATACAATAGGGAGCACAATCTGTTCCTGGACTCCGAGAGATCAGGAACAGCAGCAGATGACACATATGTCCCCAGGCTGTGGTACTACCACAGCCTGTGTCTTCTGTCAGACCAGACTGAACCCAGGCCATCACTTTCTTGTCTTACTTGCACGCTTCCTTCCAGGCTGTGGCTTTGTTCATTGAGTTATGGCAGAAGGTGGAGGAGGTGAAGGAGGGGGAGGTGGAGGAGGAGGATGGACGAACTCAGAAAGGTGTGTATTTTCTGTCAGTTGGCCACTCAACCCCTTATTTAGGGTCAGGAAAATTATGTTTTCACAGATGAGGCATTGGCCCTCCTCTATTTGCTGCATTTTTGCTGCTACTGTGCAGCCATAGCCCTCTTGAACGCTGGGGGGATCTCTCAGGGTCGCATGAGCATCCCAAATGAGGGCAAGTGCTGCCTCCTCCACGTTTCTCCTCTTTCTGGGCCTTTTGAGTGGAAGGCAGAGGGGAGGGACCTGGGATTGGGTCAGTCCACTGGGCCCGGCCACCTCCTGGTTGCCACATTCCAGACCCATCATCATCATCCTGGCTGAAGCCTTCCTGTGTATGAAAAAGGGACATATTTTATTTTTTGCTTCATCAATCACACACAAATTTCAGCTCGTGACTTGCAAATTGAATGTTAATAAATAGTTAAGACTATTATTCTGACCCTAGGATTTTTCATTCTTGTCCCAATCATTTTTGGCCACTACTGTCTATTGATATGTAAAACATTTTTTGTTCAATCATTAATTTCTTATCAATAATAACATCTAGTTAACATCATTCATTTTAGGACAAGAAATATGTAGAAAAATACTATACCTGCCTCAAGCTGGGTTCCTCCACTTCTTCCTGGATGGAAAGCCCAGGTTGGTCTTTGGAACCCTCAGCTGGGGGGGAAGGAAGTGTGGAAAGTGATGACCTCACTTTAGTCTGGTCTTCCAGAAAACGCATTTTGTTGTAGTACCACAGACTGGGTACATACACGTCCTCTGCTGCTGCTCCTGACCTCTGGGATGCTAGGACCTTATTACGCTCCTTCTTGTATGTGCTCCTCAAGCTACCAATTTTCCTGTCCAAAAAATCGCTGTCTGCATTGGGGACCTCCGTTTTCACAAATTCCAGCAGTTTCTCCAGCACTGCCTTCCTAGCTGGTCTGTTATGATATAAATTGTGTTTGACTTGCCACAAACTGGGCAGCTCCCTGTACCTATCGATAAACTGGCTCATAAACTCAGGCTTTTTGAATGGATTGATTATTTCTGCAAAACAAAAAACAAGAGAAAAATACCAATGTCAGGCTAAACTTTCATAATCTTATCACAATATAGGCATCAATCTAAAAGCAGTATAGGCCACTGATGCCCCAAGTTAAAATGTTACCTTCGTTCTCACGATCGGCACTTCCTCCACTCACAGATCGTACATCCAATGCACATGTTATGCTTTAAATACACTGCACATGCGTGAAACTCCACCTGCTTCACCCCCCCGCCTGATGTTTTTTCTAGTATATTCCCTGCCCCTTCTCTTTTGGCGCAGTGGGAGAGGATATGGCGGAGACACAGCAGGTGCATAATTCCAGTAACGACAAGGAAAGCCCAGAGCCAGAAATGTCCCAATCCTGGAGGAGATATAAGGCCTCAAATATGTCCTTTGTAGAGATGGTGGAGATGGTGGACATCTTGAAGAGGGCAGACTATGATGAGAAGTATGGACCTTACCTAAACCCAAATGTGAGAAAGGCCAAGATCATGTCTAAAGTTGTGAGAAGTCTGCACAGGAATTTGGGGTACGACGATCCAAGGAGCAATTGAGGAAACGCTGGTCAGACCTGAAATTGAGGGAGCAGGATCAGTACAGAAGGATCAAGAAAGTGCTTCTGAAAAGTAAGTACCATATTTATCGGCGTATAACATGCACTTTTTCCGCTTAAAATCAAGGGAAAATCACGGGTGCGTGTTATACGCCGATGGACATAACACAGGGACTGGGCGTGACTGTGAGCGGAGCTAGCCAAACCTAGCCGAGTACACTTGGCTATGTATGTATATGTACAGCACTCAGCTCCGCCCACAGGACTACGAGAGGAGCCGAAAGCAGCTGAGAGCAGCTGAGAGACACAGGACCGGCTCTGTGTCTCTCGGCGGCGCCATATTTAAAAACTGCAGTGCCACTGACAAGTCTGCTGTGTCACTGGGCAAGGCTGCAAATGATACTACAAGGGTGCAGATGACATAACAAGGCTGCAAATTACACTAAAAGGCCGCAAATAACACTACAAGGCTGCAGATGACACTACAAGGCTGCAACTGACACGGAAAGGCTGCAAATGACACTACAAGGCTGCAGATGACACTACAAGGCTGCAGATGACATTACAAAGATGCAAATGACACTACAAGGCTGCAGATGGACACTGATAAGGCTGCATTGATGGGGATTTAAATGTAAGTTTTTTTTCCTTAAAAAGTTTTTTTCCTTAAAATTCCCTCCTAAACTTGGGGTGCGTGTTATACGACGGCGTGTGCTATACGTCGATAAATACGGTATTTGTCCTGTGTTCCTATTATGATTATTACTTGCATGCTGCTCCACAGGGATGGGCTATCTGTTCGACCCGAACATGAGTTCGACTCGAACATTGGCTGTTCGCCCATTCGCTGAACTGCGAACAATTTGGGGTGTTCGTGGCAAATTCAAAAAGCAGCGGAACCCCTTTAAAATCTATGGGAGAAATCTAAAGTGCTAATTTTAAAGGTTAATATGCAAGTTATTGTCATAAAAAGTGTTTGGGGACCCGGGTCCTGCCCCAGGGGACATGTATAAATGCAAAAAAAGTTTTAAAAACGGACGTTTTTTCGGGAGCAGTGATTTTATGTGTATTGTCGGGACCGACAATTCATTAATAGCTGGCACTAGCGCTAGTACTTTTAAATGAATTTTTTTTCCTTTAGAAATGTCATTTTGCTCTCGGACTGTTATAAACACGGGAAACATGTTCTACTTTACAGGCATACTATACACCCCCCAGGTATGAAATTTAAAGGAATATTTCACTTTTATTGTTTCACTTTAAGCATTATTAAAATCACTGCTCCCTTCTTTTTTTGCATTGATACATGTCCCCTGGGGCAGGACCCAGGTGCTCAAACACTTTTTATGACAATAACATGCATATTAACCTTTAAAATTAACACTTTTGATTTTTCAAGTTCGTGTCCCATAGACTTTAACGGTGTTTGCGTGTTCAAATACATTTTTTGTCTGTTCGCATGTTTTGGATGCGAACCGAACAGGGGAGTGTTTGGGCCATCCCTACTGCTCCATGTGCTTTTCTTTACTGTTGTACAGTTTTAAATGGCAACTTTCAGGCTCGTTGGCATCATGGTAATCGGTCGTAGTAAACATAGTTCCTTCGCCCACTAATAATACGATGGGATTGTTTACACATTTGGACTCAGGAGCACTAGTGTGGGACACCAGAACAAACTTTTTAGGGTCCCACACAGGTGCTCCAGGGGATACTAGGGGTGTCTCCATGTGTGAATATTGTTCAAAAAAGGTAAGTATTCCAGCTTTGGTAAGGGAAAAAATCATGTATTCAGCTTGGAACTCTGCCAAAACAGACAATTGTACAATACTTCCAAGCAATGTTTCATATTCCTATTTCTGGCCTCAAATATCTGTGTGCTACATATACCTTTTGTTTAATTCTCACAGGGGAGAAAAGACTTGGGACGTCTGAGGACACCAGGAACTCCCCACCTCCTAAAGAAGGGGAACTCAGCACACCACAACCTGAGGATGTGGAGGAAAGAGAGGTGGATGACGTGATTGAAATAGTGACCACAACAGGTGAGTGTCTGAGACCACAGCTTCACGTAATAGGTGTATGCCTGCATATTTATAATACATGGTGTGTTTTTTGTTTTTAGGTGATGTGCATGTTGTGGAAGAAGAATCTCATTTCACAAGTGAAAGTGCACAAATGCTAATCCAGGACATAACGGTGTGTAGTCGGGATCTAGAACATGATTGATGTACCCAATGATAAAAAATGATAAAAAAGAGTTAATTTATTAACTTATTATTATTATTATTTATCAAGTTAATTTATTAATACAAAAAATTATTGCACAGGGTTGATGACCTCTGACATTGGAAGTCAAAACATGAACTGTGGTACAACAAATTGTTAAAAAGCCGGCAACAGTATACAATACAATATATCCAAAGCAACAAGATCAATTTAACTATTGATGTACTGACGCGTTTCAACCCTGGGGGGTCTTCTTCAGAGGACAGATGATTAACAGCTGTGGAAATGTAAACATATATCACAAGATTTTTAGAAAAAAACAATTATTAATTATGTAATAATAATATATTCTTGTTGGCAGTGGCAACTTGTACACAGTGCATGCTCTAAAGGCAGCAGGAATGTTTTGTTATTTGTTTGAATGTGGATCTCTGTTGTTGTCTATGGCGTGGGACATGTATATGGTCCTCCCTTCCCCCTTTCTCTCCTCTTTTCTCCCACAGTCTCCTTCCATCTGTCCGTCCTCCTGGTGGGAAGATGCTCAGATGGTTCTAGGATACGCTAGGCGGTGTCCCTGGTCCGGGGGCGGGCTCCAGTCACACTCGCCTTCCTGGTAGGGTAAGAGGGTTCGCACAAGGGCCCTGCACCTCCTTGATGCGTCCACCGGGTGGCAGCACCCATGATGGACGCTCTCCTCTTCCCTGCCAGCGGCGTCCCGGATCCCCTCTGGGCGCCGTGCTCACGTACGCATAACGCTCGGCGCATGCGCGTGACGTCACGGCGCCCAGCAGTTGCTGCGGAGGTGTCAGGTGTTCCCGGAAGGATTCTTTCTCTGGAACGCCGGGGGGGTCACACTGCAGGCGCCCATAGGCGCCACCCCTTCCTTTGGCTGGGGGGTCGGTTAAGGAGTGGGTTAAGGTCGGCACCTGCAAGTAATGAATACCAATCAGCACCTAGATAAATGAATCGGGCGGCGGAGGAGATTAATTTCAACCTCCACATGCCGCCGAACGCTTGCACACTACTGATATAGGCTGATTGGTGAGTAACTTAGGCTGTGCTTCACTGATTCCCTGCTGTCTTATATGATGGTTACCTTTTACCTTCTATCTGCTATTTTGACCGTTTCTTCTAATAATGCCATCGTGCTCATAATTTTTCAGAGTTGCTGGCATTCTTATTTCATCATTACTTCCTATTTAAGGTAATTCTGTTTGCTCTCACTACACTTTTTCCTTTTGCACTCACACTCATCACGTTTGGTTTTTTACTTGTCACTTGTTTTGTGGTCTTTTTTTGTCCGTCCACCTTGCTGTGTCACCTTCACATATCATTACATCCCTGGTCTCCCCCTTCTCCCATCACCTCTCTCCTTCACTTTTCTCAAGACTAATCTTTTTCTTCTTCAGCTATCTGTCTGTTCACCTTGCTGTGTCACCTTCCCATAACATCACATACCTGGCCTTCCTCCCCCATCACCTTCTTCTTTCACTTTTCCCTAGTCTAATCTTTTTCTCTTCAGCTATTTAGACTGATCTTTTTTCACTTTTAAACTGTTTCATCCTTTTCCTAGTCTGATCACTGGCATTTCCTCCACATACCCCTTTTTGGCAGTGGACGGTCCATACCTGTTTACAGGACCCTTTCATTCCCGCTCCCCCCTCTTTCCTCCCCTGCCCCACACTCATCCCCTCACTCCTTCCTTTCCCCCTTCCCCCCCTCCCTTTTCCCCTTTTTTTTTTTTTTTCCCTCCTGCACATCTATGGACCTGTCTATAGACCCTTACGCACATTTAGTTTTTTTACTATCAACTAAATACCTGCTCTTTTACTTTGGGAATAAGAAATCCCTGTTACGTTCCTGGTTCCAACCCAATACTATTGTTACTTGACCACAGGTGCAGTACGGGCATTCCCCCTCCTCCCCCTCTTTCAGGGGGAGTTTCTGTGTGATCCCTTGCAAGGTGCGGTGACTTGATGCTCGCTTCCCCTGGGGGGTTAGTTCACCATCTGGGGGACGGAGAGAAGGAGAGGGGGGGAGGTGCTGACTTTCCCACACCACGGCCAACCATCAGAAGCAACTTAATTGGTAAATATATAATACACAGAAATGTAACATGTACAAATATAAATGCCATGTATCTATTGTATACTATCATATGCATATTTTTTACCACTTCTTGACTGATAACGTCACACTGAGCTGTATGTTGTTGGTTTTTCTAAAAATCTTGTGATATATGTTTACATTTCCACAGCTGTTAATCATCTGTCCTCTGAAGAAGACCCCCAGGGTCGAAACGCGTCAGGACATCAATAGTAAATTTGATCTTGTTGCTTTTGATATATTGTATTGTATACTGTTGCCGGCTTTTTAACAATTTGTTGTACCACAGTTCATGTTTTGACTTCCAATGTCAGAGGTCATCAACCCTGTGCAATAATTTTTTGTATTAATAAATTAACTTGATTATCACATTACTCTTTTTTATCATTTTTTTATCATTGGCTGCATTAAAGCCCCGCTTAGGGGGTCTTTTTCGTCTTTTTTCAATGCATCGTATGGGGTGCGCAGCCCTGATATTTTTTGTACGTTGAGTGTCCCCTTTTTCTCTTTTTGAACATGATTGATGTATTAAGGAGAATCTAAATAACAACAAAATTACACCATTTTAGAAATTTTTCAAAAATTTCATAAAGTTTTAATACATTTTATAAGCCAAATTTTGAAGACACACACAGTGTGTCAACATGTGCTAACTGCCATCATGGGATATCAATGTACGCATTTTGTGGGTGCAACCTCTTTCTCGCAACTCAAGTAGGTGAGTGGAAGGGGTTGCACCCCCAAAACACGTCCTTTGATCCCCCATGATGGGGGCTAGCACATGTTGACATTAGGCATGGGATCAGGAAGGAAATCCCCATTTTGAATTCCAATTTTTGCGCATCTTCAAAATGTGGCTTTTACAGGGGTGACATCACCCCATCTGATGAAGGCAAGATCAACACAGTTTTGACATACTCATGTATGATATTGTCTTCAGTTTTTGTACGTTGAACTTTGTAAGTTCCAGAGTTGTGTATGTTATGGTTTGAAACATGCCTGTTAAAGCAAAATATAACACTAAAAATGTCAAACTTAATTAAACAAAGATGTATTTTTGGTGGGAAAATGTTTTACGCACATGTGAATGTGCACGGAGTAAAAGTTTTTATACTCAACAATGTGTGGCTTCTTCTTTCAATGCTCAATACCAGTTTTTGTATTAAGTTGGTGTTTACAGTGTTGACAATAGGGGTTATTTATTAAGGCAAAATCCACTTGGCACTACAAGTGCACTAGGAGAACCTAGGAGACAGCTAAAAGAAACACAAGCAGTAAATCAAATTCAGTATGATTTCAGATCAAAATAATTTTTTTTCCCAAAAGAATCAAAAATTTGTTGGCATAGCAATGGCCCCCCACCCGTAAAATAGTCCAGATACTTTTGCCGCACATCACGGGGGCTTTGGGGGGGCAAGCCAGGATGGCCAGCTTCCAGGGCCGTCATTGTATTTATGTCCTGAATTGTGGCCTCAGGCCCAACTGAGGCCACATAATTTGGAGCATTTCTCCTTAAATAATTATGGAGAATACAGCATGCTAGCACTATGTAATTCAGTTTATACTCCGCCATGTTGATAGCTGTAAGGAATAGGCGGAACCGTCTGGCCATTATATTAAACGCATTCTCCACCACTCTTCTGGCTCTGGCCAGCCAGTAATTAAAAGACCTCTTCTTTGGGGTGAGGGTCCTCTGGGGGAATGGCCTAATCAGATGTGCACCCAGACCAAATGCTTCATCTGCGACAAACACAAAGGGGAGTCCTTCCACGTTCTCTTTAGCAGGTGACAATCCCAAGCCACCACTCTGGAGACGTTGGTTGAACTCGGTCTGGGCAAAGACTGCACCATCCGACATCCGGCCATTCTTCTCCACGTCCACATATAAAAAATCATATGTCGCCAACACCACCGCCATCAACACGATACTATGAAACCCCTTATAGTTAAAATAGTATGACCCCAAGTGGGGTGGTGGGATGATGTGGACATGTTTTCCATCGATTGCCCCTCCGCAGTTGGGAAAGTCCCAACGCTCAGCAAACTGGGAGGCCACAGTCTGCCATTCCTGTGGCGTTGAAGGAAACTGTGGAGTCAAACCAGAAAAAATAAAATTACTACTTTTGCACATAACATTGCAAGCAGATTAGACACAAACATTCTTGACCAACATCAGTATAACATTTATTTGAAGGAGTATTTAAAGACAAAAATATAAGGTACACTTATCAGATTCCTCACCCCCTCTGATGGCCCATTGTAAAAAATTTAGGGGGGGTTCGAGGTGAGTTTCGGACCCAAAAAAAAATATGGCACTCTGCCTGAATTTAAGGATAACAATAACATTTGTACACATTTTAGGGGGTGTTTAGGGTAAAGCACTACTATGGAGCTGACAAAATACATTGTTAAGTGACTAGGCTAGGTGTGTATCGGCCCAGGATAGCATGCTGGGGAGGTTAGTGAAGGCAAATATGCATGAAGGACAAAAAAGGAAGTTGAAAAGCTTCCAGCATGCATGAGGACAAAGAGGACATTCACAGCATATTACAATCATGGTAATTAGGGAATGATGAAAGAAATACAATACATTAGCAAACATTAAATACATAGAATGTGATGTTAAAGGAGAAAGCTTACCCTAATATAGTCCTTCTGCAGGACCTGAATTATGGCAGAACAGGTCTCTGGAATAATGAGCCCCAGAGCCTGGGGGGAGATACCTGTTGAGAACTTGAGGTCCTGCAGACTTCTCTCTGTCGCCAAGTACTGCATTGTGGCGACTAGCCTCTGCTCAGGAGTGATGGCTTGCTGCATGCAGGTGTCCTGCTTCATAATATAAGGGGAAAGCAAAGCCAACAGGTGGTGAAAAACAGGATTATTCTCCTGGATCTCCTGCAACAAAGGCATATGACAGAATTGGTCATGCTGGAGCAACCAATTCTTGGTCCATGAACTCCTCCCCTCCCTGTTCATGGACTGGACTTGGGTCAAAGCAAGAACCCCAACACCAAGCCCCCACACAGCACAAACTCTACGACGAGTATGTAACCGCAACATGGCTTCAACGATCTAACAGAAAGCACTGAAAAACAGAAAGGCCTGAGAAGAGTGAGCTGAAAATCAGAAACGAGCAGGTAAGAACGCACTGGAAAACAAATACGTACTATAATATTAAAACAATGGTATGCACTGAAACCCAGATGCGAACTGACTACATGCACTGAAGAACAGATACAAACCCACAAGCACAAACTGAAGACCAGTGACGATCTGAAAAGCATGAGGCTGAAAAGCGCGAATCGTCTCTCACCAAACTTCTACTAACACAAGATTAGCAGAAGGAGCCCAAAGGGTGGCGCGCTTCGTATTGAACTTCCCTTTTCTTTTCTTTTTTTTGCAAAATCTTTTTTATTGAGTTTTTCATTGATATACAAAATTAGCCCACGCAGGGGTCAAACCTTGCCCACGCAGGGGCGGATGCTCTGATGCGGCAACAGACCGCACCAGGGCACAACATATAACATAAACAAACTGATTTATACTATATCCCCAATATGGGGAGAGGTTAAGTTTAGGAGAAGCTGTGCTCAAATTTATAATGACAGGATAATGCAACATGAGAATAGGTGGGTCAATATACTAACAGACTAGAGACAAATTGTTAATCTAGGAATTGGTTACTGCACCTGTTGCCATGGTATTATCACCTAACCAACAGGTCCATACCTTTTCAAATTTTTGTGGGCAACCCCTGCCCGAGTAGGTGGCTTTATAAAGGGGTAAACTGGCATTTACTAGGTTTTTCCAGAATCTGACAGAAGGGGGAGACGATTGTTTCCAGTTCATCGTAATTGCCTTACGAGCATAGTATAATAGCAGGGATATGAGTATTTTCCTGGCTCTAAGCATTGACATTTGTTCCACCAGCCCCAGAAGGCAATATTTAGGATCATAAGGAATACAAGTTTTAGTGACCTTAGCAATCACCTGGAGTACTTCTTTCCAATAGTGTTCGATTGCTGGGCAAACCCAGAAAATGTGGAAAAAGTCCCCCGGTTAGTAGGAGCAACGCCAGCAGTCCGGAGAATGCACCGGTGACATCTGGTGCAGCCTATGGGGCATATAGTGAGCTCTATGCACAATTTTGTATTGGACCAATTTGTCCCTTGCTGAGACCAGAGGGGAGAAGGGAAAGTCCCAAATCTCCCTCCAGTCATCCTCGTCCAGCTCCGATATGTCCCCCACCCATTTCCTGGGAGGGAGGACAACTCGGGGCCAGCAGCAACCAGCAGGGACCCATAGAGCTGAGATGTGAGTTTCTCCAGGTCTTCCACCCGAAGGGTAGATTCGAGCTCCGAATATGGCAGTACAACTGGTTGGCCTGAGAACTGACACCTGTAGGCATGAGCGATTTGAAGATACCTGAAATGGGCCCATGCGGGTACATTACATTTGCTGCATAGAACATGAAAGGGGGTGAGCTCTCTATTGGTGATAACATGCTCAAGGGTTAGTATTTTGTATTTGGCCCAGGCCTGTGGATCTGGGATGGTATTGAACTGTGAAAGGTTAGGGTTCAGCCACAGGGGGGTGTGAGGAGACCAGGAGTTCGGCTGGGGTGCCCTCAGCACCTTACCCACCCTGCATGCCCACATAGTGGTACACATAGAAAGGGTGAGATGATGAGGTGTTTTAGGCCCCTTGAATAGCAACCCCTTTAAGGCCTCTAGAGACCCCACTATAGCCGCCTCCAGCACCGTCGCAGAGTTGGTCAGGTCTGGCTGCAACCACCAATGGGCAGTCACAAGCTGAGTGGCCAAGAAATACTTGTGGCAATCAGGGAGAGCCAAGCCCCCACTATCCACAGGCCTGGTCAGAGTGGTGTATTTGAATCTAGGTGGCTTAGATCCCCAAATAAAGGAGAGGAAGAGTTGTTTAAGGGAATTAAAGAAGGTTTTGGTCAGCCATTGTGGGGAGTTCCAAAAAATGTACGTGAATTTAGGCAGGACTTTCATTTTAAGAAGGTTGATGCATCCAATAAGGGAAAGGGGAAGATTGCTCCACGCTTTCAGTTTGATTTTAATTGTTGCCAAGACAGGCTCAAGATTGAGCCGCACAAAGTCCCCAATTTCTCTTGAGATGTTAATACCTAAATAGGTAAACTGATCAAACCACTGGAGTGGGAGAGAGGTGGGCGAAAAGGACCTGGCCCCCTCATCCACCTGAAATAGCTGAGACTTGTGCCAGTTCACTCTCAGTCCCATGAAGGCGGAGAAGGCATCCATGATACCGAGTGCACCTGCAGAGAGTCACCAGCGTCATTCAAAAACAGCAGCAGATCATCCCATTCTAAGACCACGGACCTCGGCCGAGCCCCTGAGGGCCTCAGCAATGGGTTCCATGGCCAGGGCGAACAGAGTTGGGGAGAGAGGGCATCCCTGTCTGGTGCCCCTCTAGGGAAAACGGGTGGAGACAAGGAGCCATTCAATTTAATGCATGCTACGGGACCGGTATACAGTGTGCGCATCCAAGCAATGAATTTGAGTGGAAAACCCATTCTTCTGAGCACCTCCCACAGATATACCCACTCCACTGTGTCAAATGCTTTTTCCATATCAAGGGTGGCAATAGTCCTAGTTCCCTGGTTAGTATGGGGGAATGGATATTAGAGAATAGTCTTCGCATATTAATGTCTGTGGACCTACCTGGTATAAAACCCATTTGATCAGAGTCAATCACGGATTTTATTAAAAATAAATAAAGAACTGCGCTAAGTGTATGAACAGTGAAAAATTATAATGAGAAAAAGCATTAATAAATCAAATAACTGTGATGAGAGTCCTGCTGGTAAACACTATAACCCCGATATAAGGCAAAAAATTGTATAGATATTAATCAGTGTAGCGCTGGACATAAATTTAAGTGAAACATTATTAAATGACAAATAGTGATAATAGTGATAATAGAACATAATAAAGAAATATAATAACCACAAAATATGCTATGAACAGTCCATAACGTGTGAATTTTATCAGTGAAAACCGTGCTTCAATGCTTGAAATATAGTCCAAGCAATAATAGCAAATCAAGGTGAAAAAATAGTCCAAAAGAATTATATAAAAATTGCAGAATCCCAATTCAATACTCCAATCGACAGTGCCGCCCACCACCGGACAAAATGAAGGCTTACCAGAAAGCCTGCGACCGCCCTTATTCAGGGGGGTCAAAACAGGCTCAGCAGATCACCATTGATATCCTGTTGGAACCGCAGCCGATGTCACTCTGATTCCTTTAGATCTTAGCCTCTCAGCAGCAACAGGAACACTTAGAGGAAAACCTTCGATTTCCAGGAAAAACTCCAGTGGCCAGTGTTCCCACACGGACAGCCATAAAAAGGAGAAAAAGGGAACTCCAATAGTGCAGAGAGCCAAAAACTTTTATTAAAAACCTCCAAATATATTGCACAAGATCATATATAAAGTGCCAATATGCAGTGGCAGTGAAACCGTCACAAAACAGCAAAAAAGCAGCCAAAAAAGCTCCACCGCCGCTTGAATTAAAAGCGCGCATGCGCGATACAAGTTCACGTTGTGACCCTACGGCCATTTCGTCACAACTGACGTCATCAGGGGTACGTGATCGCGCACACGCATGCGCATTATATAGCCAAACAGCGCTACAGGGAGCAGCGTCATTGGCTAACTAGGTCCGAGCCGGATATCGTAATCGGTTTATCTTGAGGATCCTAATCTGGAGACACAATAGGAGACACTCAGCGCACCAATGATAAACAGCTGGGATTTTATTACTTTATTAAGTCTAGTGGCCAGTAGCTTGGTTAGAATTTTTAGATCGCAATTGAGAAGTGCTATTGGCCTGTAGGAGGCGCACAGCTTAGGGTCCTTATTAGGCTTTGGAATGAGAACGACATGGGCTTCCCTCATAGAGGACGGTAAGGAGCCCTGTTGCAAACAGGCTTGAAACATCTGAGCTAGTTTGTGGGGCAAGTAGCTCCGTGTGGGTTCTATAATACTCCATGGGCAGGCCATCCGGCCCCAGGGTTTTACCTGCTGGAAAAGACTTAATGGCCATTGTGACTTCTTCTGGGTTGATCTCTGAGACAAGGCGTTGCCTCTCCGCATCAGAGAGCCACCCCAGTGCCAGCTTGTCCAACACAGAGATCATAGATGTAGGGTCAAACTCGTCAGGGAGTGAGGAGACATACAGAGAGGTATGAAACTTAGTGAATGCAGACAGGATATCCTCCGAGGGGTGACCAACACGCCATCTGCCGTAAGGATTTTCAATATAACCGCTAAGGGCCTATCCTGTTGAGCTAGCAGAGCTAGTTGTTTGCTATTCTTATCTCCATGCTCAGAGTATTCCTGTCTGCTATGTTGTATACCAAGCCTGGTGGTGTCTGAAATATGGAGATGCAGTTCTCGTCTAAGCTTATTAAGCCAATGGGGTTGTAACCTCCAAAGGGCTTTCTTCCGCAACCTGGTGGTCCTAACGGTCAACTTAAGTGGGTAGTGGGGAACTTCCCTTTTCTAGTGCCATCGCACGTGTTGTACGTCGCCGCGTTCTTGACGGTCGAAAGTTCAGAGAACTTTTGTGTGACCATGTGTATGCAAGCCAAGCTTGAGCGGAATTCCGTCAGAAAAACCATCCAAGGTTTTTCCATTGAAAATTCCGATCGTGTGTATGCAGCATTCGTTTTCTTCAGGTTTTTCCAGGATTCCGGCATCAGGGTTTGGAGTCTGAAGAGTTTTGGGTGGGAAGAAGTCTACATCTAAGGCTGATGTTTCTGCCTACTGCCTAGACCTATCATTGGGCTATTTGCTGGCCACATCTTTGTTTGCTGTTTGTACTGACCCTGGCTTGTTTATGGACCTCATTCCTGCCTGCTGCCTGGACCAAACCTTAGGCTATTTGTTGACCACTTCCCTGCATGTTGTCTGTACTGATCTTGACCCATTTATGGACCATTTTCCTGCCTGTTGCCTGGAACAACCCTTTGGCTATTTGTTGACCACTTCTCTGCCTGTACTGATGCTGGCCTGTTTTTAAACCGTGATTCTGCCTTCTTCTTTTACCTATCTGCAGGTCCCACTGGCTATGTTCCTGTCCGACACCAGTTCCACCAATCCTATATGCACAACTGCACTACTAGAACCACTGGTACTCTTTTGCTTACTCTTTGTTCAGCCTCCTGTACTTCCTGACCAGTAAACCTAGTGCTATAGGGGCAGCTACTTTATGTACTAGTAGGTTAAGCTTGCTTAGCTTTTAAGAACAGGGGCTGCTGTAGATGAAGCTACACTATGGTATGTTCACTGACCACAGAGGCGACAATTACAGTACATTATTTTCTATACAGTGTTTGATTTTTGTGATACACAAGTTGCAATGTCCAGTACATAATCCAGTACATAATCAGTCTAAACATTAAAAAGGTCTTACACATGTGGTATCACCATGCTCAGGAGGAATAGCAGACTCGAGGAATAGCAGAACACTCATTATGCCTCTTAGAAAACCCCTTGGAGTGTTTGCTTTCTAAAATGTGGTAATATTGTGGGTGTTTCCACTGTCCAGCTGCTCCAAGCCTCCAAAAATGTGATAGATAGTCAGGAAATCAGATGTGTAATTTATGTTCCTAGAACAACTGAAGGTGCTCCCTGAATGTTGGTCTCCTCTAAGTGGCTAGGCTGTGAAAAGTCTCACACATGTGGTATCTCCAAACTTGGGATGAGAAGCAGAATGTGTTTTGAGGTGTAATTCTAAGTATGCCAACACTGCATGTGAGAAATAACTTGTTAAAATGACAAGGGGTTATTTGGGGGGTATTTGTACTGTCCTGGCATTTTGGGGCCTCAAGAAATGAGAAAGTCAGTCAGTACAGACCAATTTTTAAATATATATAACAGTTTGTAGACTCTATCACTTTCACACAGACTAAATTTGGGCTATTTTTCCAAAGAAATGTAGCAAAATATATGTTGGTCTAAATTTATGAAGAAAGATTATCTATTTGCAGAAAAAATGCTTTTTTTCAAAAATGTGGGTGTTTTTTAATTTATTCAGCAAAAAATAAAAGAAAAATCCAGTGGTGTTTAAATACAGCCAAAAGAAAGCTATATCTGTTTAAAAAAATGATAAAGATTTCATTTGGGAACATTACCGCATGTGACAGTGCTGAAAACTGAAAAGTAGCCTTGGCAGGAATAGTTGAAAGTGCCTGGTGTTGAGATGGTAAAATGAGGCTTCCACATTCTGATACGTTCCACCCTGCAGATCCCACATGCACTAGGCCACAGGTGTGGGGAGGAGGCCCTTGTTTCTACAACATGGACACAAGATAATTTGCCAGGGTGTTCTCCCGATGTTGAGGGCATGTGGCCTAATATAGTTTATGGAGGGTTCACATCCCCCCCCAGGCTGAATACATGGTTAAGGGTCTGGCATGGGTTTTAGGTTTTTTTTTGTTTGGTGTCCATTACAATTCATACCAGACCCTTGGCAAGGACTAAAATGGCTTTTTGACAAACAGAATTAAGCTGTTCAGTAAAGGTTATTTAGTGGAAAATTTTATTTTTTCTTTATTCCACTCCACAGTGCACTAGGCACTCCCCAAGCATGGTAAGGGAATAATGCATTTTTTATGCTTAAACTTATTAAAAAAAAGCTCCCTGTGGAATGGTATTTTTTCAGGTCTTCATAGCCCAGCTCTTCATGCCCTTTGTTTGACTATCCCTTGCCTATCACCCCTTGAAAATGGAGAGACCAATTTTCATTATTCACCTCCTATTGACTTCAATGGGGTTTGCATTAAAGTATGCAATTTGTGGGTTATTGGCCATGTTCACTGAACATGCCCGCATATTGAACTTAAGCAGCTTTGTCCATCACAATTGTGCAGTTTATATAGGGAAGCTACAACTCACATAATCATATTGATTAAAGAAATAATAACATTCCTGCATAAGATGAAACATGACTAATTGTCTTTAAAAAAATCCACCCAGCCTCTAAATCTAATGTGTGTATATTTTCTCGTATTTACTGTAAAAGTGAGAAATCCATATATAACTTAAGTAATATAACAAAATATAGCAGTGCAGCTGCTATATTCGCTGAGGAAGTCCATACGGACGATACGCGTGCGAGGGTCTTTGTGACGTCAGTGCAGCCACCTATCTGTTTCTATTTGTATATGCTTTGTACTCCTGCACTGGGAAACAGTGCTACCCTTGTGAGTAATATTCTTTTATTCAAATTTATTTATTAAATTTTATACTTTTCGTATGGATGTCCTGTTATTTTGTTTTTAAAGCGGAGTTCCACACAAAAATGGAACTTCCGCTTTTCGGAACCCTCCCCCCCTCCGGTGTCACATTTGGCACTTTTCAGGGGGGAGGGGGGTGCAGATACCTGTCTAAGACAGGTATTTGCACCCACTTCCGGCATAGACTTCCATGGGAGTCTACGCCACTTCCCGTCCCCACCGCGCTGTCTGCTGGGAACACACAGCTCCCAGGAGGGAGCGGGGACCACTTGGCATGCGCAGCGCAACTTGCGCATGCGCAGTAGGGAACCGGGAAGTGAAGCCGCAACGCTTCACTTCCTGATTCCCTCACCTAGGATGGTGGCGGCAGCTGCCGAGAACCGAGCGGGTTCTCGGCGTCCCCTGCGACATCGCTGGACCCTGGGACAGGTAAGTGGCCATGTATTAAAAGTCAGCAGCTGCAGTATTTGTAGCTGCTGGCTTTTAATATTTTTTTTTTTTTGGCGGTGTGGGTGAACCCCCGCTTTAATATGATATACACCTGCCGATGAGATTGACTTTTGGACACTGCAAGTAGACCTTCATCCTCCTAATAACCCTGTGGAAGGGAAAGCTTGAGTGACCTTTCTGTTAACGCAGAGGGTCCACTCGATGAGGTGAGCAGTCTAGACTCTTGGTGGTGGAACATAGTGGTGTTGATACACGAATGCTAAAGTTTATCTTATCACTGCACCCTTTCTTACCATCTGAGGAATTTCTTTTCTGCAAGTGGGCAGTCATTCATCTCCTCAGACATTTTGGACTTTGCCTCATATGTTTTATTTTTATGTGTATTTGTTTTACATGTTCTACTAAGCGCTGCACTGCTATATTTTGTGAGTCATTTTAAGGTTTTCTGCATTGGCCTTCAGTGTTCAGCTGCTGGGTGTATATTAGTTTGGTTTTGCTCTGTCTGTTTTTTCATTTTGTGTAAACTTAAGTAATATATCTTCGGACATTCACACTCTATTTAATAAAGCCAGTGCTAAGATAAATGGTGTGCCATAAAAATTATTAGCCAAATATTAGCCATTAGCCAATCAAATTGTTAATGAAAATCATCAGTGGCAATCAAGTTCTACCTCCCAAGACCAACTTGGGAGGTAGAAAAGGGACAGGCAGGGACAAAAAATAGGGACAGGGACTTTCTTTAATTACCTTTGTACTTCCTTGCATTTGAAAACGGTAAAGAGGTGGATGGTTATTTATCAAGAGTGGTTTATAAACAGTGCTGGATAAAGCACCGTTAGGGAGCCGTTATTTTTTTCTTTATATAGCAGACATCCCAACCTGCAAAAACTAATTTCAGGGAGGTGGGGTGGCAAACTCATTTCAGGGAGATGACGCTTCGTGCCAGTGTGTGTGTCCGTGAGCCCGCAGCCAAATGCGGGAGACTCCCGTGACTCGTGGGAGACTTGGGATGTCTGCATTCTGCACAGTAAAGAAAATGAGGTGAAAATCACACATGTGTAAAAATTAATTAATTAAGTTGTCCTGTACAACATAATATCCCCAACACATGTACGGTGGCGGTGGTGTACCTAGCATAGGTGACATCCAGGCAGATGATACTGCTTGGGCAGTACAGTGCCAGGTTAGGGGAGTAAAGTGACAGGCCAGAGTTCTATATATTTTTTTTCATTTAGGATAGAGTACGAGAGGGGGCAGTATAGTGACTAGGCTAGATCTGTATATGGGCAGGCTAGGGCTCTATAGGGACAGGTTAGGGCTCTATATGGGCAGGCTGGGGCTCTATAGGGGCAGACTGGGACTCTATTGGGGCAGGCTAGGGCTCTATAGGGGCAGGTTAGGGCTGTATAGGGGCAGGCTAGGGCTGTATAGGGGCAGGTTAGGGCTCTATAGGGGCAGGCTAGGGCTGTATAGGAGCAGGTTAGGGAAGTGTAAGTCATTAGCTGCAGCAGCCTGGGCAGTGTGCCAGAACTAACTCCATGCAGTGTTGCCTGAACATCAGCTGCTGACTGTGGAGACAATAACCTCTCTGCTATAGTATGTCATATACAACAAAGCTGGGGCATGAAGGGGTCAGAAAGAAGGCAGCTTTATTTTCAAACATGCAGGGGGTTGATAGTGCTGGGCACATCTCCTGCTGGTTCCCAGCACTTTAGCTGCCATTTTCAAAATATTTAGTGCTGCTCGCCACTGTGCTGCAACCTGCACCAAGCTGTCTGCCATGTTATCACAGAATAACACATAGCTTTCCATTCCCGGCTGGTAGAAGCGGTATTGAGCAGATCCTGCCACCAGAACTAACTTACCTCCTTGTGGCTCAGAGGCTCTGACTGACCATCAGCTGCTGGGGGAGGAGGTAGAGGGAGGGATTGATCCCCGTGTTCTCTGTGGGCACCCCATCCGGCAGCACACACAAATTCCCACCTCCTATGATACACTCAGCCACAGACATAAGACAGAGCAGCCCAAGCAACCGCTGTGACCGTACTCCATTCAGCTGCTTGGGCTGCTCTGTCTTATGTCTGTGGCTGAGTGACAGGCCCAGCTCTCCCGGAGCTCGCGGGTGTCCGGGAGCCCACAGCCAAATGCGGGAGACTCCCGCGGCCTGCGGGAGAGTTGGGATGTCTGACATAGTAGAATATGAGCAACCCAGTGATTGCTAAATACCACCCAAGAAAAATTTTATCTGTGACCAAAAAATTATATTAAATTAATTTGTGTGCAGTGTTGCATGAAGAAATAATTTTCAGTCAAAGTATTACAGCACTCGAAACTGAAAAATGCCTGGTAATGAAGGGGCATTATAGACTTGTATTCAGTTGGTTAAAGGACTTGCTACATGAATTCATATATACTAGGCATGTCCAAAGTCCGGCCCGTGGGCCAATTGTGGCCCGCGTTCATCTTTTCGAACGGTCCGCCTGGCAATTTGATATATCTTTTGTGGCCCCCAACGAATCCCCGGGTGCCGGGGCCACAAAAGATATACATGCTGGCTGCCTTGGAGGAGACAGGGAGGAGGCGGGACGAGTGCCATACATACAGGCGAATTTCCTGTTTGCACAGTGGCTTCTGTAATGTCCCATCTCCTGCTCTGCCATTGGACGACTGTTCTGTCCATCATAGGTGGCGGGACTTTGTATTAAAGAGGCCATCGAGAAAACAGATTCTCCTGTATGTAATCGGTTGCCTGTTTGTTCCGCCACCACCCTGTCCCATCCAAGGTTGCAGATGGGCATCAATCAGGCTGCACTGATGGCAATGGTGAGTCTGCATTCATGGCAAAGGGGGTGCTGCATTCCTGGCAATGGTAAGGCTGCATTCATGGCAATGGTAAGGCTGCATTCATGGCGACAGTGGGGCTGCATTCATGTCAACAGTGGGGCTGCATTCATGGCAACGCTGGGTCTGCATTCATGGTAACGCTGGGTCTGCATTCATGGCAACAGTGGGTCTGCATTCATGGCAACGGTGGGGCTGAATTCATGGCAACGGTGGGGCTGAATTCATGGCAACGCTGGGGCTGCATTCATGGCAACGCTGGGGCTGCATTCATGGCAATGGTGGGTCTGCATTCATGGCAATGGTGGGTCTGCATTCATGGCAATAGTGGGGCTGCATTCATGGCAACGGTGGGCCTGCATTCTTGGCAACGGTGGGGCTGAATTCATGGCAATGGTAGGGCTTAATTCATGGCAATGGTAGGGCTGCATTCATGGCAACGGTGGGGCTGCATTCATGGCAACGGTGGGGCTGCATTCAAGGCAACGGTGGGGCTGTATTCATGGCAACGGTGAGTTTGCATTCATGGTAGTAGTGGGGCTGCAGATGGGCACTGATTAGACTGCATTCATGGGCACTGATCCTTATTTTGTTTCACAGTTCTTTATTTTTTTCTGAAACTTCCTTCTTAAAGTTGTACGCCGATAAATACGGTATAGCCAAATATCACACCCGAGCTCATCTCTTCACCACACACAGCCACAAAGGCAAGAGAATTCTTGTTGGGCAGTGTATTAGTGCTCGGATGAACACACTTAGACCGAATGTTAATGGTTCAAAGAATGTCAGGCAAAATGGTCGGCCCTCACGCACATTCACTTCATCAAATCTGGCCCTCTTTCAAAAAAGTTTGGACACCCCTGATATATACAGTCTATTATATATTAGATTACATTTTTATGTTCAGGCAGCACTGTGGCTAAGTGGTTAACACTTCTGACTAGCAGCACTAGGGAGTCATTCTGAATCCCAACCACGGCTCTACCGGCACAGAGCTTGTCTTTTTCCCTGTGCCTGCATACTCTGGTTTCCTCCCACACTCCAAATACATGCATGACAGATTAATTGGTCCCTGTCTAAATTGGCCCTAGTGTGTGTATGCATAAATGTGAGTCAGGGACCTTAGATTATAAGCTCCTTGAGGGTAGGGACTGATGTGAATGTACAATTTAAATGTAAAGCTCTGCGTAAATTGACAGCGCTATATAAGCACCTGTAATAAATAACTGTGTTTCTGCCCTGTTCCTTACAATGTTAGCCTGCTGATAGTCACTTAAGTGTAGTATGCAAGAAGGCATGAGCCAGGGCACTAGTCCCAATTTTAACCTTCAGTTAATTTTATCTAACAGTTCATTTCTCAGCATCTTCCCACCCTCTACTAATACGTCTTCTGTGGCAATATGGAAGCTGGAGATGGGATGAGTTAGATGTGCAACACTGCTTATAAACTACAGATGGATAGGTATGTGGTGTCCCATTAACAAATCTAAGCTGCATCAAGGAAGTGATTCCAGGGTGTGCCATATATATTAATTAGCATCGTGCTTTATCATGCAACCCAAAGACTGACTATGCTTGTATTACAATGAACAATTTGGAGAGAAATGCCTTAGCTTTGACTCATGTGCAACATGTGCTATAAGCCAGCTATGTTAGTTTATCCTAGTGTTCTTAGATAAAGCTAACCACTGGGCAAAACTATTTTTGGACATTGGCACTGTAAAAGTAAATTTCCACAAATCAAGTTTGTCCCACATGTGGCTTCTGCTGGGTTCAATAGAATGTTTTTTTTCAGCCCACATACTACAGTAAGCATGGAACATCTGGTTACAGTTCCAGGTGGAGTATAGTTCTCACAGTGGGTCACTCCTTTGGCACCTATTCCATTTACAACATTTTTTGTATTCTTTTCACAGAAAACAAGGTGTTCTTTTATCGGTAAAGGTGCAGATGAACTTCACAATCTCCCTTCCTCCAATCACAGTAGTGTGCAGACTGAGAGTAAGAATTTTACTAAATCCAGCAGCCACCACACATATAACACACTTCATTAGCAGTAATTTATTTTTGCTGTGCAAAATTGTTCTTTTCCAAAATATACTTAAAATATATATGTTGTATTTTTATAAAAAAATGACATAGAAAAATGGTGCATGCGCAGCAGCTCCTGACATGGATGCTCAGTCTGGGACCCTGCAGCGTCACAAGCACCTGTGATCTCCGCTTGGATCAACCCCCCACAGTCAGCGGATACCCAGAGGACCCCCCTGATGTCCACAGCCTCAGCGAGGAGAAGCTTCAGCACCTTATTTGGAGCCGCACAGTCATGGGCAGTGACTTCCAAGACTGTCCAGCTCCAGCCCGCCTTACCAGCGCACAGGCCACATCTCAATCTCCCACGCTGCAGCTTGGATTCTCTGTGAGTACTCCCCCCCTGGAACCTGCATCCCCTGCCTCCACAGAGTCCCTTATTGAGCAATCCCTGGCTGATCTGGACTTTTCCCCCATGGAGGCAGGCCCTCCCCAGCCAAACCAGTTACTACAGCCCAGGCATTTGGGCCTAGTCCAGCCAGTGAATGTAGATGACTTATTGCTAAATTTGCTGATCTTCTTGATAGGGGGTTACACAACACTGCCAACAAGATCACAAGTGATATCAAAGCGGATCTCCAAACCATAGGTACCCGCATGGAGATCATAGAAAACAACTTAGAAGCCACCATTGCCAGAACAAACCAAAATACTGACTGCATCCATCTCCTACAGGATCAACAGGAGATAGCCAATGCTAAAATTGATGACCTCGAGAACAGGAATAGGACATACAACTTCAGGGTTAGAGATCTCCCTAAATCCTATAAAGATGTCCCCAAAACAATTTGCGCTTTTATTAAGGAACTACTCCCTGACATTCCACAGCATAGATTGGAGCTAGACCGGGCCCACAGGGCTTTACGGCCTCCGAGATCTGTCGGCGTCCCCAGAGACATTGTGGTGAAGCCACATTTCTATTCCATCAAGGAGGAGGTGATGCGCAAATCGCGAGCCATGTCTAAGCTTATGTTTCAGGGTCATGAGCTGCTAATCTTTGCGGACCTGTCCCCCTCTACTATCCAAAAAAGAAGAGCCCCAAAACCTTTGCTCAAGATTTTGATGGATAAAGAAATCAAGTACTGGTGGCTCTTTCCGTTCCAACTCAAACTCGTCTTTAAGGGCAAAGCATACAAGTTGGCATCTCTCCAGGAGGTTGAAAAACTGTTGCTACACCTAGGCCTCATTTGTCATGATCCGAATCATCCCCAGACTGGATTGGCTCCTAACTCTGCAAAGAGACAACTCCCTACTAGCTCATTGCCTCCGGTCTGGGAGACCACCAGATCAAAAAAGTCCAATGAAGCTTTCCTTCCCTGAGCTACCCGGACAGTTATTCACCATTTTTTCTCTTATTTCCTGGGAGGACTCTGACTTCCTACCAGAACTCTATGAGCTAACTTTGCTCCATACATCTTTCCTTGCCTCAGCTGAGGTGGACTTCCAAGGTTCCTGCCCTTAGGAGCCCATTTGATCTGGTTGTCTCACATTTGATCTACCGTGTTCCACTAACACTCATGGCAGGATGGAGAGGAGGGCTAAACCCTTCTTCTGCTGTCCTCTCAGTCCTAGCCACCTAGTTTGAAATGGTTTGTTTTGCTTCATTCCCTAACCCCCCCACCCCACCTTTCCTCCCCCACCCCACCCCCCCCCCTTACCCCCCTACCCCCCTACCCCCCTACCCTTCCTTCACTCTCACAAAACCCAGATGTTCTAGCTGATCCAGGTTAAAATTGTTAAGTTATTTGGGGAGACTCCAATACAGCATTTGACCAGGGCTTAGACAAATCATGCCCCCCAGGCAGACGCCTCACTAGACCCACCAAACAGAGCTTGCGCATCGCCAAACTCGTCTTCCAACACGGCTTGGTAGATATCTGGAGGGAAGTCAATCCGACTTTGCAAGACTATACCCATTATTCAAGCGGTCACAGCTCTTTTGCAAAAATAGACCATATTTTCATTGCCACTGCCACAGTTCTGCTGGCCACTAAGTCTTATATTAGACACTCCGTCTGGTCAGATTACGCCATGGTTTTTCTGACCCTGCAGCGTCCTGCGGGCCGCAGACCCTACAGGCGCTGAAGACTCAACAAGTCCATTCTGAGTGATCCGATCAAGGTAAAGGAGATTGAAGGAGCTATTCAGAACTACTTTCAAACAAACAACACCCCTGATATTGCCCCTTCATGCCTCTGGGTGGCTGTGATCAGTGGACAGCTCATCTAAACTCACTATATAGTGGGGATAACCACCCGTCTCAGCAGCAGTGGATCAGTTTCTTGAAAACATACAGATTCCCCAATTGGAAGACAGACACCACCTGAAACTAGAAGCACCTATCTCATCAGAGGAAGTATGTGCTGTTATCAAAAACTTAAAGTCACACTATGCACCTGGCCCGGATGGGTTTTCTGTTCCATATTACAAAACTTTTTCCACAACTCTTGCTCCCTACATGGCCCGCTTCTTTAATGCTCTGCGACAGGGTGACCTACTAGACAACTTGATTAACAGGGCTTATATTACAGTTCTCCTTAAACCAGGCAAGGACCCCAGCTTGGTAAGCAATTGTAGACCGATCTCACTCAAACAATGATTTAAAGCGGAGTTCCACTCAAAAGTGGAACTTCCACTTTAAGTACCCCTCGCCCCCTGAAATGCCACAATTGGCATGTGATTTTTTTGTTGGGTACCTGGTTGGGATCGGGACTTCCTGCCCCACTTCCTCCTTTCGACTTCTCAGTGCCTAGGCAACTCCTAGGCGGCCCCTCCCTCCCGGCAATGTTCTGGGACATGTCACAGGTTCCAGAACATTGCCTGGCCATTGATGGAGAGCAGTGCGACTCGTGCATGCGCAGTGCATGCCCAGCTGTGAAGCTGCAAACTGTCACAGCCGGGCACCCACACTCACAATGTCAGCGCCGTGAAGAGAAGGGGGAGAGAACGGAGGCTTCGGGCGGCCGCATTGCTGGACCATGGGACAGGTGAGTGTCTGTTTATTAAAAGTCAGCAGCTACACTTTTTGTAGCTGCTGACTTTTAATAAACTCAAAAACCAGTGGAACTGGTAAAGATTCTGACTAAAATCCTTGCCGACCTCCTAGCTTCCTTCATCAGCTTATATCGACAAGGACCAAGTGGGCTTCATTCCTGGGAGACAGGGCCCAGATCAAATCTGTTACGTGACTGACATAATTTCCCTCCTCAATTCGAACTGGGATAATGATTCTCCTAGGCAGGAATGTCTCCTCTCTCTAGACCTACAAAAAGCCTTTGACTCTGTCAACTGGCCCTATATTTTCTCCACCCTGAAACGATGGGGATTTGGTGAAATCTTCCTTAATATCATGCTTGCTCTGTATTCCACCCCATCGGCTCAGGTGCGCCTGTAGGGATTTGACTCAGAATCATTTCTCATTTCTAGGGGCACCAGGCAAGGATGCCCGCTCTCTCCTCTGATATTTGCCATAGCAATCAAGACTCTAGTGGTAGCTATTAGAAATAATCCGGACATACACGGCATCCAATGTGGATCTCGGTGTCACAAATGCGCCTTGTTTGCCAACGACAAACTGCTTTTTATCTCACCCCCGCTAACTTCTTTCCCTAACATTTGCAGGCTCCTGGATGACTTTGGGATAATATCGGGGCTCCTGGTCAACTATAATAAATCTCAAGCACTCAACAATAATATCCTGGATTCTCTGCTGACCAGGCTTATAGAGAAATTTTGATTTATCTGGAACGACTCGTCTATCATATACCTGGGGATTAAACTAACCTCCAAGGTTGAACTCCTTTATCAAGCTAACTCCCCGCAGCTATTCAAAAATCTGGAGTATGACTTATCAAGGTGGTCTCAGCTCTCTTCCTGGTTGGGTAGAATTAACATGATAAAAATGACACTACTCCCAACAGGCGCATGCGCAGAGCCATCCAAGATGGCCACTTGAGACTGGAGCTCCGCACTGCCCCGGCCACACGACTCTTCTAGTATCAGAACCAGCCCAGCAGTAAGCCCAAAAATGGCTGTGCAGCACAGAGGGGAACCCCGAGCACTGACATATGTCGAGGGGAACTGTCAGATGGGACCTGGGGCCTCAATTTTAGACCAGGGACAGTGAGGAAATTCCAATATGGCGGCCGCGTCTCAGCCACGAGACCATGCTGCGGATGAACAAATGGTACACAGGCAAGTGCTGACACATGAAACCCTCTCCTTTCTGCCCCAGGCACCAGGCACCTTCCCCTGCAGCCAAACCCCATCCCCAGCATCCACAGTATCGCTCTTTGAGCACTCCCTGGGACCCTATGGACTTTCCCCTATGGCTTTAACTCCTGCACAACCTAGCCTCACCACAGTTCCCGGGGGATCTGCACAGGATATTCCATTTTCTGTAGCTGACCTATTAAACAAGTTCTCAGAACTGCTTGACAGAGGTCTGACACAGACTGCAGACAAGATTACTGGCAAGAATAGAAACCATTGAACAAAAACTGGACATAACAATATCCAGGGCCAATCAAAACACAGACCACATTCATTTCCTCCAAGAGCAACTCGACACGGCGCAAGCTAGGATAGACGATCTCAAAAATCGATCGAGAAGAGATCATTTCAGAATTAGGGGACACCAGGAATCCATTGCGGATGTTCCCTCAACAGTTCAGGAAGTCATTAGAAGCCTTATCCCCTACGTCCCAGACCACAAGCTGGAATTAGACAGGGCACATAGTTTCCTAGGTCCACCCAGAAAGGATGGATCTCAATGGGATATTGTGGTGAAACCTCACTTTTATTCTTTTAAAGAGGAGGTGATGAAGAGGTCTCGACAACAAGTCCACCTAAAGTTCCAGGGACATAATATACAAATATTTGCCAACATATCCCCCTTCACTATCCAAAAACAGAGGTCTCTGAAACCCCTTTCCCTCGCCCTTACTAGGAGAGACATTAAATATAGATGGGCCTTCCCCTTTGCTCTGAAATTCACTTACAAGGGCAAACAACACACCATCTCCAGCTTCATGGAAGGGGAGCGATTGATGTTAGACCTTCGAATCATTTCCCAGGATTTCTCAATGGACACAACAAATTTGCAGCAAGGATCCACCAAATGACCCACACCGATGAGCCCCACATCACCCCTATGGGAAAAGAGCAAGCCCAAGAAAGTCAAGGACAATTTACCCCCCTGAAGTCAAATAATATGCTCAGGGTTTCTACTTCAGATATTTTGAGCTGACCAAGCAGTCAGCATGTGGACTCTAGATGATGAGGCAGAGCCTCGCCATCTATTCCTGCATTGAAACTGTTTATTTTAGGAGGGGTTAACCTGCTTTTTTTTCTTTAATGATGGATGGCTACAACCCCCTCCTTTACCACTTCAGTGACCCGCCAGGCTGTTTAGTGCCTGGGCAGTCACTCAAGGATCACGATGGCTCTGTTCTTTCATATAAAAAGTTTTAGTACATGTTGTTTGCATGTTAATTGAGGAGTTGTCTGGGGCTGGGGCAGTTGCCTAGTGCCTTCCCCTGCAATTCGGATATGGTGTTTTCATGCTCGAATGGTGGGACATTAGCCCTGCTGAAGGGCTATACAGTATTGTTTGTTTTGAATGAAGGGAGGGACTTCTCCTCCTCCTTCCATTCATGGTCATGCTATGGCCTTAATTCTCTACTGTTATTACACTCGCACGTTTTTTCTTCTAACCTTTTCTCTTTTTCAGCCAACCTAGAGAGACCAACTCGCGGTAACGACAACAAAGACACCCTAGAATACACAAGTCTGAAAAACGACTTCCAATCTCTACCCCGGAACAAGGTATGTGACGATGGGTTATGTTACTGTTCCACCTCACTGCTCCATGGCATCCAGGAAAGTGGTCACCTCTCCCCTTAGCATAATTTCCCACAATACACAAGGGCTGAATTCACCCTTGAAGCTGGAGCACAGAGACCCAGAGGGAAGGTTTCTTCTTGTAAAAGGTACTCTAGAAGAACGACAATACTCATTTATATCCTATTTTCCCCCCAATAGAGGACAAGAAATACTTTTCCTACAGATGTTTCAAACCTTGAAACCACTGGTTGAGGGAGTCACGGTCCTAGGAGGGGACTCCAACATGGCCTTTGATTTAGGCCTTGATAAATCTAACCCACCTAAAACCAAAACTTGTTAGACCCAGCAAAGGTAGTATCAAAATAACAAAACTGATTTACCAACATGAATTAGCAAACATCTGGAGGGAACTGAATCCATCTACACGAGACTTTACCCACTTTTCAAACCCACACCAATCGTATTCAAGGATAGATCATATTCTTCTATCTATACACCATATCCCTTCAGCCACCAAATCTTCTACTATAGAGGCAGCCTGGTCTGATCATTCCATGATGTGCTTGACACAGGGACTCATATATACAGAATACACCAAACTGGAAACTAAACAAATCCATTCTAAGTGATCCCATCAGAGTGACAGAACTTTAATGGACACTGAAGGAATACTTCCATCTTAACGACGTGGAAGATATACCAGCGGAAACGCTATGGGCAGCACATAGGTCAGGTCAATAAATATTGGGACAGCGACACAATTCTAATCTTTTTGGCTCTATACACCACCACAATGGATTTGAAATGAAACGAACAAGATGTGCTTTAACTGCAGACTTTCAGCTTTAATTTGAGGGTATTTACATCCAAATCATGTCAATGATGTAGGAATTACAACAGTTTGTATATGTGCCTCCCACTTTTTAAGGGACCAAAAGTAATGGGACAGATTAACAATCATCCATCTAACTTTCACTTTTTAATACTTGGTTGCAAATCCTTTGCAGTCAATTACAGCCTGAAGTCTGGAATGCATAGACATTACCAGACGCTGGGTTTCATCCCTGGTGATGCTCTGCCAGGCCTCTACTGCAACTGTCTTCAGTTCCTGCTTGTTCTTGGGGCATTTTCCCTTCAGTTTTGTCTTCAGCAAGTGAAATGCATGCTCAATCGGATTCAGAAAAAGTGATGGACTTGGCCATTGCATAACATTCCACTTCTTTCCCTTAAAAAAACTCTTTGGTTGCTTTCGCAGTATGCTTCGGGTCATTGTCCATCTGCACTGTGAAGCGCCGTCCAATGAGTTCTGAAGCATTTTGCTGAATATGAGCAAATAATATTGCCCGAAACACTTCAGAATTCACCCTGCTGCTTTTGTCAGCAGTCACATCATCAATAAATACAAGAGAACCAGTTCCATTGGCAGCCATACATGCCCTCTCCATGACGCTACCACCACCATGCTTCACTGATGAGGTGGTATGCTTTGGATAATGAGCAGTTCCTTTCCTTCTCCATACTCTTCTCTTCCCATCACTCTGGTACAAGTTGATCTTGGTCTCATCTGTCCATAGGATGTTGTTCCAGAACTGTGAAGGCTTTTTAGATGTTGTTTGGCAAACTCTAATCTGGCCTTCCTGTTTTTGAGGCTCATCAATGGTTTACATTTTCTGGTGAACCCTCTGTATTCACTCTGGTGAAGTCTTCTCTTGATTGTTGACTTTGACACACATACACCTACCTCCTGGAGAGTGTTCTTGATCTGGCCAACTGTTGTAAAGAATGTTTTCTTCACCAGGGAAAGAATTCTTCGGTCATCCACCACAGTTGTTTTCCATGGTCTTCCGGGTCTTTTGGTGTTTCTGAGCTCACCGTTGCGTTCTTTCTTTTTAAGGATGTTCCAAGCAGTTGATTTGGCCACACCTAAAGTTTTTGCTATCTCTCTGATGGATTTGTTTTGTTTTTCCAGCCTAATGATGGCTTGCTTCACTGATAGTGACAGCTCTTTGGATCTCATATTGAGAGTTGACAGCAACAGATTCCAAATGCAAATAGCACACTTGAAATGAACTCTGGACCTTTTATCTGCTCCATGTAAATAGGATAATGAGGGAATAACACACACCTGGCCATGGAACAGCTGAGCAACCAATTTTCCCATTACTTTTGGTCCCTTAAAAAGTGTGAGGCACATATACAAACTGTTGTAATTCCTACACCGTTCACCTGATTTGGATGTAAATACCCTCAAATTAAAGCTGAAAGTCTGCAGTTAAAGCACATCTTGTTTGTTTCATTTCAAATCCATTGTAGTGGTGTATAGAGCCAAAAATATTAGAATTGTGTTGACGTCCCAATATTTATGGACCTGACTGTAAGACCACAATTAGGGGTAAATGTATGCAAATTTCATCACAGTTGAAAAGGGAGAGACAGGGGGACATAGTAAGGCTAGAACAGGAATTTGATGACCTATGAAAAAAGCACAAAAAAGACCCATCCAGTGTCCCTACACCGTCCCTAGATGCGGCGAGAGTAACCCTAAACCTAGCCTTGACAGTGAGAGCAGACAGACACATTAGATGGGTGGGAGCTAAATTTTACCTTAAAAAGGACAAAATAGGCACAATGCTAGCCTCTAAACTTTCCCCCGAACATACGTCATATTCACTTCCAAAAATTAGACAGGCGGACGGTACCTTTTACGCTAAACCCGCAACGTACATTAAAGTCTTTTCAAGACTATTATTCTGACCTATATAAAGCAAATGTAGACACGAACTGGACACAGATAGAAACATTTCTAGATAACATACCCCTCCCTTCTTTGACAGAGGACCATATAGCGCAGGGGTGTCCAAACTACGGCCCTCCAGCTGTTGCGGAACTACACTTCCCATGAGGCATTGTAAAACTCTGACATTCACAGACATGACTAGGCATGATGGGAGTTGTAGTTCCTTAACAACTGGAGGGCCATAGTTTGGACACCACTGATATAGCGGAACTGGAGGCACCTATCACAACCGAAGAGGTAGGAGAGGTAATTAGAAACCTAAAAGGGGGGACAGCACCAGGCCCAGATGGTTTCTCTGTGCCATATTACAAAGCATTCTCAGAAATCCTGACACCGTACCTGAATAGATTTTTTAATTCGAAAAAAGACGGGGCCCTGCTAGGTAATCAACTCAATTCAGCATATATTTCTGTGATTCCCAAACCTGATAAAGATGCAGGGATTGTAGGAAACTACAGACCCATTTCTTTAATCAATAATAATTTAAAAATCTTGACGAAAGTCCTAGCAAATTGTATAGCTACATTCATTAATCAAATTATTCACAAGGACCAGGTGGGATTCATACCGGGGCAAGGAATGTCATTGGACCTCCAGAAGGCCTTTGACTCGGTCTCTTAGCCATACCTATTTTTAGTACTTCAAAGATGGGGCTTTGGCAAAAACTTCCTAGGAACACTGAAGGCACTATATTCCTCTCCGGAAGCCACAGTAAACCTACAGGGATACCATGTAGACCCAATTAAAATAGCTAAAGGTACAAGACAAGGCTGTCCACTCTCGCCCCTGATATTTGCTATAGTAATTGAACCCCTGGCGATAGCGATACGCTCCCACCCAGATATCAGTGGGGTAGACTGTGGACCGACAACCCATAAATGTGTCCTATTTGCTGATGACTTACTACTCTTCCTAACATCCCTGAGCACGTCTCTTCCCAATTTATGTTCCCTACTGGACACAGGTTAATATGACAAATTCGTAGGCACTAAACCTACAACCTACAACCTGCCAGCATCACTCACTTGAAATCTCTTTTGATTTTGGATAGGGGGAGACCTCCATTAGATATCTAGGGCTTAACCTCGCACCCAAATTAGAACATCTATATCAGGCCAACTTCCCCCCCCCCTTATCGCAAACTTGAATCAGACCTTAGAAATTGGTCCCAATATAAACTAGCTTGGGTGGGCAGAGTAAACTCGGTGAAGATGACCCGAGATTACTGAGATTACTCTATCTATTCTGCTCACTACCATCGTGATCAGGAAAGATCATCTCAAGTCAATTCAGGGTGAGATTATTAGGTTCATTTGGGACAAGAAAGGACCCCCCTTCTCTCAACGGACTCTATTCAACTTATCCACACAAGGAGGTCTCGGCCTCCCAAATTTAATACGGTATTACCAAGCAGCAAGGCTAGCACAGCTATCTACCATCTACTAGACATGTGCATTCGTTTTTGTCCGATTGCATTTTCGTCCGAATTTCAGGTATTTTCGTTATCTTTTTAACAAACGATAACGAAAGTGCAGAATCTAAAAAATGAAAGATCTGACATAAACAAATGCTTTATTTTCTTTTTCATTGTGACAACAGTTCGATATAGATAGGAGATTCGACATGATGCTGACAATAACAATCTGTGTCTATCGAACCTGTGGTTGAATGTGCCTAACCTTAGCTCTATTAGTCCAAGATTATTCTACATAGAGAAAAAAAAGATTCGACATAGAGAGAAAAGATTCGACATAGAGAGAAAATATTTGACATAGAGAGAAAAGATCACTGCTGGAATTGGGTGGGGGAAGTAAAATAAAAATAATGATAATGATGAATGTTATTGGCTGATTGTAACCAAAGAGGAGGAGCAGTAAAATAGCTAGAACTAAGTACACACGTACAGCCAACTTACTTTCACTTACGATTTGCTAGCAGAGAGAAACACACACACTGAATCATTTCAGAAGACAGTCAATCTTAGCTGGTCCGTTTGTCAGAGAACCTGAATTATTTAGCAATTAAGCATAAGCACAGCAGCAGAACAATAGTGAAGCAAGCTACAGTTCAACTTAACTTTTTCACAATAATCTGCTGCTATTGTGTTAGTGTTGTGAACTTGATAGTGATACTAGTGTTGCTAGTGTTGTGATAGCCTCAGAGGCTGCCGGTGTTGTGGAGGGGGGGAGATTTATTATTATAGATTCTATATTATAGATTGAGATTCTATATAGAGTCTATATACCTTATCTTGTTACCTGTCTGATCAGTGATCACTATCACCAGTCCATTTTCTGTTTGAACTATATACATTCAACATGAACGACGAAGATTCGACAAAGCAGCGAAACATTTGACAGACACCATAAGCCTTCAATGACAGATTCAACCTTAATTAATTTGGATTTTCAGACTAATGCAATTTTTAATGAAAAACAAAATAAATAAAAATGAATTTCAGGAGTAACTAAATAAATGTATTTTTCAGACGAAAACCAAATTCCGAAACAAAATATTTCAGTGTGCACATGTCTACTGTCTACCTCAAGGTGGAAAAACCAGATTGCGTGGCCATAGAAAGGCATGCAGCCCCAAATTATACGTTGGACTTTCTGCTATGGTGCCCCCCAAAAAATAGACCCCTGATACTATCCCCTACTCTCTCCCATTCATTTTTGCTGTGGGACAACATGAGAAATCTTCCCTCCCTGGTCTCTGAGCTCCAACCACTAGCCCATATCTTCCATAATCCTCAATTTCAACCAGGCATGAACATTAAAGCCTTTAAGTGGTGGCTAGACAAGGGAGTGTACCGCATAGGACATTTTTATTCCTCAACAGGTCCCTTACCCTTGGGGCATTTTGAAAAAGAACTAGCTCACCCAGTTTCAGAGAGATTCAGGTTTCACCAAATCTTGCATTTCCTACAATCAATTTGGAAAAACAAACCAAACCCTCCAAATTTTACGGAATACGAAAGTTGGTGTGGCCAGGCCATGGAGCAGAGGGGTGGGATATTGATAATCTATGCATCACTGGCCAAGAACACGCATAAACTGCCGTATATGGTAGCATGGGAAAGAGACCTTCAGGAGAAACGGAATCTGGAAGATTGGCACGAGTCATTTTCCGGATCACTCAAAGGTATTTATAACACCTCACTCATGGAAGCTAATATTAAACTGTTCACAAGATGGTACCTAGTTCCCACTAGATTAGCGTCCATGTTTCCTGCCTCTTTGCCACTAAGCTTCAGGGGCTGTCACAGTTTGGGGACTATGTTGCATATCTGGTGGGAATGCCCAAAAATCAGAGGGTTCTGGAACAATATTTTTCAATTATCCTCAAAGTTACGAATTGCCCCGTAACCCAAAACCTATCCATAGCCTTGCTAAACGGCTACATTCCAAACATCCCCAAACTGTCACGCAAATTGATCCGGTATATCCTGGGGACGGGGGGGGAACTCTCAATAGCCAAAGCCTGGAAACAACCCAAAGTACCAATAATCTCCATGAAAAGGTACATTTCTTGGATAATGGCTCAAGAAAAAATAACTGGGGTATTATTAGACTCATCCAAACAATTTGAAGCAGCTTGGGAACCCTGGGCCCAATATATGGGCATTTCCCTGCTTCCCGGAAATAACAGTCACTAAAAGGCAGCGTAAAGTCTCTCTGGGGTTGGTGACCCTTTCTTTCTCCTTTTTCCTTCTACCTACTCTTCTATCTAACCCTTTGGTGTATACTACACTAGGGATGAGCCGAACACCCCCCTGTCCAGTTCGCACCAGAACATGCGAACAGGAAAAAAGTTTGTTTGAACACGCGAACACCGTTAAAGTCTATGGGACACAAACATGAATAATCAAAAGTGCTAATTTTAAAGGCTTATATGCAAGTTTTTCTCATAAAAAGTGTTTGGGGACCCGGGTCCTGTCCCAGGGGACATGGATCAATGCAAAAAAAAGTTTTAAAAACGTCAGTTTTTTCGGGAGCAGTGATTTTAATAATGCTTAAAGTCAAACAATAAAAGTGTAATATCCCTTTAAATTTTGTACCTGGGGGATGTCTATAGTATGCCTGTAAAGGAACGCATGTTTCCCGTCTTTAGAACAGTCTGACAGCAAAATGACATTTCAAAGGAAAAAAAGTCATTTAAAACTACTCGCGGTTATTGTATTGCCGGTCAGACAATACACATAGAAGTTCATTGATAAAAACGGCATGGGAATTCCCTACAGGGGAACCCCGAACCAAAATTTAAAAAAAAAAAATGACGTAGGGGGTCCCCCTAAATTCCATACCAGGCCCTTCAGGTCCGGTATGGTTTTTAAGGGGAACCCCACGCCAAAATTAAAAAAAAACAAAAAACGGCGTGGGGTCCCCCCAAAAATCCATACCAGACCCTTATTAACCTGGCAGGTCGCAGGAAAAGAGGGGGGGACGAGAGAGCGCCCCCCCTCCTGAACTGTACCAGGCCACATGCCCTCAACATTGGGAGGGTGCTTTGGGGTAGCCCCCCAAAACACCTTGTCCCCATGTTGATGAGGACAAGGGCCTCATCCCCACAACCCTGGCCGGTGGTTGTGGGGGTCTGCGGGCGGGGGGCTTATCGGAATCTGGAAGCCCCCTTTAACAAGGGGACCCCCAGATCCCGGCCCCCCCTGTGTGAAATAGTAAGGGGGTACAAATATTTCACTAAAAAAACTGTCAAAAATGTTAAAAATGACAAGAGACAGTTTTTGACAATTCCTTTATTTAAATGCTTCTTCTTTTTTCTTTCTTCTATCTTCCTTCCTTCTGGTTCTTCCTCCGGTGTTCTTGTCCAGCATCTCCTCCCCGGTGTCTTCTTCCCTTCTTCTCCTCGGGCTGCTCCGCATCCATGATGGCATGGAGGGAGGCTCCCGCTCTTCTCTTCATCTTCCTCTCTTCTTAATTTTCTTTTCTTCTTCTCTTCTTCATCTTCTTCTCTTCTTCATCTTCTTCTCCGGGCCACTCCGCATCCATGCTGGCATGGTGGGAGGCTCCCGCTGTGTGACGCGTCTCCTCTTCTGACGGTTCTTAAGTAATGGGGGGGCCATCCGGTGACCCCGCCCCCCTCAGACGCACGGTGACTTGACGGGACTTCCCTGTGACGTCACGGGGAATACCACAGGGAAGTCCCGTCATGTCCTGTGCATCATTATTTAAGAGCCTCCCTCCATGCCAGCATGGATGCAGAGCGGCCCGGAGAAGAAGATGAAGAAGAGAAGAAGATGAAGAAGAGAAGAAGATGAAGAGAAGAGCGGGAGCCTCCCCCCATGCCTTGGGTGCGGAGCGGCCCAAGGAGAAGAAGATAGAAGACACCGCGGAGGGGATGCTGGACGAGAACACCAGAGGAAGAACCAGAAGAGCCAGAAGAACCAGAAGAACCAGAAGAAGAAGAAGAAGATGAAGGAAGATAGAAGAAGCATTTAAATAAAGGAATTGTCAAAAACTGTCTCTTGTCATTTTTAACATTTTTGACAGTTTTTTGGGGAAATGGTAGGGGTACAAATGTACCCCCTTACTATTTCACACAGGGGGAGGGCCGGGATCTGGGGGTCCCCTTGTTAAAGGGGGCTTCCAGATTCCGATAAGCCCCCCGCTTGCAGACCCCCACAACCACCGGCCAGGGTTGTGGGGATGAGGCCCTTGTCCTCATCAACATGGGGACAAGGTGTTTTGGGGGGCTACCCCAAAGCACCCTCCCAATGTTGAGGGCATGTGGCCTGGTACGGTTCAGGAGGGGGAGCGCTCTCTTGTCCCCCCCTCTTTTCCTGCGGCCTGCCAGGTTGCGTGCTCAGATAAGGGTCTGGTATGGATTTTTGGGGGGACCCCACGCCGTTTTTTTTTTAAATTTTGGCGCAGGTTAATGGAAAGGTAGCCAATGGCCTACGTGATACTGGCGCCACCATGACCCTACTACGGAAGAACTTCATCCCAGAGAGCCAACACACCGGGGACACTGTAGTCGTAAGCGTAGCGGGAGGCACCATTTTCCGGCTACCCGTTGCCCGTGTTCACCTGGATTGGGGGGTTGGTTTGGGACACGTGAATGTGGGGGTGATGAAGGATTTGCCAGCGGATGTACTGCTGGGGAATGATTTGGCCCCCATCATTTCTGCTTACGCCCCGATAGGCCCCGCTGAAGCCAACCCAGTGACTATCCATGCCCAGATCCCCAACAGCATGATGGCGTGAGCCCAGTCACCCTGTCTTTTCTCCAGCGGCTGAAAAGACTACAGGGAGAAGGGCCAGTCCAGGCCTCTCCCCAGCGGCGGGCGTGTTCTCCGAGAGAGGCAGAGGTTGGCTGGGTAAGTAATGATCTATTTGGAACAATTTGTTTGGGGTATGGTGTGGATACCAGCATTAGAGGACTGGAACTACTGACTAATTTCAGAGTCAACCTGTCTGGGGTCTCCTCCTGTGTTAGTCTCCTGCCGAAAGGGGAGAAATGTGACAGACCTAGCCAGGAGAGAGACTTTTGGAGGGGACTGAATGCCAGCCTCCTGCAAACCAATGTTCTATTATGTTTGTCTGCCATGGATCACAGGATGTGTATTGCATTGGAGGGTTTGTGTTTGTCTGCCTTGGATCACAGGATGTGTATTGCATTGGAGGGTTTGTGTTTGTCTGCCTTGGATCACAGGATGTGTATTGCACTGGAGGGAGGGGGGGATTCTTCCAACAGCTCTCCCTGCTAACACTGTGCACTGATGAGACGTTAAACACACCTGACCTGTGTGTCCATTGTCATTGGACAGTTTAGTAGGTGTATGGGGTAAATCCGCGCAATGAATTGAATGTTTTAGTTATGGATATGGCTGCTGCCTCTACACATACAATACCACCTAAGTGGAAAGTATTAAAAAATGGTAAAAAAGCAGGAGTAGTATGGCACTGCCTTTATGGAGACAAATTTTTTTTTTTTTTTTTCTTTCTTTGTAGTGAATGTATTGCCTAGTATCCTTATAGAATTGCTTCTAAAAACCTGTATATGCTCAAAAATTGAATAAAACTGACTGGTGGTGAATATTTCTATTCAAAATGAAAATACAACAACTGGTGCTCCAATTGTTCAACAAAGGTGCATTGTGCGGTTTAAGTTAAGTAATAAAGTAGTTGTGGATATAGATGTAATATCATCTAGGTGGAAAGTGTTAAAAAAAAAAAAAAAAAAAAAAAAAAAACACCTCTCTTTAAAATGACTTTATAATTCCTAAAGTGTGTGTGCCAAAAATGAATAAATATGTGACTGGTGCCAAGTCCTTACTGTTAAAGGTACAATTGCAACATAAGGTGCTTCAATTATTCAACAAAAGTGCATAGTGCAGCATCACTAAAGTGACCAGTGTTAAATCATACAAATCCATACAACATTGTGCAAAATATCCATCATAAATAGTGACTCTTGTGCTGTGACCAGTATTGGTTGGATAGGAAAAGTTCCGTTTATGAAAAAAACAAGTTCTTTTTGGAGTATTTTGTAGTGTTCAATCTTTGAGGGTCAAATATCTGTAGGAAAGCTTCTTATCCAGGTGCTGGTTTCTTTAATTAGTGCCTTGTCTGCATGCTCTGACAATGCTTGCACTCACCGGATTCTCCTTTCCCCTGCAGGGGTATGCGCGGTTACAGTGTCTGCCACTGTGCAGCAATCAAGGATATCCCCCAAACTTTACTTGCGTATTGTGGTGTAGTAATTACATGTAAAGGAAAGAAGGTATGCCCTTCGCGTAAAACCATAGGAGGACTTTTATTAAAACTTAATAGACAAATGTACTCACATTTCAAATGAACAAATCAAGCATGCCAAAAGTTAGCGAATTCCCTTTGTTAAAGGTGCTGCAAGACGTTCGTAACCCGCCCTATGCACGTTTCGTCGTCAGACTTCTACTGGGGCGTTCATCTTGCTGTACCTCCTGAGTTTAAATAGTGTGGCCAGTAATAAGTGCAATTGGATCGGTGGCCATTTTTGCTAGGATTTTGAAGACCGAAGCCTAATAGGACTGTGCATTAGGTTGTTAGCAGCCATTTTCGTCGAGTCAGAGCTGTCAGCAAAGAACGTCACCCTTGACGCCCGGCCGCATTCTTTCTTCCCCCACTTCATATTGAAATCTAAGCCGACCCGGAAGTCGGCTTAGATTTCAATATGAAGTGGGGGAAGAAAGAATGCGGCCGGGTGTCAAGGGTGACGTTCTTTGCTGACAGCTCTGACTCGACGTTCCCCCACTAACAGTAAAGCGCAGGCGCGCTACCCGGGCTTCGGTCTACAAAATCCCCAAGAAAATGGCCGCCATAAGGACTCAATGGATAGTTCTACTAGGCTTCGGTCTGTAATATCCACAAGAAAATGGCTGCTAACAACCTAATGCACAGTCCTATTAGGCTTCGGTCTTCAAAATCCTAGCAAAAATGGCCGCCGATCCAATTGCACTTATTACTGGCCACACTATTTTAACTCAGGAGGTACAGCAAGATGAACGCCCCAGTAGAAGTCTGACGATGAAACGTGCGTAGGGCGGGTTACGAACGTCTTGCAGCACCTCTAACAAAGGGAATTCGCTAACTTTTGGCATGCTTGATTTGTTCATTTGAAATGTGAGTACATTTGTCTATTAAGTTTTAATAAAAGTCCTCCTATGGTTTTACGCGATGGGCATACCTTCTTTCCTTTACATGTAATTACTACACCACAATACGCAAGTAAAGTTTGGGGGATATCCTTGATTGCTGCACAGTGGCAGACACTGTGACCGCGCATACCCCTGCAGGGGAAAGGAGAATCCGGTGAGTGCAAGCATTGTCAGAGCATGCAGACAAGGCACTAATTAAAGAAACCAGCACCTGGATAAGAAGCTTTCCTACAGATATTTGACCCTCAAAGATTGAACACTACAAAATACTCCAAAAAGAACTTGTTTTTTTCATAAACGGAACTTTTCCTATCCAACCAATACTGGTCACAGCACAAGAGTCACTATTATGATGGATATTTTGCACAATGTTGTATGGATTTGTATGATTTAACACTGGTCACTTTAGTGATGCTGCACTATGCACTTTTGTTGAATAATTGAAGCACCTTATGTTGCAATTGTACCTTTAACAGTAAGGACTTGGCACCAGTCACATATTTATTCATTTTTGGCACACACACTTTAGGAATTATAAAGTCATTTTAAAGAGAGGTGTTTTTTTTTTTTTTTTTTTTAACACTTTCCACCTAGATGATATTACATCTATATCCACAACTACTTTATTACTTAACTTAAAGGGCACAATGCACCTTTGTTGAACAATTGGAGCACCAGTTGTTGTATTTTCATTTTGAATAGAAATATTCACCACCAGTCAGTTTTATTCAATTTTTGAACATATACAGGTTTTAGAAGCAATTCTATAAGGATACTAGGCAATACATTCACTACAAAGAAAGAAAAAAAAAAAATGTTGTCTCCATAAGGGCAGCGCCATACTACTCCTGCTTTTTTACCATTGGACAGTTTAACCCGCCCTCTTTTCCAAGGGTGGGGGGGAAAGAGTCTCTGAGTTATTTTATCTATTGTGACCATGTGTTATATAAATGAGTTGATTCCTGCTTGGCCCTGAAGACAGAGCATCTTGTCTCGTTTTTGCGGTGGATTATTTGTATGGGTTCCTTGTTCGGCTGATTGAAGTGTTCGGTAGCTGTCCTTGTGTTTGGGTATGGAATGTCCTAAACGACTTTAACCCCTTTCATACTCGGGGTGTCGTTACACAGGCATACTATAGACACCCCCCAGCTACGAAATTTAAAGGAATATTACACTTTTATTGTTTGACTTTAAGCATTATTAAAATCACTGCTCCTGAAAAAATGGCCATTTTTAAAACTTTTTTTTTGCATTGATCCATGTCCCCTGGGGCAGGACCCAGGTCCCCAAACACTTTTTATGACAATAACTTGTATATAAGCCTTTAAAATTAGCACTTTTGATTTCTCCCATAGACTTTTAAAGGGTGTTCCGCGGCATTCGAATTTGACGCGAACACCCCAAATTGTTCGCTGTTCGGCGAACTTGCTTACAGCCGACTCAAAGCTCATCCCTATACTACACTATAAACCTCTGTTCATGGATCATATCACAAGGCCAATGGGGCCTAAATGAACCGTATGCTCGGCTGGAGTTGGACTCCTATTAAAAATGGTCCCCCTTAAGGGAACTGACACATTCATAAATACATGATGGCAACCTCTGCAAGAGTTAACATAAAGAAAGGCGGTGGGGTGCTCCCTCCACTCTTGACACAGTCCACTACACACATCAAACGCATAGCTCACAGCCGATTAACCTGATCATTAATTGTTTTAATGAATGATGTTCGAAACTGTGATTCATAAGTTGATATTCATGTTATATTGTATTTTTCTATTTGAAAATCAATAAAATACTTTTACAAAAAAAATGACGCTACTCCCTCGCATCTTATACTACTTCAGAGCACTTCCTATCCCTCTAGTCATGGTCCGCCTAAAACAATTTCAAGCCAAAATTATTAAAAATGTCTTGGGCAGGGGGGGACACAGGCTCTCTAAAGCTTTCCTTTTCCGGTCAAGATAAGTGGGGGGCCTGAGTCTTCCAAACTTACTATGGTACTTTCAAGCAGCTCAACTAGCTCAGATTTCGGCAGTCTACTCTCGCTGGGAACTACCTGACTGGATACATATTAAATGCCAGGCAGTCCCACTTCACAACCTTGACTATCTCCTATGGTGCCCCAAAAAATTGAGACCCCCAATATTATCCCAGACACTCTCTCACTTGTTTGCCCTCTGGGACAGCCTGAAGGGTAACAACAAACTGACCTCCCCCATCGAACCGCTAAAGCACCTATTTCACAACCCGGCATTTCCACCAGGGCTAAACAAAAGTCTTCAGGCAGTGGCTTGACAAAGGGCTATATAGAATAGGACACTTCCTCAGACCCATGGGCCCACTTTCCAAACCCTTCTGCATCAGCAATCTGGATATGCCACCTTCTGAGGTCTTTCGATACACCCAGATCTCCATCTTTCTTCACAAACTATGTAAAACATTGTTCATACCCATGAACAATGGTGTGGCCAGGCCGATGAGCAGAGGGGGGGGAATCACGGTGATCTATAGTGCATTGTCCTCCACTTGCTCCAAGACTCCCTACATGTCAGCCTGGGAAGAGGATCTCTCTCAACATTGGAGACTAGAAAGATGGAACAGAAACTTCTTTCAATCATACAAGGGTGTCCTCAATTCTAGCCTCGCAGAGGCAAGCATAAATGTAATTTCCAGATGGTACCTAGTTCTATCGAGACTGGCCTAGCTCTATCCGACATCATTCCCCCTATGTTTTTGGGGGTGTGACCTCAGAGGTGATATGTTTCATGTGTGGTGGGGATGCCCCAGAATAAGGAGTTTCTGGAACAAAATCTTCTCCTGGATTCGTAAGATTACCATGGCCCCCATCCCAACGTCCCCCCTAATTGCTCTTCTCAACTTTCCAGTGAGGAAAGCCTCCAGGAGTATACAACGCCTGATTTTCTTTATCCTCCTGGGAGCCAAATTTACCCTAGCCAAAGCTTGGAAAAAATTCTCGAAGCTACTAGCGAAAAGAAAACTTTCCTGGATTATGACACAAGAGAAGATGGCTAGTGTACTCCTGGACTGCACTGAAAAATGTGAAAAAGTCTGGGATCCCTGGGCAACTTTCATAGGGGTTCCCCTACACCCCTGACCTCAAATCGACTACGCTCTCTCCTATTCTCCCCCAGTCGTCTCACCTCCTTCTCCTCTCTCTCAACATTTCACCTTTCCTCTCATGCTCTTTTACCCTTTCCTTTGGTAACGGGCTTCGGCCATCAACTTTATGGACCTAGCCAATTTAAGTGTTTAGTCTCATTATGGTATTTGGCACTCTTTACCCATCAATATCTTCATGTTACTTGATAGAACGATGATTATCCCTTTGCTTCCCTTCATCCGATTAGTTTTATATATCATGATATTTTCTCTGGGTCTATTCCCATGTTCAAAGAACACTGCACAACAATTAGATACCATCCAGGTGTTGGAGACGGGGAATGGGGAGCACCGGCCACAGTGTGATCCCATTTGGGGTGGCGGGTTAGCTCCGCCATTTCCCTGGGCCCAACACCCTCGTGATGGCCAGTTGTTCAGCACCATATCACTCTACCATTCCTGAGTTCAATGATTGTGATGTAGGTTACATGTTTATGTTGCGATTTGCCTTACATTTTACCTCACTCCTGATGTTATCTCGGCCATGTTGGCCAAATGCAGGACTAATGGTCCCACATATTCTTCTGTACTTTGTATTTTATATTGAATAAATATATTGAAACATAAAATGAGGTAAAAAAAATAAAATAAATATACGGTATACACAGTTGTGCTCATAAGTTTACATACTCTGGCAGAATTTATGATTTCTTGGCCATTTTTCAGAGAATATGAATGATAACACAAAAATGTTTCTTTCACTCATGGTTATTGTTTGACAGAAGCCATTTATTATCAATCAATAAGGATGAGCCGGACACCCCCGGTTTGGTTCGCACCAGAACATGCGAACAGGCAAAAAATTTGGACGAACACGCGAACACCGTCTATGGGACACGAACATGAAAAATCAAAAGTGCACATTTTAAAGGCTTATTAGCAAGTTATTGTCATAAAAAGTGTTTGGGGACTTGGGTCCTGCCCCAGGGGACATGTATCAATACAAAAAAAAGTGGGGATCAACATGGGGACAAGGTGCTTTGGGGGGCTACTCCAAAGCACCCTCCCCATGTTAAGAGCATGTGGCCTGGTATGGTTCAGGAGGGGGGCACTCTCTCGTCCCCCGTCTTTTCCTGCAGCCTGCCAGTTTGTGTGTTCAGGTAAGGGTCTGGTATGGATTTTGGGGGGACCCCATGCCATTTTTTTTGTAATTTTGGTGCAGGGTTCCCCTTAAAAAACCATACCAGTCTGGTATGGGTTTTGGGGGACACACTAGAAAACTGTGCTACTTTACAGGCATACTATAGACACCCCACAGGCACGATATTTAAAGGAATATTACATTTTTGTGGTTTTTCACTTTAAGCATTATTAAAATCACTGCTCCCGAAAAAACGTCAGTTTTTAAAACTTTTTTTTGCATTGAGACATGTCCCCTGGGGCAGGACCCGGGTCCCCAAACACTTTTTTTGACAATAACTTGCATATAAGCCTTTAGAATGAGCACTTTTGATTTTTCATGTTAATGTCCTATAGACTTTAACTGTGTTCCGAGGCTTTCGAATTTGCCGCGAATACCGCATAATGTTTGCTGTTCGCCGAAAATCCGAACAACCAAAGTTCAGCCCGAACTTATGCTCAGGCCGAACCCTTCACCCATCCCTATCAATTAACTGTGTTTACTCTTTTTAAATCATAATGACAACAGAAACTACCCAAATGACCCTGATCAAAAGTTTACATACCCTGGTGATTTAGGCCTGATAACATGCACACAAGTTGGCACAAAAAGGGTTTGAATGGCTATTAGAGGTAACCATCCTCACCTGTGATCTGTTTGCTTGTAATTAGTTTGTGTGTATAAAAGGTCAATGAGTTTTTGGACTCTTAACAGACCCTTGCATCTTTCATCCAGTGCTGCACTGACGTTTATGGATTCTGAGTCATGGGGAAAGCAAAAGAACTGTCCAAGGATCTGTGGGAAAAGGTAGTTGAACTGTATAAAACAGGAAAGGGATATAAAAAGATATCCAATTAATTGAGAAAGCCAATCAGCAGTGTTCAAACTCTAATCAAGAAATGGAAAATGAGGGGTTCTGTTGAAACCAAACCAAGGTCAGGTAGACCAACTCAAATTTCAGCCACATCTGCCAGGAAAATTATTCGGGATGCAAAGAAAAACCTACAAAAAACTTCAGGTTAAATATAGGACTCTCTGAAAATATGTGGTGTGGCTGTTTCAAGATGCACAATAAGGAGGCACTTGAAGAAAGATGGGTTGCATGGACGAGTCGCCAGAAGAAATCCATTACCACACAAATGCCACAAATCTCGCTTACAATACAACAAACAGCACAGAGACAAGCCTCAAACCTTCTGGCACAAAGTCATTTGGAGTGATGAGACCAAAATTTAGCTTTTTGGCCACAACCATAAATGCTACATTTGGAGAGGAGTCAACAAGGCCTATGATGAACGGTACACCATTCCTACTGTGAAACACAGGGGTGGGTTGCTGATGTTTTGGGGATGTGTGAGCTACAAAGGCACAGGAAATTTGGTCAAAATTGATGGAAGATGAATGCATTATGGTATCAAAAAATACTGGAGGAACATTTGCATTTATCAGCCAGGAAGCTGCGCATGGGACGTACTTGGACATTCCAACATGACAATGACCCAAATTCCAAGGCCAAGTCAGCCTGTCATTGGCTACAGCAGAATATAGTGAAGGTTCTGGAGTGGCTATCTCAGTCTCCTGACCTCAATATCATTGAGCCAATCCGGGGAGATCTCAGTTCATGCAAGACATGAACGTGCAGTTCATGCAAGACATCCCAATAATTTACAGGAACTGGAGGCTTTTTGCCAAGAGTAATGGGAAGCTTTACCATCTAAGAAGAAGAGCCTCATCCAAAAATACCACAAAAGACTTCAAGCTGTCCTTGATGTTAAAGGGGTCAATACATGGTATTAAGAACTGCGGTATGTACACTTTTGATCAGGGTCATTTAGGTAGTTTCCGTTGTAATTATGATTTAAAAAGAGTAAACACAGTTGATTGATAATACATGGCTTCAGACAAACACTAACCATGAGTGAAAGTTTTTGTGTTATCATTCATATTCTCTGAAAAATGGCCAAGAAATCATAAATTCTGCCAGAGTTTGTAAACTTATGAGCACAACTGTACTATATATAGATATATCTATATATAGATATATCTATATATATAGATATATATAGATATATCTATATATATAACATTGGAGATCAGCAACCACCCCCACAATTGCTGAGTGGTTTACTAAACTCACACACATACAGGGTTTTGGAAGAACTAATGGCACAATACCATGCTAAATATTCTTCCTATATAGCTACATGGTTTCTCTGCATAGTTTTTAGTAGACTCCCCCAGATTCAAATCCATCTTTCTACTAATCATATTGATGTCAAGGTGCCTTAATCTGCACAATCACCCAACCCCTTCCTCCCCCCCTTCATATTTTGCCCCTCTCTGTAATTCTATCTCTATTTCCCCAATTTTAGGCTTTAGGTATTGAGTGCAACATTGTCTGCATTGACTGCAACAACTGTAAGCTGCCTTCTATTTATATATTTATCTCAGGTTCCATGTATCTTCTGTTTATCTCCTATTTATCTCAGGTTTCAATTTCTTGCTTACTATGTGGACAATATTTGCCCTGTGACAAGCTGAGGTATTTCCTTTTTCTCACCTATGCTTATTAATAGGAAATAAATGTAACGGTCAATGCATTATTAACTTCCATTCTCTGTTTCGACCTTTCTATTACTGTACCTAATTTTGAACAGAATAAATTCTTTAAAAAAAATGTAAATACTGTACCCATTGAGGCCGATAGTAACCATCTGTACAGGTCTCACAATTAATTCCAGCTGTGTTTGCTGAGCAATTGACACAAACTCCACCTCCAGTATTTTCCCCATGAATATCCAGACTGAGTTTCTTGCTTGCTACATTTTCATCATAATAGCATTCTGCAGTTTTCCCATGACAGTTGCAAGCTATAGAGAGTAAAATAATATTTGTCAGCAAATATATAATAAATATAGCTTAAAATACACAATGCTAACCATTAAAATAGTGCAAAAAAACATTGTTGATGTGCAAAGTCCAGTTAGCCATATTATCCAGTCAACAGTAATCTTGTATTACAGGTTCACATACAATTTTCAGAAAATTCACACACAGGTCTATCAAGTAAAATAGTTCTCTTACTGGTACATTGTTAAAAGCTTAGTGTCAATAAGGAAGTTCCCCCATAAGTGACGTTTTCGAGTCAACAATCAGCTTTTTTTGAAGCTCAGTTGTTGGCTCAAAATAAGGCTCTCAGAGGCGTTTTTCCTATTGCCATTAATTATTTACCAACAAAAAAGCCATTTTACTTTAACACCTGTGTGTGAATTATGACTTGCTGGACTTTCTAAGATGACTCCTGGATGCAGCAAGGGGTGGTGAATTCAGCACCGAGAAAAGTTCATACAAAAAAGGTTTGTGTTGCTTTTCAGAAAAAAAAAACACATACAATTAGGCTTTTTTCAAGACTCCCAGTCCCACAATAAAAGGCATCATTATCACTACTAATTACCATACTTCATTGTAAGAAAGAGGAAAAAAAATACAACTACTTTGTCTTATTAATACCTTGTCATCCAATCCTTGTCGGCTCTTCTCTACCTTTAACTCTCTGCTTTGTCCCCCACCCCCTCTACTCACTAACTCACTCACTGCCCATGAGATTGCCAATCACTTCAAAGATAAGATTGATGTGATATGTGAGGACACCTCCACTGTACAGATATCTTCCCCACTTAACATACCTTGTCTAACAGCACAGTCAACACTTTCCTCTTTTGAACTGGCTACTACTGAAGAGGTTACAAAACTTTTATCAGATGTACACCTAACCAATTGTCTCCTGGATCCTGTTCCCTTGCAACTACTACGCTACGGTCACCCTCTTATTCTATCCTATCACACCCTCACTCACATCTTCAATCTCTCCCTCTCTACTGGCCCCTTCCCTTTCCATCTAAAGAATGCACAGTTCACTTGCATACATAAAAAGCCCTCACTGGACCCCAACAACCTGAACAACAATACCCATCTCATTGGTCCCAGTCACCTCTAAACTTTTAGAACGCTTAGTCTACAACCGTCTTAGCTCCTACCACACTGAAAACAACCTTCTTGACCCCTTACAGTCTGGCTTTGGCTCGCAACAGTCCACAGAAACTGCTCTACTAAAACAATCGATTTACTAACCGATAACCAATTGCCACTACTCTATATTCTTACTACTAGACTTCTCTGTGGCCTTGGCTACTGTTAACCACCCACTCTTTCTCTATAAACTCTGCTCACTTCGCCTCCAAGACTCTACTCTATTCTGGGAGAAGTGACCAGATGTTGGTGTGAGCAGTGGTGTGTGAGCTTTCTCCCTGCTCTAGCCTCCCGTGGCCATCCGAAATAGTCTAACCTAGCTCCGTGCACTTTACAATGCCTGCCTTGCCTGTCCTGTGTGTTCCCTGGTGGGGGCGCGGTGGTGGAGCCGCTACGGCTGGAGAACGGGGAGATGAAGGAGGTCGGCTTCAGCGGTAGCCTTCAGTGCGGTGAAGCAGAGTCTGAGCTGCTCGCATTGGCTTCGGTTGGTTGCCCAGGTAACGGCTCATGATCCCGCAAGAGGTAGCGAGGAAGTCAGCGCCCATTCAATACAGTGAGAGGCGCCAGCCAGGAGCAACCTAGCACGGGCTAGCTGTTTGAGCAGTGCAACGAGAGGTAAAAAAAGCGGAACTTTGAACATAATAATAATGCCATAAGAGTGCATAAGCTTTAAAGCTTGCTAAATCTCAGTCTGCCAAGTGCTTTCTGACACCTTTTTACACACTATCTTGCACCGTTATACAGCCAGGCCATGACAAGGAAAAAAGGGGAGGAACAGCAACAGCAGCCCCAAGAGAATTTAACCTCTCAATCCACTCATTCAACAAAGGAGAAGGGAAGCCATGCAGCATCAGCAACAGCAGCAGCAGCTAAGTTGGAAAAGTACGCACATACCCCCACATTATCACCAGGTAAGGGCAACCAGCAACCCCAAGAGAAAACACAGACGGGAGGTCCTGGGGACAGAAAGAGCCTAGGTAAAATGTCAGCAACATTGCCCGTCAACACTAAAACAGTGAGTAAAAAGAGTCCCGAGAGGGATCTCCTGGGAAAAACGACCAAAGTTACCCCCGAATTAATTATATCTAGTGAACCAGAACCCACGTTAAAAGATGTACTATGTGCAGTAAATTTTTGTAAGGGCTCATTGAGTAACTTGTGTGACCAGTTAAGGGGCCTAAAGGAAGAGCTATGTATAATGAGTCAAGAACTTAAAAAAACAGTTGAGAGAACAATTACCTTGGAGGAGAGGCTAAGCCAGGTTGAAGATATTTTACACCCAATGGGACAAGAGTTTAAAACAATGCAAGCTAAGTTAGGCGCATACAAATCCAAAATGGACGAAATGGAAAACAGGTTGTGCAGGCACAATGTGAGGGTGATGGGCCTCCCGGAGAGAAGCAAGGATTCCTATCCTGTAGCGTTTATGGAAAAATGACTCAAGGAAGTATTCGGGACAGAGACTTTCTCGCATCTTTTTGCCATTGCGAAGGCTCATAGAGTACCTACTAGAGCTATACCATCAGGAGGTCATCCTAGACCAATGATTATGAAATTGTTTAACTACAAGGATAAGGTGACATTGATGCAAAAATCCATAGAAATGGGGGACATTTTCTATAATGGAGCCAGAACCTCACTATATCCAGATTATTCTCCGGATTTACAAAAGCGTAGGGCAGAATTTATAGACATCAAGTGTAGCCTACGGAATTATAAAATTTCATTCGCATTGCTGTATCCTGCGCGACTGCATATAACGGCTTTAGGGGTAACCCATTTTTTTTTACTCTGTTGTAGGGGCTACAAAGTGGCTTGAAGATAACAAAAAGAACTTATAGAGCTAGAGCGTGAAGTAGTTAAATAATTATGTTAATTTCTGAAAGTATTTGAGGATTTTTTTTTTTTTTTTGAGGAAGTTAACTCAAGGATGGTAGCGGGGGGTGGGAGGGGGGGTTTGGTTGGTGAAAGACACTAATGATAGATGTGGTGTGGTTGTGTGTTAATGTTTTTCTTGTAACATCGATAATATTGATAATTGTGAATTGGGTAAAGGGTGGGGGGGAGGGCGGGGCAAGTAAAGGAGGATAAGGAAGATTACTCACATTTATGTCGGGTGGTGGAGTATTGGTTGAAATGGGTTGAAAGGGCAAAAATGGTCACAATTAATGCCCCCAGGGCTAGCCTAGTTAGGCAAAAGGGAAGGGTGGGGGGTTATTTAAGGGTCAGGGAGCAAATGAGGCAAAAAGAATAGTAGGATGGAGTGGTAGGGTGGTAAAAGGGAGTTGTGGGGAAAGGGTAGGAAAGTGTTACACTGCACAAGTACAAGGGGAGGGGAGACAGATAAAAACAGTGTACACATGTTTATGTTATTTATTCACATAAAAAAAAAGAAAAGAAATCTTAAGAAGTGTAGGAGGACAGGGAATAGGAAACAAGGGTTTTCTTTTTTTTGTTCTCCTTTTTTTTCACAATATTATCACTGATTGCAGTTTAGGGGACACAATTAAACTAAAACAAATGATACGTTGCCTGGTAGAAGGGCAGGGATGCTTGATAAGCAAGGTTAGGCATGAGGGCCTTTTTTTTTTTTTTTATTGTTGCTGCCTCCAGGTTACTTCCCCCTTTGTTTTTTTTTTTTCCTGGTTCTTTTTTTGGTTTAGTTTTTTGCTTTTTTTAGATGCTGTTTAGAACTTTGAGACTAGGCTCATGGAACATTAGCAGGATGGGTGATCCCATTAAAAAAGCTACTGCATTTTCGGAACTGGAATCCTATGGCGTTGAACTGATATGCCTGCAGGAAACACATTTTACCAATGACTCCAAATTACTAATTCGGAGTAAGAAATTTCAAGTACAATTTAATTCAGTTTACTCCTCTTACTCTAGGGGAGTGAGTATATTGGTAAAGAGAGGAGTGTTATTTTCCTGCAGGGATGTTAGAATAGACACACTGGGTTGTTATATCTTTTTGAACTGTCTAATAGAGGGTAAACCAATTGTAATAGCAAATCTGTATATTCCTCCCCCATTTAAGTTGGAGATTTTGTATGGATTGTTAGAGTATGTGGAGGACAAGGTTGATACCCCGGTTATAGTGGTGGGGGATTTTATTGCGGTGCTCAATTATAGCCTGGATAGGTTTCCACCAGGGGTTCGGACGGAAAGGGCGTCAGAAGGACGGTTAGCCCAGTTTCTTGAGGAGATCGGATGGTGTGACTTTTGGAGATCCCGAAACCCAAACAATTGGCAATATTCTTGCTTCTCGGGGTCACACTTTACACTCTCTCATATAGATATGGCAATAGGTAACAGTGAAGCACAACGGCTAATAAATAAAATAGAGTACTGGCCAAGAGGGATATCGGATCAATCGCCCCTGACTCTAACGGTAAACATACACGATAGACATACCCAGAGAACGTGGACAATAAATCCAATATGGATGGAGATAATAGGGAAATAACTGCAAGATTAAAGGAGTTTGTAGAACATAATACAGGTTCAGTGTCAGAGGGGATAGTCTAGGATTCCCTAAAAGCATTTACCTAAGAGGGGGTAGTCTGGGATTCCCTAAAAGCATTTCTTAGGGGGCTCTTAATCCAACAGGTAGTAAAAACAAAGAAGAAATCAAGGGAATGGGAGGAGCACATCAGAAAAGAGGCGATCGAGTCAGAGAGACAATATGTGATAGATCCAAGCCCAGAGAAGCAGGAGATATGGCTTAAGAAGTAGCAGGAATATAAAATGGCAATAATTAGGAAAACTGAAAATAAGAGATCCTTTCAGAGACAAAAGTGTTTTGGAGAAGGGGAAAAAGTGGGCCGTATGTTGGCGCTCCTAGCTAAGACTAATTCTCCTTCCTCAGTAATTTCTATGATTAGGACTCCAAGCGGTGAAATCTCATCTGAACCTCTCATGATTATGGAGACATTTTCTGAATTTTACAGAGAGTTGTATAAGTCACGAAAGGGTTCAGATTGGGGAGAGATGGATAGGTTCCTAGAGGGTGTTGAATTGCCGACTCTCTCGGTAAATGAAAGGAATGGGCTGGAGTCCCCTATAGTCCTAGAGGAACTGAAGCAAGCAGTGGCAGATATGTCCAACCAGAAATCCCCGGGCCCAGATGGGTTGCCCTTAGAGACCTACAGTGGGGCAAAAAAGTATTTAGTCAGCCACCAATTGTGCAAGTTCTCCCACTTAAAAAGATGAGCGAGGCCTGTAATTGTCATCATAGGTATACCTCAACTATGAGAGACAAAATGTGGAAACAAATCCAGACAATCACATTGTCTGATTTTTGAAAGAATTTATTTGCAAATTATGGCGGAAAATAAGTATTTGGTCAATATCAAAAGTTCATCTCAATACTTTGTTATATATCCTTGTTGGCAATGACAGAGGTCAAACATTTTCTGTAAGTCTTCACTAGTTGTTACTAGGGATGAGCTTCGAGTTCGAGTCGAACTCATGTTCGACTCGAACATCGGTTGTTCGGCAGTTCCCTGAACAGCGAACAATTTGGGGTGTTCGGGGCAAATTCGAATGCCACGGAACACCCTTTAAAAGTCTATGAGGGGGGGCGTGTCTGGACGAGCTAGGAGAAAGACGTGTGGAATCTGAGCTCCGCTCTACATATACCCATCCAACGCCATCCTAGCCCATCTTCAATCTGTGGAGCACCTCTCCACCTTCAGAAGTGGTTAGCCTACCTCCGCTGCGGCTAACAAGGGGAATTGGCTACCAGTGCTGCAATTTATCTGGCCCCGGGCCTCCAGCTGGACTTGAGCCCTGTGTGCCCGCCGCCATCTTGAGGCCTGCTGAGGGCTCCGTACACGCCGCCCATCACCCCCACAGCCAAGCAGACAAGAAGAGCCTTTACCTGGCTGCCCGATCGTGTCGCCGTCGGCAGTCAGGGGGGCCTTGGGCGACTGAGGGGTGCTGCCTGGTGGTCTCCTCCTCTGCCTCGGACTGCTCCCCGCCAGGCGCCATCTTGCGGCCTACTGGATCGGCCTCCTCAACATACAGGCACAGTGAGTACAGAGACATCCGCCTACCCACCCCTCTGCAGAGTCCCCCTTGTCCGAATCGGCACGTTCCCACTCCGCCAGGACCTCTGTTTTGGTGCCCCGCGGCGCTGACTTGGGCCCACAGTGAACGGTGCTCACTCGGCCAGCCGCGACTCTCAGGAAAGACCGCGGCTTCGGCCTACCTATGGAGGACGGCGGCCATCTTGGTACTCCAAGCCACTTTCCCTGCTAACCTGCCCAGCTACCACTATAACTACTGTATTCTCAAACATACCACCCATCAACTGGCCCCTTCATATAGTGACAGACCACATACTCTATTACCGCAAGGAAAGTCTACCTTCCGGCCTACCTCTGGAAGCTGGCGGCCATCTTGGTGCTCCAAGTACTCCTAAGCCAATTCCTTACTACTATATCTTATACATAGCTTCTGTTCCCATAAACTTCCATCAGTACAACTATCATCGCTTTTCCCAGTGATTGTTAAAACGCTTCTAACACTGCTTGCATACTTCCTTCATAAGAAATTTTTTGAGTAACAGGGATACTATGATGGAAGCATGTCTCTGAACAGATGTGAGTAGGGGGTGACCCCCACGGCGATCGACCGTATAGTTCCAGCAATGCCCGCCAAAACACCTAAACTCCGGTCTGCCAAAGGTAAACGTTCAGGCAAGAGATCACTGCCCGTTCCAGTCTCCACCTGCTCTATTCAACAGTACTTAGCTAACGCAAGAGACGAGCAGGTCCGAACCTCACGGACCAGCGTATCTCCATCATCTCACGCTGCATCTGTGCGAGACAGCTCCCCGGCCTCCTCATACTGTTCAGACCTCATGGATGATCCAGGATCCCCTGCGGGTTCCGAAATGGACACGCTAATGAGCGGTCTCAAAAAAGAACTTGCAGGAATGTTTCACAGTTTGGAGAAATCCATAAAAAAGGAAATATCTGCTGTCAGATCTGACATGACACATATTCTGGTCAGAGTTGAGGAAACGGAACAGCGACAAGACACACATGCTTTAGCTATTAAAGAACTACAGGACAATGTTACCCAGCTGGCCTTTGCTCATCGAGCCTCCCTATATAAACTCGAAGACCTCGAGAACCGTAACCGTAGAAATAACATTCGTGTTAGAGGTCTGCCAGAAGCAACGGGTGATAATGACCTAGAACCATCTATAAGAGGCATCTTTAATACATCTTGGGCAATTCAGCCACTGAACCGCTACGTTTTGATCGTGTACATCGTGCCCTAAGACCCCGTAATGCTAAGTCAGATCAGCCCAGAGACGTTATTTGTCGCTTGCATTATTTTGAAGACAAAAATGCTATCATGATGAAGATGCGGGGTTGCCTAACGTAGACTTTGACAGAGCAGTCATCACCATATTTCCAGACCTTTCTAAGGAAACCTTGGACCGTCGCAGAGCTCTGAAACCGCTCCTTGACCACCTGCGTTCAGATGGGATCACATACAGATGGGGATTCCCAGCCTGCCTAATTGCCACAAAAAATGGTCGGTCACACACGCTGAGATTTCCGGAGGAACTTCCAACCTTCTTGCAAGATCTTAATCTTCCATCCATGGAACTCCCAGGTTGGCAAGACCCAATCCCTAAATTCCTGAGCCCAACGGACCCACCTTGGAGAAAGACCCCCTCAAAGAAAAGGCGTACCTCTCTTCCAGGCTCTGCACAAAAGCATGGTTGAAATATGTAACTTTTTACACATACTAATTTTCTTATTATGGATAATCTTTTTCCTACAGGTTGTCTATATTAAGTCAGGTTTTGGCTGCAGTTTTTCTCTTTTTTTTTTTTTACGAGTGCCTGCCTAAATTTGGCCGAAACTGTCATACTGTGGTACTGACCAATGTTCTTTGTTACCTTTTATCCTTGGGTATGTAGGTTAAATACCGAATTGGTTTGCACTTTATTGCCTAGGGGTTATGTTCTGTTCAAATTGATCCTGGTTACATACTGGTAATATTTACATTCCTAAATGGAACTAATTATTTACTTATAGTTATAAGTTATTCGTTTTCTCATAGGTCGCGCGCTGTGGGGATACACTTCCTCTGGTTACCCCCCTTCACTACAGCGCAATCCTGTCACCCCCTTTCCTTCTGGGGTTGGCGAGAATGATTGGCCTTATAGTTGCCCTATTCAGTCCCCATCTAGGGTTTGGGTTGGTCTCTAGTTCTCTCTCTCCCCAATGGGAACACTGCAGATTTCTGCGTGATAACTATGTGTTTCCCACAAGTTGGTTAACTTACATATGTGATTTTCACATGTGTTTTTTTTTTGTTTTTCTTTTCTCTCTCTTTCTTTCCAAAAAAACTCTCTCCTTTTCTCCTTTCTACTCCCCCCCTCTGGCTGGTATGCATGGAAATATAGGTTGAAGGTATGTACTATGCTTTAACAATGGCTACATTAAAGGTTATATCGTATAATGTTAGGGGTCTTAATGTTGCTGCTAAAAGACACCAATTAGTCCGTGAACTTAAAAGAGCCACATGTTCTATTGCTTTTCTTCAAGAAACACATTTAACTCACACAACACCTGTTAAGCTAACCTCATCCCACTTTCCACAGTGGTACTATAGTTTATCAGACACTAATAAAGCTAAAGGAGTGGCCATTGGATTCTGCAGTAATGTATCCTTTAGGTTATCTGACATGTTGGCAGATAACCATGGTCGCTTCCTTTTCTTAAAGGGCTTCATAGGTAACACTCAATGTACTCTTGCAAACGTGTACTGTCCTAACCAAAATCAGTCAACTTTCCTCTCACAAACACTGACTAAACTTTCAAACTTTGCCAAAGGCCTTACTATCCTAGCGGGCGACATTAACATGCCACTAGATCCAACAATTGATACATCCCAGGGCCGCTCTAATATTTCCTTCAAACAACTGAAATTTGTTAAAAAAAAGCTTCTGGATCTTCAATTGATGGATGTCTGGCGCCTTCTCCACCCTAAGGAGAAGGATTATTCACACTTTTCCACAACACACCAATCCTATTCCAGAATAGATAATATATTCCTAGATCATTTTCATCTCCCCCTCCTGCAATCTGCTCACATTGGCACCGCATCTATATCAGACCACGCACCTGTATCAATGACGTTGACTGTGCCTTCCTTACCACGACGCATTAACAATTGGAAACTCAATGATTCCCTTCTCTCTAATGAAGCCGAAGTTTCCATGTTAGCCTCTCATCTCTCACAATATTTTAAGGAAAACAAACCCTCTGACACCTCTCCCTCTGTTGTATGGGAAGCCCATAAGGCTACTATTAGGGGTCGTCTTATTGAGCTCGGTGCTAGGAAAAAAAGGGAGCATGGTCAACAGATTGATCAGGTACTACAGCAGATAGCGGCTCTTGATAAACAACACAAACTCTCCATGCATATTGAGCACCTCCAATCCCTCACACTCAAACGTGAGGAACTAAAATCCCTTCTCAATTTAGATACTAAAAGAAAATTCCAACGTTTATCACAGAAATTTTATGAATGGGGAAACAAACCAAGTAAGCTGCTAGCTAGGTCTTTAAAGACTAAACAATCACAGTCCTTTATTTCCAAAATCAAACTTTCAACAGGGGAATTAGCCCATGCAACCCCAGATATTGCTAAGGCCTTTATAGAGTATTACGAAGACCTATATAATGTTAAAAATGACCTGTCTTCTCTACCACAAAAAGAGAGAAGAAGCCGCTTGCTTTCTTACTTGAGAGCAGCTAACCTACCTAAATTGCCCATATCTGCCCTCAAAGAAATAGAGGAGGATTTTTCGGTTGAGGAATTCCTGGTAGCATTGAAATCATCCCCATCCGGCAAAGCTCCTGGACCGGATGGGTTCACCATTTTATACTATAAAACATTCAGCGACATTCTGCTCCCTCGTCTCACCGCTTATGCAAACTCTATATCTCACTCTTCAGGTCTACGCCCAGAATCTCTATCAACTCATATCACTGTCATCCCTAAACCAGATAAGGATCCCACCCTATGTAACAGTTTTAGGCCAATATCACTAATTAACGTTGACATCAAACTTTTTGCTAAAGTGATGGCAAATCGGCTGCTCCCTCTTTTGTCCAGCTGGATATCAGCAGACCAATCAGGATTCATACCCAATAGAGAAGCAAAAGACAATTCACTTTGTGCAATATCCCTAATCCAATACGTTCAGAGATGCGCCCAGCCCACCCTACTCCTCTCCACTGATGCTGAAAAAGCTTTCGATAGGGTGGACTGGGAATATCTTAAGATGACCTTACGCCACTTTGGGCTGGGACCTAGGATGTTCCACTGAATCTCATCCCTTTATTCTAACCCCTCAGCACAAATTAGAATTAATGGGACGTTGAGTGACCCCCTTGTCTTACATAATGGAACCAGACAAGGCTGTCCTCTCTCCCCTCTCCTCTTTGCTATCACCTTAGAACCTTTCCTAGCTACAATTAGGCATAATGTTAATATCAAAGGCATAAAAATAGGCAAAAGATTCCATAAATACGCGGCGTATGCGGATGACGTACTATTTTTTTATTCAGCAACCACGCATCTCAATTCCCAACTTAATGTCTGAATTTTCTACCTTTCAATCCATCTCTAACTTCAAAATAAATTTATCCAAATCTGAAATTTTAAACATTAATATCTCCAAGTCCGAAGTTCTTTTCCTTAAGCCCCTGTTTCCCTTTAAATGGGTATTGAAAAGCATGAAATACCTAGGTATATATTTGACTTCCAATCTCCATTCTTTATTTCGACATAATTATATCCCCTTGCTAAATAGGATCAGAGAGGATCTACGAAAATGGTCCAACTTATCACACACATGGTTGGGGAAAGTGAATATAATCAAAATGAACATACTACCCCGCATCCTTTTTCTCTTTCAAATGCTTCCAATGGGAGTACCAGTAGGGTTCTTCACTATATTACAAACTCTGATTTCCAGATTCATTTGGAAGGGCAGTCATTCCAGGATATCGAGAGAGCTACTATTCCGCTCCAAATGCTCAGGCGGTCTAGCACTTCCTAATTTTAAGGCATATTATCAAGCAGTTATCTTGTCCAGGTTGGCTGATTGGAAATATGCTCTTAAATCGAAACTATGGGTACAAATTGAATATTTTTTAAGTGGAGTGGATCTCTCGGTAGCCCCCTGGATACCCCGTTCTTGTAGGAACCTAGCTCGATCTACCTCGACTCTCACTATATCTTCCTTAGATATCTGGGACGCCCTACACAAAAAATTCTCATGGAAGTATGATTCTCCTCTACTACCTCTCCTCAATCATAAATATTTCTTACCGGGCTTATTAGATCCAGGCTTTAAATCATGGGGAACGGAAGAACCTCTTCTACTACATCATGTCCTCCGTGACAACATACTTAAACCATTACACGTGATCCTTGCTCCTAAACCCACCACATTTCTAGATAAATGGAGATATCACCAATTACAACATTTCTTAGGATCCCTTCCCAACCCGCTTAGAGGTCTGAGTGAATTAAATGCCATAGAAGAAATATTCTACCCAAAAGATCCCCCTTTACATGGAATTTCTCTATTTTACAAAGCTCTCATTGCACTTCAAAATCCCAACTTCCCACCTTTCCTGGCTAAATGGGAGTCTGACTTAGATTCCTCCCTTACAGATAATCAAAAGGATAAGATCCTCCAATTAGCCCACACTTCCTCATTGGCCTCAAAAATGTCAGAGGTCAACTATAAATTGCTTACTAGATGGCATTACACCCCAGCCAGATTACAACAAATGTTCCCCGCCAGTTCCCCATTATGCTGGAGGAACTGTGGGAACAAAGCTACTCACGCACACATCTGGTGGTTTTGCCCACTCATCCGACCTTATTGGGATGCCATCCGCAATTTAATAGTACAGATCTCGGATGTCAATATACCCAATGACCCATGGATTATCCTTTTTCATTCTACCAAAACCCCCATAAGAATATATAAACGTTCAATTATTCCTCATTTACTAAACACTGCCAAAGCTTTAATTCCTACTTTATGGGGTCAACCAACAATCCCTTCTACAGGAGTCTGGTTACAAATGGTCGATAAGGTACATCTTATGGAGAGCATCACCCACGACATTAGAGGTACCTCTAAGAAACATTCTCTAACCTGGGATTCTTGGATAAAATTTCAATCCACATCTGTTTATAAAGAACTTATAACGCAAACCCCTTAAATCTCTCGTCTAAGCTTAGCCAACTACACCTCAACATATCGTTCCCTCTCACTGTGTAGACATGCATGCCAGCAACAAACCCCCCCCCCCATACCCCCCCTCATACCCTCTGTTTTCTTACCTTTCCTTTTTTCCATTTCTTCTCCTACTCTCTCCTCTTTCATCTAATTTTTCTTAATTTTATTTTTTCTGTTCTTATTTATCTTTCAGTTTCTATATACTAAAGTAAGGATTTTTCCTTTTTATATTAATTTTGTTTTGTTTCAAGTGCTCACAAAGTATTAACCCTATGTTATACTAACACTTTGTTTAGCTTCTGAGCCAATTATTGGAGGGGTAGCTTATAACTACTCATTGAAATCTGTGAGTGCTGAAACTCTTGTTGCTGTGTTTTCAAGAATGCATTCATTCTGAGATATATGTATATCTTTGTTACACTTTACTTTAATAAAAATATATTAAACAAAAAAAAAGTCTATGAGAGAAATCAAAAGTGCTAATTTTAAAGGCTTATATGCATGGTATTGTCATAAAAAGTGTTTGGGGACCTGGGTCCTGCCCCAGGGTACATGGATCAATGCAAAAAAAAGTTTAAAAAAGGCTGTTTTTTCGGGAGCAGTGATTTTAATAATGCTTAAAGTGAAACACAAAAAGTGTAATATCCCTTTAAATTTCGTACCTGGGGGGTGTCTATAGTATGCCTGTAAAGGGGCACATGTTTCCCGTGTTTAGAACAGTCTGACAGCAAAATGACATTTCAAAGGAAAAAAAGTCATGTAAAACTACTTGCGGCGATTAATGAATTGCTGGTCCGACAATACACATAAAAGTTCATTGATAAAAACGACATGGGAATTCCCCACAGTGGAACCCCGAACCAAAATTAAAGAAAAAAAAAAATGACGTGGGGGGTCCCCCTAAATTCCATACCAGGCCCTTCAGGTCTGGTATGGATATTAAGGGGAACCCCGGTCAAAATTTAAAAAAAAAAAATGGCGTGGGGTCCCCCTCAAAATCTATACCAGACCCTTCAGGTCTGGTATGGATTTTAAGGGGAACACCATGCCAAAATTAAAAACGGCGTGGGGTCCCCCCAAAAATCCATACCAGACCCTTATTCGAGCACGCAACCTGGCAGGCCGCAGGAAAAGAGGGGGGGGACGAAAGAGCAGCCCACCCTCCCTCCTGAACCATACCAGGCTACATGCCTTCAACAATGGGAGGGTGCTTTGGGGTAGCCCCCCAAAACACCTTGTTCCCATGTTGATGGGGACAAGGGCCTCATCCCCACAGCCCTTGCCCGGTGGTTGTGGGGGTCTGCGGGCGGGGGGCTTATCGGAATATGAAAGCCCCCTTTAACAAGAGGACCCCCAGATCCCGGCCCTCCCCCCTGTGTGAAATGGTAAGGGGGTACAAAAGTACCCCTACCATTTCACAAAAAAACTGTCAAAAATGTTAAAAATGACAAGAGACAGTTTTTGACAATTCCTTTATTTAAATGCTTCTTCTTTCTTCTATTTTCTATCTTCTTTCTTCTATCTTCTATCTTCCTTCGGTTTCCTCCATCTTCTTCTTCTGGTTCTTCTGGTTCTTCCTCCGGTGTTCTCGTCCGGCATCTTCCTCCGCGGCATCTTCTTATCTTCTTCTCCTTGGGTCGCTCCGCATCCATGATGGCATGGAGGGAGGCTCCCGCTGTGTGATGCTTCTCTCTTCATCTTTTTCTCTTCATCTTCTTGTCTTCATCTTTTTCTTTTTTAAGAAGACGCCGCAGAGGAAGATGCCGGACAAGAACACCGGAAGAAGAACCAAAAGAACCAGAAGAAGAAGAAGAAGATGGAAGAAGAAACCGAAAGAAGATAGAAGATAGAAGAAAGAAGAAGCATTTTTAACATTTTTGACAGTTTTTTGTGAAATGGTAGGGGTACTTTTGTACCCCCTTACCATTTCACACAGGGGGGAGGGCCGGGATCCCTTGTTAAAGGGGGCTTCCAGATTCCGATAAGCAAGGGTTGTTGGGATGAGGCCCTTGTCCCCATCAACATGGGGACAAGGTTTTTTGGGAGGCTACCCCAAAGCACCCTCCCAATGTTGTGGGCATGTGGCCTGGTATGGTTCAGGAGGGGGGCGCTCTCTTGTCCCCCCCTCTTTTCCTGCAGCCTGACAGGTTGCGTGCTCAGATAAGGGTCTAGTATGGATTTTTGGGGGGACCCCACGCTGGTTTTTTTTTTTTTTTTTGGCGCGGGGTTCCCCTTAAAATCCATACCAGACCTGAAGTGTCTGGTAAAGATTTTGAGGGGGACCCCACACCATTTTTTTTTTCATTTTGGCAGGGGTTCCCCTGAAGGGCCTGGTATAGAATTTAGGAGGACCCCCCACGTCATTTTTTTTACATTTTGGTTCGGGGTTCCCCTGTGGGGAATTCCCATGCCGTTTTTATCAATGAACTTTTATGTGTATTGTCGGACCGGCAATTCATTAATAGCCGCGAGTAGTTTTAAATGACTTTTTTTTCTTTGAAATGTCATTTTGCTATCAGACTGTTCTAAACACGGGAAGCATGCGCCCCTTTACAGGCATACTATAGACACCCCCAGGCATGAAATTTAAAGGGATATTACACTTTTATTGTTTCATTTTAAACATTATTAAAATCACTGCTCCCGGAAAAACTGACATTTTTAAAACTTTTTTTTGCATTGATCCATGTCCCCTGAGGCAGGACCCAGGTCCCCAAACACTTTTTATGACAATAACTTGCATATAAGCCTTTAAAATTAGCATTTTGATTATACATGTTCGTGTCCCATAGACTTTAACGGTGTTCGCGTGTTCAAACAAATTTTTTGCCCGTTCGCAAGTTCTGGTGCGAACCGAACAGGGGGGTGTTCGGCTCATCCCTAGTTGTCACACACTGTTGCTGGTATGTTGGCCCATTCCTCCATGCAGATCTCCTCTAGATCAATGATGTTTTGGGGCTGTCGCTGGGCAACACGGACTTTCAACTCCCTCCAAAGCTTTTATATGGGGTTGAGATCTGGAAACTGACTAGGCCACTCCAGGACCTTGAAATGCTTCTTACGAAGCCACTCTTTCGTTGCCCAGGCGGTGTGTTTAGGATCATTGTCATGCTGAAAGACACAGCCACGTTTCATCTTCAATGCCCTTGCTGATGGGAGGAGGTTTGCACTCAAAATTTCACGATACATGGCCCCATTCATTCTTTCATGTACATGGATCAGTCGTCCTGTTCCCTTTGCAGAGAAACAGCCCCAAAGCATGATGTTGCCACCTCCATGCTTCACAGTAGGTATGGCATTCTTTGGTTGCAACTCAGCATTCTCTCTCCTCCAAACACGACAAGTTGTGTTTCTACCAAACAGTTCTACTTTGGTTTCATCTGACCATATGACATTCTCTCAATCTTCTTCTGGATCATCCAAATGCTCTCTAACAAACCTCAGACGGGCCTGGACATGTATTGGCTTAAGCAGGGGGACACGTCTGACACTGCAGGATCTGAGTCCCTGGCGGCGTAGTGTGTTACTGATGGTAGTCTTTGTTACGTTAGTCCCAGTTCTCTGCAGGTCATTCACTAGGTCCCCCCTTTAACAAAAGGACCCCCAGATCCCGGCCCTCCCCCCTGTGTGAAATGGTAAGGGGGTACAAAAGTACCTCTACCATTTCACAAAAAACTGTCAAAAATGCCAAATACTTATTTTCCACCATAATTTGCAAATAAATTCTTTCAAAAATCAGACAATGTGATTGTTTGGATTTGTTTCCACATTTTGTCTCTCGTAGTTGAGGTATACCTATGATGACAATTACAGGCCTCTCTCATCTTTTTAAGTGGGAGAACTTGCACAATTGGTGGCTGACTAAATACTTTTTTGCCCCACTGTATAAATATTATGGGGAGGTGTTACTCCCAGAGCTTCTAAAAACACTGAATTGGGCAGCTATAAGGGGTAGACTGCCCTCTTCGATGTTACAAACCAACATAGTACTAATACAGAAAGAAGGGAAAGACCAATTTGACGCATGCTCCTATAGACCGATATAATTATTATGCTCGGACATTAAAATTTTGGCAAGAGTGTTGGCAACTAGGTTGAATAAATGTATCTCAAAACTTGTACACCTGGACCAGTCGGGGTTTATCCTCAACAGGTCCACCAGTGTAAACATCAGTAGGGTATACATGAACCTCCAGGCCCCGATAGAAAACATGGGCTCTAGGGCGGTTTTGTCCTTGGACACAGCCAAGGCGTTTGACAGCCTAGAATGGGGGTACCTTTGGTGGGTACTGGAGAGGTTTGGATTTGGCCCCTCATTTATTGGATGGCTGAAAACATTATATAATCACCCAAGTGCCAGATTAAAAATCAATAATGAATACTCAGAAAGGCTTCCTCGAGAGAGAGGGATGAGACAGGGGTGTCTGTTGTCACCCTTGTTGTTCACCCTGGCAATAGAGCAGAAGAGGTGAGATCATCAACCGGACTGCAGGGATTTATGAGAAAATGTGGGGAAGAAAGGATAGCATTATATGCAGATAATGTTTTATTTTTTCTGAGAGACATGGGGTCCTCATTGGAAAAAGTGATGCATATGGTGGAGGGGTTTGGGAGGTTTTCGGGCCTGGAAATTAATTGGGAGAAGTCAATGCTTTTACCGGTTGACCCACTCACTAACACCACCCCAAGGGGAATATCCCAGCTGAAAGTAACAGAGAAGATGAAATATCTCGGTATAGTTTTGTCAAAAGATCCTAACCAATATATTAGGGATAATTTAGTCCCACTTCTAACAAAATTTAAAAGGAAAAGTGATATCTGGTATAGACTTCCTCTGTCTGTGGCGGGACGAGTCAACTTGGTCAAAATGATATGGATGCCACAGTTATTGTACATACTTCATAATTGCTCAGTTTGGATTGGGAGGAAATGGTTTCTAAAAGTACATACCCTTTTCAGGGAGTTAATATGGAAGAAAGGGCAGGCCAGGATTAGTTTACAAATGTTGCAGAAACCCACTAGAGAAGGGGGAATGGCGGTCCCCCATACACACAGTTACTATCTGGCAGCTCAATTACAACAAATAGGGGGTTGCGCTACCCCGGAAGGGGTGAATGTCAGTGGTAAAATTATGCTACAGGGTAACCCACATAAATCACTGGTGGAAGCATTGGAGGCAGGCTCGCTACAAGGCGAGCTGCCAACACTTAAAATGGTTACTAAAGTGTGGCTGACAGTCAAGAGAACTATGGGGTACAGGGGAGTTACTGAATTTTCACCCATTTGGCATAACAAGCATCTGCAGGAACTATTAACTACTGGGAAAAATAAGATATGGGAAAGTCACGGAATACACCGGTTGATTCAACTGTATGACGGTAACATTTTAAAATCTTTTGCTGAGTTGAGACAAGAGTATGGGATCCCAAATAAAACATTTTATAGTTATTTACAGATCAGGCATGCCTTGGACAGTCAGTTCAGGGACTGCCCATTGGAATGGAGTAAGATATCGCTTCTCAATAAAATAATTAGGACAGAGATCACTAAAGGTTTAATATCGGTGACATATGAGCAAATAATAGATAGAATTAACAAGCTGGAAGTGCTCTCTAGGACCAGGGAAGGATGGGAGGCTGATGTGGGGGAGATAACTGAAGATCAGTGGAAGAGGATTTTAGAATTTGGTCCACTGGTGTCGATTTCTCCTTCACAACAAGCTTCACACCTTTTACTGCTACATAGAGCTTATTACACTCCTAAGAAACTGTTTATGTTTAGACTAGATGACAAGTGTTCTAGATGCCGGAGGACAGGGACCTTACACATATGATGTGGAGATGCCCAAAATTGGTCAGATATTGGTCAGAGATTTTAAAAATGATTAAAACTAGATTTAGGATTAAACTAGAGCTGGAGGCTAAAGTATGAGTTTTGGGCCACATCAATGAAAATTTAGGGAATGCTAATATAATTATCGCGAAAGTGAGGTGCTTGTATCAAGCGAGGAAATAGCACAATTCTGGCAGTCAACTGCACCCCCAACTCCAGAAGAATGGGTTAGGACTATAAATGCATTAGTATGGAAGGAAAAAACAACTTTTATTAGAAAGGGTAATTACAGTAAGTTTGTTAAGATATGGAAGCCCTGGTTTCAAGGGATGGCAAGTCCTTTATGAAAATTGCATAAGAGTCCCAGAGGAATGTTTAGTCAAAAGACGGAAACATAAGGAGAAGGAAGGAAAGAAAGAAAGGGAAAATAGTTTCTAACAACTGTTGTATTCAAGGAATAACATATATAAGGTAGACGAACACTCCAACGGGAAGGGAGGTGGGTGGGAAGGGGGTAAAGGTTATAAAAAATATTGGTAATGTATGTACAAACTACAAAGGTTAAAGGTTGTTGGATAGGTGTTTTTAATTGTACATATGTATGAGTTTGATCGTTTGCTAATGATGAAATTAATAAAAAATATTTAATTAAAAAAAAAAAAAAGACTCTACTCTATTCTGGTTCTCCTCCTATCTATCACAGCACTCCTTCAGTGTTACCTACAACTCTGTCTCCTCCACTTCCTCTTTCTGTTCTTAGACCCCTATGTTTCTCTATCTACACCTCCTCCCTTGGTCACTTGATAACCTACCACAGCTTCCAATACCATCTGTACGCTGATGACTCCCAAATCTATCTCTCTACTCCTCACCTCACTCCTTCAGTCTCCTCTCGCATTACTTACTTACTAACTGACATATCAGCATGGATGTTGCACCACTTCTAAGCAAAATCTCTCTAAAAATGAGGTGATATTATTCCCCCCCAACTGCCCGTGCCCCCTTCATGACTTTTCCATCAAGATCAATAATGCAACCATCAATCTCTCCCCTTACACCAGGGTAATAGGTGTAATCCTGGACTCTGACCTGTCCTTTCAGCCCCAAATCCAATAATTTTCAAAAGCTTGTAGACTTCCCCTCCATAACATCTCTAAATGTGCCCCTTTTTAACTAATGAAACCAAGCTACTTGTTCACTTCCTTGTTATCTCTCACCATGATTTTTGCAACTCCCTTCTCATAGGCCTACCACTCAGTGTCTGCCACCCCTCTCCACCAACCACTACACTGGTTTCAGATTGCCCAGCCAATTAAATTCAAAATACTATACAACATACAAAGCCATTCACAACTCTGCCCCAAGTTACACCATCAATCTTGTCTCCAAAGATCACTCAAACCATACTCTTAGCTCCTCTCAAGACCTCCTGTTCTCAAGCTCCCTTGTCTCCCCTGCTCATCTCCAGGAATTCTCCAGAGCCTCCCCCATCCTCTGGAACTCTCTACCTCAATCTCTCGGCTATTTTCTTCTATGGCTTTCCTACTCATCTCTTCAGGGAAGCGTATCTTGCCTCCAGCTGATTTTTATCACTTCCATCAGCTCATCTCCCACAGTTATACCCTTTTGTACCACTTGCTCCAGCTTATTAAATTGTAAGCTCTTATGAGCAGGTCCCACTTAACCCTCTTGAATTTTATTGTATTGCAACTGTACTGTCTCCCTTTTTATATTGTAAAGCGCTGAGTGAATTGTTGTATAAATTCTGTCTAATAATAATTATAATAATACAAAAGTGAGCATAGTCTACAAACTAAGGTCCAAGATGTATGTGGTGTGGATGATGTTGGTGTCCCCAACCCTGAATCCCCCCTTGCAGCTTTGCAGTACATAGCGGCCTGGCTATGGAACTCTGAGGTGTGATAAATATCTGTTACAGCAGCATAAGTGGAAGTCTGACACCAGCAGTGACCCCCTATGTATTAATCATTGTGCCCTGTACAACTGAGACCAGCTCTGTTAAACACCTGTGTTAAATCAAGATAGAAAGTGAAAGGCCTGGATTTGCTTACTTCATCTTATTCAAAAATCTTGTGCCATTCCTAAATAACAAGGAGCTAATCTTTCTGTATGCAACTTGGATTTAATTGCAGTCCTGCACAAAAACATGTACTATACATGCATTATCTTTGCTATACTTATTTATATAAAACCAATGCTGTATGTCTATTGTTGGTAAAACTGCTTATTCTTACTATACATATGTTAGTATTAACCACATGACAACGGATTATGACATAATTTGAATGGAACAAGGTTGAAAAGATTTCTTCATTTAGTCATGAACCACAATTTTTGTTCATGTCAGGCAGAAGAGGGGGGGTGAGAGAGTGCCCCCCTCCTGAACCATACCAGGCCACATTCCCTCAACATGAGGAGGGTGCTTTGGAGTAAACAATGGGTAAAAACCCGGTGAACTACCACACTAAGCCTAAATTAACCTAAAATAAACACAGAAGATATAACTATAATCAGCTGCCCGCACTTCCCACACTTCCCCAGATTGTGATAATGCAATATATATATAACACACTGTGCAGCGCTGATATATATGGAAACAATACTTTAAATATATGAATATATAAACACTATATATAACATAAATGTCTAAAGCATAACAACATATAGACACTATAAATAAAGTGCTCATGTTCGGTGATATTGCACTCAGTCCTCAATGAGGTTATTAAACTAAACAGCAACAGTCCATATATATGAATATAAAGTGCTTGTGCTCCATGACTTTCAATTAATCCTTGATGAGTGTTTAAACTAAACAGCAAAAGTCCATATTAAAATCAACCATGTGATAATTGTGTCTTCATGTGTTGTGCACACACAACCCCCACCGGGTGTACCCACAACTTAGGGGCTTAAAAAATAAGCCTGTAATTGATATCAATAGCCTGCAGAGATCCTCCTTTGCTTCCTTTATCCCATGCAGGTTTATGGGACACTTGTATGGAACACAGGCCACCTGCTACTCCGATAATAACCCAGCTCAGAGGGCACTATTTTCTCTTGGTATGTTCAGAGACTCTCCTCATATACATTGCATGCGGGAAATGACAGAGGCATGCAATAGTGTGATAACATTTAAACAATTTTAATTGTAAACAGAACTCCACATATACAACTCACATTTCAAATAAATAAAAAATGCCTTTTAAAGTCCTATAGTGCTAAGGGGGGATAGAGTCACCTGTGGTCCAGTACTGCAGCCCCAGTTTTCAACGCCATGAAAACTGGGGCTTGCTGTGGGGGTCTGCGGGTGGGGGCTTATTGGAATCTGGAAGAACCCTTTTACAAGGGGACCCCCAGATCCCGGCCTCCCCCTATGTGTATTAGTAACGGGTACATTGTACCCCTACCATTTCACAAAAAAAAGTGTGAAAAAGACAAGAGACACTTTGGGACAATTCCTTTATTAAAAAAATTTAAAAAAAATGTCCCATGATGTAGATCCATCTCGCGTTGCCCAACCAAAGAGCCGAAAAAAGAAAAAAAAAAGCCGCAACAGCTCTGCCTCCATGGGAGGCGCTTGCCAAGGGTTGCAGGGCCACTCAGTGATGTAAATGGGCGACCCCACCTTCCTCTGATGTCACGTGGTATCAGAGGGGGGGCGGGGTCACCCGCCCTCAGCTATATAATGTCACCAAGAAGCAGCGTCACTTGGTGGGCAGTGAGATGGATCTGCGTCGTGGGACATTTTTATTTTTAAATAAAGGACTTGTCCCTAAGTGTCTCCTTGTCAGAAACCATGAACCAGACCGAGACAGAAGTACAGTAAAATCACACTTGTTTAGTAATAAAAATAAAAAGGTAAATAGAGTAAGCGTAGTCAAAGCATAGCCAGAGTCCAGTAACTGGATCGGGTAGTCAGCCAAGCCAGAGTTCAATAACCAGATCGGGTAATCAGCCAAGCCAGAGTTCAGTAACCATATCGAGTAATCAGCCAGGCCAGAAGTCAGGGATCCAAGTAGAGGAACAGCAAGCATGAAAAGGAGCCAGAAGGGATGTCAGCAAAGCCAGTCTTAAACAGGAACGCAGGAGATGGTTTCTTGTGATGTGACCAAAGCGAAGGTAGAGATGAAGTGAGCTGGACAGAGCAGCCAGCTCAGAGAAGTAAGGGCTGAGCGAGCCCTGACAGTACCCCCTCCTCAACGACCCCTCCCCCTCGGAGGACCACTGAGCTTGAGGGGAAAACATCTATGGAAATCACGGACGAGGGCAGGGGCATGTACGTCCGAGGATGAGACCCAGGAGCGTTCCTCCGGACCGTACCCCTTCCAATGCACCAGGTACTGTATGCACCCGAGGAACCTACTGGAGTCAGCAATGGATTGTACCTCATATTCCTCATGGTTCTCAACATGTATAGGGTGGGGACGTGACACCAAGGTGCTAAATCAGTTGCAGACCAACAGTTTCAATAAGGAGACATGAAACACATTTGAGATGCGCATACTAGGAGGAAGGTCCAACGCGTAAGCCACTGGGTTAATCCTGCGAAGGATACGGAAAGGCCCAATAAACTGAGGTACGAACTTCAGTAAAGGAACATGAAGTCAGGGGTTGCGAGATGACAGCCAGACCCTGTCTCCAACCTGGTAGGAAGGCACAGGCAGCATGGAGTCTGTACCTATCATTAGCTTGACGCAAAGCCTCCTGGACTTGTGCCCAAGTGGAACGAAGACCACGGAGATGCTCCTCTAACGCAGAAATACTCTGCGGCACAAATGAGTCGGCAAAATGGAAGGTTGGAAACCATAATTCGCCATAAACAGAGACAAGCGGGAGGCAGAATTCAAGGCACTTTTGTGAGCAAACTCTGCCCATGGTAATAGGTCTCAGTTGTTATGATGGTCAAAAATATAGCAAGGTAGGAATTGCTCCAAGGACTGATTGGCTCGTTCTGCAGCCCCATTAGACTGCGGGTGATATGCAGAGGAGAAAGCAAGCTGAATTCCCAACTGTGCACAAAAGGCTCGCCAAAACATGGAGACAAACTGACTGCCCCTGTCCAAGACAATCACCTTGGGTAGCCCATGTAAGCGAAAGACCTCCCAAGCAAAAATGGAAGCCATTTCATTAGAAGTAGGCAACTTCTTAAGTGGAATACAATGACACATCTTTGAGAACCGGTCAACCACCATAAGGATAACAGTGTTGCCTTGGGAGTTGGGCAACGCCACAATGAAATCCATAGACAGGTGGGTCCAGGGCCTCTCTCCATTTGGTATGGGTTGTAGGAGACCCACTGGAAGGTGTCGTGAAGTCTTACTCTGAGCACACACGGAACAGGCAGCTACAAAGGCAGTTACATCAGCACGTAGACTAAGCCACCAGAATTGGTTGATCTGGTTGAGTTGATTTTTCCCAGGGTGGCCAGCAGCCTTGGGAAAAATCATGGTAAGTCTGGAGCACGGCAGTACGGAGACACTCTGGAACAAAGCAACAGCCAAAAGGTTTCTCAGGAGGAGCATCGACCTGAGCAGCAAGAATTTTGTCACCCAAAGGAAAAGTAAGACTGCTGCGAACCGTAGCCAGAATACAATCAGGAGGAATCACAGGAACCGAAACCGACTCCAACTTGGAAGTGGAGGAAAACTGTTGTGACAAGGCAGCAGCCCTTACATTCTTAGTACCGGGTAAGAATGAGACAATGTAATTGAAACTTGACAAGAAAAGAGCCCATCGCACCCTACTGGGAGAGAGGCGTTTAGCCTCAGACAAGAATGTGAGATTCTTATGGTCAGTAAGAATGAAAACCAGCACAGTGGTACCTTCGAGGAGATGTCTCCATTTTTTCAGGGTTAAAATGATCGCCAACAGCTCTCTGTCACCAATCTCGTAATTGCACTCCGCAGGTGAAAATTTCTTGGAAAAGTAGCCACAAGGATGCATAGCACTCTCAGAGGTGGGACGTTGAGACAGAAGGGTGCCAACATCAGTCTCAGAAGCATCAACCTCAAGGATAAAAGGTAACGTAGGATCAGGATGTGCCAACACAGGAGCAGAAACTAAGGCAGCCTTGAGACTCTCAAAGACCTTAATGGACTCCGGAGACCAACTCTGGATTACCGTCCTTTCTGGTTATATCAGTCAGGGGCTTGACCAGAGATGAGAAGTTAAGAATAAACTTCCGATAATAGTTGGCAAACCCAGGAAATGCTGCAGAGGACGTAAACCCACGGGTCGAGACCACAGTAGGACTGCCGAAAGTTTCTCTGGGTCCATTGAAAAACCAGCAGTGGAAATGACATAGCCCAGGAATTTAACCTGTTCCTGATGGAACTTGCACTTCTCCAGTTTACAATAGAGATTGTTCTCTCTGTGTTTCTGAAGCACATGACAGACATCTGTGTGGTGGCTCTCCAGGGACTTGGAAAATATGAGGATATCATCGAGATAAACCACCACACATAACTGCAACAAATCTTGGAGGACATTGTTAATAAATTCCTGGAAAACTGCTGGGGTGTTACAAATGCCAAAAGGCATTACATTGTACTCATAATGGCCTGTTCTAATATTAAACACAGTTTTCCACTCATCGCCTTCTTTAATCCTCACGAGATTGTAAGCCCCTCTCAAATCAAGCTTCGTGAAAACCGTTGCTCCCTTGAGGTGGTCAAATAACTCAGTAATAAATGGAATCGGGTAGGCATTCTTAATCGTGAAATGATTGAGACCCCTATAATCAATACAAGGTCTCAGTTCACCGCTCTTCTTCTTTACAAAGAAGAAACCGGCACCAGCAGTAGACAAGGATTTGCAGATGAAACCTCGAGAAAGTGCATCTGCAACATACTCCTCCATGGCTTTATCCCCCAAGACCGACAAGGGGTAAACCAGGCTACGAGGGGCTATGGCACCAGGTTGAAGGTCAATTGCGCAATCATATGGCCGGTATGGAGGCAAACTACCGGCTTGACCTTTGTCAAGAAATCGCTAAAATCACGGTACTCCGCTGGCAGGGAGGAAGTGGTGCACAGGACCTTGGCTACCTTCCGGAAGCATGTCCCACTGCATTGTGGTGACCAGGACAGAACCTCAGCATGGAGCCAATCAAAAGTGCGGTTGTGCCTCTGTAACCAAGGATAACCAATAACCAGCAGAAACTTGGGCAAGGAAATAACTTGGAATTGGATTATCTCATGGTGAAGCGCCCCTGCGACCATGGACAACGGAACCGTCTCATGAGTCACATGGGCAGGCTGTAGAGGTCTCCTGTCAAGAGCCTGAATGGCAAGTGAAGTGTCACGCAACTGCAGTGGAATCGAGTGCTTTGATACAAAGGCAGCGTCAATGAACAGGCCTGCAGCCCCAGAGTCGATTAGAGCCTGTATAACCATAGATGACTTAGCCCAAGAAAGGGTGACCAAAACCAGGGGCTTATCTTTCTGGATAACTGGGGACAACACAACACCACCTAAGGTCTGTCCTTGACAGAACCTCAAGGTTCGGGTGTTCCCAGGACGGGTGGGACAACACTTCAAAAAGTGACCTGCCTGGCCACAATAAAGGCACAATCTCTCCCTCCTCCTAAAGGCTCTCTCATCCGCAGAGAGACGCGTGAAGCCCAAGTGCATGGGTTCATCTTCACTGACCGACTCGGTACCAGGAGGCATGGGAGGTGAGGGAGGCACAGGTGGAACTGCAAAGCTCGGAGGCAAATGTACAGGAGGCTTCCGCAAGCGCTCCTTAAAAGAAAGTCTATCGCTGAGTCTGGCGTCAATGAGGATGGCAAACGAGATCAAGCTCTCCAGCTCAGTGGGTATATCTCGGGCTGTTATCTCATCCTTGATGGAATCCGAGAGACTATGAGAAAAAGCAGCCACGAGGGCCTCATTGTTCCAAGCAACCTCTGCTACCAGAGTACGGAACTCAATGGCGTAGTCGGCAACAGTTCTCATACTCTGTTTGATGGACATGAGGCACTTGGCAGCAGAAGCGGAGCATGTGGGAACATCAAATACCCTTTTAAAGGAGGCCACAAACTCAGGGTAACTAAACACAACAGGTTTTTGTGCCTCCCATAGAGGGTTAGCCCAAGCCAAGGCTCTCTCAGAAAGCAAAGATATCACTAACCCTACTTTGCTTCTGTCCATGGGAAACGTCTGGGGCAGCATCTCAAAGTATATCTCAACTTGGTTAAGAAACCCTCTGCATTAAACTGGATCGCTCCCAAATCACTAGGGAAGCAGGGTGGAACCAGACATACCTCTTATAGAGGTAATACTCAAGGTGGATGCCTGCACAGAGACTGGCGCAGCAGCAGGGATGGCCTGCAACTCAGGTTGTACCAGAGCAGCCACAGTGGGGGATTCCAGGTGAGCCGTGCGATTCAGGAGCATTTGTAATGCCATGGCAAACCGATCCATGCGGTGATCTTGCTCATCCAATCTGGGAAAAAATATTACCAACAAGTGGATTGACTGTATCTTCTGAATTCGTGGCCTTCACCTACTGTCAGAAACCATGAACCAGACCGAGACAGAAGTACAGTAAAATCACACTTGTTTATTAATAAAAATAAAAAGGTAAATAGAGTAAGCGTAGTCAAAGCATAGCCAGAGTCCAGTAACCAGATCGGGTAGTCAGCCAAGCCAGAGTTCAGTAACCAGATCGGGTAATCAGCCAAGCCAGAGTTCAGTAACCATATCGAGTAATCAGCCAGGCCAGAAGTCAGGGATCCAAGTAGAGGAACAGCAAGCAGGATAAGGAGCCAGAAGCCAGAAGTCAGCAAAGCCAGTCTGAAACAGGAACGCAGGAGGTGGTTTCTTGTGATGTGACCAAGGAGAAGGCAGAGATGAAGTGAGTTGGACAGCTATAAGTAGGCAGGTCAGATAAGCAGGATCAGGAACAGCTGGGTAACTGTGGAGAGAGATGAGAGCTGGCAATTAGCCAACAGCTGAGCGGCCAGCTCAGAGAAGGAAGGGCTGGGCCAGCCCTGACACTCCTTTCTTTTTTACTATTTTTGACACTTTTTTTGTGAAATGGTAGGGGTATAATGTACCCGGTACCAATTCACATGGGGGGAGGCCGGGATCTGGGGTTTCCCTTGTTAAAGGGGGCTTCCAGATTCCGATAAGCCCCCGCCCACAGACTCCCACAACCACCGGGCAAAGGTTGTGGGGATGAGGCCCTTGTCCCCATCAACATGGGGACAATATGCTTTGGGGGGCTACTCCAAAGCACCCTGCCCATGTTGAGGGCATATGGCCTGGTACGGTTCAAGAGGGGGGGAGTTCTCTCATCCGTCCCCTTTTCCTGCGGCCTGCCTGGTTGCGTGCTCGGATAAGGGTCTGTTATGAATTTTGGGGGAGACCCCTATGCCATTTTTTTTTATTTTGGCGCAGGGTTCCCCTAAAATCCATACCAGACCTGAAAGGCCTGGTATGGATTTTGGGGGGACCTCACGCAATTTGTTTTTTAATTTTTGGTTTGGGGTTCCCCTTAATATTCATACCAGACCCAAAGGCCCTGTTAATGGACTGGGGGGGACCCATGACATTTTTTTCAATGAGTTTTATCTATATTGCCAAGACCCGACAATTCATTACAACCGCAATCAGTTTGAAATTACTTTTTTTCCTTTAGAAATGTCATTTTGCTGTGGTACTGTTAAAAAAAAAAAAAAAACACAGGAAAACTGTACCACTTTACAGGCATACTATAGACACCCCTCAGGCATGATATTTAAAGGAATATTTCATTTTTATTGTTTCACCTTAAGCATTAATAAAATCACTACTCCTAAAAGAAACTGCCATTTTTAAAACTTTTTTTTGCATTGATACATGTCCCCTGGGGCAGGACCCGGGTCCCCCAAACACTTTTTATGACAATAACTTGTATATAAGCCTTTAAAATGAGCACTTTTGATTTTTCATGTTCGTGTCCCATAGACTTTAACAGTGTTCATGTGTTCGTCCGAATTTTTTGCCTGTTCACAAGTTCTAGTGGGAACCGAACCAGGGGGTGTTCTGCTCATACTTAGAGGAGAGAATATTCAGGCAATCTGGATAAGCAACAACAGGTAACAGGCTTCAGTATTATAACTCTTGCTTTAGGGTAGCTGGGTAAAGACACAGCACTAGTCTAATCTAAGTTTGGTACTTCTAAACCTTTCAGGGTGCTCCCAATGCCATTAGTGCATGGTGAAACAAGTTAAAAAACTAGGACTGTGCTGCAAGGAACATCACAGACTGCTGTATCAAGGCAGAGCAAGAGCTGGAACAAAGCTGGAAATTAGCAATACATGAACAGAGCTGCAACAAGTAAGTTTAACACATTTGAAAATGAGCCTTAAAGAACTATTACTTTACACTCCCACAGGAATCCACTGGATGCCCCAGTATATGATACAACCCTCTGGTAAGTCTAGGTGCATGAACATGGTTTGCAGGTTCCCAACAGCTGTCTTCAGTGCCAAACCATGTCAATTTGACTAGGTTCTGACGTTTCTCTTTGATTCATCCTGAATCCAGAATGGCTTCAATCTGAAACTCCTTGGCACTGTCCACAAGAATAGAAAGCTGGAGAAGAAGCTGTGAGAAAAGGAGTATAAAGTTAGTGGTTTCAAGAAATGTGAAACATAGGGTGAGAACAAGCGAGAGACTAACCACTTCTCTTCCTTTGACCATTTGTTTGAACATGGTAGCCAGATGACAGAGAGTACTTAATATTCAATTTCCTGCCAAAATTTGAGGGTACAATGAACTGCATTGTCAGAAACAATGGTACTTGGTACCCAGTGGAGCCTCACACAATCACTTTAATGAAGATTTTGGAAATGGCAGGAGCTGAAGTGGTACCTTTCAGTAGAAGAAAGTGCACCATTTTAGTGAGATGATCCACCACCACCAAAGTGGAATTATGTCCTTGATACGGCAGATATTTCACAATGAAATCCATTGTCAACATGCTCCAGGGGCATATAGGGACTGGCAGGGAGTGCAGAATGTTGGAACACGATTCAACCTCCAGGATAAAAGGTAAATCAGTCTCTGGATGCTTGATTGGGACAGCAGTGAGCATAGACTCTAGTTTATCAAAAAGGGACTCCGCATCAGGTGACCAGGAAAAAGAAATGTGTGAGCTAGTGAGCCTGGTCTGAAGGGGCAACAAAGGAAGAAAATTAATTCAAACCTCCAAAACCTTTTTATGATCCATGGAAACCCTTTTGGGGAGAGGATTAGCCTATGGATGAGATGGTGGACCATCTAAAAATGTGCATTTTCAGGTTTTGGCATACGGAGGCAGACTTTCTGTACATTGTTCTCTTGAAGATATGAAAATAATTCCGAAATTCCAGAAACAAATTAGTCCAATATTGCGTCAATGGACCAAATAATTTTCAAAATTTCTAAATCGTTTTGTATTTTTAGCATTATTTATTTTAAATAGCATTAACACATTTTTTTTTTTTTAAATGGTATGGGATCCCCCACAAAATCCATAAAAGACCCTTATCTGAGCATGCAGCCCAGCAGGAAAGGGGAGGGGGTGAGCAAGCGAATCCCCCCCAAAACACCTTGTTCCCATGTGACAAGGGCCTTTTCCCCACAACCCTGGCCCAGTGGTTGTGGGGATCTGTGGTGTGGAGCTTATCGGCCTCCTATCAACATGGGGACAAGGTGTTTTGGTGCCCCCCTGCTCGCTCACTCCCCCTACTTTCCTGGCCCGCTGGGTGGCATGCTCAGATAATGGTCTGGTATTGATTTGGGGGGGGCACACCATTTCTTTTTAATTTTGGCATGAGGTCCCCATTAAAATCTATTCCATACCAGACCTGAAGGGCCTGGTATGGATTGGGAGGGTCCAACGCTGTTTTTTTTTTGCCGGAACTTTTGTTTACATTTAGGTGTCAGTGGGGAAGCCCGCTGACAGCTGCTGAGTCATCCGTTGTTAATGATGCGGCGACTGGCTTCAAAATTTGAATAGTGGATTCCAAACATTGGAATGTTGTTGCAAAACAACTCCCTGGCTAAGCTATAGACACAATTTGCAATGTGGATAGAGACAAATAACTGTTCAGAGATGAGGGGTGATGACACACAACATTAATCACATAATAAGACAGGACAATAATCAGACACAACAGAGTTTAGGTCAGCAATAGAAATGCAACCAAAAGGCAGGATCACAAGCCAGTAAAGAAGAATAGCAGGTTCAAACTAGAGGCTAGGAGAGGTAGCAGCAGCAGTAGTAGGAGTAGAGTAGTCAGGCACACACAATAAAAGGCAACGGAAAACAGGTCAGGCAATATAAATGAAGAAACTAAAGCTAAAATAGGGTAATTTGGGACAAACGGCCTAGCCCTAATTAAGGAACAGGTGGAATCTGTGAACTTGCATTGCCTGATGAAGACAAAGACACTAAATAGCTACAAACATAGATCAGAAGAAAAAAAAGTGTAAATAAATATTGATATAACAGCAAAGACATATAAGAAGCAGAACATGCATGAACAGTGCCCAGCAAACTTGTTGCAGGATGCTTTACTGTAACCAATGAACAATGTCAAAACAGCTGTGCTAGATGGATGGGAAGTGTTGACAGTGCACCCAATGACACCCAGTAATATCCAATGACTGCCTTCCTACATGTATTTTTAAAATATACGTGACTTTGGAATCAGGTAACAATCATTACTGTTTTGGGAGAAACCATGACTAACCATGCTTTGATAAACTAGGGATTGGCTAAGCTGTATTTTTCAGCCAACTACCATTGTTTTTCCCAAGACAAGACCAGCGCTGAAGCTGCTGGTAGCCATACTTGTGACAGGAAAAGCTAAATACATGGTATGCTCACAGCTCTATGAATTTGCCATGCATTTGTTGAATTCTTTCAATCCCTTTGTATCCATAATGGTCACACTTTTACACTACAAACAGGAAAAAACTTGTCTTGTAGAAAACCGAACATCTGTGTTAAATGATTTTTCATTCAATAATGTTTATTGGTTTTAACAGGCAATAATACAAGTTACAATCAAAAAGATATCTTTCAGAGAATAAAATTATGTATTGGCCAACATGGCAGGTTAAGAATCAGAAGAACAGAACGCATACTCTGGAAACACATTAGGTAGTGTACCATGGATGGTTAAATAAGTGCATCTCACGGTAATTGATCTCAGCCCTGATATGGTAAAGCATTGTTGGGAAGACCATAACGTTGAGTTATAACTGTGCAGGAGAGTGATGATAGTATTTTTTCAGTCAGCAGGGGGAAAGAGGGTAGGTGAGGGTCCCTCCAGCCACCCCAAGAGGGATCACGCTGCGGATGGGGGAGCCTCAACCACCTTGACTATTTAACACTGCCATTGGTCCCCACCTAAAGGAATTAGGGTGGAAGTATTTGGGGCTGATGCATATCCTAGAGCCTTATTGAATTACTGCTATGTAGGGATGAGCCGAACACCCCCCTGTTCGGTTCGCACCAGAACATGCAAACAGGAAAAAAGTTCGTTCGAACACGCGAACACCGTTAAAGTCTATGGGACACGAACATGAATAATCAAAAGTTCTAATTTTAAAGGCTAATATGCAAGTTATTGTCATAAAAAGTGTTTGGGGACCTGGGTCCTGCCCCAGGGGACATGGATCAATGCAAAAAAAAGTTTTAAAAACGGCCGTTTTTTCAGGAGCAGTGATTTTAATAATGCTTAAAGTCAAACAATAAAAGTGTAATATCCCTTTAAATTTCGTACCTGGGGGGTGTCTATAGTATGCCTGTAAAGGGGCGCATGTTTCCTGTGTTTAGAACAGTCTGACAGCAAAATGACATTTTAAAGGAAAAAACTCATTTAAAACTACCCGCGGCTATTGCATTGCCGACAATACACATAGAAGTTCATTGATAAAAACGGCATGGGAATTCCCCAAAGAGGAACCCCGAACCAAAATGAAAAAAAAAAATGACGTGGGAGTCCCCCTAAATTCCATACCAGGCCCTTCAGGTCTGGTATGGATATTAAGGGGAACCCCGGCCAAAATTAAAAAAAAAAAATGACGTGGGGTTCCCCCTAAATTCCATACCAGACCCTTCAGGTCTGGTATGGATTTTAAGGGGAACCCCGCGCCAAAAAAAAAAAAAAAAACGGCGTGGGGTCCCCCCAAAAATCCATACCAGACCCTTATCCGAGCACGCAACCTGGCAGGCCGCAGGAAAAGAGGGGGGGACGAGAGTGCGGCCCCCCCCTCCTGAACCGTACCAGGCCACATGCCCTCAACATTGGGAGGGTGCTTTGGGGTAGCCCCCCAAAACACCTTGTCCCCATGTTGATGAGGACAAGGGCCTCATCCCCACAACCCTGGCCGGTGGTTGTGGGGGTCTGCGGGCGGGGGGCTTATCGGAATCTGGAAGCCCCCTTTAACAAGGGGACCACCAGATCCCGGCCCCCCCCTGTGTGAAATGGTAACCATTTCACTAAAAAACTGTCAAAAATGTTAAAAATGACAAGAGACAGTTTTTGACAATTCCTTTATTTAAATACTTCTTCTTTCTTCTATCTTCCTTCATCTTCTGGTTCTTCTGGTTCTTCTGGCTCTTCTGGTTCTTCCTCCGGCGTTCTCGTCCAGCATCTCCTCCGCGGCGTCTTCTATCTTCTTCTCCTCGGGCCGCTCCGCACCCATGGCATGGGGGGAGGCTCCCGCTCTTCTCTTCTTCTTCTTCTCTTCTTTTCTTCTTCATTTTCTTCTCCGGGCCGCTCCGCATCCATGCTGGCATGAAGGGAGGCTCCCGCTGTGTGACGGCGCTCCTCGTCTGACAGTTCTTAAATAACGGGGGGTGGGGCCACCCGGTGACCCCGCCCCCCTCTGACGCACGGGACATGACGGGACTTCCCTGTGGCATTCCCCGTGACGTCACAGGGAAGTCCCGTCAAGTCACCGTGCGTCAGAGGGGGGCGGGGTCACCGGGCGGCCCCGCCCCCCGTTATTTAAGAACTGTCAGATGAGGAGCGCCGTCACACAGTGGGAGCCTCCCGCCATGCTAGCATGTGTGAGGAGCGGCCCGGAGAAGAAAATGAAGAAGAGAAGAAAAGAAGAAGAGAAGAAGATGAAGAAGAAGAGAAGAGCGGGAGCCTCCCCCCATGCCATGGGTGCGGAGCGGCCCGAGGAGAAGAAGATAGAAGACGCCGCGGAGGAGATGCTGGACGAGAACGCTGGAGGAAGAACCAGAAGAGCCAGAAGAACCAGAAGAACCAGAAGATGAAGGAAGATAGAAGAAAAAAGAAGTATTTAAATAAAGGAATTGTCAAAAACTGTCTCTTGTCATTTTTAACATTTTTGACAGTTTTTTAGTGAAATGGTAGGGGTACTTTTGTACCCCCTTACCATTTCACACAGGGGGGGGCCGGGATCTGGGGGTCCCCTTGTTAAAGGGGGCTTCCAGATTCCGATAAGCCCCCGCCCGCAGACCCCCACAACCACCGGCCAGGGTTGTGGGGATGAGGCCCTTGTCCTCATCAACATGGGGACAAGGTGTTTTGGGGGGCTACCCCAAAGCACCCTCCCAATGTTGAGGGCATGTGGCCTGGTACGGTTCAGGAGGGGGGGGGCCGCACTCTCGTCCCCCCCTCTTTTCCTGCGGCCTGCCAGGTTGCGTGCTCGGATAAGGGTCTGGTATGGATTTTTGGGGGGATCGCACGCCGTTTTTTTTTTTTTTTTGGCGCGGGGTTCCCCTTAAAATCCATACCAGACCTGAAGGGTCTGGTATGGAATTTAGGGGGAACCCCACGTCATTTTTTTTTTTAAATTTTGGCCGGGGTTCCCCTTAATATCCATACCAGACCTGAAGGGCCTGGTATGGAATTTAGGGGGACTCCCACATCATTTTTTTTTTTAATTTTGGTTCGGAGTTCCCCTTTGGGGAATTCCCATGCCGTTTTTATCAATGAACTTCTATGTGTATTGTCGGCAATGCAATAGCCGCGGGTAGTTTTAAATGAGTTTTTTCCTTCAAAATGTCATTTTGCTGTCAGACTGTTCTAAACACAGGAAACATGCGCCCCTTTACAGGCATACTATAGACACCCCCCAGGTACGAAATTTAAAGGGATATTACACTTTTATTGTTTGACTTTAAGCATTATTAAAATCACTGCTCCTGAAAAAACGGCCGTTTTTAAAACTTTTTTTTGCATTGATCCATGTCCCCTGGGGCAGGACCCGGGTCCCCAAACACTTTTTATGACAATAACTTGCATATTAGCCTTTAAAATTAGCACTTTTGATTTCTCCCATAGACTTTTAAAGGGTGTTCCGCGGCATTCGAATTTGCCGCGAACACCCCAAATTGTTCGCTGTTCGGCGAACTTGTGAACAGCCAATGTTCGAGTCGAACATGAGTTCGACTCGAACTGGAAGCTCATCCCTACTGCTATGTAATCGTTGAACTGTGTTGAGACCTGGAACAAGAGTATAAATATAGCTGATCAGGAGTGAAGTTAGATAATCCAGGAAGACTGAGCTCATAAACAGAGATTCCATCTGTACACCAGCATGCAATAAAAAGTAGAAACTAGCCATGTCGTGTAGTTTTAGCTATGGCCCAGAAGAGGGTGGGCAAGAGGGGATAGAGGACGGAGATGTAGTTCTAGAGAGAGGGGAAGTGAGGTGAGAGATGGGGTGGGATGAAGTGGGATAGATGGGTCACCTAGAGGTAAGACCATTATGAGGAGTTCTCTCCAGGGTATAGAGTTATAGGACAATATATAGCCCAGGGTTTCCAGATGAGTTTGAAGACATGGATCCTGTCTTGTATAATACTTACTATTTTCTCCTGCACCATAATCCAGGAGATTTTGCGTTTCACCGCTGAGATTGGGACTGAGGTTTTTTTCCAACGTGATGCTATAGTAATTTTGGTTCCTATGTGGATGAAGATGATTAGCGCTTGTGTATATTTATCTACTTTCTCCACCTTGAGGTTAAGGAGTGCTATGTCTGGGGTTTGGGGAACCTGAGTATTTGTTACCTTGCGTATTAGAGAGAAAAGTTTATTCCAGAGGCTTCGTATTCGTGGGAAGGTCCACTATATGTGGCATATTGTGCCCATGTGGTGGTGGTCTCTAAAACACAGAGGGGAAGCATCTGGGTAGATTTTGGCAAGGAGATAGGGAACCCTATACCAGCGTGTAAATATTTTGAGGCTAGTCTCAATCAAGGAAACATTTAATATACCTTTGAAGGAGTGTTGGAAGCAGACATTCCATTTTTCCGGTTCCCAGTCTATATTGAGATACTTTTCCTATGTTTGGGCATAGGAAGGTTTGGACAGAGATGAAGCTAATGAGGAGTAAATGATGGATATCCCCCCCCCCTCTGATCCGTGATGTTCCAGCACCATGATTCATAAGCCATGACCCTGGGAGGTTCCGTCTTATTAGGCCAGATATATTGAAGAAAATTGTGAATTTGTGTATAGCTGAACCTTTCTGAAGTGGGCATCTCCAGTTTGCTTGTGCAGTATCCAAGTGAAATGGGGCCTGTAGAAGTGAAGAAGTTCCCTATTCTAATTAAGCCTTTGTTGAGCCACCAACTAAAAGCCAGGATATTCATTCCTGGGGGAAAATTGGGATTGTGGAACAATAGCGTTAGAGGGCGTAGGGCTGAGATTAAGCGCTTCAGCCCCGGAAGGTTTGGCTGCTGAATGACCAGGCCCTTTTTTGCGATTTGGCACTGCTTCACTTTAACTGACAATTGCACGGTCGTGCGACACTGCACCCAAACAAAGTTGACGTCCTTTTTTTCCCAAAAATAGAGCTTTCTTTTGGTGGTATTTGATCATCTCTGCGTTTTTTATTTTTTGCGCTATAAACAAAAAAATGTGAAAATTTTGAAAAAAACACAATATTTTGTAATTTTTTCTATAATAAATAACCCCATTATTTTTTTAAAAAAGCAATTTTTTTCTCAGTTTAGGCTGATATATATTCTTCTACATATTTTTGGTAAAAAAAATTGCAATTAGTGTATATATATTTGGTTTGCGCAAAAGTTATAGCATCTACAAAATAGGGATAGATTTATAGCATTTTTATTGTTATTTATTTTTTTTTACTAGTAATAGTGACGATCTTTGATTTTTATAGGGACTGTGACATTATGGCAGACACATTGGACACTTTTGACACATTTTTGGGACCATTGGCATTTATACAGTGATTATTGCTATAAAAATGCACTGATTACTGTAAATATGTCACTGGCAGGGAAGGGGTTAACACTAGGGGCGATCAAGGGGTTAATTGTGTTCCCTAGTGTGTGTTCTAACTGAAGTGGTGATGGAACTGTCTAGGGGAGATGACAGATCGCTGTGCATACTTTGTTTGAACCTCAGAGAACCAGGATCTGTGTGTTTACACAAACAGTTTCTGGTTCTCGCTGTGTCACGAGCGATCTCGTGAGCCCAGCGGTCATCACGCCGCAGGGCACTCTCATTGGCTCCGGGGGTGAGCAGCGGGCATGCACCCCTAGTGGCCACAGGGCAAAGTGACGTAACATAACCTTGTTTCGCCCAGCATTGCCATTCTGCAGCAGTAAAACTACGGCAGCTGGTTGGCAAGTGGTTAATGAGGGATGTTTGTGCATACGGTCACACAGGGCCAGTGAGTGGGACAGGGTAGGAGCCATGATATGAGTTTTGTGGGGGACCACAATAGAAAATCGATTGTGTGGTGGGGAACAGCTTGCCTCTCCTTTGACACCCAGTTTGAACAGGATATTTTTAGAGCATCTCCTGCCCTTAGATCCCCAGATAAATTTCAAAATTTTAGATTGGAAATTTAACAGCTGTGATTTCCTGATTGGGGTGGGTAGAGATCTGAAAAGGTATAACAGGCGTGGGAGGAGTGTCATTTTTATAGCGTTAATGTGGCCTAACCATGAGAGGGTATGTTTAGACCATGTAGAGAGGTCTGCCAACAGTTTGTGGAACATAGACGGGTAGTTAGAGGGGTATAATGATCTTAAAGGTTAAATTGACGCCTAAATACGGGATATAGGAGGAGCACCAGGTAAATGGGAAGTGGTCCTGTAAACTTTCAAGTAAATTGGAGGGAACTGTGATGTTTAATGCCAAGGATTTCTATACATTAACCTGAAGACCGGAAGCATTTCCAAATTCTTTAAGTAAATAGAAAATGTTGGGAGTTGAGATAAGGGGGGAGGTAACAAATAATAGGAGATTGTCTGCGAACAAAGCAAATTTGTGCTCTTGGGGTCCACAGAGTACTCCCTTAATGTCAGGGCGGGTTCTGATCATGATGGCCAAGGTCTCAATAGCTATAGCAAATATGAGAGGAAAGAGTGGGAATCTTTGCCTGGTGCCTTTTTCATTGCTAAGGGGTTCTGAGTAGCACCCCTGGAGTCTTACCTGAGTGCTTGGGTTACAGTATAGAGAGCGGAGTGTTCCTAGAAAATTGGGGCCAAAGCCCCATCTCTCCAGCACATTAAACAGGTAGGGCCATGTGCTCGTGTCAAAATCCTTTTAGAGGTCGATTGACAAAAAAAGCCCTCCTGAGGAGGACAGCCATCCCATTGGGAGTTGAGTAGAGAGATGATGTCTATGGCCCTTTTTATCTGGTCAGGTCCCTGTTTCCCCGGGATAAAGCCTGCCTGGTTCTTATGGACATTTTGAGCTATACAGGATGATAGTCTATTAGCTAATATTTTTGTCAAAATTTTTAGGTCCTTGTTAATTAAAGAGATTGGGCGGTAATTGCTAACTACGCTCGGATCCTTACCAGGTTTGGGTAATCCTGAGGTAATATATGGTTAATAGGTAATACTGAGATGTTAAATTTAGGGCTTTATCAAGGGGGGATCCCGACCTGAGCAAGTTAAAGAATCTGACCATATAGGGAACTAGTGTAGTAGCAAATTTTTTATAGTAGCAGGCTGAAAAGCCATTAGGTCCCGGAGCTGAGTTTTGTTTAAGATGTTTTATCACCTTCATGACTTCCATTTCAGTTATCAGTTTGTACAGAAGGTCAGAATGTTTCGTTGAGAATTTTGGGAGGGATATGGTGTTGAGGAAGCCATCAAGTTGAAGTTGTGCCCTAAGTTTCTTATCCCTGTACAGATCTGTGTAGAATCCATGGAAATGTTCCATGATGCGTTGTGGGTTTTGTGGTAAATCTCCTATCAGGTGCGTATTTTAGGGAAAGCTAAGGGTCGGGGTTTGGGAGATAGTTCAGTTGCTAATTTAGCACCGATCCTGTCCTTCTGGGAGTAGAACCGGGCTCCTGACCATCTGAGGTATTTCTCTGCTTCTGTGGTTAGGGCTAGGTTTAAAGCTGTCTGGGTCATTTCTAGATGATCTAAGGACTCTCTAGTAGGGTTGCATTTATGGGTTTTTCTCAATGTGTGGAACTCTGTAGTGAGTTTGGTTATGGTTGCCCTGCATTCCCGTTTGAGAGAAGTGGTTTGTATAACCTTCGCTGTTGTTACTACCTTATGAGCAGCCCACAAGGTTTCCGGAGAAATGGAATCCTTGTCGTTTAGTTGGAAAAATTCCTGAATGTCCTTTGCGAGGATTGAGCATTGAACTGGGTCACTTAAAAGAGCTTCATTGAGGCCCCATGTAAATTTTTTAATGAAGTTGGGCTTTTGTTTATCGGAGTAAAAGGACCATAGATTGGTCAGATAAGGGTGTCTCCCTAATGATGGCTTTTGTGGCAAGTGGTATGTTGTAGGATTGAAGAAAGATGTGCTCTATCCTAGTGTAGATCTTTTGTGGGGCCGAGTAGTGGGTATTTAGACAGGGGATTAGGTTCCCTCCAGATGTTGATAAGGCCCAAGGAACACAGCGTGGAGGTTATTTCAGTGCTCTGTTTTGGGTTTTTTTTTCACCCAAGGGAGACCATTTCCTGATTTGTCCAGTGAGTGGTCAAAAGTGAGATTTGTGTCTCCTCCCAAAAATTATCTTCCCCTCTAGATGTGGACCAAGTGTAGACATCATGGAGGAGAAGAAGGATGCTTGACCTTTATTTGGAGTATAGTAAGAAACAAGCGAGTAAGTTGTACCGTCTATGGAACCTTTTACTAATAGGTATCTACCTGGTGTTAAATGATTTTTAAGCGTGCATCTTTCTCTGGTACTGGAAAATATGGATTTGAGAAAGTGAAAAGGGTTTTCTTTGTTTTAAAAAAACACATCACTGTAGCATGGGGAACCACTGAAGAATTAAGTACATGCTTACCTAGTAAAACTTGTCCCACTGTAATAGCAGGCACTTATTTCTCAAAGCTGTCATTATAGCATTGTATTACACCAACCAAAGTTTGCTCTAAAGTTAAAAATATGTATAATAGCATAAAGCAACATATTTTGTCCTTTACCTGCAGTCCATATTGTTTTTTCTATTTTTTGTGTGTGCTTCCCATGGCAAGGGTTACTTATTTCTGAGAACAGAATTGCTACACTATTATTGTAAGTGCTGCTTTGCCTTGCCCTCATGGAAACATTTTAGCACAATTTTTTTAATTTGTTTTGGTTCCTTCAAAATATTTTACTGCAGAACTGAGGAATTTTTTCAAACTGCCACTAAGATGATAACTGAATTTGATTTATATAAAAGAGGTTTTAATAGCGTTAAAACACATGCAAAACATTTTGGAAATTACTAAAACGTATATTTTATTTTATTTCATTTTTGACAGAATTGGAAAAACATTGGAGCTTCTGTAAGCTTTCCAATTTTTTTTCTGTCTTGTACAGATTTCTTTTTTCTTCCTGGTCAAAACATAATACGATGGGAAACACAGGTAAAAACAAAAACACATTTTAGTAAGCAGGAGAAGGGTTAGAACCTCTGCCAATGGTTTCTTGTTGACTATGCTTCCTTGTCCCTTGATGGCCACAGCCCTACTTTTTGTATGTGTGTCACATTGAAAGAAGGCAAAGGTCACAAACTTGAATGGAAACACAACAGACATTTTCCCTGGTTTTGCTCTTTCTAAAAACAAAATTAAAACATTTTGGGCCAAGTTAGGCTTTAAAGCAGACCTGAACTGAAAAGGTGAAGATTTTCAGTTTACCATTGCTGGGGAGCGGTGTACTGTTTTCTATTCTGGGCAACCCCGTTACTGCAGGGGGTGCTTTCAGTATGGACATATTCGTGAGGACTGCCCTTCTAAGCTTTGCTGTAGAGTGTGCTTGAAGCCGGGACACAATGCAGCGGAGTGCAAGGAAAAGAAATGTGATCTGTGTGGTTCAGGGGAGCATATGGTCAGAAACTGTCCAAAAATAGTGGGGAGGAAGATGTTCTCGTATGCGGAGGCTGTGCAGAGATGGAGGTTTACAGGGCAGAGTGTGAGCCGAGAACCGGAGGAGCAGGAGACTGAGCGGGCGGATGACGGGGGTGAGCAGGTGGCCTGCACGGAAGGTGGAAAGGCGCCGACCCCCCCAGACGCTGAAAACCCCGGTAGTAGCTCCAAGGATGGTGTCGGACAGGAACTGCAAGGGAGTATGGGTAAAAGTGGAGTGAATATTAATCTAACAGAGGGGGATAATGAGATGCAGGTTGGTGAGGCAGAAGAAGCTGTGGCGGATGAAGGCATGGAGAGGGGGAGGGAGGTGAGTGGAGTGTGTGAAGAACTGATTGCTTTGATAAAACAGGTGGAGGCAGAACAGGAGAGTCAATATGTAGATGAGGAGCTTGGTGAGTGGGCTGAGGATATGGAGGTGCTGGAGGTGCTGGAGGTGAGGAGGAAGGAGGGGTCAGGATCAAAAGACCTTTTAATGGCTACTCAAAGACCAGGGCCTGAGGTGGAGCAGGAGAGTGAGGCACGGAGAAAGAAGCCTAAATGGGACTTGTCTCTGGGTTTGAGCCCAGGTGGTGGTGGGTGTGTACTGCCAAGTTTAAGTATGGATTCACAAGTGTCAGATGATTCAAGTGGAGCAACATCACCATTGGGCTTGGTAGGTTCTCCTGCCATGCAATATTTGGAGAGTGAATCAGTTGATCCTCTTGTAAAAGGTACAGGGAACAGAAGTGGAAAACAGCTTCCTGATGGAGGGGTTTAGTGTGTTCTACAGGATTTTTTTGATCCTTCTCATGGCTTTGTCTATATGTAGTGTGAATGTGCGTTCGATTGGTTCTGTCTATCGTCGTGCAGCTGTTTTGTCTGAGTTGGCTAAGATTAAGTGTAATGTCTTGTGTTTGCAAGAGTGTGGTTTGTGGTATGCTCCAGGCCATGGGGACTGGTCTGCAGGACCAGCGATTTGGTCTTGTGCTGCGGAAAATAGAAGTGAAGGGGTGGGGGTGCTCTTTAAAAACCCAGAAATTAAGGTTGAATCATGGGAGGAAGTGGTGATAGGAAGAGTTCTGAGTGTAATGTTTACCTACCTGGAAGAATCCTTTAAGTTGGTATGTGTTTATGCACCAGTGCGTAAAAATGCCAGGATGGATTTGTTGGAAGTTTTAAGGCTCCACCTTGTGGGGAGAGTAAAGACCATTGTTGCTGGAGACTTTAATCTTATTAGGACTGCTGAAGATAGAGTAGGCCAAGGTGAAAGCCAGACCGATGTCACCAGCACAGCTTTTAATGCAATTTTGCAGGATTTTTGTTTGCAGGATGGAGCAATTTGCTACTATGGAAATGGTAAAGCCCCAGCAACCTTTTTTTTCAGATAAGGGAAGTGTGAAATCCCGAATTGACTTTATTTTAGGTTCCAGGGCACTGAAGGTCGCAGAGTGGAAGCAATGGGAGGTGTCTTTCTCCGACCACCAGGTTTTGGTGGGAAAGTTTATTTTTGATCAAGATGTCAAGACTGGGAGAGGAATCTGGAAATTAAATAATCTGTTATTGGAAGACCAAGGGATTTTTGATAAGTTTGCTCTGCAATATAAAGTGTGGTTGGGAAGGAAGGGGGATTTTGAATCCTTTTTCGAGTGGTGGGACTGGCTGAAGGAGCGAATCAAGCTCTTTTTTCTTCAAGCAGGTGTAAAGAAGGCAAGGAAAGAGAAACAAGAAGGGAGGGCTCTCCAGCATAGGTTGAGACTCCTGCTTAAATTAAGGCAGGGAGGCTGGGAGTTAGAAGAGGAGATTGGAAAGCTTCGGGAGGAGATAAAGAAAGCTTGGGTGATAAGAGGGAAGAAGCTAATCTTCCAAGCTAAAGTGAAGGACATGGAGGAAGGGGAGACATGTTCGCGGTTCTTCTTCAAGAAACTCTTGAGGGGACGCAATTTGATGAAATCGGTGATGGTGCAGGAACAGGAAGTGAATGGTGAGAAGGTGATGGAAGCGGTGAGTGAGTTTTATACGGATTTGTTTGCAGGTGGACGTGGAGTAAGTGCTGAGGAGATGTGAGAGTATTGCGAGAAAGTGGATGCAAGATTGTCTGAGGAGGATAGGTTTGGTATGTGTGTGGTTGTGTCTGAGGAGGAGATGCCAAAGGAAGTGAGGCGAGTGATAGATGGGATGAACCGGAATAAGACACCTGGGAAGGATGGGTTGACTGTTGAGTTCTTTTGTAAAGCGTGGGAGATGATGAAGAATGAGGTGTGTGAGTTGGTGAGGCTGGTGTTTGAAATGGGGGAGATGCCAAAGTCCTTAAGGGAGGGGGTGATTACCCTCATCTATAAAAAGGGCGACAAGAGAGACATTCGGAATTGGCGGCCAATTACACTGTTGAACGTTGACTACAAGATTGTGGCAAGATTGATTGCCGATCGAGTCAAGCTTGTGATTGGTGAAGTGATTGGGGAGCAGCAGGTGTGTGCGGTTCCTGGTCGATGAATTTCCGACAATCTATCGTTACTGAGGGATGTCGTATACTACGCGCAATCTAACAACTTGCCGTGCCTTCTAGAGTCGGTTGACCTTGAAAAGGCGTATGACAAAGTCTCCCATCAGTTTCTGTTTCAGATTCTGGAGGTCTTAGGGTTTCCGGACCAGCTGATGAAGGTTATCAGAGGACTATACAAAGGTGTCTCAAGTCAGGTTTTGGTCAACGGTACCCTAGGGGAGAGTATCCCTGTGATGTCTGGTGTTAGGCAGGGGTGCCCCCTATTGCCTTTGATGTTCATCTGCGTGATGGAGCCATTACTGAGTGCAGTGAAGAAGGACAAGGCATTCAAGGGTGTGTTTGTGCCTGGCAGTGGTGGAAGGAGTGTGAAAGTGTTGGGTTACATGGATGATGTTGTGTTGGTGGCTGGTGGAATGGCTGATGTGCGGCGTGCAAGATTGCAGGTGAGTCTGTTCTGCAGTGTGTCTGGGATGAGTGTGAATTGGAGTAAGTGTCAGGTGTGTAGTGTGGGCCGTGAGGTGGAGGTGAATGAGGGACGCAGTCAGAAGGTGGAGAGGATGCAGGTGCTGGGTGTGTGTTTTGACAGGGAGTTGAGGGGAAGTCGCAGTTTTCAGAAGGTGACTGAGCGAGTGGAAGAAAAGTTGTCTATGTGGCAGATGCGTGAATTGTCCTGCACCGGGAAAGTTCTGATCATCAAGTCAGTGATCCTTCCGATTATGTTGTATGTCTCTGTTATATTCCCGCCTCCTGATGATTGGGTGAGGAAGATGACGAGGCTACTGTTCTTGTTCTTTTGGGGAGGGAGGATGGAGAAGATTACTAAACCAAGGGCCAAAGGTGGCTTCGGACTTCCAAAGATCGGGGAATTTTTGATGCTGCATTACTGGGTGACGTTGATAAGGACCCTAAGAGGTAACGGAATTGGGAAGGAGATGATGCAGTACCTTGGAGGAAGATTGTTTACAAGATGGGGACTCTACAGGTGGGCCCTAGAAAAGTCACAGGCATGGGTCGTTCCTCAGTATTTTTTGGTCCTAACCAAGATCTGGGAAGGATGGAGGTTGGGGGGTCTGGGGAGGGAGGTTGGTGATAAAAAGAAACTTAAAGCTTGGATTGCTGGGGAGATTTTTCCTAATGGGATACAGTACTTAAGAGAGAAGGAAAGTGTGCAAATCTGGAAGAGTATGAGCACAAGAGGAGTGACTAACCGCCAAAGGGACATATCCTGAATGACCTTTATGGGGTGTCTGACGACCATGAGTTTTCTGAAAAGTAGGGATTTGGTAAGATCGGAGTTGTGTCCAAGGGAGGGCTGTGGGGGAGTGGAGGATGTGTTCCACTTGTTTTGGAACTGTGTCTTCGCTAAAGAAGTGCTGGGAAAGTTGAAGAGCTTCCTGAGGGAGGTGGTGGGGGTGGTTTTTGTAAGGGAGGAAATGGTGGTTCTGGGCTTGTGGAGATTGGAGAAAAATGCAGCCAGGAAGGCGTGGTGCTTTTCTGTTGTCTATAAGGAAGTAATGTGGGATGTTAGGAATATATGGTTAGGAAGGAAGAGGTTAATTTCTGTAGAAGATGCGGTGAGGATATTTTTGGCTAGAATGTATATTGTTTATCTTTTTGATGTGAAAGGGATGGGGGAGGAAGAAGCTGGGAGATATTGGAAGAGGGATAAGTGGAATGTCTTTTGATATATTTGCATGATTATTAAAATGTGCTCTGTATTATTAATTTGTTTTGTCATATGATGTGAAGGACACAGTCACTAAGTACTGACAGTATATGTGTGTTGTTGTCCATTTACTGAATTGACACAAAAAAAAAAAAAATTGTGGGGGAGAAGGAATGAAATTGGGAGATTTGATGAAATTCTTGTGCATTTTTTCAATCAAAAGTGGGTTTATGTGGCCATGCTGTCAATGTGCGTGTATTGTTCCTGTCTGATCATGCAAACATCATTTGGAAGCATCTGCTGACCTACTCTTTTTGATCTTGTTGTTTAATCGTGTACACCGAAATGCAGCTTCCAGCAGAACATGGTCACCAATGTATGTATGTATGTGTGGATTGTGGGCTGGTGGTGGGTGTTTTGAATAAGTCTTTTGTAATATTATGTGGGAATGCTTTGTAAGAATGACTGTTAAGTATGTTTCTACAACAATCTTGCAGATAATAATGTGATGTTGCCCGCTATACACTGAAATTAAAGCTGTGTCCACTCTAAGGTTTTGTCTAATTTTAGATTGTAAGCTCCTATGAGCAGGGCACCTTAAAATTCCATTGCTAAATGTAGCACCATTATATCCTGTCCACATTTTTTTGAAGCTAGTAAATGAATGTAAATTTATTTTTTTTTCTGCTGGTAAAATAAAAGTACATTAATGAGGTGTGTGTGTGTGTGTTTTTTTTTTTTTTTTCTTCTACTTTTCTTTCTTTAGTTTTTGTGGATGGTGGTTTTGGGAAAGTGCAATATCTCTTATATTTTATTTCAATATGTATTTGTGCACCAAAAAACGAATCTCTTTGCCCTGATTCACATTGATGCTACTTTGAAATTGCGCTACTTCACTTGAAGTAGCACGATTTCAAAGTAGCAAGGTCAGCGTGGTTGCAGGTGGCTTCATACACAAATGTCTATTGAAGTCGCACCTGAAATCGACAAAAGTAGTGCAGGAACTACTTTAGCAAATTGGTGCGGCGCCACAAAAAAAAGTTGCATTGATTGGAACAGTGCCATTGCCAATAGTCATGCAATTTGATCTCTCAAATCTCATGACCAATCGCTCCAATGTAAACCTAGGCTTCTGCACAACTGCAAGTTAATGATAAAGGTGGAATCTTTATATATAACAGCTGTGGAGAATTGCAGGTAATGAATTCAGCAGGTGGATAGGCAGTGTTTGAATGTCAGCTCTGGTTCACATTGGTGTGATTTGACATGTCAAATCTGTGGCAATTGCACTGTTCTAATTGGTGCGATTTGTATTGATATTGGTGCAGAAACCTGCACTGATGTCTCTGATGTTGCCCCCCACAGTCGGGACTGACATGCAGGAACGAAATTGTGTGAGTTCAGCTGGACGCTTTCCTCCCTCTGTCAGTGTGAACCAGGGCTCAAACTGGGCCTTTTGCCTTTGTAATTCACCTGCTGCTAACCCAGGGACACCATTTCTTATCAAACTCCCTTAAGTTTACCTTCAAATATATGTAGAAATACAGATTTGCATATCTGAAAATAAAAAATACTAATCATGGTTGAGATCAAATATTTGCAGCTGCAATCAACCTTCTGACCTGGAAATTGGTAATTGTATGCACCCGGAAGTTCCTGTGCTGGTCAGGATCTCCATCTAGGTGGACATGGCGAGGTCTCTTTAGCAAAGAGGAGGTGCTGATCATTGACCGAGTAAGTGTAGGATATGTACTTGTACTTAATCAATTCAGGGGTGGATGTCGTAGTTAGATTTGGTGTGGGTGGGGTTCATTGATTTGTTTGGCATCACCACACATTTGCTTCCGTCCCATGTGCACACATCACTTCCTGCATTTGTTCTGCTGATGTAAATCAGTAAGGACTATGCAAGTATAAATGAGAGCTCCTTTTATTAAAATATATATGACTTGTTTCACAGCTGGGCAAATTTTCCAGCAAATTTGGACCTCTGAGTTGCATGACAAGTTGTACCCCATGATTCTCAATGATAATCATTCATATCTGTGCTACTTTAAGTCGCACCAACTTCAAAGTAGTCCTGTACTACTTTGGTGTGACTTGAGGTATATCGGGTACAATATTACACCGGCATTCCCAGAAGTTGGGGCCAAGTTGCAGCGGCAAAGTGGCAGCAAAATAGTGTGACTTTCAGGTCGTAGCAGTGTGAATGAGATTCAAGGATAACACCTTTGAATTTGGCCCTATTGTCACTTGTGCATCCTGAAAGTGTGGCAAATTCGTCCCTGCACTACCTGGGTTTGACTTTGATGCAATTTGAGGTCCATACACCACAAGATTACACAGACATTGCTTCAAGTCATGACAAAGCTGTGCAATTTTAAGGTCGCACAAGTGCAAATGGGGCCTTATTCAAAGGTGTTATCAATTAATCGCATTAGGTTACTTTCACACTTGGGTGACTTTTCATGGAGTTTTGGACCTCAGAGTCACATGAAAAGTTGTCCCCCTTGATTTCCATGCATATTTATTAGAGCTGCACGATTAATCGTCATCGTGATTTTTTCCCCTTTACGATCTTGAAAAAAGCGTTTCACGATTCTTGCTATGCAAAGAACTCTCTCTGCTCTTCTGAAGCCACAGCTATCAAAAGAAAGGAATAGAAAAACTGGGAAGTCTGCCAAGAATTAGGACATTCTTTATCAGTGAACTTAACTAGAAACCTTGTAACAATTTGTCAATGAAACAGACTTCTGTGTAAGTGAGGAAAGTTTAACCACTTAAACACTAAACCTTTTTCTGACATTTGTTGGTTTCAGGTTAAAATCTTTTTTTTGCTAGAAAATTACTTAAACCCCCCCCCAACATTATATATATTTTTTTAGTAGGGACCCTAGAGAATAAAATGGTGGTTGTTACAATATTTTATGTCACACTGTATTTGGCCCTTTCAAATGCAATTTTTTTTGAAAAAAATAACTTTAATGAATCAAAAAAAAAAAAAAAAAGGAAAGTTAGCCCAATTTTTTGTGGGATAATGTGAAAGATTTTACGTCGTGAGAATCGTGATCTTTTTATTCTAAGCAAAAAAATTGCGATTCTCATTTTGGCCAGAACCATGTAGCTCTAATATCTATGCAACTTCACCCATGTTCACATAGCTCTGAATTGACATGTCAAATTGTAGGCCAAATCAGCGCTTATTGATGGCAATGGAACTATCTGAATTGGTGCGACGCCACAATGATTGCCAAAAGTAGTTCCTGCACTACTTTGGGCGACTTCAGGGGGCGATTTCTTACCTCCCAACTTTTTGAGATGGGTATAAGGGACACCTATTAGCAAAAGTAGGTAGGCATAGGACACCTTCTTAAAGGAGAACAGTTGGGACCTATGTGATTTCACTAGACATCTGTGCAGGAAAGTGCACTGATGTCTCTGAAATCGCTGACAAAGTCGGGCTGAGTCACACTTGTGCAACTTTGGACATCAGAGTCGCATGACAAGTCATATCCCATGATTTTCAATGTGTACCATTCATATCTGTGCGACTTCAAGTAACACTGACTTCAATGTAGTCCCTGTACTACTTTGGTCTGACTTTGATGCGAGTTGATGTCCATAGACCTCAAGATTACACAGGCATTGCTTAAAGTCGCATTAAAATATCGCAACTTTCAGGTCGCACAAGTGTGAAAGGTGCCTAAGTCACTGTGCTGATTACTATTTTATACCTAGAATATAAAGTAGTCCCACCATCAAACACTAGTAACTGTATGTTCTCAATATAATTGTGCTCAAATGGCTGAAAATCACACAGATGGTATCACCTACTGAAAGCTTGCATTGTACTCAGCAGCATATGCTGAAAAGAGGCGAATGTCTATTAGCCAATGAAACATCGGCATGAGCATGGTTGTTACTATAATATTAATGCCTGAAATGCAAAACATTATTGTATAGAATCAAACATTAGTAAATGTATTTTCTCTGTAGGTAAGTGCTCAGCTCTGTAGCATAGCGGTATACCCTGCTGCCCCCAAAAGTTCGAGCCATGAATTCAAATCCCACTGACAGCATCACCTCCTAGAAGTGTACATTGTACTCAGAAGCATAATTAGCCAAAGCACATCAGCTTGCTTTATTCCATATTTTAACTCTTCAAATGCATGCAATGGTATGTACTTATTCAATAACATTATGGTATGGAATTCCAAAATTCAAGGAAAAAAATGTCGTAGGGTCCCCTAGTACATACCAGGCCCTTCGGTATGGACTTTAAGGGGAACCCCACACCAAAACGTAAAATAAATCTGATGTGGGGCCCCCCCAAAATCCATACCAGACCCTTATCCGAGCATGCAGCCTGGAGGTCAGGATAGGGGGGGGGGGACGAGTGAGCACCCTCCCCTTCTGAACCTTACCAGGCCACATGCCCCAAAGCACCTTTTCCCCATGTTGATGGGGACAACGGCCTCTTCCTGACAACCCTGGTCATTGGTTGTCAGTCTGCAGGCAGGGGGTTTATCAGAATCTGGAAGCCCCCTTTAACAAGGGGGGTCCCAGACCCTGCCCCCTATGTGAATAGGTATGGGGTACATTTTACCCCTACCCATTCACCAAAAAAAGCAGTGAAATGTAAAAAAATCAATAGCTGGTTTTTGACAAGTCCTTTATTGTAAAATAGCTCCGAGCTGTGTTCTTCCCTGAGCCATCTTCTCCAGACGCTGTCTCTCCCTCCTCCATTTTCTCCCCGAGCTGTATTCTCCCAGAGCCATCTCTCCTGCCGCCGCCATCTTCTCCACCTGCTGTGTTCTTCCGCACCGCTGGTTACCCGCTAATAAAAAAAATCTGCTCTTCTTCCATGGTGGTCTTCCTCCACTTTGTCACGCGCTGTGTGGCGTCTCTTACATAGCCATGGAGCGGACTCTCCGGGTGACATTATCGGATGGCCACAGAAGACCGCCACAAGAAGAGCGGCTTTTTTTTTTTATTAGTGTGTAACCGGCTGCGCTGAAGAACACATCAGCGGGAGAAGATGGTGGCAGCAGGAGAGACAGCTCGGAGAGAAGAAACATCAAACACTAGTGAATGTATTTTCTATGTATTTTCTATGTATGACTGTGCTACACCCAATAGGCTAGCGGTCAGCACTTCTACCTTGAAGAACTCATGGGTTCAAATCCCACAGAGAAATACTAAAAGATTGAATTGGTGAAAAAAAAGCAAATGACTATTAGCCAATTAGCCAAAGCAGCATATGCTGAAAATAGGTGAATGCCAATTAGCCAATGCACTTTAAATTTGGCTGATTCTATTATATTAACTCTTCAAATGCATGCAATGATATGTAAGTATTCAATACTATTATGGTGTGAAATTCCAAACACCACACACTAACTAATGGGCAGATTACATTTTTTTGTTTGTTTATTTTAATTCGCTTGTGCAATGAAAAAATAAACACAGCTGGGGCATGGTAGGTTGGCTGGTATTTGAACTTGTACCGTGAGTGCTGTGGAGACATCTGAGCAGACTACTAAGCCATTGTGCTAAGTATGAGACGTGCATAATAGTGTAGTATGATTAAAGAATGAATATAAATAATTACCGCTTTATAGTCACCTAAATTAAAAAATAAAAAACAACATACAACAAATAGGTAACCTAAATGTTTAATACATGTAACTTTACAGAATAGCAGACATTACTATGTAATAATCATTCATAACTGCATTAGTTAGCAAAAGAAGGAAAAAACTAGGAATACTAATTGCAACATACATCAATAGATGCACATGAGGTAGAGCACATCTCACATAAAAATGTTTCTTTCACATAAATGGATCATGGTTACAGTGCAGTACTATATAACAACTTGGTAGGAATTGGCATTTGCATATACGCGGAAGCACTAATTAGCGCCAGCTTAGAATTTACTAACGTGTTTCTCACTAATAGCGCTAATTTTTCATTCACACATTCGCCTGTTAAAATTTTATTTGGCTAAAATGGGAGCTATTATTTGCCATAGTGCCCAGTATTTCCTGGCGCTATAGTAAATGACCCCCATAGACTTTAACGGTGTTCGCGTGCTCGAACAAACTTTTTTCCTGTTCACATGTTCTGGTGCGAACCGAACAGGGGGGTGTTCGGCTCATCCCTACCTAGCAGTAAAAAGGGTCGCTGGTTCGTATTCCCAACCACACCACAAGACTATCTGCCTGGAGTTTGCATGTTCTCCCTGTACTCCGGTTTCCTCCCACACTCCAAAGACATGCTGGTAGGTTAATTGGCTTCTGTCTAAATTGGCCCTAGTATATGAATATGAGTTAGGGACCTTAGATTGTAAGCTCCTTGAGGGTAGGGGCCCATGTGAGTGTATAATGTATATGTAAAGCACTGCGTAAATTGACGGCACTATAGAAGTACCTTAAATAAAAATAAATAAGTCTTCACTAATATTATGGTGTGAATCTCCAAAACACCAGCTAACAAGCTAACAAGCAGTTTACATTTGATAAACTTTATTGTATGGTATATAAACCATCAAACACTAGTAAAAGTATTTTGTATATATAATTGTGCTCAGCCCAATAGGCTAGCAGTTAGCACCTCTACCTTCAAAAATTCAGGTATTGAAAGACTCATGGGTTCAAATCCCACAGAAAAATCCAAAAAGATTGCATTGGTGGGAAAAAGGAGAATGCCAGTTAGCCAATTAGTCAAAGCAGCACAAATATACATATATATATATATATATATATATATATATATATATATATATATATATATATATATATATATATATATATACTGAAAATAGGTGATTGCCAAATAGCCAATGCACTTTAATGTGAATGATTTTATTGTATTAACTCTTTAAATGCATGCAATGGTATGTAAGTATTCAATTATATTATGATGTGACATTCCAAACACCACACACTAGCTTAAGGGCAGTTTACATTTCTTTGTTTGTTTATTTTAATTCACTTGTGCACTGAAAAAATAAACACAGCTGGTGGATGGTAGGTTGGCTGTTGTTTGAACTCATACCATGAGTGGTGTGGAGAAATCCAAGCAGACCACTAAGCCATTGTACTAAGTACAAGACCTGCATAATAGTGTAGTATTATTAAAGAATGAACATAAATAATTACTGCTTTATAGTCAACTAAATTAATAAATAATAAATCAAAAACATGAAAAAAACAACATACAACAAATAGGTAACCTAAATGATTAATACATGTAACTTTACAGAATAGCAGACATTACTATGTAATAATCATTCAGAACTGCATTTCTTAGTAAAAGAAGGAAAAAAAAAACTAGGAATACTAATTGCAATATAAATCAATAGATGCACGGGAACTAGAGCACATCTCTGATAAAAATGTTTCTTTCACATACATGGATCATGGCTACAGTACAGTGCTATATAACAACTTGATAAGAATTGGCATTTGTATATACGCGAAAGCGCTAATTAGCGGCAATTTAGAATTTACAAACGGTTGTTCACTGCTTATAACGCTAATTTACATGTGCAAATTCGACGGTTTTGTTTCCATTTGGCTAAAATGGGCACTATTATTTGCCATAGTGCCCAGTACTTCCTGGAGTTATAGTAAATGACCCCCATAGTATTGTTAGACAACCCTAGAAACTCAGGTAACACCTCCAAAATATATATTAATCCAAATTGGTGCAATGGAAAAAATAACCAGTAGCAGCATCCAATGGAGATAAAGTGTGTGGAGTAGTTGAGTCACAGTAAGAGGTCACACAAAGAATTTGCTCTACATTTTACGCACATAAATGCACTTCATCAGGAGCTTGTAGATCTAATAGGTATGTAAAAAAGACATCAAATAAGTATATCATAATATCCAAAAGAATAAAACAAAAACAAATATGAACAATGAAATGATCACTTTGATAGAGTTCGGCCGGGGTTCACACCTATGCGAATTAGATGTGGGTTTCCCCGCATCCAATTCGCATACCAGGAGAATGTGACTGGCTCCCTATGGAGGCTGTTTACATATCTCCATTGCAGCTGCAGAGCGCACTGCACAGAGACCCTGTGCATCTTTGGCTCCGTTTCAAGGCCAAATTCAGGCATAGAATCGTCCCTGATTCGTCCAGGAAAAGGGGAACAGGGACGCACAGCGCTCCTGTGCGATCCGCACTGTAACCTGTGCGATCCACAGCAGGTTACCGTGTGAACCCAGCAAGGAAGAAAGCCCAAATCCAGTGACCACTAGGGGGCAGAAAGCAAAACCCTCCCATGGGGACACATCCATATTGGTGGGGGAACCCCATAATTAAAGTCAAGAATATGCATATAATATTTTACCCCAAATTTTCTGCAGCCTGTGATATTCAGGGTCTAGTGTGTCTAATGATCTGCAAATGCGGGGCATTCTATGTGGGTAAGAGGGCCAGACAATTGAGACAAAGAATAGACAACCATGTGTATTATTCAGGCAATGGAAATATGCCTGCCCCTATTAGTCGGCACCTGGATCTCTGTCATAAATTTGACACATCATTCATCTCATTCTTTGTCTTGGTCGTCGTCCCCAAAAACCCAAGAGGAGGGTAATGGGACAAACTCATCCTCCAGAAAGAAAAAACTAAACACCATCTATCCTCCTGTATTGAATGAAACTCAATCCTATAAGTCTTTCCTTTAGTCTGTCGCTGTGTCTGATCCTTTTTCTCTTTTGTCCCATATTCCGTGGGTTCATCCGCTCCAGCCTTAGTATTCTATATTTCTTTAACATAGTTATTTTCCATTAGATTACTTAATATGTTTATTTATACTGATGACTGGAGCTTAATATTCCCATATACGGGCCAACCTTCATTCCATATGTCATATTGATCTATTATAGTAAAAAATTCTATTTTTGTTTTTGGGGTTATGGATTTGTATTATATTCTATATCTACCAAGTGTTGTTTTTTACATCTATAAAAGTTTCTATCTTTTGTTTTGTATGTTAATATGTATCGCTCGGTTTTTGTCCAGCTGGTTCCCGCCTATCCTTGTGACCCTGGTGGGATTATGGAGGGCTTCTTTGCCCTCCTATGTGGCCACACAGTGCGCTCACCCTGTCTCTTTTTTTTGGCCCTGCCTTGCCCTCGTCGCCACTCATTGGCTGCTTGCCACCTCTATTGGCGGCCTTTTCCGGTGTGTGCACGGTGGCTTGTGGCTGGACCGGTCGTCATCACTTCCTGCTGGAGTGACGTACTTCCGGTCCGTGATTGTGGGTTGGTTGCCCGCCTTCCTTTGTCCCACCTCTGCTGCTGTTTCATTGGCCACCTGCTGCCATGCCAGTGGTGGCTCCGGCGCATACACGGCAGCCTGTGGCCAGAACGGTCAACATCACCTCCGGTGTGGGGTAACATGCTTCCGGTTGGGACCCATTTATACGGGGTTGATCCCCGGACTTACACGGCTTTGTTCCTCTATCTTGTCCCTTGGTTTGTCCCCAAGAGGTATGATTAGTGGTTCACCCACCTATGGTCATCTTTAGTGTACCTACTTAGTCTGGTTTACATCCTCAGCAAAATCTTATTGCCCCTTTTGTTTTGTTTCTTCTTTTCCTATTACTAGGTACTGGCCATTTGAGCCTTACTAGGTACTGGCCATTTGAGCCTAAAAAATCCCCCTCTTTGATTATTGGACATTATTGGTCACCAACTCGACAAACAGTGACATTTACTAGCCTACATTATTGGGATAGACTACCCACTATCAAAGTGTTTTGTCCCTTACTACGTTTCCTGGACCCTTTATTTACCAGCTTTACATAGTGTTGGATATACGCCTGCATTAACTATTTGGTAAGCCCTCGTTATATTATCTACCATATAATCAGCTTGTGTATGTGCGTTTTGAACATGCGGCCGGCCATCTGCTATACCCGTCCGTGCTGCATCTATGCATTTTGATGCAGTTCTACCTGATTTTGGTATACGTATATATTTTAATATATGTGTTGCTATTACATTCTTTTCAATTGTTTATAGAGTTTTTTGACTATCTGGGACAACTTGGTTGACCTGCATCTTTATGCAGCTTCCATGCTGCGCTACCTAGAAACCTTGTTTACTATATAATTATGTATTAACTCCTTCACAGCAGAGTTATTTATATGTAAATGGCTATTTATACATGCATATTCTTGAGTTTAATTATGGGGTTCCCCCACCAATATGGATGTCTCCCCATGGGAGGGTTTTGCTTTCTGCCCCCTAGTGGTCACTGGATTTGGGCTCTCTACCTTGCTGGACTCTATCAAAGTGATCATTTCATTGTTCATATTTGTTTTTGTTTTATTCTTTTGGATATTATGATATACTTATTTTATATCTTTTTACATACCTATTAGATCTACAAGCTCCTGAAGAAGCACATTTATGCACGTAACATGTAGAGCAAACTCTTTGTGTGACCTCTTACTGTGACTCAACTACTCCATGTACTTTATCTCCATTGGATGCTGCTACTGGTTAATTTTTCCATTGCACCAATTTGGATTAATATATATTTTGAAGGTGTTACCTGAGTCTCTGGGGTTGTCTAACAATACTATGTGTTTCTTTTAATATGTGTTTGTAAATCATGTTTTTAACTTTATCAACTTAAAAAAACTTAAATTATTTTTACTTATTCTATGCATGTGCCTACAAAGTCCATCTTTTCATTTCTCAAACTTCCCCTTTCAACATATTACATTGTTGTCCTTTTTTTCACACACAAAGAGCTTTCTTTTGGTGGTATTTGATCACCTCTGGGGTTTTTTGCGCTATAAATAAAAAAAGACCGAAAATTTTGTAAAAAAATGAAATTTTCTTTGTTTCTGTTATAAAATTTTGCAAATTAGTAACTTTTCTTCATAAATTTTGAAAAAAATGTATACTGCTAAATATCTTTGGTGGAAAAAAACAAAATCAGTGCATATTATTTGGTCTGTGTGAAGGTTATAGAGTCTACAAGCTATGGTGCCAGTCACTGAAAATTGATCATACCTGATATACTGACGGCCTATCTCATTTCTTGAGACACTAACAAGCCAGGAAAGTACAAATACCCCCCTAATTACCCCTTTTTGGAAAGTAGACATTCCAAGGTATTTAGTAAGAGGCATGGCATTTCTTCACGTTGTAATTTTTTTCCCACAATTCTTTGCAAATTTAAGATTTTTTTTCACAAAATTGTCATATTAACAGGTTATTTCTCGCACATGGCATATGCATAACACAAATTCCATCTCCGTGGTCTTCGTTCCACTTGGGTACAAGTCCAGGAGGCTTTGCAACATGCTAATGATAGGCAGACTGCGTGCTGACCCAAGACGCCTGCCTGTGCCTTCCTGCCAGGTTGGGGACAGGGTCTGGCTGTCATCTCGCAACCTCCAACTTTTTGTTCCCTCTCTGAAATTCTCACCTCGGTTTATTGGCCTTTCCGTATTCTTTGCAGGATTAACTCAGTGGCTTACGCATTAGACCTTCCTTCTGATATGCATATCTCAAATGTATTTCATGTCTCCTTATTAAAACCTTTGGTCTGCAACCACTTTAGCACCTCGGTGCCCTGTCCTCACCCTGCACAGGCTGAGAACCATGAGGAGTATGAAGTACAGTCCATTGTTGACACCCATAGGTTCCATGGACGCATACAATACCTGGTGCATTGGAAAGGGTACAGTCCGGAGGAACACTCTTGGGTTTCATACGCGGATGTACATGCCCCTGTCCTCCTCCGTGATTTCCATAGATGTTTTCCTCTCAAGCCTGGTGGTCCTCGGAGGGGGAGGGGTCATTGAGGAGGGCGTACTGTCAGGGCTGGGCTCAGGCCTTCCTTCTCTGAGCTGGCCACTCAGCTGTCAGCTAATTGCCAGCTCCTATATCTCCACAGTGACTCACCTGTTGATGATATCCTGCTCATCAGTCCTGCCTACTTAAGCCATCCAGCCCAGGTGATCTCTGCCTTCGTCTTGGTCAACATCACAGAGACTATCCCCTGTGTTCCTGTTAAATACTTGCTTCGCTAACATTCCTTCTGGCTTCAGATCCTGCTTGCTGTTCCACTACACTGTTCCTTGGTTTCCTGACTTTCTGGCTTATCTGACTATCCGTTCCAGTTACCGAACTTTGGCTATGTTTTGACTATGTTTATTCTATTTACTTTTATTATTAAACAAGTGTGATTTAACTGTACTTCTGTCTCGGTCTGATTCATGGTTTCTGACATACCTACAGGTAAACTTATAATAAAGCGTACCTGTAGGAACAAAGAATATCTTCTAAACGTACACTGTTTAGGAAATATTTACTACTTTTGCAGCCAGTGACAGAGCACTGCGCTCTGAAGGGATAGCATGCCTGCACTCTGGGAGGTGATAGTGCGGAAGTCAGTATGCCACCCAAAGCGTATCATCTGAGGGAGAGAACCAAGTCCTCATTTATCTAACAAAGTCACCCTATAATAGGCTTGCATATTAGTAAGGCCCATTCTCCCCTAGCCCTGGGTCATATCAGGAGAGAATTCCAGACTTTCTGCCCCTCTAAACAAAATATCTCAACATAGTGTCAAGTTGGGAAAAGAATTGTTGCGGAATTGGGATAGAGAGAGTTTTAAACTGGTATAAAATCTTTGAAAGTGTTTTCAATTTTAAACACGTCAATTTTGTCTACCCATTAAAAAGTTCAAATTGGCCAAAATGTTTCAGGTCATGGTCAACTTCTACAAACAATTTAGGATAGTTAACTGAGTATAATTTAGATATGTTATAGAGGGTGCATACCACGTATATTCTTAATCCTGTTTCAGGGCCTTTAAAGGGAAATTTGATAGTACTAGCTGTAACGTGTAGGATTTATTAACACTGACCTTGAAATATGAAATATTGCCAAATTGGTCAATGATATATTGTATATTCCTTATAGAGGAAATTTGGTTGGTTGATGACAAAATTATGTCATCCCTAACTAATCTTACTGTATTATATGCTCATACCCTCCTACTAGTATACCCCTAATCATTGAGTTAGACCCTATAGCTTCCACAAAGGGTTCTATCACCAAAATATATTTGCAGGGACAAAGGGCACCTCTGATGGGTACAATTCGATATTCAGTACCTGTCTGCCTCTCACAAATCCCACTTAAATCTAAAAAAAAAGGCATAACCTCCAGTAAGCGGTTTGCTAAACTCTTTGCACATATTTTTACATCAGAGTTAAGCAAAGAGATTGGTCTAAAATTTTGTGAGTGGGTGGAATCTTTGCCCAGTTTTGAAAGAGTAACTATAACTGCCTGCAACATTTCCTTAGGAAAAACATCAGAGGATGCAGCACTGTTAAACACAGTAACAAGATAGGGTGATAAAACTTCAGAAAATTGTGATTAATACTCAGCTGAAAAGCCATCTGGCTAGGGGACTTGTGAAGTGACAATTATTTAATAACTTCTAACACCTCTGTGTTCATAATAGATCTATTCAAGTTCAGTAAAGTATTGTTATCAACGGACACTATGGTAACCTCTTTAAGAAAGGTAGAAATTGGCTCAGGTGTAGGCTATGGGATCCCAGTGTCTTTATGTACATTTTATAGGGATTCATAATAGTAACAGATAATAGACAGATTGCACCACTGCATGGGCCCTTGGGTGCCATATGACATCCACCCAGGATGGTAATGCTCCTGCCCAATCATCATTTTACAATAGGCCTACAATGAAGAACAACTTAAAAAGTTTTATACCGTTGCTCTGTTGTAAATGTGCATTCTTAATTACCATGTAATGTATATATTACTGGTTTTAGGACTGTGAGTCTGTTCCAGCTGAATGAAACACATTAGATACCATTGTAGATTGTTATCTCTGACTTCATGCACAGGATGATGTTAAATTGTGTAAAAATATCAGAAAAGAAATATATAGCATTTTGTATAAGTTATCACAAAGAATGATTAAGGCATCATTGGGAGAATTCCCTTCTACTTCATTCACAATGAGCTGAGATCGCAATTAGTTAAAGCTATGTTTTTTCACATTTTGGTGTGAGCAGGACTGAAAGTGGAAAAAAGAGAAATAGACTGTTAGTTATTTTAAAATGGGTAATACACATATGTTCCTATTTTTGTGACATTAGAATAATGTATTCTTTTTTCTGTAGATATTGTCTGTTGGGCTCATTCACAATTATATCTTGTTTCTTAATAGTAAGGGCTTCATGGTGAATGCCTTGATTGTACTTTGTGATATTATAGAAAAGCAAAAGCTTTTCCATAGTAGTACAAATAAAGTCCTTGAGGATAGATTATAGAAAATGTTTTTCTGTGTTTGGGCATTATTTGCTGGACTGCATGGGATACATACAAATGTATTAGTCAAGCTGATACAGGGTTTTAATATTTTACTTACGTTCACATTCATGTTTTGTGAGAAATGTTCCAGCCTGCCAAGGCTTTTGGTGGAAACCAGGACAACACCGGTCACAGCTAGGTCCACAGGTATTGTGTTCACATTCACAGGACGATTTCTAAATCAGGTGCCATAACAATAAAACAGTAAGCGTTATTGACCTTGGCATAAAAGAAAATTGTATTTCTAAAAATGAATCAGAAAGCTGGTGTATACAAATCTAGAACAAATACAAAGCACACATAAAATCAAACATCAGATGTTTACAGCACTGTGAAAATGACCTATTAGCAATAACCAACAGTTATGCTTATCCTCAATACTTTTAACTATGTGATTATTATGGTTACAGGTTGTAAAGGTATAATACAAGATATTACATAGCATGGCAATTTAGTTTAGATATTTCCTCATTAATTGTACTTTTATGTTGTTTTGGACTTTGTAATAGCCAGATCTCAAAGATCTTAATTGCCAGGATAGAGCAATGTTGATGTATGTTTACTAATAGATGCCATAAAGCCCTTTTCGATTCATAGTATAAATGTGTAAAGGTGTTATATGGTGATGCAACTTACAATGTGTTTTTATCAGTGGATAAATGTAACAAGGTTATATAATCTAGACTGTTTCATCTAATGAGCAAATGTGGAGAGTTTTTATTCTTTAAAAAAAAATGATACATTACAGTATACATTTACAGTATATACATCCATAGCAATGAAGAATAAAACACCTATATGTTTATATATTTTGTTCAAACTTTGTAAAATTATATTGATTCATGAAAATTGAATATTTGAATAATATTTGAATTGCTGTTTTTGATAAAAGTCAATAAAACATATAGCTTCAATTTGCAGCATACATTTAATTGCTTTATTAGGAAATTAATTTGATTTTCAGGATTTTTATTTTGGGCAGCTATTCTTTGGACATTTTTTTTGGACACTGAAAATGTATTCTTGATTGTCCAGTTCAGCTGTGCTCCTAAACAGGTCAACTTTTCTCTTGCTGTAAGAAAGAACAATACATTTTTTGAGAAAGAACAATACATTTTTATCCAAGGATGGGGGTCTTAATGAAATGCACTGCCTCCTCACAATAAAGACATTACAAGAAGAAAGTGGAAATGGGAGTTTTGAGGGGCAAAATTACTCAACTTGAAACAAAATCAAAATTTACTAAATTTTATTAAATAAACATTAACAATTTTAAAATCAACATATGAACTATCATACGATCGTGGTACAAAGAGTTTTTGGCTACATGTTTTGCCATAAACATGGCTTCCTCAGGAGCTTATTGTAAACCTTATGTACAGTATCACTATAAGTAAACAGAGAAAAACATTAAGTATATTAAAAAAACATAGTAAAATAAACAATTTATTTAAAGAGACCGTATGGGTCTGATAATCAATACACTACAAAAAGTACAATCATTTACATAGATCATCTGATGAACGAACTCTCACCCCAAATGCAAGCACAACTTCAAGGGACTACCAAGACCTCCAAATGGACAGCCTATCAAAGTATCAGTATGCCATAGAGGGGATATACCCCTTAATTGAACCTGCAGAGAAATAGCACTAATAAGGTTTGGACAAAACAGATTGTGTCTATTGCAACATAATTAATCAATTTTCACCTAAACTGCTTCAGTAAGTGGCCAAGAGAAATGATTGACACTTGTCTTGAATTGCAATCTTGGGCTCCCTGTGGATTGCTGGGGCCTTTGGACAGTTTGGCGAAGGGGGTGGTCATACGGACGCCCATTTGCTTCGCCAGTGCTGTTTCCCTTCTCCCCTATTGTCTTCTTATCCCCTACTTGGAATATTAGCATGTGATTTCAAAATGCTATAGATAAATATATAACAGTACAGTTTTGCATGCAGATCGAGTATTTATAGGTGGAGTTGCCCTTTAATGGAATACTTTATTGCTGTCTTTTTCTCCCCTCTAATTATTAGTGCATTTATTGGTGAGGTTAAACAACTGGGGGGAACTCTGTGGATGGATGGTGGGTTATTGTTGTCCTTCTGTCTGTCTCTTTTGTGTTTCCCCTAACCACTGGACTGCAGATAGGGATTTGTGTCATGATCGCGACTGTTTCACGCATGCGCATTAGCTGTGATACGTGTCTGAGGGGATGAGGAGTTTCCAGAATGGCTCTGGCTGTTTCACACATGCGCCAAACGCCATGGCCAACGTGTTTTGATCGCGAGATCTTACTCCTTATCTCAACTTGGGACAGGTGGGATAGATGGGGGACAGCCAATGGGCATCTGCATCCCCGCAGTGACATCAGATGTTGCGGGGATGGAGGGGATATTTAAACACCCTCATGACAGTGGTGATGCTGATGCAGCCCCTCACCTTGTTTGATCCCTGCAGGGGATTCTTTCATTCAATGTAAGCTGATCCATGGCAACCTGTTTCTTTGGAAAAAACAAAACATGGGAGTCTGGCTTACCAAACATTAGCTGATTGTATTGTTATCTATAGGAGTTTGTTTCCTGTATACAACATTGGCTGTTGATCTGGATTTATCCTGCCTTGTTGGTCTGTCACTGCTATAAGGAAAGAGGAAATCTGTACTTGACATTCAAAAATTAGTGCATTTAGCTAAGACAAATATAAATGTTAGGTCCTCCTTAAATAGTTTGATCACTGATATAGATATTTATGGCCACTTTATATGTCTTCTTAGGTCATACAGCTTTTATCAAGCCATACACTATTGCCTGATATGGTTTCCATTACTGATGCGATTACTCCTTTTTGTTGGCCACTTACTGAAGCAGGATAGGTGAAAATGGATCAATTATGTTCCAATAGACACAATCTGTTTTGTCCAAACCTAATTAGTGATTTCTCTGCAGGTTCAATTAGGGGGTATATGTCCTCTATGACATACTGATACTTTGAAAGGCTGTCCATTTGGAGGTCTTGGTAGTCCCTTGGAGTTGTGCTTGCATTTGGGGTGAGAGTTTGTTCATCAGATGATCTATGTAAAAGATAGTACTTTTTGTAGTGTGGGAAATGGTAGAGCCTACCAACTCACGCAAATGGAAATCGATAAAATGTTAATGAGATTGATTAATCAAATAATTTGAGGAGCAGCACGTTATATCAAAATAAAAGAGAATATAATAATTAACTAATTAATTACAAACCATGCTCCTTTTAAACTGCAAATGCAGAATCATACTCTATTGTGAAACAAGACCAAAAAATACCAGTGATAATAACTAACAACTGAGTGAAAACAATCATGGCACTTATGGTCCCATTGATCCATCTCTATTTGGGAAGTTCATTCATGGCACTTATGGTCCCATTGATCCATCTCTATTTGGGAAGTTAATTTGCATGCAGCTACAGTGTTACCTACAGGCACCTGAGTTCCAGCACCTGAGTTCCAGCGCCATAACAAAGCCGTGACCACGAGAAGCCTCTTTGGTAGTTCTTTAAGCATGTTTGACTCCTGTCATGGGAGTCACTTCAATCTGGTGAGTAGGCTGTGTGGCTGGTGATGGTGGCAGAATACTGTTATCTTATGCTTTTCTGAACCCAAGGAAGACTCACCCAGAAGTTGTTGAGTTATCCAGAAATTTTCATTATTATTTGAACATTTCCTGAACACATATGATTTTTGGATTTATATTTTTGGATATTTTCTGGAATCCAATTTTGCTTTTTAATTGTTGTTTTCACTTGTTTTGGTTCACCATTTATGTACACTGTTTTCACTCAGTTGTTAGTTATTAGCACTGGTATTTTATGGTCTTGTTTCACAATAGAGTATGATTCTGCATTTCCGCTTTAAAAGGAGTGCGGTTTGTAATGAATTAATTAATTATTATATTTACTTTTTGTAGTGTATTGATTATCAAACTCATATGATCTATTTAAATAAATTGTTTATTTTACTATGTTTATTTAATATATGTAATGTTTTTCTCTGTTTACTTATAGTGATACTGTACATAAGGTTTACAATAAGCTCCTGTGGAAGACATGTTTATAGCGAAACATGTAGAGCCGAAAATCTTTTGTACTATGATCGTATGAATTTTCATATGTTGATTTTAACATTTTTAACCCCTTCCTGACCACCCGCCGCAGTTGTACTGTGGCAGGTTGGCTCCCCTGGGTGAGCCGTCGTACCTGTATGTCGGCTCTTTAAGATGCTGTAGGAGGTGTGCGTGCACCGCAGCAATTTCCCAGTGTCCATGCACGTGCCCAGTGGGCGCGATGACCGTCGGGCACCTGCGATCGCTAGTGACAGAGCGAGAACCGGGATCTGTGTATGTAAACACAAAAGTCACGGTTCTGTCAGGGGAGAGGAGACAGATTGTGTGTTCCTACTAAGTAGGAACAATGATCTGTCTCCTCCTCTAGTCAGCCACATTCCCCCCACAGTTAGAGCACATCTAGGGAACACAGTTAACCCCTTGATTGCCCCCTAGTGTTAACCCCTTCCCTGCCAGTGACATTTATACAGTAATCAGTGGCTATTTTGAGCTCTGATCACTGGATAAATGTGACTGGTCCCAAAGACGTGTCAAAAGTGTCCGATCTGTCCATCGCAATGTTGCAGTCCCAATACAAATCGCAAATTTTATAAAAATGCCATAAATCTAGCCCCTATTTTGTAGACGCTCTAACTTTTGCGCAAACCAATCAATATACGCTTATTGCAATTTTTTTTATCAAAAATATGTAGAAAAATACCTATTAGCCTAAACTGATGAAGAAATGTGTTTTTTTTTTTTGGGGGGGGGGATATTTATTATAGGAAAAAGTACAAAATATTGTGTTTTTTCAAAATTGTCGCTCTTTTTTTGTTTATAGTGCAAAAAATAAAGACAGCAGAGGTAATCAAATACCACCAAAATAAAGTTCTATTTGTGGGCAAAAAAGGACATAAATTTTGTTTGGGTACAACATCATATGACCATGCAATTGTCAGTTAAAGCGACGCAGTGCCCTATTGCAAAAAATGGCCTGGTCAGGAAGGGGGCAAATCCTTCCGGAGTTGAAGTGGTAAATGTTTATTTAATAACATTTTGTAAATTTTGATTTTGTTTCAAGTTGAGTAATTTTGCACCTCAAAACTCCCATTTCCACTTTCTTCTTGTAATGTTTTTCTCTTGCTGTGTTTTTGGTTTTAGATGCACACATGCGTGGTAATACAAGGTAGTAGTCTTGGGTTAAACCAAAGTTTGTTATTTATTGTACAAGTGATTCAGGTTGTGAGGACAAGTTGTGACCTATTGAAGGTCATCAATCTGCATATTAATGTCTAAAAGTTCTGACCTCAGACATGCCAATAATTTGGTCTCAAACACAGCTGATACCCAATATGAACTTCTTTTATGTTTGATTTTACTATTTCAGTTTAACACACAATTCTTTCAAATAGTCAGACAATAAAAATGTCAGCTATTGTAATACTTGCAATATCAACAAAACTATGTAAATTCAACACATTTAATGTAAAACACTTAAGCTTTACATAATAAAACGCTTTTCAGATTCAAAAGCTAAAGTTAAAGCAAATTACACAAATATTTAAAAAGATTCTGATAAAATGTACAGGCAATGAAACTGTTACTGCCAGTGTATTATCTATGTAAAGTTATGCATGTAAAATCTTCTAGGCCAGAGCACTGACAGCAGATGCCACAGGCAGTGAAGAAATGAATGTTGGGTGAGGAGCCTGTTAGATGCATAGATCACTGGCCCTGGGCATGAGGTGGGTAATATCTCTCCTTGCTTCTCTCTTCAGTTGCTTATTTAGACTGTTGTTATTTATTCAGTGATGTGTATACAGTATTAGGGTCCTTTTCACACTGGGTGAGATATTGCTCTGCAGGGATCGATCCGCTGATCCCCGCTGAGCAGGCGGATGACAGGTCCATCTCCACTCCACTGTGCTGAGGTGGACCTGTCAGAGTCCTGTTCTCCTCTATGGGGAAATCAGATGAAAACGGACCGCATGTTCATTTTCAGCTGATTCCATCTGATCCGCCAGATGGATAGAAAATAAGGCCACCATTTGTCTGGATTTGATGGACAGGATCAGATCGGAAAACAGCGGGTGTAAGCAGACATGTCACAGCTGACATCCGCCGCTCCATAGGGGTGAATGGAGAGTCCGATCAACTCTGCCTAAAAAAACTGACAAACAGACCTGATCGGAAAGCCATGTGAAAGGGGCCTAAAGGGATTTTTGCTTTTGTTTTTGGGATAGTGTGGTGAGGGACTTTTAACCCATCAATTGTCCTGAAAACCAAAATCACAACAGCAAGGGCTGGGGTAAATATTCCAATGGGAACAAATGTTTGGATGACAGTGATTTAAGTTAGAAATACATCTCACTTTGGAGAAATTTCCTCTCAATTCCCATTTATTCTACTAAGGGTCTTAAAGGATAAGTTCACTTTTTGGAAAAAAATAATAAATGCACATTTGCAATTTTTTGCAGGTAAAAAAAGTGTTTTTATTTATTTATTTATTTTTTGAAGCCTGTAAAGCATTGCACCAGTGATCAGCAGGTCGCTGGTGCCATGCAGGTCTCCATCAGATCTGCCAGTGTATTTGCTTGCCCATACATCCTGTATGGGTAAGCAGATACAATCTGACAGGAAGCATGAATGAACTAACATGGTGCTTCAAAGGCTGCTGGACCTTGTAGTTTTCCATGCACAGAGCCCTTTCAATCAGTGATGTGGCCGGGCCAGCAGAGCCCCAGTTGGCCAAATTTTTTTAAAACCCCGCTAGCTGTCACAGCGAAGATCGGGGAGGTGCGGGCGGCGGTCCATTTGTAACATGTTACACCCTAAATATGTAATAGTGTAACATGTAAAATCTTGTGAAAGGTGAATTTATCCTTTAACTATGCCTTTCTCTATTCAAAACATAAGTTAAATGTATTTACATGAACATTACCAATAAATCCTAATCTTAAAATTCAGAGTGATGCTCAATGTATTTAAAATATTTCAAAATGTATTTAAATCCCAAGTAAGTTGTAAGGTTTTGTAATAACAGAACAAGTCAAATGATGAGAAATATAAAATGTAAAGTGTTAACTGTATGTCATTAACTAGAATTTTAATTAATATTAAAATAACATCACAAAACACATATTATTGTAACCTGCTAATTAACATTTTACAGCATATTAAAGCTGTCATTTACCCTTTAAACATCACTAGATGTGTTAAGGTGACTATTAAAGCTTAAAAAAGCTTACCTAATTACATTCTAGTTCCTATCTAAAAAATCATGTATCCATGACTGCATTGTGAACAGTCTGTGCATAGTGTGCCATATGTAAAAATAAATGCATACAAATTAGGAAAGAAGAAACAAGTGAAGAATCAAAAGGCATTTCAATTTACTAAAGATATTGAAAACAAAGGACTTTTTGACTTTAAATTGCTTAATATGATTTTGTGCAGCATTCCCTAATTGAATGAATGTATTTTATAAAAAGTACAGAAAAGTTTTACAAAGGGTCAATACATTCAAAGCTAAACATTTTTCTTATAAACAAGCCATCAGTAGCATTCACAATTGTATAAGGTTTTTTTTCATTAGGGCAAACAGCAAAATGAAAACGTTACCAATCTAGGTTTTTTTTTTGTTTTGTAATAAAAAAAAAGATTATTTGTAACAAAAGGAGTCATTTTCAGATGGATGGGGGAAGACACTGGTTGCTGGAAAGGTTTTTTTTTTTACAGGCAATGTTCCCAGTTTAGGACTGGGCGATTTATGACTTATGTAGGGGCAACAATACAGACCTCTTTTTATAGGAGATACTTTTTCTTATGCCCTGTACACACGATCGGTTTTCCCGTCGGAAAAAAATCTGAAGGTTTTTCCGACGGAGTTCCGATGGAATTCCGCTCAAGCTGTCTTGCATACACACGGTCACACCAAATTCTGACTGTCCAGAACGCGGTGACGTACAACACGTAGGACGGGACTAGAAAACAGAAGTTCAATAGCCAGTAGAAAATAGCTTCCGTCTCATACTTGCTTCAGAGCATGCGTCGTTTTTGGTACGTCAGAACAGCTTATCGGTTTTCCCGATAGGAATTTGTTCCGTCGGAAAAATTTAGAACATTTTCTCTTTCTAGGTCCGTCAGAATTTTCAACTAAAAAATCCGATGAGGCATACATACGATCGGAATATATGATGAAAAGCTCCCGTCTGACTTTTTCTGTCGGACATTCCGCTCGTGTGTACACGTCATTACTCAAGGATATTTGATTTTCAGCTTGTTGTCATGCTAGCAGGGCTAAGCAATTTCTTTGGCTATACAGAGGAGGGAAGTATTAAAACACTGTTTAGATTTAATGCATATTGCTTTGAAGTGCACTGATGTTTTTGTTTTATATAAATCCTATATAAAAATAATACTAATAATTTAGTTTTTGAAAGAATCAATTTCAGTTGACTTAACTGGAAAACTGCAGGTTTTTGCACACTCAGAATATTTTTAAAGCCATACAAATCTATAATAATTAGAAGTTAAGATGTTAAGAAAAATCTACTTACATTAGTTCTTGGATCCCATGGGCAAGCTCTTGCATGACCATAGCAGATGCACATACCACCCACAGAAATATCTTTTATGGAATAGAAATACTGGGAAGAAAAAACAAGAAAAATGGTTAGTAAACATCATATGTTGCAGAATTATTACATTTAACATTAAGATTTCAGTTTTACTTTGGCATTATATGGAAATAAATATTGGAATGGTCTGTAGGCTATAAAACTAGAGGCTGTCCAGGGCTATCAAACGTAGCACATGTATACATTCAACAACCATCTACAAACTAAAAGATTTACTTTAATAATGAAACATAGGGCTGTAGGAGATATTCTTGTTGGTGCTGGCATGGTCAATGATTTTATTTTTTCACCACCTACCCACAACATCTTTCTCTAGCAGTCTGTTTGAAATGTACTAGTGTGGGCAGATACACTGCATGTAGCAATGATAAAAACATTAGACACAGCTAAATGTTATTGTATGAGCCTCTGAAATTTTACTTTTAGTTTATTTAATTCCCTATCTTTTATTTCTGCAAAGTATTATATTTTATCACTGAAAATTAGAAAATAATAAAAAAAAACAATTGAGAATAAACTCTGGACAACCTTAAGAAATTATAATGATATTTTTCAGTTTAAAAAATGAATACAGTAGACTAACAATTCTAGGAAGTTCTGTAAAATGAGTGCCATTTACTGTAAGAATCCTGGAAAAGTTAAAAGTTAGAGGGCCAGCTATCCCCTCACACGAACAACATCATGAATAGCAGTGCAGGTAGGTATGACCAACTTTTATGGACTCAAGCCAAGCAACCTGTATTAGAGAAAGGACTTGATTCAACCATCTTTATAAAATTATGGATGGGTAATTTATATACAGTTTAATAAAAGCAGAAAGCTTGTGGTGGGGAATAGTGCCAGTGGAACCCCCTTGTGGCCTCATATGTATCTATTGCAGTAGTGCCTCCTCTAGTAACAACTTTTTTATTATGTTGAGAGCAGAAATTGGAATTGATTTTATATAAAATGGTGATTTTATATGCCATCCTACTCATGACTGTGAAAAAATAGGGAGAGATATGAGTACAACAGTAATATATTCTTGATTCATGTACACTAATACTGAAAATCCTTTACTAATAATGATCTATGCCCAAATGCATGCCCTAGAAGGTATAAGTTCAAAGACATAGAAAATGGTCAATGGAGCTGTGAACTATGATTGGAGCATTTATTGATAGATAATAGCACAAGCAACAACAGGTATCCTTTAGTGTCTTGACACATTTAGCACTTTAGAACATTTAATGCCTCAAGGCACCCGCTGATGCCCAATTCAAATTGAAAAGAAAAACTTTTTTTCTTTGCTCATATGATTAAGTCCTGGCTAGGGCAAAACTCAAAAGAGGGGAAAGGGCAAGGTCAGGTGGAGAACAATGTGCTTGGACCTGATAATGTGAACACATCCATGTTACAATAATGTTTCTTGAAAAAAGAAACAAGTTATGGCAGATGTTTGGCTTTTGTTCTTCTGAATTTGGCAAGTTGAGGAAAGAAGGACTCCACTTAGTCAGCCCCTGCAATTGATAAAGGTAAGCCTGGAGTGATATCTTGTATCAGTATGGTCATTAGCTGGTACTTTTGCTACTTAAGATATAGTATTATATTAATACATTTTTTGATCATGGTACTGTTCACAGATTTCTTTGTATTTGAGTATATATCATCTGGGGCTTAAATCTGGACAACGAATATTATTTATATTTGAGCGTAGTGACCAAATAAATTCAGAAAGTGTGAGTTATTAGCTGAAAATCTAAACACCACAGAAAACTTAAAATACTGCATATAAAATGTCTGTTGCTTCCATTCTTTTATAATAAACCTTTTACAAAAAAGATGCTGCCATGGCTGAATTAGTTTCTAATAATGCTAGTTTCCTGGCTTAGTATGCAGACCTTCTTGCTTCATTACCTGTTAAGAGTAAGTAAGAGTCAGCATAACAGCCAAGTAACTTGCATTTCAGAAGTCGGTCCACAATTGTAGCTTTGTTTTTACCTCATGACAGTTTTATTTTAAGTGTGTACCCATTCTAATAGGGCGTACACACGGTCGGACTTTGTTCGGACATTCCGACAACAAAATCCATGGATTTTTTCAGACGGATGTTGGCTCAAACTTGTCTTGCATACACGCGGTCACACAAAGTTGTCGGAAAATCCGATCGTTCTGAACGCGGTGACGTAAAACACGTACGTCGGGACTATAAACGGGGCAGTGGCCAATAGCTTTCATATCTTTATTTATTCTGAGCATGCGTGGCACTTTGTCCGTCGGATTTGTGTACACACGATCGGAATTTCCGACAACGGATTTTGTTGTCGAAAAATTTTATCTCCTGCTCTCCAACTTTGTGTGTCGGAAAATCCGATGGAAAATGTCCGATGGAGCCCACACACGGTCGGAATTTCCGACAACACGCTCCGATCAGACATTTTCCATCGGAAAATCCGACCGTGTGTACGGGCCATAAGACCTCTATCTAGCTAAAAACGAAAGCATCAATATACATATACCTTTCATAAAAGAAAAGATGGAAGAAAGATACTAGCAAACACATCATGGAGGAGAAGATAAATTGAGATGACCCTGTTAAATTTGGGCTTTAGAAGGTTGAATGCAGTATCAATAAATTCCATCATTAATGTGGATCACTGATTCAGGTCCTGCAGACTGATTTATTACCATTTATTCTGCCTGCCCTTTATTTGTTCCTCATTCACATCAAACAGAACAGTGATAAATACTCAAACCTTACACAAAGACAGAAGTGTAATCTCCAAGCTAAATGTCCAATGCAACATCAAACAAATCAGCTGAAGCTAGTTGCACAGTGATGAATTGTTATACAGGACTGTTATACCTTGTGATATTGGCTGCTGTACTAGCATGCTGTGGAAAATATCTACCATTTTTGCAATTGAAAAATGCCTTGGAACCTCAGCATAGGTAAATCTGAGCACAGTTCTGAATTTTTCTATTATCATAGTTACAGTTCAGTATGCATGCATTTCCCTTTCTTTCGTTCTTGCCATCTAATCAACATAAAATACACTTACAAATATAAAACAGTAGAGAATGACATTTACTTCACAATGCATCAGAATTCATCTCTCAGGAAATAGTGCTAGCCATTAGGGATGGGCGAACGGTTCAGCCTGAGCATAAGTTCGGGCCGAACCTTCACTGTTCGGAAGTTCGACGAACAGCCGAACAAATGGGTCGTTCGCCTGTTTATTTGGCCCCCCGAACCGACCACAATGTATTGCGGCACTGAACAGTGCATTGCAAGCCCTGATTGTCTGAAGCAGTGAAAGCTTTAGCCACAGAGCTTGCACAAAGCTTTAGGCACAGAGCACTGTCAGAGTCATGATTGAACACTGTCATCATGACTTTATCCAATCATGGCTCATTCAGTATAAAAGTAGTCTTTCAATGGCAGCCATTTTCAGTGTGATTTCAGAGTGGAGAGGGATAGAACAGGGCCCTGTTCAGTGCTATTAGTTAGTTAGTGCTTTACTGTGCTATTTTGCTTCAATTGTCAGTGTAGAATATTAGTTTAGTGTCAGTCTAGGGAGAGTGTGAGTGTAGTGAGGAGGACCATTATTCAGCTTTGCATAGTGTGCAGCTAGAGTAGGGACAGCTCAGATAGTTTCACTGTAGTGTAGTGAGACCGTGTCATTCATACATACATTAGTGCAGAGTAGGGACAAATCAGATAGTTTCAGTGTATTGAGACGGTGTCAGCAATGTTTACATTAGTGTATAGCTAGAGTAGGGACAGTTTAGAGTCAGTGTAGTGAGGGTTGAACACCGTCTGTTTGATTGCGTCACTGCCAGTTTAACGCCATTTACTTCTGTATGCGTTACTGCCAGTTTAATGCTATATAGTTCTGTGTGTGTCACTACCAGTTTAACGCCATATACTTCTGTGTGCGTTACTGCCAGTTTAATGCCCTACAGTTCTGTGTGCGTTACTGCTGGTTTAACACCCTATAGTTCTGTCTGTGTTACTGCTAGTTTAACACCATATAGTTATGTGAGTCACTGTACATTTGGCGCATTATATTGCAGTATATTATAGTGTATCCATGGAGTGTGTCTGTGTACTGTAAGTACACAAATTAAAGTGCACCAAACACTTCTTTACATTGACTAAAGTGCATCTATGTACAGATTTCAACTTCTTCTTTACATTTGATTATAAGCACAACCCCTCCCTCCCAATAATGTCTGGGAGGACAACAAGGAGAGGCAGATGTTCCCTTGGCACTGTGAGGGGGCCAGCAACAAATGTGTCCACAGGCAAAGGTGGACGTGGTGATCAAACCTCAGACAGGGCATTATTTCCTCTGTTTAGTGAGTTTGCCCGTGCTATCCAGCCACAGCATGCAGAGGAGGTGGCGTACTGGCTTTCTAAACCTCCCTCATCCTCCTCATCCTCTGTCACTCAAGCAATGACAAGTGTGCCATCCCTTACAGTTGCCAGAGTGGATAAACCTGCCTCCTTATCCACATCTATTCCTGCCATAGCCCCAACATCAGCCATTGAGAAATCAGCTGAGTTATTTGACCACAACATCAGCTACTTGCTCCTTGATGATGCCCAGCCATTACTGGATTCAGATGTTGGTTCTGAGGTTGAGGATGGCAGGAACATGAGCCCAGAGAGCGAGGAACACTGGTAGACAAATTGGCATTCATGCTCCCCAAGCCAAGCCTTGCGTATTGCCAAGTTGACTCCAGTGGTAATGATGAAGATGGAGGAGATGGAGATGATGGTGATAATGAGGTCACTGATGTGACTTGGGTGCCAGATAGAGCAGAGGAGGAAACTGAAGGTAAGGCGACACAACCCCAAGGAAGCCGACATCAAGAGCGAGTAGAGAGCAGCCACCCTATTCCATTCCATTCTGCAGCTGTTATCTCCCGCCCACTCCCCAACGCTCAGCTGTCTGGGCCTTTTTCAGCACATCTGCAGCAGATCGCACTGTTGCTATCTGCAAACTATGTCTCAGGCACATCAAACGTGGCAAAAACATCAACCATATGCATATCATTGCAATTTTTTTTGCCTTCATCGAGAGCACCTCTATAGGGTTACAGTGGGAAGGCATCACCGACACCCAAAGACCAATTTTTACGCACCCGTTACTTCTATACAAAGTCAAAGTGACACCTGAATGTATCCAAAAAATCTCTAATCTTGTTCCCAGTGCACTACATTGTGGCCTCATCATACACACTGGCTCCCCAGCTGTTGCTGAGCAAAATAAAGGCAGCTTGTAGGGAAAATTTAATTTTTTTGGTTTTATAAATGCAATTATTGCGGTAGCAGATTCTAGACATGATACAGTTCTGCCACTTTACACGTAGACTAAGGGGACCCCCCAGGCACTATATTGGAATTTTTCATTTTTAGGCTTTCACTTTAAAAATCAAAAAATCACTGCTCATTTAAAAATTACGTTTTTTGCAAACTTTTTTTTTATTGCTACATGTCCCCCAGGACAGGACCTGGACCCCTATAATCATTGTATGCCTAATTACTTGCATATAAGCCTCTAAAATGGGCACTTTTGATTTTTGATGTTCGGGTCCCATTGACTTTAATGGGGTTCGTTATATGGGTCCGAATTTTCACGGTGTTTGGAAGTTCTGGTGCAAACCGAACAGGGGTCTGTTGGGCCCATCTGTACTAGTCATCCAGAGCCCCAGAGAGATGGATAAGATACTCAATATGAATATGTAACTCCTGTGGAAAGGAAGGAATCCTAATATCTTTCAAAACATAAAGGAATTGAAATAGGAACAGGGAAATGGTGCTGCTAAAGAGTAATAATATGACAAACCCTCTGATCTGGGAAGGGTAACAAACAAGGGTGGGTGAGTGAAACCCTAATAGAATGGAAATGTTAATTACAAACACATGTGATGTGCAATACACTAAGTGGTATAAAAAGCTTCTAATAGGTGAAAGAGCCTAGAGTATAATGAAGGTCAAGCACTTCATTACACGCTCTTTACCCCTGCAGGGGTGAGGACTTCTGGTGAGTGTACACACTTGAGGGGGAGCACAAGAAGTTACCTTATTTGGATGCACTTGATCAATTTATTTTATGCTCAAGAAGTCACTTTATTTTTGCACAAGAAGTCACTTTATTTTTGCATGGAAGAGGATATAAAGTCGCGATTTTTTGGATATTAGCACAACAGCACTTATATGGAAATATGCATATGGGACATTGAAAGCATTTTTTTACAGTGTTATATGGACTTGTTTTTCTTTAGTGCCATATATGTTTCATGCTTAATTTTTCAATCAGTTACTCACAGATTTTTCATCAAATAATTTTTCTGGACACATCATATTGTAATTAAGGACTCATTTACCACTTGATGATTTTGAATAATAATTGTTTTGATTTTTTTTACAGCTTAGTGTATTGCACATCACATGTGTTTGGAATTTACATTTCCATACTATTAGGGTTTCACTCACCCACCCTTGTTTGTTATCCTTCCCAGATCAGAGGGGTTGTCATATTATTACTCTTTAGAAGTGCCATTTCCCTGTTCCTATTACGTTAAAAAAAATACAGTCATTTTATTGGTGAACTGCTTCATCAAGGGGTATATCAGCAATATCATTTTTGTTTGGTAATAAAGGGATAAATAGTAGAATAAAAAGTGTTTTTTAAAACAACTACTAGTCAGAACTGAAAAAAATACATTATTTACTTATTCTTGCCTTTAAAAACAAAACAGAAAATAAAATAAACCTTGGAAGACAATTCCACCCAAAAACAACAAACACTATATTGTCAAAAGTATTGGGACACCTGCCTTTACACACACATAAACTTTAATGGCATCCCAGTCTTAGTCCATAGGGTTCAATATTGAGTTGGCTCATCCTTTCCAGATATAACAGCTTTAACTCTTCTGGGAAGGCTGTCCACAAGGTTTAGAAGTGTGTATAGGAATGTTTGACCATCTTTCAGAAACTCATTTGTGAGGTCAGGCATTGATGTTGGATGAGAAGGCCTGGCTCGCAGTCTCCGCTCTAATTCATCTTAAAGGTGTTCTATTGGGTTGAGGTCAGGACTCTGTGCAGGCCAGTCAAGTTCTTCATCCATGTCTTTATGTACCCTACTTTGTGCACTGGTGTGCAGTCATGTTGGAATAGGAAGGGGCCATCCCCCAACTGTTCCCACAAAGTTGGGAGCATGAAATTGTCCAAAATGTCTTGGTATGCTGCTACCTTAAGAGTTCCCTTCACTGGAACTAAGGGGCAAGCCCAACCCATGAAAAACAACCCCACACCATAACCCCCCCCACCAAATGATTTGGACCAGTGCACAAAGCAGGGTCCATAAAGACATTGGTGAGTGAATTTGGGGGGGAGGAACTTCACAGGCCTGCACAGAGTCCTGACTTCAACCTGATAGAACACCTTTGGAATAAATTAAAGCAAAGACTGCAAAGGGTGAACCAACTCAATATTGAACCCTATGGACTAAGACTGGGATGCCATTAAAGTTCATGTGCATGTAAAGGCAGGCGTTCTAATACTTTTGACAATATAGTGTATGTGTCACTATGTTATATGCAAAGGGAATGTTATTGACAAATCAATAGGAGCATAGCTGAGATGTAAAAATTGCTCTGCTCCTTAACAAATAAAAAACCTGCTATTGAAGTGAATTTCAAACTATTTATAGGAGTTAGTGTAGTTTATGCTGTATAAGTCATATAATCTTTTTTACGATACAACAATCATAATATGATCACCAGCTGAATACCCTTCTAAGGTGGTGGATCCATGTTTGTTGTAAGATTGATTACACAGGTTACACAAGGAAATCAGGGAATTCTCTTTTTATTGCAATACCTAGTTTAAAGGAGTCATATAGGGAGGGCTGGCTTCTGTGTGACTTTACTCATAGGTAAGCATCCAAACTGTATGTGTTGTATTGTATTTGTATTGTATTTTTGGATGACAACTATACTGACTAAATGAAAATTGAACAATTTGGAATCGTATGAGGAAAATTTTCATGCATGTCCAATCGAATAATGTGTGTGATGGAAAAATCTGGACAGCCGCACTCCGGATTGGAAAAGTGAAAAATAAAATCCTCTTTATTGAAAAAGTAATAACATGATTAAAATCCGTACATGGCTTTGTTGGGATAATGCAGCATAACCGCTAACGCGTTTCACGCTCCCATAGAGCGCTTACTCATAGCTATGAGCTATGAGTAAGCGCTCTATGGGAGCGTGAAACGTGTTAGCGGTTATGCTGCATTATCCCAACAAAGCCATGTACGGATTTTAATCATGTTATTACTTTTTCAATAAAGAGGATTTTATTTTTCACTTTTCCAATCCGGAGTGCGGCTGTCCAGATTTTTCCATCACACACATACCATTGGAATAGCAATTGCCGGCACCTGGGGCTCTCACAATCATCCACACAGCGGAGGACGGGAAGCTTGAACCTGGTCACCTAGAGTGGTGGTAACTATCTTGTCCAATCGAATAATATCGGATGAACTGTCGCGATCGGCTGTCGAAAGTAGTGTACACATGATCTGAAAATCGTACGATTCTTCTTCGGACGACAGTTTTCGTACGATATTCAGATCGTGTGTACGGGCCATAACTCTCCAGTTAGCACTGGAGGAACAGAGTGGGGAGCAGAGACAGTCACTGCTCTTCATTCGAAGCAGACTGAGAGTTCAGCAGTCATTGGTCATGTGATTGCTCAGTTCTCAGCCATAGAGCTGCATGTTTGTTTTTTCTAGAAACCCATACTTCTCCTTTAATCCTTGGTCTTATACTCATACATAAAATGATTTTAACAGTCTAGGAATGGATAAATATATTAAGCAAAATCAACCTCCCCAGTAGGCTTTAACCTCCTTGATAATGCATTTTTCTAATTTGTGAAAAGGCAACTTGATAGAACCTGAACATTCCTCATTACTCTGTTTAAAGGCACCTCCCACATGGTGCTTTTAAACAGAGTAATGAGGAATGTTCAGGCTCTATCAAGTTGCTGTTTCACAAAATTGGAAAAATGCATGATCAAGGAGGTTAAAGCCTACTGGGAAAAAAAAATGACTTTAGCGGAGTATCTTACGGTGGAACGTGTACCAAGGGGACTTTGTAACAAAAAGTTTCCCACTTTTGACTTGCACAATGAGGATCTAAATAAACAATGGACTAACACCTTATCTTACTGTTCGTTGGATCTCATGAGAATCATTATTACATCCAAGTCTTTGGAGCTGGAGAAAATGCAAGAGGAGATTATTACCCACCAACAAGAAATCTTGCTACTAAAAATGTTATTCAGTATACGGAGTTGGATCAAAAATTGAATGATAAAATCAGAAAAATCGAAAAAGACACCATTGATGGAAAGAAAAAAAAATTCCTTTGAGATAAACTGGACTATGAAATGAATAATGTTTACACTTGGAGAAAAATGGGCCAATGGGGCCGACATGGCAATTATCATGTCAAAAAACGTGTCAGCTTCTCGGAGACAGGGACTGAATATGTGGACAATACTTTAGCCGTAACAATAGCTGACACTTCTGTTGAACAGCCCAGTGGTTCTGGCCCCTTACATAGATCTAGTACACTAGCAGGGCCAAAAAACGGGCAGAAATACAAGAACAAGAAGTTTCAGAAAAAGAAAAAAACTTCAAAAAAAGAAGAAGAGGAGGAAGAAAACATCGTAGATCCTGCCAACAATCCTACTCTTTAACCGCTTCCGGCCTAGCCGCCGCAGTTATACTGCGGCAGGTTGACTACCCTCTGCAAGCCGTCTTAGCTGTACGTTGGCTCTTTAAGATGCTTTAGCAGGTGCCTGCGGTGCCCGCTCCTGCATCGTGTCCCCAGAGCCGATGCGCGTGCCTGTTGGGTGCAATGACTGCCGGGCACCTGCGATCGCTTGTGACAGAGTGAGAACCTGGATCTGTGTGTATAAACACACAAATCCCGGTTCTCTCATGGGAGTAGAGACAGATCCTGTGCTCCTACTAAGTGGAAACACCAATCGGTCTCCTCTAGTCAGTCCCATCCCCACACAGTTAGAACACACCTAGGAAACACAGTTAACCCCTTGGTCGCCCCCAGTGTTAACCCCTTCCCTGCCAATGTAATTAATGGCTATTTTTAGCTCTGATCACTGTATAAATGTCACTGGTCCCAAAAAAATGTGTCAAATTTGTCCGATCTGTCCGTCACAATGTCACAGTCATGATAAAAATTGCTGATCACCGCCATTACTAGTAAAAAAAAAAAATAATAAAAATGGCATAAATCTATCCCTTAGTTTGTAGACGCTATAACTTTTGCGCAAACCAATCAATATACGCTTATTGCAATTTTTTTACCAAAAATATGTAGAAGAATACATATCGGTCTAAACTGAGGAAACAATTTTTTTTTGTTTTTAATTTCGGGATATTTATTATAGCAAAAAGAACAAAATATTGTGTTTTTTTCAAAATTTACTCTTTTTTTGTTTATAACGCAAAAAATAAAAAACGCAGAGGTGATCAAATACCACCAAAAGAAAGCTCTATTTGTGGGGGAAAAAGGACATCAATTTTGTTTGGGTACAACATTGCATGTCACTTAAAGCGACGCAGTGCCGTATTGCAAAAAATGGCCTGGTCAGGAAGGGGGTAAATTCTTCTGGGGCTGAAGTGGTTAAGGACTCAAACACAGAGGAAGTGAATACAGAGGGTAATGTTATGAACTTATCCAAAAGGATTTTATCTGATGAGTACTCTTTATTATCAAAGGGTCTTGGTTTTTGTCCCCATTCACATTTTAGCCCCTTTGATACTGTACTGGACATCAATAGATTTATACGCAATCTAACCATTCGGAGACATTATTTTAATGCAGATGATACTGAAATTAATAGGATTGATTGCAGTATTGATGACAGCAATGGTTGTGTTAAATTCTCCTTCAGGGAACAATGTGCAATTATAGATATGGAAGATTTACATTTAGAGAGTTCATCCATGTCCGATTCTGAACATTTGGGAAACACATGTCTGCTTCCTATCCGCGTGCCATCCACGTTCTATCCTGTTCAGTCTTGTAGTTCAGACAAGGACAAATTCCAAAAACGAGTGGAGTGGGATCTTTTCACACTAGCTTCACAAGTTTCCTCTAATATACACACTAATAGAGACAATCTTAGTGTCAAAGAAAGACTTGCCCTTAAAACCCTTATGGATGATCCATCCATTATGGTTTGGAATGCTGATAAAGGAGGTGCAGTGGTCGTTATGGATAGGGAGGTTTATAGAAATTAAGCCATGAGACAACTTATGGATAAAACCACATACACCACCTTGAAAAGTGATCCCACTAAAAAATACAAATACATTCTGACTCTGTTAGTTAATAAGGGAGCAAGTCTAGGGGCATTTACTCCTAAAGAGACTGAAGTGTTGATCCCTGAATTTCCCATTTTACTCACCTTCCACCACCTCCCTAAGGTCCACAAGGGTACTGATCCGGTGCAGGGGAGACCCATTGTTTCCGGTATAGGTTCCCTTAATGAACATTTGGGTGAGTGGGTGGACATCAACTCCAACCACTGGTCCAGTTGTTGCCCAGTTTTCTGAGAGACACTAACCTCTTTTGGAGAATTTAAATAGCTTTGAGTGGGGTGTAGGGATGAGCCCGATGTTCGAGTTGAAGGTAAGTTCAACTCAAACATCGGGTGTTCGCCTGTTCGGAGAATACCGAACATTATGGGGCATTCGTGGAAAATTTGAGGGCCGCAGAACGCCCCATAATGCACTGCGCGATCGCATTGTTACATAGTTACATAGTAGGTGAGGTTGAAAAAAGTCCATCAAGTCCAACTTATGTGTGTGATTATATGTCAGTATTAGATTGTATATCCCTGTATGTTGCATCGTTCAGGTGCTTATTTAATAGTTTCTATTAGATAAGAAACTATCAATGCCCCCCTCTGTGGAAGGGAATTCCACATCCTTGCCGCACTTACGGTAAAGAACCCCCTACATAGCTTAAGGTTAAACCTCTTTTCTTCTAATTTTAATGAGTGGCCACGAGTCTTGTTAAACTCCCTTTTGCAAAAAAGTTTTATTCCTATTGTGGGGTCACCAGTATGGTATTTGTATATTGAAATCATATCCCCTCCCAAGCATCTCCAGAGTGAATAAGTTCAGTGCACGCATCCTTTGCTCATAACTAATATCCTCCAGACCCTTTATGAGTTTTGTTGCCCTTCTTTGTACTCGCTCCATTTCCAGTACATCCTTCCTGAGGACTGGTGCCCAGAACTGGACAGCATAATCTAGGTGCGGCCGGACCAGAGTCTTGTAGATCGGGAGAATTATTTTATCTCTGGAATGAATCCCCTTTTTTAATGCATGCCAATATTCTGTTAGCTTTGTTAGCAGCAGCGTGGCATTGCATGCCATTGCTGAGCCTATCATCTACTAGGACCCCCAGGTCCTTTTCCATCCTAGATTCCCCTAGAGGTTCTCCCCCAGTGTATAGATTGCATTCATATTTTTGCCACCCAAATGCATTATATACATATACATTATATTATTTACATTTTTCTACATTGAACCTCATTTGCCATGTAGTTGCCCACCCCATTAATTTGATCAGATCTTTTTGCAAGGTTTCCACATCCTGCGGAGAAGTTAATGCCCTGCTTAGCTTAGTATCGTCTACAAATACAGAGATTGAACTGTTTACCCCATCCTCCAGGTTGTTTATGAACAAATTAAACAGGATTGGTCCCAGCACAAAACCCTGGGGGACCCCACTACCCACCCCTGACCATTCCGAGTACTCCCCATTTATCACCACCCTCTCAACTCGCCCTTGTAGCCTGTTTTCAATCCATGTACTCACCCTATGGTCCATGCCAATGGACCTTATTTTGTACAGTAAACGTTTATGGGGAACTGTGTCAAATGCTTTTGCAAAATCCAGATACACCACGTCTACGGGCCTTCCTTTATCTAGATGGCAACTCACCTCCTGATAGAAGGTTAATAGATTGGTTTGGCAAGAACAATTTTCCATGAATCCATGCTGATTACTGCTAATGATACCGTTCTCATTACTAAAATCTTGTATATAGTCCCTTATCAACCCCTCCAAGAGTTTACATATTATTGATGTTAGGCTAACTGGTCTGTAATTCCCAGGGATGTATTTTGGGCCCTTTTTAAATATTGGTGCTACATTGGCTTTTCTCCAATCAGCTGGTACCATTCCAGTCAGTAGACTGTCAGTAAAAATTAGGAACAATGGTCTGGCAATTACTTGACTCAGTTCCCTATGTACCCGGTGCATGCCATCTGGTCCCGGTGATTTATTAAGGTTAAGTTTCCCAAGTCTAATTTGAATTCTGTCCTCTGTTAACCATGGAGGTGCTTCCTGTGATGTGTCATGAGGATAAACACTGCAGTTTTGGTTACTGATGCCTCCCGATGCCCTCGTGAAGACTGAGGAGAAGAATAAATTCAATACCTTCACCATCACCCCATCCTTTGTAACCAGATGTATTTCCTCATTCTTTATGGGGCCAATATGGTCTGTCCTCCCTTTTCTTTTGTTTACATACTTAAAGAATTTCTTGGGATTTTTTTTCTGCTCTCCTCCACTATGTGTCTTTCATGTTCTATCTTAGCCGTCCTTATTGCACCCTTACATTTCGTGTTGCATTTAAATTTATTACCCAATGGGATGCATTGGCTAATGCCCTTATTTAATATGCTCTTAAAGCAAACCCATCTCTCCTCCTTGTTCTTTGTTCCTAAGATTTTATCCCAATGTATGCCTTCTAGCAAAGTTCGTAGTTTAGGGAAGTTGGCTCTTTTGAAATTCAGTGCCTTGGTATTCCCCTTATGTTTCCTATTTGTGTGATTTATACTGAAGCCAATTGACCTGTGATCGCTGTTACCTAAATTGCCCCGTATTTCCACATTCGTGATCAGGTCTGTATTGTTGGTAACCAGTAGATCCAGTAACGCTTTATTTCTATTTGGTGTGTCTACCATCTAACCCATAAAATTTTCCTGCAAGACATTTAGGAACTGGCGAGCCTTAGATGAATGCGCGGTTCTCTCTGCCCAGTCTATGTCTGGATAATTAAAATCCCCCATTATGATAACACTTCCCATCCTTGCTGCTAATCCAAATTGTGATAAGAGATCTGTCTCCCCTTCCTCCCTCAGGTTTGGAAGCCTATAGCATACTCCCAGTATTATTTTCTCCTTAGCCTCATCCCTTTGGAGCTCTACCCATAAGGATTCCACCTCCTCCCTAGCTCCCTTAGTGATGTCATCTCTCACATTTACTTGTACATTATTCTTGATATATATAGGCATAGCCCTCCCCCTTTTTTGCCCTCTCTATCCTTGCGATAAATGGTATACCCTTGAATGTTTGCCTGCCAATCATGAGAGCTGTTGAACCAGGTCTCTGAAATTCCCAAAAAATCCAAATCCTCCTCGTACAACAGTATCTCTAGTTCACCCATCTTGTCCACCAGGCTCCTGGCATTGGTGAACATGCCACGTAGTTTAGACCGGTCGCATACTATCCTCTTATTGGGTGTTCCGAGATTGCAACTAGGACTTGCTACTATACTTACCTTGGGTTTATGTGCTTTGGTCAACCTACCACTAATGCCCCAATACTATCCTCTGGAATATGTTCCATGCCCGGTAGACAACATACTGTTTGGCACTTCAGATCTTTGTTACATATTGGCCTCTCTGGCCTCTCTGTCCTTCTAAGAATTGAGTTCCCTACCACCAGAATCTGTCTTTCCTTTCCCTTAACTTCCCCCCCACTCTCACTGGAGGAGTTCTTCCCCCGGCAGCTAGGAGAGTCCCTCAGCTCCAGCAGTGCTGGTCTCTGACTGGTTTCACCAATGTCACTCAATGGAGCGTACTTATTGGATCGGCCTCCCTGGCACTTCCTTATGATTGGCCAAGCATGCACCTGACCTGCATGCTTTGGCCAATCACAGCACACTCAGCTGAGAGAGCCATAATTGGCCAAAGGCCAAAGCTAATGGCAGGCAGTGTATTTGATATATATATATATAGAAAAAAAAAAAAAAAAAAAATATATATATATATATATATATATATATATATATATATATATAAACAAATACACAGTATCTCACAAAAGTGTGTACACCCCTCACATTTTTGTAAATATTTTATTATATCTTTTCATGTGACAACACTGGAGAAATGACACTTTGCTACAATGTAAAGTAGTGAGTGTACAGCTTGTATAACAGTGCAAATTTGCTGTCCCCTCAAAATAACTCAACACACAGCCATTAATGTCTAAACTGCTGGCAACAAAAGTGAGTACACCCCTAAGTGAAAATGTCCAAATTGGGCCCAAAGTGTCAATATTTTGTCTGGCCACCATTATTTTCCAGCACTGCCTAAACCCTCTTGGGCATGGAGTTCACCAGAGCTTCACAGGTTGCCACTGGAGTCCTCTTCCACTCATCCATGACAACATCACGGAGCTGGAGGATGTTAGAGACCTTGCGGTCCTCCACCTTCTGTTTGAAGATGCCCTACAGGTGCTCAATAGGATTTAGGTCTGGAGACATGCTTGGACAGTCCATCACCTTTACCCTCAGCTTCTTTAGCAAGGCAGTGGTTATCTTGGACATGTGTTTGGGGTCGTTATCATGTTGGAATACTGCCCTGCAGACCAGTCTCCAAAGGGAGGGGATCATGCTCTACTTCAGTATGTCACAGTACATGTTGGCATTCATGGTTCCCTCAATGAACTGTTGCTCCCCAGTGTCCGCAGCACTCATGCAGCCCCAGACCATGACACTCCCACTACCATGCTAGACTGTAGGCAAGACACACTTGTCTTTGTACTCCTCACCTGGTTGCCACCACACACGCTTAACACCATCTGAACCAAATAAGTTTATCTTGGTCTCATCAGATCACAGGACATGGTTCCAGTAACCCATGTCCTTAGTCTGCTTGTCTTCAGCAAACTGTTTGCGGTCTTTCTTGTGCATCATCTTTAGAAGAGGCTTCCTTCTGGGATGACAACCATGCAGACCAATTTGATGCAGTGTGCGGCGTACGGTCTGAGCACTGACAGGCTGACCCCCCACCCCTTCAACCTCTGCAGCAATGCTAGCAGCACTCATAAGTCTATTTCCCAAAGACAACCTCTGGATATGACGAGCATGTGCACTCAACTTCTTTGGTCAACCATGGCGAGGCCCTGTTCTGAGTGGAACCTGTCTTGTTAAACCACTGTATGGTCTTGGCCACCATGCTGCAGCTCAATTTGAGGGTCTTGGCAATCTTCTTATAGTCTAGGCCATCTTTATGTAGAGCAACAATTCTTTTTTCAGATTCTCAGACAGTTCTTTGCCATGAGGAGCCATGTTGGACTTCCAGTGAACAGTATGAGAGAGTGAGAGCGATAACACCAAATTTAACACACCTACTTCCCATTCACACCTGAGACCTTGTAACACTAACAAGTCACATGACATCGAGAGGGAAAATGGTAATTGGGCCCAATTTTACAATTTCACTTAGGGGTGTATTCACTTTTGTTGCCAGCGGTTTAGACAATAATGGCTGTGTGTTGAGTTATTTTGAGGGGACAGCAAATTTACACTGTTATACAGTTGTACACTCACTACTTTATATTGTAGCAAAGTGTAATTTCTTCAGTGTTGTCACATGAAAAGATATAGTAAAATCTTTACAAAAATGCGAGGGGTGTACTAACTTTTGTGAGATACTGTATATACTCTGCATTTAGCATAGACTAGATATTCAATGTAGACTCTATATTCAGTCAGTGCAGGCAGTGTAGTTTATATAACACAGTGTATTGAAGTGGTAAAGGGGAACCCTATGCCAAAATTTTTAAAAAATGGAGTCCGGGTCCCCCCAAAATCCATACCAGGCCCTTAAGGTCTGGTATGGATTTTAAGGGGATCCCGGGCAAAAATTAAAAAATGGCGTGGGGGGTCCCCCCTAAAATCCATACCAGACCCTTATCCAAGCATGCAACCTGACAGGCTGCAGGAAAAGGGGGGAAGAGAGCCCCCTTCCTGAACCATACAAGGCCACATGCCCTCATTATGGAGATGTTGATGGAGACAAGGGCCTCATCCTCACAACCCTTGACCGGTGGTTGTGGAGATCTGCGGGTGGGGGGGCTTATCGGAATCTGGAAGACCCCTTTAACAAGGGGGCCCCCAGATCCTGCCCCCCGTGTGAATGGGTATCGGGTACATTGTACCCCTACCCATTCACCAAAAAAAGTGTCCAAAAAGTAAAAATGACAGGAGACAGTTTTTGACAATTCCTTTATTTAAAAAAAAAAAGTGTATCACGATGTCCATCCATCTTCAATCATGGCGCCGACGGTTTGACAGCTGTTATATAGACAAGAAGGGGGCGGGTCAGTCGGTTACGTCACCGGGTGGCCCCGCCCTTGCCTATAAAACAGCTGTCAAAGCGAAAAGACGGCAGTCACGGGGAAGCCTCCCACGGAGGTGGAGTTTTTCAGTTTTTTTTTCTTTGGACCGTCGGAAGGTGTGATTGATGATGGATTTATATTGCAGGTCACTTTTTTTTAATAAAGGAATTGTCAAAAACTCCTGTCTCCTGTAGTTTTTACTTTTTTGACACTCTTTTTGGTGAATGTTGAGGGCATGTGGCCTGGTATGGTTCAGGAGGGGGGGACGCTCTCTCGTCCCCCACTTTTCATGCGGCCTGCCAGATTGCATGCTCTGATAAGGGTCTGTTATAGATTTTGGGGGACCCCCACGCCATTTTTTTTTACATTTTGGCATGGGGTTCCCCTTAAAACCCATACCAGAAATGAAGGGCCTTGTATGGATTTTAGAGGGACCCCCACAACATTTTATTTTTAATTTTGGTGTGGAGTTCCCCTTAATATCCATACCAGACCCAAAGGGCATGGTATGGACTGGGGGGAACCCACACCATTTTTTTCAATGATTTTTTATGTGTATTGCAGGGACCCAACAATACATTACAGCCGTGAGCAATTTTAAATTACATTTTTTCCTTTAGAAATGTAATCTTGCTGCAGTACTGTTATAAACATACGTGGACTAAAATCCACTAATGTTGCTTGCTATTTTAACTCCATGCACGAAGGGGACATGTCTCTTGTACATGTGCAGGTAATTGAAAGGGTGAGAGAAGGGAGCATACAGGCACAGTGGGTGGTGGGAAAAGGGCAGTGCAGACACAGAGGGTGGTGAGAGAAGGGGTTATAGGTGAAGTGAGTGTTGGGAGAAGTTTTTTTGCCTCCTCTGTAAGAGAGAAGTATTTTGGATTTTTAAGTTGCAGAGCAGGATACTGGGGGCTTGATTTATGAATGGTATGTCACACATTATGACGGTTAAGTCGAAAGCGCAATTATTTGAGCTTCCCCTAGTTTTCCTGTTCTGCAACTATTCCATTATATTCCATAATCTTTCATTATATTTGGATCCCTATACATTTGCCTATTTTTTTTTTGTGCTTCCCTTTTTCCCTGAAAAGGGTATTTTGGGTTCATTTGTCATTTTTGTTATATTCCAGTAGGCTATATGCACAGTTATTCAAGCCTATTGACAATGATTTTTGGATAAAGTTTATCGTATATAAATGTGGTATATTTGATTTGAAATACCTGTGCATGATCTTTTTGGGTGCGTTGTTTATATTTGTTTGCCACTGGTTTATGAACACATCGGTAGTTACATTATGATTTGTTGACTATTAAACGTTTGTTACTTTTAATATATGGTTCCCACATCAGTGGTAAAATCTTTACAGAAATTTAAATAATTTTTTCTTCCTTTTATTACTTGTATATTGTTTTTAAAATGTATGTTTTGTCTTCTTTGGTCCTGGCATGATTCATTGCAGGAGCCCCAGAGGAGGGTTACTCAGCATAATCAAGCACTCACTGATTTCAGCTGTGTATGTACTATTTTAAAGCTTACGTTCAGTGATGTACTTTGGATTACAACCAAGCGAACTTCATGCGTGAAACGCGTCAATCTCTGCGGGTATATGTCTGTATCGTTGTTACCTTGATGTTTTATTTGGAATAAATCACACAATTTCTTCTACATTTTGGAGTGCAGTCAACAAATTGTTTCCATTCCACTGATCCAGACCACGGACTGGACCAGCACCCAGAGAAGGGATTGCCATCACCTGGAGCAGTTTCTCTCGCTTTCCCTATTGAAAATCAACCTCCCTCTCCCCAATCTTATCTTGATTTTAATAACCATAAAAACAGTCACTACTACTGGTCTCCATGTGTTCAGGCTTCTCCCCTGCTCTTACTCCCACACCTAAACACCCCTGCTTATCACTATGCCTGCATGCATCACCTTTAGCCACCTCCTTAACAACACAAAACTGCTCTCAACACCACACCTACATGACCTCACCATTTTCCCTCTACTCTTACTCAATGCCTGCAGCCCCCCCACCCCCTTCACTACCACATTGCCCCCTGCTATCACCACTAGGGGTGATCTGACAATTTGGTCCCAACTTTGAGTGTTTGGGCGATCAGGTGAATGCTCAAATTCTACCTATTTGGCCTTCTATTTGGTGGGAGCCAAAGATTTTATATATATATATATATATATATATATATATATATATATATATATATATATATTGTGGTATTTCTATTGCTTATAAATATAACAGCTTCCCACTGCCACCATATCCTAAAGAATCCACATGGGTATTTATTTCTAGGTTACAATTTATTTGTAAATGAGTAGGGATATTATGTTCCTTGACACTCATTCACGTGAGGGTGGCAGCTTCTGGGGTCCCATTATTATTATGGGGATTTCAAGATTCCGATAAGCCCCCATCTGACCACCCAACTGACCGGGGTTGTGGGGAAGAAGCCCTTGTCCTCATCAACATGGGGACAAGGTACCCCCCTACATGCTGAGGGCATGTAGCTTGGTATGGTTCAAGAGGAGGGGACCACCTGCTCATCCCTATCCTTTCCTGGTCAGTCAAGCTGAATGCTTTGAATAAGGTTCTGATATTTATTTTTTTAACAGACCTCACACATTGTTTTCTTTATTGTGTGAAGTACCCCCTTAAAACCCATATCAGACTCAAATGGTTTGGGGGGCTGTACATTTTTTTTTATTATTCTTGGTTTAGGATGTGCTACAGCAAAAATGTAATTTACAAATAAAAAAATTATACTATGTAAATGTCCAGCAAATTACAATTATTGCCATAAAAAAAAAAAAAAAAGCACAGAGACCCCACCACCTTTTTGAAAAGAAGCAGTCGATGACATGTACTTTTTCCTGAAATTTTAAACACTTTTTTCCTTTGTAAATGTCAGCTCCTTCTGTACATCACATGTCCTCTTTACAGGCAGGACTAGAGCACCCCTGAGACACATTATTTAAGGGAATTGAGCATTTATAATGCTCAGAATATAGGCATTTTTAATTTAACAAACTTGGCTTGGCAAACCTTGCTCGAACCAAACCGAAGGCAGTCCCTACTCACCACCACTATGCCTGCATGCATCTCACAACTACCACCTTGCCTGCAGGATCTCATCCCACATCTGCACCCTTCCTTTGCTCTTACCATCATGCCTGTACTTACTCATAATGCCTATACCCAACTTCTCCCAACACTCACTTCACCTGTAACCCCTTCTCTCACCACCCTCTGTGTCTGCACTGCCCTTTTCCCACCACCCACTATGCCTGTATGCTCCCTTCTCTTACCAAAGCACCAGTATCCCTGCTTACACTACCTCCCCCTACTGGCATGCCCCCTGCCCCAGTCTCACTAATATGCTTGCACTATCCCATTCTCCCTGCTGCACCTCCAACACTTTTGCCATTGTTTTTACCAACATCTCTGTTTCCCTTGTTTTACCGCTCAACCTTGCCTTGCCTGTTCCAAAATGGGCACACTTTGGCTTCCTCCCTCTTCCCCCTTCAAGCTGTAGTACAGCCTGGACTGACATTGAAGGAGCCCATGAAATGCACTGGTAATGCATTGATCATAGATGCAATGCTCTGAAGGTTTCTTTGCAAAAAAATAGTAAATGCACAATGATCATGAGATCAATGTTGCCACTTTACTGCTTATTCACAAAAGCTTTTGTTTCTTCTTTTGTCATATCTATTATACACACATATTTCCTTTTCTGCCTTATCTGTCTTTCTCTTCCTAATAAACTCCATCTCTGCTTGTGGTGTTTGGGCACACTTTTACTTAGTTGCGGGGTAATGCATGATGCAAACATAACAAAAAAAAAAAAACTGTTAGCCGCGGACAACATCTCGCTCCAGATGATTTTATGCCAAAGACTGTAGTGCAATAGTTTGTGTTTATTTTAGTATATTATGACAGTTTGTTCCTGAAGTGATTTGCAGGTATGTGTTTTTTACAATAGAAGGACAGCCATTCACAGCCCTGTAAAGTGATCGGGCATCTGTACAGCTGCTTGTATCACTTTAAAATAAAAAACAGCCAATCGCTGCCTGGAAAAAATTGTACCAAGATCGTTGCTGCAGTTGCAGCCATAATCTCGTAAATAACCACTTGCTGATAGGACATTTACTGTATAAAAAAAAATGGTCAGCAAGAGGTTAATGTTAATATTTTTTGAGGGGGTTGCAGGGTTTTTTTTTGGAGAGGGGTGCTTATGATGGATATATACTTACATATCTCCCCTCCTCCCACAAACAATTTAGGCTTAACTACTCTCTATTGAGATTCCTTATTGGAATCTACAATCTGATGATACACATGTGTATTTAAATTGTCATATTTTCTTCTAGAGCACTCTTCATTTTTTTAACCACTTCCCGCCCGGCCTATAGCAGAATGACGGCCGGGCAGAGGTTGCGTTATCCTGACTGGGCGTTACATGACGTCCAGCAGACTAAGGCCCACGGGGGCACGCAGCGCAGAGATCAGTGGTGCTGTGTGTCACTCTGGGCCGCAGCTGCAGCAAGGATTGTGAGCGGCCCAAATGGGAAAGGGGGGAGTCCCCAGTGTATGATGTGCTTAGTGTACAAGTATGTAATTTAAATCTTCGGCAGGTCTAAGACATCCTTAGTGCCAGTTCACACTACCGCGACTTGGGATCCGACTTGTCAGACCTCAAGTCGCCCCAAGTCGCTTGACATCTGAAAGTCCATGTAAGTGAATGAGAGCCGTCTATATGTACGCTACTGAAGTCGCTCCGACTTCAGAAAAGGTCCCTGTACTACTTCAAGGCGACTTGTAGGCGACTTGTACCCATTGATTTCAATGTAAGTCGCCTACAAGTTGGATCGTGATCTATACTGAAGCGACTTCACAGGAAGAGAAGATGTTTTTTTCAAGCAAACCCCTCCCTCCCCCAGAGCGGATTGTAGTTTGATTGGCCACTGGAAAGTCGCCTGTCCTGGAGGCGACTTGAAGTCGCCTTGTAAGTCGCCCCAAGTCGCTCCAAGTCGCGCTGTGGTGTCGCCCTCAGGTCGTGTCCAGGTCGCCTCGCAAAGTCGCGGCCAGAGTCGTGTTGCCCCTGTGTGAACCGAGCCTTAGGAGGACCATCCCCTAGAACATTCTTTTTAAGGGATATGATCAATGCAAGTCACAATTAGGAAATGTAAGAATTGAATTCCAAGTGATGCGCTATATGGCCAAAAGAATGTCATTTATGTCATCATAGCTGTGCCTCCATACACAAAATCTAGTCCATGTCTGCAAAGACATGGTTTAAAACCTCTGATGTGAAAGAACTTGAGTGACCTGCACAGAGCCCTGATCTCATCACTATTAAAAACCTTAATAGTGAATTGAAATGTGATTTTCAAACCAGGTTTCTCATCCAGCATCAACATCTGACTTTACAAGTGTTCTTTTTGCTGAATGGACACACATTCTCATAGACACACTCCAAAATCTTAGGTAGAAGGTTGTTATACAGTGCCTTGAAAAAGTATTCATACCCCTTGAAATGTTCCACATTTTGTCATGTTACAACCAAAAACGTAAATGTATTTTATTGGGACTTTATTTGATAGACCAACATAAAGTGGCACATAATTGTGAAGTGGAAGGAAAATGATAAATGGTTTTCAATTTTTTTTTACAAATATATGAAAAGTTCGGTATTTGTATTCAGCTCCCCGAGTCAATACTTTGTGGAACCACCTTTCGCTGTAATTAGTTCTTTGCAAAATAGCTCAAGCTCTGTCAGATTGTATGGAGAGCGTTTGTGAACAGCACTTTTCAAATCTTGCCACAGATTCTCAATTGTATTTAGGTCTGGGCTTTGACTGGGTCATTCTAATACATGAATATGCTTTGATCTAAACCATTCCATTGTAGCTCTGGCTGTATGTTTTAGGGTCGTTATCTTGCTGGAAGGTGAACACCCGCTCCAGTCTCAAGTCTTTTGCAGACTCTAACAGGTTTTCTTTTAAGATTGCCCTATGTTTGGTTCTATCCATCTTCCCATCAACTCTGACCAGCTTCCTTGTCCCTGCTGAACAAAAGCATCCTCACAACATGATGCTGCCACCACCATGTTTCACGGTGGGGATGGTGTGTTCAGGGTGATGTGCAGTGTTAGTTTTCCGCCACTCATAGCGTTTTGCTTTTAGGCCAAAAGTTAAACTTTGGTCTCATCTGGCCAGATCACCTTCTTCCACATATTTGCTGTGTCCCCCACATGGCTTCTCGCTAACTGCGAATGGGACTTCCTATGGCTTTTTTCAACAATGGCTTTCTTCTTGCCATTCTTCCATAAAGGCCAGATTTGTGGAGTGCACGACTAATAGTTGTCCTGTGGACAGATTCTCCCACCTGAGCTGTGGATCTCTGCAGCTCCTCCATAGTTACCATGGGCCTCTTGGCTGCTTCTCTGGTTAATGCCTGTCAGTTTAGGTGGACGGCCATGTCCTGGTAGGTTTGCAGTTGTGCCATACCTTTTCAATTTTTGGATAATGGATTGACCAGTGCTCCGTGAGATATGCAAAGCTTTGGATATTTTTTATAAAAATTATAAAAGCATTATAAAGCAATTATAAAGCATCTCCACAACTTTATCCCTGACCTGTCTGGTGTGTTCCTTGGCCTTCATGATGCTGTTTGTTCACTAAGGTTCTTTAACAAACCTCCGAGGGCTTCACAGAACAGCTGTATATCTACTGAGATTAAATTACACACATGTGGACTCTATTTACTAATTAGGTGACTTCTGAAGGCAATTGGTTCCACTAGATTTTAGTTAGAGGTATCAGAGTAAAGGGGGCTGAATACAAATGCACACCACACTTTTCAGATGTTTATTTGAAAACAATTTATCATTATCCTTCCACTTCACAATTATATGCCACTGTATGTTGGTCTATCACATAAAATCCCAATAAAATACATTTACGTTTTTGGTTGCAACATGACAAAATGTGGAAAAATTCAAGGGGGAGGAAATTTTTTTCAAGGCATTGTAAGTGTAGATAAAAGCATGGACACAGTATAAGGTATAAGACCCCTTTCACACTGGAGGTGTTTTTCAGGTGCTACAGCGCTAAAAATAGCACCTGCATAGCGCCTGAAAAAAGCCTCAGCTGCAAACCCAGTGTGAAAGGCCAAGTGCTTTCACACTGGGGTGTTGCGCTGGCAGGGCGTCCCAAAAAGTCCTGCCAGCAGCTTCTTTGCAGCGCTCCTACACCGCTCCAGCCCATTTAAAACAATAGGGCAGCACTGCCATACCGCCGGCAAAGCACCACTGCAGCGGCATTTTGCGGGCCGATTTAAACCTTTTTCAACCGTTAGCGGGGGTTAAAACCACCCCGCTAGCGACCGAATAGCACCGCTAAAACGGCAGTAAAGCGGCGCTAAAAATAGCACCGCTTTACCGCCGACGCCTGGGGCGGCTCAGTGTGAAAGAGGTCTAAAACACAAGCACTCTCATAAGGAATAAAAGAGTTTTATGTCAACACCTTTACCTTCCCATAATGCCATATGGATAGTTAGGGCTTGCATAGACCATTAAGTCAAATTAGGTTAATCTTTATTTACCCAAACTTTTAACAAATTAGTAAAATTGCATATTATTTCAGGATCACTTACCCTCCTAGTAACTATGGGATCTATATCTTCTGGATCACTGTGAGCCAACATCATTAAATCAGCATTTAGAGTCCGGATCCGTTGGAATCTCAGTTGAATGTAGCGAGCTGATGTAAATTCCAAAAGAGTTGGTGTATGATCCTCAGCACTTGGTCTTCCATTAATTAGGGAGGTGTGTATCTATAACCAAGAAAAAAAGTTATACAAATGAAGTTGTTTCAACTGACAATTATTCTATAGTATATGGAAATACAAGTATAGTAAGCTTTGCCTGTTTTTTTTTTATTAAACAGATACAATATAGGTGAATTAGATATTCAATTCAAATTCTTCCTACAATGGGATCTTAACTTTTTATTTGAGGTGTATTTGAATTGTAGCTATAAGATGCAATGCCCTCGCATTGAATGTTAAATTGCCATACATCTACTCGAAGGATAAAGTGGACTTTATAGTTTTGAAAGGACATGAACACTTGTGTTTTTCCATTAGCTCCAACAGAAGATCTCCTAATCCCCTTTCTTGGGTATATTTTGGGTGGACTTATTGTAAAAACTTACATTATAACTGATCAACTGACAATCAATCAAATCTGTAGTTTGAGCTCATGGGACACAAACTGAATTCTACCTTATGTTTCTAATCTAATCGTGCTTTCTTATAATGCCCTGTACACACGATCGGACATTCCAACAACAAAATCCATGGATTTTTTCCGACGGATGTTGGCTCAAACTTGTCTTGCATACACACATTCATACAAATCTTGTGGGAAATTTCAAACTTCAAGATCGAGGTGACGTACAACACATACGACGAGCCAAGAAAAATGAAGTTCAATAGCCAGTGCGGCTCTTCTGCTTGATTCTGAGCATGTGTGGAACTTTGTGCGGCGGAATTGTGTACACACGATCGGAATTTACGACAACGGATTTTGTTGTCGGAAAATTTGAGATCTCGATCTCAAATTTTGTGTGACAGAAATTCCGATGGAAAATGTCCGATGGTGTGTACGGGGCATAAGGGTCAAAACGCACACGTAACTAACATTTTATCTACAAGGTTGTATAGGGCATGAACAAGTAATTTGAAATAAGAACAGGTCCAATCAAAATAGGAAAACAATATAGAAAATCACAATATGTTTGCAGTGAACCTAAATAAAATATGGGACAACAATATCACAAATGGATGTAATAGATAGTATTGGCTTCTTTCTATTGTACATTTATCTACTATCCTCATTCTGCTGTTTATCTGCTGTTGTATCAAGATGAATGACAAAGAGATGTCATATTGATTAATGGAATATTAACTAAGTCCACAAATCTTCCTAAAAGTAAACACCTTACTTTTTTTTTTCATAGCACAAACATCACAGCTAATAAACATCTGACTGATTCTGTGAATTCAAGGAAAAAACACAAGCTTGTTTCTAGGGTATTGTTAATGAGTACAGATTTGCTTCAAATGCCATGTTTTAAATTTCCGGTTAAATGTCATGGACTACTCTTGTCACACTCTTCCTGACTCTTTCATTCCCCAAAGACTTTTGGAAAATGTCAGCCTAATGAACTGTTTAGCAAATATTGTTGTGTCATTGACAACCATCCCCTTCAGCTCTATTCTTAACGGGACTTTGTTTTAACATTATCCCTTTACTTGCCTGTATCACCTTTGTGTTATATATGCATGTTTGAGTGAAAAATTGCAACAGCTCTCAATATTATTTTTGCATACTGTTAAAAATGACTCCATCTTGTGTTTCTGACCTAAGCAGTACAACACAAATATCTGCATCTTTAAGCTGTGTTTACTGTGAAACTATGGGGGTTGATTTCCTAAAACTGGAGAGAGAAAAATCTGCTGCAGCTGTACATGGTAGCCAATCTGCTTCTAACATTAGCTTGTTCAATTAAGCTTTGACAAAAAAAAACTGCAAGCTGATGAGTTTCTATGCAGAGCTGCTCCAGATTTTGCACACTCCAGTTTTAGGAAATCAACCACTATGTACACGAGCAGCATAACGATGGATTGCACGCATTTCCTACATTTTTACACAAACTAAGCATCCATGCTGATTTACAATTTGTACTAGATCATTTTCAATGGTACATTTAATCTTGCTTAATATCAAGGTTATTGACTTCTGCCGGACGTTTGGACCTTATGGGATGCCTTGCCATTTGGATGCATACATTCTTGTACCACTATATAAAGTAAAAGTGTAGCGCTAAAAAAAAATACCTTTGGGATTGACGCAGTATTATTTCTCTATTATCTGGATATTCTTGTACCACTAATGCTTTTGCCTTGTGTGAGTGTATATGTGGATTTTAAAAAAACATTGCTCGTTTTTAACTATATTACTCTGTGCAAGATGTTCTCTCTTTCCTTGGTTTGTTTATGGGAAAACCCATGAATATCTTGTGTGGAGACATACGAGCTGGTGTGGTGGAAACCGTGAAACATTAACCCTTTATGCATATACATACATAATGGTCATCATATAGTGTTGAGCACTGAACACTGAGTGATATATCTGGAATAGATAGCCTCACACAGCGTCGATGGTGGGAGACTTGTTCCCCTTTTTTACCCATTTCGGATTTATTGATTGGAATATATTTTTTCTTTTAGATTTTCTATGGACTCTTATGGACACTGTGTTATGGTGATTTGTTATTCAATGTGAACCACTTTTATTCCATGTTCAAAATTATTATTATTTTTTTGCATTTAAAGTGGTATTAACCCCCAAAAGCAATATTTATCATATTGCAGCATACCAATTCTTGATGTGATGTGATGACTGCATTCATTTTCTTTTTTAGGCTTTCTTCTATTTTCATCTGGCCTATCCAGCCAGTAAGTCTGCTGTTTGTATCAGCAGAATGTATCAGTTACAGAGATGAGTCAAACCAATTCACACGAGCAGGGGTGCTTACAATGTTCAGCTTTTATTTATGTAAAACCTTTACCCCAAAAGGAAAATTGTTTGCTATAACTGCTTATAAAGTTTTAGCTGGAGTTTGGGTTCAATTTCTTAGTGTCTGCTAGTACATCTAACATTCTCCTCTCCCCCAGACTGGCTTTTTATGTGCTTTTTGCTCTGACACCTGAGAGGCTGATGTAATAGATATAAGTTAACATAAAGTTAAAATATTGTCTACAAAGATTAATAGAATGTCAATACAGAATGCACAAAATGTTTCAAAACTACAACCCCACATTCCAGAGATGAGGAAGTTGCTATGAAGATATAAAAAAGACAGAACCATATTTTAGAAACAAAAGCTAGACATATAGCACAGTATAACACTGGAGAAAATGTAAGCAGTTTGGACAGCAATGTAAAAAGGGGAGACAAGGCAAGTTTTTTTTTTATTGTGAAATATACAGTGTATTATGTTACAGACTTCTCAAAATTTCCACATGCGCACTTCTGAACCCCATTCTATTTATGCAACTTATGACTACCCTTCCCCTAGACCTTCTATTTGTTATTCTTGTGGGTTTAAAGCTTGCACAGTGTTCCAACCTGATGTTGACACAGTGTCTCAAATTATGGCACATAGGTATGTTTAAGCTAACTATTCTGAGGGTTAATAATTGTATTTCCCTTTGAAAGAATCAATCTTTGCCTGAGCTATGTATGGTGCCACATCCTGGGCTCTGGTGTAGTCATGGTATCAGTTGGTATTTAGAGCATAATTTAACTGGTAGGCAACTCAAATCCTTTGCAGATCTAAAAGAGGATATTGATTTTCTGACTAGCTGATAGCTAAACTGCGGATCCAAGATGGGGTGTTTACCTTACAACAACGGAAAGTGGAGATAAATAAAACAGTGAAATAAAATAATTTTCTAAAAAATTGGAGTATGTGGCAGGCAGAATCTTCTACTTGCTGTACATTAGACACAGCCCCAACTTATTTTGAACAGTGGCTCTTATATGTTTAGGTTTGATGTACTAAGGTTGCAGTGCCATATACTTATTTGTGACCTGCTGTGGCTAAAGCTACTACTAAGATCCAAATATCTCTACATTTGAAATGGCATATAGCACTTTTGGCTTAGGATTTCATAATTTCTCAATCAATTATACTCTTTTGAACTTATTCCTGTGAACAGTTATATTAGGTCTCTAATTTCATTTATTTTCAGAAATTTGATTTGCCAATTATCTAATCTTTCGTCTGTGCTATATTGCAGAAATCTTGTCTTATCTATTCCTTTGCATGAATATGAAAACATACTGTGGGTGCATGTCTTTGTCAGCACTAATGTTCTTACTTTATTCTTATTTCAATACTAATAGAAACTCTTTTCGATAAAAAAACTCAATAAATATAGCTCAAATACATTACATTTTTACTAGGTAAGAGATGTTACTTTGAACTGGCCTGATTTGTCCCGTTCTCCCTCCTGAACCTCTGTTTGCTTCACACAGAAGTCATTAATTTAGTGGCAGTATTGTTTCCACCACCAAATTACCTTTGATTCATCACTAATTCATCACTAATTATGGCTGTGTGTAAAAAAAATCAAAAGTTTACAGCCCAATAGACCAAACTTACTTGATTAGTTACACATAAAGTAGGAACTGTAACATGTACTCAGGGAGGAAAAGCCTCACCATAACTACCCCTATCTGGGCAAATTAAAGCCATCCATACATGGATCAAAATTTGCCCGGTTTAGCAGGGACTAACTTAATTTCAATCCATGTATGGGCACCCTGGTTGTACACAAGTCGATCCATCAATCGACTTGTGTACAAGCAGCCTGTTGGGTTCTCCCTGAATGATTAGTGCCGCAAGCTATACACGGCAACACTAATCATTATGTTCTAGCAGGAGGGAAGGCTCCCAGCAGAACACAATTGTGACTGGCTGCTTGAATGGGAAATCAAGTAATTTTCTCTCCTTCCACATGTGGTGGAAAGAAAGGAAATTGCATAATGTATGGCCTGCCCTACTCTCGTCTCTTCCAAATCATTTCTCCCTGTGTAAGAACAATTTCCTGAAAGCAGGATATGTCCCGGACCGGCAGGACACTGAGATGTTGGTGAAATCTGGGGAATGTCCCACGGGATTTATTACAAATACTGTATATGGGTGGATTGAAACACATTCATACAGAGATTGTATGATCAGATCACGCTGTACAGTATGTGGCCAAGAAAGGTAAGGTATACAGTAGTATAGGTCCTTTTACTAAGCTTTTTATTGTTATAATACTATGAATAATATGACATATGTTTGGTTTGTTTGCTGCTGCACACAAAGGATCCTATAGACATGTAGCGCCCACCTACTTAGGTGTGTGCTAAAGTAGTCAGATAGGGTTAGTGTCAGGTAAAATTGCCAGTGTTTTGCCCTGTTGGTTTGAACCTGGTTGGGTTGAATTGGTTGGGAGAAATTACAGAATAGAAGAAGGGTGTGACCACCTGTACTCTGTCTGATTGATGCCCTGTTCTTCCAGTGGGAGGTTCTGGAGGGAGTATGGGTTGCACACAGGATGCAGTTAGTTTGTGTAGGTCACCCTGAACCAATAGTTAATTTGAATGGGTAGGGGCTTTCAGGCCTATATAAACACTGGGTCACATGCTCAAGGATGGAATGGGAAATGTAAGAGAAGAAGACAGCATGTAGAGGCTGGTGCAGCTCAGGAGCTCTCCCCTCTGGGTAGGAGAACATGCCATGCGGGGAGGAGAAATGGAGCAGACATCAGGAGGAAACTGCTACGTCTAACAGGAGGAAACTGATATGACTAACAGGAGGAAGATTGGGTGTTCAACATTCTGTGACAAACATGGACTGTTGACAAGGAGTACAAGTGAGTGGAAACCCAGGAAAACAGTAATTCCAAAGACTGAGGGTGTTAAAGTGCGGGTCTTAAAGGAGGAGGTGCAGACCTTTGGCCTTAGAGAATCAATACTTCGCAAAGAGCATTGGTGTGCGGGTCAATACAGAAGTTTGTGCAAAGGGAGTTTGGCCTTAAAGAATTAACACTCTGGAGAAATCCAATCAGTCAGTCTAAGAACTTTATTCAGAATAACGTTCTTTGGATATAATTTGGAAGTGCTGTACGGTTGGGAAGTAGCAGTAAACAGGAGGGAGAAGATATGCAGAGTATAACCGGAAGCAAGTGCAGATTAAGAGTTATTCAGTGTGGCTCTATATAATCTGGACATGTGAAGCGGGAAGTGGCTGTCAAAAGGAACCAAAGATGTAGAGGCAGCTCATACTTCTTAAAGATACAGACTGTACATATTGCACATTCTTTTCTGCCATGCATCAAGAGAAAGGAATAAAGTTAATGTTTTACTGTTCTGGAGTGTTTGCTGTATGATTCGTGCAGTGAAGGGGTAATGGGGTCACACTACAGGAAAGAACGAACTAACTAGCAGCTCCTACGGGGGTAGTGCGCTACAGACATTTGATACAAATTTTTCAGAAATGCTGTTAAATATGTTAAAAAAAATAATCCATGCTCAACTTCCTTGCAGTTGATCTGGTAGGGCCCTCTTTATATTCTATAGCCAGGTACACTGTTGCACTGCAATGCCTCTGATGTGGGTCTTCCCTTTCCATAAATGTTTTTTTTTTCTTATATGTACTACATGCTTTCCTTACAAGAAATAATATAAACTGCTGTTAGCTATTAGAAGATAAAATAATTATGTATTTATCCAAACAATTAATCTGCCATTCTTCAGACTATTTGGGAAATGTATGCCCCTGTGAGACAGTCTTAACATCAGTTGCACTGGGTTTTTGATTTTCCTTCCTGTGGAAGTTAGCTTTTGACTTTATCCTTTCTATAAGACTGCACCGATCTTTTGAATTAATTTTAGTTCTATTAGTTAAATACAAATTAACTACTGTTAAATATTTTGCATTTGTACCTTTTTAATACTGATAAATAACGTTCATACAAATTTTATTTTATAATTATTTGATATAATGAAAGCCTGTTAAACAGTCACAAAACATTGCTGTCATTCTTGGCATTTGTTGCATAGTGTAATGAATTTTCTTTTTTTCAGCATGAACTTGTGGGCTCATCACTATGTCACCTTCGCTGCTCTGTCTGTCTTCTTTGTGCAGGAACATTACTCTGTGGAAATGTAAATGTGTTTTCCTATTCAGCCCCCTCCTCTGTTATGTTACAGGCAATCAGAGAGCACTGTCAGCCTGCAGTGTGCTGCTGTCAGGCAAATAAAACCTGTCAGTTAGAGTACAGTAAAGTCAGCTTTTGGTGCTGTCAAAGTCTTTGCCTTTGCTTCATTGCACAATTTACCTCTCCATTTTCAAGTGGATGAATCTTTGAATAATAAGATGTGCAGATAACTTCATCATCCTTTGTGTACGAAGGTGTTCCAACTCGTGGGTGGATATTATACCGGGTCAAACACTCGCTGTCGGTGATAGCATAATACTGCCATGGCTTGTAAGTGATACCATCGAGAGATCGCTCTAAAATCCAGTTTCCGGGTCTAGGAGAGTTTGCTGCTTTAATAATGACATATGCAATCTGGAAAACCTACAAAAGGAAAAAAAATGTTTAAATGCAGTAACGCATTAGCATATTATGATTTTATGGTCATAAATTATCTACAATTGCATTTTAGAATTACTGGTACATAGATCAAAAAACATGCAAAATCTAATGGTGTATTTCTCTACGGTTACCATCCTGGTCTCCATGTAGGTCCCCTGTCACTCAAAAACTCTCAGAGGCCACAGTTTCAGACTCTGTCACCCTTCCAGTGGATATTATTATACTCCAGCCATCTCACCTCAGACAAACAGTCCCCTGAAATCCATTCACACAGTTCATCTACTTCAGAAGAATGCTAAATTTAAGAAGATACACACAGGGGTGGTTGCCTTCCCTTTATTGCAGTAAACAATTTAAATATAGTTGTCTCTTATGCTGCGTACACACGATTGGAAATGCCGCCAGCAAAACTCTGATAAGAGCTTTTTATCGGAAAATGCGACAGTGTGTATGCTCCATCTGTCTTTTGCTGGCGGAATTCCAGCCAGCAAAAGATTGGGTGCATGTTCTCTATTTTTCGGTTGGGAAAAGTTCCTATCCGAAAATGCGATCGTCTGTATGCAATTTGGACGCGCAAAAAACTACGCATGCTCGGAAACAATTCGACACATGCTCAGAAGCATTGAACTTCATTTTCTTGGCTTGTCGTAGTGTTGTATGTCACCGTGTTCTTGACGGTCAAAAGTTCAGAGAATTTTTGTGTGACCGTGTGTATGCAAGGGAAGCTTGAGTGGAATTCCATCAGAAAAACCATCCAAGTTTTTCTGATGAAAATTCCGATCGTGTGTATGCGGCATTAAAGTAGGCAATTGGGGTTTTGCAAGGCTAACTTTATGATTACTTCAATGCCATCTATTGTTTTTTTCATGAGGGCAGAGGAAGGAAGAAATAGTTACCACCGCTCCGGACAAGCCAGGCTGAAATCTCTTTTCCTTCACAGCAAAGGAAAGGAGAGAGCCCCTGGTGTTGGCAATTGCTGGTACAAGTGTATCGTGTAGAGAGATCTGGACGGCCGCACACAGGGATAGGCAGATAAAATCTTCTTTATTCAAAACATGGAATAATAAAATACATGACACCGCTGGAGTGGTACAGCTTAGCCGCTAACGCGTTTCACGCTCGTACAGAGCGCTTACTCATAAGTAAGCGCTTTATACGAGCGTGAAACGTGTTAGAGGCTAAACTGTACCACTCCAGTGGTGTCATGTATTTTATTATTCCATGTTTTGAATAAAGAAGATTTTATCTGCCTATCCCGGTGTGCGGCCGTCCAGACCTCTCTACACGATTACGGCAGAGGAAGGAACATGTGACGGAGCCCACCAATCAGAATCCACGTAGCCCGTCCTGTCATCGCTGGAGAAAAGGAGAGAAAGCCACAGGGATTTCAAATCCCCTGACCGGTAAAGTGGCTATATGATATGTCAGTGCAGAAGCTTGCCAGCCTTGGGTACAGTGGGACCGGGTATGATGGGGAGTCATCTTACTGATTTTCTGTAAAGGTGAACTTTTGAGTAAGACTTGGCGATGTCCCTACTGTGCAGCTCACTGTTCTTCTTGCTGGAGAGCTCTAACATGGGGAAACAAAACCTTATCTCTACCTAGATGCCCACCTCCACAAAGAGAAACAATGCAGAAAAAGTCATGGTAGGTCAGTAAAGCAGAAAAGATCAGCTGCAGGGAAACCACAGCAAAACAAATGACTAATCCTTTGCCCTCTTCCTGCCATTTTTGGCCTCAGCTTCCATTGTTCATTTCCCTTTTAAAGGGAGACTGTACTCTTCAGGTACATTTTTTTTAAATGTTTATAAATTAATAAACTGATCTTACTGTGTAGTTTATCACTTAAGAAACAAAAAAATATGTTTAATATTTTTTTCCAAACAAAGTTTATTGGTAATATGCTCAGTAGACAATGCAACAGAAGGACATTTTATGATACAGAAAGGGTTCCAAGAACCAGATCAAGGTAAAAACAAAACAGAATCTAATGGCAGTATGTGACTGAGGACAGGCATCACTAATCAACCAAACCACATTACCTGTACAGTGTAAACATCTGAGTATTAGTATCTTAGAAAAGGAAACATGTCCTTTATTGAGTATCGCAAAAAACCCAGAGCAAAACAAAAAGAGTTCATGTGGGGGGAGTAAGTAAGTTACAATTAATGGAAAGGCTAGTGGTACAGTATCTCGCTCCTGGATGGGGAAGGGCATATTGTCGCCAGTGGAGGAGGGCTCAATTTTAAATTCGGTGTCAGGGTGTAAATCGTGTACTATGGCCAATAGGATCCTCCTAGCGTTAACCTTTCCTGGGAGGCAGGCTCCAACAGCCCATGTTGGGAGGGAAGGGAGAAGGAAATGGGTGGACAATAAAGAAAGAGAGAAAAGAAAAAAAAGGGGGGGAATTTCAAGGGGGGAAAGAGGGGGAACGCAGGAGAGGAGAAAAGGGTGGGGGTAGGGTTAGGGGAGATGGAGCCAAGAGGGTCCTCCAATGAGATGACCCTCCAGCACCGACTATCCTATATTGAGGGAACATGATACCAAGGCAATGGAAACCTAGACTACAATAATGAGAGGGTCCTTCAAGTATCAGTCATGGCAGTCATTGCTTGTGATGGAGGGGGAACATTCCTAAGCCAATGGTAATCATCTGTCTCCAGAAAATGGAGCCAACAGGCCCATGTAGCTGTAGATTTGGAAGGGGAGTCTTTCACTATATAGATGAGCTCCTCCATCTCTGCAATTTTGCTTAGGCAAGTAAACTACTCCAAGATGGAGGGCACATGGGTACAGCCCTAATGAACAAGCATACACATCTTTGTTGCATTGACTGTTTGCATCAGAAAGTGTGGTGAAGTAAGTATTGCGCTGGGGAATAGTCTAAAGTGTAAGACGATACTTGAGAAATCACTGAGTGCGCCTCAGACAAAAAAGGTTGAAGCAAGGGACAGTCCCACCAAATGTATAATAGTGTTATGTTTAATGTTTAATTCACCAAACACTGCAAACAATCATGATAGTGGTAATGGTAATGTTTAGTCCCAAACAAGGTAAATACATTCTGTGTGGTTCATCCTAGGAGCTGCTTTTTTAGTCCCAATTGGACATTACTCCCTGTTCTGACTGAAAGTGAAAAAGGCAATAAAACCTGTCAGAGACTCTTGCCCTTCCCCATGTTATATAAAATGTTTTGGCTGCAGTTAGGCTTTATTCACCACTAGGGAGGCCAAGTATAGGAAAACTGCCTTTTCATATAAAAACAGTTGTGGGTGTTTTTTCTGTCTGGGAAAAGTAGTATAGTATAAACTGTATATGCCTATTCTACATCTATAAAAGTTAAAGAGGCCACAAAGGGCATTCCTAACTACATGAAGAAATTCTTTATATGGTGTTTTTTTTTTAATAATGTCAATAAATCAAAATAAGCTGGTGGTGTTAGATCCAGGTTTCATCTGCCATTGGAAGACCACTACTGACATTTAAATATGCCTGCAGAATGGGAAATTTAATGTAAAGGAAGATAGGAAGAAAGACCCTCACCTTGCCAACATCCAAATTATAGCAAAAAGAGAGTGGCGATGCCATGTTCTTTGGATGGAAGGTTTAGTGTGCCTTAAAGGGCCATGGTGGTCTATTCTTATGGTTTACTGCTGTGAGGCATGCCAGATGGTATATACACTATTGGGGTTGTTGGTGTCATTCCGATGTATACAGAATACAAAAGGCAGGAACCCCATTGTATTTCCACTCGTGGTGGGAACTGCGCCCATTATGATGTGATTCCATATGTTTTTCAGCATTGTTTCTTGATGGCGCTATATCCATCCTTCTCCAGTCAGATACTGGGACCTGCTATGTAATACAGCAATGTATATTCTAGATGCACATCTTGATATTTTTGGCTGGCTCCTGTTGCTATCATTAGGAATTCCCTATTCCTCTCCCCGTGTCTCCTTCCCTTTTTGATACCCCACGTGTGTCTTTCCTTCTTTCTGGTCATCACCGTTCTCTCCTCTGCATCCGAAGTCACTCAGCACCCACCCAATCAGTTCTGAAGAAGCAAGCATATCTTGCGAAACGCGTTGACATTTGAGTATGGAGCAACACACTAGCAGCAAATTCATGAAATTCATCAAATTTTTACCCCACTGGTGGACTCCGATATAATCAGCAATACACTGTGACCTTTTTTGTTTCCATACTATAGGATTGGGTGTCTGTTGACTCTTTGTAGGTGCCTTTTAATACCCCTCCTTTTTTATGATTAATGTATTTTAATGTATATTCAGTAAAATTTGTCCCCTCAAACTCCCCCCACTACAAAGCTCCTCTCACATTCCCACTAATAAAGATTTCCCCCTCCAAATCCTCTTACTACCAAGCTTCCTCTCCCCCCCATCCCAGTATGGAGCTCTGACACCCACACCACCCCCAGCTACTTACTCAGTAATAAGTGTAGGAGGCTCATTGTCACTTGTACACAAAGAAGCCAACACAAGAAGTTGGTGTCTGTTTTTATAACAAGTGAGCACAGTGCTAGTACTGAAGGTGTGGGTACCAAGTACTAGACAAAAAAAGTCATGCTGATAGAAGTGCCACTGCAGTCATTCTTAAAAAATATACACAAAGATTCACTATATAGATCACCTTGCTGTGAGATATCAGTGTAGAAAACGAGCAAATGTTCCATCAGAAACAGAAACATATTCCTGAGTAAATCAATGGACCTTTCATCTGTACTGATATAAGCTTTTGCGCATTAGTGCTAACATAAATCAGACGAAAGGAGACCCCTTTCAAATTAGCATTCCAATCAGGTTCACCTGTCAGTTTTTCAGGTGGACCTGATTGGAAGGTCCATGCAGCCCTATGGACAGATAGATGTAAACAGACTTTTGTTCATTTACATCTGCCCACCTCTAGGTCTGTCCAGGTACAGAATGAAATGAAAAGGACAGCATCCTTTTCCATTTTTCCTCTATGGCAGTGGTTCTCAACTCCTGTCCTCAGGACCAACTAACAGGCCAGATTTGAAGGATTACAATGGGGAGATGCAAACTAGAATACTGCAATTATTGAGCAGTAGGGATGAGCCGAACACCCCCCGGTTCGGTTCGCACCAGAACCCGCGAACGGACCGAAAGTTCGCACGAACGTTAGAACCCCATTGACGTCTATGGGACTCGAACGTTCGAAATCAAAAGTGCTCATTTTAAAGGCTAATTTGCATGGTATTGTCCTAAAAAGGGTTTGGGGACCCGGGTCCTACCCCAGGGGACATGTATCAATGCAAAAAAAACTTTTAAAAACGGCCGTTTTTTCGGGAGCAGTGATTTTAATGATGCTTAAAGTAAAAAAAAAAAAGTGAAATATTCCTTTAAATATCGTACCTGGGGGGTGTCTATAGTATGCCTGTAAAGTGACGCGTGTTTCCCATGTTTAGAACAGTCCCTGCACCAAATGTCATTTTTAAAGGAAAAAATCTCATTTAAAACTGCTTGCGGGTTTAATGTCATGTCGGGTCATGGCAATATGGATGAAAATCAGTGAGACAAACGGCATGGGTACCCCCCAGTCCATTACCAGGCCCTTTGGGTCTTGTATGGATATTAAGGGGAACCCCGCACCCAAATTAAAATAAGGAAAGGTGTGGGGCCACCAGGCCCTATATACTCTGAACAGCAGTATACAGGCGGTGCCTATCAGGCACCCACGTTGAGTCAGTGACCTCATCATCCCCTCCCTCCTCATCACTGGAGCAAACCTGGCAGTATGCTGCAGCAGGGGGAGCATGACTGCCAGATTGCTGTCCTTCTTGGGCACCCCCTCTGTCCGCGCTCATGTTACTGCCTTCATCGAGCTCAGTATCGTCATCAGAGCCTTCCAAACGCTGGGCATCCTCCTGGAGCATGTACCCAACACTGTGGTCAAACAGTTCGAGGGAATCCTCATGAGGACATGGTGGAGCTAGGGAAGGAGTCACTGATGACATTGAGCTGAGGGAAGAGGCCGCTGCTTTGCCAGACAAAGCACCCTGGGCATGGGTGAGAGAGGATGAGGAGGATGAGGACGGCTTGGTCATCCACTCGACCAAGTCTTCCGCATGTTGCGGCTCAACATGGCCAGCTGCCGAAAAAAAGGCCAAGCGTGTCCCATGGCCACGTGCTGATGAGGATGCACCGTCTCCACGACCAGCACTAGACACAGAGCCTGCTTGCCCTCTCTTATTGGCTTGTGACTGTCTGCCTCTCCTTCTTGGCCTTCCAGACATACTAATGGCCTGTAGCTGCACTAAGCTGGGAGAGAACACCTGTAATTTTCTTCAAGTAGCTTTATATACTGTAACCAGACAAGCCTGCCTGTCAGTAGGAAGATAACAGGAACGGATCTAGCTGAACACTGTGAGCAGGACGCACTGTACTAAATGTAAATAGTCTAGCTGCCTGACCGTGGTACTAATAGGATCAAATAGAACACCTGTAATTTTCTTCAGGTAGCTTTATATACTGTAACCAGACAAGCCTGCCTGTCAGTAGGAAGATAACAGGAACGGATCTAGCTGTACACTGTGAGCAGGACGCACTGTACTAAATGTAAATAGTCTAGCTGCCTGACTGTGGTACTAATAGGATCAAATAGAACACCTGTAATTTTCTTCAGGTAGCTTTATATACTGTAACCAGACAAGCCTGCCTGTCAGTAGGAAGATAACAGGAACGGATCTAGCTGAACACTGTGAGCAGGACGCACTGTACTAAATGTAAATAGTCTAGCTGCCTGACCGTGGTACTAATAGGATCAAATAGAACACCTGTAATTTTCTTCAGGTAGCTTTATATACTGTAACCAGACAAGCCTGCCGGTCAGTAGGAATTTAACAGGAACGGATCTAGCTGAACACTGTGAGCAGGACGCACTGCACTAAATGTAAATAGCAGGAACGGATCTAGCTGAACACTGTGAGCAGGACGCACTGCACTAAATGTAAATAGCAGGAACGGATCTAGCTGAACACTGTGAGCAGGACGCACTGCACTAAATGTAAATAGCAGGAACGGATCTAGCTGAACACTGTGAGCAGGACGCACTGCACTAAATGTAAATAGCAGGAACTGATCTAGCTGAACACTGTGAGCAGGACGCACTGCACTAAATGTAAATTGCAGGAACGGATCTAGCTGAACACTGTGAGCAGGACGCACTGCACTAAATGTAAATAGTCTAGAAGATAACAGGAACGGATCTAGCTGAACACTGTGAGCAGGACGCACTGCACTAAATGTAAATAGCAGGAACGGATCTAGCTGAACACTGTGAGCAGGACGCACTGCACTAAATGTAAATAGCAGGAACGGATCTAGCTGAACACTGTGAGCAGGACGCACTGCACTAAATGTAAATTGCAGGAACGGATCTAGCTGAACACTGTGAGCAGGACGCACTGCACTAAATGTAAATAGTCTAGAAGATAACAGGAACGGATCTAGCTGAACACTGTGAGCAGGACGCACTGCACTAAATGTAAATAGCAGGAACGGATCTAGCTGAACACTGTGAGCAGGACGCACTGCATTAAATGTAAATAGTCTAGATAGAAGATAACAGGAACGGATCTAGCTAAACTGAATACAGTGTATATATATATATGCAACACCTGGGATGCATATATATACACAATACACTGTAAGTGCAGCTAACTGACTGACTGTTCTGCCTAATCTATCTAACTCAAATCAAATGACACTGTCTCTCTCTCTCTCTATCTCTCAGCACACCGGAACACACACTACACAGGGCCGCCGTGCAGGCGGCCTTATATAGTGTGGGGTGTGTACTAAATCCCCTGAGCCATAATTGGCCAAAGCCACCCTGGCTTTGGCCAATTACAGCTCTCTCTACTGACGGCGCTGTGATTGGCCAAGCATGCGGGTCATAGTGCATGCTTGGCCAATCATCAGCCAGCAATGCACTGCGATGCCGCAGTGAATTATGGGCCGTGACGCGCCACACGAATTTAGCGCGAACGGCCCATAACGTTCGCAATTCGGCGAACGATCGAACAGCCGATGTTCGAGTCGAACATGGGTTCGACTCGAACACGAAGCTCATCCCTATTGAGCAGCAAATGTTATCACATGTGATGTATTTCAGTCATCTTGCAAACCTGGCCTGTTAGTGGGTCCTGAGGACAAGAGTTGAGAACCACTGCTCTATGGTTTTCTGAGTCACTGGGGCAGTGATCTGATTGGATGCTGGTTGCCCATGTGACCCTAGTGACCATCTTAGGTGTGGCAGAGTCTATTTTTGACCCTGGCCCCTCTGTTTGGCATGCTTATGCGAGTGGATAGACAATGGCATCACTAGGACTGGTGTCACCCGGTGTGGTAAAGCATGGTTTCACGCCCCTCCATCAACTATAGTCCCCCCTCAGTACAGCCCCCCCAGTACAGACCCCAATCCTCACAAAGTATGGACCTCCCTCTGTCAGTACAGACCCCCTCTACACTAAGTATAGACCCCCTCACTCAGTTACAGACCCCCCTCTCCATCAAGTATGGACCCCTTCACCAAGCACAGCCCCCCTCATTACAGACCCCCCCTCCCTCAGTACAGATCCCCCTCCCTCAGTAGAGACTTCCCTCTCCACTAAGTATAGACCCTCCTCCCTCAATACAGACCCCCCTCTCCAGTAAGTATAGACCCCTTTAACAAGCATTGTCCTCCCCTATTACAGATCCCCCCTAAGTACAGACCCTCTCTTCACTAAGTATAGACCTCCTCTGTCAGTACAGACCCCTCCTCCACCAATTATAGTCTTCCCTCAGTACAGACCCCCTTCACTAAGTATGGACCCCCCTAATCAGTACAGACCCCCCTCTACCAAGGATAGTCCCCCATTCAGTATAAAATCCCCTCCCTCATTACAGACACCCCTCCACTAAGTATGGAACCCCCTCCATCAGTACAGACCCCCCTTCTACCAAGTATAGTCCCCTAGTCCCCCCTCAGTACAGACCCCCCTCCCTCAGTACAGACCACCCTCCCTCAATATAGACCCCCTCAGTATAGACCCCCCTCTCTTAGTACAGACCCCCCTCAGTAGAGACCCCCCCTCAATACAGACCCCCTTCATCAGGATAGACCCCCCTCCCTCAGTACAGACCTCCCCTCGCTCAGTGCAGACTCCCATTTCAGTACAGACCCTTCCATCAGTATAGACCCCCAGTTTAGACCCCTCCTCCCCTTATGCACCTGGCGGGAGAATTCAGTGTGCAGCCACCGCTCGGAGAGTTGCTTGCTCAGACTGTTACTCTCTGGGCAGTGGGCTTGTGACAGGAGGCAGCCACAGCAGCAGTGAGAGTAAGACTGAGGAGTGAGACTGAAAAAAGCCCAGCCTCCGGGACCCAGGACTCTCACTCTCAGGATGGTGTCACCCCTCTGCGGGTGTCACCTGGGTGCGGGCCGCACCCCCCCGTACCCCCATAGCAATGCCACTGTGGGTAGAGTAGGGAAAGGTATCCCATCTGTTAGGGACAGTACTAGCAATAGGGAAAGGTTCCTGATGAGGAGGATAAGCGTAGGGTCACAACTCCCTTCCTGATTGAGCACGAGATGACCAGGCCACATTCTGTCCCCTCTCAACATGTACAAACATTAAGAAGGAGAGAAAAGTGCCACTACCTAAGTGTATTATTTATTAAAACATTAAGAAGGAGAGAAAAGTGCCACTACCTAAGTGTATTATTTATTAAAACATATTGGTAAAATGAAAAACAATATATATGCATTCATGTTTGAAAGACATTAAAAAGCATATCAATAGGTCTCCAGCAGGTGGAAACCTTCCAGGTGGCCAATGGTGAGTAAACCCCTTTGCGTGGATGTGATATAAGGTGCTTGGAACCAGGAAGTTGACTAGGGGAACACCAGGAAGAGCCAGCAGAAGCAGCAGACTGAGTGTGTATATCACATGGATAAGAACCACTGTGGACAGCAGGAAAGTGTGTCAGGCCCACAAAATGGCCGTGATGATGTCATGTGTGATAATGATAGGCGTAGTTATGCACTTCGGGGTGTGGCCCCCTTTGTCAAATGCATAACCATGACCGTTATTATGACGCTTTTTAAATGCTAGTGCATGTTTTTCATTTTACCAATATGTTTTTAAAAATGCTACACTTAGGTAGTGACCCTTTTCTCTCCTTTTTTCTGTTTATACATATAAAGAGGGGACAAAATGTGGCCTGATCGTCTCGTGCCCCATGAGGAAGGTATCAAGAGAGTTGTGACCCTACACTTTCCCTCCTTGTCAAAACCTTTCCCTATTGCTAGTACTGTCCCTAACAGATGGGCTACCTTTGGTGGGAGCCTCCCCAGATACTGCTCAGAAGACGGTGCCATAACGTCAACTTCATGCCACAGTGGCTTTTATGGACTTTTCTCAAGGACTAAAAAGACTCTCTTCATTTATCATTCCTTGTCCTTTTTTCAGTTACACCATTGACCCCCCCATTTTTTGCACTTGGGTACGTTTAGGGTGTTAATGCCCTTTACAAATCTCTTTCTAGTTACTGTCCCCTCTCAACAATTTGCTGCAGTCGGCAGTCAGCAGAATGTGTCCCTTGCAGCAGGTGTGGAGGTTAGACTGGGCTCCAGCATGGCTCCCCTTAGATCGACCTTAGCCCTGATTGTCATGAACAGGTGTGACCAGAACCGTGTGATCTGCGACAGAGGACACCAAAACGTATATAAGTGAAAATATAATAATTTATTAAAGTGAGTGAGTAATATAGTACAACCAACTCCAATATGACACGGTGCAATAACCAACCACAGACAGAGACCCACAAATAACAACAGACAGATAAGTACAATAAATGGGAAATACCAGGATCATAAACAATAGCCAGGCCAGGGTCATACACAGCAGATCAGCAGATGGACGGGGGATGTTCCAGAGACATAAACGTAAGCCAGGCCAAGGTCATACACAGGGAGATCAGCAGATGGGGTCAGGAACACAGGACAGGGAGAGGATGGATGGGTCAGACTGCAGGCAGGGATGCAAGGTAACAGGTGGGACAGGATAGGGATCTGGACAGGGAGACAGGATCAGGATCAGGGCACAGGATCAGGGCACAGGATCAGGGCACAGGATCAGGTTCAGGGCACAGGATCAGAGCGCTAGCAGGTCAGGAGGCAATGAAGAAACCAAGGCAAACATATGAGTGCTTGCCGGGTATTTATAGGCCTGTGATTGGCCTCAAGTGACATCTGATTGTAGGCGGTACTGTCTGCTCCATACTGCCAGGATCCATCCACTGGTGGACGCCAGTACTGCGGCCCAAAGATGACATAACATTAACAGGGAAAAGCTCTCCTGACAGTTCCAAACTGCCAGGAGACACCTGCTGGTGGACCTCAGTATTGCATGCCAAATAACAGATATTACCAGCGGATGGAAAATTTCCTGAGAGTACCCCCCCTCAAAGGAGCGGCCTCCGGATGCTCCAACTGGTTGTAATTGTCCATAGTCTATGGCATCAAGCAGAACAACAGATGGGGGTACGTCAGGCTGGGCAACAGGCACTTCAGGCTGGGCATCAGGCACCTCAGGGCAGACAACGGGCACATCAGGGCAGACAGGGGGCTCCGGGTCCTCGAGCTGGGCAGCAGGCTCTGGTTCCTCAAGCTGGGCAGCAGGCTCATTGGACTGGACAGCGGGTACCGAGACATCAGACCAGGCAGCAGGTACTGGACCTTCAAACTGGACAGCGGGCACAGGCATTGGTACAACAGGCTGGGCAGCGGACAGGAGCACCTCAGGCTGGGCAGCAGACAGGAGCACCTCAGGCTGGGCAGCAGACAGGAGCACCTCAGGCTGGGCAGCAGACAGGAGCACCTCAGGCTGGGCAGCAGACAGGAGCACCTCAGGCTTGGCAGCAGACGGTGGCACATCAGGCTGGGCGGCAGACGGTGGCACCTCAGGCTGGGCAGCAAACAGGAGCACCTCAGGCTGGGCAGCAGACGGGAGCACTTCAGGCTGGGCAGCAGACGGGAGCACCTCAGGCTGGGCAGCAGACGGGAGCACCTCAGGCTGGGCAGCAGACAGGAGCACCTCAGGCTGGGCAGCAGACGGGAGCACCTCAGGCTGGGCAGCAGACGGGAGCACCTCAGGCTGGGCAGCAGACGGGAGCACATCAGGCTGGGCAGCAGACGGGAGCACATCAGGCTGGGCAGCAGACGGTGGCACATCAGGCTGGGCAGCAGACGGTGGCACATCAGGCTGGGCAGCAGACAGTGGCACATCAGGCTTGACAGAAGGTGGCACATCAGGCTGGGCAGCAGACAGTGGCACATCAGGCTGGGCAGACGGTGGCACATCAGGCTGGGCAGCAGACGGTGGCACATCAGGCTGGGCGACAGACGGTGGCACATTAGGCTGGGCGGCAGACGGTGGCACATCAGGCTTGGCAGAAGGTGGCACATCAGGCTTGGCAGCAGACGGTGGCACATCAGGCTGGGCGGCAGACGGTGGCACATCAAGCTTGGCAGAAGGTAGCACATCAGGCTTGGCAGAAGGTGGCACATCAGGCTTGGCAGCAGACGGTGGCACATCAGGCTGGGCAGCAGATGGTGGCACATCAGGCTGGGCAGCAGATGGTGGCACATCAGGCTGGGCAGCAGATGGTGGCACATCAGTCTGGGCAGCAGACAGGAACACTCCAGGCTGGGCAGCGGGCACTTCAAGCTGGGCAGCAGGCATGGGCACTTCAAGCTGGGCAGCAGGCATGGGCACTTCAAGCTGGGCAGCAGGCTCATCAGGCTGGGCAGTGGGCTCATCAAGCTGGGCAGCGGGCTCATCAGGCTGGAGAGCGGGCACATCAGGCTGGAGAGCGGGCACATCAAGCTGGAGAGCAGGCACTGGTACTTCCGGCTGGAACACTGGCACCTCAGGCTGGAACACTGGCACCTCAGGCTGGAAGGCAGACACAGAGACATCAGGCTGGAAGGCAGATACCGAGACATCAGGCTGGAAGGCAGACACCGAGACATCAGGCTGGAAGGCAGGCACCGAGACGTCAGGCTGGAAGGCAGGCAACGAGACGTCAGGCTGGAAGGCAGGCACCGAGACATCAGGCTGGAAGGCAGCCTGTGTTGTCTGAGCTTTTGTCTGTCGAGAAATTACTTTTGGTACAATAGGCAGTTCTTCTTACAGACTAGGGGAGTTGCGATGGGGGCTCGGTTTGCTCCTAGTGTGGCTAATTTATTTATGGCCCATTGGGAGGAAGAATGTGTGTTCAAAAACCGACCCCCTGAGCTAATATGTTACCATGGATATATTGATGATTTATGAATAAATTAAATGCCAACAATAAAAATATTATCTTATCTTGGAATATTAGTACTGAGCGGACAGTCTTTCTTGATCTAGAAATTTTCAAAGAAAATGATATCTTTAAGATGGTCAATCATTTTAAGCCGACGGACCGGAATTCTTTCATTTCATTAGGGAGTTGTCATCATACCAAATGGCTGTGTAACATACCCAGAGGGCAGTTTATTTGTCTACGACAGGACTGCACCTCAGAGGAAGATTTCATTGCCCAGTCTCAGTGTCTGTCAACTCAATTTCAGGAGAAAGGGTATGATAGATTAGGCCTTCAGAAGGAGGTGGAAATGGTAAGAAAAATGGATAGAAAGATTTTGGTTTCCAACATATCACGTAAGAATGCAAATACTTCTACTAATAGGAAGATGATTTTGGACTACAGCATCCAATATAAAAAGTTTGAAAAAATCATCCAGAGGCATTGGCCTATATTAAAGCAGGACATTTTGGGTCCAGTCCTCCCGAAAGGCCTCAGTTCATTTATAGGAAGGCACCCACGCTTAGGGACAGATTAGCACCAGGGGTAATTGACCCCCGCACCCAAGTAGAGAATAGGCTTTTTTCCTTTCTGACTGGCTTCTATGCGTGCGGGTGTTGTCCAGCCTGTAGGCAGGCCAGAGGTAATATGAAGAAAAGAAAGGATTTTGTGGCAGCCACCATAACATTAAAGATTTTATTACTTGTGCGACCACAGGAGTTGTATATATGTTGGAATGCAAGTGCGGCTTGCAATACGTAGGTAGAACTTACAGACCATTACAAGTGAGAATTGGCGAACATGTTAATAATATTAAGAAAGGACCCATAACGTTTCTAAGCATTTTAAATTGTTTCACAATAGTGACCCCAGACACCTCAAATTTTGGGGTGTTGAGAGAGTTAAGAAACACTGGAGGGGGGTAATTTTATCCAACAACTTAGCCGTCGAGAATCATACTGGGTATATGAAACTAAGGTGGCAGTGCCTATGGTTGTAAATGTAGAGTTGGACTTAAATTGTTTTTTTTGGGATCGCTAATTGAATTTTAGGTCATGCGATTTTTTTGCAATTTTTTATATGAATTTTTTACATAGAAAAGATTTTTCATGGGAATTTTTTATATGAATTTTATAAATGAATTTAGTATCTGATTATAGAAACAAATTTTCTTTGTGCGGTTTTATAAATGTGTTTTTGAAATTTTTTGGAATATTAATATGCACTGTAAAGTGATGATTGGTTGCTCTGATGCTATTTAGTTTTAATTTGTTTTATCTTTTTATACATTATGGAAATAGTGATATTTTTTTTTTTTATTATTCGTAACAATTTAAGCACTACTGATAAATATTGTTGATCATAAATTGTGCCGTTACTATATATTTTTTTCCCCTTTCATGTGTGTTTGCCAGGGATGGAGCCCACACTGCTGGTGCGTTGGTTTCTGCCCTGTATGTCCGCTTATGACAGGGCTCTGACTGGCTTGCTGTACTGAGCTCAATAATTATGTCCGTATGGCAATCAACACTGTTATGAGCGCTACTGCGCATGTCTGGCAGTTAGGTGGTTGATAATAGGGCTGTTGCACGTGTCTCCAAACACCGTTGATGATGTCCCACTAACTGGGATGATACGCGTGCAGGAGGACCTAAACATGTCAGCAGCAGCCACCCTCCACTCAGTCTCTGTGAGACATGATTGCAGCTTGCAGCAAATGATTTAACTCTTAGCACTGGGATTACAGTGCTTCACTTGTGAGTAGTTTTACTTTTGGATTTAAATAAAATATACTGAGTTTATACAGAGAGCACTATGGATGTCTCATCTTTGATCTTACATGGTACAACAAAGTTTGTCTGTAACGACACTGATTGGGATGAGTGATTTGAAGCAGTAAAGCAGTGGATGTGTAATATGTGTAAGAGCTGGATCTCTGGAAAACATCTCTACCTCTTTAACCCCCTGTGAGGGGAAGGCTTTTGTAGACCTATCTATTAGTATTTTCACAAATCTGCACCAGATTGAAAAGCATCTTTACCAGCACAAGCGTTCACAGCTGAGGACTCTATCTGCCTTACTCCCTATTTTATGCATGGACTCTCTCTCTCTGAAGTTTTTAAATTCATACATTTATTAATCATTAGTGATTTAGTCTAGTTTTACTTAGCAGCCTGCGGAGTGCTTCAGGTTTTCGAAAGAACAACACAGACCTACTAAGAGGCAACCTGAACAAGTGGGGGTGGTCTGTATCCCCCTGAAGCAAACGTTAATTTTGGCACTGCTGCAAGAAGTGGTCTGGTCCCTGCCAGTGAGGGCCCACAGGAAGCTACGAGGAGCTACAGTGATGGTTGGTAGGCCAAACCCTATTTAAGGTTCACAGCCGAAGGTATAGCTCATCAACCTGGGAACAACACTAATCTCGCTGCCCAGGCATGCTATGTTGGCCGACATATATGCTGTACATCCCCACTGCATCTCCAAGGCCCTGGCATGTGATTGAAGGGGAGGTGCTTTGCAATTTGTGAAAATATATATTGTGCACCTGCATTTGGTTGGGTCAGCTCTGAGGAAGGGGGTTTGTCCCCCTAAATGCGCCACACTTCCAACTGCAACATTTTTGCATGGCCCTAAGCTGGGGTAGTGTTCAGATATGCTTGTACCTTCTCATGTTCATATGTTTTTGGCTTTTATTATTTAATAAAACTTGGTGGTGGTAATGTTTTAGGCGTTTGCACCCTCCTGTGTCATTTTTGCAGCTTTCTATGGGTGTAATATGTAACATGGTGCAAAAGATGGAGTTAGTCTATAGGTATCTAAACCCAAAAACAAATAAAAATAATATATTGCAGCTAATCAGTCATTAGATGAGATGACCACAGTCATTTTTTTTTCAGATATGTTTTACTTTTTTATATAGTCCTATCTCGATTCAGCATTTTACCCATCTGAAGCAGTGCTGTTCTCTCTCTCCTCTCAGGCTCCGAGACAGCAGTGGGAGCCATTGACTCTGTGCAATACCATTGCATAGAGAAGGTAAGTATAACATTATCATTTTTTAATAATAATAAAAAAAAAAACGTTACAACCGCTTTAAATTCTATTATCAAGCCACAACAAATTATTGTATTTAAAATAAATTCCTTTCTGTTATAGATTTTACAAAAACACTCTAGGAAGGCCCTTGCTTAAATTGGTTCAATATTTGGGTCAATATCACTATTTTTTGTAAATGCAATTATTGGCTTCCCTGTAGGAACATAATACAGCTTTGTTCAGTTTTCAGCTGATTAGCATTCTACACAGACTTGTGCTGCACTATCAACTTTCTAGTTTCCTTCTTCACATGTCTCCTACTTTCTTTATTGGCTTTCTTTCATCCTGTCACTCTGTTCTAAAACATACATGAATAATAAAAATGCATGCACATCATTACCTCAAAGAAACTGTTTCACACGTGAAGACAAATTAAATTCCTAGACATCCTTACTTTGTTTTTGACTGTGCATATTTACTTTTTCTTACATATTATCCCTCCATGCCAATGTATTATGCTAACATTAATGTTAATGTAAAGCTTCATGTGATATGTAATGCATGCATAGGTTATCTTTTTTTCATAGGCCACTATGGTGTAATTGAACAAAGTGTAGCATTGTCTAAATCAAAGACTCATTTATACAAACTTATATATGCAAAGGTGTCTCTATATAAGCCCCTCATGCATCTACTGTACCAAAGATATGATAACCTAGTACTGGCCAAGGTTTTTTGTAGATATGGTAATTGAATCCAGGTCAAGGTTTTATTAAAAGCTGGTAACCTGATTATTAGTACCTAACTGTTGAGTTGATATTGGACTGCATGTTAATTAGTTCTGAAGAACTAAGTACAAAATTCTGTATCTATATAAATGGAAAAGGAAAGGATCTTGCACTGGTCTGGATTTAGCTAAATAAACATTTTTTCATGACACTTAATATGTAGAGCAGGGGTCTCAAACGGGCGGCCCTCCAGCTGTTGCAAAACTACAAGTCCCATGAAGCATTGCATGGCTGACAGTTACAAGCATGACTCCCACAGGCAGAAGCAAGGTGGAACTTGTAGTTTTGCAACAGCTAGAGAACCACCAGTTTGAGACCCCTTATGTAGAGCATACTTGCTCTGGGGATAGTGCTTCACTAAGCAGTGAAGTGAGGTTAAGAATGAATCTTGCTGTTTGTACTCTCAATATGAAGTCAGCAGTGGCAGTCCCTATTTTTTAGACATGTGCATTCGTTTTCGTCCGAATGCATTTTCGTCAGAATATCAGGTATTTTCGTTATCGTTTTAACAAATGATAACGAAAGCACAGAATACGAAAACCGAAATATCCGACATAAACAAATGCTTTTACCAACTATTTCATCATATTATATCCCCTCACATGGAGAGGGTGTTCAACGCCTCTGTGTCAAATGCTTCCTTCCCAATCAAGAAGTTAACTGAATACCACTACTATTATCACTACTATACCCAAACCGGGTAAGAGAGGGGAGAAGGGGAAGAGTGTGAAGAGGAGTCAGAAAAGGGGGTGGGAATAATCACCAGCTACCCTCCCCATCTACTTCTCTCGGCTCACTTTTTATTTTGTTAACGCCTCTCATGCCGTCTGAATATACTAATGGTATAGCTTAGTTGCAGTTAGCATATTAGCCTTTGTTGTTCATTAGGTTTTGGTATCCCTGGGAATTACGAAACTTAAACCAAGTTTCCCATATCGCTGTGTAGCTGGGGATCCTGTCTTGGGTGGTATATATCAGCTCCTCTATCCCTGCAATGTGGTTAATGCGTGACAACCACTCTTTCATTGAAGGGATCGAAGTGGATTTCCAGTGAACATAACCTAGCAGCGTTTATCATATGCATAGCCACCAATTTATAGTATCTTTTCTTGGAAATTTTTGGAATGGTGGAGAAGGTACTGTGCTGGTACAAATTCCAGGGGTAGTGAAGAGACTGCCATTGTTACATCGTGTACCTTTCGCCAATATGGTTGAATCTGAGGGCATTCCCACCATACATGAAAAAAGGTACCCCGTTCTTGGCCACATCTCCAACAGCGGTCAGAGACCGAGGGTATGAAATTATGAAGTATTTCCGGTGTTTTATACCATTGTGTCTTAATCTTATACCCATTTTCCTGGGTATTGACATTCAGTGAACCTTTATGAATGTATAGGTGAATGAGTTCCCAGCTGGCTTCTGGTATTTCAATGTTTAGTTGTGTCTTCCAAAATTCATATTCTGTTTGCAGAATTTTGCGTGAATCCCGAAACATGGAGGCATAAAGTGTAGAGATCATGTGCCGCTGAGGAGGGGGACCTAAGCACAGCGACTCGAAAACCGTAGGGGGTTTTGTGAGTTTTTCCCTAGACGCTGGGTTGTCTAAGTAGTGTTTAAGTTGTAAGTACGCCCAAAAGGGGAAGGATTTGGTCAACGATAGGGCTGCAAGCTCTTTCTGGTCGAGGAACTTGCCCCTGGAGAAAAAAGGTTTGGCTTGCATCTCTGCATACGGCCATTCCGCAGACAGGTAGGTCTTGGAATAAAGTCCGGGTTTCCCTTAATAGGGGTAAAGGGCACATTCTTTGGCAGAAATCTCATGGGCCTAAGGCCCTGTCAAAGGCATATAGGGTTGCATTGATGAGAGGGAGAGAATGTATATCAGATGATACATGTTTTTTGGCCATCCAAGGAACTGAACTGAGTTTGGCTCAGGCAATTAAGTGCTCCGGGAGTACCCATCACTTACACCGGGTGTGCACCTTCCAATCCACTACCTGGGCTAGTTGGGTGGCCCAGTAGTATCTCTGCAAATCAGGAAGGCCAATCCCACCTTCGGATTTTGGTAGCACCAGTTTCACCCACTTAATTTGCGTCCCCCTGGATCCCCATAGGAAGGACCTACACATTTTTTTGTAGGCCGCAAAGGAAGAGGGTGGCAAGCATATTGGGACAGTCTGCATTTTATACAGAATGCGAGGGAGTACTGTCATTTTTAGGGTGGATGCTCATCCAAACCAGGCGATGGTGGGAGCATTCCATCTATTAAGATCTTGTTGTAAATTTTTCAGTTCTGATATAAAGTTTTTGTTGTATAAATGTGCTAGCTTACTGGGTAGTTGAATCCCCAAATATGTGATGGCATCTGTCTTCCAGGAGAAAGGGAAGTTCATCTGGCATTGGTGAACTATTTGAGGAGATGTAATGTTGTAAGGGTAATGTTCAGTGCAAATGATTTTGAAAAATTGACTGTTGGAGATACGGTGGAATTGTTCTAAGACCTGCATCAAATTTGGTAAGGACATCAGGGGAGATGTCAGAAAAAGAAGTATATCGTCCGCAAAAGCTGCAATTTTATATTCCCGACCATGGACTTCAATGCCTTTTATATTCAAATTTGCACGGATGCAACGTAAGAGGGGTTCCAGCGTGAGAATGTATAATAAGGGTGAGAGGGGGCAGCCCTGTCTGGTTCCATACTGGATGGAGAAGGCCTCCGACAAGTGACCATTGACCCAGACTTTAGCACTTGGGTTGGTCTATAATGCTTTAATAAACGCTCGGATACAACTCCCCAACCCCTGCGTCTCAAGAACTCCATCCGTATGGTCCCAGGCCACTCGGTCGAAGGCCTTCTCCGCATCCATGGATAGAAAAAACCCTTTGCAATGTGTGGAAGTCAGCCAATGGTGTAGATTTAGCACTTTGATGGTATTATCCCTGGCCTCTCTGCCAGGGACAAAACCAACTTGGTCCAGACCCACCCAGGCAGGCGCGTGGTAGGAAAGCTGGGTCGCTAGAATCTTGGAGAAGAGTTTTACATCCACGTTTAAAAGCGATATCAGTTGATAATTCGCTACACTAGCTGGGTCTTTATTCTCCTTTGATATCACCATGATGTATGCCTCTAGTATACTGCTGGGAGAGCCCAGGGAACAGGCTAAAGAGTTGAAGGCCTTTAGGAAGCCCGGGCTTAAGAGGTCTGCGAAGCTCTTGTAGTACTGTGCTGTGTAGCCATCTGGCCCCGGACTCTTGCCTGGTTTTGTGGCCTTTAATGCTTCTTCCCATTCCTCCAATGACAATGGGGCTTCGGGAGCCTGTTGATCCTCAGCTGTTAGAGTTCTAGGGCTGTACTTGTGAAGAAAATCCCTCATCAGGTTCGACCTTTCCTCTGCTGAGGCTGGGTTATGTTCATTTGATTGGATATCATACAATCTCTTGTAATAATTGTGGAATTGGCGTGCTATCTCTTCATTCTTAGAATGCCTCACCCCTGAATTGAAAAAAAAGGGGACTCAAACTGCACTAAGGTAAAGAAAAATTAAAAGTAAAACCCAAACAAATGGATAAACATGTGAAACAGCAGCAATTCTCCTGTATAACATAAACACAGTACACAAAAATTAGAAAAACAAGAATCGCGCTAAACATGAAAGTGAATTGTGTTCTCATACACTAACGGATCCAAAGAATGGTCATATACCTAGTGAATAATGTAATAAATGTACAAATATGAATAAATACAAAATGTGAACAATCAAACATTGGACAATCCCACTTAATCATGTGGGAATGTCACACCAATAATATAGTGACAATGTCATAAATAGGGATGAGCTTCGTGTTCGAGTCGAACCCATGTTCGACTCAAACATCATCTGTTCAATCGTTCGCCGAATTGTGAACAATATGGGCCATTCGCACCAAATTCGAGTGGCGCGTCACGGCCCATAATTCACTGCAGCATTGCAGTGCATTGCTGGCTGATGATTGGCCAAGCATGCAATATGACCCGCATGCTTGGCCAATCACAGTGCCATCTGTACAGAGAGCTGTAATTGGCCAAAGTCAGGGTGGCTTTGGCCAATTATGGCTCAGGGGGTTTAGTACACGCCCCACACTATATAAAGCCTCCTGCACGTCGGCCCTGTGTAGTGTGTTCTGGTGTGGAGAGACAGAGACAGAGAGACAGTGTCATTTGATTTAAGTTAGATAGATTAGGCAGGACAGTCAGTCAGTTAGCTGCACTTACAGTGCATTGTGTATATATATGCATCCCAGGTGTTGTAATGCCCCGTACACACGGTCGGACTTTGTTCGGACATTCCGACAACAAAATCCTAGGATTTTTTCCGACGGATGTTGGCTCAAACTTGTCTTGCATACACACGGTCACACAAAGTTGTCGGAAAATCCGATCATTTTAAACGCGGTGACGTAAAACATGTACGTCGGGACTATAAACAGGGCAGTGGCCAATAGCTTTCATCTCTTTATTTATTCTGAGCATGCGTGGCACTTTGTCCGTCGGATTTGTGTACACACGATCGGAATTTCCGACAACGGATTTTGTTGTCGGAAAATTTTATCTCCTGCTCTCCAACTTTGTGTGTCGGAAAATCCGATGGAAAATGTCCGATGGAGCCCACACACGGTCGGAATTTCCGACAACACGCTCCGATCGGACATTTTCCATCGGAAAATCTGACCGTGTGTACGGGGCATTACAGTATTTGAAGAAAATTGCTGGTGTTCTTCTGATCCTATTAGTCCTATTAGCTACAGTATTTACAGTTAGTGTAGTGCGTCCTCCTCACAGTGTGCACCTAAAGCTACCTGTAGAAGATTGGTGGTGTTTTTCTGATCCTATCACTACCACAGGCAGCTACATTATATTTTAGTGTAGTGAGACCTCTGCACAGTGTTCAGCTAAAGCTCCAAGTTAGTGTAGTGCGACCTCTGCACAGTGTTCAGCTAAAGCTCCAAGTTAGTGTAGTGCGACCTCTGCACAATGTTCAGCTAAAGCTCCAAGTTAGTGTAGTGCGACCTCTGCACAGTGTTCAGCTAAAGCTACAAGTTAGTATAGTGCGACTTCTGCACAGTGTTCAGCTAAAGCTACAAGTTAGTGTAGTGCGACCTCTGCACAGTGTTCAGCTAAAGCTACCTGTAGAAGATTGGTGGTGTTCTCATACTAATAATACTACAGGCAGGCAGTTGATTTTGCTAGCTGCAGTATCAGACCGCAAAGCTCCGCATGTGCAGGGCGCTGCTGTCTCTGCGCATTATTCCAAAAGTTCTTTGGTGTGAGCCTTTTTTGAGATGAGTGCATCAGATCGCACCGCTGCTATTTGCAACATATGTCTCAAGTGTATCTCACGTGGCCAAAACATCTCCCGCTTGGGCACCACATGCTTGACCAGACATATGTTGACCTGCCATGCAGTTCGTTGGCAAGCGTACCTAAAAGACCCACACCAAAAAACAAAGAAGACCTCTCCTTACTCCTCATCAGCTGGGATCTCCAACCCCACTATACCTTCAGTCCTCTCTGAGACCTGCACTGAGAGGAATGAAGGTGTAGAATTAGGTGTGTCACAGCCAAGTACTTGCGGGTAATCTGCTATCGGTACACCGACGTCAGATTGTACCAGGCAAATTTCCCTGCCCCAGCTGCTGCACCGCAAAAAAAAGTTCGCTCCCTGCCATCCACATGCCCAGCGGTTGAATGCTAGCTTGGCAAAATTGCTAGCACTTCAACTGCTACCTTTTCAGTTGGTAGACTCTGCCCCCTTATGTGAGTTTGTGGAATGTGCGGTTCCTCAGTGGCAGGTTCCCAAACGCCACTTTTTCTCACGGAAGGAGATTCTGGCTCTCTACCGGCATGTGGAAGGCAATGTCTTGGCCTCGCTGGACAGGGCGGTCAGCGGAAAGGTGCATATTACTGCTGACTCATGGTCCAGCAGGCATGGACAGGGACGTTACCTAAGTTTCACGGCGCATTGGGTGACTCTTCTGGCAGCTGGGAAGGATGCAGGACAAGGTGCAGTAGTGTTGGAGGTTGTTCTGCCACCACGACTCCAAAATGCCACTACTAGTGATTCTGACACACCTCTCTCCTCCACCCCCTCCTATTCTTCCTCCATGGCCTCTTCCTGTGCTTTGTCCTCGGAACCAGCGGTGCTCCGTAGGCGTTCAAGGGGCTACGCAAGTATGCAGGCCAAAAGATGCCAGGCGGTGCCTGAGCTGGTGTGCTTGGGGGACAGGAGCCACACTGGGGCAGAGGTTCTGTCAGCTCTGCAGGGGCAGGTTCAGAGGTGGTTGACGCCACGGCAACTTAAGGCAGGAATGGTGGTTTGTGACAATGGCACCAACCTCCTCTCCGCCCTCCGACAGGGACAAATGACCCATGTGCCCTGTTTGGCTCACGTCCTTAAATTGGTGGTGCAGCGGTTCTTGGGCAGGTACCCGGGCTTACAGGATGTCCTGAGGCAGGCCAGGAAAGTGTGTGCATTTCTGCCAGTCATATAATGCCAGTGCTCGGCTGGCAGACCTCCAAAAGGAATTTAACCTGCCCAAGAACCGCCTAATCTGTGACATGCCCACCAGGTGGAACTCAGCGTTGGCCATGCTGCAGCGGCTGCACATGCAGCAGAGGGCCATCAATGAGTACCTGTGCGACTATAGCACCAGGACAGGGTCAGGGAAGCTTGTTTTTTTACCCCACGCCAGTGGGCCATGATCAGGGATGCATGCACTGTCCTTTTACCATTTGAGGAGGCCACGAGGATGGTGAGCAGTGACAGTGCATGCACCAGTGACCTGTCCCCCTTGTCCACCTGTTGGAGCACACGCTGCGTGGAATAATGGACAGGGCACTTGAGGCAGAACAGAGGCAGGAAGAGGAGGACTTCCTTAGCTCTCAAGGCCCCCTTTATCCAGACAGTGTTCCTGCGTGCCCAGGAAGAGGATGAGGAGGAGGAGGATTGTGTCAGTATGGAGGTGGAGCCTGGCACTCAGCATCAGCAGCAGTCTAAGGGATCATTTACAGTCCCAAGAAACACATGGACTTGTACGTGGCTGGGAGGAGGTGGCTGCAGATCATGTCGTCCTTAGTGACCCAGAGGACTGGACCGAATGCCTCAGCAAACCTACGCTGCATGGCCTCCCTGATCCTGCAAAGCCTGCGGAAGGATCCTCGTATTCGTGGTATCAAGGAGAAGGAAAATACTGGCTGGCAACCCTCCTTGATCCACGTTACAAGGGTAAGGTTGCGGACCTTATCTTGCCGTCGCAGAGGGAGCAGAGGATGAAACATCTTCAGGAGGCCTTGCAGAAAGGTCTGTGCAACGCGTTCCCAGAGACTGGGAGGTTACTAACTCCTGTTTCTGGACAACGTCTTGCTGAGGCTTCGGTCAGTCTAAGAAGGAGCGGTGGAGAAGGTGGACGTCTGACCGATGCGTTCAGACAATTTTTTAGTCCGCAGCCCCAAGGTATGATCAGTTCCAGCAACCATCGCAAGCATCTGTTTTACATGGTGCAGGAATACCTAGGGGCAAGATCAGACTTGGACACCTTTCCCACCGAAAATCCTCTGGGTTGCTGGGTCTTGAGGATGGATCACTGGCCAGAGCTTGCACAGTATGCAATTGAGCTACTGGCCTGTCCTGCATCCAGTGTACTTTCGGAACAAACATTCGGTGCTGCTGGAGGCTTTGTAACCGATCACAGGGTGCATCTGTCCACCGACTTGGTCGATCGACTGACCCTCATAAAAATGAATCAGTCTTGGATCACCACCAGCTACCAAGCACCTGATGCTGATGTAACCAAATAATTTTTTTTTAAATGTCAGATCCCTTCAAAGACTGTCTATGCTGATGCTAAGTGACTATCCTGTTATGCTGAGTAATTATCCTCTTCCTCCTTAATGATCATGCTGATAGTGTGTAAGAACATTTTTGGTTCTGGGCGCCGCCACCAGTGCCTAAGGCCCAATTACAATTTTTGATGCAATTCTTTGCAGCAGGGCTAGTTCCTGCCCTCCAACTAGAGTATCCGTGAGGGGTTGCAGTGTTGTGGCACCAGCACCAGTGCCTAAGGCCCAATTTTTCAGCCTCTGTTCAACACGGACATGTAATTAGAATTCTTGATGTAATATTTCACAGCAGGACCCGTTTCTGTGCCCACCAAGAGTAACTGTGAGGACTTACAGTGTTGTGGCACCAGCACCACCACCACCACCAAAGGCCCAATTTTTCTGCCCCTGTTCAACAGGGGCATGTAATTACAATTCTTGATCTAATATTTCACAGCAGGGCCCTGTAAAGGCTTACAGTGTTATGGCCAAAACAACACCTAAGGCCCAAATTTCTGCTGAGTATATAGGGCAGGCCCCTACTTTCAAACATCCAACTTACAATTGACTCCTACTTGCAAACAGAAGGAGACAACAGGAAGTGAGATGAAATCTACCCCTAGGAAGGGAAATTCCCTCCTGTAAGAGTTAATATGGGAAAAACTTTTCTCCTTTACACTGATGCTTTATCACCAATCCTTGTTTCACTAAAAAACCCACATTTTCAAAAAACATTTGTCATTGGGACAACAAGTGAGGTGAAATCTTCTAAAGAGGAGCACAGACAGCAAAACAAATGTCACAGGGGTGATAACCCTTCCCTATGTTTTCCAAAAAGCTTAAAAAAGATTTTTTGGCTGGAGCTAAACACTTCAAAAATGTACCAGTTCAAAATTACAAACAGATTCTACTTACCAACAAACCTACATTCCCTGTCTTGTTTGCACCGCCTGTATTCAGAGTATATAGGGCCTGGTGGCCCCACACCTTTCCTTTTTTAATTTGGGTGCGGGGTTCCCCTTAATATCCATACAAGACCCAAAGGGCCTGGTAATGGACTGGGGGGGTACCCATGCCGTTTGTCTCACTGATTTTAATCCATATTGCCAGGACCCGACATTACAATAAAGCCGCAAGCAGTTTTAAATGACTTTTATTCCTTTAAAAATGTCATTTTGTGCAGGGACTGTTCTAAGCACGGGAAACACGTGCCACTTTACAGGCATACTATAGACACCCCCCAGGTACGATATTTAAAGGAATATTTCACTTTTTTTTTTTTTACTTTAAGCATCATTAAAATCACTGCTCCCGAAAAAACGGCCGTTTTTAAAACTTTTTTTTGCATTGATACATTTCGCCTGGGGCAGGACCTGGGACCCCAAACCCTTTTTTAGGACAATACCATGCAAATTAGCCTTTAAAATGAGCACTTTTGATTTCAAAAGTTTGAGTCCCATAGACGTCAATGGGGTTCTAACGTTCGTGCAAATTTTTGGTCCGTTCGCAGGTTCTGGTGTGAACCGAAATGGGGGGTGTTCGGCTCATCCCTAGTCATGAACAACAATGTGAGGTATAACCACAATAAGTGTCCAAAAGAGCCCGATTGGCACTATCCCCTGTGATTAAAAAGTCCAACCAAAAATAGTGTCACTTAGCAAATGATAAAAAAACTTGTGAGGAAATCCACCACCGGTGAGTAAGGGGTTTCTGCTTACCAGAAGCCCACGATCCCCCACTACAGAGGATCATGGAAAGCCTGTGTACAGAAAAGCCTCGCAGGGCACATCAGATAAATCAGCTCTTCCCAGTAAAATAAGGATGGTGCTGCGGTCTCCAAAACTCCTCACCAAGGCTCCTAACATTTGAGTTTTCCTCATACCATTTGGGGATCATAGATGGATAAATGTAGCGGAGCCCCGTGCACACCGAATCAATCACTCTCTCCAACAGCGTCTCTCCGCTCTTGTTGCTATGCCGCAGCCCAGGCCTCCCCTGGCAACCACAAGCAAATCCGGAAGCAGAGTCACCGAGCTGTACGCCACGAGGTGAAGGGGCGTGGCATACAATGTGGTTATACCCCACATTGTTGTTCATGACATTGTCACACCTGAATTGTCTGCTATGTGATGGACAGTATGGGCGAGGGTACGACTTTGCATAAATTTGACCATGAGTCTCCCAGTTTTATTACTGTTTTCATAGAATCAATTCTGCGTTAGCAGCTGTTGTTTCCGTGCCATTTTGAACAATTCCTCTAGCAAGAGTGCCCGTGTTTCTGCCAGTTTGGGTGCTACTCTGACAGCGTGTGAACATTTGTGTTCTGCTTCCAACTTGGAGATTTTAGCTGTCAGGTCCAAAGTCAGAATCTGGTGCTGTTTCTTTTTCTTCGCTGCTATTGCCATCAGGTGTCCTTGTACCACACATTTGTGGGCTTCCCACTGTACCATGGGGCAGACGTCTGGCGTGTCATTATGGCGGAAGTAATCACCAAAAGTCCGTCTGATGGTGGTCAAGTCACCAAGATCCATGAGTAGGGATGAATCCAATCTCCAGATCATAGTGAATGTCTCCCTCTGGGGAAATCGGAGGGTCACGGTGATCGGATGGTGATCTGAAATCACCAGGTTTTCTATCATCGCATTGTGAAGGTAGGCCAAATCCCTCTGGGGTATGAACAAGTAATCTAGCTGTGAATATTGGCTATGTGGGGACGAGTAAAAAGTGAAGTCCTTCCCTCGTGGATTCAAGGTACGCCAGGTATCGTGGAGTGTGAGCGAAGCTAGTTAGAGCTTTGCTTGTCACAAAGAAGAGAATGGGAGTGATGAAGTGCCCGTGGGCATGTCTAGAAGTGGATTAAGGGCCATGTTGAGATCACTTCCCAAGATAACTAAAGCTGTCTTAAAAGAGGTTAATTTCAATAAGGTCTCTTTCAAGAAAGATACCTGTTTTGAATTCGGGCAATATATATTTGCCAGGGTCACCGGTTTGTCTCTCCAGAGACCTTTCAAAAAGAGAAACCTGCCTTCTGGGTCAACCATCTGGTCTGTTAAGCAGAATTCAAATTACTTTGCCATCAGTATCGCTACCCCTTTCATCTTGGATTCAGCACAGGTTGTATGATATACCACCGGGAAGTGATAATTGAATAGCCGGGGTATGGAGCTTGCTTTGAAGTGAGTTTCTTGTACAAACATAATTTGGGCTTTCTTCCTGTGTGCTTCAGCTAGTGGGCTACTATGTTTTTCTGGAATGTTAAGCCCCTTTGTATTCAGAGAATAAACTTTGAGGGATAAAGGAACTGAACCCTGCATTCTGTGAGGCATATTCAGTGACTGGGGCGTTGTGTGTTATTACTTCTCTGAGTTGTAGATGGAGAGGGCCTGTGGGGGAGAAAGGGGGGATGGGGAGGCGAGCTAGAGAAAGAAGGGGGGTGAAGAAAGAGAGAAAAAGGAGTGCGGGCCAGACAGGGGGGAAGGGGTAAGAAGGAGCAAGGAAGGACTTGGGATAGGAGCAACAGAGTTATCCCAGCCTGTGGGGGCCCTTCACAAGCCTATCGCTTTGAATATGGGCTATTCCTCTTACAATGTGAGTTCCCCCTGCTACTGGGTTTGTGAGAAGAGTACCAGGGGTAGTCTTAGGCCTTCTATACTACCTAATCAGGAATAACCTTTGGGAATGGGGTGTTAGAAGTTCTAAACCGGATTTTCCAAAGGGGAAACCTGCCTCTTTGGGGTGTGGGAAAAGTCTAGCACCAAAACTGTCATACACATTCTACCATCCATTAATTCCAGACCTTATATACACGCATTGAAGGAGCAAACCTCAGCGATGGAAGAGAAGGGGAGGAGTACCTTATCTGATCCACCCATAATCTGGTGATATGGACTCCAACGGCACCACGCCCTCCGACCCATCCACGACCCATCCATGGCTTTCAATGCAATCTACAAAAGTCCTACTTCTTTAACCGGGAGCAGAGCCACCCAGAACCTTGGAAGTGACCTCTTTTGTGCACGTTGCAACAGTTCATCTGAATCCCCGTGTCCCGGAACCTCAAACCTCTTTGAGGGACCGGAAGGCAGAAGGGCCACTGCACACCTTCACTCACTCCCGGCTAGGTTCCTGAGCCTTGCATTTAATATAGAAATATGAACATTTGCAAAGGAAAATAACTGCTAAACTTTGATGCAGATAAACATATAAAACTTTTATAACCTGACTATGGATATACCATGAGAATTCCACATATATCAATTATATCAATTATATCAATCTACTGCTCCATCGGCTTGCTTCTCATCTACCCTGGAAGCAACTGCCTGTATTAGGTTGTCATATCTACTGGTGCACTTACGTAACGTACATTCTGTTATTAACAAAAAGGAATTCAACATATATACCTCCTGGATCCCCTTAACCCCTTAGCAAAGAGGCTATCTCATAGGGATCCAGGAGGCATATTGCTATCACTATTAAGAACTCTACAACTGAACTGTCTGTCGTCATGCTAATCCCCTTTTCGGTACTCGATCTGTCGTTATAGGGCTGAGCCATCATTGCCTAAATACATTGTCCACATGACCTTGAAGGTAAGCTTTGATTCTTTAAAGTTCACCTAAGACCTTCATATGTCTTGGTAGCCCCGTACAGAACAAAAAAACAAAAAACAAAAAAAGGTGGGGGGTGTAGGTAAAGGAGGGAGGAACTCCCCATAAGCACTAAGTGTCTGTTACCAAGTCAGCTATTAGACCTAGGATGCTCATGCTCTTCCATGTTTGTTCCGCTGTGTAAGTTCCATATATGGTGGACAAGGGGGGGGGGAGCAAAAACCATAGTCCCATGTAGACTCCAACACTATCCTGTGATATGGGGCTCACCTGTAATAACACGGTAGGGAGGAAAGCTCTCCCCCAGTTTATGCATCTGCGACTCTGTGCGAGTCATTCTCAAAGGACTCTGCTTGATTGTCGAATTTGTATCCTGTAGAACTTGGGAACTTGGGAAGTGAACGCTCACTTCATATCCTTATGGATACAGGGTCATGCAGTATAGGCCCCTACTGTCCAGATAAGCAACCAGAGTCTCGAACCTACTAATAAGTTCCCCCACCTTATGGTGATATACCTTGGGCTTGGTAGAATGGCCTCTGGGGTCACAGGGTATGGCAGGGCAAAGATAGTCAAAGAAGTAATTGCTCGGTATCAATAAATTCAGAGGGAGGGACTAGTTGGATACCAGTGTTCAAGGAAATGCAAGTGGACAAAGACAACAGGATGTGTCTAAAAGAAACGTTGGCTCAAGCACAACAGTCAAGGGATCCGCTTACAGCCCAGCACTCCGTGTTAAGGTTGTTCGGTTCTGAGACACACTGAAGATGGGGAGACTCCTGGGCTTTCATCTGTTTCCATGCCTCTGCGCCTCCTCGGCGGGGTGGCCGCTGAAGGTCTGCGACGTCTTTCTGCTTCTTTGGGCCCTGGGGGTGTCATCTTGCCGAGTAGGACTCCTGGGGACCAGTTGTAGAAATGCACCATACCAGTCAGGAACATCAATTACTGGAATGTTGAGGGTGTCACAGAATTGCTGAAGCTCTGCTGGTGTTCTCAGCGATGCCATGCGATTCCCGGAAGTTGCGTGGAGAGAGAAGGGGAACCTCCAACAGTAAGGGATGAGACGTTCTCTAAGGACCTGGAGGAGAGGGCGTAGGTCTCTCCTGTGTTGGAGGGTGATGGTGGAAAGATCCTCGAAGATCTGGATGCGCACTCCTTCATGTTCCATATTAGCGTGGTTATGTGCAAGTCGCAATATTTCCTCTTTCTGAGTGAAATTGACCAAGCAACATACTGCATCTCTTGGTGGGTCTGTTTCTCAACCTCTGGGTCTAAGCTCCCTGTGACACCTCTCCATCTCCACTGGGGCATCTGGCGGTATGCCCAGAAGCGTGTTAAAGATTGCCCAGACTGCTGCTTGTAGCTGGGGCCCTCTATTGTCTCTGGTATCCCTCTGATACTTAGATTGCACCTGCGGCCCCTGTTGTCCAGGTCCTCCATATGCCTGTGCATATCTATAAGGTGCTGGGCTTGTACGGAGGAGGCACACTGCACTTGTTGAATGGCTGCTCTGTGTGTCATGGTGACCGATTCCACATGTTAAAGTCTATATGCTACTGCCCGTATCTTGGATTTTCTTCCTGCATATGAAATAGCAATATCAACAGAAGCCTGGCAATTCTGGACCTCACTAATACCCCAACGGAAAGGTATTTCCATTTTATATAATTGTTTCCAAACCTAACCTTAGTCTGGCTATTCTCTGTATTGGAATAGATTTATTCCCACCTGACCTCAGACAAATGGTCATGAATGTTCTTTTTGCTGCACGATTGATCCTTATGAGGGGATGGAAATCCAACCTAGCTCCTAACGTAGGTGAAGTGGTAAATGTTATGTCTGATAAGCATTCACCAGATGATTTTGACCACTTACTGTATCTCTAAGCTGGTCAAAATGAATACTTTAGCTGGATCCACTCTCTCTTTACTCTCTCCTCCTTCAATGTGCAAGCTCTTTATAGTCTTTTAGTAGCACATCAGCAAAAATTATTAGATAAAAGCTTGACAGAGCCCTTTAAAATGTTGGTAAAAAGAGGAATATATGCCTAATAAATAAAATAAACAGGCCAATCAATGAATTCTAGTTAAAAAGAGGAATAAAAAAACCTCCCATTCCTATACAGCACTGTTGGACAAATGCCTTCTTAAACAATGCTACCTCTATGTATCAAGAACGGGTTTACCAATATGTCCAGATGGATGTGATGGCATCACAGACTGCTCCCACTCAACATTTTTTGTCAAAATATGACATCCTCAGGAGTTGCGTCTATGCTTTTATCTGGGCAACCTTAAATACTGAAAAATGCCTTATCCTTCCTTGCACCAGAAACTGACCAGAAACTGACTGCATGGTGTGAACTAGAGCCATTGGAATACATTGAAAACACTGTGCATGCATTTTTAGTGCAGAAAAAAAAGCGCACAGAACTGAACGGAACTGCATCTTGTGTGAACTGGCCCTAAGCCCATTTAGTCGCATAGTATCAAGCTGATAGATTTATCTTGTTTCAATTCTAGAGACCTTACATTTTAAGTTGGATCTTCTCCAATTTTGTCCATAAAATACAAATTGATTTGGGTCATCTTGTTTATTCCTGAAATGTTTTGAAACACTGTGGTTACGATAACCCTTTTAATATCTTTTTTTTTTTCATTATTATTAATTCTTTATTTATGAGGAAGAAAAGGTAAAACGTCAGTACAATTTACAGTATTCAAAAAGCATGTCTCAAATTTCCAGGATGAGCTCACATACAAGTATATAAGTATATATAAGTATATTTTCTCAATATTACAACTCAACTGTATGTCACAAGATCAAAAGATCAATACTGTCAACACAGCATCAAACTTGAACATGGCATTAGTTACTAAATTCAGCACAAGATCTGTGTGGTACCTCTGCTTCCTCCTAGTTTTATAGTTATTTAAAAAAAATATATAAATACAAAAAGAAAGGGCAAGCCAAAGAGCATAAAGGAGGAGAGATCTAAGGGGTTAGGACAGAAGAAAGAGATTATGTGATCAGGGAATAAAGCACTAGAAAGAAACGGGAATAGAGCAAGGGAAGCAGGGTGTCAGGGTTCTTACCTTGGCAGGCGGGGCGCCCGCGGTGGTGTGCGTCAGGGTGCGTCGGCGCACGTTGGCGCGCGCGTTTCTGCGGACCTCGCTGTGCGGGCTCCTCGCGGCGCCGGTGTGTGTGTCCGGGATCGTTCCACTGTGCACGCCGGTGTGCGGGGGCGCGCGCGCGGGCGTTGGCGGGCGCGCGTGCCTGTGTGTGCCGGGGCGCGCGCGTGCACGTCGTTTGGCGCCAAAAGCCCTATTTAAGCCAGTGAGTTCTGGTGACCAGTGCTGCCTAATCAACAGCTAGTAGTTCCAGAGCCTGACCGTGTACCTTGTTTGTTCCTGTTATACCTACTGACCCGGCCTTGTCCCCCGACCACTCTCTGAACTCTGCCTGCACCGACCTTTGCTTGTTTGACCATCCGCTTGCCTGTTCCACTGTACCTCTGCCGTCTGCCTGTTGCCAAACCCGGCCAGTCTCCTGACCATCCATCTGCCTGCTCCCTGGGATCCTGTCAGCCTGTCTGCAGTCTTCCTGCCTGTTGTCCACACCAGCCTGCTCCACTCAGTGAAGGTGCTCCAGTCTACTCAGTCTTTGCTACAGTTAACCCTGTGACACCCGGACAGCAATACCTGAACAGCCATACAGGCCTTCATACCACTCCGTACTGTTGTACCCCCTGTTTACTCTATCAGGGGGCCGATAGTCGGAGGGTAAGGGAGCCTACCCTCTGCCCGACAGGACTCGCCGGTCTGGTAAGTAGGAGCCTGATAGTATTAGGCAGCCATGACCGAGTCCGGGCAGGGGGCCTCCCCCATGGATGAACTTTGCCGACATTTGGCGGGTCTAACCCAGGCAGTGAAAAGCCTACAAGAGGGATATTCCAGCTTGGAAGAACGGGTGCAGGCTCTGTCCGCACCTACCGGTCCACCAGGGTCCGCAGCAGCCACCTCAACACCTTCTGTGGTCATGTTACCTCCTGAGCCCAAAGTACCAGTACCCGAAAGATTTCTCGGAGACCGGAGTAAGTATCGTGCCTTCCGGAATGCTTGCAACCTGTACTTCGCCCTTCAGCCACGCACGTTCTCCCTGGAAGCCACTAAGGTGGGCTTTGTTATTTCCTTACTGTCTGGTGAACCACAAACATGGGCCCACCGGCTCCTGGAGCAAAAATCTGTCGTCTTGGATAGTCTGGAGGCCTTCTTTGGAGCCATGTCCCAACTTTACGAAGACCCCCAGCTCACTGCCACCGCAGAAGCTTCCTTACAGGCCCTTCGTCAAGGCCGCCGAGCAGCTGAAGACTATGCCGTCGAGTTCAGACGCTGGAGTTCTGACACGGCTTGGAATGACGCTGCATTGCGCCATCAGTTCAGGATGGGGTTGTCAGAACCTCTCAAAGATGAGTTGGCACGAGTAGGGGTACCACAGACCCTGGAAGACCTTATCAATCTGTCTATCCAAATAGACCGTAGACTGCGAGAACGACGTACCGAAAGAACCACCAGTACCTTTCGTCCCACCTGGATGATTCCACAAGTACCCTGTCCTCCCAGTAGATCTCCTGCTCCACCACCTGCCTCAACCTATGATGCACCTGAACCAATGCAGCTTGGTCTGTTCCGTCCTTCTTTGACCCCAGAGGAGAAGACACGTAGGCGGGCACACAACCTCTGCCTCTACTGCGGGGAATCGGGGCACTACGCCAGCGGTTGCCCCAACAAGATGCGTAAGTGTCGTTCTGATGTTCGTACCTGTGCTACTATTGTACCCTCTTTGGGCACGCACCTAACCATTTCTGTCACTTTACAGCTTCCCGGAAAGACCATCCAAGTCCCAGCTATCATTGATTCTGGAGCCTGCAGCTGTTTTATTGACCGGACCTTTGCCTTTCAACATGCCATTCCTCTCCAAACCAAAACTCAAAGCCTTGCTGTTCATCTCGCTGACGGTTCTGCTCTCCGCTCCGGCCCAGTTACTCAGGAGACTGTCCCTTTAGAAGCCATCATGGGCCAGCAACACCATGAATATCTCTGTCTGGATGCCATCTCGTCCCCCCTCTTTCCAGTTATTCTTGGAATACCTTGGCTACAAGCGCACAACCCCCAAATCAACTGGGCTTCAGGTAATGTCGAGTTCCTCTCTGGATACTGTCTTCAACACTGCTTGCAAGGGACAGGCCGTGAGGTTGCCCAACTCCTCTGTCTACATCCAGATGTTGATCTGCTTCAAGCTATTCCTGAGCCTTACCAAGACTTTGCGGATGTGTTTAGCAAGAAGGGGGCAGAATTACTACCTCCACACAGGCCCTACGACTGCCCAATTGAATTGCTTCCTGGAACCGAGGTACCTTTTGGCCGGATCTTCCCCTTGACTGAGCAGGAACTGGGCACCCTGAAGCAGTACTTGGATGAAAATCTGAAAAAGAAATTTATCCGCCCGTCCACCTCTCCGGCCGGTGCGGGTTTATTTTTTGTGGAAAAGAAGGATCATTCCCTGCGGCCATGTATTGATTACCGCGAACTGAACAAGATCACGATTAAAAATCGCTACCCGCTCCCTCTGGTACCTGAGTTATTCCAAAGGCTGGGCACTGCCAGAATCTTTACTAAACTGGATCTCCGGGGTGCTTATAACTTAATCCGCATCCGAGAGGGTGACGAGTGGAAGACTGCGTTTCGCACCCGTTTCGGGCATTTTGAGTACCAGGTCATGCCCTTTGGTCTTTGTAATGCCCCGGCTACGTTCCAGCACTTTGTGAACGACATCTTTAGAGATATCCTGGACCTTTATGTCATCGTTTATCTGGACGATATACTCATCTTCTCCTCTTCTTTGGCGGATCATCGCAGCCACGTCAGGAATGTTCTCGTCCGGCTCAGGCAACATGGCTTATACGCTAAACTAGATAAATGTGAGTTCGAACGCCAGAGTATTCAGTTCTTGGGACTCATTATTTCTGTTGAAGGAATCAAGATGGACCCACAAAAAGTATTGGCCATCCTGGACTGGCCGGCTCCTACAGACAAGAAAGGAGTCCAACGTTTCGTAGGATTTTCCAACTTTTACAGGAAATTCATTAAAGACTTTTCTAAGATCATTGCACCAATAACGGAACTTACTAAACAGGGGGCACGATTCTGTTGGTCATCCCAAGCACAGGCAGCGTTCGAGAAATTAAAGGGACTGTTTACTTCTGCCTCTATTCTCAAGCACCCGGATCCTGCGTTACCGTTTGTACTGGAAGTGGATGCTTCGGAGATCGCAGTGGGGGCAGTACTTTCTCAACGTCAGGGGCCCAAGTCCCTCTTGTTTCCTGTAGCATTCTTTTCCCGTAAACTCTCATCATCTGAGAGAAATTATGATGTCGGAGACCGGGAACTGTTGGCCATCAAGGCGGCTTTGGAAGAATGGCGCTATCTACTAGAGGGTGCGGTACATCCGGTTCTCATCTTTACCGACCACAAGAACTTGGAATACTTAAGAGCAGCCAAGCGACTCAGACCACGACAGGCTAGATGGGCACTTTTTTTTTCCCGCTTCTCCTTTCATATCACGTACAGGCCCGGATCCAAGAATGGAAAACCTGATGCTCTATCACGGATGTTCCACGACTCCAAGGAAAGTACTCCTCCTGATACTATTCTGCCTGCAGGTAGTTTCTTACTTCTCCAGGGAGATTTAATTTCCAGGATTAAACAGGCCTCCTCTGAAATTCCTCTACCTACTGGAACCAGTTTAAATGATGGGTTGCTCTGGCATGAAGGCAAGATTTTCGTACCTGAAAGATGTAGGGTACTGGTACTGGAACTATGTCATGACCACAAGCTGGCGGGTCACTTCGGAGCCCGGAAAACCTCAGAATTGGTACTACGCACCTTTTGGTGGCCATGTCTTCTGGAGGACTGTAAGAGGTATGTGGGTTCTTGCCGCACTTGTGCCCGGAATAAATGCAACCGCTCAAAGGCCTGGGGTTTATTGAGACCCTTACCGATTCCTGACAGGCCTTGGAGAATGCTATCAATGGATTTCATTGTGGAGTTACCCCCCTCTGAAGGTTTCTCAACCATCTTTGTGGTGATTGATAGGCTATCCAAGATGGCACACTTCATCCCTATGAAGGGTACTCCCACAGCCGTAGAAACGGCGAAGATATTCGTCAAGGAAGTAGTAAGGTTACATGGGGTGCCCGCGAATATCGTATCCGACCGAGGTGTTCAATTTACCTCCCGGTTTTGGAGAGCACTGTGTGCCGCTTTGGAAATTGAATTGGCGTTCTCCTCGGCCTACCACCCTCAGACGAACGGCCAGACAGAAAGAACTAACCAGACGCTGGAGCAATACCTCCGTTGTTTTTCTGTATTTACTCAAGACGACTGGGTGTCCTTGTTACCAGTCGCCGAATTCTCATATAACAACTCCCTACACTCTGCCATCAACCAGACTCCTTTCTTTGCGAATTATGGATTCAATCCTTCTTTCCTTCCCAGTTCTATCCCGGAATGTTCTCTACCCGCAGTAACGGAAACAATGGAGTTCTTTTCTAGTAACTGTAAGATCTTGCAGGAAACCATGGCCCAATCCCAGGCTTCCTTCAAGAGGATGTTCGATAAGAAAAGGCGAGGAGAACTCGTCCTTGAACCTGGCAACCAAGTATGGCTCTCTACAACTAATCTAAAGTTGGCTTGTCCCTCCAAAAAGTTGGGACCTAAGTTTCTGGGCCCATTTCGGGTGAAGAGAAAGGTGAATGATGTTGCTTTTGAACTTAGTCTGCCGGAGTCCCTTAGAATCCACCCGGTCTTCCACGTTTCATTACTGAAACCAGTTATCCACGATCCTTTTCCTGACCGTAAGGCCAAGCCAGCGGAGGCTGTTTTGGTCAACAATGAGGAGGAGTTCGAAGTCGAGGCAATCTTGGACTGTAGGAAAAGGCAGAATCAGCTCCAGTACCTCATCAAATGGAAGGGGTATGGACCCGAGGATAATTCCTGGGAACCCGAAGGTAACCTGCATGCCAACGAATTGCTACAAACCTTCAAGAACTCCCATGCTCCCAGGCTGGCCCAGCTGGGCATCCGGAGGCTGCCCTTGAGGAGGGGGCACTGTCAGGGTTCTTACCTTGGCAGGCGGGGCGCCCGCGGTGGTGTGCGTCAGGGTGCGTCGGCGCACGTTGGCGCGCGCGTTTCTGCGGACCTCGCTGTGCGGGCTCCTCGCGGCGCCGGTGTGTGTGTCCGGGATCGTTCCACTGTGCACGCCGGTGTGCGGGGGCGCGCGCGCGGGCGTTGGCGGGCGCGCGTGCCTGTGTGTGCCGGGGCGCGCGCGTGCACGTCGTTTGGCGCCAAAAGCCCTATTTAAGCCAGTGAGTTCTGGTGACCAGTGCTGCCTAATCAACAGCTAGTAGTTCCAGAGCCTGACCGTGTACCTTGTTTGTTCCTGTTATACCTACTGACCCGGCCTTGTCCCCCAACCACTCTCTGAACTCTGCCTGCACCGACCTTTGCTTGTTTGACCATCCGCTTGCCTGTTCCACTGTACCTCTGCCGTCTGCCTGTTGCCAAACCCGGCCAGTCTCCTGACCATCCATCTGCCTGCTCCCTGGGATCCTGTCAGCCTGTCTGCAGTCTTCCTGCCTGTTGTCCACACCAGCCTGCTCCACTCAGTGAAGGTGCTCCAGTCTACTCAGTCTTTGCTACAGTTAACCCTGTGACACCCGGACAGCAATACCTGAACAGCCATACAGGCCTTCATACCACTCCGTACTGTTGTACCCCCTGTTTACTCTATCAGGGGGCCGATAGTCGGAGGGTAAGAGAGCCTACCCTCTGCCCGACAGGACTCGCCGGTCTGGTAAGTAGGAGCCTGATACAGGGACAAGATGGGGTGGGATGTCTCCACAGCCCCAACCCTTAAAAGCATCAGCTACTTCCCCCAATCCATTAAGAAAAAGTTCATGTAATTTCAAGAAGAGGTCAAATCTTCCCAGTAAAACCAGATCTCTCTAAACTATTTCACCTTGATGCTTGCATGTGTAGATGAGATTTTCCATATTATACAATTCTTGTACTTTCAGACAATACATAGCTAAGATAGGAGGGGGAAGTTGTTTCCATCTGAGCGGGATGTACACTCTAGCTAGCTACATTAATAACATTAATAAAAAGGGAATGTTGGTATTTGTATTTAGGTAGATGGTTGAGATGTAATAGTTATGCTGTTGGGTTTTTACCCAGGTCAACATCTGGGAGTCCCTTAATATAGAATTGTACCCCATTCTAGAAACCCCTGAGCAGTAGAAACTCCCAAAAGACATGGATAATTGTGCCAGTCTTGTGAGCACATAGGAGATACCTGTTGAAAGTACCTACTGAGAGTTGAGGGGACCCTGTACCACCTTGACAAGATCTTAAAACTTTACTTGAAACTTGACTTTTGTATTTTGTGCACTGCACAAGCCCAAGTCCCTGGGATTCGCAGATCAGCTTCTGCTGTAAATTATCACAGCAGAAGCGGCCCACCGGCAGCGTGTGCGCCCCCTGCCAGCGGAAATGCAGAATCACACATGTGTATATATATATATATATGTGAATCTGCCCACAGCTGCCACCCTGTAGAAGTAGAAGTGCTTTTGGGTGGTCAGCAAGTGGTTAAAATCCATACCAGATCCACTGGTATGGAGATCATGGGGTATTTATGATTAGAGAGTTTAGAGTTTTCCCCCATCTTGAAATTAGCCTCCTGTAGGAAACCTATGTGGGCCTTTAATCTCCACAGACTTCTCAAGATTCTCCCCAGATCTTTCTTCTAGAATATTTAGACCCTAGGCATTCCAGGAAGCAATTTTGATTTGGAATTGGGCCAGACACCCAGTGGTGGTCATAGTAATGGAGGATTAAAAAGGAAGCAAAGTGGAAGAATGAGCAGGGAAAGCTGGAAAAAGAATACAAAAAGGGGTAAAATAGTAGAGTAAGAACGGTAAGTAGAGAAGGACAAAAAAGACCAGAGTAGGCAGGTAGGAACAAGTCAAAGATAGGAAAGGACAAGGACAGTAGTTCTAAAAGCAATATAAGAGGGGATATCTAAAGTGGCTAGCCTTGTATGCCCTCCAAGGTCTGATATTAGGACCAGATAGAGGATACAGTCCTAAGAATGGATGGTAAGTAGCAAAGCGGCATAAAATGAAGATCTGCTGTACTGATCCTAGTTAAATAATAAAAAATAAAACAGCATTCAAGATTGAAAAGTGCACCAAAGTGATCCAATATAAGAATTGCCTTCAACATCCCACCCACCTCAATGGACTTGATAATAATGCCTTCATCAAAGGCATGAGCATTAGAAATATAATCAACAACAACAATATTTAAGCTGCTTGGGCAAGCTAGTCACTGTCTATAAACAGGCAAGATCCAGACTAAGTGGCAACTTTATACTTAGTACTGAAGATATCCATACCCCCTTACACAAAGAGGGCCAACAATACAGGTGTACAGAATTAATCACACTCCCTGTGGGTTGTACCAGAGAAATCTACTGATGGAGTTACGTGGATGAGGGGGGATCTATGATATACTGTGTAGATGGGGGAATCTCCTCTGCCGGCTATTGTATGCTTAAAGCAGGCACTTGCAGCTGTCAGAATTTACATACAGAGGCTGCATATGATTGGATGCAACCTTTGTTCAGCCAATAAAGTATTTCAGTTCACCTCCTTTGCTTTTTGGATTGAAGGATGTTATGCAGGAGGGTGCAAACGGGGCCACCCATGGCTCAAATTTATCTCTGTGTATAGTCAGCTGTCAGGACCCAGATCTGAACCTGCAACCTCCACTGTGTCTGACAGTATCTCTTCTTTCTGAGCCACTGGAAATGCTAGACAGCTCTCTGGACAATTCCTTGGGCAATCTTGCCTTGAACCTTGTTTTTTGGTGAACCTTGAACTCTTTGCTTCTCCCATGAACTTCCTATTTAAGCCATGCCTTTGCACTTCCTGTTTGCCAGATTAAAAAAATAAAAACACCTTTACTAGCATATGATTGGGCATTCAAAGTGAACACAGCTTTACCTTTTCCACTTGCATTCCCTTTTCTACGTCTTCAGTAAATCAACCCCACTATTATATAAAAAAAAAAAAAAACACACATACCAATTGTGCTAACCCTGTTTAGTCCATATTAGGGATCTCCAAACTATGGCCCTCCAAACTATGGCCTATTGCCGAACTACACATCCCATGAAGCATTGTAAAACTCTGACATTCACAGACATGACTAGGCATGATGGGAATTGTAGTTCCTAAACAACTGGAGGGCCATAGTTTGGAGACCCCTGGTCCAGATCATAAATTAAGGGCTAACTCAGGACTATTCCACAAATAATATTAGTCAAAAAGGAATGAGTGAGAGTCAGCTAGATCCCTAGATGCTTTAACCACTTTTGGACATTGGGGGAAGGAGATATTTCCTGTAAAACTTGAAAGTTTCTATAGCATATCTCATATGTCCTGTTTCTCTCCCCCTGCCACTGCAACATCTTCCCACCCCCGTAAATGCTAGATGTTCCCAGCTGTGACAGACGGGACCAGCTAGTATCATAGCTGTCAAACTTCTGCTAGTGTCGTTGAGTCAATTGGCTAATAGAACTTCATTCAAAGGGAAAAAAGTTTCAGAAGACACCTGAATGTTTTAACCACTTCCTTCCCCGCCCATAGTCAAATAACGTCCGCAGGAGGGATCTCCCATCCAGGGTGGGCATCATATGATGTCCTCGGCTTCCCGGCCATCTAGGGGGCGCGTGCACTGCTGGTGCATGTTCCCAGTGGCAGTGATGTCTGCTGAGCACCCGCGATTGCCGGTAATACAGAGCAGTGACATGGGCACACAGATCCACATCCTGTCAGGGGAGAGGAGACCAATCGTGTGTTCCCAGTACAGAGGAACGCCAATTGGTCTCCTCCCCTTGTGAGCCCCCCCCACAGTTAGAATCACTTCTTAGGTAACACATTTAACCCCTTGATCGCCCCCTAGTGTTAACAGTTATACAGTAATCGGTGCATTTTTATAGCACTGATCACTGTATAAATGTGAATGAATGGTCCCAAAATAGTGTTAAAAGTGTCCAATATGTCCGCTGCAATGTCACAGTCATTAAAAAAATGCAGATCATCGCCATTACTAGTAAAAAAAAAAAATAATAATAAAAATGCCATTAATATATCCCCTATTTTGTAGACGCTATAACTTTTGTGCAAACCAATTAATATACGCTTATTGCAAATTTAATTACCAAAAATATGTAAAAGTATACATATTGGCCTAAACTGAGGAAATTTTTTTTTTTCTTTTTTAAATTGGGATATTTATTATAGCAAAAAGTAAATATTGTGTTTTTTCAAACTTGTTACTCTTCTTTTGTGTAAAGCGCAAGGAATAAAAACCACATAGGTGATCAAATACCACCAAAAGAAAGCTCTATTTATGAGAAAAAAAAGGTTAAAAATGTATTTGGGTACTGTGTTGCATGACTGCGCAATTGTCATTCAAAGTGCAACAGCATTGAAAACTGAAAATTGGCCTGGATAGGAAGGGGGTGAAAATGCTCGGTATTGAAGTGGTTAATTAACAGGCAAGCTCTAAGTGACGATATATCCAACTGCCTTGAAAAAGAATGGGCTTGGCAAAAGAAACGTTTGTCAGCTGAATGTGTTTCAATTGTTTTTAGCTTTTGAAATGTATGACAAAATAAAGAGTGATGTGAGTGTCCTGAACTTTTTCTTGTAGTGCTGTCACTGAGTAAACTCAATAGGGTTGATTTACCAGATAAATAGGCTTTTCACTTTGCAGGGAAAATTACACTTTACAAAAAAATTGCCCAACAGCTTAGTAAATGTGGCGAAGTTTCACTTTGCAGAGAATACCCATCATGTGCGCAGAAAAAAAAGAACATTTAGTCGTCACTGAAAAAGAAAGAGAGAGAACTATTTTCAGTGGAGACAAATTCTCCATTTCTATTACTTCAGGTGGGTTTGGGGGCAGGAAGTGAAGGTAATTCTACCCAGTGGGAATAATCCAAACTATAGAACAAAGTGTGGGACTTTAAAAGGTGCTAACACTTTCCAAGAAAAAAATATACACAGATTAACCCATTCAGCCCTGGAAGGTTTTACCCCCTTAATAACCAGGCCATTTTTTGTGGTACAGCACTGAGTTAGTTTAACTGAAAATTGCATGGTCGTATGACGCTGCACCCAAAGAAAATTGATGTCCTTTTTTTCCCACAAATAGAGCTTTCTTTTGGTGGTATTTGATCACCTCTGCAGTTTTTATTTTTTGCACTATAAACAAAAAAAAGAGTGACAATTTTGAAAAAAAAACTATTTAAAAGTAAATATTTTTTACTTTCGGCTATAAAACATATCCAATAAAAAAAAAGTAGAAAATCTACATATGCTACATATTTTTGGTAAAAAATATTCCCAATAAGCGTATATTGATTGGTTTGTACAAAAGTTATCGTGTCTACAAACTATGGGGTATTTTTATGGCATTTTTTAATTTTTTTACTAGTAATCATGCCTCCGGCATCGTGCTCACGACCCCTAGTAGCTATTGCATGAAATTACGTACAGGTACTTGATTTTGCGCAAAAAAGCCGCCCTGCCGCAGTACATGTACTTTAGGTGGTCGGTAAGTGGTTAAAGAAGAAAACAAATCAGTTTACTGTACATTATTCAAAAGATTGAGTGCACCTTTCAGTCAGGAGCATAATATAATAATCCAATACATATGGTAAAAATACCCTATAGATAGCCCTCACCACCCAGTATACAGACAATGCACTATAATAATCACATGGGTAATCATATACCAATGCAAACATATTTTCAAAACATGAATAAACTGCTGTATTGATGTAACAAAAGGTGCGGTTACATGTCCAATCCCTAGTGGGCTGCAGATTGAAAAAAAAAAAAAACGGACAGAGATTTTAATCTACTCCATCCAAAGAAAAGTTTTGGATATACCTGTACATTAATTTTGCAATTATATATTGTTACCTATTATTAATGCTTTAGTTAAGTATTTATTTATTTATTTTGGACTATTAAGGAACTTATTTCTACTAGATAGAGCAAGTTTCTTTTCCTGTAGTTATTGTCTCTAACTTAACTTCATACATTGATTATTGTAGATAATAATGTATAGATTATTATGTTAATAGTAATGTACAGTATTATGTTGTTTAAGGCTTCTAGGATAGATTGGTAAAGGAGATCAATAAAATGTTTAAAATTTTACTGAGAATCAATTTTAGTGAATGTGTTAATTCTTGTGAACAAATCTGTAACATTTCTTTATAGGTATAAATCTTTAATTAATTATCAATTACTATTTACTGAGTTTTACAATGACCAACTACTTGGTAATAGTAAAGTCAATTATGTACATAGTTTTTTGCTAATCCATGATCCTGCATTTCCATACTTTGTACTAATGCAATCAAACAGAACACCACTTTATATTAATATTTATTTGGAATCTACTATACATGAATCATAAATGAATACAACGTAAAGTTATTTTGAACTTAAAGTGTCCATCAGCAAAATTAACCTCAACAAATATTGTAATAAGAACACATCTGCTATTCATGAGACACAAGACTTAATAAATTGCAAAATATATAAAACACAAATCTGATATTAGAGGTAACACAATTATTGCAACCCTTTCTTTTTAAAGTAAATGTGTTATTATTATTAACACAGTAGTTGCCACTATATCACAATATGCCCAGCTGGGTGTGGTTGAACTGCTGTGCACCATACAGGATGAGCGGAAACATAATAGTTCATTAATAGGCTGAAGACAGAGATACATACATTTTAATTGTTTTATCGCCTTGATCAAGGCACAAGAAATAAAGCCCAAGTGTAATCCAGTATATCTCAGTTCTTGTGGGGTTTGTCTGGCCCACTTCAAAGATGTACATCAAAACAAAGCATGCTAAAGACTTTTCTTTGACATGGTAAGTATCATCTCAGCTCCTGCCTTTTATTCAGGGAACGTTTGAAGTGACACAAAGTTATTTACATTTAATTCAGTCAGGGAGTGAGCTACATTTGCTTTTACATGTCTCTTTCAACAGCTAAAGTTGAAAAAAAAATGGATAAAATGTTAAAATATTCCTTCTGGTAGTGTTGTAAAAGAGAAATGATAAACAGTTTTCTATTTCTAGGGTACATTCAAAGATTGTATTATAGTCATTGACTAAATCTGTGAGAACTTTAGCAACATAATAATTCTGCCTTTAGCATTATATATCAATTTAAAGGATAGAATAAAGAAAGCAGTTAATTCAAATATAAAATGCTTAGAGGAAACCTAAACTGACAAAAATATTCAAGCTGCCATCGAATGCTGACTTCTTGTTAAAAATAGTATGTGTCTGGCTTTCTATGGTTTATCACAAACATGTAGCATGTATAGCATGTAAAATCAGAATCCCTAACTCACATCCTTGTTCCAGGTCAGTGGCTTAAGGCCCGTACACACACAATACGAAAATCAGAATTAAAATTTCGTCCGACGAACGATCTGCAGACTTTCGTATCGTTAGTATGCTGTTTTCAACAGCCGATTCCGGTTTTTCGTATGACAAAAGCTGGATGTGCAGACTATAAAATTTTTGTCGGATGTGAACTTAACGTACAATTTTCGTTTAATTAGTACAGTTTTCATATGAAAAAAATCAGAAACTAAAGAATACGTACAAAACTATTCAACACATTACGTCACTTCTGAAGTTGTATTCTGTCATACGAGAATTTGTGTATTATGAGTAACCTCTTCACTTTCAACATAAGACTAGCATGCAACAAAAAACAGATGAACGGTCGTCCGAAAATCTGATTGTGTCTACGAGGCTTTAGAAACTATTGAAGCTAGATGGTCAGCATGATGTTCAGAAGATTAGTATTTCTGAACAAGAGATCAGTGAGGCCACTGCATATTATGCAATACACACATATAATATTATTTTTAAACCTCTACCTACCTCCCAACTTTCATGGATGGTAAAGAGAGACGCATTGTAGCAAAGGACACAACCTAGCCACACACCCAGTTACACAGAACACAATGACATCCCAATCATAATGAATGACACAAAAATGTTTGGTTAAAAAAAGAGAGACAGTCTCGCAACAAGAGGATTATGTCCCTGAACAAAGAATGCGTTTTGGTGAGCATTTTTTGAGGACTTATGTGTAGGCCTTAAATAGCCTGATTTTTATATACAAAACATTAACAAAAGCAGAATTATTATATTTAATACAAACATTTGTCATTTGTATGTATTCCAAACATCAGTCAGATCATTTACCCTAGGCAATGGTGGAATTCAGCAAAGGTGATCAGAGATAAAGGAAAAGGTAACATATATTTGGAGTTTAGGATTTAGGGAAAGAAAGAAAAAGTACAAGTGAATTCTTCCATCAAGGGTTTATATATTCTATCAATCTTTATTCAATAGAATACAAGAGGACTTTCAGTAGAAGGGTATTAACATTTAAGGCTAGGTTCACACTATCTTTGCATGCGGCTCACAGCAGGGGTCTGGTGTGTCCCCATTCACCATTTCAGGTCCGATTTCAGGCCAAATTTTTGTCTGAATTCGGACCTGAAACAGACCAAAAGACGCACAGGGCTCCTGTGCAAATTCTCACTGGAGCCGCAGTGGAGATATGTGAACCGGCTCCATTTGGACGCTATTTATGTTGTTCCATGGTGTGCTGGCAAATATCTTCACTCTGGCTCCATAGAGAGCTGGTCAAAATCTGCTATTGCGAATTGGATGCGGTGAATTCGCATCCAATTCACAATACTGTGAACCCAGCCGTAGTGACTTTTAGCAGGTGTATCTTTTGCAAAATTGTTTATTGATCAGCAGGTAACTTAGAAGAGTGAAATAGAAAGGTCCACAGACCCAGAGGGAACAGTAAGCCTGTTAAAGATCTTGCAGCATTACACCAGAAGCTTTGAATATATTGCCACTAGATGTAAGAGAAATTTCCTCTCGCTCGACATCTCTTCCAACAATGGGTTGGGTATATGAAAACTGGAGTGTGCAAAATATGGTACAGCTCTGCATAGAAACCAATCAGTTTCCAGTTTCTTTTTTTTTTGTCAAAGCTTAACTGAACAAGCTGAAGTTAGTGGCTGATTGGCTACTATGCACAGCTGCACCAGATTTTGCACTCTACCATTTTGGCAAAGCAATCCCATAGTGTTTAGCCCTGTAGTTGTGTGGTAGCACTTGGCCAACAATTTCTTTTAAATCTTTAAAAGGAAAAATTAACAAAGCATACCCTCACAAAAAGTGTACTTGCCTCAATCCACAGCATCTAGTGGAGGTGTCCATTCCCTCCACTTAAATGTCAGATTAAACACAGCTCTCTGTTTTGTGCTGTGCAGTACGTGATGTCTCTGTTACCTGGAAGCTGAGGAATACCATCTGATCTGTTTACGTATGTCATGCCCCATAGTGATAAAGCCATGTTGGTTAAAGTTGTAGTGACTTTTGAGAAAGTTCTAAATAATGGTAATATTCAGAGATTAGTAGATAGATTTGTGCCACATAGAGCATTTTTCAAGGATACCCATGAATTGGTAATTGTATGTGTAGCGTCCTGGGGTTTAGTCAGGGAGCTCCTCACAAATTTACTTGCCAGGAGTAGTTACCCTGATCAATTGCTAGAGATCCATTGATTTCTCCCTAAGTTTGGCCTGGCTGCACTTTTCTCTATCGCTAGGTGGCTGGGTATTTGGTGGTACTAGATATGAGAAGGGCAACCCAAGGTCAGGTTATGAATATATGGGGTATCTCAGCCAATGGGCAGGGGTTTTCTTGAATCCTTTGGCCTGTTGGGAGAGCCCATATACTCAGGTGAGGTCAGGTAATCTCTGTTCTGTGAAACCTGGACGGCTGTCTGGGTGGACGTGTGTCATACACCCCGGGCTGCTAGGCCGGAGATTGGGCCTATCCCAGGGGCATCTGGCTGCCAGGTTGTGTGAGGGCCTATCCAGAAGTAAGAGGGCAGCGCAGGGTTGGGATTGCAGCTTGCAGTCCAATCAGACATGATGGTTCTGCCGGCCGGAGAACATGTCATGGACAGAGGTAGAAGGAAAGCTGTCGCCAGTAAGGGACCAATCACTTTTACCAGGGACCACAGTAAGTAACTGAAACAAGTACCGGAGTGGCATTCTCACCGAATGGCACGGTGGAAAATCGGGAAACTTCAGGCAGTGATCAAGTCAGGGACCCATTAATGGAGGTGACGCTTGCAGAGCAGCTTTGTGAGTCAAGCCAGGGACCAAGCTGGTTAACAGGAGTGAAGCTTGAGAAGTATCTGGAGTGTCAAGCTAGGGACCCAGCAGGGAAGCGTGGGTGACACTTGAGGGAGATACAACCGCAAAGCTTTGAGGAGCTCCAGGGATTCAGTCAGCGATACAGAGGGTCCAGTGAGGGACCAGGAGCTCAAAGGGTTGAAGAACTACAAGTAGAAGTTGTAGTGAAGCAAAGAGGACTGTAACGATTTGTGTTAGGAACTGTTAAAGACTGTTGCCATAGGAGACAGCAATCCTGCAGTGCAGATGTGGCGCCTTGCTGGGGGCCTTTTCCTGTACGGCTGTCCTCCTACTGAAGTCTCGGAGTCTGCCAATTAAAATTGCAACTGCTTAAGGATGTCCTGGCCCTAGCCCTTTTTCCCCTCTAAAAATATAAAAAGGACTGTTAAGAGAAATAAAACCTCTTTTACATCCAAGAAGTGTCTGGCGCCCAATAACTTCATCCACCTTGCACCCACTATGCCTCACAACCCAGCACATACAGAAGGATGTCAGCTATCTTTGACTCTAAAGGTTCTCATTAGACTGGAGGAAGCTAAAGACTTTGTTACATATGAAAAGTCCAGTCCAGTACACTGTGAAAGTGGTTCTGAAGGGAGAAGGTTTTCTACCTTATTGAACTCTATGCAGGGTACACACTGTTTTTCGAAGTGGCTCACAGCAGGAGTCCGAAGCATCCCTGTTCTCCATTTTAGGGGCAAATCATGTGCCAATTTTCGCCTGGATTTGGACTTAAAATGGAGCCAAAGACTCTGCAGCTGCCCCTGAGATGTGGGAATCGGCTCTATTGAGAGCTGGTCACAGACTCCTGTCATGCAAATTGGATGTAGAGAAACCTGCATCCAATTCCCATCAGTGTGAACCCAGCCTTAAAACCTTCTGAGTGCAGAACCCCTCCTTCCCTCCCCCTTATGCTTACCTGATTCTGATCTCAATCCAGTGCTGTGTCCAAGAGCAGTGGCTCTCTCAACTCTCTCTCCTCACTGGCCCAGAGGTAACAGCAGGAGCCATTGGTTCCTGCTGCTGTCAATAACAGCCAGTGAGGAAGGTGTGGGGAGTCGCCCTCTGTGTATCAATGCATACCTAGAGCATGGCTCAGGATCTAGCTCACACAAGTGAACCCATAACAATTGGACCTGCTATGAGGTCACTCAGCAGGGGGGAGGAGTCAGCAGCGCTGGCTAGGGATCCCAGAAGAGGAGGGTCGGGTTTCTCTGTGCAAAACCAGTGTACCAGTGTACACAAGTATGACGTGTTTGTTATTTTAAAAACATGTTTTCCCATTTACAATCACTTTAGGGTTGGAAGCATGATAATAAATATATAGTCACTCTCCTACAATCGATATACAATCGATATATATGTTCTCACTTTTAGATTTCGTGATTGCTTCTTGTGTTCTCTGTTCTGGTTTAACTAACCAATCAATGTATATTATTTTATATTAAATTTGTTTTGGTTTTATTCTTTAATTTTTCTAGGTACTTTTTGGGGGTCTTTATTATGTATATATATTAAATATATGTTTATGTATATTTCTCCTCATGCTGTACTCATTCTATCTAAATTATGTCAGTTTTTTCAAGTTTAGTTTTTACACACTTTAGGATTTATTGATTTTATTTGGTGTGTTTAATTGTTATACATGTTGGTCAGCCAACCAAACCGGGTTTTTTTTTGTTGCATCACTTTTGGGTGGAGCATTTAAATAGCTCAGGTTTGGGGCTACATTTTTGTTGAGAACAAGCACGAGTTATCCGTGTGAAACTGGTCTACTAATGTTCCTGTAATGTCCTGTCTACATTCATTGACATCTTGACAATCAAGTAACTGTTCTACAGAAGTTCTTCCTTCCATGGTGTGTGAACAATCTTCATTTTTTTCACCTGGGAATGTCACTGTGTGGCCCTGCCCTCAGTTATAAAAGAACTGTCACCTGCGAGGACACGTCATACGGCGGGTGCCTCCCATGGAGGCAGGTCAGTCGTGGCTTCGTTTTTTTTTTTTTGTTTTTTTTTCGGTCCATCGGCAGAGCGAGAGAAGAAGATGAATGGACTTTGTGGGACATTTTTATTTTTTTATTTTTTAATAAAGGACTTGTCCCAAGTTGTGTCTTGTCTTTTGTACAATTTTGACACTTTTTTATGAAATGGTAGGGGCACATTTGTGCCCGTTACCATTTCAAACAGGGAGGGAGGCTGTGATCTGGGGATCCCCTTGTTAAAGGGGGCTTCCAGATTCTGATAAGCCCCCCACCCGCAGACCACCACAACCACCGGGCAAGGGGTGTGGGGATGAGGCCCTTGTCCCCATCAACAGGGAGACAAGGTGCTTTGGGGGGCTACCCCAAAGCACCCTCCCCATGTTGAAGGCATGTGGCCTGGTACAGTTCAGGAGGGGGGGGTGCTCTCTTGCCCCCCTCTTTTCCTGTGACCTGCCAGGTTGGGTGCTCAGATAAGGGTCTGGTATGGATTTTTGGGGGGACCCCCACGCCATTTTTTGGGGGACCCCTGCGCAATTTTTTTTTTAATTTTGGTTTTGGTTTCCCCTTAATATTCATACCAGACCCAAAGGGCCTGGTAATGGACTGGGGGGATCCCATGCCTTTTTTTCAATGACTTTTATCTGTATTGCCGGACCTGACAATTCATTATAGCCGCAAGTACTTTTAAATGACTTTTTTTCCTTTAGAAATGTCATTTTGTGCAGGGACTGTTCTAAACACAGGGAACATGCACCACTTTACAGGCATACTATAGACACCCCCCCAGGTACGAAATTAAAAGGAATATTTCACTTTTATTGTTTCACTTTAAGCATTATTAAAATCACTGCTCCCGAAAAAACTGCAGTTTTTAAAACTTTTTTTGCATTGATACATGTCCCCTGGGGCAGGACCCAGGTCCCCAAACATATTTTATGACAATACCAAGCATATAAGCCTTTACAATTAGTTACTAATTTTACTTTTAATTACTTTTGATTTCTTCCATAGACTTTTAAAGGGTGTTCCGCGGCTTTCAAATTTGCTGCGAACACCCCAGATTGTTTGCTATTCAGTAGTGTTGCATGACTGAGTAATTGGCATTGAAAGTGTGAGCGCTAAAAGCTAAAAATTGGTCTGGGAAGGAAGGGTGTATAAATATATATATATATATATATATATATATATATATATATATATATATATATATATATATACATATATATATATACACACACATACAATGGGTATAAAAAGTGTACAACCTGTTATAACTCGGAATGTAGCTGTGTTCAGAATTAACCACTCCTGGACCGCCCACCATCGTTCTACGTCGGTACTTTGAAGAGAAAAATCGTTGTTATGGCAGCAGCTAGCTGCCATAACCCCGGTATCCTTTTCTTCAATGGGCGGTTCGCTTCAAATTAAAAATGGTCTCTTCGCCCCCCCGCCACACGCCGATGCCCTCTGCCTCCCTCCGCCGCTTACAGGAGCCGTCGGCAACGGCGGAGGTTATCAGATCCTTTCCCTAGCCTGACATGGAGATGAGTGAGGAGAAGATGGCCCCCACCCGTCTCCATATCATTGCAGGGCGGAAGCGACATCAAAACGTCACTTCCGCCCTTAGCTCTTAAAGGGTCTTTTTTTGGGGATTTTTTCAAATAACTATTTTTTTTTAATTAATTTTTTAAAAGAACAGCATAAAAATAAAAAAGGTAAAATAAATAAAAAAAAAAATTTAAACGTGCCCTATCCCGACGAGCTCCCGCGCAGAAGTGAACGCATACGTGAGTAGCGCCCGCATATAAAAACGGTGTTCAAACCACACATGTGAGGTATCGCCGTGATTGATAGAGCAAGACCAATAATTCTAGCTCTAGGCCCCCTCTGTAACTCAAAACATGCAACCTGTAGAATTTTTTAAACGTCGCCTATGGAGGTTTTTAAGGGTAAAAGTTTGTCGCCATTTCACGAGCGGGCACAATTTTGAAGCGTGACATGTTGGGTATCAATTTACTTGGCATAACATTATCTTTCACAATATAAAAAAAATTTGGCTAACTTTACTGTTGTCTTATTTTTTAATTCAAAAAAGTTTATTTTTTCCAAAAAAAGTGTGCTTGTAAGACCACTGCACAAATACAGTGTGACAGAAAGTATTGCAATGGCCACCATTGTATTCTCTAGGGTGTTATGTCAGTTAAAAACTGTAATGTCTGGGGGTTCTAAGTAAGATTCTAGCAAAAAAAAATGTTTTTAACTTGTAAACAAGAAATCTCAGAAAGAGGCTCGGCCCTTAAAGTAATACTAAAGCTTTGTTTTTTTGACTAGGTAAATGGAAAAAGAAGTAACGATAATAGAAGTAAAAAAGAGAGAATAAAGAAGAGAGAGGATTTATTAGTCCTAAAAACTGTATGGTAATACCTATATATAACCCAAGTATGGAAAACGATGTCTGATTGTTGGGATATAATAGAAGGAACTGGACTCAGAAGAATCAATCACCATATAGATCACCCGTGTGGTAGAGCAGTTAATAAATCTTTTGATTTTGTATTCTTTTTGGCCTGCGGAATCAGTAAACACATCCGTCCTCTCCACGAATCCACAGATAGAACATTTTCCCCAATTAAACTGCCACTTAGAGTGGGGAGGTCAGTCAGCCAGTTTTTCGGCTAATTGCCACCTCCTATATCTCCACAGTGACTCAGCTGTTGATGATATCCTGCTTGTCAGTCCTGCCTACTTAAGCCATCCAATCCAGATGATCTCTGCCTTCACCTTCGTCATATCTCTAGAGACACTCTCCTGTGTTCCTGTTAAAGACTTGCTTGGCTCGCATAAAAGTCCCTGGGCTTTTCAGTCGATAGGTATGGGATGGGGGGGAATTGAACAGGTTGTTATTATATTGCATATCTCATTACATAAATGAATATAGTGGGTATGGCAGTCTACACATGGAATTGGAAGACTACTTTAAATAGTCGCAAGGTGGTTGAGCATACAATGGTTTAGTTAGGAACATAGATATAGACTCTATGTGTATGTTTATTGTTTTGTTTTTGTTGTTTTTTATTTTATGTAGTTGTTGATCGAGCCTGGGTATGCCCAATAGGCTCTGTTTTGTTCGGTACTTACATTGAAAATCTAATAAAAATAATTTACAAAAAAAAAAAAAAGACTTGCTTGGCTGACATTCCTTCTGGTTCCAGATCCTACTTGCTGTTCTACTATGCTCATCTCTGGCTTCCTGACGTTTTGGCTTGTCTGACTATTCGTTCTGGTTCCTGAACTCTGGCTATGTTTTGACTATGTTTACTCTGTTTACCTTTTTTTTTTATTATTAAACAAGTGTGATTTAACTGTGCTTCTGTCTCAGTCTCAAAAAAAGGAAAGGAAGAAACTGCGCATAGGTGAAGTGTATAGTGTAAAATAAAAAGCTGCAAATTCCTCTATGCAACACAAACACAGCGAAATCAAATTGGAAAAAAATGGAATTGCACTAAGAGGGGGACCAGTGACCATATATATGATCATCAATCCACCTTGTTAGTGGATAAGTGAATAGATATATATAAATATATACAACATATAAAATATAATGAGTTACAAATGTGAACTGAATAAATAACAGGTTAATAGTCCATCAAGTGTGCATTACTTGTATGCAACGGTGAAAAATAAAAAGTCCATATGTGAACAATATAGATAAGTCACCCAAGTGATTAATAAAAAATCAATTTGAACAGAAAGGCAAAGTGCTTGGTCCACCACCATATATGAAGACTGGCCGCTTACCAGAAGCTCATGACCCCCCACTACAGAGGGTCAGAGTAAGCTGTTTTAAAAGATAATCCGGGTCACCACCAAAGGACCGAAAACTTGGCACTGGGATGGGACATCAAAGGCCTTGGTGTCGTGATGGAGGTGTTCACACTTACAGGAATTGGGACATCAAGCTCTCAACAGAGTGGATGTGATATAAAAAAGAAACGCTCCAATAGTGTAAAATCATTTAACTTTATTATAAAATCAGAAAATAAAAAAGAAAGCACTCACATGCTGGTAATCAATGGTAAGCGCCTAGAAAAAGTCTAGAGCGCCGGCCGGAAGCTCACAGACAACCCATCCTACTGGTACTGGTATCACAGCAGCGGTGGGAGGTGATGCAAACACGTCTCTCCGCCCTACGCGGCGTTTCGTAATAGAGTTACGTCGTCCAGGGGCCCCTGGAAAATCTGTGGGGTGATCTGAAGAAGGCAGTGCACAGGAGATACCCCCACAATCTGACAGATTTGAAGTGTTTTTGCAAAGAAGAGTGGGCAAATATTGCCAAGCCAAGATGTGCTATGCTGATAGACTCATACCCAAAAAGACTGAGTGCTGTAATAAAATCAAAAGGTGCTTCAACAAAGTATTAGTTTAAGGGTGTGTACACTTATGCAACCATATTATTTTATTTTTATTATTTTTACTTCCACCCACCTAAAAGATTTCAGTTTGTTGTTCAACCGAGTTGTACAGTTTATAGGTCACATTAAAGGTGGAAAAACTTCTAAAATGATTTATCTTTGCCTCTTTTTTTACATCACAGAAACCTGACATTTTAACAGGGGTGTATAGACTTTTTAGACTTTTTATATCCACTATGTGTGTGTGTATATATATATATATATATATATATATATATATAAAATGTCAAGGACAACTTTTGTTTCTGGGTTTACCAGAGCTGTCAGTAAACCTGGAAGTGATCCGATCTGTTGGATGGATAGGCAGGAAGTCGAGTGAGGGCAGATAGCTCCCACACGGCTCTATGACCTTGGAGGACCAGAGGGAACTCCAAAGTCACTTCCAGTTTTCAGACTTAAAGATATATATATAGGAAAAACACGTGGAACGATGCTTTGATGCAAAAAGTATCCTTTTACTGAAAATTCTTCCATTACATGATTCAAATACAAGCAAGCCACTGTACAGTTCCGAGCGCAAGTCGCTCTTCGTCAGGCTTTTCTGGCTGTGTGTGAAAAGCCAAACCACACTATGTTCTCTTATCAACACCCAGTCCAGTACACACCTGTGTTTATTATCATAAACAAACCACCTATACACCTACACCTATACACATTTAAACATTTAACCCTACTATAAAAATCCAATTCTAGTGAACCATCTTAAATTTCCTAATAGAGAATTATTTACAACAGATTCATCCTGTTATATATCATATACCATCAGCATGATATTATGGAATAACTAGAACTCTCTCACTTAATTGATTAGATCTTTCAAATCATTTATCATAAATATAAATATAATAACATTCTTGATCATGTCTCAGATCTCTTCATAGACTCCAGCTGATATTCTGCTATCTAGTATTCCCAACGGGAGCTCTTTGTGATCGATCTAGAAAAAATGTAATACATTCAAAATATAATTGTAACTACTTTACAATCTCGTATCAAAACTTCTACACAAATAAGTATAAATCATAGTCCTTGTTCATACCTTCAGGATGCAAGGACTGTAATTTATTAATCCACCAAACTTCACGTCTTTTCAATTTCAAAATCCTATCACCCCCTCTTTTATCGTGAGGAATCTCTTCTAACACCATAAATCGTAAATCGGTGTCTTTGTGTCCCATCTCAGAGAAATGACGCGATACAGGAAGCCCTGATTGGGGATGTCTAATTGTACTACGATGTTGTGCGATACGGTCTTTAATTTTTTGGGTCGTCTCCCCCACATAAAGGAGATTACAGGGGCATGTGAGAATATAAATCACATATGATGATTGACAGGTGTAAAAGCCATTAATTATTATCTTATTGTTAGTTCTAGGATGACAGAAATTATTGCCCTTAATCATTAAATTACTTTGGATGCAATTAAGACAGGGGTAACAACCTTTCCTTTTACTACCGAGAAAAGTCATTCTTTTCTCCTCCTGCCTATCAGGTTTAAATTCAGATCGTACCAAAAGATCGCGCAAGGTTTTATTGCGCCGATATGCTTTCATGGGAGTTAATTGAAACTCCTCTATCTGAGGATATGATCGTTTCAGTATCGTCCAATGTTTTCTCAATACATTAAAGATCTTATCACTATAACTGTTAGATTGAAAGACAAATGGAATCCTAGGTTTCTCAGATGAATATCTCTTCTTATTACAATTACCAATGGGGTTCAAAATTTTATTTAGTTCCTGTCTAATTAGACCTTCTGGATAGCCCCACTCCTTAAATTTAAAGCACATTTCATCTAATCTCTGGTCTCTTATTGTAGTATCACTCACAATCCACATCACTCTGAGAAGTTGGCTTCTAATGATAGAACTAAAAACGTGGGGGGATGGTAACTGTCATATCTTAATAGCTGGTTCCTATCTGTGGGCTTAGTATATATATCCGTTTCAATCCGTCCTTGTTTTGTGTATGCCCGTATGTCTAGAAAGGGGACCGAGTTCCCACCAATATGAATTTTGAACTGAATATTTGGTGAAATACTGTTAATCATCTCATCAAAGGTTTTGAGCGATTCAATGTTGCCCCGCCATATGGCAAAAATGTCATCTATATAGCGCCACCAAGTGGCGCAATGTTCCCGAAAAATTTCATTGACAAAAATATGTTTCTGCTCAAAATCATGCATAAATGAACAAGCATATGGCGGGGCAACATTGGAGCCCATGGCAACACCCGTCAATTGCACATAATAACGATCCCTGAAAAGAAAATAGTTGTTATATAAAACCAAATTAAATAACTTTTCAAAAAAGGAAATCTGAGCTTCTGAGTACTCGTGACAGCTCTTAATTAGACTCAACGCTGCTTCAATGCCGACCACATGAGGAATTGATGTGTATAGACTTGTTACATCCCAAGTAACAAGGATACATTTGTCTTGGATTTGTGGTAGGTCCCTAATCTTAGACAGAAAGTCACCAGAGTCCTTGATATAGGATGGAGTAGTTTTCACCAAAGGTGATAACACTCTGTCCAATAATTTAGCCGTGGGTACAAAGATCGAATCTCTCCCCGATACAATCGGGCGTCCTGGTGGGGAATGTTTGTCCTTATGGATCTTGGGGAGTATGTACAAGACCGGAATACGGGTATGTGTTGGTAACAGAAATTCATACAGGTCATGTGAAATTAACCCTTCTTTGAACGCTGGTTTTACAATACTCTCCAAGATCTTTCTGATACTCCATGTGGGGTCTGATTGCAGAGGTTTATACACTGTGTCATCATCCAATTGCCGTTTGATCTCATTCTCATACGCCTGGGGGTCCATGATAACCACCGAACCCCCTTTATCAGCAGGTTTACAAATAATATCATTCCGTTTGGTTAGTTCCCTTAACGCTATTCTTTCATGAGGGGACAGGTTGTTAGGTACATGGTCTTTAAAGTCCACTTGTTGTATTAAACGTTTCACATCTCGGGTGACCTCCTGTACAAACATCTCAACCGGTACGTAAGTAGTGGGGGGAACAGATTTGGATTTCATCATCAGTCCCAAACTTTTATTACTCAACCTCCCTTCAACCATGTCGTTATGGACAAATGGTTTATGAAGAAAATGGACCTTCCATCTAATATTACGAAATAGGCGATACAGGGAAAAACTAAGAAGGAAACATACATCCTTGGAACTACACGGGCTAACTTTAGCTGAATACCATCGGGTGCAACGGATTCCTAGAGGTTTGAGGGTGCGTTTGGCCCCTACCCTATTCAGTGATAATGACGAATTCAAGAGCACATTTATGCAGATTCTTAACAAATGTTCATTTGATCTAATGACTTTAACCATTTCATTTATACACAAGGAACTGGCTTCATTGTCGGAACAACTTACTAAAATTGAATCAGATTTGCGCACAGCAATGACTTTGGAGGAGTTTAATAAGTGTAAAGAGTTGGCTGATGAAAACATTAATAAATATCGTTGCGAACTGGAGACCAGAAAACGCAACAAATTTGATCGGGGCATCGAGGATTATGAGAGGAACCAGGTATACCGATGGCCGCGTCCATACAACCGACGAGGTCGTAGCGAGTATGGAAACCACAGGAGGGAAATGTCCGATAACTCTTCGGCCAATACAGACACCGATTCCTCATCTAATTTTTTTACAAACAGATCGGAGAAAATTGTCCACTACTCGGATGCAAACCAGGTCCCGTTACAACAGAGAAGGGAGTCACGACAGATACCGCAATACACGAGGCAACCGTGGCCGATCAAGGGAGACCTAGTACATAATATCTCCAGGCGGGTCCTATCATCGGATGAGGTAGGACTGTTTAACCGTGGCTTATCTTATTGCCCTAAGAGTCATCTAGATCCATTTCAGTTAGATCAAGATCTGTATCGCCTATTTCGTAATATTAGATGGAAGGTCCATTTTCTTCATAAACCATTTGTCCATAACGACATGGTTGAAGGGAGGTTGAGTAATAAAAGTTTGGGACTGATGATGAAATCCAAATCTGTTCCCCCCACTACTTACGTACCGGTTGAGATGTTTGTACAGGAGGTCACCCGAGATGTGAAACGTTTAATACAACAAGTGGACTTTAAAGACCATGTACCTAACAACCTGTCCCCTCATGAAAGAATAGCGTTACGGGAACTAACCAAACGGAATGATATTATTTGTAAACCTGCTGATAAAGGGGGTTCGGTGGTTATCATGGACCCCCAGGCGTATGAGAATGAGATCAAACGGCAATTGGATGATGACACAGTGTATAAACCTCTGCAATCAGACCCCACATGGAGTATCAGAAAGATCTTGGAGAGTATTGTAAAACCAGCGTTCAAAGAAGGGTTAATTTCACATGACCTGTATGAATTTCTGTTACCAACACATACCCGTATTCCGGTCTTGTACATACTCCCCAAGATCCATAAGGACAAACATTCCCCACCAGGACGCCCGATTGTATCGGGGAGAGATTCGATCTTTGTACCCAAGGCTAAATTATTGGACAGAGTGTTATCACCTTTGGTGAAAACTACTCCATCCTATATCAAGGACTCTGGTGACTTTCTGTCTAAGATTAGGGACCTACCACAAATCCAAGACAAATGTATCCTTGTTACTTGGGATGTAACAAGTCTATACACATCAATTCCTCATGTGGCCGGCATTGAAGCAGCGTTGAGTCTAATTAAGAACTGTCACGAGTACTCAGAAGCTCAGATTTCCTTTTTTGAAAAGTTATTTAATTTGGTTTTATATAACAACTATTTTCTTTTCAGGGATCGTTATTATGTGCAATTGACGGGTGTTGCCATGGGCTCCAATGTTGCCCCGCCATATGCTTGTTCATTTATGCATGATTTTGAGCAGAAACATATTTTTGTCAATGAAATTTTTCGGGAACATTGCGCCACTTGGTGGCGCTATATAGATGACATTTTTGCCATATGGCGGGGCAACATTGAATCGCTCAAAACCTTTGATGAGATGATTAACAGTATTTCACCAAATATTCAGTTCAAAATTCATATTGGTGGGAACTCGGTCCCCTTTCTAGACATACGGGCATACACAAAACAAGGACGGATTGAAACGGATATATATACTAAGCCCACAGATAGGAACCAGCTATTAAGATATGACAGTTACCATCCCCCCCACGTTTTTAGTTCTATCATTAGAAGCCAACTTCTCAGAGTGATGCGGATTGTGAGTGATACTACAATAAGAGACCAGAGATTAGATGAAATGTGCTTTAAATTTAAGGAGCGGGGCTATCCAGAAGGTCTAATTAGACAGGAACTAAATAAAATTTTGAACCCCATTGGTAATTGTAATAAGAAGAGATATTCGTCTGAGAAACCTAGGATTCCATTTGTCTTTCAATTTAACAGTTATAGTGATAAGATCTTTAATGTATTGAGAAAACATTGGACGATACTGAAACGATCATATCCTCAGATAGAGGAGTTTCAATTAACTCCCATGAAAGCATATCGGCGCAAAAAAACCTTGCGCGATCTTTTGGTACGATCTGAATTTAAACCTGATAGGCAGGAGGAGAAAAGAATGACTTTTCTCGATAGTAAAAGGAAAGGTTGTTACCCCTGTCTTAATTGCATCCAATGTAATTTAATGATTAAGGGCAATAATTTCTGTCATCCTAGAACTAACAATAAGATAATAATTAATGGCTTTTACACCTGTCAATCATCATATGTGATTTATATTCTCACATGCCCCTGTAATCTCCTTTATGTGGGGGAGACGACCCAAAAAATTAAAGACCGTATCGCACAACATCGTAGTACAATTAGACATCCCCAATCAGGGCTTCCTGTATCGCGTCATTTCTCTGAGATGGGACACAAAGACACCGATTTACGATTTATGGTGTTAGAAGAGATTCCTCACGATAAAAGAGGGGGTGATAGGATTTTGAAATTGAAAAGACGTGAAGTTTGGTGGATTAATAAATTACAGTCCTTGCATCCTGAAGGTATGAACAAGGACTATGATTTATACTTATTTGTGTAGAAGTTTTGATACGAGATTGTAAAGTAGTTACAATTATATTTTGAATGTATTACATTTTTTCTAGATCGATCACAAAGAGCTCCCGTTGGGAATACTAGATAGCAGAATATCAGCTGGAGTCTATGAAGAGATCTGAGACATGATCAAGAATGTTATTATATTTATATTTATGATAAATGATTTGAAAGATCTAATCAATTAAGTGAGAGAGTTCTAGTTATTCCATAATGTCATGCTGATGGTATATGATATATAACAGGATGAATCTGTTGTAAATAATTCTCTATTAGGAAATTTAAGATGGTTCACTAGAATTGGATTTTTATAGTAGGGTTAAATGTTTAAATGTTTAAATGTGTATAGGTGGTTTGTTTATGATAATTAGTTAAGTGAACACAGGTGTGTACTGGACTGGGTGTTGATAAGAGAACATAGTGTGGTTTGGCTTTTCACACACAGCCAGAAAAGCCTGACGAAGAGCGAATTGCGCTCGGAACTGTACAGTGGCTTGCTTGTATTTGAATCATGTAATGGAAGAATTTTCAGTAAAAGGATACTTTTTGCATCAAAGCATCGTTCCACGTGTTTTTCCTATCCTTTATGGTGGAAGCTTGGGAGTCCACCCTGACGGTGCCTTGATTGAATAAGGATTGAAAGAGAAGAGGGTAACCCACCTGATGTATATATATATATATATATAAGTCAATTTGTAAAAAAATAGAAATTATTTTGATTTTAAAGGTAAATGAGAGATCTGGGGTCTTTTTGACCTGTCATCTGTCATGCATTTTTCTATTACAAGGAATGTTTACATTCCTTGTAATAGGAATAAAAGTGATAAAAAAAAGGGACAGTGTAAAACATAAAAATAAAATAAATAAAAAAAATTTTAAGTGCCCCATCCTTTCATTCATTCTCTTGCACAGAACTGAACACATACATAATTACACCCGCATATCTAAAGCACACATGTGAGGTATCGCTGCCATCGTTAGAGGGAGAACAATAATTCTAGCACTATACCTCCTCTGTAACTCTAACCAGTAAAAATGTTTAAACTGGTCGTTTATGGAGATTTTCAAGTACCGTAATTTGTTGCCATTCCATGAGCGTGCACAACTTTAAAGCATGACATGTTAGGTATCTATTTACTCAGTGTAACATCATCTTTCACATTATACAAAAAAATTGGGCTAACTTTAGTGTTTTTTGTTTTTAATTCATTAAATGTTTTTTTTTTCCCAAAAAGTTGCATTTGAAAGACCGCTGCGCAAATACAGCGTGACATAAAATATTGCAATGATCTCCTTCGTATTCACTAGGGTCTCTGCTAAAAAAATGTATATAATGTTTGGGGGTTCTAAGTAATTTTCTAGCAAAAAATATTAATTTAAACTTGTAAACAAAAAGTTTGAGAAAAGGCCTATTTAGCAAGTGGGTTTAATCTGAATCCAATCAGACCAGCCCTTGTGCTACATAGTTAATGGTAGATCTTAACCACCTTCCACCCGCCAAATAGTAAAATGATGGGTACATGGTGACTCTTTTGTTCTGGGACAAGGTCATATGATGTTGTCTCACTCTCGCTGCACTTGACCGCCCGTGGAGGTGTGCAGCACAGCGATCGGCAATGCGCTGTGTTCCTGGGACACAACGGATCCCCAATCTCAGTGAAGAGCCGATAATGAGACTCTTTACCCATGTGATCAGCTGTGTCCAATCACAGATGATCACATGTAAACAAGGAAATGCTGGTAATCGGCTTTCCTTTCCTCACACTGACAGCAAGTGAGGAGAGGAGAGACAATCAGCGGCATTTCCTAAAAAGGAGACCTGCACAGATAATCAGTGCCCTGATTATCAGTGCAGCCTCAACAGTGCTCAGCAGTGATGCCAGTCAGTGCCCAGCATTGATGCCAGTCAATGCCTATCAGTGATGCCAATCAGTACCCATTAGTGATGCCAGTCAGTGCTGTCTTTCAATGCCCATAAGTGCCACTCATCAGTGCCACCCATCCGTGTCACCTATTAGTGTCCATCAGTGCCGCCCATCAGTGCTGTGTATCAGTGCCTGCTCATCAGTGCCACCCTATCATATTGGTGCTCGTCAATGCAACCTTATCAGCACACATCAGTAAAGGAGAAAAATTACCTACTTACAAAATTTTATAACAAACATTTTTTTTTTCCAAATTTTTTATTTTTTTTAAACAAAAAAGAAAAAATCCAGTGGTGATTAAATACCACCAAAAGAAAGCTCTATCTGTCTCAAAAAATGATAAAAATTTCATTTGGGTACAGCGTTGCATGACCGCGCAATTGTCATTCAAGTGCGACAGCGCTGAAAGCTGAAAATTGGCCTGGGCAGGAAAGGGGTGAAAGCTCCCAGTAATGAAGTTGTTAAGGAGAATGTACAATCAGATTGTATAGTGTATGGTCAGCTTTAAGGAGTTCCACCCAAAAGGAGAAGTTGCAACCCCCCTCCACTGCCACTTTTCTGGGGGGAGGGGGAGTGGGTACCTGGTTTTGACAGGTACCCACTCCTACTTCTGGCTCTATTCACGAGCTAGTGCACAGTCATGTTGGAACAGAAAGGGGCCATCCCAAACTGTTCCCACAAAGTTGGGAGCATGAAATTGCCTTGGTATGCTGACGCCTTAAGAGTTCCCTTCACTAGAACTAGGGGGCCAAGCCCAACCCCTGAAAAGCATTCACACACGATAACCCCCCTCCACCAAATGATTTGAACCAGTGCACAAAGATAGGTCCATAAAGACATGGATGAGCGAGTTTGTGGTGGAGGAACTTGACTGGCCTGCACAATGTTCAACCTCAACCCGATAGAACACCTTTGGGATAAATTAGAGTGGAGACTGCGAGCCAGGCCTTCTCTTCCGATATCAGTGCCTGACCTCACAAACTTGCTTCTGGAAGAATGGTCAAACATTCCCATAGACACACTCCTAAATTTTGTGGACAGCCTTCCAAGAAGAGTTTAAGCTGTTATAACTGCAAAGGGTGGGACAACTCTATATTTAACCATTTTGACTAAGACTGGGATGCCATTAAAGTTCATGTGCGTGTAATGGCAGGCGTCCCAATACTATTGACATTATACTGTATATATATATATATATATATATATATATATATATATATATATATATATATATTTTCTGGACTTTCTCACATCAACCTATTACAGGTCATCTCTGCCCCTCTGATGTCTCCAGGACCACCCATGACTAGCCCATAAAATTGGCCTGAGCCCACCATCAAGATAAAGGACTTCAAGTTTTTTTTCCCCAGCCCAGGTTCAGCCTCTCCTGGGTGGAAGACCAACTGTTTTACTTTGCAGGGCTGTTATATGGTGGGTGTCCTGAGGCGACTTGACCTTTTAAATAACATAAATTGCTACACAGGAAGAAAGACAAGAAGAAGTAGCTTACCTCCTCTTTGTATGCTTTCTCTATCCCCTGTTTTCGGCTCTATGAGCATGCTGGCACTTGCAGTCTGCTGGCTTCAGCATGATGGGGCAGGAGCAGCAGGGATAGACTAGTTGTCAGCTGATTGAGATCTCTGCTGCCTCATTGGATGCTGAGGGAATCAGGAAGTAGCGGTTGGCCATGACTTCCTGGTTGCTAGGCAGTGGCCGAGAATATTTCAGCATAACTCAGCTGTTGTGTGGTGGGAGATTTTTAAATTCATCTTCCTCTTCTGCTCTAAACTGTCAATGTTCTTGGCGATAACACAGAATGCTTTGGTATCCAATTCTCAGCCTGTCTGCTCCATGGTCCAACTGTCCCTGTGAGCATTCTTGGGCTTCTTTGTGTTCTGTCCTGCATCCTTCTTTCTGCTGAGTGTTCTTATTTTACCTTTCTATGTATCTTGCTCCTTTAGTGCCATCATGAGTTCCCCCACGCTACCAGCCAGAGCACTAAAGCAAGCTTCTGAAAAGTAAGTCTTTATTTTTTCTTTTCCTGTCACCTTCCCAGGCACAGCCTTTATGTATTTGCATCTGTATGCAAGATATATTTTATATTAGATCCATATACATGAAGGCTATTGTTTGCATGGGTGAGGGGACAGTTTTTATTTTTAATTCAAAACTAAAAGAGAGTATGCTGTCTTGGACAGGAAGAAGAGCAAAGCATAGAATAAACATTTGTTCTTGGTACATTCGAGTGTGCCCTCTCTGGTTGAACACACAAGTCAAGTGGATGTGAAGGCCAGCCGCAAGTCAAGATGCAAGACACGTTATCATGGAGTAGGTTCATACTCCACCTCTGGGAATGTGTCGTCTTCATGCTCGCAGAAAAAAATGTGTGGTGGCTTCTGCAGCTCCTGCTCTGCCAAATTAGTTAATAGGTGCTTCCTGCTTTAAAGAAGAAGGATGAGAAAATTAGGCAGAGTCGCAAGAAGTTAAATCATATTAAAGAGGCAGTAGCATATGGTATGGGGAAGTTTTCAAAAGGTGCTCCTAAAACTTTGAGAAGATATTTATCTGAAGAAATTGTCCCCTGTGCCTGCATGACAGAGCAGACTAAGTTCAGATAGTCACTTCTCAAGTGCAAGTCCGACACCCAAAGCACACTCGTTTGATTTTGCACAGGTCTCACAATTTGATAATGCGGTCAAGCAAGCAATTGATTGAGAAGCATAGGAAGTCTCTCCTCCAAGAAAACTAATGAAATAGTATCCTGATCTAAAAAAAGGAGCTTCCATCTTTACCTCTAATTTTTGAAATACAGGAATGGTCAGAAGTTAACAACATACAAAAGGGGAGTTAAGCTATACCCTTTCAAGAGAAAAGACTCAGACCTTTGGGATATACTTCTCAAAGTTAATGCATCACTGCAGAAACTTTTTCAACATGTTCCACTAGAAGACTCAGTATCATTCAGAGATCCCATGTATAGGAAAATCGATACAGACCTCAAGAGAAACTTTACTCTGGCAGGGGAAAATTGTAGACCAGCAGTTGCTTTAACACCCATGGTGAACGCTCTAAGGGTTTGGTTGGCCACATCTCAGGAAAAGCCAGTTGTTTGTGGAAATACATTCAGAATAAGAATTCAGATTCAGAATACTTTATTAATCCCAAAGGGATTACAATACATGCCAAACTCAACAAAGACAACACAAGATCACAACGATGAACAGAGCAAGACACAACAAAATTCCCAATTAACAGCTATTAGCACCAAAATAAAACAAATTAATACTACACTCCAATAAACTATCCATGCAATTAAAATACAACATAGAATAAATAACATAAATTATAAAATAACAGCAAATCAAACTACCAAAATCCAAATAATGCACCACTTTCTCTAGCATTAACCCAAATAATAATTAACATAATACCAACATACTATAAAAACTACATAAAAATCCTGATCGTAAACCGTATTTAAATCTTCACCTCCAGCCCTTACAAAGAAGACTTATATAACTTAATGGCCACAGGCAAAAATGATTTCCTGTGTCACTCTGTGGTGCATTGTAGTTATAACAGTCTGTCACTGATGGTACTCCACATACTGACCAGCGTATTGTGGAGTGGGTCGGAGGAGTTGTCCAGGATTGAACATACCTTGAACAACATTTTCCTCTCAAACACTGTTGTTAAAGTCTCCAGCTCCAATCCAACAACCACACTGGCCTTGCAAATTAGTTTGTTGAGCCTGTTGGTGTCGGCCACCCTAAGCCTGCTTCTCCAGCATGCCACTGCATACAACAGAGTGTTGGCCATCACTGACTCATAAAACATCTTCAGCATTGTTTGGCAGATGTTAAAAGACCTCAGTCTCCTCAAAAAATAAAAACAGTTCTGTCCCTTCTTATAGAGCACCTCAGTGTTCTTCCTCCAGTCCAGCTTATTATCTATGTGCATCCCCCAGTTATTCGTAATGCCATGTACACACGAGCAGACTTTTCGACAGCAAAGGTCCGACGGAACGAATCCGCTGGACAATTCGATCGTGTGTGGCCTTCATCGGACCTTTGCTGTCGAAAAATCAGACGGACTTTAGAAATAGAACATGTTTCAAATCTTTCCGACGGACTCAAGTCCGGTCAAAAAATCTATTCACCTGTATGCTAGTCCGACGGACAAAAAGGGACGCAAGGGCAGCTACTGGCTACTGGCTATGAACTTCCTTATTCTAGTCCAGTCGTACCTCATCATGTTCGAATCAGTCAGACTTTGATGTGATCGTGTGTAGGCAAGTCCGTTGCATCCGAACTCCATCGGAACTCCGCCGAAAGTCCGTCAAAAAGTCCTTCGGAGTTCAGTCTGTCGAAAGTCCGCTTGTGTGTACACGGCATTACTCTCTCCCACATCCACATCCACTCCTTGGATGGAGATGGGGGTTACTGGTGCCTTTCTCCTTCTCAAATAACGAACTCCTTTGTCTTTTTCGCATTTAGATACAAATGTTTATCCTCACACCATGTGACAATGTTTTCCACGATAGTCCTATATGTAATCTCTTCCCCATCCCTGATACATCCCACTACCGCAGAGTTATCAGAAAACTTCTGAAGATGGCAAGACTCTGTCTGGTAACTAAAATCAGTGGTATAGACAGTAAAGAGAAAGAGATAGAGAAGAGAGGAGAATTGACAGCCGCAGAAGCTATTTGCCCAGTCCTGGGTCAGGAAAAAAGTACTCAAGTGCACTCTACCTTGTTTCTCGTTACAAAGGCATCATGGGGCTTCAGACCTGTGCTAGAGTTTAAATACATGAACTCCTTAATAATATCGCTACTAAATTGAAAACATAAATGTAATGTACCATCATCCAATCAACTTGAAAATTGAGGCAGAAGGTTTGAGGCAACTATCGACTCTTCATGGTACAGCAAAGACGCACATTCATATTTCTAAAAAAGTATTAATTTATTTAAGACATACCGCAAAACATGTCGAGGTTGAACTGACAGATCCATGGTCCTCCTGTCTGGATGGACACGCGTCCAATTGTCGAGTTCCTCTTCAGAGATTCAATATTGTGTATTATATATTTCCCCACATAGGACCTTTTTAAGGATGGTTTTTGTCTTAAATAAATTTATACTTTTTAACAAATATATATGTGAGTCTTTGTTATACCATGAAGAGTCCATAGTTTTCTCAAACCTTCTGCCTCAATCTACATGAACTCCTTCATAAAACCACAAACTTTATAAATGAATGGTTAGCATCTATGGATCTGGCGGATGCATACCTTCATGATCCTGTGGACCCAAAACGCCACTTTTTTATGTTTTGTTGTCAATTGTGTCCATCTCCAGTATCAATGCCTTCCTTTTGGTTTATGCACAGTGCCAAGAACGCTTTTTTGAGAACCAAGAGAATCCCATTATTTCATTATCTAAGCAATATACTCATTTTGGAAAGCAGAGAACTAAAGGTGACCTTTACCTATCCCTTTAAACTTCTGTCTTCATCTCTCTTTCATTCTCAGCATTGATGACCTTGGCCAATCATTTAACTTGCTACTTGACTTATGGCTTAACCACTTCCCGATCCGCTCATGTACATTTACGGCAGCAAGTTGGTTCCCCTGTGCAAATCGCTGTACCTGTACATTGGCTTCTTTAAGAGCCATAGCCAGCGATCGTAGGCATGAGAGCCAGAATGAGGATTTCTGTGTGTGTAAACACACAAATCCCCATTCTGACAGAAGAGGAGAAACAGATCGTCTGTTCCTATTAAATAGGAACAGTGATCTGTCTCCTCCTCCAATCACTACACTGCCCCCACAGTTAGAAACACACATAAGGGAACACATTTAACCCTTTGATCGCCCCTAGTGTTCACCCCTTCCCTGCCAGTGACAGTTACACAGTAATCAGTGCATTTTTATAGCACTGATTGCTGTATAAATGTCAATGGTCCCAAAAAAGTGTCAAAAGTGTCCGATCTGTCTGCCGCAATGTCACAGTCCCACTATCACAGTCCCACTAAAAATCGCAGATCACCGCCATTACTAGTAGAAAAAAAAATAATAAAAATGCTATGAATCTATCCCCTATTTTGTAGATGCTATAACTTTAGTGCAAATCAATCAATATACGATTAGTGCGATTTTTTTTTTTTACCAAAAATATGTAGAAGAATACATATTGGCCTAAACTGATAAATAAATTTGTTTTTAAAAAAAATGCAAAAAGCAAAAAAAAGCAAAAAGTAAACAATATTGTTTTTTTTTTCAAAATTTTCGCTTTTTTTTGTTTATAGTGCAAAAACTAAAAACCGCAAAGGTGATCAAAGACACCAAAAGAAAGCTCTATTTTTGGGAGAAAAAGGACGTCAATTTTGTTTGGGTACAACGTCGCACGACCGCTCAACTGTCAGTTAAAGTGACGCAGTGTCGTATCGCAAAAAATGGCCTGGTCATTAAGGGGGTAAATCCTTCCAGGGGTGAAGTGGTTAAAGTGTTACTAAACCCATAACAGCAAATCAATCTGTATATGCAGTAAAGCATGCTTGTTATACTCACTGTGGAACCTATAGGGTTAATCCTCTGCATTGTGTAAAAAGGCTGTTTGATCCTGTCTTTTCTGATCTTCCCTTTCTTCCACAGTCTCCAATCTATCTGTGGATAGAACAGAGCCTTGGGGACAATTTGCACATGCTCAGTTTGTTGTGTATCGCTAGAGAGTTTTTTTTTTTTCTTGGGAGTGTGCATGTGGTCAGCACAGGTCCAATCAGCACTATCCAGATAGAGGGCCAGGGGTGCTGCAGCCTCACAGGATGATCAGGGCAGAATGAAACCTCCTCCTACATGCTTTAACCAGACACTGATAGAAGTCACAAGACTTCTCTAACTGCTGATGAGAAAAGGTATTTAGCAGTTTATATTTACTAAAATAATTGCATTTTCGTGTTCTGCGTACTGTGATAAACCAGTACTAGTGAATGCAGCGTCCTGGGTTTAGTAACACTTTAATTTTTGCTTACCAGCTAAATTAGCCCACAGCTCCCTGCAGCTTCTTGTATTCAGATAAACAGCATTTTCGAGCAGCCAAAACAAGTCATACTTATGCCTTGTACACACGACCGGATTTTCCGACAACTAAATCCATGTTTTTTTTCCGACGGATTTTGACTCATACTTGTCTTGCATACACGCGGTCACACAAAGTTGGTCGGAAATTCCAAACATCAAGAACATGGTGACGTACAACACGTACGATGAGCCAAGAAAAATGAAGTTCAATAGCCAGTGCTGCTCTTCTGCTTGATTCCGAGCATGCATGGAACTTTGTGCGTCGGAATTGTGTACACAAAATCGAACGAAGCCTTAGAAACACATTGTCAAGCACCAGGAAATGGTAACCTCCCAGAGTCTGGAAATGCATTACAAAAACTTTTCTTCAATGCCTCCTGAAGATGTGTCATCCTTTGCTCCCTTTGCGAAGGCAGGATGAGTTCTGCAACCTTACCCTTGTAAGGTGGATCAAGAAGGGTTGCCAGCCAGTAATGATCCCTCTCCTTAATACCACAAATCCTAGGGTCCTTTTGCAGGCTTTGCAGAATCAGTGAGGCCATGCAGCGTAAGGGCTCTTTCATACGGGGCAGATCAGTGATGATCCGCCCCGTGAACACCCGCTTGCTCAGTGGGGATCGCTCCGCCGATCCCCGCTAAGCAGGAAGATGACTGTGCAGCGACGGACCTGTCAGAGCGCCGCTCTCCCCTATGGGGGATCGGATGATGACAGACCGTAGAGTCCGTCGTCACCCGATCCAATCCGAAAACGGATGGAAAAGTAGGGTTTTCCACCGTTACACTTTTCGGATCGGATGCTCCATAGGGATACATGTATGTCCGTTTTTCATCCGAAAACGGAAGGATGAAAAACGGACATATGGACTGTCCATGTGAAAGAGCCCTGAGTTTGCAGAGGCTTCCGATCCTGTGCCCTCTGGGTCACTAAAGATCACATTATCTGTAACTACCTCCTCCCAGCCACGTACAACTCCTTGGGTTTCTAGGGACTGAAAACCATCTTTTGAAGACTGCTGCGTGTTATTCTCGACATCCATGCTGACACAATCCTCCTCCTCCTCTTCTTCCTTTGTGTTTGGCGGACCCGCAGGAATGCTATCTGGATAAAGTGGGCCGTGAGAGGAAAGAAAGTCCTCCTCTTCCTCCTGCTGTTCTGCCTCAAGTGGCCTGTCCATGATAACATGAAGCACGTGCTCCAGCAGGAAGACTAGACAAACAGTGTCACTGATGCATGCATTGTCACTGCTCACCATCCTTGTGGTCCCCTCAAATGGTGACAGGACCTTGCATGCATCTTGCATGCATCCTTGATCAGTAGCCACTAGCGTGGCAAAAAGAAGCCAAGCTCCCCGACCCTGTCCTGGTGCCATACTCACACAGGTACTCATTGATGGTCATCTGCTGTGTGTGCAGCCGCTGCAGCATTGTCAACATTGAGTGCCACCTGGTGGGCATGTCACAAATGAGACGGTTGATGGGCAGGTTGCATTCCCTTTGAATGTCAGCCAGCCAAGCACTGGTATTGTATGACCGGCGGAAATGACCACAGACTTTTCTGGCCTGCCTTGGGAGATCTTGTAAGCCTGGGTACCTGGTCAAGAAACACTGCCCTACCAAATTCGGGACGTGTGCCAAACATGGAACATGAGTCAAGTGTCCCTGTCGGAGGGCGGAGAGAAGGTTGGTGCCATTGTCGAATACAACCATTCCTGGCTGAAGCTTGCCTGGCATCAACCACCTCTTAGTCTGCCCCTGCAGAGCTGACAGATTCTCTGCCCCAGTGTGGCTCCTGTCCCCTAGGCAGACCAACTCAAGCACCGCATGACATCTTTTTGCCTGGCTATTTGTGTAGCCCCTTGAGCATTTAGGGAGCACTGCTGGTTCAGAGGACAATTCTGCAGAAGAGGCCATAGAGGAAGAAGAGGAGGGAGGGGAGCATACAGATGTTGTGGCAGAATCAACACTAGCTTTTTGGAGGAGTGGTGGTGGAACAAGCTCCCTGTCTTGCATCCTTCCCAGCTGCCAGCAGAGTTACCCAGTGCTCCGTGAAGGAAAGGAAACGTCCCTGCCCATGCCTGCTGGACCATGAGTCAGTGGTTATTGAACCTTACTGCTGACCACCCTGTCCAACGAGGCCAAAACATTGTCTTCCACATGGCAGTAGAGAGCCCAAATGGCCTTACGTGAAAGAAATGGCGTTTTGGAACCTGCCACTTTGGTACAGCACATTCCACAAATTCATGAAAGGGGGCTGAGTCTACCAGCTGAAAAGACGGCAGTTACAGTGCCAGCAATTTGGCCAAGCTAACATTTAGTCCACGACCAGCACTGTTGACTGTAGACACAGAGTCTGCTTGTCCTCTTTTAGTGGCCTGTGAGCATCTGCCTCTCCTTGGTGGCCTTCCAGAGATGATGGGGATTTTTTCTTTTCACAGAACACTACACTGTATTATATACTGTGTACACCGGCTGCACTGTATTAGATATGGTACACCGGCTGCACTGTATTATATACTGTGTACACCGCCTGAAGTTTATTAGAAACTGTACACACTGTATTATATACTGTGTACACTGCCTGAAGTGTATATGAAACTGTACACCGGCTGCACTGTATTATATACTGTGTACACCACCTGAAGTGTATTAGAAACTGTACACACTGTATTATATACTGAGTACACTGCCTTTAGTGTATTAGAAACTGTACACCACCAAATGCACTGTATATATAGGCTACACTGAATGCAGAGTGTGTATATATATATATATATATATATATATATATATATATATATATATATATATATATATATATATATACACAGTGCTGTAAAAAAGTATTTCCCCCCTTCCTGATTTTTGCATATTTCTCACACTTAAATGATTCAGATCATCAAACAAATTTCAATATTACACAAAGATAACCAGAGTAAATCCAAGATGCAGTTTTTAAATTATTATTTCATTTATTAAGGGAAAAAAGCTGTTCAAACCTGCCTGGCCCTATGTGAAAAAGTAATTGCCCCTCCCATGCTGAATCATGAATGAACTGTGATTAACCACAATTTTTTGGAAAGCTGAGTTAAATTTCACTTGCCACACCCAGGCCTGATTACTGCCAGATCTGTTGAATCAAGAAATCACATAAATAGAAGCTATATGACAAAGTGAAGCAGGCTAACAGATCACAAAAAGCCACACATCATGCCACAATCTAAAAAAATTCAAGAACAGATTAGAAACAATGTAATGTTTATGTATCAGTCTATGAAGGGTTTGAAAGCCATTTCTAAGGCTTTGGAACTCCAGTGAACTATGTGGAGAGCCATTATCCACAAATTGAGATAACAGTGGTGACCCTTCTCAGGAGCCTACAAAAATTACTCCAAGAGTATGACGATGACTCATCCAGGAGGTCATAAAAGAACCCAGAACAACATCTAAAGAACTGCAGACCTCACTTGCCTCAGGTAAGATCAGTGTTCATGATTCAACAATAAGAAAGACCTGCAACCTGCCTTTGGCCAATTATGGCTCTCTCTGCAGAGCTTGCTGTGATTGGCTAAAGCATGCAGGTCAGGTGCATGCTTTCGCCAATCATCAGACACTAATGCACTGCAATCTCACAGTGCATTATGGGGAGTTCCCCGGTGCTCGAATTTCCCGCAAACGCTCCATATTGTTCACTGTCCGGCTCGAGCATCGATCTCATCCCTACTCACAAATCTCGTAATAATAATCAGGAACTGAGAGGCCTGGTTCCCAATCACCTGATTGCTGTGATAGCCTCTGATTGGCTATCACAGTGATCAGCCATGCTACAACCTGCCCCTGTATTTTTTTCTCCTCTGAATGGAGAGAAAGATGCAATGGGGTTGATTTATTAAAGGCAAATAGACTGTGCACTTTGTAAAGTGCAGTTACCCACTGCAAGTTGAGTTGCTCCAGAGCGTAAGAGAGTAAATGAGGTAGGGCTTCATTTTGCAAAGAGTACCCAATCAAGGAAAAAAAAAAAAACAGCATTTTTGCTTGCACATGATTGGATGATGGAAGTCAACAGAGTTTGTGCTCATTTAGAGCCCTTTCACACTGGTTCGCTTCAAAACTGCGAGTAAAACACTGAGCACTTTTGCAGTGCTTTTGAGGTGTTTACGGTGCGGTTTTTAAAGGCCACGTGACTCAAAAGCTGCACTGTATGGCATTTTTTAGGCATTTTTGAGTCCATTCCCATTCATTTCAATGGGGAAGAGCGCTTTTGGTGCACTTTTTTTAGCTCCCCAAACATGATCCAAAGATGCTGCATGCAGGATTTTTTTCACCGCCCTGCCAGCGCACCACCCCAGTGTGAAAGCATTCATTGATTTTAATGGGAAGTATTTTTCTTAAGCTTTTCAGGGTTTTTTTGACCAAAGAAAGCATTGTTTGTCCTAAAAATGTATATTTTTTTATTTTGTTATCCTAAGTAATGATAAAGTTAATGCTGAATAAACAGGTCCACAGTAGAAATGCAAAAATGCTAAACTTCTAAAGGAATTACAAAAAGAACATAGAAATGAGGACAAGCCAAATGTTTCTTGGGTTAGGAAGACTGCAAACCTAAAGATGAATGTGCTCCCAAGACTACTTTACATTTTGCAAACAATCCCAAGACCACCGCCCTTTTTCTTTCTTTGATCCATACAAAAAAAGATTCAGCTTGTTCTTGAGAATGATGCTGCCACAAGAATTAACATGGAGCATTTAAACCTACCCAGTCATATAGAGGTATTTGGTGCATACCTCTTAAATGTTAAGAAGTACTTTTGGACCTGGATGATCACCAGACTGGTAGAGTGGCACTTACACTCAACTCTAAAGAACTGGGTAACCCTACAGCAAACCTTTACCTAGTACACACTGGAGAACTTCCCATGGATCCACACATAAATTGTACCTAAATCTGCATACAAACTCTCTCTCTCATATGCATCACTTGAAGGAGCTTCTGTGATGCTTGCCATAGAATGTCCAACTCCTATAAGATAAGTAAAGGAGTTAGACAGATTATTACATATATAGCTGCAATGTATTCATATACAAAATATTTGGATGTATGCCACATCACCTAGACAGTCTTTGGTTACTCTCTAGATTATACACCATCCCAATATCTTCTACACAACACAAAAGTACTGTCTAAGAGACAATGCTTTCAGTCTTTAGCAATGCACATTGTTAGTGCAGCTGGGATGTGAATTCCAGTCCCTTGGCTTTCCAAATGGATTCCCATAATATAGGAATGGTTCACAAGCCTAAATAAAGTAGCAGATATGGAAAAACCTATCCATATATCCCAGGATAGGCTTACCAAATGTAATCTCACTTAGTCTTGCTGACTACATTACAAAACAAAAGCTGAAAACAAGAATATAATGTGAAAAATCTTTTGCCCCAAAGAGTATTAACAAGCCACCATGAGCATTTACTCCTTCTGGCTTTCTTTTTTACACATAGACAACCAAAGCAGAGTACTAGACATGTGCCCTGCCAAAAAATGTGTTCATTTTCGTTTTCATTTCATTCATTTTTGTTTTTTTTTTCATTTTTCGGGTCATTAGTTATGATCGCAATGAGTAAATTTGTACATTCGCACATTCGTACAATCGTAAATTCGTACATTCGTACATTTGTACATTCTTAAAATTCATAAATTTGTAAATTCATAAATTTGTACATTCGTAAATTCGTACATTCGTAAATTAGAAAAATCGGAAATTTGGAAATCTGAAATAGTAACTACTAAATTATAGGTATTGTAATTTCATTTCAAATTTGGCTGTTAGTGAACGTAACAAATACGAATTTATCCAAAGTTACAAATTATCCGAAATAACGAATGCCACATCTAAACAAATGGAACGGAACAAATTAATAATAAATGCCCTGAGAGACCTCTGGCAGAAGCTTACAGTCAAGGTGGCAGAGATTATGGGGGTACAGGTTACTATAACCCATCAGATGGGTTTACTTTTTGCAGATATCCCTTGGGCCTCTCCCCCTGACCAAAAACTGTCCCAAACACTATTTAGTGCGGTCCACTGGTGTATAGCCCTGTTTTGGCGCACACCCAGGGTCCCCTGGGACCAAGTCCTTAGTTGAATGTCTGCCATTCAACTTATGGAAAAAATTTTGCATACAATTACAGACACTATGCATGTTTATGATTGGAAATGGAAATCATGAGTTCCTTAAACGCTCAGGGCTCTCTTGTCTTAAATAGTATGGACTCCTTAATTTAGTGGCATTAATTCCAGTTTGACCACATGGGTCTCCCGTAACCCGATCTGTACCACTTGTTAGTGGTTGCATATTCAGTGTTTTTTGTTCTTTTTGTTTCTTTTTGTTTTCAGTTATATATATTCTCTAGCATTTATTTTCACCACATGAGTGTCAAAATTGTGTGGAGACTCTCCAGCTCTTTATTAAGCTCCAGGACCCTCCCTCCCGGGAGTCCTCCTCAGCTCATTATGACTCATTTCGTAACTTATATCTTTGTGACTACTGTATTTACATCTGGTATACAGAGATCTGGACCAGTCATGCCTGCCTCATGTATTGTTTCTGACACACTATGTATTCTGTACTAATTCTCAATAAAAACGTGTATTAAAAAAAAAATGATAATAAATAACAATAATAATAATAATAAAAACTTTTATTATTATTATTTCTTATTATTAATTAATTCATTATTTCGGATAGTTTGTAACTTCGATAAATTTGTATTTGTTACGCTCACTAACAGCCAAATTTGAAAGGAAATTACAATACCTATAATTTAATAGTTAGTAATAGTTAAGTTATTATTAGTTAATTATTATTTCAGATTTCCGAATTTCTGAATTTACAAATTCACGGTTTTATTAATTTACTAATTTACGAACTTACGAATGTACAAATTTACGAACATGTGAATGCATGAATGTACGAATTTACAAATGTACGAATTTACAAATGTGCAAATGTATGAATTTATGAATGTACGAATTTACAAATATTCAAATATTCGAATTTACAAATACTCTGAAAAATTTGTTAAACGGCTTTTCGTTCATTCAGATATTTACGAATTAACAAATTTGTCGAAATTCGTTAAAAAACGAATTCGGAAAGAAACAAATTGCACATGTCTACAGGGTACATGCTCATGGAGGCTTGTTAAAAATGTGTCATACACCTTCCTGATGAGGTGGACGTTCTAGTGCCACAAACACACCACAAAATGTTTTGATGGTCTTATATGTACTTTTTGGGACCAATAAACATCTACTTTGCTAAGAAACAATCTTGAAGTGAGTATCTTGCTTATGTTTTGCTTTGCTGAGATAATTTCCAAACTCTTTGGGGCAAAATCCATTTTTCACTACATATCACACTGGGACCCACAGAACCCTTAGTGCAGGATCATCTGGAACACCCTGAAATGCATATAGCGTGGCCTCCTCTGTTTGGAGCCAGCTATATTCTCCACATGCTCTCCCTATCAGGTCATCTGACCCCTACATGGTGTTAAATAACCTTACGGATATGAGTACAGTATTCCTTATCCACCTTGACAGCCTTTTATATTCTCATCTCAAATTTCTTAATCTACTACAATACTACTACCTTCTCATTTGGAGAAATCTACTTTACTACTGAATTGTGAATTTTGAATTGGAAGGGGGTGGCCTCAGAAACTAAACAGACCTTTCTGATTTGATGCTAGGTTTGTTTTATCACAAATTTCCTTAAAGGGTAACTTCACTTTCGTGGGGAGAAAATTAGCAAATAAAGAAAAAATAATATAGCACAAATAATTGCGACATTAATCATATCGTGATTGAATGTTATTGCAAATTACCTTTCCTTTTCAATCTGCAGCCGCTGTAATTTTCTGAGAATGCCATGCAATATGGCTACCTGGAGTTTTTTTGTACACAGACTGTGTGCTGACCACTTCCCAGAAACATAATTTACTGCTTGTGTGATTGGCTCACCAATTTTCCCAGAAGTGTGCCTAATATACAAGTCAGATTTCAAGCAACGCCTGCAACAAAAATGTCATTTTTGGAGAGATACTTTCAATAAGAGTCTAAAGGGATGCAGGCCCAGCAGATCTCCTCATTAGTACCCTGCAGTTGCACACCTGACAGTTAATTAAAAAAACACTCCCATTAGACCCACTCAGACAAACACACATGGATTTCTTCAGAATAACAAAAGGTAGGAATCTGCAACAACCGTTGTTATAATGCTTGCAATGTCTATTTATAACCCAGAGGGGAATTTTTTTTTCACAACAAAAGTGGAGTTATGCTTTAAAGTACTTCATATTTTTCAGCTCTGTACATGGCTTTACACCAGACACTCCTGCACACAGCAGGTTTTCACATGTGGAATCTTCTATGATGACAGGATTTTGGTTTTACTAATTAATTTAATCACACCCCTATACAATCAACTAAAATAATACTTTGTTCAATATTTGAAGCAAACTTTTTCTCTGCTCTATGCTTTTATTCTGATAGCAATAATTCTACTTTCTTAAAGATCATATTTCTTTATTTCTGGTACTTAAAATAAAACTGTCAGATAACATGAGGAATATTTTCAGCTAAATAGTAGCTCAGATTCCATTAGAGTCTGTATGTCTACTGTGAAGAATTAGCACCCTAGGTCAAAGAAAGTATACGTTATCAGAAGCAGACACTGTATTTATAAAAATGTGCCTGTCCTGCTTACTAAAATAAATTACATTAAAGTCTCATAACGGATTGATTTATTTTTTGAAGTACACTAGTTGAGCTGTTGGCAGTAACTCAGAAGGGTACATTTTCTACTCTATTGGGTAACCTTTTTGTAGATTAATGATTTAGTCTAGATCAATTGAAATAATCTTTGCACACTGATTTATTATTCTTCACAGTGGGAAAAAGCATTGCAGCTCTCAGTGGCCATTCATTTCACAGCTCTTCAGTTTCTATAAATTAAAAATGTAGGCGACATATTTAAAGTTCTCTCTGGACTTGTCCTTTGCCTAACAGTACTTTTGTCATGGTTATATAAAATTATGCAGTAGGTTAATAATATTCTCTTGTCTTCCACTATTAGGATAATGATTTTTTTTTTTCAAGACTAGTATATTCTATGTATACATACATAATGCTAGCCTGGTTTCATATTAAAATCTTCATGGATTTGAAATTGCTAAGATAAAAATAAAATTTATTTAGCAGAACCTATCTGCAGCCAGTACTTTAATGCTTCTTTTACCAACAAATTTTATTAACAGAAAAACGGAGATAAAGTTCAAGCTCAGAAAGTCCAGACGTGAGCATATCACATTTCATCAAGATGCATGCAGATGGCAAAAGATTAGGTGCCATAAACAAAAATATGTAGCAAATAACCACTATGTCATGGGACACAGTTAACAAGGGGTATTGTTTTAAGAAATGATGTTGATGAATTGTGAGACACAAAATGTATTACAATGAGACCAACCACATGCATAGCTCTGGAAAACTGGGACTATGAGCACTAAACAGGAAAAAGGAAGAAAAGAGAGCAGGGTAGAAGAGATAGAGCAGAAGGGCATTTCTCAGAAGTTGCCATGGAGGATCGGAAAAAATTTATAAATAGAAAGATTAAGGTTTCTCTAAAAATTAGGTGTGGGTGGGCTTCAGAGCCTCAAAGTTGAAGGAGATGAGAGGAAATGCCTGCTATGAAGGGAAAGAATAATTGAGGCATGGCTGCCAAATGTGAGGGAGGCATGGCAGCAGAACAGAAGGATGAAGCATACTACACATGCACTATGAACATCATAAAGTTTGTTTGGCATGTGTTGCATGCCTAAAGTCCATAACTGGTTAATCAGCATTTTCTTTGATAGATAATAATTCTCCACTGCTTTAGCAAATCAAACTCATTTTCTCTGGAGGGTGTTCACTTGTTTGGTCCTTCTTAGGATCCATCAGGGGCATCTTTTTGTACATCTAGCATTGATAGGTACAGTGGCTATATATTTATTCAATTAGGGGCACACATGATTTAGTTGCCAGTTTTGGTGCCCATACTGAACAGGGAACTTAATAAGAGATCTGTATCGAACCATCTCACCTATTCAGATTTGTCCCAAAGAGCCTATTTATTTGTCTCCTATTTAAATTGATGATTGAGCAGCAAAAGGCTACCTGTTACATTCTCTTGTTTTTCTGTGTTAAAGGCATACCTAACCATTGTATTATATGTAATTTAATCCAACTGCTGAACATCCTACATCCACTAACACAATAACTGCAAATCTAAGATATTATGAACTTTATAACATTTACTGCAGGTTTGATTCAACACACCATAAAATAAAGTACAGAATACAGATACAAACAGTTAGGAATTACATTCTCTTCAGAGTTACCATTCATTCATTACACATTCATTTCATTTCAATAGTGATTTGCAATCTTTTTTAATCTGCATCCTTTATTAAAAATGCCTGGCGATCCTGCCATAAAGGTCATTGTTCAGACACCTCCTGTTATAGGGTGACAACAATTGATCCTGTTTCCCAATTGCTCTCCTGCTTTGTCATTCAGTTAAAAAAACTTCTGGTAGAAACTATAAGCAACTGTGCTGACATTCAATGCACAGCCATATTCCACCATTGGCACCATCAGAAAGTCCACCTTCAGAAATGACATCCAGCCACTTCCATATGAGAGCATGTAAATTGAAAGTGGGCTGAAAGAGGTTGGAAGATATTTGCATTGTGAAGATGCAAAAACACATTAGCAAAAATGAAAAAAAAAAATTCAGTTAGTGTTTAGATCTGCTTTAACCACTTGCCGTCTGCCTAACCAATAATTTATGTCATTACTTTGACATTAAACACCAGGGTTATGGCTGCAGCTAGATGCCATAACCCCGGTTTAATTTTTTTTCTTAGGTGGGCGGCTTTCAAATAAAAGTGGATTCATGGTGGTATTACTTTTAGAAGCGATGATCCCCCCTTCCCGGGCTTACGTTACTGGTCAATGAGCCCGGGAACCATCTGGTGCTGGCAGTGTCTTCACATAGAGATAAGCGATAGCAAGATGGCCACCGCTCGTCTATATGCCCTTGGAGGAACAAAGTGACGTCATGATGTCACTTCCGGTTCATTTAACCACTTGCCGACCGGGCCATAGCCGAAAGACGGCAACAGTGCGGTCGGCTAGTTCTGGGTGGACGTCCATGGACGTCCTCCCAGAATACTGCTCTCGCGCGCCCCCTGGGGCGCGCACCCGAGAACTTCCGTGACCGCCGGGTCCAGAGGACCCGGCGCATCACGGATCACGGTAAACGGCCGCTGATCGCGGCCGTTTACCATGTGATCGCTCCGTCAAATGACGGAGCGATCACATGTCAACAGACCGGCGTCATCTCATGACGCCGGTTCCTCCCTCCCCTCTCTGTACCGATCGGTACAGTGCGAGGGGAGAGGGGGAGGGATCGGATGGCAGCACCGCTGTGGGCTGGATGTGTAGTGCCCACAGCGGTGCTCAGTGACAATTGCTGTCACATCCATCCATCCCTCAATGCTCAGCCAACCCTGCAATACTCTGCATAATAGCCTGCAATACTCTGCATAATAGCCTGCAATACTCTGCATAACACCCTGCAATACTCTGCATAACACCCTGCAATACTCTGCATAACACCCTGCAATACACTGCACTATACCCTGCAATACTCTGCATAACACCCTGCAATACTCTGCATAACACCCTGCAATACACTGCACTATACCCTGCAATACTCTGCATAACACCCTGCAATACTCTGCATAACACCCTGCAATACTCTGCACTATACCCTGCAATTCTCTGCATAACACCCTGCAATACTCTGCACTATACCCTGCAATACTCTGCATAACACCCTGCAATACTCTGCACTATACCCTGCAATACTCTGCATAACACCCTGCAATACTCTGCACTATACCCTGCAATACTCTGCATAACACCCTGCAATACTCTGCACTATACCCTGCAATACTCTGCATAACACCCTGCAATACTCTGCATAACACCCTGCAATACTCTGCATAACACCCTGCAATACTCTGCATAATACCCTGCAATACTCTGCATAACACCCTGCAATACTCTGCACTATACCCTGCAATACTCTGCATAACACCCTGCAATACTCTGCATAATACCCGGCACTACTCTGCATTATACCCGGGCACTACTCTGCAATATACGCGGGCACTACTCTGCAATATACGCGGGCACTACTCTGCAATATACGCGGGCACTACTCTGCAATATACGTGGGCACTACTCTGCAATATACCCCGCAATACTCTGCAATATACCCCGCAATACTCTGCAATATACCCCACAATACTCTGCAATATACCCCGCAATACTCTGCAATAGCCCGCAATACTCTGCAATAGCCCGCAATACTCCGCAATTTTTAACCAGTTCCCGCCCACAGTCATATGACGTCCCTGACTTTGAGCGGGTATATCTGAATGATGGGTGCAGCTACAGGCATCATTCAGATATCAGCTTTTTCAGCCAGCGATTTCCTACACCATAGGAATGATCATAGCTGCTGTTCCACTGCTTGATCATTCTTATGGGAGGCGAGAGGGGACGCCCCCCCCTTCCCGCCACCCTCCGGTGCTTCTACCGACTCACCGCTACGATCGAAGCCAAGATCGTTTTTTTTTTATTATTATTTCAGGCTTCCCAGTCTAGAGGTGAGATGTGGGGTCTTATTGACCCCATATCTCACTGTAAAGAGGACCTGTCATGCCATATTCCTATTACAAGGATGTTTACATTCCTTGTAATAGAAATAAAAGTGATCAAAAAATTTTTGGGGGGGGAAAAAGTGTCAAACTAAAATAAATAAAGTAAAATAAACAATAAAAAAAAAAAAAATAAAATTTAAAGCGCCCATGTCCGTGTGCTCGCATGCAGAAGCGAACACATACGTAAGTCCCGCCCACATATGAAAACGGTGTTCAAACCACACATGTGAGGTATCGCTGCGATCGGTAGAGCGAGAGCAATAATTTTGGCCCTAGACCTCCTCTGTAACTCAAAACATGTAACCAGGAAAAAAATTTTAAAGCGTCACCTATGGAGATTTTTAAGTAGCGACGTTTGGCACCATTCCACGAGAGTGTGCAATTTTGAAGGGTGACATGTTGGGTATCTATTTACTCGGCGTAACTTCATCTTTCACATTATGCAAAAACATTGGGCTAACTTTATGGTTTTGTTTTTTTTTAAAGCACAAAACTGTTTCTTTCCCCAAAAAAACGCGTTCGAAAAATTGCTGCACAAATACCGTGCGAGATAAAAAGTTGCAACAACCGCCATTGTATTCTCTAGGGTCTTTGCTAAAAAAAATATATATATAATGTTTTGGGGTTCTATGTAATTTTCTAGCAAATAAATTATGATTTTTACATGTAGGAGAGAAATGTCAGAATTGGCCTGGGCGCTCCAGAACGCATGGAGGTGCTCCCCTGCATGTTGGGCCTCTGTATGTGGCCACGCTGTGTAAAAGTCTCACACATGTGGTATCACCGTACTCGGGAGTAATAGCAGAATGTGTTTTGGGGTGTAATTTGTGGTATGCATATGCTGTGTGTGAGAAATAACCTTCTAATATAACAATTTTGTGAAAAAAAAAAAAAGAAAAAAAAAATCTTGATTTTGCAAAGAATTGTGGGAAAAGATGACAATTTAAAAAAAACTCACCATGCATCTTTCTAAATACCTTGGAATGTCTTCTTTCCAAAAAGGGGTCATTTGAGGGGTATTTGTACTTTTCTGGCATGTTAGGGTCTCAAGAAATGAGATAGGCCGTCAGTAATTCAGGTGTGATCAATTTTCAGATATTGGCACCGTAGCTTTTGGACTCTCTAACATTCACAAAGACCAAATAATATACACCAAGTTGTACTTATTTTTACCAAAGATATGTAGCGGTATAAATTTTGGCCAAAATTTACGAAGAAAAATTACTAATTTGCTAAATTTTATAACAGAAACAAAGAAAAATTCATCTTTTTACCAAATTTTCAGTCTTTTTTCTTTTATAGCGCAAAAAATAAAAAACCCAATGGTGATTAAATACCACCAAAAGAAAGCTCTATTTGTGTGAAAAAAAGGATAAAAATTTCATATGGGTAAAGTGTTGTATGACTGAGTAATTGTCATTCAAAGTGTGAGAGCACCGAAAGCTGAAAATTGGTCTGGTTAGGAAGGGGGTTTAAGTGCCCAGTGGTCAAGTGGTTAAACGTGTTTTTTATTTTTTCTTAAAGCAAAAAAAGATTTTTTTTTTCTTTTTTTTAATCTTTTGCTTTTAAGGGTAAAGGAGAGACCCCAGATCTCTCCATAAAGAGGACCTGTCATGCTGTATTGTTATCGCAAGGGATGTTTACATTCCTTGAGATAGCAATAATAGTGATCATTTTTTTTTTTTTTTAAGGGACAGTGTAAAAATGAAAAAAAGGGTAATGAAATTAATAAAAATAAATAAATTTGAAATCGCCCCCGTCCCCGCGTGCTTATATGCAGTAGTGAAGGAATACGTAGGTCACGCCTACATATGTAACTGGTATTTGCACCACATGTGAGGTATTGCCGCGAACATCGGAGCGAGAGCAATAATTCTAGCAATAGACCTCCTCTGTAACTCTAAACTGGTAACCTGTAGAAGTTTTTAAAGTGACGCCTATGGAAATTTTTAAGCACCATAGTTAAGCATCGTTCCACAAGCACTCACAGATCTGCTGAGGAAGACCATTCGGAGGTCGATACATGTTGATACATGTGCAAAGGAGAGGATCCGAGCCTGTGACGTTGCCCAGCCACAGTGGAGAGGGAGCGGATGCCCTGAATACATGTAACAAGCGAATTTTGTTTTTATATCTAGTAAGTGTCCTCTTTTATTATATATATATATATATATATATATACACAGTATCTCACAAAAGTGAGTACACCCCTCACATTTTTGTAAATATTTTATTTTATATATCTTTTCATGTGACCACACTGAAGAAATTACACTTTGCTACAATGTAAAGTACAATGTAAAGCAGTGTGTGTACAGCTTGTATAACAGTGTCAATTTCCTGTACCCTCAAAATAACTTAAACCACTGGCAACAAAAGTGAGTACACCCCTAAGTGAAAATGTCCAAATTGGGCCCAATTAGCCATTTTTCCTCCCCGGTGTCATGTGACTCATTAGTGTTACAAGGTCTCAGGTGTGAATGGGGAGCAGATGTGTTAAATTTGGTGTTATCGCTCTCACTCTCTCATACTGGTCACTGGAAGTTCAACATGGCACCTCATGGCAAAGAACTCTCTGAGGATCTGAAAAAAAGAATTGTTGCTCTACATAAAGATGGCCTAGGCTATAAGAAGATTGCCAAGACCCTAAAACTGAGCTGCAGCACGGTGGCCAGCACCATACAGTGGCCTAACAGGACAGGTTCCACTCAGAACAGGTCTCGCCAGAGGCATCGTCAGGGTGTGGCTATCGAGGCTGGACCCCCGAATGTGCAGCCCATAGCCCAGAGTCTCAGCGGGTCGCGGCTTTGAAGGTGGAGAGACGAGCGGGCGGACGAGCAGAGATGACAGAATCTCTCTCCACCCACCGTCACTATTCTTCCGCCCTCACTGCCCACCACACACAGTGCCCTGCACCCCGGTGCTGCAGAGGTGGGGGCGCCCGAGTGCCAGAATGCTCCCCTCCTTGTGTGTGTCACACACACTGGCCCGAACTGTGTCTGCTCTCTCGCCCCACCAACGATGTCATCCTCAGTTGGTGAAGAGGACAGAGGCAGAGATGTTAGTGTCCAAATGTACGGATAGGAGGGGGAGGGGACACACACACAGTCATCCAATCATCTGGCTGGCTTGTGGAATGTTTTTTCAATCCGTTGATATCCCCTTGCTGACTGTACACTGAGGAGCAGTGGACGTCTGGAGAGCCACAAGCCCCGCCCCATGTATGTGATTGGAGCAGTCATCAGCTCCCTGTGTCTAATCACTGCAGGCTCCTCCAGGTCTTACAAACACTGATTGGTTTGAGGGGCGAAGCACCGAGTCTGATCCCAATGTGCTTTACACCAGTTTCTATGCCCAGGTGACATTTGACACACAGGGGATTTGATTTCATGGGGAGGAGCTGTACAGGGTCTGAGTTAGTCTGGAGGGACAGAAGTTGAGTGTAGGGGGTGTTAGTGTCTTGAGGAGTGTGGGTCTGTCAGTCTGGGGGGGTGTCAGTCTTGAATGAATGGGGGTGGAGGATCAGTCTGGGGTAGATGGGGCGGGGGGTCAGTCTGGGGTAGATGGGGAACAGTCTGGGATAGATGGGGTGAGGGGTCAGTCTGGGGTAGATGGGGCACAGTCTGAGGTAGATGGGGCAGGGAGGGTCAGTCTGGGGTAGATGGGGGGGTCAGACTTGACATGGATGCATTTCACACCTGTGTGTCCCTTGTGCAGGTAACCACAGCCCTCCATGGGCATAGACTTTAGTATGCCCGTGTGAGCAAGGCCTAAGGCTCCCGGTGTTCTGCCGAGAAAGTTCCGCTCGGCAGATAAGTTCCCCCCTCTACTGCGCAGGCGCTGCGCCTGTGCAGTAGTATCCGGCAGAAATAGCCAAAGCGGAACAGCTGAAAATCAGCTGTACACGGCACCTGTAAGAGGGCCCCTCGCGGGCTCGCTTCGCTCGCCACGCTTCGCTCGCCACGCTTCGTGCACGGCCTTGCTTCACTCGGCTCTTTTAGATTCCCCCTCTAGGTCCACTTGGATAGTGGGGAAGGAATCTGGACCCAGGGCGCAGGCGCCGTGTACATTGATTGAAGCGTTCGAGCTTCGGCTATCTCCGGCGGCTGACAGTAGTTGGTACTGCGCAGGCGCTGCGCTTGCGCAGTACAGGGGGGGAACTTATCCGCCGAGGGAACTTTCTCGGCAAAACACCGGCACACAGCTTCCTGGAAGAAAAAGTCTGACCCGTATAGTGCATGCGTTTACTCTGATGTGTAGACATCCATGTGAGTATTAATGTGTTCAATTTCTCCACCTCCCATGTGGCTCTTTTGTATGAAAATCTTCAATTAATATTTTAATTGATAATCTTGTTGACTTTTCTTGCATTTTTATTTTCAAGGGGGTTGTGCTTAGTGTGTACACCTGTGTATGAGTAGTCAGGAGTACCCATGGAAAATACTGACCAGGAATTATTTAATGTATTTTTTTACAGATCTGAATGCAGTGCTAGGAGCTGGAGATCTGCACACAGAGAATTTTCATATTAGCAAGCATGTAGTCACCCGCTTGTTAATATGATCCTGATCTGCAGCTCCTCTCGCCCGTGCCCTGCTGATATGTCGGGGGTGGAAAAGGACACACAGACTGACTCCTTACGATGCTCTGCAGAAGATAGGACTTTGCAGGGGAGGCAGAGAATAAAAGGGGCCAGTGTGAGTAGAGAGAAAAGGGGAGGGGGGCATGACAGCAAGGGACACTGTGATGGGGGGGTTGTGATTGCTAGGGGCATTGAACTGTAAAGGGGCATGTAATCATTACAGTGCAGTCCCCTTTTACAATACAGTGCAGGGGACCGACTCCACACTATCCCGTCACTAGCCATCCCCAAAAACGTCCGACCAACCCCCCCCCCCTGGAAATTTTGGTTGCTCAATCTAAAATGCCGGGCCTAATTGTTGTTCCAGTCCAGGCCTGCACACAAAACACAAGCTTTGGTCTGAAATGACTGGTAGCGCTGTAACAAAGTCCCGCCTCCTAGACTGGGTCCTGTGAGATAGACAAAACACTGATCCAATGCAGTCAAGTTGAATCAGTGTGATGTGCATCATAGGAGCCGCGAGATGGTGTAGGAGGCGGGACTTTGTTACAATGGTTGCCCAGGTGATTCAAATCCAAGCTCCGAGATCATCGCCGCTCTGTGTGATCCAGGGGCACTGGCAGGCTGCTATTGGTGGGCACTGGTAGGCTGCTATTGGTGGGCACTGGTTTATCATGTCTACAGTCTCTGACCATTTCTTTTATCATGTCTGCAGTCTCTGACCATTTCTTTTATCATGCCTTCAGCCCCGACCATCTCTTGTAGTATGTCTGCAGTCTCTGACCATCTTCTGTATGATGTCTGCAGTCTCTGACAATCTTCTGTATGATGACTGCAGTCTCTCACCATCTTCTGTATGATGTCTGCAGTCTCTGACCATCTTCTGTATGATGTCTGCAGTCTCTGACCATCTTCTGTATGATGTCTGCAGTCTCTGACCATCTTCTGTGACATGTCTGCAGTCTCTGACCATCTTCTGTGTCATGTCTGCAGTCTCTGACCATCTTCTGTGTCATGTCTGCAGTCTCTGACCATCTTCTGTGTCATGTCTGCAGTCTCTGACCATCTTCTGTATCATATCTGCAGTCTTTGACAATCTCCTGTAGTATGTCTGGGGGCTCTTTCTAACAGACTCTCTCTCTGTGTTCATTAGAGAGACTCCCCTCCAGGTCCCATTAGCGTACTCTGCTTCTCTTCCTGTATTTTGTTTATTGTTAAGAGATTGTGGGAGGATCCCAGGGTAACAAAGACTACTTAGGGGAGCATCTCTGTGTTTGAGTCGTTGCCATAGAAACATTTGTAAAGGGGAGGAGTTAGTAAGTTGACCACACCCACATGGGGCGCCAGAAATATTTCTGCACCCAGGCGTCTGTGACCCTAGGATCGGCCCTGGCCACACATCAGCGTTCTTCCTCCCTCACAGCGCGGGCCTTTTAAATGTCGGAGGTGCAGCGGGGAGCAGAGAGATTACACCATCTCTCACTGCCCGCCCCGCATTTTCGCTCTCCTGCACTCACTAAATGGACCAGTGCTGTCAGCCTGCCACCAATGCAGCGACAATGCACATTTGGTGGCACTGGCTGGCATGGCAAGTGACAATCTACAAATGGTGGCAAGTGACAATCTGCAAATGGTGCCAAGTGACAATCCACATGTAGTGGCAGGTGACGGTGGCAAGTGACACGCCCAAGGCTCTCACTGATTCTGCATTATGGAGAGTTGAACTACTTCATTATATATTACAATGTAATAATAGAAATAATGCGCTTCAATCATCCTGACACCATAACAACCATGGTTCCATGGTTATTGAAACGCCAACACCAGCCTTCCTTTGCCCGCAAAAAATTGCTTACCACCGGCGTGCCCCCCCCCCCCGGTTGGTGACTGGTGCTATGGATCTTTTTCAGACCTAGCAACGCCCCTGGGCCTCGCCATGGTTGTCCAAAAAAGTTGAGTGCACATTCTCAGTTTCATATCCAGAGGTTGTCTTTGGGAAATATACATATGAGTTCTGCCAGGATTACTGGAACCATGTCCTGTGGTCTGATGAGACTAAGATAAACTTATTTGGTTCAGATGGCGTCAAGTGAGTGTGGCAGCAACCAGGTGAGGAGTACAAAGACAAGTGTGTCTTGTCTACAGTCAAGCATGGTGGTGGTGGGAGTGCCATGGTCTGGGGCTGCAGGAGTGCTGCTGGCACTAGAGAGTTACAGTTCATTGAGGGAACCATGAATGCCAACATGTACTGTGACATACTGCAGCAGAGCATGATCCCCTCCCTTCGGAGACTGGACCACAGGGCAGTATTCCAACATGATAACCACCCCAAACACACCTCCAAGGCAACCACTGCCTTGTTAAAGAAGCTGAGGGTAAAGGTGATGGACTGGCCAAGCATGTCTCCAGAGTCCAGACCTAAACCCTATTGAGCATGTGTGGGGCATCCTCAAACGGAAGGTGGAGGAGCACAAGGTCTCTAACATCCACCAGCTCCATGATGTTGTCATGGAGGAGTGGAAGAGGACTCCAGTGGCAACCTGTGAAGCTCTGGTGAACTTCATGCCAAAGAGGGTTAAGGCAGTGCTAGAAAATAATGGCGGTTACACAAAATATTGACAGTTTGGACCGAATTCGGACATTTTCACTTAGGGGTGTACTCACTTTTGTTGCCAGCGGTTTAGACATTAATGGCTGTGCGTTGAGTTATTTTGAGGGAACAGAAAATTTACACTGTTATACAAGCTGTACATTCACTACTTTACATTGTAGCAAAGTGTCATTTATTCAGTGTTGTCACATGAAAAGATATAATAAAATATTTATAAAAATGTGAGGGGTGTACTCACTTTTGTGAGATACTGTATATACAGTATCTCACTAAAGTGAGTACACCCCTCACATTTTTGATTTTTTTTTATTATATCCTTTCTTGTGACAACACTGAACACTGAAATGAGTGTACAGCTTGTATAGCAGCGACAATTTGCTGTCCCCTCAAAATAACTCAACACAGCCATTAATGTTTAAACCGCTGGCAACAAAAGTGAGTACACCCCTAAGTGAAAATGTCCAAATTGGGCCCAATTAGCCATTTTCTCTCCCTGGTGTCATGTGACTCGTTAGTGTTACAAGTTCTCAGGTGTGAATGGGGAGCAGGTGTGTTAAATTTGGTGTTATCGCTCTCACTCTCTCATACTGGTCACTGGAAGTTCAACATGGCACCTCATGGCAAAGAACTCTGAGGATCAGAAAAAAAGAATTGTTGCACTACATCAATATGGCCTAGGCTATAAGAAGATTGCCAAGACCTTGAAACTGAGCTGCAGCACGGTAGCCAAGACCATACAGTGGTTTAATAGGACAGGTTCCACTCAGAACAGGCCTCGCCATGGTCAACCAAAGAAGTTGAGTGCACGTGCTCAGCGTCATATCGAGAGGTTGTCTTTGGGAAATAGATGTATGAGTGCTGCCAGCATTGCTGCAGAGGTTGAAGGGGGGGGGTCATTCTGTCAGTGCTCAGACCATACGTCTCACACAGCATCAAATTGGTCTGCATGGCTGTTGTCCCAGAAGGAAGCCTCTTATAAAGATGATGCACAAGAAAGCCCACAAAACAGTTTGCTGAAGAAAAGCAGACTAAGGACATGGATTACTGGGACTGTGTCCCGTGCTCTGATGAGACCAAGATAAACTTATTTGGTTCAGATGGTGTCAAGTGTGTGTGGCAGCAACCAGGTGAGGAGTACAAAGAAAAGTGTGTCTTGCCTACAGTCAAACATGGTGGTGGGAGTGGCATGGTCTGGGGCTGCATGAGTGCTGCCGACACTGGGGAGCTTCAGTTCACTGAGGGAACCATGAATGCCAACATGTACTCTTTGCAAAAGTGAAGCCTTACCTCATTTACTAAGCTCTGGAGAAACTGCACTCGCAGAGGGCAACTGCACTTTGCAAACTGCACAGCCTGTTTGCCTTTAGTAAATTAATCCCTATGTGTTGCAGTCTTGCAGAGCCTCTTATGGCACCCCCTAATAGCCCCAGTGCCCGAGTGCCCGATGGGTCAGTCCGCCCCTGCTCATTAAACAGTCCACATTCAGTGAAAATTCATGTACTGCAAATTTTGCAGTACATGAACTTTCACTGAATGTGGACTGTTTAATGAGCTTGTTGCACAAATCACTTTATTAGACTTTATTAGACTACTGCTGCACAAATCGCTTTATTACACTTTAGTTATGATATCTATGGCAATGGCTATCCATATTTATTTAATCCATTGAGCACTATATTTGATTGGCTGCTTGCTTCTTCTTGGCAGTTGGCACACACGCACAATGGCACATGATTATGATCAAGATCAAGTAGTATGGTGTACCTGCTACTGCTAGGCTGCTAATCCTTGCCGCTGCCTGGCCCGGGGGCCGGGGTTCCCTGTCATTCATTCCTTCTCTGGTCTCTTCTCCTCACATCTCAGTCCTCACTCCGGGGAGAGAGAAGATGATGCCGCGCAGAGGAGGGTAAGCAGAGCATTAGGCTCCGCCTCTGGCCGTCACTCTACCCTGCGTGGACCTGGTCTGGCCAGTCTTCATTGGCTGTCATGGTGGCGCCTGTCGCTCCCCTCCCAAGTAATTATTAACAAGTGCCGCGCTGCGCTCCAGTAGGCCACCCACGGTGCTGGCCAGGGGCTATGTTAGTGCAGGAGGCGACCACCAGAGCCGAGAGGTGGCTGCGGGAGGATGGGTGGGGTTTTTTTTTCATGCGGGCGGCTTTTTTGTCACCCCTCCCCCTCATGGCGCCTATGGCACTTGCCATGGCTGCCATACCTTAGATATGCCACTGTTAGGGTGGCGCTGATTGTTTCACACATTTGTATGTTCGGTATCTAATTACGCGGCGTAACATCATCTTTCATATTACACCAAAAACTTGGGGTATATATTATGCTTTTTTTTTTATTCATTAACCACTTGACCACTGGGCACTTAAACCCCCTTAATAACCAGACCAATTTTCAGCTTTTGGTGCTCTCACATTTTGAATGACAATTACTCAGTCATGCAACACTGTATCTATATGAATTTTTTGTCCTTTTTTTCACACAAATAGAGCTTTCTTTTGGTGGTATTTAATCACCGCTTGGTTCTTTATTTTTTGCGCTATAAAAGAAAAAAGACCGAAAAATCTGTAAAAAAATAAAATTTTCTTCGTTTCTGTTATAAAATTTTGAAAATTAGTAATTTTTCTTCATATATTTTGGCCAAAATTTATACCGCTACATATCTTTGGTAAAAATAACCCAAATTAGTGTATATTATTTGGTCTTTGTGAAAGTTATAGCGTCCACAAGCTATGGTACCAATATCTGAAAATTGATCACACCTGAAGTACTGACGGCCTATCTCATTTCTTGAGACCCTAACATGCCAGAAAAGTACAAATACCCCCAAATGACCCCTTTTTGGAAAGAAGACATTTCAAGGTATTTAGAAAGATGCATGATGAGTTTTTTGAAGTTGTCATTTTTTCCCACAATTCTTTGCAAAATCAAGTTTTTTTTTTTTCTTTTTTTTTTTTTCACAAAATTGTCATATTAGCAGGTTATTTCTCACACACAGCATATGCATACCACAAATTACACCCCAAAACACATTCTGCTATTACTCCCGAGTATGGCGATACCACATGTGTGAGACTTTTACACAGCGTGGCCACATACAGAGGCCCAACATGCAGGGGAGCACCTTCAGGCGTTCTGGAGCACCCAGGCCAATTCTGACATTTCTCTCCTACATGTAAAAATCATCATTTATTTGCTAGAAAATTACATAGAACCCCAAAACATTATATATGTTTTTTTAGCAAAGACCCTAGAGAATACAATAGCGGTCATTGCAACTTTTTATCTCGCACGATATTTGCGCAGCAATTTTTGGAACGCATTTTTTTTGGAAAAAAAAAAGTTTTTTGCTTTAAAAAAAAACAAAACAGTAAGGTTAGCCCAATGTTTTTGCATAATATGAAAGATGAAGTTACGCCGAGTTAATAGATACCTAACATGTCACCTTTCGAAATTGCACACGCTTGTGGAATGGCGCCAAACTTCACCACTTAAAAATCCCCATAGGCGACGCTTTAAAATTTTTTACTGGTTACAAATTTTGAGTTACAGAGGAGGTCTAGGGCCAAACTTATTGCTCTCGCTCTACCGATCGCAGCGATACCTCACATGTGTGGTTTGAACACCGTTTTCATATGTGGGCGGGACTTACGTATGCGTTCGCTTCTGCATGCGAGCACACGGACAGGGGCGCTTTAAAAAAATTTTATTTTTTTTTATTGTTCATTTTACTTTATTTATTTTAGTTTGACACTTTTTTCCAAAAAAAAAAATGTTTTGATCACTTTTATTCCTATTACAAGGAATGTAAACATCCCTTGTAATAGGAATATGGCATGACAGGTCCTCTTTACAGTGAGATATGGGGTCAATAAGACCCCACATCTCACCTCTAGGCTGTTCCTGAAATAAAAAAAAAAAAAAAAAAAAAAAGATCCTGGCTTCGATCGTAGCGGTGAGTCGGTAGAAGCACCGGAGGGCGGCGGGAGGGGGGGGCGTCCCCTCTCGCCTCCCGTAAGAACGATCAAGCAGTGTAACAGCTGCTACGATCATTCTTATGGTGTAGGGAATCGCCGGCTGAAAAAGATGATATCTGAATGATGCCTGTAGCTGCACCCATCATTCAGATATCCCCGCACAAAGTCAAGGACGTCGTATGACGGAAGGCGGGAAGTGGTTAAAACGCTTTTTTTTTTTTTTTAATACAAAGTTGTCCATTTATACAATATTTCTAACACATAACATGTACATACCAAAAATTACACCCCAAAATAGATTCTCCTACTCCTACTGAGTATGGCGATACCACATGTGTGAGACTTCCACAGCCTGGCCACAAACAGAGGCTGGGTACGGCTGAGCATGGCTGGGTATTGCAGAGTATCGCCGAGTATGACTGGGTATGGCAGAGTATGGCTGGGTATCACCGAGTATGGCAGAGTATGGCTGGGTATGGCAGAGTATTGCGGGTTATGGCAGAGTATTGCAGATTTTTGTGGGGTATTGCAGAGCATGGCTGGGTATGGCAGAGTATGGCTGGGTATCACTGAGTATTGCAGAGTATGGCTGGGTATTGCGGGATATTTCAGGGTATTTCAGGGTATTGCAGGGTATGGCAGAGTATTGCGGGGTATTCCAGGGTATGGCAGAGTATTGCGGGGTATTCCAGGGTATGGCAGAGTATTGCGGGGTATTCCAGGGTATGGCAGAGTATTGAGGGGTATTCCAGGGTATGGCAGAGTATTGCGGGGTATTGCAGGGTATGGCAGAGTATTGCGGGGTATGGCAGAGTATCGCGGGGTATGGCAGAGTATTGCGGGGTATTTCAGGGTATTGCAGGGTATGGCAGAGTATTTCGGGGTATTGCAGGGTATGGCAGAGTATTTCGGGGTATTGCAGGGTATGGCAGAGTATTGTGGGGTATTCCAGGGTATGGCAGAGTATTGTGGGGTATTCCAGGGTATGGCAGAGTATTGCGGGGTATGGCAGAGTATTGCGGGGTATTCTAGGGTATGGCAGAGTATTGCGGGGTATTCCAGGGTATGGCAGAGTATTGCGGGGTATGGCAGAGTATTTTGGGGTATTGCAGGGTATGGCAGAGTATTGCGAGGTATTGCAGGGTATGGCAGAGTATTGCGGGGTATGGCAGAGTATTGCGGGGTATTGCAGGGTATGGCAGAGTATTGCGGGGTATTGCAGGGTATGGCAGAGTATTGCGGGGTATTGCAGGGTATGGCAGAGTATTGCGGGGTATTGCAGGGTATGGCAGAGTATTGCGGGGTATTGCAGGGTATGGCAGAGTATTGCGGGTATGGCAGAGTATGGCGGGGTATTGCAGGGTATGGCAGAGTATTGCGGGGTATTGCAGGGTATGGCAGAGTATTGCGGGGTATTGCAGGGTATGGCAGAGTATTGCGGGGTATTGCAGGGTATGGCAGAGTATTGCGGGGTATTGTGGAGGGAATTGCAGAGTATTGCACAGCATTGCAGGGCATGTAAAGTAGTAGGGATGGCTGAGCATGGATGGATGGATGGCTGGATGTCTCTGTGCAGCGCTGTGGGCACTACAGATGCAGCCCACAACGCTGCAGCCATCCATCCATCCGCCTCTTCGGTCACTGTGTACCGATCGGTACACAGGAGGAGAGGAGAGGGGGAGGAGAGGAACCGGCGTCATCAGATGACGCCGGTTTGTTTACATGTGATCGCTCCGTCATTTGATGGAGCGATCACATGGTAAACGGCCGCGATCAGCGGCCATTTACCGGTATCTGTGATGCGCCGGGTCCTGTGGACCCGGCGATCACGGATGCTCTCGAGTGCGCGCCCTAGGGGGCGCGCGAGAGCAGAATTCTGGGAGGACGTCCCTGGACGTCCTCCCAGAGTTAAACAACCGCCCTGTAGCCGTCATTTGGCTATGGGCCGGTTGTTAAGTGGTTAATGTGTATTTTTTCCCCAAAAATTGCATTTGAAAACCCGCTCCACAAAAACCATGTGACATAAATTGCAATAAACGCCATTTTATTCTCTAGGGTCTATAACATCTTATATAACATTTAGAGGTTCTAAGTAATTTTCTAGCAAAAAATACAGATTTTTACTTGTAACCAACAAATGTCAGAAAAAGGCTGGGTCCCTAAAGTGATTGTAGAAAAAGTTTGGGCACCCCCAATTGGGACTTTAAATTGGCAACAACACTAATAGAATGAGTAAAAAAAAATGTTTTATTAATACACATAGGGGGTGTATTTATTAAAGGCAAATCCACTTTGCACTGCAAGTGCACTTTGAAGTACAGTTGCTGTAAATCTGAGGGGGACATGCAAGGAAAATAAAAAACAGCATTTTAGCTTGCACATGATTGGATGATAAAATCAGCAGAGCTTCCCCTCATTTCAGATCTACCCCTCAGATTTACAGCTACTGCACTTCCAAGTGCACTTGTAGTGCAAAGTGGATTTGCCTTTCGTAAATAACCCCCATAGAAACTAAAAAATCATCACACGAAGATTGCTAAAACAAACATGAACATCAGACACATACACATATAATACAATATCTTGCAATAGAATACAAAAAAATATGTATATAAAGTAATTTCTCTCCAGTAGCCGAAAACACTTTCTGGTAGCCAACATCCAGAAAAAGCTTTCCGGTACCCAGCGCATTTCAGGTTCAAAGTCCTTTCATCATTCATGCAGGACCCTGACCACAAGTCCTATTTTGACCACTACTGTGAGATCTCTATATAAACTTTGAGAGTTATCATTCCCAGCTGCACATCCCCTGGCGTGAGGGACCATGACACGTTCCCTCTCTGTGGGCCATGATGCTTCAAATCTATAGGTTGAAATAGAACTCCACATACGCCATCCACTGACAATGTTAATTCTAGTCTTGCCTGAATACTCTGTGTGTTTGGTTGCGGTGTCATTCACCATATCTCGAATTTAAATTCTCCTATACAAATACCCCTGATGAAAGGACTTTGAACCTTAAATGCATTGGGTACCGGAAAGCTTTTTCTGGATGTTGGCTACTGGAAAGTGTTTTTGGCTACTGGAGAAAAACTACTTTATATACATATTTTTTGTATTCTATTGCAAGATATTGTATTATATGTGTATGTGTCTAATGTTCATGTTTGTTTTAGCAATCATCAGGTGATTTTTTTAGTTTCTTTGTATATTAATAAAACATTTATTTTACTCATTTTATTAGTGTTCTTGCCAATTTAAAGTCCCAATTGGGGGTACCCTCACTTTTTCTGGTATGGTTAAAACATTTATCTAAAGTGATTGTAAAGTCAGAAGGTTTTTTTTTTATCTTAATGCATTCTCTGCATTAAGATAAAAAAAAACCTTCTGTGTGCAGCAGCACCTCTCAGCCCCCTAATACCTGCATGAGGTCCCTCTAGATCCAGTGATGTTGCAGGAATGTCTCGGCTGCCCGGGACTCCCCCCTCATTAGCTGAGAGAGCAGCAGGGCGCCATTAGCTCCGGCTGCTGTCAGTCAAATTCAGTCAGCCAATTTAGAAAGAAAGGGGGCGGGGCTGCTTGCTGTGGGGGCACTCAACAGGAAGGAGGAGCCAGGAGAGCTGAATAGGAACTTAAAAAAAACAAGACTTTACAATCACTGTAACCACTCGCCAACCAGCTCCTGTACATATACAGCGGCAGGTTGGCTCCTCTGCACAAATCGGCGTATATGTACTCCTTTAAGAGCCATAGGCGGCCACCCGCAATCATGGGCATGAGAGCCAGAACGGGGATTTCTGTGTGTAAACACACAAATCCTCTTTCTGGCAGGGGAGTAGAGACAAATCTGCTGTTTACAGTAATTGCGTACAGCGATATGTCTCCTCCCCCAGTCAGTACCATCCCCCCACAGTTAGAAACACTAACAAGGGAACACATTTAACCCCTTGGTCACTCCCTAGTGTTAACCCCTTCCCTGCCAGTGACATTTACACAATAATCAGTGCATTTTTATAGCATTGATCCCTGTATAAATGTCAATAGTCCCAAAAATGCGTCAAAAGTGTCCGATTTGTCCACCGCAATGTTGCAGTCCCACTAAAAATCGCAGATCACCGCCATTTCTAGTAAAAACAAAAAAAATGCCAAAAAAAAGCCATAAATCTATCCCCTATTTTGTAGAAGCTATAACTTTTGCTCAAACCAATCAATATACACTTATTGGGATTTTTTTTTACCAAAAATATGTAGAAGAATATATATTGGCCTAAACTGAAGAAATTTGTTTTTTTTTATTTTATTTTTTTTATATTTATTATAGCAATATATACAAAAAAAATTTTTTTTTTCAAAATTGTCACTCTTTTTTTGTTTATAGCGCAAAAAATAAAAACCGCAGAGATGAACAAATACCACCAAAAGAAATCTTTATTTGTGGGAAAAAAGGACGTCAATCTTGTCTGGGTACAGCGTTGCACAAACCACGCAATTGTCAGTTAAAGCGACGCAGTGCCGTATCACAAAAAATGGCCTGATTATTAAGGGGCAAATCCTTCCGGGGCTGAAGTGGTTAAGTGGTTAATTATGTTTTTCCATTTGCTGGACTGTGGATTCCTTTTGTTTTATGTTAGGCCAATTGGCATTCTATGGGATTTATAAACAAATAAGATGCAGCGCTAAAAAATTACTATGGTGGGAGATGGGCGGAGCCTAGCGGAGCAGACATGCATTGTTAGAGCTCCGCACCGCTGAGGAGAGAAGAGAAGGACAAAGCGGAGCCTGCAGGCTCAAAAGGTATCCATTTAAACCTTTTTGCCCCAGGGAACAAACTGTGAAAGTTTGGGCAGGAAATATGGTACTGGGAGGAAACCGTGGCAGAAATAAAAATCACCTCACAAAGAGCTCACAGGCACTCACTGCAACTAAAGCAGCTCCAGTCACCTCACAATATACAGCATCAGGGCGCTCTCACAGACAGAAAATGTCACAGCAAGACTCTCCATTTGAGTCAGATACAGAACAAATCCTCTCACAAACTTCTCCACAAGCCTCCTCAGCATTCCCAGTAATATTATTACAATTTGAAAAGATGCTTCATAAGGCTTTAAAACAAACCTCAGACCAAATAACAAAAAGCCTAACCAAACAAATAAGAGAGCTGGGAAACCGCACCGCAGCCTTAGAAATAAAAATGGATGAAATTGAAATTACAACCCAAGTAAATATAACAGAATTGAAACAATTAAAAGAAGAGAATTTAATACTTTAAACTAAGCTCGAAGATTACGAAAATAGAGCCAGACGTTCAAACTTGCGCATAAGGGGAATACCTGAAACTGTGACAGACCTGCAATCTACTATTACTGCTCTATTACAAGAACTAAAGCTAGATATCCCTATTGAACGTTTAGAACTGGACAGAGTTGATGGACCCCCACGTGATATAATCACAAAATTTCATTATTACAGAACGAAAGAACAAATACTAATTGCTGCAAGAGAAAAAAAGGAACTTAATTTTCAAGGACACAATTATCAAATTTTTGCTGACCTATCCCAACTTACTATTACTAAAAGACAATCCATGAAACCCCAACTAATGGAACTGCAACGCCACAACATTATGTATCAATGGGGCTTCCCCTTTTCAGTCAGATTTAACTACCAAGGTACAATTTACAGAAGCAGATCAGCAGATGAACTACAACAAACCCTTTTAAAATTAAATCTAACAGAACCCACAAGCAGCAACTCTCCCACACGCAGAAGAATGGCATCATCTTCACCTTCAGGCAGCACCCAGAAAATCTCAGAACAAAATGGAAATCATCATTCTCACAAAAGAGGCCGTTATGCCACATCATCCATGGACCAGGAAGATTCAATGGACAGACATCCTAATTCCTGATATCTCTTCATTTATTATACTAAGAGATGGTTCTCTATAAAAAAAACCTGTATTTATAACTGAATGTAACTGCATTCTGATAGTCACACACTGTGTGGGATCATGTTACATTCCAGTTATATTTCTTATTACTTCTGATTCATATAGCCTTAGAATATATAAGTGAAATAAGGAAATTCTTGTTCAGTTATATATTATCAGGTAATAACAATAGATTTATTACTTTTTAGGACAAATATGTTCAATAATCCAGAAGTAATGGAAGCTTTTTCTTTCTTTTCTTAAAACAAATATATTATTACCTAACTAGTTCCTAGAATTATGTTTTTGTTTATTCTAATCTGAAGCAATACAACCTCAATTTTATGAGTTAACATATCTAAACAGTTGCATATGAATAAAATATGTAATTGTTTACTCTAAAAGGGTTAAAATCCCAAAATAATTCAAACTATCTTCACCAATACCAAAGTTATTAACAGTACCTTTCTAACTGAATTATTTAGCCTAGGGCAAGAATAACCATATACAACCACCCTGGAATAAATAATTTCAACAAAAACTCCAATTAATGAAACATCATTTTGATGTCTTTTGACATAGCACTTCTCTCCTGTAAGCGGAAGATCCGTGTACCCCCATTAGCCCTCCTCATTCTCCCAACCATATTATGTGGGAGTGTGACGAAGGCACTTATTCCCCTGAGAGAGATATTTATTCTCTTTCACGGGTAAATTGTGATTACTTGCAAAAAATAATTTATACAATGTATCATCTAATCTCATATGTTTTTTGTTTACTCTTTACTCCAGAATTCACTGGTTTCTTTTCTATCTTTTCATCTCTTCAGTCCACACAGGTTGATCTGCGCAGTCAGCTCTGCATAACAAAAAGTAAGTCAAAACTATTTGATCTGTTGCCATGGCACCACTGAATATACTTTCCCTGAATGTTCAGGGAATAAATGTCCCTCAAAAAAGGACCAAAGCCTTCCGTACTTTCCATAACAAGAAGGCTCACATAGTATGCCTCCAAGAAACACACTTCACCAAAGATTCTACTCCAAAATATATTTCTCCTTTTTATCAACAAATTTACACGGCTTCTGCCTGTACCAAGCAAAGGGGAAGCAAAGGGGAACTCTAATTGCATCCGATCCACACCATTCACCTTATCATCAGAAATTAAAGACCCAGAAGGTAGATACCTGATACTCATGGGTTATATAATGGATACAGCAATCACGGTGATTTCCTACTACGCTCCTAACAAACAACCTACACCATTCCTCTCACATATATTACAAGTGATTAATACACACAAAATAGGAACAGTGATAATGTGTGGGGATTCGAACCAGGTCCTCCTCCCATTTCTAGATAAATCACCTTTTACACCATCCAAAATAACCTCTAGATTACCTTTTTCTCAACTTCTTTCCAAATACAATCTGGTAGATTCGTGGAGAGAAAGTAACCCAATGAAAAAGAAATTCACTTATTTCTCGCACCCTCATCAAACCTTCACCAGAATAGATCATATTTTTCTAACAATAGGAATGATACCAGAAATTATTGCATCAGATATAATTCCGATTCCGTGGTCTGACCATAATGCAGTATACACTACTATAGCCTCAGCCATACCAAAAGCGCATGACCCAACGTGGTACTTACCGGACATAATGCTCAAACACCCACTACATCAGATGGCCATTGAACAAGCTTTAAAGGAATACATATCAATTAATATTACAACAGACATCTCCCAAATAACACTGTGGGAAGCTCATAAGCCTGTCTTGCGTGGTACAATACAAAGACAAATGGCACTATTTAAACGGGAACGCAAATATCTAGCAAAAAAACTAGAACTCAATTTTAATGCAGCCTACATATCATTTCAAGATAATCCATCTCAGAGTCAGTTGATAAATCCCTCAAACGCTCCAAACACAATTGCTACATGAATACAAACAAACCAGGTACATATTTGCCTTTGGCATTAAATTCAACTAACAAATCTTTCAAACCAATACGTTTGAAATTATCAAAAAATGTTTACACTTGTAATCCAGTTAAAATAGTCCATAAATTTCACTCACATCTCGCAACTTTATACAAGACAAACAATGAATTTAATCCTACAGAGGCTGAATCCTTCTTCTCAAAAATAACCTTACCTGAGTTATCTCAGAATCAAAAAAGCAGTTTGGATGAGCCTATAACTATAGATGAAGTTGCTAACGCCATAAAAGACCTAAAACTTAACAAAAGACCAGGCCCAGACGGCTACTCAGCTTTATACTATAAAACATTCTCAGAAATACTCTCTCCCATTCTCACTGAATCTTTTAACAAACTTCTAGATGGACATTCTTTTCGGCAAGAAACACTAATGGCAATTGTTTGTATGATCCCAAAACCCCTTTCTGATGATACTTCCTGTGTGAATTATAGGCCTATCTCTCTGTTAAACCTCGATATTAAATTATTAGCAAAAATAATAGCAAAACGCCTCAATAGCATTATAGGAAAATTAATACATAGAGATCAAGTAGGCTTCATGCCAAATAGACAGGCAGGCGATAATATACGCAGGGCAGTGTTATTGGCACATATTGCTAAAAAACGGAAAATCCCTTTATGTTTTCTATCTCTTGATATAAGGAGGGCATTTGACACAGTATCCTGGCAATATATGCAATATTCATTACAAAAATGGGGTTTTGGACCCCACTTTTTAACATGGATCAAAGCATTATATAATAAACCCAAAGCCTATATAAAATATGCTGGATACAAATCTGAAGCCTTTAATATCGAAAGAGGTACCCGACAGGGTTGCCCATTATCTCCCTTATTATTTGCCCTTATACTCTAACCCATGGCCCAATACATCAGAACAAACCAAACTATAACTGGCATTGAAGTAGGAGGTATTACACACAAATTATGTATATTTGCAGACGATATTTTACTTTTTCTATCATCACCACAGGTCTCTGGTCCTAACTTAATACCAGCTCTTGATGGATTTGCAGCCCTATCCGGCCTTATGATTAATCCTAAGAAATGCCTAGTGCTTAATATTTCACTCACAAACATGGAATTGATCCCGGCTAGGGCTGCACTCCCATTCACATGGGCAGAAAAATCAATCCAATATCTTGGAATTCATTTAACAGCATCTCATTCTGACTTATTCTCAACCAGTTATCCTCCTGTATTAAGACAGATCACAAATCTAATAAAACAATGGTCGCAACTTCCTTTATCCTGGATAGGGAAGATTAATGCAATCAAAATGACTATTCTACCTAAATTGCTTTATCTATTCAGAGTCCTCCCTATTCCAATTCCTTCCTATTTTTTGAGAATAGTACAAAAAAGAGCAACTTCGTTTATATGGGGCTCTTCGAAACCACGTATACCTATACACACACTACATCTTCCCAAAAATAAAGGAGGCCTGGGATACCCTAATTTTACTAACTACTACAGGGCAGCACATTTGGCCAGTCTGTCCAAATACCATGCAAAACAGGAAATCCCATTATGGGTATTTATAGAGGCTTCAGAAAATGACCCTCTATTAATATCAAATTTATTATGGCTTGATCCTAAAAACCGCTTTAAAATTCATAATCCCATAACTAAACACTTCTTATCTCTCTGGGATAAACTAAAAACCAAATATCAGTTACAATCTCCACACAATCCTCTCCTTTCTTTTATCAGAAATCCGGCCTTTTATCCGGCATGGATCTACCCAAATTCTTTTAAAGCTTGGACAACATCAGGCATTCAGACACTAAATGACTTCATAGCATCTAAATCATTCCTTTCATTCCCATCGCTTAGAGAAAAATATGATCTACCAAACTCTGAGATATTTAGATATCTCCAAATCAAAAATTTCTATACACCATTCCTAAAGGGGGATACACCATTATCCCAATTATCCATTTTTGAATCAATCTGTACAAAAGATCCATTTGCTAAAGGTACAATTTCATCACTTTATAATCAATTATATGGAGTAGCAAATCTTAATAGACCCTCTTACGTTCAGAGGTGGGAGGAGGACCTGGGACGAACTTTAGAAGACACGGACTGGTCTAACATATGGCTCACATCTAAGTCATCTTCACCCAACATCTTAGCACTGGAGACAAATTATAAAGTCCTAACTCGCTGGTACCTTGTACCCGCTAGAGTGGCAATATATTCACCTAATACCTCAGCTCTTTGTTTTCGAGGATGCCCAGAAATAGGCACATATTTACACATATGGTGGACGTGCCCAGTAATCCAAACCTTCTGGAAGGAAGTCTTCGTGATTGCATCTAAAATATTTAAAAAAATAATACAACCAGATCCATATTTAACTTTACGTAATCTAAAACCGGAATGGTTAACACTCTCTCAATTCAAACTTATGATCCAACTAATAACGGCTGCAAAACAAACAGTGGCCAAGGCATGGAAATCTCCTACATTGGTACTAGCAGAAACAATTCACAGAATGAATAATACAATGTCCCATGCTAAGATGGTAGCCATCGATCAAAATCAAATTCCAAAATTTGAAAAACTTTGGCATCCTTGGATAAAACAACAGTTCCTGTCAAATTTCAATGACTCTGTCCTGTTGCCATGGTAACAGATTAAATGACTTACAGAGACACCCATTCTAAGGCTTCAAAGAGAACTAAAAAGAATAATAAACTGACGAGCGGGACAACCTTGTGGACCATACCTCTACCTTTCAACCCTTTTTCTTCTTTCTCTTTTCTTTTCTCCACCTTACGATTAAATCTCATTATCAGAATGTATTTGACCTATATACACTCTACTTGTAAACAATATGTATAGTAGGTATAAATCATTTAAATACCTACAAAAGTAACTAAGGAAATGATATATATCTTTAATTTAGGTTTACGTGAACCCAATGTTTAATATTTGAAATTTCATGATATTTACCTATATAAACCCTTCTGTAAAACAATGAGCTTACTTTATAGATCCTTGTAAACTTACTTTATGTATCTTTATAACATTGTATACTCAATAAACTTCTTTTGACAAGGAAAAATTACTATGATGAAAAAAGAGTGATATAAAAAGACTAATGCCTAGTCTCATAACATATTCAATATGTGAAAATTGATACACATATAAACAATAGGTCACATGCATAAAAATTACAATATAAAAAAATTGCAGCACAAAAAGTAATTATAACAAAAGAAAATAAAGAAGACTAAGGCATAGTCTCATGAAAGAATAACATGTGGTAGATGGTATATATATATGAGTCATAAAAATATGAACCATAAACAAATGAATAATCAACTCGTGAATGATAGAAAAATAGCTAAATGAGATGAAAATGGGGGATAAAATAATCCCACAAAGTGACAGTCCATAAATTAGCCAGGAAAAAGCAATCATCCATGAAAAGTGCCAGAAAAAATGAAGGATTCTCCTCAGTGTCTCTTCACACCCAGATAGGAAAATAAAATGCGCCTACCAGATGGCGATGACTGCTATTACGGCAATCTCGCCCAGCACAGGGATATTGGTCTCCCCACAACCTAAACATAGGACAGCAACTACCAGCAGATGATTCTTGGGGATATAAAACGAAAAGAATCCATAGTGTAACATGTACAAAAAGGGGTAGTTTAATTGAGAGTAAAAACACACTTACAATGTTTCAGTAAGTCAGAAGCGGTGAGATATATCATATATAATGGTCCTGGTGTTTCCGTCTGGTCCCGGTGTTTTCCATTCCATGGGATTAGCAGACGTTCTGTGCATAACTTTTCTGTCTCCATAATCAACATTTTCACTGACCAGTTGGTCAAATGTGTACATTTTAATGTAAATATTAATAATTTACCATTACTATTTAAACAGACAACTGTCACCTTGCACTAAAAGGACAGTATATTTCTAAAGGACCACAACACCCCTGCATACCCCTATTACCAGCGATCCAGCCAGGGATATTTTATGAAATTAGTGGGCTTGTGTCCAAGATAATAAGCTGGGCCTCTTTGCTTGATAAAAAAAATGTGGTGTACTTAGTGCGTTGTGTTGAAGAGTGGGAATGATTTTTTATTTTGCCAGTTGCTAGGATTGTAAAAAACCTGGGGCAGCTTTGGGCACCTCAAGCAGAGTAGTGATGTGGAGCACGTAGGCAAATGGTGGCTGTGGCCACATTGCATTAACAGTGGAAGGGGCCTAAAGGGGAGTGGTTAAAAAAAACAATAACCCATAAAATATGCCTAAATTGCTGTACAAAAGACACAGTTTTATAGACATATACAAACATCAGCACAATCATTCTTTTAAAATGAAGCTATTGGATTTATACAGTATATGATTTTGTGTACATTAAAAATAGACAGAAAGCTAACACTTTGTCTGAGCCTACCATAAAGAAATATATAGAAATAAAATAGTCAGGGACTGCTTAGCAACCAGTAATTGTTAAGATAATGAACAGTTTGGTGACATGTATGTAATGTACAATATAATATATACCGTGCAAGATTTTTAATGTACAATATAGTGTACATAGTGCAGGAGTTTGTAATGTACAATATAGTTACATAGTTAAATTGTAGGTGAGGTTGAAAAAAGACACAAGTCAATCAAGTCCAACCTTTTACCAACATTATATGTCAGTATTACATTGTATATCCCTGTATGTTGCGGTCCTTCGGGTGCTTATCTAATAGTTTCTTGAAACTATTATTGCCCTCCGCTGAGACCACCGCCTGTGGAAGGGAATTCCACATCCATGCCACTCTTACAGTATAGAACCCTTTACGTAGTTTAAGGTTAAACCTCTTTTCTTCTAATTTTAATGAGTGGCCACAAGTCTTGTTAAACTTCCTTCTGTGAAAAAGTTTTATCCCTAATGTGGGGTCACCAGTATAGTATTTGTATATTGAAATCATATCCCCTCTCAAGCGTCTCTTCTCCAGAGAGAATAAGTTCAGTGCACGCAACCTTTCCTCATAAATAATATCTTCCAGACCCTTTATTAGTTTGTTGCCCTTCTTTGTACTCGCTCCATTTCTAGTACATCCTTCCTGAGGACTGGTGCCCAGAACTGGACAGCATGCTCTAGGTGCGGCCAGACCAGAGTCTTGTAGAGCGGGAGAACATTTTTGCTTTATCTCTGGAGTTGATCCCCTTTTTAATGCATGCCAATATTCTGTTTGCTTTGTTAGCAGCAGCTTGGCATTGCATGCCATTGCTGAGCCTATCATCTACTAGGACCCCCAGGTCCTTTTCCATCCTAGGTTCCCCCAGAGGTTCTCCCCCCAGTGTATAGATTGCATTCATATTTTTGCCACCCAAATGCATTATTTTACATTTTTCTACATTGAACCTCATTTGCCATGTAGTTGCCCACCCCATTAATCTGTTCAGATCTTTTTGCAAGGTTTCCACATCCTGCGAAGAAGTTATTGCCCTGCTTAGCTTAGTATTGTCTGCAAATACAGAGATTGAGCTGTTTACCCCATCCTCCAGGTCATTTATGAACAAATTAAATAGGATTGGTCCCAGCACAGAACCCTGGGGGACCCCACCACCCACCCCTGACAATTCCGAGTACTCCCCATTTATCACCACCCTCTGAACTCACCCTTGTAGCCAGTTTTCAATCCATGTACTCACCCTATGGTCCATGCCGATGGACCTTATTTTGTACAGTAAACGTTTATGGGGAACTGTCTTAAATGCTTTTGCAAAATCCAGATACACCACGTCTATGTGCCTTCCTTTATCTAGATGGCAACTCACCTCCTCATAGAAGGTTAATAGATTGGTTTGGCAAGAATGATTCTTCATGAATCCATGCTGATTACTGCTAATGATACCGTTCTCATTACTAAATTCTTGTATATAGTCCCTTATCATCCCCTCCAAGAGTTTACATACTATTGATGTTAGGCTAATTGGTCTGTAATTCCCAGGGATGTATTTTGGGCCCTTTTTAAATATTGGTGCTACATTGGCTTTTCTCCAATCAGCTGGTACCATTCCAGTCAGTAGACTGTCAGTAAAAATTAGGAACAATGGTCTGGCAATTACTTGACTCAGTTCCCCAAGTATCCTCAGGTGCAAGCCATCTGGTCCCGGTGATTTATTAATGTTAAGTTTCCCAAGTCTAATTTTAATTCTGTCCTCTGTTAACCATGGAGGTGCTTCCTGTGATGTGTCATGAGGATAGATAAACACTGCAGTTTTGGTTACTGAAACCCCCCGATTCCCTTGTGAAGACTGAGGAGAAGAATAAATTCAATACCTTCACCATCTCCCCATCCTTTGTAACCAGATGTCCTTCCTCATTCTTTATGGGGCCAATATGGTCTGTCCTCCCTTTTTTACTGTTTACATACTTAAAGAATTTCTTGGGATTTTTTTTGCTCTCCTCCGCTATGTGTCTTTCTTATTCTATCTTAGCCATCCTTATTGCACCCTTACATTTCTTGTTGCATTCTTTAAAAAATCTGAATGCTGATGATGATCTCTCAACCTTGTATTTTTTGAAGGCCTTCTCTTTTGCTTTTATATGCATTTTTACATTGGAGTTAAGCCATCCAGGACTTTTGTTCGCTCTTTTAAATTTATTACCCAATGGGATGCATTGGCTACTGCCCTTATTTAATATGCTCTTAAAACAAACCCATCTCTCCTCCGTGTTCTTTGTTCCTAAGATTTTATTCCAATTGATGCCTTCTAGCAAGGTTCGTAGTTTAGGGAAGCTGGCTCTTTTGAAATTCCGTGTCTTTGTATTCCCCTTATGTTTCCTATTTGTGTGATTTATGCTGAAGCCAATTGACCTGTGATTGCTGTTATCTAAATTGCCCCGTATTTCCACATCCGTGATCAGGTCTGTATAGTTGGTAATCAGTAGATCCAGTAAAGCTTTATTTCTAGTTGGTGCGTCTAACATCTGACCCATAAAATTGTCCTGCAAGACATTTAGGAACTGGCGAGCCTTAGATGAATGCGCGGTTCCCTCCGCCCAGTCTATGTCTGGATAGTTAAAATCCCCCATTATGATAACAGTATATCTTGCACTATATAGTGTATATAGTGCAGGAGTCTGTAATGTACAATGTAGTGTACATATATAGCATGTATGTAGTATGTAGTGCAGACTCTGTTAAGCTGGACATAGACAGTTAGTTTTCTCTTTTTCAGCCAGTGGCTGCTTGTTCAGCCAGTGGCTGCTTCTTCCATCTACATAAATTAGTTGCATGAAGGAATCCCTGTACAAAATCGCCACCAGGTCAGTCTGTCCCCCAGTACAATCATTACATCCCCCCAGTGTAGTCTCTCCCCCAGTGACTCAGTCTGTCACAGTTTGCACAACCCCCCCTCCCTAAAGTCAAGGAACCTCACTTCAAACAAATCTCAGTGGCACTAGAGATTTCCTTTCTCCAGGGCTCCCGGTGGTTAAGCCCTGCCCCTCCCCCCAATGATGCCGATCCTGCCCTCAGACAGCCACCCACAGCTCTAGCAACAGGATCTGTGTGTGTGATTGTGAGTCAGGACATGGGGGTCAAAATTTCAAAAAATGTTCTAGAGACACCTTTTTTGCTGTGCATTCAACAAGCCATTTTAGAATGTTCTTTATGTGTGATGTATTCGTTTATGGCAGCAGGCAGTATGTGCATGAAAGAAATGCAGAATGATTTATGATGGGTAGTTAGTGCAGGGAGAGGAGTACAGATGGTATGAAAGTACATGGTGTGAAGGAGCACTAATGCATTGCTCCAGCATTGCAGAGGCCACTGGTCAGTGATATGCAAAGAGCAACTAAATCTGGTTGCAGGCACACCACACAAGTACTAGTCAACCACCCTCCTGCATACACTGCTATACAAGGGGTGGGCGGAAGGGGCGGATGCCCTGGGTGGATCAATTTATTGCAAGAAGGGGGCGCAGCAGTGGCGTACTAACTGGGGGGGGTGTCAGGCAGCTCCCTCATCCTCCCCTGTATAAAACAGTGAGAGCGGGACAAGCTTGGTTGTGCAGCGGCGATGTGACATGCTGACAGCACTGGGAGAGCTCAGGCGGACTGACCCATTGTCACAATGCTGTGTGTCTCACTCTCTGTTCAATTCTAATAGCCCAGTGAGTACAACTCCCCCCTCCACAGAGATGGAAGAGGCTGCATCGGCTCTGCCCCCTCCCTCCCCTCTGTTACTGTGTCCCGTCCATGCTCCGTGCAGCCCGTGTGCTGCGTCTGAAAGGAATGTGGGGGAACATTTAAACAAGTAGCTGCTGACGGAACTAGCGTGAGCAACCTGGGAACATCCAAGTGAGTTATCAGCACTGTCACTATGTCCAGACTCTGCCCTCTCTCTCCCAAATCTTTCACTCCCCCTCTTTCCTCTGTTGTCCTCTAGCAGAGTCTTTCATTAACTCTATGCTAATAGTTGGCCCCATCATGTTCCTTTAGCCAGGATTTTCACTAGTGTGATCATAGACATTGCATGTGATTCGCACCGCATTGCTGTACAAATCACATGCGATGTCTGTGCAATGTGAATTCAGCCATACAAACAGTATGGCTGAAATCGCATTTGCACCAAGACTGTGCAGGACCCTTTTTTTGGTCTGCACTGGAATCAGATTGGATGGGTGTTTACACCTATGCAATCCGATTCCTGCACCATTTTACAGTTCTCACTGCAATCTGTAAACTGATCTGGGGGTGTCATTAATTTTACATTGACACCCGTAGCAGTTTGCAAAGGGCAACTTGGACGGCCAACAAGCAACATGCAATGCAGGAATCCGCACTGGAATCACTCTGATTCCTGCATCGCATATATGTGAACCAGGACTAAGGATGAGCTCCGGCGTGTTCGCATGCTGCATGCACCGAGCCCACCAGGAAGTCGGCAATGCGCTGCGCTAATCACAGGCAGTGAGACATTTCCTGATCTCTGCAGCCGCACATCGGGAAATGTCTCACTGCTTGTGATTAGCGCTGTGCAGTGCTGACTTCCTGGCTGGCTCGGCGCATGCAGCATGCGAACACGCCGGAGCTCATCCTTAACCAGGACTCTAGTGGGTTCACACTGATGCCCTGTGGTTTAGTTGCAGTGCTGGTGTATACACAGTTTTCCTGCATTTACCTCAATTTTCACTACAGTCCCACAGACTTCTATTAGGTTACACATTTTTGCAACATTTTCTGAAAGCGCACCAAATGTCCTCTATACTGAATCTTTGGTGTGCTTTCAGAAAACACAGTAAAATTACACAAGCTAATAGAATTCTGTGGGACTGCAGCTAAAAATGGGGATAAAATGCAAAAAAACTGCGTATATGCCAGCACTGCGACAAACTACAGGACACCAGTGTGAACCCAAAGGCTTCAGGGTGCTGTGTAATGTAAAGGAGTCCAGAGGTGCAGGGTGCTGTGTAATGTAAAGGGGTCCAGAGGGGCAGGGTGCTGTGTAGTGTAAAGGGGTCCAGAGGTGCAAGGTGCTGTGTAATGTAAAGTGGTCCAGAGGAGCAGGGTGCTGTGTAATGTAAAGGGGTCCAGAACTGCAGGCTGCTGTGTAATGTAAAGGGGTCCAGAGGTGCAGGGAGTTGTGTAATGTAAAGGGGTCCAGAGGTGCAGGGAGTTGTGTAATGTAAAGGAGTCCAGAGGTGCAGGGTGCTGTGTAATGTAAAGGAGTCCAGAGGTGCAGGGTGCTGTGTAATGTAAAGGGGTCCAGAGGTGCGGTGAACTTACAATTTAACCATTTGCCGACCCGCAGCAGTACATATACTGCGACGGGGCTGCAGCTACAGTATTGTATTGCTGTATTGTAGTGTTGTATTGTTTTAAGTGTTTTCTGGTTTTGAAAGGACACTGACTCTTTCTTTATACCCAGGAGGGGGGCACAGTTTGCCATCTTCGCCCAGGGCACCAGATGGCCTTGTCCCAGCACTGCTGCTATAACCTCCCTTCCCTTCAGACCCTCCTTCCATCTCAACACCTTTCCCTATATAACTGTACACAAGTCCCTCCTGATATTCTATGAAACCCCACCAACTTACCTTCTCTCACACATCCCTCAGAATGAACGCCTGTAGCTTGCATCCCTCCTGGCAGGATCTCCAAATTCAGGCAATATACTCCCATCCCACCAGCACTTGTCGGCAGAAGCTTGCAGTTCCCCATCCTCCTTTGTAATCTTTCTGCAGTCAGCACTGGAGCATACTGAGTGAGAGCACTGGAGAGTGCTGAAGAAAACAGAGGGAGGAGAATCCAGGCCAGTAGTGTATCTACTTAGTTTCGCTGTATTTACTTAGCCTTGCTGTAATCATTTAGTAGCGGTATATTAATTTAGCATTGCTGTATCTACTTAACCGTGATGTATTTACTTAGCAGTGGTGTAACTATCACTGCAGCCGGGATCCCGGCACACAGCGTGGGACAGTTTACTGAGGAAAAAGACTGTCCTGGCAAATTCGGGACAGTTGGTAAGTATGACAGGGTCGTGTGACAGAAACCAGACCTCAGACAGTGACAGGCAGGGCTTCAGCACCTCAGACTTGTCTCCTCCATGGGAGCAGTTTGGATCTGACTACAATGCCCCCCCCCCCGGACCTGTGTTAACTTCACCTCATATATTGCACCCATGGATGATAAGCAATTGAATCCAATGCTGCTCCTGCCTTCAATCCCACGAAAAAGAAAAAACAGATTTCCCTTTATATGGCAGTTGCAATCCATCACCTATCTTGAGATCCAGCTCCAACTCATGTGTCTAACTTATACACACCTAATTATTTACGCAGACTTCGCAACATCCAATGTAACCTCCAAACCTGGCACAAGGGACTCTTCCCATGATTTGGGCAAGCGGCTTTAATAAAAATGAATATACTCCCCCGTATCCTCTACGTGCTACAAATGGTCCCACTTCAACTACCCAAGGCATTCTTTGCAGCATATCGCAGAGCTTGCACTCTCTTTATATGTGGATGAAAATGCCCTAAAGGTGAGGGTAGTGGCCATTTGTTTGTACTGTTGAAATAATGGTGAGAGGATGTACTTGACACCTTTGCTGCCATGGTGCTATGTGCTGGGTGTCCAATGCTCCCCTGTGCCTTTAAGGAAGGGGGGTTCCCTCAAGACTCACCTGCCCTCTGCCTATCCACTACAATGCATGTGCTTCACTGTGGAGGCTCTCAAAATTTTCAAACTAAACCTCTGTTTTTAACGCACACTATTAGACAGGAAAATTCATTTGGTTAGTAGGCAGGTAGGTAAGTTGAGCAAGGAATTTCCTCGTTTTTGTTTTGCATGCGTTGCCCTTCCATGTGCTCCTTGCTGCAAAGGACAGTTATAGGTGAGGGCAGTGGCCATTTGTTTGTACTGACGAAAATGCCCTAGACTTAGCTATGATCTACTTATGTTGCCCAAACTGAAAGAGGGCTAGGTTTGCCTGATATTTACAAATACTACCTGTTATGCCATTTAACAAGCCTAGTAGACTTGAACCTACATGAGAAAACAAAGAAGACCTTGGTCCAATTAAAGAGTTCTGCAGTACCCTTACAGTTGACCCCTTGGCTACACACTCACATACCTCGAGGACATAAGGATCATTTGACCGTAGGCCCATCCTTGCATTGCTTTTGCCTGGCCTGTAAAGCCTATGCTTTGTCTTTGTCTCACGGATTGCTTACTCCACTCTGACACAACCCTGACTTTTCTCTTGGTCTTACATCCAAATTTCTGAGTGGGATTTGGCCATATATGCGGAGCATTTTGTTCCACAAGGGCACCCTCTTGGCCAAAATGCATAGCTCTTCCTTTCCCTTTCGGACATATGTGCAATTAAGACACTTTTTTAAATAGCCAAAATTCTCCCCTGACTGGTTTCACCCTCATATGCCGTTCAAAGCTATCTGTTCTAGAACCACACCACAACACCAGGTGATATCTTTAATGTATGCACTTCTTTTTTCCAACCACTCCCCGAAGGCCAGTAGACTGTGTCAGACATGGGAAAAACAACTTGACATCACTTTCACTGATGAAGACTGTGAAAGAATCCTACCTGCACAAGGGCTCCGTGAATGTGACTGTGCAAGAAATGGGTTACAAAATACTTTCAGGCTGGTAAAGGATACCTATGCAGCTTCACAAATTCCTACCTTCAACCTTTCCACTATATTGGAGATGTGGATCCGAAACTTGATACCTTATTATATCTATGGTGGTCTTGTTCAAAATTGCAAATATTCTGGAGAGAGGTACATGATGATATAGCGAAGATAACCACCTAAATTGTGGACTTTACCCCTGCCCTTCTACATCATTCCTCTTTCCTGAAATTCATATGCCACAAGTCCCTAGCTTTGCTTCTTATGAATGTGTCCAGATGCTGCATTTCTTCAAAATGGGGTACCCCAACTCCTCCAACACTCACAGATTGGTACCCCCACATCCGACAGAATGCTAATATGGAAGAGCGGATAATCCTTCAAAATTTACCTGCACACGGGGGGTGCTAGTTCCATTTCCAAGAATTGACGAACACTATGGTGTCCCAACCCACACCCGGGTAAACAGGTGAAACCCATTCCGGTTCCTAAACTGACTAGGCTATATGGGAGAGGGAGAGGTACTTTGCTCGTCCTGCCTTCTACATATCGCTACCCTTACACCTTTGCATTATATCATGAACTCCATCCCTGCATCATATAAATACCTCATCTCCACACCTGTATTCCCATACTCCATCTTTCTCAACTCCCACCCCCTCCTACCCCTCCCCACCTCCACTCAACTCCCCTCCCACCTCACTTTTCCCCTTCTCCACCCCCCTCTTTTTTTTATTCTTCCCTCTCTTTCCCACCAGCCTCTATTTCTCTCATTCTTTGACTAACATGGACAAGTCCACATTGTTAGCCCCACTATTAAGAATGAAAGTGAGGCGCCAAGTATCCGAGAACTATTATGGTACTTCCATAGCTATACATCTTATTGATTCCTCTTGGGAAACACTGGATAGCATATTGTTACGTGTTCTTGTTTTGTGCTTTTGTTAATGCATTGTATAGTACTTTATAGGACCCACACAGAGTCACTTCTTGATATGCCTACTTGAAAGCTTAAAAAATTTGGATGTCATTTCTGTTTTTCTAAATATGAAAATACTCACATCTACTCAACTCAGATGTTTATTTTATTTATATGTACAATATTTGCAACATGACTCATTACGTATCATATGAAACATTCCTGCTCTGTTATGGATGCTACTGTATTTTTCTACGTATACTTTATTTTGTTATTCTGGTTATAAAACCCTAATAAAATTCTTGGAAAAGAAAAGAAAGATAAACATACTGCCATTTGCTCTGAATATATTTTTTTTTAGAATATGCCAACAAGTATTTTAGATTTATTGGTCTTTTAGTATTAGGGTTTGTTGTTGCTGGGGTAAAACACATTAAGGAAATATAGGTCACAGCAATCCCAATACAAATAATGTCACTTACAAAACATAACAATAAAAACGGTAGACACTACTGCTGAATTTCATCCATCAACAAAATGGCATTGAATAGTAATGACAATAGCCAATAGACATTGAACACTATTCTAATTTTCAGGCAAAATGCCATGACATTTCAGTAATTGGGTATAATTTGTTTTGTGAATTCATCAAGTTTTCAAAACTGAAGTCTAACAATTAGGGATGAGCTTGATGTTCGGGTTGAACATAAGTTCGACTCGAACATCGGGTGTTCACCCGTTCGTCGAAAAGCGAACATTATGGGGGGTTTGTGGCAAATTTCAGAGCCGCGGAATGCCCCATAATGCACTGCGAGATCAAAGTGCATTGCTATATAATGATTGGCCAAAGCATGCACCTGACCTGCATGCTTTGGCCAATCACAACGTGCTCTGCTAAAAGAGCCATAATTGGCCAAAGGCAGGTTGCCTTTGACCAATCATGGCTCAGGGGGACTAAGTCCATGCCCCACACTATATAAGGCTGCTTACACGGTGGCCGTGTGTAGTGTTGGTGTGGACAGAGAGATAGCCTGATAGCCTATATCAGTGATGGCGAACCTTGGCACCCCAGATGTTTTGGAACTACATTTCCCATGACGCTCATGCACTCTACAGTGTAGTGAAGCATCATGGGAAACGTAGTTCCAAAACATCTTGGTGGGTTCCAAGGTTCGCCATCACTGGCCTATATATATATACTCTGCATCCAGTGTAGCCTATATCTACAGTGCATTCTGTGGTATACTGTTTCTAATACACTTCAGGCGGTGCACACAGTTTCTAATACAGTGTGTACAGTGTCTACTACACTTCTGGTGGTGTGCACAGTTTCAAATACAGTACAGCCATTGTACAGTTGCTAATACAGTGCAGGCGGTGTACACAGTATCTAATACAATGTGTACACTTTCTACTACACTTCTGGTGGTGTACACAGTATAAACTACAGTGCAGCCATAGTGCAGTTGCTAATACAGTGCAGGCGGTGTACACAGTATCTAATACAATGTGTACAGTTTCTACTACACTTCTGGTGGTGTACACAGTATCTAATATAGTGTAGTGTGGTGTTGCAAAACAAAATATACATCATGTCCAGAAGGCCACCAAGGAGAGGCAGACACTCACAGGCCACTAAAAGAGGGCAAGTAGCCCCTGTGTCTACAGTCAACAGTGCTGGTTGTGGACATGGTGCATCCTCTGCAAATGGCTGTGGGGCATGCTTGTCCTTTTTTTGCTGCTGCCTGTGTTATTGAGCCAGAACATGAAGAAGAGTTGGTGGAGTGGATAACAAAGCCGTCCTCATCCTCCTCATCTTCTGTCACCCAGGCTCAGAGTAGTTTGCCTTCTAACGCAGCTTCCAAAGTGGCCTATTCCACCAGCTCCTTGTCTACAGTCACTCCTTCCGCAGCACCACCATTATGCATGGAGGAGTCCCCAGAATTATTTGACCACAGTGTCGGGTACATGCTGCTGGAGGATGCGCAGCAATTTGAAGGCTCCAATGTAGATTCCCAGGTTGAGGAAGGAAGTAACGTGAGCCTACAGAGAGGGGGTGCCACAGAAGGACAAGAGACTGGCAGTCATGTTCCCCCAGCTGCAGCATACTGCCAAATTTGCTCCAGAGATGAGGAGGGAGGGGATAATGAGGTCACTGACTGTACTTGGGTGCCTGAGAGAAGAGAGGAGGAGGAGGCACAACTCCAACGAGGCAGGATGTCTTCTAGGGGGCAGCTTAAGGGCAGCCACCCTATTGCATCATACCACAGAGCTCCGCAGGTGCAGGGCGCTGCTGACTTTTAAAAGTTCCTTGGTGTGGGCCTCTTCGACACGTGTACAGCAGATCGCACCATTGCTGTTAGCAACCTATGTCTTAAGAGGATCAAGCGTGGACAGAACAGCAGCCGCTTGGGCACCACATGCTTGACCAGACATATGACGACCGGCCATGCAGTCCGTTGGCAACAGCACTTGAAAGTCCCACATCAAAGAAAAAGGCGCACTTCTTGCTCCTCATCTGGGATCTCCAACCCTACTATACCTCCAGTCCTCTTAAAAACCTGTATTGAGAGGAATGAAGGTATAGTACTTGCAGCCAATCTGCTAGCAGTACACCACCATCTGATTTTAGAAGCAAATTTCCCTACCCCAGTTACTGAACCGTAAAAAGAAATTTGGTCCCAGCCATCCACATGCTCAGCGTCTAAATGCTAGCTTGGCCAAATTGCTAAGACTGCAACTGCTGCCTTTTCAGCTGGTAGACTCTGCTCCCTTTGAATTTGTGCAATGTGCTGTACCTCAGTGGCAGGTTCCAAAACACCACTTCTTTTCACAGAAGGCTCTCTACTGGCATGTGGAAGGCAATGTTTTGACTTTGTTGGACAGGGCGGTCAGCAGTAAGGTGCCTATTACCACTGAACTCATGGTCCAGCAGGCATGGGCAGGGATGTTACCTTTCCTTCACGGTGCACTGGGTAACTCTGCTGGCAGCTGGGAAGGATGCAGACAGGTTTTAGTGTTGTTGAAGCTTGTTTTGCCACCATGACTCCAAAATGCTAGTGGTGGTTCTGCCACAGCTCTCTCCTCCACCCCCTCCTCTTCTTCTTCCTCTATGGCCTCTTCTGCAGATTTGCCCTTTGAACCAGCGGTGCTCTGTAAGTGTTCAAAGGGCTACGCAAGCAGTCATGCTAAAAGTTGCCATATGTTGCTTGAGTTGGTCTGCTTAGGGGACAGGAGCCACACTGGGGCAGAGATTGTCAGCTCTGCAGGGGCAGGCTTAGATGTGGTTGACGCCATGCCAGCTTCAGCCAGGAATGGTTGTTTGCAACAATGGCACCAACCTTCTCTCTGTCCTCCGACACGAACACTTGACCCATGTTCCATGTTTGGCACACGTCCTGAACCCAGGCTTACAGGATCTCCTGCGGCAGGCCAGAAAAATTTGTGGTCATTTCCACCAGTCATACAATGCCAGTGTTCGGCTGTCTGAAATTCAAATGGAATGCAACCTGCCCACCATTGGCAATGCTGCAGCGGCTGCACACACAGCCATCAATGAGTACCTGTGCGAGTATGGCACCAGGACAGGGTCAGGGGAGCTTGGCTTCTTTTCGCCACCCCAATGGCTACTGATCAAGGATGCATGCACTGTCCTGTCACCATTTGAGGAGGCCACAAGGATGGTGAGCAGCGAAAATGCATGCATCAGTGACACTGTCCCTCTAGTATTCCTGTTGGAGCACACGCTTTGTGGAATCATGGACAGGGCACTTGAGGCAGAACAGTGGGAGGAAGAGGAGGACTTTAAGAGGTGGCAGGCACACGGGGGCACTTTACTTTCAGCAGATGTGTGGAGGGGGAGTTTGAAGCCTTCCATCAGAGACCCGCCAGTGCTGTGACGATCGGAGGAGATTGAGCGATTGCTGGTTCTCATCTGCTTCCAGACTGCAGGCTTGATTTGACCCGTAGGGGTCTTTATTAGAGGTGAGAGGCTGGGGGACTCGTGTGGCGCACCATGGATTGCTGATTATTGGAGGAATCTGAAACCGATAATTTTTTGCACATGCACTTTTGTTTTTTTTGCATGAACTGTTATATGAAGATTTGTTCCATTTATGTTGAAACCATATTGCACCTGTTGCATGATACACCTTTATTTATTTAATTAGCGTTTTTTATTTTTCACTTTTCTGCACTTTATGCAATTTTTTTCTATTTATGCAACTTTTTTCACTTTATGCAATTTTTTTCAATTTTTTGATTTTTTTCACTCTTATGTACTTTATGAGGTTTTTTTGGATTTATTTTTCTTAATTTAATGTTATTTTTGCATGATTGGACCTTTACATCAATATTATTTTGTTAGTTTTTTGATGTCACATTGCAGAATTACTACTAATTACATGTTTCAGCCATATTATTTGTGATATTTGTCTATACTATTTATGCACTCTACTTAGCGCCACATATTTCTTATATTCATATTTGTTTTTTCTGGGTGAGGACTTCCTTACCTCTCAAGGCCCCCTTTATCCAGATAGCATTCCTGCAGTCCCACCCAACAAACAGGAAGAAGGAGGAGGACGACAGTACCCAGAAACCCAAGGAGTTGTGCGTGGCTGGCAGGAGGTAGTTACGGATCATGTGATCCTTAATGACCCAGAGGACTTAGAGTTGAATATCTCTGAAAACTTATGCTGCATGGCCTCACTGATTCTGCAAAGCCTGCGAAAGGACCCTAGAATTTGTGGTATCAAGGAGAGGGATCATTACTGGCTGGCAACCCTTCTTGACCAACGTTACAAGGGTAAGGTTGCAGAACTCATCCTGCCTTTGCAGAGGGAGCAGAGGATGAAACATCTTTAGGAGGCCTTGGAGAAAGGTTTGTGCAATGCATTTCCAGACCCTGGGAGGTTACAATTTCCTGGTGCTGGACAATGTGTTGCTAAGGCTTCGTTCAGTCAGAGGAAGAGCGGTGGAGAAGGTGGTCGGCTGACCGATGCCATTAAACAATTTTTCAATCCTCAGCGCCAAGGTCTGATCGGTTCAAGCAACCATCGCCAGCATCTGAATTACATGGTATACAAATATCTAGGGGCAAGAACAGACTTGGAGACCTTTCCAACAGAGCATCCACTGGGTTACTGGGTCTTGAGGATGGACCACTGGCCAGAACTTGCTCAATATGCAACTGAGCTACTGGCCTGCATCCAGCGCGCTTTCTGAACGCACATTCAGTGCTGCTGGAGGGCTTGTAATGGATCAAAGAGTGCACCTGTCCACAGACTCTGATGATAGGCTCACATTCATAAAAATGAATTAGTCTTGGATCAGCACCTATCAAGCACCTGATGCTGATGTAACTGATTGAATTTGCTATGGATCTTGGATCCTTTGAAAACTGCCTATGCTGACTATCCTATTCCTCCTCAGTCTTGATGATGCTAGCTTCCAAAAATATTTTTGGTTTAGGGCACCACCACCACCACCCAAGGCCCAATTTTTCTGCCCCTGTTTAACATGGGCAAGTAATTACAATTTTCGATCTAATATTTCACAGCAGGGCCTATTCCTGTGCACAGCAAGAGTATCTGTGAGACGTTACAGTGTAGTGGCATCACCACCACCACCACCACCCAAGGCCCAATTTTTCTGCCCCTGTTTAACATGGGCAAGTAATTACAATTTTCGATCTAATATTTCACAGAAGGGCCTATTCCTGTGCACAGCAAGAGTATCTGTGAGGCGTTACAGTGTAGTGGCATCACCACCACCACCACCCAAGGCCCAATTTTTTTGCCCCTGTTTAACAAGGTCATGTAAATACAATTTGTCATCTAATATTTCACAGCAGGGCCCATTCCTGTGCCCAACAAGAGTATCTGTAAGGGTTTACAGTGTTGTGGCACCACCACCACCCAAGGCCAAATTTTTCTGCCCCTGTTTAACAGGGGCATGAAATTACAATTTTTTATATAGTATTTCACAGCAGGGCCTGTTCCTGCACCCACCAAGAGTAACTGTGAGGGCTTACAGTGTTCTGGTACCACCAACACCTAACTCTCAGACCTAAACAACTGTGAGGATTTAATTGCATCTGGATTGCCTTAAGCTGAGAGCAGGCAATTGAAATGATATAACCATACCCTAATGTTCAGTGAGTAAGATGAGAAGAACAGCATCCTTTAATGAAAACGTTTCTCTATGGGATTCGCCTTGTTTTCCTGATAAGCTGAGCTGAATAGTTAACAAAATAGCCACATAGAACCATGAAGCAGCAATGGAAGTAGCTTTAGGATGTTTATACTGTAGAAGACTTGTTGGAACTAACTGTTTTTTAGTTTTGAAAACATACATTTTATCCATCTGTGAGGGTTTACAGTGTTGTGGCACCACCACCACCCAAGGCCCAATTTTTCTGCCCCTGTTTAACAGGGGCATGTAATTACAATTTTTTATATAGTATTTCACAGCAGGGCCTGTTCCTGCACCCACCAAGAGTAACTGTGAGGGCTTATAGTGTTCTGGTACCACCAACACCTAAGGCCCAATTTTCTACAGAGTATATAGGGCAGGCCGTATAGTACATATACTGCTGTTCAGAGTATATAGTGCCTGGGGGACCCCCACTCCATTTTTTTTTTTAATTTGGGTGCGGGCTCCCCTTAATATCCGTACCAGACCCAAAGGGCCATGCTATTTTTCTCAATGATTTTCATCTATATTGCCGGGACCCGACAATACATTACAGCCGCAAGTAGTTTTAAATGACATTTTTTCCTTTAGAAATGTCATTTTGCTGTGATATTGTTCTAAACATGGGAAAAATGTGCTACTTTACAGGCATACTAAGGACACCCCCAGGCACGATATTTAAAGGAATATTTCATTTTTATTTTTTCACTTTAAGCATTATTAAAATCACCTTTCTCGAAAAATTGGCCATTTTTAAAACTTTTTTTTGCATTGATACATGTCCCCTGGAGCAGGACCCGGGTCCCCAAACACTTTTTATGGCATATAAGCCATTAAAATTAGCACTTTTGAATTTTCACGTTCATATCCCATAGACTTTAACAGTGTTTGCGCGTTCAAACAAATATTTTGCCTGTTCACATATTCTGCTGCAAACCGAACTGGGGGCAGTTCGGCTCATCCCTACTAACAATCTATATGTTACTTACTGCTTGTTAGTTACAGGATTGTTTTTAGCCTTGCAGTGCCCATCACTAGCTGTGAGCTGAGTTGATTTTTCTCTGTGTGTTTGTTTTGCCTTTTTCATGGTCTGAATGAAAACCTGACAATATAACTCTCAGACCTAAACAACTGTGAGGATTTAATTGCATCTGGATTGCCTTAAGCTGAGAGCAGGCAATTGAAATGATATAACCATACCCTAATGTTCAGTGAGTAAGATGAGAAGAACAGCATCGTTTAATGAAAACGTTTCTCTATGGGATTCGCCTTGTTTTCCTGATAAGCTGAGCTGAATAGTTAACAAAATAGCCACATAGAACCATGAAGCAGCAATGGAAGTAGCTTTAGGATGTTTATACTGTAGAAGACTTGTTGGAAGTAACTGTTTTTTAGTTTTGAAAACATACATTTTATCCATATTTTGAATTTTGCATGCTTTATAAAAGGAGTCAATTAATTCCTCTGGCTTTGTCCCAGTCACAGTGGTGCATACATTAAAAGTGGAAATAGTCTATTCATTCAGACTTGACTGCTTCAATCCGAAAATTAAAGCTATGTTTGTCAATTTATTGTAAAACGATGTTTGCTATTGTAGCTTGATGTGGAAAGCTTTTAACTGAAATAATTCAATAAATATTAAATATAGTATTATTTGTTTTGTAAAGCAAAGTGCTTCCATTGACCACAATTTATTTTTCTCCTGCCACCTAAGGAATGCAGTTTTAAACAGGTCAGAAAAAGTAACATTTTGCCTCAAACAAAGCTTCTGTAAAATTCTGCACACATGTAAGCAACTGTACATATGCTTAAAGAGAAAATTTATTGGTATGGATGTATTAATTAGATATGCTAAACTGTACAAATAAAATATTTTGTAAATAGAAAAAAAATCAGTGAAATAAAATATTTTTAAAGCCCGAAACATTGTCAAAATTGGGTGCTTAGAACACATTCTTGGTGGTACATAATGCTTGCAGCTTCGAATTTGGTACATTTTGTTACTACAAACATGGAAGTGGCTAAGGATGCTATTGCTGCATTGCGTTTTAATTAGATTTTTTTTTTTCCTTTGGGCCCATTTGAGTGCTGATCAGGTAACTTTTAGTGAAGTTTTTTTTGCCCCCTTAATGACCAGGTCATTTTTTGCGATACGGCACTTCATCATTTTAACTGACAATTGCACAGTCATGTGACATTGTACCCAAACAAAATTTACATAATTTTTTTCTCTAAAAATAGAGTGGTCTTTTCTACTGGTGGTATTTGATCACCTCTGCGGCTTTTTGTTTTTGCGCTATAAACAAACAAAGAGTGACAATTTCCAAAAAAAAATATTTTTTTTTTACTTTTTTGCTATAATACATATCCCAAAAAAATATAAAAAAAACAAACATATTTATCAATTTAGGGCGATATATGTTCTTCTACATATTTTTGGTAACAAAAAATTGCAATAGGCAGTTTTCGCAAAAGTTAGCGTTTACAAAATAGGCCATAGTTTTATGGCATTTTTATTATTTTTATTTTTTTGACTAGTAATGGTGGCAATCTGCGCTTTTTAGAGGGACTGCGACATTACGGCAGACAGATCGGACACTTTTGACACTTTTTTGGGACCATTGACATTTATACAGCGATCAGTGCTATAAATAGCCACTGATTACTATGTAAATGTCACTGGCAGGGAAGGAGTTAACACTAGGGGGCGATCAAGGGGTTAAGTGTGTCCTAGGGAGGTGTGTTTCTAACTGTAGGGGGGATGGGCTGCCAGGGACATAACAGAGATCACTGTTCCTGATGATTGGGAACAGTAGATCCTTCTCATGTCACCTGTCAGAATGGGGCATTGTTTATAAAGGCAGTTCCCGTTTTGCCTCTGTAATAGGCGTTCGCGTGTCACCGGTGGACATCGAGTTCACCCAACCCGCAGGCATGCTCCTGGTGGCACATGCCCGCCCGGAATCGTGCCTGCGCGAGCCACCATACAGCTACAGCGATTTGCGCAGGAGAGTCGACCTGCCGCCGTATAACGGTCGGCAAGCGGTTAACTTACACTGTGGTTAGCAAAAAGAGCCTTACACCAGTTAACCAGGGTAGTGACTAGTAATTAGTGAAGTTCTGAAAATTCACACACAATTCAGCAAGGCCTACACCGATTTATGTGTGATAACAATTTGCCCAGCATATAGCTAACTATCAGGGGAAGAGGGTGGGCAATTTTGACCTCTGGGATGTAGTATTTACTTTCTTATTAGGGGTTGCATCATAACATATTAGATAGCACTTGCTAATTGACAGTAATACAGTGTAGGAATTTAGGGATCCTGCCTAGGAGCTGTAAGACTGGATTTTACATAAATAATGCACACATGGATTCATAAGGGGTTTAAAGGATCATTTTATATGGAAGTCTGCTACACCCACTTGCCGCAGATTTGTTGCAACTCCAGATCGATTCAAGTCAATTCACTCATCCAACCTACCTTGATGGTAAAATTTGCTTAACAAACCCACAACCACAGCCTCATTTCCTAAACCTCTCCTGGGCACCACAGTTGGAAAGAGGCTGATACTGATGTTTTTAGATTGGACTCCTCTCTTGAAGTAACTTCCTGATGCTGAGTAGGCCACCCGTACAGTCCAAACCTAAATTCAGACCATACGTTTGTTGTGCAGGTGTTCGGACAAACACCCAAGACTTTGCCTGTTCAGCCAGCTGTTTGGTGGAAGCTGAAAATCATATGCAGAAGCAGTATTTCTACTGCTTCTAAATATGACAGTTTCCTGCCGTCAATGGTTCCTAAGGAGCCAGGGGGATAACCGCCACTGTTACAGGCACATTCACTTACATGGCTGGGAATGTGGTGGGAATAGCAGCGACATCATTGTTCAAATATGGTCACTGGCCATATTTGGGCTATGACATTAGCCAAATATCATCATGGCCACTGATGTTACTACTATTTCTACCCTTTCCCTTATACACAGATGTAAGAAAAAGTATGTGAACCCCCGGATTTACTGTAACTGGTTTTGTGCAGCAATTTTCCACAAAAATGTGATCTGATCCTCATATAGGCCCACATCAATACACAAACACAATGTGCTTAAGCTGATAACACACAAGCAATTCTATTTTCTTATGTCTTTATTGAACACACCCATTAAACATTCACAGTGCTGAAGGAAAATGTAAGTGAACCCATAGACTAATTTATTCAACAAATCCTAATGGAAGACACTAATTTGCACACCTTGAGTCCAGTTAATGAAAATTTAGATTGCTGTTCATAAGAAACATCAGCTGATGTGAAGCTTGTCTTGCAAGAATGAGCTCTCTAAAGAAATACGTTCAAGAGTAGTTTCTATGCATAAGGCATAAGGCACACAGAGCCGCGGCACAGGAGCGCACCTACTTGGGTTTCCCCACAGCAATCTGCGGTGCTTCTGGCCCCCCGCAGCAGCGAGGGGCCAGAAGCGCCGGCATGGGACCTGAGAAGAGGATCTGCGCTGCTCTGTGCAAAACCATTGCACAAAGCAGGTAAGTTTAACATGTTTGTTATTTTAATATAAATAAAAACAAGGGTTTAGTAACACTTTAACACTGGCAGGGGTGGATTCAAATGATCAGCTTTTATTTATTTATGCAAAACCAAAAGGAAAAAAAAAACCTGTTAGCTGTAACTGCTTATAAAGTGTGAGCTGGAGTTTGGCTTCAATTTGTTAGTGGCTCTAAATCTGCTAATACATTTACCACTAGCCCCCTGCCCCCTGCTCCCTGACTGACAATGCTGCTGTCTGCTATGCCTCATTTTCTCATTCCTGCAGAGTTGTGTCTCACACAGGATGTGTGCTACTGGCAAGATCACCAGGCGAAAACAGGGGGGAAATCCAAAGAAAATAAAATGGATGTAGTCAACACATCTAATGATTGGTAAGGTGCAATCTAATACATTTTTGGTTTTGGGTTTAGTACCACTTTAGGGTGTGGGTCCACTTAATTTTAACCACTTCCCTACCAGCACATTGTAAAATGGCACTGGCAGGAACATCTCCTCCCTCCGGGCGGGCGTCATATGTACCTAACGTGCATACGAGCAGTACCTGTCGTGCAGCTAGGGATGAGCCCGATGTTCGAGTCAAACAAATTTAGAACATTATGGGGCATTCGCTGGAAATTTGAGTGCCTGCGGAACGCCCCATAATGATCTGCGAGATTGTCAATGCACTGCGACAAGGCTGCTTACATAGCAGCCATACTTAGTGTAATGAATGAGAGCAGCAAAATTAAATTTCTAAAGGAAAAAATGTAATTTCAAAACTGTCCCCCCATATATTACCAGGCTCTCTGCCCCCAGACCCCCACAACCACTGGGCAAGGGTTGTGGGGAAGATGCCCTTGTCCCCAAGTTGTTTTGGGGGGACCCCAAAGCACCCTCCCCATGTTGAGGGCAGGTGGCCTGGTACAGTTCAGGAGGGGGGCACTCCCCCCCCCCCTTTTTCCTGCAGCCTCCCAGGTTGCATGCTTGAATAAGGGTCTGGTATGGATTTTAAGGGGAACCCCATGCCAAAATAAAATAAAAGGTGTGGGGGTCCCCCATAAAATCCATACCAGGCCCTTCAGGTCTGGTATGGATTTTAAGGGGAACCCCATGCCAAAATAAAAAAAAATGGTATGAGAGAGTGCCCCCCTCCTGAACTGTATCAGGCCACATGCCCTCAACATGGGGAGGGTGCTTTGGGGTCCCCCCCAAAATCCCTTATCCCCATGTTGATATGTGCAAGGGCATCTTCCCCACAACCCTTGCCCAGTGGTTGTGGGGGTCTGCGGGCAGGGGGCTTATAGGAATCTGGAAGCCCGTTTTAACAAGGAGGCCCCCATATCCCGTCCCCCCTATGTGAATGGATATCAGGTACATTGTACACCTACTCATTCACCAAAAACAGTGTCAAAAAAGTAAAAATGAGGAGACAGTTTTGGACAATTTGTCCTACGATGTAAATCTATCTTTAATCACAGCGTCGACGGTCCTGAGAAAAAAAAAAGGAAAAACTCCGCCTCCATGGGAGGCGTCCCACCAACTGCAGCCTTTTCACAATGACAGCTGTTATATAGCTGAGGGTGGGGCCACCTCTGACGTCGCATGACAACACATTATTATTATTATTATTATACAGGATTTAAATAGCGCCGACAGTTTACGCACCGCTTTACAACATTAGGGCAGACAGTACAAGTACAATACAATTCAATACAGGAGGAATCAGAGGGCCCTGCTCGTTAGAGCTTACAATCTAGGAGGGAGGGTCAAGTTATACAAAAGGGTAATAGCTGTGGGGGATGAGCTAATGGAGAAAATAGTGCAGTTGTTAGATGGAGGCAGGATAGGCTTCTCTGAAGAGGAAAGTTTTCAGGGATCGCCTAAAAGTGGATAAAGTTGGAGACAGTCTGACAGATTGGGGTAGGGAATTCCAGAGGATGGGCGAGGCTCGGGAGAAGTCCTGGAGGCGGATATGGGAGGAGGTGATGAGGGAGCTAGAGAGCAGGAGGTCTTGGGAGGAATGGAGATGGCGATTAGGTTGGTATTTTGAGACTAGGTTAGTGATGTAGCTGGGGGCAGAGTTGTGGGTGGCTTTGTAACTTATTGTTAGTATTTTTAATTTAATTCCTTGGGCGAGTGGTAGCCAATGGAGGGATTGGCAGAGAGGGGTAGCAGACACTGAGCGGTTTGTAAGGTGGATGAGTCTGGCAGCAGCATTCATGATGGACTGAAGGGGGGATAGTCTGTTTAAAGGTAAGCCAATGAGAAGTGAATTGCAGTAGTCAAGGCAAGAGATAACTAGGGAGTGAATCAGGAGCTTTGTGGTTTCATTGGTTAGAAAGGGACGTAGTTTAGAGATGTTGCGGAGGTTGAGGTGGCAAGCTTTGGAAAGTGATTGGATGTGGGGCTGAAAGGAGAGTTCAGAATCTAGGATAACACCTAGCACGCTGACATGTGGGGACGGGTGGATGGTTTTGCCATTGCTCTTTACAGAAAAGTCAGGTGGGGGAGGAAATATTATAAGCTCGGTTTTGGACAAGTTGAGTTTGAGGAAGTGGTGTGACATCCATACAGATATGTTGGTTAGTAAGTTAGTGATGCGTGAGGAGACTGATGGAGTGAGTTGAGGGGTGGAGAGATAGATTTGTGTGTCATCAGCATAGAAATGATATTGAAAGCCATGAGAGGCTATCAGCTGACCCAGGGAAGAGGTGTAGATTGAAAATAAAAGAGGTCCAAGAACAGAACCTTGGGGGACCCCGACAGAGAACGGAAGAGGAGTGGAGGAAGTAGAATTGTAAGTGACACTGAAGGTGCGTTGGGATAGGTAGGATGAGAGCCACTGAAGAGCACAGTCACGGAGACCGAGGGAGTAAAGTTTTTTGAGGAGGAGGGGGTGGTCAACCGTGTCAAAGGCAGCTGAAAGATCCAGAAGTAGGAGTACAGAATAGTGTCCGTTGGTTTTTGCAGTTAGTAGGTCATTTGTGAGTTTTAAAAGAGCAGTTTCTGTGGAGTGTTGAGGGCGAAATCCAGATTGAAGGGGATCAAGAAGGTTGTTTTTAATGAGGTGGTCACTCAGTTGGTTGTAAACCAGGCGTTCAAGGAGTTTAGAGGAAAAGGGGAGCAAGGAGATTGGGCGTAGGTTGTTAAGATTGGTAGGGTCCAAAGACGGCTTTTTGAGTATGGGGGTGACCAGTGCATGTTTTAGAGCATCGGGGAAGATGCCAGAGGTGAGGGAGAGATTGAAGATGTGGGTTAGAGAGTGTAGGATGGGATCAGAGGATGACCATAGCATTTGAGAGGGAATAGGGTCCAGGGGACAGGTGGTTAGGTGGGCAATAGAAAGGAGTTTAGCAACTTTATCTGTAGTAGTAGATTTGAACAGGGGGAGTGTCAGTTGTACCTGTTGACATGGGGTCTTAGCTGGGGGAGATACCTGTAGAATGGAGATTTCATCACGGATTGTATCAATCTTGTTTTTGAAGTGATTAGTGATTTCCTGGGCAGTGAGTAAGTCAGTGGGTGGAGGCGGTGGAGGACAAAGTAGAGAGTTGAAGGTAGAGAAGAGTTTACGGGGATTGGATGAGAAGGTGTTAATAAGAGTTGTAAAATAGGTTTGCTTGGCAGTGTGGAGGAAAGAATAGTATTTTTGGAGGGCAAATTTGTATTGGTTGAAGTCTTCGAGAGACTTAGTCTTGTGCCACAGACGCTCAAGAGCGCGACTACTTTTTTGAGAATTTTAGTGTCATCTGTTTAGGGGTCGAGGCCTGATTCTGCGTGTAGTGAGGGGAGCGAGCTTGTCCAGGGTGGAGGACAGAGATTTATTGTAGATGGACATGGCTTGGTTGGGGCAGGACAGGGGAGAGATTTTGTCATAGATGTGGTCAGTAGCAGAATAGAGGAGAGAAGAGTTGAAGTTGCGAAAGTTTCTACGGGTGATGGTTAGGTGATTGGAGGGAAAGGTGGTGGAAGACAGGGGGAGAGAGAAACTAATAAGGTGATGGTCGGAGAGAGGAAAAGGATTGTTTGAGAAGTTGCATGGAGTGCATAGGTAGGAGAATACAAGGTCAAGGGTGTTGCCATCAGAGTGAGTAGAAGCCTGTACCCATTGCTTCAGGTCAAATGAAGAGGTTAGACTAAGAAGTTTAGAAGTAGCAGGAGTGTTTGTATTAGCAGGGATGTTGAAATCACCGAGAAGGATTGTGGGAATATCCGAAGAGAGAAAGTAGGGTTGCCAGGCAGAAAACTCATCAAGGAAAGTCGATAATGGTCCAAGGGGCCGGTAGATCACAGCAATTCTTAGGGAAGTAGGAGAGAATAGACGTATACAGTGGGCTTCGAATGATGAGAGGGAAAAAGAGGGAGGAGGGTGAATAACCTGGAAGGTGCTCTGGGGGGATAGGAGGAATCCCACTCCACCTCCCTTGCGTCCATTAGGCCTAGGGGAGTGAGTTCAGTGAAGGCCACCCTGGGAGAGGGAAGCAGGAGATGGGGTGTCATATTCGTGGAGCCAGGTTTCGGTGAGAGCAAGTAGATTAAAGGAATTAGTGACAAAGAGGTCATGAACAGCAGTGAGTTTGTTGCAGATAGAGCGGGCGTTCCAGAGGGCACAGGAGAGAGGGAGGCTGGTGTTGGGAAGAAGAGGAATGGAGACTAAATTGTGTAGATTGCGACTACTGCCAGAGGGTGTAGGGTGATGGTGATGGGTGTGTTGGGCACAGTTAAATAAGGGAGGCCCAGGGTTTGGGGAAATATCTCCAGCGATTAGGAGAAGCAGAAGAGTGAGGGAGGTAATATGAGAATATGATTTGTATAAGGGGACATGCTTTAGTATCCTGGGGGGTATGTTAGCAAGTGGGCTTAGAGTTAGAAAGAGGTGATGAGTGCAGTAATAGGGGGAGGGCAGAAGTGAGGGTGATATGTACAGATTGTGTGGTGGAGCAGAGGGATGCAGAAAAGAGAGCTTGAGGAGAGAGGCTGCAATTGTGAAGAGGAGGAGAGGTAAAGAGTGCATGTTTCAGAGAAGGTGAGATAATATGAAAATGCGATCACCTGCAATCTGCTATGGTTTGCTTTGTGCAAATCGCTGAAGTGCAAGAGCAGAAGTGCCACTTATTTTAAGAACCACACTTCTTTGGAAGAACCCCCTGTATGTGCAGCCCCCTGTATGTTCCCCCGTAAAGAAGGCCTTGTTATATACTGTGTTGGGTGTGGATGGAATCTGGCAATTAATCAATTAGGAGGGCATATTAGGAACACAGCAAGCAGGGCATAACTTTCACACCACAATCAAACTGCAAGGGGACTAAAAGGCCAAAATTGTAAAGATAAGGAAACCCATAATTTAGGTAAGACTTAATGGCTAAATAAACATTGAAATAATGTGAGCATGGCTACAGATGTAGTTGAGACAGCGGTGACAAACAGATTTACCAAAAATGTATATAAGCGGTCAGTCAAATTTTCAGTTTGCAGGACATGGGAATATAAACGCAGATTACCATAAATGTATATAAGCGGTCAGTCAAATTTTCAGTTTGCAGGACATGGGAATATAAACGCAGATTACCAAAAATGTATATAAGCGGTCAATCAAATTTTCAGTTTGCAGGACATGGGAATATAAACGCAGATTACCTGTGAAGAGAGAAGAAAATGTTCAGATGGATGGTGCAAGAGCAGAAGTGCCACTTATTTTAAGAACCCCACTTCTTTGGAAGAACCCCCTGTATGTGCAGCCCCCTCAATGTCAGAAGGCCATTGCCAATATAACAGCTGTCAAAGCAAAAACATGGTAGTCGCGGGGACGCCTCCCATGGAGGCAGAGTTTTTCCTTTTTTTTTCTTTGGACCATCGGACGCTGTGATTGAAGATAAAGCGCAATCATAGTAAGGAAAATGATGAGAGTGGGCCCCGTAGTATAGTGTAAACAAGGTAGCCCCAAGGTAGTAGAACTGTCAGATGCTACGGCACTCCTTACCCTCTGAGGAAGCCATGTGATTGGCACAATGTGTAAGGGGTAGAGCTGGTGACATCACAAAGCTATGAACCATAAGTAATGTAGTGTTTGCTTATAGCTTGGCCGCACGGACATACATCTTAAGGGGCCAGCACATTTTTTCTCTGTAGTGTACCAGTTTGTGCAAAATACACTGTGAATGTGATTTTAATGTTTTAATAAAGGCGGCAATATGATTTTACGCGGAAAAGCACTATGAGGCTTTATTTCTTCTTAGTTTTTGAGCAACTATTGACGAATACATAAACAACTTAATATATGTACACAGGTTTTCTTTTCTCAGAGAATGGGTGCAGGTACTCCCCCTTTCCAAGCCACCCCTTGTCCCTGCCCTATACCCACTTCCAAGCACCATCCCTTAGTTCCACCCCCTACCCTCCTCCCAGTACTGCCCCTTTTAGAAAACACAAAACCATTAATTTTGTGTGTAATCTGTATGGAATTTGGTGGGAGCGATCGGTTTTCTTTGGTTCCAACTCGTCAATGTACTTGTGCCATGTCATGTACATTGGTCATGTCATGTACATGGCCAGGTTCATTGATGATATCCTGATGATCTGGACGGACACGCGTGGAGAGTTGGGGATTTTTAAGACATGGATAGGTCATAATACCTTCAATTTAAAATTTACCATGGATTGTGACCAAAAAGTGTCACCTTCTTAGATATTAAAATTCTAAAAGGGGTGGACAGAAGTGTGACTACGGACCTATACCATAAACCAACATCAGCCAATACCATTCTCCACACTAATGGTGCCCATCCTGAAGCACTCAAGAACAGCATACCATATAGCCAGTATTTAAGATTAAAAAGTAACTGTAACAGAGGAGGACTTCCAGATTCAGGCCAGGGATTTACAAACTTGCCTCTTGAGAAGAGGCTATAGTAAAAAATGTTTAAAAAAAGCTTTCAACAGAACCAAAGAAAGGTCTTGTGAATCACTCCTATATACTCACCGCAAACGAGTGAATAATGATCCCACTCGGGTCATTACAGGCTTCTCCAATAATCATGAGAACTTTAAAAAAAATTTGCTGCATCATTGGCAGTAGAAGTGCATTAGGGATTACGTATATGAAATAAAAATGGAAAGATGGAATCAGCTATTAGCCGCCATATTGGTCTATATCACAATTTTGAGTTGCATCATATGAAGTTTTTTGCCCTTGAACATATAGGGGGATCGGTTAGAGGGAGGGGGGGACATTGACAAAAGACTCCTGCAGATAGAGACCCGATGGATTTTATGGCTACAGGCAACAAAATTACAAATGAATATACTATCAGACCTTTTACATTGGTCTGTTATTTTATTTCAATAGGATGACTGATGTTCACACTAAAAGATAATAGGGAGGTTCTGATAAAAATAGGCTGGCTTAATGGTCTACAATTATTCCTGAATGCTGGATACAAAATAGGTTATATGGGTTTATGTAAAAATTTGGGAACATATTTCTTTCCAGTGCAAGTGGATTATGGCATTCCTGTTTTGTCATGTGGGATTGGCGATTCTGTTCCTTATGGGCCCTCTCTGATTGCCTCTCAGTCCAATCCTGGATTGGAGGGTACAGAGTTAGGCATTTTGAGAGGTCCATTAAATATGTGAGCCCAGTTTTGCTCATCCGTTGGTAATGTACTAATGGATAAAAGAGAGTGCTATGAGGCTTGGCATCCCTGCCTGAAATCCGGTGTTCTTTTGTTTTTTCATTTTTGTCTTCAATATTTAGAAGTCTGTATTGGTTATTATGTTAGAACAATTGATTCTTGTAAATTATGAATCCTGTGTAAATACAACTCTTATGTTCAGTAATACAGACAAAAGATGGCGACCATGAGTAATTTTATATGTTTCGATGATGAATAGAGTAGCTGTATTGTTGGCCATTAGATGGCGGTAGGTTCGTTTGCACATAGAGGTCCATTGTTACTTGCTTATTCATTCAAATAATCGTAATGACTTTAATATGTGGGCTCGTGGTGGGACGGGGCGTCATTACATGCCCCAGTGCCCTGATCTCCTTGTTCTCCCCCTATATGGGATGGTTGAATGGGGGGAAGCCTTGGCACACCGTTAGGCTTCGGCAGTACATCCCGCCATTACCGAGCATGCGCGATGTGATAGAGCATGCATGGTAGCAAATTCAGCAGCAGAGGAAGGTGATTTTGGCAGCAATCCCACCACATTTAAAGGAGGGACTGAGCACTGGCACTTGTGGGTCTTTGTTTGGAGGTGTTTTCCATGATGACAGCCAGGTTTTCATCTATATGATCAAGGTTTTAAAGGATATCCTTTGTAGGAAATAAGGTATGTGCATTGTGCTCTGTACTACATTGAATGACATGATGGAAGCCGGTTATTCTGTAATATTAAATGGTGTTTTCTTTTATGTTATTCCAGTTATGATACCAAGCATATCATCCCGGTCACGGAGGCTTGTGTAGCATCTCATTCCTTAATTTGAACGAAAATCCTTTTCTTAGGTATGTGTTTTGAAATATGAGTTAGTCCAATTGGACATCTATTTTCCCTATGAAGGATAATATTATGGCTATTTGTTATATACTTTTTTCTTTTTAGTGCCTCTTCTTTGAGTACTGGAGGGTAATAGCCAAAAAGGCCAATTCCTATGCATTGGACCTCTTTTTTGATTTTATTGGGTGGGGTCCCCTTGGGCTGACTGGCCTGCCCACATGACATGGATAGGTGCCTGATCACATAACCACATTAAAATGCTCTGGCAGAATTGTATTTATGCCTCCAGTGGATATCCCAAAACAAATATATACTAAATGTAAGTGTGTTTACCATTTGTATACCATTATGATATTTAAAGTAATTGTATATTTAGATTTATCTATGAATGTATATTATGTATATTTATATCTCTACAGCATCTCTACTATACTCATTGCCCTCCGATAAAACTTTGAAGAAACCGGCAAGGCGAAATGCGTTGGATTCTGTCTGTCTCTTGGGTCGTGTACTTCCTCATTTCATGACAATTTTGAGTTGAATTTGAACAATGCTTTACAATATTAGATCCCAGAGGGCATACCACCTAGTGGAGACAAGGGGGGAGTATATGGGGTTCAGTAGTATGATGCTGGTACAACATGTTTTTATGTAGTGCTTGTCTTTTTATGAGACATGTTTTAAAAGGATTGTAATAAATGTTTTATATCTATATGGTGTGTGACTAGTTATTCTCGGAGGAAGTTTCAGCACCTGTAAAGTCCCAATTTTCCCCGCTTTTTGTGTATTTCTATTTTGGTATGTGGTGCTGATCATCAACTGAGTACATTCTTATTCAGAAAATGTACAGAATTTGTTACTAATAACAATAAGAATATTTAAAAAAGTACCCCTGCAGCCAGCAACAATAGATTCCCCCAGGAACAATAGAACCCCTAGCAACAATAGATCCCCCAGCAACAATAGACCCTCCAGTAAAAATAGATCTACCCCAGAAACAATAGACCCCATGAGCAACAATAGTTTTCCCAGCAGCCAGCATCAATAGACCCGCCAGCAGCTAGCAACCATAGACCCCTCCCTCAGGAGGAGATCCATCCCAGCAACATAAGACCATACCCCAGCAAACATAGACCCCCTGGAACAATAGATCCCCCCAAACAACAATGGATACCCTAGCAGCCAACAACAATTGACCCTCCAGCACAACCCCACCAACTCATGCCCTTACATACATTCAGTCCCGGATGTGCCGAAACTGTGTTCCCCGCATTCCCACTGAAAAAAAAAGCCCTGCATGTACATAAAACTGAACAAAGTCTCAGTATTGTTTGGAGAGAAGGGGAATAAGAAGAAGTGTGGAACCCTACCAATAAGCGCATAATGGGAAAAGAGTGGAAGTGGGTAGTCCCCCTACTTAAAGGGGAAGTTGACCTATTATAACCTGTAGGTCAAAAAAGAGGGTGAGCAGATAGTGTGGCGGAGGACACAATGGTGATCATGACTTAACCACTTCAACTCTCACACCCATTTACCCCCTATAATCAATATATTATCATATATTATGATAAAGAATTGATACATATATTGTTTTTGGGGGGACAAACGGAGCTTTTTTGGGACCCTAAAGTCCTCTGAGAATTTTTTTAAATGTATTTGCATTTTAAAGGGAAAATTTATTTTTTCAAGTTTGGTTAGTAATATTTTGAACACAAGTATTATTGCTGTGGGTAAAACCTACATTTTTTTCTGCTGCTTGTTCTATTTACTGCAACATTAAAACTATAGTTTTGGTACAAAGAATGTTAAAGTTATTTACAAAAGAAATAATTATTTTTTTTTGCACATATTTCATTCTTCTCATAATGCATCAGTAATTTAAAGTTCTTACTGATTTAAATTAAAACAGATATACCCTAAACCACATATTTTTTGTAAAGTAAATCCTTAAAGTTAACAATGTATATATGTGCTTAACAATAATTTTTTTTTCAACAAATAATTTAAAAAAGAAACATGGAACAGGAGATGAAACTGTTAAATAATGTTTATAATGTTTCATACAGGAAACACAGGAGAAAGGATAGCCAGTGTATTACTTTTGTTTTGGCCTATACATGTTACACTGAATGCTCACTGTGATTAACTGTCACATTGATCATTCAATGAGGAAGGCTTCTGACTGGATCCCAGTCATTTGGTCAGGGCCTCATCTTTCTACAGATACCAGGTCACATGGGGCTGTACAGGGTGGGGGAGGGGGGAGCAGGGGGAGATCAGAAACTGCAGGACGTACAGGAGACATCCTGTGTACAGAGGAGGGGGTTTTATGGACATGTGTAAGATGCCAAAGGTAGGCAACCTGTTAAGATGTGAAACACAAGATAGGTGTTACAAAAAGGAATCACAAAGAGATTGTTTATATTGGGGGACATCTTGTATTACTGTTGCATGGGGTGATATCACATACATGAATGTTATGTATTTAAGTTGTTCCTCGTACTATTTGGGATGAAGTAAGAACTTTTCAGCATAGAGGATGATTTTGTACTAGTGGTTAATTAATGCTATAAATTACTTTTTGTACAAGTATAGAGCAGTGCTGCACTTTATATTTCTAACATTTGTAGTAAATAGGTGTGTGGTACACTTAGTTGTGTAAACAGAAGCAATAGGATAGTTATATAAAGTAGTCACAATATCATTGATTGTGTAAGAGTATATTGTTATACACATAAATGGTCACTGATGTGAGGGGGACTCCATTGTTAAAGGACTTGTTGAAGTTTTTTTTTACTGTTTACATTTTTGTGAATGAGTAGGTGTACCTCTCATGCCCCGTACACACGGTCGGACATTGATCGGACATTCCGACAACAAAATCCTAGGATTTTTTCCGATGGATGTTGGCTCAAACTTGTTTTGCGTACACACGGTCGCACAAAGTTGTCGGAATTTCCGATCGCCAAGAACGCGGTAACGTACACCACGTACGACGAGACTAGAAAAGGCCATTTCAGAACCAAGCGCGGCACCCTTTGGGCTCTTTTTGCTAATCTCGTGTTAGTAAAAGTTTGGTGAGAGACGATTCGTGCTTTTTCAGACTCGTGGCTTTCAGATCGTTTTCTGTGGTTCAATTTGTGTTTGTGGGTTTGTATCTGCTCTTCAGTGCGTGCAAGCAAGCTACGCGTGACTTTCATTAGTCATTGTGTTCTTGTTTGTTCGTTGTTGTTTTTCAGGTCGCTCTTCACAGGCCTTGCTGTTCTTCAGTGCATTCTGTTACTTCGTTCTGAGCAGCCGAACGTTTTTTAGCCATGTTGCATATACGTACTCCTCGTCTAGTTCGTGCTGTGTGGGGGCTTGGTGCTGGGGTCCTGACCTTGACACAAGTCCAGTCCATGAACAGGGTGGGGAGGAGTTCATGGACCAAGAATTGGTTGCTTCAGCATGACCAGTTCTCTCATATGCCTTTGCTCCGTGAGATCCGTGAGAATAATCCTGATGATTTCAGGAACTTTCTCCAGATGACGGACCCCGTATTTCACCGTTTGTTGGCTTTGCTGACCCCCTATATCACCTGCAGGATACCTGCATGAGGCAAGCCATCACTCCGGAGCAGAGACTCGTCGCCACCCTGCGGTACTTGGCGACGGGGAGAAGCCTGCAGGACTTGAAGTTCTCGACAGGCATCTCCCCCAGGCTCTGGGGATAATTATCCCTAATTATCCCAGAGACCTGTTCTGCCATCATACAGGTCCTGCAGAAGGAGTATATGAAGGTAAGATTTTTATCCTTTAATATCATATTTTATTGTATTTAATGTTTGATAATGTATTGTATTTCTTTCCTCATTCCCTAATTACCATGATTGGAATATGCTGTGAATGTCCCCTTTGTCCTCATTCATGCTGGATTTCTATCTAATTTTTTGTTGTCCTTCATACATATTTGCCTTCACTTACCTCCCCAGCATGGTCTACAGGCCCTATATTCACCTCATGTAGTCACTTAACAATGTATTTTATCAGCTCCATAGTAGTGCTTTACCCCAAACACCCCCTAAAATGTTTTAAAATGTGGTTGGTGCTTTAAATTCAGGCAGAGTGCCAAAGGCTTTTTTGTTGGGGTGTCCTCAAATTATTTTTAACCTTCCCTCCCCCCAACTGCTAAGTCAGCTGATACCAATTCTCTATCTATCCTCAATCATCTATCTGGTGACTTTGCCAAACCCATACACACTATACCCATCTCTTTTGTGCTCAGATGTATGGATGAATTCCCCAAAGCATGTAGTGCAAGGGCCTGCCTGTATACTTTCAAATGGTACTGTTTAAAGTTTTTGTATCCTATTATTATCTTGATAGGTAATAGCAGAATGTCCAAATGTGCTGAAATGTGTACAGTGTGTATCTATATCTTTGTATTATGACACTTCTTACCTGTCCAGTGGGCTGCCAATAGTGTAACTAAGGAGGGGCTGTTCAAAGTAATACCCATTATTTAGGCATTCATCTCCAATGAAGTGGAGAGGGTTACCTGTCCAAGAGCTCCCCCCCTATAATGTTAGAAATGGCCCATGAGAGGGGGTGGGGGAGAGGGAATCTGATAGGTGTACCTTATACTTTGGTGTTTAAAAATTCCCATTAATAAATGTTATCTTGATGTTGGCCAAGAAGGTTTGTGTCTAATCTGCTTTCCATGTTTTAATGTGTAAAAAGACTAATTTTATTTTTTTTTCCTCCACAGTTTCATTCCACGCCACAGGAATGGCAGACTGTGGCCTCCCACTTTGCCCAGCGGTGGGACTTTTCTAACTGCGGAGGGGCAATTGATGGAAAACACGTCCACATCATCCCACCACCCAACTCGGGGTCATACTATTATAATTATAAAGGGTTCAATAGTATTGTGATGTTGGCAGTGGTGTCGGCTAATTATGAGTTCCTGTATGTGGACGTGGGGAAGAATGGCCGGATGTCCGATGGTGGAGTCATCACCCAGACGGAGTTTTTCAGGCGTCTCCAGAATGGCAGCTTGGACTTGCCATCTCCAGAAGACAATGTGGAAGGACTCCCATTCGTCTTCGTTGCGAATGAAGCCTTTGCGCTGGGGGACCACCTTATGCGGCCATTCCCGATGAGGACCCTCACCCCGGACCAGAGGGTTTTTAATTACCGGTTCCAGCCGGTTCCGCCTATTTCTTACACCCATCCATATGGTGGAGTATAAACTGAATCATATAATCCTGGCATGCTGTGTTCTACATAACTTTTTACAGCAACATTCTGCCAACTATGCTGGCTCAGTTGGGCCTGAGGCCAGAATTATAAATGAACCAACCCTGACAGGGCTTGATAGTGGCCGTCCTGGCTTGCCCTCCCTGAGTGCCCGTGATGTCCGGCTAAGATACCTTGAGTTTTTTGCGGGTAGGGGGGCCATCAATATGCCAGACAATTTGTGAAACCTTGATCAAATAAAAAAAAATTAAGCAAATCTTTGGTGACATTTACTGCTTGTGTTTGTTTTAGCTGACCCTAAACCGAAATGTGGTGAGTCCTGAAAATGGCGTGATTGTGTAACCTTATACAAAGCACTGTTGGGTATTATTTACTAAAGGCAAATACACTTTACACTACAAGTGCACTTGAAAATGCACTGAAACTGCACTTGTAGTGCAAAGTGGATTTCCCCTTAGGAAATAACACCCATTGTCACAGAAAGCAGCAATTACATCACCACAAAAGTGTTGTAGCGTTGAGACAATAATCCACACATTCTTGATTAACAATCTTTTTAATACCTGCACAATCACATGTGCATTTAGAAAAGGTTTTTAAAACAAACCAACATGTTTGTTGTATAACAATTTTTGGGGTGGCATTATCAAAAATAGAAATGTCCATTTAAGATAAAACAGGCATGTTTCAAAACATCAAGAAAGACACAAATCTTGAACTTACAAAGTTCACATTAGGTAGAACTTCAAAGCAATATCAGACATGAGTATTTAGGAACTGTGTTTGATATTGCGTTCAGATGGGGTGAAGTCACCCCAGGAAAAGCCAAATTTTGAAGATGCACACCAATTTACGAATGTCAACATGTGCTAGCTGCCATCAAGGGACGTGTTTTGGGGGAGCAACTCCTTCCTCTCAGCTACTTTATTATTGAGGAAGGGGTTGCACCCTCAAAACGCGTCCATTGATCTCCCGTGATGGCAGATAGCACATATTGACACACTGTGTGCATCCTCAAAATTTGGCTTTTCTAAAAATCGCTAAAACATTTTTAACATTGTAGCACACAAAAAAACAAAGGGATTTGGAGGGGTTTTAAACTCTCCCCAAAACATCAAGGATGTTATTATTTTGAATAACATCCTTGATGTATTTCTTGAAGTTTTCCAATGCTAAATTACACCCCATGATCTCCCCGATCAGGATCTGTGCACTTTCCGAGGTGAAATGCCCTGGATCCACAACATCACGATCACCTAAAAAGATAGAAAACAAAAAAAACAGGTATTATATATATGCCGGCATCCATCTCTTACCTGAGCCTGTGGTCGCAGACACTCACCTGTTGTGGTGACTAGTTCCACCACGTCTTCCTCCTTCTGCTCTTCTTGTGTTGGGGGTATTTCCCCTTCTTCCCGAGGTGGGGGGTCTCTGGTCTCCTCGGATGAGGGGTGTCCTCCGAGTCTTTTCTCCCCTATGTAAAACAAAAATGGTATACTTAGCACACAGATATTTGATGGCAGAACTATAAAGATGAGACATTGCTTGGAAGTGGTGTACAATTGTCTATTTTTGCTGAGTTCCAAGATGTAGAATTTTTAGTGTCCTTTGTCAAGCTTCAATACTTTACCTGTTTGGTACAAGCTTCACAGATGGAGACACCCCTATAGTATCCACTGGAGCACCTGTGTGGGACCCCTAATAAAAAGTGTGTTCTTGTGTCCCACACTAGTGCTCCAGCGTCCAGATGTGAAAACAGCTGCTGAGTGTCCTCTCCTTACACAGAATCTAGTTTGCATTTCATTCTAGTAACAAACCCATCTACACAACCAAATTTTTTTCATACAAGTAGGCCCTAAAAAATGTGGGCAAATGCATATGGCCAAAACAATGGTGTTTTATAGGCCGAAAGAAAAATGTTTGATACGAACGAATAATGTGCCCATGAACATGAAAGTTGCCATTTTAAACTGTGCAACACTTAAGAAAAGCACATGGAGCAGCACGAACGTAATAAAGACAAAAAGAATAGGAAAACAGCACAACTACTTACTTTTTTGCAGCACTCTCTGGATCTTTCTGTACTGCTTGGGATCTCTTAATTTCAGGTCCGACCACCGCTTCCTGAGCTGATCTTTCGATCGACGTACCCCGAAATTCCGGTGCAGACTTTTGACCCCTTTCGCCATGATCTTGGCCTTTCTGATATTGGGGTTGGGGTAAGGTCCATACTTTCCATCATAGTCGGCCTTCTTCATTATGTCGACCATCTCCAACATCTCACCAAAGGACATATTTGAGGCCTTAAATCGTCTCCTTCTGGATCGGGACGTTTCCGGATCCGGGCTTTCCTCCTCCTCCTCCTCGTTGCTATAATTAGCACGCACCTGCTCTGACTCCACCATGTGATCTTCACCCACTGCACCAAACGAAAAGGGGCGGGGAATAGACTAGAAAGAACGTCAGGGGCGGGCGGAGTTACACGTATGCGCAGTGTGTATAAAGCGTAACACGCGTGCGTAGTACGTATGATCTGTGAGCGGAGGAAGGAGTATCGGAGGCGCCGATCGTGATAACGAAGGTAAGGGCCAGACTTGGGCCTATACTGCTTCTAGATTGAGGCCTATATTGTAACTAGATTAGGAGAGTTTTGCCTGACATTAGGGTTTGTCTTGTGTTGTGTCTTGCAGTGAAAATGGATATCTTGAAAGATACCGAATTTATGGCAATCTTCATAGATATGTTCAGGGAGCTGCCTTGTCTTTGGGAGATAAACCACCCACATTATAAGAACCAAACAAAGAGGAAGGCAGCACTGGATCAATTGCTGGAATTTGTGAAGATGGTGATCCCCACGGCAGACATGACCTATTTGAAGATCCTAATTGGTGGCCTGAGGAGCACTTATCTAAGGGAGCACAAGAAGGTCCAGGATTCCCAGAGATCAGGAGCAGTAGATGACATCTATGTCCCCAGGATGTGGTACTATGACAGGCTGCATTTTCTGGCAGGCCAGACTGAACCCAGGTCATCACTCTCCAGTCTTCCTTCCACGCTTCCTTCCCCCCCAGGTAAGGCTTCTGACACCCAACCTGGGCCTTCCAGGCAGCAACATGAGGAGGAGCCCAGCTTGAGCCAGGTATAGCATTCCTCTAAATATTTCTGCTTGTCCAATCAATGATGTTAACTAGATGTTAGTTTGGAGTACTAATTTATGATTGTGATTGATGGTGCAAAAAGTAAAACCATGTCCCTATTTCATGCACAGGGAAATCTCAGCCAGGAGGTGGCCGGGCCAAGCAGGCTGCCTGATATCCAGGTCTCTCACAGCCACCTGCAAAGAGAAAGTGGCAGGAAGAGGAGTACCCTGGAGAAGGCTGCCATAGGCCTCTTTTGGAAGGCTACAGAGGCCCTGAGAAGCCCCCACACTGTGGAGGAGGACTTTGCTGGCATAATTGCCTGCAAAATGCAACGGATGGAGGAGGGCCAACAACTCATGTGTGAGTCTTTAATGTTGGAAGCTCTCAATAAGGGATTGAGGGGCCAAATAACATCTGCTACCCACATTTGTGACCTCACACATGGTCCTCCTCCTCCAGGTCCTTGTACTCCTCCTCCTCCTCCTCCTCCAGGTCCTACTAGTCCTCCTCCTCCTCCAGGTCCTAATCCTCCTCCTGCCACATCTCCAGCAGCAGAGCCACAGCCAGGAAGGAAGCGTGGAAAGAAGACCAGAAAGTGATGACCCTGGGTTCAGTCTGGTCTGGTAAAAGATGCAGCCTGTTGTAGTACCACAGCCTGGAGACACAGATGTCATCTGCTGCTTTCCGGATCTCGGGGACTTCTGGACCAGACTGCACTCCCTTACTTATGGACTCCTCAGGCCACCAATTTTGATGTTAAAGAATTGATGTCTGCCCTGGGGGTCCAAGGCTTTGCTAACTTCTGCTGTTTCTCCAGCGTTGCCTCCCTCTTTGTTTGGTTCTGAGCCCTTAATAAAGGAATTTTTGTTTCAATTATACTCGCCTATGTGTTTTTTCCTTCACAAAGGACAGTTTGTTTGTGAGGTACATTTCTAAAGTACAATGTGAAATTAACTAGAGACACCAACACCAAACAATCTCCTTGAGATTAAATAATACAAGATATCAATGGTGTTGTGGTAATTTGACACACAAAACACACACAAAAATATTCTGGAGTAAAACTAAAAATAAAATAAAACAAAGATCAGCCTTTAAAAAAATACAAACCTAAAAAAAAAAAAAATATGCCTTAAAAAAAAAAAAAAAAGTAAAACAACACAAAAATAATTTTGTCAGATGTGACAAATCAAAATATATTTAGGGAATCCCGATAAATAATAAAGCAGGAAGTTTGTGAGAAGTCTGTGTGAATATGAGCAGCAAAACTACTTCATTCTTCTCACATTATAAAGAAGAAGAGAGTGCGCTGTATTAAACCATTTTTAACATTGCACCGTGACGAAAGTGTTGTATCCATTGCGAACGCTAATTTTACCAGACCGAGCGGTTCCGTCTCGGAATTTCTTCTGAGCATGTGTGGCACTTTGTGCGTCGGAACTGGCCACACACAGTCGGAATTGACGCGATCGGATTTTGTTGTCGGAAAATTTTATAGCCTGCTCTCAAACTTTGTGTGTCGGAAAATCCGATGGAAAATGTCCGATGGAATTTCCGACAACACGCTCCGATCGGACATTTTCCATCGGAAAATCCGACCATGTGTACGGGGCATCACTCATTTTCATGAGGCAAAGAAAAAAATCTTGCGAGCCACAATGTTCCTATGCTTAATAGACCATCAGTAACAAGTTGTTATATACTACAAGTATATCAAAGATGGATATCCAGCAGCAGACGCAGTTCACGTACTCATAACCGTGCACTAAACCGTAACATAAGATAATTACGTCGCGCTTGATTGTATGTTATATATATATCCCGCTATTCACATCCATTGTGCATAATTGTGCTAAAAAATTATGAAATTATGTAAAAAAATAGTTATTTAAATAAACCTAAGAAATATCCAAACCCCCCTGTGGAAAAGTAAATAGTATCACTTCTATGCAATTTACATACAATATATGTATAAACCTGTGAACAATCACTATAAAGTGCATATAGTGGCAAAATATATATATATAATCGTGCATAAGAAAATATTAAAGAAGTGACTAAAAACATAAAAAAGCATGCACTGCTTCATATACCATGCGACATGCAAACGCAAAAACCGCAAACTGCGTTTAAATAGCCGTGATTCAAAGTTCTTATATAAGTGTCCCAAAATTAAAATTATAAAGTGCTTCCGTGTCCATAAATATCCATAGACGTCCAAGTCATCCAATGTGCTGAATTCCAGTGCTTTAAACGATAATAGCGTGCCACAGTACCCCCCCCCACAGTGGTTGCGCTCACCTTAGAGCGTGTGACACAGTGTTTAACTTGTGTCAAACCACGCTATGTAGCCACCCGCTGGGCTGTGTGCGGTAAGCCAGATTGATCTCCACTCTGGGTCAGTTAGGCTCCATAATCATGAAAACAAGGAGAGACTAATAGTGTAATTCCACTTAAACGTTTATTCCAACAAAACAAATTTCCCACAAAGGGGTACTCACATTTCGTGGGTGCTGTTGTGCACCAAACAATCAAAAAGCTCCAAAGGGGGCTGGGGGGGGCTGAGGGGCTGGTTTCTGGGAGCTCCCTTATTGTTAGAGGGGACTTCCAGATTCCAATAGGCCACAAGGCTGCAGACCCCAACAACCACCCAGCCATCGTTGTGGGGAACGGTCCCTTGTGCTTATCAACATGACCAGGCACTTTAGCTTTGCTAAATTCCTCCCCAGAAAGGTACCACCCCCCCATCATTAGGGCATGTAGCCTGGTATGGTTCATGGAGCACATGCTTGAATACCCCTGGCTTGGCCAGCCAAGGCTGTATACTTAAGGATGTGGTATGGAATTTTGAGGGGGAGCTTATGCTTTATTATTGATTTTTGTGTGGGGTTCCCGCTTATATCTAATATGAGTTCCTAAGGGTTTGATTTAAAATTTAGGGGGACCTCATACTGTTTTTTTTTGTGGGGCTTCCCACACAAGCCCTCTTGTAATATAAAGGTCTGATATAGCTAAATAGAAACCCCATCTGCTTTGCTTACAAATGTCTATCAAATTTTAACCTGTTCATCATCAAATTTTAACTTGCATGTAAGCAAAAACAAAAAAATACTGTACCCAAAAACTGCCACTTTTAGGAGGATACTGCTTAAAATGAATGATAAAATGTCCTGTGCAGCTCACAGTGCTGACGATCATGTATATTTGTATGTTAAGATTGAATGCAAAATCATTTCTTTCTTCTGGTTTTATCACCACATATAATGAATGGAGAGAGACAGAGCTCCCGAGCCTCTAATGTGCATATAAAACCTGGGTACTTGATCTACAAGGACCAAAATAAGGACAGGAGCAGCAGACCTACGTAATATGGACTAGCACCTAGCCTGAACAAGATTGAACTCTCATTCTATCATGCAGACACTGCCGCCAGACTCTGGGAACACAAAATGAAGGGATCAAGTGCTCATCATCCCCATTTGATGGTGAAACCTTTGTTTCACATGTTAAGATAGCAAAAGTGGTGGCAAGCTGCTAATACCAACCATCACAGAGGCAGTGGAGAAAGCAGTGACACAGGCCATACAATAGATGTGGCAGGAGGTAATGGAGCAATCCCAGTGACTAACAAAGGTGGAACATTGCATATCTATGATGGAGGAAAACCTAGCATACTCAAATGATGGGCTCTGGAAACTGAAACAATTACAGCAGTCTCTCTTCGACAAGGTTAAAGACCTAGAAAACCATTCTAAGAAAACTAGTCTTCATAGATAATTGGACAACTATATGATGAGTATGTTTCCTGAAATTTGCTCCCACCATTTTCCTGAGGCTTAGTGGATCAGGCACACATATGTAGTGGAAAGGGCACACCATCAGATTCACATTGGCATATCCTGCTATTTTGTATCTATGAGCATCATCTAGTGTGTGCCTGACTCTTTGATCTCCTGCCAAAGCAGAATGCTTTCTGAAATCTCTGAAAACATCAGGCAATCGGAACAAATCTTCTCCAAAACCAGGATGCACTCCACACAAAGGCTTATCTCATAGAAGAAAATCATACCCTTCCCCTCATCAAAAGGGTCCCTGATAACTTTTCAACTCATTAGCAAAGGCTAAATTTGATCTGTTGGAGTGCAAGTGACTAACAGGACTGCTATGAGTCACACCTTTCTCTAAATCACTTTTTGGAAATGATGCCAAGCCCTACCTCAACAAATAAATTCTATGTCACCCTATCAGTAAGGAAAGAAGCCTATAATACCCTATCATAAGATGGGACTCTGACATAAGGAAGTAGATAAAAAGGAGCTCAATATTCTCTCCCAAGATTACTACACAGTAAAAGAAAAGTCACTGTTTAACTTGAATTATTTTCTCTGTTTTCATCAGTTCTGTTTAAACGTGTCCCCATTGTTTATTCCTTTTGCTTATTAGTTGAAAGATCTCTGTATAAAGATAATAAAATCTATAGTAATTTTTTCTGTATTATTCACTGATACCCCAGGTTTACATTTCTCCATCGAATAATTAGATTCTCCACTATCCAAAAAAACATTCAGTAAAAATTAAAAATACACTAACGTTAATTTTAGGGCACACAAATGCAAAAAATTTTTGGTACAGTATAAAAGATGAGGTTGTGTTGAGTAAATAGATATCCAACATATCAAACCTTAAAATTGTGTGCTACTGTGAAATGGCGACAAACTTCAGTACGTTATATTTTCTATAGGCCATGCTTTAAAATCTCCTACAGGTCAATAGTTTAACATTACACGGGAGCTCTGTTTCTAGAAGTATTACTTTCACTCTGGTGTGCGCGGCGATATGTAACGTGTGTCATGAATTACTTTTTTATGCGTAAGCACCCCTGAGGAGTGGGTTTACATTCGTACGTGAGTTTATGTGGGAGTGTTGGGGGGATTTTATGTGCTTGGGTGTAACTTTCATTTTTAAAATGTTTTTTTTTCTTTTTTAGTGACTAATTGCTTTGATCACATAGGGGACAACAAGTCCGCTATGTGATGATATTTTGGTGACAGGTTCCTTTTAATGCTCCAAATAATCTGATGCTGTGTAGAACACACTGCATTTGATTCTTTTCTGGCAATGCTGGCCAGGAAAAGTGAAAGTGGGACCCGGAAGTGATGTTTAACACGTTGCTTCCTGGTCAGCAAGAAGAAGGGGAGGAGAGCGGATGCATGTCCTCTCGGCTCCCTTCCCTCTACCTGGTGGCACCTGCCGATGGGAATGCACAGCGTGGGATACATGGTGGTGGGGCTAGCAGGGGGGGGATGCCCATTACTGGGGAGTTTGAAAGCAATTGGGCAAATGTACAGCCACTGGATTGCTTCCATCCTGACAGCCAGAAGTCGGCTTGTCAGATATACACACACTCCAGGTGGCTGCAGCCACTTGGAGTGTGTGTAAAGCCCTCTGCTGTCAGGTCCATATGACATATGGACCTGGCACCAAAACGGTTAAAGCCAGCTCCTTGACAGTGCCACCCATTTCACCAGCCATTTGCAACCAGCTTGGTGAGTACACACTAGTAATTTTACACCATTATTTAACTGGAATAAATCTTAGTAAGTACTTCCTTTATGAACACCACATAATCATACCTATTTGTGACCATTAAGGTTAAACCAACTGTCCAAACTTTACCAACAATCCTACTCTTTACCTACTTCTTTACCAACAATGTGCTCAGTAAATCCCCTCTCATTTCAACAGCTATTATTGACACTATAATTGTGTTCTGCTGCTATACAAAATATGACATGATATAGTAAAAGATAGATAAATAGATAGATATATGTTCTGTCTTGTGTTCATATGTACATGATTTATGGGCCTAGGAGGCCTTTACTACATGTTGTAAACACAAGCAGATGGAACCCTCGGTGAAGATTGTCAATGGGTGCAGGAATTAGAAAAGCATGTGAACTAGAGTCAGCAAGAAGATAAGATATCAGCTATTTGCACTAGGTCTGTGGAGGTGGATTTTTTTTAGCTTCTAGAGGATGTGTGGGGATTAGCTGTGAAGCAGTCATCCTTAAAGTTGGTGCAGTCCACTGGTGGTCTGTCCATCATCTGTAGAATGTATGAGCAGAAAGAAAGCTTTGATGGAAGTGAGCAGAGTGCAAGTAAGCAAATCCCAAAGAGTTAGTAAGTCTACATTCACACCTGCGATGTAGGCTGGTTGTGTGTACAGCAGCAAATAGCTACAGCTGGCCATCTGTCATTATAAAGAAATGGGGCAGGCGTCTGCACCTAGACACTCAGAGCCACATCAGGAATCTGATTCCTCCTGCTAGAAATTTGTACCGACCTAAATTGCCGGTGTAAATGTAGCCTCAGATGAGTGGAATAGTTGAACATGTGCAACCTTTTCAAACATGCCTGTAAAACTGTTCTTCTTGGGGATTGTATTAGGGAACTGGTCTCTAATGCAGCGTACACAAGATCGGACTTTTCGACTGGACAAGTCGAGTCCGGTGGACAATCCGATCGTGTGTGGGCTTCATCGGACCTTCAGTGGACTTTTCCAGTCGCAAATCTGACAGACTTTAGATTTGGAACATGCTTCAAATCTTTACGTAGTAACTCCGCTGGACCCAGAAATCTGCTCGTCTGTATGCTAGTCCGACGGACAAAAACCGACGCTAGGGCAGCTATTGGCTACTAGCTATCAACTTCCTTATTCTAGTCCGGTGTACGTCATCACGTAGGAATCCGTTGGACTTTTGTGTGATCGTTTGTAGGCAAGTCCGTTCATTAGAAATTTCGTCGGAAGTCCGCCAAAAGTCCGTCGAAAGTCTGTCGGACAGGGCGTCGGACCTTTATTGCTGAAAAGTCTGACCGTGTGTACATGGCATAATACAATCCCCAAGAAGAACTGCTTTACAAGCATGTTTGAAAAGGCTTTGCTGCAACCAATTTCAGAATAGACATAAATGACCATATACAGATCCATTAGTTGGGCTGGAATTTGTACCCGAACAGTTACTTTAGAGACTACTCTTGACATCTGTGCACAATCCAGTGCCATCAGTGAATCTGGTTTCCTTTGTAGGGGCTTTGCTTTCTCAACTGTGAGTAAGGACTCTAAAAAATGATTGTACAGTTCATCAATTGTACAGCCATCTTGCTTGTAAAAAGGAGTTGAATACTCACTACTAAGTGACAGGCATACCAGGTTAAGATTAGAAATTGCATATTCTAAAGGAAAAGGACAGGGTCTGTGGAAAAAAAAAAACATTGCACATAAATGTTTCTTTTGGGCATTTGTTTCAAGAATATTTCCAGTTCTAAACACTGTTAGACACCTAGAGGTCTCTTTAAGGTAAATAACATTATTCAGGTCAGAAGCAATGTCATAAAATCAACAGACTAGAATAATCACCTTTGTTTTTCCTCCTAAATACTGTATTTGTTTTGCCTTTGACTTATTTTTTACATGTGATCCCCTTGTAAGTGCATATCAAGTATACCCAATACTATTTTAATAACATTACTCAAGTAAAATTAAATTAAAAAAAAATAAAAAAAAACAATTTATCTACCTATCTGTGTAAAAATATAAATTTTTAACCACTTGAGGCCTGAAAGGATTTCCCCCTTAATGACCAGGCCATTTTTTGCGATACGGCACTGCGTTGCTTTAACTGACAATTGCGCAATCATGCGACGTTGTACCCAAACAAAATTGAACTCCTTTTGTTCCCACAACTAGAGCTTTCTTTTGGTGATATTTGATCACCTCTGCCTTTTTTATTTTATGCGCTATAAGCAAACAAAGAGCGACAATTTTGAAAAAAAAAAACATTTTTTTTACTTTTTGCTATAATACATATCTCAAAAAAATATATATAAAAAAAGGAATTTATTCATCAGTTTAGGCCGATATATATTCTTCTACATATTTTTGGTAAAAAAAAAATCACACTAGGCATATATTGATTGGTTTGTGCAAAAGTTAGCGTCTACAAAATAGGTGATAGATTTATGGCATTTTTAGTATTTTTATGGCGGTGATCTGCGATTTTTAGTGGGACTGCGACATTGCAGTGGAAAGATCAGACACTTTTGACACTTTTTTGGGACCATTGACATTTATACAGCGATCAGTGCTATGAATAGCCACTGATTACTGTGTAAATGTCACTGGTAGGGAAGGGGTTAACACTAGAGGGCGATCAAAGGGGTTAAATGTGTTCCCTAGGTGTGTTCTAATTGTAGGAGGGGGTGGGCTGCCAGAAATCACTGTTCCGATAACTGGGAACAGAAGATCTGACATGTCATCTGTCAGAACAGGGATTCACCTTGTTTACAAGGTTCCCGTTCTGCCTCTGTGATAGGCGATCGCAGGTCACTGGCGGACATCGAGTCTGCAGACCCGTGGGCAGACCATGGGGTGGGTGCTTTGGGGGAGGGGGGGCACCCTGTGCCCCCCCTCCCCCAAAGCACCTTGTCCCCATGTTGATGAGGACAAGGGCCTCTTCCCGACAACCCTGGCCATTGGTTTTTGGGGTCTGCGGGCGGGGGGCTTATCCGAATCTCTGGGAGCCCCCTTTAATAAGGGGGCCCCCAGATCCCGGCCCCCCACCCTATGTGAATGAGTATGGGGTACATCGTACCCCTACCCATGCACCTAGGGAAAAAGCTTCAATAAAAAACACACTCCACAGGTTTTTAAAGTAATTTATTAGACAGCTCCGGGGGTCTTCTTCCGACTTTGGGGGTCTTCTTCCAACTTCGGGGGTCTTCGTCCGACTTCGCCGCTCTCTCTGGCCTCTTCTCCCGGTGTCTGGTTCTTCTCCCGCTCTCCGGCCTTTTCTCCTGGTGTTTGACCTCTTCTCCCTGTGTCCAGTTCTTCTGCCGGCTCCTCCGCTATCTTCTGCCGCTCTTTTGCTAGCGGTGGCCCGGACTTCTGCGTCATCTTCTTCCCTCTTCTCTTCTTCCAATGTTGACACAACGCTCTCTCCCGTTGTAATGCTGTGTGAGCGCTCTGCAATGACTTATATAGGCGGTGACCCCACCCCCTTATGATGTCACAGTCCTGGGGCATGCTGGGACTGTGATGTCATAAGGGGGTGTGGTCAACATCACCCAGTGTTGGGGAAGAGGCCCTTGTCCTCATCAACATGGGGACAAGGTGCTTTGGGGTGGGGAGGCCGCAGGGTGCCCCCCTCCCCCAAAGCAACCACCCCCCATGTTGAGGGCATGCAGTCTGGTACAGTTCAGGAGGGGGGGCTCACTCGTCCCCCCGCTCGCTCATCCCCACCCCCTTTCCTGACTGCACATCTGCCTTAACCCTCAACATGAACTGAGTGCCCTAATTAGTAAGAATTTCCTTGGGAATACTTGTCCTAGTAAACATTTGGAGGAGGCCATGGGCAATCATTTTGGATGAGGCAATTTACAAAGGAATAGGGAATATGAGGTGGCATAGTCAAGGATCATCAATATGTATTGATGACATCAAGTGGACTTTACCAGTGGGCTTACTACATCCATGGCTATACATTTAAACAGAACTTGAGTTAAAGTCAAGGGCACCAAGGGGCTGCAGATATGCAATACTGGAGTGCTTAACAGGCAGGTAGTTCAGGATTTACAGAGATTTTATACTTAAGTAGAACTAGTTAGAGATACATGCCTTAGTTTTCTCAGTTCCCAGGTGTCCCACCCAAAACATCATTATGTGCCAGGTTGAAGACCAACTGTCTATACATTTGAAGCACCAGCAGTTGTTCAATAGAGTCTTCCTGAACCTTGAAGACCTGATAAAGTAGGTCATTATTGACTGCAAAATGAGGCCACATCTTATTTTCACCTGTATCCTGGGGAACCCCATTTATAACAACTTGTTCTCTTTCCTGGGCCAGTGTGAGTTCCTGCATCTAGGCTGAGCCACAGGCCCCTTGGATACATCCAGATCAGAGGGGGGAGAACTAAAGGTGCCCTTCTTAGCATTCTGTCCAAGTCTTTCTCCCCTTAGAGGCCAGCTCAGTTTTGGGACTTTGTTTACCAGTACCAGCAACTTTCTCATTTTGGCTGAGTAAGCAGGCCCTTCATCATATATATCATCATTTAAATCATAATTTTCATATATTTAACAACATCCTCTGATCAATAGAGGTCTGATCTAACCATCTGATCAGACCACTCCTTTCTAAGTTTCCCACAGTTCTAAGAATCTGAAAAGTCAAGTCTGACCATCACAGGGTATACTAGATTTCTTACCAGTCTGATCTCGTGTTCAACATATTCACAGACGGAGGTAATTGCCATGGACTCTAGTGGGTAAGTCCTTGTATCTCCATGAATGCAAATGACCGAAAGCATCTTGGTCAGAGTACCAACCTCACTGACCAGAGTGTCTTAAACCAGATTCAACATACTCCAGAAAATCTGTGATGGGACCTGGTTGATGACCCTTGTCCAATTAAAGGTCAATGCATATAAAATCAGGTGTGCTAAGATAGAATCCTTTGAAAAAAGCTTGCATTGCATGGGCTTCTCTTACCATAGGTATTACGCCCTAGTATGCCCTAGTTATGACACCTCCAGCACTGAATGGAGCCCTCCCTCTAGGTCACAGAGAATCCTTTTTTCCCCTCCAAAGGATCTGAACTCACACTTCACAGTGTCTTTTCTTTATTACTTTTAAGAAAATCCCAGGGTTCTGTGACATGTATTTTGCAAAAGAGATACATTTTTCCAAGTGTGGAAGCAAGCTCTTTTTGTCTTATGGGGGTGAGCAACTCCTCCCTCATTGTATATCATCTCAACCAGTTCATTATTAGTTAGGGGTCACTGTGACATACCCATAATTGCAGAGTTACTGCCATAGACTGGTCCATCATAACCACCTCCACCATTTGGGATCCTGTCAAAGTCTCAGTCAAGGTATTGGCCTTTCAGTAGTAAATGTATCGAATCATGCTTTTACAATCATGGCGGTTAATCTGATTGAGACAGAATCTCCAAATTCCACTGGTCATAGACCTTATCATCATCAGGAGTGAGGATGTAGTATGTCTTTTGTGGGTCTCCTGAGGAAAAAGGAAACTCAAACATTGTCAGAAATGCTTCCACATCGTCTTTAGGTGTTAGTTTTTGTAAGAAATTGATTGTTCTGGTGGTTGCCTGGTTGCCAAGGGCAACAACTATTTGGTCACTTATAGTTTTTATTTGTGCTGCTGTGATCTACCTCATAGTGGTTAACTGGGCCATTGTGTTTATTTGCTGAGCCTCATTCTTTTTTGGAGTACTGCATTACCAAGGTGTTGTTTCCATTAGTCTGCTACTATGCTGCAGCATTAGCTACAAGCGTGTGCTTTAACATTTCCTTAGTTTCTAGGTCAAAAGGACTGTATTGACCTTATCTAATTATTTAACTATCTTATTTAATCATTAGGTTTAGTTCCCCAGTGCCTGCCCAAATCCTCCACCAGTTATGCTCTTTGGGGGATCAGCAGGATCAAAGGAATATGATTACTTCATTCAGAAAAAAACTTCAGCAGAACAGAACCTGAACACAGTGGCAGCAAAAGGCCCAGCCAGCAGTAGAACTTTTAGACATATGTATCGAACATCAAAGGTGCAGCATTCAGCAGCCCTCCTCTACCTCTCCTCTTCCTCTCTGCCTCTTACGCCTTTATCATCTTTCCTATTCATTAACCCTTGCAGTGTCTCTTAGAAAGCCCATTACCTGATGCAGAAAGAAAGGAAATATACACTGCCGACCAGAAATATCCCTTTTGGGATACGCAGTATATTTATATTTTCACAGTATCTTTTTTTTACAGTTTTTTTTTTACCCTTTTTTATTTTTTGGAGGTGGGGGGAAGTTCTGGATCTGATAATCAAACAATTTGAGTGCAGTGATCTACTGCTGTAGGCAGGATAGAGCTGCAACAGCTTTGACAGAGCCTCTATGCTGACAGGAAGCACATTGACATCACTACATTCCCAATGTAAGCACTTTAGGAAACCAAAGGATTTGCATTTGCCTCCACATTACACTCCTCTGAATCAATTTGTAGAAACATTGGAAGGCCATTAGCAGATCAATAATGTGTATGGGCTTAGTAATGTAGTGCTGGATGCTGGCTATCACTGGGAGTGCCTAATCCCTGGTGCCATTTTTAAGTGCTGCTGGACATACAGCTGATCTCCCAGTGCTACTTTAAAATGGCACTGGGTTTAGAACTATAATTCATTTCTTTATTATTTGAATATTTCAATATGGAATGTGGTGTCTTGATTGCCCAACAGTAGGGATGAGCTTGATGTTCGGGTTGAACATAATTTCGACTCGAACATTGGGTGTTCGCTCGTTCGCTGAAGAGCGAACATTATGGGGCATTTGAGCTCCTGGGAACACCCCATAATGCACTGCGGGATCGCAGCATAATTACCTGACCTGCATCCTTTGGCCAATCACAGCGCGCTCTGCTGAAAAAGCCATAATTGACCAAAGGCTTGGTGCCTTTGACCAATCATGGCTCAGGGGGACTAAGTCCACACCCCACACTATATAAGGCTGCAGAGCGGCTGTGTGTAGTGTTGTTGGCGTAGACAGAGAGATAGCTTGAGTTAGATTAAGCAGGCAGGTTATTCAGTTAGTGCCAGTGTATTTGATATATATACAGTCAGTCTAGTATATATATATATATATATATATATATATATATATATATATATATACACACACACACACATACTCTGCATTCATTGTAGCCTATAACTTTTTTATAATTCAATTTTTATAAAATTTTTGATTTACAACAAACCACACAATATTATACAAAAAAAATAAATTAGAAAGTTAACCATTATCTATATACTTCCATCCTTACTCCTCTATCTTAGGTCTTTTTCACATTTATATAGGTCAACTTATATGCGATATATAAAACCAGCCAAACCACACCCATCCATACAAAACAAGACAAAACAAAACAAAACAAAAACAAGGGAAGGGAAGGTTTAAAGTGAGCAAACTGAAAAGATCCTCTCTTCCAGATGAAGGGTCTACATTCCTTCCAAAATTTAAGTGCTCTTGTGTGTCTATTATGAGTGTATTATTTTATGTGTATGTGTTTATCCATGTGTACTTCATATAGGAGTGGTTAAGGGGAAATAAAAAAAAAAGATTGAAAAAAGTGAGAGTGACTTTACATACATTTACAAAATATCTGATGCGTCTATACAAGGGATGAGACTCTACAGCAATGTTACATCCTATTACATGCAATACCTGCCTATATCCACCTTCTAGTGCATTTTACTCTTTCCCAATCTCCGGGCAGTGTTGTATCCATTCTGCACATATACAGTGTAGCCTATCTCTACAGTGCATTCGGTGGTGTACTGTTTCTAATACACTTCAGGCAGTGTGCACAGTATCTAATACAGTGTGTACAGTTTCTACTACACTTCTGGAGGTGTACACAGTATACAATGCAGTGCAGCCGTTGTACAGTGCCTAATACAGTGCAGGCGGTGCCCACAGTATCTAATACAGTGTGTACAGATTCTAATTCATGGAAGGCCATTCCGGCTCTCTACCGGCATGTGGAAGGCAATATTTTTGACTCGTTGGACAGGGCAGTCAGCAGTAAGGTTCATATTACCGCTGACTCATGGTCCAGCAGGCATGGGCAGGGACGTTACCTTTCCTTCACGGCGCACTGGGTAACTCTGCTGGCAGCTAGGAAGGATGCAGGACAGGGCTCAGTGTTATTGGAGCTTGTTCCCCCACCACGCCTTCAAAATGCTAGTGGTGATTCTGTCACAGCTCTCTCCTCCACCCCCTCCTCTTCTTCTACCTCTATGGCCTCTTCTGCAGATTTGTCCTCTGAACCATCTCCGTAAGTGTTCAAGGGGCTACGCAAGCAGTCAGGCTAAAAGATGCCATGCAGTGCTTGAGTTGTCTGCCTAGGGGACAGGAGCCACATTGGGGTAGAGATTCTGTCAACTCTGTGGGGGGCAGCCTCCGACGTGGTTTACACCACGCAAGCATCAGCCAGGAATGGTTGTATGCGACAATGGCACCAACCTTCTCTCCAGCCTCCGATAGGGACACTTGACCTATGTTCTATGTTTGGCACACATCCTGAATTAGGTGGTGCAACAGTCCCTGAGCAGGTACCCAGGCTTACAAGATCTCCTGAGGCAGGCCAGAAAAGTCTGTGGTAATTTCCGCCAGTCATACAATGCCAGTGCTCGGCTGGCAGACATTCAAAGGGAATGGAACCTGCCCACCAACTGCCTCATTTGTGACATGCCCACCAGGTGGATCTCAACGTTGGTAATGCTGCAGAGGCTGCACACACAGCAGAGGGCCATTAATGAGTACCTGTGCGAGCATGGCACCAGGACAGGGTCAGGGGAGCTTGGCTTCCTTTTGCCACACCAGTGACTACTGATCAAGGATGCATGCACTGTCCTGTCACCATTTGAGGAGGCCACAAGGATGGTGAGCACTGACAATGCATGCATCAGTGACACTGTCCCTTTAGTTTTCCTGCTGGAGCACACGCTTCATGGAATCATGAACAGGGCACTTGAGGCAGAACAGTGGGAGGAAGAGGAGGACTTCCTTTCCTCTCAAGGCCCCCTTTATCCAGATAGCATTCCTGCAGGCCCACCAAACACATAGGAAGAAGAGGACAAGGAGGATTGTGTCAGCATGGATGTAGAGATAACATTCAGCAGCAGCCTTCAAGGGATGGTTTTCAGTCCCCAGAAACCCAAGGAGTTGTACGGAGCTAGTTACGGATAATGTGATCCTTAGTGACCCAGAGGACTCAGAATCAAATGCCTCAGCAAACTTACGCTGCATGGCCTCCCTGATTCTGCAAAGCCTGCGAAAGGACCCTAGGATTTGTGGTATCAGGGAGAGGGATCATTACTGGCTGGCAACCCTTCTTGATCCACATTACAAGGATAAGGTTGCAGAGAGTAAAGATGGCCAAAATGTTAGAGCTAGAGATAGTTAGCGCGGAACATATTCCAGAGGGTAGTATTGGCGGCATTAGTGGTAGGTTGACTAAAGCACATAATCCCAAGGTAAGTATAGTAACAACTAGTTGCAATCTCAGGACACCCAATAAGAGGATAGTATGCGACCGGTCTAAACTACATCTCATGTTCACCAATGCCGGGAGCCTGGCGGACAAGATGGGCGAACTAGAGATACTGTTGTACGAGGAGGATTTTGGATTTTGTGGGAATTTCAGAGACCTGGCAACCATTCAAGGATATACCCTTTATTGCAGGGATAGAGAGGGTAAAAAGGGGGAGGGGTATGTCTATATATTCAGAATAATGCACAAGTGAATGTGAGAGATGACATCACTAAAGGAGCTAGGGAGTACGTGGAATCCTTATGGGTAGAGCTCCAAAGGGATGAAGCTAAGGGGAAAATAATACTGGGAGTATGCTATAGACCCCCTAACCTGAGGGAAGAGGGGGAGATGGATCTCCTATCACAAGTTGGATTAGCAGCAAGGATGGGAAGTGTTCTCATAATGGGGGATTTTAATTATCCAGACATAGACTGGGTGGAGAGAACCACGCATTCGTCTAAGGCTCGCCAGTTCCTAAATGTCTTGCAGGACAATTTTATGGTTCACATTGTAGATGCACCAACTAGAAATAAAGCGTTACTGGATCTACTGATTAGCAAGAATACAGATCTGCTTTAAGAGCATATTAAATAAGGGCATCCGACAATATATTACAGCCGCAAGCAGTTTTAAATGACAGTTTTTCCTTTAGAAATGTAATTTTACTGTAGCACTGTTATAAACATGGGAAAGATGCGCTACTTTACAGGCATACTAAGAATACCCCCAGGCAAGTTATTTAAAGGAATATTTCATTTTTTCACTTAAGCATTATTAAAATCACTGCTCCCGAAAAAACTTTTTTTTGCATTGATACATGTCCCGTGGTGCAGGACCCGGGTCCCCAAACACTTTTTATGGCAATAACTTGCATATACGTCTTTAAAATTAGCACTTTTGGTTTTTCACATTCGCGTCCCATAGACTTTAACGGTATTTGCGTGTTCATACTAATTTTTTGCATGTTCTGCTGCGAACCAATCTGGGGGAGGGGGGTTTCGGATCATCCCTACCCATCAGTCCAACATTTTGTATATTGTTGTAATTATTTAATCAGAGCCAAAAATCAATATACCACATAGCAATAACCTGAGATCTTATAGTTAATTCAGTTGTTGCTGCAAAGGGACCATTACTGCGTTTCTTTGAGAATATTTTCAATGAGCATTAGTTTCTTTTGATCATAAAATTAAAGCATTGGACTTGATTAATCATCCTGCTTGTGGGAATGCACTGTCAGAAGTATTTCAGTTGAAGCCAAGGGTAAATATTTGCACCTTCTCTGAGCACTATAAAACACTTTAGGGCTGCTACTTTGTGGTCTGAAGGAGTTCACTATACTAGAAAATATAATTCTCGTGACCAGATGCTGTAAGTGGATCATCTTCTGATTTCTGAGAAATTTATGCAAATAAGAAGTGGTTAAGAGGCACATTACAGTAAAAGAATATACAGTACTAAGGTAAAAAAGAATTATATATTATAATCTATGAATAAGAGATGCTATTAACTTGAAACAAGCATCCTTTTGTCATAAAATGCTGAAAGACACTGTTATTTTCACGCAATCACACAAACAGAAAATGACATTTGTAGGAAGTTCTGTACACAAACTGTGCACAGAAAGCCCCAAGGTTGACATATTGCATTTACATTTTTTGACAGTTTTAGAAAATTACAGCAGCTTCAAACTGAAATAGAAAGGTAATTTGTAATAACAATCAATTACAAAATGGCTTGTGTGGCAATTTTATAAGCCATATTATTATTTTTTTAAACAAAAGTAGAATTCCCACCTCCCAATACCACCCCTTTTGGAAAATACAGAACCAAGCATTCTGTGGTGATACGTAATTTCTATGGAATTTGTTAATGATAACAATGAAAGCAGTAAAATAGATTCCCTGCAGCCTGCATCAATAGACCGGCCACAAACAATAGGCCCCCAACAACAACAGATCCCCCTCAGCAACAATAGATTCCCCCAGCAACAATAGACCTCCCACCAAAAGCAATACCTCCCTCAAGCAAAAGAGATCCACCCCAGCAACAATAGATCTTCCAGCAGAAAGCATTAATAGACTCTTCACTCAGTAGTATATACCTCCCAGCAACAATAGATCCAACACCAGCAACAATAGTCCCCCTGCAACTATAGATCCCCTCCAGAGATAACAGATCCCCCAGCAGCAAGAAATAGACCCCCAGCACACTGCAGCACCCCTTGCCATTACATACAATCAGTGCCAGAGGTGCTGAAACTGTGTTTCCCCTGCGTTCCCACTGAAAAAAAGCACTGACTATTGCTATAAAAATGTACACAAGAAAATATCTAGAATGGAGTACCTATGTAAACTTTACGAGCAGCTTGTATGCTAAAGAATATCTACAGAAGTTGCACTTCAAACAGAGGGTCAGAGGTTACATGAAACCTGAAGGTTGCTAATCTTCCACTGGCCTCACACCCTCAATAGGTGGAGCATATATATTATTATTATTGTTATTAAACAGGATTTATATAGCGCCAACAGTTTACGCAGAGCTTTACAACATGAGGGCAGACAGTACACTTACAATATAAATCAATACAGGAGGAATCAGAGGGCCCTGTTCGTTAGAGCTTACAATATCTATAATAAATAAGCATGCATAATTATTATAAAGACTGAATATTCAGTTTCCATCATATACCCAGTGGTGACTAATTGTCTTCACATTGTCCTCTGCAACATTTTAAAACAAGTAAAACATACTAAGCAAATTCATTTCATTTAGAAGTGCTGGAGTGTTGAGCTCTCAGTGTGATCTCCACTGTACTAAACTTAGCAAACATTAAAATGGTATTCTTTTACTGTGACAAAAATGTCTGTGACCTTCTGCATTTGACACTTTCGCATTGCACTTCCAAACCCTTTGCAGGAGCAGCTATCTATCCTGAATGTTGTTAATCATGCTAGCAATGTCGATTTCTTTAACAGAATATACTGTACATTGTTTTGTATATATTCTCTTTATTTAAAGTCAGAACTGAAAACAGTTTAATATATTTTTAGACAGATAAATGTAAAAAATAGCACATACATATTTTAAAAATTCTCATTTCTGACCACAAGGTGGAACCCTTTTGTATGTGTGCCAGGTTATCCTGCTCTGCTGAAAAAAGCCTGTTAATTACAGAGTTTAATAGAACAAGCTGACATTTACACACATAACTGAATGACTCAGAGGAACTATTTGTCCCCTTTCCTGCCTGCCTGTTTAGACAGGGCTGTAGGAAGATTCTGAAAAACAAAGTCTGAAATTACACAGATTCTGCCATGCTTTTGTAACGCTTACCTCCAAAGGAGCGGCTGATTTAATTTGGGTCTTTGCCGTTACCCCATTACCTGTATTTCCACCAGACACGGGATGGGAGTCTATATTAGGCCTTATGCCCCGTACACACAGTCGGACATTGATCGGACATTCCGACAACAAAATCCATGGATTTTTTCCGACAGATGTTGGCTCAAACTTGTCTTGCATACACACGGTCACACAAAGTTGTCGGAAAGTCCGACCGTTCTGAACGCAGTGACGTAAAAAAACGTACGTCAGGACTATAAATGGGGCAGTAGCCAATAGCTTTCATCTTTTAATTTATTCTGAGCATGCATGGCACTTTTTGCGTCGGATTTGTGTACACAAGATCGGAATTTCCGACAACGGATTTTGTTGTCGGAAAATTTTATAGCAAGCTCTCAAACTGTGTGTCAGAAATTCCTATGGAAAATGTGTGATGGAGCCTACACACGGTCGGAATTTCTGACAACAAGGGCCTATCACACATTTTCCATTGGAAAATCCTATCATGTGTACAGGGCATAACGCCCACCAATGTATGCACCAGTCACTTTGTTATATTTCCGATGCTTTATTGCAAAACTTTTGAGGAAGTTACAGTAAAGAGGTAGAAAGGGAGTAGCAGGAGCGTTCAGATACCTTATGCAGATCACTGAGGAATTTGAGATCCTGAAGACAAACACACCTTCAGTCACCAGATCTTTGCCCACCCGGATAGGCCTCTCTCACTGACCTAGCAGCCGGAATGGTGCACGGATGAAAAGTCTCTGCCACAGACTTGAGAAGAACAAAATGATTGCAAAATCCTCTGCCACAGGATTTAGCAGTAGTTGAATGATCCTCTGACACAGGATTTAATATTAGATGAACAGCAAACACAGTACCAGAACCTTTAAGCCGACCCGGCAGTACTGTGCGGTAGATTAGTTAGGTGTAGGTGCGTCTTCCAAGTAAGTTACCAGGCCCTCCCGAGAGACTAGCCTTCATCCTGGCTCTCTCCAGCAAGGGTCCTCCCCTGGATCTCCTCAGCTTGGCTCAGCTTCTTCCTAACAGGCAAGACAGCCTAAGGACCACCTCTGCGGTAGTAGGCCCCAGACAGACTTCTGGGCTTACGTGTAGTCACATGGCTTCGGGCAGGAGAAAAGTCACCACATACCTTAGGCCAGGAGGGCCAGGAGGTAAAAAAAGAACCAAAAATGGCATCTGCCCCTTAAATACCCATTCCCAGAATGCACAGCGGTGGACCACCCCCACTGGGTTACTTCTTAGAAAGAAGAGCACTCAATACACTTCAGCCTGTTGCTCTTCCAACACCGGCCTGCGGAGACAACGACACCCACAGACAACAGTGTGGAACTACATGCAACACAGCCAATGCTGGAACAGAAGCTAATTTAGCCACAGATTAAATCTGAACTATATACAGAACAGATAACCTCCTAAATTTACATACAAGCGCCTGATCAACAGGAGCAGGGCACTACAATTTCTTTTTAAAAAATTCACAATTCTCTGTGAATCCTGTGTCATGGGTACAACTGGCAGTAAATGTTTATTTTTAGACCTTTTTCACCTATAAATTAAAAAACTGTGAGACCAAATGTATGCTGGTTGATGTTAAACCATATGCATCCAATCCCTGTGTTTTTGTGCACTCATGAGTTTGTAGGACACACACCCTCTCACCTTATCCACCACCCGGATGCTGCTAAATAACCACACCACACATTTTGGCAAAATATTTGGCCGCGGCACCTTTATTGGTTTAACATCTAAATATCCAATTGCACTTACTTTATTATCATAATAATATTACCAAATTACTAAACTACCCAGTTTTCAGAACTCAGGCAGCCAGTCAACCACATTCTTTAAATAATAAACAGTTCCCACGAGCCGGACTTGAAATCAAGCCTGGCCCACTCCCACCACCGTGGCCATTTTGAGCCCGGACTGTAATCCCAAATTAAATAAATCCACACCTACATCAGAGAGGTGTACCCTATCGGCCCTGTAAAACCCGGGGGTCCCACCCTCCAAATCCACATGCCGATATGAAAAACTGCCGATGCTGGGCATGTATTTTTCTACGGTCCTATTCAGCCTTTTCCTCATCCTTTCCATCACTTTCCTCAAATGCGTGGACAGCCAAGAAAGGCCCGGAATTATTTCCGAAAATACAAAAGTCGTATCTGGGGAAGTAATCTTCAAGTAGTGAAGATCCCTTTTCATCATAAATAACAAGTCCAAAGTCCTAATGTTCCCTAAATCAATACCCCCTACATGAACCACCAAAATTGAGGGCATTCCACACCTGAAATAACCTTGCCAAATGAAAGTATATGGTATTTGACACCACTGAAGGCCTCACGCACCCTTCCAAAACAACTTAAGGGATTCTGGATGTAAGGATAAGTTCAAAGAATAAGTACGTTGAGCCGCTCTTTTACGCGCCCAGTGGACAAAAGAATGTCCCAGAATGCATACCATTCGGTGTAAGTCTGGAAAATTAAACAAACAAATTATATTATTATTATATATTATATACAATCTAAAACATTTAAACCTTCAACTCCCCATTTCCTTAATGGACGAATCCTCCAAGCCCCTCCTGGCTGCTTCCGAAGCTGCCCCTATCCGAAATGAATGGGGATAGAACTTCAAGCCCTGTAAACCCAATACCCCAATGCATTTTGCAAGATAAAATTAAACTGGTATTTTGACAGAGGTACTAAGTTTAAATGTATGAGGAAATTCTGACCTCCTTGGGGCCTAACCCCCAAGAACTGCCTTACTACTGATAATGGGCACACTGCCTATTCGCCCTGCGCCGTAAGGTAATCCGCGATTCCCTGCCACACTGGTCTGTTTTAGAATGCTGCAGCCATATGTGAACCGCTGATTGATCCACCAACACCTGATATGATATGCCAGAGCAGCCATATTCCCATATTTCAATTTCGGCACCAGCTCCGAAATGCGGAATGCGCCAAAAAATCCCAGTACAAAAGCTGTTCTGAACAGCAAGGCTTCATACTCGGAATAACAGACTACTGCTGTCGCTACACAAAGACCACCAAGCATTTCCAAGGAAATTGGCCTCCTGCTATCTGACACAAACGTCCTCCTTTTGTACCCTTTAATTTCCTGCTTTACAGAGACATACAAAATACATGAAGATAAACCTTTCAAACGAGAGAAAAAGGAGATACCTGCCAATGACTTCACTAGATGACTGCTTTCTGCATGAGGAATGACACAAAAGCCTAAATCCCGCCCTCCGACGGCATGCTTCCATTATAACTGGTATCGCTGGCAAACAATAACCAACTCCTCCAAGCTGCCGAATAACCCACCCAAGTTTTAGGCACCATCGATCCCATGATAGCCTCATCCTCCAACCTCAAACTGGCATCCACACATGAATCGGACACCTTGTGCCCTCTTCGTCTGCTTCTGGCATCAACTGTCGAAAACGGTCCATCTGAAACCGTTATAAAGAGTCAGCAACAGTGTTCAATTTCCCCTGCGTGTATTTAGCTTTCAGCCAAATATTGTATTTAGGACACAAAAATACTATTTGTCTCAACACTTTAATAACCCACAATGAGCTGGAATAAAGACATTCTATCATGAAAAGAACACCCTTATTGTCCGTCCCCACCAAAATCCGTCTGTTTGCAAATAACTCTCCCCACAGCTCAAACGCTACCAAAATCAGGAACAACTCCAACAGCACAACATTCTTGGTGGCATTCTGGCTTATCCAAGAATCCGGCAAAGCTGCAGAACACCAGTGTGATTTCCAGATTGCTGCAAAACCCTTCGAACCTGCCGCAACAATAAATAACCGAAAGTCCAGGACAAATACAAAATCTTGATGAAACAAGGACCGCCCATTATAATTCTCCAAAAACCTTGCCCAAACTCGCAAATCCTCCTTCAGGGAGTTGATCAACCTGATATGGGCAGACGGTGACTTCAGGCACAAAATAGCAAGAGACAGCCGCCGTGAAAAAATGAGGCCTATTGGCATAATCCTACACGTAAAAGCTAAAATACCTAAGAGTGACTACATCTCCTTTAAAAGCACTTTTTTATTACGCAGAAAACCTGCCAACAAAAATCTCAGCTTTCCTACCTTTGCCTCAGGCAGACTGAATTCCATCCTAATTGTATCTATGTGAATCCCCAGAAACTTCAATGAGGATGAAGGTGGACATGTCTTCTCCTGCGCCAACAGCACACCGAAAGACTGCAAAATTAACCAAAAAGTGTGCAGCAAACCCGCACACAGTGTACCATCCACCGGACCAGCAAATAAAAAGTCATTCAGGTAGTGAACCACACTGTCCATTCACGACTGAAAACAAACCACCCAATGAAGAAACGTAGAAAAATCCTTGAAGTATGAACAGGATAACGAGCAACCCATGAGAAGACACTTGTCAAAAAATAAACAATTATAAATGAAAACCAAGGGAGCTAAAAGCAACTGGGGAGATTGGCAGAAGGCAAAAAGACGATTTTATATCGGCTTTGGCCATTAAAGCCCCCAGACCACAAGACCTAATTTTAGCAATTGTGTCTTCAAGCGTCGCATAAGAAACTGAACATAATGACACATCCATGTCATTGTTTAACAAGCGACCCTTTGGAAAGGACAGGGGATGGATAAGGTGGAAAGCATTGGGCTCCCTCTTAGGAACCACCCCCCAATGAGGATATGCAAAAATTCCTGAAAGGTGGGTCACCGAAAGGGCCCTTAACTCGCCCCTCAGCAATTTCCTTCCACACCTTTTCCCTAACTACTTGGGGAAAGCTGTCAACCGACTTAAAGTTATTCACTACCGTGCACCCGACCCCTGCAAAGGGGGGCAAAAGGAAGCCCTGTGAAAAACCCTCAATGAGAGAACGAGCCTTCTCCCTGTTTGGATATGTGTTGGGAGAATTTTTTCCAGCCTCACTGGAGTGAAGGCCCTTAGGAAAAATATCCCTCTGCCCTGGCATAGACCCCGCAGTAGCATTCTTCCTAAAGCATTTGAACACCGGGTGCGCTCCTGCACAAAAAGCGCATTCGTGCCTATACTTACATGAAGCCTTCCACCATCATTGCTGCTCAATAAACGCAAAACATCAACCCTTCCTATATACTGCCTGCATGGGCACAGCGGTACTCTGTTTGTGGAATGACCTGTTTCTTAAATTGAGCCACAAGCCCCGTCCTTTATGCCCAACCTGAGTGAAGGGTGAATAGCTAGCTTCTGCCTAAAAGACCCATCATAAAAATTAAATCATTAAAATTCCACCCCAGCCCCCCAAAATGTTTATAGGCCTCCAAAATATTGTCCAAATGATGGAACGGACCACCGCACACTTCCAGGTGCTTCTCGGCCATCACTTCAGCATGGATACAAAATGCCTGCAGCCAATTATGAAAAGATCTAGGTACTGGTCTGCGCCTACCCGCCTCCTGCTTATCCTCCCCTCTTCTATCTGATTTAAATGGGAAATCCTTATGAAAAGGGAGAAGTGACAAAATATCTATAAAATCCCCTTTCCATATCTTCTCCTTCACAGACAAGCTTAAATGATAACCTAGGGGAGAAATTTCACACGGCATCACATTTTTCATACAGGCTTCAGGTACACTACCCCTATCCGAAGCTGCCTGCCCTGGGCTAGAATTGTGCCCACTAACCTGCACTGAGCTAACCAGGGGTGAGGCAATCTGTGATAGATTAGGAGCAGAAGCAAAGCTAGAAACCATAGCAGGGGCTGAGGAGAGCAGAGAATTAGAAGGAGCAGCAAGGACAGGGTTAACAGCAGGAGATAATGATTTCACCAGAGAGGACAGAGAATCCACAAGTTCAGTCAGAGCATGAAACTGTTTACACTCACCAGCTACTGGAGGCTGCCGTGTTCCTTGCTGAGCCATCCCTTCCAGCAGCAGACCCATGCTCTCTCTGCCATAAGTGTGACCTGCCTGTCCTCCAGCTGGCATTCTTCCTGCTGCACCCGATCTTAAACTACCTCCTGGTGTATGGGGGCCCATGGAGAGGATGACCGCCCCCTTGCATTACGCGCAGCGGGCTGTTTAGTTGTGCTCTGCCATACACTGGTGACGGAGACCTGGTACGCCTCTTAATTCCCAAACAGTGGCCATGACCCAACCTGACCACTTCTTCCTCAGCTCCTCCTGCTCCTGAATTGTACCATTTGGGCAGTATGCTTCGGCACTGCCTCTCTATGGCGGTCAGCTCATTCACCAACTGGCCCACACTCCTCCGCTGTGTGCCCGCACCCTCCGCTGCCTCGCCATACTCCAACATTTCTTCCTCTCTCCCTGCAGCTAACTCCAAATAGTGGTGCAGCCAAGCTTCTCCCCCTTCCTCACCAGCTCTGTCCAGGAACTCCCTGACCAGCGACTCCATCCCCGGAGGTAAGCTGCTGATTTTCAGTACTATTGCAGTACTTCTGCTGCTGGTCCGGTGCAGGGGGGAAAAGGAAATAAGCCCCACCACAGCTGTCCTTTATAGACACTCCAACCTTCCAGCACCTTTCCAGCAATCCTATTGGATCTTCTGAACCTGCAACACAGAACCCCTTAAAAAGACAGTACCTAAACCTGTCTAACCATAAACACTACTTTATCTAACTATATGCCTATCATAGGTGTGCTGGCCTCAATCTCATGCAGGTGGGCCCCAATTAGTGCCCCTTTGTCAGGAGACACATATACAGCATCCAGCGCAGCTGCTTGCAGCTTGTCAGTCTAGGACAGGCTGAAATACACTAAGGCTTGATACTGTACTGAATGGTACTCACATTTAGGGCCATATGTGTTCCGGCATGTATTCCCAGAACTCAGGTATTCTGAATACCAGACATATGCCCATAAATGCATAGGACACAAAATGCAAGTACCATCCAGTACAGCATCCACCCACATCCAGCCACTGCATACTTCAGCCTGTCAAAGACTTTGACAGGCTGCAGGCAGCAGGGCTGGATTCTGCACTAGTGCTACCAGGGTGCACAAAAACACTGGTATTTGACACACAAGGGCTAAAAGCCCCGTGTGCATGAGGCCTAACATATGATTATGAAAACGTACTGAATAAACTTAAAATATAAATAAAATTGACCTCAAACCATTTATTTACCCCATAAAGTATACTCAGTGGTAAAGAGATTGACAGCCTCAGCAATATACAGCTGTAACATTCAGTGTAAACAAGCACAATGAGTACATGTACAATGGGTTCATTGAGGATACAGAAATATATTTAAAAAATGTCTAGTTACAACAATCCAGTGAAGTAAGATGTAATAAATACATCACTCCAAAAAAAAACATGCACGCCAAACAAGCTAATATAAAATCATGGTCCTGAAAATTACATAGGAAGTAAATACTCAAAATGTAAATAATCCATAATTGGGTAGCAAAAGGAAATGTATAATATAATATAATATAATATAATATAATATAATATAATATAATATAATATATAATATAATATAATGTTTGCAAAGCAAGAGAATAGCAAGAAATGAAAAGGAGGTTCAGAAGAACATATTGGAAAGATCGAAGAAAGAAGGAAGACTTTTTGTTAACGCTAATATTGTGTAATCGATGTAATACCACCTTGAAGCGTAGAGTAGGGGGATTTCCAGGCTTTTACTATAATGAGCTTGGTGGCTATAAAAATTTACGCTACTAACATCCATTCTGTGGGGAATAGTGCAGTAATGCGTTTGTGAAGTAGCGCATCATAAGAATTTTTCCAAAGGTTAGTTTGAAGTAAAATGCACATGAGGTTGTAGACCCTGATCCAAAATTAGCTCCCTATCAGTCATGTCCATGAAATATGTGTCATAGAGCCTTCCTGGGGGCAATTCCAATTTAGTATGAATCTAGCCAGGTGAGCTAGGGTGTAGTACCATCAATATACAAGTTTATATGAATACTCAAGAATTAGTATGCTTTTGAAGTATTTAGGTATGGCGTGATTTGCCAATCCTCTGTATCCACTGTTGCACCAAGTTCAGTTTCCATCTGAATTGAATGGTACCAGCTAAAAGGGATTTCAAACATTTTTTAAAAAAACTTTTTTTTTTTCTTTGATACATGTTTCCCAGGGAAGTAGCCTGTTCTTTGTGCCAATTTTTTGACAGTCTCTTCCCTATTAGCCTAGAAAATGGCCATTATTGTTTTGGGGTCAAATTTACTTCAAAGGAATTCAGATTAGCCTATATTTTTGTAATACTCGCTGACACGCCTTGAACCAAACCCAGGTATATTAAGCTCATCCCCATTAGAAACTATGCAATAGGGGCAAAAAAAAAAGTGTGATGTCCCCCTTAAAATCTATCCCAGGTCCTTATCTGATAATGTAGCCCCCCTCCTGAACCATACTAGGACACGTCCTCAATTTGTTGGGTATTTTGCCAAGAGAAACCCCTTGGCAAAGCACCTTGTTCCCATATTTATGAGGACACAGACTTTTTCCCCACAACCCTGGCCAGATGTTTGTGGGGGTCTGTGAAGGGCCTATCATAATCTGGAAGCCCCTTTAAAAAAATAAGAAGGCCCCCAGGCACCTTACCTATCTGAATGAGCTGCAAAAGTTCCAAGTGTTTTTAGAGCAGAACATATACAGGGATGTATCTGTAACTACTATCTTTAATATTTATTACATTTAGTTTGTTCTGCACTGAAAGGTGAATATCAAATGAAAATGTGTCCAGAAGCACTAAAGGGCTTCTGATTTATACACTGCAAGAAGAAAAGTGCAAAAACATTTACATTTAATTTACCAGGTTAGCAAAAAGATGGATGCTGTTTGGTTGAAAAGGATATTAAGCTTTCATTTTCAGTAACTCAAGTAGGTTGAATGATTTTCCAATGCCTTCCCATATTCATCATGCAGAAGACACTATGCAAGATGTCTCATGCAAATGTAGAAAGGTTTTCCCAGGGTACAGTAATAAACTAATAAACCATTAGTGTAGTCAGTGGATCCTTTTAAGTATAAAATGTAAATATTTTTTTCCACAGATCTTACTATATTATGTCACTTTTTGCTGGATAATCTCCACTGCTGTTAAATAGACAATGTAAAGAAAATAAATAACAACTTATTAGATACTCAATTCACCACATTTTAAAAATATGGACAATTGCTTGAATGAATTAAGTAGTAAAATATATAATAATTATGTAAAATAAAAAATAGATAAATACATTCTATGTATTAATGAGTGGCTAAGAAAATATCCAACTTTTTTTCTCTTTCAGATTGCAAAGTACAAACCAGTCACCAAGTGAAAACAATGAAATTATTGTTTAGCTCAATGCATTCTTGAAACTCCTAACATTCTGAAGACTGATGCCAGGAATTGTCAATAATGGACAGCTGAATATTTATAACAATGCTCTGAACTTGTCAAATACGGGGAACACACTTGTTAAACATGTTTCCAATCTTTGCTGACATACTGTACATGCTTCAATCTTTTTTTCAGTGGTTACCATACCTGAGTTGCAAATAAGGATCTAGTGTTGTTTAAGCTAACAGTTACTGTATATTGTATTGTCTATATATAACTCAAAGCAGCTCACACCAAAAAATGTGCACTCATCACACTTATGCCCTGTACACATGATTGGACATTCCTACAACAAAATCTGTGGATTTTTTTCCGATGGATGTTGCCTTAAACTTGTCTTGCATACACACAGTCACACAAATCTTTGCGGAAATTCCAAACGTCAAGAACGCGGTGACGTACAACACGTATGACGAGCCGAGAAAAAATTCAATAGCCAATGTGGCTATTCTGCTTGATTTCAAGCATGCGTGGAACTTTGTGTAGGAATTGTGTACACATGATTGGAATTTACAACAACGGATTTTGTTGTCGGAAAATTTGAGAACCAGCTCTCCAATTTTGTGTGACGGAAATTCCGATGGAAAATGTCCGATGGAGCCTACACACGGTCAGAATTTCCGACAATAATCTCCCATCGAACATTTTCCGTCGGAAAATCTGACCGTGTGTACGGGGCATGAGGTCTCTTTCACACGTGTGGATCCATTTTCAGACATCCGCTTGCTCAGTAGGGATCGATCTGTTGATCCCCGCTAAGCCGGCGGATGACAAGTCCATCTCTGCATACTGTGCAGAAACGGACCTGTCAGATCTCCGCTCTCCACTATGGGGGGATCGGATGAAAATGGACCACCTGTCCGTTTTCATCTGATCCGCCAGATGGATGGAAAATAGGGTTTCCATCCATCTGAATTTAACGGATCGGATCAGGACGGATCAGATGTCAGCGGACATGTCACCGCAGACATCCGTCACTCCATAGAGATGTATGGAGCATCCTTTCAGGTCCTCCTGAAAAAACTGACAGGTGGATCTGAACGATCCGCCCATGTGAAAGGGGCCTTATTAGGATCTGAACGGTCCATCCGTGTGAAAGGGGCCTTAATAACAATGATAAATAAACAAATAGTAAAGCGCTTTCACTACATGACTACCATAAACTCCCAGTATAAATATCAGTCAAAAAACAAAAAATACATATCTATAATATGAATAATAATAATAATAAATCAATCAATAGGTGAAATCATACATATAAATGTGCAATCAATGGTGTGTTCTCTCTATAAGCTCATCATAAAAAAATAAATATTGAAAAAGTGAGTCAATCAACAAATTAAGTTTCATACACTGTCCAATTTCTATGCAAATTGAAATAGAAAATCCCAAATCTTCAAAGTGAAACAATAATCTTCAATATGCACACCACACACACCCAGGTGCCCTGCACCCCACCTTATGGGTGTCTGCTCATCTCATCTGTCAGTCCCCACTGAAATAGAAGGAGGCCAACTGCTCTTTATTTACATTTAAACGTCACTCCTCTCCAGTTCTCCGCTTTCAGCAGTAAATCACCTCCTAGATTAAAGGATGATATATAAGAAGCAGAAAAACAAAAAAAAGTGTAGATCGCTCTTCCAGTTTTATTAAAAATATTAAAATCACACTTACAGGGGTGTGGCCTGGACATGGCTGTGTGAAGATGTCTATTCTGTGAGCTCCCGGCTTCCCCCTGCCTATCTCGGCAAAATCACAGATTTTAACCATTTTTTTGATCGGGCATGCTAGCCGTGAAATGATACAGAACCAGATCTTTGGCTTGGGTGAATTGCTCCCACACTTTCCCAGGAAATATGCACCATTTTTTCCAGAACGTGCACTTCACCTCTGTAGGCGCCATATTGGCAGCACCTCATGGCTCAGGCCTAAGACATCAACTGATGCCAGACTCACCAGCCTCACCTGGCTATGCCTCCATGTCAAACTCCCTGCCAGCGACCCCTGTGACCTTCTGCCCGGACATGTCAGATGTTAGCAACTCCCCCTCCCGGAGCGAGATGACCAACACGAGGGAGACATTCGGGCACTCTTTCAGGCCTCGCCCACCAAACAGGACATTGAGGCCTTGGTTCTTAGGGTGGAAGAAGCCCATCACTGTGACATCCAGGCGGTGCAGGCGGAGGTTTACCTACTCTCGGAGAGAATTGATACTAGTGAGTCATCCATATCCTCCCTAGAACACCAGGTAACGGCCCTGGAGCGGTCTCACGTCTCTCAGGTGGACACAGCGGTGGACCTCCAACTCCACTTGAAAGACTTAGAAGACAGAAGCCGCAGGAACAACCTGTGGCTATGGGGCCCCCCGGAAGGTACAGGCACAGAGGACCTCTCCACCATGGTGAATGCAATTTTCCAGAAGGTTTTGGCTTCCCACCGACCAATGTGGAATTGACCAATGTGGACCAAGCCTACAGACCCCAACAGGCCCCGGTACATGGCTTGTCGCCTGCACCGCTACCCCCAGAAGGAGTTGATACTTCGCAGAGCCTGAGAGAGTAGAGATGTGGACTTCAACGGTGCCCTCATCAAAATCCTACCGGATCTATCTCAAGCGACGCACCAGTGCAGGGCCCGCTTGTGCCCTCTCCTAGAGGGCAAAAGGCTGCACATACCGTTGGGGCTACCTGCTAATGGTTACCATTCGGAAAGCCACCGCATCATTCATCTTACGCCAGTGGATCTACCTTCCTTGTTCACCTTCCTGGAAGTGGTACCGAACTGGCTACAACTTCTCATCCGACAAATGGGTCGCCCTGGCCATACTGGTCCCCTGGGATCCTCAGCATGGCAGCAGAGGTCACGACTGGGATCCTGAGCTCCCTCCGGGGTGCAATCCCGGGAATCCTAATTGGCAAGTACCTTACATGTTCTGCTTGTAGTACAGTGGATGATGGCTAGATTACTGACGGATGTTCTTAGCAGTCCCCATCAAGTGACTACAGTTCTGTAGTCACTGTGCTCTTTTCTGCACTTAACGGATAGACATGTTGGTTTGATAGCGGACGTTCTTAGTAGTCCCCGCTATTTGACTACAGCTGGAAAGATGTGTTCTTTCCCATATCCACCTCCTGGAGGGGGTCCCTGTGGGCCGCCGCCTGCATTTGCCTCATGCCGCAGGTGAGCAAAACAAAGGCCCCATGAGATTTCTGCAGGGCCATAATGCCCATGTGTGCTACGGGGTCTTTGTGCTTCAATGATTTTATGCTTCATGGTTGCCATCTAGCAGTTACTTTAGAGACTCACAGCTAGGGGTGGGCGAACGCTTCAGCCCAAGCATAAGTTTGGGCCCAACTTTGGTTGGTTTGACGTTTGGTGAACACTGAACAATATGCTGTGTTCGTGGCAAATTTGAAAGCTGCGGAACACCGTTAAACTCTATGGGACACTAACATGAAAAATCAAAAGTGCTCATTTTAAAGGCTTATATGCAAGTTATTGCCATAAAAAGTGTTTTGGGACCCGAGTCCTGCCCCAGGGGACATGTATCAATGCAAAATACATTTTTAAAACAACTGTTTTTTCAGGAGCAGTATTTTAATAATGCTTAAAGTGAAACAATAAAAATTAAATATGCCCTTAAATATCGTGCCTGGGGGTTTCCTTAGTTTGCATGTAAAGTGGCGCAGTCCTGTGTTTAGAACAGTACCAACAGCAAAATGACATTTCTAAAGGAAAAAGTCATTTAAAACTGATTGTGGCTGTAATGAATTGTTGGGTCTCGGCAATAGAGATAAAAGTCATTGAAAAAAATGGCATGGGTTCCCCCCAATCCATTACCAAGCCCTTTGGGTCTGGTATAAATATTAAGGGGAACCCCGAACCAAAAATTTAAAAAATAAATGGCGTGAGGGTCCCCCCAAAATCTATACCAGGCCCTTCAGGTCTGGTATGGATTTTAAGGGGAACTCTGTACCCAAATGTAAAAAAAATGGCATGGGGCCCCCCAAAATCCATACCAGACCCTTATCCAATCGTGCAACCTGGCAGGCCGCAGGAAAAGAGGAGGGATGAGAGAGGACCCCCTCTCCTGAAAAGGGGGCTTCCAGATTTTGATAAGCCCCCCGCCTGCATACCCCCACAACCATCGGGCAAGGGTTGTGGGGATGAGGCCCTTGTCCCCATCAACATGGGGACAAGGTTCTTTGGGGGGGCTACTCCAAAGCACCCTCCCCATGTTGATGGCATGTGGTCTGGTACAGTTCAGGAGAGGGGGTGCTCTCTCATCCTTCCTCTTTTCCTGTGGCCTGCCAGGTTGTGTTTTTGGATAAGGGTCTGGTATGGATTTTGGGGGCCCCATGCCATTTTTTTTCCATTTGGGCACAGAGTTCCCCTAAAATCCATACCAGACCTGAAGGGCCTGGTATGGATTTTGGGGGAACCCTCACATAATTTTTTTTTAAATTTTTGGTTCGGGGTTCCCCTTAATATTTATACCAGACCCAAAGGGCCTGGTAATGGATTGGGGGAACCCATGCTCATGTTGAGGGCATGTGGCCTGGATTGGTTCAGAAGGGGGGGCGTGCTCTCATCCCACCCTCTTTTCCTGAGGCCTGCCAGGTTGCGTGCTCAGATAAGGGTCTTGTATGGATTTTGGGGGGGACCCCTACACCATTTTTTTTTTAAATTTGGCGCAGTGTTCCCCTTAATTTCCATACCAGACCTGAAGGGCCTGGTAATGGACTGGGGGGGACCCATGCCATTTTTTTTTAAAGAGTTTTATCTCTATTGCCGAGATCCGACAATTCATTACAGCCGCAATCAGTTTTAAATTACTTTTTTCCTTTAGAAATGTCATTTTACTGTGGTACTGTTCTAAACATGGGAAAACTGTGCCTCTTTACAGGCATACTATAGACACCAAACAAAATAAAATGACTGCGCTGTCATCAAAACACAAGTGAATCGGTGAATGGATGAAAAATGAATATGATAGCTTTTAGAAGGCCAAGCTGCAAGTTCTGTGAGATACACACAAAATAAACAATTTTCTATAATAAATTGCGCTAAACCTTCATAAGTGAATTTGTGCAACAAAGGCCTATAGCGTTAAACTTTGATATATAAAGTGACTCCGTGCAAACATTGAAAAAATAAATTATCGCATTATATCATATTGATAAATAGTCCACTGTGTTAGGTTGATTTTCAGATGTGAGCCTGGCACACGATACACCCAAAATTCGTGGTTAAGAAAGATGTAACCTCCCCCTCTACACACACTGCGGCTTACCGACTCCAAATGATCTCATATTACAGGAGATCAAATGCGCTTGTGGCTTAATACCCAGCCCAGGCCTTTAAGGAATGGAGTGATAATCCCAGCGTCCTCTAAGGTATTGTCCTTCAAAGGCACATATTGCCAGTTGATCCCCATAAAAAGATGAAAGCTTCCAAAGTGTAAAATCTTATGTAACTTTATATTCCCCGACGTCGCCGTTATTTCCAATATTGGGGAATCCACGCTTTTCCCCGGGTTACAACTCTGGAGAAATACTGTTCAATGGAACTACTGACTACTTACAATCTACTGATCACACCCCCAGAACCTCACCCCCTTTGTTGCCTTAGTGACTGGGAATGAGACCTGAACTGCACCTTTAGCCCACGACAGAAGCACTATATCCTTCAATTTATGTACCAATTGTCCATATGCACGAACATGCAAGAAACAAACTTTAAAGTCTTAACCAGGTGGTACAGGACCCCAGTGAGGTTACAAAATTTTTTTCCGGAGACCTCAGAATATTGCTGGAGATGCCAGGAGGAACGAAGCACACTCCTACATATTTTTTGGTCCTGCCCAAAAATAGAGCAGTTCTGGATTGAAATCAAGCCAAAAATTTACGGAATGTCTGATCCTGGACGACCCAGCCTTTTTCCTCCTTCACGCCTCCAGTACCCCTGAAAAGACATACAAAAAATCGATCATTCTCCAGCTTCTTGATGCTGCCAAAGCATGCATTCCTCTCAAATGGAAATCTCCACAGCCTCCGACCATTGGGATGTGGCTCAGAAAAGTAGAGGAAATCAACAAACTGGAAGGCTTGTCCTATTTGCATGCCATCAACAAGAATGCTATTCCAAAACTTGGTCGCTATGGAAAATATTCATCTTCTCTGATGAGGGTCGCACCCTTTTTGGATGCGACACAGTAGACTAAACTTACCCTAGTATAATTCTAGACACTTGCGGTACCCCGGAGGTACCGACCATACCATTCAAATATTGTCTATATGATTCGTGATTTCACATTTCCCATCTCTCCATATCCCCCCCCACCTCCCCCTCCCCTTCTCCTTTTTTCCTTCACCCTTCTGCTATTCTTTGCCCTGCTCTCACATTTCGTTTTCCTTTTTTCTACACTCTTAATATTTTCTCCTCCTTCCTTTGTTCCATGTCTCCACAGCTCATGGGTACCTTTCTTGTTATAAAAGTTTGAAAATGATTTGGGCTGGTTACATGGACTCACCATACCGAACAGTTTACTCCTTGGTTGGACCTGCCCTGGCCCAGTCAAGTCTTTAAGGGTTTCCCTTTCTGTGCCATGCCAGGAGCATCTAAGTCATCTTGGACATCTGATAGGCACGGTATCTTCTTTTGTACTCATTGTTCGAGTTTTTGTAACGACAATGTGCTGTACTGTAAAGTATAATGTTATGCTTATGCAATGTTTTGTGTCCTTGGATCATGCCCTTTGACTAAATAAAAGATTTGCAGAAAAAAAAAAATCACACTCACATTTCAGCAGATAAGTTAGGGATATTACAGAAGCATTTCCAAAGATGGTCGTCCAAACTCTGCCCGATGTGATGACGTCACCACTCGACTGACGTGTTGCGCCGTAATTGGCTTTCTCAAAGGCTCAAGAGGGTGACTGACATCATGTGCTATATGCACACCGGTCTGGTCACCATAGCAGCTATGGAAACAACCAGCTGCCGTAGTATTGGAGATCGGATCCTAGAGGGCTGACTAACACATACTCTAAACTGCAGCGCTTGAAGACTGATCCCAGTTTAGAGTATATGTTATTTATCATTGTTTGAGTTATGTTCAATAGGAAGACCCAAATAAATTCTCTTTTCAGTGTTTCTTTCCTATAAAGGTATTTTGTGGTATATGTATACATATTTCCTTTTTATTTTGTAAATTAAATTTGAATAAATGTCATGCCTCAATATACAGAACATCCAAAATTGCTTTCAGTAATGTCAGATTACCTGTGAAATTACTTATTTGGAAAAGAAGTTTTGAATACTTGAATTTAGTGTTTAGGTCCCCTGTACTATCATGAATGTACAGGTAGAGAAATTGAGAGTTTCCCCATAGACTGCATATCAATATGATTATTGTTTATGGTAGAGGAGAAACCATTAAAGGTAAAATATAGTGTGTTTTCAGTGTATATTTTGAATTCTTTATTCCAGTGTTAAAATTTGATGTGACTTTTACATATTTGCTTTGCGACAGTACAAGGATTTGCCACTATGTGAGTTTAGGAACCAAAGGTAGAATTGACACAGGATTCACATTCAGGCTTAATGCAAAGTTCCAGACTATTGTTTATTGTGAGTTGAGAAAACTGTGTTGTAGTTCCGAATCAGGGCCTGGAGCTTGAAGGCTTCAAAGTGTCTTGGGCAGGATGGAACCTTCAACCTTATGCCCGGGTTTTTCTAGACACCTGCAACCTGTGTTAGTACACAGATGTGTAGGGTTCTTATAAACCAAGTCTGATAAAAGTTTAGTTGCTGACATTTGCAGACAGAGTCCTGTTGGAAGGGTTGGTTCCTGCAGGAGACTGCATTCCTTGTTAGGGGGATTCCTTTCCCAAAGACTGGGAAAGTCGGGACAGCTACAAGTGTATGGGAGATTGAGGAAGCTGAGGTGGCTAGTAAGTCCAGGGGGCTAAGGGGAGTCCAAAAGTCTCAAGAGGAGTAAGCAAGCTTGAAGGGGCTGAAGAACCCTATTTAAAGGCCAGGAGTGGGCCTGTGCACTGAGGTACTGCAACCAACACTGAGTGGGGCCTGAAGAACCCATGATCAGGGAAACCAAAAAGAGCAGAGATACTGCCAAGTCCTGATAATAGAGCCATGTTGCTCGGTATTGTTAGTGATTGTGTTTTTGTCAAAGCTGGAAAATGATCTGCGTGAGAATCTTTGTTGGAACTTTGCTTTCCTTTTAAGTAAAAGTGGGTTACCAGCCCCTTAAGTTCTGACTGACATGACTCACTAAAACGCATTTACCACATTGAGCTAACAAACCCCTGTATCATGGCTCTTAAAAATGTTGGTTATAGTATTAACCTCCCTGGCGGTATGATAATGTCAGATTTTTGAATCGCAAAGCAGCAGATTGTTTTGCATAGAAATTTGGCATTTATATTATAGGCCTGTAATTCTTAGTAATAACACACTTAAATCTGTCAAACAAGAGTCTAGTAGACATCCCGGCTTTGAAAAAGTTTGAAACACTAAATCATAAATTATAATATAATAAATAACTATAAATAATAAAAAAATATATATAATAATAATAAAATGAATTTCCCCACAATTCACTATCGTTCAATTCTGCAAGTGTTCTAATTTACTATCGCTGTTTTCTAGCTGGTCTACAACCACTTTTTGCGTAAAGGGACACTTTTTGGTTGCCATGGACAATCTCCAGTTTCCAGGCAGAAAGAACAGTATACTGTATATAATATAAAAGTACATGCAAGGAACTGGACAAAGCACTAGGGACAAAAGTGGGGTGAAATGATTTGACACAGTAATGTAATCTGTAAGATTACAGTGTACTGTATTGCCCTGTACACACGGTCGGATTTTCCGACGGAAAATGTGTGATAGGACCTTGTTGTCAGAAATTCCGGCGGTGTGTGGGCTCCATCACACATTTTCTTCTATCGGAATTTCCGACACACAAAGTTTGAGAGCAGGCTATGAAATTTTCCGACAACAAAATCCGTTGTCGGAAATTCCGTTCGTGTGTACACAAATCCGATGCACAAAGTGCCATGCATGCTCAGAATAAATTAAGAGATGAAAGCTATTGGCTACTGCCCCATTTATAGTCCCGATGTACGTGTTTTACGTCACCATGTTCAGAATGATTGGATTTACCGACAACTTTGTGTGACCGTGTGTATGCAAGACAAGTTTGAGCCAACATCCGTCGGAAAAAATCCATGGATTTTGTTGTTGGAATGTCCGATCAATGTCCGACCGTGTGTACGGGGCATTAGTGTTATGTGTTTTGCACTTTTTGAGTTTTTAAACATAAAGATGTATAACAACACAGAGTGGTACTGTGGATACATAGCTAGTAGACAAGTGCCATGTCCTAGAAATAGTACATAGAAATCATGGGAAGGGAATTTGGACTTTTTAGGCACAGTAATACAAAGTAATTTACAAAAGGATTTTTTATTGATTGAAAAAACATATAAAATGCAATTATTAAAAACCACAAAGCAATCTAGATGCATAAATATTCAATAAAATTGCCACTGTACAAAGCCATACAAATATATACAAGACCCGGAAATCTGGACAACAATCCAAGGTAAGTGAAGATCCGAGGGTATGGCTGGACAGTGGGCATACAATAAATATTTCAACTAGAGACTGTGCTCAACATGTTGCGCGTGCCTTCACGCTTCTTCAGGAGCAAAGATTATTGTGGCTAAACAAAAATAGATAAAAGCATATAATCAATATACAATATTCTAGTAAACAAAAAGGTATATCATCAGTCAAAACAGCTAAGAAACCCATAAAGGCCAGACTGTGTCAGCATAGAGTGAGCAAAAACAGGGCAGAACATAACGGTCACCACGGGGGCGTACAAAACATTATCAAACAACGTAAAACAATGGAAAAAAGTAGATAGCCAAAATATATTAATATCCCATAAAAGTAGCAGTACATATAAAGATTGAGATAAATATAATTAATCAATGATAGTGACTCCAAAAAGAGTACCAATGCAAAACAAATAATGCTTACTATATAATGTAGCTTAGGATACCAAGATTGTATAAAATACAGTTATTAGGACAGGGACGGCCTGGAATTGTAGTGGAAAAAAAAAAAAAAAAACGGAGTCCAGAGTTAGCATGAGTATACTGCTTGCCTATAGAAGAATAGAGGTATTGAGATAATAATAAAAAAGGGGGGGACTATAATAGCGCAAATAATTCGTAGAATAATGTAAAAATGTAAAAAACTCACCGACTAAAGGGTAAAGTTAGGAAACTTATGCTGGAAGGCTAGAGTTATTAGGGGCAGAGAAGTCTTGGATGAAGTACTATTAAGTGATAGAGATCCATTATATAGGAATCCAGCGAAGTGTTTAACAACTGCATATACAAAGGACCTTCTAGAGGGTAAGCCAAGGACAATGGGGATAGGACATTTGGGGAAAAAAAAGGAGGGGGATGAATGAGTGTCCTATAAAGTAAGCAAACATAGAACAAAGTAAACAGTTATAAAATGTTTATAAGACAGAAATGAATGATGTATGGGGTAAACCCATAGGGATAGATAGAGCATACCTAGAGGCAGTGAATGGAGCAAGCTGGACGCAACCGACGACCGTCAATGTTATCCCCTGATTAGGAAATGGCACAGCCCTATCCACCTTTGAATGCACGTCCCGCCTGTCATCACCAATCAGCGTAGCCAATGTGACGTCATCCAGACCGGCCGAAAATGTTCACTGCGCATGCGCCCGTTCAGCGAGCGTGTCATCAAGACGTGATGACAGAGCCTGGCGGACACACGCAGAGTGAACTAGCAATGGTCAGCAATTGGGAGAGCAAGGAGCTCCCCCTGTTGACCAGAGTCTGCATCACAACAAGATGGATATGTGGTGTCCGTTATGTTCTGCCCCTGTTTTTGCTCACTCTATGCTGACACAGTCTGGCCTTTATGGGTTTCTTAGCTGTTTTGACTGATGATATACCTTTTTGTTTACTAGAATATTGTATATTGATTATATGCTTTTATCTATTTTTGTTTAGCCACAATAATCTTTGCTCCTGAAGAAGCGTGAAGGCACGCGCAACATGTTGAGCACATTCTCTAGTTTATCTAGAAATATTTATCGTATGCCCACTGTCCAGCCATACCCTTGAATCTTCACTCACCTTGGATTGTTGTCCAGATTTCTGGGTCTTGTATATATTTGTATGGCTTTGTACAACTTTATTGAATATTTATGCATCTAAATTGCTTTGTGGTTTTTAATAATTGTATTTTATATGTTTTTTCAATCACTAAAAAATTCTTTTGTAAATTACTTTGTATTACTGTGCCTAAAAAGTCCAAAGTCCCTTCCCATGATTTCTATGCACTTTTTGAGTTTGCCGCCGGGCTCCGCCCCCATGCATCGTCACATTGGCAGGGAACGGAGCCCGGAACACAGAGCATCGGGCGGAGGATGCGGTGGAAGACACAGCGGGGGGATCGCAGGCTTCTGAGGACAAGGTTAGTTACCTGGACCAGGATTCTGCAACGCAATCCCGAGTGTGGCTCGGGGTTACCGCTAATGGTACTGAAATTTAACCCTGAGCCACACTCGGGATTACTGCCAGGAGGGTTAAAGAAATGTATATTTTAGCCATTAAAGGTAATGCAGATAAGTAACTACAAAAAGGGTACCTAACTGCATAACCACTTGCCGACCGGCCACCGTCATTTTACTGCAGCAGGTCGGCACGATCCCGATAGCCGTCGTAGCTATACGTCGGCTTGCGGGATTGGGAAAACAGGTGCGCATGTGCCGCCGCACAACAGGGGTGCCGATGGTCGTGGCTGATGGTTGCGATGACCGACAACCACGAGCGATTGCGGGCACGAGAGGCAGAACAGGGACGTGTGTAAACACACAAATCTCTGTTCTGTCCTATGAAGCGTGACAGATCGTGAGTTCCCATTAGCTAGGAACCACGATCTGTCACTTCCTCTAGGTCAGTCCCCTCCCCCTACAGACCTGTCATATATTTAATACACCTACTCAACACTTAACTGATTTACTTCCTAGCACACCATAATACTCTAGAACAAGATGTCTTGAAATATGTTGCTGTATGTTAGTGACTTACTTGTAGTTAGGGGTGTGCAAATCTTGCTGGAAGGTCTCCAGCTTTGTGGTGAACCTTATTTTCTTTTATGAAGGGTGACTCTTATTATTCAATACTGGTCATTTGTAAGGCTAATAAGAAAGCTAATGTCAAACAAAGGCACAAAAAGCCACACAATGCAATGAAGGACATGTACCATTGCCAAATTAAAAAAAAATAATAGTTAAAAAAAGTAGAATAAGATGTATTGAACTATGCTGCTGAATAATAGCCAATAACCAATCATTAACCTATGCCTTTATATTTACTCCCAACACTTAACATGATTGTTACAGTTATTCTTTACATTAATTCCATAATCGAATCCAGATTTGTATAAATCACAGAATCTACAAGAAAAATGTTGATGAGGTCCTCTGGAAACCATTGTCCATTGGATTATATTGCATCCCATTAGCAACACCTCTCACCACTGCTATGCTACACCCTTGAATGATAACAGCTCTCTTTACATTTGTGAACAATGAAAATGGCCCTTTTATTACCTTAGCGGTCAGCATAGAGATATCCCCTTAAGTGCGTTGGTGATCAATAAAATACCTCCCTGTTATATATTATTGATCAATAAGAAAAGGTGCAGCACTTAGCTAAATAATAGGTCAAACAAAAGTTCATAAGAAATCAAAGTGATGATCTTGCAGTGTATACTGGTATAGAAGAGCCGTCACCAACACCCAATCATACTGACTCTTACCCTAAAATAAAGATGTATGCACAGTGGGTAACCCAATATTAATCCCAGCGATCCTCAGCTGCAAGAGGATTCATTCATCCAAGGCAGAGTATGCTGATCCCAGTACACAGAGATGTCAGTTTCTAAAGTAAACTCCAGCAACGACCACCGGGGAAGCCAATAGAGGGTCCTCACCACAGCAATGATACTTTCAAATATGAAGATAAGAATAGTCATTGGGCAGATATCCAATAAATGCAAAAAGAGTAAACTCACATGCTCTAGATAACAGCCGCGCATAAGGAAACGACGGGCGTTCCCAACCTAAAAAAGTCTGCTGCGTCCCATTTTGCATTTGTATCACATGTTCCAGCTCCTCCCTATTCCTTTCATCATCAAATGGCATCATCAGGGGCATGGCTAAACGTGCAAGGCTGCTGTTTATAAAGGGGATGACTTACGCAAACTGCAGATATTGGCTGCGTTCCAGAGAACCGAAAATACAACCACAGGCCACTCGCACTCAAGGGTGGCACATTTATGTGTAAAAATTCTCACATGCTATACCACATCCTTGACAAAACCAAAAGTTAATACTAAAACCAAAATGAAGCCCCTACTCCTCCCAGTAACGTACCTTACCTGTAAATTAAAACCCCTTTTTGCTCTATATGGCCTCATCTTGTGCTATATGCAGCCATATCAAATCTGCACATCTTTATACCAACAATATTGACAGTAAGATTTAAATGTCAAGAAAAAAAGATTTACATTTATGCATACCAGCCTTTGATCTAGAAACTGCATGAATCTCTAACAGGCAGTTTGAGCTCTCATTCTACTAATGCCTTTATTCCATAGCTTACATTAGTGCATACAAATATTCTATTGCAATAAGAAAATAAGAATTGTTGTATGAGTAAACCAAGGATAACCACTTGCCGACCGGCTCACGCCAATGTACGTTGTACACAAAACAACATATCCATACATCGCTGTGTCATCCATGGCTAGCGGGCGCGCCACGGGAGCATGCCCGCAGTTCTCGCAGACTCTATGTCCACTGGTGGCCCACGATTGTGGCACGGAGAGGCAGAATGGGGAGATGCCTATGTAAATATGACAGGACTCTTCTGCTCCCAGTGATCAGGAGCTGTGATCTCTGTCATGTTCTAGTGAGCCCTTCCCCCCTACAGTTAGAACATGCTGAGGGAACACAGTTAACCCCTTGATTGCCCCCTAGTGTTTAACCCCTTCCCTGCCAGTAACATTTACACAGAGATCAGTGTATTTTTATAGCACTGATCGCTGTATAAATGCCAATGGTCCCAAAATAGTGTCAAAAGTGTCCGATCTGTCCGCCGCAATGTCGCAGTCATGATAAAAATCGCAGATCGCCGCCATTGCTAATAAAAAATTTATTAAAAATGCCATAAATCTATCCCCTATTTTGTAGACGCGATAACTTTTGCGAAAAAAAACAATCAATATATGCTTATTGCAATTTTTTACCAAAAATATGTATAAGAATATATATTGGCCTAAACTGTGGAAGAAATTTGTTTTTTTATATATTTTGTGGGGATATTTATTATAGCAAAAGTAAAAAATATTGCTTTTTTTTCAAAATTGTTGCTCTTTTTTTGTTTATAGTGCAAAAAATAAAAACTGCAGAGGTGATCAAATACCACCAAAAGAAAGCTCTATTTGTGGGAAAAAAGGATGTCAATATTGTTTGGGTACAATGTTGCATGACCGTGCAATTGTCAGTTAAAACAATGCAGTGCCCTATCGCAAAAAAGGGCTTGGTCAGGAAGTGGGTAAATCCTTCTAAATAAGTGTTAAATAAGTGGAAGACATTTTCCAATAAAATTCCCTCTTTTCCGTATTTGTCAGGTCAGGAACATAGTTTGCTTACCTGTTGAAGATCCAGCGTGATTGTCACATAGTGGTATTGCACCCCATTTTTAATGCTTGGACTTTGCCACCATGATTTCTTACCATTGATAGCATGAGCAATTGGATAATGTACTATAAAAGAAAAGAAAAAAAGTGTAATTTTCCATATGCATATTACATCAGATGGGAAATAAAATATTCAGATCTTTTTGTTCATCTGCATAATTAGGAATTAGGATTTGTGAGTCAGCTATTTGCTGAAGATTTGTTTTATTAGAATTGGCTAATTTACTGTGTAGAGAAAATGCTGAAAATACAAGTGACTAAATTCATATTTACATTTTTTTTTTTATTAAGCTATTTTTTTTCAGGCTACCAATTCATTTTCATTACTATATAAACTAATAAGTATCCATTTTAATATTGACTGGCTTGAAGTAGATGAGTTAATTTTTTTATATTAGTCTCTATATGCTAGAAATGGTCCTCCTAGTTGCCTGTGATGGCCTCGCATAAGACATGCAATTCTACCTAAGATCACTGACTACAATCAGAGTACAAAGGGTACAGTAAATTTCCCTGGCTTCTTTTGCAGCTCCCAAAAATGTAATTAGTGTTCTTTACTTTTTTGTATAATGTATTATAATCTTATTTGTAGTGGTATGCTGTATGTTGCCTATGTTATTGGCAGTTTAAGAATGATATGTCATTACAAATAAAAAAGTGATTATAAAAAGAAATTTAGGTATGCATGTGCCATACCTGGCGGATCAGGGAATGCTTTGCTTTCATTAAGAAAATTCAAAATGGCACTCCACACTCACTTTTCTGATTCCCAATGGGAAAGTGCATGTATTCTAGCTCACAAGTGCTCAATTAGCAGGTGGTTGCAAGAAAACTCCTACAAACTTCTGTCGCAGTTTTACACGACACCAGTAAAGGTGAGAAAATGGTACCCACTGATTTCTGATTTGTGCTGGCATTGCGGTTCAGCTAGAGGAGACATGATACATATTTGGTGGGATTGTCCTAAAATATCCCCTTTCTGGGATAAGATTTGCGAGCTAATCCTCCACATCACAGAGACTAAGATAAACCTCACCCCAGTCTAGCTGTCTCTTACACATCTCCAATTACCCTATACTGTAGGTAAATACAAGGAATCTCTTACAAAATACCTCTTTAAAGACCGCAAAGTCTTGAATTCCTAAACACGGGAAAACCCAGAGTGTACCCTGGAGCAAGGAGAGGTTACGAGCTATAAATTACATTTATGAAATAGAGGGAATGCCTACTATAGCGAAAGAAACAACTGCTAATTTTCATAAAGCTTGGTCAGCCTGGTTTCAGTTCAAATACAGGCTCTCGATTAGCTGTCAATTTTGACCCGCACTTCACGAGTGCCTAATCACCTGCCGTCTTTGGTATGATATGACTGTTTTTTGCCCCCTTCTTTTTCCTTTATCTTATCTTAACTGTTAGTCCCACTCCCAGATTATTGTTAACTGCATTTACATTTTAGATAATTGTTTTGGTTTTTTTTTTCGGTAATACCTGTTATTTTCTTTGCTTATGGATTCAATAGTGATTGTAACTACGGCATAAGAAATTGTATTGGCACTGATATTTCTTGTTAATTGCTTTACAATTTCCTGTCTTTCAAAAATCACGTAATAAAAACGTGTATTGTAAAAAAAAAAAAGAAAGTGCAAAGTGTTCTCTAAATGGCACCTTTGAAAAGTTCACTAAGCAGTTTGGGACAGGACCCCAAAGTTAGTTGCAATCACTGTAGTAGTGGTGCCTACTACAGTGATTTCCAGTTTCCACAGGGATTGGCCAGGCATACATACTTACATGTGTCTAAGCTGGACTAATGTAACTATGCTAAAATATGATACCTAATCTTCAGCATTAAATAAACACAAAAGCCACATTTGCTGTGAAATATAATTTTTACAATGACATAATCAATATGGTGGCCACATGCGTGTGGCCTGCATGCCTGAGGATAACTTGTTTTAATTGCCTATTCAGACTTTCCTTTTGTTGTGCTTTGTGTCAAGGCAGTCTATTCATTTTGAATTGTCTGCCAACATACCAGCACAAACAAAACAAAGTACATGCAACATTTTTTCCAATGCAACAGGCTACAACACGCAGTAGCATACAATGCATCACATGTGTGTTTATGCCGCTTTGCCTAGTGAATTGGGGTGCCTTTTGAAATGAATGACACCACAATGAGTAAACACATGTTACTGTAACTCACCATGACAAATAAGTGGGGTTCATCGCTAAATCAACCACCATATTTGTATTAGCATAATTTTCAGCTGCTGTTAGCAAACCATTGTCCATGCATGTGCAATCCACTTCCCTGAGTACCAGTTTGATTTACTGCCTAATAAAGACATTTGAGCATTGGATTGCATTTTCCATTTACAAAGGTTTGCCACTTAAAGTGGTTGCAAAGTCACAATGATATAATCATACATTCCCATCTGTTAAATAAGGGCATGTGCCCCACTGCATGTGTTTCATAAAAAATATGCAGATTTCTACCTTATTTCAGAGCAACTCTCGGTGCTCACGTGACTGCTCACCTCTCTTCTCTCCTGGGCTAACAAATACAGTGGGAGGGGCCGAGAACTCCCACTGATGTCAGCCGGGAGGAGGGGAGGAGAGGAAGAAATCAGCAGGCTTTTTTATATTTTTTATAAAACACATGCAGTGCGGCACATGTCCTTATTTAACAGAGGGGAATGTATGATCATATCATAGTTTTTTTAGCAGCAGGAAGGGAAAGGGCAGGGAGCTGACAGGCAGTGGGGGGGGGGGGACAGAGGGGAGCTGCGGATTACGTAGGCACATAAAGTGACCACGGTGTCAGGCCTCAGCAGCTATGATAAATCGTGGTTTATACAGGGGGAGGGCAGAACCAGGCAGAAACAGTCAGATATTTTACTGTATATGATACAGGGGGCCAAATTACACAGCACAAGCATGCTTTAAGGGAACAGGATCTTTTTTTTTTTTAGGGTAACAAACACTTTAAAGTCCAACTAGACTTTAAGTTTAAATCAACTAAACACATTTCAGGTACACTATTACAAAAAGATGATTAAATCCTTACAGTTTTTTCTCTTTAAAAATCATATTCTTTGGCAGCCTGCCATATAGAAGGATCCTTGCCTTCTGAGTGGAAGCAGTGGTCTCTCTGTTTACATGTAACACACTCCCAGTCAGACCTCTAGCTCTGTAATCAGCAGAGCTCACATACCCTGCTGATTGGAGGTCTCTAGGTCTTACTCAGCAGAGGATATGTATGACCTCTGCAAAGAAACTATTGCTTCCCCCAGTCAGAAAGAGGTTTTCCTCTCCAGCATGATAGCAATGAATAGGTTATGGCTACTAAAGAAACTGCAACTACAACTGTAAACCATTGAATAGCTTTTGTTTTGGTGTATGCATAGGCTGATATAGGCTGAATGGCTTTAAGGGACATTTAATTGATTATTACTAAGCAAAGTAAGTGTGTGTGTGGGGGGGGGGGGGGGGGGGGTGTCAGAAAAACCTGTTAATCATAATCAGAAGTTCAGTGACAGAAAACCAATGGGGCTCAGAAAAAGTAAGATTTTTATAACAGCTTACCTGTAAAATTATTTTCTTCGAGTACATCACGGGCCACAGAGCCACAGTATTTACTGATGGGTTATATAGGCTCCACTAGGTGATGGACACTGGCACACCCTAGACAGGAAGTTTAGCCCCCTATATAACCCTTACTCCCTCACTGGGTGTACCTCAGTTTTGTAGCAAATATATATGTATTATAATATATATGTGTATTAGAAGAGGGGAGGGACCTCTGTGTCCCATGATGTACTCGAAGAAAAGGATTTTACAGGTAAGCTGTTATAAAAATCCTATTTTCTTTTTCGTACATCGCAGGGCACAGAGCCACATTATTTACTGAAGGGATGTCTCAGAGCAATGCTATCCGAGGGGAGGGAGACAACAAAAGTAGGGTGCAATCAGACCTGAGGACCTTGTACCGCTGCCTGCAGCACACTAGACATGTGCATTCGTTTTCGTCCGAATGCATTTTTGTCCGAATTTCAGGTATTTTCGTTATCGTTTTAACAAACCATAACGATAGTGCAGAGTACGAAAACCGAAAGATCCGACATAAACAAATGCTTTATTTTCGTTTTTGTTGCGACAACAATTCGATATAGATAGGAGATTCGACATGACGCTGACAATAACAATCTGTGTCTATCGAACCTGTGGTCGAATGTGCCTAACCTTAACTCTATTAGTCCAAGATTATTCTACACAGAAAGAAAAGATTCGACATAGAGAGAAAAGATTGCTGCTGGAATTGGGTGGGGGAAGTAAAATAAAAATAATGATGATGATGAATGTTATTGGCCGATTATAACCAAAGAGGAGGGGCAGTAAAATAGCTAGAACTAAGTACACACGTACAGCCAACTTACTTTGTCTTACGATTTGCTAGCAGAGAGAGACACATACACTGAATCATTTCAGAAGACAGTCAATCTTAGCTGGTCCATTTGTCAGAGAACCTGAATTATTTAGCAATTAAGCATAAGCACAGCAGCAGAACAATAGTGAAGCAAGTTACAGTTCAGCTTAACTTTTTCATAATAATCTGTTGCTATTGTGTTAGTGCTGTGAACTTGATAGTTATACTAGTGTTGAAGTGTTGTGATAGCCTCAGAGACTGGCCGTGTTGTGGGGGGGATTTATTATTATAGATTCTATATTATAATGCCATATGACTATCTGACACAATGTCGGATGCCGCGCCCGCCATTGCACTTGGAGTTCAAGAAACGAATGTGAAAGTTGGCTGACTGTTGGGGTAGAGTAGACCATTCAATTTGAATGATGAAGATTCGTCAAAGCAACGAAAAACATACAAACGTTGAATCTTTGGCTTATGGTGTCTGTCGAAAGCTCTAAGAAGATTTGACGGAGCAGCTAAACTGTACGACGCTGCAATCATACATTTCCGGTCAAATGCATCCGCCCATAGGCTATAGAAAAATTCAAATGTTGGTTGACCAGTAAAATAATTAATAAATATAATTATTACTAGTCATACAACATTAGAATTCTACTACAGATAGCTTGTAGGCAGAAAATTAGACCGGAAATGTACACGTACAGTTTAGCTGCTCCGTCGAATCTTCTTTGAACATTCGACAGACACCATAAGCCTTCAATGACAGATTCGACCTTAATTAATTTGGATTTTCAGACGAATGCAATTTTTAACGAAAAACAAAATAAATAAAAATGAATTTCAGGAGTCACTAAATAAATGTATTTTTCGGACAAAAACGAAGTTCCGAAACGAAATATTTCAGTGTACACATGTCTACAGCACACTGCGCCCAAAGGCAATATCCTCATGTCTTCTTACATCCACCTGATAGAATGTGGTGAATGTATGGACTGAAGACCAAGTTGCGGCTTTGCAGATTTGAGCCATGGAGGCCTGGTGATGCACTGCCCATGAGGCACTAACAGCCCTTGTGGAGTGCACTTTGATTTGAAAAGGTGGAAATTTCCTCTTTAAACCATAAGCTTGAACAATTACTTGTCGAATCCACTTAGCAATGGTAGATTTTGACACTGCCTGTCCTTTTTTAGGACCTTCAAGCAACCCAAAAAAAAATCCATTTCGCGAATCTGAGCAGTCGCTTCCAAATAGGTTTTGACTGCTCTCACTACATCCAGAGAATGTAGTGACTTTTCTTCCGTAGAACAGGGATCTGGAAAAAATGAAGGCAGAACAATATCCTGGTTTAGATGAAAACCTGAAACCATCTTCAGTAGAAAGCTAGGAAAAGGACGCAATACTACTCTATCCTTGTGTATGATTACATATGACTCTTTACAAGAAAGAGACATCAATTCTAATACCCTTCTTGCAGAAGAAATGGCTACCAGAAAAATTTGTTTTCTTGTGAAAAGGACCAAGGGGATATGTCGTATTGGCTCAAAAGGCTGTTTCTGTAACGCCGACAGAACTAAATTCAAGTCCCAGGGGTTCAGGGGAGCTCTAACCAGTGGATTAAGCCATGTTATGCCCTGTATAAAGCTTCGGACCAAAGAATGCGAAGCAAGCAGACGTTGAAATAACACCGACAAGGCTGAGACCTGGCCCTTGATAGTACTCAAGGCCAGCTTCATCTTTAACCCCATTTGCAGAAAAGCAAGGATTCTCCCTATGACATACTTTCTGGGATGCCAACCCCTAGATTCACACCAGGAGACATATGCCTTCCAGACCTTATAATAAATAACTCTGGAAGCTGGCTTCCTTGCATTAATCAAGGTCGAAATTACTGGGTCTGAAAGCCCACGACTCATCAGAATGTGAGTTTCAATAGCCAAACCATTACATTTAGAATTTATAAGGTAGGATGGAACACTGGTCCCTGCGATAGCAGGTCTGGACGTAGTGGTAGGGGGGAACCTACCACCATCTCCACTATTTCTGGATACCAAGATCTTCTGGGCCACACTGAGGCCACTGGAAGCACTGACTTCTTTTCCTGCTTGATCTGCGAAGAAGTTGTGGTAGCAGCAGAATAGGTGGGAATGAATAAATCAGTGAGAACTGATGCTACGGAGTCACCAATGCATCTGTGGATCCCTTGTTCTTGACACAAAGTTGTCGATCTTGTTGTTGAACCTGGACGCAAACAGATCTTTATCCGGGATCCCCCATCTTTGGCATATGGCCAGGAGGATGTCGGGGTGAAGAGACCATTCCCCTGGGAACACCTGCTGGTGACTTTAGTAGTCCACCTGCCAGTTCTCTACCCCTGGAATGAAGATTGCTGATATGCATGGCACAAGTTTTTCTACCCAGATTAGGATTTGGTTTACCTCTCCCTGGGCTGCACGACTCCTGATTGATATAAGCCATTGCTGTGGCATTGTCGGATTGGATCCTGACAGGACAACCCTGCAACCTGAATGTCCAGGCCTTTAGGGCTAGGTACACCGCACGAATCTCTAGAATGTTGATGGGTAAGGTCCTCTCGGTTTTGGACCATCTTCCTTGGACAGTCATCTCTTGCAGAACTGCTCCCTAACCCGAAAGGCTGGCATCTGTTTTTACTACCTTCCAGGTAACTGGTAAAAAGGATTTCCCTTTCCGCAGATTCTTGGGTACCAACCACTAACTGAGGCTCTGACGCACTATTGGTGACAAGCGCATCGGAAAATCTAGTGCCTGGACTTTCTTGTTCTAGGCAGACAGGATACTGTTTTGCAGCAGTCTCGAATGAAACTGAGCATAGGGAACCGCTTGGAATGAAGCCACCATCTTTCCCAACAACCTCATACAAAGGTGAATAGAAGGACCTTTCTCTGCCCTGACCACCTGAACCAGCTCCTTTATGGCACTTATTTTTGCCTGGGTTAAAAACACCCTCTTCTGGGTTGTATCTATGACCAGACCCAAGTACTCTAGTCTTCTTACTGGTTTTAAAGAAGACTTCTCTAAGTTGAGGACCCAACCTAGGTATTCCAGGTAGTTGACTGTGGTGACCAAGCTTTGGTCTAAGCAGGCTACCGATTTTTATTGTCTATTAAGATCAGGTCATCCATGTATGCAATAACCGTTATACCCTGGGCCCTTAATCTGGCCAGAGAAGGAGCCAGGACCTTTGGGAATACCTGAGGTGCAGTAGCTAGACCCAAAGGCAGAGCTACAAACTGAAAATGATGTTTTTCCACTTCGAAACGCAGATATTTCTGATGAGCGGGGAAAATAGGTACATGCAGGTATGCATCCTTGATGTCTATTGATGCCAGAAGTTCTCCTCCTTGTATGCAAAAAGATCAAATTTTAGATCTTTGAGATCTAGGATGGGTCTGACATCTACATTTGGCTTTGGCACCGTGAAAAGGTTTGAATATAACCCCAATCCCTGCTCTTGCATGGGAACTACCATAATTACTTTTTGTGACAAACGTCAATCCAACGCTTGAAAGAGAGGCTACTTTTTCTCTGGGTCTTTGGGAACACTTGGTCTGAGGAAATGAGGAGATGGGAATTCTCGGAACTCTAGTTTGTAACCTAGAGTTATTGTGGAGACCACCCATCTGTCCTGAAAATCCTCCTGCCAGACCCTTGAGAACTGTAGCAGTCTTCCCCCCACTCCAACGAGCGGGGGCACCCCTTTATAAAGAGGCTTTAGCATTCTGTCTTGTCGATTTCCTCCCCTAGGACTTCTTTTGTCCCTGGGGTTGACTCTGAGTTTTACCTCTTGATCCTGACGATGGAGGCCGTCGCGACTGCCTGGAAGCTGATGCCCATGGCACTGGAGAAAATTGGCTGACCAATTTTTCAACCATAAGATTCTACGCATATGCACCAACCAAGCGTAAGGCGAGAGGTCTGGAGGATAGAATCTCTGATTGCATCAACTGCAAAACACAAAGCCGCTAGCAGGTTGGCTAACTCCCGGGCCTGCTGTTCAGGAAAAACCTTGAGCACCTGCTTCAAGTGGTCTCTCAAGGATTGACATACTCCAATTGCCGCCACTGCAGGTTGAGGAACTGACCCTGCCAAGAAAAAAATGTTTTTTAACAGGAATTCCAATTTTTTATCGGTGGGATCCCTAAACATTTGAGCGTTGTCAACAGGACAAGTCAGACTTTTATTCACAGAGGATATAGCGGCATCAATTGCCGGTATACCCCACATCTTTGTGAATTTTTCTTCCATAGGATAAAGTGTTGAAAACTTTTTAGGAGGGAAAAAATGTTTATCTGGGTGATCCCACTCAGAATAAATAAGCTTTTGCAGCAAGAAATGAACAGGAAAGGCATGGGCAGTTTGAGGAGGCTTCAGTGAACCCAAACAAGACATGGGTTTTTCAACCGACTCAGTTATGGGTAACTTAAATGTGGAGCTGACCATTCCAGCAAGAGATTGCACCAGCAATTTCTCATCCTGTGAAGCTGAAGAGCCCTCTTCCCCACTTGATTCCTCAGAAGAGATCAGTCTCATCCCGGTCCTCTGAGGGGGATTCATCTCCGCTTTCACAGAGTTCCTCTGTTTGAGGGTCCTGGGTTGTAGACAGAGACCTAATGCGTTTTCTTCCACTTTATGAAGATGCGATTAAGGCCATTAATCTTTCCTCTAATCCACTTATGGTTGAGGAAAAAACCTCCTGAGTAATATATACAGGGGCTGAAATGTCAGAAGCAGTTGCAGCCCCTGACCCTGACAGCTCAATCTGACCAACCTCCCTAGGTCCTACAGGGGGAGATGGTGCTGCAGAGGGGGGTCCTCAGAGCCTGAGGGAGATCCCTTTGAGCCCATATTTCCTGGGGTATTTGTACCTCCCCTTCTGCCCATAGTGCCAAGCACAAATGCAGAGGTACTACCGGAAATGCATCCACTTTTGAGCAAAATAGTCCAGCAACTGCCGCTGCTATCAAGGCTCAGTCTGATGCTAAGTAAATGTTTGCCTGGGAATGCCTGTGTCAACCACACTCACATGCCCCCATCTGCTCTGTGTCCCTCCTTGAGCTGTGTGCACCTGCAAAAGTGTGCACCACTTTATAGCTTTGTATAGCCCACGTTGTGGGCGTTTAAACCACGCCGACATCCCGCTAAAGCTCTGCCCCCCCTCCTCTGACCACCCCTTCCACCCCCCCTCATCTTTTTCAAAAAAAGATTACTTTTCCCGTGCGAGCCAAGGGCTCTGATCCTGATCAAATTGCACATGGAGGGGAGGCTGGGGCGGAGGAGACAGGAGGGCCGGTGGATGGAGAGCCACCATAATGGTGGCGGCAGTGGCAGGAGGCGGTGCGGCATACTGCCGACTTCCCTGTGGCCTCTAACCTGAAGGAAGCTGTGGGGGGGACATTCCCTACAAGAAAAAACCCCTTCCCACATCCTACCTGGAGCATGGGCTCGGAGAAGCGTGCAGCCTGTGACACAAAGACAAGACTGACAAGCATGGAAGGTACGTGCTCTTGACAGCCCCCGGTGATGATTTTAGGCATAGCATACATTTACTTAAAGGAGAAACCCACAAGAATTAGAAAAATTCCTTAGGAATCTCCCTTACCTTATCCAGCTGCAGGGTTCTGTGGTAACAGACCCAATCTTCACCTCTCACAGTGGGCTCCATTTAGAAAAACCTTCAGGGACCAGGGCCCCCTTTTTGTATCGGGAATCTGCAGCTCTGGGCCTGTAAAGCACCCCGCCACGAATATGGCTGAAAAAAACAAATACTGGATCCCAGGGTCCAGCTCTCTAAAAAGAGACGTGTTACAGGTAAAACCTCATTTCTTCAGACATGAGGCCCGGGTACCATTCAATTTGGCCTAAAAAGACACTTTGAATGGATCCAGTTGCATGGCTTGCCCCAGTAAGGAATATTCCAGCAGAGCTCAGCACAGCACATCTTTACTCGTAACCAACACCTAAGACACTGGCGAAAAAACTGAGGTACTCCCAGTAAGGGGAGGGGTTATATAGCTGGCTAAACTTCCTGTCTAGGGTGTGCCAGTGTCCATCACCTAGTGGTGCCTCTATAACCCATCAGTAAATACTGTGGCTCTGTGTCCCGTGATGTGCGAAAAAGAAATACATAATGCCATGTATCAGTTTTAGCGGGCCTATAACCTTGTATTGCTTTATTGCTTAGTCTTCCTCTGACTTGCACATTTTCTTTTTAACTGCAGTTCTGGTAGATTGAATATTGGAATCACATCCTGTTGTTTGGTAACACTGACGATGGTCATCTGAAAGACTGACTACAAAATGACAATTAAAAATCAAGCAGTTCACTCAGCAGATCAATTCTATGAGCAATGACTGCAGATTGAAAAGCTTTATTGTCATTTTCTTACTCCTTAGTTTCTTCCTCTACTGTAAAGCTCAACTCCAGCCAAAATACTTTTCTGCCCTAGTTTTCATTTTGTGACCTGCATTGGGAAGATTTTCCCTTATTTCTTTTCCATGTGACATCTGTGCAAGAAATTGTGGCTATGGCAGTCACCTGAACAAGAATAAATGCACAGTAATAAAAACACAGAAGTTCCAATATTTCCCCATATTACTTAAAATTATTATTATTTTTTTTTAATCTCTGTCACTATTGAAGAGATTTTTCATCACTTTTTGTTCTAACAAGAAAAGAGGAAAACCTCTGCAATAGAGACACAAATAGCAGTAAAAACTTGATAAAGGCTTTAACCCTATTCTGCCTCCTAAAACAAAATGGAAAAATTACATTGGTTTTAAAGTATATGTACATCTTGCTCAGAACAATACTTCAGAATAAGTACTGCCTGCCAGTAGTCCCAGTGCATAATCATGCACACAGGGGTGATAACGCTACCACAGATAATTATTTAAAACATACAAACAAAATGTGTGTAAATCTTTGGAAGGTGTATTATTACATTTCCAGCTATACATGTAAAATGGAATTATGGGTTCAGGTACATTTAATGAAAGAGGATAACACTTAGATAGGTAGTAATAGGATACATTACTTTAACTTGTACATCCTTGTAATTTACAAGAACACTTTGTAGTATGACCTTCAGAAGATGCTTTACATATTTGCATAGACCATGCATGGTTTTCTTTACTACCAAAAGAATGCACAGAAGTGTCCTTGCTGCTTTGCCTGATTGCATTGACCTAGGATATGTTTAAAAGTATAATACTAAAAATGTGAAAATGTCTGTATAGTTCAATAAAAGGTTATTGATAAACAATTAATATTCATTCTACCCTTCCGTTCTCAGAAACACATTCATGTGAAATGTACCTATTGTTAGTGGACAGTGCAGTCTGCTATTAGTTTTGCTTTGTTATCTGGTATATTAAAAAGAAAACTGGCTTTGGATCCATGCCAGAACTATAAATATTTGTAATAAAAACATTACATTTCTTATTAGAATTACAGAAAAATGTATCCAACTTTGGCTTGTTTGAAAACAAAACAAAGCAGCCAAAATCAATGAGCATGATAACTTCGATCTAATTCCAATATTCATTCCAACCTTCTCGGGTCAAATGGATAGTAGATTTAGTAATGAAAAATAGTAGATGAATGAACAATTAATTGTAATCCTCATTATGAAGGCTTAATCCTAATTAATTTGAGGCTCTGATAAATTGCTGGCATTTGAAGTGAAGTAGAAATTATATCTTCCATAAGGACAATACTGAGACGTTAATGTGGTTAATGTGGTTTGAAATGTATCCTTCATTAACTCTTGGCATGTCTGCTTTGTTTATACAACAGCTACAGAGTGTCTGTTTATTTAAAACTGCAAAGCTTTCTCTTATTCCAAACTCAATATAATCTAACATTTTACTTTAACAATCCCTATACTGGTCAAATAAACTATGTTTTCAGATACTAGCAATTTAAAGTGGGCCTGAGCTCAAAAAGTGAATATTTGCAATGCTAAAGGGAACATCTAGAAACGTTAATTGTGTCTGGGTAAAACCCAGAAACATTTACCTTGAAATCCTCCTGAGAAATAGCAGCCCATTCCCTGGTATATGAGTATGCCTAGGCACTCCTGTGCTTACACCTCATACCTGTATATCTGCAGTGTGATTTCTAAGGCACTGCTGCTTTTGAGTTGGTAATGCCATTACTGTGCTGCTTGCTGGAGAGGAACCTGCATTGCAATAATTTTCCTACTTTTGCTTTGTTAACTCTGTAGAACTGTGTGTCTTCCACCTTTCCTGCTGCTTCTTGAATATTAGCTTACCAATTTGTAGGTTAGAAAGTAATCAGGAGGGAAGCTCTGACATGAGAAAGCAAATTCTTGCTTCTACCAAGATGGCTGCCCCCACAGAAATACACAGCACTAAACAAGATATGGTAAGTCAGTGATGGGCACCACTACTGTAGGTCAACTGCAGCAATACTTATGACTACAGACAGGTAGACACTACTCCAGGTTGGTCTGATGTATGATCTCCCACGCTATCCTCAGTCCATCGGGTGTAATGCCCAACTCGGCAGCTGAAACCCAGGATACATGAAGAAACTTTGGATAGCTGCACTTTACAAAAGTACTGCATTACTAATATCTATATAAAAACACATTATATACAGGCAAAGAACAGCACAGGGGGTACATAGAAGAGTTGATGAGTTTCACACTAGTTTAGCGCTTACTTATGACTGGGGTGTGGAACCGATCCCTGCTGCCATCTAGCAGACACAAAGCTGCCTCCATCTGCAGCTAATCAATTACACTCTCTTCTTCTACATAGATAAAACAGCACAGAACACAAAATAGAAAAAATCAAAACAACTAACCAAATAAAAAAAAAAAAAAACACATCTACATCTTTATATCTCAATAAAAAATGTATATAGTAATACTACATAGGAATCATGTCCCAAATACAAGCTATCAATAAATGAACAATAAATGCAAAAAGATGTGAAGTCGGTAACATAATATATATATATATATATATATATATATATATATATATAAATATATATATATATATATATATATATATATATATATATATATATATATATATATATATACACACACATACATACATACACACACATATATATTTATTGTATATATATATATATATATAAATCTGTAACATATATTAAAAGGCCAGTATGGTGGCCTGAATTTATGGGAGGAGCCCGGGGATTTGTTCCTTGTCGATTCCAGTGTGAGATTTGTTACGTCACTAGGCCGACTCTTCCCAGCTCACTGCGTGGTTCATGAGTCTGTGTAATCCGAATACCTAGGTGTTGTGGCTTCTTTCGTGGTCTTCGCTGGCTTCTCGCTCGCTGTCGCAAGTAGGATTTAAACCCCCTTTTTCGTACCATATATGATGTTGCGATTTTATTTGGTTCCTACCCCGTCAGTTTGTTCATACGTAAATTTTGCAAGCCCCAAGTCATTGTCGGTCGTATCCAGTCATTGTCTTGGCTCAGTCTTCGCAGTTTCGTTGGTTGCCTCAGCTTCATGTTTCACCCATCAGGCAAACGTATGATTCATTTATAATTCGCAAGCCTCTGAGTTGTCATCGGCCATTGCCCGACATCACCCGGTGCAGGCATCACCAATTCACAGGTCGTTAGTCTTCTTATCCATTCATCCCACAAATTTACAAATCATTAGTCATTTCGTAAAGCCTCCAAGTTGTCGTCGGCCATCGTCTGACATCACCCAGCACAGGCATCATCGTTTTGCAGGTTCCATTCACTCATTTGTCGTACAAACATACAATTCATTCGTAGTTTTAAAAACGCCTCCGAGCTGTCGTTCGGCCATTGTCCGATATCTCCTGCCACAGGCACCACTTATTCGTAGGGTCCATAGCACTGTTGCTCTACCATCATACCAACATACAACTTATTCATAGTTTCGTAAACCTCAGAGTTGTCGTACGGCCATCGTCTGACATCACCAGGCACAGGCACCACTTCCAGGGTCTGCATGCATTCTTACCCGGGGGGGTTTGTCACATTTATAGGGGAGAGGGTGGGGGCGGGTTAGGGGTCTCCTTTGCACCAGTTTAAAGCTGGACCTCCATGTTATCTTTTACAGGTTCCCGTTCATCTGAGTATTCAGCCACAACCAGGACCTTTTTCTATCAGGGCACATGTCACGTGTGTAACACAGGGGTCACACTCTCACATCACCCTGCAGCACCCTTTTTCATTTCGTTACTTCACATACACGAATTGGGCTGCCTGTTTGGTGCTAGCTACTGTCACATTTTCTTTCTCAACTATTATCTGAAGGACATCACCTTCAAACTACGCAGACACGGTTGCTAAACAGTTGCTTGCTGACAGTGCAGGAGTTAGCATTCCAAGCATATGTTACCTTCTACAGAACGCAACATTCCTACTTAGGCCACAACCAGACTTTAGCTTTTCACCCCAGTACACCCTGGGGCTCTGGTTTGATAGGTCCGTGCATGACACAGACCAGGCACCCAAGCTATTGGTTATCTGGCCAGTCACCTCCTGGTTAATCTCGGTTGCCACGCACTCTTCAAGTTTTCTAAATTCCCACTCTCCAGCATTCACCAGAACGCATCATCTTCTTCACTACGTCTGTCGTTCCTTTTCCTGTTCTTCCCCCTTGATTCCTAATTATTCTCACATACCCCATCTCTCATCCTCTGTTCTCACTTTTCCAAACTCTTCTGAAACATACAACTCCACCCCCTTGACTTCTTTGTCTTACAGCTGGAGTCATGTCATGGTCTGGCAGCGAGGTCCTTGCCTCTGCCCCTCTGTCACCCTCCGCTGGTTCAGAGCCAGTCAGCGCTCAGTTCCTCATGGGATGGACTATCTCCAAGCTCATGGCAGAGCTGGGGCATAGGGCCATTCCCTACCCCACCACAGCCAGGAAAGCCAAGTTATTCAGGCTGCTGTTCTAAACACCAGCAGCAGCTGCACCTGGCACCCAGCAAGCATCCCTGGAGTCCATCTCCTCGGCTCTCGCCCAGCTGCACACCATGGTTGGCACACTGACCATGGCAGTCACCGACATGCAGGTGAGAGTCGGAGTCCGAGAGGTGCGCCCAGTGGTGACCCCCCTAGACACGGTCGCAGCTCACGTCTTAGCACTGCCACCTACAGGTATGCCGGACATGAGTCCCACCATTTTTTCCTGCACACCTCGTCCCAGCAGGCATCAGAAAGGACATCCTGGAGGGAAAGGATGTTAACCTGGTTTCCCTCCTCATCTCGGTCCTACACCTGGGAGGATGTATCTGTGGTTCTGAAGTCCAAAGACCCCAGACTTAATCACAAACTGTCGGTCACCGAGTTTGTGCTGGCCTTCCACATGTTTAGGGATGTTGTGTACTTGACCAACCCCAGCAAGAGGGAAGAGCTGGACTTGTACCTCCATGCTGTGGTTGACTTGGGGTACAAGTAAGCTGGTTCTGCATTCTACAACTACCACCGCTCATTCGCACCAAAGCCGCAGCCAAACCCACCCAGTTCCAAGCCAGCATGAATTGGAGCATCATGGATACCGAGTTGTTCTGCCGCCACTTTGCGGGTTTGCGATCCCCGCTCTGCTCCCTTGGCTAGTCCTCCACCCATATGGCAAATTGGTGCTCTAACGCAGATGCCAGATGCTCCTTGCCCTTCCCTCTACCTCCAGTGCCACTCAAGGCATGCCTGCCCCCATGCAGCATCCCTAGGTGCACAATTTGGAATGGCCCATCCAGTTACTAGGCAAAGTGCCAATCTGCAACAACTTCAATTTTGGCACCTGCCGCTTCAGCCAATGCTGACCGCTCCACATTTGTGTCAACTGCTACAGGGCTCACCCAAAATTTCATGCACCCTCAAGCACCCCAATGCATCATGACTGAGCCAGATGAACTTATGATGGTTGGGATTCTACCTTTCCTCTCACCCGTCACCTGCATTCACACTGTTCCTGGAGAGCGGGTTCACCACCAGATTCCACACGGGGTTCATCACCCTACCCAAAACCCACGAGTGCAGGAACCTCCTCTCAGCCTCCACTGATGAACAAGCTATTGATGATCTGTTGCAGACTGAGCTGGACCGGGGATTCATCATCGGCCCCTTCCATGTGTCTCCATTCTACACATGGAGAGTTAGCCCTATTGGGCTTGTCAAGGGCAAGTTCTCGAATAAACTTTGGTGTACGATTTGTCCGTGCCTCATTCTTCCCACATCCCCAGTCTTAACTCACTGATTCCTTCTGAAGAGTTCTCCCTTAAGTACACATCTTGACTTAGCCATACAGTCCATCATCAGCATAGGCACGGGTGCATGACTGTCCAAAGCATACACTTCAGATGCGTTCAAGCTCTTACCCATCGAGCCCTCTTTGTGGCAGTGGCATGACATCAAATGGCGAGATTCATACTACTTCGCCATCAAACTGACTTTCGGCTCAAAGAGCAGTCCACGGCTCTTCGATACACTCGCTCAGTCCCTCACCTGGATCCTAACTCACCAGGCTCAGACCCAGAAAGTCATCCATTACCTGGATGACTTCCTGCTGATCGAATGGCCCGGTGAGCCCCCTCAGATTTAGTCAAGTTAAGGGCAGTGTTAGGAAACCTAATGTACCCATAGTGGAGCATAAAGTGGAAGGCCCGGTGCAGTCCATCACCTTCCTAGACATCACTCTTGACACCTGCTTCATGCAGGTCAGCCTTCCCCCTGACAAATTGTCCCAGATTAGGGCAGTCATTCACGTCTTCACCACCTCACAAAGTTGCACCAACAGACAGCTGCAGTCCCTGTTAGGCATGCTGAACTTTGCTATGAGGATTGTCCCTCAGGGGCGTTCCTTTATTTCTCGCCTCCTGGTCTTCATCTTCATGCACAGGATCAAGCTCTCAGGCTAGACCAGGCAGCTGCTGCAGACCTGGCAATGTGGGAAAACTTCCTTGAAAACTGGTACGGCGTGTCCATGTTCATCTCAGCAGCTTCAGCCTCCTCACCTCACATAGTGACAGATGCAGCAGCCTCCACAGGCTTCGCTGCCATTTTTGGCACCCATTGGTTTGCAGGTGCACTCTCCCGCTTCAACTTCCCGTTATATTTCTTACAGAAACCCAGAGCCAACCCAACCTTGATCACAGCTAATGATGGGCTAAAAGTCTACCTTCGCAACGCTACCCTTCTCATAAACCGGTCACTGAAGGCCTACCACACTGAAGGCCTACCACACTGCCTGGAACACCTACTGCAAATTTCTAGCCGCGTACCCTGGGTCGGGGACAGGCAACATTAAGCACGTCCTGGCCTTCGTGTCATACTGCCACACTTATCTGACTCCGTCCCACAACACTATCAGGCTGTACCTAGCTGGCATCCAGCATTTCCTCTCCCCACAAGACCCTGGAAAACCCTAGTTTTTTACGACCAACGCGGTCAAAGCCCTCCAACGTGGCATCCAGAAACATCAGCCCGTAGCCAGTAACAAACCCTTGCCCATATCAAGTTCCATGTTCCGGGACATGTCGGCCATCCTGTCACAGTCCCCTTTTGGGTTATTGCCCAGCCTGGTCATCCAAGCAGCTATCTACCTGGCCTTCTGGCTTCCTACGACCAGGCAAGTTTACTTACAGAGGCCGCAGTTGCCAAGTGCTACCAGGTGCCATCTGGCCTGCCTCCAAGACCATTTTATCCTACATCTGACAGTATCCAAAACTCAACAGTCCAGCACCAAGGTCGACATCAAATTCTTCCAGATCCACAACCAGTGGTGCCCAGTAGCAGTCCTGGACCAGTTGTTATCACATTATCAGAGAAGTAGTTACCGAGGCCGAGATGCCGAGAGTGGTTCACCCTTACGACTAAGTGCAGTCCGCCCCTGGAGGTGATACAGGGAGTGAATGGCACAAAGAGGCACAGGCTACCCAGTAGGCAGGAGTGGACTTGCGTGGTGATCCTTGTAGGGATGAGTAGCTGTGCAGAGACTGGCAGACGGGATGACTTGCTGGAGGAGAACAAACAGAAAGTCCAGAACAAGGCTGAGGTTCAAACACAGAAGATCAGTAAATCCAATCACAGGCTGAGGGATGGTGTCAGGGAGACACACCGCAAGTCCAGGTCACAAGCAGAGGGTCAAGGCAAAGACACATGAGGCAGGTCCGGGTCACAGGCAGAGGGTGAAACACAGGAGACTAGGCGGAATCCGTAAAACAAGCCAGGTCAGGTCCAGGAGAACAGCAGAGGAGTCAGGTACAATCCGGGTCACAACAGGTAATCAGGCACAGGAAACAGGATCAAGTTTAACAGGAAGTTGAAGACAAACCAGCGATTTGTCTGAACACAAGGGCAACTTTTATAGGCCAGCCCAAGGGTCACGTTGGGCATGCGCCAGTGCGCATGTCCGTGCCCCGTAGCGCCGGGCTGTGAATGCGCATGCGCCGGAGCGCTGTTCCACTGCACATGCATACAAGGACACGGCTGATGTGGCTGGAAGGATTATTCCTCTGACATACATCTGCCTAACCAGGCTAGCTCCAGCCCGTTGTTACCTTTTCCTACCAGCCCCCTAACAGCTAGCCAGTTCATCAGACATGTTCGCATCCTCCTGGCCAATCTAGGCCTTAAACCTAACCAGTTTTCCAGGCACTCCTTCCTTATCAGAGTGGCCTCGCTGCCTTCCGACACGTGGTGCCAAATCATGTTATCAGAAGATTGGGCAGGCGGAAATCAGCCTGCTTTGTCCAGACCATTCCAAAACCCCAGGTTGAAATGTCGCAAGCCTTCACCAAGCTTGCCCAATAAATGTCACATGTATTAATTAAACACCATTTCCCAATTCTAGTATTTTTGCCCCCTTTTCTGGCATACCAACCAGCTGACCAGGGCACACCTCAGGTCTATGTTATGTTGTGAGTCTTGTGGCGTCTTTATGTGTTTCCATGTCCGTCTCAGTTGGAGGGCTCCGACCATTAATTAGAAGGCCAGTATGGTGGCCTGAATTTATGGGAGGAGCCCTGGGGTATTTAAAGCAGCCTCTCACTTGAGTTCCTTGTCAGTTCCAGTGCGCGATGCTCTCCCACCAATTCCCCTTTTCAGGGAACTTCCTTAACAACATCCCTCGTCTACAATGAAATACTACTTATCCTACTACTTATCCTGGGTATGCTCCCTTTTTTAGTATACCGACCAGCGGACCAGGGCACACCTCAGGTCCATGTTTTGATGTGAGTCTTGTGGAGTCTTTATGTGGTTCCATGTCCATCTCGGTTGGAGGGCTCCAACCATAAATAGAAGAACATATGTTCATATGAGACTTCAAAAAGAATATTCCACAATTACATGACACCTACGATTACATGATTTGTTTTACTTTTTGATGGTTTGGTTTAGGAGCAGTTGCTTAAGATACATAGGGGCATAGAGATTCATGTACCAATGTATACATGTTTACATTTCGGTATATTCTGTGTTAAGCCTTTGTGTCTGTATATAAATATCAATTTGGAGTCATGTAATTGTGGAATTTTTTTTTTTTAGTTCTCACATGAACATATATTTTTATATATATGTTACAGACTTCACATCATTTTACATTTTCATTCAGTTCCACCCTCCAGTCACGAGTAAGCGCTAAACTAGCACGAAACACATTGACTCTTCTATGCACCCCTGTGCTTTTCTTTGTCTGTGTATGTTCTTTTATATGGACATTAATAAAGTGGTACTTTTGTGGCATGCAGCCTTCCAAAGTTTTTTCATGTATCCAAAATACTTATGACTAGTTTGTGCCCTCTGCTGGCCTTTTTGGGTCAAACATTCTGCAGTACAGGTCCTCTTTAACTGTTACATTGTAGAAGGAATCACCAGCTCATATAACATCTAACCATACTATTTGTTAGAATACATTTCTTTTTACTTTCCTGTAGCATCTATATGCAACAGTCAATTTATCATCTTAACTGTTGACTGATAGATTTAAAATTGCAGAGAGACTGTGAACAAATATACAGTATACGATGAAAGATTATTCAATTTTACTTATAAGAATGTTGATGCACAGCGGTTATCATTTGTGATTTCATATACCACAGTCAATGAAATAATAAACAGCTTATGGAAACATAATGTTCGAAATGTTAAATCGGTTCTTAACAGATGACAAACACTTTAGGAACAGCCAATATGCAGGCACGCAGCAGATTTTACTTATGTGCTTGCCTGCTTTGATTAGTGAGACTTGGTGCTTGGCTACAAAAAGATGGTTAATAGCAGGCTTCACTCCTTATAGGAGGTGTGTTCATTAAGTAATATCATAATGCTGTGAGTCCTGCCTATATATAATGTTGTTTCCAAACTGTTCTGACTTTAGTTTGCAAACTTTTGCTGAATAATGTTTGTGTACTTTGAATGCATAAAGTATGTTAGCAAATCTCTTTATGGTATAAGCGTAATCAATCAAATGGTCAGCAGGGACAATGTCAGAATGTCAGTAACCTCAGAACACAGAAGAGGCATAGTCCATAAAACCAGTTTGGTTGTTCATGTTCTAATTTCTAGCTTGTTTTCACCCCTTGACCATAGTTACAAGCATATTCTTTTTAAAAATAATGCGGCTGATTTATTTGAAAAGTGGAATAACACTTTCAGAGTGAATCTTCACTTATGTTAATAAAGGATGTGAAAAAGTGCAAATTCACTTTATAAAAAATACCCAATCATGTGCAAAGAAAATGTAAAAAATTGCATTTTTTTTCTCGTGCATGATTGGTCAGCACAATTTCAAATTCCTTTTGCAAAGAGAATTTTTTTTAGCTGAGTGAAGCTGTACTCACATCAATCATTCAATCATGTGCCACCAATTGTTTTTTTTTTTTATTTCCCTTGCACATGATAGGTATTCTCTGCAAAGTGAAATTTCACTTTGAGTCACTTTGATTCACTATGATTAGTAAAAATTCCTGCCACCATACCGCTACCATTCTCTGTGATTTAGAAACCATGTGTGAGTTGCACAGATCTGTCTCCTTTTTTAGCACTGTAAAATGATGAAACAACCTGCATGTATTTTTTGTGAATATATTTTTCAGTTAGACTTTTCACGTTTGCCTCCAAGGAAGTAAGGTCCTGAAGAAGTCACTAAAGCGAAACGCAACGACCTCTTGGACAAATACTAGGCACAGATACTTTTGAATAGCATACATGTTTTTTTTTTTTTTTTTATTGTATAGGATTAATTGCCTATTGTTTTTAAGCTGTGTTTTTTTAATACATTTTGTAATAAATATTTTGTACCTTTTATATGTGTAAAGTCTTCTATGTACTAGTAAATTCCACACAAAATTGTAGATTTTGGAGAGATATATATATAAACATGCACTATATTACCAAAAGTATTGGGATGCCTGCCTTTACACGCACATGAACTTTATTGGCATCCCAGTCTTAATCCGTAGGGTTCAATATTGGGTTTGACCACCCCTGCAGCTATAACAGCTTCAACACTAAGACTGGGATGCCATTAAAGTTCATGTGCGTGTAAATGCAGGTGTCCCAATACTTTTGATAATATAGTGTACTGTGCATCCGGAAAGTATTTACAGCGCTTCACTTTTTCCACATTTTGTTATATTACCATCTTATTCCAAAATGGATTAATTCATTATTTTCCTAAAAATTCTACAAACAATACCCTATATTGACAATGTGAAAGAAGTTTGTTTGAAATTTTTGAAATGTATTAAAAATAAAAAACAAAAAAAATCACATGTACGTACTGTAAGTATTCATAGCCTTTGCTCAATGCTTAGGTAAAGCACCTTTGGCACCAATTACAGCCTCAAGTCTTTTTAAACATGATGCTACAAGCTTGGCACACCTATATTTGGACAGTTTCCCTCATTCTTCTTTGCAGGACCTCTCAATCTCCATCAGGTTGGATGGGGAGCATCGTGCACAGCCATTTGCAGATCTCTCCAGAGATGTTCAATTGGGTTCAAGTCTTTGCTCTGGCTGGACCACTCAAGGACATCCACAGAGTTGCCCCGTGGCCCCTTTTTTGTTATCTTAGCTGTGTGCTTAGGGTCGTTGTCCTGTTGGAAGATGAACCTTCACCCCAGCCTGAGGTCCAAAGTACTCTGGAACAGGTTTTCATCAAGGATGTCTCTGTACATTGCTGCATTCATCTTTTCCTCAATCCTGACTAGTCTCCAAGTTCCTGCTGCTAAAAAACATCCCACAGCATGATTCTGTCACCACCATGCTTCACTGTAGGAATGGTATTGGCCAGGTCATGAGCGGCACCTTGTTTCCTTCAGACATGGCGCTTGCCATTCAAGCCAAAGAGTTCAATCTTTGTTTCATTAGACCTGAGAATTTTGTTTCACATGGTGTGAGAGTCCTTCAGGTGCCTTTTGTAAAACTCCAGGCGGGCTGTTGTGTGCCTTTTACTGAGGAGTGGCTTCCATCTGGCCACTCTGCCATACTGGCCTGATTGGTGGAGTGCTGCAGAGATGGTTGTTTCTCTGGAAGGTTCTCCTCTCTCCACAGAGAAATGCTGGAGCTCTGCTCTGCTTCTTGGTTACCTCCCTGACTAAAGCCCTTCTCCCCCGATCGCTCAGTTTGGGCTCTGGGAGGAGTCCAGGTGGTTCCAAACTTCTTTCATATATGGATGATGGAGGCCACTGTGCTCATTGGCACCTTCAATGCTGTAGAAATATTTCTGTACCCTTCCCTAGATTTGTGCTGCAATACCATCCTGTCTCAGAGGTCTACAGACAATTCCTTGGACTTCATGGCTTGGTTTGTGCTCTGATATGCACTGTTAACTGTGGGACCTTATAGACAGGTGTGTGCCTTTCCAAATCATGTCTAATCAACTGAATTTTCCACAGGTCCACAGGTGGACTCCAATTAAGTTGTAGAAACATCTCAAGGATGATCAGTGGAAGCAGGATGCTCAATTTTGAGTGTCATGGCAAAGCCTGTGAATACTTGCGACATGCGATTTTTTTTTATATATAAATTTGCAAAGATTTCAAACAAACTTCTTTCATGGTGTCATTATCGGATATTATTTGTAGAATTTTGATGAAAATAATGAATTTAATCCATTTAGGAATAAAGCTGTAACATAAAATGTGGAAAAAGTGTGTGAATACTTTCCGGATGCACTGTATGTTCCTATGAGAACTCAAAAAGAATATTCCACAATTACATGACACCCACAATTTTTGATGGTTTGGTTTAGGACCAATTGTTTAAGATACACAGGGGCATACAGATTCACGTACCAATGTGTATATTTTTACATTTCGGTATAATACTTTGTTAGGCCTCTGTGTCTGTAATGTAATATCAATTTGGGGTCATGTAGTTGTGGAATATTCTTTTTGAGTTTTCATGTGAACATATATTTTTATATATATGTTACAGACTTCACATAATTTAGCATTTATTGTTCATTTATTGATTGCTGGTATCTGGGACATGATTACTATGTAGTATTACTATATAGTAGTAGTATATACATTAGCCTTACAAAGAAATAGTAAACAATTATATTGTTTAGCACCTACAGCTTTTATCAAGGGATGTCTGGTCACAGGTGCGGCACTGTGGATGCCTCGCAGGTTGTCCATGAACATGCTCTACCATCTTGCAAAACATCTCAGGTCCATTTTCACCACATGTGGCATTTGCTGTGATTATGGCATTAGAGGCAAGATTGAGAACTGCAGGAAACAATCCTGGGAAAAGAAAGAAAACAGTTTGATTAAAGGGTGGTCTTGTCATCTCAGAGAACACTTGTACAATTTTCTTCATGTTAACTTTGTAACTTCTCCAAATATAAGGTATACTATTCTCAAAAGTAAGTGATATTTCAAAATGGAAAAATGCAATGACAGCACAGACCCGGTTCTGTTATTTTATATAAGTTTAGCATACATTTGTAAGTATAACACACTTAACAAAGTTTTGATCTATGATATATATTAGACATGAGACTGGAATGTTGGATATGTTGGATTGAAAAACTTGTTTTGAAATGTCATGAGAAATCACTTGCTTGTCACCCTAATTTATTTGCTATAATGGGTTTATATTCCATATAAAGATTTGAGTATTGTCATGTAATTTGCATGACTGACCACTTTTCAAAATATTGTGTTATCTATAAACATGCCATAGGACTAGGTTCTAGATATGAATACATTTGTTTGGGCTGTTTGTCAAATACAAAATTTAACAATTAGGAACTTTATTATGAACCCCATTAAAATCTAAGGAGGAAGTGAATCTCAAAAAGCAATTCTGTAAATTTTCAAGTGTAATAGGCAAGGGATTGTCAAACAGAGGTGACAGGGAGCTAGGCACTCCATGGAGAACATGCACCAATGTAAAAACAATTTAAAAAAATAAGGTACGGTGGGAAAAAAAGTCTTCCATTTTATGTGACTTCAAGGGCAACAATGGAAATACATTACTTTTTTACTGTATATTACATGTTTGGAGATGTCTTTAACCCTTTGGCGTCGGTGTCTCCTGGCCCTTTAGGTGTTTCAGATGCCAGGAGGCGGCACCCTGATTGGCTGTCACAGCGGTTACATGATCAGAAAGCTACTTGCGATCAGAAGCTTTCTGTTAGTCGCCAGTAACTGTGCTGGGAGCGCTCAGGGAAGACAGACAGCTTGTAGTTCTCAATGAACTACGAAGGTGCTGATGTGCACCCTTGTATTTTCATTGACACTTCCTCCAGTTTTCAAACTAAAAGCTTGTACAGAGGTACAGGAAAGAAAGCAGTACAGGAGCCTGACATTGCACCTGTGATCCACTGATCGCAGGTGCAGTGGTTTGCGGGCTCATGCACAGAAAAATAATAAGATGAACTTAAAACTAACTATGTATTTAATAGCTTTCATTTTTTTTAAATATCTGTTAAAACCATTACATACTATTTGTTTACTTGGACTGAAATTTTTATAAACTTCTTTCCAGACCATGTCTTCAGGGTCACACAAACACACATATACCACACATACAAATGCTTCCTGGGTCTTCTTGCTTTCATCAGATATTAAACTAAAAAAAATAAATAAATAAAAAAATGAAATTGAAAAAAAAAAACAAAGTCCTTTTTCTGACTAGGGGGGACATAAAATGCTGTGATGTTCCTTACTACTGACTCAGTATACTTCTGTGTGCTGTGCTGTAGACTGCCTCAATTGTAACAGTTGTTGTTTCTGGAATAGTCATCATTGCAAAGTGGCACACTCTCCTTAAATAGGAAAACTCCAGTTACACTTTGTGTAGTAAACAATGGGGATAACAAAACTCTCTTTCTATCTGACCCCATACTAGTTTTCTTAAATGTTAAAGCTAAATTTAAAAAAAAATGTTTCTCCTAAACTTCTTCATTTAAGTCCTCCAAATAGTTAGATCTAAAATTAAAGTGACCCTGTCAAGTCTTTTAAAGATTCCAAATGCCAATCCCCTGCAATAGAAGAAATATTTAACTCAACTCTGTTTGACATTTTGAAAGTCTGTGTTCCTGCCTCATGCCGTGGATCCATACTTTGACCCTTACATCATTATAGGACACAGTAGTACATTAAGGGGGCAGATGGGTGAAGCCACAGCACACAGAGGGGATTACAGGCATCCAATATTCACAGAAGTGTTGAAGGATGAAGAGTATTACAGAGGATAAAGCATTAAAATGGAGAGGAGATTGGAGACACTGGCCACCAGAGTATAATACCTCTATTACTAAGAGTTGACCTCTTTAAGAACATACTGCATGATTGGCAAGCAAACGATATTGCATTAAACCCCCAAATCCCAGTAATGATATGAAATATGTAGACAAACAAAACCTATTTTTATGTAGCTAATCTTGGTTTGACCAGTTTTATAGTAAAGATAATAAATTGTATACTGTTACTCGAAATTAACCATTTGAGTTCCAGCACTTTTAACCTATACATTTTTCTTTCTCCAAACATGGCGAGCCGAGTTAATGCCAAAGACCTCAATTTTGGTCTCATCTGACCACAGCACTTTCTCCAAATCCTTCTCTGAATCATTTAGATGTTCATTGGCATGACTGTACATGCCAATGTAGGAGGTGGTCTCTCCGTGTTTGGAGGAAGAAAAATGCTGACTATGACCCTAAGAACACCATCCCTACAGTCGAGCACGGAGGTGGAAACATTATGCTTATGGCTGTTTCTCTGCTAAAGGTACAGACTGACTTTGCTGCATTGAGGGGTCAATGGACAGGGGCCATGTATTGTAAAATATTGGATGAGAACCTTCTTCCCTCAGGCAGAACAATGAAGATGGGTCGTGGATGGATCTTCCAGCATGACAATGACCCAAAACATACCACCAAGGCAACAAAGGAGTGGCTCAAGAAGAAGCGCATTAAGGTCACAGAATGGCCTAGCCAGTTTCCAGACCTTAATCCTAAAGAAAATTTATGGAGGGAGCTGAAACTTCAACTTGCCAAGCGACAGCCAAGAAATCTTAAATATCTACAGAAGATCTGTAAAGAAGAGTGGACCAAAATTCCCCCTGAGATGTGTGCAAATCTGGTCACCAACTACAAGAAATGTCTTACCTCTTTGCTTGCCAATAAGGGTTTCTCCACCAAGTACTAAGTCATGTTTTGCTTGGGAATCAAATACTTATTTCACTCACTGAACTGAAACTTAATTTATAGTATTTGTTTTATGTGTTTTTTCTGGATTTTTGGTTGATATTCTGCCTCAATCAATTAAAATACACCTATGATAAAAAATTATAGACCCTCCATTTCTTTGTAAGTGTGAAAACTTACAAAATTTGCAGGGGATCAAATACTTATTTCCCCCACTGTATAAACCCCTCTGAGCCCCAGGGCTTTTTCAGATTTTGTATGTGATAGATTATAAGTGCTACTTCATTTTGACACTGTCTCTGATACTATACTTTAAAATGTATACTTTATTTTGTATGTTTTATTTTTTCAGATATTAGAGAAACAATTTTGAAAAATTAAAATTCCCACACAGCCAAACCTAACTCAGTTTAAAGCAGCTAGTACCAATATGTGTTTCACTCTTTTTTTCTCTTTTTTCCACCTGTACCCTCCCCAGAGTTGCTGTCAAATGTTAAGCACCGAATTACCATAGACCATAACTCTTATCGGTAGTGGGAGGGGGGAGGGTTGGGTTCACTGCGCTCCAATACCCAATAATTGATGCTTAGCACTAGGGATGAGCTTCGAGCTCGAGTCGAACTCATGTTCGACCCGAACATCGGCTGTTCGCCAGTTTGCCGAACAGCGAACAATTTGGGGTGTTCGTGGCAAATTCGAAAGCCGAGGAACACCCTTTAAAAGTCTATTGGAGAAATCAAAAGTGCTAATTTTAAAGGCTTATATGCATGGTATTGTTATAAAAAGTGTTTGGGGACCTGGGTCCTGCCACAGGGGACATGGATCAATGCAAAAAAAAGTTTTAAAAACGGCCGTTTTTTTCGGGAGCAGTGATTTTAATAATGCTTAAAGTGAAATAAAAGGGTAATATTCCTTTAAATTTCGTACCTGGGGGTGTCTATAGTATGCCTTTAAAGGGGCACATGTTTCCCGTGTTTAGAACAGTCTGACAGCAAAATGACATTTCAAAGGAAAAAAGTCATTTAAAACTACTCGCGGCTATTAATGAATTTCCAGGTCCGACAATACAAATAAAAGTTCATTGATAAAAACGGCATGGGATTCCCCCACAGGGGAACCCCGAACCAAAATTAAAAAAAAAAATGGTGTGGGGGTCCCCCTAAATTCCATACCAGGCCCTTCAGGTCTGGTATGGATATTAAGGGGAACCCCGGGCAAAATAAAAAAAATGGCGTGGGTCCCCCTCAAAATCTATACCAGACCCTTATCCAAGCACTCAACCTGGCAGGCCGCAGGAAAAGAGGGGGGACGATAGAGCGCCCCCCTCCTGAACTGTACCAGGCCACATGCCCTCAACATTGGGAGGGTGCTTTGGGGTAGCCCCCCAAAGCACCTTGTCCCCATGTTGATGGGGACAAGGGCCTCATCCCCACAACCCTTGCCCGGTGGTTGTGGGGGTCTGCAGGCGGGGGGCTTATCGGAATCTGGAAGCCCCCTTTAACAAGGGGACCCCCAGATCCTGTCCCCCCTGTGTGAAATGGTAAGGGGGTACAAAAGTGCCCCTACCATTTCACAAAAAAAGTGTCAAAAATGTTAAAAATGACAAGAGACAGTTTTTGACAATTCCTTTATTTAAATGCTTCTTCTTTCTTCTATCTTTTATCTTCTTTCTTCTATCTTCCTTCGGTTTCTTCTTCCATCTTCTTCTTCTTCTGGTTCTTCATCCAGTGTTCTTGTCCGGCATCTTCCTCCACGGCGTCTTCTTCCCTTCTTCTCCTCGGGCCGCTCCACATCCATAATGGGAGGCTCCCGCTGTGTGACCCTGCCCCCCTCTGACGCACGGGGACTTGACAGGGACTTCCCTGTGGCATTCCCCGTGAGGGGGGGCGGGGTCCCCCTCTGATGTCACGGGGAATGCCACAGGTTTAAAGTTTCACTTTAAGCATTATTAAAATAACTGCTCCCGAAAAAACAGCCGTTTTTAAAACTTTTTTTGCATTGATCCATGTCCCCTGGGGCAGGACTCAGGTCCCCAAACACTTTTTATGACAATAACTTGCATATAAGCCTTTAAAATTAGCACTTTTGGTTATTCATGTTCATGTCCCTTAGACTTTAATGGTGTTCGCGTGTTCGAACAAATTTTTTGCCTGTTCACATGTTCTGGTGCGAACCGAACAGGGGGGTGTTCGGCTCATCCCTACTTAGCACCCTCCCTATAGATACACAAGCATACTGGTCTATTTGTCTACTAGCATAGGTCTATATAACACTATATAACTATATCAATGTCCTATTTTTTTTGTGGTGTGCTTTTGTATTTATAAACAAAGCTCTCCTCTATGCTCAGGTGACTCTCATAAGTGTTGCTTATTGTATATATTATTTTTGTATTGTGGTTGGTGGTACTTTAGTACCATCTATGTGTGAAAATTTTGTATGTAAAAACATTTTTCAATAAACTTAGATTGAAATAAAGATAAATGAAAACAGATTGTTCAGCGCTCAATTATATACAGTGCCTTGCAAAAGTATTCACCCCCCTTGGGATTTTTCATGTTTTGTTGCCTCACAACCTGGAATTACAACATGGATTGTTTGAAAATTTGCATCATTTAAGAACATGCCCACAACTTTGAAGATTTTTTTTATTGTGAAGCAAACAACAAATAGGACAAAATAACAGAAAAAGTAAATGTGCATAACTATTCACCCCCCTGAAGTCAATACTTTGTAGAGCCACCTTTTAGTCTCTATGAGCTTGCCACATCTTACCACTGGGATTTTTGCCCATTCCTCCTTGCAAAACGGCTCCAGCTCCTTCAAGTTAGATGGTTTACGCTTGTGAACAGCAATCTTTAAGTCTGACCACAGATTTTCTATTGGATTGAGGTCTGGGCTTTGACTAGGCCATTCCAACACATTTACATGTTTTCCCCTTAAACCACTCAAGTGTTGGTTTAGCAGTGTGTTTGGGGTCATTGTCCTGCTGGAAGGTGAACCTCCATCCTAGCCCCAAATTACACACAGAGTGGTACAGGTTTTGCTCAAGAATATCCCTGTATTTACCATCATCCATCCTTCCCTCAACTCTGATCAGTTTCCCAGTTACTGCTGAAAAACGTGGTGTTCTTTGGGTGATGTGATGTGTTGGGTTTGCGCCAGACATAGCGTTTTCTTTGGTGGCCAAAAAGTTACATTTTAGTCTCATCAGACCAGACCACCTTCCTCCATACATTTTGGGAGTCTCCCACATGCCTTTTCGCAAACTCAAAACGTGCCATTTTGTTTTTTGCTGAAAGTAATGGCTTTCTTCTGGCCACTCTGCCATAAAGACCAACACTATGGAGTGTACAGCTTATTGTCATCCTATGTACAGGTACTCCAATCTCTGCTCTGAAACTCTACAGCTCCTCCAGGGTTACCTTAGGTCTCTGGGCTGCCTCTCTGATTAATGCCCTCCTTGCCCGGTCCGTGAGTTTTGGTATGCGGCCATCTCTTGGCAGGTTTTTTGTTGTGCCATGTTCCTTCCATTTGGTTATCATAGATTTAATGGTGCTCCTAGGGATCATCAAAGATTTGGATTTTTTTTTATAACCTAACCCTGACTTGTACCTCTTAACAACATTGTCCCTTACTTGTTTGGAGAATTCCTTGTTCTTCATGGCAGTGTTTGGTTAGTGGTGCCTCTTGCTTAGGTGTTGCATTTCACTAATTATGTGACTGCTGAAGGTAATTGGTTGCACCACATACCAATTATCATTTTTCTTATTTCAGAAAAATAGTTTTATGTATATATTTTTCTAATTTTACTTAACCAACTATTGTGTTCTGATCCATCACATATAATTCAGAGTAAAAAAACTTTGAACTAAAGGCTGTAATGTAGCAAAATAGGTAAAAATCCAATGGGGTGAATAGTTTTGCAAGGCACTGTATTTCAAAATACAAAAAACTAAATATATTAACTATTCTATTAACTATATTAACATAAAACACAATCCCTCATGTGAAATATACATGCAAGCTTATGCATGAATACATATAATTTGTGTATATAGTTCATTTAAAGCCAACCACAGCTCACATTTAAGTGTTGGCATCTGAAATTTCACTAGTGTGAACCAGGCCTTAGGAAAAAATAAATAAATACAAAATGTTCAACAAAAGGCAACAAGACTTGGTAAAAACTGTAACCAACATTATGTCCAGCTACCTGTCCCGTTTCCCATTGACGTAAACAAATATATCATGTAAGTATGCATTGGTCACTGGGTGGAATCATGGCATCGCCCAGAATAGTAATGTATTGCATTTAATGTGTTTCAGGCCCCCCTTGTTGTAATGTTTCAGTACCACAAATTATATCTTTTAGGCTTTGTAGTATTACATGTCAATTTTTTTATTATTAATAGGCCTTTAATTTGGTAGCAATATATATTCTTATTTTCCTAGCATTATTGAGAATAAATAGTAAAACATTAAAACCCCATTATTGGATTCCCTATAACGTATGAAAAATAGACATTTTGAAAATACAGGTGCAAGGAAGTGGTAACATCATTGTGGCATCTTTCTTAATATGCCCTGCTTTCAATAAAATCATATCAGTAAGTATATAAAACAATTAAATCATAACAATAAGTGTATCCACAGACACTGGGCAACAACGCTTACTCAGTTCAACTGAAGCCCTTCCTGTGAACTCATAATTTGGACTACAAGTAGCTGTACCAATGGACAGTGCCTTGGTATACAATGCTGTAGTTACCATGGCAAAACTATGATGTTGAGCTACTGCTGGAATGTGCCACATCCACAGGAAGTCCAAGCAAAGAGTCTACAGGCTGTGCCTTGTGTTCTCATTTATCACGGTGAGTGAATATTTTTATCCACTCATTTATTCTTTGCAGAGCTTTGCACACTGTGACATGTTATGGTCAATTAATAAAATACTGTGGTTCATGTAACTTTGACAAGCCATATGACTGGGTTTTACACCCAGGTTTTTTTTTCCGCAAGTCCCATATACTGACATTTACCATTTTGAAGGCAGTGGAGTACAATATACATACTGTGAAGCAAATACATGTACAAAGTTAAAGATTACCTCAAATTCAGATACATTTGCGCCAAGGTAACAAGTATATATATGTAAACAACTGCTGTGCGCAATGTTCTGATACAAAACACTAACATAAATAAACAAATAGTGCAGCTCTATAGTGATATTGAAATACAAATAGATAAATCCCAAAGTAAAATTGTATCCGTTTTGTTGCTGCGCTATTATCTTTATAATAGAGAACACTAATGGTCAAAAATAATCAAATCAATTATTGAACGATGTGTGGCTAGACACTACTATGTGTTACCACATCTACTAAATTAAAAAAAGACAAAAAGGAGTGCAGAGCTATCTTTCCTATAAATATAGAAAAATATATGAGGGTCCCACCACTCTTCATACTTTTATAGGAAGGGTAGTGCTGCGGTCCTTTTGTCTATTTTCTGTTTAACCATTTAATACTGGGCACTTTCACCCTCTTCCTGCCCAGGCCAATTTTCAGCTTTTAGAGCTGTCGCACCTTGAATGACAATTTTGCAGTCATTCAATGCTGTACCCAAACAAAATTGTTATCATTTTTTGAGGCAGATAGAGCTTTCTTTTGGTGGTATTTAATCACTGCTGAGTTTTTATTTTTTGCTAAACTGACAGAAAATTTTGAAAAAACGTTTTCTTAGTTTCTGTTACAAAATTTTGTAAATAAGTAATTTTTCTCCTTCACTGATGGGCACCCATAGGCTGCACTAATGGGCACTAATGAAAAGAAAAAAACAAGAAAAGCGTCACTGAGTGTAAGTATTTAATGTTTACAATAACGTGTAATCTGACACTTACATGAAAGTAAGGAATGACAGGCTTGTGGAAAAAGGAAATCTCCTGGATTGGTCTCCAAACGTCTCTAAGAGTGTTTGCTCTGCTTCTGATGTCAGTTGTCCCTCATGTGGAACAAAGGGTTTTAATCTACTACACCTAGAATTGTCTCTCTTGCCCTTCTTAAATCTTTTACTATATGTCACGAGCGGCATTGTTGAAGCTGTGGAGATAAGGAGAACATTCCTGGCTGCCGCTCCAGCACTGAGAAGTGCCAGATGTGTAGGGAACTCTGATCAGCTGTTTTCTGATAACGGAGACAATTATCCTGAGCCTGAAAGATCTCTGTAGTGGGGATCCAGCATATCTGGTAAGCAGCCCATCTTTACCTTTGTTTGATCTGTGAAGAATTGTGGTGAAGACGGCACCGTTTTAAGTGAAGAACTTTTCATTAGAACACCTCCCAGAATATCACTCAGTTTATTGATGGACTGTTTATTTATGCATTCATTTTTTATGTTTTCATTTCTTTATTCACAATTTATTTAATTTCACTATTGTAGGTAGCGCACTTAGTTTTTTCTTTATATTTAGTTCAAACCTCATATTCAAGGTTTTCTACGTTGCAGCACCTTTTGTCACTATAATCTTGCAAATTATTTCAGCTAGTATTATTTCACAAAATTTATTGATTTGTTTTAAGGGTAGCGCGGATTGTCCATCTTACATATCGCCGCGCTCCCGGCCTCCATTTTGCTATAGGCCGGGCGGGAAGGTGTTAATACGTGTGTATAGTTATTTTCTTTTTTTTCACAGCAGCAATACAGTTGCATTATGGCCCCTACACATCTTCCTTGGGAATTTTTACTTTAAAGAGTATTTCTAGTTTTGGAGTCAACGGTGTTATCCCATTTTGGCTGCAAATCTGGAATTCCACTTTAGTCAATATCTTTTTATTAATTTCTTAGGTTTACAATGTTTAATAATGCTTAGTGAAATTAATATAATTTAAAATGACTATGTGTATTTATAGACATGTAGCACTGGTAGATTTTCAATCTATCGCTTATAGGTAAATTTAGTGGGTTATCTGTTCATACATAGTCAAATTTGCCTCTGTTCCAGCTTGGCTGAGTCGCATGTAGTTTCACACTGTGCCTGTGGGTGTCATTGTCACCATGGGTCGGTGTTGGAAAGGCAACATGCTGAAGTGTATGAGTGCTCCTCTGTCTCGGAGATAACTCGGTGGAGGAGGTCCTCCGAGTTGCATTCTGGGAGAGGGTATTTATGGGACAGACGCCATGTTTTAGGGTTTGTTTCTTTCCACCTGCTGGCCCTCCTGGCCGACAGGTATGTGCTAGGAGTACTACCTCATGGTCCAGCGTGTGGGTGGGCCCAGAAGCCTGTCTGAGGCCTACCACAGCGGCAGAGGAATGGTCCTGGGCTGTCTGTCCCAGAGGGAAGAAGCTGGACAACTCAGAAGATCCCAAGGGAGGACCCGTCATGGAAGGATTATGCAGAGTGCTGGTCTGGAGAGGGGCCTGGTGACTCAGTTGGAGGACGCATCCTAAAGTAACCCTACTGCATAGTACTGCCGGGTCGGCTTAAAGGTTCTAGTGCTGTGTTTGCTATTCATCTTATACCATTACATCCTGTGGCAGAGGATCGTACGGGTATTGTTCCGATCAAGTCTGTGGCAGAGACTTTTGTTCATGCTACATACTGGCTGCTAGGTTAGTGAGAGAAACCTATCCAGGCGGGCAAAGATTCAACTCTAAAGAGATAGTACATTCATCTACAAGTTCTAAATTCCTAATGCTACACCAAGAAAAGGTATTTGAACTTCCCTGCAACGCTCCTTCTGCCTCTTTCCTGCTACTTCCTTCAATTTATGTTTATTAAAGCATTGGAAAAGATACTCAAGTGTCCGGTGCCTACATCGTATGGTGATAAACTCAACGGGACCCTAGACCCGATTCTGGTGAAATAGAGGTAGTGAAGGTGACGGTAACAGCCCGCAATAAACCAGCAGCTCCATAGAGAGTTAGTGCTACATGTGGGGGCATCATCCAGGATTGTTAGCCATCAACCTCCCGCAGCCCTGAGAAGTATTTCACCAGGAGTTTACGTTGGAACAAATTTCTGGACTTTGTCAATTTTTGGAGAGAGGAAGAGGTTAAACTGCAGGACTTTATTTCTGACTGCGTATGCTGTGGGTGAGCAGTAAAAGCCCGGGAGCTATGTGATCAGAAGAACAAGTGGGAGGAGCTTAACCTACTTGTTGCCGCGTGGGACACGTGTGTGTGTGTTTGGCGCCAGAGGAGAAGAGAGGCCTCGTGATCGTGCTGAAAAGATCAGAGTGCGGCCATGTCTTCTTTTTCATTGATACCGCCAACTATAGGACCTAAGATGTTCCCTACGAGTACCGCTGCGGGTGCTATGCTGACCAGAACCTTGCTGACAGATACCGGCATTCGTCTGAAACCGCAGGGGAGGTTTGTTCTCTACACGGTTGGAGATATTGAAGTGCTGGGCATGCTTTGCCATGAGTGTGAAGGACTGGCCATACATCTCCGTCCATTTGTTTGTTGTATGCGGTGCGGAAAATATTTGTTCATAGTAGAGCAGCCTACTATGTCGCCTTGTGGACTTTGATGGACCTTGATGGACTGGGCTACAGCTAATGCTACAGTGGAACAGCGGAGTGTTCCTGAGGGAGATACCGCTGTCACTACATCAGCGGACATCACTTTCATTTCCACGCCCACTACGCCTATCCCCGTTGCACCTGTCCAGAGGAAGGTGGGATATGTAAAGGCTTCCCGCGGCCGTTGTTGAGGCCTACCCCAGAGACTATCCGAACCGGAGGCGGAGAGGTGCATGGATCCGGGGAAGTCCACGTCAGGAACGGGTGAGAGATCAAAGGGGGACATATCTGGGACTGTGTAAATATTTGCCGGCAGAAGATTAGAGAGATTCGGAGATAGAATCCATGTCGGATCTCTCTGGTGATGATGATTTGTTTGAGACAATGTCACAGGAACTTTTGTGGGCCCAGGGCGAAGATGTTGCTTCTGCCTTGACTTTCTCAGAGTGGACAGCCATGGATTCTTGGAAGACATCACCTTGTGTACTAAGGAGACATTGTCTAAAATTGCTAATTTGCTTCCGACACCCGTCGGGTCTATGGTAAATCACCGAACTCTTGTGTGCCTCCTGATTTGGGGAAAAAAAGATCTTTGCCTAAACTTGCATGTTTACAGAGAGTGCTTTCCAAACGTGTTGCCACAGAATATGGGTTGGAGTTTCCCTATGTTCCTCAGGAGATCATGCAGGAAATTGAGGCCAACCGGGAACTGTGGTACAGTGAAGCTGTTTGGGACTATTTGTCTGTGCCAAAGCCTTTCCGGAAGACTGGATGTTCTGTTGCCATGGACGAATGCTTCAGTGGATGTTTCTTACACTGGAACTATGGTCGGCACATCTATGCTGACAAAGTGGTCATTTGTACACCCGGAAAAGATGACATTGTGTACTTTATCACCACAGTGGATAAACTGGGAAAGAAACTGACAGTGCCAGATCCTCGGTTTTATTGGTGATTATGAACAAAGAACTCTGGGGTGTATAGTTAGAGAGTGTCAGTGTTTAGAGATCTTCGCGATCAAGAGATAATGTTCATCTCAGTGTTTTAAAAATCCAAAGACTCTTAGATAGCTGGATTTTCTCCATTAAAAATAGGGATGAACTTCTCAAGTTACTTTAATTCGGGTTAATTAAAAGGGAAAAATATATGGGAAGAGAGTGTCATTCTTCTTTTGGAATGAGACTTTGTTCCTAAACGGTTTAGTAAGGCTACTGTATATATTTAGTGTGTGTCTAACTTTGTTTTTTTTCAGGAACAATTGGATCTCCTATCAAGCTGTTAGGCTTTTTAGCTAGATAGACAGTGGGGTTGTGACAGTCGTAATGTGATTTTGTTTGCGGATATGAACATGTTGTTTTATAAATGTTGAAACTGTATTATCTCTATACTGTCTTTTCTTTTTCCTTGCCCTTGTCCAAGTTTTAAGTTCAAATACCTACTGAGGGCTTGGGAGTTATTTTTGGCAGACGTTGAGGACAACGTCTATTGTAGTGGGGGGAGTATGTAGCGCTGGTAGATTTTCAATCGCTTATAGGTAAATTTAGTGGGTTATCTGTTCATACATAGTCAGATTTGTCAGATAGTACATTCATCTACAAGTTCTAAATTCCTAATGCTACACTAAAAAAAGGTATTTGAACTTCCCTGCAACTCTCCTTCTGCATCTTTCCTGCTACTTCCTTCAATTTATGTTTATTAAAGCATTGGAAAAGATACTCAAGTGTCCGGTGCCTACATCGTATGGTGATAAACACAACGGGACCCTAGACCCGGATCTGGTGAAATAGAGGTAGCGAAGGTGACGGTAACAGCCCGCAATAAACCAGCAGCTCCATAGAGAGTTAGTGCTACAGACATATTTAAAAAACTGAAATTTCAAACCTCACCCATGAAATAGTTATTAATCCTGATAGGGGTCACAACTCATTCATTTATTAATATTATCGTACAAAGCTTGGTCAGCAAAAAACTTTACTATGTTTTTGTACAGTCAGTAACGTTATGTAAAAGTAGAAAGAAGCTATTCTAGACCATTATGTTTGCAGCGTGCTGGGACAATAAATGTGAATTTCTATGTAAAGTGCTATAGAAATTCCATAATGCTCTGCATGTTGTGTATTTATTATTGAAGCTCTATGACACTTGCTGGTATTTTGCTCACATTTAGGCCCAGTGTGACTGCACACGCCATAGGAGGTGGAAGGTAATATAGAATGCAATATCATAAAAGATATACTATGCAAGGTTCATATAGTTCATTTAATTAAAGAACTCATATAAAATTAATACTGTAATTTAACAAACACCACGCAGGGACCAGATCTTTGTGAGAGACACAGGAGCAAACTAAATGAGAATGCCAGAATTTAAAAATGCAATTTGAACATTAAAATGAAAATTAATAATGTGAAACTAAAATGGATATAAAACATGGTAACAGCTGGGTATCTCAGTAGCCAACATAAAGAGCAATGTTTTATTCAAATTATACTATTGAAAACCACTCAGTTTTGTAAGCTATCAATTAATCATCTAGAAAGGGAAATGCTTTTGACATTTTTTTTATACAAAATATGACAAAAACAGTAGAGCTTAAAATACTTCAAAGAGTAATCACGAGCAAGAATCTCGTGGAAGCCAGCCTGAAATCAAAATCATATTTTATAGTTTGAGAAAAACCTGAATATTATTTTGCTGTTAGTGAATACAATGCCATAGAATACCATTGTCAAGTGCACTAAGTAGCGCACTAACAGCTGTGATTTTAAAGTATATCTTATAAACCTTAAAGAATAATTTTTCCACAATGCCTACAGCTATAGTGGTCAATAAGAAATTGCAAAAAAAGAAAAAAATACCTTACTACTTGTTTAGAATCTGTAAATAAAAAAACAAAAAAGATGTGACCAGACACATCTGCAGTAACAAACATTTGAAAGAAAATATATTATCATTATGATGAATGAGTATTTCTATCCTTCCATAGGTATTACCAAAATATAATGTGCTTTGTGTAAAAATCAGTCAGCACCACAAAAAATGCTATGTGCTAAATAAAATTTGAATTAAAATTAAATTATTGTGCAAGTGTACAATTATAAATTAATTATCTGCAGCTGCTGAACACTCTCAGTATATCACTTCACCATCAAAAATATTTATTGTGTAAATAGTGCAGTAAATCTCAACACAGTGAAAAGTATAAACATTAAATTTCCATGAATCAAAATAAAATAAAATAAAAGTTCATAAGAAGTGTGGTAGAAGCACAGTGGTGGAATATCTGTAAACAGCAATCAAGAAATTACAGAAGTTGAGATATATATATATATATATATATATATATATATATATATATATATATATATATATATATATATATATATATATATATATCTCAACTTCTGTAATTTCTTGATTGCTGTTTACAGATATTCCACCACTGTGCTTCTACCACACTTCTTAGGTATAATAAACTGTGCACACCTCCACCAGCTGTTATGCCTGCTCACCTCAACAATGAGCCACAAAAGCTCTGAATGAAAGCTCCCTCCTTTTTCGTCACTTCGATATCAGTTCTCTTGCTCCAGCCTGTTATATAAACAACTCACAGACAAGATATTTCCCCTCGAGATATGGTTCGTGTTCATGCAAATACAAATGCAAGAAACATAGTGCAAGTTATTTAGGGGTTGAAAGAGAATTTCAGCATTTGAACCATGGATCCCATTTTTTGTTGTTGAAATATGTAGTGTTATATAATGTATGAAAAATTCTTTCCATGAGACAAACTGAATTTGATTTCCAATGAAAAGCAATTAACCAGTGAATCGCTATGCTTATCATATGGATAAGTCTTGTGTGGTATGGAAATGCCAGGAATAGCTGTAAATAATAAGCAGTTAGATAGGGAAACATTAATACGTGTGTCAGAAATAGCTGAAGCAAAGTTTTCTATTTGGTGCCAGATATGTGAAATTTTATCGCAATCCCAGAAAATGTGGGAAAAGGAGCCTGAGGATGGACATCCTCTATCAACTGGAGTTGATGGAAAAATGGCATGCAGTTTATTAGGGGTATAGTACCTTCTTGTAAATAGTCTCTTATATTCGGAGTAAATTTCAAAACCATACAGTATGCAAGAACTGGTAAATAAATACAAGGATAACATATACAGAATAGGCATATAATAAATTGTTAGAACATAAATAGCCAGCACAAACCAGTTGAGCAAAAATCAATGAATGAATGATGAATCAAAAATGTCTGTGCACCCTATAAACTTTATGCATTTCATGGCTCACGACCAATTGTCAGGAGTTAGATGCAATGGTAGACTATAAAGATCATCAAAAAATATATGGTATTAAATCTTCCCCTAAGGGGGAAAACCAATAGGGGGCAAAGAGTCTATTACTTACATATAAGCTCCAAAACTATGCCCAGCCTGTTGAAAGGGAAGCACAGGGACCCCCAGACAAAATGTCTATTCCGGGCTGAGGCAGGAAACTCACCTAGATTGTTTTCAGCATGGTGAAAATTTGGTGCAAGAACAATGTGCAGCTTAACCACTTAAGCACTAGCCTCGTTTTGGATTTTAGGTGTTTACATGTTTAAAACAGGTTTTTTTGCTAGAAAATTACTTAGAACCCCCAAACATTATATATTTTCTTTTCTAACACCATAGAGAATAAAATGGCGGTCATTGAAATACTTTTTTTTGCACCGTATTTGCGCAGCGGTCTTATAAGCGCACTTTTTTTGGAAAAAATTCACTTTTTTGAATAAAAAAATAAGACAACAGTAAATTTAGCCCAATTTTTTTTATATTGTGAAATATAATGTTATGCCAAGTAAATTCATACCCAACATGTCACGCTTCAAAATTGCGCCCGCTCGTGGAATGGCGTCAAACTAATACCCTTAAAAATCTCCATATGCGACGTTTAAAAAATTCTACAGGTTGCATGTTTTGTGCTACAGAGGAGGTCTAGGGCTATAATTATTGCTCTCGCTCTACCGGTCACGGCGATACCTCACATGTGTGGTTTGACCACCGTTTTCATATGCGGGCGCTACTCACATATGCGTTCACTTCTGCACACGAGCTCGTCGGGACAGGGCGCTTTAATTTTTTTTTTTTCTTATTCATTTTACTTTATTATATTTATTTTTTCACTGTTTTAAAAAAAAAAAAAATGGATCACTTTTATTCCTATTACAAGGAATGTAAACATCCCTTGTAATAGAAAAAAGCATGACAGGTCCTCTTAAATATGAGATCTGGGGTCAAAAAGTCCTCAGATCTCATATTTGGACTAAAATGCAAAAAAAAAAAAGACAAAAAAAATATGCCTTTAAGACATATGGGCGGAGCTGACGTCATGACGTCGCTTCCGCCCTCTTATGGTATGGAGACGGGTGGGGGCCATCTTAGCCTCACTCATCTCCTTACCTCAGCAGTGAGAGGCCCCGATCTCCTCCGCCGCTACCGACGGCTCCGATAAGCGGCGGAGGGCACGGGAGAGCGGCGGGAGGGGGGGTGGTACCTCTCCCGCCGCCGATAACGGTGATCTCGTGGCAAACCCGCCACAGAGACCACCATTATCGTACACAGAACCGGCTCCTGTAAAGATGGATACCTTGGTTGTGGCAGCAGCTGCTGCCGTTACCGAGATATCCATCTTCAAAGTGCCGACGTATATGTACAGGAGCCGGTTGGTAATACATTATAATGCTCACATTCAGCCCTTCCCTTCCCATAAATAAAATAAAAGTTAGGTATACAGAAGTTGGGTCTACTGTCTGTCTTGCTAGCCAATTTTAGACTACTATATTTCAGCATTATCTTAATGTGGTACTAAACCCAGGACCCTGCATTCACTATATCTGGTCTCCCACAATACACAGAACATGGAAATGCAATTATTTTAGTAAATATAAACTGCTAAATACCTTTTCTCATCAGCAGTATATAGCAGTCTGGTGGCTTCTATCAGTGTCTGGTTAAAGCATATAGGAGGAAATTTCATACTGTTGTCACTGTCCTATAAGACTGTAGAACCCCTGACCATCTGTCTGGACAGTGCTGATTGGTCCTGTGCTGATCACATGCACTCTCCCAAGAAAAAAAAAACTCTCTAGCAAAACACCAAACTGAGCCTGTGCAGTTTGTTCCCTAGCCTCTGTAATACCCAGAGATGTGTTGGAGACACTGGAAGAAGATGAGGATCAGAGAAGACAGGATCAAACTGCATTTTTACACAATGTGGAGGATTAACCCCTTAGGTTCCACAGTGAGTATAACATGCTTTACTGCATATACAGACTGGTTTTACTGTTGTGGGTTTAGTAACACTTTAATTCTCATCAGGAAGCCCCAGGATGTAATCTTTGTATCTGCTGCTGCCAACTTTTACACTATTGTATCATCTGTAGTCTCCTAATTATTGTAGTAAAAGACCTTCACTTCTAAAGTCGAAAAGGCTTTGCCGTTTTCAAGGAAGAATGCACTTTGCAAGGGAATTTACCCCACAGCTTAGTGAATTGTGTGAAGTTTAACTTTGCAAAGAATACATAATCATGTGCAAGGACATAAAAAAACATGCATGATTGGATTGGAAATCAGCAGAGCTTTACCCCATTCAGTAAGCTGTAGGGCAAATTCCCTTGCAAAGTTCAGCTTCTCTTGCAAAGTGAACACAGACTATTTGGCCTTAGCACCACAGGCAAACCAACAGCTCAGAAATCCATAGACATGTGGAGAGTAATGGAAAGGAAACAAAAGAGGACCATAGCGTAATTCCATAAAACAGAGATATATTTATTAAAATGAAAAACCACTCACATGGATCTAGGTAAAAACAACAATGTAGAACAATGTAGGCAGCAGTGGGGACCGTACCAACGCATTTCGTCTCTAAAAGGACATCATCTGGGGTATCTCACCACTGCTGCTGATCCCATATCTATATAGAAAGTGACCCCCATCATGAGAGCCAAAAACACAAGCCATTGCGGTGCGTGTAGGATGTACTTCCGGTTTCGCCCAAGATGGCTATCCCGCGTGCGTTCCACCTTACTCCACTAGACAGTAGGGAAATGCATTCCACAGTGTATGTCCACAGTGGGAGTGGGAGGTACACTGAAAGGGAAGCGGTATGGCCTAAGCGGATATGACCCGTACCAATCAATGGGCGGAAACGACGTCACCACGTCTTTCCAGGATGTGCGCTTCACAGGCACGTAAAAACAAGTCCGTGCTAACCACCGGGCGGAAACGACGTAAAGTCGTCCGTCCAGGGCATGAGCACTACCAACACCCAAGGTCGTGCCCAATAGGAGGAGAAGCGCTCGTGTCATATTGACACATAACGTGCGTCTTACGTCACAACCACCGCACAACTGAACTAAAAGGGAAAAGTATCCCTCTACCTTGAGCGTGATAAGGTCATGTGATCAACCGTGTGTGTGACTACATAAATAAAATCCCTATAAAGCGGAAGGAAGATGTTCAACATCCACTAAATATAGGGAACAAGGCTGTGTAACAAAAAGTTGTTTTATATAACAAAAAGTTGTTTTATATAAGGATGACATATGTTTGAATTAAAAATAGTACGATGTATTAGATAATATATTAGATGTTCTCTAAAGGATAAATATATATATAACCTAAAAAAGGGTATAAAAATCTTTGACGGGTGTAAGAGCGGCGCAAATGGACAGATGAGCTGCTTATGGAATGGACTCTCATGTGGCGCCACCTGTACACAAATGATCACACACAAATAATCATATTAAGAACAAATAAAGAGAGAGATTGGCAACCAAAGGCTCAAATATTAAGAACAAATGAAGAGAGAGATTTGTAACTATAGGGTCAAATTATGAAATAAATAAAAGTCTATCAGGCCTGACTAATAAAGGCATTAATATCCCACTCTATGTTCATGCCATAGGGCGAGTAGGAGCGTAGTTCGTAGATCCAGAACTATCAATGATTAGGAATGAGGTGCCTTTTAGATTACGATTGTGGTGTAATCTGTAATGTCTGCGCACAGGATGTTTTGTGTCCCCACTTTTAATTAGGGAAATATGTTCCGCCACTCTGATAGAAAAAGTGCGGATGGTGCGACCCACATATTGCTTCCCGCAAGGGCAGGTGATTAAATAAACAATATAGTGGGTCGCACATGTGCAAAAATGTTTGATAGAATACTGTTTGTTGGTGACAGAAGACCTGAAGGTGACCACTTTCTGACCTACTCCCATTTTATGCTGACACACCGTGCATTTCCTGCATAGGAAAAAAACAGTTAATTCCTGAAAAAATGTCACACGTGTAGGAGGATTGATAATGTTGGGGGCTATTCTACTTTGAAGTGTGGGTGCCCCCCTGAAAATCATCTTGGCCTGTTCGGGTAAAGAAGGCCCAAGAATATGATCACTCTTAAGAATATCCCAATGTTTTGTGAAAATTGCCTTGATCTGGCGATATTGGGTGGAAAAGGTAGTCAACATAGCCCATCTAAACTTATTTTCAGTGTCCAGCTTGGGTTTGGTAGTGAGTAAAGAAGCCCTGTCTACCTCCAGAGTATGAGAGATCTCTGAGTCAATTTCAGAGTGGCCATATCCCAAACTTTGGTGCCACACGCATCTGGCACTACTGATGATAGGGCCCTACCCTCCAGTCATACGAGGGGCAGGGAGGCACAGGTGATAATAGATCTTTACAACCCAGTGTACGCCATTACAGCCCACACACACCAACTGCCCCCACTAGGGGTAGAGGCCATAATAGGGGCAATAGAGGTGGTAGAGGTCAAGGGAGTCGTAGTCGTTATGACTTCTACCATTATGACACTGACTACCCCCGTGACCATCATGGTTACTACAGAGAAACCCCTCTCACCATAGAGAGTACCCCAATGCTTATTATCCAGGTTCACGTCAATATGGAGAACCCACTGTGACTACCTACAATAGGTTTTCTCCACCCGTGAATAGGCGTGACGGCTCGTTTGATCGGAGAGATTTTCACGAGCAGCCATCCTATGGATATAACTCAATCACACAGGATCTGGATTTTCACATGGATTCATCCATGCGCAGAAATATTCCAAACCCAAGAGAGGTACAAGAGGGGGGTGGAGAGTACAGAACAGGAAAAAGAAAATGAAATTAATGGGACAAGGCGTTTTTAATTTGAGTTCAAAACCTTTCACCAAGGAGGAATTGTTCGTTCTGGACAAGGGCCTCAAATTTGCACCACCTAAACAATTGGACAAATTTAGTACTTTCATAGATGTACATAAGTACATTCGCAAATTAAATGTACAACGCTATCTTATCTCCAATCCTTGTAGGAGTACAGATATCGCTGCAACTTCAGGCACGGTACATTCAGGATTAGCTAACCCCTCTGTGTTCAACCCACCCGGCCCTGTAGCCCCAGCCATCCACATTTTTAAGGACCTTGTACTCAAGGACCTAGCTAATTTAACAGTCAGACGGACTCGCCACCAACCAATGTCTAGCATTGGTCTAAAATCACTATGTCAACAGAAAAATTTGGTAATACGTCCTGCTGACAAGGGGGGTGGTATTTTTGTTCTTGATCAATCAGATTATGAATCTCAAATGTACAGAATTCTTAATGAACCAAATACATACAAGGTACTTTCTAATAATTCTACACATGGATATAATAAGGATCTGTTGAAAATTGTAACTAGAGGCTTTGATGGTGGTATTTTGAACAAAAAAGAGAGAGATTTTTTAGTCCCTTTGGCTCCAAGAATACCAACAATTTATTATCTACCTAAGATCCACAAGGATCCTTACCACCCACCTGGGAGACCTATTGTGAGCGGTATCAACTCAGTTACCTCTCGCATAGGTCGCTACATTGATCATTTTTTACAGCCGTTAGTCAGACACACGCCGTCATATTTAAAAGGCACCGGATCTACAATCTGACTTCTGGAGGGCCTTGAGGTGCAGGGGGGTTACATCATGGCTACGGCTGATGTGGCCTCCCTGTACACCTCGATATCCCATGATAGGGGTTTTGAAGCGGTGAAATATTTTCTGGATAAAGATCCGTCTCTGGCCTCTTTCCAATGAGAGTTCATCATGGAACTTCTACAATTTGCAACTACACACAGTTACTTCTGGTTTAATCAACAATTCTATCTTCAACTTAGGGGAGTGGCTATGGGGGCCAAATTCGCCCCAAGCCTTGCCAATCTATTTATGGCCAAGTGGGAGGAGGATGTCGTCTATGCCCTTGAGAACCTGTCCTTGGTCCTATGGGCGCGATATATAGACGACATCCTCCTCCTCTGGAATGGCTCTGCGGATTCCCTACAGGCCTTTTTTGACCTCCTTAATGAGAATGACAGAGGTATCTTGTTGACTTACACTTCCAGCACAGAAAAAATTACTTTTTTAGATCTAGAGATCCTGGTAGTTAATGAAGGCTTTCAATTTAAAACTTTCTTTAAGTCGACTGACAGAAATGGCTATATCCCTACAGATAGTTGCCATCACCCTTCTTGGATTTGTTCTGTCCCACGTAGTCAATTTTTATGACTAAGGAGGAATTGCAGCGATGTAAACACCTTCAAGGTACAGGCAGAAGCACTCAAGATGCAAGTGCTTGATAAGGGATATGGTCACTCTGAAATCGACTCGGAGATCTCTCGTACTCTGGAGGTAGACAGGGCTTCTTTACTCACTACCAAACCCAAGCTGGACACTGACAATAAGTTTAGATGGGCTATGTTGACTACCTTTTCCACCCAATATCGCCAGATCAAGGCAATTTTCACAAAACATTGGGATATTCTTAAGAGTGATCATATTCTTGGGCCTTCTTTACCCGAACAGGCCAAGATGATTTTCAGGGGGGCACCCACACTTCAAAGTAGAATAGCCCTCAACATTATCAATCCTCCTACACGTACGACATTTTTTCAGGAACTAACTGTTTTTTTCCCATGCAGGAAATGCACGGTGTGTCAACATAATACGGGAGTAGGTCAGAAAGTGATCACCTTCAGGTCTTCTGTCACCCACAAACAGTATTCTATCAAACATTTTTGCACGTGTGCGACCCACTATATTGTTTATTTAATCACCTGCCCTTGTGGGAAGCAATATGTGGGTCGCACCATCCGCACTTTTTCTATCAGAGTGGCGGAACATATTTCTCTAATTAAAAGTGGGGACACAAAACATCCTGTGCCCAGACATTACAGATTACACCATGATCGTAATCTAAAAGGCACCTCATTCCTAATCATTGATAGATACATAGCCCCATGGAGAGGAGGGGCCAAAACCTTTTTTAGGTTATATATATTTGTCCTTTAGAGAACATCTAATATATTATCTAATACATCATACTATTTTTAATTCAAACATATGTCATCCTTATATAAAACAACTTTTTGTTATATAAAACAACTTTTTGTTACACAACCTTGTTCCCTATATTTAGTGGATGTTGAACATCTTGCTTCCGCTTTATAGGGATTTTATTTATGTAGTCACACACACGGTTGGTCACATGACCTTATCACGCTCAAGGTAGAGGGATACTTTTCCCTTTTAGTTCAGTTGCATGGTGGTTGTGACGTAAGACGCACGTTATATGTAAATATGACACGAGCGCTTCTCCTCCTATTGGGCGCGACCTTGGGTGTTGGTAGTGCGCATTCCCTGGACGGACGACCGGTGGTTAGCACGGACTTGTTTTTACGTGCCTGTGAAGCGCACATCCTGGAAAGATGTCGTGACGTCGTCTCCGCCCATTGATTGGTACAGGTCATATCCGTTTAGGCCATACCGCTTCCCTTTCAGTGTACCTCCCACTTTGTGGACATACACTGTGGAACGCATTTCCCTACTGTCTAGAGGAGAAAGGTGGAACGCACGCGGGATTGCCATCTTGAGCGAAACCGGAAGTACATCCTACACGCACCGCAATGGCTTGTGTTTTTGGCTCTCATGATGGGGGTCACTTTCTATATAGATATGGGATCAGCAGCAGTGGTGAGATACCCCAGATGATGTTCTTTTAGAGACAAAACGCATTGGGACGGTCCCCACTGCTGCCTACATTGTTCTACATTGTTGTTTTTACCTAGATCCATGTGAGTGGTTTTTCATTTTAATAAATATATCTCTGTTTTATGGAATTACGCTATGGTCCTCTTTTGTTTCCTTTCCATTACTCTCCACATGTCTATGGATTTCTGAGCTGTTGGTTTGACGGCACCTACCCATGGTTCATCCATTACATAACAAGCCTGTTTGACACACAGAGCGTATGCCCTAGTGTGTTCAAACGATTCGGTAAGCCTTCCCTTCATCCAGTGGTGGTCTTTTTTCCACGAGTGTACATATTCACTTTTTGCAAAGACTTCACTGCACTTGGCTGGGAACAGATTTTTACTTACCTTTATTTATGGACTTATTTTGAATGTGTATATCTCCATTTTCACTATATACACGTTGTGCTTAATTGTGCGTATCATGATTTATATTTTACATTTGTTGTCATTTTATTGTTACTTTTGATATTGGTTTGAATTGCATCAGTGCACTTCTATTTCTAGCGCTACACTTTGTTATTTCAATTTCCCTTTACTCTGATACCCCAAACTAAAATCTAGTGGAACCAATTGCCTTCAGAAGTCACCTAATTAGTAAATTTTGGCCACCTGTGTGTAATTTAATCTCAGTATAAATACAGCTGTTCTGTGAAGCCCTCAGAGGTTTGTTAGAGAATCTTAGTGAACAAGCAGCATCATGAAGGTCAAGGAACACACCAGACAGGTAAGGGATAAGGTTGTGGAGATGTTTAAAGCAGGGTTAGGTTATATAAAAATATCCCAAACTTTGAACATCTCAGGGAGCACTGTTCAATCAATCATCTGAAAATAGAATTAGTATGGCACAACTGCAAACCTACCAAGACATGGCCGTCCACCTAAACTGACAGGCTGGGCAAGGAGAGCATTAATCAGAGAAGCAAGCAGGAGGCCGATGTTAACTCTCTAGGAGCTGCAGAGATCCACAGCTCAGGTGGGAGAATCTGTCCACAGGACAACTATTAGTCGTGCACTCCACAAATCTGGCCTTTGTGGAAGAGTAGCAAGAAGAAAGACATTATTGAAAGAAAGCCATAAGAAGGCCCATTTGCAGTTTTTTTGCGAGAAGCCATGTGGGTGACACAACAAAAATGTGGAAGAAGATGCTCTGGTCAGATGAGACCAAAATTTAACTTTTTGGCCTAAAAGCAAATCGCTATGTGTCGCAGAAAAATTAACACTGTACATCACCCTGAACACACCACCCCACCATGAAACATAGTGGTAGCAGCATCATGTTGTGGGGATGCTCTTCATCAGCAGGGACAGGGAAGCTTGTCAGAGTTGATGGGAGGATGGATGGAGCCAAATACAGGGAAATCTTAGAAGAAAACCTGTAAGAGTCTGCAAAAGGCTTGAGACTTAAAGCAGGACAACGATCCTAAACATACAGTCAGAGCTACAATGGAATGGTCTAGATCAAAGCATATTCATGTGTTAGAATGGCCCAGTCGAAGGTCCCTGACCTAAATCCAATTTAGAATTGTGGCAAGACTTAAAAATTGCTGTTCACAGATGCTCTTCATCAATCTGACAGAGCTTGAGCTATTTTGCAAAGAATGGGCAAAAATGTCACTCTCTAGATGTGCAAAGCTGGTAGAGACATACCCAATGGAAGTCTATAATTGCAGCAAAAGGTGGTTCTACAAAGTATTGACTCAGGGGGGCTGAATACAAATGCATGCCAGACTTTTCAAATATTTATTTGTAAAAAAAAAAATTTGAAAACCATTTATCATTTTCCTTCCACTTCACAATTATGTGCCACTTTGTGTTGGTCTATCACATACAATCCCAATAAAATACATTTATGTTTTTGGTTATAACATACCAAAATGTGGAAAATTTAAAAGGGGTATGAATACTTTTTCAATGGCACCTTCATTTTGACTACAGCCATAATTAACCATGGTGTGCCAAATAAGCTTTACTTTTTAAGTGAGATCTCAAGGTGCCCCTGGTCATTTATTCCCTTAACAAAAGTTCCTGTCATTCCAGTATAATGACACATTTCCTTTGCTATATTCTTTGTGTTCTACTCAAATCCAAACGTGCACCCCATTTTGATGAGGTGTACAGAGCCTGACCCCTACTTCTTGAATAATACTGGATATGTTTTTTTTTTTTTTTCATTTTATATGTGATCCTACAATATTTTCCTTTATATTTTCAGAAACCCTTCATTAATGATGCAAAAAAGCAGTCTTGGTAAAGGAAGACATGCTAAAAGAAGCCTTATGTTGATGCGAAAGCCAGGCATGTATTAATTCCTTGTGCAAACTAAGATTGAATATAAACATATTAAAATGTTTCATTAACCGATTGCCGACCGCCTCACGCAGATATACTGCAGCAAAAGGGCACGTACAGGCAAAATCACAAACCTGTACGTTGCCCTTTAAGAGGAGGCCTGCGGGCGCGCGCACGGCAAGCTCCGTTTGTCGGGTTGCGGGTCCTGCGGACTCGATGTCCATGGGGATACCCGCGATCATCTCACGAGAGGAAGAATGGGGAGATGCTAATGTAAACAAGCATCTCCCCATTCTGCCTAGTGACAGTGTCACTGATCTCTGCTCCCTGTGATCGGGAGCAGAGATCAGTGACATGCCACACACAGCCTCTCCCCCCCACAGTTAGAAACACTCCCCAGGACACACTTAACCCTTACACTGCCACCTAGTGGTTAACCCCTTCACTGCCAGTGTCATTTACAGAGGAATATACAAATGCACTGATTGCTGTATAAATGACAATGGTCCCAAAAATGTGTCAAAAATGTCTGATGTGTCCGCCATAATGTCGCAGTCACGATAAAAATCACTGATCGACGCCATTAATAGTAAAAAAAAAAATATTAATAAAAATGCCATAAAACTATCCCCTATTTTGTAAACGCTATAACTTTTGCGCAAACCAATTAATAAACGCTTTTTTTTTTTACCCAAAATATGTAGAAGAGAAACATATCAGCCTAAACTGAGGAAAAAAAATGTTTTTTATATATTTTTGGGGGATATTTATTATAGCAAAATGTAAAAAACATGCGTTTTTTTCAAAATTGACGCTCTTTTTTTGTTATATAGCGCAAAAAAGAAAAACTGCAGAGAATACCACCCAAAGAAAGCTCTATTTGTGGGAAAAAAAGGATGTCAATTTTGTTTGGGAGCCACGTCGCACGACTGCCCAATTAAAGCGACGCAGTACTGAATCGCAAAAAGCGTTCTGGTCAGGAAGGGGGTAAATTCTTCCGGAGCTGAAGTGGTTAAAGATGCAAATGATATTTTCCAGCTATGAATATCACATTAAAATATGCTTATGTTAATTTCTTAGGACATTACCCCTCATTCTAGATTAAAACAGTGATAGAATGAAACAAAAAAAAGCACAAAAACTGAGAAAAAATGAAACCCATTGAAAAATAGGAGAAAAAAACTATCTTTTTTACATGTGTTTTGTTGGCACAGAATGCAATTCCAGTAATATACATCACCACTTCACACATCCTTACAAGTGGCACTTGCTTCAACTTCACAAGCTCTGCAGCCTAGTTAGATGCTTTGCTTCTCTGAAGTGGATTGTAGGAGTTATTTGGAACATTTGTGCAAGTAATAAAAGCTGTTTGACATGATTGTGTTCAGAGAAAACTGGTGAATGTGCCAAGTTTAACTCTTTACAGAAATATTGAGTATAGCCTCATGTAGTCAAAAATAGCAAATTTGTTTGTAAAAACGTACCATCATCCAAATTAATATGCACAAACAGAGAAGAGTGGGAAGAAAGGGACAGTGGCTGATGTTGGCCCGGTAATATTCCCACCCTGGAAAAGACTGGACTATATCGGTACAGATAGACAGCAATAATAAATAATAAATAAAAAGTTTATTACAAAAAAGAAAAATACATGTTGTACTTGTTAAAATTGCAAAAACAGAGGCTCGGGAATACCCAAGGGACATCTGTAGTTACAGGGTATAGAATGGTCTGGTTCTCGACTAGTTCGCGGTAATACCCGCTTCCTCAGGAGGACCAATCTATGGGACAGATAATAAAAATAATACAACCATAATACATACAAACATTGTAATGCAGCGTGTAAAAACCAACATAACCTAAGAGGTAAATACAGGAATGGCTTACCCTATATTTGGGTGAATATGTGCGGTACCCAGCTGCCCAAACATAACTCCCCCGCGGCGGACAAGGGGGATTGTGCGGAATTCCCTGAATGGATAACAAAATAGCAATTGAGGGGTCTGGTATATCAACTAGTTAGTGGTAGAAAAGATGAGCCATTAGCATAGGAGAGGGAGGTAAATGAGGGCGGAAAGGAAAGAGGGAGTAGGAAAGGAAAAGGGAAGGGATAGAATAAGGGAGGGGAAAATGGGGAAGGGGGATAAAAGGGAGGGGGGGGGTGTGGGGAGGGGAAGGAGAAGGGAGGAAGAAAAGGAGGGAAGGGGGGGGGGGGGAAAGGGCAGAAAAGGAGGGGGAGGGCAAGGCAGGTGGTGGGGAAGGAGGATGGAGGCTAAAGAGGGGAAGGAAGGGAAGGGGGGACTGGGGGTGGAGGGGGGGGAAGACCGATGGAGAGAGTAGGGAAAAGGAATGGGGGGGGAGGGGAGAGCAGAGGAGGGGGGAAAAACAAGATGGGGCAAGCAAGGCACAGAAACAAAGAGAAGAAGGGGGGATAAAGTGCCCACACCCTCGCTAGTGATATTGAGGCAAATGGTGTGACTTACCATGGTTGTTAGCCCAAGGGATGATATAAAACCAAGTAATATAAAGGCTAGTTGAAAACGCAGAAGTCAGATGACTCATAGGAAGCAAGAGCACCTACTGTGTCCACCAAGAAGGGGTTCAAAGGGGGTACATGACTGTGGGGGCCCAGCGGTATGAGGGGATGCCCACAGGGTAACATGGAATCTGTCAATAAAAGTGTATCACATATAACATGAGATACAGGATAGTATCCATAAGGCGGTATCAGTAATAGATAACGTAAGGTAAAGGATAGTATCCAGGGTAAAAATTGAGGATAAAACATACCCAAAGATGTCCCCCGCAGTGCGGGGAAACTGACCCGGCAACCGTCAGGCGCCGCCGGATGGCGACGTCAGACGCCGCCGGATGGCGGCGTCGTGGGCGTCTCCGAGTTGGGGAGCTCACTTAATGGGCCCTCGGGCCCTTTGACGTGAGCAGTGCGGCTCTCTCTACCATAGACTTGTACACGTGGGGCTTTGATGCAAGGGACGCCTCCGTTGTTCCACCGGGGGACATCTTTGGGTATGTTTATCCTCAATTTTTACCCTGGATACTATCCTTTACCTTACGTTATCTATTACTGATACCGCCTTATGGATACTATCCTGTATCTCATGTTATATGTGATACACTTTTATTGACAGATTCCATGTTACCCTGTGGGCATCCCCTCATACCGCTGGGCCCCCACAGTCATGTACCCCCTTTGAACCCTTCTTGGTGGACACAGTAGGTGCTCTTGCTTCCTATGAGTCATCTGACTTCTGCGTTTTCAACTAGCCTTTATATTACTTGGTTTTATATCATCCCTTGGGCTAACAACCATGGTAAGTCACACCATTTGCCTCAATATCACTAGCGAGGGTGTGGGCACTTTATCCCCCCTTCTTCTCTTTGTTTCTGTGCCTTGCTTGCCCCATCTTGTTTTTCCCCCCTCCTCTGCTCTCCCCTCCCCCCCATTCCTTTTTCCCTACTCTCTCCATCGGTCTTCCCCCCCCTCCCACCCCCAGTCCCCCCTTCCCTTCCTTCCCCTCTTTAGCCTCCATCCTCCTTCCCCACCACCTGCCTTGCCCTCCCCCTCCTTTTCTGCCCTTTCCCCCCCCCCCCCCTTCCCTCCTTTTCTTCCCCCTCCCTTCTCCTTCCCCTCCCCACACCCCCCCCTCCCTTTTATCCCCTTCCCCATTTTCCCTCCCTTATTCCTATCCCTTCCCTTTTCCTTTCCTACTCCCCTCTTTCCTTTCCGCCCTCATTTACCTCCCTCTCCTATGCTAATGGCTCATCTTTTCTACCACTAACTAGTTGATATACCAGACCCCTCAATTGCTATTTTGTTATCCATTCAGGGAATTCCGCACAATCCCCCTTGTCCGCCGCGGGGGAGTTATGTTTGGGCAGCTGGGTACCGCACATATTCACCCAAATATAGGGTAAGCCATTCCTGTATTTACCTCTTAGGTTATGTTGGTTTTTACACGCTGCATTACAATGTTTGTATGTATTATGGTTGTATTATTTTTATTATCTGTCCCATAGATTGGTCCTCCTGAGGAAGCGGTAATACCGCGAAACTAGTCGAGAACCAGACCATTCTATACCCTGTAACTACAGATGTCCCTTGGGTATTCCCGAGCCTCTGTTTTTGCAATTTTAACAAGTACAACATGTATTTTTCTTTTTTGTAATAAACTTTTTATTTATTATTTATTATTGCTGTCTATCTGTACCGATATAGTCCAGTCTTTTCCAGGGTGGGAATATTACCGGGCCAACATCAGCCACTGTCCCTTTCTTCCCACTCTTCTCTGTTTGTGCAACTCTTTACAGAACTTATATAACTGGAAATGAGATATGAGTTTCACACTGAACTGAACTAAGCAAACATATGGATACCGGAAGAAAAAAAAAGAGCAATAAAAAAGTCATCCCAGCTGCACACAGCAGTGGCTGCGGTCTGACATGCAACATTCGCTTAAACGCAAGGACTTCTACAGAGCACTGAAAATTAAAAGTATTAAAAGTAAGTGTTTTAGTCAGAGTGTAAAAGCAGGCTGTGCAAAATGGCTCAATGTACAGAAAACAATAAATGTGTAATATTCTCATCTTCAGAAAATGTGGTAAAGACCTTGTCATTTTATTTCACAATAAGTTCTGTTCCACATAATCATATTTTATCAAAAGATTACGCGCTGGCTTTAACAATAGTAAACCTCGCTAAAGCATCTTGTGTCAAACACATCTAAATGTGAAGTGTCATGTATTTTTCTGCCCTTTTATTTACAGCTGTCCAATGACATAAGCTCTTCACTTGCTTTTTTAAATATTACAGAATCGGATTCAGATTTGTGATACTTATTGGTTGAGGTTTTTCAATAGCAATAGAAACATTTCTTTGGCACTTGACAGTAAGTAAGTCTAAACATAATTGTGTTTTTACTTCTGTAAAATTAAAAAGTTAATTTAAAATGTCACATGATACATATCACAATGTGATAATTACAGAGCACAGTGATTAGCAAAGTAAAACCTTCCTAAAACAGAAGGTATTCACGTCCCCTTACATCACAAATACAGGGGCAGCTCATCCATTAAGGCTGCACCTATATGGTTAATAGATAGATTCATGCATAACATGAATCTATCCACGGCCGCCGCGGCCACCCCCAATTTGTGCATCGGGCCCCTTTCAGGACGCCGGGCGCATGAATTACAGTGGCGGGGGTGTTTTGATTGAAGCACCTGATTGGAGCCATGAGCTCTAATAGGCTTTAAAATAGGGCGAACTTGGAGCGCAGAGCATTGCACTCGGAGGCCACCCAGGTGTGTTCGAAAAGCAAATTAATATTTGTTTTTCTAACACTGAATCGCCTCTCCGTCAATCAGGAAGCGCGGATCTGATACCCATTCCCGATTGGCTGAAAGGTCAGGCGATCCTATTGGACACCTGGGAGGAGGGGGAGGGGGTTGCACAGCAGATGATCCATGATCCACGCCACAGGAGGAGGAAGAAAGCCGCCGGACAGGCTGCCCGCCCGCCCGCCCGCTTCCTAGATGGGCTAAGTGCGGGGCTTTACTGTCAACGCCCATGTGAAAGGGGTCTAAGGCAATTTGACCGTTATCAGTGCAGTGTACAGAAACAAAAGCTTCTATGGAGTAGAACTTGGGACCCAAGCAATAAAAACCTGACAGAGGTCCCAACCTATAAAATAGATGGGAATTGAAGAGACATATTCCAGTGATCCCCTGCAAGTTTATAGGTGATGGTAATGTATGGATAAAACAATCACACTTTAGATCCACCGGCAATGCATTTATATGCGGGAATATAATAGAAAAAAGTTGCTATTTTCTTCATAATGCCACAAAGTGGCCTCAATAGTCTAAAGCATAAAAGACATTGACATTTTATTATGGAAACCCTGAAAACACACACACACACACACACTAGGGGCTTAACCACTTTCTGACCACCTACCACAGATATACTGCGGCAGGTCGGCTCTATTGCATGAAACGACATACCTGTAGGTCATTTTGTGCAATAAACACTGAGGGGCTGATTGGACAGAGGGGGAGCCAATCAGCGGGTCAAACAAGGCAGATTGTCATTCATCCAGTCAGACCATCCCCCGCACAGTTACCAAGCACCAACTAGGGACACACTTAACCCTTGCCCCTGATGTTAACCCCTTCCCTGTCAGTGTCATTAGTACAGTAACAGTGTTTTTAGCACTGATCACTGTAATAATGTCACTGGTTCCCAAAAAAGTGTCAAAAGTGTCAGACCCGATAACTTTTGTGCAAACCAATCAATATGTAGCAGAATATATATTGGCCTAAACTGATGAAAAAATTTAAATTTAAAAAAAAATATTGGATATGTTTTAAAAAAGTAAAAAATATTTTTTTTTTTTTTTTTTCAAAATTGTCTGTTTTTTTGTTTATAGTGCAAAAAATAAAAACTGCAGAGGTGATCAAATAACACCAAAAGAAAGCTCTCTTTGTGGGAAATACAGCACATAAATTTTATTTGGGTACACCTTGGCATGACCGCTCAGTTGTCAGTTAAAATAAGGCAGTGCCGTATCGCAAAAAAATGGCCTGGTCATTAAGGGGGTAAAACCTTGGGGGGCTGAAGTGGTTAAAGTGGGTGTAAACCCTCACATATACCCAGTAATGTAAATATCCTCAGGTGATATACAAATATGAAACAAATCCTCCTACACAAGTAGTACCTGTTCAAAGTTGTACAACCATTCAAAGTGCTGAATTTTTAAATCTTTTCTGAGGAGAGCTGAAATTACACTCTGCAGAGCTCAGTGAGGAGAGCTCTGACAGCTGATTGGAGGGGAGGGACACACCCCTTTCCACACAGGAAAATAGCCGAACTGTCAATCTGCTGAAGATCCCTCCCCTGTCACCATTTTACTCTTGGTGTCAGGAAAATTTGTTAGAAGTGACGCATGCTGATAGCAGAGGAATGAAGCAGGAACGACACTTAGTGCTCTTAATTGAGACAAGGACACTATAGACAGATATGCTTTGTTCATATTTCATGCCTGAGGTTTACAGACACTTTAAGTCTGGCTTATTAGCTTCTTTATAGCAAAAAAAAAATCCACAAACCTGTATTAATTTACCTATCCAAATAACCACTGTTCTAGTAAAATAGCTATCTGTTTAATGGCTAGTTTACACTTGCTTCAAAACATGGCTTCGGACAAGCTTTATTAAAGTTCTCTGAACACCAGTCAAAGCTCCTGTCACTAAATAAAATGGTTAGCTTTACAGTCCTGTTTACACCTTGTTTTGCTTCGGCTACGCTTCAAAAATGATTCCCCATGTAGTTTTAGCGGTGCTTCAAAGCATCTACAAAGCCTTCATAGAAGTCTATGGCAAAGCTCCCTTGAAACTCGCTTGAAGAACCTGCAGCTTTTGAGAGGCTTTGATTTAGCTTTAGCTTTGCTTTGTTTTGGAGTAATTGCAGGTATAAGATATCAACACACACACACAGGGCATCTGCCAAGCTTCAACAAAGCTTCAAAAGAGCACCATCGAAGCATCACTAAAACATCACCGAAGCATTACCAAAGCTTCATAGAAGCACCACCAAAACATCAAGAACACATCATACAAGCATGTTGAAGCAGTAGGCATTTTAATGTGTGTTGAAGCTGAAGAAAGTGTAAATGAGTCCTAAGTGCCAAGGGCAATAGCCATATCAATATTTTAGATATACTGTACATGTGAACAAGATCAACTTACTGTAGACAATTAATTCATTGTGTTTTGATGTATTGAAAACCTAGATTCTATCTATTGTAATTATCAAAGCACATGGAGAGTAGACTGTCTGCAGTAATGATTTTTCTTATTTTCTCACTTTCAGTTTTGTTTCTAAGACAGCAGTAGAATTGTGGTCTTCTGAATTATTCTAAATGAGGTGTTGCTTGTGTTTATAATACAAAATTGTGCCAGATAGCAGGTAGGCGAAAGATTGATTATAACTGTTTAAAGACCACCTTTTGATAGCTGCTGGAACTACATACACACATTTTTATTGCAGCTTAGCAAGCAAGTCCATAGCAAGTCCCATATTAAGGCCATATTAAAACTTTAAAAAGTTAACAGCTTTAGTGACTTTGTGGAGATTTTGCCTTGTAGTGCCAAGGTTGCAGGTAACAATAACAAATACATTTTGTATGCCATTGTATTTAAAAATAAAGATAACAATACATATAGTATGACAATTTTGCCACTTCTACATAATTTAAAACAGTATACAGTATATATACAGTGTACAGTATATTTATTTGTGTGTAGCTGTATAAAAATATTTGTGCTATTGAGATAGTAGATAGAAGAATCTATCTCACTCCATGCTGATCTGAGGAACGATATGATGGGAACCTCCTTACCTAGCTAATATAATACCTTGTATATCACTAGGTGCATACTATATAATTTGACTATTGATACCTAGTTCCAATAATATTGGAACTAATGACTATCTTGGAAAATGAGGAGGACTGTCTTGTGGCATTATATGGGTGACAATGACCATGTGTAGGAGGACCATTCAATGTGTTTCTTTTGTGATGTTTTTGACTTTTAACCATGAGTATTCTCGCTGAAACCTTTCCTGAAGAAGCAGGTTATCTCCTGCGAAACGCAAACTGCGTCGAAATTACAGCAACTCACCGTACTCCACCATAGGGAAGCCACCAAGAACCTGTATTCAAGGAGTACTAGATGGTTTTGATTATGTTTTATCTGCAGTTTATTGTGTTTTGTATGTTTATTTGATATGTATACATGTGCAATTTTCATCATATAATAAATATTTTTTGATACTTTTTACAAAAATTGGGTACCATTATAGTCCTTATATTTAGTTTGTTAGGGTCCATTATTTTGTATGCTATTGAGATAGTACTGTATCTTCAAAACCCAAAATCATATTTAATCATATTTTGTTATGTTTACTCCGATCTAACAGAAATATATGCTTAAGTGAAGCAAGTGCAGCAAAGGGACAAAACTTTAAACTTTCTTACATGCTAAATCATTTCAATCTGTGTGCTGTACATCTGTTCCTACAGACGTAGAAGTTTGACTGTTTTCCCAATTCCCAGATTGCACTCTTCCTTGCAAGAATGTAAACTTATCTACCAGAGGAAGTAATATGTTATCTATATTCATTTTATGACAACTCATTTGGGAACAGTTTAAACAATTAATAAAATATGCTCATTGACGTTCATACATTGATTGAAATAATCAGGAAAATATACACTCCTTGAAGAATGTTTTTGGTTTCAAGGGACTCTATACTTCAGAAATATTAAATCCCTTTGATAATAGTTATGTAAACTTTATATAATGGTCATCTTTGTCTAAGATTACAAGGTGGAATGTGAACACACTGCAGATGTCTAAGTGCTGACCTTTCAGTATAAAAACATTAGTTACCAAAAGATGTTGTCAAGAGTTTAACTTCAATGCATTTCACTCCTCTACCATTTTCAGGGCTACTTATTGTATAGTTTGAGTACCAATGCACTATTTTTAGAAACTAATTTTGGCAAATTTATAAAGAAAAGATGAAAGCTAATGTCAGAACAATAAGGGATCAGTGCTAGCAACAGCGAACCCTATTGAAGTCTATGGAGCCAAACAGGAAAGATCAAAAGTGCCCATTTTAAAAACTTTTATGCAAGTAATTGGCCATAAAAGGGGTATGGGGGTCTGGGTTTTTCCCTGGGAGACATGTATCAATTGCTTTTTCAGGAGCAGTGATTTTAATGATAAAGTGCAACAATAAAAACTAAAAAATCCTTTAAATATAGTGCCTGGGGGTTCCCCTTGGTCTGCCTGTAAAGTGGGGCATCTGTAGCATGCATAGAACATGCTGCAGCAAAAATTAAAAAAACGAGTCAAATCACTTCTAAATTGACTTGCGGTTGCCGTCACCCCGGCTGTCATAAACTTCAATGGGGTTTGCCATTTGGGTTAGGACTGTTCGGGAGTTCTGCGAACAGAACGGGGGGGTCTGTCCATCTCCACTCCAGATGATCGCAGCGATACCACATATGTGTATGTTAGTTGTTGATTGTACCCATAGTAGAGCCTAGAAACAATAGTGTGCATTTTGCTTTTTTTATCCTGCCTAAAACTGACACTGACACTAACTGACACCGATACTAATTTAAAAAAAATAAAATACAGCCCAAAAAAATATTGACCCTGACCTTTAACCCCAACCTTGACCCAAACACTAAGGCTCGGTTCACACATGGGCGGCACGACTTGCAGGTCGCCTCAGCGAGGCGACCTGCAAACGACTGCCGGGGCGACTTGCGAGACGACTTCTGCATAGAAGTCTATGCAAGTCGCCCCAAGTCGCCCCCAAAGTAATACAGGAACCTTTTTCTAAGTCGGAGCGACTTGCGTCGCTCCGATTAGAACGGTTCCATAGCACAGAACGGGAGGCGACTTGTCAGGCGACTAGGTCGCCTGACAAGTCGCCCCAGTGTGAACCGAGCCTAACCCTGGCACTGACCTAGATCAAACCTATTTTATTTATTTATTTTTATTAATTTTTTACATTCAGTTGTTTTTTTTTTTTTTTCTCTCTCTGCAAGGAGAGAGAAAGATACAATGTATCTCTTTCCTCCATCCAGAGAGGGAAAACACGGGGGCAGGTTTCACAGTGACTGATCACTATGATAGCCAATTAGAGGCTATTACAGCAATCAGGTGACCCAGGATCGGGAGTTCCGGGTCCCAATCCTTACTACGGGGACGGAAGCTCTCAGTGAGTGGTGCGCTCCCAGCACAAAGACTGATAGGTAAATATGCGGCCCCACGGAAAAAAAGTCCAGTCCAGTGGGGCTGCATATTTGCCTACGCTCGGCGCCAAGGGGTTATAGTTAACCTATTGTTAAAATCCAAACCTTACATAAACTAACAAGCACATATCAGGATGATCAAAATATACAGTACTGTATATCTTAATAAATAAAGTATTTCTTTCTTTCAGTGTTCCGAAGCAGCTTAGCCTAAAGCTGGCAACTCCAAATTCGGCTGATACCTGGTGAATCAGTCCATCCAAAATACAAGCCTTGGATAACTTTGTCAGCACCACTCGACTTGACAACAGTCAATTAAAAAATAATTTTAATGGGTGGAAAATATCGACTGGATAGTGACTGCATCCAATCCTATGCAGTCACTGTTTCAGGCATACAGGTAACCGTGGGTGCTATGACTGCCTGTATACAATAGCCAGCATAGCTATTCCTCCATCCATACTGTTTAGCCTGGATAAATGAATCAACTGATTTATTCTAGTTAATTTTTTTTTTTACTCATTTGCTTTATCATATTTAACTATGCTCATAAATCCCTGTTAGAGAGCAGCAGTTTAGATTTTAAGCATAGGTCACACTTTAGAGGAAGTAAAGTGGTTTTGTTAAAAAGTGCTGAAAGGCAGTTTTTTATGACAGAAGAGACAGTGGATATCTTTTCTGTCACGGATGCTTTTACTTGCCTAGGCAGCTCAGTGTGGTCTTGTCATGATTCTGTACTGAGATATAATAAGTGTTGTGAACATCCAACATGCGCTTGAGTCACCTCATCATGGCCCAACCAATTAAGAAGGCTGAAGACTCCAAACCCAAAATAAGACTGAGGATGAAAGCATTGGAGGGCAGAGCAGATGGAGGACAGCGCAGACTTTGCTACACTGGAGGGGATTGCATTGATAGATATGTGTACCATAATGTCCAAATATGCTGTCAAAAGGATTTTGGGGGCCCAACATTTTTTGTAGTAGTTTACTTCCACTTTAGACAATAAACACAGTGGAATTGATTTACTAAAGGAGTTGAGCAAAGTGTAAAGTGAATGTTCACTAAGCTTAGTGAATAATGGGAGGTTGTGCTGATTTGAATGATTTAATCATGTGCATTTTAATCTTGGTTTATTTTAATCTTGTCTTTTACATTATTAGCTATTCTTTGCAGGTGTTTTTTACTGTTACCCCTGATTTATTAAGCTACGTGATAATGCTGTGGGTTACCACCTTCTACAAATTTAAAAAATACTGTATGTAAACCACATTACCGATGCCAATATGTGTGGTGTTTGCACAAAGTATATTAGAGAAAGGAAGAGAAAATAGGCTTTTGAAAAATATATATTTGTGTTTTCACACTGGCTACTCAAACTGAAAAACAAAACTGAACAAAGCACCTAAGGGTATATAATATTCATAAAAGTGTGTGGCACAGTAAATACCTTCTTTTACCATGATGACTTTAAACAGAACTTAACTCATACGAATATATTACAGTTTTCTCATTTCTTTCCCCTGCCCCAATAAAAATTGGGTGCTATTCCCTCACACAAAAAAGTTTAACCACTTTTTTTGTGCTGCACTGTAGCACTTCCTGCTTTCTGGCCTAGGACAGAATGACTTTGTGCTCAGCTGCCTCCTATTCTTTACAATTTAATGGGGGACACAAGCAGTTGTTTTGGATGGAGCATACATTTGTGGCACATCTACACATGTGAGCATTTGTGGACATGCGCAAACAAGCCAGGCAGAAATGTCTGAACATGTGTAGATATGCCACACATCTCTGCTAGGTCCTAAAGACTTGGTAGTAACCTAGTACATATCTGCACATGTAGCAGATATTAAAGATGGTGGTGCCAAAGATGAGAGAGGGAGATAACAATATCCCCGAGCAGCGCTCCACTTTACAATAGTGACTTAACATTTTATCTATAGCAGAGATGCAAAGTCCATATTTGTTAATAGGTACAACTACTTATAAAGCACTAAAGCTTGCTGTAGTGCATTTTGCTGCTTGGCCAGGTGTTATCTACTTCACTTGATGTTACATTAACTCACAGGTTCTTTTACCAAAAAAAAACAAATTATCAGTCACATAAATTTCTTGCTTTGTTGTCATTGTTGAAATCAAGCATAAGGTGATCCCCAAGCTGCACAGAAGCCAGGGCCAGATTAACATAGAGACTATTGGAGCTGCAGCTCCAGGCCACTTACCTTAAGATAGGCCTGGGGGGGGGGGGGCACACCATATTTTCTTTTTTTTTAAATAGCTAGGCTGACAACCGCAATTCAATTTAAATGTGATTTGATTCTTTTTTTTTTTCAGAAATTTCATTTTTGCTGCAGCATGTTCTAAACATGCTACAGCTGCGCCACCTTTACAGGCAGACTAAGGGGACCCCCCAGGTACTATATTTAAAATAATTTTTCATTTTTATTGTTTCATTTAAAATGGGGTCCCCACTTTATGTGAAACAATAAAAATGAAAATTGCCTTTAAATATAGTGCCTGGGGGGGAGGGTCCCCTTAGTCTGCTAATGTGCTGCAGCAAAAATTACATTTCTAAAGAAAAAAAATGCATCAAATGACATTTAAATTGCTGATAATACAGGAGTTTAAGGGGAACCCCATGCCAAAATGTAAAAAAAATGGCATAACAGACCCTTACCAGAGCATGCAGCCAGGCAGGTCAGGAAAGGGGGTGGACGAGCCACATGCCCACAACATGGGGGGTGGGTGCTTTGGGGAAAGGGGGCCCACCCACCCCAAAGCACCTTGTTCCTATGTTGATGGGGACAAAGGCCCCCTCTCCATAATCGTGGCCGGTGGTTGTGGGGATCTGTGGGAAGAGGGCTTATCGGAATCTGGAAGCCCCCTTTAACAAAGGGAACCCAGATCCTGGCCCCTTCCCTATGTAAATGGGTACATACTACCCCTACCCATTCACCAAAAATGTGTCAAAAAGTAATAAAAACGCATAGATAGTTTTTGACAAATCCTTTATTAAAAAATAAAAAAAACAGTGTCCCCTGATGTAGATCCATTATCAATCACACTGCCCGCCTCACCCGACAAAAAAAAAGATGCTCTCGCTGACACGGAGGATGGCTGCCCACTGCAGGCTCCTCCGTTTGACATTTCTTATATAGGTAAGGGGCAGGGCCATCTGTCTACATCACCTGGTGGCACCACCCCTTCTGACATAATGGAACCAGAATGCACCAGTCCACGACATTAGAAGGGGCGGGGCCACCAGGTAACATAGCCAGGACACAATTTTTTTATTTTTTAATAAAGGAATCGTCAAAAACTTGTCTCTTGTTTTTATTACTGTTTGACACTTTTTTGGTGAATGGGTAGGGGTACTATGTACCCGATACTCATTCATATGGAGGGGTGCGATCTAAGAGCCCTCTTGTTAAAGGGCGCTTCCATATTCTGATAAGCCCCCTGCCCGCAGACCCCCACAACCACTGGCCATGGTTGTGGGGATGAGGCCCTTGTCCCTATCAACATGGGGACAGGGTGTTTTGGGGTGGGGGGCAGAGCCCCCCAGCCCTAAAGCACCCACTCCCCCATGCTGAAGGCATTTTGGGGGGGACCCCACACCATTTTATTAAACATTTTTCTATTGCCGGCATTATTTTCTTTACATTCCTCTGTCAGTGGGGAAGCCAGCTGACAGATGATGCGTCATGGTTGTTAAGGACGCGGGCAGCCGGCTTCCCGGCCCGCTGCTTCACAACCAGCTATTCTTCACACAGAATGTGAATCGGTCAATAGTTTTTTGACCGATCCAAATTCTAATCGTTCTAAGAAGTTGGAATTCGCTCGAAAACAAATAAACTAAACACATTTTAGTGGATTTCAACTAAATTTGTTAATATTCGTTACTATTTCCTTCTTAGATTCATATACATCCGAATCTCCGAAAAAAACTAAAATTTGCTCGCATTTGTATTCGGACCAAAACTAATTGCACATGTCTAATAATAACAATGTTTTTTAACATAACCAGCAGCCCTCTGGACATTGTATACCAATAATTAGAAGTAACTAAGCTGAACCCAAAAGCTTAAAAAATATTTTTTTTTCTGGAATTCTACTTTATTCATCTTTTTTGGAAAAAAAGGTATACAAAAGTGGAGATTTTCTCTATACCCTACCAGTTTTAAAGTGTAGCTGGGTCTCAACCTCCCCTGCAACAGCAACAAGACTAGGTCAAGAGCACATCTGGTTGAATACTGAATACAATACTGAAGAAGTACAAAGTACAAGACATGTATAATGTCATTTCTAAGCTTTGCTTTACACCTGTCAGCATGTTACCTGCCAGCATCTCCTCACTTCAGCAGAACCTGATTGAGGGATGACCCTCCCATTCCCACTGCTGCTGTACAACAGATTACAGGAAGCCAACATTAAGATAAATTAGGTCTCCTAATTAGTTGCACTTAGGAATATATATATATATATATATATATATTACATACTTCCTGAAACTTTGCTTTAAAAATTTTGGAAGAACACAATCAATATTTCTTGAATTGGTGAGGAGGAAATCCACATGAAATACAGACTAGAGATTACATTTCCAGACAGTACTATGCAGTTTTGGGAGAGTGCATAAACAATGGTTTTGTTGTTTTTCGGCTACCAAATGTCCCTACGTAACAGAAATCAATGAAAAGGAAAATGTCACAAGTCAGGTTAAGTCATAAAACCTGCACAGGTCAACCTTAAGTATGTTTAATAAAATCTGTAAATCTCACAGTAAAACTGACATTTGGGGAGACAACACATTCCTTCAAATAAATGCCATAAAATGCCAGGTTGACTTATTTTTTTTAGTTTATTTCTTAAACAAATAATGTAAATCATCTCCAGTTTTAGCAATATTTTCATTGTTGACAAACCACTATCCTAGGCATACCTGGTCAGACACTGGCCCTTTTTGACCACCCCCCTTTCCATCAGCTGCTCATACATTGTAAACATTAGTGATCTGTACCTTGCATGGGAGGTTTCTTTATGTCTTTTTTATGTATAGCATAATGATGGAATAATATTTCCCACACAGGCTATGTTTCTGAGTTTTATACATTTTAAGGATGAAATGTTATTCCTCAATAAATTAATCAGTTAATCTAGTTTGGAGAAAGCAGATGGAAGATTCAAAGTGCAAGATCAAAAAAGCAGTGTAGAGACAGCTGGCTTGTAGATGTCATGATGAGTTTCTTAATATATTTTCCTTTTGATCTGTTTCTTATAGAAATATAGTTTTAGATTTTATAATGTGTTGTACAATGTTTTAGAGATTGCAAAAGATATTGAACATGCATGTCCATTCAGTATCGCATCCCTACAGCCCACCTGTGAAAAAGTATTAATAAAAAATGGAACCATTCATGGCCTGATTTAATTGATTTCTTTTTAATTGAAGGACATATGCCAGGAATACTTAAGTAGTAAAAAGTAAAACTTGTTTTCAAGATAGGAGTCTACTTCCCTATTCCTTTTTTTTTTGCATGATTGATTTCTTCCACCTCTGCATCTCTCTGTTACACTGTCACTGTCAATTTCCTGTCTTGTGTTATACTCCAAGTTCCCAAACAGCCTATAATCTCTCAAGCTTTCTGTATTACTACCTTATACTCTAAAAGGCTGTAAACTTTTCCAGTCCTGTGAGTACCTTCATAGACTGTACGCTCTTCTACCTGCTGTACTATTAGCTTACTAAAACATAATGTAAGTTGTTTCTTTTTTTTGTGCCATCAAAATGTTTTAACAATTTTGAATTTTTTACTTTAATGTATCACATCTAATAATAGAGTAGGACAAGTCTTATAAAGAGGCAGTCTAAATAGGATATGTCTTTTAAAGAAGGCAGCCTAAATGAAGTAAGGGCATTCTCAAACATTGTATTTTATCATTTTATACCATTTGTATTTTGCCACAGACTAGGATATTCCAAAGTCTGGTGCATTTTGATATACAATTCTTGAGGTTTGTAGATAAAACTGAAGGATTGTCAATCTCCGCGCACTTTCTACAATTCACTATTGAACCTTTAACAACTCATCACCATGAAAACAAATGTTAGTGACCCTTAAAGGTTATGGAAATGCATGCACAATCATTGCATGTGAACCTATCCTTTAAATAGTTTTAGAAAGGGTTGCTTCAGGGAGCCAATGTTCATTAGTAGATAATTTTGTAACTCATAGGAGGTCAGTAATTTATAGATCACTCGCAATCATTAAATATGACAAGACAGATGACTGCTGTTGGGCTAAATGACAGGTGTCTGAATGAATATGCACCAGGGTGAATTCCATTAGCCAAACTCAGTATTACTCTAACAAGACAGGGTCAGCACCATACATGTTTCTTAGAGCGGACCTTGTGGATCCCACCTTGTTAAAATACAAAGTAAAATACCTGTAGGGGGAAAAAGCAAGGTATTATACTTACAACTCCTCCAGTTTCTGTGTGAGGGTGGCTCCAAATATCATGAGAAGATGATGCACCACAGTGCTGGAGGTGTTTTCTCAGTGAAATATGGAGTTTTCCACATTCCCTAGATCTTCTCAGAAGGTGAATGACATTACCCTTGCCTAGGCAAAGGTAAGTATATTAACTAACTTTTTTCCTCCACGGATATTTTTTCAAATGTCCGTTATGCTGTGTTTCAGCAAGGCAAAATTTAAAGATAAATTTTGCATTTTAGTTCCAAGGTCCTCTATAAATGCATAGACACAAATGTTGGGAATATTTATTTCTGCTGTAAAACGGACTACAAAGGAAAAAAAAAGTGTTTATTCCAACAGGATCCTTTTCCCCATAATGGTAAACACCTTAACATCTTTTTTCCATAGAAAAAAAACAAAAAACAGTCAGCTTTATATTTATACATGCAGTTCAGTCTTTTTTCTTAGATCATTGGTGAAATCCAAAAGGGAGGCATTGCTATATTATGTGTGCTATATAAAATATCGTAAAGCTATCCAAGCATTTAGCATTGGTGTTTGTATGATCAGACAGCTGTAACACAGTACAAAAGAGCTATCCTTTTTTTGAATTGCTAAGGGAAACACACATTTATCATGTTTCAAATCCATTTTCAGCTGTATGGTTTGTTCAGGAATAACACAACTAAGACTATTTTACATTCCCATTTTTTTAATTAAATGTTTATTGATCTGTTTGTTGGAACTAAGGAACAGATGTGAACCATTCTGAAAGAAAACATTCTAAGGCTTCAAAACACCTGTGCTTATTTATGTTGTGCAGAAAGACTAAACTGCCACTGTTTACATAATCGCTAAGATGAATTTTGTGCATGACGAAATCAGGAATTTTCATTGTATGAAAACGATCAGCAATGCTTCAACTCCCACATAAAGCATATCTGAAAAATGATATATTCTAAAGAAAAGTTACAGCCTGTATCTATGTTGTTTCAAAGGAGTCAACAAGCTTGTCAGTGATTTGAATGCCAGAGGCACCATTTAGGATGTGTATTACGAGTGTGGTATGTCTAAAGATAAGTCAGGAACCAGGAACACACACATGTGCATCACTTTTAAACTGAGGCTGTGGCAAATCTAAACCATGAAATGCATCTGCCATTCAGGTTTTTTGCAAAAAGTACATCACCCCCCTGAAGGCCCCCTGGGGGGGGTCTAGGACTGGAAACCCCGAGGCATCGAGAGTGACCAACTCTATCCTGCGTGGAGAAAGGGGCATACCCTTTTTGCACTCACATAAGGTTGCATGTCTTACCCAGTAGGGTTACCACAGCCTCACTGAATGTAAGTAACTTTGTTCATTATTTCTACCTAAAACACTATTTTGGAGTAGACTGGTCAAATTCCACTGCACTTATAGCCTGCTGGCTTGAACTGCTGCTGCCAGGTGTGGGTCCACTGACAGAACATGTATCACTCCAACAATAAATCACCAAGTACTGGAACAAAGCCCCACACTGTTAATGTAGGCCACTAGACGAGAAATCCATAAACTGGCTTTAGTTTAATCTCCTCTCATGAGGCACACCCCTCTAATGCATTTCACCCAAGTTTTCGTCGCAGAGACTTTCTGTTTCCACAGACAGGACGTGAGCGTAAATCTCCAACAGAAATGCAGACAGAAATACAAACACATTTTTAATAGTAGAGTTAAAGGAGGTTAGAAATGTTTTCAGCTTTCTTTTTCAAACACATGGATTTTCCAATAAAGTGGATGTAAACCCTCACATATACCCAGTGAAGTGAGCAGCCTCAGATGATACATAGAGATGAAACAAATCTCCCTACATAAGTTTTACATGTATATCTGCTGTCTTCAGCTTTATATACTGTTTAGAAAGGGCACGTCCTGTTAAAATTTTCTCTTCCTGATTCACCTGTGGGTGTGGATTCTTGCCATACACTGTGAGACAGCTGAATGGAGGAAAAGCACACACCCCCTCTCCACATAGGCAAGACTTGCAGAGTCATGCAGTGAATCGATCGGCTCTCTGCTAATCTATTTATAGCACCTGCCCTGACACAAATTTCAGGCTGGTTAGTTGATGGAGAACTTGTCAGAAGTTATCAGGCTGATAACAGAAAAAAGGAGCAGGAGAAAGCCATGGGATATAGGGCTTTGAAGAGAGAGAGAAAAAAAACTGCAGATACATGTGCCCAGCTCAAATTTCATGAATCGGGTTTACATCCACTTTAATCAATGGAAAGCCCAGGTATCAAACATATTAGGAAATTTTACAGCCTTGAGCTGTCTTATGACATTCTCCATTTGGATATACAAATCATCTAATTATTTGATGATTCATCATTGACTCCAAACACACTCTTTCTATGTGCTCACTGGCTTACACTTTCAACACAAATCTGATACATTAAAATGAGATTTTAAACCTTAAAACCCTCATCTGTCTTTTCTGTTTCATTCAGCCTCTGTTGCTGAAAGACTGGTTGTTGCAAGCAAATCTAAGACAATCAAGATTGGATCTATTGCATGCTCTTTTTTAAAAATGCTCCTTGTTCTCAGAAAAAGGGCTCACATAAGTAATTTACCTATTCCCAATTTAATTGTATCTGCTTTTTTGTTGTTCAAAATGCAAAAAAATATCATTTGCTTTTTTTTTTTAATGATACTGAATGTAATATTGGGCACATATGTGACATTTTTAGTCTCTTGATTGATCAGCTTGATTGGCCTTATTTATCACATTTGCCTTACCATAAGCATGTTAGATGATCTAACAACAGTGTAAAACATAGGCACCCTGTAGAGCCTAAATGTATACTTAAGAATCCGTGAAGCCTAGTACACATGAGCTGAATGTCGCGCGGCATCGGCCAATTCAATAGAAACCGGTCAATAGTCGCCCTGTGTGTACTGCAGCCAGTCCGACAGAAGCCAGCCATTTGTCCAGCTCCTGTCGAAGGGGCATGACCAAAAAAGGTCTGCCAATCAGCTCCCAATCAGTCCCTTTTCTTTAAACATTCCAATGAAAAGCATCACTGCTAGCACAGGGTCTCATGTTGTGCTATCAAATGGAAATAATGGTTGTAGTTCCATGTAGGGCAGATGTTTGATAGTATTGTTGCACTGATGATCTGTGATCAACTGACAGGTTGACATTAAAACCTAACCCCTATGACTACCCCTGCACTACACAGGCTAAAAGCTCATTTTCATCTAGAGATCCTTTATTTACAGTTTTACTTACCTTATTTCTTGCTCCTCTTTGTATGACTGGTCCTCCAACGCCTCTTCTCTTCAGTGCTTCATCTGAGAGCCACTATGACATCCTCATGTACATTGCAGGACTAGCAGTCTACCATTGTAAGTGAACATGCCAAGGGCTGACCCACAACCTGGAGTGTCAGAGTGAGAAGGAGAGCAGAAATATAAGATGCAGCTACGGAGGAGAGCAGAAGCCGACACCATTCAAGTGTTCGTAGTGCTCGGCGCGCATTTCATGCTCAAGCGCGCGTCTTCAGGAAATGTCATTTCCTGATGACGCACGCTTGAGCGTGAAATGCATTGAAAGTGAGGCTCAACACGCAGTACACGAGTCCTCTACTTCCGTATACAGCTGAGACGCACGCCGAGCACTACGAATACTCAAATGGTGTCGGACTGGCTTCTACTCTCTTCCGTAGCTGCATCTTATATTTCTGCTGTACCTTACACTGACCAAACTGGATTTTTGTAAGTGCTGATTTTTAAGCTACTAAAAAAATGTATTACACTATCCATGCCTTTCTGTGGCTTTTCATGGAGGAGCCATCGTTGCAGATGATTTGGATGTGAGCTGGTTTTACAAAGGAGATATATATATATATATATACCATTTGCGCTTGGATTGATATCTGGTTTATCTACATAACAGCTGGACCATGCTGTAAGATCTATGAAGGGGTACATCGGATGAAACAAGTATTCTCTTTACTACATGCCTGGTGGTCACTTGGTGGCCAATGTTATCTAGTGAGCGCTTTGATATACCACTTCGGGTGAATCATTTTATATGAAGCACTTTTGCACTTTATTAATAACACGGTGATTGGAGTATATATAGAAGATCCATTTATTTTCGTTATTCAGCAATGTTTGATATGAATATGGACTTTTATTCACTATCATATATTGGTTATGCACCTTTATTTTAATGATCATTTTTTTTTTGATACTTTATATCTGTTGCGCCCTCTATTGTTTTATTTTTTTGCTTGATTAGTTCATACTGATTTTAGGTGCAGCATCAGACATATGATATTATAGTTGGCGCCGGACCCCATCTCTTTATTTTTTTAATTAGCATCCTTGCAAACCATTTGTTGTTATTAAGTTAAACAGCCCCATTTTTTGTATTCAATATTTTACAGCACTCTACTTGAGAAATAAGGAACACAATCAGCAAAGTTACAAAAGGGGAACAAAGGCTGTATATGTAATAAGTAAATACGGCTTTTAAAATATGAGCAAGCACCACAGCTGTGGAATGTATTAACACTTCCTTGTGGATATTTTGTTGTTATTGCCCTCTATTTGGTTAATATATTTCTATTTAACCACCTCAATACAGGGCACTTTCACCCCCTTCCTGCCCAAGCCATTTTTCAGGTTTCAGCACTGTCACACTTTGAATGACAATTGCGCGGTCATGCTACACTGCACACTAATGAAATTTTTATCATTTTTTCCCCACAAATCTAGCTTTCTTTTGGTGGTATTTGATCACCTCTGTGGTTTTTATTTATTGTGCTATAAACAAAAGAAAAGGGACAAGTTTGAAAAAACACAATATTTTTTACTTTTTGCTATAATAAATATCCAAAATGTTTTTTTTTTTTTTTAAACAAATTTTTTCTCAGTTTAGGCCAATATGTATTCTTCTACATATTTTTGTTAAAAAAAAAAATCGCAATAAGTGCAAAAGTTATAGCGTCTATGAAATAGGGGATAGATTTATAGCATTTTTATTATTATTATTATTTTTTTTTTAAAAGTCATGGCGGCGATCTGCGATTTTTATCATGACTGCGATATCGCGGTGGCCATATCGGACACTTTTGACACATTTTTGGGACCATTCACATTTATACAGTGATCCGTGCTATAAAAATGCATTGATTACTGTGTAAATGTGACTGGCAGGGAAGGGGTTAACACTAGGGGGTGATCGAGGGGTTAATGTGTGTCCTAGGGAGGTGGGGGGAGGGGACTGACTGGGGCAGGTGACCGATCGGTGTCCCTATGTACAAGGGACACACCATCAGTCTCCTCTCCTCTGACAGGACGTGGACAGCGTGAGGAAAAAAAAAAAACAGATCACTGGCTTATGTGCAAGGGAAATTGGTCCCGAAGAGGAAGAGGCAATTCTGCCTCATCTGTGCCCACCAGTACCCCCTGCCAGTGCCACCTGCCATTGCCACCTGCCAGTGCCCACCAGTGCCACCTATCAAAGCCCATGAGTGCCACCTATCAATGCCCACCAGTGGTGCCAATCAGTGCCACCTAGCAGGGCTGCTTATCAGTGTAACCAACCAGTGCCGATCAGTTCCCATTATTGCCACCCATCAGTGCCCATCACTGCCACCCATCAGTGCCCATCACTTCCCCTATCAGTGCCGCCTCATCAGCGTACATCAATTTATAATAAAATATAATTTTTTTTTTTTTTTTAAATTCGTTCTTTATAAATTTTTTTAACAAAAAAAAAAAAACCACAGAGGTGATCAAATACCACCAAAAGAAAGCTCTATTTGTAGGGAAAAAATGATAATAATTTCATTTGGGTAGAGTGTTGTATGACCGCGCAATTGTCATTCAAAGTGCATCAGTGCTGAAAGCTGAAAAGTGGTCTGGACAGGAGGGGGGTTTAAGTGCCCAGTAAGCAAGTGGTTAAAGGCTTCAAACTACACGTATATTTAGCCAGTGTAGTTCCACATTATCACACATTCTAGATAGCAGCATCTAATGCTTGTTTGTCAATCTAATGGTCCTTTTCCACTTCACTACTCTGATTCATTATGAATGTTCTGTAATTTACAGGTATCCACTACTGACAGCTTGTTGAACAAACCCACATCTCTGTGCCTTTATGGTTCATTAACAAAAGAAATTGGCTTGACTAATATGAAATTGCTTTTATATGCAATTATCATGGATTACAGTGTGTTAGATACAGACACATGCCTAAAAAAAGCAAATCAGTTATAAAGAGTATTGAGGGAGCCCTAAAAAAGTTTTAATTATTTTTAATTATTTTAAATCAACCCTCCCCTTTCTTTACTCTGGAGATATACAGTATATAAGAAAAATGGTTTGGGCTAATTTATGCAAACAATATACTATTTTGATACCAAACAGTAATGCCCCGTACACACGGTCGGACTTTGTTCGGACAATCGGACAACAAAATCCTAGGATTTTTTCCGACGGATGTTGGCTCAAACTTGTCTTGCATACACACGGTCACACAAAGTTGTCGGAAAATCCGATCGTTCTGAACGCGGTGACGTAAAACACGTACGTTGGGACTATAAACGGGGCAGTGGCCAATAGCTTTCATCTCTTTATTTATTCTGAGCATGCGTGGCACTTTGTCCGTCGGATTTGTGTACACACGATCGGAATTTCCGACAACGGATTTTGTTGTCGGAAAATTTTATCTCCTGCTCTCCAACTTTGTGTATCGGAAAATCCGATGGAAAATTTCCGATGGAGCCCACACACGGTCGGAATTTCCGACAACACGCTCCGATCGAACATTTTCCATCGGAAAATCCGACCGTGTGTACGGGGCATAAGACTAGGGACATGTAGAAATGAAAACTAGTAACTCACAGAAATTGCATGTTGAAAACTGGAGAAAAGCTTAAACTATTAACTATAGCCACCAAATTTCTGTTAATTATATACCACTACCCCCAGGGATGCCAGTGAATTGTTTGGGTCCTCTTGCCCTCCAGTGATGACCAAATCTGTACATGAGCCTGAGAAACACTGACATGCCCATAACAGTTTAAAATAGGCTTTTTTGAAAAGGCAAAATCCTTTAAAGGACGTTTGAATAGATGGTAGTTTCAATGGCAATAAAGATTCAGTATCATAGGACCCCGTTTTAATTGCAACTCTGAAACTCATAGTTCCCAACAGCTGCCTGTGAAATAACTGGTCTGGAACACAAATGGAGAAATGCAACTAATACAACTGTCACAATACTATCTATCCCAACACTGTAAAGCAGTGCAAAGGCAGTTTCCAAAAGTGTAGTGTAAATAGCTGTACTGACAGCAATACTGCCTAGCTGCTGCAGAAAATGCCGTCTAACCATTGGTCCTTGGGTTAACAGGTCTGCTGGATTTTGGGCCATGAACTCTTGTTGGAGTGCTCACTCCCTAAATGGGAGATTTGTAATCCACAGAGTAAGGTAATGAATGTAACAGTTTCCTAATGCAGAATTCCTCAACAGACAGCAGCAATGGCAACAGCCAAACACTTCAAAGTGGATAATAGGCCACCACTCCTGCACTAAGATGAAGTCCTTTAAAATGCAGTTTGTTCCAGTGATGGCTTTTCCTGCACTCAGGATGGTTGAAAATTGAAGCTGGGCCACAAATCCTTACTGGAATCATCTGAAAGGTAGCTACCAAGATTTTGGTCCTACCTCTCAAGCCTTCATATTCTGGTCTCCCTGCAATCTCTCGGTACACAGCACAGTCCTGGACAGCAATCTCTTGGCCGTCACAGGCCCTCTTGGCCCTCACTGCTCTCAATGCTCTATCACTGAGTAACCTTGATCAGGAGCACAGTGAGTTAGACCAACAGCACATGGTCTCTTGCAGCATCAAAGAACAGTAGCATAGCACACAGCATGTGGTCTCTGCAGCTCTCTCTATTTTACAGAACAGTCTCTGGGCTGTACACAGCACAACTCACAGTCCTTGACAGCAGCTGCAGCCCTTGTCACTCCCCCATTATAAGGAATCCAAATATAGTGTGCATCACGTAAGGTGTGTGTTGGCAGTACTTTCCCTCTGTGGGGGATTCTGAGGGGCCCAGTGCCTCCAGATCTGAGAAGTGCTACATGGTCAGCTCACGGGCTGGGAAGGCAGAGAGCCAATGACCAGACCAGTATGACACTATGGGTTTGGGGCCCCACTCTGTGAAACTGTACTAGGTCATGACACATTTCTTTTTTCCTGCACTACACCATGGACTAGGCCTTTTAGCCAAGACTAGGACAATTTTTTGTTACCAGGGCCTAGTCAATGCACTTGCCCCAGCGTTTAAATTTGAAGGTGGTGGTATATCACGGATCACAATAGTATTTCTGGATGCATAATTGATTCAAGCACAGTGGATAATTATATGAAGAATACAATTGATTGGACTTTTAGAAACACATTATTTTTGCAAAAGCGTTTGTGTTCTTTATATTTTTTCAATATTTTTTTATTTTTTCTGTCTATATGAATTGTGTGTTTTTTCACTAGGTTTAAGGAGTATTGTATCAGATAGCAATGGATGATCTATAAGCACTGTTTAATATTGATGATATTATTTTTGATTTAATTAACTGGTGGAACATCCATATAATACAGGATGAGTGCAACTACTAAATATACAGTTTTTCACTTTCACTTTACACTAGTGGTGATTATTAGTTGCAGCATAGCCTTCACTTTTACATATTTGTGTTTTGCGCTGGTGGCACTTTATTATCACAATGCACTTGCACTGGCACTTTTTTATTATTATTTATTTTTGGGTGGAGGGTGTGGATCCTTGGGCCTACCCTGAATTCTAGGGTCAGATGTGTGGCCATCAGGTTCCTTCCCTACCTTGGAAGAGTCTTTTTTGGAAGAGCCTCTCAGCTAGTACTCATTGGTCAGTGTCATTGGACCATGAGGAGTCATGTCCACCAGGCGTTTCGACTAGATGGACCTGAGTAAATACATACAGTATATACAAAGCTTTCATCCCTGTTAAAGGATTTGTAGTTCTGCCCATCCAGTTCAGACGTTTTGACAACTCTGCCACATAGTGCAATTCTGCCCAAGAGGGGAGGAGAACTTATGTTTCTCTGTTGTAGTATCATTTTCACTCCCCACCTTGTAACTGGTCAGTAAAAAGGTAAGCAGTACACACTCTCTTGCACTCTGTTCTCTCCTCCAAACAGTATGTCTCTGCCCTGCTGCACACCTGATTGCCTCTATTTGCTGCATCTCCCTCCTTCTTTCGGAGCTCTGCTATACAGGAACTGTAAGAGGCTGATAACAAGTTAAATTCTATATGGCTTGCAATAAAAAATATGGGTTAGATAGTTTAGGTGAATGCGTATGTCTAAGTGGACATGATAGTCTTATCAGCACAAAAAAAAGGTTTATGTAAATTAAGAGGAACCCTCTCAACAGTTGTAGCCCATGCCTGGTATGTGCTAAACGTATAGAGGAATACAACAAAAAGGGGACACAAAAGAGATAAGAGGGGAGAGGGGGCCATCATAAGCCAATTGAGAGGGTGCAAATAGGTTGCACCACTTTCTTTTATTATACCAAAATGCAGTGTAAGAGATCTATGTTTAGGTTAATTCAATAGGATCTCAGTGTCCCAAATATACTAATGACATCTAGGGGAAATGTGACATCTTGAAGGGAAACATTCTAAAAATGATTCATGGAAAAAGCATCTTATGCACAAGCAGTCATTGTGTAAATGTTTGGCACAATGTCAATAGTCCACCACTTGATGTACAGCTTTGATTGCCGAACAGTTGCTAGTAGCAAATGTGGCTCTCGGCTACCTCTGATGTGATCTTTTGGCAGATAAACTTGCTGGAATATACATTTCACATATACAACTGTCATTTTATGTTTAATAACCAAGTGCAATGTTAGAAGCAGTAATGCAAAACAGGATTAGGATGGCAAATGAAATGCATACACTATAGAATAATACAAAACAGATTATATAAACTGCACAAACAAGGACACCTCACGGCAAAGTCTCTCTGGCTCAGGGTAACATGTGACTGCTCACACACTAAACTGCAGCGATTTAGTGTGTGGGCAGTACTCAATTCTGGCTGCAGTGGCTGGTGATAGGGGGCGGTGGTGGTCATAGGGGGCGGTGTGATGTACTTTTTCAGTTCCTTTTTTATTTCAAGTGCACAAAGTGCCACGTCTTTCATAACATTGCAATGCAGTGTGGTATGTTGTGCTGCTGTACAGTGACATGCAGTTCCTTCCTGTACTCTGCAAAAAAATGCAGCATTTAACCTTAGCCCACTGCATCACACCTATGGGCTGTATTGGAGTGTGAACAGGATACATAAAAAACAATTGTTTTCTCTGTGTCCTAGTGGTGACCTGCATTCATCCAGTGCTGTAAAACACGTCACCGCACTACATGTGAACAGGGCATACATTTTTATAACAACAGAAAGTCTATCTGAGGATCTCTACTTTGGGCTACTTTCACACTGGGGTGGAGGCATGTTAGCGGTAAAGCGCTGCTAGTTTTGCCGGTGCTTTACCATCGTTTTAGCGTCACTTTTTGGCTGCTAGCAAGATGCTTTTAACCCCACTAGCCACTGAATAAAGGGTTAAAAGCGCCCGTGTTGCGACGCTGCCGAAGGGCTTTGCAGGTGCTTTGGCAGCGCTGCCCATTCATTTCAACGGGCAGGGCGTTTTGGGAGCGGTGTATACCGCCCCAAAGATGCTGCTTGCAGGACTTTTTTTCCCGTCCTGCAAACGCATCACCCCAGTGTGAAAGCACTCTGGCTTTCACACTGGGGCGGCTTGATAGACACTTTACAGGCACTATTTTTTAGCGCTAAATTGCCTGAAAAGCGCCCCAGTGTGAAAGGGATCTTAGTAAAACAGTTTAATGTTCAGGGTAGTTCAGGGAACACAACAGCTAGAGGGTTCCAAGGCCTGAGGACACAGGCCACCCCACTGAAACCAGTAGTGATTGAGGAGATGCTCCTAACAGGAGCAGAGCCTGCCAGAATAACTGCAAATTATTAGGCTGCTGAACGGCTGCCCGGATGCTGGTTCTGACAGTGGAGGGTCTCTTACCTGCCTGCAGATCATTTGCCCAACTACTTCTGCCTCATCAGTTGTGGCATGTCTGAACTGGTGAGGAAGGGAAGCTGAGGTGTGTATCTTCCCTGGATGTATCCAGGTACCCACGGAGTTGTGGAGGATGGAATTAAAGGGGCCAGTGCCTGTATGCTGAGTTAATGGGCACTCCATTGCTCTGATATGTTTGCAAATCTAGTGTCATTGTCATAATTGAATGTCCCTCAGGACAAGTTAAAGGTTGGGGATCTTTGTTGTTTTGCCACCATATTTTCATCCTTCAACCATCCAAGTCAACGTTTGTTTGTTCCATTTTGATGATAACAGGTGGAGACTTATTCAATTATAACATGACTGTCATACAAAGACAACATTTTGAAAAAAAAAAAAAATCAGATGTGCTGGAACAAAGCTCATTACAAAAAGTAAACAAAGAAAGGGTGAAAAGCAGACGTCTTGTTTTTGGTAAAGGAAAAGTTTTCCAAGGATCTCCACAATTTGCTTATGTTTCCAGAAGGCTGATTTGTGGTTTTACTAAGTAAAACATTAAAAATGCTGACTACTTTATTTGATTTATTTTGACTTGTAGATACTAACCACAACATGAATTAGTCACCATTTTCAAAAGTGGGTACTCCACTAAGGGAATTATCTACGAATAACTACGTGACTCAAGTTATCTTGTATTAATGTTCAATATTAATATGTGTTTTTCTACTAATTATCATTGTTAAAGGTTTTAAAAAGCTTATTTAGACCTTTGTTTTGGGGCACCTTATCACAAGTGGGCCCCTGAGAAAGGTAGACTAAACTCAAAAGTTCTGGGTAGACAGTGTCATCTATATTTTGCACATTCAGCATTATAGCTGCCCTTTGTACTACTTAGAAATGTGAGTTTTTATTAAACCCATCAGTGTGCAAATCACTTTGTACTAATAACTTTACTACCGGAGATGCAACAGGTTAAATGTCATTGCTTTTTTCAGACATAGTAAAAAGCATAAGATATGAGAAGGGGTTGCTTCTGTGCTACTACATTAAGGGATGAAATAAAATAGGAGATTTTCTTTTTTCTAAGAACCACTTTAAAATGTCTGTTTTAAACCAGCAACCTTTCAGAGATAGAAATCAGTGCTCAAACCAGTTACTAGCATTATAATTTAAATAAATAAATAGGGGCCCTTGTGCTTTGTAGTGTTAATCTGCAAAAGTTTTGTTTATCACCAAACCCTAAAGAGTTTTGTAGGTATGTTTCACAAGTTTTACATGTTTCCTGTTTAATACTTATTTTATGGAGTTCTTCTATTTTATGTGCTGCTATACTAAGCACCCCTAGACTACCATTGCAATTCCTACAATGTAGTGTGTGCATTTTTACTTTATAGACTTTTTACGTATTATTTTATTTTATGCTGCACTGTACAATCTTTGCAATACAAATACACTTTGGTGAGCCTCCTTGAATTGCTGACTCTTATTTTCTTTTTGTTTAGCTATCTGAATTTATGTAACACTGTGCAGAACACTGTATATCAATTGCAAGCATATTGAAAGCTTGATCTGAGGGGTTCATAAACAAACAGAGACTCAAAAATAAAATGGCTTTTCAAAGGTTTTATATCATAGAGGATGGAGGTAGAGTCTAGCTTCCAGCATCAGGAAGCAGCCTTTTTATTTCAACACAGTATTAACATCTAAATCCTCGTTTCATTGTGAATGTTCCAAACCGTGTGATTACAGGTATCCCAAGTGTACACCCAGGATATCAGTTTCATATTTAATAATGAGTGTTGATTAAAAAGGAAGGCAATGGAGTCTCAAAAACCATTGTGATTCTAATGATGACCTTATACCACTAATCCCTAAGTCACAAAACACAAAAATATGTATGGAGCTTAATTGCATTTTAGGTTTTCTACAAATCTCTTCCAGTGACATTGCAGGTGATGATCAGAATTAACAGAGCTTATTGGATGATTTATAATGCTCCACAGATCTTCTTATTATATTCTAGAATAGTCTACCATGGTGTTCTAGGGAATTCACTTCTGCTAGCTCATCTCAGCTCATCTTGGTAATGAATTATTTAATATGCACCATGACTTACTAAGAACTACATAAAATGACTAAAGTATTTTCATTTCAAACATCATTTAAAGTTCACCTTCCAAACTTGTATCCTTTATCTCATTTCTGTCTTACAAATCAATGTCATGATTCTTTGGATTTGTGGACAAACCACTTAAAGCAGTAGTTAACTTTAAAGAGTAACTCCACTTGCAGGGTCTGCAATTCCTTTAGACATGATTTCCTATTGGATGTATCTCACTAAAAATTAAATTTTTGTTGCAGGGGATGCCTAAAATTTGACTTGTATCTTAGTGCAGACTTCTGGAAAAATCAGTGAGCCAATCACATAAGCAGGAAATTATGTTTCTGGGGGCTGTTCTGTACACCATCTGTGTACAGAACACCTCCAGGTAGCCATATTGCATTGCATTTTATAGAAAATGACAGAGCTGCGGAATAAAAAGGAAAAGTAATTTTGTGTGTTGCAATTGTATACGCTATATATGCTATATTATTATTTTTTGTTTGCTATTTTGGAATTAATCTTTATAATAAAAGAAAAACACTGACAGGCAGGTGTTTTATTGCATAAGAGCCCCTATCAGTTTCTTCTGCCGTAAATGCTTCCCCCTGTCAGTTAGTGATAAGGTACATTGAGGCGTGTAAGCACAACTCAAAGTACATTAGGACACTCACACTGAGCTGTGCCAATATGACCCCTGTGTGCATGTGGCACATACTAGCACATTATAGCATATAGCTGCAGGGGGCCTGGATAAAAAAAAGGAGTTTACTACCCTTTTAGAGCAGCAAAGTTTTGGAGGATGACATATAGGGGGTTATTTACTAAAGGCAAATCCACTTTGCACTACAAGTGCACTTGGAAGTCCAGTCGCTGTAGATCTGAGGGGGACATGCAAGGAAAATAAAAAACAGCATTTTAGCTTGCACATGATTGGATGATAAAATCAGCAGAGCTTCCCCTCATTTCAGATCTACCCCTCAGATTTAAAGTGACTGCACTTCCAAGTGCACTTGTAGTGCAAAGTGCATTTGCCTTTCGTAAATAACCCCCACTGCCCTTTGTTTCCTTGTCTACATGTTCTGTTATGTGTGCATTCAGAATTAAAATAATAAATACATTTTTTTTTTATTAGACCAGATTTATACATCCTGCTAGCTTAGGTAGGTCTTGTACTGCCCTTCCTTTGTTATCCCACTTGAGTGTCTAACCTTAGTATAATAATATTAGCTAGCATAGTTTCACTATTGAAAAGGCTAAAAATGACTTTTTGCTGGGGTTGTTACAACTAGGACTGATGACTGATGAGTTCCACTATTATAGCAGTAGCGTGACCACAGGTGTAGGGACCCAACGTGAATAAAATATAAATGCACAGAATGCAAAGTTCACCACAAAATTGCTTAAACTGTGCAGGCAGTCTGGAACTTATTGTACACAGACATGTGTTACTGACATTCGGCAACGCGATGTATGATAGTGTGTCATCCCTGGCGTCTCCCTGCCTTAGAATCTGACCCCGTTCAATACTTGTGGGTTGCACTATTTAGTTTAAGCTGATACATAAGTACAACGACAAAAGTTCTGTGGCCATCATGTCATCATAATTAATTTGTGGCCTAAAGTGATTTTTTAACAGGTAGTGGAGTTGACAAAATGATCAGAAAAAGGGTATCTTTGGCTTGAATTTTTCTAAACAGGTGCACAGTGGGATTAATAATGAAAACAGGGCCAAAATGGCAAAAAGGTGTGAATGTCTTGCAGAACATGGTAAACTGATTATGAAGCTGTACAAACAGGAGCTCATAAAAGCAATGTCTCTGCGACTTTATAAAGACACTAGATGGCAGTACTTCTATAAGGCCTCTATAAGGCTCTGTAGCCACAGATACTAAACAGAATATAGAATATAGCCATTATTGCAGTAAATAGTACAGGAAGTAAACAGTTACTTGTGCTTGGTTTTGCTACAGAATCTCACACAGTGAAGTACGGGGTAGGTGTGGGTACACTGACAAACAGCTGAAAGGATCTCTGGGATGGCACCACAGGCAAGCGATTGGAAAAGTCCCAGGGCAGGAACCACAGGTGGGCAGTCAGAGTCACAGGGCTACCCCACTTGAAGTTCCATACTCTGATAACTATTGGCACAGTGCTCCCAGAGTGGATAAGCCTTCTGTAGATGCTGCATGCTTTTGGGCTCCTGCCCAGATGTCAGGTCTATAAATGAAGGAACATACATCTGGCTGCAGATCACATATCCAGACACCTCTGTCTCATTTGCAGCCTCTCTGAGCTGCAGATGTCAGACAACAGGGAAACATATCAACTTATGGGAACCCAGAGGATTGTAGCAAAAGGAGTTAAAGGAGGGAGTGCATCTGACCATGGTGAGTCAATGAGGTACTCCACTACAGTATTACAATTAAAAGTACGCTGCAATGAAAAACAAAAAATAACCCATGAAATATATTCTGTGAACAAAGCCTTCGTGTTTAGGGGTTCGGTCTTCGTTTCAGACATTTTAGCCGTGTGCTAGTGGACCCCATACCCTTTCTTGGCAAACTGCTGTTTTGGGAACTTCTTCTGCCCACCTGTTTGTAATACATGTGGAATTATTTTAAATAATCTCACTGTAGATTATTTGCTGTCTCTGACATATAGAAAGCTGAATACAGTATATAAAAAATGGAGTAGTATTATTAATAATATTATAAAGGATTTGCTGTAGCACCAGTAGTTTGCGCAGCCCATAGTAGTGCAAAGATTCCCAAAGCCATAACATTTCGATCTGTTTGAATCTGATTTGTGAATCAAAAAGAGAGAAGGTCACACAACACATGCTTTACAAAGCACATCAAAATACAGATTACATGGAAATCCATGAATGGGCTTTTTAGCTTTAACATAGTTGCAAAAATTATGGCTGGCCTCATGGATCAATGCGCTACATCTCTCATTGTTAACCACTTCAGCCCCAGAAGATTTTACCCCCTTCCTGACCAGAGCACTTTTTACAATTTGGCACTGCGTCAATTTAACTGGTAATTGCGCGGTCATGCAATGCTGTACCCAATCTAAATTTGCATCCTTTTTTTCCCACAAATAGAGCTTTCTTTTGGTGGCATTTGATCACCTCTGCGATTTTTATTTTTTGCGCTATAAACAAAAAAAAACATCAATTTTGAAAAAAATATATATTTTTTACTTTTTGCTATAACAAGAATCCCCAAAAATGTTTTTAAAAAACAAATTTCTTCATCAGTTTAGGCCAATATATATTCTTCTACATATTTTTGGTAAAAAAAAAATGCAATAAGCGTATATTGATTGGTTTGCCCAAAAGTTATATCGTCTGCAAACTATGGGAAAGATAGTAATGGCGGCGATCTGCAATTTTTAGCAGTAATGCTACATTGCGACGAACAGATCGGACACTTTTGACACATTTTTGGGACCATTGACATCTATACAGCGATCAGTGCTATAAAAATGCACTGATTACTGTGTAAATGTCACTGGGAGGGAAGGGGTTAACACTAGGGGCGATCAAGGGGTTAAATGTGTGTTCCTTCAGTGTGTTCTAACTGTATGGTGATAGGACTGACTGGAGGAGGAGACATTTCGTTGTTCCCACTTAGTAGGAACAAATGATAGGTCTCCTCTCCCCTGACAGAACAGGAATTTGTGTAATTACACACACAAATCCCTGTATTGGCTCTCGTGCATGCGATCACTTGTGGCTGGCAGTGATCGCACCCGCCGGCCACGCACATCGGGTCACAGTGTGTGCGTGCGCCATCTGGCGGCTCTTAAAGAAAAAAGACATACCCATATGGGGTTTTGCGCAGCCGTACCATTCTGCCACAGTATATCTGCGTGAGGCAGTCGGCAAGCGGTTAATATTAATAACAAGAAATAAATGCTGGGAGTTTTCAGCTAGTACATGTATGACACGTACACTTTTCTTCACTTATTAGAAATCTTTGATTTATTGTAGTCAATGATAAAAAATAAAATTTCATTAAAAAAAGAAAATACCTTCCCCTAAAGAGCCTCTTAAGGCCTTGGTACAACCATGAAATTTGATGGTACGATTTCAAACACCACACCTTTTCACAGACTTTCCAGGTTTCCCACACCCATCATTATATTACATACTGTATATGTAAAAAATATCAGTTTGATCTCACAAACCGATTATAATGTTGGGGTCTTGGTGGGGTTTTAACATATTTGTCGAGTCAGTTGACCAGCTTCACCAAGATCTGTGAAACAAAAGTTAGCTGAACTGTCAATCAAGTGTCTTAGGTCCCCCCCTCATCACACTTCTAAAAAGGGAAAAAAAGGTCAAGGAAATAAATCACCCTTCTGGTACTGGGCACCACTCACTCCTTGGCAAGCGATGAGATTAGAGCTAAGCCTGGTCCTGATGTAGAAATAGGGTTGCCTAAAGTGACTGTAAAGGTTTTTTTTAACAACAAACATGTCACACTTACCTCCTCTGTGCAAGGGTTTCGCACAGAGCATCCCCAATCCCCCTTTTCTGGGGTCCCTGAGCGGTGCTCCTGGCTCCTCCTCTTCAACGAGTGCCCCCACGGAGAACCAATTTCCATTGGAGCACCCGCGCGGGCGCGCTCCCAAATCCACTGGCTTCTGCTGCTATTAACCACTTAACGACAGAGCCTCTTAAAAAAAGATTTGTTGTTTACAAGTTAAAAACTGTTTTTTTTTGCTAGAAAATTACTTAGAACCCCCAAACATTATAATTTTTTTTAACACCCTAGAGAATAAAATGGCGTTGTTGCAATACTTTCTGTCACACCTTATTTGTGCAGCGGTCTTACAAGCGCAGTTTTTTTGGAGAAAATACACTTTATTCAATTAAAAAAATAAGACAACAGTAAAGTTAGCCCAATTTTTTTTTATATTGTGAAAGATAATGTTATGACGAGTAAATTGATACCCAACATGTCACGCTTCAAAATTGGCGATAAACTTTTACCCTTAAAAATCTCCATATGCGATGTTTAAAAAATTCTACAGGTTGTATGTTTTAAGTTACAGAGGAGTTCTAGGGCTAGAATTATTGCTCTCATTCTACCAATCGCAGCGATACCTCACATGTGTGGTTTGACCACCGTTTTCATATGCGGGTACTAGTCACGTATGCGTTCGCTTCTGCACGTGAGCTCGTCGGGACGGGGCGCGTTTAAAAAAAATGTTTTTCTTATTTATTTTACCTTTTTTTTTACATTTTACACTGTTTTTTGAAAAAAAAATTGTGTCACTTTTATTCCTATTACAAGGAATGTAAACATCCCTTATAATAAAAAAAAGCATGACAGGACCTCTTAAATATGAGATCTGGGTCAAAAAGATCTCAGATCTCATATTTACATTAAAATGCAATTAAAAAAATTGTCATTTAAAGAGAATAAAAAAAAATGGCACTTTAAGAACTATGGGCGGAAGTGACGTTTTGATGTCGCTTCCGCCCTGCAATCATATGGAGACGGGTGGGGGCCATCTTCCCCTCACTCGTCTCCATGTCAGGCCATGAGAAGGACGCGATCGCCTCTGGCGCTGCCGATGGCTCCGCGGATCGAGGTGGTAGGGGGGTGCCCTCTCCCGCCACCGATAAAAGTGATCTTGCTGTGAATCCACCGCAGAGACCACTTTTATCTTAAACTGGACCACTCACTGAAGAAGAGGATACGGGGGTTATGACAGCCAGCTGCTGCCATAGCAATGATATCCTCCTTCAAAGTACCGACATATAACGATGGTGGGTGGTCCGGCAGTGGTTAATCTATCCAATGAGGATCCAAGAAAGTGGTTGGAGCTGCTGGGTTTGTGCTCATTGCTGGAACGATCAGTTTCAGGTAAGAAAAAGGGGGACTCTGCGGGGAAGCTGCAGCACAGAAGGTTTTTCACCTTAATGCATACAATGTAATAAGGTGAAAAACCCTGAGACTTTACAACTCCTTTAAGGGAATGATAACATTATCTACGTACATCATTGTAAATACATCTTAATAAGACAGGGAAGTAATTATACCAAAATGCCACGTGGGGAACCTTCCACTTTTTTTCAAAGACTTTAATTGGGGTGTGCAGCCCTCTCAGACTCTCACATATGTGTCACTCTATAATATAGTTCTTCTTTTGGGTGGTTAAACACCCCTTCCCCGCCTTTTGACACGAGAGCTGAAATATGAGCCTCAGTAAACTGTATTTCTGTAAGCATGCACTGAACATAGGATATACTGTTTTTCGATTATAACTTCTAGGTCGACTTGATATATGCAATCCAATACTCTTGGTATCCTTTTTGAATGCCAAAGGTCTCCTTCGCCGCCCGAGACCGGATCACATTCTGGGTCGGACGTGGCGATTGGAATAAAAAAACTTTGGTAAATTGAACAAAAATGGATATATAGACTCCAGGCTACAATGTACCCCGACCCAAATTAGTCTATTTCCCATGTACCCTTTTTAAAGTGCTTCACTTCAGGGAAGACGGGCTGGGATGGCTGGATCACGAGAGCATAGATACAAAGGGAGAAGGTGGGTAATAGCCCCTCCTTTGATATGAAATTAATTATTTGTCCTTAGGGAGACAAGACCCTCTGGCACACACTTAAGCATATAAAACATATTTGAGGCAAAGCCCCCTTTTTCCCGAGTAATTTTTCTCCAGGAAACAAAGTGATCCAGATGAATACATATAATAAATGAGGACCTGTTGGTTCTCCCTTTTGTTTCTTAGGCTAGGTTTCCACAGTTGTGACCCCAAGGTCGCGCGATTCGCAGTGCAACTTTGCAATGCGATTTTTTATGAGATGTCGTGCGACTGGTGAGAACCATGGGAGAGCGGGTCACACCGAAGTCGGAACAAAGTATTACAAAAACCTTTTTTGGAGTCACTGCGACTTGAGTTGCACCAATTATAACGGGCACCATTGAAATACATGGATTTTGACTTGTCTTGCGACTTCATGTGTGTCAAGTCGCGCAACAACTTGCAGTAGTGGAAACAGAGCCTTATTCTAGAGTACAAGTCTTGCTCTCGCATCCATCCATCTCTGACCGGCCTTTCCTGCCAAATGAGGTTAAAGGGAATTATACTTTATACCGATTTTTTTATCATTGTTTTTTTACTCAGTATGCAATGTACCCGCTTACCTGCTCATTACAAATTATTACTTATGAATACAATTATGTGCACAGACACTTATACTATTGCAATGCCAAAAAAGGATGCAAGTTATGCGCAAAATCAATTTTCCATTTCTTTTTCCCCCTCACAGATCTCTTGAGCCGCTGTCTTTTTTGTCCAACTTTTGCCCTTGGAGACATTACTTCTAACCTGTTAGGCTTCCCGGCACGGTAGGGATACGTGTGTTTTTCACGTATCCCCTTCTTTCAGCTCCTGCAACATTTACCACTGTGGGGAGCTTATACCGTTCCGGCGGCGTTCTGTAATCGCTGTCGGACTGAGGGGGTGACATCATGCACGGTACGGCCGACGCGCATTGAGAGGAGGTCCCTGTGCCGTGCATGCGTATCACCTCTCACGTCACATTATTACATCGGAGGCGATGGAAACCAGGAAACCAGGAAACCAGGGCAGCCCAGCCTTCCGGAACTCTGAGGTGGTCACAGAAGGGCCACCACAGGCAGCTCATTGGCCCCCTCCTGAGGGGAACTTCCAGAGACAGAAGTACACACCTGTTACCCATTTTCAAATTAATTACTAAGTTATTTAAGATACGCTCTCCACCGGTAATCCTCAGATGATGCCCGGGGGAGAGCACACATATATGCTTTGCAAGATGAATGGGTAAGAACGGACATCAGTGTGCTGCTGGGTTTCATTATTGAAAAAATCTATTACCGACTAGTTCATTACAAATCTCTCTAACACAGATGCAGTATTTATACTCTTCTGATCTGAACACATAATTACTTCAATAACGCAATAAGGTATTAATTATTATTTTATTTTTAATCTTTTTTACTTTTTGTTTATGTAATACATGGTCACTCCATAGCACTTTTTGTAATACTCACCTTCACCTGGCATCCTCTCGTTCTTTTGGTTTGGATGCATTAGTATCATATTACGTATTTTGTTTCATTCATTGTAAACCTTATTGAATACAATACACTTGACAGTTTTTGTCACCTTTTAACATGTTTATTTTATTTATTTATATTTTCCACTTTTGTTTGCCGGTTTTGTGGTTTGGGAATGAACTGCTTACGTGCACACCCTTAACATATATTTGATTTAACACACATATGTTTTCCATATACACTTTTCTTTATGACATGCATCTTTTCAAATGGATTATATTCATTCGGCTGCCATAAGCGGTAACTATACACACACATGCACCTCTCTTCACCTTGCTGACACAATATCATTGTGTCACTCTTTACTGTTTATAACATACCCAGATCATCTGTTGTTTGCCAAATACTAAGATGATTGTGAGAACAATGCACAATTCACCATCGCAATTAAATAGAAAATGATATACCATGTACGGCATGACTTGGTGACATGGTTTCTCTTATATAGGGATTGGATACAAACTTCCCAACCCCTCTATGGAGAAAAAAACTAGATTATATACTGAGTTAACATTGAAACAACCCCGGCAGCGCATGGAGGGGGACTCCTTTCATTAAGATTCTCCCCCTCTCAATGTCCTAAAAAACTACTCTTACCTCTTTGGTTTGCTGATTATGTGCAATTACAATTTTCAGGTGCTCCTGCCCATTTGATTCCCCATTGGGGGGCCGTTAAACATGTGACCACTTGTAAGCCTCACAGATCGGGGTCGCCCCCTTGGGTTGAGGGCGTGGACAGGCTCTCAGTGGGTCCGGGATTGCACTTGAGGGGATTATCTGGTTTTAAAGAAGTCTCTGGTTAAGCGAGTCTTCCTGGCGAAAAGGGTAAATACACTGCGATTATATTAATCAAACACGAGACAATGTATACAGTCAGGTCCTTAAATATTGGGACATCAACACAATTCTAATCTTTTTGGCTCTATAAACCACCCATCAGAGAGATAGCAAAAACATTAGGTGTGGCCAAATCAACTGTTTGTAACATCCTTAAAAAGAAAGAACGCACCGGTGAGCTCAGCAACACCAAAAGACCTGGAAGACCATGGAAAACAACTGTGGTGGAAGACCGAAGAATTCTTTCCCTGGTGAAGAAAACACCCTTCACAACAGTTGTCCAGATCAAGAACACTCTCCAGGAGGTAGGTGTATGTGTGCCAAAGTCAACAATCAAGAGAAGACTTCACCAGAGTGAATACAGAGGGTTCACCATAAGATGTAAACCATTGGTGGGCCACAAAAACAGGTAGGCCAGATTAGAGTTTGCCAAACAACATCTAAAAAAGCCTTCATAGTTCTGGGACATCATCCTATGGACAGATGAGACCAAGATCAACCTCTACCAGAGTGATGGGAAGAGAAGAGCATGGAGAAGGAAAGGAATGGCTCATGATCCAAAGCATACTACCTCATCAGTGAAGCATGGTGGTGGTAGTGTCATGGCGTGGGCATGTATGGCTGTCAATGGAACTGGTTCTCTTGTATTTATTGATTATGTGACTGCTGACAAAAGCAGCAGGATGAATTCTGAAGTGTTTCGGTCAAAATTATCTGCTCATATTCAGCAAAATGCTTCAGAACTCATTGGACTGCGCTTCACAGTGCAGATGGACAATGACCTGAAGCATACTGCAAAAGCAACCAAAGAGTTTTTTTAAGGGAAGAAGTGGAATATTATGCAATGGCCAAGTAAATCACCTGACCTGAATCCGATTGAGCATGCATTTCACTTGCTGAAGACAAAACTGAAGGGAAAATGCCCCAAGAACAAGCAGGAACTGAAGACAGTTGCAGTAGAGGCCTGGCAGAGCATCACCAGGGATGAAACCCAGCGTCTGGTGATGTCTATGCATTCCAGACTTCAGTCTGTAATTGACTGCAAAGGATTTGCAACCAAGTATTAAAAAGTGAAAGTTTGATGGATGATTGTTAATCTGTCCCATTACTTTTGGTCCCTTAAAAAGTGGGAGGCACATATACAAACTGTTGTAATTCCTACACCGTTCACCTGATTTGGATGTAAATACCCTCAAATTAAAGCTGAAAGTCTGCAGTTAAAGCACATCTTGTTTGTTTCATTTCAAATCCATTGTGGTGGTGTATAGAGCCAAAAAGATTAGAATTGTGTCGATGTCCCAATATTTATGGACCTGACTGTACATAATAAATGAGACTGTATTGGATATCAAATTATATGACAATTAGAATATTGAAATCTGTCCTCTTGATGTATTTATAGAAATGTAAGAACCCCCTGACGAAGACCGTAACCTTTGAGGTCGAAATGCATTGGGGCATTTCCATACATCAGATGGTGCAATTCCAAGTGTAACAATGTATCACCCTTGATATATAACCTTTCCTAGCCTAATTTGTCTCACCTTGTATATACGAGAGCTCATATTTTAATTAATTCTTTATATATGTTTTGTGTCTAACCATTTTTTTAAATAAAAGATCTGATTTTTACAAAATATTTGACTTCTATTTGCTGCTAAAAAGCCCCGTGGGGAACCTTCCACTTTTTTTCAAAGACTTTAATTGGGGTGTGCAGCCCTCTCAGACTCTCACATATGTGTCACTCTATGATATAATTATGCCAATAGAAAGAAATACAAGTTTACTCTAAAGATGGTGAGGTTATAGCACAGAACCTGAACACACCAATTAAATAAATTTGGATAGGTAAATACATTATTTGCTGGGATTAAAACAATGCAGATATGAGTATCTATATTTAGGCAACATTTTGGATGTCATTTGCAAAGATCTCCCACATATTGATGTTTTCATCAGGTTGTTGGCAGATAGGATCCCCTACCTTTCATCCTTGACTTCTTCTCTCTTTTGGGAGGCATGGTGAGGTGGAGGTCTGACCTAAACGCTTGATTAACAGTTCAGCATTCCTCTTTCACGGTTCTCAGTGAAGCCATTCAACTGACTCAGAAAACACGCAGACCCCATCATTAAAGTCAATGTGAAAGATCAAATTGATATTTTTGAATATCTATAATATGTTGATGGCTGAGAAAAACCAGGGTGTTATGTGGAAAGGTGTAGTGTGTGAAATCATAACATCAAAATCCATGGATGTATAAAGGCCTTATGAGGCTCTTTAGAGGAAGGTATTCTCTTTTTTATTGATAGTTTTATAACAGCTGACTACAATAAATAAAAGATGAAGAAATATGTATGCAGCCTAAATTGGTCTAGCATATATTTGATTTCTATGTAATGGATAGAATTGACAAATTTAATTCGCTCCTTGGATTTTGGATTTGCTTTCTTAATGGTTGGAGAAACATTTCCTACCCTTATGATGCTAGGGCTGCTTCAATTGTACACAAAGATTAAAGCTTCATTTTAATCTATTTATATCATTATCCCATTCTCTGTCCATGTGATGCTACAGGTGCTACTTCAGCTGCATAGTTAAAAATGTTTTTGCATATCATTAGCTTCCATGTTTATTTGATACCGTTGGTGCTGTTTTAGTTGCTTCCAACATATAAATGAATAGTTAAATTCTGTGTTCTGCTTCATTGTCTACTTGCGTGCTCACTTGATGCTGCTGCTTTTACACAGACTGCTTGCCAAAACAAAGGGAAAAAAGTATTCTCATTAGATCCCTGCATCAGATCCCTTCTAATATTTTAATCTGAACAGTTTAATAGTGGTTTACTCATGCATGGGAAATCAATAGGAATGTATTTTTCATACTAATCCTGGGAAAGGCTAATCTTAAAGTATTTTATATCTATAGACAATCTAAATTATATTTGATGGTATATATGTGTAGCATTACATTACAATATGTTTACCAAGACTCATATGACAGCCATTTATTTCCCTCTGTTGATGAAGCAAGAAAATTACATAGGAATCCATTTCCTGTAGATAGTTGACAACACTGATACTATGAATTTTCACACAGTGTTGTCACCCATTTTAAAGTGCTCCACAATTAGACTACCAGTTTACATGCTGACAAAGCTACTCAGGCGGCAACAGATCTTAATTCACTGGAGGAATGCACACTAGAGAGTAAGGCTTCTTTCAGACTGGGGCATTGTGGGCATCGGCGGTAAAGCGGCGCTATATTTAGCGCCGCTTTACCATCGTTTTAGCGGCGCTATAAAACTGCCCCTTTAGCGGCGCTTTGCCGGCGGGTTTGCGGCGCTGCCCCATTTTATTCAATGGGAAGGGGAGCTTTAGGAGCGGTGAAGGGGCGCTCCTATAGCACTGCAAAGATGCAGCTTGCAGGACGTTTGTGACCGTCCTGCAAGCTCACCGCTCCAGTGTGAAAGTCCTCGGGGCTTTCACACTGGAGACACAGGAGAGGCACTTTACAGGTGCTATTTTTAGCGCTGTAGCGCCTTTAAAGCGCCTCAGTGTGACAGTAGCCTTAGTCTGCCAAAACGTGCAAGTATTCTGTGCATTACATTATTGCAAATAATCTGGGGCACACTGCAGATTTATTTACACATTAAGAGCAACATGTTTACCTTTAAATCTCTGTTAACCACTTGACCTCTGGAAGATTTACTCCCCTTCATGACCAGGCCATTTTTTCAGATATTGCACTGCGTTATTTTAACTGACAATTGTGCGGTCGTGCAACGCTGTACCCAAATCAAATTTGTGTCATTTTTTTCACCACAAATTGAGCTTTATTTTGGTGGTATTTGATCACCGCTGTGTTTTGTTTTGTTTTTTTTTGCTCTAGAAACAAAAACAGACCATCAATTTTGAAAAAAAAAACAATATTTTATACTTTCTGCTATAAAACATATCCAATTAAAAAAAATAAATCACATTTCTTCATAAATGTAGGCCAATATGTATTCTGCTACGTATTTTTGGTTAAAAAATCCCAATAAGCGTATATTGATTGGTTTGCACAAAATCTATAGTGTCTACAAACTATGGGATATATAGTAGATTATTTATTTATTTATTTATACTAAAGTAATGCCGATTTGCAGTGGACATTCCGATATTAACTGACACTTTTGATACTTTGTTGGATCCACTGACACAAATACAGCGATTAGTGCTAAAAATATGCACTGTCACTGTACTAATGACACTGGCTGGGAAGGGTTTAAGCTTCTGGTGCGATTAAGGGTTAAATGTGTTGCCTAGCCAGTGTTAACCACTGTTAAGCATTTGTGGGGCATCCTCAAATGGAAGGTAGAGGAGCTCAAGGTCTCTAACATCCACCAGCTCAGTGATGTTGTCATGGAGGAGTGGAAGAGGGCTCCAGTGGTAACCTATGAAGCTCTGGTGAACTCCATGCCCAAGAGGGTTAAGGCAGTGCTGGAGAATAATGGTGGCCAAACAAAATATTGAAAATTTGAGCCCAATATGGACATTTTCACTTAGGGGTGTACTCACTTTTGTTGCCAGTGGTTTAGACATTATTGGCTGTGTGTTGAGTTATTTTGAGGGGACAACAAATTTACTTTACATTGTAGCAAAGTGTAATTTCTTCAGTGTTGTCACATGAAAAGATATAATAAAATATTTACAAAAATGTGAGGGGTGTACTCACTTTTGTGAGATATTGTATATACATATCAGGAGGCACTTTTAGGGCTTGTCATAAGCACATAGAAAAAGATGCTGTTCACCATGACCCCACCTTTGGCCAAAACACCCATGAAAATAAACAATAAGCTTGTAACATGTCCTGTGAATGCCTCATACTTCTATATATTATTCCGTATATATTTACTGCACTTCTATATACACTGTACCATATATACTGTACTATCTTTTTAAAGCACTTATTATCAGTTATAGACTGCAGTTTCAGCACCTAAAACCTGAGAAGTTAAAAGATCCCTACACCAAAATAGTCAAACTTGCCCTTTTAAGTGTTTTAAAGGTGATTTAAGATATTTCATCCTACCAACTGAAGAAATCATTTGTACGGTACCTATTATTGCACTTTAGCTCTCTAAAATGTGTAATAGATAAACTACCAGCACAGCTGTCACTTTTAAACAGCTGTCAAGTGACTTGCAGTCTGAACTAAGTGCTGATGTTTGGCAGGTGGGCATTTCGGTAGACAATAAGTATGTAATCTCATCTGTCTCATATATTGCCTTTCATATTGTCTTCTGGTCTGATGATTAAAAAAAGCACTGCTTTTGCTACAATTGTAAGTATCATCAGTTAATAAGAATTCTTTCATCTTACTTAGTAAACAACACCTAATCTCTCTCATATAAAACATACTGCATGTATAGGTTAAGGCTTTTTTTAATGTGTAAAGTATTCATGGAAATTATGATTCTAAGCTTTTACCAATGATCCATTTTAACCACTTGCCGCCCGCCATATAGCAGAATGACGGCGGCAAAATGGTTGTGATATCCTGACCGGACGACATATGACGTGATCAGGATTACAGAACCGGCGTGCGCCTGACACATCGCAACTCTGATCGTGGTATGGAGCCTCTAACAGAGGCTTCTTACTACGTGATCAGCTGTGACCAATCACAGCTGAACATTGAGTGAACCAGGAAGTTACGGTAAACTTCTTTCCTCTGTTCACTCTGACAGGGAGAGCCAATCGGTAGCTCTCCCTGTCAGAGGGGGGTCTGTGCTGATTATCAGCTCATTAATTATCAGCACAGCCCCCATCAAAAGGTGCCCATCAGCTGTCAATCAGTGCCTTACACCTGCCAGCCTGTCCCCATAATAAACGCCTATCAGTGCCCACAACAGTGCTGATCAGTGCCCACAACAGTGCCAATCATTGCCCAAAAAAGTGCCAATCAGTGCCCCATCAGTAATGCTTGCCATTGCCCCAAAGTGCCAATCAGTGCCACTCAGTAATGCCTGTCAGTAGCTCCACATCAGTGCTGCCTATCCAGTGCCACCTATCAGTGCCAATCAGTATTTTTTTTTTAGATTGTCGGTCTTTTTTCATTTAGAGCGCAAAAATTAAAAACTGCAGAGGTTATCAAATACCACCAAAAGAAAGCGCTATTTGTAGGAAGAAAATGATCAAAATTTAGTTTGCATACAGTGTTGCATGACCGCGCAATTGTCATTCAAATTGCGACAGCGCTGAAAGCTAAAAATTATCCTCGGCAGGAAGGGGGAAAAGTGCCTGGTATGGAAGTGGTTAAAAGATTATGTAGTAGGATTCAGTTCAGTGCTAAAAGAGTTAAACAGATTTAGCAAGCGATCGTCACAAAGTTATATAAAAAGGATATGTAATAAAAGCAGCCCATGTAATGGCTAAATATTGACAAGTAATTGGAATGAGAGGAGAGCAAGCTAAATTAAGTCCAATATCTTGCTGCTGAAATTAAATTGGTTGTCAAAGGAGAATTCAAGGTGGAGAAGATAGAAGATTCTGGGACAACATTTCAAAGCAATTTTCTACTGCATCTATTTTCCCTATGGAGTTTCATGTGATTCATATGCGACCTACTGTGTAATTTGCATGAAAGACTATCAGAAGTGTGTGACATTCTATTTCTTTTTCTGTAAATCCTCAGCCTTGCTGTCTGCCACATTACCATCTGTTCCATGCACAGGGGGACACTTGCTCTGTCACTGTTAAACTGGCTGCTCACTGCCCTTGGATAGTAATAATAATAACCCTGCCACTCTCTAATTTCCAACATTTCTGTCCCCAAAAAGATCTGTTTCCTGCCTGGGCCAATTTACAGCTTGCTTGTTGAAGTGTCAGCATGTACAAATACAGCACACTTACATTTTCTGTACTTTACTTGATATTACTTTTGCCAGATCAAGCTACAATAACACGTAGAGAATAAAATCTACTCCGCAAACCATTTAAATAGTCTGTCATTGCCATCCTTTTCACTGATAACTGATGCAAAATAAACTGTTTCATTTTGTGCACTTTAAAGAAAGGTAGTTTTTGTGGCATAATCATGAAAATCAATGACTATCCACACAGACTTTTTTTTTTTTTTTTTACAAATGCTTTTGGAAGATGAAGCAGATAGGACACAGAAGGTGATCCTACACAATAATCCCTTATAAAAATTTAATCAATTCACTCTAATATCAGGACATTTTGTATGTTTTGGGGCAACATCACCAATCTTCTGTTCCTTATGCTTTTTTTATCACATCAGCTAAGGCCATTGTTCCAGTCTGCGCAACCTGGAGTCCAAGAGTTTACATGTTTGATTTCTGGCACTAGCAAACCATTCAGGTGTGACCTGACCATATTTTAAAGATGCTGCTTGTGGCTTTGATGGGATGCCTGAGACTGGCTGGGAATAAATTACTATAAAGTTGACTTAAAACAAAACTTTACCCATAATACTTTGATAACAATTAATGTTCTTTACAAAAGATAATACATTCCACAGTAATAATTATGCTACCAAAATTGGTGTGTTTTGTAAATTGCCTCCAACATTGCTCCTGTTTCTTATTGGCAGAAGCCGCCATTTTGTTGAAGCCCAGAGCAGTCACTTCCTTACTGAAAACTCTCGCCCTCTACTTGATCTCAAAAACTATATGTCGCATTCTGCAATTAAAATGTGTGCATTCCAGCCTTGATTGCATGTCTTGGCTCAGCTAGAGAGGAAAGCTGACATAAGCTTTACAGTGCTGAAGTTCACTGGCTGCTACTGCGGAAGGAAAGATAATTTAGGACACTATGCTTGTAAGTTTAACTCTTGTGTTCCCTGGCAGCAGAGTTTTTCGTGTCACCCCTCTGGCTATTCTCTTCTTTCTCCTTAACCACTTGCCGACCGCCGCACGCCGATGTATTTCCTAAGTTTGGCAGCTGATATTGTTATGGCAGCAGCTAGCTGCCATAACCCCGGTATCCCCTTTTTCATGCGATGGTCGGCTTTCAGATAAAAGTGGTCTCTGTGGCGGATTCACCGTGAGATCCCTTTTATCAGTGGCGGGAGAGGACCCCCCCTCCCGCCGCGATCCGGTGCCCTCCGCCGCTTACCGGAGCCGTCAGTAGCAGTGGAGGCGATCGCGTCTGTCCCCTTGTTGTGCCTGGAGACAAGTGAGGGGAAGATGGCGCCCACTTGTCTCCATGACACTGCAGGGCGGAAGCGACGTCAAAACTTCACTTCCGCCCATACGTCTTAAAGGCACATTTTTTTCAATGTCATTTTTTTTAAATTACTTTTTTTTATTGCATTTTAGTGTAAATATGAGATCTGAAGTCTCTTTGACCCCAGATCTCATATTTAAGAGGTCCTGTCATGCTTCTTTCTATTACAAGGGATGTTTACATTCCTTGTAATAGGAATAAAAGTGACACAATTTTTTTTTTAAACAGTGTAAAAATAAATAAAATCATGTAAAATAAATAAGAAAAATAAAAAATGTTTTTTTTTTAAAAATCCGTCCCGAAGAGCTTGCGCGCAATAGCGAACGCATACGTGAGTAGCACCAGCATATGAAAACGGTGGTCAAACCACACATGTGATGTATTGCCCCAATCGTTAGAGCAAGAGCAATAATTCTAGCCCTAGACCTCCTCTGTAAAGCAAAACATGCAATCTGTAGAATTTTTTAAACGTCCCCTATGGAGATTTTTGAGGGTAAAAGTTTGACGCCATTCCACGATCGGGTGCAATTTTGAAGCATGACACATTTGGTATCAATTTACTTGGCATAATATTATCTTTCACAATATAAAAAAAAGTTGGGCTAACTTTACTGTTGTCTTATTTTTTTTTTTCAAAAAATGAATTTTTTCCAGAAAAAGCATGCTGCACAAATACGGTGTGAAAAAAGTATTGCAATGACCGCCATTTTATTCACTAGGGTGTTAGAAAAAAATATATAATGTTTGGGAGTTCTAAGTAATTTTCTAGCAAAAGAACCTGTTTTAAACATGTAAACACCTAAATTCCAAAACAAGGCTGGTCCTTAAGTGGTTAATATATCTTTCCTTGGCACAATCTGTGTCATTCCTGTTGTTTCCTCCACCCCCCAGCAGCAGTAAATCTTTAGGCTGCCAGGTGATCGATCTCTAGTAACTCACTGATTATTGGCACAGTGCCAAGAATACAAGATGTTGTGCAGAGCAGGGTTAGACAGTACTTTACTGGATTTTACAGTATACAGTATAGGCATTTATTTTCAATGTTTTACAACTATACCCGCAAAAGGGGCGAGTGTGAAGTGATCTATCAGTATTCAGAATTTTCTGACTAATGTTTCACTTTAAAGTGTATGTTACCCCAACATTTCATATCCCTTATTTGTGTATATTGTATCATATATTTGTTTTAAAAAGTATCCCGTTCTCTTTGTATTTCTTCCTTTGTGTGAAATATCTGTAGATCCTACCAGTGCCCCTGCTTTCCTTTTTCAAATTGGCCACACTAGGCATTTTTAATGGCCCCCTAACACACATACCTACAGAACTATAATGCACATAGGGTACTGCAAATCTGGATGTGAACCATTTGTAAATTGTGGTGAGCTGTTTTGTAGAAAATTGGTTAGGTCTGTTAAAATATGCATTTGCAATGCATTCAAAAAGAATGAGCTGCCTTAACTCAATTTATTACCAAACACAAAATACTGCATGTTAATGTGTGTGCTATAATGCAGTGGTCATCAACCCTCAGGGTCCACTAACAGGCCAGGTTTTATGTATTACCTTGGGGAGATTCAGCCTAGAATACTGCAATCACTGAGTAGCAAATTATATCACCTGTGATGTATTTCAGTTATCTTGCAAACCTGGCCTGTTAGTGGGCACAGAGGACAGGGTTGATGCCCACTGCTATAATGCACCACAATAGTCATAATGTATAAGGTTTAACAATATATTAGTGCCTTGTAAATAAGCCACAAAATAACAAGGTTATTAGACACCATAGGGGTTATTTACTAAAGGAAAATCCACTTTGCACTGCAAGCGCACTTGGAAGTAAAGTCCCTGTAGATCCGAGGGGGACATGCAAGGAAAATAAAAAACAGCATTTTAGCTTGCACATGATTGGATGATAAAACCAGCAGAGCTTCCACTCATTTCACATCTATCCCTTAGATTTAGAGTGACTGCACTTCCAAGTGCACTTTCAAGTGCACTTGCAGTGCAAAGTGGATTTGCCTTTCGTAAATAACCCCCAATGTTTTATAACATTTCATAAATAATTGTATTAGGATAAACTATCAGCATTAAAAGGTTGATCCATGATAGATTGCATTTCAGAGGGCATTTGACAGGCAATATGTTGCCTCTTCGCAGTCTGTATAACCCTTAAAAACCCACACCAACCTGCCAAATCATGTGTGCTAGGTAGTGCTCACCGAACATGCACAGACCTAGGCTGTTGAGGTGCCACATATTTTCAATGGACCGCAAAACACATACCCAGAGCACCATAAGACACATAGACCACTGCAATTCCAGATGCGAACCATTTGTGCATTGTAGTGAGCTGGTTTTTTTTGTCATAAAAATGGTGCACTGCCATGTAAAAAATGGTGCACGTCTTTGAAAATATGTATTGGCAGCCAATTCAAAATGAATGAGCTGCCCTACCACAATTTATGATAAAAATGCAAAAAAGTGCATGTTAATGCATATCCTATAATGCATCGGTACAATCTGAATCTATTCTTAATGCACAAGGCTACACAATACACTTGCACTTTGCAAATAAACCATTAAAAATATTATTATTCCTCCATTATTATTATTAATACTAATCATTTCATAAATAACTGTATTAGCATGAAATGCCTTTATTAAACGTGTGGGCTGTAAGACCTTAAATTTACATACTGTATACAAGCTCCATAGTGCTAGGTGCTCCATAATTTCCAGTAGCATTCAACTTAGAAACCAGTTTTGTACAATTAAGAGTTGAAAGAGTTGAAAGGCCTAAAAAATAATTACAGATGGGGTACTCTGACTTATCACAAACATTACCTCTCAGTGCCAGGTTGCAAAGAGCCCCACAAATTGGAATAATTGATTTACTGGAAGATGGTTTATTTCTGTCCTAAATTCAAGGTACAATTTGTGATTCCATCATGTCTGGACTTAGTTATACATTTTAATAATCGATGACAACTACGAGAAAGTGAAACTTCTTTGCTCGCCTCTCCGCTTTACTAATGTGTGTAATGAACAAAATGATGAGGGTACATTAATATGCGACAGAAAGCAATAACATCAAATGTGAACAGAGCATAATATATATTACAAATGCAGACATAACGCTAGCTTGCAGACCTCAGCTTTCAAAATACAAATATAATAATGACATTTTCACGTGTTTGTTTCTCTCCCAGTTTGTTTTATTTTAATTGACCAAGAAAGGTGGCTAATTTGATTTTCAAATTTACGATGGCAGAGCTATTAATTGGAACTGAGTTAATGGCCTCATTTACATGAGAGAATTTACCAAGAAGAAATTTCAGACGCATCTGAAATGTGTGTTTGCATTAATTGAACTGGCAGAGAACTCCTCTCCCTGCAATTTTATATGCTTTGTAGTATAATTCAGTGTAGCAGTAATATCAGAAATGCAGGCAAAATCTTTTGTTTTCTTCTTTGAGAAGAAGTTTGGATGTGACTGAAATTTCTAGAACTCCCTGAACTTTTTTTATGCTGGCTAAAAATACAGGGCAATTCAAATGGAAATGTAATAAATAGCGATACAGGCCAGGATTTATACTTTATGCCCTATGAGGCCACTGAGTTTCAATCTGCTTCTACTCCACTCATATTTTAGTAGAAAGCCCACGTCACATCTTGGTTTCAGATTCTAAATGAAACCAGGTGTTATAACGATGTTATAACATGTAAGAAAGCTTCTTTATATAATACATGTTAGATTTAGAACCTTGTTTCTACTAAAGTGGTTTATCTTATTTTTATATTTTAGTTATGTATTAAAGTAAAATTAAAAAAATGTGGGTTGGCTCTGTGTCAGTGAAAACCTCTATCAAACACACACTTGTTACAGCAATCTAGATTCTATTTATTGAGAAAAACAGAACCATAATTTTTATAAACAGCATCACACATAAACATTCATACTTAGACGACTTGTTTAAATCTGCAATGTTGAATGAAATTATATCCAGTTGTAGAACTGGCCTTATCTGGCACTTTTTGTTTACATGTCACAATCAGTATTTGTTGTTAGAAAATTTCTTAGAACCTCCAAACATTATATATTTTTAAAGCAGAGGCCCTAGAGAATAAATTGCAGTTTTTTTTTTTTTTTTAAATACTTTTTTTTTAATACGGTATTACTGCAAAAAAACACAATATATAACCACATTTTTTGGTACAATATAAAGAATAAAGAGTCACACTTTAAAATTGCAGGGGATGATTGGCTTTTGAATGCAGGATCGACACATGTGTTCGCCTTTGTACATGAGCACGGGGGGGGTTTACACTATCGCTTTAAAAAAAATTTTGATCACTTTTATTGCTGTCACAAGGAATGTAAACATCCTTTGTGACAGCAATAGGCATGTGATCGGTGCACTTTATGAAGACAAATGGGGTCTATAAGACTCCAGATCCCTCCTCTGCCCTTAAAAGCATTTGATCACACCAAGATCAGAGTGTTCGAATGCTTTTGATTTTTGAAAATGGCTCTGTTTACATCTGGGTAAACTAGAAGCAATGTTATGTCATTGATTCCGGGTTACCATAGCCCAGAGCTGAACAAAGCTGATCCGGTCTTTGCTCTGCACTCCGATCACCTGGCGGAAGCACCGGCTGGTCAATCAGGACTCCCGGTGGGACGGTTGATCCCGGTTAAGCTGCAGAAGGCGGTGGGAGTTGGGGGACGTCTCCTCGCATTGTTTGTCAAAGCAATCCAATGGCTGCACTGCAGTTGTAGACATCCCGGTAAAACCACTTGAAGTCCAGTGAAGTGCCAGGTACGTGACTGGACAGCAAAAGGATTTTTTATGCTAACAACAAAGTCATTGACAGTGGAGTGCTGCAGCAGTAGTTTACTGTAACTCAAGGCAAACTTTTTAACTTGGGTAATGCGGGGTAAAGTTAGAACCCCTGCCAGGAATTTCTGCTCTGTGGTCCAAATGGGGAGATTTGTCCTCACTTCTTGTCCACAAACAACATTGTCCCTGGGAGAGTAAGTGAAAGAAAATCTCCAACAGGGACATAGACATCACTGAAAACTGATGTAGGGTCTAGCCTTCCCCACTCTAGTAAAATAAAATGTTTTAATACTGTTGTGACCCTGTTTGAAAGACTTTCCCTCACATGTTGTCTCAACAACAATGTTATTATCAGAACCAACGCTAGGCAAATGGCCCAAAAAATACATGGACAGCCAAAAAAAAAATAACCTGATAGGGGTTCTAACCCTTACCCACTCTATCCAAAACAAGACTAAATGTTTTGTCTGGAGTTACACTTTAAGACTGGTGAACAGACGAAAAAAGTCTCTGATTGTTATATTAAAGTGGAGGTTTAAGTAGTTGTACAAGTCTACATGAAAAGATATCACAATATACAGCTACTCTACATTTAATCATCAGAAAACAGTCCTTGAGCTCTGGGTCAGTGATATTTTCCTGGGCTTTCGTGATGTCATTAATCTGCTACAGGCAGAAGGAAACATTTCCTCAGAGTCCACTGATACTTGTCATACTTACCCCTAATGCAGGTGGTAAGACAGTATAGCTAGCTTCTGTGTTCTTCACCTATAGCAGCCCCCTTTCCCATAAGGCAAGCAAACCCGCTGGTACTCGGTTGACCCCAGGACTTTATCACAATGCAATAGCGCCTTGCCACCATGCAGGGGCAGGAGCAAACTGAGAAAAGCAAACAACTCCCTGCAGTTGGCAGACAGGCAGAGTAGTTTAATAACAGTCCAGGTACAAGGCAGACAAGGTTCAGAGTAGTCAGGGTCAAATCCGTAGTCAAAAGGCAGGCAGAGTTCAGACAGTAGTCCGATATCAGATCTGAGGTAATCAATGAAGGAATCAAGACAGCAGAGCAGGACAGACAAACAGATAGATTGAGCATGTATTACACATGCTATCACAAGCATGAGACTGCAGGCTTGGCTGACTTAAATCAGGTTTGGTCTCCACCCAGAGAATGGTCACATCAATCAGCTTTCAGGTGGACAAACAGACAGGAAGAACCAGGATGCTGGAATCAGACCAGCGCTTGTCAAGGATCAGCAGCGCTACATGCTCCTGACAACACTGATGTAAATTGCCCTACTAACATCACTGAAATCACCAATCTACAGGTCATACTAATACCATTGACACCAATTTAAGGACAAACTACTCCTACTGATGCCAATCTAAGAGGTATACAGTTCCCACTGACACCAATCTAGAGGGCATACCAATCCCACTGATACCAGTCTAAGGGGTATACTAATCCCGTTGACACCAAAGTAAGGGTCATACAAATCCCACTGGTGAAGGGGGCATAGTTATCCTACTGACACCAATGTAACCTTTTTGTTTGTTTCAGTAGGAGAAGTATGCTCTATACATTTGTGTCAGTATGTCCCCTATGAGGATAGTATGAACCATTGAACTAATGTAAGATAGCTTGCTCCTGCCAACACCAATTTGAGTGGAATCATACACTACGTACAATGACACCAATTCAATAAGCATACATCTATATTCTGTGAGTAGAAAAGTGGATTAAAAAAATGTTCTTTTATTTGGTGTTTATTTGTGCCTGTGAGCCTGTTACTTGTAACATGGGTATTTAATACATATTTTATAGATAGAAGGGTTGTGAGTATATGTGAAGTTTCAACACTGAAACGGATCTGTTTTTTAAAGATATTTTATTTAGCCGTGTCATTTTAGGCCACACCCAAAGTAACCAAGAGTGTCCCATTCTGTTTGTTACATTGTTACATAGAGATTATTTATCATATAACTTTAGATTTTTCATTTTTTTTTACTAAATGTTTGGTAGGTCTGGGATTGGAATTGGAACATAGCTCCATTATTAATATTCCCAGCATCTCAAAAGCACCAGCAAAAATAGCTGGAGCCATCTCTGATGATGACAGACATATACAGTATATATACTTTAAGTACTATTGTCCCTACTATGTTAGCAATACAGTCTGCTTGTGTATGTGTTGTTTGGGACTTGTTTAACTTAAAGGACCACTATTACAACAAAAAAATTGTATTTTGATATTTTTGATCAATTCTGATCAATTTGTCAAGCAAATGTGAGAGGGTGTTAGGACAGTGATGGCGAACATTAGCACCCCAGATGTTTTGGAACTACATTTCCCATGATGCTCATGCCATCTGCAGAGCACTTCAGCATCATGGGAAATGTAGTTCCAAAACATCTGGGGTGCCAAGGTTCGCCATCACTGGGTCAGGACAACCAATAACACAGCCACAATTAATTTACAGTCTTTTTTTTAAATGATTTAAATCTTCTTGGAAAAAAACATTGCTTCAACTTGCATTGGTATAATTGGTCCTAATGCCTGTCACTGCCACACTTGCTGGCCAGCTTAGTACGCACATAAATGTGGAGATAAAGATAAATAAAGACATGTAAATGAAATGAAGCAATTTATGTCCACAACTCTCATATATTAAAGAAGAGGTGGGTCCAAGGCTTTGGCCCTAATTCTCCTATATGGTCACAGGAGTGCACTCATTTTCAGCCGACAGCAGGCTAAAGCCCACTGTTGGCTAACGTTACTTAGCTGCTCTAGGCTTTGGATCGGCACCTGGCTCAGCCTCTCTGTAAGTCACTGGGAGACTGAGCCAGCCGTTCCCCCTCCACAGCCTGGCACTCCAGTGAGTGCTGGAGGGGCAGAGCACAGAAATAGTGACTGACAGTCACCATCTCTCTGCTCACTGAATACCGAGAACTGAGTGATCAGCGTTTTGTATTTGCTTAATTCTTGTGTAGTCAGCAGGAGACAGCTGCAGCTGAGATCGGTGCTGCAGCCATCTAAGGAAGTTTGATTGTTTTTTTTGTATTATCAAAGTTCTCTTTAACAAAAAAAAAAAAAAAAGAAGACAACAGGTACCCATTTTAATCGTTTATGCTTGATATTTGTAGTTTCCCTGTCTCTTTTGCACAGCAATTCTAATAGAGGTTCATTGCATTCAGGGAGTTACAAGCTTCACTGAGCAAGAACCTCTGTGATGAGAATCATGGACAGAGCTCTCTGCCTGCCCCCATGAAGTAACAAAAATCAGGCACACAAAGCAACAATATAATCCTTTCCTGAGACATCTAATTTTTTTGATTTGTTTAGCCCTATATATGCATATATGAATATTTACATCTAGGTGCATGTGTTTTTTTAATATGCAGTATTACAATACTACTTTGAAATCTGATAGAAATGCCATGGATTTCATAAATTCAATTTTCCATTATACCCACAGGATTACAACAATTCTACAGAGAACAAGAATTCATTCTTGCGTACAATAACTTATTGTGATTCTTGTGATTAATCTGCAATATAATTATGAATCTGTAGAACAAAATGTGCTACTGATATTATTTAAATTTCATCCTCTAAGCTAACCATGGGCAACCCTTATTATGATGTTCAGACCATAGACAGTCCTTCCCCAGGTTACTCATTTGTAACTTTTATTGCACAATACAGCTTCAGTTAATAATTCTTATATTACCATGTCAGAATAATAAATATTGTGTATTAAAAGGATGAGTTCATGCAAACAAGGTATTTCATTGATAGGTCAGCTCTGTGGGGTTGAATCACACACTTGCCACTTCCATTTACCAAAGCTCTTATGGAAAAGTGGTGGGGGTGGTCTCTTTTTTATACTGTTCAAGTATGAGATACCCCACTCCTTTTGCCATGTCAGATGAATGCAGCTGGGTTTGTGAGCATCTACATTTGGTAATGACTTTGCAAGTGAGCTATTCTAAAAGTCAGGCATAATATAATAAATAAATTATTTATTATATTATGCCTGACTTTTAGAATAGCTCACTTGCAAAGTCATTACCAAATGTAGATGCTCACAAACCCAGCTGCATTCATCTGACATGGCAAAAGGAGTGGGGTATCTCATACTTGAACAGTATAAAAAAGAGACCTGACCCCACTCATCAGCTGTTACTTACTCCATAGTGGGGTGCAAGATTAGTATGCTCTAACACAAATAGAAAAGTGTTTCCCAAGAATGATGAGCACTTTGAGCAGAAAAAAAATCAATACTTTATTTGCCCCTTTAAAGGCATCAAAGGCAGTGCAACATTTTCTGCATTATATGCAATTTATAACTGTTTTTTTTTTTTTTTTTGCACTGTTTTTGATGTTTTAAATAGAATGAATAAAGGAATGCATTTATCTTCTATTGGAGGTGTGGATCATTCTCAAGAAACATAACAGGATGAATGAGCCTATTTTTATCATGTACCACAGTATAGTTACAGAGAATCATACTGTTATGTATTAGGAAAAAGCCCCGAATTTGCATATTTCTTTTTACCAGTTGGGTGGACAGAGCAACGAAAACAAAGTTTTCTCAAAATGTTCTTAATGCTTGTATATCAATTAGCTTCTTCATCATTATGCAGTTTCCCTTTCAAATGTTTATATACTGCGCTTTCTGAAATGTTTTTATTTAGGGAATATTTACAGTAAATATGTAGAGTTTGAACAGGAGGCTCCAAGATATAGCATGCAAGCTATTAACTTTGAAATAACACCAGACTTTGCACCCAGGGTTAATAATCAACTACAAACATAACTTCCTCTCTGTAGATTCAAATAAAACATCTAAATTTAGAATTGAGGGGCATTTGAACTTTCGTTGTTTCACTCATGCAGTTTATTCATCAGATCACATTGTGTACCTCATGAATATCATTTCAAGTCAAAATCCACTTATTATATTTCCTGCTGCCAGAAAGAGACAACCTTGATTGTTGTAACTACTGAACCTTTAACAAGAGAGTCTGGCCTTAACTGCCAAAGCTACTTTTTGATGCATGCTCAGTGTTTAAGCATTTTGAATACAGCATAAAATGAATACTAACAAGGTTATCAACAAAATTATGCATTACACATACTGTTTTGAGCCTTTGTCTGTATATCTGCATGACACCTATCCACTAACCGCATTTCTCTGTTTTTAATTTGGATTCATTCAACTAACAGTTACTAAACGATGTTTACTGGGAAACAAGGTACAGTGCTAAATGGAGTTTGATAAATTAAAGGAAGGACTGAACTCTGAGCTTATTTTTTATGCCTGATTTTGCAAATGCCATTTTACAGAATATTAATTTTCATAGTAATGTTTATACTAATTAAACATGCAAGGACACATGGATCCAAGGTAGTTTCGAATAACACAGTATAAAAAAAATGGTTAATGTTTTGTGGAAATCTGCACTACTGATTTTTGTATCCTTTTAAATTCAGATTAAATTAGTTAAGAAACTTGAAAGTGAATCTTAATATACAAGTAATATTTCTATTAACTGATCTGTGCATTGAATTAATGTAAATTACTTGTGTCCACATTGGCTTTTTCATAGGATTGGACTTTGGAGTCTTGTTCCATGGGGTCAAGGGCTTACATTAGTGATTTGCTTTAGTGCACTAGTAATATGTGGTGTTCAGGTCAAACTGGAATGCTGAAAATGCTGAAAAAAGTAAATAATGGGATAGAGGATAGATGAGCAAAAAAATGTTCTAATGCTTTAATGAAAAGAATAGCTGCATTGAAAAATGAAGGCCATGAAGCTAAAATGAGACAGCGTTTTAACGAAGGTACCAAAACCTCTAACAAAAGTATTTGTCCAGCACATTGCTTTTAAAGGACACAACCTTACAAAGTGAAGTGACAATGCAGCAGTGCCAGCCAGGCAGAGAATGATATTGCGAAAAAGTCAAATTATCCCAAAGCTGTGCCAAAGCAAACTTTTGAGGGCTTGTAGATTGTATGGATGTATTACATGCAAATACAGCTTTATACTGTATAGAAAGAGACATCAGACTTAAAAAAAAACAAACAAAAAAAAAAACCTTCCTGTTAAAAATATTGATTATGGTAAGTCATGTCAAATGAGAATGTGCCCTCCTCTAGTTGCTTAAATTATGATTTAGATTTTAAATTTTAGGCATGTCTTTCTCACTCAAATGCTTTAAAAACAAAATTGGAAGCAAGACATTTGCTGTTTTGTTTTTTAAAAAGAACTTTATTTAATTTCCAGTACAAGCAATGACATCAGAAACACAAATACTCAGCATGATATACAAGTCAATAAATCAATTACAGAATTCAAAAATTCATTTTCATGTATAACAAACAGTTGATGTTGTTGAATAATGTTCTTTCCCTGTGCTATGTAGGATAGCAAAAAAAGAACATTTCTGGATATGGCAAACATACATATTACAGTAAATGGGTTATTCTAGCAAATTTCGTCATGGCATGGAAAAAAAGCTCACATTCATACCCCTGTAAAATGAACACAAATTTAAAACAACTATAAGTAAACAATCTTTGAAAAAAGATTAGCATATGTAATCAAATTAAAACTTCCAGAGAGCATGTACCATACAAACTTTTCTAAACTTATTTGGTCATAACAGAAACTTTAATTTGCTGAATGGAAGTAAACCAACTATGAGAGACCCCTGCCATTTGATCAGAGACTATATGTTTGGGATTGTAAATGTATACAACTTGTAATTGCACTGTTCAGATTGTGTCATAGCAACGTAACTCTGAATCAAATAAAGATTCATTGAACCAAGTCTTAAACCTGATTTGCTAATTTTTGATCATATTAAAAACCTTTTTTTTTTACTTAACTTAAAAGACTTGAACCTAAACAATGCATATTTGTATCAAAGAAATTACAATGATACTGTTATGCAACAATAGTAATACTGCTACTTGACATTTTATAGCTAACAGTCAGTGAAGTATTTTAAAGGCCAAGGCCTTTCCACTGCTAGGTCACCACAACAAAGAAATTATTCATTAAATCTCCATCAGCAGACTGAGGATGATGGTCACTGGAGTCATTTAATTCCACAGTGTACTTTCTGAGCCCTAAACTTCTTAGTTGTATAGCTGCAAGGTGAGATCATCTAAGTAACTGCTGTCTCTGACCTCTAGTCTTGCGATATTTGGAGTGAGATATGTTGATGTCACTACTGTGCTACTCGCTGTTCTTCCTGGAGGCTAAACTGTACCCGAGGACCTGCGGTGTAAAAATCATCCTGCTTTTGCTTTATTCTGTGGATCTGTACTTTATGCACTACTCTTGCCACTGTGAATATTCCCCCACCAGTCATTAGATATCTGTTCATGAGGATACAAAGTATTTTAACTCTACCAAAATGGCCACTACCTCTCAAAGATATAGTGTCAAACAATGAAAAAGTGAATTATTAAGAACCCTGAGTTTTTTGCATTTTCATCCAACGGTATGGTGGTGGTATAGATATAGAGACTTTTAATATTGGCTTAAGTTGTAATAAACATGTGTAAATCTAGAATTGGAGCACCACAGCATGGACAAGGCAAAGTAGGTCAGTAATGGGAAAAAGATCAGCTACAGGGAGCCTACAGGCAATACTGGATATTAGTTGCTTGCTTTCCTTTTTAGCCCTATTTTGGTACAGCTTCCATATTTCAGGTTCTCTTTAAAGGGTAACTCCATTCTCGTGGGAAAAAAAAGCAAATAAAAAAAATAATAATATGGCATTTACAATTGCAACACAAGCCATTACCTTTCCTTTTCAATCTGCAGCACTGTCATTTTCTGTAAAATGCAATATGACAACTTGGAGGCATTCTGTACAGAGATAGTAAAAGAACAGCTCCAGATATGTCATTTTGCTGCTTTTGTGATTGGCTTACTGATTTTCCCACATGTCTGCACTAAGATATAAGTCAGACTTTGGGCATCCCCTGCAACAAAAATTACATTTTTGGTGAGGTACTCCTAAAGGGAAATAAGATCTAAAGGGATGCAGACCTTGCAGCTATCCTGATTAGAACCCTGCAAGTGCAGCTGCTGATTCATAATAATAAAATCACACCCATACAGATTCACTCAGCACATGTACGCAGACAAACAAAAACAAAAAAAGTTTGTTAAAATCCTTGCAATGTACATAGACACCTGGGAGGATTTTTTTTTCTCAACAAAAGTGGAGTTATTTTTTAAGCTCATTATGACACCCAGCTAAAAATACAAATAGTGTAATAAACATTGTTTTCATACGATTTATGAATTAAAAGTATTTTATTTATCAAAATAATGCATAACTTCATAATGCAGGCACCAGATCATTTGATTTGTCTCCAGTTGCAAGGATCTGTCATATGACAGGTTCCAAAATTACAGTAGTATAATAAATAATGTGGGAATTATTATGTTAGCCTTATCCTACTCAGTTCTTCTGCATCAATTATATACACCACTAGTGTCATGTGAAAATTAGTGTATGGATTAAATTAAAATCAATGTACTGCACCATGGGGTATATTTATTATAAGGTGATTAAGCATAAATAACTGTAGTTTGCAACACATGCATTGGGTAGATACACCTGCGGTAAATTCTTGGTGAATGTCATATTTATTGCTGTTAAATATACTCCTAAATGTGTTAAAGAGAATATTGCAAAATATGATTTATGTTTCATCTGTCCTGTAAACACAAGGGATGCATCACTCAGAGCAGTGGAGCATTAGTATAAGGCTGGAAGTTACAATCCAGGTGCCAAAGCTGTTGTGCCCTCCCATCCCCCAAAAGACATTATAGTCAACAGAAAAAGACAGCTGGCAACTCTATAAACCTCAGATATTTTTATTTTGTCATACCAGTGAGTACAAAGACAGTTGCACACTGTCTTTATATATCTGAGATTTATGGAGTTGCCAATTGTCTTTTTCTGTTGACTATTTTATCTGTCCTTTATCAATGGAACAGGAAAAGTTATGTTCATTGCACACTTACTAAATTAACTGCTTCAGTCCCGGAAAATTTTACCCCCTTCCTGACCAGAGCACTTTTTGCGATTCGGCACTGCAGCGCTTTAACCTCCCTGGCGGTTTTCCCGAGTGTGGCTCGGGGTTAAAAATCAGGACCATTAGCGGTAACCCCGAGCCACACTCGGGATTACATCGCAGGATCCTGGTGTGGCATTACTTACCTTGTCCCCGGGATCCTGCGATGTCCCCCGCAGTGTCTGCGGGCTGTGTCCTCTGCCCGAAGCCTCTCCGTGCCAGGCTCCGTTCCCTGCGAGCGGCGCGACGCACGGGGGTGGGGCCTGGCGGCAAATTAAAAAAAATGTCAAAATCATAAAACATACAGTACTGTAATCTTACAGATTACAGTACTGTATGAAATGATTTCACTTCCCTTCTGTCCCCAGTGCTTTGGCCCATGCCCTGCATGCAGTTTTATGTGATATATACTGTTCTTTCTGCCTGGAAACTGGAGATTGTCCATAGCAACCAAAAAGTGTCCCTTTACGTCAAAAATGGCTTTAGACCAGCTAGAAAACAGCGATAATAAATTAGAACACTTGCAGAATTGAGCGATAGTGAATCGTGGGGTAATTTATTTTTTTACTATTTATTTTTATTTTTTTAATAATTTATTTTTATTTATTATATTATAATTTATGTTTTTGTGTTTCAAACTTTATCATACCCGGGATATCTACTAGACTCTTGTTTGGACAGATTTAAGTGTGTTATTGTTAAGAATTACAGACCTACAATATAAAACGCCAAATTTCCATGCAAAATAATTGTACCGCTTTCAGCACCTAAAATCCGAAATAATCATACCGCCAGGGAGGTTAACTGACAATTGCGCGGTCGTGCGACGTTGCACCCAAACAAAATTGACGTCCTTTTTTCCCACAAATAGAGCTTTCTTTTGGTGGTATTTGATCACCTCTGCGTTTTTTATTTTTTGTGTTATAAACAAAAAAAGTGTGATAATTTTGAAAAAAAAGGCAATATTTTTTACTTTTTGCTATACTAAATATCCCCCAAAAATATATAAAAAAAACGTTTTTTTTCAATCAGTTTAGGCCGATATATATTCTTCTACATATTTTTGGTTAAAAAAATTGCAATAAGCATATATTGGATGGTTTGCGCAAAAGTTATTGCGTCTACAAAATAGGGGCTAGTTTTATGGCATTTTTATTATTCATTTTTTTATTAGAAATGGAGGTGATCTGCGATTTTTATCGGGACTGCAACATTATGGCGGACACATCAGACACTTTTGACACTATTGGGACTATTTTCATTTATACCGCCATCAGTGCTATAAAAATGCACTGATTATTGTGTAAATGACACTGGCAGTGAAAGGCTTAACCACTAGGGGGCAATGAAGGGGTTAAGTGTGTCCTAGGGAGTGATTCTAACTGTGGGGGGATGGGCTTTAAGTCACATGACAGTGATCACCACTCCTGGTGACAGGGAGCAGTGATCTCTGTCATGACAAGGCAGAATGGGGAAATGCCTTCTTTACATAAGCACTTCCCTGTTCTGGGGCTCTGTGACACGATCGCCGGGAGGCTGACGGACATCGAATCTGCCGGTCCCGTGGGCACGTGTGCACATGCCTACTATCCCTGCCGCTTAAAGGGGACGTACAGGTACACCCATTTGCCCATCGCTGCCATTGTGCCAACGTATATTGGTGTGCAGCGGTCAGCAAGTGGTTAAACAGTGTAGCACATTTAACCACTTGACCTTCGAAATATTTACCCTCTTCATGACCAGGCCATTTTTTGCGATATGGCACTGCATCACTTTAACTGAGAATTGTGTGGAAAATTAAATGTATGTTCTTTTTTTTCACACAAATAGAGCTTTCCTTTGGTGGTATTTGATTACCACTGCATTTTTTACTTTTTATGCCCTAAACAAAAGAGTCTACAAGCTATTTAGTCTGTGTGAAAGTTATAGAGTCTACAAGCTATGGTGCAAATCACTGAAATTGATCACATCTGATCACACCTGATGTACTGAGACCTATCTCATTTCTTGAGACCCTAACAAGCCAAGAAAGTACAAATACCCACAAAATTACCCCTTTTTGGAAAGTAGACATTCCAAGGTATTTAGTAAGAGGCATAGTTAGAAGTTGTCATTTTTTCCCCACAATTCTTTGCAAAATTATGATTTTTATTTTTATTTTTTTCACACCAAATTGTCATTATAACAGGTTATTTCTCTCACATTGCATGTCCATTCCACAAATGACACCCCCAAAATATGATGGTTCATTTTTTTCCAGAAGTTTTTGGAATATGTGGAAAAAAAAATGAAAACACATTTTTTTTTTTTTTTACACAAAGTTGTCCATTTCTAAGATATTTCCAACACATAGCATGTACATAGCAAAAATGACACCCAAAATATATTCTGCTACTCCTCCTGAGTATGGCGATATCACATGTGTGAGACTTTTACACAGCCTGGCCACATACAGAGGCCCAACATTAACCACTTCAATACCAGGCACTTAGACACCTTCCCGCCCAGCCAGATTTTCAGCTTTCAGCGCTGTCGCAATTTGAATGACAATTGCGCGGTCATGCTACACTGTACCCAAACAAATTTTTTATCATTTTGTTCCCACAAATAGAGCTTTCTTTTGGCGGTATTTGATCACCTTTGCGGTTTTTATTTTTTGCGCAACAAATAAAAAAAGACCGAAAATTTAAAAAAAAAACAAGTTTTTCTTTGTTTCTGTTAAAACTTTTTGTAAATAAGTACGTTTTCTTCTTCAATGACGGGCACTGATATGGCTGCACTGACGGGCACTGATATGGCGGCACTGATGGGCACCGATGAGGTGGCACCGATGAGGTGGCACTGATGAGGTGGCACTGACGGGCACTGATGATGGGCACTGATAGGCGGCACTGATAGGTGGCACTGATGGGCACTGATAGGTGGCACTGGTATGCGGCACTGATGGGCACTCATAGTTGGCATGGATGGGCACTTATAGGCGGCACTGATGGGCACTCATAGGTGCCATTGATGGGCACTCGTAGGTGGCATTGATGGTTACTTATGGGTGGCACTGATAGTTGGCACGGATGGGCACGGATGGGCACTGATAGATGGGCACTGATGGGCACGGATGGGCACTGACAGGTGGCATGAATGGACACTGATGGGTGGCACTGATGGCATTACTTGTTTGCAGTGATGCCCCTAAGGGTGGCATTGCTGGGCATCACTGCAACATAATTGTGCCAATCAGTGCCCATTTGTGGGCACTGATTGGCACAGATTTGGCACACTGGGCACATGTGGATGGCCATGGGGTACATACCTGGCCATCCACATATTGCCCCTTCCCTGGTGGTCCTAGTGGCGATCCCTGGTGGTCCAGTGTGGTGATCTGCGGGGGGGCTGCGCTGATAAACAATCAGCGCAGACCCCCCCTGCCAGGAGAGCCGCCGATCGGCTCTCCTCTACTTGCTTCTGTCAGACGCGAGTGAGGAAGAGCCGATCAACGGCTCTTCCTATTGACAGCGTGATCAGCTGTGATTGGACACGGCTGATCACGTGGTAAAGAGCCTCCACCGGAGGCTTTTTACCAAGATCAGTGTAGCGGTGTGTCAGACTGACACACCGCTCCAACGATCGCTGCGATGCGTGCCCCCGGGGGCGCGCTGCGGCATGTTATCCTGCTGGACGTCATATGACATCCAGTCAGGATAACAGAACCACTTCCCGGACGTCAATCCGCTATAGGGCGGGCGGGAAGCGGTTAAAGTAGCACATTCAGGCGTTCTAGGAGCATAAATTACACATCTAATCTCTCAACCACCTATTACATTTTTGAAGGCCCTGGAGCACCAGGACAATGGAAATACCCACAAAGTGACCCCATTTTGGAAAGCAAACACCCCAACGTATAATCTATGAAGCATAATTAATCTTTTGAACGCATTCAGGAGTTCTAGGAGCATAGATTACACATCTAATTTCCTTACAATCTATCACATTTTTGAAGGCCCTTCATATTTCCAACACATAGCAAGAACATCCAAGTCCAAGTAGCAGGCCAGGAAAGAACGGGGACAGGGGTAGAGGCTTCTCCCATCCAAATTTCTTTGAAGCCTCTGAGTCTCCAGACCCTAATCCGGGAATGAGAAAACTAAAAAATTAGTTTTCTTCATCCAGAAAAACATTTCTGGAGCCCCTCACATATGTGAGACCACTGTGTTCCCACTAGCACAGCAGGGTAAAGGATCAGTCCAAGAGGCAAGCAAAAAACATGGTCAAACCGTCCAGTGTCAGTTCCAGAGCAGGCAGAGGTAGGTACAGTTTAGCGTTAGGCAGAAGCTTCGTCGTATAACAGGCCAGGGTCAGTTCCGGAAAAGGCAGAGGTATGTTTATCATTAGGCAGAAGCTTGGTCATATAACAGGCCTGGGTCGGTTCCGGAGAAGGCAGAGTTATGTACAGTTCAGTGCAGTGGTATAAGGGGTGTGGAGGAAAATGATAGGAAATGAGAATTACGTTTACCATACTTCCCTAATAATGTAGAGAAGTATGGTAACGGCGGAAACATTCACCTATACAGAGGCCTGGTTGGGAAGGACATTGGGGACAATAATACATGGTGTCTCTTCTAACTCCTCCTCTGGAGCACACCCGGCATTTCTTCTGACGTCTGTGGTCTGTTTCACCAGGGGGGGGATTTTCTCAGGAAAGTGGCATTTGTGGAGTCTGCTCACAGAATCAGAGCGAATGTTTTCTGGTGGGCTTTCAGGGTTTCATGGACAAACTGAAAAAAATAAATGGACACTTTTTTATACCAATGACGGGATTTTCTTGTGGGAAGGTAGGGTTCAATCTGATCATTGAAGTCCACTCCCCCATAAACAAATTATAGTCATAAATACAAGCTGGTTTCTGGATTGGGCCGTTTCTTCTGGAGACTTCCACGTAGGTGTCATTATGGATTGTTGTGAGCATGTGGACGTTCCGTCTGTCCCTCCACTTGACAGCCAATAGCTCCTGGTTCCGCAAAGACGTCATCTCCTCTCGTCGTAGCCTTTCATTGACAATTTTTGCCCTTTCTATTGGCTATTACTGTACCACATGCTGGGGTGTCCCTCCGGTGAGGATTGCGGAAGAGGGGCAAGCTTGTATAAAAATTATCCACATATCCCTTTCCAAGGAGTGGATAGACAAGCTCCCAGACAACTGGCTACAATATACTCTGGGCACTCAGGGGGATGGAGTACGGAGTCCTTTCCTTCGTACACAAGGAAGGAGTAGATGTACTCTACCATAGACCGTTGCTCAGTCACAAAGTTTGTACATTTTAACCCCATATCGGGCCCTTTTGCTTTGGATAAACTGTTTGATGCCCAGCCTGCCTGAGAATTTTACAAAGGACTCATCCACGGAGATATTCTGTTCGGGGGTATATAACTGGGAGAATTTTTCAGAGAAATGATTTAGGAGTGGCCAAATTTTAAATAATTTGTCAAAAGCTGGGTCATTTCAGGGAGGGCACTGGGTGTTGTCAATATAGTGGAGGAACCACATAATCATAAGGTATCTTGATCTTGGCATAATGGATGAGAAGAGTGGCATGTGGTAGATGGGGTTGGTAGACCAATAGGAATACAATTCGTTTTTTTTGTGAGTCCCATATTAAAATTTAGGCCTAAAAAAATGTTGAATTCCTCTACGGTAAGTTCCCTCCACTCAAAGGGATGGGCATAACTAGAGCCAGGGTTGCTTACTATGTACTTCTGTGCATAGAGGTTGCACTGAGCCACAATGGACGATAATAAGTCTTCAGTGAAAATCAAATGAAAAAATCAAGCTTGGCAAAATAATCAGTGTTCACCTGGACACCTGGCTGCGCAGTGAAAGGGGGGATGTTTGCTGCTCAGGAATTAGGGGGAAGCCACAGGGGGTTTTGAAGGGCATAGGGAAGGCTGGCATGGCCCCTATCCGTTTGGGGATGGGATGACACCCTACTGGTGCTTGGCCTTTGTTGCAGTGGCACTGCACTCAAGGTGGACAGCACTGCGCTCGAGGTGGATGGCCTTGCGCTCGAGGTGGATTGCCCTGTGCTGCTGGTAGTAGGCTGCTGCTGCTCCACGCCAGAACGCCTTCTTTTCACGGGCACACATTCCTCTTCCAATGCTGTATCAGACCAACTGCTTGTCACGGGTTCACAGGCCGAATCCGAATCAGACTGAGACTCAGAGAGCTCCCCGCTGCTCCCATCGGTCATGCTGATACGCTGGTAGGCCTCCTCACTGGTAAAATTTTTTTGCCATACTGGTGGCTGGTGAGGCTGCACTGCAGAATACTGATGTGCACTATGGGGCACTGTAGTGGCACTAATGAGTTGCACTGATGGCACGGTAGTGGCACAGATGGGCACAGGTGGCACTGATTGGCAAAGTAGTGGCACCAATTGGCACTGTAGTGGCACCAATTGGCACCATAGTGGCACTGATTGTACTGTGTAGTGGCAGATTGCACAGTGGTGGCACTGGTGGGCGCAGGCAGCACTGGTGGGCCCAGGCGGCACTGATGTGGCACTGCAGAGGCACAGATGAGCACTCATGGGCACAGGTGGCACTGATGGGAACAGGTGGCACTGGTGTGTACTGTAGTGGCACTGGTGTGGCTCTGGTTGCACTGGTGTGACTCTGGTGGCACTGATTAGCACAGAGGTGGCACAGGCAGCACTGGTGGGCACAGGTGGCACTGGTGGGCACAGGCCGCAATGATGTGGCACTGCAGAGGTGCAGATGAGCACTGATTGGCACAAGTGGCACTGATGGGCACAGGTGGCACTGGGCACAGGTGGCACTGATGGGCACTGGTGTGGCACTAATGGGCATTGGTGTGGCACTGGTGTGGCTCTGGTGGCACTGGTGTGGCTTTGGTGGCACTGATTAGCACAGAGGTGGCACAGATGGAACTGATGTGGCACAGATGGCACTGATGTAGCACTGTTGGGCACTGCTATATATATTATAAACTCACAGTTCATCACACGATGCTCTCCTCTCCTCTCACACTGTATCGTGTGAGGAGAGGAGAGCTTTGAACTTCTGATGACCCTGGTTTGTTTACGTTTGTGATCGCTCTGTCATTAGACGGAGCGATCACGTGGTAAAGGGCCGCTGTCATGGGTCTTTTACCACGATCCGTGCTGTACCGGGTCCCGTGAACCCGGCGAGCGTGGATGTTCCCGTGTGCGTGCCCCAGGGGGCGCGCGGGAGTGAGACTCTGGGAGGACGTCAGTGTACGCCCTCCCAGAGTTATCGAGCCACAGTGTAGCCATCATTCGGCTATAGTGCGGTGGGAAAGTGGTTAATGAGCAGGGCCCTCAGATTACTCTTATACCAAATTGTAATGTAACTGTAATGTCTGTCTTTATTTTGTTAAGCGCTGCGCAAACTGTTGGCGCTATATAAATCCTGTATAATAATAAATAATAATAATATTAATGTTATCTCCATTGCAGCTGCCTGCATCCTTAGTTGAAGTTTAAGCACCCTTCACTTTTCGGCTGCTATACCAATTACTATCAATGATTTTGGGGAGGTCATGTCAAGTTCATACATATTTATTCAACTCTGCCATAATTAGCATATTCCAAACACATTTAGAAATGTAATTTCAACAGACTGAGATCTTTGACAGCTACAAATCTCACTTCCAATCACTTTTATTAACATGCCATGGGTAAACCTCTTCCTCCATAAATTATTAATAGAAGAACTGGCTCCTGACCTTTTGCACCTCTGGTTCTTTCCACAACTGTCAGATTCAGGTTGGAGCGTGGGAAAATCATTGAACATGAGTTTTATGTCCTGGATGAGCCAAGAGGTACACAGTCCTGAGCACTGTCTGAAATAATGTAAGCAAGGCAATGCATTTTGTGTAAACAAGTATTAATGTGATATTCTAAATGTATTTATTAATATTTAACTCCAAACAGTTTTATTGTTCAAATTTAATTGGAATTTGGATGCTAGCAATATGTTTCTTTGCACTAGGGATTTTAGAGTACTTTTTATGAAATAAAACTTTTATAAAAGTTTGCCCAAATATTATGGGGTGTTCAAATGTACCAATATAATCTAACCTCTAGGTAGGAAGTACTGAGGCTAATCACTCCTTCAGGTAAAGGAATCCAAGTGCCTTTTTGAAGGCTGAAACTTATCAACATGACTGTCCAAAGTTGGTTACCTGCTGTTTTTAGGACAAAACGTTCACTTTAGAGCACTCATTGCATGTTTTCCTTATCCAAAAGACAACTTTTTTGGGGGTTTCCAGCCTTTTCATCTTCCTGGGCTACATTGAAAGAAGAAAAACTGTCTTGGGCTGCACATAAAATACACTAGCAATAAGGATAGCTGATGAGCAGAAAACGTTAGGCAGGTCACGAGTTAACAATCATTGGTATAGATAATGTACCTATCTGAGTAAAAAAACTTAATTTTTTTGATTATAAAAGTAAAAGAGGGCAACATAAAGCTAGCGTGCTATCAAAAACTATTTTTGATAAACAACAAAGGGATACCGGATGAACAGTTCCTTCCATGGTTCTCAGCGAGTAGCTGTGCAGAGACATGCGAATAGGTGCACCTATTCCTATTCAGTCTCTGCACAGCCAGCGATTACCTACAGCTGTGCAGAGAGACAAAGTGGATCCAGCAGTGATCACCACAGGTAATCGCCAATGAACTGTCATCATAGTGAACAGGGCTGGCAGCCACACCTACCCGCTGAGAGCCACAGTAGGAACTGCTGCTACAACTCACACTGGAAATGTAGCCTATGCTGTGTGGGGGAGGTAAAGAGGGGGTTGTGAGATGGGGGCTTTGGGGGGCACAGTCCACCACCCCCCTAGATCCAGCCATGCAGCATTTACTTAACTGGCAATGCTACATTCCCTGCTGCTGGTGTAATGGATGTGAATAAGGTGTTACCAGGTAAAAATATTAAAATGGCTATTTCAAATGCAATATTGCATCAGAAGTTTGAAATGTTAAAAACCTTAACTCTAAGAATTTTCAGATGACAGCAGATATCTGCTAGTTCATCTTTTTCCAGTCTGAAGCCAATCCACAACAGGTTATAAAAAGGCTGTCGCTTCCTGTCTCTTCCGTGAAGTTGCACCAACAGCAGACATGACAACATCCAATGCTTGAAGGGGAAACTACCAAGATAATTTAATAATAGCTATGATTAAATGCTGAAATCGGTATTAAAACTGCTGACACTGTTAAAATCTTATGTACTGTCATAACAACATGTTTTGCATATACTGTATTCTTTGTCTAACAGAAAGTGTATAAAACTAACCAAAAAAGCGGAAATAAACTCAGAAATAATTTTCACACTGAGCCTTTCTCAGGGGAGATTTTCTCAAGAAGTGTACACTTCATATATATTTTCAACAATCTGATCAGGGGTAGATATAACAATATTCAGACTTTGTTCTGAATCCAAAACATTTTGGCGCCCAACGTGGGGCTCGAGGCTAGGGTCCCAAGTAGCCTATCCAGGAGGGACCAGGATAAAGCCAGTGCGGAAATACAGGAGGAGACTGATCACCTCTAGAAACTGTAAGACACTTTTGATATCTTGTATATCTAGTCTGCTGTTTATCCTGTACCCATGGCTGGTCAATCTCTGTGCCCATAGTGGCTTCCTGCAGCCCTCAAAGACAGGTATTAATCTTGCCTCGAGTCTGTTGATAAGTTAAGGAACCTGCAATTATATCTACCGCCTGTTTTGTTCTGTTCTGTTTTGTTCTGGTCAATTTTGTGTTTTGTGGTGGCTGTTGGGAGTTGAGGATTGCTTACATAGTCACGGATGACAGATGAAATTAGTTGACGTGGTTTAAACTTCTCCTGGGACTAGGAGAAGGCATCAGGACATGGTTAAACTCCTCTTGGGGGGATAAAAATAAATAATTGTGTGGCAAAGCATGGGTACAATAAGTACGGAAGTACGGGCAACCGGGAAACGAAACCCCGGGGGGGGGGCATCAGGAACACGCATAGTGGCATGGGGGATCCAATGACAGTTTGAGAAATCCTGTACTTCACTGCAGCCGTCACATATCTTGTTGTTGGTCACATTTTGTTGTTGGTTGATTATGTCATGTCCTAAATGTGTTTACGGACTGTTGTTGGCATACATGAAGGAGGCTGGGGGTTGGTTAAAGTGGTAGAGCCAGGATATAAGAGAGAAATTCTTGGTTACAAACACTTGTTAGCAGAGATCACAGATGTGCTGGTATTTAGGTTAAACGTACATTATCCAGTTAAACTTGAAGTTGGCAAGTCGCCACAGGCTATAGAGAGTGAAGTTAAAAGGAGGGGACACGCAGCCGAAAGGTGTCCATTGCAACTTCAACAACCAGAAGAGTTTGAAGAGGAGGAAAAAAATAGAGTGAGGAATTTTGCATGGTTCTGGGGAATGTAGATGATATTTAAAGTGGTGCATTGAATATTAGTTACTGTACTCCTTTCTGTTTGTTAATTGTCTTGTTGAGGGTAATACGTAGTCACGTATTAATCGCTCGCTCCCTTACCTGTGGCCACCTGAGTGGGCAGGGCTGTGTGACTGGTCTACGTCTTGGGAAGACGCGTGTGAGGAGACTTTCACGGCAGTCGAACACTGTAGATGTTCCTTTGTCTCTCTTTCTCTCTTTCTATCCATTTTGTCCTTGTTAACTTGAGACTGTGATATGGTCTGAACCGGTACCAGGTGACGGATAGGGGATTGTCGGACCCTTGAGTCCAGGACAGCCTCGTGACCCGTTAAAAAAATCCAGAGCAGACACACATAAATATCACAGTCATCAAGACAGAACGTAGCAAGATAGTGTTATATATTGGAAGGTAGTCCGAAAGAGGACAGGTGGTGGTCAGAGGATTGTCGGACCCTCGAGTCCAAGACAGCTTCATAAAACCGCCATACAAATCCTGAGCCTGGACACATAAACTTCCCAATAGCTAACGATGGGGCAGAAGTTAGAGAGACCTAAAGAGGGTAGTTTGGCTTGTGATTTGGTATTAGAGCGAGAAGGAAAAGATGCTGTCAAGAAAGGAAAGAGATTGGCAAAAGTGTGTGGGGTCACTATGCATTTGGGTGGTCGGCTAGAGCTGAATGAATGGCATGCTCTTTTAAAAAGGAAAAGGGGTTTGTTGTGGGACCATGGGCTGCTGCGAACAGCAGACGCTTGGTTCAAAGTTGCCAAAGCCATTCATGAAGAAGGATGGATAGAACAGGAAATATGTCAGAACGGTTGTGTTATGTATGTGTACAAGAAGCCAGAAAAGGGGTCAAAATCTAAGACAGACAGACAGACAGCCACCGCCCTATGATGGGACCCGGTCCTAAGGAAGTGGGTATCGCCCCTCTGGTGTCGCACTTTCCTCTGTGCACAGTGATACCTCCCCTCTGATACCTCCACCTCAACCCCCCGCACCTCCACCATGCTTGTGTGGGCGGGGCACACTTGTCTTTGTACTCCTCATCTGGTTGCCACCACACATGCGTGACACCATCTAAGACCCCCACACCAAAACCCACCCATATGTATCCGGTGATACATGGATCAAGAGTCCATCGAGATCTCAGACATGCACCATCACAGGATATGGGGGAAGAGCAACACAGGCATTTAGGGGGATGCCTGCAGCACCAGGGGCTCCCCTGATGTAAGTAAATTTTAAGCCATCTCAGGCTGCTTCTCTTGTCACGAGCCTACCAGATCCTGAAAAGCATCCCATGCTATTCTTTAGGAGGATCGCCCAAATCCAAAAGACATATGCAGCGGCATGGCGGGATTTGGTGAGCCTGTGCAAGATAAAGGTAGGGGATGCTTACTGGCCAGTGATGGAGAAATGCTTTGATGAGTATTATGTGGACAGTAGCTATGACTCAGGATGTGATTTCGTGATCCAGTTAAAGAGATGGGCCCAAGACCACTTGGCAGACCAAGCAACAAGTATACAGGAGACCACACAGGACAAAGGTGGATCTGTTGAGAAATATTATAATAGGATAACACAAGTGTTAATTGATTTGGGTTTTAGCATGCTGAACAAAGCACATAAACACATGTTGGCCTCAGCATTTGTTTCAGGCCTTAAAGAATCAATCCGAAAAGGTCTGATCCTGTCACGCCCAGAGTATAGAGTAATGGATCTTGAGACGTTGTTATTAGTGGCAAAGGGCCTAGAATCTGCACAGGGTAGCAAAAAGGTAGCTCCTCTCATGATGGCCTCTGATACACCATATCTGCCCCCATCAATACAAAATCCGCGCGTCTGCTACAACTGCGGAAGACCCAGCCACTTTAGAAGGGAATGTCGAAGACCACGGAAGCTTGCCCACAGGCAACCTGGCCCCAACCATGACCCACGTGAAGACGCCCAATATTGAAGACATGACACTCCTCCTCTTCCTCCTCCACCCCCTCCAGACCATACAGACCTTCTCCGCTAGGATTTTGGCAAACCTGTGTCACTTACCCCTACAATGGTATCCTCTGGAGACTCAGGAGGCCCTCTCGCAAAAATAACTCTCCCCATCAAGGGCCATCCTACTACTTTCTTATGTGACACGGGTGCTGCCAGAAGTGTGATTAGGGCAAAAGAACTAACCAATACCTTGTTCTTATCAGACATTGACATAACATGTGTAGGGGTGGATGGAACACCCAGGAAAAACCCCCTTACACGCCCTTTACAAGTGGGCAACTTTCCTGATCTACTAGCAAGATTCGTGGTCTCTTCCACATGCCCCTTAATTCTTTTAGGGGCTGATGTCTTATCCAGACTCCAGGCTTCTATCTCCTTCCAACTCGATGGTGGTGTTCTGGTCTCCTCACAGCTTAACCATCGATGATGCCTCAGCACTATGCTCCGTTCCCCTTTTACTATCATTGGATGCACAATGTGAGGTTGGGATCCCAAAAGAAGTTTTAGATCGAGTCCCTACATGCCTGTGGTCTACAGGGCCTGAAGACGTAGGACATCTAAAAGTGCTACCATTCATGGTGCAGCTAAAGCCTGGGGCCCCCTTGCCCAGAAGACCACAGTACCCCTTGAAGCCAGCTCAAGCGGCATCTATTTCAAAGCAAACCCTGCACATCTCCGTGCAACACACCACTGTTCCCAGTGAGGAAACGAACTGCAAAGGGAGAGCCAGAAAAATACAGAATGGTACAAGACCTTAGGGCTGTGAACGAAGCTACTGTATTGGAGACACCTATTGTGGCCAATCCACACACCTTGCTGGCAGGAATACCGCCCACAGCAAAATACTTTACAATAGTAGACTTGGCTAACGCTTATTTCAGTGTGCCCCTCAACCCCCGTTGTCAATTCCTGTTCGCTTTCACCCATGGGGGGGGCGGGGCTATACTTGGACTGTTATGCCACAAGGGGCCCAGAACTCCCCCTCTCAATTCACCAGAGCAATGGCCCTCATTCTGGACACCTGGATGAAATCACACCTTGAAATTGTACTCCTTCTGTATGTATATGACCTCCTGCTCTGTGCAGATACCCTTGAGGACGCCCTAATCTTTTCTGAAAGTCTCCTCCAACACTTGGCCAAGCAAGGATGCAAGGCCTAAAAGCAAAAAGTCCAGTGGTGCAAAGAAAAGGTGGTTTTCCTGGGTCATTGCATCTCTCAAGGCACTCAACATCTCACTGAAGAAAGAGTTGCTGCAATCAAAGCCATCCCTTTGCCTCAAGATCATAAACCCTTACATGCTTTCCTAGGATTAATCTCCTATTGCTGCTCTTGGATTCCAGGAGCCTCTCTTTTGATGCAATATCTCTACGATGCCCTGAAATCTGACCCTTTCCTGTTGTCCCCAGAAGCCATAGACAATTTTGAAATTCTGAAGAATATCCTCTCCACAGCTCCCGTATTGGGCCTCCCAAACTACGAAAGGACTTTCAAACTGTTTGTCTCAGAGAGACAAGGACATGCCACAGGAGTTTTGGTTCAGGCCCATGGCAACAGGCTCAGAACCATTGGATATTACTCTTGCCAACTGAACCCAGTGGCCAGGGGGGGACCCTTTTGTCTCAGAGCTGTCTTTGAAGCCCAAGCCCTTTTGGACAAGACTGCTGACTTGGTGTTGGGCCACCTGTTAATCCTTCTTACCCCTCATGACATAACTGCCATACTAAACTAAGTACAGCTCAAGCATCTGTCTTCAGCAAGACACCTCAGACTCCAGTGTGCCTTGCTCCTCCCTGATAACATCACTCTCCTCCGATGTGATACTCTCAACCCATCCACTCTACTTCCACTTCTCGAGGGGGTATCCTCTTTGGAGAATGATGCTCATCTCACCGCTCATGATGTTTAGAGGTGATGAAAATGGAGACATTTGCCAACAGTCAGTGAAACAGCCCTTGAGAATCCTGACTTGACAATCTTTGTGGATGGTTCCAGGTATGCTGACAGCACTGGACAGTACCACACAGGATACGCAGTCACCACCGAAGATACAGTTCTTCAGGCTTCAGCATTGCCTTCCTCCATGTCTGCCCAGGAAGCAGAACTCCAGGCCCTAACAATGACATGCAAATTGGCAGAGGGAAAAAGAGCTAACATCTATACAGACTCAAGATATGCCCTTGGCGTTGCCTGCGATTTTGGGGTCATTTGGAAAATCAGAGGGTTCCTAACAGCAGCAGGTACACCTGTAAAACACAGTACAGCTATCAAGGATTAATGGATGCCCTACTCCTACCAGCACAAGTGGCTATACTTAAGATAAAGGCACATGGCAAGCTGGATTCCCAAGAAGCACGAGGTAATCACTTGGCAGATACTGCTGCAAAACAAGCTGCAAACAGAACACAAGAAGTGGTCAGTGGACTGGATGCACCCATCCTGGATGATGCAGTGGGTACCCCTGAAGAAACGGTACCAACCACCATGATTCTACAAAACCCTCCTGTAAGCAGGACCCATCTCAAGGAGCAGCAAGAAGCAGCTGACAAAAAAGAAAAAGAAGTGTGGATCAAGAAAGGAGCCACAGAAACTGAAGGGATCATGGAATTAAACAAGAGGCCGTGTCTGCCACGATCAATGTTTCCTGCAGTGGTACAGTGGGCCCACGGTGCCTCTCATCTGTCAAAAACTTTGATAAATACCCTAATCAATAAATACTACTTAGCCCCAGGGATTATACCACTTACCAACAACTTTTGCAAGTCATGCACTATCTGTGCTAAATGTAATCCAGGAAGAACGGAAAAGGTACCTTTGAAGCATCTAGAAAAGGCCCAGTACCCCTTTCAAAGGATACAGATCGACCACATCCAGATGCCAAAGAGCGGCCAATATGAATATGCATTGATTGTCATTGACATGTTTTCTGCATGGCCAGAAGGCTATCCCGTCACCAACATGACAGCAAAAACCACGGCTAAAAGACTTTTAACGGAAATAGTGTGCAGGTATGGTGTCCCAGAGGTTATAGAGAGTGACCAGGGGCCGGATTTCACGGCCTCAGTGACCAAGGAAATATGGGCAGCTCTAGGGGTCACATTATCTTTCCACACCCCATACCATCCTCAGAGCAGTGGGACGGTGGAAAGATTAAACGGCACAATAAAATCTAGGATGCTAAAAATGTCTCAGGAAACAGGGATGAGTTGGCCAGATAGCCTGCCCATAGCCTTATTCAGTGTTAGGTACACTCCAAGAGGAAACCATGGTTTGTCACCATATGAGATATTGTTTGGTTCAGCCCCCAGGCTGGGTTGTTACTTCCCACAGCAATTACAGCTCCAATCTGATGTATTGACTGATTATGTGACTGCTTTATCTCGAGAATTAACCCGTATCCATTTGCAAGTGTTCTCCTTCATTCCAGATCCTGAATGAGATACAGGATCACACAAGTTGGTCCCCGGAGACTGGGTCCTGGTAAAGAAGTTTGTGAGAAAACAAACCCTTGAACACATATTATGATGGTCCTTTCCAGGTTCTCTTAACAACCACCACATCAGTCAAGGTGGCTGGGAAAAACTCGAGGATACACGCCTTCCACTGCAAGAAAGTCCCTGTACCTGAGGAAGAGGCCGAGGGAACCAAATGATTCTGTATATCCTTTTCATTGCGAATACTGTTCAGGCACAGGAGGTAGCCATCAGGCAAAAAGATGGTATAACCCAGTTCTGGTATAACTCATCCAATACACACGTTGCCACTTTTATATCCTCTTATGAACAAATAATTCCAGGTACTATGTACAAAATCTGGCCCTGGTATGAAGCAGTGAGACCCATGACTGTGTATGTATGCGTCACTGACACCTATTGGGGCGATAACTGTGATTCTTGGGGAGCAGTGAGTTGGAACACTGGGGGTACAAACTGGGGGTACAAACCTGAAAACACCCAAAATAGGAAAGACAAAAATGGGAAGTCACTCTTAGATAGAATGACAATCAACAAACACACGAATCAGCCTTACACCAAAGAGTTCAGGCTGACCATTGAGAATCCTAGCCCAGAAGACAGTGGGACCTATGTTCTGGGCCTATGGTGGGGAGGTGGGCATCCTGGTTTTAGAAAGCCTTTTCAACTGAAAGATATGTTCAATAATCCTGAGTGGGGAGTTCCCTAATCCACATCTAGCTCAAACCCCCTGAGGCCCCATATACAGAAGTTAGGGGACATGGTGTCCATAGCAGACCCTACCTTCAAGGACACGATGGCTGCAGAAACCGGAATCTCAGATGTCAACTTGTGGCTAGAGTGGATGAGGTACAATGCAGAGAAACATAACAAGACCAATTGTTATGTATGTGGGGGGGGCTAGGCCTCATTTGGGAACAGTACCCCTAAACATACCCCACGAACATGAGACATGTTTCCTTAGCCTGTTTACCAACACAACCACTAACCACTCCCTGTGTGAACATTGGAAGAAGGAATATCCCATAGTCACCAAGACTCCCAAGCCAGGAGAAGGTATCACCATATATCCTGGCAATTACATATGCTATGGACGGTATCAGGGAATGGGGAAACCCTTTGGGAATTTCACTAGGGGTTACTGTGGATCTTATAGTGAGGTCTCCGTAGATCTAGTACAAAATCAAGTCCAGTCCTTGGGAGACATATACTGGATTTGCGGAGACATGAAAATCAGAAGCAGATTGACAGAGCAGTGGACAGGAGAATGTGCATTGGCCAATGCCATAATGCCTCTGCATATTTTTCCAGAGGCCACTCCACAAATAGAACCAGACTTAAACAACATACCCAGGCCTAACAGGAGGCATAGGAGTGCCCCAGCAGCAAGCTTTTACCCTGTATACATGGACACCATAGGGGTCCCTAGAGGGGTCCCAGATGCGTTCAAAGCAAGAGACCAAGTAGCAGCAGGATTTGAATCTTTGATCCCCATCATCACTGTAAATAAAAATGTAGACTGGATAAATTACATCTACTATAACCAACAAAGGTTTGTCAATTACACCAGAGATGCACTCCAAGGTTTAGCCAAACTAGAAGCCGCGTCACACATGACTTTCCAAAACCGCATGGCCATAGATATGGTCCTAGCTGAAAAGGGTGGAGTGTGTAAAATGGTGCCTAAATCAGGTACATGTTGTACCTACATCCCAGACAACACTGGCCCAAACGGTAAGGTGACTTTGGCCATCAGGAAACTTGAGGATTTGTCTGAAGAACTAAAAAAGAATTCAGGGCTCACCAACCCTTGGGATCAATACTTCACCTGGGTTAGGGGAGGGTGGCAGGGATTACTAACACAGATAGGAATAACCATCCTGATAATTTTGGTGACCTTGGCTGTTATAGTTTGCTGTATTCTCCCCTGTCTTAAAAAGTGTATAGGGAAAGCTATTAACCAATGTTCTCTTACCTTTATGAATCAGGAAATACCATATGAAAATTATGAAATGCAGTCCGTTACAGTCACCTCCCCACGGGGTGCAAAACCATAAGGTTACAGGGACAGACAGCACCTGATTGCCCCTCCCAGCTGTATCGAGTGGGGTAATGAGTTAGTCATTGCTTTCCTCTATATACAGTTGAAAAGAGTTGCAGGGGAACAGGCCAGGGGTAGGATTTTAAGTGTAAGGGACAGATTTTAAATAGACATTTTGAAGGGGGGAACTGTAATGGATGTGAATAAGGTGTTACCAGGTAAAAATATTAAAATGGCTATTTCAAATGTAATATTGCATCAGAGGTTTGAAATGTTAAAAAACCTTAACTCTAAGAATTTTCAGATAACAGCAGATATCTGCTAGTTCCTCTTTTTCCAGTCTGAAGCCAAACCACAACAGGTTATAAAAAGGCTGTCGCTTCCAGTCTCTTCCGCAAAGTTGCACCAACAGCAGACATGACGTCAACATCCAATGCTTGAAGGGGAAACTACCAAGATAATTTAATAGCTATGATTAAATGCTGAAATCGGTACTAAAACTGCTGACACTGTTAAAATCTTATGTATTGTCATAACAACATGTTTTGCATATACCGTATTCTTTGTCTAGCAGAAAGTGTATAAAACTAACCAAAAAAGCAGAAATAAACTCAGAAATGATTTTCACACTGAGCCTGTCTCAGGGGGGATTTTCTCAAGAAGTGTACACTTCATATATATTTTCAACAATCTGATCAGGGGTAGATATAACAATATTCAGACTTTGTTCTGAATCCAAAACACTGGTGCTAATGCAAACATGGCAGCCCTGGCATCCCTCCAGAAGTGAATTTGCCTGGATTGCAAGCTGCTGTGGCTACTATGCTTGCATGACATCCCAGGTGTCCTTACAGATGAACATGGGCCGGGCTTGTCTGTGTCGGCTGCCGTGGCTGCTATACTTGCATGAAATCCACAGCGTTCCTCCAGACAGATCCGGCATTCTAAACTCTCTGGGGTCACATGCGACCCACAGGCTGTGAGTTGGAACAAAGAAGGTAACCCCCTCAAATGGGACTTTAACAGACCACCCACTCAATAATTAATAAAATATAATCTTTTAATAATGTAGAATAAGAAACATAAAATCTACATATGACAAGAATGCACAATGTGTATCACATGGAAAGCAAAACAAAAACTGTACACATGAACATCATACAGTGTAAATGCCCTAATGTCCGATGCGTTTCCAGTATGAAGTGTTCAGATACCTTCCTCAGGGGCTGAGGGTTCGAAAAGTTTTTTTACATAAATATTGATTCCAGTGTGATTATTCCATGTATAGGCAGGCACTGAAGATAAAAAGGTCCATCATAGTATTGCATGGCTGTCAGACTGTGAATATTGGGCAGATTTTTAAGTGCATGGTGTCTGCAATATCCTGTAATCACCATGCACTTAAAAATCTGCCCAATATTCACAGTCTGACAGCCATGCAATACTATTATGGACCTTATTATCTTCAGTGCCTGCCTATACATGGAATCATCACACTGGAATCAATATTTATGTCAACAAAACTTTTCGAATCCTCAGCCCCTGAGGAAGGTATCTGAACACTTCATACCAGAAACGGGTCGGGCATTAGGGCATTTACACTGTATGACGTTCATGTGTACAGTTTTTGTTTTGTTTTCCATGTGATACACATTGTGCAATCTTGTCATATGTAGATTTTATATGTTTTTTATTCTACATTATTAAAAGATTATATTTTATTCATTATTGAGTGGGTGGTCTGTTAAAGTCCCATTTGAGGGGGTTACCTTCTTTGTTCCTATTTATAGGGATGGGACCACCATGCTCTGTGTGACATGATGGGAGTCTCTCTTTTCTCCACAGGCTGTGAGTTGGACACCACTGTTTAAAGTGTAGTAAAGAAAAAATGCTTTTGGAAAACACTGCCCCATCTGAAAAAACACATTAATTTGCAGATGAATAAGTTTCTTTAAATAAAAAAATCATAAAATAAAAAAATGAAATATTTTCTTTAGAATAAATAGAACTCATATGGCTTTAGTCATTGAAAAGAAACACACTGCATGAATTAATCAAATATATACTGTAGATTACTAATGTTTCTTACTAATGTGCTTTTTGTTGCTGCATATAAAGATTGTAGTTTGTCACTTTCACATTAAATTGAAATGAGCTTTATGTGCTGTACCCCTAAAAAATAAGCTTATAATGCTTTATTGTTTAGAAGTAAATTAATCTAACCTCTACTGAACTTCTATAACTGCTTGATACATGATACTTGTTAAAGGAGATAGTCAATACACAGATTTATGCAAACAACATAATCACAAATTGTAATCTAAACACTTAAAGTGTATGTTACCCTAACAATGATGATTACTTATAGGTGTTTTCCTAGTTATAAAGTTATTAATGAATATATCCTGTATATTTTTTATTCAATTTGTTCTTGCTAAATACTTGATGATTCTGCCGGTTTCTATTGGGCCCTTTCTCAAATTGAATATGACAAGCACGGAAGCAGATCCATGCTGGCATGGACAATTTGAGTCCCTGGGATCACTGTTAGGAGATGCAGGATGCAGTGTGCATGCTTGATGTGGCTGGGCACTGGAATCCATCCCTTGTTGTGACTCCCAGACGGTTCCAAAGGTTATGCCGTAGGGAATCCTACTAGATATTTACCTTGAATACTCTGGTGCCAGGAGACTTGAACGAGGAATAGGAGATCAGCACCATTTTTAAAAACTATAGTATTATTGCCATACAGGATTGGAAGCCCCTGGTTCCTTTTCTCCCCTCCACCCACTTCCCTCTTCTTACCCCCTTTCTCACCCCTCTGTCTCTTTCTCCCTCTTCTCCTTTATTTTATTTATATTTATTTTATATTATTTTATTCATTATCATTATTATTTCAGTATATACAATATATCACATAAGTGAGTACACCCCTCACATTTTTGTAAATATTTTATTATATCTTTTCATGTGACAACACTGAAGAAATGACACTTTGCTACAATGTAAAGTAGTGAGTGTACAGCTTGTATAACAGTGTAAATGTGCTTTCCCCTCAAAATAACTCAACACACAGCCATTAATGTCTAAACCGCTGGCAACAAAACTGAGTACAGCCCTAAGTGAAAATGTCCAAATTGGGCCCAATTAGCCATTTTCCCTCCCCGGTGTCATGTAACTCATTAATGTTACAAGGTCTCAGGTGTAAATAGGGAGCAGGTGTGTTAAATTTGGTGTTATCGCTCTCCCTCTCTCATACTGGTCACTGGAAGTTCAACATGGCACCTCGTGGCAAAGAACTCTGAGGATCTGAAAAAAGAATTGTTGCTCTACATAAAGATGGCCTAGGCTATAAGAAGATTGCCTGAAACTGAGCTGCAGCATGGTGGCCAAGACCATAGATAGGTTTAACAGGACAGGTTCCACTCAGAACAGGCCATGGTTGACCAAAGAAGTTAAGTGCACATGCTCAGCATCATAGAGGTTGTCTTTGGGAAATAGACATCTGGAGTGCTGCCAGCATTGCTGCAGAGGTTGAAGGGGTGAATACGCCACACACTGCATCAAATTGGTCTGCATGGCTGTTGTCCCAGAAGGAAACCTCTTCTAAAGATGATGCACAAGTAAGCCTGCAATCAGTTTGCTAAAGACAAGCAGACTAAGGACATGGTTAACTGGAACCATGTGCTGTGGTCTGATGAGACCAGGATAAACTTTTTCGGTTCAGATGGAGTCAAGCGTGTGTGGCGGGAACCAGGTGCAGAGTACAAAGACAAGTGTGTCTTGCCTACAGTCAGACACGGTGGTAGGAGTGTCATGGTCTGGGGCTGCATGAGTGCTGCCGACACCGGGGAGCTATAGTTCATTGAGGGAACCATGAACGCCAAAATGTGCTGTGACATACTGAAGCAGAGCATGATCCCCTCCCTTCAAAGACTGGGCCACAGGGCAGTATTTCAACATGATAACGACCCCAAACACACCTCTAAGATGGCCTTGCTAAAGAAGCTGAGGGTAAAGGTGATGTACTGGCCAAGCATGTTCTATTGAGCATCTGTGGGGCATCCTCAAATAAAAGGTGGAGGAGCGCAAAGGAGCGCTCTTTAACATCCACCAGCTCTGTGATGTCATCAAGGAGGAGTGAAGGAGGACTCCAGTGGCAACCTGTGAAGTTCTGGTGCACTTCATGCCCAAGAGGGTTAAGACAATGCTGGAAAATAATCATGGCCACACAAAATATTGACACTTTGGGCCCAATTTTCACTTAGTGGTGTACTCACTTTTGTTTCCAGTGGTTTAGACATTAATAGCGGTGTGTTGAGTTATTTTGAGGGGACAGCAAATTTACATTGTTATACAAGTCACAACAAGGGATGGATTCCAGTGCCCAGTCACGTCAAGCATGCACACTGCGTCCTGCATCTCCTAACAGGGATCCCAGGGACTCAAACTGTCCATGTCAGCATGGATCTGCTTCCGTGCTTGTCATGTTCAATTTGAGAAAGGGCCCAAAAGAAACCGGCAGAATCATCAAGTATTTAGCAAGAACAAATTGAATAAAAAATATGCAGGATATATTCATTAATAACATTATAACTAGGCAAACACCTAGAAGTAATCATCATTGTTAGGGTAACATACACTTTAAGTGTATGTTTGTGATTATGTTGTTTGCATAAAGCTGTGCATTGACTATCTCCTTTAACAAGTATCATGTATCAGGCAGTTATAGAAGTTCAGTAGAGGTTAGATTAATTTACTTGTAAAAAATAAAGCATTAGAGGCTTATTTTTTAGGGGTACAGCACATAAAGCTCATTTCAACTTAATGTGAAAGTGACAAGCTACAATATTTATATGCAGCAAGAAAAAGCACATTAGTAAGGAACATTAGTAATCTACAGTATATATTTGTTTAATTCATTCAATGTGTTTCTTTTCAACAACTAAATCCATATATTTCTATTAAACTACTAAAGCCATACACTGTTATACATGCTGTACACTCACTATTTTCCATTGTGGCAAAGTGTCATTTCTTCAGTGTCATCACATGAAAAGATATAATAAAATATTTACAAAAATGTGAGGGTGTACTCATTTTTGTGAGATACTGTATATATATATATATATATATATATATATATATATATATACACACATATACACACACATACACACACACACACACACACACACACACACACACACACACACACACACACACATATATATATATATATATTTCACTGAAATGAAAAAAAAATAAATAAATAATGGTACAAAATTCATATTCATATTGTATTTACATACAGATTAAAAATAGATATACAGACTAATGCAATTACTCAGCAAAACAAAATCAGATCGGAGTCAACCTTTCAATACCTAGGTGATATACAGGGTATATACAATATGTATATATATATATATATATATATATATATATATATATATACATATTGTATATACCCTGTATATCACCTAGGTATTGAAAGGTTGACTCCGATCTGATTTTGTTTTGCTGAGTAATTGCATTAGTCTGTATATCTATTTTTAATCTGTATGTAAATACAATATGAATATGAATTTTGTACCATTATTTATTTATTTTTTTTCATTTCAGTTAGTCCACATATCAGTGTGCAGCCGATCAATTGGTCTTGAACATACAACTTTTATCATGAATTTTCCTTTTGTTTTGTTTCCACTTTTGTAGCCCATTATGCCATTATTTTGTGCTTTTACACACACTGCAATCTCTGTTGCTATTTGTGAATCTGGCCAGTATTGTTATTTCCTGATCGGGTAGCACGCCCCGCCCAGTCTCCATGCTGATTGGCTCTTGGATCTGACAGCTTAAATCTCTCTCCTCCACAGGGGGGCAGGTTAGCCTGAAAAAAGGAGGCGAGGCCTCGGAAACACGTTGCGGCCCGCCCCCTTCCTCGCTTGTGTGTTGGCTTGTGTTGGCTCTGTCAGTGGCATGTGAGAGCTCCAGAACCCACCGGTGTTACATCCTAAACGGGGGGTCCGAGCTTGTTGTACAGCGATCTTCCCCCCGTGTGACAGCTGCCTGTCTGCATGGCTACCCGCACTATCCCTGTATGCTGCCCACAAGACACCTTGATGTAAGTGTGTGTAATAAAGTGTTACTGCTTTTAGACTCACATTCACCTGGCACCCTCTTTTGCTGTTTTCTGGTGGCTGTGACTCTTGTAGACAGTTTTGAAGCCATGCCACTCCCCCCTCCCCCATCATTCAGCACTTTTGTGTTGCATTCAGGTGTAGCCTGTGGGAGGGGGGCTTAACCTGCTGGAGTGCAGAGCACAGACAGGTGATGTGCGTCCCTGCTTTGTGCAACATCCCACTATGCTCCTCTACTGGCTGTAAAAGGATGCACCCCCCCCCCCCATTATGGGGATGGAGGAGATGAAAGATGCAGAGTTGTCAAATGACTGAAATATACCCGCAATAAAAAGGTACATAGAAATTATTTTCGATATTTTAGGTATACAGACAATTTCAGTCAGCAATTGGGTTGTGCTGGTGTTTGCAATTGAATTTGAAGCGACTATATTCACAAATACTTTAAGTAAAAGAATTGTATTTGGATTTACCTGGTAAATAATTTAGTAGCTCCATAAACTTAAACTTTGATCTAAAATACACCTTGTTTATTCTACTAGGTTGCTGGCCATTCAGAAAGCTATATACTCAAAGATAGGCATAATCATTTTGGGAAGATTTGGACTTGATAAATAAATAGTACATTTACCATTACAGCTCTTGGCCTTTTTTTCTCATCAACTCTTTTTTTTATTGTCAAAATGCCACATGCATCACAAGTGGATTTATACAAAAAGTGCTTTTGAGATATATAAAAGATGCACTTTAGTCAAACAGGAATTTGCATTTAAACTGTCCTAGGGGACTCAGCCTACATGTGAAGTAAAGATGAACATATTTCTAAAATCTGTTTCACTGGCAATTTGCCATATCATTTTTTATGCAATTGCCTTTGAGTGTGTACCTGCTGATTCAACAGCAAATGTTACATTGTTCTGTTATTTTAACCAAAGTGTAGCACCCCTTACATTAGTAATGTCCAAGCTTTACAGGTGTATGGGATGATATCCCCATAGAAAGAGTTTTACATACAGCTTCCCTGTTATTTTATTTCCAATTATTTGACATTTAACATGGGCTTCAGGAAGCAGGCCTAAAAGTATTAAAATCCTTCACACCCTTCAAAAAATAAATAAAAAAGTTGCTGATGCAAACCAAGTTCTTTCACACCACTGCTACTGCTACAGTATGTCCTTATTTACTGTTCCAGATTTTTTTTTTACAATATCTGCTTTTCAACTGGGACTAGATTAACATCTCAGGAACCTGTCACCTCATTTTAAATTGGTAGGTATTATAGAGTGGTAGTAAACTCCGCTTTTCCATTTGTAACTACAGGTAAGTCCATAATAATGCACTGTTTCAAAGATATTTACATCTGTAGCTGGTGACGTCACCAGCGCATGCACACTGCACTTTCAATGGACAGCATACTCGAGTGTGCCTTTCATTGAGAATGCTCTGCCACGATCATGGCTCCGGTGCCCATGCACGGGAGTGACGTCATAATAGCCCGGCCATTCAAATTGCATGGTGCATGAAATGTGAAGGAAGACCGGGTGAAGATAGAATCCCTGTCAGTAGTGACAGCATGCCTAGAGTGATCCTTTTTACAAGTAAGTCTTGAATAATGTGCTAGTATGTGATGCATATATCTAATACATAAATCTCAACATACTATGGTCAAGCACTCTTTTTGCTGTGATAGGTCCAACCATTACAGTTGCATGCAGGAAGCAGGCTGAAAGTAATTATTATATATTAGAGTGGAACAATATTATACACTATACCACAATGTCCACATTAGTATATATCAACTTAGTGTGTATAAACCAGCTCAAAGTAATACACTATTTTATACTTACAGTGTCTCATTATTATATACCTGCTCAGAGTGCCTATACCATCTTTTAGAACATGCCACACTCCCTTTGGGTCATCCTAATAAAGCTGCCCAGAACTTGCCATCAATAGATGCCTGTGACTGTGTTACCTGCTGTTTACCAACCTCAAATTGCAAGAACAGCTGCTATAATGTTGTGCACCGTAGACACTGCAAATTTATAGATAGGTAAAATGGTGCAAAAACTTTGGTGTGAATTGGCAACATTTCCTGAATATCAGCATGAGGGAATAAGTGCAATCTATACTGAATCCCAGTCCTGGTGGGCCGGTTTGTTTATCATCATTTACTAGTTATCATATGTGTTTTGGTGATTCTTCAAATGGGTAATGAGAAACAATAATATATTTTCCATAAATGCAATTATTTAAATTGTTATGGCAATGCTTTTGCATGGTTGGTCCTTTATATTTTTGTTATTGTATTAAATATAGAGATGCTTAGGTTAGCCACTTGAGGGAACTCTTATTTACTCTGTTACTGTTTTTATGATTGGTTGCAAAAAGGAGTGCATTGTTTTTAGTGAGTAAGTCAAACTCACACTGTGAGAAGGGAAAGTAAAGACTAACCACTGGGCAGCACTACACAGCAGGAAGTATAACTACATGTAATAAACAAATATGGCCACCCTGGATTGTTCATAGCAACACGTTTTTTTTTTTTGTTTTTTTTATTAATAACTTTGCCTAAATCAAAATAATCTTTTATCCAAAATTACCATTAGCAGGAATCCAATCTTTTGAAATCCTTACTCACACACATGGGTCATTGTTTTTTTAATGTTATATGCATAGGCAAGGAAATAAAAATACAAATTATAAGTCTGTTCTCTCCTGTCAATAATGCTGCAATCACCATGAGGTCCACACAAACCAGAAACACACTATGAAGGAGTTGACCCTTAAGTTATGATGCTCACTTTGACAAAAGGCAAAGTTTACTTTGTGTTCATTTTTTACACACTAGCATTTGCTCATATATTCCCCAGTAGCAGAACTTTGCCATTTGTAGAGATAAAATGCCAAGAGATACCAGTGACTCTTGATCTTAGCATGCAAAGAGAAATGGCTTCACTGCACTAGACAAATATAACTAAAAACAATATAAAACAATATCTAAAATATCTAAAAGCAATATCTAAAATACACATTTGTGGCTAATGCCAATTTCTAATATAATACTCAAGAAATAATATACCATGTATCATGCTTCTTAAAAAACAGACAATTATTTATTTTTCCTGGGTCCCTTTTCAGGCATCTAAAAATGTATTGTGCATTTATTTGTTGGTTTGAAAGCTGGTAGCATGCTACATTTGTAGCTATCTATATTTGTGTTATGCCTACCATTTTCCTTTAAATAGAAAATTGCTGTGTGTGAGGAGATGATCATTACAAAATCAGCACACACCTTTAGGCCAAGAATATCCCAAGATCTCACAGGGATGAGACACATTAAAGGCAATAAATAAAACGAGACGTATGTGTTCAAGAAAAAAAAAAACAGCAAACAAAATCCTATAAATTCCTCTTTTAAAAGAAAGTATGATATCTCATGGGAGATGAACTTGCCACAGATTACATTAACTGTATTTTTTACAAAATATAACCTTTTGCACAAGGTTCACTCGAGATGCCTCCAACAAAAAGCACATGGGATATCTGCGGATAGAAGGAGAGAAAGAACGCTTTGTGTTGTTTCCCATGAGTAATCAAACTATCACTTCACTGTTCTTCATTTCTTTTGATTTGTCTGCTTCTTTTACCAAAATACACATGACAAGAATTTCTCCTAATAAAGGGTTAACCTGTCAGTTCAGGAGAAAAGCAGCCAATAGGTAAGGTCATACTTTGAATGCTTGATTTTGTGCTTCATCTTTTGGCTTTGCTCATGTTGTAGTTTTATCAGCAGCATTTAGCAGGTAAAGTAAAAGCTTTTAAAATGCTGCATATAGAGTAGTTTTATATAGAAAAGGTAAATATGTGCACAGTGTAATATTCAAGTGATGCTTGTAGGTGCAAAGGTGCATTAATGAAACATTCTAGTAAATGCCTTAGATTATTATATATGTATAATAATGTATAATAATAATAATATTATTTAATATTTTGTGTACATAGAAAAAGTCGTAGATCTTTGAGTTCAGTTCATGATAAATAGGGGCAAACACAAAAGTGTTGCGTTTATAATTTTGCTGAGCAAAATTATAAACGCAACACTTTTGTGTTTGCCCCTATTTATCATGAACTGAACTCAAAGATCTACGACTTTTTCTATGTGCACAAAAGGCCTATTTCTCTCAAATATGTTTCACAAATCTGTCTAATTCTGTGTTAGTGAGCACTTCTCCTTTGCCGAGATAATCTATCCACCTCACAGGTGTGGCATATCAAGATGCTGATTAGACAGCATGACTATTGCACAGGTGTGCCTTAGGCTGGTCACAATAAAAGGCCACTCTAAAATGTGCAGTTTTATCACACAGCACAATGCCACAGATGTCGCAAGTTTTAAGGGAGCATGCAATTGGCATGCTGACTGCAGGAAAGTCCATCAGAGCTGTTGCTCTTGAATTGAATGTTCATTTCTCTACCATAGACCTAAAGGCCCATTCAGAAAATTTGGCAGTACATCCAACTGGCCTCACAATCGCAGACCATCTGTAACCACACCAGCCCAGGACCTTCACATTCAGCATCTTCACCTCCAAGATCATCTGAGACCAGCAACCCGAACAGCTGCTGCAACAATCAGTTTGCATAACCAAAGAATTTCTGCACAAACTGTCAGAAACCATCTTGGGGAAGCTCATCTGCATGCTCATTGTCCTTATCGGGGTCTCTACCTGACTGCAGTTCGTCATTTTAACTGACTTGAGTGGGCAAATGCTCACTTTCTATGGCGTCTGGCTCTTTGGAGAGGTGTTCTCTTCACGGATTATTCCCAGTTTCCACTGTACAGGGCAGATGGCAGACAACATATATGGCGTTGTGTGGGTGAGCAGTTTGCCGATGTCAACATTGTAGATCAAGTGGCCCATGGTGGTGGTGGGGTTATGGTATGGGCAGGCGTATGCTATGGACAATGAACAGGTGCATTTTATTGATGGCATTTTGAATGCACAGAGATACCGTGATGAGATCCTGAGGCCCATTGTTGTGCTATTCATCCAGGACCATTACCTCATGTTGCAGTATGATAATACACCCCCATGTTGCAAGGATCTGTACACAATTCCTAGAAGATGAAAACATCCCTGTTCTTGCATGGCCAGCACACTCACCAGACGTGTCACCCATTGAGCATGTTTGGGATGCTCTGGATTGGCGTATACGACAGCATCCAGTTCCAGTTCCTGCCAATATCCAACAACTTCACACAGCCATTAAAGAGGAATGGACCAACATTCCACAGGCCACAATCAACAACCTGATCAACTCTATGCAAAGGAGATGTGCTGCAATGCGTGAGGCAAATGATGTTCACACCAGATACTGACTGGTTTTCAGACCTCTGACCCCCTCCATATAGTAAAACTGCACATTTTGGAGTGGCCTTTAATTGTGGTCAGCCTAAGGTACACCTGTGCAATAATCATGCTGTCTAGCATCTTGATATGCCACACCTGTGACGGTAGATGGATTTATCTCGGCAAAGGAGAACTGCTTACTAACACAGATTTAGACAGATTTGTGAACAATATTTGAAAGAAATAGACCTTTTGTGTACATGTGTGTGTACATGTGTGTGTACACCTTTTGTACACAGAAAAAGTTGTAGATCTGTGATTTCAGCTCATGATAAATAGGGGCAAACACAAAAGTGTTGCGTTTATAATTTTGCTCAATATATATATATATATATATATATATATATATATATATATATATATATATATATATATGTACATACACACATACACACACACATACACACAGTATATACCATACTTATACGTATTAAATCTGAACTTTGTGTTACCTTTTCCCTACCCCCCTTTTATTAATCAGCAGCATAAAAATATAATGGGTATAAGGGGAAGTAAGATGCCAAGTAACTTAAAGTTGAACTGAGCTCTCTCAAACAACATTAACTATTGTTAACTCTTATGCTGCTAGCATTATATGGGTTGTAAAGTCAGAAGGTTTTTTTTATCTTAATGCATTCTATGCATTAAGATAAAAGCCTTCTGTGTGCAGCAGCCTCCCTCAGGCCCCTAATACTTAACTAAACCTCATCTCGGTCCAGCGATGTCCACGAGTGTTTCGGTCGTCTGGGACTCTCCCTCCTGATTGGCTGAGACACAGAAGTGGAGCCATTGGCTCCCGCTGCTGTCAAAGTCAGTTAGCCAATCAGGAGAGAGAGGGGGCAGGGCCGAATAGCAGCTCCATGTCTGAATGGACACATGCAGCTCAGCTTGGGTGCCCTCATATGACATGTTTGTTATTCTTATAGAAAAAAAATTAGACTTTACGATCACTTTGATAAAAAGATAACATAAAAAGAACATATATTACATTTACTTGTTTGGGGTGTTTTTCAAAGTGATTTCTCAACAAAATAAATCATGGCTGGATGGTTGAGTTTGCTCTGAGTATTAAGAATGAATGAATGAATGAACTAAATAGTGTTTTCAGTTTGTGGTGCTCAGATACGGTTTAGCTCCGGCTTGATTGTATTAAAAATGCATTAATATGCAGTACAAACTAAAGATTTTTTATTGAATAAGACTATTTCTTAGGAATGATATAAAGTCTAAATCACTTTTATTGATAAGGTTGGTCTGTTCTTTATTTTAATTACAGCTTTATTTTTTTACTCCAAAAAAAAAACAAAACAAGAAACTTCTAAAAGATAAAGGCTTCAGGGCCACCAAATGAATGTTTAAATGAAAATAATATAAGATAATATATCTTTTAAAAGTTTAGAATAAATATACTTTCCTCCCTCACAGCCTCTATGACAGCATGGATAAGCAATGTAGAAAGTACGTGCCATGTGGGAATGAACATATTTTTCAAGCAGCCATTGGTGTCAGGAGGGTCCTGCTCTTCATCCAGGGATAAATCTAATTGCAATACGTTTACAGCATTTCTCAGAGATCAGGAACACAGATGGAACATAATGTACAGTATTTACAATATCTAATTAAAACAATGGCATTAATCTCAAGCATTTCTACTCACTTCACCCTTTTACAACATATAGATTAAACCAACTTGCTAGTATCTGCTGTATTTTTTAATTTTAAATTTGTATTATTTAGATTTGTTTGGCTCATTTTATATTTTGGCCTATGATCGTTATATAAAAAATAAGCAGTCTTAGGTCTTAGTCTAGGTTTATATCAAAATTAGTGCAGCGCTAAATGATTTATAAGGATATCCACTTAGGATATAAAGTGCAATGGTATATACAACTACAAATTAAAGTGCAATGTGCAAAAGTTCTCCACACTGTGTCCTTATATGAATCAAACAATATGATGTGCAATAAAGTGCAATGTGCACAAATATTTCACAGTGTCCTTATATAAATCAATCGATATTGAAAACAGCATGTCAGTTCATTTTGTGAATAATGGAAACAATTAAAATGAAACAATCTCTCCACACACATCCACATCTGTGTATATTCTCAAATTCCTTGTGCTCTCTCCACCGGTTGTGCCCTCGCCTTATAGGCTATATACTGTAAATGTGCCTTGGAGAATAACCAATCCTCTGGAGTGCTCCTTCTTATATTCCTCCTTCTTATAAACTGCCCACGAGCTCAGGTCACATTAATCACCTTTTAGTATAATGCCTCCTTATTGCTGCTCGTGAGCTCCAATCTCATCGACCACATGCAAACCAATCAGATCTTGCAATAGTGCTTTATCGTTTTAAAATGTATTCAAAATTGTCATACAACAAATATACACTCACATTTTAAATGACTTAATCAGCCATTTGTGAATGAATGTATCACCTTTCAACCAGCTCTGCAGCCACGGCCATCAGTGCTCCCTCCATCTGTTACATACTGAAGTGACGAAACTAGTAGGAGAGACCTGAGAGGCTGATGAACGTGGGACCAGGGAGGGATATTCAGTTAGTAATGGACGGAGGGATCAGTGGCGGCCAGGGCTGCAGAGTCGGTGATACTTTCTTCCTAACACTGTTGGTACATGTAACATACACAGGCCTAATTAAGTTATTTTAATGTGAGTGTATATTTGTTGTACGACGATTTTGAATACATTTTGAAATGATAAAGTACTATTGCAAGATCTGATTGCTTTGCATGTGGTTGATGAGATTGGAGTTCACGGGCAGCAATAGGGTAAACGATGTGACCTGAGCTCATGGGCAGTTTATAAGAAGGAGGAATATCAGAAGGTGCTTTACCGGGGGGGGTTAAAAAAAATGTGTTATTTCACCAAAATTATTCCGCTCATCCCTATTCAATTAGCTATGGCTTGTGATGCAAATAAGTGGTGGCACTGGGGGGGGGGGGGGGGGTCTTTTACTAAAACTGGATCACTCAAAATCTGGTGCAGCTGTGCATGGTAACCAATCAGCTTCTAACTTCAGCTTGCTCAGTTAGAGCCCATTCACACAGGGGCAACTTTGGATCTGACTTCAAGTTGCCCCAAGTAGCCCCTAGTCACCTCAAGTTGCGCTACATGAAAAAATCAATGTAAATGAATGGATCTGTCTTAATGCACACTACTGCAGTCGCTCCGACTTCAGAAAAGGTTCCTGTACTACTTCAATCCGACTTGAAGGCAACTTGTACCCATTGATTTCAATGGAAGTTGCCTCCAAGTCTGATCACTGTTCATACTGAGGCAACTTTACAGGAAGCAGAAAGGAAACAGAAAGTAATTTCCTCCACTAAACAGCCAGCCCCCTCCTTCTCACACACAGCTGATAAGCTCTGATTGGCCACTTGTAAAGTTCCCTGTCCTGGAGGCGACTTCAAGTTGTGTTGTAAGTTGCCCCAAGTCGTGCTGTGATTCATACTCAAGTCGTGTCCAAGTTGCCTCCCAAAGTCGCGCTGGAAGTCGTGTTGCCCCTGTGTGAATGGGCTCTTAAGCTTTGACCATAAAACCTGGAAGCTAATTGTTTACTATGCAGAACTAGACAGATTTTGCACACTCCAGTTTTAGTAAATCAACCCCACTGTGTCAATTAGCTTCACGCTATAACCATAGTTGGCATAACAGTGTGAGAATGTGATTTGGCATTCTGGCTGTACATTAAAATTAACTTGATTTAGTTTAATACAATTTTGTGTAACAAGAGTAGAAAAATTGTCTTTAGGAAAATATGAAGGCAACCATGCTGTAATGTTTTATAATGATAAATGCTTACCTCCACACTAATCATTGTCAACAAGATCTTTGCAAAGTCAGTCTAATTGGACTGAGTGTTTATTATTTGGCCCAGGACTCTAAAATTAGTTTATGTTTTGAATTTGCATTTGAATTATTGTGAGAATTAAAGACAACCAAAGACAAGCAAAACGACATTCCATTTTCAGCTGATTTCTGTGTTTGAATCTGTGTCAGGGCATGTAAATTTATTACTGGATAAACATATTTTCTTGTAATCTCATGCCACTCAGTAGCTTAATCCCCTTCTAAAATAATTTCATCTTCAATCCATATGCTATGTACTCATTATTAGTAAACTAGGTTCTTGAAAGATTTCTAGTGCATAGTGCTCTTTCAACTGACACCACATATTTTGCCAACCATCTTATTAATGGTGATTTGCATTTTCAGTACTGCTAGTTTTAATGGTCTATAAAAGTAAATAAAACATAACTTTAAAGTGTATGTATGAAAAAAATGAAATTGCTTGTGTAAAAAGAGCACTTACACAGTCAGAGTAATCAGTGATTTGTATGCGTAACCATTCAGTATAGAGTAATACCTTGGACTACAAGGATAATTAGTTCAAGAAGCATACTTGTAAGCCAAAGCACTCGTATATCAAATCGAGTTTTCCCATAAGAAATAATGGAAACTCAGATTATGTTGTTCCACAACCACTGCAGGTGTATGCAGTACTGTATGTGGCCAGAGGTACGGGGGCGCTGGTGACGCTCGGAGATGCTCGGAGACACTCAGGAACTGTTTACACTTCCGGGTGCTCTGACACACATTACGCCCTGCCCCACCCAGCTGGGAGTGTCTCCGAGTTCTCCAGCGCCCCTGGACCTCTGGCCACATACGGTAATACATACACCAGCAGATTCAAGTCAGATTTTAAGCATCCCCTGCAACAAAAATGTAATTTTTGGTGAGATACTCCCTATAGAAAACCACATCTAAAGATATGCAGGCCCAGCATCTTTCCTCATTAGTGCCCTGAAGATGAAGCAGCTTATTAATGATTATGAAGCCACTCCTATTAAATTAACTTTCCCACAGCGGCATAGAGGAACACACAGGGATTTCTTCAGAATAACAAAAGGTAGGAATATGGAAAAAAGTTTGTTAAAATCCTAGTAATGTACATATATCACCCAGAGGGGGATGTTTTTTTCTCAACAAAAGTGGAATTACTCCACTTGTAATCTTGTAATCTATTTTTCACAAAATTGTTTGTGTTTTTCTGAGCTTCACCTTTTCCCCTAATTTCTGTTTGTAACAAGCAGTGTATGTCATAAACACTGCTCTATGCACACTAATCATTCCATAGTCCATAATGCATACTTCTTAGTCTATTTTGGGAGCAAACAAGAGAAGGTGGCTATGTTCCTACATACAGTGGGACCATAGATAATGAATGCAGCCCCTCTCCGCCTGCACGGGGATGCCCAAAACACCTAATCACACTATGTTGCAGTGCAGCTAGTCAATGTCTCTGATCACTGCTATACCAGATCAGTGTATCCAGAAACAGCATTCCTGATCCCTAAAACACCAGACCTTTGCAGCCAGCAACAGCATTCCTAATCTCTGCCACCCAAGTCCCAGTGTCACCAGACCAGTGTAAACCATCAACAGTGTTCTCTATTGGTACTACACTAGTCCCAGTGTCACTGGACCAGTGTAAGCCATCAACAGCATTCCTGATCACCGCCACACCAGTTCCAGTGTCACCAAACCAGTATAGGCCAGCATCAACACCCCTGATCACCAACACACTAGTGCTAGTGTCATCAAACCATTGCAAGCCAGCAACAGTGTTCTTGATCAAGGACACACCAGTACGGTGGCACACAAGACCAGTTTAAGCCATCAGTGTTCCTGATCACCACCACACCAGATCCAGTGTCATCAGACCAGTGTAAGCCAGCAACAGTATTCCTGATCATGGCCACACCAGTGCTAGTATTGCCAGACCAGACCATCAACAATGTAGCTGATTGCTGACACACCAGTCCACCAGACTAATGAAGCGATCAACAATGTTCCTGATAGCTAGTCACACCAATGTCAGTGTCACTAGACCAGTGCAGCTATCAACATTAACCCTGATCATTGCCACATCAGTACAGTGTCACTAGAGCCACTGCAGCCAGCAACAGTGTTCCTGCTCACTGCCACACCAGTGCAATGTTGCCTCTGCATGCCACTTGTACTGATCCTGGCCTGTTTACTGACCTCATCTATCCCTTTCACCTGAACTGACCCATGTGCACATCCTGCTGAGACACTAGTCTCAGCTGTCCCCTGTGCACAACTGCACTCTTGAAACCACAAGAACACATTTGTTCACTCTTTGTTCTGCTTCCTTTACCTCCTGGCCAATAAACATAGCAGCCATGTTCCAGTAGGCTAGGCTTGCTTGGCTTATATAAATGGCAATTGCTACACTAATCTATATTCCCTGACAACTTGTACAGAGGTGAGCATTACAGTACACTGTTTTTGCTACAATGGTGGTTATTTTTTGTGATACTTACTGTAAGTTAGAATGGGCTCCATTCTAAGGACAGCGCTATATCAAGGTGCAAATCAACTTTAAGAAATGGGGTAAAATACTGCATAGCGTTTTTCCAAAATGCTTCTAAAATACAGCATGAGGCATTTTTCCAAAATATGTGGTATATATTTAACCACTTCCCATCCGGCCTATAACAGAATGATGGCCGGGTAGGGGTTCAGTTATCCTGACTGGGCGTCATATGACATCCAGAAGGATAAGCCACGATTGCGCACCGCGGGGGCATGCAGCACAGTGATCAGTGGTGTGGTGTGTCAGTCTGACACACCGCATTTCCGATCTAGGTAAAGAGCCTCTGACGGAGGCTCTTTACCACGTGATCAACTGTGTCCAATCACAGCTGATCACAGTATAAGCAGGAAAAGCCGTGTATCGGCTTTACCTCTAATTGCGCTGACAGATGCGAGTAGAGGAGAGCCAATCGACTGCTCTCCTGATGGAGGGGGGTCTGCACTAATTATCAGTGCAGCCCCCCCGAGGATTCCCACCATGGCCACCAGGGGTACCTACCCATGGATAGCAAGGATGCCTACCCATGGCCACCAGGGATGCCCACCCATGACCACCAGGTAAGCCCACTAGAGCCCACCAGGGATGGCAATCATTGCTCATTAGGGATGGCACTCTGTGCCCATCAGTGATGCCTGCCAGCACCTCTGATCAGTGCTGCCTATCAGTGTCATCTATCAGTGCCACCCCATCAGTGCCCACCAGTGCTGCCTATATATGCCCTCCAGTGCCATCTATCAGTGCCATCAGTGCCCATCAGTGCCACATATGAGTGCCCATCAGTGCCGCATATCAGTGCCACCTCATCAGTGCCAATCAGTACCGCCTCATCAGTGCAGCCTCATCAGTACCCATCAGAGAAGGAGAAAATGTACTTATTTACAAAGTTTTGTACAAACACAAAGACATTTTTTTTTTACAAAATTTTCCTTTTTTTTATTTGTAGCGCAAAAAATAAAAACCCCAGAGGTGATCAAATACCACCAAAAGAAAGCTCTATTTGTAGTTTAGGTACAGCATTGCATGACCGCACAATTGTCATTCAAAATGTGAGAGCGGTGAAAGTTGAAAATTTCCTATGTGCAGGATGGTGTACAAGTGCCCTGTATTGAAGTGGTTAATGAAACCATGCGGTATTGTATCTGGTATCTGATATAACTGATATTCTTAAATACAATTTAATTATTTATTTCCTTCTGTGAATTGAGTTTAACACCTTTTCATGTGGCATTTACCGAGCTTTTTCAGCATTTTGCAGTAAATACCGCAAAACATCTGTCATGGGTATGCAGTAATGTTTTTCTGTCAATCTACCGCTCCATGTGTTCTGCTTAAGAGGCCAGCCACTCTCACCTGGCTGCTTAAGTAATCTCTCCTCAAAGCATGGCTCCACCCCAGCCCCTATCAGGGAACTCTGCTGTGTCTTCTACATCTGATTCCAGTTACGTTCTTGGCTTGTTATTGATTATCCTTACTTGCTTATTACCCTGATCTTTGGCTATCTCCTGACTATCCTTACCTGCTTGTGACCTGTTCATCAAAAAATAAATATAAATAATAAAACAAAAAAAAGAAGAAAAAAAAGGAGAAATAAGAAATATTAATAAATAAAGCATAAAAATGAAAAAACAAAGAATAAAAAAATGGAAAGAGGGAAAAAAGAAAAACGGAAAATGGGAAAACCTAAAATATTATAGGTGAAAAAGGAAGAGTACAAAGCCTGGGTGCAGAAGGACTTAATTAATGATAATACAGGTTCAATATATATATATATACACAGGGGAAGGTACAATTAGAATGATCACAGCATTTAAGCCAACCCCATTATTATTTGTAATAAATTCATCATCAGGTGATCCCCCGTCCAAAGCAAAAAAGGAAAAAGGAAAAAAAAAAAGGGGGAAAAAGAAAAAACTCCATGGTCAAAGTGGACTAGTTCAATCATAGTTCTAAAAAATATAGATTAGTACCTTTCATTTCAGAAGCATGTAAATGACAAGTTACATTGAGTCCTCCAGGGGGGACCGTGCCAAGGGTATGAAGCCAGTAAGCTTCACGTTGAAGCAACAGTCGGTCATGATCACCATCTCTGACAGGTTGTTGGACATGTTCAATGACCATACCCCTCAGTTCCCGTATTTGGTGTTTGTACTTGACAAAATGCACTGCCACTGGTTTTCACTGCCAGACAAATTCTGTATATGTCACTATTCTACCATTCCAAGTGTCACATCACACCCCCCCCCCCCACTCATTAACTTTACAAAAAACTCCATTGACTCCCTTTTTAATCATCTTAATTCAATATTGTTTCATCCCCTGTAGCCTCTCTTTTGTGAGTGAGGAACAGTGACATACATATATGCGGTACATGCCTGCTTCTGTTTGGCCTAGTAGTCCACCTTTGTAATGTCATCATGCTCTGGCTGGAGTATTCAGGACCTTGCAAGCAGCCTGCTGGTAGACCCAATAGGGGGTTATTCACATCACCCGGCAGTAACATGGACATCCATAGAAAGATAATCTAAATAAGCAAGAAGACTTGCATCATGCCACCATGGATTTAGGTAAGTAAATTGGGCATATAGAAGGGAATATTTTTTGCGGGGACTTCCCTGAACAGAATTAAATTTATTCTGCAATGTTTGTAACAAACTAAAACACTGAAAATATAAAATGTATACTCATGTTATAAAAAAATGGACTTGAAATACTGACATTCAGCATTATTTTTAACCTAGGTAACACTGTCATTTACCATAGGTTATCCTAGGTGTTTTGCTGCATTTAACCATTCTTATTTTTTATTTTTGTTCATGGCTATTCCTGATGTATTAGCTTTATTGTTACCCATTTGGTGTTTTGAATTCTGTTTCATAAATTGAAGTAACATGACCACTTTAAAAAAATAAATCTATACTATTTCAATCTGTCAACACAAAACAAGGCAAACATTCTTATTAAAGCTGACTACATTAAGACCTCTTCATACTTTCAATTATAATTTAATGTGTCAGCATGGGTCCCACTCTGGAAAATATGTATGACAGCATTACACAATGAAATACATATTCTCTGGGGCATAGTGCCAATCTTGCCAGGCAGAGCTAATTTCACATTTTTTTTTTAAAAAAGATGTAGTTTATTCTAACTCCTCCATTAACTGCAAAATCAGAAAATATTACTTGTATTGCAGTATATGGGAATGTGATTTTACCCTGCAGGGGTACCTTTCTGTTTAACAGCACTTTTGTGTAAATATATACCGTAATGCCTTTTAGCAGGTTTTTTTTCCTCTTTTCAAAGACAATGTGAACTGAAATAAAAGCTAAACTTCAAATATGCAGGTATGGTCTTTTGGTCAAGCACAATGCATAGACAAGGTCCCCTAGCCCATCCAACCCCCTCTCAACAAAAAAGATCTGTTATACCGGAGTAGATTTACTAAAACTGGAAGGTGCAAAATCTGGTGCAGCTGTGCATGGTAGGCAGTTTTTAACTTCAGTTTATTCAATTAAGCTTTGACAATAAAACTTGGTAGCTGATTGGTTTCTATGCAGAGCTGCGCCAGATTTTGCACTTTTTAGCTTTAGTAAATCAACCCCACAGTGTCATGTGTTTAAAGTGTGTAATGTTAAGGCAGCCTATTCATTTAAATATACTATGTAATGTACTACAATGGACATAAAATTGTGTATGCAGCATTTTTAACAGCACACATTTTTAACAGCACACCATGATGCATGGTAGTGTTTTACCAAATGCAGATTATGCTGGGAAAATATCACATCACACCAATGTACATTACCATTGCACTAATGTGCCTGGTAGTGAACATGTTACTGCAGCACACTGGTGAGATTGGTCCCTAAATTTAAAAATAATATGTGTAATTTGATAGAAAAAAAATGTCTTTTTTATTGTAACTAACAAGCCTTAGACAAAACTTTTCAAAGCTTAGAGAAAAATTATCCAAAACTGATTCTGCACTTCATGGAGTGGAAAAAAAAACAGGAGAAAAGAAGGTAGGTGGGAGAGCTCTTATAGTGTAGTATTTATATAGATATGGAATCAGAGATCATTAGAAAGCAGAAAGGTATGAATATTACTTAGTTATGTTGAGGCTGTGAATAAGGATGACACATTCAGTTTTAAAGTGCTCTAACTAATATAAAAAAGTACAAATATCATACTGTGCCCACAGAAAGTGCAGTAAATCCAGATTTAAAGTGCCACTCAATAATAACTTCTGGTGATTGGAACCAATGAACCAATTTTTTCACATTACACAAAATCTCCTCGATTTCCCTTCAAAGTGCAACTGCCACAGGAATTACTCAGCCACAGGAAAATGGACCTGGGTTAGCACTGAATTATTCCTTAATACGCTCAAATAATGTAGGAAACACAGGCAAGAGATCCCATCATCATATACCTCTTTATTTAAATGAACCCATAAAAAAACAGAAGTGCACTTACAATGTAATGTACCTGTCCCAGCACTCAGTAAAACCAGCCAGCGCCACTGTTCCACTTTCCAGTTTCTAGAGCCAGCATATGCTCTAGAATATACAAACCCTCCAGCAGCACTGAATGTGCATTCAGAAAGGATGCAGGACAGGCCAGTAGCTCAATTGCATATTGAGCAAGTTCTGGCCAGTGGTCCATCCTCAAGACCCAGTAACCCAGTGGATGCTCTGTTGGAAAGGTCTCCAAGTCTGCTCTTGCCCCTAGATATTCCTGTACCACGTAATGCAGATGCTGGCGATGTTTGCTTGAACCGATCAGACCTTGGTGCTGAGGACTGAAAAATTGTCTAGAGGCATTGGTCAGCCGGCCTCCTTCTCCACTGCTCTTCCTCTGACTGAACGAAGCCTCAGCAACACGTTGTCCAGCATCAGGAAATTGTAACCTCCCAGGGTCTGGAAATGCATTGCACAAACCTTTCTTCAAAGCCTCCTGAAGATGTTTCATCCTCTGCTCCCTCTGCGAAGGCAGGATGAGTTCTGCAACTTTATCCTTGTAACGTTGATCAAAAGGGTTGCCAGCCAGTAATGATCCCTCTCCTTGATACCACAAATCCTAGGGTCCTTTCGTAGGCTTTGCAGAATTAGGGAAGCCATGCAGCATAAGTTTGCAGAGGCATTCAATTTTGAGTCCTCTGGGTCACTAAGGATCACATGATCCATAATAACCTCCTCCCAGCCAAGTACAACTCCTTGGGTTTCTGGGGACTGAAAACCACCCCTTGAAGACTGCTGCTGAGTGTTATCCTCCATGTCCATGCTGACACAATCCTCCTCCTCTTCTTCCTGTGTGTTTGGCGGCCCCTCAGGAATACTATCATCAGCATTGCCAACGTTGAGTTCCACCTGTTGGGCATGTCACAAATGAGGCTTTTGGTGGGCAGGTTGCATTCCTTTTGAATGTCAGCCAGCCAAGCACTGTCATTGTATGACTGGCGGAAATGACCACAGACTTTCCTGGCCTGCCTCAGGAGATCCTTTAAGCCTGGGTACCTGCTGAAGAACTGCTGCACCACCAAATTCAGGATGTGTGCCAAACATGGAACATGGGTCAAGTGTCACTGTCGGAGGGCGGAGAGAAGGTTGGTGCCATTGTCGTATACAACCATTCCTGGCTGAAGCTGGCATGACGTCAGCCACCTCTGAGCCTGCCCCTGCAGAGCTGACAGACTCTCTGCCCCAGTGTGGCTCCTGTCCCCTAAGCAGACCAACTCAAGCACCGCATGGCATCTTTTTGCCTGAGTGCTTGCTTAGCCCCTTGAACGCTTATAGAGCACCGCTGGTTCAAAGGACAAATCTGCAGAAGAGGCCATAGAGGAAGAAGTAGAAGAGGGGGTGGAGGAGAGAGCTATGGCAGAATTACCACTAGCATTTTGGAGGCGTGGTGGCGGAACAAGCTCGAACAATATTGAACCCTGTCCTGCATCCTTCCCAGCTGTCAGCAGAGTTACCCAGTGCATCGTGAAGGTAAGGTAACGTCCCTGCCCATGCCTGCTAGACCATGAGTCAGTAATATGCACCTTACTGCTGACCGCCCTGTCCAACGAGGCCAAAACATTGCCTTCCACATGCCAGTAGAGAGCCAGAATGGCCTTCCATGAAAAGAAATGGCGTTTTGTAACCTGCCACTGAGGTACAGCACATTCCACAAATTCACAAAAGGGGGCAGAGTCTACCAGCTGAAAAGGCAGCAGTTGCAGTGCTAGCGATTTGGCCAAGCTAGCATTCAGATGCTGAGCATGTGGACGGCTGGGACCATTTTTTTTACGGTTTAGCAACTGGAATAGGTAAATTTGCCTGCTAAATTCAGATGGTGGTGTACTGCTAGCAGATTGGCTGCAAGTACTTGGGACACCTATTGCTATACCTTCATTCCTCTCAGTGCAGGTTTTTGAGAGGACTGGAGGTATAGTGGGGTTGGAGATCCTATATGGGGAGCAAGGAAAAGTCCACCTTTTTCTTTGATGTGGGTCTTTCAAGTGCTGTTGCCAATGGACTGCATGGGAGGTCGTCTGGTATGTCTGGTCAAGCATGTGGTGCCCAAGCGGCTGCTGTTCTGGCCAAGCTTGATCCGCTTCAGACAGGTTGCAAACAGCAACGTTGTGATCTGCTGCACACATGTCAAAAAAGCCCCCACCAAGGAACTTTTCAAAATCAGCGGGGAGTCAGCAGCACCCTGCATCTGCGGAGCTCTGTGGTGTGATGCAGTAGGGTGGCTTCCCTTAAGCTGCCCCCTAGAGGACATCCTGCCTTGTTGGAGTTGTGCCTCCTCCTCCTCCTCTCTTCTATCAGCACCCAAGTGGAGTCAGTGACCTCTTTGGCAGCTGCATTGGAAGGCAAACTACTCTGAGCCTGGGTGACAGAGGATGAGGAGGATGAGGACAGCTTTGTTATCCACTCCACTAACACTTCTGCATGTTCTGACTCAATAACATGGCCAGCAGCAGAAAAAAGGACAAGCGTGCCCCACGGTCACCTGCAGAGGATGCACCATGTCCACGACCAGCACTGTTGACTGTAGACACAGAAGCTGCATGCCCTCTTTTAGTGGCCTGTGAGCGTCTGCCTCTCCTTGGTGGCCTTCCGGACATGATGTATATTTTGTTTTGCAACACTACACTACACTGTATTGTGTACTGTGTACACCACCAGAAGTGTATTAGCAACTGTACTATGGCTGCACTGTATTGTGTACTGTGTACACCACCAGAAGTGTAGTAGCAACTGTACTACAGCTGCACTGTATTGTGTACTGTGTACACCACCAGAAAAGTAGTAGCAACTGTACTACTGCTGCACTGTATTGTGTACACCACCAGAACTGTAGTGGCAACTGTACTACAGCAGCACTATATTGTGTAGTGTGTACACCACCAGAAAAGTAGTAGCAACTGCACTATGGCTGCACTATATTGTGTACTGTGTACAATACCAGAAAAGTAGTAGCAACTGCATTACAGCTGCACTGTATTGTGTACACCACCAGAAGTGTAGTAGCAACTGCACTATGGCTGCACTGTATTAAGTACTGTGTACACCACCAGAAAAGTAGTAGCAACTGCACCACGGCTGCACTGTGTTGTGTACTGTGTACACCAAAGTGTAGTAGCAATTGCCCTATGGCTGCACTGTATTGTGTACTGTATACACCACCAGAAAAGTAATAGCAACTGCACTACAGCTGTACTGTACTGTGTACACCACCAGAAAAGTAGTAGCAACTGCACTACGGCTGCACTGTATTGTGTACTGTGTACACCACCAGAAGTGTAGTAGAAACCTTACACATCGGAATGCACTGTAGATATAAGCTACACTGGATTCAGAGTATATATATATATATATATATATATATATATATTACACCCAATGTGTGGGTGTTTATTGGAAAACAGTGTCAAGATCAGGGGGTCAGGCTTGAAGACCAGTTGCTATTGCAGTAACGGGACTACCACCGACCAGAAGGATAGGTACTGTACACAGAGAGTCACACTGGTGGATGGTGCTGGCTCACCTGAGGTGCGGAGTCTAAGTACTAACCAGTGTTCACCAAAGCTCCTGATGGTGGGGATGGATTTTTCTGCGTGTTAGTACCAGGTTGCGGTCCTCAGGATTGCCCCACCAGGAGGTGAGCAAGCCGGGGTCCAGAAGCAGATAAGCAAGTAAGGATCAAACAGAAGCGCCATCAGTAAAACAAGCCAAAGGTCAGTAATGGGTAGTTACAGGTTGGGATCAGGCAGAAGTGTAGTTGGGAACAAGCAAAGGATCGATAACGAGTGATAGCACAATATGGACAGCAGCAGGGAAGACGAGAGTGAGATACTGGCTGAAGAGGGCACAATAATCTGGCAAACATGAAGTCCAGAGCCATGGCTTAAATCAGGAAGTTCATGGGAGGAGCAAAGAGTTCAAGGTTCAGCAGAAGTCAAGACACAAGGTGGGATTGTCCAATGGATCAGACAGGGCACTGTCCAGCATCTCAGGTAGCTCAGTGAGAAGAGTCATTGCCACAAACAACAGAGGTCCCAGGTTCAAGTCCATGCTTGCCCCCTCATTCCTGGCCAGCCAGGTTGCATGCCCAAATAAGGGTCTGGTATGGATTTTAGGGGAGTCCTATGCTTTTTTTCTTGTTCTTTGCATGGGGGACTTAAAATCCCCACTAGACATAATGGGCCCAGAATGAATTTTAGGACGGACCCATTTTTTTAAACACAATCTCTTTGTTTACATTCACCGTCCAAGAATCCCCAGCTAAAAGCTGAATGTGTCAGGTGGGGATGAATTACTGGTTGCTAGGATGACAGTGGGTGCTGGCACATTACCAACCAGGAGTTCTGAGCAGGAAGCTGTCTTGTTTAGTAGTGGTAGTAATACCACTGCTAAATGTTTCACTTCACACTGCAGCTGAAGGTTCACTTGGCCGAACACCAATTGAAACAGCCGTTACTACAAGAATTCTCATGGATTGTGTACATTATGCAGAGGTCTCCTACTATTACAACTTCTGCTCGAATGGTCCTAGCCTATAGAGTTAGGCTATTTTCTTTATTGGCTGTTTTTTCTGAATTTCTTTTTGTCAAATGTCCATATGGCTATTTTCCCCTAGGATTGAATAGTAATGAATGCTTACCTGGTGGAAGGCCAGAAACAGAACGTGACATTGCACATTTATTACAAACATTATGGGTAATAACGGGGACACAGACAACAATAAAAACAGACAGGGGTTCTAATCCCTCTCCATTATCCAAAACTTAAAAAAAAAAAAAGTTGCCTTTAGTTACTTTTTAACCACTTCCCACCCGCCCTATAGCGGATTGACGTCCGGGAAGTGGTTCTGTTATCCTGACTGGACGTCATATGACGTCCAGCAGGATAACATGCCGCAGCGCGCCCCCGGGGGCACGCATTGCGGCGATCGGTGGAGCGGTGTGTCAACCTGACACACCGCTCCACCGATCTTGGTAAAGAGCCTCCGGCGGAGGCTCTTTACCACGTGATCAGCCGTGTCCAATCATGGCTGATCATGCTATCAATGGGAAGAGCCTTTGATCGGCTCTTCCTCACTCGCGTCTGACAAACGCGAGTAGAGGAGAGCCGATCGGCGGTTCTCCTGGCAGGGGGGTCTGCGCTGATTGTTTATCAGCACAACCCCCCCTCAGATCACCACACTGGACCACCAGGGATCGCTACTAGGACCACCAGGGAAGGGGCAACATGGATGGCCAGGTATGTACCCCATGGCCATCCACATGTGCCCAATCTGTGCCAATCAGTGCCCACAAATGGGAACTGATTGGCACCATTATGTCACTGATCTGCCCAGCAATGCCCAGATCTGCCCAGCAATGTTTTATCAGTGCCACCTGTCATTGCCCATCGGTGCCACCTGTCATTGCCCATTGGTGCCACCTGTCAGTGCCCATCTGTGCCCATCAGTGCCCACCTATCAGTGCCCATCAGTGCCACACATCAGTGCCACCCATAAGTACCCATCAGTGCCACCCATATGTACCAATCAATGCCACCTACAAGTGCCCATCAGTGCCGCCTATGAGTGCCCATCGGTGCCACCTATGAGTGCCCATCAGTGCCGCATACCAGTGCCACCTATCAGTGCCCATCAGTGCCACCTATCAGTGCCCATCAGTGCCGCCTATCAGTGCCCATCATCAGTGCCCGTTAGTGCCACCACATCAGTGCCACTTCATTGGTGCCACCTCATCGGTGCCCATCAGTGCCGCCGTATCAGTGCCCATCAGTGCAGCCATATCAGTGCCCATCAATGAAGGAGAAAACATACTTATTTACAAAAAATTTTTAACAGAAACAAAGAAAAACTTGTTTTTTTTCGAAATTTTCGGTCTTTTTTTATTTGTTGCGCAAAAAATAAAAACCGCAGAGGTGATCAAATACCATCAAAAGAAAGCTCTATTTGTGGGAACAAAATGATAAAAAATTTGTTTGGGTACAGTGTAGCATGACCGCGCAATTGTCATTCAAATTGCGACAGCACTGAAAGGTGAAAATTGGCCTGGGCGGGAAGGTGTCTAAGTGCCTGGTATTGAAGTGGTTAAGCTAAAGAAACGGGGTGCTTAACCACTTCCCATACATTTACGGCAGCAGGTTTGCTTCCCTGCGCGAATCGTCGTACCTATATGTCGGCTCCTTTAAGAGCCATAGCAGGCACATGCCCGCTGTATGGCAGGGGACCGATGGCATGATGTTTGCCGGCCACCAGCAATCGCGGGCACATGAGCCATAATAGGGATTTGTGTATTTAAACACACAAATCCCTGTTCTGACAGGAGAGGAGATTTAACAAGTAGGTGCAATGCTCAGATACCTCAATATTACTCATGTAAGGTCCATAATAGTCCAAAAGGCAGGTATCAGGGGAGAAAAATTAGGAGTCTGTCAGGGCTGCCACCAAAGGAGAACAGAAGCAAATTCCAGTAGAGCTAGGAGAGAAACAAGGAGAGGGGCGCCTCTGAGTATATATCAAAAACACTTTATTATAAAAGCAATATCCACTCACATGGAAGTAAATGACGTTGGGTATATCTCTGGGATGAGCAGGTGGGACTACAGGTAGCAGAGAGTTAGTTTCTAGCTGGCAGGAAGCAGCACATCAGATCCCAGGGAAGATGAGGGCAGTGAGTCGTTTAATCCTGCAGAAGACACCGCTGCAGCTTCAGAACTCCCGTCTGGTCACCGCAAAGATGAAAGATGGCCGTGTGGTGTGGGAACCAAAACGAGGCTTGGTTTAGCAAACAGCGTGGAACTGGGTAGTGATGTCAGTATAGTGCAATGCGTTTCCGAGCGTGCGTGTTACGAGTGGTACGGTAGCCGTGCCCCTTTGTCAAGCGTGATAGATGGGGTGAAGGGACAATATTTTATAGTGGAGCTGGGGCGGAGTCAAGGGGAATACAATACAATAATGACAGTGGCAAACGGTAAAAAGATCAGGCAAGATACTAGCTAGCAGTACATAAATGCAGATCAAAGAAAATAAAAAGATAATAAATTGATAATAAATAGTACTGAAAACTAATAAAGAGTTAATTTTAAACAAATAACAAAAAACAAAACATGGACATTAGCACTATAGCAAGTACATGATGATGTGAAGATTTATACATAATGAAGATGTGTATTATATACCTAGCTTATGAAGATGAGGGGAGAGGAGAGACAGATCTGTTGTTTCTAGTAGTTAGGAACAGCGATATGTCTCCTCCTCCAGTCAGTACACTGCCCCACAGTTAGAAACACACACAAGGGAACACATTTAACACCTTGATCTCCTCCTAGTGTTAACCCCATTCCCTGCCAGTGATATTTACACAGTAATCAGTGTATTTTAATAGCACTGATCGCTGTATAAATGTCAATTGTCCCAAAAAAGTGTCAAAAGTGTCCAATTTGTTTGCCGCAATGTCGCAGTCCTGCTAAAAATTGCAGATTGCTGCCATTACAAGTACGAAGAGGGTGGCCGCATCGTAGTGTGACGCTGGCCGCGTCATTAGTTAACAGTGCGCATGCTCCGAATGAAGGAATATACAAAGCGCGTCATTGAGACAGCGGAAGCCAAAAGCACCATCTTGGAGAAGGAACAAAAGGTTTCTACCCTTTTTCCTTTTCATTAAGTATACTATGTCCTTCTGTGGCCATTCAGGACGGGAACCTTTGGTGTGAGAGACCTATCTGATGTTTCTGTATCGCTGATGTTATTCATCGGCAATTTTTATCAAATATAATTCACTTTCAATTTTTGGCAGCCTGGTAAGATCACAAATATTGATGGATTAATTTCTTGATTGTTACCTGATTTTTTGATTTCTTCAGCTGATCTCAGTTTATGATTGATATATTATCCATATATATATTTATTATATTTATATATTTTCACTGCAAATTGTTAATTCTATTATGTAACAGTATATCTCATCCATGTTCCTTTTATTATTATTTTTAGTATACCATAATATATGCCAAAACTCCTGAGGAAGCTCCAAATGAGCGAAACATGTTGAGTGGTATTTATTCAAGTGGTATCTTCTCTACTGTCTGCCCATCATTGGAAGTGGATATTGAGATATATACATTTTTTAAACTGTTGTGTAATTTATATTAATTGTAACAAATAAAAAATCATTTTATTATGGATAAGTTGTACATGTTTATCTACTCTACCTTGAAATACAAGCACCTTAAAAGTCCCAGGTTTGAACCCTTTCTCCCCCTTCCTCTTTATTTGTCAAAATTTATGGGATGCCGTGCTAAATGCTGATTGTCGGATTAGCGAGTGGACAGCCCATGATGTTCCAGAGAAGGCAGATAAGGCTGAGACTTGGACTCTAAGCTAATGGATAGAGACAGATCTAGGCCGGATTGAAGGAAGCTGAGGATATCCTGGATCTCTGGATCCCTAAATGATCTGCCCGTAGAGGATGAGAATGCAACAAACTTGGCCCAAATTCTCTTATATGTTTTATTCGTGCTCGCCTTTCTTGAGCTCATGAGGGTGGAGATCACTCTTGAGGCACACCCGAGGGATTCCAGCCTCTCCATCTCAAGAACCAGACCATCAGTATCAGTAATGCCGGACAAGGGTGCAGGACTGCCCCCTGAGAAAGAAGGTTCGGCCTGAGCGGGAGAGGCACTAGGTCCCAAAAGCTGAGCTAGGTCAAGCGGGGAAACCATGGCCTGTTCGGCCAGTATTGCGCAATCACCACCACCTCGACTGCTTTCGCTTGGAGCCTCCGTAAGAACTTGAGGAACTTGAGGATGTAGCACCAATATTTAAAAAGGGCCCAAAATACATCCCTGGGAATTACAGACCAGTTAGCCTAACATCAAAAGTATACAAGCTCTTGGAGGGGATGATAAGGTACTATATACAAGATTTTAGTAATGAGAACGATATCATTAGCAGTAATCAGCATGGATTCATGAAGAATCATTCTTGCCAAACCAATCTATTAACCTTCTATGAGGAGGTGAGTTGCCATCTAGATAAAGGAAGGCCCGTAGACGTAGTGTATCTAGATTTTGCAAAAGCATTTGACACAGTTCCCCATAAACGTTTATGTACAAAATAAGGTCCATTGGCATGGACCATAGGGTGAGTACATGGATTGAAAACTGTCTACAAGGGCGAGTTCAGAGGTTGGTGATAAATGGGGAGTAGGCGGAATAGTCAGAGGTGGGTAGTGGGGTCCCCCAGGGTTCTGTGCTGGGACCAATCCTATTTATTTTGTTCATAAACGACCTGGAGGATGGGGTAAACAGTTCAATCTCTGTATTTGCAGACGATACTAAGCTAAGCAGGGCAATAACTTCTCCACAGGATGTGGAAACCTTGCAAAAAGATCTTAACAAATGAATGGGGTGGGCAACTACATGGCAAATGAGGTTTAATGTAGAAAAATTTAAAATAATGCATTTGGGTGGCAAAAATATGAATGCAATCTATACACTGGGGGGAGAATCTCTGGGGGGATCTAGGATGGAAAAGGACCTGGGGGTCCTAGTAGATGATAGGCTCAGCAATGGCATGCAATGCCAAGCTGCTGCTAACAAAGCAAAGAGAATATTGGCATGCATTAAAAAGGGGATTGACTCCAGCGATAAAACAAAAATTCTCCCGCTCTACAAGACTCTGGTCCGGCCGCACCTAGAGTATGCTGTCCAGTTCTGGACACCAGTCCTCAGGAAGGATGTACTGGAAATGGAGCGAGTACACAGAAGGGCAACTAAGTGACATATACTAAGTGACATATCCTGGCATATAATCACACACATAGGTTGGACTTGGTGGACTTGTGTCTTTTTTCAACCTCACCTACTATGTAACTATGTAACTATGATCGAAAGCGGGGGAAAGGCATCCGCCCTGTTGAAGTTCCACTGATCTGTCAGGGCATCTATCCCGCAGGCTTGGCTGCAACGGACTCGAGTATAGTACTTCTCGAGCTTGAAGTTGCATGGGGATGCAAATGGATCCACTTCGGGATCGACTCCTAGAGACAGGATCCACTCGAATGTCTGCACATGAAGAGTTCATTCATTGTTGTCTAGCTGTGTGCAGGACAGGAAGTTCCCCTGGATGTCCTGGGCTCCGGGGATGAAGACTGACAACATATTGGCCAGGTTCTTCTGGGCCCAAGACATGATGGGTTCGACCTCTTGGAGCAGGGTGGGGCTCCAAGTGCCCCCTTGCCCCCTCACATAAGAGACTGCTGTGATGTTGTCCATCCTTAGTACCACTGACTTCAGTTTCAGGAGATGAGAGAAAGATTGAAGGGCACACCAGGACGCCCGAAGTTCCAGGACGTTCGAGCCCGGATTCTGGACACGAGCATCCCATTTGCCTTGTGCCAGTTCTGACATGCAGAGGGCTCCCCATCCAGCACCGCTAGTATCAGTTGTGACCGTGACCCATGATACGGAGGCGATGGAGTGGCAAGTGGCTCGATTCTTGCGCTGAAGCCACCAAAAGATGCTGTTCCTCATCACTGATGTTATGCAAATGGACTGATTGATGTCCCTTGAATTCCATTGCTGAAGGAACCCCGTCTGAAAGGGGCGTAACCTCCACAGAGACCACGTGACCATGGGGGACCAGTTGAGCATCATGCCGATAATTCTTAGGCACTATAAGGCCCTCAGGCATGAGGAGTTCAGAGGCCATGAAATTCTTTACCGAATAACTGGGATCTTCTCCACAGGAAGAGAGATGGTGCTTTCCACTGTGTCGAACTGGGCCCCCAAGTATATCAGGCTCTGGACTAGTACTAGCTGGCTTTTCTCCAGGTTTAGGAGCCACCCAAAGTCGACCAATGTGGAGATAACCTGCTCCTTGTGGATCAACAATTGCTCCCTGTCCTGGGACAACAACAGGGGGTCCTTAAGGTAATGGTACAAGCGTATCCCTCTTGTTCTGATGAGGGCCACCACGGCCAGTAGGACATTTTCAAAAAGACTCCGGGTGAGGTTGTCAGCCCGAAAGGGAGGCAGGTAAACTGCAGATGTTCTTGCCTGACTTGGAACCGAAGGTATTTGCGGAATTCCTCTGCCACAGGCACATGGAAGTAAGTATCCTTTAAGTCAATTGAAATTAGCCAATCGCCTGGCTGCATGGCTTGCTGGATAGTAGACAGGGTCTCCATTTTGAACTTCTCGTACTTTATGAATTAGTTTAGGTAGATGAACTGTTTTTCTTCTGAACAAAGAGAGGGGAGTACACCCCCTCTTCATCTTTTGGGAGAGGCACAGCCGCCCCCTGTGTTTTCAGCAAAACCACGTAGGAGAGCAATACCTGCTTCTTTTCCTTACCTTGGAAGCAGGGTGGAAAAAATTCTGGGGGGAGGAACACTGGTGAAGGACCATGTGTGGCCTAAGAATACTGCCTTGAGGGTCCAGTAATCCGAGATTGAGGCCAGCCAGACGTGCCGGAAAAGAAGAAAACGAGCCCCCACCCGACCCGCCTAGGCGGGCCCAATCTCAAAATGACTTAGCCGGCTCTCGTCCACTGGATGCCTGGCTTTTAGCAGACTGGGAGCCCTCTGTTCCAATTTCTTCTGAAGTCCTGGCCAGGCCTCTAAGAGCGTGTTTCCCTTGAACGCTCAGTACTGCGTCTTCTAAGCTGAGGTCTCTTCTGATCAAACAGATGCCTATCCTGAGGTAGGAAGCCCGACTTCCCACTGGTGGCCTGGGCTATAGCGCTGTCCAGCCTGTTACCAAATAGCAAGGAGCCCTCAAAGGGGATCCTGCACCAGGCTTGTTTGGACACCGGATCGGCTACCCAAGGCCGTAAACCACAGGGCTCGCTTAGCCATGACCGACAGAATAGTCTGGGCCAGCAGGCAGATAAGATCGATAGAAGCATCCCCCAGGAAGGCCACTGCCAGCTTCAGTTCCTGAACTGGATACCGCATCCCCCAGAAGAAGAGTGATGTGTTTCGCCAGCCGCATCAGTGCTGCATCGACGAGGGGAGCATTTTCCAGGCATTTCACTTCCTCTGCCTTGAAAAGACATAATCTGGAGGTGTTGTGTGACATAGAAGCTTTCTTGTCTAATTTGCTCCACTCTTCGACAATGATATCCTTCAGCTCAGAGAGGAGTGTAAAGTTAGCACATTCTTTTCCCAAGTGTTTAAAGAACTTCCTTTGTTTAGCCAGTGGAGTAGAAGGGTCTTCCCACTTCAGGGACTCTTTGACCGCATTGACTAGTGAGGAAACAAGAGCAAAGTCGAAACCCCCAGCAAACTTGTTTCCTTCTAACTCACTGTCCGAAGATCCGAGAGACGCATCATAGGGCTGGGATGGGCCTGGATCCTCCTGAGCCTCATCAGCCAGGAAGTCAGATAGTGGTGGACTGGCCCCATGTGCGGGTTGTACCCCATTCCTTTAGGAACTGCTGCACCACACGCTTGACAAAGGAGCAGCTGTCATGGCGGTGGGTGTGGTGACTGGAGGAGGAATGCGAACATCTCCTCTGCTGTTGGGTCCTGGATGGAGAATCACGTTGGGACCTGGATGATGAGTGATGATGTTGAGGCCTGACGAGGTCTCTGTCGTCCTGGACCATGATTTGGCGGTCTGATCTGGAAGGGCTGAAGGAAGACAGAAACAAAAAAGGGGGGAAGCGAGATCTGACGTTACACGTATTTTAACTAAAATAATCTCAGCCCCTCCTCCCTCATCTGCACATACCTTGTGCGTGAGGGTTGGCTGCATGAAGGCGGTGAAGTATCCATGACTCCTGGATGAAACAATATGATATGATATGCAGATCTCTAGAATAAACTACGGGAGCAAGCAAGAGAAGCCAAAAGAAAGATTTTTTTTTACTTCCCCTTTAAGACACTGCAATTCCCCCACAAGGCTTACCTTGTCCCATGCAATTACAGGCTCGGGGAGGCTGCAGCTCACTGCCCGCGGGGATTCCTGACTTGGCAGGGGCTGACAGTCTTTTAAATCCAACGCCCACATCACCGCCTTCCCCTCTTTGTGCCTGCGCCATGGAGAGCCACCGAACAGCACCTGTGTGATCGCCAGGCATTACGAGCATGCTCAAACCAAGCCTCGGTGTCTTGAAGGCATCCCAAGTGCGCAGAAGCTAGCGGCGGCTGCAACCTGGAATTGCTGCAGCGTCCTGGAATGCAGAAGGGCTCCAGATGCCATAAGAGGCTTAAAGAAGGCTAACAGGAGCAGAAATGAGAAACAAACACAGAAACACAAACAGCTGCCATGGAAGAGAAAAATATAGAAACAGCAGACCTTGCCAGCCGAGTCACTTGCCAGACATCCATCCTGAGCATACCAAGGCAACCTCTCTCCACCACTTGGGGTATTAGGTGCCTGAACAGCTACTCGCCCACCCATGGCTGGGCCCTGAGCTTGCACCGCAAAATGGTATGCTGGAATCCGGAGTTATCCCGACTGGAACAAACGAAATGTAGGTCCGTAGAGGAGGACAAAAAAGGAACACAGTCCCTAGCGGTGAGTTAAAATTTATGGGTATGGGGTCCTATAGCATTGGAGAGGAGGGGGGTTAACCCACACGTAGGCTGCCATGGAGTCTGTCAGGAAAACTAAAATTCCTCCATCCACACAAACAAGGTAGATGGAGGAATCCACTACACTGGGACATTGCATTCTGACAGCGGCACCCGCTGCTGTCCGAATATACTAATCAGCACCTGTAGTCGATTAGCTGCCATTACTGATCAAAAAAAAAGTTTTCCAGCATATCCATTTTACAGAAGTGGATCAGATGATTGACTTCTGTTGAGCACGGATGGAAATCCAAGTGTTCTCCGTTGATATAGGTGATTTCTACCAGTACACGGCCAGCTTAATAAATGGTAATAGGAGTGGTGCTAGTCCGCACATTTACCCCAAAAAATATAATAGTGAATAATCTAAACATATATTTATATATAATATATCACATGTATGATGACAACATCTGTGCAAAAATATATAAAAAAGTGCAAGTGCATATCAAAGTGCAGTGCAAACAATCGTATTCTGCAATATCATTAAAGTGCTTAAAAAATACTCAAGAAAATTAATAATAAAGAGAAACAGCAAAAATATAAAAGTCACAAAATATTAAATTGAATAAAATGTCTCTGCTTATAAGTGCATCAAGTGCTCTACCGCTGTGTGAATCCTTCACCAATCTCACCAAAACGGACTCACCAGATCGATAAAATGGTAACATTATGAACCAGCAAGAAGACCACAGTATCTCCAAACGATCACCAATCACCGTTTTACGGTCAGATTCCCCTTACACAGGTCACAGCAAATCATGGGGAAGACAAAACAGAAGGAAGGAGGCTCCCATAGCGTAAAAACATCTCAGAGGTAAATTAAAAAATCTCTGCTATCCATGCACATTTGAAGAGTGCCTACCCGGCACTAGGGAGTAACATGCTCAGCTAATAGTCACTTGCCTCTGGACCTGTCACAGACCACAAGTGTGAGGCGGCATACGCAATGTCATCAGCGTCCTTGCCCCGCCCTGACATGCAAGTGTGACCATCTCTCAATGGAGCAGGTTCACAGGGCGGCCGTGGTGCGAATTCCAAAATTGTCCTATGCGTTTTTGGGTCCGGTTCATGTGTAAGTTCAGGCCAAAATTCGGACCTAAATTGCACCTGAACCAGTGAACAGGAATGCACCGGATCCCAGGCTGGAAACTGCGGCAGCACATATGTGAATGTAAGAGTGGAGATTTAGATCATTTGCAAACTGTCTTTTTTAAATACTTGCTTTCAATTGAACTTCGCAATACCTATTCAAAAGGCTGCAGGAGCTACATAAACATAGGTGCTGAGGTCATATGAAGATATACAGTAACTGGCAGCTGAACCTTACACCAATTTGGGAGTAAATATATCACCGTTAAAAATTGGTGAAACATTATATATCCAACAAACAGTTCACCAAAGAACAAAATGGAAACACAGGTAAATAGCCCATACGTGTTTAAAACAGAGCTTTCTGTTTTACTGAATTGCATTCCACTAAAAAGCATATCTAAACCCACAGACAAAATGCAGCTTACTAGTTCTTAGAGGTGCTTGCTTTAGTATTCTTTATTCAGCCCCTATATTTTCATCAGATAATCCTGCAAAAAATACACTTTCCTGTCCGTTTGTGGCTATGTTTACTCCTCCACTGTACCTATAGATGAAGCCAGGGTTACCACCTAGGCTGGACTTCAAAACAGTCTGCCTTTGTTCATCTCCATTACATAGGGGTTGATAGGAGTAATAGTTTACATGAGAAAGATAACAATGTTTTTGCTGCCATTTCATTTTACAGAAATGACAAGGACATTGCATTCTTGTTAAGAGTAATGGATATCCTTCGTACTGTTTAATGTTCTTGACTGAAAAATTAAAACTAGTGCAGTCACCACATCTAGGGACTGTTTGGCTACTTTCACACTGCAGCGAATAGCCATAAAGCACCGCTAATTTTTGTGACGCTTTAGCGGCACTTTTCGGCCCCTATCGGGCGCTTTCAACCCCTAAGCAGAGATTAAAAGCACCTGTGTTGCAGTGCTTCCGAAACGCTTTTGAGGCGCTTTGGAAGCAATGCCCATTCATTTCAATGGGCAGGGCATTTTGGGAGCGCTGTATACAGCACTCCCAAACCGCCCCAAAGATGCTGCTTGCAGGACTTTTCCTAGCGTCCCGCAATCGCAACACCCCAGTGTGAAAAGACACACTGAAATGAATGTGAGGCGGTTTTCAGGCATTATTTAGAGGCTATTTTGAGCGCTAAAATACCCGAAAAACGCCTCAGTGTGAAAGGGGTCATAAACTGCAATATATACTTTTATGTTGGGTTTCTTAAGTTTAGTTCTCTTTTAAGAGACAATGGGGGTTATTTACTAAAGGCAAATTCATTCTGCACTACAAGTGTACTTGGAAGTGCAGTCACTGTAGATCTGAGGGGAAGATCTGAAATGATGGGGAAGCTCTGCTGATTTTATCATCCAATCATGTGCAAGCTAAAATGCTGTTTTTTATTTTCCTTGCACGTCCACCTCAGATCTATTTTTAAGTGCACTTGTAGTGCAAAGTGGATTTGCTTTTAGTAAATAACCCCCAGAGACTAATTACAATATATTTATTATGCTTTAACTTATTTTTAATATAATAATGTAATCAAATCCAAGCAGATGGGCTTTCAGAATATATGTTGTACATTTAAAATTAGTAATTTATAAAATCAAGATAAAAGAAATATAGATATATAGAACTTGCCCATAGTGACCAGTCAAAATGTTTGCTGTTTTTTTATTTTAGTTTTTTTAGAGAAACCTAATTTCTCCGGTTTTTAAAATCTGTAACAAGTGCCCCAATGAGCTGCTTGTAAATCAAACACCATATTCCAGTTAATTAGGTCACTTGATATAGGAAAACCTTTTTTTGTCTTTAGTTTCTCCTTTAAAAATAAAATACACCATCTTTTTTTTTTAATCATATGCAAGTATAAACATGCAATATACTTAAGAGGCAACATGAGTCAACTTAATCAAATATTATTAACATATTTCAGCTATTTTTCATGAAACTGAATGGAACCACACTGAAATTACAGAGAGAGAGCAAGACCTTCTTGGCAGTGATTTCCAAAAAAAAGATAAATGAAGACACTGCAAAAATAGTGCTTGTTATGCAAAACAATTTGAATGGCTTAATACTTTAAAAATGTAAGTTTTAAAGGTAATGAGATGTCCTTTAAGTGGTTTCGGGCAAATGACTGATTAATTATAGGGAATCCAGGTCAAGTGTGAAAACAAGCAATGTTATTTATTTGTAATGCTTGTTTAATTGGCTTGATCTATCAACAGTAATCCTTGTAATAAATCACAATAGCAGTCTTCTGCATGTGAATCCAGAACTGTTTACCGATTACACAATATTTGTATTGAACATACAACAAATAAAATGTGAAAGCGATGCCACTTAAAAAAGATAATATTTACTGTAATAATGGTTTGCTGCCTGGCAAATTGTTTGCAACTGAATATTTTGCTTTTGTCCCAGCAGCAAAATAAGAACATAAGGTAAGCTTAAATCATATGTAAACCCTCATCTTGTAAAACAACCCATTCAGTATAAAATAGAAATGAAAGGCAAAACATATGTGTATAGATATAAAAAACATTTTAAATACCTTTTCTTTTCCTTTTTCATATACCCCCTGTTATCAGCTGCATAATGTGCTCAGAGTGTTAGGGGATGAGAAACAGCAGCACACTGGTTTTCCTAGTGAATAGCTTGCAGGGATGCACATCAGCACAAGTCTGATTATTGGACTAGAGCAAGCTGAGTTTTCCCAGCACAGCTAGAAAACTGATCATGCTGTGCTCTTATGCCTAGCGTGGTCAATTTTCAATAGGAAAGCAGAGGGACTAGCAGGAACACAAGGGATTTCACACAAAGGAAGCAATACAAAGAGAACAGGATACTTTTTCATACAGGTACATTGTATCAGGAATATGAAATGTTGGGGTAACATATGCTTTAGGATTTCAACTATGCTAATATTTTGCTAAAATGCAAATGTGTGACACAATGGTAAATTGTGACCTGGTAGTCCCCCAAAATTGATAAATGAAAGACATTGCATTTATGGTCTGATATGTTTGATTCCACTTCCTACACTCAGTTTTCATTCAGGAAATTAACAGATGCTTAATGTGTCTGTGCCTCCGTATCACCGAGAATGGTAAATGTATTCAGAGATGTGTTCCGAGTGATGTACACTACCAAGAGGATACATTTAGTCTAGATCAAGGACCCAAACACATTAGCTCAATGACCCTATAACTAACTAATAGTACTATGAATAAAATGAAATAGTAATAATAATATCAAGAATAGCATTAATAATAAATAATTGTGAACATTATCCACACTTTCACTTGGTATTAGCAGCTGCCATTTAGGTTGTTACAATGCTAATTGGAGGTTAGTGTACTCACTGACTCTCCCACAGAGTTAGCCCTTGTTCACATCTGAGCATCTTGTTGCTTGTAGCAACACACCTGTAATTTAGAAAAGTACATGAACTCCTTTTCAGGCAGAATTGAGCATTTTTGGACCCATAGATTTTAATGGAAACGTCTGAAATGCGCAACATGAACTTTTTTGAGCATTTTTGCAAGAGTTTTGTTGCCCATTTTCTGCTCAAACTGCAGCTCTCTGCCCCCTTTTCAGCAGCACTCCACACCTTTTAATTGAAAATGTAACGCTTAGGCCCCGTTTGCACTTCAGCGTTTTTCAGCTCAAAGCTTAAACACTCAGAAACACTCAACAGGGAAAATACAATTCATTTTAATGGCCCCTGTTCACATTTGAGCATTTTGTATCCTGTATCAAAACGCCTGTTGCTCAAAAAAGTACGTGCAATACTTTTCAGGGTAAAAATTAGCGTTTTTGAGCATTTTATCAAGCTTTTTTTCAGGCATTTTTAGCTAAAATAGCAGCTCCCCTCCCCTTTTCTAGCGTCATTCAGCATCTTATAAGTACACATCTTGTGATTAAAATGGAGGAGAGTCTGCTTCTGGAGCTCATTCGTGGCCACCCCTGGATCTATGATCCCAGGGATCCTCATTATAAGAGCCGGGCAGGAACTATCAGAGCCTGGGAGGAAGTAAGACAGAACTTGCTGCCCCAGTGGAACAGCTACACTGCTCCCCAGATAAAGGAGAAAGTTACATAACTGTGTACAACAGCCATGTGCTTGATTCTGGTTTTCCTGTTGTATGTGCCTAGGACACATCAACAAAGGTTTCTATTGGCCACAGCAAAAACGCCTATAATATTTGCAAATCTGCACACAAAAAAAATTGCTCAGAAATGCCTGAAAAAAAAAACGCCTGAAAATGCTCAGCTCAGTGTGAATGTAGCCTTAGGTGTGAATGTTGGGGTGAGTATACTCAGCGACTACCAACAGAGTTTGAGATGGGTGTACTCACTGGCTGTCTAACAGAGCTTGAAATAGAGTAGTGGTTGGTGTAGGGGACATGACCATGTACTTATCCAGAAGGGATAAGGTGAAAGTTCACAGACACACAGCATGCTAATAAAGGCCAGTAAAATCTCACAGCTAACAAAGACAACTCAAGGCTACTCTTGCTAATGGCCTACCATTAACCCTAGATAATATCCAAACCTAGATAACGCAGTCTTACTCCAAGCCACCTCACCTACTGGACTAAGTAATGGCTTGGGGGTCTAAAAAGACCATAACATTTTAATTGACCTCAACTAACCTTTATTTTTTATCAGCCACCTATTGACCCCCAGACATGTACTGACTCTCTTTTGATCCCAGTTATTTAATTATTTATTGGATTATTGAATGGTCACCTTCAACCCTTCTGAGGCAATATTGACCCCTTTGGGTAGCCGTGGTCTAGATTCCTTTGCTTCAGAAGCCCAATTAGCATTGGGAATAACAATAGGATCATATAACAATCATAATGACCCAAATATGTTTTTTTATTATTATATGTAGAGTTTGTGTATAGTTTATGGTATTATTTTAACTAAATCAAAGTTAATTGAGGTTTCGTTAGGAAAAATAGATTAAAGCCCAACTTCAGGAAATTTATAAATTCACTGCACCCACACTGCAAGATTTAACTGCTTGCTTAGTCTCTACTGGAGAATAAAAATGTATTTACTCACCCAATCATCTGTTTTCCCTGCAGATGGCACTCCCCCATGTTCCAGAGTCAGACTGTTCCTCAGCATTGACCCTGCATCGGTCTTGAGAACATCAGGACCTTAGACCACCAGAGCATAGGGAGAAACGGCTTCAGGGACTGGTCTAGCAACATGGAAGAACGGAAGTGTGGGTATGTGGGTAAATCTATTTTTCTATGCCCCCTAGACCCAAATGAGCAGTTAATCCTTGCAGTGTGGGTACACCACCACTGCAAGGAAACATGTTGAAGCTTCCTGGAGTCCAGCTTCAAACAAATGTAAAATAGAAAATTGTACAACTAATGTTACAGTAAAAAGCTAATGAGAAATCTAGATGACATGAAGTCAGCAATCTGATAACGTACATTTTAAAATATGAAAATGTCAAGCTTTATCTCCATATCGATGACAGACTGACATTTATATCAACCTCTGTTTTAAACTTTAGCAGAGAACAACAGACTGGGTTATATAGTGCAAATGTAAGAAAACGAGATAAGAGAAAAGAGAAGAATGACCAAAAATGAAATAATATCATGTCAGCTCTATTTACCCTAACTGGAATTCATAAATAGATCAAATCACCGGACTAATTCATTAATAGGTCATTATTAAGATGAGACATTTTATGAGAGCCAAGGGAATATTTACACTTTTAGGAGGCCTATTTAAAGTGGACTGAATGTATAAAAGATTTACTATGTTACAGGGAACATGTAGAAATATTAATTGTGCTTAAAGGATAAGTACATTGTTTACACTGATAATCAGGGCACTGTTCATCACTGCTCTGATTATCAGTGCAACCCCATCAGTGCAGCCTCAGTGCTCATCAATGCCGCCTATCAGTGGCGCCTATCAGTGTCACCTATCAGTGCTCATCAATGCTGCCTATCAGTGCCCCTATCAGTGCCCATCAATGCCACCTATCAGTACTCATCAATGCTGCCTATCAGTGCCCATCAATGCAGCCTATCAGTGCTACCCATCAGTGTCGCCTATCAGTGCTACCTATAAGCGCCTCTTCATCAGTGCCTCCTTGGCAGGACTCTGAGCTGAGAGCATCTTTCTCATATAGCCCAGAGCCTGCATTGACAGTTCCCCCTTCCTCCTCCCTCGCACAGATGGGAGAGGAGAGAGCCTATCTGATTCTTCTCCTCCCGCCCCTTTCCTGCTGTGTGTTCACCACTGGAAGTGTGAAACCCAGCAGCTGAATGATCAAATTTAGCTGCTTAACTTCACACTTCCGGTGGTGCACACAAGAGGAGTGGGACAGGAGGCGAAGGAGCAGATTGGCGCTCTCCTCTCCCATCCGTGTGAGGGAGGATGGAGGGGAACTGTCAGTGAAGGCTCTGGGCTGTAAGAGAGTCGCTCTCAGCTCAGAGCCCAGTGGCCAGTGGCCAACAACCCCACTGGGGCCCCGACAGTGGGGTTGCGAACCTAGTAGTTCCACCACTGAGTCTAATATTCATGCACTTTTGTGACAATTTTGTGTGGAAACTGATTACAGTAACTAGTGTGTAGCCCTGGATTTTGCTCAGTATTCTTTCTTCTCTAATTTTACTAAAGTATCTAGAACTTTAAGCACCAAGGTTGATGGGCTTTTTTGTGTCAGAACTGCCCATAAAGGTCTATGGAAATGCACTTAAAAGCAGTTCAAGTGCAGATCAGGAGATCAGCAGCAGGTCAAATGCCCCTGGCAATGTGTTCCAAGTGATCTCAGAAGCATTTCTAACTGAAGCCAAAAGCAAGCTGCATTTACCCATCAACACAGGCCCAAAGCCGATTGACACAGACTCTTAAGCAAAAATACATTTAACTGTGAAAGTATGCATGTAATGTAAATAATCCTTTAAATTCTGTTTAACTGTGTATTTCTAAACATGTAGTCAAAAACAGAACTGCATTAAAAATAACAAGCATAAATGTATAAAGGTTGCATATAGTATATTACGCATTACTCATTATATTTTAAAAATCAAAATACTTGCTTCAAAGACTAATGAGATGTTTATTTTTCAGTGATGAAACAAATGTAGTATCCAATGCAAAATCAAAACTTTCCTGCACCAATTAAATGCAGTGCCATACTTTGGGTTAGAACAATTTTAGTAAACATTTTATTTTTGAAATTACAGTACCAAGCTTTGTTTTGAACATGTATGGGTGCTATAAAGCTAACAAACATAAAGCACATGTCTAAATATAAGCAGCCAGATTTCTATACACGTAAACTGCAGACATAACAAAGTTACCCATTTGTATTAGTTGATCATCATCCTGTTTGGATGATAATTATGGTTTCAGTAAATTAGCATTTGTCTACAGACCTATTGGGGTTGATTTACTAAAACTGTAGAGTGTAAAATTTGGTGCAACTGTGCACGGTAGCCAATCGGCTTGTTGGCTTCAATGCAGAGCTGGCCCAGATTTTGCACTCTACAGTTTTAGTAAATCAACCGCATTGATTCTCCTGTTTAACAGAAGGCAAACCTAATGATAAATAAATAATAATAATTATTAATTGTGCTCAGCAGGAACCGATCAGTGGCCCCAATGTCCGCCGACACCTGGTGACCGTTCGTTACATAGGCAATGTAAACAAGGTAGATTGCCATTTTGTCAGTATGGTAGACATTGATCCTGTGTCTCCAAAGCAGGAACATGGATCTTTGCCTTCCACTAGTACAAGCACCCCCCCCCCACACAATAGTAAAACACTGGTCAGGCACACATTTAACCCTTTTATTGCCTCTGATGTTAACCCTTTCCCAGCCAGTGTCATTACTACAGTGATATATTTTAGCACTGATCACTGTATTGGTGTCACTTGTATCAAAAGTGTCAGCTAGGTGTCCGATTAGCCTGCCGCATCGCAGTCCCACTAAGTCACTGATCGCTGCCATTACCTAATTTAATAAATACATTTTCATAAATATATCCCATAGTTTGGAGATGCTATAATTTAAATATGCACTTATTGGGATTTTTTACCAAAAATATGTAGCAGAATACATATTGGCCTAAATTGATGAAGAAATTTGATTTTTTACATGTTTTTTGGATAGGTTTTTTAGCAGAAATTTTGATATTTTTTTTTCAAAATTGTAAAAAAATAAAAACCGCAGAGGTGGTCAAATATCACCAAAAGAAAGCTCTATTTGCAGGAAAAAAAGGACATCAATTTTATCTGGGTACAGCGTTGCACCACTGCATAATTGTCAGTTAAAATAACGCAGTGCCATATTGCAAAAAATGGCCTGGTCAGGAAGGGGGGTAAATCTTCCAGAGGGCAAGAGGTTATAGGTGACCTTAGTGAGACTTTGTATTTTGCCCATTCAAGGCCCCATCAAGAAACAGATTCTGAAGCCTATCCCACAATAAACGTATATTCACTTTCACAGCACTCCCTGACCACTTCATTACTTCATCAGATTTGGGAGTGAAAACCCTGTGTATCATCCATGTCGATTGATATTGATACTTACACAAGGTTTAGGATGTCCTCCTTGCATAACAGTGTTCAGTGCTAGCGATTGGCCCGAGCTCTACATCATAAGAGGAAGTTACATATTCCAACATACAGTATCTGGAGGGAAAAAGTATTTTGTGAGTTCTCCAATGGAGTAATGGAAGCAATGGAACAGCAGAGGAGTGGAGGAAAGGTGAGAATAATTGTGTCCAGACCTGAGCTTTCAAGAGATTCTGTCATGCTTTTCTTTAAGGTGTTGGCTAAGTCTGACCAACACCATATTTCATATTTAGGGCTTCCATTTTTTGACTTTGCTATGCAAGCATGCTCACCAGCAATTAGAAGAGAGCTGCTTCTTCTAGGCTTATAACCATAATATAACCCCTGGCAAAAATTATAGAATCACCAGTCCCTGAGGATGTTCCTTCAGTTGTTTATTGTTGTAGAAAAAAAGCAGATCACAGACATGGCCAAAAACTAAAGGCATTTCAAATGGCAACTTTCTGGCTTTAAGAAACACTAAAAGAAATCAAGAAAAATAATTGTGGTGGCCAGTAAGAGTTAGATTTATAGAACAAGCACAGGGAATAAATTATGGAATCACTCAATTCTGAAGAAAAAAATATGGAATCACCCTGTAAATTTTCATTACAAACACTAACACTTGCATCAGATTAAATCTGCTTGTTAGTATGTAGGTAAAGAGGGTAAATTATCACGCAGTGTTGCACAAGATGTTGTTTGTTCACAGTCTGCTGTGTCTAAAACATGGACCAAATACAAACAACATGGAAAGGTGGTTAAAGGCAAGCATACTGGTAGACCAAGGAAGACATCAAAGCGTCAAGACAGAAAACAAAGCAATATGCCTTGAAAACAGAAAATGTACAACAAAACAAATGAGGAACAAATAGGAGGAAACTGGAGTCAACATCTGTGACCGAACTGTAAGAAACCGCCTAAAGGAAATGGGATTTACATACAGAAAAGCTAAAAGAAAGCCATCTCTAACACCTAAACACAAAAAAACAAGGTTACAATGGGCTAAGGAAAGGCAATCGTGGACTGTGGATGATTGGATGAAAGTCATATTCAGTGATGAATCTCGAATCTGCATTGGGCAAGGTGATGATGCTGGAACTTTTGTTTGGTGCCGTTCCAATGAGATATATGCAGATGACTGTCTGAAGAAAACATGCAAATTTCCACAGTCAATTATGATATGTGGCTGCATGTCAGGTAAAGGCACTGGGGAGATGGCCGTCATTAAATCTTCAATAAATGCACAGGTTTACATTGAAATTTTGGACACTTTTCTTATCCCATCTATTGAAAGGATGTTTGGGGATGATGAAATCATTTATCAAGATGATAATGCATCTTGCCATAGAGCAAAAACTGTGAAAAAATTCCTTGAAGAAAGACACATAAGGTCAATGTCATGGCCTGCAAACAGTCCGGATCTCAATCCAATTGAAAATCTGTGGTGGAAGTTAAAGAAAATGGTCCATGACAAGGCTCCAACCTGCAAAGATGATTTGGCAACAGCAATCAGAGAAGACTGGAGCCAGATTGATGAAGAGTACTGTTTATCACTCATTAAGTCAATGCCTCAGAGACTGCAAGCAGTTATAAAAGCCAGAGGTGGTGCAACAAAGTACTAGTGATGTGTTGGAGTGTTATTTTGTTTGTTTGTTTTTCATGATTCCATAATTTTTTCCTCAGAATTGTGTGATTCCATAATTTATTCCCTGTGCTTGTTCTATAAATCTAACTGTTACTGGCCACCATTTTGCGCAGTCGTGCAACGCTGTACCCAAACAAAATTGATGTCCTTTTTTCCCCACAAATAGAGCTTTCTTTTGGTGGTATTTGATCACCTCTGTGATTTTTATTTTTTGCGCTATAAACAAAAAAGAGCGACAATTTTGAAAATCAACCAATATTTTTTACTTTTTGCTATAATAAATATCCAAAATGTAAAAAAAAAAAAAAAAATTAATCAGTTTAGATCAATATGCATTCTTCTACATATTTTTAGTAAAAAAAAATTTTTTTAAATCGCAATAAGCGTATTATTTTTATTATTTATTTATTTTTACTAGTAATGGCGGCGATCAGTGATTTTTAGCAGGACTGCGACATTGCAGCGGACAGATCAGACACCTAACAGACATTTTTGACACTTTTTTGGGAACTAGTGACATTATTACAGTGATCAGTGCTAAAAATATGCACTGTTATTGCACTAATGACACTGGCAGGGAAGGGGTTAACATCAGGGGCGATCAAGGGGTTAAATGTGTTCCCTCAGTGTGTTTACTAACTGTATGGGGGACTGTGTGACTGGGGAAAGCATAGCAGGAAGACAGGATCTGTGTGACCTCCCCTGTCAGAATGGAGATTTGCCTTGTTTACACAGGCAGATCCCCGTTCTGTTACTGTGGGGAACGATCGTGGGTGGCCAGCGGACATCAAGTCTGCCCCACCTGTGGATTGGCTCAACCGCTGGCCAGTGGGTGCGCGTGCCCACAAACTGCCGTTTATGAGCCGATGTACAATGATGGTGATTCGCGGGAAGCAGCCACATTGCCACAGTACAGCTGCGGTGGCTGGTTCTTAAGTAGTTAAACTGATTTTTTTTACTAATAAAAAAATGAATCCTGCCTGTTCCACCTACTTCCTTTGTTTGCACAGCATTACTGTTTCTGTGCAGCTTTCCCATCAAGTGTAGTCAGTCCTGCATCACTTAGATCATTACTGTTTAATACAGGGTGAAGGGGGAGGGGAGGGTTTCCTAACCGGTGCAATCTGGTGCAGCTGTGCATGGTAGCCAATCAGCTTCTAACTTCAGCTTTTTCAATTAAGCTTTGACAATAAAACCTGGAAGCTGATTGGTTATTATGCAGAGCTCATAGATCCCAACTGTCCCTGATTTCGAGGGACTGTCCCCGATTTGGAGCAATATTCCTCTGTCCCTCAATCCTCCTCATTTGTCCCTCATTTTGGTCTGATCTATATAGTTGTATAAAAAATGTACTTTTTATCTTTCAAAAAGTGTTTTCCAGTGCTAAACCTTTCATCTGTTTTCTAAATTGCTACATTTGTAAATTCCAAAAGCCAATATAAAGGAATAGTAGTGGTAAAAAAAAGATTTGTGGGTTTAACCAATCTTTTTTTTGTACAATTCTCCTTTAAGGGGACGTGGCAATGGGTGTGTCCTATGCCTGCATACTTTTGCTGATGGGTGTCCCTCATTCCCATCTCATAAATTTGGGAGGTATGCAGATCTGCACCAGATTTTGCACACTCCAGTTTTAGTAAATCTCCCCTATATATGGCATATTGTCACTTTCCATATCTTTAGATTCATCTCACAGGCAGAACAATTATAAGTTGTGGTAAGTAGAAAATGACTGACAACAATGCCACGCATAGAAGACAATGCCTCGCATAGAAGTCAATGCTTCTCATAGAACTCATACCCCACCCCCTCCCTTGATGCTCCCATGCTCTGCTCTCATCCCTTGGTGTTGTGTGAAACAGAGGACAAATAGCAGTCACCTGACTACTAATAAATCATCTGAAAATGAGTAAAAAAAGAAGTATTTTGGGCTATTTTCCTGCTAAAATGTATACTATACTTAGGAGGATTGGTATGAGTGATGATTGGTGTGTGTCTTGTTTTACAACTGTTTTAAGAAGAGATGTGTCCTGATTTTTATCCCCTGAACATATATATGGGGAGATTATTCCCTACAGACCACTTTGCCATGGAAAGGTTTTGCCAGAAGCAGAATCATCAAAATTCAACCTTAATTTCCTTTATTGGAAGTCCCCCCCTACTTGGAAAAAAATGTGACATTTTGTTTTTCAAATGTACTTTTTATTTGTTTTGTTAATGTAGCTCTGAGTGAATAGTAGTACAAAAGCAAAGAATTGTACTTACAGCACACTCCTGGGTTTGCAAATGCGGAAGTTATAAATAACTATTAACAAAAAGACAATAGTACAATCAAAAAGAATAAATGGGGGGAGAGGGAAATTGGAGTATAATTACACATTTACTATTTATTTGAAACCTCTATATGAAGAAGCAGCCTGAAAAACTTAGTGAGGGAGAATAAGCTTGTTCCCTACAGGTTTGTATACGAGCAGTGAGAACAGTATGCTTTTAGGAAGCTTCCAGCAAGCTTTTTCAAAATGCTATTCACAAATCTTAATGAGAGTGATGATTGTCACTTTAAACAGGCAGTTAGCAGGCTTCAGTGGGCTTTCAACAAGCTTCAAGTAGTGCTAAAGCCTGTTAGCAGCATGTTTAAAGTGGCAATCTGCACTCCCATTAGCATCTGTGTTCAACATTTACAAACTGAATATTACTTTAAAAGCCTCAACAAAGCTTGCTGAAAGCTCTGCAAATGCTTTGTAAAAGTTCACACTACTCTTAGACAAGCTGAAGCCTGTGTGAAATAGGTCCAAGGGGGTTGGAGCAGCAATGTATATTTTATAACAAATCCCTAAAAAAAATATACTGAAGAGGAGATTTAAATAATATAAACACCCCAAAGCTTTTAAATTATTACTATAAACATTCCAGGTCTGTTATATAATAATGAACATTTCTAACACTGAAACTAATGTAGATGATTTCCAGTGTTTAGTGATTAAACATTTGGCTATACCAAGATTAAAAATGAATTAGCAATACAATTTTGATTGAAGCAACCTAATGCCTAATCAGGGCTTAGAATGCATGGTGCAGCACGCATTGTGGGGCGCTTGGTGGGTGAACATTCCGCCGGCGCCCCACAAATTTGGGTGTTCGCCGAAGGGCTAACAGGCGATGTTGGGGCCGAACTTTTGCTTGGCTCGAACTGTTCGCCCAACTCTATTTAAGCACTTCCTGCCCGGCCTATAGCAGGATGACAGCTGGGCGGTGGTTCAGTTATCCTGACTGGGCATCATTTGAGGTCCAGCAGGATAACATGCCACAGTGCGGCAATAGGAGGTGCTTTATGTCAGTCTGACACAATGCATCTCCAATCGTGGTATGTAGTCTCTGATAGAGGCTCCTTACCATATGATCAGCTGTGACAAATCACAGCTGGTCATCGCGTGAACCAGGAAGTTCCGGTAAAACTGCATTCCTCAGCTCGCACTGACAGGGAGAGCCGATCGGCGGCTCTCCCTGTCAGAGGAGGGGTCTGTGCTGATAATCAGCATCAGAAACGGCTGTAGGTGCCCATCACAGTGCCAATCAGTGCCCAGATCAGTGCCAATCACAGTGCCAATCAGTGCCCTACAGTAACACCTGTCAGTACCTCATCAGTGCTGCCCATCAGTGCCACCTGTCAGTGCCAATCAGTACCGCCTATCAGTGCCAATCAGTGCCACTTGTCAATGCCCATCACAATCACCTGTCAGTGCTGATCAGTGCCACCTGTCAGTGCCCATCAGTGCCACCTATCAGTGCCCATCAGTGCCGCCTATCAGTGCCCATCAGTACTGCAAATCAATGCCGCCTATCAGTGCGCATCAATTCTACATATCAGTGCCTCCTCATCAGTGCCCATTAGTGCCACGTTATCAGTGCCAACTCATTAGTGCCCATCAGTGAAGGAGAAGACAAAAATTTTAAAACCTAAACGAAGAAAAACATTTTTTTTCAAAAATTTCTGTATTTTTTTAGTTTGTTTGGCAAAAAATAAAAACCCCAGTGGTGATCAAATACCACCAAAAGAATGCTCTATTTGTAGTAAGAAAATTATAAAAATTTAGTTTGGGTACAATGTTGTATGATCGTGCAATTGTCATTCAAATTGTGACAGCGCTGAAAGCTGAAAATTGTCCTGGGCAAGAAGGGGGTAAAAGTGCCTGGTATTGAAGAGATTAAGAACAGCAGATAATCAGAAGCTATACCAGTGACCTTTCCTAGTTGTCTGGTCTTCTATGTAAGAATCTTTATTTGCAAACCATGTTATCAAAATAATCTAAAATGCTACCAAACACCAGCAAATAAAAACTACTATTATCACAGAAGTAAAATGAAGAAGTGCATTGCTCATTTGAGTGGAAGGCATTCCCCTAAAGCTAAACATTTTTCAGTAGAGTCTAACTTTTTCATATTCATTTTTGCTGCATCAATTGAATAAAATAACATTTAGCTCTCTGACCTACACAGAATGTTTAACAAGCAAATCTTATTGTTACTGAGATCAGCTCATAACAGTAAAATGAGCAATGCTGTTCTCTTAAAGTAGCTCATTCAATGTATATAAAGATTAATGAAATTTGTGCCAGGTTCCATTTTTTTTTTTTACAGTATGTATAGGATCACTACTCAAAAACCTAACATAATGTTTTCCCCTCTCTCACTCTTTTAACAGACTGTAATTTTGCATATATTTTTCTATCCGTGCACATCATATCTTTCCATGTTAATGCTGCTATTAAACGTTTTTATATCTTACAGGTTCTAAGTTTTATAAACCATTGAATTGCTGGCTGTAAGTAAATTCTTAACAATGTATCTAGGCAAGCAGTATTTTAATAAATGTAACCTGATCTTACAAAAAGACACCCAAGAAAATACCAAGCGGGGGTGGGGGGGCGGTCAGCCCCCCAGTGCCACACATTGCCTGGGTGGGTGGCATTGCTATGGGGGTGCGCTCTGCACCCAGGTCGGATGACACAGTCTGACAGAATCCCGAGGGCATCCCTGGCTCTGGCTACTCTGTTTAGGAGTTTTTTTTGTCAGCTGGAACACCCCAGCGCTGCGGCTGAAATAGTATGGTCTGGTTTCTGTTTTCCCCTGCTAGCTCCACCCACCACTGCTGAGCAGCCGAGCTGAGTATCATCATTCAGCGTGGGGGCGGCTGCTGTTACACACTGTGTCCACACCATCTTCTGGACTCCAGACCTCTCCAGCTGAAGCTGAGAGCCCGAGGTGAGCTGGTGATAGGGGGTGTGTGGGTTGTGAGAAGAGGTTGGAGGAGTGTGTTTGCCCTGCCATTCTTACTGTGCTGGTCTGACAGAGAAGGGGGGGGGTTGCTGTGTCCACCACCACCCAGGTATAGTGTAGCTGATCTGTTAAGGGGGGTTGCAGAATGCAGGCGTGTGCTATGTAGAGGTTGCAGAATGCAGGCGTGTGCTATGTACAGGTTGCAGAATCCAGGCCTGTGCTACATACAGGTTGCAGAATCCAGGCATGTTATATACAGGTTGCAGAATCCAGGCATGTTATATACAGGTTGCAGAATGCAGGCATGTGCTATATACAGGTTGCAGAATGCAGACGTGTGCTATGTACAGGTTGCAGAATCCAGGCGTGTGCTGTATACAGGTTGCAGAATCCAGGTGTGTGCTGTATATCGCTGTGTGACCACCACCGACCTATAGTAGCTGAGCTGTAAGCTTAGCTGATAAGGGGGGGGTGGTGTTGCTGTGTTCACCAACCAGGTATAGTAGATGAGCTGGTCTGAAAAAGGGGGGGGTGTCTGCAGCCCAGGTGACATACATTGACTTACGCCCACATCTTGCAGCCATCAAATCCATCCAGCAAGCAGCAAGTCACAGCAGCATCTTGCCATCTTCCCTGTGGCCATCAGATCCCGTCCACGGTCCAGCAAGCAACGCGCCTTGTCAGCAGGTCAGTTCCAAAATCTAAATCAAATCATCAATGCCAATGATGCCATTGTCTGCTGTCCCCAGGGACAGATCCAATCCAGAGATCGCCATACAGTGGGATCTCTGGATCGGATCTGTCCCTGAGGACAGTAGATAATGCAAAGTATGGGCCATACTTTGTATTGTCAGCTGTCTCCCCATCTCACTCTGATGTCTCCCTCATAGCAGCTCCATTCCAGTTCCCACTTTCCTGACCGTGGCACGACCTGTCCAAAAATGTGGCATCTGCTCACACCTGAGTGACTGACACCTCTGTCCTGTCCCGTCTATTGTCACTGGCTGCCATGGATGTACAGCATCAGCTGTTATTAGAAGGAGCGGGAGGGGACGTCCCCATCCCCCCACATTTTGACTTGATATACAAGTGATGTCTTGATATACAAGTAACGTTATATCACAACAGGGTATAAAAGAGAAGAGAGGTGCCTCTAAGTGTAGCAATATTGTTACATTTAATGAAGTTACAACATTTATTAACCCACATGGTTGAAGATTAAAAGAGGCACATCTAAGTATGCAGGCATCCGGGGTAAAGCTGTCCACATAGACCATCCTCCTCACCGCCATCGACATCATCCCTTCCACGCTGCACTCCACGAGGGTTTCAAGCCTCGCTTTCAGATCACTCTACTGCAGGGTAGTCTTCCCGGTCACAATTGCAGACTGACAGCGGTGAGAGCCGGCGGTGTGTGGGATGGTCTATGTGGACAGCTTTACCACGGATGCCTGCATACTTAGATGTGCCTCATTAAATGTAACCATATTGCTACACTTAGAGGCGCCTCTTCTCTTTTATACTCTGTAGCTCCTGCTGGATTTTGCTTCTAATCCTCTTGTGGAGGCTGCCATTTGTGGATGGACCGTTTTATGGTTAAACAACATATCACATTCCTATAACCTTTTTTATGGACTATAAACTGAAGGACTTATGAATAAATGGTTGTGGAACAAATCATTTGAGTTTTTATTATTTCTTATGGGAAAATTTGCTTTGATATAAGAGTGGCTGACTCCGCCTGTCCCCGCCCCCCCCTTCCCCGCAGGGAGAAGAAAATTGCGGTTTCCCCTGTCAACACTGTTTGTGTTGATGGGGGAATTGTGCGAATTTCTTTCCTGCAGGAAATACATTTGCACCGTGTATGGCTGGTCTTACTCTATAAATGCTGCAGCTCTCACTTGCTGTGGATATCAACACCAACGAACCCTCTATAAATTATGTTGGCACAAGTTATATGTGTTACAAGTTCTTGTGATATATTTGATGTATAGCACTACTCCATTTTTGTTCATAACCTTAGTTGATTAACACTAGTAGGAGTGTTATTAGGTGGAAGCTGTTTAATTACCTGTAAATTGATATTGGGTTAGGATAAACAGCTAGATTCATACAAAACTATATTTTACTTTATACAGCGATCAGTACTACAAAAAGCAACTGATTACGTATTAAATGTCACTGGCAGCGAAGGGGTTAACACTAGGGGACGATCAAGGAGTTAAATGTGTTCCCTCACTGTGTGTTCTAACTGTGGGGGGATGGAACTGACTGGGGGAGGAGACCGATCGGTGTTCCTATATACTAGGAACACACGATCAGTCTCCTTTCCCCTGACAGAACGTGGATTTGTGTGTTTACACAGACAGAACCACGTTCCTGCTCTGTCAGGAGCGATCGCAGGTGCCCAGTGGACATTGCGGCCACCAGGCACGCTGATCGGCTCTTTAGTGAAGCGGTGGACTCCTTAAGCGGCCGCCGTACAGCTACAGCGATATGCGCAGGGGAGCCATTCTGCCATCGAACTATGGCAGGTGGTCGGCAAGTGGTTAAATAAACAATGTATTAAATAGTCAGAAGTCGAGCAACCAAAATTGATATTTTCGCTTTTGATAGGTAATAAAGACCACCTTCACCTAACTCAGTGTCTATTATTTGATATTTGTGGATAGATCACTGGAGGGTTAGAACCTCTGTCAGATATTTATGGCTGTGTGTCTCTACAGGGGATATGCAGTTGGCACCCTGTCATACCTTAGTATACATGGCATGCTTAGGATGAGATGTGATAGAGAATTTCCCCAAAGGGTATATAGTCAAAAAAAAAAAACACATGTCAAAAGGTCTGATCCTTCTCTGATTATGAAAAAATGAAAAATTCTGACTTTACTTGATTTTCCATATTTTGTAATACAGTACAAGACACAGAATAGAAAGTCATAGAGCATGGGCTATGTGCCATTACCCTCAGGTGATTAAACACAAAAGCTTTGCTTGGAAGGTCCCCACTGCACCCTCATATAACACCACCCTCTTTGTGAGACTCCACTTTTGTAGCAAGCAATAAGGAGAAATAGAGGACAGAGGGGAAGGATCTGTGTCTTCTACTGTATTCCAAGATATCCAATTGACATATTGGTTAAAATTCCCATTCTCCTAATTGTACAGTACAGACACCAATCAGGGAGACAGAGAATGGGACATGCCCAAGAGATAATCTGAGGGGTAGGCAACAACATATCAAACATCATCCAGGTATGTTTTTCATGTTTTTTTCATTTACATTTATTTAATTTAGACTTTTAAACGTGTGTTCAATATGTGTTAGAGGCTCAGTGACTCAGGGTATTTATGCAGCCTTCAGGGTTGCATAAATATTCATACTGCCATCTGTATAGCTCTACATCTATGTCACAGAGAATTCTACAGCTCTCTGGACAGCAGAGGGAGCTATCAAACTAGCAGCAGTTGAGAACAATGACCTGACCTAATTAACCAGTTGCACTGGTTGCAGTGAGAACAGCTATATTTGCCTAACACAACAAATGCAGCTGCACTGGTTACAACGAGGCAAGCTACATTTACCTATCAAAAACACACACAGAGGAAAGCAATATTTGAGGGAGCCATTGTTGTTCCATTGAAGCAACCAGGTCCTACACGATAGTACGTTGGAGACAGTAAACTTGGACTTATAGATATATGAGAACAGGCCTTTTCTCTGGGTGATAGGTGCAACATCACTAACGAAGAAAAACGGGGTAGACTTGAGTGAGAAAGTGCAAGCTTGAATTGCAGCTGCAGTTATTGGAGGAATCTGTTTGGGGAGGGACGTAAAAGATCTTAGTACATCTGCATAAAAAAAAAATCAGTGCATATACACAATGCCCAAAGAAGGCCATAGATCAAAAAAACTCAAATTTAGTTAGTTCCACATATTAGATGTTGCCCCAAACAGGAGTATAGGAATTAAACTCAGTACAACTCATAATTTCTTTCATAGTAGTCCATGTTTTATCCAACAGAAGACGGGTAGGGTGAGAAGAAGTCTCAGTGAATGCTCCAGCCTCCAGTTTGGCTAAGGAAGGTTTGTTAGTTGTTTTATGAACCAAAAGCTTTTCTTTACTTCATCCCACGAGATGCTGTAATTGAGCCACTAAGAAATATATATTTGCATCTGGCACCACCAATCCATCTGATTCTTTAGAGAGTAAAGAGATTAATTCTCAGATGCTGCTCTGCCATATCAAGTCCCACTATTGCAATTAAATATAGCACCCTCTACCTTAGGTAGATAGGTGCAAGAGTAGTGTTTGCGTTTTTACTGCCAGTGTAGGTAAATTTAGGCAGGCCTAGCTGAGAGCTAGGCCTGTTTGTTTTTGATCTGGGGGCAGGGGAATGGTTTAGTGTAGCAGTAGGTGACTGACATGTGTCTCAGTTCTTGGGTGCCTCCCCTGTTTCCAGTGAGAGCAAGGGCAGAGTGCTGGAGTGACATGGGGTGTATCTGGGAGCCTTGACCAATCCCCACCTAGGATTGGCAGGGGGCAGGCCTCCTATATATACCTATGGTCAGCTATCTGGGTGAGGAGTTGTCGGGTGGAAGATCTGGAATTATGGCGTGTTAGGCTGTGGTGGCACTTTCCCTTTCTGCAGGGGGGGTGTACCTCAGGCCTGAAGCTCGGGAGCCAGAAAGGAGCCTTTCTTTACACGGTCATTGAGAGGTGTCCTGGAACAGGAGCAGGAGGAAGGCAGCAGGGAACAGGAAAGTCATGCAGGAGGGATCCATGCTGGGGTCGGGGAGTGAGAAGCACAGTGAGAAGCTCTGGGAGAGACATGTCAGGATTGGATGTGGAGCCAGAGGGAGAGACTGTGGTGTTGAAGTGAAGGAGGTTTGGGGGTAGGGACTTTTAGGAAGCTATGGCCTGGTAAGGTCAAGTTTTTCCATCCCTAGGGACTTTAAATGACATCATGGCCTGGTAACGTCATAGATATCCATCCCATTGACATATAGAGGAAGGGGTTAATTAACAAAAAGTTAATAAGAAGGGTGGGACTTTGTGTGAAGCACGTAGCAGCAAGGAAGGTAAGTAAGTGAACATAAAAAGATATCTTGTTGATAATAGTTTATTAAAAACTGAATAATAACCATACATGATTCCGGTAATAAAGATATAAGGTAACATACATGATGCATCTTGGCACATAGCACAATACATACATACATGTGACACTAGTAACAATGATAACAGTAGGTAAGGTGATAGCAATAAAAATTGGTTTCTCATGGAATAGCCACACAAAATATCTTAGTTCACCACATAAGGAAATTGATTGAAAGTGATTCGTACGTATTGCCTGCAGGACCTACGGTCTCGCTAGACCTGTGGGGGTTCATAAAACATAATTGCTTAAATAATCTGGTAAACTGAATAAAGACATGGCAACCAGTAGCTCTACGCGTTTCGTGGCTTAAAGTGCCACTCGTCAGGAGCAGGCGCGTGTAGGATCTGTAAATATATGGTAATGGAAATGAGCAAAAACGTAAAAAAAAAGTAAAAAAAGTAAAAAGAGTAACAAACTTAGGATTGGGGGTAAAATTTAGGACCTCCTAAACCAAGGCTTACTTGTTGAGGTTAATTGTGTCAATGGTGTGGTGGCAACGCACCACAAGCAGTCCAGACAGATCCCTGGCCGGGAGCTGAGGTGGATAACACCGCAGGGATACAAGGGGCGATATCCAGGGTGGGCACGGCCGTGGGGACCTTCGAAATGATGAGTGAAACGTTAGTGAGCGAAGGAAGTGAAGGGAAAAAAAAGAGAAGAGAAGAGGAAGGGAGGAAGGGTAAAGAAATGGAAAGAAGGGAGGAGAGGATAGAAGGGGAAGGGGAGGGGAGAAAAGGAATAAAGTGGGAGGAGGGAGGGAAAAGTGGATGGGAAAGAGATGACGGGGACAGTGGGGGAAATGAAGAGGGAAATGGAGGACAGAAAGGGGGAGGAGAGGGGGGGGAAGGGTGGAGGGCAAGGGTCCGTGCAGATGAAGATACAAAAAAAAACAAACAACAAGCCAGAGAGTGGCCTGAGTTGAGATGGTAGGAGAGAGTGAAAAAAATGGGAGTGAAGGAAGGCATAGTGACGGGAGTGAGAGTGGAGGGAAGGTGAAGGTAGGGAGTGGAACCGTGAGAAGTGAGAGTGATAAACCAATTGGGAGTGAAATCCAAATAACGTTACCTCGTGAGAAATGAAGGACCCAAGCATGGGTAGCAATGAGTGAAATCTGTGGTGAACTGTGTGTAAAGAGTCCGGAATGTCGGACCCCCCCGCCGTGGGCACGCCCCTATATAGGCCAACCGCGGGAAGGTCCACCAATGGCATGCCATAAGACAAGGGAAGGACAGCCGCAGCTCCGGCCATCAGACAAACAGCTGGTCCCCTGTTGTCTACGAGTGTGGAATACACAGCTTGAGCGTGATGGCATCAGGATGTGCACGACATTGACGTGCGTTGATGCCACCTCTGTCCTCCCAGGCAGCAAAGGAGGCGGGGGAGGGGAGAGGCCCGCAAGGCACGTCACAACTCCCGGAGTGAGAGAAGCAGCCAAACGGCAAGGGCAGCCCAGCCAGGTTCACCATCAGCATAAGTAAAACCATCAGTGATCAGATAAAAATGATGTTATCTATAAAATACATAAATGAAAAAAGGGTTAATCCTTCCTCTTCTCTTCTCTTTTTTTTCCCTTCACTTCCTTCGCTCACTAACGTTTCACTCATCATTTCGAAGGTCCCCACTGCAGTGCCTGCCATGGATATCGCCCCTTGTATCCCGCGGTGCTGTCCACCTCAGCTCCCGGCCGGAGATCCGCCCAGACCACTTGTGGTGCATTGCCACCACACCATTGACACAAATAACCTCAACAAGTAAGCCTTGGTTTAGGAGGTCCTACATTTTACCCCCAATCCTAAGTTTGTTACTCTTTTTATTTTTTTTTAACTTTTTTTACCTTTTTGCTCATTTCCATTACCATATATTTACAGATCCTACACGCGCCTGCTCCTGACAAGTGGCACTTTAAGCCACAAAACGCGTAGAGCTAGTGGTTGCCATGTCTTTATTCAGTTTACCAGATTATTTAAGCAATTATGTTTTATGAACCCTCACAGGTCTAGCGAGACCGTAGGTCCTGCAGGCAATACATACGAATCATTTTCAATCAATTTCCTTATGTGGTGAACTAAGATATTTTGTGTGACTATTCCATGAGAAACCAATTTTTATTGCTATCACCTTATCTACTGTTATCATTGTTACTAGTGTCACATGTATGTATGTATGTATGTATTGTGCCATGTGCCAAGATGCATCATGTATGTTACCTTATATCTTTATTACCGGAATCATGTATGGTTATTATATGCGATGCATACTAGCACATTATGCCTTTACTTTGCAGGGAAGGGAAAAACTTTTTTTCCCTACAGGGTTTACTTCTTCTTTAACTTACACTTTTCCTTAATATTTATGAAGCAAAGGTGATAGATTATGATCCAGGTACTCCTGTACAGAGGAAGTACCCTGCACCCCTGGGTAAGTGAAGGATAAAACCACCTTAACTTGTGAGGAACAAGAATTGAAAGATTTTCGGATAGGGTCTAGTGAGAATATGGCTGACTTGTTAAAGCCAGTGTTGAACAAAGTGGGTGGCAGTTTGCATAAGGGAACTAAGTAGTCAGTGTCACCTAGTAAATTAAGGGCATCATCTACATAAATTGAGATTTGGTCTTCCCTGTCTTTCTGGAAGTCTAGTATGTTAGTCAAATGTTACAATAGGGCTATTAGGGATGCAAAGGCCAAAGCAAATAGGGGGGAGAGGCATTTCTGTGTTGTCCCTCTTTTTATTGGTTCCACAGAGGCATAGTAAAATTGTCTATACCCATCTAATAAAGTGGGACCCCAGCCCAAATAGATGCAAGATATGCCATAGATTGGGCCTCTTTGCACTGTTGAATACCTTAGTGGTGTCCAGCAATTGAATGGCACTGTTGTCTGAATTGTCAACTGAAGTTTGCATGTTTAGGAAGAGACATCTTATATTAATGGATAAGCATGCAGGTAGAAGTCCAAATTTGTTCCGATAATTCATTTTTTACCAAGCTCAGTCAGTTGATCATAATCCTCGCTAGTGCTTTTAGGTCAGTGGATAAATAGGGCAGTAGGGTCCCAATTACATGGCATCTTTCTCTGGTTTGAGTAGTCCAACTATCACTGCTTTAGGAGTAGGGCCTTTACCTCTTCTGCTTCAATGCACATAGATAGAAGCTATAGTAGAAGTGCAGCATCCTATTGTTTATATGTTTCCATCAGCAAGCTGTCTAGACCTGAGGTCTTATTGTTAGGTGCATCTGCAGATGCTTTAGTAAGGAATAACAGGTGCATTTAAAAGATGCAGTCTAGGGAGTTGGCAATTTAACAGTAATTGGTTCAAACTATTATGGTCATAAGTCATTTTGGGCTAATAAAGGTGTTCATAAAATTGCCAAAAAACCTGTAAGATTTGTGATGGTTCTAGATAGTCAACCCATGTGCAGTATTATAAGCATTAACATAAGTGGATTCTCCTTGGGAACATGTGATGACTGCTAAAAGACAGCCTGCATTCTCTGCTTCCTCAAAGTATTGTTGCAATGAGAAAAATTGTTTACCTTATGTTCAGCGTTTGAGAGGGACAGGGCTCTGTGTATAACTGTTGGGTATTTTGCCATCTTCTTTGAGTGGCCTGGTTAGTTAAAAATTGAATTCCAGCTTGTTGAACCTCAAGTATCAAGTGTTTTTTAACAACAGAGATTAACAAATGACAATGATAAATTAGGGAAAAGGGGCCAGTGTGCCCAAGGCCAAATCAATTCAGAGCAGACATAAGTGAGTAGCAGAATAGCAAGAAAGTATATTAGGATAATGAATACTCCAGAAATCCTGAAGCCCAGCTCCAATAGGTATCTAGTAAAGGGGGTATCAGGTTTGTGATGAGGGTTGTGTCACTGACTTCCTATCTAAGCCAATATCTAGAACATTGCTATACTGCTAGCACCGAGATGCCTGAGTGGGTCATCATGAATTGAGCAAAAGTTTTTAACACTTCAAAAGAGAAAGTTGCCAAAATAAATATATTTTCAAAAATACACAACATAAACAGTACATAATAGGAATATACACTCACCGGCCACTTTTTTAGGTACTCCTGTTCAATTGCTTGATAACACAAATTGCTAATCAGCCAATTACATGGCAGCAACTCAATGCATTTAAGCCTAGTACACAGCATGTGTTGTGTTTAATGAAAAACATGGAGCCGCTGTACTAACAATCCAATATTAGCACAGCAATCTCCCCCACTGAGCTGTTGTGTTATGACAGGGGGACAGCCCCCCCCCCCCCAAAACACTCTGATCAGCTGATCTGGAGTTGGTCAGCTGCTTGTTTTCCAGCATGCACATCCGACAGGAGTTGGCCAAATGGCTGGCTTCTGTCAGAACGGGTGGCATACACAGAGGCCAAATGTCAATAGTTTTTTTTTAATCAATGTCCCCTTTTGATGTCCCCAGACATTTTGCATGTGTGTACTAGGCTTTAAGACGACTTGCTGAAGTTCTAACCGGGCATCAGAATGGGGAAGAAAGGGTATTTAAGTGACTTTGAACGTGGCATGGTTGTTGGTGCCAGACAGGCTGGTCTGAGTATTTAAAAAACTACTGATCTACTGGGATTTTCATGCTCAACCATCTCCCGGGTTTACAGAGAATGGTCCAAAAAAGAGAAAATATCCAGTGAGCGGCAGTTGTGTGGACAGAAATGCCTTGTTGTCAGAGGTAAGAGGAGAATGTACAGACCGATTTGATACTGTTGATAGAAAGACAACAGTAACTCAAAAAGCATTCGTTACAACCAAGGTATGCAGAATACCATCTCTGAACACACAACACATTGAACTCTGAAGTAGATGGGCTACAGCAGCAGATTACAGTGGGTGCCACTCCTGTCAGCTAAGAACATGAAACTGAGGCTACAATTTGCACAGGCTCACCAAAATTAGACAATAGAATATTGGAAAAACATTGCCTGATCTGATGAGTCTCGATTGCAGCTGTGACATTCAGATGGTAGGGTCAGAATTGGGCATAAACATAAAAGCGTGGATCCATTCTGCCTTGTTAAAAAAAACCATTTACACTACAATGCTTTATGCCCTGTACACGGTCGGACATTAATCAGACATTCCGACAACAAAATCCATGGATTTTTTCCGACGGATGTTGGCTCAAACTTGTCTTGCATACACACGGTCACACAAAGTTGTCGGAAAATCCGATCGTTCTAAACGCGGTGATGTAAAACACGTACGTCGGGACTATAAACGGGCAGTAGCCAATAGCTTTCCTCTCTTAATTTATTCTGAGCATGCGTGGCACTTTGTGCACACACGATCCGAATTTCCGACAACAGATTTTGTTGTCAGAAAATTTTATAGCAAGCTCTCAAACTTTGTGTGTCAGAAATTCCTATGGAAAATGTGTGATGGAGCCTACACAGGGTCGGAATTTCCGACAACAAGGTCCTATCACACATTTTCCATCGGAAAATCCTATCGTGTGTACAGGGCATAACAGTTATAAGATATCTTTGCTTGAAATGCTGTCTTTAGAATACATGTCTACAGTTACTATGCCAAAACAACTCTATCTTTGATTGATCTATCAATGAATGAACTATGCCAGTTGTATGTATCGTTAGTTAAAGTTTATCACTTGTATCTGTAGACAGTTTGAGTAAAAATCTAATGTTTGCTTGTTCAAATATGTTGAAAAAGTCAGCAGATTCCATGGGGATGTATTTACTTTTTCACAAATATTTTTTTACCTCACATCTAATTAGTGATATTCTTTTTGTGCATGTTGTGTGTAACCTTTGCCATTCCAAATATTTTTGTTTGTATTACATACTATATATTTATCTATTCGTTTTATGTAGTAATGTAGATGTGCAATAATAAACTAGAAGGTGGTAAGCAGAATAATGCATATGCTATTTGCCATAACACCACTGACATGTTGTACAGCAGGTGGATGATATTTTAAGATGAAAGGGAATGAAATTACAATATATTGTTCCACACTGACACATTTCTGCTTTAAAATAACCATTACTAGACCTCACCCTAATAGGATCCTTACAAAACGTATTAATTAATATTATTGGCAATTAATATTTTTGCAATTGAGTTTAGGCATTTCTTTAATCCCACAAACTTAAATCTGGTATTAATAGACCCAATGCAAATTGCTATAATGTCGACTTTCAGATGGACGTGATCAAGTTGCTTTACAGCCAGTGGTTTTACAGCGCATCTGCGTACCCCACGGTTAAACACTTCTCCACCATGTTGCTGTGACCTGGCAGAGGTCAACATATATTCTCTGATCTCACCTTTTGGCTAAGTTTGGGGCAATTTTTGTTACCAGGCCTCAGGGCCTAGCCGATGTACTTGCAAGGGCTCTTATTTATTTAATTTACTTTTTCTTCATGTTTGTCACTGTACTTTTGTCTGTTTTTTTTTCTCATTAGGATGGTGGGTGTGGGTCTTTGGGCCTACCCTAAAATGTAGGGGGGGATGTGTGGTCATCGCGTTTCTTCCTCCCCTGAACTAGAGGGGTCTCTTCGGGGGAGCCCCTCACTTAGTACTCATTAGTCGGCTTCAGCTGACCATGAGGAGAGGGTCTACCAGGTCTTTTGTTTAGAGCAAGTCGAGTCTTGCCCCTGTCAGGAGCAATGCACCCTCGGGAGTCAGGGTAGAGACCTACTCCTGTGGGGGTAGACTAGAGACACACCCTTAAGTGCATTTTTGTGTGTGTATTTCACATGCACTTTTTTGTACACTTAAAAGATAATATGGCTATAGCACATTAGACAAAGCCTCTTCCATATTTTAGAGGTTGAGGACAGGACAGCACCAGGATTCTGGTGTCCCAAAATAAACAGATTTTGGACTAAATTATATATTTTAAGATGCTCAATAATTAGTGTTAACTAAAATCACATTTTTGAATTAACCAGTTGACGACATTTCTAGACACTAGAGATGGGCCAAACACCCCCCCCTGTTTGGTTTGCAGCAGAACGCCTGAACAGGGGAAAGTTCTGCCCTGAAGCTCAAGCTCCATTAAAGTCTATAGAACCCAAACATGAGAAATCAAAAGTGCCCATTTTGAAAGCTTATATGCAAGCATAAAAAAGGGTATGGGGGTCCGGGTACTGCCCTGGGGGACATGGATCAATGCAAACATTTAAAAAAAAATTATAGTTTTTTTTTAGGAGAAGTGATTTTAATAATGCTTTAAGTGATTCAATAAAAATAAAAAAAAATCCTTTAAATATAGTGCCTGGGGGGTTTCCTTAGTCTGCCTGTAAAGTGGCGCAGCTGTAGCATGTATAGAACATGCTGCAGCAAAACTGACATTTCTAAAAAAATAAAACAAGTCAAATCGCATTTAAATTGACTCGCGGTTGCAATTGCTAGCACTCGGCTATTTAAAAAAAATAAAGAAAAAAAAATGGTGTGGGGTTCCCCCCCAGTCCATACCAGACCCTTATCCAAGCATGCAGCCTGGCATGTCAGAAAAGGGGGGGGCGAGTGAGCACTCCCCCTCCTGAACCATACCAGGCCACATACCCTCAAATGGGGCTCTGCCCCCCACCCCAAAGCACCTTTTCCTCATGTGCTAACAACCCTGTGCTGTTGTGGGGGTTTGCAGGTGGGGAGCTTATCAGAATCTGGAAGCCCCCTTCAACAAGGGGGCCTCCAGATCCTGCCCCCCCATGTGAATGAGTATGGTGTTTCACAATTCCTTTATTAAAAACTAAAAAAACAGTGTCCCCCAATGTAATAATAAAGGAATTGTTACCCCATACTCATTCACATAGGAGGCTGGGACCCCCTTGTTAAAGGGGGCTTCCAGATTCCGATAAGCCCCCCACCAGCAAACCCCCACAACCACAGCCCAGGGTTGTGGAGAAGAGATCTTTGTCCATGATCGCCCCCCCTTTCCTGACCTGCTAGGCTAAGCTTTGCCCAATCAGGGAGCAGAATGAACTGTGCAGCTGTGCAGTGAATTTGGGTGTTCCCCAAACAGAGCGAAAAGCCAATGTTTGGCCCAAACTTGTGCTCGGGCCGAACAGTTTGCCCAACACTACTAGATATCCACAATCCTTAAACTTGTTATATTCTTAGCGGCAAATATTTCTATTGCAAAAGCATGGAAATCACCCACGGTTATTTGAGCTGCAACTAAAAATAAAATTTCACGGATTACGCTTCACAAGAGGTTAGTCACTATTTTTGAAGACAGGAAAGCCTGACTTGAAAAGCTCTGGAATCCATGGTTACAGTATTTGCAATAACCAGACTTAGGCCTCGCACACATGGTATGAAAATCAGATGGGAAAAGTATGAAGACGAGCGGTCTGCGGATTTTAGGATCATTAGTACGGTGCTTTCGACAGCTGATTTGACTTTCTCAGACAAAACCTGGATGTGCAGGCTATAAAACTTTTGTCGGATGTGAACTCAACATCTGATTTTCGGATGGTCAGTACAGAAATCGTCACACAAAAGTCGAAAGTACAAACACACATGTTCGGAATCAAGGAACGAGCCGGAAGAGTTCGGTCTTGTAAACTACTTGTCGTAATCAAGAATTAACATTCGTGATGCGGCAGCTGATGAAATGTCGAAATGCAGCGCACATTTCATCTTTAATGGGATAATAATGAAGCTGCTTTGCTGGTAATACTGATGTAGTTATGCCAAACATATTTTAAAAGGCATTTGTTTTGTACGATCTGAAAATCGCGAATCAATGCTCACCAAACTTCTACTAACTTATAACATGAAATTAGCATAAGGGGCCCAAAGGGTGGCGCTTGAGAAATGAACTTCCTCTTTGTACTCTCATAGTACGTCACTATGTTTGTGTTTGTCAAACAACAATTTTTGGAAAGTTAGTATGCTAGACAAAATCCTGCACATGCGCTTTTGACAAAAATCAGAGGATCGGTCGTCCAACAATCAAACCGTGTGTACGAGGCCTTATTGTGTTGTGTGCTAAGAGGCTATAGGTGCCTTCATTTTGCATTATTCTCTCTTTTATTTAACACAAACTCTACACCATATTCTTGATGCGGGATCTCCTACCAAATATGACTTACTCCAAATTCTAGACTGAATGACTGTATGTACTGTATATTCCTTGTTTATGTTATAAATATTAAACACATTGAAACAGGAAACATGGGTTTGATAAACTGTTGCGCTAATATCTTGTGACACAAAATGTTGGTGATACCTCTATTTTCTTCTCCAACAAAGTATCCACAGTATGTGGGGGGTGTGAACTAATCTTCAGGTCTAAAAATTTACATTTTAACATGTTTGCCAAAAAACACAAATGTTTTTACACACGTCTGAAATGTTTGCTAGAAAATTACTAAAACCCCCAACCATTATATATTTGTGCAACTGTTTAACAAATCTATATAATAGGAATAGATACAAATAAAAAAAATAATAAATACATTTTAGTGCACACAAACAAAATATTACACAATTTGTGGCTACATTTTAAAAGATGGGGTTGTGTTGAGTAAATAAATTCTGAGCATGTTAAGCCTCATAAGTGTGCGTTCCCGTGAAATGGCCAAAGAAATTATAGTATCCAAAATTGTCCATAAGTGACGCTCCATAGAAGTGAGAGAGCCCAATAACCACAGTCTTGTAAAAGTTATCAGGCAGCTGTACAGCCACCCGGATCACTTTAACATAATGGCCGCAGCCAGCTGAACTAAAAGATAACAAGCTCACTGCTGCTTCAGCTGTGTACTTGTTTTAACCCCCTGACTACCATGACATTTCTAAATGTTCCTTGGTAGACAAGGGGTATTCAATATCCGCACATTTAAAATAATGGCAACTCTTTACATCCCGATTGAACCACCTCCACCAACATGAGGTTGGGTACCCTTAAAGTGCACCTTGCACTCCAAAGCAAGGTCCAATTTTCATTTAGCCTGCTGCTGCCATAAAAACACTGTTAAGTAAAAAAAAAACTGAGGAAAGAGTTAATATATTTACTTTTAACCAAGCTTCTGCAATGTAGGGGGTAAAATCACTATTCTTTCTTACTCTGGTTCTTGGCTGGTCACTCCTTGTGACGTCCTATGGTTAGTGGTCATCTATCTGCACCTGTTTTAAGGCTGTACTGTACTGCTCTCTTATCTTTTCATTTCACCATTATACATTAGGGATTTATTGACGTCCTATATAGTAATGTATGAAACGTAACTGCCATTGTAGTATATTATAATTTATCTGTTTTACATACTTCGCCCAGTATTAATTTTTTTTTCTGGCAGATGAAAATCTAGTAGAGGCATTTTCATATGTACATACATAAACACTATAATTGGCTAAAAAAAACTGATATCGGTAGGAATGTGCAAACACATCTGTTTAATCATTACATCCAACATATCTAAGCTGCTTTGGCCTTTTTAATGAGCAGTTTGGAACTGAAGCGGTCATGTCACCTCAACAAGCAGTCAAAACAGGTCTTATTTTTTCCACTTGTTTATAGAACACAGGAAAATCAGATTTGCAGCTGTTTTCGTTTTTAGTGGAACAAAATAGCTTGGAGAGCATAGCAATTACACGCAATTGTCAAAGGAATTGTGTACGGAGAAGCATCTGTTTTAGCTGGCTTTTGCTGTATGGAGCAGGAAATAATAATAATTACAATTATTTAGGCTTCAATGGAAAATACATATTCAGTAAGTACCCTAAAATGTGTGTAGGAGTATGTAGACTGACAGACATAAATTTCCCATAACTAGATCATTAGCCTTTGTGTTACTACGGCCGAAAACAAACTGTAATATGATTCCCTCACTACATGCACCCAAGCACACCAGCCATTAAAACTTTTTTTTTCACCAAACCTATAACTACAGTACATCCGGTATTGCTACAACGATGTACAAGGCCCTGCATCAGGTTTTCACATAATTGAAATAATGACAATCATTTCTATTTTGCCATTTTAAATGTAAATGCCGAAACGTCAACCAACAAGAAACAGTTCTTAACTTAGTTCCTTGAAATATTTACCTATGATTCTTTTGGAATACATAGTTACTGATTAAAAAAAAGGAAAGTCTGCTTTTCAGAATAGTTAGCAGAAAATAAACTAAAGTAGGCAGTGACATCTTGATTTAACAGAAAATGCATGTATGAATAGTGTGAATGGATAGAGGTTCCAAGATCATGCCCAATAAAAATCAAGCAAGTGCAGTTTTTTCTTTAACTCCTGTTACAAGCAAAATATAGAGGTTGCCATTACTTATTCTATCTGACAATTCTAGTCATCTAGCTGTGTTTGGTTTTATTTGTTCCTGAGTCACTAATATGGAGCAAGCATATAGAACAGCATGTCAGAACTTTGCAAACTTGTTTTAGGCTTGTAACAACTCAGAGAGCAGAGCACTGAGGCTGGGTTCATACTATTGCGAATTTCCCCGCATTCAAATCGCGTAGCAGGAGATTGTGACAGTCTCTCTAAGGAGTCAGTTCACAAATCTCTGCAGAGGCTCAGGTGCGAATTGCACAGGAGCCCTGTGTGTCTTTTGGTCCATTTCAGGTCCGAATTCAGCCCAAAATTCCAGCTGAAATTGGACCTGAAATGGTGAATGAAGATGCACCAGACTTCTGCTGTAAACCACTGCGATCTCTAGTGTGAACCCACCCTCAAGCTATTGGACTGACAGCCAGGGAACTAAATTAGCTGGTCAGGTGGACCCGATGTTCACGGGAAACAGGCGATCCTTTGGAGAACGGCAGAACAGCAGTCTGCCTATGTAAACAAGGCAAATTGCAGTTCTGCTTGTAAGAAAGACAGAGATCTTGTGTTTCTGCGTTTTTTTTAGCACTGATCACTGTATTGGTGTCACTGGTCCCCAAAAAGTGTTACTTAGTGTTAGATTTGTCTGCCACAATTTCGCAGTCTCGATAAAAACCATTAATCGTTGCCATTACTAGTAAAAACAATAAAAGAAAATAAAATAAAAGTCTATAAATCTATCCCATAGTTTGTAGATGCTATTACTTTTGTGCAAACCAATCAATATACGCGTATTGGGGATTTTTTTTACCAAAAATATGTAGCAGAATACATATTGGCCTAAATTGATAAAGAAATTAGATTTTTTACATTTTTTAACCCCTTCCCGCCGACCGTACGCAGATATGCATACTCGGCTTTCCGGGGTTATACCGGGATGATGCCCGCAGCTGCAGGCATCATCCCGGTACCGTTGTTTACAGTGGGCGATCGGCTACCCGAGTATAACAACCGATGTGGCTAAAAGCCGCTCAGTTGTTATACTGCAGGAGCGGGAGGGGACATCCCCCCCTCCCGCCGCCTCCCGCCGCTGTTACCGGGCCTCCCGTGCGATCGGAAGGGCCCGGTGTCTAATCGTGTGCCTTCAGCGGCTGGGGGCGGGCTGGAATGAAGCTGTGGGTGGCTTCGTTCCAGCCTTCTCATTGTAAATGCGGAAGCGACATCATGACGTCTCTTCCCGTTTACTTGGCTGCCAATGGCGCCGAATTTAAAAAAGTACACAGTATTCAGAATCGCCGTTTTCGGTGATCTGAATACTTTGAAGTGCAGAGGAGGGATCGGGGGTCTTTTAGACCCCCGATCCCTCCATAAAGAGTACCTGTCACCACCTATTACTGTCACAAGGGATGTTTACATTCCTTGTGACAGCAATAAAAGTAAAAAAAAAAAATTTTTTTTTAAAACACAATTTATAAAGTAAAAAAATAAATAAAATAAATTTAAAATTTTTTTTTTTAAAGTGCCCCTGTCCCCGCGAGCTCGCGCAGTGGAGAAAACGCATACGGAAGTCGCGCCCGCATATGTAAACGATGTTCAAATCACACATGTGAGGTATCGCCGCGATCGTCAGAGCGAGAGCAATAATTCTAGCCCTAGACCTCCTCTGTAACTCAAACCTGGTAACCGTAAAAAATTTTTAAAGCGTCGCCTATGGAAATTCATAGGTACCGTAGTTTGTCGCCATTCCACGAGTGCGTGCAATTATAAAGGGTGACATGTTTGGTATCTATTTACTCGGCGTAACATCATCTTTCACATTATACAAAAAAATTGGGGTAACTTTACTGTTTGGATTTTTTAAAATTCATGAAAGTGTCCCTTTTCCAAAAATTTGCGTTTAAAACACCACTGCACAAATACCGTGTGATAAAAAATATTGCAACAATCGCCATTTTATTCTCTAGATTCTCTGCTAAAATATATATATATAATGTTTGGGAACTCTAAGTAATTTTCTAGCAAAAAATACGGATTTTAACTTGTAAACACCAAATTTCAAAAATAGGCTTAGTCATGAAAGGGTTAAATGGTTGTGTTTTATAGCAGAAAGTAAAACAGTTTTTTTTTTAAATTGTTGGTCTTTTTTTGTTTATAGCGCAAAAAAAACAAAACACAGAGGTGACCAAATACCTCCAAAAGAAAGCTTTTTTGTGGGAAAAAAAGGACATCAATTTTATTTGGATACAGTGTCGCACGACTGTGCAATTGTCAATTAAAGCAACGTGGTGCTGTATCGCAATAAATGGCCTGGTCAGGAAAGGTGTTGTAAAAGGGTTAGTGCTGTAGGTCAGTGTTTGTAACCCCTAATATTGCACTGCAATTTAACCCTTTTGCTTCCTCTATGTTGTTATATCTGCACAGCCAGACCCTAAAAGTAAGACCGACTCTCGGAGACTGAGATTTTTTCCCTCTTTGCTAAACACTCCCTTCCAACAATTTAAGCTTCCTGCACATAAATTCAGAACCATATAGCTCTCTTAAAGTCTTAATGACCGAACTTTTGCATGACTCCAACTAAAAAGTGTGACTGCAGAAGCTTGACTGCATAAAAGCATACTCTTAGCTGTACTGTTGGTTAGGGCCTGTCCACACCATGGAAAAGTGCTAACGCACATGGGTTTTAGCAGTGCACCGCAATGCACTTTAGGCATACTGGTGTGCTGCATTATCGTTTAAAGTCTATGGCACCCCAATACACATGCCCAAAGGCATGCATTTTTGTGCATCACAATCAATGGCAACACAATAATTTCAGAGATAATAACAGAAAAGCATACAGTGGGGATGGAAAGTATTCAGACCCCCTTAATTTTTTCACTCTGTTATATTGCAGCCATTTGCTAAAATCATTTAAGTTCATTTTTTTCCTCATTAATGTACACACAGAACCCCATATTCACAGAAAAACACAGAATTGTTGACATTTTTGCAGATTTATTAAAAAAGAAATACTGAAATATCACATGGTCCTAAGTATTCAGACCCTTTACTCAGTATCTAGTAGAAGCACCCTTTTGATCTAATACAGCCATGAGTCTTTTTGGGAAAGATGCAACAAGTTTATCACACCTGGATTTGGGGATCCTCTGCCATTCCTCCTTGCAGATCCTCTCCAGTTCTGTCAGGTTGGATGGTAAACGTTGGTGGACAGAAATTTTTAGGTCTCTCCAAAGATGCTCAATTGGGTTTAAGTCAGAGCTCTGGCTGAGCCATTCAAATACAGTCACGGAGTTGTTGTGAAGCCACTCCTTCGTTATTTTAGCTGTGGGCTTAAGGTCGTTGTCTTGTTGGAAGGTAAACCTTCGGCCCAGTCTGAGGTCCGGAGCACTCTGGAGAAGGTTTTCGTCCAGGACATCCTTGTACTTGGCCGCATTCATCTTTCCCTTGATTACAACCAGTCGTCCTGTCCCTGCAGCCGAAAAACACCCCACAGCATGATGCTGCCACCACCATGCTTCACTGTTGGGACTGTATTGGACAGGTGATGAGCAGTGCCTAGTTTTCTCCACACATACCGTTTAGAATTAAGGTCAAAAAGTTCTATCTTGGTCTCATCAGACCAGAGAATCTTATTTCTCACCATCTTGGGGTCCTTCAGGTGTTTTTTAGCAAACTCCATGTGGGTTTTCATGTGTCTTGCACTGAGGAGAGGCTTCCATTGGGCCACTCTGCCATAAAGCCCCGACTGGTGGAGGGCTGCAGCGAATGTTGACTTTCTACAACTTTCTCCCATCTCCCGACTGCATCTCTGGAACTCAGCCACAGTGATCTTTGGGTTCTTCTTTATCTCTCTCACCAAGGCTCTTCTCCCAGATAGCTCAGTTTGGCCAGACGTCCAGCTCTAGGAAGGGTTCTGGTCACCCCAAACATCATTCATTTAAGGATTATGGAGGCCACTGTGCTCTTAGGAACCTTAAGTGCAGCAGAATTTTTTTGTAACCATGGCCATATCTGTGCCTTGCCACAATTCTGTCTCTGAGCTCCTCAGTCAGTTCCTTTGACCTCATGATTCTCATTTGCTCTGACGTGCACTGTAAGCTGTAAGGTCTTATATAGACAGGTGTGTGGCTTTCCTAATCAAGTCCAATCAGTATAATCAAACACAGCTGGACTCAAATGAAGGTGTAGAACCATCTCAAGGATGATCAGAAGAAATGGACAGCACCTGAGTGAAATATATGAGTGTCACAGCAAAGGGTCTTAATACTTAGGACCATGTGATATTTCAACAATTCTGTGTTTTTCTGTCAATATGGGGTGCTGTGTGTACATTGAGGAAAAAAATGAACTTAAATGATTTTAGCAAATGGCTGCAATATAACAAAGAGTGAAAAATTTAAGGGGGTCTGAATACTTTCCGTCCCCACTGTAGGTTCCAGAGCAATAGCATAATACATGAAGTCATAACATAAAAAAGAAAAACCCAGTGTTAATTATATATTGTGAAGAGCAAGAAAGTAATATACAGGCAATATTTTTGTGTAAATGAACATATTTCTGTGGACGTTTTCAGAAATACCCAGAGCACCGTCCTTTCTTTAACACCTAAAAACACTTGGTGATTCCAAGCCTTTATAGTTACTTGAATACTGATTGGGTTAAGCAAGTATTTTATGGCTTTCTAATTCTCCAACAGGCTGGGCATTGCCTGACCGATTTAAAGAAATGTAATATATAATATTATATGTGGTCAGGTGCAGGGCTTCAGCAATATAGAGAATGAAATGTTGCCTTTTATTGTTCTCTCACTCTACTTAGATACTGATGTTATGCTGCACCATTCTCCCCAGCCAGCAGTGGGAAAGCTAAATCCAAGCAAGCCGTAGGCTTATATGCACAGCGCTGAGAATCCTGGATACTGTAGTTTGAGACAGGAGCCATTTAATGGGACAAATAGACTCCTTACACTACAGATCCCAATAGGCACTATGCAGCAGAAGAAGTGGAGAGATTATTTTTTTAAACAGCTCAGAAAAGTGCTTCCTCTTGGCACTGAGGGAGTGAGAGAAATTACTTATGTCTGGATAATCACCTGCAAGCAGGAGACCATATAAGTAAAGATCCGAGCCTGAAACTTGGGGTGAGGACACACGGGGGGGGGGGGCAGTGCAGCACTTCTGACATCACAGCACCTGCACTGCTGCCACATGGAGACTGGAGTGTCCACCCACCTTCCACGTCCCACTGCTGACTATCGAGGCTTTTGGGGAAAGACCGAGGAGCCCCCCTCCTACATCAAGAGGTCAGCTCAGCATCCTGGGGACTGGTGAGAGGGCTATTTGCCTATTTCTGATACTGCTAACAGGGACTAAGTAACTGAGAGAAGGACACCAAGTGTACCCAATCCATACCACACCCATACTGCACTGTGCCGCAGTTATTCCAAATCTGGACTACACCTATACCATCCCTATACCACGTTATTACAAACCTTTACCACATCTGAACCACATCTACCTTGCACCTGTGCCGAAACTATACCATACCTATACTGTGCCTAACCTGGATTCAGGTTATCTGGGACTGTCATTAACTGCTCCGACTCTCCTAAATGGTCCCAACAATACCCAGCAGAAGAACATATCTCTAAAAAAAAATTTTATGCAAGCCCCCTCCACTACCATCCTCCTTTTCTTTTGGACAGTGTATACCTAGTCAGACTAGGACCAGCAGTCTTGCGATCTCACTGCCATAAATGCACTCTAGTTCCAGCACTCAGTAGATTAAACTTTACTACTGCTCACTGCTGCACTTGAGGTGAGGTGGTTGCTGTTTATGCTGATCTGGATGCCAAATGCCATTTTATGACTTGTTGTCTAGTCCCTACTGTTAATCACTTTGTATGCTAAATTGTGGTATTACCATTGTTTATTAATTTAAACTTGCCTTATTACCAACCATATTGGGTGACAATATATTACGTTTTACCTTTACAACCTGGTTTGGTGCCTGTTTGATATGGCACTACTATATACCACCCCTTCCCTTTAGAATGTAAGCTCTACGAGCAGGGATGTTGGCTCAAACTTGTCTTGCATACACACGGTCACACAAAGTTGTCGGAAAATCCGATCGTTCTGAAAGCGGTGACGTAAAACACGTATGTCGGGACTCTAAACGGGGCAGTAGCCAAAAGCTTTCATCTTTTTATTTATTCTGAGCATGCGTGGCACTTTGTGCGTCAGATTTGTGTACACACGATCAGAAATTCCGACAACGGATTTTGTTGTCGGAAAATTTTATAGCCTGCTCTCAAACTTTGTGTGTCGGAAAATCCGATGGAAAATGTGTGATGGAGCCTACACACGGTCGGAATTTCCAACAACAAGGTCCTATCACACATTTTCCGTCGGAAAATCCAACCGTGTGTACGGAGCATAAGTGGTTCCCAAAGCTGTCATGATGATTGCAGTTATAAGTTCTGAACCCCAAATGCAAATGTGATGATTATAGACAGAAAAAATGTTTGTGAGAATACTAAGTTTTGGCATAGTTGTACACAGTTCTTGGAAATCAAATTACTATGGAATCTGAAAAATTATGTTGAATGGGAGGGTTATGTACTCTTTTCTGCTCAGATGTGTGTGCCTATTGTTTGTGCAGAACTTATTTGCATGTGGAATTCAAGGATTGTGTAAAACTAATTTAAAGTCATGTATGTACATTTAGCTTGTGCTCAGACCCATACACACCCACACTCCCATTTAGAGATCAAATTACATGAAAGAGCATTTGTGAAAAAATTGTTTTATTTAAAGTATTTTAAACTAAAAACTAAAGTATTTTAATTAAAGTATTGGAAAGTAGGTAAATGTATGGATTATCCTCTCTTCCTATATGTAAAAATAAAATGTTGTTTTGTCCACACAAGCAGAAAATAGCCTATTACTGCAGTAATCAACCAAAGTAACATGATCGTCATAGTTGGAGCTAGCACTAGTGAGCAATATTCAACTAGACCTGTTCTGTTGTGTTGATGGTGTTTCATAACTCAGTTAGTTCTTCAGATTCTGGGGCATGTAAGGGCCCATACGTAAGAAATTAAAGAAAACTAATTTACCTTAATCCAAACACATGATAGCTGGGTTTTTTACATGCAATAGAAATGTTAAACACCTAAAGCTTTAGAGTGACCCTATAAAACTTTAGGTTAAACACTTAAAGCTTTAGAGTGACCCTTTACTGATATTACTTCAATCTTGTAACAGGCATCAAAAGGGGCCAGCACAAACCCTGCCAGGATTCAGTCGACATCCTAACCACAACTGGAATACTCTGAAAATTTGTACTTTTCAAAAGCCAAATGTACAAAAGGATAAGTCACCCACTTGCTATGTGGCATTGTTTAGGCTTGGTAACTGCACAACCACTCAAACATAAGTGATGAATTGGGGGGGGGCACAAAGTATAGCATGTTTGAAAGAAGGTTTTTTTATTAAGCTCTAGTGGTGGATTAGACAGCTAGGCAATTGCTATAGCTCTGAATCTTTACAGAATAAATGTATGTGATTTTACAATTAATCATATTACTATCAGAAATATCAGTGTTTGCCACTCAGGTGCAGTATAGTGTTTACATTTATGTTAGGATAAATTATATAAAGCGTTTAACATACAAGCCCAAACGCACCAATATATTTTATAGATATGTTGTGCTACTCCCAGAGGAGCCACTGAATTGCTTTTTGATTTCTCTGCACATCTGAGGATGACACACCTCACTCACTCAGCACTTACTGACACACTTTGACATATTTCAAAGAATGTATTAGTCCAAGTTACAGATACATTTTGTATTTGTTTGCATATAAGTTGGTCTAGTAAATTAATATTATTTCTGTATAGATTTATAAAAAAAATGTAATGTTTGTCTTCTGTGAGTTTTGTCCATTTTTACTAGACAGAGGTAATAGGTTCTAATGTATTTTCTTATCCATTGGTTTGCATAGGAAGTATAGACATATTACTGTGTGGACATATCGGAGGTCTCCAACAGCCATTGTGCTGTGCTTATCTAATAGAGTTATGCCATGTACACACGGGCGGACTTTTCGGCAACAAAAGTCCGACAGTCTTTCCGACGGACTTTTGACAGACTTTTGAATGAACGGACTTGCCTACACACGATCACACCAAAGTCCGACGGATTCATAAGTGATGATGTACGACCGGACTAAAATAAGGAAGTTCATAGCCAGTAGCTGCCCTAGCGTTGGTTTTCGTCTGTCGGACTAGCATACAGACGAGTGGATTTCTCTATAGGAACTGGGTCCGGTGGAGTTCCGACGTAAAGATTTGAAACATGTTCCAAATCTAAAGTCCATCAGATTTTCAACAAACAGTCCGCTGAAGGTCCGATGAAGCCCACACATGGTCAGATTGTCCGCCGGATTCGGTCCGTTGGACCAGTCCGGTCGAAAAGTCTGCTCATGTGTACAGGGCATTAGGGACCATTCTGCACAGAAGAGACTTGACTAGGTAATGTGGTTTCCATGTTAAATTGTAAAATGTTCTAAAACCACGATTTCACTCCCACATGTCAGTCCCGATTTCAGCCGCAATTTCAGAGACATCTGTGCAGGTTTCTGATGTCAAATCGCATGTAAAAACGTTCCAGTGTGAACCAGGGCTTTAATGCATATTGTTAAACAGTGATTTTTTTTTTTTTTGCTGGTAAGCGTGTTGGGAATTTTTTGTGTTGCATTTGTTCTGTACAAAGTCCTACCATGTACTTTAAAAAGCTAGGTGTAAATTGATTGAAGCCAGATTGTTTAATATAGACATAATATACATTGCAATACTAATTACAACTAATATTTGCTTCTGCTAAAGTTTACAAAGGAACATGATTTCTTTATATTTGTCAAAATGGTGGTTCTCCAGAATTCAGTCATTTAAAAGCAGCTGATAGATGTCCAGTATTTCAAGTAAAATAAACATCTATGAATAATCAATTTCCTAGCAGATATTTTGAGGGTAGAATGAAAACTCCCACACAATGCTCTCTTATCTGAGTATGTAGTTATATGACAACCTCTTCTAAAGTCAATCTGAAGGCAGATCTTCAGCTCTTTTTTGGATTTGGTAAAAAGGTGTAAACTGAATTATTTAGAGCTGAATGTCAGGCAGATATAACAATAAGAACAATTCTGTTTTAATTAAAATCATAATGTCCATTTTTAATTGTATCTAGTGTAAACTCCTGAATTTTTGTTTTTTTCTGTCATTGATACCCCTGTACAGCTACACTTGCACTGAGATAGAGAGGGCAGTACTTGAACCAATCAGTTGTGCTACATGCAGATATATACAGACAAAAAGCATGCTGAAAGCAGAATAGAGAAGAGGGATGCCCCTATTAGCCTACTGCTGCCCGTTTACTGTCCAATCACAGCCTGGGGGCAGGGACACAACCTATCTGTACTGCTTAATAGGGATGGGTGAACGTTTCGGCCCGAAATTTGGTTGTTCGGATGTTCTAGCGAACACTGAACAATATGCAGTTTTCGAGGCAAATTCGAAAGCCGCCTGAACACCATTAAAGTCTATGGGACATTAACATGAAAAATCAAAATTGTTCATTTTAAAGGCTTATATGCAAGTTATTGTCATAAAAAGTGTTTGGGGACCTGGGTCCTGCCCCAGGGGACATCTATCAATGACATTGTTTTATTGTAAATGGGCGTTTTTTTGGGAGCAGTGATTTTAATAATGCTTAAAGTGAAACAATAAAAGTGAAATACTTCTTTAAATTTCATACCTGGGGGTGTCTATAGTATGCCTGTAAAGTGGTGCATTTTTCCCGTGTTTAGAATAGTCCCTGCACAAAATGACATTTCTAAAGGAAAAAAGTCATATTAAAGTAATAGCAGCTATAGTGAATTGTCGGGTCTCGGCAATACCGATAAAAGTCATTGAAAAAAACAGCATGGGATCCCCCCAGTCCATTACCAGGCCCTTTGGGTTTGGTATGAATATTAAGGGGAACCCCAAACCAAAATTAAAAAAAAAATTGCGTGGGGGTCCCCCAAATGTTATACCAGGCCCTTCAGGTCTGGTATGGATATTAAGGGGAACCCTGCATCAATTCTTTAAAAAATGGTGTAGGGGTCCCCCTCAAAATCTATACCAGACCCTTATTCGAGCACGCAACCTGGCAGGCTGCAGGAAATGAGGGGGGGTGAGAGCGCCCCCCCTCCTGAACTGTACCAGTCCACATGCCTTTAACATGGGGAGGGTGCTTTGGGGTAGCCCCCCAAAGCACCTTGTCCCCATGTTGATGGGGACAAGGGCCTCATCCTCACAACCCTTGCCCGGTGGTTGTGAGGGTCTGCGGGCGGGGGGCTTATCGGAATCTGGAAGCCCCCTTTAACAAGGGGACCCTCAGATCCTAGCCCCCCCCCGTTTGAAATGGTAACGGGTGCATTGTACCTGTACCATTTCACAAAATAGTGTCAAATTTTTAAAAAACCACAAGACACCTTGGGACAAGTCCTTTTTTAAAAAATAAAAAATAAGAATGTCCCATGAAGTCCATTCATCTTCTTCTCTCGCTCCGCCAAAGGACTGAAAAAAAAAAAGCCCGCAGGCCGCCACCGATCCACCTCCATGGGAGGCACCTGGCGTATGACGTGTCCTTGCAGGTGACAATTCTTTTATAACTGAGGGCGGGGCCACACAGTGATGTACCCAGGTGACCCCACCCCCTCTGACACATGGGGACTTCCCAATGGCTTTCCCGGGGTGTCAGAGGGGGGTGGGGCCACCCAGTTACGTAAACAACCTGACTTGAAGGGCCTGGTGTGGAATTTGGGTGGACCCCCACGCAATTTTTTTTTTTAAATTTTGGTTTGGGTTCCCATAATATTCATACCAGACCCAAAGGGCCTGGTAATGGACTGGGGGGATCCCATGCCGTTTTTTTCAATGACTTTTATCTGTATTGCCGAGACCTGACAATTCACTACACTTACTTTTAAATGACTTTTTTTCCTTTAGAAATGTCATTTTGTGCAGGGACTGTTCTAAACATGGGCAAAATGGAATATTTCATTTTTATTGTTTCACTTTAAGCATTAATAAAATCACTGCTCCTGAAATAACGGCCGTTTCTTAAAACTTTTTTTGCACTGAAACATGTCCCCTGGGGCAGGACCCGGGTCCCCAAACACTTTTTATGACAATAACTTGCATATTAACCCTTAAAATTAGCACTATTGATTTTTCACGTTCCTGTCCCATAGACTTTAACGGTGTTCGCATGTTCGAACACATTTTTTGCCTGTTCGAATGTTCTGCTGCGAACTGAACTGGGGGGTGTTCAGCCCATCCCTACTGCTTAACTGCAGTAGATAAAAGTCAGGTGACCAGGCTAAATGTGCTGTCTAGTAAACATGTGTACATTTCCTGGAAAATACAAACTTTTTAGCAGGTAACCAGCTCCCATAAATGTATGCCATTGGTGCATTTAGCTGTTTTCCCCGAGTTCAGCTTTAAATATCTACTTGTCCAGAGATTGTTTCAAGTGAATAAATCTAATAAGCAGACATTTTTATCAGTATAATATGATTCTGCTTATTTACTGTAACTGTTAATGTTAGCATTGGTTAATGCTCAAGATATGGTTACCTAATGACAAGATAAACTATGGGGAATAAGCAAGCCATTTGTCATAGCATTGCCATCATGTAAACATTTTGCGCTTTGACTCTTCTCAGTAGTAGTGGGAGTTCTCTGAACATTCTGACCCTCTCAGAAATAATCCAACATATAACAAATACTTGAACAAATGGGATCTAATAATGCTTTTAAACAGCTCACAATGACCTATGAAAAAACACAGTTGGGTATAATTAAAGATGGTCTTTGAACTTAGAAAATGTAATAATTCAAAAAATAATAAAGGGTTAGGCTGTCTAGCTGTTGTCACACTGTCTGTTTCCCATGATGGAAAGCATGTGTGAGTTTCCTGAAAATTATTCTCGACTGTGCTAAGACAAGGCTACGGTTTAAGTCAAAAGAGCACAACCATTTAACAAGTAACATATGTAAAACACAAAGCACCTTCAAATAAACAAGTAAACTGAAAATAATTGTTTTATGATGTATTCCATGCACTTAAACTTTGTGTAACCTGTCCCTTATCAATGACAGGTGCCTATTACAGATGGTGTAAACAACAGAGATAATTTCTTTAAACATTAAATGACATCAAATTAAGTTTTATCACCACATATGTTTAATTTATAAACAGGCTACGGATGCCTTTTGTGTTAAATAGCCATTTTAAAATTCCCAGTACTATGTAATGCTAACCAGCCATTGCTCATGAAACAAAGCTCATACATAAATCACACATTGCTAAAAATGGTTCTTTACTGCCTGACATCCTATTTCTGGATGAATGCTATGCCGGGGCTGCAGACACATGGGTCCCTTCTTTCAGAAAATGGCCATGTTAGATGGCCTTCATAATGTAGGCAATTAAAAAAGCTAATAAATGTCTGTCTTTAAAGTCATTTGTATTTTATATATCATAAGCTTTTATATTAAGTGATCAAGGTTCACGACAAATAACTCATTTTTATGCTGAAATGAACTGAAATAAAGCTATAAGACAGAATAAAAATGGAATGTTCTTTGCTATGGGCTATATTCGCAAAAGCAAAATAACACTGGAATATAAAATTTCAAAATCATTTCAGGGGCTTATAGAGAAAACCAGAAATGGTGCTGTTGGTTACTCAACAGAATGGTGACCATTATTCGCTTCAATCCCAAACAGGGACAGAAATCAGAATTTCTGAGTGTATGCAATAGAGACCGCTAAAGTGAGATAGAGCCAGCCATATTTCAAGCCTGGAATTTATCCAGCATCATTTTGCCCTTTCTTCCCCAGCATGAATGTTTCATGGCCCACTCCTTTCATTGATTGGATTTCAATTCTGTTAAACAAGGAGGTTAGCATCATATACATATGGTCATTACATGGATGCAAATGCAGTCTGCAGAGGCATACATGTATGCAAATGTATCTGGATGGCATGCAATACATTATATTTACTAGATTTCGAAAAGAAATCCAGCATCACCCCAATGACCATGCCCACTTTTAACCATGCCTACTAAATCATGATCCCCTTCTTTTAGCCACATCTATAAAATCACCAAAAATCAATATAGCTGTGCAGTACATAGGAAAACTGGCCTAAGAGAAATGCCAAGCATGTGTGACTGGATCCAGCAGCACCATACTGGGGCAACTTGTGATTCCTACTGGTGGCACCTGAAACATGATTACCTGGCATTTCAAGATAGTGGACTCAGGGGCATTGCTAGAACTGTAACAAATAGGAAAATCCTTGAACAAAGATGTGGCACTCATAGCGCACCAATAGTGGGTGTGGCCTCATTGCGTTAACATTAGGAGGAACCTAAAGGGATATTATTAAATAAAAACCTGAACCTACTTACAGTAGCTCTAAGTCAATAGGGCAAAACATGCAGAGTGCAGGTTTTGGCAGGTCAAGCCCATGCCACTGTTTGAAATGATGGTCTGGGCCAGGTTTTCTGGGAAGCATGCACACTAATGATGCAGGTGTGTGCTGGGTTTAAGTCAGAGTTAGAGGTCAGTGGCCCCACCCTCATGACGGAGTCAGTGTGTGAGGGGTACTGTGAGGTGCACATCGCACCGTACTGTCCAGGTCAGGACAAACAAAAGTCTGAGCCTGTGAGGATGAAGTAGCTTGGAGCTGCAGGAGAAAGTCAAGCTGACAAAAGTACAGCGTTTTGTGTACAAGCACTGGGATTGTGTTTTTGATGGTCTGGAGGACCAAGGCAGGAGGCCTGAGCAGTGAAGCTGCAAATAGAGCCACAAGGCTGAATTCTATGTTTTGTTGCATTGATGGTGATAACCCCCTGTGTGGGAAACTATTTAAGTGTGAACTTTTTGCTTTATTGATGGTGATAACCCGCCGTGTGGGAAACTATTCAAGTGTGAACTTTTTGCTTTATTCTAAATAAAAGTGGACAGAAAAAGCCCTGAAATGTACTTCTGGCATGGAATTCCCCAACTTGTCACAATTGGTGGAGGATGTGGGCACAGATTGCAGAGATCCAGATCCTTGCATAACAAAAACTGTCAGTTGCCAGAGACTGTCTGTTTTTGCTTTGCTGTGGGAGCATCTAAATATGTATTGTCTCGCAGCCTTAAAGAGACAGAACGCCAACAAAAATTTTCTTAAGAACTACTACAGCCAGTTAAAAAGTTCTGCTGGGAGAATGCGATTTCCTATGGCAACAAGCGAAGAAGTGTCATTTGGATGGTGGAGCTACAGTGAAGAGGTGGCTCATTGTCCCCATAAAAAGGGCTGAAATCCTGTGACACCTAGCAGGGTGTTTGTGGTTACATCATGTGGCTGCGTGGGAAGATACACCCGGAGAAACACCAGATGGAGTGGTAGGACTGTTCCTGATAAAAATGTGAAAGAGACTGAGTATGTGTCTAATACCAGTGAAGTAGCGATGAGGAAATCCACTTCCAAAAGAGACTTGCTGGTGTGTAATGGGTGTAATATGTTAATGCAGCCTGCTAAAGTTTAAAATGCAAAATCCTGTGTTGGGAGTGAAGCACTGTCATTGCACGGTGGTGAAATTGTGGTATTGCAACCAAAGATGTCTGATCTTAAAACAGACTTGGATGCATAGGTGAAATAAGTATTTGCATAAATGAAGTGTGAGGTAAAAATAAGGTGGACACTATTGCTGCTGTGACAGGAGAAGTCAATCTAGAGCAATCTATAGACCAGAGCGTGTTGACTGTGGCAAAGATTAACCCTCTCATGACAGAAGGTTCGCTTGAGTGTGAACACACAGCAGAAAATATTGTCCGCAATGCATGGAGTTGATGTAGTGTGTCTTGGGATGACAGACATGCTTAAAGAAATTATAGAATCATGGAATGCACAGCCAGTGTATCTTGCCGTCCTCTCCTGGACCAGGAGAATTTGTACCATGGCTACTGCTAATTGGAGCTGGATATTACAGGCTGTACTGGGCAGAGATAGCCAATGTTGGAGTTATATGAGTTATATGATGTAATGTTTGGTATTAATGTTGAAAATTGTCTCAGTGTGCTGGATTGATTGATACTGATGTGTATGAGAAGCATTCTGGAGCATTCTGGAGCACTGTTAGAAAGGCCAGAAATAACAGAAATGGTTAAAGAGATTTGTTTGAAAAAATGTGGTGAACAATGTTCGTTGGTAGGCAAGTCGTCATTGGAGTGTTGGACAACCGGAGGCAATGTGAAACTGTAGGAAGGTCCCATAGTAAGTAACTGCTTGCCTGTATGTGGGCCCTCATCAGTTACTGTTCTAGCAAGCAAAGGGACAAGAGTTCCTGAAAATATTGACAATAATGAGTTGTGAATTTATGATAAATTGGTTGCCAAACATAACCACACAGTTATTAAAGAATCTGTAAAACAAATGTGCTTTTTAAACCCTCTTTTAGACCCTAATGTATCGCCTGCCTTCTATATTTTTGAAGGAAAAAATGTGAATTTATTTTTTTGTTCTACACAAGCTTTCAAAGCACTGATCATGGATGCATTTCCAGGCTCCAGCAGACTCTTCATTCAGATCCCTGCCTGTATCGGGGTATGGCTTTCAGCTGCAGAGGAAGTGTCCATAAACTGCAAGTGCAGTACAAGTGCAGTAATCATTGAATTTGTGAGAATTAAAAGTTCATCAGCTGCGGGCACACACATATTAAAAGTGATAGCGGCTGAGGGAAGGGTTTTGGGGGTGGTGGTGGGCCCATCTGTACAATGTTACACCCTAAATAAGGGTGAAATATGTACCATGGTGCAAAATATAGAGTTAGCATTTAAAGGTCACAAAAATCACAGTATACACTTGCATTTTATACTATCAGCATTGTAGAAGCAATCCAATATAATCTTACTTGAAAAACCTTCTTTAAAGTTGTGATTGCTCTCTATCTGCTGGCCATTTCATTCAAGTTCTTGAATTCCCTGCATGATCAGCTTCTCCTCTGCTTACTTCTTTGGTTTACATTTGATCTCTAAGGACTACAGATCCCATGGTACCTTGCTGACTATGTATTCTATGGTGTCTTGCACTAATACATAATGTGCATGGACTCTGCCTCCTGAAATGGCTCCTCTCAACACCATAATTGAGCTAAGGTTTGGGCCTAAACCAGTAATCAAACCCTCAAACATTTTAAGAAAGCTATGTAAAGCACCCTGTCGGCCTATACCTGCATTGCCTAAGGAAGCACAAAAACCTAGTGATGACATCCCTTGATCTAACTTAAGATATGGAAGTAAAATTAAAAGCTTAAAAAAAATATATATTTGTATATTGATGATGGTGGAAAAGGAAGACAAACTATAAGCAAATATTGAATGTGTGTTTAATGAGAGAGGTGTTTACTTTAACCACTTGCCTAACGCAGATATACTGCGGCAGAATGGCACGGGCAGGCAAAATCACGTACCATAAAAATTATTTAAAAAAAAATGAAAGGAACAGTTTAAAAATAAGATAAAAAAGCAAAAAAAGAAAGAACACCCCTGTCCCCCCCTGCTCTCGCGCAAAGGCGTACGCAAGCGTCGGTCTGGCGTCAAATGTAAACAGCAATTGCACCATGCATGTGAGGTATCACCGCGAAGGTCAGATAAAGGGCATTAATTTTAGCAGTAGACCTCTGTAAATCTAAATTGGTAACCTGTAAAGGCTTTTAAAGGCTTTTAAAAATGTATTTAGTTTGTCGCCACTGCACGTTTGTGCGCAATTTTAAAGCATGTCGTGTTTGGTATCCATGTACTCGGCCTAAGATTATCTTTTTTATTTCATCAAATATTTGGACAATATAGTGTGTTAGTGCATTAAAATTAAAAAAAAGTGTGTTTCTTCCAAAAAAAATGTGTTTGAAATATCGCTGCGCAAATACTGTGTGAAAAAAAAAAATGAAACTCCCACCATTTTAATCTGTAGGGCATTTGCTTTAAAATAATATATATATAATGTTTGGGGGTTCAACGTAATTTTCTTGCAGAAAAAATAATTTTTTCATGTAAACAAAAAGTGTCAGAAAGGGCTTTGTCTTCAAGTGGTTAGAAGAGTGGATGATGTGTGACATAATCTTCTAAATGTTGTGCATAAAATGCCAGGACAGTTCAACCCCCCCCAAATGACCCCATTTTGGAAAGTAGACACCCCAAGCTATTTGCTGAGAGGCATGTCGAGTCCATAGAATATTTTATATTGTGACACAAGTTGCGGGAAAAAGACAATTTTTTTTTTGCACAAAGTTGTCACTAAATGATATATTGCTCAAACATGCCATGGGAATATGTGAAATGACACCCCAAAATACATTCTGTTGCTTCTCATGAGTACGGGGATACCACATGTGTGAGACTTTTTGGGAGCCTAGCCGCGTATGGGACCCTGAAAACCAAGCACTGCCTTCAGGCTTTCTAAGGGTGTAAATTTTTGATTTCACTCTTCACTGCCTATCACAGTGTCAGGGACGTGTTGGTGGTCATCGGGCTAACATACGTGCACGCAGGTGCACAATGGGCTTTCCCAGAGCAATTCAGCCAAATTTCCCACTGGGGGGCGCTGGCGCGCTTCCGCGCGCGCCCGTTCGCGCGTTCGCCCGTGCGCGCGCCCGTTCGCGCTAGTGCTGTTTGGCGCCAAAGTCCCTTTAAATAGATGTCAGTTACTTCTATCAGGTGCTGTTCGTCTGCAGCTCTGCACCTGAGTTCTGTATCTGCCTGTTGTTACTATTGTGAATTGACCCGGCTCCGTCTGACTATTCTGCTATCTCCTACCCGACCCGGCCTGCCTGACCATGCTGTATCCTGTTACCCGTTGCCGATTACCTGCCTGCCTGACTATTCTGTGATCATCCCTTCTGCCATATACCTGCCTGATCTCCTGCTGATACGGACTGTTTGACTCTGCTTTGCTTGTGTCCTGTGACGCTGCTCACCACCTGCTCTTCCAGCTCCAGATTCTGCTGCTGCAACATCCTTCTCCTGCCTGCTAACGGATCCGCTTCTGCCTGCTCGCATCCGCTATACAGCCTCCCTGAAGGAAGTCTCATCAGCTCCTGCGCTGGTCATCGCAAGAAACTGCATCAGGCACTCCTACCCACTGTGCTCAGTAGACTGCTGTCCCCACTCCAGTGGCTTCTGAACCAGTGCTTAAGAGAGGTCTCCTTTCATCAGTCGGGCTCAACTACCAGGTACCTAACAGTACGAACAGCCATGTCTGAGCCCGCAGGAGAAACCTCTCCTATCAAGGAAATCTGCACGCACTTAGCAGCACTCACGCAAGCCGTACAGACTTTGCAAGACAGTTATACCAGGTTGGAAGGTCAAGTTCTGAACCTCAGTAGCCCAGGAGGCGCATCTCCTGCTCCAGCAGCAGCTCCAGCCCAAGCCACTGTACCTCCCTCTGTGGTAATGCTTCCACCCGAACCAAGGGTTCCCATCCCTGAGAGGTTCTCTGGGGACCGCACGAAGTTCCTGGCCTTCCGCAGTGCCTGTCAGTTATATTTTGCCTTACCGCCACGGGCTTTCTCTTTGGAGGCTACCAAAGTAGGATTTGTGATATCCCTCCTGCAAGGAGAGCCGCAAACCTGGGCTCATCGCCTGCTAGGAAATAACTCAGCACAGACCCAGTCCTTGACCTCTTTCTTTGAGGCTATGGCCCAATTGTATGATGACCCGCAGTGTACTGCCACCGCTGAGTCAGCTTTGTTCGCACTCCAGCAAGGCCGCAGACCGGCCGAGGACTATGTCACGGACTTTCGACGCTGGAGCGCGGACACACAATGGAATAATGCGGCATTACGCCATCAATTCCGTATGGGGTTGTCAGAGAGCCTCAAGGATGAGCTCGCACGGGTAGGAATGCCGGATACCCTTGAGGAACTTATTGCTTTAACCATCCAGATCGATCGGCGCCTTCGTGAATGCCGATCTGAACGCTCCTCCCAGCAAACACGCCCCTTGTGGATGACTGCAAAGGTTCCAATGCCTGCTTCCCGATACCTACCTTCTACCCCTTCTACCTGCTCCAACCCGGCCACTCCAACACCTGATGTTTCGGAACCGATGCAGTTAGGACTACTGCGTTCTACTCTATCTCCAGAAGAGCGGGCACGTAGACGTCAGCTGAACCTCTGCCTCTACTGTGGTGGGACAGGCCACTACGTGAACAACTGTCCGGTCAAGACCAGTAAGTGTGTTTTCTCTACCCCGGCCAGTCTTTCAGCATTAACCGCCAATACCACTCAACTTGCTCTCCCTCTCTCGTTACAGCTCCAGGGAAGAACAATCCGGATCAACGCCATCATTGATTCTGGGGCTTGCAGCTGCTTTATTGACTCTGCCTTTGCTGCTCAACAGAATCTTCCTCTGAAAGACAAAACACACAGACTTTCCGTTTTTCTGGCCGATGGGTCCCACATAAAATCAGGACAAGTCTCTCAGGAAACCCTTCCACTGCTTGTCACCTGTTCAGCTCAGCATAAAGAGTTCCTGATTCTGGACGTTATCTCCTCTCCTCTGTTTCCAATCATTTTGGGCATGCCTTGGCTTCAGGCCCATAATCCCCATTTTAATTGGTCTACCGGTGAAATCAAGTTTCTATCTCCCTATTGTCAGAGACATTGCTTACCTGAACCCTCCAAACCAGCTGCCACCTTACTCTGCATGGATGAAGATCCAGATCACCTCCAAGCCATACCAGAAGTTTATCACGAATTTGCAGATGTTTTCAGCAAGAAGGGAGCGGACTCCCTGCCACCCCATCGCCCCTATGATTGCCCAATTGAGTTGCTTCCGGGGGCTGAGATCCCCTTCGGGCGCATCTTCCCATTATCTGAGAAGGAACAAGAGGCTCTTAAGCTATACATTAATGAAAACCTCGAAAAGGGCTTTATTCGACCCTCTACCTCCCCAGCTGGAGCGGGTATATTCTTTGTTGCCAAAACAGATCAGACTCTTCGTCCATGTGTGGACTATCGGGGCTTAAATAAGATCACAGTCAAGAACCGCTACCCGTTGCCCCTGATACCTGAACTATTTCAGAAGTTGAGGTCTGCTGTTATCTTCACCAAGTTGGATTTAAGAGGGGCCTACAACCTGGTCCGCATTCGGGCCGGGGATGAATGGAAGACGGCTTTCCGGACCCGTTTCGGACACTACGAGTACTTGGTCATGCCCTTCGGCCTATGCAATGCCCCTGCCACATTCCAGCATCTGGTCAACGATATATTCAGAGATTTCCTGGACATCTTTATGATAGTTTACTTGGATGATATCTTGATCTTCTCCAATTCCCTTAACCAACATCGAGATCATGTTCGCAAGGTTTTGAGCCGTCTTCGTTTACACGGACTGTATGCCAAAGCAGAAAAATGCGAATTTGAACAAAGGGACATTCAGTTTTTTAAATCTAGTGATCTCTCCTACCGGCATTAAAATGGATCCTCAAAAAGTGTCCGCTGTGCTAGATTGGCCAGCCCCTCTGGACAAGAAGGGCGTACAGCGCTTTGTTGGATTCGCAAATTTTTACAGAAAATTTATTAAAGGATTCTCTGCCATCATTTCACCTATTATGCAGCTAACCAAACAGAACTGTCGTTTTCACTGGAGCTCTGAGGCTCAGGAGGCCTTTGAAGAATTAAAGAGACGGTTAACCTCAGTTCCAATTCTCAGCCATCCTGACCCATCCCTACCTTTTATTCTGGAGGTAGATGCTTCTGAAGTGGCCGTGGGCGCAGTCATCTCTCAGCGACAGGGGAACAAGGATCTGATGCACCCGGTGGGTTTTTTCTCCAGGAAACTCTCGCCGGCTGAGCGAAATTATGATGTGGGTGATCGAGAGTTACTGGCCATTAAGGCAGCTCTAGAAGAATGGAGGTATTTGTTGGAGGGTGCGGTCCATCCGGTTCTAATATATACAGATCACAAGAACCTTGAATATTTAAGATCTGCTAAAAGACTGAAACCTCGACAAGCCTGGTGGGCTTTATTTTTCACACGCTTCTGTTTTCATATTACTTATCGGCCAGGAACCAAGAACGTGAAACCAGACGCGCTGTCGCACATGTTTGACCATTCCAAGGAACCCTCTGTACCTGACACCATCCTGCCAGCAAATAATTTCCTACTTCTCCAGACGGACATCCTGTCCTTGATCAGACAAGCATCACCAGAACCTTCAAGCCTTCAAGGACTTGCTGTAGTACCTCGAGATGGGTTATTATGGAAAGGAAATCAGATATTTGTGCCAGAAGACATCCGAGTCAAAGTGCTGAGCTTGTTGCATGATCATCCACTTGCAGGACATTTTGGGGTCCGTAAGACCCTTGAACTCGTGCAACGCACGTTCTGGTGGCCTAGCATGAAAGAATTCTGCAACAAGTACGTTAGCTCCTGTCCTGTTTGCATTCAAAATAAAACCTCTAGGAACCGAGCTTGGGGACTGTTGAGGCCATTACCCATACCAGATAGGCCCTGGAGGATGATAGCAATGGACTTTATTGTCGAATTGCCATGCTCTGAAGGATGTTCGGCGATCTTCGTGGTCGTCGATCGTCTGTCCAAGATGGCCCACTTTTTGCCCCTAAAAGGGGGCACCTTCTGCTGCAGAGACTGCCCGTGTATTCATCAAGGAAATCGTCAGGCTGCATGGAGTCCCTGCAAATATAGTATCTGATAGGGGGGTGCAGTTTACGTCACGCTTCTGGAAAGCCCTATGTGAAATACTGAAAATTGAATTGGCCCTGTCTTCAGCGTATCACCCCCAAACAAATGGGCAAACTGAACGGACAAATCAAACGCTAGAGCAGTACATTAGATGCTTTACCTCATTTGTACAGGATGACTGGGTGTCCCTGCTACCTCTAGCGGAATTCGCTTACAATAATGCTAGCCACTCTGCCACGGGTCAGTCCCCGTTTTTTGCCAATTATGGTTTTCATGTGAAACACCAAAAATCTATTGAAAGTGAATATAGAAAAGGTGACTGAAAAATGAAAGTCCCAAATGAGGTTAAAAAAGTGACTAAAACGTCACAAAAACACACAGTCCTTGGGGCCAAGGCAGATGCAATCAGTGATCATAGACGTATAACACACAGTCCTTGGGGCCAAGGCAGATGCAATCAGTGATCATAGACATATAACACACAGTCCTTGGGGCCAAGGCAGATGCAATCAGTGATCATAGACGTATAACACCCAGTGAGAAATCCTCCACCTAATAAGATGTGCGCTTACCAGAGGTAAGCTGTAAATCAGCTTAATAGTGAACCTCCACTCAGGGGAAATCAGCTCCTCAGGTCTCCACACAAGGAAGGGGGCGGACAGGATCTTTCAATGAAATGGACTCAATCCGCATAACAGGAGGACCTAAAGTCAGTGCTGAGTCTTCAGGTGCATGTTGTTACCTGACACTGTTCCTTTTGCCTTTCTCTGCACCCGACTGACAATTGCTCTATGACCTGCTTTGAATTCCCACTTCAGCCTTTCATTTGAACCTGTTACTATTACCAATTCTGTGATTTCTGCCTTGGCCCCAAGGACTGTGTGTTATACGTCTATGATCACTTTCATTTTTCAGTCACCTTTTCTATATTCACTTTCAATAGATTTTTGGTGTTTCATATTCCAATATTTTTTCATATTTGATGTATTGTATTTTCATACACGTAATCATGTTTGATTAGTTACATCACATGTTATTGTTTTTAGCGCGGTCTTTCTTGATTATTTCTGTCTAGTATGTGCATGCCTGACATTAAGACTGCAGCTTTTCTAGTTTTATAACCGAGTTTTTTCTACAGTGAGTAGCGTGGTAATTTTTGATATTTACTATGGTTTTCATGTGTCTTTCTTACCAGATTTTCTTCCAGAATCCCCAGTTCCAGCGGTCCAGGACACAGTACAGTTTCTCAGTCACAACAACCGGATGCTACAGGAAGCGATATCCAGGGCACAAGCAGACAGTAAGAGGTTCTTCGATCAAAAGAGAAGAGGAGATCTGGACCTGCAGATTGGCGATAAGGTATGGCTGTCTACCAATAATATTAAACTAGCTTGTCCTTCCAAGAAGCTTGCTCCTAAGTTTATTGGACCTTTTCCGGTGAAAAAGAAGGTTAATGAGGTGTCTTACGAACTGTGTTTACCTGACTCACTTAAAATCCATCCTGTGTTCCATGTGTCATTATTGAAGCCTGCTGTAACCGATCCCTTCCCTAATAGGGGCACCAGGGTCCCCGAACCTGTCTTGGTGGACGGAAACGAGGAATATGAGGTGGAGGCTATCCTCGATTGCAGAAAAAGATTGGGGCAGGTACAGTTCTTGATCAAGTGGAAGGGGTATGGTCCAGAGAACAATTCATGGGAGCCCAATAACAATATTCACGCTGAACGTTTGATCCAGGCCTATTTCTCTGCTCATCCTGAGAAGAGGAGTTATCTGGGCATCCGGAGGCTGCCCGTTGGGAGGGGGCAATGTCAGGGACGTGTTGGTGGTCATCGGGCTAACATACGTGCACGCAGATGCACGAGGGGCTTTCCCAGAGCAATTCAGCCAAATTTCCCACTGGGGGGCGCTGGCGCGCTTCCGCGCGTGCCCGTGCGCGCGCCCGTTCGCGCTAGCGCTGTTTGGCGCCAAAGTCCCTTTAAATAGATGTCAGTTACTTCTATCAGGTGCTGTTCATCTGCAGCTCTGCACCTGAGTTCTGTATCTGCCTGTTGTTACTATTGTGAATTGACCCGGCTCCGTCTGACTATTCTGCTATCTCCTACCCGACCCGGCCTGCCTGACCTTGCTGTATCCTGTTACCCGTTGCCGATTACCTGCCTGCCTGACTATTCTGTGATCATCCCTTCTGCCATATACCTGCCTGATCTCCTGCTGATACGGACTGTTTGACTCTGCTTTGCTTGTGTCCTGTGACGCTGCTCACCACCTGCTCTTCCAGCTCCAGGTTCTGCTGCTGCAACATCCTTCTCCTGCCTGCTAACGGATCCGCTTCTGCCTGCTCGCATCCGCTATACAGCCTCCCTGAAGGAAGTCTCATCAGCTCCTGCGCTGGTCATCGCAAGAAACTGCATCAGGCACTCCTACCCATTGTGCTCAGTAGACTGCTGTCCCCACTCCAGTGGCTTCTGAACCAGTGCTTAAGAGAGGTCTCCTTTCATCAGTCGGGCTCAACTACCAGGTACCTAACACACAGTTTCGGAGGCCATGGAATGCCCAGGTGGCACAACCCCCCCCCCCAAATGACCCAATTTTGAAAAGTAGACACCCCAAGCTATTTGCTGAGAGGTATAGCAAGTATTTTGCATACCTCGCTTTTTGTCACAAAGTTTTGAAAATTGAAAAATAAAAAAAAAAAATAAAATTTTTTCTTGTCTTTCTTCATTTTCAAAAACAAATGAGAGCTGTGAAATACGCACCATGCCTCTCAGCAAATAGCTTGGGGTGTCTACTTTCCAAAATGGGGTCATTTGGGGGGGTTTGTGCCATCTTGGCATTTTATGGCCTTCAAAACTGTGATAGGTAGTGAGGAGTGAAATCAAAAATTTACGCCCTTAGAAATCCTGAAGGCGGTGCTTGGTTTTCGGGGGCCCCGTACACAGCTAGGCTCCCAAAAAGTCCCACACATGTGCTATCCCTGTACTCAGGAGAAGCAGCAGAATGTATTTTGGGGTGTAATTCCACATATGCCGATGGCATGTTTGAACAATATTTCATTTAGTGACAACTTTGTGCAAAAAAATTAAAAAGTTTGTAATTTTCCCGCAACTTGTGTCAAAATATAAAATATTCCATGGACTCAACATGCCTCTCAGCAAATAGCTTGGGGTGTCTACTTTCCAAAATGGGGTCATTTGGGGGGGGGGTTGTCCCATCTAGGCATTTTATTGCCTTCAAATCTGATAGGTAGTGAGGAGTGAAATCAAAAATTTACATCCATAGAAATCTTGAAGGCGGTGCTTGGTTTTCGGGGCCCCGTATGCGGCTAGGCTCCCAAAAAGTCGCACACATGTGGTATCCCCATACTCAAGAGAAGCAGCTAAATGTATTTTGGGGCGCAATTTTACGTATAACCATGGCATGTGTGAGCAATATATCATTTAGTGACAACTTTTTGTAATTTTTTTTTATCATTATTCAATCACTTGGGACAAAAAAGTAATATTTAATGGGCTCTCAGCAATTTCCTTGGGGTGTCTACTTTCCAAAATGGGGTCATTTGGGGGGGTTTGTACTGCCCTGCCATTTTAGCCCCTCAAGAAATGACAGTCATAAACTAAAAGCTGTGTAAATTCCAGAAAATGTACCCTAGTTTGTAGACGCTATAAACTTTTGCGCAAACCAATAAATATACTTTATGGCATTTTTTTTTACCAAAGACATGTGGCCGAATACATTTTGGCCTAAATGTATGACTAAAATTGAGTTTATTGGATTTTTTTTATAACAAAAAGTAGAAAATATCTTTTTTCAAAATTTTCGATCTTTTTCCATTTATAGCGCAAAAAAGAAAAACTGCAGAGGTAATCAAATACCATCAAAAGAAAGCTCTATTTGTGGGGAAAAAAAAGGACGCAAATTTCATTTGAGTACAGCATTGCATGATCGCACAATTAGCAGTTAAAGCAATGCAGTGCCAAATTGTAAAAAGTGCTCTGGTCAGGAAGGGGGTAAATCCTGAAGTGGTTAACAATGGCCCAACGATAGATAGATAGATAGATAGATAGATAGATAGATAGATAGATAGATAGATAGATAGATAGATAGATAGATAGATAGATAGATAGATAGATAGATACATACTTAAATAATGCTGAAGCATGTACAGTATAAATAAACATTCAATAATAGCACATTGCTGTCATGGCTTAAAATGTGTAGCACTGCTCTTCTACACAAATCCTTAGCTGAAGAATTAATACACCTAAAAAAAACACTGAACAATGTCATAACTAGCAACTACTGAGGCATTTTATATTTATTCTGGCTCCCTGCAATCCATGTAGTAAGTTATATTTGCTGTCATTTCTTACAAGATGGCTTGTTGTGTGGTACAACCAAGAAACTGGCCATGTGACCTGGAGGTGCTCAATGATTGATAATCCTGAGAGTAAAATTAATGTTTTAAACAGAACCTGGCATTTTTCCTTCCTAACAATTTAGAACAGCTATTGCTACTGAACAGTATTTGAACAGTATTTGATCATTACTGTACATTAAATCTGCCTTGAGAAAAACATGGAGCCTACCTTGGTAGAAAATGCAAGTTACTTGGCTTTAAAGATAACCCCCCACCCCATTTTAATCCTTTGAGTTAGTGATTTGATACATGTATGCAGGAACAGGAAATCTGCAGATTTGCATACTTATACCAGGCAAGTGACCCAGAAAAGTCACTTGGAAAGCCAGAAACTATAGTTTTCAGAAAAATATCAGCAGTGGCAGCCCCTATGTTGCTCTCAATACAAACTTTAATCATTGGCTAGCATTTTAACTTTACAACAAAGCAGGGATTAAACAGCATGCACATGAACACACAAGGAACAACTAAGGGTCCATGCACTGGCTTAAAATAAAAGCTGCTTCCACGGCAGGTTTGTGTTTTGCCTGTAAAAGCAGCTCAACATTATCCTATGTGTCCATGCACATTAGAACTATTAGAGGCATATTTTGAGCTCAGCTTTTAGAGGCAGGAAAAAAACCCCTTCTGGTTTGCTTTTTTGATTGGAGCTTTCTGGCAGGAAAAAATGCTTAACTTGCCTAAACATGTGTACAAAAATGCTCTATATGAGCATTTATTTTCTGCCAAGGGAACTGGCATTTGTTTGAGCCCAGTTTGCATGGAGTCATTGTGCCAATAACTCACAATACCATGATAAAATAGAAGTTTTAAATAGAAGTTCAGAGCCGTCTGAACTTAAGATAACAGCTCAGTTTAGCACAGTAAAGACAGACACAATATTAAATTACAGACAGATCTGGAGGAATAAGATTATTGCAAGCCCTACATGATTGAGGGGAGGAGTAGTCCCAGGAAAGAGTTAAAATGTATATACAGAGTGTAGGTGCAAGAGATTTTACCTAATTGGAGGTCAATTGTCAAAAGGTTGGGACCAATTTTAGAGGTAGGATCTCTGACAATTGCTGGGAAAAAAGGAACCCCTCCTTCCCATCCTCTTTCCTTGTATGTCAACTGAATAGGATCTTAGGAATACTTGTCATGGCAGCTTACTGGGTAAGGGGTCTTTGGAAATCTGTGGAATTGTGGGACAGTCTGTGGAATTGTGAGGCCTATAGGGTGTTATAAACAACAGACAACATCTGGTGCAACCACTGTACTTATTGGTGATCGGTCTTTAGGAAGGAAGAAAATGCTCAATTTGGAGCTATCCTCTTTGTGGGGTGCAGATATGGACTGGTATGAATCATAGTAATTTCTAAGGCTAGCAGACACCAAAGACCCCTTCTTAGAATACAATACTTGCCATGTAATTTTTGGTTATGTTTTATTTTGTTTTGGTTATTAAATAGTTAATTGTTTCACTGGTTAAATAAAGTGCTGCTGTGGCCATTTCAAATCCATGTTGTGCATTCAATGTATTTATTAGTGTTCCTTTCCTAAAGGTGGCAACACTTGTATCTTTGGAGAAGTAGTGTGTGTTAGGACTAGTGTTGGGCAAACTATTTGAGCCAAGCATGAGTTAGGGCCAAACATTGATTGTTTGGCCCGTTCATCCAACACCCAAAGTTCGCCACACCGAATGCCCTGAAATGCTCAGCATGTTGTACAGTTCATTTTGCACCGTGATTGGGCAAAGGTTTGCCCAATCAGGGCACGGTATAACTGGTTGTCAAGGAGTGGGGCTGGGAAGCTGGCCATGGCGGCCTTAACAATCGATGAGTCATCAATCGATGAGTTCACATAGGCTAACTTTGAGGATTAAGGTGTATGATTGACTTTAACATTCTAAGGGTAACTTTTGTTCAATGAAAAATTATTTTGGGGTGCACTAAATATATTACACAGGTGCAAATATTTGGAAGTGTCAACATGTCTGGTGCCAAAGCAAAAACAACCAGTTTTTGGAAGCTTTAATCCTATTTTCCATTCTGTGGTAGGCAATGGATTTCTGTTACTGACCAAAGATGCAACTCTTTTCAAATGTGTTTTTCTAAAATACATCTGCATCACAATTTTGAACGGTTCAGCTTTATGTTCTTGCATGTCTCAAACTGAAGAAAAGTACATTATTAGAGTTGAGCAAACAGTTCAGGCCGAGCAAAAATTGGCCTGAACATTGCCTGTTTGCCCGTTTGGTGAACACCCGAATTTGCAGGGTGTATGGTGGGTGCTCGCACAGTGCATTCTAAGCCTTGATTAGGCAAAGCTCTGCCCAATCAGGGAGCAGTAAATAACTGGTTGTTAAGGAGCGGGCCGGCTGCAGCATCCTTAACATCCAATGAGTCATCAGCTGTCAATGGGCTTCCCCGCTGACAGTTGCATAAAAAAAAAACATTGCCGGCAATAAAAAAGTGAAAACAAATGGTGTGGGGTCCCCATACCAGGCCCTTCAGCAAACATCCCTCTTCTGAACCATACCAGGCCACATGCCCTCAGCATGGGGGGGTACTTTGGGGCAGGGAGCTCTGCCTCCCCGCCCCAAAGCACCTTGTTCCCATGTTGATGGGGACAAGGGCCTCATCACCACAACCCTGGGCTGTGGTTGTGGGGGTCTGAGGGCAGGAGGTTTATTGGAATCTGGAAGCCCCTTTACCAAAATGGCCCCCCATATCCCGGTCCCACTATGTGAATGAGTATGGTGTACATAGTACCCCTACCCATTCACCAAAAATGTGTCAAAATATAATAAAAACACAGAGACAGTGTTTGACAATTCCTTTATTCAAAGGAATTCAAAATTAAAATTGCTTTGAAATGAGAGGTCATGGCCATCTGGTGGGTTCTCCAGAGTGGTGGTGTTTCATGGTGGTGGATTTGAAGCACTGAAGGAACTTTATGCACATAGAGCACTGAGCACTTTATACAGTGGCATATTTATTTTTTATGACACTTTCATTCATTTTTATGTGGACACATTTATTTGGAAATTGTTTTTATTTTTATATTTTTAATAAGATTTGATCATTTATGGATGTACTTGATTAATCAGGGATTGATATATATGCACTGTAGCACTTTCTATGTAAAAATAGAGTGATTTGTTTTGGTTAATATGTATACATTGTAATATATATATATATATATATATATATATATATATATATATATATATATATATATATATATGCAAATGAGTGATTTATACAACCTGTGAGCTGTATACTATGGTTTATTAGTATTTAAACACTGTTTTTGTACAGCAGCTGTATTTGGAGTACGGTAGCGTAGGTATTATTGGTTGAGTTTCATGCTGTAACTAGCCTTGGTACATCCAATCATCACGGAGAAAACAAACATAGCAAAAGTTTCCTGCATAGTACCAACATGTAGCAAACGTAATTTGTTGCAACCATTGTTTTGTTAGACCTTAGCCTTCATTACCTTGCCAAAATACAGCTGAAATGGAAAGCAGAAATATTTTATCACAGGTTTTCAAGTCTCCCAAGCTAAAGTCACAAAAAAATACATCATGTTATTATGTAGAAGTGAAAACAGCATAGAGACACAAATGCCTAGAACAAAGAAACCACACAATTGTTTGAGAACAATACTATTATAGAAACCGCTCTATCCTAAACTAAAAATACAATGGCATTTAAAGCTTTATATACCCCCTCAAATGCCTCCTGCCAGTCTCTGTTCTCTTTTAGACAAGAACATCAGTGGGAAAACATGATCTGTTAATAAGTATCAATTATGTCAGCAAACAAATATTATACCAACTAGATAACCACATGTAGAGTATACATTTCTTTAGCCTTTAAATTAGATTTATATAGGATCGAGTATAGATATATTAGTGTGAGTTTGTGGGAGGAAGAGGAACAGTATACAATGTTGTTGAAAATATTAACTAATGTATTAAAACGTGAGGACTACAGCCTGGATATTGATAATACGTATAGTATGGATGCATATATCTAGGTATGTGCATATTATAAACACTTTAACAATATTATTACAATGTATTTAAGTAGGTGTAGTTGTAATTCGGTAAGTGCAATTTGTTTGTAAAAGTTACCTTAGGTCCTAGAAGGAAGAAAATACTTTTGGCTATCATAGAATTAATGGAAAATTGCAATTATGACTAAATTACATATATATTTAGCCATACCAATGAGCCTATCCTGTTTAAATCTATGGCAGATGGCAGGGGAAGTATGGGAAAGCAAGGTTACATACTGTACACCAATGACTTCAGTAAATCACTATTTACTTCAGGTGGTTATATAAGTGATTGGACAGAGTTTCTCAGTCTGTCTGATCACTCGCCCCACATCTCCATCACCACCAATAAGCCGCAGCTCATGGGAGGGGAACTTGGGTGGTAAAGGACAAGTGGATTAATTTATTAAAGGCTAGCAGGCTGTTCATTTTGCAGGGGAAGTTGTACTGTGAAAGGGAATTTTTCCCAGAGTTTAATGAATGTGGTGAAATTTCACTTTGCAAAGAAGCTGTGCAAGGAAAATTAAACCAAGAAATCTTGCACATTATTGGATGATAAAAGTCAGTAGAGCTTCACCTCGTTCACTAAGCTCTGAGGGAAACTCCCTTGGAAAGTGCAACTTCCCTTACAGAGTTAACCCTACTGAAACTAATGTGTATATTTTGAGCCACATATTAGAGCATGAATTCAGTAATGGCATATACAGTAAAGTTATTAACCAACTGAACATTTTTAGGTTAAAAGGATAAGTAATGTCCTAGAAAGCTCGTTCTCAGTAAAATATGTTAATCTATAAAGGCTGCACTGACTAACAGCATTAGTTTAAATAGAGAATAAACCATCTTCTTGCAAACCTAATTAAATTCCATTTTGCATAAATGTAGAATCTGATTATTACTTAACTATATATTTATGTTATTTCTAAAAAAAATTCTCTTCATGATATATCAATTGAAATATTGATATATAAAAACAGTAGGCATGATCCAAGATTCTCTTAAATGGTTAAATGAAAATCAAAAAAAAAAAAAAAAAAGGAAAGATGATGAAATCAGATCAGTCACTGAGAAATTCTAGTGCACATAAACACAAGGAGAAAGACATGATGCCACCATCTAAGTGTAACTTTAATAATAAAATGAATAACAGAAACATGTATACACTCACAGTAGTGATCAGGTTTTCCTGCTTATAATGTAGCCAGAATATTTGGACCTTACCCCTCAGTCATAACTTGGAGACAGATGATGAAGATGGAACTGGTATTGCAGAGTTCAGCAGGGAAGAGGCCAGTATCTGCAGAGTGACACCAGGAAGCGGCTGCGTTGCAGGTAGTAGTCACCGGACCAGAATGGAGTGCAGAGTGGTGTGGGGAAGCGGCTACCAGCTCTGGATTTAACAGATGATGTCACATGCTGAGCTGGGCCACGCGACACATTTCAATGCTGTATATGCCTCTTTGTCAAACCTGATGTGAAATGAGGGACCGGGTATATATAGAACAGGATGGTGCGGACCCAGAACATGAATAAATATACATAAGCAAAGCTCAGCATAAATATCAAACAATAAGAGAAAAAATGGGGAAAAAACTATGCACTTATGAGAGTCCTATCTAGAGAGAGAAACTTGAAACAGATGGCACTGTAAGACCAAAAAATAAATAATAAATGTACATTAAAGGGGTTGTAAACCCTCATCTTTTTTCACCTGATTGCATCCTATGCATTCAGGTTAAAAAACTTCTGACACTGACCAGCCCCCCCATTTTACTCATCTGAGCCCTTCGTTCCCTCGGTGGAGACGCGCTTTTCCTGTATGCCTGGGGTTCTGGATAGATTTATAGCAGTGCAGTCATTGGCTCCTGGTGCTGTCAATCAAATCCAATGACGCAGGAACTGGGGCCGAGTCCGGCATTCTGTGTCTATAGACCCAAATGCTGGACTCAGGAGCACACCCTCAAGGTAACCCCCAGGGAGAGCGCTTCTCCCAGGGGATTTACTGATGTGGGGGAGCCGCAAGTGCACCGGGGGACCCCAGAAGAGGAGGTTTGGGGCCACACTGTGCAAAACGAACTGTGCAGTGGAGGTAAGTATAAAATGTTTTTCTTTAAAAAAAAAAAAAAAGAAGAAGGTTTAGGGTCACTTTAAAAATATACATAAAATGACACAAAAACCTGAAGCATCAATATATATGAAAGTCAAATGTAAAAACCGTGAGAAATAGGGGGCATGGCAAATATATCTATGCTATGAATTTCCATAAACAAAATAAGATACCATACCCTAGCTAATTATTAGGACTAATATAAGTGTAGAGACAAACAAATAGAGCCCTAACATTGGTAAATGTTTAATAAAAGGTGATAAACATATAATTAAAATGATAATGATTGTTATTGCCACTACTACTATAATATCAGGATATATAGCTGGACTTACAAAATAAATAAAGACAATTCTTTAAGTAACTGTGTTGACTCCTATTTTCTCATTTAACTCTTATGCCCCGTACACACGGTCGGACTTTGTTCGGACATTCCGACAACAAAATCCTAGGATTTTTTCCAACGGATGTTGGCTCAAACTTGTTTTGCCTACACACGGTCGCACAAAGTTGTCAGAATTTCCGATCGACAACCACGCGGTCACGTACACCACGTACGACGAGACTAGAAAAGGCCGGTTCAGAACCAAGCGCGGCACCCTTTGGGCTCCTTTTGCTAATCTCGTGTTAGTAAAAGTTTGGTGAGAGACGATTCACGCTTTTTCAGACTCGTGGCTTTCAGATCATTTTCTGCCGTTCAGTTTGTGCTTGTGGGTTTGTATTTGCTCTTCAGTGCGTGCAGTCAGTTCGTATCGGAGTTTTCTGTGCGATCTTGTCCGCTCGTTGCTGTTTTTCAGGTCGCTCTTCACAGGCCTTGCTGTTCTTCAGTGCGTTCTGTTACTTCATTCTGAGCAGCCGACCGTTTTCTAGCCATGTTTCGTATGCGTACTCCTCGTACAGTTCGTGCTGTGCGGGGGCTTGGTGTTGGGGTCCTGACCTTGACACAAGTCCAGTCCATGAACAGGGCGAGGAGGAGTTCATGGACCAAGAATTGGTTGCTTCAGCGTGACCAGTTCTGTCATATGCCTTTGCTCCGTGAGATCCGTGAGAATAATCCTGGTGATTTAAGGAATTTTCTCAGGATGACTGACCCCGTATTTCACCGTTTGTTGGCTTCGCTGACCCCCTATATCAGCAGGCAGGATACCTGCATGAGGCAAGCCATCACTCCGGAGCAGAGGTTGGTCGCTACCCTGCGGTACTTGGCGACAGGGAGAAGCCTGCAGGACCTCAAGTTCTCGACAGGCATCTCCCGCCAGGCTCTTCTTTGTGGACATTTACTGCTTGTGTTTGTTTTAGCTGACCCTGACAGAAATGTGTGGAGTCCAGAAAATGTCGTGATTGTGTAACCTTATACAAAGCACTGTTGGCTGTTATTTACTAAATGCAAAGACACTTTTCACTACAAGTGCACTTGCAACTGCACTGAAACTGCACTTGTAGTGCAAAGTGGATTTCCCCTTAGGAAATTACCCCCATTTTCTCATCAAACAACAATTACATCACCCCAAAAGTGTTGTAGCGTTGAGACAATAATCCACACATTCTTGATGAACAATCTTTTTAATACCAGCACAATCACATGTGCATTTACCAAAGGTTTTTCTGACAAACCAACATGTTTGTTGTATAACAATTTTTGTGGTGTCATTATCCAAAATCAAAATGTGCATTTTATAGAAAACAGGCATGTGTAAAACCCACAAGAAAGACACAAATCTTGATCTTACAAAGTTCACATTTGGTAGAACTGGAAGGCAATATCAGACATGAGTATTTAGGAACTGTGTTTGATATTGCGTTCAGATGGGGGGAAATCACCCCTGGAAAAGCCAAATTTGGAAGATGCACACAAATTTCCCAATGTCAACATGTGCTATCTGCCATCACGGGGGATGAAGGGACGTGTTTTTGGGGAGAAAGCCCTTCCTCACCGTTATTTTATTATTGAGGAAGGGGTTGCACCCCCAAAACGCGTCCATTGATCTCCCGTGATGGCAGATAGCACATGTTGACACACTGTGTGCATCCTCCAAATTTGGCTTTGGGAAAAATCACAAAAACATTTCGCACATTGTAGCAGACAAAAGAAGAAAGTGATTTTGAGGGGCTTTAAACTCGCCCCAAAACATCAATGATGTTTTTATATTTTGGAATAACATCATTGATGTTTTGCTTGATGTTTTCCAATTGTAAATTACACCCCATGATCTCCCCGATCAGGATCTGGGCACTTTCGGATGTGAAAGGATCTTCATCCACAACCTCACGATCACCTAAAAAGAAAGGAAACCCAAAATAAATTAGGTCTAAAATAAATGCCGCCATCCATCTCTTATCTGAGCCTGTGGTCGCAGACACTCACCTGTTGTGGTGACTAGTTCCACCACGTCTTCATCCTCCTGCTCATCTTGTGTTGGGGGGATTTCCCCTTCTTCCAGAGGGGGGGGGCTCTGGTCTCCTCGGATGAGGGGTGTCCTCCGAGTCTTTTCTCCCCTATGTAAAACAAAAATGGTATAATTAGCACACAGATATTTGATGGCAGAACTCTAAAGATGAAACATTGCTTGGAAGTGGGGTACAATTGTCTATTTTAGCAGAGTTCCAAGATGTAGCTTTTTTAGTGTCCTTTGTCAAGCTGCAATACTTTACCTGTTTTGTACAAGCTTCAAAGATGGAGACCCCCCTATAGTATACACTGGAGCACCTGTGTGGCCCCCCTAATAAAAAGGGTGTTCTGGGGTCCCACACTAGTGCTCCAGTGTCCAGATGTGAAAACAGCTGCTCAGTGTCCTCTCCTTACACACAATCTAGTTTGCATTTCATTCTAGTAACAAAGCCATTTACACAACCCAATTCTTTGAAGACAAGTATAGGGCCTCAAAATGGTGGCCAAATGCATATGGGCTAAACAATGGTATTTTATAGTCCGAAAAAAAAATGTGTGATCCGAACGAATAATGTGCCCATGAACATGAAAGTTGCCATTTTAAACTGTACAACAGTTCCTAAAAGCACATGGAGCAGCACGAACGTAATAAACACAAGAACAATAGGAACACAGCACAACTACTTACTTTTTTGCAGCACTCTCCGGATCTTTCTGTACTGCTCATGTTCTCGTAATTTCAGGTCCGACCACCGCTTCCTGAGCTGATCTTTCGATCGTCGTACCCTGAATTTCTGGTGCAGACTCCTGACCACTTTCGCCATGATCTTGGCCTTTCGGACATTGTGGTTGGGGTAAGGCCCATACTTTCCATCATAGTCGGCCTTCTTCAGGATGTCCACCATTTCCAACATCTCCCCAAAGGACATATTTGAGTCCTTTAATCTCCTTCTGGATCGGGACGTTTCAGGCTCCGGCCTTTCCTCCTCCTCCTCGTTGCTGTAATTAGCACGATCCTGCTGTCTATCCGCCATGTGCTCTTCCTCCACTGCGCCGAACAAAAAGGGGCGGGGAATAGAATAGAAAGAACGTCAGGGGCGGGCGGAGTTATACGCATGCGCAGTGTGTATAAATCGTAACGCGCGCGTCTTACGTACGATCTGTGAGCGGAGGAAGGAGCATCGGAGATGCCGATCGTGCTAACGAAGGTAGGATCTAAACTTGGGCCTATACTGCTTCGAAATTGAAGCCTGTATTGTAACAAGATTAGGGGAGTTTGGCCTGACATTAGGGTTTGTCTTGTGTTGTGTCTTGCAGAGAAAATGGATGGGTTCAACGACCACAATTTCCTGCCCCTGTTTATTGACAAGTACAGAGAGCTGCCCTGTCTGTGGCAGGTCAGACACCCCCACTATAACCACAAACAGAAGAGGCAGGCAGCGCTGGAGAAACTGCTGGAGTTGGTGAAGCCGGTGGTCCCCACAGCAACCATCCCTTATTTAAAAGCTAAAATTGGTGGCCTGAGGAGCACTTATCTTAGGGAGCGCAAGAAGGTCACAGATTCCCAGAGGTCCGGAGCTGCAGCAGATGACGTTTATGTCCCCAGGCTGTGGTACTATGAGAGACTGCGATTTCTGTCAGACCACACTGAAGTCAGGGAATCCCTCTCTACTCTTCCTTCCACGCTTCCTTCCACACCAGCTGAGGCTTCTGATGTCCAACCTAGGCCTTCCAGCCAGGAAGAAGTGGAGGAGCCAGGCTGGAGTCAGGTATAGCATTCTTCTACAGATTTCTGGGCAATAAATAAATGATGTTTACTAGATGTTATTATTGATCACTAATTGCTGCTTGAAAGTGTTTTACATATCAATACACCTTAGTGGGCACCCAAAATTGGGACAAGAATGCAAAATGCTGGGCTCAGAAGGATAGTCTGTTATATTTGTTAACATTGAATTTGCAGCAGTCAGGAGGTGAAAATTGTGTGTGATTGATGAAAACAATACTAAAACTATGTCCCTTTTTCATACACAGGAAGACCTCAGCCAGGAGGAGGCTGTGGAATGTGGCAGTCAGGAGGAGGCGGGGATTAGTGGCAGCCAGGAGGAGGCGGGGCTAAGTGGCAGCCAAGAGAAGCCAGGGACAAGTCGCAGCCTGACTGAGTCTCAGGTCCCTCCCCTCCGCCTGCCATATAAAAGGGCCAGGAAGGCCACTCCCAGTCCTGTGCAGGATTCAGCGTACAGGCTGATCCAGGAGGCTTCGGCGTCCCTCAGAGCCTTCCCCAGTCCTGAAGAGGCCTTTGCCTGCATGGCTGCCACCAAATTGCAGGGCATGCAGGAGGGCCAACGCAAGATTTCTGAGGACCTGATTTATAAAGTCCTTCGTAAGGGGGAGAGTGGGGAACTGACACCCAAGACGGATGTCATTGAGATGGACCATCATCCTCTTCCTCCTCCTCCTCCTCCTGCTGCCACAACTCCACCACCACAGCCAAAGGCTGGAAGGAAGCGTGGAAGGAAGACCAAAGAGTGATTGCCCTGGGTTCAGTCTGGTCTGACAGAAGATGCAGTCTCTCGTATGACCACAGCCTGGGGACACAGATGTCATCTGCTGCTTTCCGGATCTCTGGGACTTGTGGACCAGACTGCCCTCCCTTAGATATGGACTCCTCAGGCCACCAATTTTGCTTTTAAATAATTGATATCTGCCCTGGGAGTCCAAGGCTTCGCCCACTTCTGCAGTTTCTCCAGCATTGCCTCCCTCTTTGTTTATAGTTGTGACCCCTTAATAAAATATTTTTAGGTAAATTCTACTCTCCTGTGTGTGTTTTCATCCAAAAAGGACAGTTTGTTGGTGAGTATTCAGGTACATTTCTAAAGTACAATGTGAAATTAACAAGGGACAACAACACCAAACAATCTCCTCCTACAGATTAAATAGAACAACATATCAATGGTGTTGTGGGAACTTGTCACAAAAAACACACAAACATTTTCGGGAGTACAAATCAAAATCACCAAAAAAAAAATAAATAAAAAGAGAAACACAAAAAAAGATTCTACATTAAAGTAAAAAAAAAAAAAAATATGTTGTCAGATGTGAGAAATCAAAATATATTGAGGGAATCCCGATAAATAGTAACGAAAAAAGTTTGTGAGAAGTGTGTGTGAATATGAGCATCAAAACGACTTAATTCTTGTCACATTATAAAGAAGAAGAGAGTGCGCTGTATTAAACCATTTTGAACATTGCAGCGTGACGAAAGTGCTTTATCCATTACGAACGCTAAGTTTACCAGAACGAGCTGTCCCATGTCGGAATTTCTTCTGAGCATGCGTGGCACTTTGTGCGTCGGAACAGGCCACACACGGTCGGAATTGACGCGATCGGATTTTGTTGTCGGAAAATTTTATCTCCTGCTGTCCAACTTTGTGTGTCGGAAAATCCGATGGAAAATGTCCGATGGCGCCCACACACGGTCGGAATTTCCGACAACACGCTCCGATCGGACATTGTCCATCGGAAAATCCGACCGTGTGTACGGGGCATTATAGTGACAATGTATTAAGGGAAAATATCCAATAGGTTTCTTGTTCATTGAACCTCTTGAAATGTTCAGCCTTAAAACAGTTATTGAGAAGGTTTTTAATATTGCTTGTCAAGCCATTGAACAATGTAACATGGACTATAGTGTTTCCAAACATTTTAAAGAAGTACATGGGCAATCCACCACAAGGCTACGGGTATGGATTATTGAGAACATTCCCAATAACTGTCCTAAGGCAAAAAAAATTATGAGGCTATGGGGGTCATTTACCATAGCGCTGCAGCGCTAATCGCACTAACTAGCGCTAAAACGGTATATACTATAGCGCTGGTAAAATACTCCCAAAATCTTTACTATAGTTCCCTGAAAACAAATAGCGCCCAAACCCTTACTCTGCTAAAACCTGGAGTAGTGCACATGGAAATAATGTTTAGAGCATGATATAATTGCCTAAATAGTACTAAAATATGCAGTATATTATTTAAAGATAATCTGCTATTTAACTGTGTTGAAAAAGTGATTTCTGTACTGAAATATCTTTATAAGTCTGAGAAGAGATAAATTCCCTGTTTTTGTACAACTAGGTGCCAACACAACTGAGCATGCTCAGACCTGCAAATAGCTCTCATCTTAGCTCCAGTGTCTCTTTTTACAGGGCACTATAGTAAATACCAGAATGAGCGCTGTGTTAAAGAGAATTCTTTGGGATTGAAAATCTGTGCTATTATAGTACAACGCAAGTTTTAGCCATTGATTCTAATGGTACAATTGTAACTTCCCCAAATAAATCCTTTTAATGTTGAGATGAAATGTATCTTTCTCTGAAATACATTTTCCTTTGCAACATTGTTGCTTCTAATCTATTTTGTTTTTAAGAATGCTAAAATGTGGAATGTTTTGATGTTTGGGTAAAATATTTTTTTCTCTGTCACTTTCACTTGTTACTCTTCATCTCACAACAATCTTACCCATCAGCATGGGGAAAAGGTGCTTTTGGGACCCTAAAGCACCCTCCTGATGTTGAGGGCATGTGGCCTGTATGGTTCAGGAGGGGGGGTGGTTGCTCGTCCCCTCCCTTTCCTGACCTGCCAGGCTGCTTGCTCAGATAAGGGTCTGGTATGGATTTTGGGGGGACCCCTATGACATTTTTTTTAAATTTTGGCATGGAGTTCCCCTTAATATCCATACCAGACTCAAAGGACCTGGTATGGACTGGCGGGGGGAACCTAAGACATTTTTTTCTTTGATTTTTACTCTATATTGCCGGGAAACGCCAATTCATTACAGCCGCGGGCAATTTTAAATTACATTTTTTCTTTTCGAAATGTCATTTTGCTGCGGTACTGTAATAAACACAGGAAAGGTGTTCTACTTTACAGGCATACTATAGACACCCCCCAGGCACGATATTTAAAGGATTTTTTTATTTTTATTGTTTCACTTTAAGCTTTATTAAAATCACTGCTCCTGAAAAAATGCCCATTTTATAAACATTTTTTCCAATTGATACATGTCCCCTGGGGCAGGGCCCAGGTGCCCATACACTTTTTATGGCAAATAACTTGCATATAAGCCTTCAGTGAGAAATTTGGATTTTGTAGGTTCGAGCCCCATTGACTTCCACTATTCTCGCATATGTGATCTGACAGGCATGTTTTCTGTCAATAGCGCTGCCTTCCATTTGCATTAGCACCCAGTTTGAGAGTTGAAGTCTTAATTGTCCTTAATTGTGCGCCATTTTCTGGGACTGCAGGATCATTTTTCGGCGCTATAGTAAATGACCACCTATGTGAGCAAGAAACCTATTGTTTGCAATACAAACGCTTCCTGGTGTCACTTTGCAGATATTGCCCACTTCCCTGGTGAACTCTGCAATACTGGTTGCATCTTCCTGGTCCTCTGGTATCATCCAGTTGTGACTGAGGGGCGATGTTCACTTATTCTGACTATGTTATGTGCTGTTGATCTTGATCACTACAGTGAGTGGATAGATGCTTTTGTTATTCATTAAATTAATAAAGCTGCACTTGGATGGTGGTGCCTTCTCTTTCTTCTTTTGAAATAAGGATACACTGTACATAACTGTGCTTCAAGAACTCAACTATGCAACTTGTTTGGACCCAGCAGCACAACTGCCCCAGTTCTTTTAAGTTAAAAAATGATTTTATAGTTCCAGAAAAAGAAATGCCATTTGCTAAATATTTTCAGAAATCAAACCAGTCAGGGTGTTTTATGCCTATGAAGTAATGCTAGTTTTGCGTTGGATATTGCAGTACTGGAAGGTGCTAAAAATGTTTGGCTCTACTTACATATAGTTTTATACCCGATAAAAGTCATCTGTCTTATCGATTGACTTACACAGTGTAAGCGTATTCATATATGCCATATATAGGTTACTATTTATAGATTATGTTTATTTGATGGCTAACATTTTGGGGCTAAAGTCAGACTCTAGCAACCCTAACAAAAAACCTAATTTGCACAGTGGGAAGTCTAATATGTATGGCAGTACATGTTATAGACCCTTGTCTTTATTCTCCTTACAGGATTGCTGATTCATTTAAAGCCTTAGTGCAGTTAAAATTAAGAAAAAAAACACAAATCCAGCACAGGGACAAAATGTACAGTCAGTAAGATGAATCCCTCGTGCTGATTCCTCCTCTGCTATTTGATATCCTCCTACATAGAAGCCCCAACACCCCCCCCCCCCCCACACACACACACACACCTCTGCTGCCATAATCTTCTGGAACAGTGGGGATTAATAGAACTGTTGGAGCAGTCACAGACCCTCATCAATTATGGCCAGCTCAGCCTACCCTTTCTGTCCAGCTCCACAATTCATGGAAGTCTGTACTATAGCTTCTATGAATGAAGCAAGATCTATGATTGGAGTGGGAAGACCTTTTAAACATCTGCCCATCTACAGTATTATTCATTGAGGTTGATTCCTTGAGGGCAGGGACTGATGTAAATGCACAGAATGTAAAAGACTGTATAAATTGTTGGTGCTTAATAAATGCTTAGGAAAAACTAACAGGAAACAAGTTTAGACTTTTCCACCTGGCACGGAAAAGGACACCATTATATTCTGCACAATCAGCGCTGGCTTTCAATTGCTATTTAAAAAGGGCAATAAAATACCTGGCAATACGTCACAACAAATATGCCTAGTTCAAGTACAATAGCTAATGTAGCTACATATCAGCTGTTCAGTGTATTCACAAGTGCTTAATACTTGTTATGTCAAAGTCTGACATAATTTTTTTATTCCACTTCATGTGTACAAACAAAATGCACATCACATACTGGAGTTTGGCAAAGATTCACCCAAGTCATAATTTTTCTAAAATCTATGATAGAGTGCAGGATATTGAAAGATTGCATTTTGTATACTTGCTTTTTTTTAAATGTATGTTTTTGAATACTGTACTTAAATCAACATCAGTGCACATAAACCACTAATGTTATTGAAAATTCTTACCCTGCTAAATGTAAAAGCTGAAACTGTATATATAAAATATATGAATATTGATGGAACAATACCAAAATGAATATTAGCAAAACTGTAATAGACAAATACAGTGTAATACAAACATCTACTATTTAATCTATTTGTGTTAAAGAAAAATTATGTAATTTTATATTTAACATAAGTAGGGATACATAATTTGTGCAGTTTAATTGTCATTCTTAATTGCACTGTATGTACAACTGTACTTAAGAATGTAATTAAGAATGACAAGTTTACATACCGTGCCAGAATTTATGATTTCTTGGCCATTTTTCAGATCTGAATGATAACACAAAAAACGTTTTTCACTCATGGTTAGTGTTTGGCTAAAGCCATTTATTATCAATCAACTGTGTTTACTCTTTAAATCATAATGACAACAGAAACAACCCAAATGACCCTGATCAAAAGTTTACATACCCCAGTTCTTAATACCGTATATTGCTCCCTTTAACTTCAATGACAGCTTGAAGTCTTTTGTGGTATTTGTGAATAAGGCTCTTTATCTTCTAAGATGGAAAAGCTGCCCATTCCTCTTGGCAAAAAAAACTCCAGTTCCTGTAAATTCTTGGGCTGTCTTGCATGAACTGCACATTTGAGATCTCCACAGAGTGGCTCAATGATATTGAGTTCAGGAGACTGAGATGGCCACTACAGAACCTTCACTTTATTCTACTGTAGCCAATGACAGGTCAACTTGGCCTTGTGTTATGGATTATTGTCATGTTGGAATGTCCAAGTACAACCAATGCGCAGCTTCCTGGCTGGTGAATGCAAATGTTCCTCCAGTATTTTTTGATAACATACTGCATTCATCTTGCCATCAATTTTGACCAAATTTCCTGTGCCTTTGTAGCTCACACATCCCCAAAACTTTAGCAATCCACCTCTGTGTTTCACAGTGGGAATGGTGTACCTTTTATCATAGGCCTTGTTGACTCCTCTCCAAATGTAGCATTTATAGTTCTGGCCAAAATGATCAATCTTGGTCTCATCACTCCAAATTACTTTGTGCCAGAATGTTTGAGGCTGGTCTCTGTGCTGTTAGGTGTATTGTAAGCGCGTTACTTTGTGGCATTTGCATAGTAATGGCGTTCTTATGGCGACTCGACCATGCAGCCCATCTTTCTTCAAGTATCTCCTTATTGTGCATCTTGAAACAGCCACACCACATGTTTTCAGACAGTTCTGTATTTCACTTGAAGTTATTTGTGTGTTTTTCTTTGAATCCCGAACAATTTTCCTGGCAGTTGTGGCTGAAATTTTAGTTGGTCTACCAGACCGTGGTTTTGTTTCAATGGCTGAAGCCATTTATTATTAACTGTTTACTATTTTTAAATCATAATGACAACAGAAACTACCCAAATGATCCTAATCAAAGGTTTATATACCCTGGTGATTTTGGCCTGATAATATGCACACAAGTTGACACAAGGGGTTTGAATGGCTATTAAAGGTAACCACCCTCACCTGTGATCTGTTTGCTTGTAATTAGTGTGTGTATAAAAGGTCAATGAGTTTCTGGACTTCTGACAGACCCTTACATCTTTCAACCAGTGCTGCACTGACGTTTCTGGATTCTGAGTCATGGTGAAAGCAAAAGAATTGTTAAATGATCTGGGGGAAAAGGTAGTGGAACTGTATAAAACAGGAAAGGGATATAAAAAAAATCCAAGGAATTGAGAATGCCAATCAACAATGTTCAAACACTCATCAAGAAGTGGAAAATGAGGGGTTCTGTTGAAACCAAACCACGGTCAGGTCGACCAACTAAATTTCAGCCACAACTGCCAGGAAAATTGTTTAGGATGCAAAGAAAAACCCAAAAATAACTTCAGGTGAAATACAGGACTCTCTAAAAACATGTGGTGTGGCTGTTTCAAGATGCACAATAAGGCGGCACTTGAAGAAATTCGGGATGCATGGCCAAGTCACCAGAAGAAAGCCATTACTACGCAAATGCCACAAAGTAATCTGTTTACAATATGCCAAATAGCACAGAGACAAGCCTCAATCTTTCTGGCACAAAGTCATTTGGAGTGATGAGACCAAAATTTTGCTTTTTGGCCACAACCATAAACGCTTCATTTGGAGTCAACAAGGGCTATGATAAAAGATACACCATTCCTACTGTGAAATACAGAGGTGGATCGTTAATGTTTTAGGGATGTGTGAGCTACAAAAGGCACAGGAAATGTGGTCAAAATTGATGGTAAGATGAATGCAATATGTTATCAAAAAAATACTAGAAAACATTTGTATTAATCAGCCAGGAAGCTGCGCATGGGGCGTACTTGGACATTCCAACATGAGATCCAAAACACAAGACCAAGTTGTCCTGTCATTGGCTACAGCAGAATAAAGTGAAGGTTCTGTAGTGGCCATCTCAGTCTCCTGACCTCAATATCATTGAGCCACTCTGGGGAGATCTCAAATGTGCAGTTCATGCAAGACAGCCCAAGAATTTACAGGAACTGTAGGCTTTTTGCCAAGAGGAATGGGCAGCTTTAACATCTGAGAAGATAAAGAGCCTCAGCCACAAATATTAGAAAAGACTTGAAGCTGTCATTGATGTTAAAGAGGGCAATACACGGTATTAAGAACTGGGGTATGTAAACTTCTGATAAGGGTAATTTGGGTAGTTTCTGTTATCATTATGATTTAAAAAGTGTAAACACAGTTGATTGATAATAAATGGCTTCAGCCAATCATTAACCATAAGTGAAAGAAAAGTTTGTGTTATCATTCATATTATCTGAAAAATGGCCAAGAAATCATAAATTCGATGTAAACTTATGAGCACAACTGTATATTATATATGTGTATTATGTTTATATTTGTTTATTAGAATTTTGAATTGCTATTGTCTTAAAGTAAAAAACTTTTCTTTCCATTTTGGATAGAGTAAGGGAGGGTCACAACAACGGTTAGTTTATTTTTTGTCATCTGTGTCCCATTGGGGAGATTTCCCTTCACAATTAAGGGAATCGCTTAGGGACCACCGGGTCACCAGAACTAGTGTCCCCAATGGATGATTTCCCCTCTATTAATTTGCTAGGGACAACCCAAAATTTGTGCTTTTCCTTCACTTTCAATGATAATGGTAAAAAGGACAAACAGAGAGAGTGAATCTCCCCAACGTGGGCACAGGCAGCAATAGGAACTCACAGGTGTTCTAATCCATCTCCACTCTGTCCAAAACAAAAAAGAAAATTTTTGCCTTTAGGCTTACTAACCATTTCTGCCACAGGAGGGCACACTTCTATATGACAGTATACATGGGTTACTATCAAAGAGGATTATGGATGGAATAAATTGTAGACTGAAACATTTTTGCTCAAAACTTTTGTCAATTGCTTTAATACATGTTCCATTGTTTATATTTTACCAGTTAAATAAAAAATGAATATCCTTGGTCACAAAGCAATAGTCCAGTTTTTTGCAGAGTAAGGCTTGTTGACACTGAAAACGTTGGGTATTGATCCGAATGGCTTAGTTCACATTTTGTGGTTGCGGGGGCAGATCATTACAGGCAGCCAAACACTATCTGTTGTTTATTATGGTTTCTCCTGGAGGGCAGAGCCAAGGGCAGAGTACTGCCCAGAAAAAAACAATGCAGAGTGAATAAAGCCTAAACATTCCAGATGTTGGATAGAGATACTAGATTAAGTTTTTTGATACAATCACGTGCACACAGGTGTATATACTGAAACACTGGTTTAAATACCTTTTATACTTAATCCACCAAACCTAGTATTATTTAACAGTTCAATTGAGATGTGCTAGGAAGGAGTACAAAAATTATACATCTTTACCTCATCCACATGCTATTAATTGCATTTTCACTGATAAGTTTCAAGTTCACTTAAACTGATACACATAAATGTATTTTACCAACAGGCTAGGCTTAATTTAGATATAAATGTTCAAAATTGGGCATAAAAGTCCATACCCACCTGAAAACCATTTATAGTCTTTCAGCAAGCAGAAAAATGCATCTTGAAAAATGCCTATCCATGCATCCAATGGTAAGCATATTCTAGCTGCTATAAGAACAGCGAAACAGCAAATGCAATGCAGTACACATGCTGTAGTGTAAACAGAACCATGTCAAACACTAGATAACTACAAATGCGATTTCCCAACCCTGATCAATTTCACAAGCATGATAACACCTAGAAAGCATGGTATTGTGTGGGAGGGGACTCTAAAGGGCAAACAGGGCAAGGTAAAGCATAAGTAGTCAGATACTGTAGATCCAACAATGCATTTAAACAGGCAGATAGGAGCATTAGAAAAAAATAATCTAAAGTATAGAACACACATGAAACTCCATTCAAAAAGTATTTTTATAAGCAGAATGTTTAAAAAAATAGTAAAGAGCTGAAGGCTATAGCGCTACTCTATTGCAAAGTAAAATTGTAAAAAAAAAAAAGGAAAAAATGCTTTCTCCCATTGCAACATTTTCACACCACATTTTTTTTATGTTTTTTCCAAGCTGTCAGACGATAAAGCTTAAATACCTGTAATGAATTATATCATTTACAAGTTTACACATTATAAACCATAAATATGCATGCTTTACATTGCACATACATTAAGGTATTTTAATACATCTTTAAACACTTGTTTTAGGCTGGCACAAAAATCTGTTGGACTTGATATCTGGAGCAGCACTTATAAGACAGTCCCATTGTACCCTGCATGCACACACAAACAGAATACATAACACATAAAATTGTACCTCTCTGCTGAGCCTGGACGCATTCATTGAGCATCAAAGAAACAAAAACTGCAAGCAAAGTTCTCGGAGCCATAATCAGATGGTAAATGTTCAGCATTTTGTGGAAAGACAGTGAGGAGACGCCTCTCCTCTCCTTGTCTTCCTATTCCTCTCTGACTGCAGCTGTGTGCCAGACACACAGAAACTTCAACTAAGATTTCAGGCTAAAGTTAGAGACAGTTTCAAAATTTACTCCTCCTTCTCTGCTCCCACTGAGGGACTATGAGGCAGTTCATTTTTATATTTGTACAGACTATGCACCTGGCCTGTGTTGTCTCACTTAGTGTGGTTACTAAAAGATTATTTCCTAGCACACTTAAAAGAAGCAACTGCTTCTCATTGAGTATATATATATATATATATATATATATATATATATATATATATACATACATATATACACATACATATATACACACATACATAAATACATATACACACACACATATACATATACATACATATACACACAGTGGGGATACTTTCAGAGATAATAACAGAAAAGCATACAGTGGGGATGGAAAGTATTCAGACCCCCTTAATTTTTTCACTCTGTTATATTGCAGCCATTTGCTAAAATCATTTAAGTTCATTTTTTTCCTCATTAATGTACACACAGCACCCCATATTGACAGAAAGCACAGAATTGTTGACATTTTTGCAGATTTATTAAAAAAGAAAAACTGAAATATCACATGGTCCTAAGTATTCAGACCCTTTGCTGTGACACTCATATTTAACTCAGGTGCCATTTCTTTTGATCATCCTTGAGATGGTTCTACACCTTCATTTTAGTCCAGCTGTGTTTGATTATACTGATTGGACTTGATTAGGAAAGTCACACACCTGTCTATATAAGACCTTACAGCTCACAGTGCATATCAGAGCAAATGAGAATCATGAGGTCAAAGGAACTGCCTGAAGAGCTCAGAGACAGAATTGTGGGTGGCAAGGCACAGATCTGGCCAAGGTTACAAAAAATTTCTTCTGCACTTAAGGTTCCTAAGAGCACAGTGGCCTCCATAATCCTTAAATGGAAGACGTTTGGGACAACCAGAAACCTTCCTAGAGCTGGCTGTCTGGCCAAACTGAGCATCAGGGGAGAAGAGCCTTGGTGGGAGAGGTAAAGAAGAACCCAAAGATCACTGTGGCTGAGCTGCAGACATGCAGTTGGGAGATGGGAGAAAGTTGTAGAAAGTCAACCATCACTGCAGCCCTCCACCATTCGGGTCTTTATGGCAGAGTGGCCCGAAGGAAAACTCTCCTCAGTGCAAGACACATGAAAGCCCGCATGGAGTTTGCTAAAAAAAAACACCTGAAGGACTCCAAGATGGTGAGAAATATGATTCTCTGATCTGATGAGACCAAGATAGAACTTTTTGGCCTTAATTCTAAGCGGCATGTGTGGAGGAAACCAGGCACTGCTCATCACCTGTCCAATACAGTTCCAACAGTGAAGCATGGTGGTGGCAGCATCATGCTGTGGGGGTGTTTTTCAGCTGCAGGGACAGGATGACTAGTTGCAATCGAGGGAAAGATGAATGCGGCCAAGTACAGGGATATCCTGGATGAAAACGTTCTCCAGAGTGTTCAGGACCTCAGACTGGGCCGAAGGTTTACCTTCCAACAAGACAATGACCCTAAGCACACAGCTAAAACAATGAAGGAGTGGCTTCACAACAACTCTGACTTTTCTTGAATGGCCCAGCCAGAACCCTGACTTAAACCCAATTGAGCTTCTTAGGAGAGACCTAAAAATGGCTGTCCACCAACGTTTACCATCCAACCTGACAGAACTGGAGAGGATCTGCAAGGAGGAATGTCAGAGGATCCCCAAATCCAGGTGTGAAAAACTTGTTGCATCTTTCCCAAAAAGACTCATGGCTGTATTAGATCAAAAAGGTGCTTCTACTAAATACTGAGCAAAGGGTCTGAATCTGAATAGAGTCTTGAATACTCTGAATAGGAGCATGTGATATTTCAGTTTTTCCTTTTTAATAAATCTGCAAAAATGTCAACAATTCTGTGTTTTTCTGTAAATATGGGGTGCTGTGTGTACAACGAGGAAAAAAATGAATTTAAATGATTTTAGCAAATGGCTGCAATATAACAAAGAGTGAAAAATTTAAGGGGGTCTGAATACTTTGTCCCCACTGTATATATCAAATCAATACAATTATACCCTAACTGAGAAAAGCAGGTTGACTAGGAATGTTTCAACCAATTAGATGTTCGTGTCTATTTTAAAAAAATGTTAGAGACGATTGGATGTTAGAACAAGAAAGTCTGTTTGGTTCCTCTTTCCTGTATGCATGTTTATATGTAACAATACACTTATATGTAGCCATGCGCTAAGGTTACCTTTACACTGAGGCGTTTTTCAGGTTCTTTTGGGCTTAAAATTGTGTCTGTAAAGTGCCTGAAAAACACCTACCCTTCCACCCCAGTGTGAAAGCCCGAGTGCTTTCACACTGGAGCGGTGCACTTGCAGGAGGGGCATTGCGGGAGCGATGATTACACCACTCCTAAAAATGTCCCTGCCATTGAAATCAATGGCTAGTGCTGCCGAAGCACCCACAATGTGCTTCGGAAGCGACATTCTAAAAGCATCCCACTAGAAAAGCGCAGGTAAAGCGCCGCTAAAAATAATGGCTCTTTACCGTCGATGCCCCCCCTGCCCCAGTGTGAAAGTGCCCTAACTGACACACAGGTTGCATAGCTGTATATGTTCTGGCCTCTTAAAAACATTTTTAACCATTCTCAGCCTTTATGGCTGAAAAATTAAGTGCACCCCATGGAAATTGTTCACTTTAACATATTTAAACATATACATATAGATCTTTATTAAAACTTACAGGTAAAGGTGATCTAGATAAATAGGAATACAATAAAATATTTCCTTTTCAATAATGTATTTAACAAAAATATCAATAGATGTAAGTGTAGTGTGGAAAAAGTAAGCATACCCTTGACAATTAAAAGCTGGTATTGCACCTTGTAGCAGATATTTCATCTGATAGGCATTTTGTATAACTGCCCAAAAGTCTCTAATATTGACTCCATTACATTGTTGACCATTTCTCCATGCAAAATTCCTTCAATTGCAAAATGTTTATAGGTCTTATGAACCTATCATGTGAACTAAATATTTCAAAATCCCCCTACAATATTTCAATAGAAATCAAATCAGGACAGTCCCCAACTCTGCTTTTTCTTTTTGAGCCATTCCTTTTTGGATTTGCTAATGTGTTTGGATCACTGAATGTCAGACTCATTCTTTCAACTTCATATTTTAACCACCTCAATACAGTGCATTTTCACCCCCTTCCTGCCCAAGCCATTTTTCAACTTTCAGCACTGTCGCACTTTGAATGACAATTGCGTGGACAAACAACACTGTACCCAGATGAAATTGTTATCATTTTTTCCCCACAAATAGAGCTTTCTTTTGGTGGTATTTGATCACCTCTGCGGTTTTTATTTTTTGCGCTATAAACAAAAGAAAAGCGACAAGTTTGAAAAAAAACACAATATTTTTAACTTTTTGCGATAATAAATATCCATTTTTTTTTTCTTTAAAACAAATTTTTTCCTCAGTTTAGGCCGATATGTATTCGTCTACATATTTTTTCTAAAAAAAAAAAAAAAATCGCAATAAATGTATATTGATTGGTTTGCGCAAAAGTTATAGCGTCTACAAAATAGGGGATAGATTTATAACATTTTTATTTATTTATTTATTTTTTACTAGTAATGGCGGCGATCTGTGATTGCGGCGGACACATCGGACACTTTTGACACATTTTTGGGACCATTCACATTTATACAGCGATCCGTGCTATAAAAATGCACTGATTACTGTATAAATGTGACTGGCAGGGAAGAGGTTAACACTAGGTGGTGATGGAGGGGTTAACTGTGTTGCTAGGGAATGTTTCTAACTGTAGGGGGAGGGGACTCACTAGGGGAGGAGACCGATCGGTGTTCCTCTGTACTGGGAACATACCATCGGTCTCCTCTCCTCTGACAGGACCGTGGATCTGTGTTTTTACACACACAGATCCACGGTCTTGCTGTGTTACTGGCAATCGCGGATTCCTGGCGGACATCGCGGCCGCCAGGCACGCGCACCGGTTGCCCAATGACACGGCGGGCGGGCACGATCGCCATCAGCGGCACACGCACGCCCCCTGGTGGGCAGGGAAAGCAAGGCCGTCATATGATGCCCGCCCGCAACGAGAGCTGCGACCCTGGCTGTCAATTGACAGCTGGCGGTCAGCAAGCAGTTAAATAGATTGTTATGATGCAAAATGTAGCTGACTCAATAACTGTGAGCTGCCCAGCTTCTGAAGCAGCAAGGAAATCTCAAAGCACCACCATGCTTTATAGTTGTTATGAGGTTCTTTTCCAGAAGCACTGTCTTTGGTTTGCAGCAAACATCCCAGATAGCAAGCAATTGAGCTGCTAGTTTGAAAATTACTTGCTTAGCTATTGCTATACTTGCCAGGCTTTACAAGTTTGTTGCACAATTGCAGCAAGTCCACATTGCATGACTCCAGATCAACTTTCTTTGCAACATTCTGCAAGTCTGCTGCAAGTTTTGGTTCTGTTATATTGTGCAATAGTCATCCCACCCCAGGGGTAACTGACAGGGGCGTAACTAGAAATCACTGAGCCCCATAGCAAAATGTTGTATGGGCCCCCCCTGCAAACAGCCCCCCCCCCACAAAAAAATAACTAATTCCATTGAACAACAGATTACCACACTCATGTGGCACAGTACCCAGGCAACAGCTTATATTAATTTCGAACAACAAAACAAAAATTTAAATAACCATATAATAAATTGCAAAATTCAAAGCATTGTGTGTACTACTCTTACTCTTTTATACTTACGTCTTGTAAAGGGCAAACAACGCAAACTGCACCGGTTTAGGAGGAAAAAATTAACAGGATGACAACCTTGTAAGGGAAGGAAGAAATTAGGTCTTACATTCTATTCACTTTAACTTGGCATAAAATTCTTAATTTTTGAGTTTACACCTACTTGATTTAGACCTTGATGCTTAACGTGCATATTTTCAACATGTCTTTTAAAAATAACCAAAGGAAAAGAAGCCATGGTTTCAACATCCATAAGCCAAAAACAAGCCAAATGTAGGGCAACAGAACATTAGAAAAAGTCAACCTGAAAAAGTGTGAATCTTGATCTAAAATATGAAGATACAATGATGATAAATTAACAATATCTTACTATATTTCTTTTATTTGATTCTATCCATTTCTCTCCAAAGCTGTTTTCCAGCCAAACAGGCAATGCAGAAGCCAAAAACTTGCCATCCTTTAATTTAATTGACTAGAAAGGTGTAATTTGTCATCAAAAAGGAAGATTTAGATGGGTAAATGGGCAAGGTCTACACACACTTTACAAAAGAGTGTATGCAGAAAACTAATTTTGACTGGATTAAAAAAAAAAAATTGAGTCACATAGGATGAAATTTTGCCTGATTTGCAATGCTCAAAGTGGGCACGTGGGGCAGCTGTGGACAGGTATGTAAAAAGAAAATGTATCAGTTAACAAGTCAATTCAGCAACTGAGGCTAGTTAAACGAGTAAAGTGGAACTCTAGTCAACACAACAAAGTACAAAGCTGACATACATATAAGTATTCAGACAAAATATTTGCCAAATACTTATAATTCAGTTCAGCCAGTTTTCAGTTTTACACATCAAAGCGATCTTAGAAAGCCAGTCAGGTTTGCACCATTGTACCTTTACTGCACACTCAAACATAAGCTGCCAATTCTACCATGTATTTATTCAAATATTTGCCTAAAGTTCCACTTTATTATTTGCCAAACTGGAACCAAAGGGTTCTATTTATAACATATTTTCCATGCTCCTCAGCTTCATCTAATAGTCAAAATACAATATTACATTCCATAAGTTTGACCTGAAAAAACAAAAAACAAAGAACATATCTTTTTGTGCCAAGTGGCAAAAAAGAAATGTTTTGACATTTTCATAGGGTGAATGGCTCTGCGAATAGGTTATAAATAGACCCCATGGTTTAACCCAAAGAAGAAAGGCTATGGCTGGCAACAAAACCAAACATGAACTTTGAAAACTCTTCCAACTTGTATACTCACATAACACCACATCTTAGAAAACACGTCTGCGTGCCTTCAATTCTGAAAAAGTGTCCACAATGTGGTTTAGGTCCAGCTGTTTTGCTCTAGCATTTTCAATGCTTAGGATAGCAAGCCCAGAAAGCCTTTGCTCAGACATAGTGCTTCTGAGATAATTCTTTATTAGTTTTAGTTTTAAGAAGGCCACTGAGGCCACAGTCACAGGTAGTGTTAGGAATAAAAGCAATGCTGTGCACACATCTGGCAGATTTGATGAAAGAGCACTATTCTCAACTAAGAGCAAATGTGCAAGATCCTTCACAGAGGACAATTTCTGAATGTCCTCTTTAAGTGCTGATCTAAAACTTAGAAGCTGACCAGCGAAAGTTGATGAGAGGTCTTTTTCATACTTTTGTTGCAGATTTGATGCAGCTTTAAACAAATTATCATCCGATGCTGATACTAGAACTGCAGGTTGAATTATTTCAAACCGCTGAACAACACAATTAAGTCCCTGGAACCTGTTTGACAACTGGTTTACTATTATGTCTAAGCACCTATAGAAAATGTTGATTTTGAAACGTTCAAGGTCTTCTAATCTCTCATCAACGCACAATTTATCAAAATGCTTTCTGACAGTGCGAATTTGTTTTGCTTCAAATCTGGGGGTAATATTCCATTTTTGTGCAAGCAATACAGCATTATTTCTGGCTTCCCCAAAACAGCTTCTGAAATTGGATAGCTCATCCAAGGCTGTCTTAATTAAATGAGAAGCTTTGTACAAGTCCATGCTCTCTGACTGGAGGAGTTTAGACAGAGAATTTATGCTTGAGAATATTTTGGTTTGTAGAACAATTAGAAATATAGTTTGGAAGGAATTTTTTTTTCAGCCCCATTGCCTCTTCTCTTTCACTTTTTTTGGTAGCTACAAGGCTTATTTTTGATAGCGCTTTAAGTACATCTACAAAACGAAAACGCAAGGCAAGCAGCGACTCATAGCGAGATGACCAGCGTGTGGGACACAATTTCTTCAGTGTAACAGAGGATTCACTGGTAAATGAAGACAGGATCTCCCACCACTTTCCACTGTCCCCAAAAAAATTGTGTAAATGTTGAACCACACCCATGAAGTTTGAAACCTCCGTAATCTCTGCCACAGCATCTTGGAGGACCAAATTAACATTGTGTGCTGCACAATGAACATAAAGTGCATTTTCCTCTCTCTGCAAAATTCGAGTCTGCACACCAGAATAGATTCCACTCATTGTGGCAGCATCATCATAGCCCTGACCACGGCACTTATCCAGAGAAATTCCTTTATCATCAATAAATGCAAGTATTTCTTTTTCTATACCTGCAGCACTTTGGTCATGAATAGCATTAAATCCAAGAAATGCCTCATGTATGTTAATTTGTTTTGCTCTCGTATTTGTATCTCTTTCAATAGAAACATATCGGAGCACCTGGCTCATTTGATCACATTTAGAGATATCCTGAGTAGTATCTATAATCAACGAGTAAAACTGTGCGTTTTGCACTTCAGACAAAATGTCATTCAGAACTTGCTTTGACAAAATACTGTATCTATGACTTCATTTTGAATTTTTGGACTAAGGTATTTGACTTTTCCCTGTGGTAACTGTAGCAATTGCTTTAATATGGGATCATACTCAGCTAGCAGTTCAATTATTGCCAGGAAGTTTCCACTGTTGACTTCTCCTATTTTTTCTCTGTGGCCACGGAAGGCCATGTTATTCATAGCCATAGTCAAGGTGACATTCACTATTCTATTTAAAACATCTCTCCAAAAGTTTTTTTCTTTTCTTAATTGTTTTTCGCTTTCCTCATCAATTGTTCCCTTTTTACCCCACTGATCATAGATTATGCAAGAATCTATATGAGTTTGAGATGTTTTCATGAACCTGTATTTTTGTTGACAAGCCTTTCCATTTTTTGTATCCCCTTTGCCCATGCTGGTTCAGAGCCTAGTTTTTTTACAGTCACCAAATAACCAGCATGGTTCACAGTGTGCAACATTCAATTTAGGAGAATAACAGAGCCAGGTAATGGGGAGTTTAAGTCCTGTTTTTGTTGTTTTTTCATAATATTTTATTGAAAAACACCTCTGTTCCTCATCATTGTCTCTCTTAAAGGGCCCTGTAGGTCTGCAAGGACCATTTGTGATTATAAATCTCTTCACATGTGCATCTGTAATTGTAATTGGAAAGTTTGCCCTGTCTGTGACATATTTTGTAGATGCAATGTCAGTTAACACAGCTATGTCACTACCAGGCAAGTGAACATCGGCTGCTGCAAATGGCTCAGTTTCAGGATTATCTTTTTCAATATTGCCCTCAGTAACACCACCTAACTCCTGGCTTGTACTTGGTTCATTCAGGGGAAACTGGCTAAGTAGCAATTGCTCCTGTACTGGCATGTCAGTAATTGTGGGGTCAAGGCTTTCTGGGCTTGCCTCAGCAACTTTTTCTGCTGTAGAGCTCTGACCAACATTGGGCACATTAAAAAAATGTGTGATTTTTGGAAGTTTCTCCATTTTGTAGGCGTCTTCCCTTTTCTTTTTACGCTTGTGAGCGCCACTTTGATGATGGTAACTGGACATTATGGTTGAAACTCAAAAATACAGTACAAGGAAAGACCCTTATACTCTTCAATTACATAGATAACAACAAAACAAAAACACTGCCAATAAAATTCATTCATCAGTGACCGTGACCAGTAACATCATTCCTCAGTGACCGTGACCAGTAAAATCCTTCCTCAGTGACCGTGACCAGTAAAATCATTCCTCAGTGACCGTGACCAGTAAAATCATTCCTCAGTGACTGTGACTAGTAAATTCATTCATCAGTGACTGTGACTAGTGGCAGTACATTAATACAGCAGTTACTATGACCAGTACAGCCTGCAGGACATTAATACATCAGTTACTATGACCAGTGCAAGACATTTCCCCCCGCCATGCTGCATATTAGAAAAATCACAGTCACAGTTCATAATCATCACCATCAGTGACCATGATCAGCAGTGGCAGTATAGTAATTCATCAGAGACCGAGACCAGTACATTCATTCATCAGTGACCGTTAGGGCTGGGGAAAAAATCAATTTAAATCTTGAATTGAGTTGAGAGGTCAAATCGATTCAAAATTTAAGCAAACCAATTTTTTTTAGATTTTTATTTTTTTCACAGCACCGGTCCTGAGGAGCTGCGGGCAGGAGTTTTTAGGCGAGGCCGCGGCTTTGGCCTAGTCCGTGAGGCCGGACGCCGCGGACTAGGCCGAAGCAGCGGCCTTGCCTAAAAAATCCTGTGACCGTAAGGTGACCAGTAAATCATTCATCGGTGACCATGAGGTGACCAGTAAATCATCAGTGACCGTGAGATGACAAGTAAATCATTCATCAGTGACCGTGAGATGACAAGTAAATCATTCATCAGTGACCGTGAGGTGACCAGTAAATTATTCATCAGTGACGGTGAGATGACCAGTTAATCATTCATCAGTGACCGTGACCAGTAAAATCATTCCTCAGTGACCCTGAGGGGACCAGTACAATCATTCATCAGTGACCACGAGGTGACCAGTACAATCATTCATCAGTGACCATGAGGTGACCAGTACAATCATTCATCAGTGACCGTGAGGTGACCAGTACAATCATTCATCAGTGACCTTGAGGTGACCAGTACAATCATTCATCAGTGACCATGAGGTGACCAGTAAATCATTCATCAGTGACCGTGAGGTGACCAGTAAATCATTCATCAGTGACCAAGAGGTGACCAGACTTCTGATCACAAAAAAGGTTAGTCTTGCTTGTTAGCTTGATTTGTACCTCTGCTTTTCTAATGTGCTTTGTTGAATGTGTCTAATTTTTAGTGTCCTATCCTTGTAGATTGTAAGCTCTTTTGAGCAGGGCCCTTCTAACTATTGTAAAATGCTGAAGCATCATTTCCATGTTTTTTTTGTTTTTTTGTTTGGCCCAAGTACATTAATGTAACAAATATACTGTCAGTACTTAGTGACTGCCTCCTCCACATTATATGACCACAAAAAAAATTAACAATACACAGCACATTTTAGTAATCAACAAATATATCTTTCACATAACAATGTACAATCATGATCTACAATCCAGGATCAACAATAAACAGATATCCATCTTCTTAGTTAGCATATTCCCTCCCAGATCCGTCTTCACCCAATTCTCATATGCAGCTTGACAGGTATCCTCAGAATGAAAAGAAACATAGCCACAAAAAGACCACTAGCCACAAAATCCTGGAGAGCGAATATATCACTGACCTGTAAATTCAGCAACTTCTGTAACATCTACAGCAATCATCTTCAGACCCACTTCACCATGGTATTCAGGCTTTAACTGTATTCTCATAGAATTTTACAAACGCATCGAACCCCGCAACATGGCGACATCCTTTATTGGTTCCACCTTTATTTGCCCTCTCGTTTATCCAGGGGTCCTCCTAGAAGAGGGGCCCTAGAATACCCCCCAACCCAAAGCCTAGGCGTACATGACACCCACTCTTGAGTCAGGAGGCCAAGAAGCCATCTTTGTAAGAAAAATTCAGGCCTGTTCTTAGGCCAAACAATCGCCACAGATGCAGGCCTTTAAATAACCTAACAAGCTTGCTCACTTCCAACCACCCAGTAAAGGACACACCCACCAGTGTAATTGATTCTGTCTCTTGAGGTGGACTCAAGTGGTCACACCTATTAGGAATACACGTTCTTTACAAATGAAAAAATTCCTCATTCATCATAAGCATACACCATTAAAATATGTGTGCAGCATCACACCAGATATATACATCCATATCTGGGCCAAAACACCCCAGTTCTAGATTTGGTGCAAACCCACACTTGCTTGATTTATAATATGATTTCTTGGGGTGCCATTATGTAAAACCCATCAAAAATGTTAGCACTGGTGAGAAAGAAAGCTTAATACCACAACATATAAACCTGCAGCCAGCTAGCAGGATTGGGAATCAAACCCAGAAACTCAGTGCTGCACAGCTGAAGCTCTAGACTGTGAGCCACCATGCTGTTCCATGTTTTTACCTGCATCTCTGTGGTGTCAAACTGTGCTAAGTCCCAGGGATGCAAGAAGGTAATCAATGCAGATGTACTGTGGATGGCCAGAGAGCCAGTGAACAACCTGTTTCTGGCATATGCCATCTGTTTTTAAGGGTGGTTATGGATGATTACTGTCAGCACGCTGAGAGATAAACAGCTGTCATTTTGTGGGTTTTGACTTGGTAAGAGGCTGCAATGAGTGGTGGTGGGGAAATGTTAAGGCTGATTATAGTCCTTGCCGGTGGAAAACATATGCCACAATTAAAATGGTGGTGGAACCCTCCTACCCATAAATACTAGATTTAGACAAGTCTCCGAGTCAGGAGTTAAGTTTAACAACATAGGAAGAACAGCACTTCTCTATTCGAAGTGCATGTTTGGGATGCGAACCCAGAAACTCAGTGCTGGTAGATGGAAATGCTAATACTCTAAGCCACTGAGCTGCCACATGAGGTACCCTCCTACACATAAACACACATGAATACTGCATTACTTTGGACATATAGGTGGTGTAATTACATTAGCCAGGAGTTATTCCTCTTGATTTATTCTTTAATATTTGGTGGTTTGGTGGTGTGTGAGTGTATAATAGTGATGTTACCCTCTTAATTTTGTGAATGCCATTTTTATTTCTGATGCTGGTACACATATAACATTTTTTAGATTTTATAATAAAAACACACAAAATTGAGACTCATTTTAAATTTGCATAAGCAATGGTATTGTTTGTTGTTTGTAAGACACCTGTCAGGTCACCAGAGTCCAGGTGACAGATGCACCCTGTTGGGGTCTGGAGTGCACCGCAAGATAGTGGACCCTATGGCTGACTGATGCCAATAGAGTTCTAGGTAATACAGGAGAGCAGGTGCTCTGTAGTATCAACATGGATGACACTGGGAGCTTGAGCATGAGATTTCCCAGGGCACGGAATCTAAGAGCCAGCAGGTGTTCACCAGAGGCCCCTAGTGGTGGGGATGCATGTAGCTGCAGTCTGGTTCCAGGTCGCGACCCCTAGGGCCTCCCAGTCCACGCTCACGGTAGACTACAGGGAGGTAGAGAACAGCAGACTGTGACAACAAAGGATAGTCAGTTGATAGCCAAAGGTCGGGGCCAGTATTTAGGTTTTGTGCTGCCCTAGGCCTGACTAAACTTGTGCACTCCCTAATTTAAATATGACCTACCCTTTCCTGTCAATGTCCCACCCCTTCCTGTTTAAGACCCACCCTGTCATCTGTAAACCACACTCTTTCCTCTTTAGGTTCCACCTCTTCTTCTTAGAGTTCCACCTCTTTCTCTCTGTACATTGAAAGTGGGTACCAAGTGCAGCCTCATCAGTGCCCATCAAAGCAACCTCATCAGTGCCCATCAATGCAACCGCAGCAGTGCCCATCAGCACAGCCTCATCAGTGCCCATCAATGCAGCATCACCAGTGCCCATCAGCGCAGCCTCATTAGTGCCCATCAATGCAGCCTGATCAGTGCCCATCAGCGCAGCCTCATCAGTGCCTATCAATGCAGCCTCACCAGTGCCCATTAACAGCCTTATCAGTGCCCATCAGTGCAGCTTCACCAGTGCCCATCAGTGAAAACTTATCAGTGCCCATTAATTCAGCATCACCAGTGCCCATCAGCTCAGCCTTGTCAGTGCCTATCAATGCAGCCTGATCAGTGCTCATAAATGCAGTCTCACCAGTGCCCATCAGCACAGCCTCATCAGTGCCCATCAGCGAAGCCTTATCAGTGCCCAGTAAGGGTCTCCAATTGCATTCTAATCATACCTAATGATGTGAGCAGACTGCAGTTCCTCTTTATGCACCCATTCACAATGGACCAATTTGGCATGCGATTTCACATGTGAAATCGCATGCCAAAACGGCAGCTATTGCCGGCAATGGCACCATCCTAATTAGCAGCAAAAGTGGGTATGTGAAAGTTAGTGAAGTGTTCAATAAAATCTCTTGCGTTAACAAGGAACAGTAAACAAAACTAATACAGAATTACAGAGTGCAATCAAAGTGCAACAAAATCTCTAAGTGTATCACTTGACACTAAAACAGTAGAGGTGATTTCGCACAAATTATTGTAAGTAAATACACTGAATAAATGGTGCATAAAATACATAAATAAATAAACATGTCTATAAATATCTAAATATAGTGACAATGTACAATAAGTAATATTGCATAAATAAACAATATAATGGGTAATGATGAATCATAAAGTGAGAGCTTACAGGGTGTCCTAATTTAAAATAGTGTGAAAGAATGCCAATGCGAATGGCAAGTCACACCGTATGTGAAAAATAGGTCAAAACTAAAGGATAAAAAATATTAAAAAATCAAAGTGTTAATAAAATGTTCAAGTCCTCTTTAAGTGAGCAAATGAGTGAATATAATTCTGCTGCTATCAGGGTTGATAGATATGAGTGTCCATATGTTGTCCTAGTGTGGTTTCTTCAGTATTATAGTCTCCCAAAACTCTCACCTCAATAATATGAATAAAAAGCAGTCAACATCTGAGATCTCCACTGTCCTCCATGGGTGGGCAGATCCTTCGGTGCTCCTCCTATGGGCGCATAGATTCGCTCCAATAACACAATATGTATAAGGGGGTACCTCAGTGTGAGATGGGGGACAAAATACAGAAACCTCCAGTAGTGTAATATGTCAGGGCTAAAAAATATATTTATTGAAATAAACCAGACTGGACTCTTACATAAAAACATTAAAAACAACACAGGGAACAAATTTGGCGTTGTTCCACGCCTTCTCACGTCACTTCCGGTATGCGGCTATCCTGGCCAATCCCTACGCGTTACGTTGCACCTCACAACTTCATCTGGGGAATGAACAACGCCAATTTTGTTGACCGTCCTAATTGGTGCCCCTGAAGTCGGACTGCATTGCTGGTTTGAAATTGTGCGAGTTCAGCTAAACTTGCACGGTTTCTAACCTGCATCAGTGTGAACCTGGGCTAAATGTAGTCAGCAGGATGGGTAATAAAATTCAGACTGATCTATGATCAGAAATTACACTTTTCTTCATATGTCAGAAGGCAGCATTAGGCTGGGATCACACCTATGTGAATTGGATGTTGTCTTCCCCGCATCCAATTTGCATAGCAGGAGAATGTGACTGGCTCTCTATGGAACCGGTTCACATATCTCCGGTGTGGCTGCAGAGGGCACTGCACAGAAACGCTGTACATCTTTGGCTCCATTTCAGGGCCGAATTCAGGCAAAGATTCAGTCCTGATTCATCCCTGAAATGGAGAACAGGGATGCACAGCGTTCCTGTGCGATCTGTGGCTGGTTCCAGTGTGAACCGAGCCTTAGACATACAAGTAGTTATGAAAGAATAACCACATATACAAGTAGACACTAAGGTGTTAAATGCCATTGATTCCAGAAGCACCAGCCTGCAGATATTGAGCTATAAAGAGTAAACCATATGTGTAAGCAGCAGTGTACATGTGTCAATTGAAGCAGAGTAGAAAATCACAGTCCTCCCCTAGCACCAAGGACATAGAGGGTTAATTACCAGAGAGTTGTCCCTATTTCAGATAACAGAAACAGATAACAGAGATAGGAGAAACAAAGTTGGAGCACAGATAAGCGACTGTGTGAGGTTTGCAAGGAGAGACAGTGAAGAGGATTGGTATCTTAATCTCATCCTCTCCAGGCTAATGTAGCTGGGTCTGCCAGCTGAAGCCACAATCCGTCTGACCCCAGAATCATAATACAGGAGAAGAAGTTGATAAGTTCTCTCTCTCTGCTCTCCTGTCTGTGTGAAGAGGAGGGGAACTGTGAGCACATGCTCTGCTCTATGTGATAGACGTTGCAGACAGCAACCTCGGCAATGAATGGACTGGTGGAGGGGGGCTTTTTTCGTGTTGGGGGTGGCGCTGTTCCCTGCAAAGTGCTGCCCTAGGCCTTGTAGGCCTAGGCTAGAATACAGCACTGGTCGGGACAACAAGCAGGTAAGGATAGTCAGGAGATAGCCAAAGGTCGGGGTAACAAGCAGGTAAGGATAGTCAAGAACAAGTTAAGATCGGTAACTGAAATCAGACGTAGAAGACACAGCAAGTCGCACATGAAAGCCAAACACACAATACTGATCAGCAGAGCTGGCTTGCAGTGCACAGGTTAATATAGAGAGATGAGAGTGGCTGGTCTCTTAAGCTGAACACATGGAGAGGTAAGCTGACAGACAAACATTACTCCATATCCATGACAACACCTGTGTGAGTTTGGGTAAAGCTTTTTGTGAGATGGAGAGCAACAAGTGAAAGTGACAGAGAAAAATATATTTGACCAAAACATCAAAACATTACATATTCTAGCATTCTTAAAAACAAAATAGATGAAACACAAGCAACATTGTTGCAAAGACAATTTCTTTGAAAGAAAGACACATTTCATCTGAACATGAAAAGTATTTATTTGGGGAACTACAATTGTACCATTAGAATCAATTGCCGAAACTTGCATTGGGCTACACAACTCTAATTTTCACTCCCAAAAAACTTTAACTCAGAGCTCATTTTGGTATTTACTATAACTCTTGGTAAAAAGCCATAGGAGTTAAAATGAGAGTTGTTTGCAGGTCTGAGCATGCTCAGTTGTGTTGGCATCTAGTTGTAAAGAGACAGGGAATTTATCTATTCTCAGACCTTTAAAGGTATTTCAGTGTAAAAATCACTTTTTCACACAGTTTAAAAGCGCATTATCTTTAAACAATATACCGCATATTTCAGTACCATTTAGGCAAAATATATCATGCTTTAAACATTATATCAATGTCATACTCTTATACTACTGATACACATACATATATCAAAAATTATATAATAATTATAATTATATTAAGTGAAATTCATTGTTAGAGTTTTACACTTTAAAAACTCGCATTATAATTTTCTATCAGGCAGTAGATTGTCTGTTTAAATGCTTCCTGAACTGAATAAAACAGAAATGTATGTTACACTTATAATAATTCATAATGCAGTGTCAAACAGCTGAAGTCCAAACCTTTTTAGAAAAATATTTAAATCATGCATATATGTGAAATAATATTAAGAAAGTCCACACAGTGATCTTATAAATCCTCTGTACCAAGAAAAAAGTGATCTTCTTACAGCCACATTTTCAACACATGCTTTCCCAAATCCACCATATGCTAGTTAAACCACTCACCTTAAAGCCTAACTCCACTTTTGTTGAGAAAAAAGCATTCCCCTCTGGGTGATCTATGTACATTACAAGGATTTTAACAAACTGTGTTGCAGATTCCTACCTTTTGTTATTTTAAAGAAATCCCTGTGTGTTTGTCTGTATCCATGTGGTAAAGTATGCCTAATGGGAGTGGTTTCATAATTAACAATCAGCTGTGCAACTGCAGGGCACTAATGAGGAAAGCTGCTGGGCCTGTATCCCTTTAGACATGATTTACTATTGGAAGTAGCTCACCAAAAATTACATTTTTGTTGCAGGAGGTGCTTGAAATCTGACTTGTATCTTAGGGCATACTTCTGGGAAAATTGGTGAGCCAATCACACAAGTGGGGAATTATGTTTCTGGGGGGCACTCTGTACGCAAAGGAAAGGTAATTTTTAATAACATGTAATCACAATATCATGTGTGTCGCAATTGTATACTTTTTCATTTTTATTTGCTATTTGTTTTCCCCACAAAAGTGGAGTTACCCTTTAGGCTAAGTCCACGAGGTCTAGCATCGCTTGGAAAGGGTTAACAACTTCCTTAGCAGGACTCCAATGGAGTAGCCTACATTACAATAGGGATTAAACACTTCCACAGCAGCTTTCAAATGTACAAGCAATCCATACAGCAAAGGGTAAATCTTAGAATGCTCCCACTGTTACGTTGTTCATAAAGAAACACAAAAACAAACCCAAATAATAGCCCTCTCTGTTGCAATATATGATCACTAAAAGCACAATTAAAAACACTCACAAGCTGGTACATAAGACGTGTGGTATAACAAGTAAACAGTCAAAAAACAGAAGAAACCAATATGTTCAAATATCTCTGACAGGATCAATCCATGTTATCAACGGATGTCCAGTTAGACAATCATTCATTTTCTATAGTTTTCTTTTTGTGATCCATTCCAACTTACACGACTTTGATCTGTCAGTTTCTGATAGAGCAAAGCACATTTTTTCTTAGTTTTGCTTACATTTAAAATGTTGTTTATGTCTATTCATGTTACCATTCTATGGCTGGAAGGGGTACATGAATAATATATACATGTGCTTCACACAAGCCGTGGGCGGCTTCCCTCAAGGTAGTCTGTTAATATTAGTTGTTTTTTCTTTTTATATTGCGGACATTTCTGTGAAAAGCCTCCCACAGATTCCAACAGTGAAGTCGAGTTGGGCTGATACCCACCACGGCTTCTTCCAACCCTCTCCTTAAGGTTGAAACCAGGAGACGTACGTTAACTATTCTCCTCCTAGTGTGACACTCCCTTTGAGAGTTATTTGAGTATCTTCCCCTCTTCTCCCTGTCTATTCTTTCTCTCTCTTTTATGTCATAAGGTTAGGGATGGTAAGGTATCCTCATACCTAACTAAGATGTCTAGAGGTTACATTAAGCATGTCTTATTCTATGTTGGATAATCACCCCTTTGTAAATTCGCACAATGTCAGCAGTCTAAATACGCCGGAGAAGCGAGTTTCCTTACTCAGAGAACTACACAAGACAAAACCAGCGGTGGTATTTCTCCAGGAGACCCACTTCAAGACAGGTACTGTACCAAGACTCACAGACAAACACTACACACAAGTTTTCCATGCAACTAATCCCACCTCTAAGTCAAAAGGAGTCTCCATTCTTATTCATAAAAATGCCGATATCATCATCTCCAGCGACAGGCAGACACAGAGGGAAGATATATCTTCCTTAAAGGTCATTGGCCGGGTACACCGATCACATTGGCTAATGTGTATTTTCCCAATGCCGCACAAGTTACTTTCTGCCAACAACTAGTGGACGAATTGAATGGTTTCACTGCGGGCTGCCTGGTACTGGGGGGGTGACTTCAACAAATGTGCAATAAGCACATGTCTACAGGAGACCTCATTTAAACTCCTGACAAATTGGTACAATACACCAATTAAACTACACAAGTGGTTCCCCTCTGTCCCTGATCTCTGTTGGCGTTGCAACCAGGAGAGGGGTGCAGTCCCACCCACATATGGTGGGACTGCAAGCGGATACAGCCCTTCTGGAAACAGGTGACTGATTTCATAAAACATAACGGGAACCAAAGTACTTTTAAATGCAGCTTGTTGCCTACTTCATATCACCAACTGCTCAATGAAAAGGTACAAAAAATCCCTAAACAGATTCCTACTTACTGCCACGAAAGCAGTGATACCTAGACACTGGAGAACTGCCACCGCTCCCACAATTATAGAATGGTTAGATGAGGTACATTTCCTCTATGGAATGGAAGAGATCAGGGCAACTGCCCATGAACAGATAGAACAATTCAACAAGACTTGGCAGCCTTGGATTATTTTTAAGTACTCTGCCACTTACACAACTCTTAGACAATCATGAGACCTTGACCTTGTGACATTAAGACATTTCCCTCTTTCTCAGGATGATACATGCTCTTGCAATAACTTCTTTCTTATTCTAATTCTCATTTTATATTTCCTTCTTCTCTTCTCCTTCTTTCTTAAGATAATTGTTTGAATTACCTATTTGCTAGCAACTTGCGATGTAACCATAATCCATGAGTGAATGGTCGGCTGACCATAATATTACAGACGTATTTTTGGCAGCCGTACCTATTTCTTCAATTGTACTTGAATCTCTATGATGCCGTTTAGACAAGTGGATCATTTTTGTGAAACTATATTGTTATGACTCACAATAACTACTTTAACGTTCACCATACTCGAGTATATGTTAAAAGACTAAAATGTTTTATATCTGTATAATTGTTACTTTTGTGAATTTTACAATAAAATTTTATTGGTTAAAAAAGAAAACAACAAGAAACCAGTGGGAATAATCAGCCTGTTAGAAGCTGAGATGCTTTCTCTCTCTGCAGAGATTACCAGTGACTAGCTTTGATCAACATTAGAGATGGACCGAACACCCCCCAGTTCGGTTCGCACCAGAACATGCGAACAGGCAAAAAATTTGTACGAACATATGAACCCTATTAAAGTCTATGGAACACAAGCATGAAAAATCAATAGTGCTCATTTTAAAGGCTGATATGCAAGTTATTGCCATAAAAAGTGTATGGAGACCCAGGTACTGCCCCCAGGGGACAGGTATCAATGCCAAAAAAGTTTTTAAAACAACAGTTTTGAGCAGTGATTTTAAAAATGCTTAAAGTGAAACAATGCCCTCAACATGGGGAGGGTGCTTTGGGGTCCCCCCCAAAGCACCTTATCCCCATGTTGATGGGGACAAGGGCCTCGTCCCCACAACCCTGGCCATTGGTTGTGTGGGGTCTGCGGGCAGGGGGCTTATCAGAATCTGGAAGCCCCTTTTAACAAGGGGGCCCCCAGATCTCAGCCACCCCCTCATGTGGATGGGTATGGAGTACATTTTACCCCTACCCATTCACCAAAAAAAGTGTCAAAAAGTAAAAACCACAATACACAGTTTTAGACAATTCCTTTATTAAAAAAGAAAAAAAAAGTGTCCCGCGATGTCCATCCATCTTCAATCATGGCGCAGACGGACCTGAACAATAGAAAAAAGAACACATGTTGTCAGAAGGGGCAGGATCACTCAGTTACATCACAGGGTGGCCCTGCCCTTGCCCATATAACAGCTGTCACAGCGAAAAGACAGCAGTCGGCGGGATGCCAACTATGGAGGAGAAGTATTTTCTTTTTTTTTCAATTTTTCAGGTCCATCAGCGCTGTGATTAAAGATGGATGGACATTGCGGGACACTTTTTTTTTCTTTTTTAATAGAGGAATTGTCAAAAATGATGTATTATGGTTTTTACGTTTTGACACTTTTCTTTTTTACATCCTCAAAACACTTAATCAGCGACATCAGCTGCTGGTAATCCAGGACTGATTCATTTTGATAAATGTCAGACAGTCCACTGAGTCTGTGGACAGACGCGTTCTATGATCAGTAACAAAACCTACAGCAGCACTGAATGCCCTTTCAGACAGCACACTGGATGCAGGACAGCACAGCAGTTCAATTGCATACTGGGCAAGTTCTGGCCAGTGGTCTATTCTCATGACCCAGTAAGCCAGTGGATAGTCAACTGGAAAGCTCTCCATCTCTGTTTTCGCCCCTAGATGTGGACACTGACAGCCCTGGGCAGTAAGGACTAAAAATATTGTAAAATACATCACTTAGGCGCCAAGTGCTGGCCTGAAATGGCAACAGACTCTTCTGGCCTGCTTTGGCAGATTTTCCAACCCTGGGTACCTATTTAGGAAATGCTGCTCCACCAAATTGAGGACATGTACCAGGCATGGCACATGTGTCAACTTTCCCTGTCTAAGGGCGGACAGAAGGTTTGTGTCATTATCACACACCATGATTCCTGGCCCCAGCTGGTGTGGCATGAACCACCTCTGGGCCTGTCCCTGCAGATGCCTGTCCCCTAGACACACCAGCTGAAGCACTGCATGGCACCTTTTAGCATGACTCATTGAATAGGCCCTTGAACACTTAGGGGGGTACTTATGTTTCATAGGACAATTCAGCAGAGGAGGGCATGGAGGCAGAGGAGGAGCAGGTAGAGCTGACAAATATGGCATTATCACCACTAGCTGTATAGAGACATGGGGGCACAACAAGCTGCAGCACTGAGTCCTGTCCTGCATCCTTCCGAGTTGCAAGCAGAGATACCCAATGTGCTGTGAATCAAATATATCGTCCCTGACCATGCTTGCGGGGAACACGTGTCAGCAGTAATGTGGACTTTCCTGCTGCCTGCTTTGCCCAACAAAGCCACAACATTGCCTTCCACTTGATGGTACAGAGCTGGAATGGCCTTACGTGAAAAGAAATAGCGACTGAGAACCTGCCATTGTGGTACAGCACATTCTGCAAATTCACGGAAGGGGCAGAATCCACCAGACAGAAAGGCAGAAGTTGTAGAAGCAGCAGCTAGGGCAGAGAAATTTTCCAGCTATATTCTACAGCTGTTGGTGTGCTACTAGCAGATGTGCCACAAGGACCTGGGACACCCTTCGCTATACCATCATCCCTGTCAGTGGAGGCTGCTGAAGGGTCATAAGGTATAACGGGGGCAGACTGAGGTGAGTAAGGAGGAGGAACAGATTTGCAGCCCTTTTGTGTGGCTTTCAGGTGCTCTTGCCAACGGGCTGGGTGTTGGGAGGTTACAGTGGGGCAAAAAAGTATTTAGTCAGCCACCAATTGTGCAAGTTCTCCCACTTAAAAAGATAAGAGAGGCCTGTAATTGTGATCATAGGTATACCTCAACTATGAGAGACAAAAATGTGGAAACAAATCCAGACAATCACTTTGTCTGATTTTTGAAAGAATTTGTTTGCAAATTATGGTGGAAAATCAGTATTTGGTCATTATCAAAAGTTCATCTCAATACTTTGTTATATATCCCTTGTTGGCAATGACAGAGGTCAAACGTTTTCTGTCTTCACAAGGTTGTCACACACTGTTGCTGGTATGTTGGCCCATTCCTCCATGCAGATCTCCTCTAGAGCAGTGATGTTTTGGGGCTGTCGCTGGGCAACACGGACTTTCAACTCCCTCCAAAGGTTTTCTATGGGGTTGAGATCTGGAGACTGGCTAGGCCACTCCAGGACCTTGAAATGCTTCTTCCTTCATTGCCCGGGCAGTGTGTTTGGAATCATTGTCATGCTGAAAGACCCAGTCACGTTTCATCTTCAATGCCCTTGATGATGGGAGGAGGTTTGCACTCAAAATCTAAGAATACATGGCCCCGTTCATTCTTTCATGTACACGGATCAGTTGTCCTGTTCCCTTTGCAGAGAAACAGCCCCAAAGCATGATGTTGCCACCCCCATGCTTCACAGTAGGTATGGTGTTCTTTGGTTGCAACTCAGCATTATCTTTCTTCCAAGCACGGCGAGTTGTGTTTCTACCAAACAGTTCTACTTTGGTTTCATCTGACCATATGACATTCTCCCAATCCTCTTCTGGATCATCCAAATGCTCTCTAGCAAACCTCAGATGGGCTCGGACATGTACTGGCTTAAGCAGGGGGACACGTCTGACACTGCAGGATCTGAGTCCCTGGCGGCGTAGTGTGTTAGTGATGGTAGCCTTTGTTACGTTGGTCCCAGCTCTCTGCAGGTCATTCACTAGGTCCCCCCATGTGGTTCTGGGATTTTTGCTCACCGTTCTTGTGATCATTTTGACCCCACGGGGTGAGATCTTGCGTGGAGACACAGATCAAGGGAGATTATCAGTGGTCTTGCATGTCTTCCATTTTCTAATTATTGCTCCAACAGTTGATTTCTTCACACCAAGCTGCTTTCCTATTGCAGATTCAGTCTTCCCAGCCTGGTGCAGGTCTACAATTTTGAATCTGGTGTCCTTCAACAGCTCTTTGGTGTTCACCATAGTGGAGTTTGGAGTGTGACTGTTTGAGGTTGTGGACAGGTGTCTTTTATACTGATAACAAGTTCAAACAGGTGCCATTAATACAGGTAATGAGTGGAGGACAGAGGAGCCTCTTAAAGAAGAAGATACAGGTCTGTGAGAGCCACCATAATTTGCAAATAAATTCTTTCAAAAATCAGACAATGTGATTGTCTGGATTTGTTTCCACATTTTGTCTCTCATAGTTGAGGTCTACCTATGATGACAATTACAGGCCTCTCTCATCTTTTTAAGTGGGAGGACTTGCACTAAATACTTTTTTGCCCCACTGTAAATACCTTGTCAACCATGTGGTACTGAAATGGCTGGTGTTTTTGCCACGCTTGATGTGCTTGAGATAAAGTTTGCAAATAGCAACAGTGCGATCAGCTGCACAAGTACTAAAAAAGGCCCAGACAGCTGAGCTGTGGGTAGTGGGCTGGGAGATAACAACTCCACAATGTGATGGAATAGGGTGGCTTCTCTCTACCCTTCCCTGATGGCTGCCTCATGGGGTTGTGCCTCACCCTCACTTTCCTCCTCTGCTCTATCTGGCACCCAAGTCGCATCAGTGACCACATCATCAGCTCCTCCAGCCTCATTACCACTGGAGACAACTTGGCAATACGCTGCGGCTGGAAGAACATGACTGCCAATTTGTGTACCAGTGTTCTCCCTACCTGTAGGCTCATGTTCCTGCCTTCCTCAACCTGGGAACAAACATCTGAATCAAGTAATGGCTGTGCATCATCAAGTGGCTGACACTGCATTCAAATAACCCAGCTGACTCCTCCATGCCTGATGCAGGGGCTATGGCAGGAATAGCTGTGAACAAGGAGGCAGGTTTAGTGACTCTGGCAGCTGCAGTGGACTGTTAAACAAGTCTCTGCTTGGGTGACGGAGGATGAGGATGATGAGGATGGTTTAGTAAGCCAGTCCACCACCTCCTTTGCATGCTGTGGCTGGATAGCATAGGCAACATCACTAAACAGAGGAAATGATGCCCTGCCTGAGGACTGACCACGTCCACGTTTCCTTATGGACACATACACTGCTGGCCCCCTCACAGTGCCATGGGCACGTCTGCCTCTCCTTGCTAACCTCCCAGGCATGATTGGGGGGGTGCTTATTAACATAATGTAATATAGATGTGGAAATGTGTACGTGGATGCACTTTAATCAATGGAAAATCGTGTTTGGTGCACTTTAACTTGAGTACTCACTACTACACAGACACACTCCACTGATACACTATACACTACAATACACTAACGCACTGAAATATACTGAGTTAAGCGTGCACTAACGCACAGAAATGTACTCCGTTAAATGGAAGAAAACGCACTGAAATATACGGCATTAAACTTGCAGTAATGCACTGAACTGTACTGCGTTAAATGAAAGATAACGTACTGAAATATACAGCGTTAAACTTTCAGTAATTGACTGAATTGTATGGCGTTAAATTTGCAATAACGCACTGAAATATACTGTGCTAAGCATGCAGTAACGCACAGAAATGTACTGCGTTAAATGGCACGTAACACACTGAAATATATGGTGTTAAACTTGTAGTAATGCACTGAACTGTACTGCGTTAAACGGAGGATAACGCACTGAAATATATGGCGTTAAACTTGCAATAATGTACTGAAATATACTTTTGTTAATCTTGCAGTAATACAGAGAAATGTACTGCGTTAAACGGTATGTAACGCACTGAAATATACAGCGTTAAACTTGCAGTAACGCACTGAACTGTACGGCATTAAATTTGCAGTAATGCACTGAACTATACTGCGTTAAGCGTGCAGTAATGCACTGAAATATACCGCGTTAAGCGTGCAGTAATGCACAGAAATGCGTTAAACGGCCCTTAACACACTGAAATATATGGCGTTAAACTTGCAGTAACACAATGAAATATACTGTGTTAAATGGTCACTACACTTACACTGACTGAACTATCCCTACATTCACACTAATATAAAGATGAATGGTCGCACTACACTCACACTGACCTATCACTAGATTCACACTAAACTGATATTCTACACTGACAATAGAATCAGAATAGCACACTATAGCACACTAATGCCCCGTACACACAGTCGGATTTTCCTACGGAAGCTTGTTGTCGGAAATTCTGACCATGTGTAGGCTCCATTGGATATTTTCCATCGGAATTTCCGTCACACAAAATTTGAGATCTGGATCTCAAATTTTCCGACAACAAAATCCGTTGTTGTAAATTCCAATCGTGTGTACACAATTCCGATGCACAAAGTTCCACGCATGCTCGGAATCAAGCAGAAGAGCCACACTGGCTATTGAACTTAATTTTTCTCGGCTTGTCGTACATATTGTACGTCACTGCGTTCTTGATGTTCGGAATTTCCAACAAGATTTGTGTAACCGTGTGTATGAAAGCCAAGTTTGAGCCAACATCTGTCGGAAAAAATCCATGGATTTTGTTTGTCGGAAAATCCTATCGTGTGTACAGGGCATAAGGCTTGATTCAAACCTATACATTTTTAGTGCTTTTTGCATTTTGCAGATTTGCACTACAGAACGTGTTCCATAGGAAACCATGATAAATGGACTGCGGTGCAAACCTGCAAAATGCAAAAAGCACTAAAAATGCATAGGTGTGAATCAGGCCTGAGGCTTGGTTCACACCTATGCACTTTTTAGCTCATTTTCAGTTTTTCAGAAACACACTACAGTGCATTTAACATGGTTTCCTATGTATGTAGTTCACATCTGTGCATTTTATGGAAAGGACCAGGGACTTTTTTCTGGTTTTTGATTCTACAGACTTCAATGGATGAAAAGCATGCATTTAAAAATGCAAAATGCAGCTGCAATATGCAAACTGAAACCTGCAAAAGTGTGAAAAAATTCCCATGCATTTCTGCAAAATGCAAAATGCATCAAAAAATGAGTTAGTGTGAATGGAGCCTAACTGTCTAATAGCACTGAACAGAGCCCTGTTCTATCTCTCTCCACACCAATATCACACTGAAAATGGCCGCTATTGAAAGAATACTTTTATAGTGTGGGGCGGGACTAAAAGCAATGAGCCATGATTTTATAGAGTCATCATGACAGCATCCATTCATGGCTCTGACAGTGCTCTGTGCCCTGAGCTTTCATTGCTTCAGCCAATTAGCCAATTCAGCTTCAGCCAATTCAGCGGCGCAGTGCACTGTGGTCATTCGGCGGGCCGAACAAACGGTCAAGCGCCCCAATAATTTGGTTGTTTGGTGAACGTGCGAACAGTCAGTGTTCAGCCCAAACTCATGCTCGGGCCAAACCTTCTTCCATCCCTATTGAACAATAACAATAATATATTGAACAATAACAAGCCACTCCAGATCACATATGACAACTATTATTTTCCATACATGATCTGGAGTGGTTTGTTATTGCTCAATGATAAGTAGCTTGATCTCAAGCCACACATGCATGAGAGCAGGAGTGAAGTCATTGGTGTGCCGACACAGATCAGGGAAGAAGAAACCAGCCCCAGATTATCTAATTTGAATAAATGGTGGTGTGGGATGGGAGTAAAGGGAAGAGTGGCACATTAGCCTGTGGGATACAGCAATGGAGGAGGCAACATTTAAGCTTTGAATGTTTATTACAATCAAATTTTAAATACAGTACTTGATATATTATCATAAGAGGGTGAGGGGGGAGGTCTACCTTAACAAAAATGCAGTAAACAAATTTACTTTGTATATGCTATCTTGATAGTGGCACATTTTCACAGCTTCAAGTGCAATTGAAATAAAGCAAATTGGAATGAACTATTTTAAAACACAAAAGAAATAGAAAGGTCAATGAAATATCAAATAACTAGGACCTTTGGGTACATTTTATTAAAAGACATATTTCAATTTTCTCTGTTCTTTCAACATTTGCAAACAGTCATGAGGCAACCCTTATCTGCTGTCTGTTGCACCCACTGAGGAGATTAACCCTGTTTGCCCTGGTAAAACTTGTTACCAAAGGAGAAGTTTATGAGAAATCCAAAATGTTATAGCAGTCATAAGAACATAAATAGCAATTAAATATTCCATTGAGGACAGATTTTATGATCCCTTCCTGTTGTGGTTTTAGAACGGAATGTTAAAGAAAATCTCCCCAATTGACACCAGAAAAAAACAGGGGTTTTACCCATCTTCTGCTCTTTCCAAAAGAAAAGATATTTACTTTTATTTTGATAGACACATTTATTTTTAAATACACTGGTGAAATTAATAGTTCTATATGTTCATGTATGTCATTACATTAATTTTTGGTAAAGTGCCATAATTATACTATTTGTCCTTTGTTTGCCTTTATTTTGGTTCTATGTCATGTGATGCTTTTCAGTTTTTATACCACGTGATGATGTTTAAGTGCAGTTAGCTTCTTTTATATAATAAAACCATTTGTTGATTCCCCCAATTGTCAGCTTTGTGCATGACTGTTAGGGACAGGGGAATCCTATTACTAGCACTGTAAGTTGTTTGGAAATAGTAGTATGTGGACTTCCTTCTTACTTGTAGGGTACACTAAGCATAAACAATAACATTGCTTTGTCCTGTGCTTTTTTAGCCACAGAGAGGTTTAAGTTGCAATAAAATACAGTGTATTATTTAAAAAAGGGTTAAATCTATTTAAGGGTCAAATCTGTTATTTATTATGATATTTTAGAATGTATTTGGGTAGACAAAGAATACTTAGAACATTTCATATATGCACTAACAAAACCTCCCACTGAGTTGTTTAGACCTGGACATTTTCATATTAATGGCTAGTCATGAATGGCGAAATGAAAAAAACACAATTAAAAAAAAGAAGTACTTTAATCACCAAATACATGGCATGCTATTTTCAAAAATAATTTGAATACGTATGTGAAGCCATAAGCTACAGAGAGCGCAAGGCACTTATAGATTTTTAATATTAATGATATACAGTTTTTTTATGAACCTGAGCATTTATCTTTGAATGTTAAGTACATGCGGATTTTTTATGCATCTAAGCACTTAACTTTTCCTGAGTTTTTGTAAGCCTTTAAATTTGGAATTTTATTAACATTCATTTACATAGCAATACATAATTTAACATGCAAAATATGTTGTAGATAGTAAAACTACATTGGCAGGGCTATACCTAACATAAGGCAATTGTTGATAAGTGCTCATGGCCGAGGGCTTAAGGTAAGCAGCACCAAAGCATAACATGTATCATTTGAAATTACTTTTTCCTTTGTTTTTCTGATTACTTTGCATTTTGAAACTCGTGTGGGTAGATCAATCATGAAAACACATGAGGGAAAACTGCTTCATACCCCAGCACTTGCTAAACACTATATATAACCAGTCACCATTCAGTAATGAAGAATGTATGATCACTGATTTACTATGCACCTATGGTGCACACAGCACATATACAGTATATGAAAGTTACAACCATTTGTGCTATGCTTTGAAATGAATGCTTCAGCTCGTGAATGTATACAAATTAAGCAATCGCATGCTAGAACTAAAAATTTAATTTTATACACCCATAGTTTCACTCAATTAACAGGCTGTGAGCAAGGCATGGTTATCATTACAGGATATAGTGATGATCCGCTCACCTAAATACCATTGTTTTACAAGTAAACCATGAGGGCTAAAATGATTAGCTTGGAGGACATTTTCTTCTTTCTATTCATGCTAAGTTTTGAAATTATCTTGGGATTAGGGCGCTAGGGGTCCAGGTATATGAGTACTACAGCAACAGTTGCAGATAATGTTGTACTGTATGGATGTGTTCTAATTACCCAGGGATATTGGGAAATGTCCCCACAGACTACCCATAAGGGAGTCCTGCTAAGCTTGTAATAAGCTCACTGACTTTTTTTTTACTTTTTCTTAAATCCTCCCAGTTATGTTCCATTTGCAGAAGGTACATTCCTTTATTAGTTATATATGTTAATATACCTGTTAAGCCTTATCACAATGCCTTTGGCATTTGTTTCTAATGTATTGTCCATTTCTGTAATCTTATCTGGTTATCTCAATAAAAATATTGAAAGTAAAAAAAACCTTCTAATTTATTAAAAAAGAATAAATAAAGTAAGCTACATGCAATAGGGTGGGAGGTGAGTATTGTACAAGGCATTAATGGAGTTCAAGCATCAGAGATTACAATTATTACCACACGGGTTCGCTGGAAACCTAACCTTTTCACTGACATGGCTGACGAATGCATCTTTTTGCTACCATAACAACCAGCTACCAATATAACCCTTACTGGATCAGAACTTAGCTCAGGGGACTTAGAGTTAAAAATAAAATAGCTTTGTTATGTGCCAGCCCCTCACAATAAAGGTTAGGGGTCCCAGAAGCTGTATTGACAATGAGCCTAGCAATGATAGGGAAAGGTTAAGGAGTGCTTCTGATTAGGGATGAGCCGAACACCCCCCCAGTTCAGTTCGCACCAAAACCTGTGAACGGACTGAAAGTTCGCACAAACTTTAGAACCACATTAAAGTCTATAGGACTCGAACGTTCAAAATCAAAAGTGCTAATTTTAAAGGCTAATATGCAAGTTATTGTCCTAAAAAGGGTTTGGGGACCCCCCCAAGTCCATTACCAGGCCCTTTGGGTCTTGTATTGATATTAAGGGGAACCCCGCACCCAAATAGAAAAAAGGAAAGGCTTGGGGCCCCCAGGCCCTATATACTCTGAACAGCAGTATACAGGTGGTGCAAACAAGACAGGGACTGTAGGTTCGTTGTTAAGTAGAATCTGTTTGTAATTTTGAACTGGCACATTTTTAAAGTGTAGCTCCAGCCAAAAATTCTATTTTTAAGCTTTTTGGAAAACATAGGGAAGGGTTATCACCCCTGTAACATTTGTTTTGCTGTCTGTGCACCTCTTCAGAAGATTTCACCTGACTTTCTGTCCCAATGACAAATGTTTTTTGAAAATTTGGGGTTTTTAGTGAAACAAGGATTGGTGATAAAGCATCAGTGAAGAGGAGACACGTTTTTACCATATTAACTCTTACAGGAGAGAATTTCCATTCCTAGGGGTATATTTCATCTCACTTCCTGTTGTCTCCTTCCGTTTGCAAGTAGGAGTCGTTTGTAAGTTGGATGTTTGAAAGTAGGGGCCTGCCCTATATACTCTGCAGAATATGGGGCCTTAGGTGTTGGTGTTGCCACAATACTGTAAGCCCTCACAGTTACTCTTGGTGGGTGCAGGAACGAGCCGTGCTGTGAAATATTAGATCAAAAATTGTAATTACATGCCATTGTTGAACAGTGGTAGAAAAATTGGGCCTTTGGTGGTGGTGGTGGTGGTGCTGGTGCCAAAACACTGCAAGTCCTCACAGTTACTCTTGGTGGCGCTGGAACGGGCCCTGCTGTGAAATATTAAATCAAGAATTGTAATTACATGTCCCTGTTGAACAGGGGCAGAAAAATTGGGCCTTAGGCACTGGTGCCACAACACTGCAACCTTTCACAGAGGCTATAGTTAGAGCACAGTAATGAGCCCTGCTGCAAAGTATTGCATCAAAAATTGTAATTATACGCCCCTGTTAAACAGGGGCTGAAAATTTGGGCCTTGGGCACTGGTGCTGGTGCCACAACACTGCAACCCCTCACAGATACTCTAGTTGGAGCTCAGGAATGAGCCCTGCTGCAAAGTATTGCATTAAAAATTGAAATTATACACCCCTGTTGAACAGGGGCTGAAAAATTGGGCCTTGGGTACTGGTGCCACAACACTGCAACCCCTCACAGATACTATAGTTGGAGAACAGGAATGAGCCCTGCTGCACTAGGCCTTGGGCACTGGTGGCAGTGCCCAAAATCAAAAATGTTCTTACAAGGTATCAGCATGAAAATTGAGGAGGAAGAGGATTGTGACTCAGCATAACAGGATAGCATCAGCATAGGCAGTCTTGAAGGGATCTCACATTTAAAAAAAAAAATCAATCGGTTACATAAGCATCAGGTGCTTGGTAGCTGGTGATGCAAGACTGATTCATTTTTTATGAAGGTCAGCCAATTGCCAATCTGTGATCGCTTACAAAGCCTCCAGCAGCACTGAATGTGCGTTCCGAAAGAACGCTGGATGCAGGACAGGCCAGTAGCTCAACTGCATACAGTGCTCTGGCCAGTGATCCATCCTCAACACCCAGTAACCCAGAGGATTTTCGGTGGGAAAGGAGTCCAAGTCTGATCTTGCCCCTAGGTAATCCTGCACCATGTGAATCAGACGCTGGCGATGGTTGCTGGAACCGATCAGACCTTGGGGTTGCGGACTAAAAGATTGTCTGAACGCATCGGTCAGACGGCCACCTTCTCCACCGCTCCTTCTGTGACTGACCGAAGCCTCAGCAACACGTTGTCCAGGAGGACCAGGAAATTGTAACCTCCCAGGCTCTGGAAACACGTTGCACAAACCTTTCTGCAAGGCCTCCTGAAAATGTTTCATCTTCTGCTCCCTCTGCGACGGCAAGATAAGGTCTGCAACCTTACCCTTGTAACGTGGATCAAAGAGGATTGCCAGCCAGTAATCATCCCTCCCCTTGATACTACGAATACGAGGACCCTTCCACAGGCTTTGCAGGATCAGGGAGGCCATGCAGTGGAAGTTTGCTGAGGCATTCGGTCCAGAGTCCTCTGGGTCACTAAGGACGACATGATCCGCAGCCACGTCCTCCCAGCCACGTACAAGTCCATGGGTTTCTTCAGACTGTAAATGATCCCTTGAAGACTGCTGCTAATGCTGAGTGCCAGGCTCCACTTCCATGCTGACACAATCCTCCTCCTCGTTCTCTTCCTTTGTGATCGGCAGGCATGCAGGAACACTGTCTGGATAAAGGGGGCCTTGAGAGGTAAGGAAGTCTTCCTCCCTCTGTTCTGCCTCAGTTGCCCTGTCCATTATTCCACGCAGCTTGTGCTTCAACAGGTGGACAAGAGGGACAGTGTCACTGATGCATGCACTGTCACTGCTCACCATCCTCGTGGCCTCCTCAAATGGTGACAGGACATACATCCCTGATCATAGCCCACTGGTGTGGGGAAAAAAACAAGCTCCCCTGACCCTGTCCTGGTGCCATAGTCGCATAGGTACTCATTGATGGCCCCCTGCTGCATGTGCAGCCACTGAAGCATGGCCAACGTTGAGTTCCACCTGGTGGGCATGTCACAGATTAGGCGGTTCTTGGGCAGGTTACATTTTTGGAGGTCAGCCAGCTGAGCACTGGCATTATATGACCTGCGGAAATGCACACAGACTTTCCTGGCCTGCCTCAGGACATCCTGTAAGCCCGGGTACCTGCCCAAGAACCACTGCACCACCAAGTTAAGGACATGAGCCAAACAGGGCACATGGGTCAGTTGTCCCTGTCGGAGGGCGGAAAGGAGGTAGGTGCAATTGTTGCAAACCACCATACCTGCCTTATGCTGGCGTGGCGTCAACCACCTCTGAAACTGCCCCTGCAGAGCTCACAGAATCTCTGCCCCAGTGTGGATCCTTTCTTCCAAGCTCAAGCACCGCATGGCATCTTTTTGCCTGTGTGCTTGCATAGCCCCTTGAACGCCTACAGAGCACCGCTGGTTCTGAGGACAAATCAGCACAGGAAGAGGCCATGGAGGAAGAAGAAGAGGAGGGGGTGGAGGAGAGAGGTGTGGCAGAATCACCAGTACTGGCATTTTGGAGGCGTGGTGGTGGAACAACCTCCAACACTACTGCACCTTGTCCTGTATCCTTCCCAGCTGCCAGCAGAGTCACCCAATGCGCCATGAAACTTAGGTAACGTTCTTGTCCATGCCTGCTGGACCATGAGTCAGTGGTAATATGCACCTTACCGCTGACTGCCCTGTCCAGCGAGGCCAAGACATTGCCTTCCACATGCCGGTAGAGAGCCGGAATCGCCTTCTGTGAGAAATAGTGGTGTTTGGGAACCTGCCACTGAGGAACCGCACATTCCACAAACTCACAGAAGGGGGCAGAGTCTACTAACTGAAAAGGCAGCATTTGAAGAACTAGAAATTTAGCCAAGCTAGCATTCAACCGCTGGGCATGTGGATGGCTGGGAGGGAACTTCTTTCGGTGGTGCAGCAGCTGGGGCAGGGAAATTTGCCTGGTACAATCTGACGTCGGTGTACTGAAAGCAGATTGCCCGCAAGTACTTGGTTGTGACACATCTAATTCTACACCTTCATTCCTCTCAGTGCAGGTTTCAGAGAGGACTGAAGGTATAGTGGGGTTGGAGATCCCAGCTGATAAGCAGCAAGGAGAGGTCCGCTTTTTTCTTTGGTGTGGGTCTTTTAGGTACGCTTGCCAACAAACTGCATGGCAGGTCAACATGCAGGGCGCTGCTGTCTCTGCGCATTATTCCAAAAGGTCTTTGGTTGGGCCTTTTTTTGAGACTAGTACATTGGATCGCACAGCTGCTATTTGCAACATATGTCTCAAGTGTATCTCGCGTGGCCAAAACATCACCCGCTTGGGCACCACATGCTTGACCGGACATATGTTGACCTGCCATGCAGTTTGTTGGCAAGCGTACTTAAAAGACTCACACCAAAGAACAAAGCAGACCTCTCCTTGCTGCTCATCAGCTGGGATCTCCAACCCCACTATACCTTCAGTCCTCTCTGAAACCTGCACTGAGAGGAATGAAGGTGTAGAATTAGATGTGTCACAACCAAGTACTTGCGGGCAATCTGCTATCGGTACACCGACGTCAGATTGTACCAGGCAAATTTCCCTGCCCCAGCTGCTGCACCGCCGAAAGAAGTTCGCTCCCAGCCATCCACATGCCCAGCGGTTGAATGCTAGCTTGGCTAAATTTCTAGCTCTTCAAATGCTGCCTTTTCAGTTAGTAGACTCTGCCCCATTCTGTGAGTTTGTGGAATGTGCGGTTCCTCAGTGGCAGGTTCCCAAACACCACTTTTTCTCACGGAAGGTGATTCCGGATCTCTACCGGCATGTGGAAGGCAATGTCTTGGCCTCGCTGGACAGGGCAGTCAGCTGTAAGGTGCATATTACCACTGACTCATGGTCCAGCAGGCATGGACAAGAACGTTACCTAAGTTTCATGGCGCATTGGGTGACTCTGCTGGCAGCTGGGAAGGATACAGGACAAGGTGCAGTAGTGTTGGAGGTTGTTCCACCACCACGCCTCCAAAATGCCAGTACTAGTGATTCTGCCACACCTCTCTCCTCCACCCCCTCCTCTTCTTCTTCCTCCATGGCCTCTTCCTGTGCGGAGAGAGAGGAGGAGGAGGAGGCACATCACCAACGAGGCAGGATGCCCTCTAGGGGCCAGCCTAAGGGCAGCACACTGACTGCATCACACCGCAGAGCTCTGCATGTGCAGGGCGCTGCTGTCTCTGCATGTTATTCCAAAAGTTCTTTGGTGTGGGCCTTTTTTTGAGAAGAGTGCATCAGATCCAACCGTTAGATCCCACTAATAAAAACGGCATGGGAATTCCCCACAGGGGAACCCTGAACCAAAAAAATGACGTGGGGGGTCCCCCTAAATTCCATACCAGGCCCTTCAGGTCTGGTATGGATATTAAGGGGAACCCCGGCCAAAATTAAAAAAAAAAATGGCATGGGGTCGCCCTCAAAATCTATGCCAGACTCTTCAGGTCTGGTATGGATTTTAAGGGGAACCCCGGGCCAAAATAAAAAAAATGGCGGGGGGTCCCCCCAAAAATCCATACCAGAGCCTTATCCGAGCACGCAACCTGGCAGGCCACAGGAAAAGAGGGGAGATGAGAGCGGCCCCCCTCCTGAACCATACCAGGCCACATGCCCTCAACATTGGGAGGGTGCTTTGGGGTAGCCCCTCAAAACACCTTGTCCCCATGTTGATGGGGACAAGGGCCTCATCCCCATAACCCTTGCCCGGTGGTTGTGGGGCTTATTGGGTCCCCGTCAAGTCCTCGTGCGTCAGAGGGGGTGGGGTCACCGGGTGGCCCCGCCTCCCATTATTTAAGAACCATCAGAAGAGGAGAGGAGTGACACAGCGGAGCCTCCCATCATGCCATCATGTATGCAGAGCGGCCTGAGGAGAAGAAGGGAAAAAGACGCCGTGGAGGAAGATGCCGGACGAGAACACCGGAGGAAGAACCAGAAGAACCAGAAGAAGAAGAAGATGGAGGAAAAAACCGAAGGAAGACAGAAGATTGAAGATAGCAGATAGAAGAAAGAAGAAGCATATAAATAAAGGAGTTGTCAAAAACTGTCTCTTGTCATTTTTAACATTTTTGACAGTTTTTTTGTGACCCCCTTACCATTTCACACAGGGGGGAGGGCTGGGAACTGGGGGTCCCCTTGTTAAAGAGGGCTTCCAGATTCCGATAAGCCCCCCATCCGCAGACCCCCACAACCACTGGGCAAGGGTTGTGGGGATGAGGCAACATGGGGACAAGGTGTTTTGGGGGCTACCCCAAAGCACCCTCCCAATGTTGAGGGCATGTGGCCTGGTACGGTTCAGGAGGGGGGGCACTCTCGTCCCCCTCCTCTTTTCCTGCTGCCTGCCAGGTTGCGTGCTCGGATAAGGGTCTGGTATGGATTTTTGGGGGACCCCACGCCATTTCTTTTTTTATTTTGGGGCGGGGCTCCCCTTAAAATCCATACCAGACCTGAAGGGTCTGGTATAGATTTTGAGGGGGACCCCATGCAAGTTTATAAAAAAAATTTGGCTGGGGTTCCCCTTAATATCCATATCAGACCTGAAGGGCCTGGTATGGAATTTAGGGGGATCCCCACATCATTTTTTTTTTAAATTTTGGTTCGGGGTTCCCCTGTAGGGAACTCACATGCCGTTTTTATAAATTAACTTTTATGTGTATTGTCGGACCGGCAATTCATTAATAGCCACGAGTAGTTTTAAATGACTTTTTTTCCTTTGAAAAATCATTTTGCTGTCAGACTTTTCTAAACACGGGAAACATGCGCCCCTTTACAGGCATACTATAGACACCCCCCAGGTACGAAATTTAAAGGAATGTTATACTTTTATTGTTTCACTTTAAGCATTATTAAAATCACTGCTCCCGAAAAAACGTCCGTTTTTAAAACTTTTTATTGCATTGATCCATGTCCCCTGGGGCAGGACCCAGGTCCCCAAACACTTTTTATGACAATACCATGCATATAAGCCTTTAAAATTAGCGTTTTGATTTCTCCCATAGACTTTTAAAGGGTGTTCCTCAGCTTTCGAATTTGCCGCGAACACCCCAAATTGTTCGCTGTTCAACGAACTGGAGAACAGCCAATTTTCGAGTCGAACATGAGTTCGACTCGAACTCGAAGCTCATCCCTACCAAACAACACTTTTTCTCATGGAAGGCGATTCCGGCTCTCTACCGGCATGTGGAAGGCAATGTCTTGGCCTCGCTGGACAGGGCGGTCAGGTGCATATTACTGCTGACTCATGGTCCAGCAGGCATGGACAGGGACGTTACCTAAGTTTCACGGCGCATTGGGTGACTCTGCTGGCAGCTGGAAAGGATGCAGGACAAGGTGCAGTAGTGTTGGATGTTTTTTCCGCTACCACGCCTCCAAAATGCCACTACTGGTGATTCTGACACACCTCTCTCCTCCACCCCCTCTTCTTCTTCTTCCTCCATGGCCTCTTCCTGTGCTTTGTCCTCGGAACCAGCGGTGCTCCGTAGGCATTCAAGGGGCTACGCAAGTACACAGGCCAAAAGATGCCATGCGGTGCTTAAGCTGGTGTGTTTGGGGGACAGGAGCCACACTGGGGCAGAGATTCTGTCAGCTCTGCAGGGGCAGGTTCAGAGGTGGTTGACGCAATGCCAACTTAAGCCAGGAATGGTGGTTTGCGACAATGGCACCAACCTCCTCTCCGCCCTCCGACAGGGATAACTGACCTATGTGCCCTGTTTGGCTCACGTCCTTAACTTGGTGGTGCAGCGGTCCTTGGGCAGGTACCTGGGCTTACAGGATGTCCTGAGGCAGGCCAGGAAAGTCTGTGTGCATTTCCGCCAGTCATATAATGCCAGTGCTTGGCTGGCAGACCTCCAAAAGGAATTTAACCTGCCCAAGAACCATCTAATCTGTGACATGCCCACTAGGTGGAACTCAACGTTGGCCATGCTGCAGCGGCTGCACATGCAGCAGAGGGCCATTAATAAATACCTGTGTCACTATGGCACCAGGACAGGGTCAGGGGAGCTTGTTTTTTTTCCCCACACCAGTGGGCCATGATCAGGGATGCATGCACTGTCCTGTCACCATTTGAGGAGGCCACGAGGATGGTGAGAAGTAACAGTGCATGCATCAGTGACACTGTCCCTCTTGTCCACCTGTTGGAGCACCTGTTGGAGCGTGGAATAATGGACAGGGCACTTAAAGCAGAACAGAGGCAGGAAGAGGAGGATTTCCTTAGCTCTCAAGGCACCCTTTATCCAGACAGTGTTCCTGCATGCCCGCCGATCACACAGGAAGAGGATGAGGAGGAGGAGGAGGAGGAGGATTGTGTCAGCATGGAGGTGGAGCCTGGCACTCAGCATCAGCAGCAGTCTTTAAGGGATCATTTACAGTCCCAAGAAACCCATGGACTTGTACGTGGCAGGGAGGAGGTGGCTGCGGATCATGACATCCTTAGTGACCCAGAGGACTCTGGACCGAATGCCTTAGCAAACCTATGCTGCATGGCCTCCCTGATCCTGCATAGCCTGCGGAAGGATCCTCGTATTCGTGGTATCAAGGAGAGGGATCAATACTGGCTGGCAACCGTCCTTGATCCACGTTACAAGAGTAAGGTTGCAGACCTTATCTTGCCATCGCAGAGGGAGCAGAGGATGAAACATCTTTGGGAGGCCTTGCAGAAAGGTCTGTGCAACGCGTTCCCAGAGACTGGGAGGTTACAAACTCCTGTTCCTGGACAACGTGTTGCCGAGGCTTCGGTCAGTCAAAGAAGGAGCGGTGGAGAAGGTGGCCGTCTGACTGATGCATTAAGACAATTTTTTAGTCCGCAGCCCCAAGGTATGATCGGTTCCAGCAACCATCACCAGCGCCTGTTTTACATGGTGCAGGAATACCTAGGGGCAAGATCTGACTTGGACACCTTTCCCACCGAAAATCCTTTGGGTTACTGGGTCCTGAAGTTGGATCACTGGCCAGAGCTTGCACAGTATGCAATTGAGCTACTGGCCTGTCCTGCATCAAGCGTTCTTTCGGAATGCACATTCAGTGCTGCTGGAGGCTTTGTAACCGATCACAGGGTGCGCCTGTCCACCGACTCGGTTGATCAACTGACCTTCATAAAAATGAATCAGTCTTGGATCACCACCAGATACCAAGCAATTTTTGATGCAATTCTTTGCAGCAGAGCTCGTTCCTGCTCTCCAACTAGAGTATCTGTGAGGGGTTGCAGTGTTGTGGCACCAGCACCAGTGCCTAAGGCCCAATTTTTCAGCCCCTGTTTAACAGGGGCGTGTAATTACAATTTTTGATGCAATTCTTTGCAGCAGGGCTCGTTCCTGTGCTCCAACTAGAGTATCTGTGAGGGTTTGCAGTGTTGTGGCACCAGCACCAGTGCCTAAGGCCCAATTTTTCTGACCCTGTTCAACAGGGACATGTAATTAAAATTCTTGATCTAATATTTCACAGCAGGGCCCGTTCCAGCGCCCATCAAGAGTAACTGTGAGGACTTACAGTGTTGTGGCACCAGTAAAACCACCACCAGCACCACCAAAGGCCCAATTTTTCTGCCCCTTTTCAACAGATGCATGTAATTACAATTCTTGATCTAATATTTCACAGCAGGGCCCGTTCCAGCGCCCACCAAGAGTAACTGTGAGGACTTACAGTGTTGTGGCACCAGCACCACCACCATCACCAAAAGCCCAATTTTTCTGCCCCTGTTCAACAGGGGCATGTAATTACAATTCTCGATCTAATATTTCACAGCAGGGCCCTGTGAGGGCTTACAGTGTTGTGGCAACACCAACACCTAAGGCCACAATTTCTGCAGATTATATAGGGCAGGCCCCTACTTTCAAACATCCAACTTACAAACGACTCCTACTTGCAAATGGAAGGAGACAAAAGGAAGTCAGATGAAATTTACCCCTAGGAAGGGAAATTCTCTCCTGTAAGAGTTAATATGGGAAAAACGTTTCTCCTTTCCACTGATGCTTTATCACCAATCCTTGTTTCACTAAAAACCCCAAATTTTCTAAAAACATTTGTCATTGTGACAGAAAGTGAGGTGAAATCTTCTGAAGAGGAGCACAGACAGCAAAACAAATGTCACAGGGGTGATAACCCTTCCCTATGTTTTCCAAAAAGCTTAAAAATTGATTTTTTGGCTGGAGCTACATTTTAAAAATGTACCAGTTCAAAATTACAAACAGACTCTACTTAACAACGAACCTACAGTCCCAGTCTTGTTTGCACCGCCTGTATACTGCTGTTCAGAGTATATAGGGCCTGGGGGCCCCACGCATTTCCTTTTTTAATTTGGGTGCGGGGTTCCCCTTAATATCTATACAAGACCCAAAGGGCCTGGTAATGGACGGGGGGGTACCCATGCCATTTGTCTCACCGATTTTCATCCATATTGTCGGGACCCGACATTACATTAAAGCCGCAAGCAGTTTTAAATGACTTTTATTCCTTTAAAAATGTCATTTTGTGCAGGGACTGTTCTAAGCACGGGAAACATGCAACACTTTACAGGCATACTATAGACACCCCCCAGGTACGATATTCAAAGGAATATTTCACTTTTTTTTCACTTTAAGTATCATTAAAATCACTGCTCCCGAAAAAACGGCCGTTTTTAAAACTTTTTTTTGCATTGATGCATGTTCCCTGGGGCAGGACCTGGGTCCCCAAACCCTTTTTAGGACAATACCATGCAAATTAGCCTTTAAAATTAGCACTTTTGATTTCGAACGTTCGAGTCCTATAGACTTTAATTGGGTTCTAACGTTCGTGCAAAGTTTAGGTCCGTTCGCAGGTTCTGGTGTGAACAGAACCACGGGGTGTTCGGCACATCCCTACTCTGCATATAACGTAATGATGGCGTAGTCACCGTCTGGATTATTTTTGGCATGTTCCAGGGCCAGCATGACCTTATGGATGTTCAGGGTGGCTGTTCTGCCTTTCACAAATCCAGATTGGGCTGGATGTATCAGAGAGGGGGTGATGGCAGCAAGCCTAGTGGCAATGATTTTGGATAGGATTTTGACATCTAGGTTTAATAGGGAGATGGATCTGTAGGAGCCTGGGTCTTGGGGGTCTTTGCCTTTCTTTGACAGTAGTTTAATAATGGCCTGGTTGCCTGTTGGTAAGTTTGGGCCGCCGGACCATATGCCATTGTAAACCTTGTGAAGAGTGGGTTCTGTTATAATTTGTAAAGTTTTGTAGAATTCACTAGTGAATCCGTCAGGACCCGGGGCCTTAGAGGGGGTTAGGTTGAAGATGGTGTTTGAGATTTCAGATAGAGAGATAGGAGCATTGAGAGCTTCTAGTTGCGACGTAGTGACTTTGGGAATATCTATATTCTCTAGGAAAGAGCATGCGATTTGTTTGTCTATGGGGTCTGAAGCATACAGTGCTGAATAGTATTTGAGCATTGCTCTATTTATCGTTTGCGGTGTGGTATTTACATTACCGTTAGTGTCTGAAAGCGATAATGTGGGTTGGGCGGAAAGGTCCCTTACAGAGCCTGGCTAGTAGTTTTCCTGCTTTTATTTCCGAACTTGCGGAGGGTGGCGTCTAAGTGTGCTTTTTTAGTTAACTCCAGTGTGTCTGCACAGGTGTCGAAGACCCTCTTGGCTGCCTGCCATTTGTTTCTAGTGTCAGGGGAGTCCATGGTATATAAGGATCTTTGTGCCTGATGTAGTCGCGCGCTGGCTATTTTGTATTGTGATAAAGTATTCCTTTTAAAGGAGGTAGCATAAGAGATGATCTGACCCCTGAGGAATGCTTTGCCGGCATCCCAGAAGAGGTTCGGATCATCAGAGTGGGGGGCATTGGCAGTGGAGTATTCCATCCATAATTTTTCCATGAATTGTTGGAAGTCAGTGTTATTGTGAAGGTATGAAAGGAAGCACCATATCTTGAAATGGGGAGGTAAATTGAGATTGTCAAGTTGTACTGAAATTTGGGCCTGATCAGATATGGCAATGTCAAGGATGTCTGCACCAGATAACATGGGAATTAGATTGTCAGAGCCAAAAAGTAGTCAATTCTTGTGAATACATTATGTGGGTTGTAGTAGAAGGTGAATTCCCTGTCATCAGGGTGTGTTAGATGCCAAAGGTCTTGGAGGTGGAGGGATTCCATGGTGGATGCAAAGTGCGTGGGAGTGGTGGGATCAAGTCCTGCCCTGAGGCATTTAGGGGAAGATGTGTCATCAGTCTAATGTAGGATTTTATTGAAATCTCCTCCAACTAAGTTTGGGAGGTTGGTGTTTTGAAGTAGCCATGCAGATAGTTCACTATAGAAGGGTTTACCGGGGTTGTTAGGGGCGTAAATGTTTGAAATCACTAGGTCCTTGGATCCTAGTTGGATATGTGCTGAGATGAATCGTCCCTGGCTGTCTGATTGTATGGATAAGACTGTACGGGGAGGTTCTTGTGTAGCAGCAGGAGAACTCCTGCTTTGCACCCATTGCCATCTGAGCCTATGACTGTGCCTACCCAGAGCTTTTTCATACAATGAAAATCAGGGGTTGACAAGTGAGTTTCCTGGAGTAGGGCAATGTCAGTTTTAATTCTTTTAAAATGTTGGAGGATCTTCATTCTCTTGTTAGGGAATCTAAGCCCTTTTATGTTCCAAGAAACGATTTTCATTTTGGGGTTGGTTGGAAAAGAGAAATGGGCCGAAGTTACAAATTTGTCACTGTGTAGTTGATATTGTGAGGTTGTTACCATATCAGGATGTATGAAACAATTCCCGCTATAGGACAGTGGTGTCAGGGAGACTATTGGCGTGCCAGTGCCCCAGGATAGATGGCAGAGGGGGGGTAAGAGGGGGGGAAACCTGAAACAAAAATAGCACATGCGATCGAATGAACTTCACTTTTTTCCACATGGAGTCACTGTGTAAGCCAGCTCCCAGTACACGACCCTGGTGGTATGACATACGAGAGCCCATTTCTGAATAGAAGATTTTTGAGCGGCTGGCACGGGTCGTGTATAGGGGGAGATGGTGGGGCTGCACACAGTGAGGCCAGGAGGGGTAGTATAGTAAATTAGAAATGATGTAGAAAGAGAACAAATATTACTAGCTGAAAAAAAAATTACCATAGAACACAGTGATACATATATGGCCACCATAACGGTGGTAGCATCAGTAGTTGGAAGTGGTGGAAAGAGGTAGAAGCAGCGAGGTGCTTATACAAAACAGATTCAAACCTGAGGTGCTGCATAGTACGTGACCTTGAGAGAATGAGTTGCAGGGACAAAGGTTGCATCCCCCATCTAAGCGCGGAGTTGCACGGTGGTGATCCGGGGCCGAGGGCCAGAAGCATTTGGGGGAGTCTTTTCGTGGGCTCCTTTGGTCCAGGGAGCGGTTGATTGGGGCGGCTTTGGATGGGGTGTGGGGGTGTGGGCCTGCATGCAGAGACTGCAAGAAAGCTTCCGCTTCAGAGGGGTCTTGGAATGAAAGTTGTTCGCCATTAGGGGTCTTGAAGTGAAGGCCAGTGTGAATTTGATTTGCTGTTTATAGAGTTCTGTGCAGACCTGCTGAAAAGCTTTCCTTTTCTTGGAGACCTCAATTGAGTAATCAGCAAACATCAGGACCCTTATTCCATCAATTTGAAGTGAGCGGGATTGTCTGAACTTTTGTAAAATAATAGTTGAAAGATCCCATGGGGTGGGCCCTTTCCACTGTGCAGGGGCCTGGAAGGCCTAGTGCTTCCAGGATGTGAATGGCACAGAATCCAGAAAGAGCAGGAGTTTGCAGCGATTCTGGGATGCCCACGAATCGCAGGTTACTCTTTCTGGATCTATTTTCTAAATCGTCCAGTTTTTGGATAATATATTGATTGGTCTTGTCCTGGGTTTGTTCCGTGGCTTGCGCCTGGTAAAGCTCCTCTTCCATGCTAGATAAACGGTGCTCTAAGTCATTGAGTCTAGCAGTGTGTTCCCCTAGTTGGGCCTTAATCTGCTTCATCCCTGCATTGACAGCTTTCTCCACAGATGCAGCTATCATGGGGGATAGGAGAGCAGCCACAGCCTGTGCTATGCGCTCTGTGCTGTTGTTTCCAGCTTGCGATGTGGAGGAGGCATACTGTGTTGAGGAGGCATGCTGTGTGGAGGAGGCATGTGGAGGGGGGGGGAGATCATGCAGCCGCTTACCTCCATTGCCTCTGTCAGTGTGTCTGCAGGAGGATCTGTGTAGGCCGAGACCGGGGCCTCAATTTGCGGCTGGGCCGGCAGCACCGTCAGGGCTGTTTGCGTGCGAGCACCGTTTTTTTCCACAAACCGGTCCATGTAAGGGGGATGTCACCCGGAGGAAGATGTGGGGTGGCTCGGGCTGGTTTTTCACGCCATTTTTGGGTCATGCTGCAGGAGCCGAGGAGAGGAGCAGTCACTCCATGCGGTGCCAGAACCGGAAGTCAAAAGTATTTTTTAATAAAATTTGTTCCTATATAAATCTTTATCAACCCTTAATTTATTCTAATCAGCCCTAATTACAAGAGAAAACTTTAAGGCTGGGTTCACACTATGTGCAGCCGGGGGGGGGGCACAGCAGGGGGCCCAGTGTGTCCCCGTTTCAGGTCCGAATTTTTTCCTGAATTCGGACCAGAAACAGAGCCAGAGATGCACAGGACCCTTCTGCTATACCTTTTGCGGCCGCCCCAGAGATGTATGAACTGGCTCCTCTGAGAGCTGGTCACACTCTTCTGTAATGCGAATTGGATGCGGAGAAAATCCACATCCAATTCACATCAGTGTGAACCCAGCTAAAATGCTGAGGTCTGCTCTTTAGCACATAGAATAAGACTGAACATTGTCATCAAAGAACACAGAGCCAAAATGAGAATGTTTAAAATTGACAATATGCAAACCCATTTCAACATATTGTATATTCCACAGAAAATACGTTTCAAAGACTAAAAGTAAAATGTGACTCACGTCCAATGTTAAATAAAAACATAAAGAATAAGAAAAGGACATTTAAAAACTATAAAAAGGAAGAAACCCTTTCATAATTTGAAACTCACAAAGAATATAACAAAATGTGTAAGATTGCAAAAACTTAATATGAACAACAGGTTGTATAAGATAGACCCCCACAAATTATTTGAATATATTATGATAGCAGGTCAATAAGAACTACATCCAGGATGGAAAGTAGTTGTCCCAGAAAATAGGTGAAAAACTTGATGTCCAAGCAAACAGAAAAGTGAAATAACGTTTAATGAAATCACAGTGTCCCATGTGCCACCCAAGGCACAGATAGCAATCGCAAAGTGATAGTTCATAAGACAATCAAAAATATGATGAATAGGTGATGATTCCCTTCACCATAACCAGTGAATAAATTTCTGATGTCTGGCCAATCCAATACAGTGACACCTCAGTGTGCACTAGTCTCTCACCTTACTGCTGTAAGATAACGGCATGAAACTGAGTCAGATGCTTCAGAAGGCCTCCGGGGGTCCTCTGGGGGTCCCTGTCCAGTAGGTCTGGCTGATGATGCCTTATGATGAATACAGCCTCCTGTATAAAGTTTCCTCTGTGCCAGAAATGAAAGTGGAAGGAAGATCTCAGATAGTGTAGTAACGTTTGGTAAAATATTTTATAAACTATAACATATAGCTGATAAACTCACATTTTAAAATAGCTTGCAAACAAACAAACAATCTATGAGCAGCGAGCCCATACTCCTGTGTCACTTCTGGTTTTGCCTATCGCTTAATCCTACCGCGTAGCGTCATGCCCACATGACTTCATCCCCTGATAAAGTCACGTGACGCTAGCCTACTTCCTCTAGAACAGTGGTTCTCAACCTCAGTCCTCAATTACCCCCAACGGGCCATGTTTTGGGAACTTCCCTTAGATAAAAGGGCTCTTATCAAAACCATGTCATTGATATTAACCACTTGCTGTCTGCCCGCCGTCGATTGATGGCAGCAGAATGGCACTCCTGCGCAATTCGCCGTAGCTGTACGGCGGGCACTTTAAGGATTATAGGGGGCGATCGCTACTGACAGAGTGAAAACGGGGATTTGTGAACACACAAATCCACGTCCTGTCAGGGGAGAGGAGACAGATCGTGTGTTCCTAGTATATAGGAACAACAATCGGTCTGCTCCCCAAGTCAGTCCCATCTCCCCACAATTAGAACACACAGTAAGGGAGCACATTTAACCCCTTGATTGCCCCCTAGTGTTAACCCCTTCCCTGCCAGTGACATTAATAAAGTAATCAGTGCATTTTTATAGCACTGATAGCTGTATAAATGTCAATGGTCCCAAAAAATGTGTCAAAAGTGTCCAATCTGTCCACCGCAATGTCTCAGTCTCGATAAAAATCACAGATCGCTGCCATTACTAGTAAAAAAATAAAAAATAAAAATGCCATAAATCTATCCCCTATTTTGTAGACGCTATAACTTTTGCACAAACCAATCAATATCCGCTTATTGTGATTTTTTTTACCAAAAATATGTAGAAAAATATATATCGGCCAAACTGATGAAGAAATTTTTTTTTTTTTAATTTTGGGATATTTATTATAGCAAAAAGTAAAAAGCATTGTGTTTTTTTTTTTTTTTTTCAAAATTGTCGCTCTTCTTTTGTTTGTAGCACAAAAAATAAAAACTGCAGAGGTGATCAAATACCACCAAAAGATAGCTCTATTTGGGGGAAAAATAGGACATAAGTTTTGTTTGGGTACAACATCGAACGACCGTGCAATTGTCAGTTAATGCGACACAGTGCTGTATCGCATAAAATGGCTTGGTCAGGAAGGGGGTGAATCCTTCCGGGGCTGAAGTAGTTAATTTAAAGCAGCTGTGCAAAGTAACAGAAAACCTGAAAAACATGGCCCATTGGGGGTACTTGAGGAATGAGGTTGAGAACCACTGCTCTAGAACAGTGCTTCTCAACTCCTATCCTCAGGACCCACCAACAGGCCAGATTTTAAGTATTACCTTGGGGAGATGCAGAGTAGAATACTGCAATCACTGGCTGCCCTAGAACAACAAAGAAAAACACAGTATCAACATACAAGTATTGTGTAACTGAGTAATTGTCATTCAAAATGCGAGAGCACTGAAAGCTGAAAATTGGTGGGGCAAAGCTGAAAAAAGTGGACAAGTGGTTACTATGAAAAGAAACACAAACATCATTCAACCATTTTATTACAAAAACATAAAATTAGCCCAAAATATTTGAACCCAATTTTTACTTCTACTCAAAGGAGAAAAAAAACAAATTACAATCTAACTCCTATCTGGTAATAAAAGATCTAGGAAATATAGTCAAACATTCTATTCATATTGCTGTGTATGTTATGTGTGGCAAATATGAAGGGTGCTCTGGGCCCAAAAATAAGCATACAGTATCTCACAAAAGTGAGTACACCCCTCACATTTTTGTAAATATTTTATTATATCTTTTCATGTGACAACCCTGTAGAAATTACACTTTGCTACAATGTAAAGTAGTGAGTGTACAGCTTGTTTAACAGTGTAAATGTGCTGTCCCCTCAAAATAATTCAACACATAAATGTCTAAACCGCTGGCAACAAAAGTGAGTACACCCCTAAGTGAAAATGTCCAAATTGGGCCCAAAGTGTCAATATTTTGTGTGGCCACCATTATTTTCCAGCATTGCCTTAATCCTCTTGGGCATGGAGTTCACCAGAGCTTCACAGGTTGCCACTGGAGTCTTCTTCCACTCCTCCATGACAACATCACGGAGCTGGTGGATGTTAGAGACCTTGCGCTCCTCCACCTTCTGTTTGAGTATGCCCCACAGATGCTCGATAGGGTTTAGGTCTGGAGACATGTTTGGCCAGTCCATCACCATTACCCTCAGCTTCTTTAGGAAGGCAGTGGCCATCTTGGAGGTGTGTTTGGGGTCGTTATTACGTTGGAATACTGCCCTGCGACCTAGTCTCCAAAGGGAGGGGATCATGCTCTGCTTCAGTATGTCACAGTACATGTTGGCATTCATGGTTCCCTCAATGAACTGTAGCTCCCTAGTACCGGCAGCACTCATGCAGCCCCAGACAATGCCACTCCCACCACCATGCTTGACTGTAAGCAAGACACACTTGTCTTTGTACACCTCACCTGGTTGCCGCCACACACGCTTGACACCATCTGAACCAAATAAGTTTATCTTGGTCTCATAAGGCCACAGGACATGGTTTCAGTAATCCATATGCTTAGTCTGCTTGTCTTCAGCAAACTGCAGGCTTTCTTGTGCATCATCTTTAGAAGAGGCTTCCTTCTGAGACAACAGCCATCCAGACCAATTTGATGCAGTGTGCAGCGTATGGTCTGAGCACTGACAGGCTGGCCCCCCACCCCTTCAACCTCTGCAGCAATGCTAGCAGCACTCATACGTCTATTTCCCAAAGACAACCTCTGGATATGACGCTGAGCATGTGCACTCAACTTCTGTGGTCGACCATGGCGAGGCCTGTTCTGAGCGGAACCTGTGCTGTTAAATCGCTGTATGGTCTTGGCCACCATGCTGCAGCTCAGTTTCAGGGTCTTGGCAATCTTCTTATAGCCTAGGCCATCTTCACGTAGAGCAACAATTCTTTTTTTTCAGATCCTCAGAGAGTTCTTTACCATGAGGTGCCATGTTGAACTTCTAGTGACCAGTATGAGAGAGTGAGAGCAATAACACCAAATTTAACACACCTGCTCCCCATTCACATCTGAGACCTTGTAACATTAACGAGTCACATGACACCGGGGAGGGAAAATGGCTAATTGGGCCCAATTTGGACATTTTCACTTAGGGGTAACTCACTTTTGTTGCCAGCAGTTTAGCCATTAATGGCTGTGCGCTGAGTTATTTTGAGGGGACAGCAAATTTACACTGTTATACAAGCTGTACATTCACTACTTTACATTATAGCAAAGTGTCATTTCTTCTGTGTTTTCACATTAAAAAAATTTAATGAAATATTTACAAAAATGTGAGGAGTGTACTCGCTTTTGTGAGATACTGTATATATAAAACTGTTATTTTGCGCTCAGTGTGAAAGTGTGTAAGCAAAGCTGCAACCACTAAACATCAGGATATTGGATGTCAGAATCTATATATACGTGTATAATGAGTGCGCATCAACACAAATAAAAATCCAAAAACATCAAGTGAAAAAATGTAGTGATGTAAAGAGTGTTTTAAAGACAAAAAGTCCAGGAACAAGGTGAAAACTTACAACCATTCACCAACTGAATATATCTTGAAGTGAAGATCATAACAATTATGCCCTTCACCACAAATAAGGTTGGCCTCTTACCAAATGTAAAAGATCCCCTCCACAGAGATCAACCAGGCATGTAGTTATTAACAGGTCTCCAAACACTCATTAATGGCAACAGTGAAACACCACCAACTTCTGGCTTCAATAAATACAAGGATCAGCATAGCAGATCAGGCTGCAGCCACACTCATGGAGGAGAAGAGAGGCCACATACAGTGTAAAACCACCAAACAATTTATTTAAAACGGTAGACAGGTACTTACAGGGGTAAAGGAAAATAGCATGTCACAGCATGTACCAAAGACTCAGCGGGCATATGACGTCATAGGTTAAGCCCCCTGATGACACTGTTTGATGGTGAAACACATTGGGTGGGGCTTAACTTGTAGCTTTGCATAGAAAACCAATCATCTTCCATTTTTTTTTTCAAAGCTTAATTGAACAAGCTGAAGTTAGATTGGCTGCCATGCACAGCTGCACCAGATTTTTCACTCTCAAATTTTAGTAAAGCAACCCCATAGTGATAACCTGAAACTGTGCTTGTTTAGGTGTACACCTTATGGCTAGAGTTTTTTCCAATAGTTCCAATAGACAATAGACAAATTCATCAACCTCAAAGTCAGCGTTGCACCAATTTGAAATATATTTTACATATGCAGAAATGTAAACAATATAGGTTTAGATATTGTAAAGATGAGTAAAATCTTTTTTGTATTTGCAAGCAATGTTGCTAATATTTCTGGACAATATTTCAAAAGGCCCTATTGTAGTCTTCAATAGTTCACATTTTGGACTGGACAATAAGCCAGCTGTACACACCTTTATCTATTCTCAGATCTATTTCTATGCTCTACAGGGATCTCAGCTATAATAGTATGGTATTACTAGTTCATGGATTTCAGATTAATAAAAAAAATGATACATTCCTTGGTATGGAATCCAGGGGAGAAATGCAATCTTCATCATGAAGTTGTATCAAAAATTGATGGATTTTACTTTGCCTTTCACCTTGATAAAACATCCTACTGTCAAAGGAACAGTGAAATGTTTCAAAGTACCTATGATTGTTCAAAAGAATGACATTCTTTACAAAGAAGACACAATATGGTATATAATAGTATTTTATTTCATAGTAGTTGTCATTAGGATAGTGCATAATTACAAATATTCATTCATTTTTACTGACTTCATTTGCTGTATAGTCTAGTTAAAGTGGATGAATTTTCCTCTTCCACAGTATCATAATTTGTTGCCTACTTTGCTGCAAACTATACTAGCATTTTTAGTGTGAGAGACAAGCAAACCAAATCAAGTGAACTGAGTTAATTTATATACTGTACACTTGCAAACGTTTGTTCCATTACATTGAGTAACACACATGACTTTCCCATGTTGCTCCTCTGCTTATGTTTTTCCTTTTCCAGAAACAACTAGATTTAAGTTATTTCACAGGCTAGACTTCCCCTAAAGAAAACATTACACTGTCACTAAGGATAGGGGAGATGAGTTACAGCTTTTTTAGCTAGCAATAGAGATGGAGTGACATTTTGGTAGGAAACTAAAAAAGGGAGCAGGTGTCTGTATGGAAGATTCAGGGAGTAGGATTTTTGAAGTGGTAATACAATTGTCAGAATTTATGTTGTGTACCTGACTGACTGGCTTGCTGGTCATTATCGCCATTACTTGGCTGCTAGCATACATCATCTTTTATAAGCCTGGGCACTCAACCAGCAAACACAGTGCCAGAGTGAAAAGAGGCATATGGACACCCAATCAGACTGGAAACCCAGCCATTTGTCTAGGAAGGGATTTGTGATCTGGTGTTATTTTCACCTATAAAATAATCTATCCTCTAAAGGGTATGTATAGTGGTCTTGTGGATGCATACGATTTCTACATTTTTATAGAGTTTAAAATAGCTTTTAATATATATATACTGTATAATATATATATATATATATATATATATATATATATATATATATATATATATATATATATATTTATTCGTTTTTTTTTTTTTTTACATGACATACATATAAATATCACATATACATGTTTATATTTTTGAATAGCAGGTGGTGCCCCAGGTCCTGCTTTACTTGTGTACCTGTCAGTTCTTAATTGCTCTGTTGAAAAAGTCTCACGCAGGGCTGCGCACATACAACTATATTAGTCAGTCACTCATCCCACTCCTTACCTGCCAGATGGAGTTTAGGAATTAGAGTGAAAGAATGTCAGAAGAATTCTTGTAACTCTTTCTTGGTCTGAGTTGTCCATCGTTACACAAGCTCTAATCAATTCTAGGACTGCTGGCCTGTTCATAGATAGTGCCTTTGTGTTGAAGCACTCAATTCTGCTGCAGCTTCATGTCACTCCACTTGCCATTGAGGCTATTGATGGGAGACCTTTACAGCCTGCCCATGTGACTCATGAAACTGCTCTATTGACCATGGCTGTACGGGCTCTTCACCATGAGATAATCCAATTTCAAGTCCTTTCCTCACCTCATTACCCAGTGGTCATTGGTTATCCTTAGTTACAGAAGCACAATCCCTCTTTTGATTGGCATCGTGCTGAGGTTCTCTCTTGGTCACCACAATGCAGTAAAACATGTTTTCAGAAAGTGATTAAGGTCATGTGCATGTCTTAACTCTCCACGATGCCTAAAGATTACCTTGAATTTAGTGATGTCTATGACAAAGGCCAGGCTAGTATTTTGCCCCACACCGGTCTTATGATTGCGCAATTGACCTTCAACCTGGTGCCTTTCCTCCTAGTGGCCATGTTTAATCCTTTGTGAATCTTCTCAATGCCTAAAGATTACCTTGAATTTAGAGATGTCTATGACAAAGGTCAGGCCAGTATTTTGCCCCACACCGGTCTTATGATTGCGCAATTGACTTTCAACCTGGTGCCTTTCCTCCTCGTGGCCATGTCTAGCCTTTGTCTCTCTCGGAGGATAAAGCCATGGAGGACTAAGTTGCTGATTCACTTTCCCAGCGGTTCATCCACAAATCCTTGTCTCCTGCTGGTGCTGGCTTATTCTTTGTGAAAAAGAGGAGTGGTAGGCCCAACGACCCACACTGAAGCTGTCTGAGGCCTCGTTCTGGCCCAGCAATAACACCAGCCGACCGGGGACACTCCCGGCTATTGCCCGATGTCCACAGGCTCAGCCCAGGGGAAATTACCCCGCAAACTGGAGACAGCAGCAGCGCGGCCCGGCCACTACAAAATGGTGGCCGCATCCACATGAGGCACAGTTAGTGCTGCAGAGTCCATAGCTGATCAGGATCATGCCGATCTCCCTGCCTCTTATACACTGGAATCCACAGTGAGTAGTCCACAACAAGTGGCCCCCTCACCTGCTTCCACTGAATCCCTGTTAGGGAGAACACTCGGAGGACCAACCCACACCCCACTGCAGGGGCCATGGGAACAAGAAATCAGGGACACCGCTCGCTCCCCCATGGTCTTCCCCTCCATGATGGCCGCATTTTCTCAAATGCTGTCCAGAGGTCTGTCACATACTGCGGCCCATATCACAGCCTCCATTCATGCTGATCTGCAGAAAATAGGCTCGAGAATAGAGGTGATTGAACAGAACTCTGACCAAGCAGCCCTGAGAATCAACCAGAATACTGCCAGAATCCAGGAGCTACAAGACCAACTAGAGGTAGCTACTTCCAAAATTGATGGCCTCAAAAACAGGTTCGAGACACTACAATTTCAGAATCAGGGGACTGCCAGAAAACATTAAAGACAGGAATTAATCAAAAATCTTATACCTGACATCCTGGTGCACTGCCTAGTGCTTGACAGAGCGCTACAACCCCCTCGCTCTGATGGACTGCCAAGGGATATTATAGTGAAACCGTACTTCTATGTGGTAAAAGAAGAAGTGATGAAGCTATCTCACTCGGCGGAGAAACTGGCGATCATGGGTCACCAGATCCAAATCTTCGTGGGTCTTTCCCCATACACGGTACAAAAGCGACAAGCCCTGAAACCACTGCTCCACATTCTGGCTAGCAAAGATATCACTTACAGATGGGCTTTCCTGCTTCGCCTGAACCTGTCATACCGCAACAAACCATACAACTTCTCCTGCTTCCCTGAAGGTGAACGACTCCTACTACAACTAGGGCTGATTACCCAGGAACTGCCACAACTCCCTACCAACAGAGGAGCACCATCTTCTAATCGCCTACTAGCCCTCTGTCACAAGTATGGCAGAAACAACACCTTAAAAGATCAGGAGAGTCTTTCCCGCCATGAGACTGCTCACTTATTACAAATGCTTCTTCAGTCTCCCGATTCCCTTTGGGTCTGAGTTTGCGGCCAACCTACCGTCATTGGAATGGCGTCACTTTTATCTTGAGTAAACCTCGGGATTGGCCCAAAGTTCCTCAAGAGAAAATTATTTCAAGTGACTGGCTCTTCCTGCAACCCCCCGGTTACCCGTGTTTCCTCGTTTCTTTTACATACAAGTTACTTGTACTTTACTATTAGTTTTTTCCTGCGTTTTTTTATTTTTTATTCGGCATTCCTAGGCTCATGTCCCTGGCTCTATACCGATGCCGCATCATATCTGTGGAACTCTAGAATATGCAGAGCCTAGGGGGTTGTGGGGGCTCTCTTGAGGGGGCCCCCAAATGGGACATTTGTTACCTCCCCTGATGTTCAGCCATATGGACATGGTCAGCTATCTTGTCCTCTCCCATATCCCATCTGTTCTGCCTCAAGTGCCCTGTCCATTATTCCACAAAGCTTGTGCTCCAACAGGAAGACACGAGGGACAGTATCACTGATGCATGCACTGTCACTGCTCACCATCCTCGTGGCCTCCTTAAATGGTGACAGGACAGTGCATGCATCCTTGATCATTAGCCACTGGCTCCCCTGACCCTGTCCTGGTGCCATACTCACACAGGTACTCATTGATGGCCCTCTGCTGCATGTGCAGCTGCTGCAGCATTGCCGATGTTGAGTTCCACCTGGTGGGCATGTTACAAATGAGGCGGTTCTTGGGCAGGTTGCATTCTCTTTGAATGTCAGCCAGCCGAGCACTGGCATTATATGACTGGCGGAAATGACCACAGACTTTCCTGGCCTGCCTCGGGAGATCCTGTAAGGCCGGGTACCTGCTCAAGAACTGCTGCACCACGAAATTCAGGACGTGAGCCAAACAGGGAACATGGGTCAAGTGTCCCTGTCGGAGGGCAGAGAGGAGGTTGGAGCCATTGTCGCATACAACCATTCCTGGTTGAAACTGGCATGGCGTCAGCCACCTCTGAGCCTGCCCCTACAGAGCTGACAGAATCTCTGCCCCAGTGTGGCTCCTGTCCCTTAAGCAGACCAACTCAAGCACCGCATGGCATCTTTTTGCCTGAGTGCTTGCGTTGCCCCTTGAACGCCTACGGAGCACCGCTGGTTCAGAGTAGAAATCTGCAGAGGAAGAGGCCATAGAGGAAGAAGAAGAGGGGGTGGAGAAGAGAGCTGTGGCAGAATCACCACTAGCATTTTGGAGGCGTGGTGGCGGAATAAGCTCCAACAATACTGAACCCTGTGCTGCATCCTTCCCTGCTGCCAACAGAGTTACCCAGTGCACCGTGAAAGAAAGGTAACGTCCCTGTCCATGCCTGCTGGACCATGAGTCAGCAGTAACATGCACCTTACTGCTGAACGCCCTGTCCAATGAGGCCAAGACATTGCCTTCCACATGCTAGTAGAGAGCCGGAATGACCTTCCGTGAAAAGAAATGGAGTTTGGGAACCTGCCACTGAGGTACCGCGCATTCCACAAATTCACAAAAGGGGGCAGAGCCTACCAGCTGCAGTGCTAGCAATTTGGCCAAATTAGCATTCAGACGCTGAGCATGTGGATGGCTGGGACTGAATTTCTTTTGATGGTTTAGCAACTGTGGTAGGGAAATTTGCCTGCTAAAATCACATGGAGGTGTACTGATAGCAGATTGGCTGCAAGTACTTGGGACACCTACCTTCATTCCTCTCAGTGCAGGTTTCTGAGAGGACTGGAGGTATAGTGGGGTTGGAGAACCCAGCTGATGAGGAGCAAGGAGAGGTCCGTCTTGTTCTTTGATGTGGGTCTTTTAAGTGCTGTTGCCAACGTACTGCATGGGAGGTCATCATATGTCTGGTCAATCATGTGGTGCCCAAGCGGCTGGTGTTTTGGCCACGCTTGATACACTTCAGACAAATGTTGCAAACAGCAACGGTGCGATCTGCTGCACACGTGTCAAAAAAGGCCCACACCAAAGAACTTTACAAAATATGTGGGGAGTTAGCAGTGCCCTGCACCTGCTTAGCTCTGCGGTGTGATGCAATAGGGTGGTTGCCCTTAAGCTGCCCCCTGGAGGGCATCCCACCTCATTGGAGATGTGCCTCCTCCTCCTCCTCTCCTCTATCAGGCACCCAAGTTGAGTCAGTGACCTTGTTATCCCCTCCCTCCTCATCACTGGAGCAAACTTGGCAGTATGCTGCAGCTGGGGGAACATGACTGCCAGTTTCTTGACCTTCTTGGGCACCCCCTCTCTCTAGGCTGACGTTACTCCCTTCCTCAACCTGGGTACCATCATCTGAGCCTTCAAATCGCTGTGCATCCTCCTGCAGCATGTACCCGACACTGTGGTCGAATAGTTCGGGGGACTCCTCCGTGCATGATGGTGGGGCTAGGGAAGGAGTGACTGTTGACATAAAGGCAATGGAATAGGCTTCTTTGGCAGCTGCATTGGCAGGCAAACTACTCTGAGCCTGGGTGACAGAGGATGAGGAGGATGAGGACGGCTTTGTTATCCATTCCACCAACTCTTCTGCATGTCGTTGGCTCAAGAACATGGCCAGCTGCAGGAAAAAAGGACAAGCGTGCCCCACGGCCACGTGCTGAGGATGCACCGTGTCCATGACCAGCACTGTCGACTGTAGACACAGAGCCTGCCTGCCCTCTTTCAGTGGCCTGTGAGTGTCTGCCTCTCCTTGGTGGCCTTCCAGACATGCTGTAAATTTTGTTTAGCAAAAAAACACTACAGTGTATTGTGTACTGTGTACACCACCAGGAAAGTAGTAGCAACTGCACTAGGGGTGCACAGTACTGTGTACACCAAGAGAAGTGTAATAACAACTATGGGTGCACTGTATGTATTGGGTACTGTGTACACCGCCAGAAAAGTAGTAGCACTAGCAACTGCACTATGGGTGCACGGTACTGTGTACACCAACAGAAGTTTAATAACAACTATGGGTGCACTGTATGTATTGTGTACACCAGCAGGAAAGTAGTAGCTACTGCACTAGGGGTGCACGGTACTGTGTACACCAACAGAAGTTTAATAACAACGATGGGTACACTGTATGTATTGTGTACACCACCAGGAAAGTAGTAGCAACTGCACTAGGGGTGCACGGTACTGTGTACACCAACAGAAGTGTAATAACAACTATGGGTGCACTGTATGTATTGTGTACACCACCAGGAAAGTAGTAGCAACTGCACTAGGGGTGCACAGTACTGTGTACACTAACAGACGTGTAATAACAACTATGGGTGTACTGTATTGACCACCAGAAAAGTGTGAGCAACTGCACTATGGGTGCACAGCACTGTATACTGTGTAAATCGCCTGAAGTATATTAGATATCAAGAAAAATGGAGGTGTAGTTGAAATAACTCATATGCTAATAATCAGCCAACATGCCAGATTTAGATAAATACAAAGTTTTCCCCAGAGAGAGTGGGACTCTAAAGGCATAGATTGTCAGACAAAAAAAAATATTAAAAAAGAAGAAATTTTATTTAAACACTGTATCAAAAAGATATTTCAGAAAATTCATCACATAACATTAGTACAAATATATATTTAAAATTATTATTGTCTATGCATATAACTTTCGAGTGTATGGTATCTCCAGAGATCTCAGAGAACAGATACACCCAAAATTGTAGGCATGAACATGTAAACATAAGTATTCAATGTATCCTACGTGTTACGGAGTGTTCCACACTCCTTCTTCAGGGATGATCCGATATACAATAGTATTATACATGTAACCATCTAAAATATAAAGAAATACATATTTTTAACAACAACATAGCTGAATCAATGCTTATATCCATCAAAGGCAACAGATGGCACAAAAAATGCATCTATAAAGCTGCTGTACTCACGCATCCAAAAAGCAACCAGAGCCTAGACGAATTAGCCAAAAGGTCAAAAAAGTACGGATAGATAAATAAAGGTGAGATTAAAAAGATGAGTTCCTGGTTGGTGGGAGAAATGGATGCAGAAAATAGCTGAGAGCAAACCGGGACCACAAACAGCAGGAAACTGAGAATAAAAAGACACAAAGAGCTCACAAAAGAGATTTGGCCAAAAGATCAAAAACAAAGCCAATCTAAATTGATTTTGCTGTATTCAGAGAATAATACGTATATATATATATATATATATATATATATATATATAGAATAAACTCAAGTAAAAAGTAATATATAGGAGTAATATATCAAAACATATATAGAGATGAAGAGAAAAGAGGGCTGTGTGTACACAAACACAGGTCGCATAAGATGGAAAAACACACTGACTCAGGAGGATATGATGTTCATCACTGGTCTCATAGAATATAAGCTAATAAAAATATATATGTGAGGTTTAGGGGCTGAAGAGAAGGTGTCACGTACCTGGTTGGAGGCCGAAATGCCGAGAGGGCTCCCCTTGCGGCTGAGTGCAGTACACCCCTGAAGTTGGGTACAGAGGGTGTAGTGCCCGTAATACAAGCCAGGATCAGGTACTGGAGAGGACAACAAGTCGGTAAATCAAGCCAGGGGGTCAAACCAGGAGAGCAGATCAGACAGGTCAGGAACAAGCCGGGTCAAAACAGGAATCCAAATAGTAATTGCACAGAGGCTCAGGAACACAGGAAGACTGACAAACCAGCAACTGCAGACACTAGCAGACTTCCTTATATAGGCCCATGTGACCTGCTGGTAGAGATACTAGGTCCTAAAGTCCTTCTCCTGCCAGAGATGCTGGGTCCTAAAGTCCTTCTCCTGCCATAAGTGCTGGTAGAGATGCTGGGTCCTAGAGCCCTTCTCCTGCTGTTGGTTCCTTGACAACTGGCACTATTGCCAGTTCTCCTACGGCCATTTCCCTGACAGTGCCCCCCCCAAGGGGCAGCCTCCGGATGCCCCAACAGGCCAATGCTTTGGGATGTCTGCTGTAAAAGTCCAGCACAAGTCTAGGAGCATGCACATTGTTTGCAGGCTCCCAGGAATTGTCTTCGGGAGGGTACCCCCTCCATTTGATACTGGACCTGCCTACCCCTCCTCCGGCAATCCATAATGGCTTCAACCTCAAATTCTGTTTTCCCTTCTACCAATACTGGAGGTGGAGGTGGCTCTTCTCTTCCAGGGAGGGGACTGGGTACAGCTGGTTTACAGCTGGTTTAAGCAGGGAGATGTGGAACACTGGATGGATCTTGTAAGTATTGGGTAGTGCCAGCTCAAAAGCCACTGGATTTATGTCTCTTTTGATTTCAAAGGGACTGATAAATTTGGGTCCAAGCTTCCGGGAGGGACATGAGAGCTTGAGGTTTACTGAAGAAAGCCATACCTTGTCCCCAATCTTAAAGACAGGATTCCCTCTTCTTCTTTTATCATGGAATTTTTTATAGTCCTCTTGGGTTTTTCGCATTGCCACCTGAAGCAACTTGTAGTTGGATAGAATGAACCTTAATCGATCCTGGACAGCGGGAGCAGATGTTTCAGATATAGTATTTGGAAGGAAGGATGGAATCCATAGTTCGCTCAGAAAGGGGACTGATTGGTTGCTGCATGCAAAGAGTTATTATATGCAAACTCAGTACAGGGAAGAAGGGAGATCCAGTCATCCTGTGAGCAAGTACAGAAACATCGAAGGTACTGTTCTAAGGTCTGGTTAGTCCTCTCTGTTTGACCATTGCTCTGAGGGTGGTAAGCTGAGGAAAGACACACTTCTATTGATAGAGACTTGCAGAGATCCCTCCAGAACTTGGAGGTGAACTGTACCCCTCTATCGGAGACAATACTATCCGGTAATCCATGTAATCTGACAATCTCTTTAATGAACATGTTTGCTGTGTCTGAAGCGGAGGGTGTGCCAATCATTGGAAGGAAGTGTGCCATTTTGGAAAGGTGGTCTACCACCACCATGATGGTGGTGCATCCCCCAGAGGGGGGAAGGTCTACTATAAAGTCCATGGATATTTCTTTCCAGGGTTGTTCAGGAATGGGTAATGGCCTCAAAAGTCCCCATGGCTTGGCATTGGAACCCTTGTTGCGCTGACAAATGGTGCAAGAGTTCACATACTTTCTGCAGTCCTGTCTTAGGCTGGCTGTCATGAGAGGGTTTACCCGCTGGTGGTGCTATCGGTCTCTTGGATCCCAGTACCAGTGTCCACCAGCGGGTGTCTTCCAACACCTAGGACCTGTAGTAAGAGGACTCTCCTGCTGGTGGCACTATTGCATCTTTGGGCCGTAGTACCGGTGTCCACCAGCGGGTGCACTTCGGCAGTGTGGAGCAAACAGCACCCTCTGCGCTCAGCTGTAACATGAGGTCAATTACTACAGCCTTATAAATACCCGGCAAGCCCTCACATGCTTGCCTTGGTATCTTTCTCCCTGTGCCCTGACCTTGCTGCCTGTATCCTGACCGTGAACCTGTTTCTGTCCTGCCCTGTCCTGATCTGATCTGATCCGATCCCTATCCCTTGCACATCCTGTACTTGTCCCTCCTGATTCCCTTGGATCCCTGCCCTGCAGCCTATCCATCCATCCTCTCCCTGTCCTGCTGGTTTCCCGTCCTTACCCATCTGCTGACCTCCCTGTATATGACCTTGGCCTGGCTTTGTTTACAATTCCGGTATCTCCATTTACTTGTATATACTATTTGTTGTTTGTGGGTCTGTGGTTGGTTTTGCACTGTTTATATTTCTCTTACTTGTCACTTATTTAATAAACACCATTATTTTTTCACTTACATGCATTTCTGGTTTCCTCTGTGCAGTCCACACAGTCTGGTCTACTAAATCCCCTGACAGTATAGCAAGGCCATCCCTGACCAGATGTGGCTGCATTGAGGAAACCATCCTGGTTTGTCAGGTCTGCTAATATGGATTTCAATGAAATCATTTATTATTCTCTGCTAGCAGAAGAGGATGGTGAATATTGTCGCCAGATTTTAAAAGGATGGACTAGTGACCAGCTGATGGAAACTATCCAATCAGCTCATTCCCTAGTGGATCAGGGGTATATGTCATTTGAAGATGTTCAGCCCCTGATCCAGTTATGTGCAAAACCAGCCCTGTCATGCATTCCCGAAGGAAGTGATGATTTTTCGCCCCCCTTCAATTATGGCCAAGTTGAATCCCTGGTTTGGTTGTTAGAGGATGATCCAGCCTATTTCATGGAACATTATTCCTCCTGTTCACAGCAGGTGTTGTCTAATTGCATCCAGTCGGTGCAATCCTTGGTTAGTCAGGCTGTGTGTGAATCAGCGTTTGTTCAACCTGTGCTGCAGGCATGGTCAGATCTCCTGTCTTTAGCTAAGCCACAATATTCCAGCACTGTCTTCTTGGATGTGCCCGCTGTCTGCTCGGATGTGCCCGCTGTCTGCTCGGATGTGCCCGCTGTCTGCTCCGATGTGCCCGCTGTCTTCTCGGATGTGCCCGCTGTCTGCTCGGATGTTCCTGCTGTCTTTTCGGATGTTCACGCTGTCTGCTCAGATGTACCCACTGTCCAGTTTGATGTACCTGATGCCCAGCCTGATGTGCCCTCATCTGTTGTTCGGTTTGAGGCCATGAACTTTGGACAATTTCATCTTGTTGGAGCATCCGGAGGCCGCTCTTTTGAGGGGGGGTACTGTCATGAGAGGGTTTACCCGTTGGTGGCGCTATCGGTCTCTTGGATCGCAGTACCAGTGTCCACCAGCGGGTGTCTTCCAACACCTAGGACCTGTAGTAAGAGGACTCTCCTGCTGGTGGAACTATTGCATCCTTGGGCCGTAGTACCGATGTCCACCAGCGGGTGCAAACAGCACCCTCTGTGCTCAGCTGTAATATGAGGTCAATTACTACAGCCTTATAAATACCCGGCAAGCCCTCACATGCTTGCCTTGGTATCTTTCTCCCTGCGCCCTGACCTTGCTGCCTGTATCCTGACCATGAACCTGTTTCTGTCCTGCCCTGTCCTGATCTGATCCGATCCCTATCCCTAGCCCATCCTGTACTTGTCCCTCCTGATTCCCTTGGATCCCTGCCTGCAGCCTATCCGTCCATCCTCTCCCTGTCCTGCTGGTTTCCCATCCTTACCCATCTGCTGACCTCCCTGTATATGACCTTGGCCTGGCTTTGTTTACGATTCCGGTATCTCCATTTACTTGTATATACTATTTGTTGTTTGTGGGTCTGTGGTTGGTTTTGCACTGTTTATATTTCTCTTACTTGTCACTTATTTAATAAACACCATTATTTTTTCACTTACATGCATTTCTGGTTTCCTCTGTGCAGTCCACACAGTCTGGTCTACTAAATCCCCTGACACTGGCCCACCAAAATGAGCGCTAAACAACTTCAGTGGTTCTTCGTATCCCAAAATTCCTGGCAAGTTTATGGTCATGTGAAATTTTTAGAACTTGGAGTCTGACTGGCTGGGGAACAAAGATTTTATCCTGGTGCCACAAAAATCCATCCTGGTTTCTCAGTGAGGACACTTTTGATCCAGAGCACTGGGTTGAGGCTTGCTTGATTAAGGTCCTTAAGTCAGGTTGAATAAGCAAAAAATTCTGGGTGGATATGATCGTACTTGGCTCTCTCGTTTCAGGGGTGTCCGGAAACATTCGGGAGAGTGCATCTGCTCTCCCATTCTTGGAACCTGGCCGATATGTAAGATGGAAATTGAACCTGGAGAAGAACAGAGCCCAGTGGGCTTGCCGGGGTCTTAAACGTTTGGCTGTCCTGAGGTACTCCAGGTTCTTATGGTCTGTAAAAATCATAATGGGATGAGCGGCACCCTCCAATAAGTACCTCCATTCTTCTAAGGCAGATTTAATGGCTAGAAGTTCCCTATCTCCCACATCATAATTTCTCTCTGGTAGGCTCATCTTTCGAGAGAAAAAGGCTATGGGGTGAAGAAGAGCCTTAGGCCCCTGCCATTGGGACAGGATTGCCCCTGTAGCTACTTCAGAGGTGTCCACTTCCAACACATAAGGCAGGGTCGGATCTGGGTGCCGTAGGATTGGTGCGGAAGTGAACAGATTCTTTAATTTGTCAAAGGCTGTCTGGGCTTCTGGAGACCACTGGAACCGGACCTTCTGATGGGTCAACTGAGTGATAGGTGCTATGGTGGTGGAGAAATCCTTCACAAACCTCCTGTAGAAGTTGGAGAACCCCACAAAGCGCCGAACACCTTTCTTGTCCGAAGGAGCTGGCCAGTCTAGTATTGCTTCCACCTTCTTTGGGTCCATTGCAATTCCTTCTGTGGAGATGATGAGACCCAGGAATTGAATAGATGTTTTTTCAAATTCACATTAGTCTGCCTTGACATATAGTCCATGTTTTCTCAAGGTTGAGAGCACCTTTTTTACGTGAATTCGATGAAGCTCCAAAAAGGCAGAGAAGATGAGGATATCATCGAGGTATACAATTAAAAAGTAATCAAGGAACTCCCGAAAAATGTCATTCACTAGATGCTGGAAAGTGGCTGGGGCGTTGTATAACCCGAATGGCATCACAAGATATTCGAAGTGGCCGAACCGCGTCCGAAATGTTGTTTTCCACTCATCACCCTGACATATGCGTACAAGGTTATAAGCGCCCCTCAGATCCAATTTAGTGAAAATCCGGGCGGTTCAGAACTTTTGAAAGAGTTCAGGAATAAGAGGCAGTGGGTATCTGTTTTTTACAGTGATCTTATTGATTTCTCTTTAATCTACACACGGCCGCAATGTGCCATCCCTATTCTCCACGAAGAATATACCCGCTCCAGCAGGAGAAGAAGAGGGTCGGATAAACCCCTTTTCAAGGTGCTCATGAATATATACTCGTAGGGTCTCCAGCTCATTCTCAGATAGGGGGAAGATTCGTCCAAACGGGATTTCGGCCCCCGGGAGCAGTTCAATTGGACAGTCATGAGGCCGGTGAGGTGGGAGGACATCGGCCTTTTTCTTGTCGAAGATGTTTATAAACTCGTGATCAGCTGGAGGAACATGCTGGAGATTACTGAGAGCAGGTTGCACTGCCACACAGCTAACAGGCTTACTGGAGCTGGGAGTAAAGCAATGCAGGCAATATACTGAAGAAAGATTTCCTTCTTGGCCCAGTTGATTTGCGGGTTATGTGCCTGCAGCCATGGAATTCCCAGGATGATGGGAAACATGGGGGAACATAGGACGTCAAAGCAGACAAATTCTTGAAGGCCAGTATCTGTAGTAGTGAAGATGGGCATGGTTTCCTGGGTGACAAGTCCAGAACTGGTCAGGGAACCATTGGCCAAAAGAACCTCAAGTCTTTGCTTTTTTTCATAGAGGGGCACACCAAGTTTTTTAGCCAGAGATAAGTCCATAAAACAGCTACATGCCCCGGAATCAATGATTGCTTGTAGCCGGATCTCCCTTTCTGCCACTTGTAAGGAGATGGGAAGGACAAGGTAAGAATGGCAGGATCCAGAGACTTGGAGATATGTGGAACTTGGTGGGTAGACCTTACTGGGTCTTATGGGGCAGCTGCGTAAAAAATGTCTGGCCCCTCCGCAGTATAGGCAGAGATTGGCCTGCTGGCGGCGTTTTCTCTCTTCAAGCGTAAGGGAGGAACGGGCCAGGCCAATTTGCTTTGGTTCCCTTTCTGGGATTGCAGGGCAAACAGACGTGGGTGCAACAGCAGGAGAAAACTTGGGTAGCAGCCGTGTAGGCTGGAAGGATTGAGCACGTTCCGACCGCTGCTCCCACAGGCGCCTGTCAAGCTGAATGGCTAGGTGAATAAGTCTGCCAAGAGTGTCGGGAATAGGAACTCGAGCTAGTTCATCCTTAAGGACCTCAGACAGTCCTTGGCGGTACTGGAACCTGAGGGCTGCCTCATTCCAGCTTGTGTCAGTGGACCACCTGCGGAAATCCACGGTATAATCTTCCACTGGGCGTTTTCCTTGCCGTAGGGCAACTAAGGCAGATTCAGCGGAGGCCGCACGCTGGGGGTCATTGTACAATAGAGTCATGGCCTCAAAGAAAGTGTTCATAGTATTCAAAGCAGAGTCTTTTTGTTCCAGCAGGTTATGAGCCCAGGCTTGGGGTTCCTCAGATAATAAAGAAATGATAAATCCTACTTTCACAAACTCAGAAGCAAAAGTTCTAGGTTGGAGGGCCAGGTACAGTAGGCAGGCATTCTTGAAGGCCCTGAACTTTTTCCGGTCACCGGAGAATCGTTCGGGTGTAGGTACCCGTGGTTCAGGAGGAGGCAAGGACACTGGAGCCGTGTTAGAGGAGGAAGAACTGGAGTCCACAAAGGCTGGAGCAACAGGCAAATGCTGCAGCCGATCCTCCAACCGGAAGTAGCCATCCTGGAGCTTCTGAATGGCTTGCATAAGGGTGGTGATTTGTTGACACATCATCTTGAGTGGGGAAGCACCTCCGTCGGCCTCGGTCATGGCTGGTTTGTACTGTCACGTACCTGGTTGGAGGACGAAATGCCGAGAGGGCTCCCCTTGCGGCTGAGTGCAGTACACCCCTGAAGTTGGGTACAGAGGGTGTAGTGCCTAGAGAAGCACAGGTTGCCAGATGAATTCCAGAGAGAAGAGCTGGTGGGCACCAAAAGGACACCGGGTAATACAGGAAACACAGCTGGGCTAAAGTCTATAAGAATCCTCGGTAATACTTGGCAAGGTGTGCACAAGGAACAGTAGTGGAAGCCAGGCCAGGGGTCAAACACACTAGATCCGGCAAGAGGAAGAGGCAGGTTGCAGAAACAGGGACAAGTCAAAGGTCTGGTATTAGGAAGCAGGCAGGAACAGGTACTGTAGCAAAGTCCGTAATACAAGCCGGGATCAGGTACTGGAGAGGACAACAAGTCGGTAAATCAAGCCAGGGGGTCAAACCAGGAGAGCAGATCAGACAGGGCAGGAACAAGCCGGGTCACAACAGGAATCCAAATAGTAATTGCACAGAGGCTCAGGAACACAGGAAGACTGACAAACCAGCAACTGCAGACACTAGCAGACTTCCTTATATAGGCCCATGTGACCTGCTGGTAGAGATACTGGGTCCTAAAGTCCTTCTCCTGCCAGAGATGCTGGGTCCTAAAGTCCTTCTTCTGCCATAAGTGCTGGTAGAGATGCTGTGTCCTAGAGCCCTTCTCCTGCTGTTGGTTCCTTGACAACTGGCACTATTGCCAGTTCTCCTACGGCCATTTCCCTGACAGAAGGTCAGAGCGGAGCTTCACAAGCATCCCATAGATACAGTCATCCAGCGACAATATAATCTATAAAATCATAAAAGAGAGAATTTAAATGAGACCCGAATTCAATGTAGCCAGGCGGCACTTAAGCAGCTCCAATATTGGAGCAGAAAGTGCATAATGAAGGATAGCATTTACCTGAATCAGTGTTTTCCAATGACATGCCGCTCTGTAGGAACCACAGCACTGGATGTGCCATTACTGAGGCTGACTTTAAATAAACGGGCTGTACAAGCCGACCTCACCTTCCTAGCAGGTGTGGGTGGTCTTGTCTGATGGCAAACACCCACACGTGCATGATCGCTGACACCGTGGTCCCAGGGAGCCACTAGACGTAGTGAAGAGACTGAGAGATGTAATAGATAGTCTCCAAAGACTGCAGTAATGCTTGCATACAAAAGATGCAGTCGAACTAACAGTTATATGGCTGTGGAAGTGGGACATGGTAATGGGGGAAGAAAGAGCATCTGCCCAAGTGTTAGGGGCAGATGATGCCCACTGAAGAGGGGAGATTGCAGGGGAAATGCCGAGCGGGTGGGTACAATTGGATCAGCGTAATAAAACACTTAATCCCAAAACCGCCCAGAACGGCCTGGGCGTGCCGGAATTGCAAGCGGATGAATCGCATGATCCACCGCATAACCCACCAGCAGGGAAAAACAAAAATGCAAGAATACAGAAAAGAAAGAAAAAATGAAATGAAAATGTGGACTTCCGGTTCCGACGCCGCATGGAGTAGCTGAGCCTCCTCACAGCTCCCACACCACGATCAGCAAATCGGCATAAAAATACCTGCCCGATCCCCTCTTGATGCCGGCAGCTCTCCTGGGGTATTCCCTGCTCCCCTGCGGACTTACTGATCTACATCCACCGGCTTCCTACAGGGCCGCGACGACCTCACCCGGCCCGGCCGCAAAACGAGGCCCCAGTCTCAGCCTACGCGGCCCTCCCATCATGAAACAGGGCTCAAAAATAGCTGCCTGACCCCCCTCCTGCCGCCTGCAACCTTATCAGGGACCCCACACTCCCCTATGGACCGATTGGAGGCACAATAAAGGAACGTCATGGGTCCACACGCGGACGCAACATTCCGCCTGGCCTAGCTGCAAATTGAGGCCCCGGCCTCAGCCTATGCGGCCCCCGCGCCGCAAAGGAGGGCTCAAAAATAGCCGCCTGACCCCCCTCCTGCCACCTGCAACCTTATCGGGGACCCCACACTCCCCTACGGACCGATCGGAGACACAATAAAGGAACAGCACGGGTCCACACACAGCCGCAACGTTCTGCCCGGCCCAGCTGCAAATTGAGGCCCTGGTCTCGGCCTTCACGGAATAAAGGCACATAACAGAACTTCAATAACACTTGCTTGCACCCCTCCTGCTGCCAGAAGTCACATCGGGGCCCCCCTCACTCCATCCTATGGAACGATTTGTGGAGAAAACCGGCATGCGCTCACACGCGGCCGAAACGATTCAACGGGCCTAGCCGAGACCCAAGGCCCCGGTCTCGCCCCTCCCAAACATGGCAACGGACAAACCAGACTTGGAGGTGAGCGGACATACCCCCCCTCCTCACTTCAAACCCCTCTCCCCCTGCATTCTGCCTCCTCCTCCCCATACCAGGGGAATAACAATATGGACCATATAGCTCAGGCGGTCTTAGCTCTCCTATCCCCCATGATAACCGCCTCAGTGGAAAAGGCGGTGGATGCGGGGATGAGGCAAGTCAAGGCACAATTAGGAGAACATTCAACTAGACTTCATGAGGTAGAACACCGCCTTTCAAGCCTGGAAGAAGAAGTATATCAGGCACAAGCTACCGAACAAGCACAGGCTAAAACTAATCAGTACATACTACAAAAACTGGACGATTTAGAGAACAGATCCAGAAGTAGCAATCTGCGATTTGTGGGGGTCCCAGAATCGCTACAGTCCTCAGCCATCGTGGAATTCTGCACCAGACGCATCCCGGAGACCTTAGGCCTCCCCAACCCTTTTACGGTAGAACGAGCCCACCGCGTGGGAGCATTCGCCCCCGATCGCAAGACCCCTCGCCCGATCATAGCGAAGTACCTAAACTACAACGACAAGACCGTCATCCTGCAAAAGTTTCGGCAAACCAGATCTCTGAAAATTGATGGAATCAGAATCCTGATCTTCGTGGACTATTCCATAGAAGTCTCAAAAAAGAGGAAAGCATTCCAACACATCTGCACAGAACTACACCAGCGACAGATGAAGTTCACCTTGGCCTTCCCCGCAACTCTCCGCCTCAAAGCTCCCAACGGGGGCCAGCTGTCCTTTAAGGTCATCTCTGAGGCGGAGGCCTTCCTGCGTTCACTGCACGCTGATTCACACTCCGATTCCCCGCTCAGGGCCTCTCCAAGTAATCGCCCTCTGGACCAGCAAAGCCCGATGAAAAATTCCCCAAAGCGCTTCAGATCTTCTGGGCCTACCCACCGCAACACCCCCCGCTGACATGAAGATTTAATACCTTGCCATGTTTTCCTTAGGGGCACATGTTTTGCTCGCTCCTTGGTTTTAAAGCCTCCAATGTCTGTCTACTCAGGTATCTGGCTTGTTTACGATTGACTGTTTCTTTTCATTATGGCACATTTTTTTTTCCTTTTATACTGCATCACCTCCTATAGCCTCACTTTGTATGGCCTCCTCCTGATCCTGCACCCATGAGAGACCCTCTGTTGCGGCTGTTGACACCGAGTCATCCAGGGCGCACATCCACCACAGCGACTGGATCGTTAGGGGGAGCTGGCCTGCACAGTGACTCTATGCAGAAAAAAGAGAAGTCCCTCCATTGTTATGTGTTGTTTTTGTTTCTTGCTCCTACTCTTCCTTATCCCTCCCCTTTACTGGTCCCTTTCCCCAGCAACACCCATCAGACACCAGACTCTCAGCCATCACTCCTTCCTCATAGCCACCTGGTTTGCACTCCCAGTTCAACCCCTCTCCTCAGGTCTACATTTAATGTAAACAATTTGCCATCACATAACTTACCTAAGACCTTACTCACATGAAAGTCACCTCTTGGAACGTAAAAGGGCTTAGGTCCCCCCTAAAGAGACTTAAAATTCTTCGTAACCTCAAGAGACTAAAAACCGATATTGCCCTGCTCCAGGAAACCCACGTAACTTCCTCTGACCTCCACCGCATGAAAAAACTCTGGGTGGGTACTGTCCTAGGCTCAAGTGCACTCAATCGCAAAGCAGGGGTTATCATATTATTCCACAAAAACCTTCCCTGCGAGATACTGTCCGTAGAAACCGATAGTCAGGGACGTTTCCTCTCCACACACATAAAACTGGGTAACAGCAATCTAGTGATCTCTAACATATATGCCCCAAATAATATCGGCAAAAAAATTCTTAATGAGCTGTCCTCCTGGCTGCTACGTGCTCCGCACCTACCACATATAGTTGGGGGAGATTTTAATACCACCCTGCACCCGATAGATGACAGATCTTCTTCCAAACAATCGCGTTCATCACCCATGACATCTGAATGTACACACTTCGCATCCACTATGGAATCTCTTCACTTGCATGACATCTGGCGGCTTTACCACCCAGCAGATAGAGATTACACCTTTTACTCCAACCCTCACAACATCTTTACTAGAATCGATTACCTCTTCTGCACTGACAGCCTTATCCCCATGATCTCAAAATCAGATATCCACGACATAGCCATATCTGACCACGCCCCCATCTCTATTTCGCTAGATACCCCTGACTTACATCCTACTCCCAAACTTTGGCGTTTCCCCGCTTATCTCCAAAATAACTCAGACTTTCAATGTTACATGGAGAAAGCTTGGTCTGAATTGTCCAAGGCCAATTCCCCCCATGCGGACAACCCAAACCTTTTCTGGGAAGCTGGGAAAGCCTTCCTCAGAGGCCGAATCATATCCTACGCTGCCTCTCTCAAGAGAAACACTTTGGCAAACTATAAGATGGCCATTGCCAACCTGCGCTTGGCACTACGCTCTCTCTATACTAGGGACTCCCCTGACAAAAGGCTACACTGGCAGGCAGCAAAAAGGGCATTTGATACCTGGGCAGATACCCTTGAATGGACACACAGGGCACATATGAAAGCCACCCTTCATAAATTTGGCAACAAAGCTGGCAAACTGTTAGCAAGACTTTGCAAAGGCCCTTTCCGCCCGACGCACATCACCTCCCTGTGGGACTCTGCAGGCAACATAAAAACCTCACAACAGGACAGTAACAAAATTATGCTACAATATTATTCCTCGCTATACGCCACCGACCCCATAGACGTGAACACAGCCAAATCCTTCCTAGACAGACTGTCTCTACCCACGGTTTCTCCCTCCCAACTTGAAGTCCTCAATGCACCTATCTCCTTAAACGAAATATCTAACACCATCCAGAACCTAGCTCCCTCTAAAGCCCGAGGCCCAGATGGGTTACAGGGGAATTCTATAAGGCCCTACAAACTATTACCGAGCCCGCTCTCTTCGCAGTCTATAATGGTATATGGACTGGCGGCCCCTACTTACCAACTGGGAATCAGGCCATCGTCAAACTACTTTCAAAAAAAGGCAAAGACCCCCAAGAACCAGGTTCGTACCGACCCATCTCACTCCTTAATTTAGACGTTAAGATACTCTCAAAAATAGTAGCTTCCAGACTTGCTACCATCATTCCCTCTCTGATTCACCCAGCCCAATCAGGTTTCGTGAAAGGGAGAACAGCCACTATAAACATCCAAAAGGTGATGATGGCCCTGGAACATGCCAAAACCAACCCGGGGGGGGGACCATGCCATCATCACTCTGGACACGGAAAAAGCCTTCAATAATATCAACTTCGAATGGCTATCACTGGCCCTATCGAGAATGGGCTTCACGGACCCTTTCCAACACCTCGTACACGCCATGTACGCCTCCCCAGGGCCAGATTGGTGGTGGCAGGCCTTCTCTCGGATGAATTCCGCCTCTACAAAGGTACGAGACAAGGCTGCCCCCTATCCCCATTCCTCTTTAACATTGCATTAGAACCCCTCTCTCAATACCTTACCCTAGAGGCCCCACTACCCGACATCAAAATAGGCTCACAAGAACTCTGCACGTCACTCTTCACCAACGACGTCCTCATTTTCTCGACCAACCCCTCTTCTGACATGTCCACCATCAAAACAATCTTCGATGAATTCAGAATCTGCTCAGGTCTCCTCATAAATTACAGCAAGAGCGAAATCCTCCCCATAGGCACCTATAGCCCTTGCTAAATTGTATCTTCCCAGACGCGAAGGAGGGATTAGTCTCCCATATGTCAGAGCATATAACCTCTCTTGCCTACTCAGGATAGGCCTAGACTGAATATCGCAACTTTCTCGCTACTCAAATTACTCCATGGGATCTTCAATGGCCCAACCTTACTCCCTGGTGACCCAACTTCATTGCAGGTAGAAATCTACTCCCCCACCCCTACAACACAATCTTCTTCTCAGAGACACAGCCATAGCTTGGAGGGAAGTACGGAAAGCACTGAAACTTTCGCCCTTTATGTCCAGACATCTCCCGATTCAAGGAAATCCCAGTTTCTCACCGGGTTTGGAATAAAAACCTTTCTCTATTTGGCAACAAAAAGGCCTCACAAATTTGTCCATCCTATGTGATTTGGAAACAGGACGCCCTCACAACTTCTCTGTCATTGCAGAAACATTCTCCCTCCCTTACTCCCATGCTTTACACTATGCACAATGCGTCAGCTTTATAAAAGACTCATGCAGAGAGGAACGTAAGAGATTTCAGACATCCATCACGGACCTGCTACTCCACGGTGACTCTTATAAAATCTCGGATATATACAAACCGTTCCTGCTAAAGACCACTCCATCAATTGCTTCCTCATCGGTAGCGAACTGGGGTAAAGACTTTCCTGACTCAGATATAGTGGAAAAGGTTCTTCAAGGGTACAAGAAAACTCTTCAGCTGACCCCCAATGAGGTATGGAGAGAAACTCAATTAAAGATTCTACATCATGCGTGCATACCCTTCCTCTCAGACAAGACTGTCCAAGGGGCAGCCAGCTGCCCCTTGTGCCGCCAGCTAAAACCATCCCTTTCCCACCATTTCTGGACATGCCCCTCCATCTCTGCCTTCTGGAACCAAGTCATCTCCTACATCTTCGATATAACGCTGCTAAAACTACCTAAAGGCTCCCTACTCCTCATCTTCGGATACTGGGACGACCAACTGCTCCCGTGGTCCCCAACCAACCACCCTCTCTATAAGGACTGGGCCTTGATCGGTCTCTTACTAGCCAGAAGACTAATTCTACAACACTGGAGCTCCTCTCTTTGCCCACAGATCTCGCAACTCAAAAGGGAGCTTCTAACCTTGCTTCACAGAGACAAGCTCAACACCGACTTCAAAAAAGAACTCTCCAACACACGTTTCTACTCAAGATGGTGGGCTTTCATGCAATCAACTACAGAACTTTGAAAATATTTCATTCTCCTACTATGACACTTCCATTACCACTCCTGAGGAAAAAGACACTCCCGTTTCTCCTCCCCGCAACTGTGGAACCAGTAGCTTCAAATATCATCCATCAAGACCACCCTCTTCCTCTTCCGTATACTCCAACCATCACCGTTCCACATGAGGTCTCATAGCACATGTCGATACTCTAGCCCTAGAGGCTTCTCTTCTTCCTGTAACTCTCTCGCTACTTAATACTTCAACTGACTGGTGTCTGCTCACCCCCCCATCCCACCCACCCCCCTCTTTGTTTTGCTACCAGTAGCTCCCTAGGGACCCATCCTGTTGATCCATTCAGTTATATTGACATGGTATGTCTATCTGAAATTCCCATTATATATCCTACCCTTGTTATTTTTGTTCTCCACCCATATATAAAAGTGCATAGACTACTGATATATATATATATATATATATATATATATATATAACTGTTCAAAAATGTTGTATACCAACCATTGTGATACCTTGTATTGCACTTTGCTTTCAATAAAATCTATTAACAAAAAAAAAAAGGAGGGTTATAATTGTGAATAAAGAGAAGGCCCTGGTTGCATAAAGGACGCACAGGCACGGCAGGCAACACAGACACAACTGGTGGAACAGAGAAGGCAATCCAAAGCAAAACAAAACAGAACAAAATACTATAGGGTGCACGTACCCCCATGCCAAAAAGTCCCCATAAAATGAATTAGATGAGCAAAGTGAATAATCTGTCCCATGAAGGACAAAAGTGGAATTCAGTCTTTTTCCATGCCCCCAGATACAGTTGCAATAAAAAGTATGTGAACCCTTTTGGAATGATATGGATTTCTGCACAAATTGGTCATAAAATATGATCTGATCTTCATCTAAGTCACAACAATAGACAATCACAGTTTGCTTAAACTAATAACACACAAAGAATTAAATGTCACCATGTTTTTATTGAACACACCATGTAAACATTCACAGTGCAGGTGGAAAAAGTATGTGAACCCTTGCATTTAATAACTGGTTGAACCTCCTTTGGCAGCAATAACTTCAACCAAATGTTTCCTGTAGTTGCAGATCAGACCTGCACAATGGTCAGGAGTAATTCTTGACCATTCCTCTTTACAGAACTGTTTCAGTTCAGCAATATTCTTGGGATGTCTGGTGTGAATCGCTTTCTTGAGGTCATGCCACATCATCCCAATCGGGTTGAGGTCAGGACTCTAACTGACCTCAATATATATATTTCTTTGACGTTAATCCGTGATGTGATATAATGAAGATCTTCAATAAACAAATCTTCCACCACACCTCTGTGACCGTGATTCCACGCCCCTTAGGCGGACAAACTCACCAGCTCCTATTGCCTCACACTCTCGTGTTTGGCTAAATGGCTTTAACCCACACAGAAGGGGGTAAAATAATGACCTCCGATGGTCCAACGTTTAGCATCTAGAGTTTTCACCAAAAGTGCTCTCATTTCCCAATTCTTCCCACAAAACCTTCTCACATGTGTACCTTGTTCCCTCGCTACTTTTCTTGTCTAAATCCACTTTTCCAGTGGTTTCTATTAGTAATGTCTTCTTCCTGATCAGACTGTAGGTTATGACACAGGAAGCAGTTGACCAGCTGACCTCATTAGCACACACCCTGCATCATACACCCTCCCATTCCCAGCTGCACGTTTTTAAATGAAATACTGCTGGGAATGGGAGGGTGTATGATGCAGGGTGTGTGCTAATGAGGTCATCCCAAATTAGAAAAACGTCATCGATGTATCTTAACCACATCATGATATGGTCAGTATACATCGTCAAATCTTCATCTGCCATCAAGGCCCATTCCCACTCCCCCAAGTACAGATTGGTGTACGATGGGGCACAACAAGTCCCCATCGCAACACCCTGTACCTGGAGGTAGTGGGAACCATCAAAAGAGAAATTTTGGTTGAGGATGAAGTCCAAGGATTGAACAATGAAATCATTATGAGGCCAGTCATCCTCTACTTGTTGGGATAGGATGTGATGAATCGCAGCCAACCCGAAAGTGTGCGGAATGGAGCTGTAGAGCGCCTCAACATCAATTGTCACTAACGTTGATTGCTCTGTATAGCTAAACTGTATGCAGTGCATATATATATATATATATATATATATTAGGAATGAGCTTCGAGTTCGAACATCGGCTGTTCGCAAGTTCGCCGAACAGCGAACAATTTGGGGTGTTCGCGGCAAATTTGAATGCCGCGGAACACCCTTTAAAAGTCTATGGGAGAAATCAAAAGTGCTAATTTTAAAGGCTTATATGCAAGGTATTGTCATAAAAAGTGTTTGGGGACCTGGGTCCTGCCCCAGGGGACATAGATCAATGCAAAAAAAAGTTTTAAAAATGGCCGTTTTTTCAGGAGCAGTGATTTTAATAATGCTTAAAGTCAAACAATAAAAGTGTAATATCCCTTTAAATTTCGTAGCTGGGGGGGTGTCTATAGTATGCCTGTAAAGGGGCGCATGTTTCCCATGTTTAGAACAGTCTGACAGCAAAATGACATTTCAAAGGAAAAAAAGTAATTTAAAACTACTCGCGGCTATTGCATTGCCGGTTCGACAATACACATAAAAGTTTATTGATAAAAACGGCATGGGAATTCCCCACAGGGGAACCCTGAACCAAAATTTTAAGAAATGACGTGGGGGTCCCCCTAAATTCAATACCAGGCCCTTCAGGTCTGGTATGGATATTAAGGGGAACCCCGGCCAAAATTTAAAAAAAAATGACGTGGGGGTCCCCCTAAATTCCATACCAGACCCTTCAGGTCTGCATGGATTTTAAGGGGAACCCCGCAAAAAAAAAAAAACGGCGTGGGGTCCCCCCAAAGATCCATACCAGGCCCTTATCCAAGCACGCAACCTGACAGGCCGCGGGAAAAGAGGGGGGACGAGAGAGCGCCCCCCCTCCTGAACCGTACCAGGCCACATGCCCTCAACATTGAGAGGATGCTTTGGGGTAGCCCCCCAAAACACCTTGTCCCCATGTTGATGAGGACAAGGGCCTCATCCCCACAACCCTGGCCGGTGGTTGTGGGGGTCTGCGGGCGGGGGGCTTATCGGAATCTGGAAGCCCCCTTTAACAAGGGGACCCCCAGATCCCAGCCCCCCCGTGTGAAATGGTAAGGGGGTACTTGTACCCCTACCATTTCACTAAAAAACTGTCAAAAATGTTAAAAATGACAAGAGACAGTTTTTGACAATTCCTTTATTTAAATGCTTCTTCTTTCTTCTGTCTTCCTTCATCTTCTTCTTCTGGTTCTTCTGGCTCTTCTGGTTCTTCCTCCGGTGTTCTCGTCCAGCATCTCCTCCGCGGCATCTTCTATCTTCTTCTCCTCGGGCCGCTCCGCACCCATGGCATGGGGGGAGGCTCCCGCTCTTCTCTTCATCTTCTTCTCTTCTTCATCTTCTTCTCTTCTTCTCCTCTTCATCTTCTTCTCTGGGCCGCTCCACATCCATGCTGGCATGGTGGGAGGCTCCCGCTGTATGACGCATCTCCTCTTCTGACAGTTCTTAAATAATGGGGGACGGGGCCTCCTGGTGACCCCGCCCCCCTCTGACGCACGGGACATGAAGGGACTTCCCTGTGGCATTCCCCGTGACATCACAGGGAAGTCCTGTCAAGTCACTGTGCGTCAGAGGGGGGCGGGGTCACCGGGTGGCCCCCCATTATTTAAGAACCATCAGAAGAGGAGACGCGTCACACAGCAGGTAAGGGTCTGGTATGGAATTTAGGGGGACCCCCACGTCATTTTTTTTTTAAATTTTTGGCCGGGGTTCCCCTTAATATCCATACCAGACCTGAAGGGCCTGGTATGGAATTCAGGGGGACCCCCACGTCATTTTTTTAAAAATTTTGGTTCAGGGTTCCCCTGTGGGGAATTCACATGCCGTTTTTTTCATTGAACTTCTATGTGTATTGTCGGACCGGCAATGCAATAGCCGTGAGTAGTTTTAAATGACTTTTTTTCTTTGAAATGTCATTTTGCTGTCAGACTGTTCTAAACACGGGAAACATGCGCCCCTTTACAGGCATGCTATAGACACCCCCAGCTATGAAATTTAAAGGGATATTACATTTTTATTGTTTGACTTTAAGCATTATTAAAATCACTGCTCCTGAAAAAACAGCCGTTTTTAAAACTTTTTTTGCATTGATCCATGTCCCCTGGGGCAGGACCCAGGTCCCCAAACACTTTTTATGACAATAACTTGCATATAAGCACTTTTGATTATTCATGTTCTTGTCCCATAGACTTTAACAGTGTTCGCGTGTTCGAACAAACTTTTTTCCTGGGGTGTTTGGCTCATCCCTAATATATATATATATATATATATATATATATATATATATATATATATATACGAGGCTATCTGTATATATATATTAAATACACTGCAGCTAACTGAATCACCTGTCTGCCAGAAGTATTTTAGAAACAGTACACCAGGAATGGCCTGCAGTGAGATATAGCTAAACTGTATGCAGTAGATATATGTTTTCAAGACAATCTTTATATATATATATATGTATATATATATATATATATATATATATATATATATTAGGGATGAGCTTCGAGTTCGAGTCGAACTCATGTTCGACTCGAACATTGGCTGTTCGCAAGTTCGCTGAACAGCGAACAATTTGGGGTGTTCGCGGCAAATTCGAAGGCTGCGGAACACCCTTTAAAAGTCTATGGGAGAAATCAAAAGTGCTAATTTTAAAGGCTTATATGCAAGTTATTGTCATAAAAAGTGTTTGGGGACCCGGGTCCTGCCCCAGGGGACATGGATCAATGCAAAAAAAAGTTTTAAAAACGGCCGTTTTTTCAGGAGCAGTGATTTTAATAATGCTTAAAGTCAAACAATAAAAGTGTAATATCCCTTTAAATTTTGTATCTGGGGGGTGTCTATAGTATGCCTGTAAAGGGGCGCATGTTTCCCGTGTTTAGAACAGTCTGACAGCAAAATGACATTTCGAAGGAAAAAACCCATTTAAATCTACTCGCGGCTATTGCATTGCCGACAATACACATAGAAGTTCATTGATAAAAACGGCATGGGAACCAAAATTTAAAAAAAAAAAAGACGTGGGAGCCCCCCTAAATTCCATACCAGCCCCTTCAGGTCTGGTATGGATATTAAGGGGAACCCCGGCCAAAATTTAAAAAAAAAATGACGTGGGGTTCCCCCTAAATTCCATACCAGACCCTTCAGGTCTGGTATGGATTTTAAGGGGAACCCCGCGCCAAAAAAAAAAAAAAAGGCGTAGGGTCCCCCCAAAAATCCATACCAGACCCTTATCTGAGCACGCAACCTGGCAGGCCGCAGGAAAAGAGGGGGGACGAGAGTGCAGCCCCCCCTCCTGAACCGTACCAGGCCACATGCCCTCAACATTGGGAGGGTGCTTTGGGGTAGCCCCCCAAAACACCTTGTCCCCATGTTGATGAGGACAAGGGCCTCATCCCCACAACCCTGGCCGGTGGTTGTGGGGGTCTGCGGGCGAGGGGCTTATCGGAATCTGGAAGCCCCCTTTAACAAGGGGACCCCCAGATCCCGGCCCCCCCTGTGTGAAATGGTAAGGGGTACTTACCCCTACCATTTCACTAAAAAACTGTCAAAAATGTTAAAAATTACAAGAGACAGTTTTTGACGTTGGCCCACCGCCCGCAGACCCCCACAACCACCGGCCAGGGTTGTGGGGATGAGGCCCTTGTCCTCATCAACATGGGGACAAGGTGTTTTGGGGGGCTACCCCAAAGCACCCTCCCAATGTTGAGGGCATGTGGCCTGGTACGGTTCAGGAGGGGGGGGCGCACTCTCATCCCCCCCCTCTTTTCCTGCGGCCTGCCAGGTAGCGTGCTCGGATAAGGGTCTGGTATGGATGTTTGGGGGGACCCCACGCCGTTTTTTTTTTTTTTTTGGCGCGGGGTTCCCCTTAGAATCCATACCAGACCTGAAGGGTCTGGTATGGAATTTAGGGGGAACCCCACATCATTTTTTTTTTAAATTTTGGCCGGGGTTCCCCTTAATATCCATACCAGACCTGAAGGGCCTGGTATGGAATTTAGGGGGACTCCCACGTCATTTTTTTTTTTTAATTTTGGTTCGGGGTTCCCCTGTGGGGAATTCCCATGCCGTTTTTATCAATGAACTTCTATGTGTATTGTCGGCAATGCAATAGCCGCGAGTAGGTTTAAATGGGTTTTTTCCTTCGAAATGTCATTTTGCTGTCAGACTGTTCTAAACACGGGAAACATGCGCCCCTTTACAGGCATACTATAGACACCCCCCAGCTATGAAATTTAAAGGGATATTACACTTTTATTGTTTGACTTTAAGCAATTAAAATCACTGCTCCTGAAAAAACGGCCGTTTTTTAAAAACTTTTTTTTTGCATTGATCCATGTCCCCTGGGGCAGGACCCGGGTCCCCAAACACTTTTTATGACAATAACTTGCATATAAGCCTTTAAAATTAGCACTTTTGATTATTCATGTTCGTGTCCCATAGACTTTAACGGTGTTCGCGTGTTCGAACGAACTTTTTTCCTGTTCGCATGTTCTGGTGCGAACCGAACAGGGGGGTGTTCGGCTCATCTCTAATATATATATATATATATATATATATATATATATATATATATAAACACACAAGACTATCTGTATATATATATATATATATATATATATATATATATATATATATCAAATACACTGCAGCTAACTGAATCACCTGCCTGCCTGAAGTATATTAGAAACAGTACACCAGGAACGGACTGCAGTCAGACCTAGCTAAACGATACAGTGGATATATATATAGAGACTGTCTGTGTGTGTATATATATATATATAAATGGCACTCTCTCTCCGTCCACGCCAATGACACACTACACAAGGCTGACGTGCCTTATATAGTGTGGGGCGTGGACTTAGTCCCCCTGAGCCATGATCGGCAAAAGGCACCTTGTCTTTGGCCAATTATGGCTCTCTTAGTGCTGTGATTGGCCAAAGCATGCAGGTCATGGTGCATGCTCTGGCCAATCATCATACAGCAATGCACTGCGCTCCCGTAGTACATTATGGGCCGTTACGCTCCGCTCGAATTTGGCACTAACGGCCCATAATGTTTGGTTTTCAATGAACGGGCAAACAGCCAATGTTCGAGTCAAACTCATGTTCGACCCGAACAGAAAGCTCATCCCTATTGCCAAAGGTTCCTGTTTTCCTGTGTTCTTGTTATCAAGTTGCAGTGTTCCAAGATCCCGGCTTCTGACCCTGGCTCTGTTCATCATTAACTCTGACTTCTGGAATCCCTGCTTACAGCTTCACCTCAACAATCTATTGGTAAATTCATCAGTTACAGGGTCTCGCTGGACTTCCTACCTCTCAGTGTATGGGATCAGATCGCTATGGTGCCCGGGAGGACTCCCATCTGCCAGGGAAAGCGTCTGTGACCGGTAAGATCACCTTACACATAGCACTTGACTACCAATTACACCATGACTGACACTCCACCAACGAACCTAAAACCCTGGATCTTTTCCCACAACATGCAGGGTCTCAACTCCCCAGTAAAAAGATGCAAAATAATGAAACAGCTCCACACACTGAAAGCAGATGTAGTGCTGCTTCAAGAGACACACTTTCCAGCTACCTATAATCCCTCATTTCTTCACAAAAACTTCACCCAATTCCACCTAGTAAATATGTCCAACAAAACAAGAGGGGTGGCAGTATGTTTCTCAAACAAGGTTCACTTCTTACATACCAAACTAACTAAAGACCCTGAAGGCTGTTACGTTCTAGTTACTGGCACAATTAATGGGGGGACATACAGGTTTGTTTCCTACTACGCCCCAAACACACATCAAGACAAATTTTTCAAAACCGTTCTTCAGACCCTGAAGCCTTACTTCCTAGGCACAGTAATTCTGAGGGGCGACTCCAACACTCCATTTGATCTCTCCTTGGACAAGTCCAACCCCCAGATCCCAAAAGCCAAGAGACACCCCAGATGTAGCCTGCGGGTAGAGCAGACCATACAGTCACACGGCCTGGTTGACATATGGAGGGAAATGAACCCCCGAACCAAAGACTACATGCACTATTCCATCCCACACAAAACACACTCCAGGATAGACCACATCTTTGTCTCATCTCATACAATCCCAAGGCTGGAGGCCTCCAAAATATACGATACACAACCCTCAAATTTTCCACTCGCCTACTCACATTTTGCGAGTTGAAAATTAGTGTGGGGCTGCCTGGGAGTGGGGGGGGGGCACCGCTGGCATGCGGGGTTGAATGGGAGCCGTTCTCCCAGTGATTGCAGAGGGGAAGAGAGAGGAGAGCAGGCGGACAGATTATCAGAAAGCGGGGACATTGCTATAACAGCTTACATTTCAATTGCTGTATGTTCTCACACTTGCTGCCACATGCAGCCCTGCCTCCTGGACCCATTAATAGACAGATCACCTGTCCAATTCCGGGATGTGTGATGTGTATCAAAGTCCCTGAGCCAGGAGGTGGGGCTATATGTGACGGCGAGCCACGGGAACACACGGCAATTGAAATGTAAGCTGTTACAGCGATGTCCCAGATCTCTTATAATCTGGCTGCCTGCTCTACTCTCTCTTCCCCTGCACTGGTAGGCTGCATGATGGACACAGGCAGGCTGCATGATGGACACGGGCAGGCTGCATGATGGGCACAGGTAGGCTGCATGATGGGCACAGGTAGGCTGCATGATGGACACAGGCAGGCTGCATGGTGGACACAGACAGGCTGCATGATGGACACAGGTAGGCTGTGTTGATGGACACTGGCAGGCTGCATGATGGACACAGGCAGGATGCATGATGGACACAGGCAGGCTGCATGATGGACACAAGCAGGCTGCATTGTTGGGCACAGGTGAAGTGGCATTGATGGATACAGGTAGGCTGCATGATGGACACAAGTAGGCTGCATTGATGGACACAGGCAGGCTGCATGATGGATACAGGTAGGCTGCATGATGGACACAGGCAGGCTGCATTGTTGGGCACAGGGGAGGCTGCACTGATGGACATTGATAAAGTTGTTGTTAATATTTATTTTTATAACTTAATAATGCATATAACATTTAAGTGTCATTTCACAATATAATTTATGAGGGCGTGTTTAGAGGCGGAATTAGGCGTGGGTAGGGTAGGGGTTGGGTAGGGCAACTGGTGGCGAGTAACCCGTGAGGCCTGGCTAGTAGCTTAGGACTTGAAATTTAGAGCCCTGTGATACATCTTTATCTAATCACTCCATAATGACTCTCACCCTCAGGGGTGGAATCAGAGAGAGGGGGCCCTTCAAATGGCGCCTCAACGAAGCTCTAATGAGTAATCCCGCACATTGCACAATACTGGAAACAGAATTAACAGAGTACTTTATGGAAAACGACACTGAGTCGGTCTTGCCAGGCACACTGTGGGCGGCACATAAAGTGGTGATGAGAGGTAGATTCATCCAGCTTTCATCCCAACTTAGACGAGAAAGAAAGACAGAAATACAACAGTTGACAGAAGACTATCGTTCGCTCAGCAAACACCACAAAAGCAACCCCACCCCGAATGGTCTGGCTAGGCTCGACTCGGCTCGAGTTAGATTAAATCTCTCCCTCACCACCTCAGCCGAGAAACATCTAGGATGGACAGGGGCTCGCTTTTACTACCAAAAAGACAGGATAGGTTCTAAACTGGCAGCTAAACTAAGCCCAAAAACATGCATCTTGGCCTACCCCAAAATTCGCACCAAGACGGGAAATTTAACCCAAAATCCGGCGGGAATCATGGACTCCTTCTATGACTTCTATTTGCACTTATATAGAGACCTGCCCCTTACGCACCCTGAGACAAGGGAGGCATTTCTCCAAGACCTCAATTTACCCCACCTAAAGCGAACCCACCAAGAACTGCTAGACAAGCCCTTCTCCTCAGATGAAATAGTGGAAGTTATAAAATCTTTGAAATTAGCCTCAGCTCCAGGACCCGATGGCTTCTCGGCCTGTTACTATAAAAAATTTGGCTCCCGCCTGGCACCTTTCATGGCTCGTTTCTTTAACTCTGGATGGAGCCTCCCTACTTAGTGACTCGAATACCAGTCATACCCAAACCAGGGAAAGGCACGAGCGAGGTCGGTAATTATCTCCCCATTTCGTTGATAATAACGACCTTAAGATTATGACAAAAATCCTAGCAACAAGACTGTCCAGCTTTATAGCTGGATACATCCACAAAGATCAGGTGGGCTTCATTCCGGGGACCAACTCAAACAACACTTTCCCTTCTCCTGGGCAGGAGAAGCGATCCCCTACCTTGGAATCAAACTGACCAAATGCATTGACAGTCTATACACCGCCAACTATCCCCGCATGTTCTGTTCGCTGAAAGCGGACCTAAAAATGTGGTCGAAGGGAGGCCTATTCTGGCTCGGCAGGTTGAATGCTGTAAAGATGACATTACTATCCCGCCTACTATATCTCTTTCATTCCCTCCCCATCCCTATTAACAAACCCACTCTGACTAAACTTTAATCCAAGATTATTAGCTTCGTCTGGGGAGACCGGGGTCACCGGTTTGCGAGAGAGATTCTACTCTGACTTAAAACCCAAGGCGGACTGGGACTCCCAAACCTATGGCTTTACTACCAAGCAGCCCAACTGGCCCAGTTTTCCATTGGATATTCCAGGGGCCACAGGCCTGACTGGGTCTCCCTAGAAAGGCAGGCAGTCCCCCATCATACTCTCGACTTTTTAATCTGGAGACCAGCAAAACACAGACCAGTTATTCTAGCCCCTTCGCTATCTCACTCCCTGGCACTATGTGACACAATACACAAACACACACAACTGATATATCCCCTGAGACACCTTTCGCACCTATTTCACAACCCTGGCTTCCCCCCAGGTATGAATATATATGCATTTCACAGGTGGCTGAACAAGGGGCTTTTCAGGATAGGTAATTTCTTCACTCAAAATGGCCCTATATCATTAGGGCACTGTCTAAGCAAACTGGACATGCCAGCTTCTGAAAAGTTCAGACTGTCACAGATTAGGCACTTCCTCCACACACTTTGGATTGACAAGTCGGGCCCCCCCATAGCAACTATGTATAAACAATGGTGCTCCAACATAGGATCTCAAAAGGGCAGCAACTCCATTATATATGCTTCCCTGGCAGATAGGACAGACTCCCTGGCATATGCTCGATCCTGGGAGGCAGACCTAGACATCCAGCTGGACCCTGACAAGTGGTTTCAAGCCTTCCACAGATCATCACAAGGTATCTTAAACATCTCACTGATTGAAGCTAACGTTAAAGTATTCACAAAATGGTACTATGTTCCCACCAGACTATCTAACATATACCCAGACGCCTCCCCCCTCTGCTATAAAGGATGCAGGCATGTAGGCACGATGCTCCCTGTATGATGGACTTGCCCCTGTATAAGAAGCTACTGGAATAAATTCCTCCAGGTATTACAAAAGGTTACAGAGACCCAAGTTCCTCAAGACCCCACATACATTATCTTGAACCATAGGGTTCACAACACCCCTAAGAGCACATCACAACTTATCTTCTTCATGTGTTTGAGACCCAAGATTACCTTAACAAAAGCCTGGAAAAAACCAACAGTGTCAATCTTGGCTGCCAAACGATTATGACCCAAATGATTATGACCCAAAAACAGACGGTGGCAAAGCTGTGGGACACGGTCCAGCACTTTGAAAGGGTCTAGGAACTATGGACCACACATATCCAGATTCTGCTTTATCCGGGTCACCTACATACATAAAGGAATTTCCAGACAGACCACATACTCTATCCCCCTACCCTATCTCTTCTCTTTTCTCCTTACCTCCCCCACTTTCTCTCTTCACTGTCTCTCATGATACATATCATCAGACTTATTTTCAGCATGTAGCAGGCTGTAAACTTCGCTCTTCGCGGAGCAATATACCACTCCTACTAGATTGGCCTGAGCTGAGGATAGATAACTATGCACTTGGTTTTGATTGACCTAACCCTAAGTAAACAAACCCCCTTCTCCCTACTCAGGGGACTGTTGTGACCCGGGAGACTGCTGGGACAGGCATCCCCTGGGAGGGAGGAGAGGTGACGGGCAGGGTTCACCATCTGGCTGAGCCCACAAGCTCTGTCACTCCACAGTGTGCACCCATAGGAGTAGGGTGATTACCATGGAGGCCCTGGCACTGGGAGATCCTAACTGAGTTTGTTACATCAAGACCACTCCCCACAGTGAATATGATTACTTAGCCCAGCTACATATGCAGTGGTTATGAAGGTCTAGATAAACACATTTCACCTAGATAATTGAAAATCCTAAAGACAGATGAGCCAAATATATTCTCTAAACCAAATACACGTTACGTGCCGGATGTTTATGGGGGCTTCTGGCCCCCCATGGGACCACTGTGTTTTATGACAACAAGTTATTACTGTTACCATTTTATATAAAATAGGTTTCCTATAGAAAACACTGAAACTGAGACGATTACCGGTAACATCAGACTGATAGCTCACATCTGTTACCAAATTACGCATGGAGATCTATACCCAATTCAACCATATGCCAAATAGGTAATGTTAGATATCTGACCCTTACATGTTTGACACTCTTGGCAGGCTATGTTGGCCTGCAAGAGGGTACCTTATCTGTATCGCTACTTTTATATTTGTAATGAAAAATCTCAATAAATGTATTGAAACGAGAAAAAGAAGAGTGGTGAACTGAGACCTTGTATCGATTATAGGGGTCTCAGTTGTGTTACTATTAAGAACGCTTACCCATTCCCATTGTTTACAGAATTATTTTACCACCTCAAGGGAGCAATGGTCTTCACTAAGCACGATTTGAGAGGGGCATACAATCTCGTGAGGATTAAGGAGGGTGACAAATGGAAAACTGCATTTAATTCTAGGATCGGACATTATGAATATCTTGTAATACCATTTGGTCTCTGCAACTCTCCTGCAGTCTTTCAGGAATTCATTAATGATGTCCGAGATATGCTGCAGCAATGTGTGGTGGTTTACCTCGATAATATTTTTACATTTTTGTCTAAGACAAAACGCTTATCTCCCAGAAAGGCATGCTTGGCCCTTTTTCTGTCAAGGTTTAATTACATAGTCTCATTCTTACCTGGTACTAAGAATGTAAGGGCCGTTGCATTGTCCAGGCAGTTTTCCTCCCATCTTCCAAAATGAAATTGGTTCCTACTCCTGTGATACCTCCGGATTTCATTCTTGCTACTATTAGCACTAGTCTCACTTTACCTTTGGGTGAGAGAATTCTTACTGCTCAGATCCATTCTCCTCACGAAAAACCTTGTGACTGCTGCTTTGTCCCGGAGAACCTCTGCATTGCTTTGCTCTAGACCTAGCATTCTCCCAAGGCAGCTGGTCACCCAGGGAAGGGTCAACTCATATGGTCTATTTCTCAACCAGTCTGGTGGTCTAGTCTCTGTGCTGATGTAACTGCCTTCATAGCCACTTGTTCTGTGTATGCTCAGAGTAAAACACCACAACACCTTTCAGTGTGCCTCCTACAACCCATACCCAGTAGAGAGAGGCCTTGGACCCACTTGTCTATTGATTTTATTGTGGAGTTACCCAACTCCCAGGGTGAAAATTTTTCTTATGGTGGTTGACCAGTTCTTAAAAATGTTTCATTGTATTTTGCTTAAGAAGTTGCCTACATCCAAAAAACTGGCATCAATTTTCACTCCGGAGATCTTTTGGTTACATGGGCTACCCAAGGTTATCATCTTGGACATGGGTAGTCAGTTTGTGTCCAGGTTTTGGTGAGCCTTTTGTGCACAGTTGGGAATTCAGCTTTCCCTCTCCTTGGCATATCACCACAGTCCAATGGGGCCGAAAAGCAAGCCAACCAAGCCTTGGAGCAGTTCCTACGTTGCTATATTTCTGACCACCATAACAACTGGTCAGACCTTTTATCTTGGGCGGAGTTTTCTCACAATAGTGCCATCAATGCCGCTACACAATTGTCTCAGTTTATGGTGAATTATAGGTTCCAGCCATCCATGTTGCCTGATACATTTGTTCCTCAAGGAATTCCTGCATTAGAGGAATATCTCTGTGATCTCCATTCCACTTGGGTGCAGGTCCAAGAGTCCTTGCAACGTGCAAGTGATAGGTACAGACTCCTTGCTGACCGCTGACACCTATCTGTGCCTTCCTACCAAGTTGGGGAGAGGGTCTGGCTGTCATCCCGTAACCTCCTTTCCACATTCACATGTGGTCCTTTCCACATTCAACCCAATGGCCTACACATTAGACCTTCCTTCCAACATGTGTATTACTAATGTATTCCATGTTTTCTTATCAAAACCTTTGGTGTGTAACCACTTTACCACCTCGGTACCACGTCCTCGCCCGGTTCAGGTTGATAACCATGAGGAGTATGAAATACAATCTATCATTGACTCCTGTAGGTTTTATGGATGCATACAGTACCATATTAATTGGAGAGTTTACGGTCCAGAGGAACGCCCTTTGTTCCCATCCTCGGATGTACATGCTCCTGCCCCCCTCCATGCTTTCCATAGACATTTTCCCCTCAAACCTGGTGCCTCTCTGAGGTGGAGGGGTCATTGAGGAGGGGGTACTGTCAGGGTTGGGCGCTTAGCAGCTCTCTTAGTGCTCAGGCTGCTCAGATGATTGTCAGCACTCATTGTTTCCACAGTGTCTCACCTGGTTATCATTACCTCCTCTTCAGTCCAGCCTAATTCTTGGACAAGTAAAAAATAAACACATACACTATATATTTAATTTGTGCAATTAACTGTGTGCCTGGGGTTCAACTCTAGGACTAGCTCAGCATCCTGGAATTTAGATGCCCCTTTCACTCTCTAAGGGCATTAAAGTCTAAAAATAAGGTGACTAAAGAAAGCACTATAGGAAAGAATAGAACAGAGAATAAGAGAAAGTACCACACTTTATCGTTTTATAGTAACAGGTTTAGAAAGAGAGTGCAAGATATGAGATATGTGGGCTAGAGAAACAGACAAACACATACTGCCAAAAGCAGGCAAATAAGCAGCAATAGGAAGACATGACAATGAATAAAAGATTTGCTTAAAGCAAGAAAGAGTTTTGTTAAACAAATTGCTGAACAGAGACCGGGAGCCAGGCAAACATGTGCAGGAACCACAGAGTTAGGACTTTAATCTAAGAAGGCTAGCGGTCAGTTTGCCAAACACAAACTAGCTGTTAGGCTGGAAACCACAGCAGACATCCACCGTCACAGTTTCCAGACTAAAGAGCCTGAAACAACACTCAGCAGAGCACAGTAATCTGGGAAGCATGATTAAACTGCCAATATCTGACCTTAATACAGCTTTCGACTTGGCATATACTACCAAAATAAATAAATACAATTTTTAAACGAAGGCAAAGTAATTATGTTCCAAAACCCAATTATAGTTACTGAAAGTGGCTGTAAACTCGCCGGGCATCCTGTATAAATCAAAGGTACCATAGTAATGTGCCCACATGTACAAAGGTAATGTATATGTTTTTACCTTAAAAATGTTGATGCCTGTATGAGCTATGTATGAGCTATGTTAAAATGTCAGATCGGTGAGTGAGTCCCATTGCCGAAGCTCGGGAGGTGGAGTTGTGACATCACAGGACTCCCCTCCCATCTCTAACACTCCCCCATAGACATAGAAATAGAAAAGTGCGCACACGGCGGTCTTCACTGTACGCGCACATCACACGCAGAGATCGGTCACGGCCCCCTCAGTGCGCGCAAGTCAAAACTACCTGGCACCTGTGTGTATGAGAATTCTTAGTGCTGATAGCTTTGACAGCTAATCCAGGGCACAGAAAATAGCTCAATTGCTTGGCTAAAGAGATCTCCTGGATGACAGCAGGATGGCCATGCCCCCTCATGAGTATCATCCAGAACATCAGAACTCGGGTAAGGCACCACATGACAACATGCCCAATCATGCTGAGGCATGGAGCAGACATGGGAGAGCTTGAGAAGAAAGGAGTAGCGATCTGCTGCTGGAATCCTGGACACTGTCTCTTCTCTCATGCTCGTGCATGAGAGAAATATGTCAAATGTCAGTCACATCAACGGGGGGTGTGGCGACACAAACTTTTCTCATGCATCAGCTTTTAACCCAGCAATAAAGTGGAGAGGATTTCTCAGCACTGGATTAATGCTTTGTGGCAAGACTGGGCACAGATGACTTGACATCCTGTACTGTACCAGGTAGAATGCTTAATTCATTTTTTTTCACGATTTACAACCACTTTAAATCAATTTGCATGCAACACTCCCTCCCATATGGAAAAATGAAAGAGAATGAACACAAGCACACTGCATTTCTGTCAGAGTACCCAAATGCATCTTTGAAGTCTGTAATAGAATGCACCTTTGCTTTCCTAACCACTTCAGCCTCGGAAGATTTGGCTGCTCAATGATCAGGCCATTTTTTGCGATATGGCACTGCGTCGCTTTAACTGACAATTGTGCATTCGTGCGACCTTGTACCCAAACAAAATTGACGTCCTTTTTTTCCCACAAAAGGAGCTTTCTTTTGGTGGTATATGATCATCTCTGCAGTTTTTATTTGCACTATAAACAAAAAAAGAGCGACAATTTTGAAAAAAAAACACAATATTTTGTACTTTTTGCTATAGTAAATATCCCCACTTTAAAAAAAAAAAGAGCAAAGTTTTTCCTCAGTTTAGGCCAATATGTATTCTTCTACATATTTTTGGTAATAAGAATCGCAATAAATGTATATTGATTGGTTTGCGCAAAGGTTAAAGCATCTACAAAATAGGGGAAAGATTTATGTCATTTTTATTATTATTTTTTTTTTATTAGTGATGGCAGTGATCAGCGATTTTTATCAGGACTGCGACATTATGGCAGACAGATCGGATACTTTTGACACATTTTTGGGACCATTGGCATTTATACAGCGATCACTGCTATAAAAATGCACTGATTACTGTGTAAATGTCACTGGCAGGAAAGGGGTTAACAGTAGGGGGTGATCAAGGGGTTAACTGTGTTACCTAGGGAATGATTCTAACTGTGGGGGGATGGGACTGCCTGGGTGAGGAGACTGATCATTGTTCATACGTAGTATGACCAACAGATCGCTTTCCTCACCCCTGACAGCACGGAGATCTGTCTGTTTACATTGACAGATCTCCGTTCTGTCCCTGTGTGGAGGGATCGTGGGTGCCCGTCGGTCATCGCGACTCTCCACATCTTAAACGTGCTCAATGGATGATAGCATATGGAACAAAATAAACAACGTCTAGTGCTCTCCATATAATAACATTTATCCGTATTAAAAATTGTGATTCCACTTAGACCCCTTTCACACTGAGGCAGTTTTCAGGCATTTTAGCGCCAGAAGTAGCACCTGAAAACTGCCTCCCACTTATTACAATGGGTGCTTTCACACCCGGGCGGTGCGCTTGCAGGACGTTCGGAAAACTCCTGCAAGCAGCACCTTTAGGGCTGTTTGGGAGCAGTGTATACACCGCTCCCAAAACACCCCTGCCCATTACAATGAATTGGCTGTGCTTCCCAAGCGCCTGAAAAGCATTTTTAACCCCTTTCTTGGGGCTAAAAGCACCCCACTAGCGGCCGAAAAGTAGCGCAAAAGCACCGCTTAAACAGTTGTAAAGTTCCATCACTTTCAGGAAATTGCCGTGTCAGCTGAAGAAGGCTTGTACAATTATATTGGCTTGCCGCCATGTAGTAAGAGATGGCTGCGGGATGACATAGACAATTCGGCTCCTTCCCCCACTATCTATAGCTATCAGCATTGTCATTGCTGATTCATCAGCGTGTAACTTATAAAACAACACCTGGACAAATCTTGACTGTCAAACAGGGTCAAACAGGGTCCAACCCCAATCATGAACCCAAGTTTATCCTTATGCCGCCTAAACACGATCAGATTTTCCAACAGGAAATGCTGGATGTGAGCTTGTTGGCGGTAAGTCCGATCATGTGTATGCTCCATCGGACATTTGTTGTTGGACTTTCTGCCAACAAATGTTGGCTAGCATGCTATCAAATTTTCTGCCAATAAATGTGTGTTGCTGGACTTTCCGATCATGTGTACACAAGTCCGTTGGACAAAATTCCAAACTGGCATGCTCGGAATCAATTACGAGCCAGAAGCGCTCGGTCTTGTAAAACTAGCGTTTGTAATGGAGATATCACATTTGTGACACAGCAAATTATGAAATCTCTCAATGCAGCGCATTCTCTTCTTCTTTATAATGGTATAATAATAAAGCTGCTTTGCTCCTGATATTCGCAGAGTTCTGACAAACGTATTTCTGTTTTTTCTAGTGATCTCCAGAAAAATATTTTATTTTTTGTGTTTTTTTCTAGTGATCTCCAGAATAGTTTTTTTTTCTAGTGATCTCCAGAATAGTTTTTTTTTCCTAGTGATCTCCAGAATAGTTTTTTTTTTTAGTTTTGTGTGTCAAGTTACCACAACACTATTATTATCTTGTATTTTTTAACCTCAAAGATACAACTATGTTGGTGTCCCTTGTTAAGTTGACATTGTATTTTTGAAATGTACCTGCCTATTCACAAACAAACTGTCCTTTTTGAAGTAAAACACATAGCCAAGTATTTATCAAAACAAAAATGTTTAATTTAATAGGGAGCACAACGTCATAACAAAATAAAGAGGAAGGCAACGATGGAGAAACAGTTGGAATTGGTGAAGCCTTTGTTAAATCTGAAATTTGTGATCAATAACATCTAGTTAACATTATTCAATTTTTGACAAGAAATATGTTCAACAATGCTATACCTGGGTCAAGCTGGACTCCTCCACATCTTCTTCCTGGGTGGAAGGCCCAGGTTGGACCTCAGGAGCCTCAGCTGATGTTGAAGGAAGTGTTGAGAGCGATAGCATGGGTTCCATCTGGTTGGACAAAAAAATGCAGGCTGTGGTAGTACCACAGCCTGGGGACATATGCGTCATCTGCTGATGCTCCAGATCTCAGGGAATCCCGGACTTTCTTGCGCTCCCTATTATATGTGCTCCTCAGGCTACCAATTTTGACCTTCAAATAGGTGATATCTGCTGTGGGATACACAGGCTTCACTAATTCCAACAGTCTCTCCATCGCTGCCTTCCTCTTTAGCTTGTTTGAATAGTCCCTTCATTGTACTTGCCAGAGACATGGCAGCTCCCTGAATTTTTCGATAAAGTCTGACAGGAAACCTGGGGCTGTAAATTTATCAACCATTTTATCTGCAAGACACAACACAAGACAAACCCTAATGCCAGGCTAACCTCTCCTAATCTTGTCCCAATATAGGCCTCAATCTATAAGCAGTATAGGCCACTAACCACTGATGTCCCAATTTACAATTGTACCTTTGTACCTTTGTCCCGCAAGTGCATTGCGCGTGTGTTATGCTTTAGATACACTGCGCATGCGTGAATCTCCACCCCTGTCCTTCTTTCTAGTGTATTCCCCTCCTCTTCTCTTTCCGTGCAGTGGAAGAGCATATGGCGGAGACACAGCAGGTGTGTGCTGTTATCAGCAACGATGAAAGCCCGGAGCAAGGCAGTTCCAGATCCAGAAGGAGATATAAGGCCTCAAATATGTCCTTTGAAGAGATGGAGGAGATGGTGGACATCTTAAGGAGGACAGACTATGATGGGAATCATGGGCCTTACAGAAACCCAAATGTGAGAAAGGCCAAGATCATAGCTAAAGTTGTCAGAAGTCTGCACAGGAATTTTGGGGTACGACGATCCAAGGATCAATTGAGGAAACGTTGGTCAGACCTGAAATTGAGGGAGCAAGATCAGTATAGAAAGATCAGGAAAGTGCTGCAAAAAAGTAAGTATTTGTTGTGTGTTCTTATTATTACTTTCGTGCTGGTCCATAGTGCTTTTCTTTACTGTTGTACAGTTTAAAATGCCAAGTTTGAGGTTCGTGGACACAGGAATCGTTCGTATTAAACATTGTTTGTTCAACCACTAATATGTTGTTTTTGGCAGATGCAGGTTAACTACATTTGTTCCGGCCTATTTTGATTAAAATAAGTTTATTACATTGTTGCCTTGATGTGTTTGAAACTATAATGAAATGACAACTTTATTCAGTGTCAGGAGAGGACACTCAGCTGCTGTTTACACATTTTGACGTAGGAGCACTAGTGTGGGACACCATAACATCCTTGTTATGGTGTCCCACGCAGTTGCTCCAGTGGATACTAGGGGTCTAGGGGTCTCTCCATGTGTGAAACTTGCACAAAACAGGTAAGTATTCCAGCTTTTGAAAGGGAAACAATTATTGATTGAGCTTGGAACTATACCAAAACAGACAATTGGAAGACACTTCCAAGCAATGTTTCATATTACTATTTCTAACATATCTGTCTGCTAAGTATACCTTTTTGTATTCACATAAGAAAAGAATAGGGACATCTGAGGACACCAGTAACCCCACACCGAATGAAGAAAGGCAACTCACCACACACCCTGAAGATGTGGATGCAGATGTTCATGAAGTGCTGGGTGAAGTGGTAGAAATGGTGTCAACAACAGGTCAGTGTCTGAGACCACAGCTTCAGGTAATAGATGGATGCCTGCATATTTCTAATACATGGTGTGTTTTTTTTTATTTTTAGGTGATGTGGATGTTGTGGAAGAAGAAACTCATTTCAGCAGTGCGAGTGCACAAATCCTGAACAGTGAGATCATGGTGTGCAATCGTGATTTGAAAAAGATGAAACAAAATATCCATGATGTTCAAAAAAGACTGAGCAATATCATCGATATTTTAGGCAAAATCTAAACAAAAAAATTAAAGTTGTTGTTATGTTGTACATGTTTTTACAATTTTTGCAAAGCCAAATTTTGAAGATGCACACAGTGGGGGTTATTTATGAAAGGCAAATCCACTTTGCACTACAAGTGCAAACTACAAGTGCAAAGTTCATTTGGAAGTGCAGTCGCTGTAAATCTGAGGGGTAGATCCGAAACGAGGGGAAGCTCTGCTGATTTTATTATCCAATCATGTGCAACATAAAATGCTGTTTTTTATTCTCCTTGCATGTCCCCCTCGGATCTACAGCAACTGTACTTCCAAGTGCACATTCAATGCAAGTTCAAGTGCACTTTGAAGTGGATTTGCCTTTCGTAAATAACCCCCAGTGTGTCAACATGTGCTATCTCCCCTCATGGGATATCATGGAATATCAATGTACGCGTTTTGTGGGTGCAACCCCTTCCTCCAAACTAAAGTGTAGTTACAGTGATAATAGGGTTATTTACTAAAGGCAAATCCACTTTGCACTACAAGTGCACTCTCAGTGCACTAAAGGCAAATCCACTTTGCGCTTGTAGTGCAAAGTGGATTTGCCTTTAGTAAATAATCCCCACTGTGCTGTAAAATGTGCCAAAATCAGGCCATTTTAGGGACTCCAAGCAATTAATTTAAGAGTTGAAAAGGATGAATATTTTTATCATTAATGCATTACATACATTAACAACAATAACATTGTGTGTGTGTAGCAGACCCACAGCACAATATAATAGTTAGCTGAAGAAGAGATTGTCACCTCATGTATCAAATAAGTTACGTTTGCACTATTGAAGAAAATGGCCAAAATTAAAAGGTCATTTGAGAACCTAGGAGACAGATAAGAAACACAAACAGTAATTCAAATGAAATATGAGTTTAGTTTTTCCAAAAATTTTTATTAAACATTCGCAAGATTTTGTTGTAAAGCAATTGTAGATGCCGGTAAAATTTCGTCTGGGCGATCACTCCTCCGTCAGAGTTACGGCCATTCTTCCCAATGTCCAGGTAGATTAAATCATAATTGGCTGTCACTACCGCCAACATCATTATACTACTAACTCCTTATATAATTATAGTAGTACGACCCCGAGTTGGGTGGTGGGATGATCCTGACGTGCTTCCCATCGATAGCACCACCACAATTGGGAAAGTCCCACTGGTGGAGAAAATAAGAAGAAGCCACAGTCTGCCATTCCTGTGGGTTGGAAGGAAACTGTAGAGTCAAACAAGAAAAAAATAATTAGAACTTTTTTCCCACTGGACAGGTAAGAAGTGTCATAATCCAAAAATATGAATACATACTGTCCAAATTGAAGCACATTTTTAAATTCTGCAATTACCTATCAAGATAATAGGAGAACAAAACTTTAAACAGTACCATTTGAAAGTATTCAGGCAGGCACTTGCACTACATGCTTTGGTGAATTCATCCATAAATATGACCACAAAAGAGGTAGGTATAGTGTGCATGGGTTTGGCAAAGTCAGCAGATAGAGTATTGGTATCGGTAGACTTAGTGGTTGGGGGGAGGGAGGGTTCCAATTGAGTTTGGGCCCCCCAAAAAAAGCCTCTTGCACTCTGCCTGAATTTAAGGACAACAATAACATTTGGACACTGTCATGGAATGTCCCACACTCCGCTTGAGTGCTTCCGTCATATACCACTTCCTCCCAGTCTGTATACAGATATCCCAACCGCTCTGAGCACAAAACAAGGCGACACTTGCTTGTTGCTACCAAGAACTCACTTTATTTAGAATCAAAATTACAAGACTTTATATGCCGTTGGAACCTCCTCTAACAATACAACTGTAACTTAATTAACATGAGCTAATTATCTAATCCTTTATACAGCCTAGGTGACTGAGACATGACCTTTCGCCCAGACTTGTGGTCACCGAGCTTCACACAGTTATATCAACACAATAGCAGGTCCAATAGGAGTCATCCCGTCTCCTACATTGTATAGAGGACAATGTCATCAGCTCATTCAATTAACATAAACACAGGTAGTTGGAATTGATGACACCAGCATCTCCTCACAGGATGTGTCCCAACAGAATGAATCAGTCTTATCAGCAGGGGGCTGCTGGAGGAATCCCCCCTCCCTCTTCAGGGACACAAATCTACAGTAAGGAGTCCCCATACAATATATACATATATACACGACTGAGTCCGATTAGTACAGTTCAGCCTGGATTTCTCATTCACCTCACAAAGAGTATTGTTCCATTGAAAATCCAGGGCCCATAATCAAAAGGCAACAGGCTTGCATACAGTCCTCTCCAACAGCCTCTGTTCTGGCTAGGTCTGTCACAGACACATTTTAGTGGGTGTTTAGGGTAAGCACTACAATGGAGCTGACAAAATAGACTATTAAGTTACTAGGCTAGGTGTGTATGCGCCCAGGATAGCATGCTGGGGAGTAGGGATGAGCCGAACACCCCCCTGTTCGGTTTGCACCAGAACATGCGAACAGGAAAAAAGTTCGCTCGAACACGCGAACACCGTTAAAGTCTATGGGACACGAACATGAATAATCAAAAGTGCTAATTTTAAAGGCTTATATGCAAGTTATTGTCATAAAAAGTGTTTGGGGACCCGGGTCCTGCCCCAGGGGACATGGATCAATGCAAAAAAAAGTTTTAAAAACGGCCGTTTTTTCAGGAGCAGTGATTTTAATAATGCTTAAAGTCAAACAATAAAAGTGTAATATCCCTTTAAATTTCGTACCTGGGGGGTGTCTATAGTATGCCTGTAAAGGGGCGCATGTTTCCCGTGTTTAGAACAGTCTGACAGCAAAATGACATTTCTAAGGAAAAATTCCATTCAAAACTACCCGCTGCTATTGCATTGCCGACAATACACATAGAAGTTCATTGATAAAAACGGCATGGGAATTCAACTCAGGGAAACCCCGAACCAAAATTAAAAAAAAAAAAATGACGTGGGAGTCCCCCTAAATTCCATACCAGGCCCTTCAGGTCTGGTATGGATATTAAGGGGAACCCCAGCCAAAATTTAAAAAAAAAAATGACGTGGGGTTCCCCCTAAATTCCATACCAGACCCTTCAGGTCTGATATGGATTTTAAGGGGAACCCCGCGCCAAAAAAAAAAAACGGCGTGGGGTCCCCCCAAAAATCCATACCAGACCCTTATCTGAGCACGCAATCTGGCAGGCCACAGGAAAAGAGGGGGGGAGGAGAGTGCCGCCCCCCCTCCTGAACCGTACCAGGCCACATACCCTCAACATTGGGAGGGTGCTTTGGGGTAGCCCCCCCAAAACACCTTGTCCCTATGTTGATGAGGACAAGGGCCTCATCCCCACAACCCTGGCCAGTGGTTGTGGGGGTCTGCGGGCGGGGGGCTTATCGGAATCTGGAAGCCCCATTTAACAAGGGGACCCCCAGATCCCGGCCCCCCCTGTGTGAAATGGTAAGGGAGTACCCCTACCTAATGGTAAGGGGAGTACCCCTACCATTTCACTAAAAAACTGTCAAAAATGTTAAAAATGACAAGAGACAGTTTTTGACAATTCCTTTATTTAAATCCTTCTTCTTTCTTCTATCTTCCTTCATCTTCTTCTGGTTCTTCTGGCTCTTCTGGTTCTTCCTCCGGCGTTCTCGTCCAGCATCTCCCATGCGGCATCTTCTATCTTCTTCTCCTCGGGCCGCTCCGCACCCATGGCATGGGGGGAGGCTCCCGCTCTTCTCTTCATCTTCTTCTTCATCCTCTTCTCTTCTTCCTTCTTCTCTTCTTCTCTTCTTCATTCTCTTCTCCGGGCCGCTCCGCATCCATGCTGGCATGGAGGGAGGCTCCCGCTGTGTGACGGAGTCTCCTCGTCTGACGGTTCTTAAATAACGGGGGGCGGGGCCACCCGGTGACCCCGCCCCCCTCTGATGCACGGTGACTTGACGGGACTTCCCTGTGACGTCACGGGGAATGCCACAGGGAAGTCCCATCATGTCCCGTGTGTCAGAGGGGGCGGGGCCACCCGTTATTTAAGAACCGTCAGACGAGGAGACGCCGTCACACAGCGGGAGCCTCCCTCCATGCCAGCATGGATGCGGAGCGGCCCGGAGAAGAGAATGAAGAAGAGAAGAAGAGAAGAAGGAAGAAGAGAAGAGGATGAAGAAGAAGATGAAGAGAAGAGCGGGAGCCTCCCCCCATGCCATGGGTGCGGAGCGGCCCGAGGAGAAGAAGATAGAAGATGCCGCATGGGAGATGCTGGACGAGAACGCCGGAGGAAGAACCAGAAGAGCCAGAAGAACCAGAAGAAGATGAAGGAAGATAGAAGAAAGAAGAAGGATTTAAATAAAGGAATTGTCAAAAACTGTCTCTTGTCATTTTTAACATTTTTGACAGTTTTTTAGTGAAATGGTAGGGGTAAGTACCCCCTTACCATTTCACACAGGTGGGGGGCCAGGATCCGGGGGTTCCCTTGTTAAAGGGGGCTTCCAGATTCTGATAAGCCCCCCCCGCCCGCAGACCCCCACAACCACCGGCCAGGGTTGTGGGGATGAGGCCCTTGTCCTCATCAACATGGGGACAAGGTGTTTTGGGGGGCTACCCCAAAGCACCCTCCCAATGTTGAGGGCATGTGGCCTGGTATGGTTCAGGAGGGGGGGCCGCACTCTCGTCCCCCCCTCTTTTCCTGCGGCCTGCCAGGTTGCGTGCTCGGATAAGGGTCTGGTATGGATTTTTGGGGTTACCCCACGCCTTTTTTTTTTTTTTTTTTGGTGCGGGGTTCCCTTAAAATCCATACCAAACCTGAAGGGCCTGGTATGGAATTTAGGGGGACTCCCACATCATTTTTTTTTTTAATTTTGGTTCGGGGTTTCCCTGTGTTGAATTCCCATGCCGTTTTTATCAATGAACTTCTATGTGTATTGTCGGCAATGCAATAGCCGCGGGTAGTTTTAAATGGAATTTTTCCTTCGAAATGTCATTTTGCTGTCAGACTGTTCTAAACATGGGAAACATGCGCCCCTTTACAGGCATACTAGAGACACCCCCCAGGTACGAAATTTAAAGGGATATTGCACATTTATTGTTTGACTTTAAGCATTATTAAAATCACTGCTCCTGAAAAAACGGCCGTTTTTAAAACTTTTTTTTGCATTGATCCATGTCCCCTGGGGCAGGACCCGGGTCCCCAAACACTTTTTATGACAATAACTTGCATATAAGCCTTTAAAATTAGCACTTTTTATTTCTCCCATAGACTTTTAAAGGGTGTTCTGCGGCATTTGAATTTGCCGCGAACACCCCAAATTGTTCGCTGTTCGGCGAACTTGCGAACAGCCAATGTTCGAGTCGAACAGGAGTTCGACTCAAACTCAAAGCTCATCCCTACTGGGGAGGTTAGCGAAGACAAATATGCTTGAAGGACAAAAAAGAAGCATTAAAAGCTTACAGCATGCATGAGGACAAAGGGGACATTCACAGCACATTACAATCATGGTAATTATGGAATGAAGAAATTAATACAATACATTAGCAAACATTAAATACATAGAATGTGATATTAGAGGATAAAACTTACCCGAATATAGTCCTTCTGCAGGACTTGAATGATGGCAGAACAGGTCTCTGGAATAATGATTCCCAGTGCCTGAGGGGATCCCAGTCACGAACTTGAGGTCCTGGAGACTTCTCCCCATCGCCAAGTACCGCAAGGTGGCGATGAGCCTTTGCTCGGGGGGAGATGGCTTGACGCATGCAGGTGTCCTGCTTTGTAATATAAGTGGACAGCAGAGCCAATAGACGGTGAAAGATGGGGTCCATCATCTGGAGTTAATTCCTGAAATCATCAGGATTATTCTCCTGGAGCTCCCGCAGCAAAGGCATATGACAGAATTGGTCGATTAAGCAACCAGTTCTTGGTCCAAGAACTCTTCCCCCCCCTGTTCAGGGATTGGACTTGGGTCAAAGCAATAACTCCAAGCCCAACAACAGCACAATCTCTCCGACGAGAACATAACATGGCTAGTAAACAAACGTTTACTCAGAACGAACTGACAGAACACACTGAAAATCAGAAAGGACCTGACAAGCACGACCTGAAAATCAGAAATGACCGGACAAGCATACACTGAAAATCAGAGGCGAACTATAAATAGAACGCACTGAAAAACAGAAACGACCTGACAAACACGCACTGAAAAATATATACGAACCGACAAATACAACCTGAAAAGCAGAAATGAACTGAAAAGCACGAGGCTGAAAAGCGCGAATCGTTACTCACCAAACTTCTACTAACACGAGATAAACACAAGATTAGCAGAAGGAGCCCAAAGGGTGGTGCACGACTATTAAACTTCCTTTTTATCGGCTCGTCGTACATCTTGTATGTCACTACGTTTGTAATTGTTGGCCAACATTTGTGTGACCGTGTGTATGCAAAACAAGTTGGAGCCAACACCCTTTGAACAAAATTCCACGGTTTTGTTGTCGGAAAGTCTGATCGTGTGTATGAGGCTTTAGCCTTGAGTTGTACTTATTTAAAGCAGTATTAATCCCAAAAGCAAACAATTATTATATTGCCGCTTACCAATTCTTAGGTATCAATGCTGAATTCTTTACTTTCATATGGTGATCTGGCCAGTAAGTCTGCTGCTTTTCAAAAGCACAAAGGCTCCTGCAAATGTAGCAGTTAGAGGGTTAGGACAAACCATTTACCACTGACAGGCGTGCTTACAATGATGAGTTTTTATTTATTTATGTAAAACCTTTATCCCAAAAGAAAAAATACAGCTGTAGCTGCTTGTGTAACTGCAGTGCGAGATGGAGTTTGTCCTCAATTTGTTAGTGTATTTGAATCTGCTAGTACATCAAACCCCCCTTCCCCTTCCCTTCCAGGCTGACAATGCTGCTGTCCAAAAGTGTCCCCTGTGCTCCTTCATAAAAGTTGATGCCTCTCTACTACATGAGGTCTGTTACTGGCCAAATCATCGCTGCCTTTTATGAAACCCAGCTTTCTGATCATACTCTATATATTTTCATTATTCTTAGAGCCTGTCACTACTGATCAAATTGACAAAACAGATTTCTTCTGCTCTCCAACTTTTCTTGCTAATATTGCTTTCTATGCCTCCCAGGATCTGTTTTTGTTTTAGTACACTGTTTAGTGCACATTGGAATGCCCCACTACTGATCCTGACTGAGCTATGTAGGCTCTTGTACTATTTTTCTCACATAATTGCATATTTAAGTACAACTGAATCCCATCTTAAAGCAGAAATCAAGTCAAAATAGAAAGTTAAAAATGTATAGCCCACTCAAAGATGAAATGACAAATGTCCTCAATCTAATGGCCAGCATCACATAACCCACTTCCCTTGAGCGCAGGTCATCCTTGACCCATCTCCAGCTGGGGACTGGATAGTAAAAGGAAAATCAGAACAGTGAACAGCAAATTGAAAGCAAGCTCACCTTTCATTTACTCTGCTTTTTTCCCTATCAGTGTGATTTTTCTAAGCACATGAACTGATTAGCTCCTTGTGCTGGTTTTTCCTTTCATGCTCTAACCCTTCTGTATAGGGACTAAAAAAGGCTGATACCAGGTCAAATAAATTGACCCACATTAGATTTAAAAATACATTTAAAGTGTGACCTCCCAAAAGAAAAAATAAATAAAATACCACATGCAGCTTCCTATAAAGGTGTGACAACAATTCTGCCCTGATCCTGAATTTAAGGTGTTGCCACTCTCATGTAGGCTAATGTGCCTGCTTGCACTACAGTGGGATGGAAAACACATTCAGGGGGCTTGCTAACAGTATTGTCACTGCTGATTGCTTATAAAACAGCACCTGGCCACACCTAGTCCTATCCATTGCCTCTGCTACTGAAATCCCTACATAGTGCGCTTCAGTGCCTGAGAGGGGGAGCACGTGGAACACAAATAAAAGAAGATTTGACTCAGTTGAGTCAGAGAAGTTAAGGCTCAAGCATCACAGCCTTCAGTTGCAATTTAATTAAGTATGAATGATTACAGAGCTGTATAAGTTGTGTTTTGTAATACCTACCTAAAGCTTAGCTTTCCCACTTCACAAGGAATGACAATAACTAGAAGAGACACCTGAAATGTGGGAAATTCCACCAGCAATGTAAGAAAACAACAAGAGAATGCCTTTCTGCCATAGCTCTTGACTTTGTTCCTGCCATTCCTGGAGTGGGGGATTATCGCTATTCTTGTTGAATTCTTCATACTGGAAAATAATTAAATATCTGAAATGAAAAATGTCACTACATCATATTAACTTTGAAAGAGATATGTAAGCGTAGGAACCACTGAAATATCTTCACTGGAGTTCCAAGAGACATAAGAAGACCTTAAGTATGTATGTTATGAAACAGGAATCTGATAAAACACACAACCTATGTACTGTATATTCAGAACATGTAACATGAATGTCTCTTGTGAATTAAATGGAACACATTGACAAGGTCTTGATAAGATTATCCATAAAAAAAGAAAAGAAATCAAAGATGACAAAATCTACTAGTGACAATAGAGTCTGAAACTTGTTTACATTCTTAAAAGGTTAGGATTTGTCATAATCTCTAAATTCATTCTGGACATTGTTTTGTTTATTACTGCTATTGTTGTAAATAATTTTAATTGAACACTTTGCTACCAAGGTCAATAAATGTATTGCTTTCTCCCCCTTTCATAAACACCTCATGTATTCTACTACTTAAAATATTGATTTTAATATCAGAATTCAGAAACATGAACCAAGAATTGTACAAAGAATTGTACAAAGCAATGTATGTGTTTAGCCAGCTTTTTAGAACATATGTGAATTAACACACTGCAATTCTCTGTATCTTGAATAGTTCCTGAGCAGTCCTACATTAAGCTAATATCACAAAACCATTTCTTTAGTTTTATGGTTCAAGCTAATTAAAGATAGACTGAAATGAGACAATGTGCATCATTTTGCTTCCTGGGATCATCTTCCGTATGTCGCTCATTTCAAATATAAAATTTTCTTTATTGAAAGTTACAAAGAAAGGAGTACAAAGAAGTACAACAATGGTCAAATTTGACAATTTTAACAAATATAGAGGTCTTCAGTAAAGATTCGCAGTTAGTCTCCAGGGAGAGTAACACATCTTAGTGCAGACAAGAGAAAGGGACGTGGTAACTCATCATATCAACATATTATATGTCCCATACAGGCCACAGTCCTTACTATCGATACAACCGACTATTCGAAGACCTTAATAAAATAGGAGGGGAGGAATGGCCTCCCTTACCTACTGAAAATAGGACCAATGGTTGAAGAAAGAGGGGGGGTGAAAAGATAAGGAGTGGAAAAGAAGAAGGGTGGGGGGGGGAGAGAAAATAGCTGTTCGACACGAGCGCAATAGACCTACCAATAGGGGCACCTCACCGCTGTTCCACCGCAACGCCGTCCCTAAGAACCCAGTAAAGACTGTCCTTCGTCAGAAAAGATGAACATATTCCATAGTGACCACATTTTGGAATGTTTGTCTTGTTTGTGTTGGGCTGTGAGTACCAGATCTTCCAGTGATTTAATTTCCTCCACTTTGCGCAACCACAGCCCCACTGAGGGAGGCGTAGTTTGCTTCCAAGTAGCTGGGATACACGACTTTGCGGCATTGAGCAAATGTCTAATCACTGACTTTTTGTATGACCGCGCCGGCATAGTAATGGCATGAAGCAGAAAGAACCCGGGGTCTTTCTGGATTATATGGTCTGTAAATTTCTGAATGATTTTCTCAATTGTTATCCAGAAATGCTGTAGTGATGGGCAAGTCCAGAAGACATGAAGGAGTGTCCCTTTGTCTGTTTGGCATCTCCAGCACTTATCAGAAGTGTTGGGGAAAAATCTGTGTAACAACTCAGGTGTATAATACCACCTAGTTAGTATCTTATAATTTGTCTCCTGGATCTTTGTGCAAATGGACGATTTCAGAGAGAATGTGAGAATGTTTTGTTTTTGTATGGCAGTGAAGGTACATTGTAAATCATTCTCCCAGTTCTGCAGAAACAGCAAATCCAGTTGTTCTGCTGGGGTATTAAGCAAAGTATATGTTTTGGACAGTACCTGGGATAATGTTCCTTGCTCTCATGTCGCTCATTTCAACATGATAATTTCTGTATGTACTAGGAATGGCAATATCAACCTCATTTGCATAAAGTGATTACAGATATTCTGTCACAGGAGTTCTATACTAAGACATGAGCAAACCTATCAGTAACTAAACTAAATCATTAGTTAGACATGAGAGTTTACAGATATTGTATTCAAAACTAGCAGAGCTAATAAATAATATCCATTCTACAATGTACTTATCCATATTAACTATTTTAATTATGATATCTGACATGTTATTGAACTTCATAAGAAGGTGACAGTCATCCCACCTTAACTGACATTTTTATACTCCATTAAATTGTACAGTGTCATCGTATTTTTGTCTCTTTACTTTTTCAAAACTGCCAGTCCTTATGCCAGTGAAAGGTGCAACAAAGATAATATCCCTATCTAGTTTTGTCCTAAACATCACAAAGTTTTGCTGGTAAACAAAGGTATCTGATAAAGTATTAAGAATATGCATAAGCTACTATGCAGTAAAAAATGATCTGCAGTATAGCATACTAAAGAACATACTTGTGTTACATTCTAAGCAGTTATACATTGTATACCTTTGGTAACTGAAAAGAACAGTGTACAAATTAAATTCATATAAAACCAATTAGCTCATAGATTGTTACTGAAAGCCCTAGTACAACTCCTTCTGGAGTTTAATGTTCGGGCTCTAACCTCCCTTAGAGTGAATGTTGTTGCTAAGGAGTTGATCATCAGGCCTTGGTTTTGTATGTTTCTGTTATTCAAATACAGACAAATAGAAAAAGTTAAAGAAAAATGGAAATACAAAATACAGCCAATAACCTAAAATAACATACAAATCAAAATGAAAATATATTTTACCCAATAAATGTAGGACAACCTGACATGGGTATGGAGAGCCTTTATTTGCAGGCATCAGTTGTTAGTCAATTTCCATTCATCTCAAGGATGAATGGAGAGCTCTGCAGGTCAAAGTGTATTTCAATGCTGTTTAGGCCAAAATTTCTTCTGTAGGTTTTTTCCGTTTATTATGAAGTTTACTTGACAAACAACAGCAAATTTTAATCCAATTCTTTATGGTCCAGATATCTACATTTACTAGTCCTCAATCTGGATGACAAGTTGTTACAGCCAACATATTTTGGTTGTTGAAAAAGTTTCCCTTCATCAGGGATGTGGAAGCTGGAAAGCAGGACTCTTAAAAATATTGAAGGTTTCACAAACGTATCGCCCTTGAAATAGAGCTTTTTCCCAGGGTGACCTGCATTAGCCAGTGAACTGTGCTCCATGAATGAGACTTCATTTTAAGTTAATGGACTAAAACGAAGATCTAGGTCTTCAGTTTTATACCCCTAGAAAAGCAGTTGTTGATGTCAGACAACTTTTAAAATGTAAAGATTATTGATATGGGTAACCTAAAAGGCAAAGGTCAGGATAAATAACTGCATGAAAAAGCTAGAAAACAGGCACAGGGGTTAATTTACTAAAACTGGAGAGTGCAGAATCTGGTACAGTTGTACATGGTAGCCATGCAGCTTCTAACTTCAGCTTGTTTAATTTAGCTTTGACAAACAAACCCTGGAAGCAGACTGGTTTATATTCAGAGCTGCACCAGATTTTGCACTCTCCACAACTAGCCAAAAGTAAATCCTTCTTACCTTTACACCACAGGTCTAGTAATTCCTTAATCTGTGATGATTAATTATCAAACCATGTATGGACAGTCTGAATGTACCCAAGTTCAACTTGGGTACAACCAGCCTGTCATATTTCACATGCAATTTTTGCAAAGGGCTATTATAGCCACTAGCAGTAACCACTGTGTTTTCCCAAAAGGGACGCCCTCCACCCGAAGAGCACAATAGCTCGGCTGGGAGGGGATCTCCCATCAACACTGCTTGTGGTGATGGGGGAATCAAGCGATATTCTTTCCTGCAACCCATGGTTGCAGGAAAGCAAATCACTCCATCTATGGCTGGCTTAAGTTTTACTCTTTAATTACTCCCCCATCTAACTATATTCTGGAGTACGCATGTAAGTAAAATCATAAATACATTTTATTTATTACAAGTTTTTCTATGATGCCTTTCAATTTATGCATGTTCACATAATTTTCTGCCCTTAAGGTACTTACAATGGAAGGTCTCATATGCAACTATACAAGCACACACATACTAGGGCCAGTTTGAAAAGGAGTCAGATAACTACCAGCAAGTCTTTGGAGTGTGGGAGGAAACTGAAGTATCCCAAACAAACCCACACAAGCACAGGGAGGACATGCAAACTTCACAAAGGTAGTGCACTGACTGGTATATAAATTGATTACCATGATGATGCAAGGCAAAAGTACCTGATAAAATCCCTTATTAATAGGGTTGAGCCAAAGCAATATATAATAAATCTTAAAATCTCCACTGCTTCTAAATATGACATCTTCCCATTGTCAATGGTTCCTAAGAAAACAGTTGGTTCTGGCACACCTGCTGTGTCCCTAGAAACTGCTGCTGTCACCAGCACAGTGAATAAATGGGTCAGAAATCCCTGATGATGTAAGCAAAGTTTTGGAAAAGCAGTAACATTTTGGGGGGACTTTATGCAATTTATTTCTATCCTTGCTGTATAACGTGCTACAGCAAAAGTGTCATTTACAGAGAAAAGGTAAAGTTTAAATTGCCATGGCGTGGCCTGGACGGAGACCTAGATGGCTGCCTGAGTCCTGAGCTCCTGTAATCTGGGGACCGTGGTTTGTTACTTGGGGAGCTTGCAGCACTAACTGCCATGATCAGAATGACCAGGAGCTCCTCCACCTTCCGTGCATCTGCCGATACCGGAACACAGCTGAGTTGCAACATACCAGAGCTGTTCCGGACACAGCGCCAGCTGACATACGTGGCCTTACACGTGGCCTCGCAGGCTCAAGCACTCGCCTGAAACGCGTTCGCTTCACAGATGTCAGGAGCGGAGACACCCTCCCTCATGCGGACCCAGCCGCCCAGCCTGCTAAACCTGGAAAAGTTTGCCACTGACATCAAGAGCACAGTGATGGCTACCATTGCCGACCTCCACTCAAACTTTCAAGCAGTGACATGACACATTAGTGATGTGGAAGAAACCACTCAAACTCACCTGCAGCCATTAGCCAGGTCCAGGGGACTTACGACGCACAGCTCACACACCTTCTGGATCTTCACAGGCATATTGAAGATCTAGATAACCGTGGGCACAGAAATAATATCAGGGTGCGTGGCGTGCCTGAGAACAATGATCCTGGTCTTCTTCAGCAAACTGTGAGTAACATTTTTAATGAGCTGATAGACTGGCCGGCTGACTCTCCAATAGTCATGGAAAGAAAACATAGAGCATTACGCCCTCAACCCCAGGATAATGAACCGCCCAGGGATATAATTTGCTGCATAGTGAATTTCCCCCTGAAGGAGAAAATCCTTAGAAAGGCAAGAGAAAAAGGTCGGATTATTCATAATGGCGCTAATATTAAACTGTTCCAGGACTTATCTCAGATAACCTTACAGAATAGGAGGGCTTTGTGCCCCCTACTGGAAGCCCTTTGGTCCTGGAACATACAATATCACTGGAAATTCCCTTTTGGGTTGTCTGCGATGGCTAGGGGTTGCTCAGCTCTGCTCTGCACACCGGAAGACCTACAGACCTTCTGTGATCAACTTGATCTCCTCCGCATCGATCTTCCAGAATGGTATTCTTTCTACTACCCGACGGAACCGTGGCTTCCTGTCTCTCTTGACCCGTCGCCGAAAGCACAGCAACAAAGACCTAGGAGACATCGGGATGTGCCACCTTCTCCTAACAATCAATGTTCTCGCCGAGACCTATACCAACATAACCCTGGATCCCCGTCTTCACCATCAGCCAGAAGAGATCACATGGAGGCCTAGCAAGTGACACTTCAACTCTTATTCTGCCTTGAAGTATCCTATGCCATGTAAGTGTCCCCTACCATCTGCACTCACACTTGCTTTCCTCCCTGCCCCCCCCTTGTTGGGGTTTTTTGGGGGGTTTTTTTGTATTTTTTTATTGCCTGACTGACACTCTTGATCAGCTGTCGACAATCCTCACCGGTCAGAGTGGACGAACCACAAGCACGCACTCCCTCCTGTCTGCCAACCTCCTGGACTCAACTATGGCTGCTCGGAAAGACGACACTCGGCTCTTTACAGGTTTGCCACTGTATGCTCCTTCACAGGACAACCTCACTGGGAAGGTAAGCCTTGGGGAATTTTGCATAAATGACCTCCTAATCTATATGCCCCATCGGACCCTATCCTTCCCCCCTCCTCCCCCCTGTGTAACGGATCCCTATGAGATCTCACCTAGATCGCCACAGTGACATTTTTGATTCTCACTGACCCACCTAGACCCTCACACATCATTATAGATTATGGGAAGGAGGCTTCCTGGCTTTCCGAGCTGCCGCTACAATACCAGGCATACCTACCTCCAAACACAACAATGTGGCCCCCCAACTCTAATACACTAGCTCATTACCTCTAGGTCTTTAATATGCCTTAAGCTGACTTAACCATCACCTGTCCACCTGAAAGTGACGCTGTTCACCATCCTAAAAGAACATGGACAAATATTCTGCTTTGGGTAACCAGCATTGGGTATAATGAAAGAAAGTACATACAGTTATAAGGTTATGTGTTGATGCACCCCCATATACAATGTCTGTGACCCCCCTCTGAACAAAACCTTACCTATGAGAATACAAGCATGCTCTCCGGGGTACTCAACCAGTTTGGACTTAGTGGGAGGTTAGTTTAGAATGGAACCCTTACCCTTCCTGTCCTGACAACAAGCAGTATTTTGATTCCTTATCTATTCTACTTCACGCAGTGTTCTAAACACCACAAAGGTTCCCTTGTGGCGTGTGGGAAGGGATTGTTACTCCTAAAAAATTGATTCTGAGTTAGACTCTTACTATTAACTGCGCTTAGGGAGAGTATGCGTGGAATCTCCTGCCCCCTTCTTACCTTTACAGGCTATAGTCCATGTTATATATTCATATTCATTGCTGCCAGGTGGTACACCTTACACTCTCATCAGCGATTTGGAGCGTGGAGTACTCCGGGAATCTGTGACTGCCCCTTCTCCCCTTTAGTAACTACTTTGACCTGCTCTGTTCCAGGACCAATCAATGATACTCTTCCTTTAGACTCTCTTAAGCACTCTGGATTCTCGGGTACTTCACGCATAGCTCCTCCCAGCCAGACTAATACTGGTAGTGGCAACAACAGATATATTTTAACTATCACTGAACCATTGAGATTCTGCACTGATGGAAACAGCTACTCTTTATGGGATGTGGGGAGTAGAGTCCTATCAATATAGACCCTTTGTTGGAGTGCGTTTTTTCTTTTTTTTCTTTTTTTTTTGGGGGGGGGCACAGTGAATTATGGGGCAAGTTCTAACTAATTAGATATGGTTTCTTTCAGTTTAAGTATATTATAGGACCTTCAGACACTGATTTATCCAGAGGCTCACAAAGGCATTGCAACCCTGTATAGGTTTAGGAGAGGCTAGCCTTCGGCTTTAACAGCTACACACACTGTTCCTGGTTATATGTTATATGTTTCTGTTTTATGTTATTTTATCTGGTTGAAATATACATTTACAAACTGCTGTGGCTCCCCAAGGCCATTCCTTTACACTTCATGCACTGTTCCTCCCCCATGGTCCCCAGCTTGTGGAACCACCTGTGGTTTTTCCGTTTATACTTACGTTCCCACACAACGGTTTCCCTTGGATTACCACTGATTTACCAGTCTTCCTATTTATAGGTAAAATAGTATTTCTATCTCCACCTCTGGTATATCACTAGATCCCGTGTCTCCCATCCACTATCCCCTCCTGCAATCCCCTGCCTTTTCCCCTATTCTTTCCTCTCTCCCCTCTTTGACCCCAGTCCTATTTTTCCACCTTCTACTCATCTTTAGCCCCAGCTACTTTCTCCTTCCCCTTTCCTACCCTGAGTCTAGTGGCAGAACCAAAACATGGAGACTGAACCCCTCTCTACTCAATGACCCAATGACATTAGAATATTTGAAAACTCATATAGACCTTTACTTCAAGGAAAACACTACTCCAGATGTCTCTGCTGTTTCCCTCTGGGAAGCACATAAGTGTTTTATTCGCAGCAAACTTATTACACTCGCCGGGAAAGCCAAAAGGATACACCAAGAAAATATTGCTTCTCTGATCATGAAAATAAAAAAATTAGAAACATCTCACAGTCGCACGCTTAATCCACCTTACAAGAATTACTACATTCCCGCTCGCTCCTTTTGGAGGAACTAGGCAAACAAACTAGGAGATGCTATGCCCTTGGCCAAAGAGTTTTCTATGAGCATGGTAACAAATGCGGGCGCCTTTTGGCCCGTACGATCCAAGCCTCTAGAACCTCATCCACGTTTCATCACTTGCGAAATGCTCATGGAACACTCTTATCCAGGAACAACGAGATCGCCCCTTCCTTACGCTGCTTAGATTTTATTTTAATTGTGATCACTTTTATCCATTTTTTGTATGGTATTTTTAGAAATAAAAATCCCTGTTTACCTGCACTATGCAGAAGCTTTTTTGTTTTTATTTGCATATTATCCCGATGCAAGAAACTGCCTTCCAGTAGCCCTACTTCCATCACGGGGTCTGGATCAAATCTGTCCCCGGCTTCTCCTTGGAACACATCCTTGAGGTCTATTGGCTGATATCCAGTTGGCGGCCCTTCCTGATGTTTCTTCACCCCACCAGAGAAGTCGAGAAGTGAGACAGAGGTTCCACCGTTCCGGATATCGTTTTCCAGCCTAGGTTTGGCTCCATGCACTATTGACTCCATGTCATATGACAGTGGAGTCCACGTCATATGGTTAGAGTACCCATCTTATCTTACTTCCTGATGTTTTCATTCTGATGCCCCATATCGTGATGTTGGTTTACAGCTACGGAAGTTCTTACCCCATTGTTGACTCACAGTCACAGATCCACACCGTGCACCATTGACTTTATTTTCTAGTTTCACATCATTTTTTGGTCCATACCAAATCATCCATTTACCATATGTGGACACTTTATACTGTGTTTGTTCATTTCATTTCACTTATGGTTTTTGCACATATGCTTTACTGTTCAGTACAGCATCTCTTACTTAAGGGTTAATGGCCACCTGTCAAACGCCTTCTCTATCAGCAATGGTACACGCCAGGGATGTCCCTTATCCCCCTAGTTTACATTCTGACTCTGGAGCCCCTCCTCAACAGAATAAAATCCAATCCTGACATTGGAGGTCTGACTGTCGGAGGAGTGGAATTCAAGGTTGAGGCCTTTGCGGACAACATCCTATTGTCCCTAAGATCGCCCCGCATCTCACTGCCCAACTTACTGAAAGATCTTGAGCTCTTTGGCAATCTATCCAATCTCAAGATCAATCGCTCAAAATCATATGCTCTGAATGTAACTCTTCCCGCTCAGGAGGTAATCCACTGCCGGGATGCCTTTCCTTTCCGTTGGGGAGGGGAGGCCATCACTTACTTGGGAATTAAAGTTACCACCCAGCTGTCAGACCTTTACTGTATATGTCTAATTTCCACATAGCTCTTACCAAAATTCAAAGCCATTTTAAGGAGTGGATGGGCTTGAACGTTTCCTGGTTCGGCCGTTCGGCACTAATTAAAATGATCATTCAGTCAAGATTACTTTATCTCATGCAAATCATCCCTATCCACCTTCCTCCAGCCTTTTTCTCAGCCTATCGCAAAGCTTGCTCTACTTTTATCTGGAAAAACTCTCCACCTCGCATAAAATATTCTCGCCTTATGCTGCAGAAAAAGAATGGGGGTATCGGCCTGCCAGACCTATATAGATACTACCTGGCATGTCACCTGACTAGGATAGTGGTCTAGAACATACACACCACCAAAAAGATTTGGGTAGCCCTGGAAAAATCACTTATACCGGGTCCTTTACATTTACTTCCATGGCTATCTCACAAACTCTGGCCACAGACGATCTTATCTCACCCCCTTATTAACCCCTCCCTGCTTGCCTTTAGAGGAGTAGTGAAATCGGGGTTATCTTCCTCGGTGCTGGGTCCCCTAACTTCCCTAAGAGAAAACCCAGAATTTCGCCTGGGTGATTCCCACTCTTTTTTGCTCCACGAATGGCCACATGACGACGTCCTATCTCTCTACTTTTTCTCGGAGGGGACACCTCTCCCCTTCGAAAGCCTGGTTAACATGTTCAAGCCTCTTTTTCCTTTTGGTCATATAGACAAATCTGCCACTTTCTCTCGTCCCAATCATACCAGTCCTGTTGGACCAGACAACTTACTCCTTTTGAATCCCTTTTCCACCACAAAACACTGCAAAGGCACTTAATATCCACTCTTTACGCTCTCCTTTCATCTACACTGACCCCCTCTCCGGCATCTTCACAGATGGCTTGGAACAGAGACTTTCAAACACCCCTCTCCACAGAAATGTGGGACACCCTCTATGAATATGCCCACAAATGCTCCCTAAACATGGCCATTCAAGAAAATGGCTACAAAATTGCCACAAGGTGGTATAGGACCCCTTCTCGGCTTCATAAATTTTCCCCCTCTATCCCCAACACATGTTGGAGGTGTGGCAAACAGGAAGGGACTATGCTCCACATCTGGCGGGACCGTGAACGCATTCAACCCTTCTGGAGAGAAGTCAGTGAAATCATTTCACATGTCACTACATATACCCTGGATTACACCCCCGCACAATTTCTTCTACATCACACATCTCTATCCAAAAAAAAAATACTACAAGTCTTTGGCTATGCATTTAATGAACGCCGCCAGATTATGCATCCTGGTTCACTGGCGTTCCACAAACACTCCAACGATTGGAGAATGGTATAGGAGATTTTCTAAAATAAAAGAGATGGAAGAACTGATCCATATTTCACAGGAAAGAACACACAAATTCTCTTTCACTCTAACTCTAATTGTGGACTCTCCCCGGTCGATGAGACATGGTGGGGAGTGGGCCTTCTGAGGCGTGTCTTCTACGGCGCCTGCTCGACCCCCCCTTCCTCTCTGACCCCCTCCCCCTTATTCTCCTTGTTTTTCCCTCTCTCCCTCCCTGCCCTACTTTCCCTATCTTACCCTCTTTGCCCCTTCCTCTCCTTCCCCCCTTATACCCCGTGTCCTTATCTCCCCACCTTCGGCCTCCTACCTGGTGGCTGATCATCACAAACGTGTCTTAACATGGCTCTACCTATATGCTCGTAAGGGTACTTCACTCACGAGGAGTTGGACCAACCGTATCAGCTACCTCCTCTCTTTAGTTGGGCTTTGCCGCTCAGGGAGGTGGGGAGGGGAAATATGAACAATGATCCTCCACCCCACATCTACCGCAATATGTATATCTGTTTGTGTTGCTGGTATTCTATTATCATAGTCTACATTAGATGTACCCCGTGCTTCTTTTACCTTTATACCCTGCTTGTTAATTGTCTTACAGTTCATTTGGTGTGAATTGTTACCTGCTTTCTTATCACTAAATAAAATCTTTATGGAAAAAAAAAAGTTTAAATTGCCAGGAAATTACACTTCATTGCTAGATTCTTAAAACAAAAGGCATACAGAACCCCCCTCCCCCCCAAAGTCCCCCAAATGTTTAGGGCCCTTCAGAGGGTCTATATTCCATTTTTTTAATAGAAGACAGTTGGGAAATTTCATTTGCTGGCAATTTAAAACCATTACAAATATCAGTGCTTTAACATATCACTGCTCCTTATCAATTGGAATTTCTAAAAATTATTTGTTGCGCTGGTGCTGTTCCCCAGGGCAGTGCCCACTCCCCCATATCATTTTTAACAACTCTTTGCCTAGGTAACCCTTTGATTATTTCAGTGGAATTCGGGTTCAGCGCCTGGACTTCTTTTAAGTTCATAGAGCCCTGCTCAAACTTAGCCCAGGGCAGTTTGGCTCATCCCCACTTACCAATTTACTATTGCCATGTTTGGAATATATTTAAATATATATTTCTTAAAATCATAGCTGCTGGCAGTTTGAATAGCATGGACATTTTATATTGAATTGGAATTGGAGTATGCAGAAGTTACAACATTTATTTATTTATTTTTCACAAAAGTTGAGTCCTTTAAATCACATGTGCTTTTGCATGTTATGCAGGATTTAGCCATTATTTTATTTAGATTTTTTTAAACATAAAAGTTACACATTTATGGTAACTCACTCAGAGTGCCCATACAAAATAAGACCCAGCCTCAAGTTTATGCTCACATTAAAGCACTTGCCAAAGTTTTTCATTTGGAAAACGCCTCAGTGTCCAATTTACAACATAGAATATTTTTTGGTAAGTATCTGTATGCAAAAAGTAAACACAAACCAAAATATGTGGAGTTTGTTTTCGAAAAACTGCTTTTTAAGTTGAATATGTTCTGTTCTGTTCCCTTTTTTCTTCCATGAAAAAGTGTTCTTGTATCTAAATTGCAGATTTTCGAGGTGAAGGCCTGCTAAACTAGATTGATGACCTCAGTTACAATGTGACACAGTAATAAAATGCTTCCTAAAGATTTGCTGTTACTCATAGCACTATGTGCGGCTACGCTCATGAAACAAATGTACCTCATGAGAAATTAGCACCATCATACATAAAGCATACATAGCTGATTTATCCCTCAATTGACACAAAATTACTTTTACTTTTATAAGCATTACACTGGGGCCTAAAAATCTGACAAAGCTCTTTTTTTCAGGCTGGCAGGAAATGCAAATAGTTTTGTAGTCAGTTGTTTTCTGTTTTCTTTTTTTTTTCCTGGCAGTGCAAATAATCTACTACTACTAAGAGTTTTACACTCTTCCAAAAGCATTGTCTAAGGATATTTTTACCCTAAGAACTTGCACAAACAGGTATCCTAATTTTAACACTAATGCCGTGTACACACGGGCAGACTTTTCGGCATCAAAGATCCAACGGTCTTTCCGATGGACTTTTGACGGACTTCCGAACGAACGGACTTGGATACACATGATCACACCAAAGTCCAACGGATTCGTACATGATGATGTACGACCGGACTAAAATAAGGAAGTTCATAGCCAGTAGCCAATAGCTGCCCTAGCGTTGATTTTCATCCGTCGGACTAGCATACAGACGAGCGGATTTCTCTATATGAACTGGGTCCGGCGGAGTTCTGGCGGAAAGATTTGAAACATGTTCCAAATCTAAAGTCTGTCTGATTTTCGACTGAAAAAGTCAGCTGCAGGTCCGATGAAGCCCACACACAGTCGGATTGTCTCACGGAATCGCTCCATCGGACCAGTCTGGTCGAAAAGTCCGCCCATGTGTACACGGAATTAGCCCTTGCTCACATATATGCAGTGCGGGAAAAAGCAGCGAATCCTGAGCATCGCACTGAAATTGCACTCTGTTCATGCGATCTGCCACTGGTGTCAATTGTAAATTAATGATTCCCCAAAACATAGCGCAAAATGCAGTGGGACTGCAAGAATCAGATCGCATGGGTGTGAATACCCATGTGATCCAATTCCGGTGCAACAAAAAAAAAGATGCCTGCACCTTTTTTGTGTGGTGCGATGTGAATTGATCCCATACAAAATCAATGGCTTCAAATCACACTGCAAAGAATTGCATGTGATTTGAATAGGAATGCAGTGCAGTTCCTATCCAAATCACATGCAGTGTCCAGCACCGTACAAGTGAGAACCCAGTCTTAAAGGTGAATTCCAGATATAGTTATTTTTATATAGTTACATTGGTCCAGCTTGGATATGCATATACAGTACAATACCTGTAGGATCCCCGTGGAAGCTGGAAGTCATTGTTGTAAACACAGCTATCACAGTGATCCCCACTAGCTTGCAGGTCCTGCTCTGATGCATTGCGAGCACAGGCGGTTGCCACTTGGCATGGAAATCATTCAGAGATCACTTTGCACTTTATCAGTGATTGCAAAGCATTCAATTGGATGAGGTAGATAGGCGGGCCAGTGATGTTACCATCTCCATCGCATCCAATCAGAGAACACTTTTTATTCATTGACAAAATGTAAAGCCATTTCTAAATGTCAACTGTGTTGAGTAAGCAACCCCCTGTGTTCATAAAGCAGTAGGGCTGCCTCTTGACATGGGACCTGGAAGCTAGTGAAGATCACGGTAGTAACAGTGCTTACTACAGTGATTTCCAGCTTTCAGAAGGATCAGCCAGGTATGGTATATGCATAGTTACATGAAACATGTATAAAATATCCAAACCTGGAATTCATCTTTAACCCATTATTTAACTCTAAAAATAACAATTACTAGAGAGCATGAAGATCAGTTAACTACAAGAGCGCTCACCAGTGCCCTTGGAGTTCATGGGGAACTATATGCCATCTGCTGCAATGGAGGATGGTAGATCACTGTGAGTGAATGAATGACACAGCCATCTTTTTAAATTATGACAACAGGTGCGAGGAGAAGTTCCCCTGCCCACTGTCACAGGGAGGGATCGGAAAGCTCAGTCAGGTGCTCTTTGGTAATATGCTACCAAAGGTTAGCATATTCTTTATGTCTAACAACTTAATAAAGTTTAACTAAGGCAAAACTATTTTTTTTAGTTTTGGATAGAGTGGAGAGTAATGAGAAGCACTCTAAGGTTTTATTGCTGTCTGCACCCCCTGTTAAATTCACCCTCTCTATTTTTCCTGTTCACTGTTAGCATTGAAAGTGAAAGCAAATTCCAAATTTTGGGTTATCAACAAAACAGTAATATGGTTAAATATTCCAATAGGGACACTAGTTCTGTTGATCCTGGTGACTCCCCAAGATTCCCACACTATTAAAGTGGTAGTAAACCTTAAAAAAAATATTTCCCCCTGCAAGGTAAAGCCATATTATGCTAGTATGCATTGCATACTAGCACATTATGAAAGACTTACCTTGAAACTAAACCCTCCAGGGGCACACTGTCATCGCTGCAGAGGCTTCCATCTTCACCCAGTCTTCCTTCCCGGTACTCAAGTTTAGGTCGCTTGACTGGCCAAACCAAGATGATGTCACTCCCACAAAGGTATGCTGTCTCTTCAGAGCGCATGCGATGGTCACATCACTGCTGCTCACTAGAATAGCTCCTAAACAGTGCATGTTTTGGAGATATTTATTTAACCTACAGGTAAGCTTTATTATACGCTTACGTGTAAGTAGTAATAAAAAAGTTTACTACCACTTTAATTGTTTTACTCACTTCCTGTTTTTGCTATGGACATGAATTAGTTTCACCGATACCACTTTTTTAAGACTGAGTACAAGTATCAATACTTTTTTTTCAAGTACTCACCGATACTGATTACCAATACTTTTTGTTAATGTCATGTGACAGTGGCACTAATACGCAGCTCTGAAGGGCGCTGATAGGTGACACTGATGAGGCGTGGACTGTGTCAGTAGTTTTTTATTTTATTCTTTTTATTTTTTATTTTATTTTTTACAATTTATTGTTATTTTATTTTTTTACAATTTTTTGTTGTTATTTCTTTTTTTACAGTGCCTTCTTTTGGGGGGGGGGGGGGGGTGGACGATGTCAGTGTTTTTTTATTTTGTTTTTTATTTTTACAAGTTAACCTTTTAAATATTTATTTATTACAATTCTTTATTTATTTATTTATTTACTTTTTTATCAGCCCTGTTGGGGGGCTTTGGTGAGATATCAGGGGTCTAAACAGACCCCCGACATCTCCCCTTTGAGACAGGAAGGAACTGAGGACACAGATTCCACAGTCCTTTTCCCTGCAACCGCAGTAGACAGCCAGTAGATGACATTTACCAGCTTCTTTCTCCGATCTCCATCTTGACAGATCTGGGATGAGGGGGGACCTAAGGAGCACAGAGAGGGACCATAGTAGACCAGGGGAGCAGGCAGAGGACCCGAAGGAGGACCCAGGGAGCCTCAGGAAGACACAGAGGGCAGACACAATGGTCAGTGCGGGCAGTTACAAGCACCAATCTCTCTGTATACTTTTCAATAAAGCAGCTGAAAGCGACGGGAAGGAGAGGAGGAGAAGCGGCTGTCAGCTGCATTACTGAAAGGTATACAGGGAGATCCATTCTTATAACTGCCCACATTGATCATCTGTGAGACTGCCTGGCCCCCCCTGCTACGCTGAGGACGCAGGTATCAGGTCAAGTATCAGAGCATTTGCACAAGTACTCATGCAAAGGCTTGGTATCGGCACTGATACCAATACTAGTACCAGTATCGGTGCAACCCTAACTTGAAGTAAAGGGAAATTTCCCCAATGAGACACAGGTGGCAAGAAAAACTCACAGGGGTTATAACCTTCCCTTACTCTATCCAAAATGAAAAAAAAAGGTTGTGCCTTTATTTCTGCTTTACCGTATAACCCCCAGATATTATGTTAACCACTTGTGTTTATACAGAAGGAAGACAAAACTTACTAACTTTGTTTTCAGAACCAGGATCCTGGGAAATAAGTCAAACCAATCACTAAATTATCAATGCATTGCAACACACTGCTCTTACTAAAACCAATTTAAATAAATCAAGGTTTTCTGTAATCCACTGCAAGCAAGTGCATTACTGGCACTCTTTGCTTTGTAGCATTCCTTATATCAGCTTTTTTTCTATTCAACTTTCAAGAAATATTAATCTGATTAATCTGATTTGTTATTCTGGAAAATATTTTTTGGATTACCAGTTCCTAGATCACCAGTTTATCAAAATTAGTGAATGGGGTGGACTAAGGCAGTACACAAATACCTAAAAAAAATAAAAAAGTACTGAATGAATAGTCTGTATGCATCTCAAGGTTTCATTTTCATTGGCATGAGCACTCACCTACTGTATATACTCTATAATATAATTTCCTTTTAAGGGCACAAACATACAAAACAATGACATTTCAAAATTTCAGTACACCACGTAAGGTTAATTCTATTGAGTGTTTTGTTCTGGCAGGCTTTCATTGCTATTTCATATTATCATTTGGCAAAGTAGTGCTAAAATGCTATTTATTCCCAAACATGTTTTTTTTTTTTCTTGAAGAAAAGACAAACAAGTAACAAATATTGTTTACCACAGATTCTAAAATGTATGCTAATATACTTTTTTATACAAAGCTTAGTTATTCAACAATGTCCTTGCAAATTTGCAAGAGCAGTAAAGCCGATTTGAACAAAATATACAGAAATCTTGTATGTACTGCATTATGTGTGCCTTAAGAATCATATCTGCACTGAACGATGTTGCTATTTTTTAAGGCAACCACATTTTTCTCTATATTATTAGCAATACAAAACAAATCACACATATGAACAGCATTTAAAGTGGTTGTAAACCCATGAAGAAAACAAAAACAAAAAACTGCCAGACAAAGGCATGATGAGCTAGTATGCATAGCATACTAGTTCATTATGAAATACTCACCTTAGATTGAAGCCCCCGCAGCGTTCCCCGCACACTTCTCTGCCTGGCGATATGTCTCCCAGAGTTATTTCCGGGTATCGCAGGCTCCAGCGCTGATGATGTCACTCCCGCGCATGAGCGCTTGCAGCTGCCGGTAACGGCACATCAGCTGAAGCATCTGCACGAATGAGCAATTGCTTCAGTGCGCATGTGCCGATGACGTTGGCACATGCTGATACAGTGGATATCTCCTAAACCATGCCCATAATCGCAGCCTCACCATGCCCATAATCGCAGCCTCACCGTGCCCATAATTGCAGCCTTATCATGCCCATAATTGCAGCCTTACGTGCCCATAATCCCAGCCTCACCCCATGCCCATAATCACAGCCTTTATGCCACGTACACATCGGAATTTCGGCCCGCAAAAGTCCGATGAGAGTTTTTCTTTGGAAAATGCGACCGTGTGTTTGCTTCATCTGACTTTTGCTGGCCAAATTCCAGCCAGCAAAAGATTGAGAGCATGTTCTCAATTTTTAGGTCGGGAAAAGTTCCTATCTGAAAATGCGATCCACTGTGGCAATTCTGACGTGCAAAATCCCTACGCATGCTCGGAAACAAATCGATGCATGCTTGGAAGCATTGAACTTCATTTTCTCGGCTCGTCGTAGTGTTATACGTCACTGCGTTCTTGACGGTCGCAATTTCAGCAAACTTTTGCGTGACCGTGTGTCTACAAGGCAAACTTGAGCGAAATCCCATCGGAAAAGCCGTCATATCTTTTTCAGACATCCGCTTGTGTATACACAGCATTACAGTGTCCATAATTGCAGCCTCACCATGCCCAAAATTGCAGTCTTGCTCACACTGTGCCAATAATTGCAGCATTACCGAGCCCATAATTGCAGCCTTACAGTGCCCATAATCGTAGCCTTACAGTGCCCATAATTGCAGCCTCACCATGCCCATAATCGCAGCCTCACCGTGCCTATAATCGCAGCTTTACCGGGCCCATAATTGCAGCCTCACCATGCCCATAATCGCAGCCTTACCATGCCCATAACCGCAGCCTCACCATGCCCATAATTGGAGCGTCACTATGCCCATAATCGCAGCCTTACCATGCCCATAATCGCCGCCTCACTACGGTCAGTACCTGGATTACACACAGCAGGCATCCCCTGCTGTGTCTCAGAATTCAGTGTGAAAACTTTGGCCGCGCTGTGACAAAAGTCTCGCCCTCCTCCTAGACCAGCTCGTGTGATAGACGCAGTATTCTGTCTATCACACAAGCTGGTCTAGGAGGAGGCAGGACTTTTGTCACAGTGTGGCCAAAGTTTTTTTACACTCAGCTCCGACTGCTGTGTGTGACATGTAGTGGAAGAAGATTGGGAGGAGGGAGGGGAGAGCTACAGGCAGCCACAGCTTAGCCCAAAGTGGCCCCAGGGCAGGCAGCCTACTGGGAAATGTCCCGGTAGGCCAGTCCGGCCCTGCCTCCTGTCACTCAGCCACAGACAGAGCAGCTTGAGCGTCCGTTCTCCATTCGGCCGCTTGGACTGCTCTGTCTGTGGCTGAGTGACAGGCTTAGCCGGGAGATCGCCCGACGCTCGCGGGGGACCTGGTTCACACCTATGCATTTTTTAGCGCATTTTTAGTTTTGCAGAAACACACTACAGTCCATTTAACATGGTTTCCTATGGATGCAGTTCACATCTGTGCATTTTATGGAAAGGGCCAGTGACTTTTTTCTGGTTTTGGTTCCATAGACTTCAATGGATGAAAAGCATGTATTGAGGCTGGATTCACACCTATGCATTTTTAGTGTTTTTTGCATTTTTCAGATTTGTACTACAGTCCATTTAACATGGTTTCCTATGGAACACGTTCTGTAGTGCAAATCTGCAAAAATGCAAAAAGCACTAAAAATGCATAGGTGTGAATCCAACCTTAATACATGCTTTTCATCCATTGAAGTTCAAGGAACCAAAAACCAGAAAAAAGTCCCTGCCCCTTTCCATAAAATGCACTGATGTGAACTACATCCATAGGAAACCATGTTAAATGGACTGTAGTGCGTAGTGTAGATCCAAAGCTGTGTCTAAGCATATGACTGCTTCTAGGGCCCATCCTTGAAGTCCTGTACAGCAATTTATTTGAAAGTGCGCTTATCCTTTAAAGGCACTGGAAACTGTAATATGCATATGGATGCAGCAGGGAGCCTTTGGCTCCTGCTACTGTCAGTCATAGCCTGTGAGGAAAGAGTGGGGGCAGGGCTGAGCCGTGCTGTGTTAATTATGTTACACATTGTACCACAGCCCCCTCCTAAACATTACAAAGCAGAAAGAGCATGTAAGCATTTTTAAGCACTTTAAAGGGTAATCAGCAATTTTTAAATATTTTTTTAAGTTATACTATGTTAATGCATGAAACACGTATGCCAATTTTGGCTGCAGAAAGTGGAAATACACTTTAAAGACCATACTAATTTGCAATTGTTTTATTTATTGATTTATTTCCCCATGTTTAAAAAACTGTATTTACAGCATAAAGGGAAATGTGTATTACAGTTTCCAGTGCCTTTAAAGGGTAAGTGCACTTTCACTTAAATTTCTGTACAGGACTTCAAGGATGGGCACTGGAAGGCAGTTATATCTATCCCTAGTACAGGCTGTGGGTCCTTTAAGGGGCGTGGAGGGGATAATGGGGTCAGAATATTTAGAAACTGCAAGTCTTGGCTGCTCAGTTGAGTGTGTTGTTTGAACATTGAGAAAAGTTGTAAAACTCTCAAAAAGAGAAAAAGCATTTGAAGTGTCCTAAAGAATGATTTTAGGGACTTGGTAGATAAATTGAGGAAAAAGACCTCCAAGGTAGTGTTTTCAGGAATACTACCTGTACCTCAAGCCAAACCAGAAAGGCAGAGGGAGATTAGGAAAGTAAACAAGTGGCTGAGGAGCTGGTGTAGTAAGGAGGGGTTTGGGTTCCTGGAGGACTGGGCTGACTTCTCAGTCGGTCACCAGTACTATAGAAGGGATGAACTGCACATAAATGAGGAGGGTGCAGATCTGCTGGGAGTAAAGATAGCCAAAAAGTTAGAGGGGTTTTTAAACTAAGCAACGGGGATGAGGGTCCAGAGGTATAGATAATTAGCGTGGAACATAGTCAAGAGGGTAGTATTGAAGGCATTAGTGGTAGGTTGACTAAAGCATATAAACCCAAGGTAAGTATAGTAACAAGTCCTAGTTGCAATCTCGGAACACCCAATAAGAGGATAGTATGCGACCGGTCTAAACTACGTGGCATGTTCACCAATGCCAGGAGCCTGGCGGACAAGATGGGTGAACTAGAAAAACTGTTGTACAAGGAGGATTTGGATTTTGTGGGAATTTCAGAGACCTGGTTCAACAGCTCTCATGATTGGCTGGCAACCATTCAAGGGTATACCCTTTATCGCAGGGATAGAGAGGGTAAAAAGGAGGAGGGGTATGTCTATATATCAAGAATAATGTACAAGTGAATGTGAGAGATGACATCACTCAGGGAGCTAGGGAGAAGGTGGAATCCTTATGGGTAGAGCACCGAAAGGGATGAAGCTAAGGGGAAAATAATACTGGGAGTATGCTATAGACCCCCTAACCTGAGGGAGGAGGGGGAGATGGACCTCCTATCACAATTTGGATTAGCAGCAAGGATGGGAAGTGTTATCATAATAGGGGATTTTAATTATCCAGACATAGACTGGGCGGAGGGAACCACGCATTTGTCTAAGGCTCGCCGGTTCCTAAATGTCTTGCAGGACAATTTCATAGGTCAGATGGTAGACGCACCAACTACAGATAAAGCATTACTCGATCTACTGATTACCAATAATACAGACCTGATCACGGACATGGAAATATTGGGCAATTTAGGAAACAGCGATCACAGGTCAATTGGCTTCAGTATAAAGCACACAAATAGGAAACATAAGGGAAATACAAAGAATTTCAAAAGAGCCAACTTCCCCAAACTACGAACCTTGGGATAAAATCTTAGGAACAAACAACACGGAGGAGAGATGGGTTCCCTTTAAGAGCATATTAAATAAGGGAATTAGCCAGTGCATCCCATTGAGTAATAAATTTAAAAGAGCGAACAAAAGTTCTGGATGTCTTAACTCCAATGTAAAAATGCATCCAAAAGCAAAAAAGAAGGCCTTCAAAAAATACAAGGTTGAGGAATCATCATAAGCATTCAGACTTCATAAGGAATGCCACAAGAAATGTAAGGGTGCAATTAGGGTGGCTAAGATAGAACATTAAAGACACATATCGGAGGAGAGCAAAAAAATTCCCAAGAAATTATTTATGTATGTAAACCATAAAAAAGGGAGGAGAGACCATATTGGCCCCATAAAGAATGAGGAAGGACATTTGGTTACAAAGGATGGGGAGATGGTGAAGGTATTGAATTTATTCTTCTCCTCAGTCTTCACAAGGGAATCGGGGGGCTTCAGTAACCAGTAACCAAAACTGCAGTGTTTATCCTTGTGACACATCACAGGAAGCACCCTCATGGCTTCATGGCTAACAGAGGACAGAATTAGACTTGAGAAACTTAACATTAATAAATCACCAAGACTGTATGGCTTGCACCCAAGGGTACTTAGGGAACTCAGTCAAGTATTGCCAGACCATCGTTCCTAATTTTTACTGACAGTCTACTGACTGGAATGGTATCAGTGGATTGGAGAAAGGCAATGTAGCACCAATATTTAAAAAGGACCCAAAATACATCCCTGGGAATTACAGACCAGTTAGCCTAACATCAATAGTATGCAAGCTCTTGGAGGGGATGATAAGGCACTATATACAAGATTTTAGTAATGAAAACTGTATCATTAGCAGTAATCAGCATGGATTCATGAATAATCATTCTAGCCAAACCAATCTATTAATCTTCTATGAGGAGGTGAGTTGTCATTTAGATAAAGGAAGGCCCGTAGACGTGGTGTATCTGGATTTTTTAAAAGCATTTGACACAGTTCCACATTACCTTTACTGTACAAAATAAGGTCCATTGGCATGGACCATAGGGTGAGTACAGGGGTTGGAAACTGGCTACAAGGGTGAGTTCAGAGGGTGGTAATAAATGGGGAATACTCGGAATGGTCAGGGGTGGGTAGTGGGGTCCCACAGGGTTCTGTGCTGGGAGTGGCACCAATCCTATTTAATTTGTTCATAAATGACCTGGAGGATGGGGTAAACAGTTCAATCTCTTTATTTGCGGAAAATACTAATCTAAGCAGGGCAATAACTTCTCCACAGGATATGGAAACCTTGCAAGAAGATCTGAACAAATTAATGGGGTGGGCAACTACATGGCAAATGAGGTTTAATGTAGAAAAATGTAAAATAGTGCATTTGGGTTGCAAAAATATGAATGCAATCTATACACTAGGGGAGAACATCTGGGGGAATCTAGGATGGAAAAGGACTTGGGGGTCCTAGTAGATGAAAGGCTTAGCAATGGCATGCAATTCCAAGCTGCTGCTAACAAAGCAAACAGAATATTGGCATGCATTAAAAAAGGAATTAACTCCAGGGATAAAGTGATAATTCTCCCACTCTACAAGACTCTGGCCTGGCCGCACCTGGAGTAAGCTGTCCAGTTCTGGGAACCAGTCCTCAGGAAGGATGTACTGGAAATGGAGTGAATATAAAGAAGGGCAACAAAGCAAATAAAGGGCTTGGAGGATATTAGTTATTATGAAGAAAGGTTGTGAGTACTGAACTTATTCTCTCTGGAGAAGAGACGCTTGACAGGGGATATGATTTCAATTTACAAATACCATACTGGTGACCTCTCAATAGGGATAAAACTTTTTTGTGGATGGGAGTGGCTGCTTATTAAAATTAGAAGAAAAGAGGTTTAACCTTAAACTATGTAGAGGGTTCTTTACTGTAATGCCCCGTATACACGGTCGGATTTTCCGACGGAAAATGTGTGATAGGACCTTGTTGTCGGAAATTCTGACCGTGTGTGGGCTCCATCACACATTTTCCATCGGTTTTTCCGACACACAAAGTTTGAGAGCAGGCTATAAAATTTTCCGACAACAAAATCCGTTTTCGGAATTTCCAATCGTGTGTACACAAATCCGACACACAAAGTACCATGCATGCTCAGAATAAATAAAGAGATGAAAGCTATTGGCTACTGCCCCGTTTAGAGTCCCGACATACGTGTTTTACGTCACCGCCTTCAGAACGATCGTATTTTCCGACAACTTTGTGTGACCGTGTGTATGCAAGACAAGTTTGAGCCAACATCTGTCGGAAAAAATCCTAGGATTTTGTTGTCGGAATGTCCGATCAATGTCCGACCGTGTGTACGGGGCATAAGAGTGGCAAGGATGTGGAATTCCCTTTCACAGGCGGTGGTCTCAGCGGGGGACATCAATAGTTTCAAAAAACGATTGGATAAGCACCTGAACAACCACAACATACAGGGATATACAAGGTAATACTGATATATAATCACACAAATAGATTGGACTTGATGGACTTGTGTCTTTTTTCAACCTCACCTACTATGTAACTATTTAACTATATAATTATCACTAAGTGAGCTTTATATCAGGATGTTTTGGATTTACCCCTGTACCTGTAATAATAAAAAAAACTGTATTACACCGCAAAGGAGAGTTTTATGTTGGAGCTCACTTGTGCTAAAATGAAGTCTTTGTTATGTTCAAGTTTTGCTTATACTAACATGAAGTGTTCATATGTTGAAAAAATTAAAGGGACTTTCATTTTAGAGCCAGTGGTGTTCTGGATGTTTGAGGGAAGTTGAATCTTATGAATATCATCGTACACTGTTAAAATATATTTACAATAAATGGCATCAACCACAAAACCTATAAAATAGGCAGCTACCACTAATACAAATAGATGGTGAATAAAGTAAGGCCATGTACCTGTTTAGGCTTAAAGGTTAAAACTAGTGTAAGAAATGTATATATAAACCATTGCATAATTATCTGTAACCTATACTCTACAATCACTTTGCAGTATGTAAAAAAAAGTGTCATATGGTGCTTATCACCACAATTTAACAAAGCATATATTTATCAAAACAATATCCATAAAAAATTAAATTTACGTGAAAGAAAGAAAAATAAAAGTCCAAAAATATCCAAAAAATTGTCCTGTATAGTCTTTGGGGCTCATTATGAAAGCCGTGCACCATCAGTAGAGGCACACGGCGAGGCGCAATGCGCAGGGAACAGAGAGCAAATTCCCCATTTACTATAGCGATCTTGGCGCATGGGAGAATGCAATTTGTGCACCACTATGGAAATGGAGCACGACATCTTCAATTCAATATTAACAGAAGATGGAGGTGCCAATATTATGGGGTGATGTGGGGTGATGTGAGGAAGTTTAGTAACAACTGCCCAAGTAACAAATATGCCCAAAATAGAATGAAAAAGTAACTTTTTCAGAGAAAGACTGCTGCGCCCGCAAGTACATTTAGAACTGTGTGAGATCAATGTAAGCAGTGCGCATGTGCAAGCGGCTCTTGCACTCGTTCAACTGTGTTTGTTCACTGCGCGGCCAAAATCTTAGTAAATGTTAAGCAATATACATGCAATTGCGTGGGTTGAACGGGCGCACCCCTAGACTTGACTTTTTTTTTTTTTTTTTTATGCTGGTTCACCTTTATGTATTTTTTAAGGAGATTTGCACACAGGTCATATTAGCATGTTACGTTGCCAACATGTGACATGCTTTTAAGCAATTTTGAATTTTTAAAGGCACTTCTCCTTGTTTTGTTTTTCGGGTTGTCCAAAATGGTGACATTGATATATGTCCCTCAGGGTGGGACCTGGGCCCCCCTACCCATTTTAAGGCCAATAACTAGAATATAATCCAGCCAAGTGGGGACTAGCAAAATTAACAAGTCAGTTCCCATAGACTGCAATGGTATTTGTTGTGTAACTTTTGCCCATGTTAGGCTCTTTGTTTGCCCCCTGGATTCATTGTACCTAATTTTGGACAGGGGGTGGCTTATTTTGTGCTGAGCATGCTCAGGGACTTTGTTTTTTTGCTGTGGCTTTTGGTGTGTGAAATGCATTTGTGTTGGTCTGGGCATGCTCAGGGACTTTGTTTTTTTTTTTGGTGCTTTTTGTGTGTGAACAGCACTTGGATTTTTCTGGGCATGCTCAGAGAGTGTGTTTTTTGGGTTAGTAATTTAGGGACATCCTTAACAGCTGTACCCACTTTGAAGTTCTCTCTACATCGGGTGAACTTGCATTTTGGTGTCCGTTTATGAAGCAGTGAAATCTATTCACTGCTTCGTTCTCCGGCATTCACAGTGAAGATCTTTCTCCTCTGTGTGCCTGTTTATGAAGCTTTGTAGATCGCTTCACCTTCGGAGGAGTGAAGAGATCTACAAATGCTTCAAACAGTGGAGAACGGCCCCTGATACTGGAATCTCGTGAGACTTTACGAGATTACAGCACCAGAAATACAGAGATGTCAGTTTATTAAGCGGTGATAAATTATCACCGCTCAATACACGGACGATTAATGTTAATAAAATAATGAGTCCCCCTACATTATATACATATGTATACACACACACACATTATATATACATGTATATACACACACATTATATATATATACATATACACATTATATGTATATATGTATATATATGTATACACATAAATATGACATGGGGACATGCTTACAGTGTTGGGGGGTCTGAACGAGGCCTAAGGAAGTTAAAAATCTTCCTCCTTCCCCCTCAGATCCCCCCAGATTTCCTCTTCACTCCCCGATTCACCACGTCTGAGCTGGTGAACCTGGGAGTGTGAATTCTTACACAGATCGCCAGTGAAGTGGTGAGATCACCGCTTCATAAACTGGCCATTACTGTTGCATTCATGAGGATTCTCCGTGTGTAGAGATAATCGGCGGGAGAACAAGTTCAAACATGTTCTCCCCCGATTATCACTGTTTCATAAACTGTTTATGGACTGTGATCAGCGGTGATCCTCGGAATCACCGCTGATCACTGCTTCATAAACGGACACCTTTGCGTGTTTCATGGACTGTGCATGTGTTTTCAATTGCCTCATTAGCACATAAACCTATGTTATATAAGCTTGCAGATAGCATTCTTTACCTTGCACTGAAAAGAGGCAATCTTGTTTGATGGCCTGAATTTTCTTTGCTGAACTTAATGGAGCGAAGGGGGATTCAGAACCCCTTGCAGTTTCAGGTTATGCCTGGTCATTTGCATAAAGTAAGTTTGGAGTTCCTTGTGCAGAATTTGATGGAGAAATCGGTTGGAGTGGAACCACGACACATCTATTGTATCCAGGACCAAGCAGCACCAAAGTACTATGATGTTTCTTTTGTGCATAGCATTTTTTGCACAGGAGTTATTGAGAAGTGTAAGGAAAAAGCTATCCCTGAGTCTATAAGGCCTTTCATAGTGGAACCCTTGTATGCTATGGAGGAAGCCATTGGTTGTTCTCCTGTTTAACCCCTTCATGGACATTCCCTTGGTAGTGGCCTTTTTGAAGAGATACTGCTCTTTAGTGAAGGGAGGCTTCAGACTGACTAATCGTCTGGGGATCTTTAATGGCAAATTGAAGTTTTTTGTCAAACTGAAGGTGGATTCTGAAGGGATTGGTGGAGGGCAGCATCCATCAGCTAATTTTTCAATGGCAGGAAATAGAGGGTTTCTCTACTATCCTGGTCAACCAACATACTGCAGGAGATGTCATAAGTTTGGGAATACCAGAGATGAATGTAATGTGGAGATGCACTGCCGGAACTGTGAGGAGGAGAGACATGAGGTTGGGGCTTGCTTGGTTAAGCGGGTCTGTGATATATGTGGACAGCATGATCACACCGTGCAGAATTGTCCAAAAGTAAGAAGGGCCTATGTCTCTTATGCTGAAGCTGTCAGGCGCACTGCTGAGAGTGGATGACCAGTGTCCACACAGGTGCTGTCTGACTCTCCTGAAAGACAGGGAGAGGAGGGGGAGGTAGAGGTGGAAGAGGGAGAAAGTGGACATCAGGGTGTGGAGGAGAGAGTGAAGGAGAGAGTAGAAGTGCCAACCACCAGTGTGGAGCCATTAACAGCGGAGAGTGGAGCAGAAGTTGAGAGGGCAGTGGAGGAGGCTATGGAGGAGTTGGCAGCAGCCTTACAGTGGGAGCCAGAGGTGCAGAAAGCCCAAGAATAGGAGGTGGAAAAGATGGAGACACTGGGTGCCAAGACCAAGGTGGACGCTTTGGAGAGCCCTAAGAAGAGAAGGGCTAAGTAATTGAAAGTAGAGGCAACTGGAACTGAAACAAGTAACCCCTTTGAGGTCCTGGGGGATGTCGGAGTGGAGGTAGAATCACCAGCACTAAATCCGGGGACTCCAGGAATTTTTCAGCCGGCCACAATGTCGCCTAGTCAGGAGTTTCTGGATGATGAAAGCGTTATGGCCCTGAGGAATATATGTCAGTTTTCTGGCTTAAGTGATAGGACTTGGGGTGAATGATGCACATCTTCATGTGAATGAGCATCAAGCTGGTGTCCCTCAATGTGAGGGGTTTTGGGTCTCCTGCTAGGCAGAGTGCCGTTTTTGAGGACTTGAGGGTCAATGGAGGAGACATCACCTGTCTACAGGAAGTTTTTTTTAATCGACCGCCCAAGCCTCCAGAGTGGGTGGTGGATTACATATGGTCGGCAGTTGGGGACAATAGGAATGCTGGGGTGGGCATCATCATTACAAATAGAAATTTTTGCATTATGTCACATGTTGTCTTAGTGCCAGGAAGATTAATTATGGCAGATTTAGTTTTGTTTAACCAGAAGTTTAGGCTTTTTAATTTATATGCTCCTGTGAATAGACAGAAACATCTTGAGTTTTTCGAAGTTTTTAAGTTACATGCAGTGGGAAGGAGACCTAGAGTGATCATGGAGTATTTTAATACGATCAGTTTTGTGAAAGATCGGATAGGAGTAGCGTTTCAGTAATATTTTGGGGTGGTGGGATTTGGTTAAAAGGATAAATTAAATAATTTTTTTCAAAAAAAGAATAGGGATAAAAGTAGCAGTGGGAAAAGGAGATATTCTAGATACAAGTCAGGTTGGCTACAATATATTCATTTAGGAATATGGGCTTTGACATGGCCAATGAAATAGACTATGTTAGGTAGAGGATTAAAGAGGTATTAACTGAAAGAGGAAAACAAATTATTTTTCAAGCGAGAGTAAAACATCTGAAGCAGGATGAAAAATGCTCTAGATTTTTTTTCAAGAAGGTTTGTAAGGAAAAAGGAGTTTTTGAGAGTGTGTATGATGAGGAAGGGAGGGAATGTAAGGGAGAGAATGTGCTGGAATGCGTGACTAAATTTTATGAACGGTTGTATGAGGGAGTGTGTGTTGAAGAGTCAGATACTAGAATGATTGATATGGTAGAGGATAATTTAGATGAAGATGATAAGGTTTTTTTGCAGAAAGAGGTGAATGAGGAGGAGGTGTGGGAAGCTGTGACAAGCTTGGGGGCTAATAAAACCCCGGGAGGGGATGGCTTACCAAGTGAGTTTTTTTAATTGTTTTGGGAAATTATTAAGGGGGAAGTGGTTGAGTTATTTAGTTACATGATGAGGGAAGGTATTATATCCAAATCTATGAGAAAAGGTGTAGTGGTATTAATTTATAAGAAGGGGGATAAGAAGGATATTCAAAATTGGAGGCATATCTCCTTGTTAAATTCAGACTACCAGGTATTTGCAAAAAGGGTGGCGAGGAGATTATCTAAGGTCATTAGTAGGATGGATGATCTCAGAAAATTTAATTTTAGTTAGGGATATAAATAATTTTTGTAAAGGTAGGAATAGTAAGATTATCCTGACATCATTTGACCTAGAGAAGGCATATGATAAAAGGAATCATGGGTTTTGTGGGAGGTTTTGAAGGGGATGGGTACACCACAGCAGCTCATTAATGTAATAAAAGGGTTGTATTGAGGGATCAGTAGTCGGGTTCTGGTTAATGGGAATTTGGGGCGGGCTTTTTTGGTGAAATCTGGGGTGAGACAGGGGTGTCCCCTGTCCCCTATTCTCTTTATTTGTTTTATTGATCCGCTGTTAAGAATGATACAGAGGGATAAGGTGGTGAGGGGCTTTTTGGTGCCTTGGAGCGTGGGGAAAATTGTGTCAGTCGGTGGTGGGTGTAAGAAGGGTGAAGTTACTTTTGTCTATTTTTTGTGTATGTGCGGGAATTAGTGTGAATTGGAATAGGTGTAGTTTGGCTGTAAAAAGGAAGTGGTGCTGGCTGTTATATCCTTAATAGAAAAGGCACCTCATCCCAAAGGTCACCCAGCTTTATATTGATGTTATTATACTAAGATACGGTACGTGTGATGTTATTCGGAGTTCCAGAGGGGGCGTGACCGGATGGATGGGTCCGTGTTGAGTGGTGGTAGGGAGTGAGAGTGAGGACGCTGTGTGTTCCCCTCCCTCCTCTGCTACCTGAATAGACGCCTCACACCGGAGCCTCACGACGGTGAACAGAGCTCGGGAAGCCGTTCCTCCTCCTCGATCCTTGTCAAGCTACACTGGGTGGTTGAGATAGCCAAAGAGCCGAAGAGCTCCAGGAGTGACGTCACATCACACACGCCGGTGAGAGGTATCTGTAAAGCGGTGGAAGCGGGGCGGGTGCTGGCTGTACTTAGAGGTCATCACTCGCTCGCTCTCCACCAGACAAAGTTCTGGAGGCTCTTCAAAAGGGGCTATAGGCATTAGTGCAGCTGTACTCTATAACTATAAACGGGCTGTGCTTGGTGCTACTGTGCTGCTGTGTGGGTCCTGTTTTTTTTTTTTTTTCCAGCTTTGAGACCTGGATTTGCAGGGATGGACTCTGGGTGCCCCCAAGTGTTTGCAAGAGGTTAATGATTTAGAGCCTAAACTGTTCAACTGATACTCAATTCCTCATCTGGCCAAAGTCTCTGATACCTTTGTCAGCCATAAGACTTGTATGTGTAAAGAATAGCTGGAATATTGTGTAAGAATAGTTGGAATATTGCCTAGAGGTTACTTCGGTTACTTTAGAGGTTACTGTAATTAAACGAGGCTTAGATAACATTATGATTTTATAGTGTTGACCCTTAATCTGAATCAACGGAGATGTCTGCTGGGGGAGTAGCACTATTTTTGCTGATTCAACAGAAGTGTGTGTAATTACAGGGTGCTGGATATTGTCCTAACTATCAATTATTGTTTTATTTCCTGGGTATACTGAGTGGAAAAGCGAAAAGTTTTTTGTTCTCCCCTCATATTTTTTTCGTTTTTGTACTGGTATACCGCTTGTGATTGGCCCTTTGCCAAGAGTATATGATGCAGCATTTACGATCTGCCAAGGATAAAAACTCTCAGCAAACAGTGGCGGCGGCAGCAGCAGCGAAATTGGAGCAATTTGCCCACTCCCCCGCTTTGACCCCCCAAAGAAGGGGTCACAATCTAAAACACAACAGGGGGGTGCATCAGATAGGAGAAGCCAGGGCCAGACCCAGTCCCAGACGCAGCCATCTGTTGCAGCATCGCTGGCTCAGTCAACCAAAACAAATAGCAATAAAGGCCAGGGGCTGAATGATCAAAATGTAAATATGGGTGCAACATCCAACTCTACCTTGCCCCCAGAGAAAGAGCCAACCTTAATGGACATGTTTATGGCAGTAAGTGTATGCAACAGCTCGCTTAAAGAACTTTGTGAACAGATGAAGGGAGTGAAAGAGGACTTGATACTGGTCAGACAGGACCTGCAAAAAACTGCAGAAAGAACAACAGCCCTGGAAGGAAGGGTCAGCCTGTTAGAAGACAATATATCTCCATTAATTAAAGAAATGAAAAAGATGAAGAAACATATCACTAAGCAGGCCTCCAAATTGGATGAAATGGAGAACAGAAGTCGAAGGGATAATGTGAGACTTGTGGGCCTACCTGAAAAAAGTGAGGGTGTTAACCCTATGGCGTTACTAGAAAACTGGCTGACTGAACTTTTTGGTATAGAATCATTTTCAACTACGTTTTTGATAGTAAGAGCACACAGGGTCCCCTTTAGGGCCCCTCCAGCTGGGGGATATCCTAGACCATTACTCATGAAGTTTCTTAATTATCAAGATAAAGTGATGCTGTTGCGAAAAACAAAGGAGGCAGGAAATATCTTTTTTAACGGTGTTAAAATATCATTTTACTCTGATTTCTCACCGGATCTGCAGAAGCGCAGAGCGGAGTTTGTACAGTCTAAGCGTACCCTACAAAAATGTAAGCTGCCTTATGCCCTTCTCTACCCAGCAAGGCTACGCGTAACAGCACTGGGGGAACCCAGTTTTTTAAATCACCAGCTGGAGTGGAGAAGTGGCTAGAAGAAAATAAAGAGAAATTTTAGATATTCTCTAGAGGGGCGGGAGTGATGTAACATGTATAGGATATATTAGGATATCAGGAGTTATCTTTTTTTTTTTTTTTTTTTTGGGGGGGGGGTAGCTACACACAGTTGCTGTATGTGGAGTGGTAGATGGGAACGAAATATGGGAGTAAATGTGTGATGCAGGTAGTATGGGAATTGGTCACTTCAAACCCCTTGGGGGTTTACCTAGTTAGGTGGTGGGGGTGGAGGGAGGGGGGACTGGTGTAGGGGTTGGGGGTAGAAGAGGGGAGGGATATTCAAGTTGGGAGGGGGGGAAGGAAGGGGGGAATGGGGTAGGGAGGGGAGGTGGTAGTATTGGTAAAGTATTCACAGTAAGTATATATACTATTGGAAATTATCTAGGTTAGATTCAGGCCTACACACAAAGCTATGTTTATAGGGAAAATGGCTTTTAAACTACACATGAAACTGTTTCTTAGTAAATCTAGGTTGGTTATGATATGGCTATGATGAACATGTTACTTAAATTCACTAATGAGTTTGGAAGTAGAAGTGGCACGGAATTTATTGTTTAAAATATAGTAAGATAGAGGGGTGTTAAAGTTTCAGATTATAATTAAATTAGTTTTATATAGATATGTTTTCCAGGGTGGCCTATATTTCTTGGTATCCTGATGCAAGTTAAAACATTAAAAACAGGCTCCTGGAATGTCAGGGGATTGGGGACACCTCTTAAAAAGATGGCAGTACTCTCCATGATGGAGAGCTGTGGGGTAGAAGTGGTTTGCTTGCAGGAAACCCATTTAACTAAAGATACACTTCAGCAACTACAGTCAAGGAAATTTCAATGCCAATTTTATGCAGTTCACTCCTCTATAGTAGGGGGGTAAGTGTTATGGTGAAAACAGGGGTGAACTTTTCCTGCAGGCAATCCAGTATAGATGAGTTGGGCCGATATATATTTTTATATTGTTCAATTGATAGTAGTATGTTTGTGGTGGCAAATATATACATCCCTCCGCCCTTCAACGTGGATGTTTTGCTTAGACTGAACGAATTTCTGTTAGATAAAAAAGGGGTGCCGATTATAGCCGTTGGCGATTTTAACGAGATATTGTATAGTAGGCTCGAAAGATTTCCTGAACGGTCACTCTCTGAGTCCATGGTGAAAAGCCGCTTGTGTCAATTCCTGGATGAAGTGGGGTTATTAGATTTGTGGTGGGTGCGGAACCCGGGAGTTTTGCAATACTCATGTTACTCAGCTTCGTACACTGCGCTCTCAAGGATAGATTTGGTTGTGGGGAATGATAGAGCATTACAGATTACCATAAAAATTATATATTGGCCAAAAGGTATATCAGACCATTCCCCGGTGGTGGTTACATTAAATTTAGGAGGAAATAAACCCCGGAAGGAGTGGAAAATAAATCCGTATTGGTTTGAATTGATTAAAAATCTGGATTGGGTTCTCCCTAAATTGAGAGAGTTTGTAGAAATTAATGAAGGAACGGTGCCGACTGCTGTGATGTGGGACGCCCTAAAGGCTTTTCTTAGGGGTGTACTAATACAGCAGTTGGCCAAATTCAATAAAGAGGCTAGGGATGGGGAAGAAAAAATTCTAAGAGAGGTGCTTGAGGATGAAAATAATTATATTAAAGATCCAACCCCCGAGCGGGAAACATCTTGGCTAGATAAACAACAAGAGTACAAGGTAGTCGTTATGCAGAAGGCAGAGACTAGGTGTCTCCTCCAGCGCCAGGTCTCCTCGGTAGAGGGCGAAAGAGTGGGAAAGTTGTTGGCGCAGTTGGAAAAGTCTAACAATGCTCCATCCACTATCCTGGCTATTAGATCTATAGGAGGAGAGATATTATCAAATACTTCAAAGATAGTGCAAATATTCAGGGACTATTATAAAAATCTTTATACCTCTCAGAAAAAAGGAATGGAAGGTGTGATGGAGGAATTCCTGGGAAATCTGGTAATACCGGCCATATCACAAGAGGAAAGGGAGCTTTTAGAAGCTCCAAGAACTCTTGCAGAACTTCAACTAGCGATAGCCAGTATGGCAAATTTAAAATCTCCGGGCCTGGACGCCCTTCCAATAGAGGCCTATAAATATTATGGTGACGTTCTAATTCCAGAGCTACTGAAAGCACTAGGAAGGGCACTCAAGAGGGGGCCACCTGCCTGCCTTAATGTTGGAGGCAACTATTATAGTGCTTCAAAAAGATGGGAAGGACCCCCTGGACATGGCCGCCTATAGGCCAATTTCTCTTTTATGCTCCGATACCAACATTTTGGCTAAGGTCTTGGCAGTTAGACTAAATAGAGTTATCCATAAACTGATCCATATGGATCAGGCGGGATTTATTGCCAATAGATCCACAAGTTTGAACATCAGAAGGGCCTTTTTGAATTTACAGTCACCTACGGAGAATGTGGGTTCAAGAGCTGTACTGACCCTAGATGTGTCTAAAGCTTTTGACAGTGTGGAATGGGGATATATTTGACGAGTGCTGGGGAAGTTTGGATTTGGTCCCTCTTTTACCGACTGGATTAAAATGCTCTATGATAGACCCAAGGCAAGATTAAAAATTAATAATGAGTTATCAGATTGGTTTGAGTTGAAGAAGGGGACGAGACAGGGGTGCCCGTTGTCACCACTGCTTTTTGCCCTAGCGATGGAGCCCCTGGCTATATCTGTAAGAGAGAGCTCCGAGATAATTGGTTTTCAGAGAAGGACGGGCGTAGAAAGAATTGTGCTGTATGCGGATGATATCTTGCTCTTTCTAGGAGATACGAGTAACTCATTGTTAAAGGCAATGAGAATAGTGGAGTCATTTGGCAGTTTTACAGGCCTGGAGATAAACTGGGAAAAGTCTGAGCTGTTACCTATAGATCCAATAAGTGAGCCAATAGTGCATGCAATACCCCAGTTGGTAATTGTGGACGCACTGAAATACTTGGGAATTGTCATGACAAAGGACCCTAACCAATATATTAGCAAAAACCTTATCCCACTTTTGTCGAAATTCAAACAAAAGATAGGTATATGGTCCCCCCTATCAGTAGCAGGAAGATGTAGTTTAATAAAAATGATATGGATGCCACAATTATTGTATGTTCTGCGCAATTCTCCAGTGTGGATATGAAAGAGTTGGTTTATAAAAATCGAGAGCCTCTTCAGGGAACTGATATGGAAAGGGAGACAAAAACGTTTACAGGTGCTTCAGTTACCGGTGCGGGATGGGGGTTTCACCCTCCCACACCTGGAGCGTTATTTCCTAGCAACCCAATTACAGCAGCTAGTGGGGTGTGGGGCTCCGGAAGGAGGCACTCCAAATGGTAGAATTCTATTAATAGGTGCTTTACATAACACAATAATTGAAGCATTAGAGGCGGACTCGTTCCACTATGAATATCCAATATCCAAATCAAACTGATAATCACACTTTGGAGAACAGTTAAAAAACAAATGAGATATGATGGGCTTACTGATTATACCCCAATTTGGAACAACCGAAATCTGCAGGAAGTTCTTAAAATGGGAAAAGTTAGAGAGTGGGGAAATCAAGGTATTAAAAGACTAATGCCCCGTACACACGGTCGGATTTTCCGATGGAAAATGTCCGATCGGAGCGTGTTGTCAGAAATTCCGACCGTGTGTGGGCTCCATCGGACATTTTCCATCGGATTTTCCGACACACAAAGTTGGAGAGCAGGAGATAAAATTTTCCGACAACAAAATCCGTTGTCGGAAATTCCAATCGTGTGTACACAAATCCGACGGACAAAGTGCCACGCATGCTCAGAATAAATAAAGAGATGAAAGCTATTGGCCACTGCCCCGTTTATAGTCCCGACGTACGTGTTTTACGTCACCACGTTCAGAACGATCGGATTTTCCGACAACTTTGTATGACCGTGTGTATGCAAGACAAGTTTGAGCCAACATCCGTCGGAAAAAATCCTAGGATTTTGTTGTCGGAATGTCCGAACAAAGTCCGACCGTGTGTACGGGGCATAAGACAACTTTATACAGGTAATACAGTGGGGACAGAAAGTATTCAGACCCCCTTAAATTGTTCACTCTTTGTTATATTGCAGCCATTTGCTAAAATCATTTAAGTTAATTTTTTTCCTCATTAATGTACGCACAGCACCCCATATTGACAGAAACACACACAATTGTTGACATTTTTGCAGATTTAATAAAAAAGAAACTGAAATCACATGGTCCTAAGTATTTAGACCCTTTGCTCAGTATTTAGTAGAAGCACCCTTTTGATCAGTATTCAAGTAACTATAAAGGCAAAATGTTTCAAGCTTTTGGAATCACCAAGTTTTTTTAGGTGTTAAAGAAAGGACGGTGCTCTGGGTATTTCTGAAAACTTCCACAGAAATATGTTCATTTACACAAAAATATTGCCTGTATATTACTTTCTTGCTCTTCACAATGTATAATTAACACTGGGTTTTTCTTTTTTATGTTATGACTTCATGTATTATGCTATTGCTCTGGAACCTACAGTGGGGACGGAAAGTATTCAGACCCCCTTAAATTTTTCACTCTGTTATATTGCAGCCATTTGCTAAAATCATTTAAGTTCATTTTTTTCCTCAATGTACACACAGCACCCCATATTGACATAAAAACACAGAATTGTTGAAATTTTTGCAGATTTATTAAAAAAGAAAAACTGAAATATCACATGGTCCTAAGTATTCAGACCCTTTGCTGTGACACTCATATATTTAACTCAGGTGCTGTCCATTTCTTCTGATCATCCTTGAGATGGTTCTACACCTTCATTTGAGTCCAGCTGTGTTTGATTATACTGATTGGACTTGATTAGGAAAGCCACACACCTGTCTGTATAAAATCTTACAGCTCACAGTGCATGTCAGAGCAAATGAGAATCATGAGGTCAAAGGTACTGCCTGAAGAGCTCAGAGACAGAATTGTGGCAAGGCACAGATCTGGCCAAGGTTATAAAAAAATTTCTGCTGCACTTAAGGTTCCTAAGAGCATAGTGGCCTCCATAATCCTAAATGAAGATGTTTGTGACGACCAGAACCCTTCCTAGAGCTGGCCGTCTGGCCAAACTGAGCTATCGGGAGAAGAGCCTTGGTGAGAGAGGTAAAGAGGAACCCAAAAATCACTGTGGCTGAGCAACAGAGATGCAGTCGGGAGACGGGAAAAAGTTGTAGAAAGTCAACCATCACTGCAGCCCTCCACCAGTCGGGGCTTTATGGCAGAGTGGCCCAACGGAAGCCTCTCCTCAGTGCACATGACACATGAAAAGCCCGCGTGGAGTTTGCTAAAAAAACACCTGAAGGACTCCAAGATGGTGAGAAATAAAATTATTTGGTCTGATGAGACCAAGATAGAACTTTTTGGCCTTAATTCTAAGCGGTATGTGTGGAGAAAACCAGGCACTGCTCATCACCTGTCCAATACAGTCTCAACAGTGAAGCATGGTGGTGGCAGCATCATGCTGTGGGGGTGTTTTTCAGCTGCAGGGACAGTGCAACTGGTTGCAATCGAGGGAAAGATGAATGTGGCCAAGTACAGGGATATCCTGGACGAAAACCTTCTCCAGAGTGCTCAGGACCCCAGACTGGGCCGAAGGTTTACCTTCCAACAAGACAATGACCCTAAGCACACAGCTAAAATAATGAAGGAGTGGCTTCACAACAATTCCGCGACAGTTCTTGAATGGCCCAGCCAGAGCCCTGACTTAAACCCAATTGAGCATCTCTGGAGAGACCTAAAAATGGCTGTCCACCAACGTTTACCATCCAACCTGACAGAACTGGAGAGGATCTGCAAGGAGGAATAGCAGAGGATCCCCAAATCCAGGTGTGAAAAACTTGTTGCATCTTTCCCAAAAAGACTCATGGGTGTATTAGATCAAAAGGGTGCTTCTACTAAATACTGAGCAAAGGGTCTGAATACTTAGGACCATGTGATATTTCAGTTTTTCTTTTTTAATAAATCTGCAAAAATGTCAACAATTCTGTGTTTTTTTGTCAATATGGGATGCTGTGTGTACATTAATGAGGAAAAAAATGAACTTAAATGATTTTAGCAAATGGCTGCAGTATAACAAAGAGTGAAAAAATTAAGGGGGTCTGAATACTTTCCATCCCCACTGTATACTAAAGAAACTCCCAGAGTTGGAATGCGAATTTGATTTGCCACAGAGTACCTTTTTTTCGTATTTTCAGATGGAACATGCTCTCAAAGCTCAATTTAAGGATCAGACCCTAGAGTGGAAAGAAATGCCTCTATTTCAAAGTATACTTCAGGTAGCCCCCACTAAGGGGTTAATATCTAAGATTTATGGACAATTAAGCAACGTAGCTAATAGTGGGGGGTTACTTCAAGCTGTAAGAGCTACATGGGAAGAATATGTAGGAGTTTTGTCCCAGGCACAGTGGGAGAGAATTTTGGAGATGGGACCCCTGCTATCAGTCTCCCCCCACAGAAGATTTCGCACCTAGTGCTGTTAAATAGCGCCTATTTTAACTAAATGCCTCTTTAAGTTTGGAAGAAGACCCAATGATAGATGTCCCAGATGTCGGGGGACTGGAGATCACATTCACATGCTGTGGAGATGCCCCAAGTTGTTCCGATACTGGGAGGTAGTGATTTGACTTGAGAGATATTTTCGGTATCCTATTGGAGAAGGAGGCTATAGTATGTATTTTTGGGTATAGACTGGTACAGGGGGAAAGGAAGAGTACCACACTGACAATCTTGAGATGCTTGTTCCAAGCTAGTAAAATTATAGCATTAAGGTGGCAATCAAAGGAACCCCCCACAGTAAAAGACTGGATCGCCACAGTAAATGTAACTCTTTGTAGGGAAAGAATAGCGTACATTAAGAGAGGTAACCTCCAGGAATTTGACAGAATGTGGAGGCTGTGGTTGGAAAAGATGGGCCGCCCTTAATAGGAAACATAGTAGTTAATGAAGCGGGGGACAGTACCAAAGTAGCCAGTCCATCAAGGAAATCTAATATTAGTTTGAAACAGGTGCTATTGTGTGTTTATTTTAATAGGATTAACAATCGTACATTTTTTTGCTTTTTTGTTTTTTGTTTTTTTTTTGGATTTGTAATTAAACTAAGAGATTTTTGGCAGAAGAGTGGGGCGTTGACAGGGGAAAGTGGGAGGGAAGGGTGGAAAATGTAGGTACCACGACAATTATTTTTAATTTGGATAATACTGGAACTGGCAGTAGGGGTTGGGTGCGGGGAGCCCACTAGGCCCTTTCTAGATATCTAGGTTGGCATATGTAACCTCTGCCATGTCCATATTTATATACTGTATTTTATTTAAGCAACGCTTAATTATCTTTTTGTTTTCTGTCTGACCAAAGTTTTATAGAAAAAAAAAAAAGTATATAAATAAAATAAATAAATAAATAATATATAAGAAAGTAAACTTAATAAAGCTGTAAGTATTTACCACAATGATGTGAAACCGAGAAGGAGACAGTAAATGAACGTTAAACTGAATATACTTCTTGATAGCGTTTGCTGAAGTGGTAAAAAAAAAGAAAAAAAAAGATACGGTACACGTTATGCCCCGTACACACGGTTGGATTTTCCAACGGAAAATGTGTGATAGGACCTTTTTGTCGGAAATTCCGACCGTGTGTAGGCTCCATCACACATTTTTCTCAAAGTTTGAGAGCAGGCTATAAAATTTTCCGACAACAAAATCCATTGTCGGAATTTCTGATCGTGTGTACACAAATCTGACGCACAAAGTGCCACGCATGCTCAGAATAAATAAAGAGATGAAAGCTATTGGCTACTGCCCCGTTTAGAGTCCCGACATACGTGTTTTACGTCACCGCGTTCAGAACGATCTTTCCGATTTTCCGACAACTTTGTGTGACCGTGTGTATGCAAGACAAGTTTGAGCCAACATCCATAGCCAAAATTCTAGGATTTTGTTGTTGGAATGTCCGATCAATGTCCGACCGTGTGTACGGGGCATTAGAAGTGTGATGTACATTGGAGCATTACATGGCTTTCTCCTGTCCTTCCCATTCCCCTTGCTTCCTCCACCCGTTTTTCCTTTTTCCCTGTTCCACCTCTCCCAACCTGCCCTGATTCCCTTCACTGCATGATTTGTTGCTGGTTCATCCCCGGTGGGTAGTACACTCTACGGCCTTTGGCTGTATGGACATACAAGGGCTAACTGTCAATGACATGAAGCCTGCCCCTCAGCCTCCGTTCACCCCTTAGCTCCCCCTGTGACTATCTGCCGCTTTTTACTTTCTCCTATTGGTTATGGCAGACACTCTGTTCATCCCACCGTTAGAGTCTTTGATTTGTCACTCCCACCTTTGCCTATGCTGCACGGGCATTCCGTGCAGTGTGGCTCTTGTTGCGCTTGGCATTCTGGGCATTGTAGGCATCCGGTTGGCGCTACTACACAGGCACGAAGGCTACTTTCTGTCCACTCCCGATTAGCCAGCCTGTATGCCAATCGGGTGGGGGGCTTTATAAGGCCGACCTGGCTGGTTGTCAGTCTCTGACTTACTGGGGCGCTGACATGCTGCATAATTATATTGAAGGTAATTTTCCGTGGAAGCTTTGTCTGGTTGACACCTATCTTCTCACAGCTGATAGGTACTTGATGTAAATGCTCTTTACCCACTTTAGTTAATTTGATATATTTCTTTCTGACTAGGGGTCAGAGAGTTTCCCAGAGCAGACGCTGTGCTGGTGTGCGTCGGTGTGCGCTGGGGCGCGCTGGTGCGAGAGCGCGCCCCGTTGCAGGTGACGGTGTGCGTGCGCACGGCGCTTGGTGCCAATCTGCCTATTTAGGCTGTCAGCACATTTGGCTCGGTACTGTCCGATCTGCAGCTCCCTGTATCCTTGCACCTGCTTACCTGTCTGAACGTCTGATCTCCTGATTACCCGGCTTGCCCTTTGGATTATCCCTTTGTCTTCTGCCTGCATCTGACCCCGGCCTGTCTTAAAAACAAATCTGCCTGCTCCTCTGTCCCACGCTGACTGCCTGTTGCCGACCCTGCCTGTGACCCGACCTGCCTGCTCCACTCCTGCTCTGTACCTGCTGCCTGTGCTTCAGCTGTCTGGTGATCTCCAAGCCACCTTCACCGGGATCCTCCTGCTGCTGACCCACCAGGCCCTCATACCATTCTGTGCTCCCGTGCCTCCTGTCCATACTACCAGGGGCCAGGAACCGGATACGTAAGGGAGGCCTTCCCCTGCTATATCGGGCTCATCGGTCAGGTACGTGGAACTCTGACACTAGGTTTGTGAATGCTGTGTGTTTGGACATTTTTGGCCATTTACACCTGGCTCTGTCCTCCACTATGGTTTCCTGCCTATCTTTATTACTTTAAATCCTGCTGAATGACCTGGATTGTATTACATTGCTTCTGGGGTAAGTTACCTTTCAGCAGTGGATAGGGTTTCTTATTTTGTATGTAGTTTATTCAATTTATTCTGATTTATTTTACATACCACTACCCCTGATTTTTTTTATTTTCATTTTTGCTTCTATTTAGTAACCTTCCTTTTAAGTCCACCTATGCACATGCCCTTTGCTGGCTGGACCACTCACTCTTAATGATTACAGCGCCCCTTTTTTCTATATAATTTTGAAGATTTTGTCATGTATTGAGGCTATTTAGCTCCTTCTATGATATGAGCTCTGTCTGAGCCATTCTGTTTCTATTTTATATATTATTTTTTTTTTTTTCATTTTTATCAGGTCTTCCTTTGGCCCTCTGCAGCCATAGTGTGGCCATGTGGCTTGCTGCCCCATTTGGAATTGGACCGCACTGACCCTGCTTTTTGGGGCTATTGGGATACGTTTGGTTGATATATTTGGTTTATGGGATTTTTCCCATTATTTGTGAGGCGGTGATGGTGTGATTACCTGGGGGAAAGGGTTTGGACATATGTTACCATGTTGCCTAATTATTCAATAATACGCATCTGTTTAATATGGATTTTTTTCTTGTGTTTCCTTTTTCATGAATTTTTTTTTTCTTTTTTCAGAGCAATGTATGTACTCTCTTGAATTTTATTCCCCTGATGAAGCCAATGCCTTGACGAAACTAGTAGGGAAGAAATTACCCGCTATTACCATCCTGACCACTATCCTTTCGGCCTGTAGATTGCCTACTTGCTCCCTTACTATATTTTTTGTACATGTGTTTCTATATATTATACCAATGTTTTTTTTAAATTCATTGTAATACAATTTGATACTTTTTGTTATATATTCCGTATTATTTTGTTACTGGCACTGCTATAATCCCTTTACCATTGCTCCCCTTTGTAGTTTGGGTGTGTATGGGAGACAAGGGGAATGTGTGGATGATCAGATTGGGAAGGTTGAAGATGGAGTGAGGATTTTGGGTATTGTGTTTGATCATGGAATCAAAGGGGAAGCGTGCTGGAATGAAGTGGGAGAAAAGATAGCCAAGAAGTTGAGGTTTTGGTGCCAAAAAAAAATGTCGATTTATGGGAAAGTTTTAGTAGTCAAGGCAGTAATCTTACCTTTAATTTTGTATGCAAGCAATATCTTCCCTCCTGGGGAGATAAGATTGAGGAAAATGAATAAGTTATTGTTTACTTTTTTTATGGGGGTCGAAAATGGAAAGAGTCAAGAGAGAATATGTGTGTAGACGTGGATGTAATGGTTAGTTGGGTTTTCCGAATGTGAGAGTGTTTTTGTTAATGCATTATTGGTTTTGCAGAATGGTGGAGTGTGCACTAGGATGATATCTTTTTTGGGTGGGTCGTTGTTTAGGAGATGAGGTTGGGTGGGAAGGGATTCAAGGATACCGGTGGCCTACGTGCTGGCACGCGACTATTGGGTATTAGAAAAGTTTAGGGTAGAGTTTAAGTTGGCAGATTTAGGAGAAGGGGAGGGGATAAAGTTAAGGTGAGAAAGTGGTTGATAAAGAAGGAGTATGTGTGTAACCTTAAGGGAGTTAATTCGTCAGTGGCTGGGGAAGTATGGAAGAAAATGTGTGTATATAGGGTGACAAATGTGCAGAGACAGATAGTATGATTGGGTTTGCATGAATGTCTAGCTACAAGGCTATTTATGAAAAGGAGGGATTTGTGTGTGTCTGATATTTGTCCAAGAATGAATTGTGGGGGTGTAGAAGACAGTGAGCATGTGTTCTGGGGGTGTGGTGTAGCGAAAGATGTGATCAATAAGAGTCAAGATCTGGTGAAAGAAATAACAGGAGTGAAGGCGAGTGAGTGGAAAATGATGATGTATGGCTTGGAGAAACTGGAAAAAGATAATTCTGGTTTTGTGGTTAGTGTTATGTGCATTAAAAGAAGGGTTGTGGGATGCACGCAACTTGTATGTATATAAAAAGGTTTCATTAAACAGTAAACAATGTATAGGATTATGGCTAAGCAAGCTATACTTCTTTTTCGTGTTGGATAAAAAGAAGGGTGTGGATGCCGAAGGCATCTGGAAGTTTAGAGAATGGAGGATGTTGATTAAAAATTAAGTCTCTTCCACAATAATGTAAGACCTTGTTGGACACAGTGAATAAGCGTCAAGCTGAATAGTCTCTCGGTAGAGTTTTCTAAAGTGGAGAAAAAAAAAAGAGTACATTTGGATGTTTTTATAGAGTTTGTAACACATATACAGGTATTTTCTCTTTGTATTTTGTGTGTTATGTCTTTGCAAAACAGATGTGTTTTAGAGCAAGTATTTATTTTATTTATTTATTTATTTACTTATTTATTTATTTTTGGGAGTGGGATATTTTTACTGAAATATTTTTGATGTTGTCAATCTGTGTTGTTTGTAGGTTGCTAGTTTCACTTTGATTTAATTGTCTGTGCTGCATTATTTTGTAAAATCTTCCTCAATCTTCCTCAAGCTGACTACTAAATGTTTAAATCCTTAAGAGACTGTCCGTTTGTGAGTCCTGTTTTGTTGACCAATAAAATTTGAAGCAAATTTTTATGTTTTATGTGTTTTGTTAATAATTTGTTTTGCAAGTGCATGCTCAATTCAAGTAATGCATTTTACACCCCTCCCCCCCAAACAATTTTCATGCAACAGAATTCCCAGCTGCAGCTTAACTAGGCTTATTGGCATGGCAAAACAAAAAAAGGTGTGATTTGTCTAAAATCTACTTTCCTGGTGCCTTCGTGGTAGCATATCCATGGATTATGCTGCCATGGATAGGCACCAGGAAAGGAAAATTACAGAGAGGTAAGTATTCAATTTTCCATTTTAGCGCAGTGTTTCTCAGCCTCAGTCCTCAAGTATACCCGACAGGACATGTTTTGGGAATTTATCTTAGCTAAAATAGCTGTCCAAAATACCAAGCCATTGACTCTGATTTAAAGCACCTGCGCAAGATGAAGAAAAACCTGCAAACATGGCCTGTTGGGGGTAATTGAGAACAGGGTTGAGAACCACTGATTAAGAGCACTGAGCTAAAATGTAGCTCAAGACAATCCTATTCTAATTGTGGACATTTGAGGGAAACCACGTGAGTGTTAGAACCCCTTCTTGTCTTTTTTAGGTTGGGCTTTGTGTCCCTTTTCTGAAAATTTACTTCACTTCCAGTCACATAGCTAAACAGGAAGTGAGGGTAAAACCCTACCAATGTCTTTCCTTGGGGACACATAGGTCAATCTAACTAGTGTGCCCATTAGGCAAATTGCACTCTAGCACTTTCTTGTGTACACCCCAAATTATTAGGTATTTTGGGGTTTATTAAAGGCAAATCCACTCTGCAATACAAGTGTACTCGCTGTAAATCTGAGGGGAAGCACTGGTGATTTTATCATCCAATAATGTAGAAGCAAAGATGCTGTATTTTAATTTTCCCTGCATGTCCCCCTCAGTTCTCCAGCAACCACACTTCCAAGTGCACTTGTAGTGCAAAGTGGATTCGCCTTTAATAAACCCCAAAGTCCAAGATACGTAACAATTTGGGGTGTACACAGCAGAATGCTAGTGTGCAATTTACCTAATGGGGAAACTATTTAGATTGACCTGTGGGTCCCCAAGAAAAGACATTGCTAGGGTTTTACCCTAGCAGAAGAAGCCAGAGGAAGATGCGGGACGAGAAGAGCGGAGGAAGAAGGAGATGCAGAAGAAGAAGATGGAGAAGAAGAAGATGGAGGAAGAAGAAGAACACCGAAGGAAGACCAGAAGAAAGAAGATGGAAGAAGAAGAAATTAATAAAGAACTTGTCAAAAACCGTCTCTTGTGTTTTTTAACCTTTTTGACACTTTTTTGTAAAATTGTAGGGGTACATTTGTACCCCATTACCAATTCACATGGGGGGGCAGGATCTGGGGGTCCCCTTTTTAAAGGGGGCTTCCAGATTCCGATAAGCCCCCCCGCCCGCAGACCCCCCACAACCACCGGGCAAGGGTTGTGGGGATGAGGCCCTTCTCCCCATCAAGCACCCTCCCCATGATGAAGGCATGTGGCCTGGTACGGTTCAGGAGGGGAGGTGCTCTCTCGTCCCCCCTCTTTTCCTGTGGCCTGCCAGGTTGCGTGCTCAGATAAGGGTGTGGTATGGATTTTTGGGGGGACCCCACGCCATTTTCTTTTTAAATTTTGGCACGGGGTTCCCCTTAAAATACAGTATGGATTTTGAGGGGGACCCCCCACACCATTTTTTTTTTAAATTTTGATTCGGGGTTCCCCTGTGGGGGAATCCCATGCCGTTTTTATCAATGAACTTTTATGTGTATTGCCGGACCAACAATTCATTATAGCCGGCACTAGCGATAGTAGTTTTACAGTAGTTAGCAGTGATAATAGTGATAGTACTTTTACATGACTTTTTTTCCTTTAGAAATGTCATTTTGCTGTCAGACTGTTCTAAACACGGGTAACATGCGCCCCTTTACAGGCATACTATAGACAACCCCCAGGTAGTAGTGATAGGAGCAATAGTATTTTTACGTGACTTTTTTTCCTTTAGAAATGTCATTTTGCTCTCAGACTGTTCCAAAGACGGGAAACATGCGCCCCTTTACAGGCATACTATAGATACCCTCCAGGTACAAAATTTAAAGGAATATTACACTTTTATTGTTTCACTTTAAGCATTAATAAAATCACTGCTCCCCAAAAAACGTCCGTTTTTAAAACTTTTTTTGCACTGATACATATCCCCTGGGGCAAGACCCAGGTCCGCAAACACTTTTTATGACAATACCATGCATATAAGCCTTTAAAATTAGCACTTTTGATTTCTCCCATTGACTTTTAAAGGGTGTTCCACGGCTTTCGAATTTGTCGCGAACACCCCAAATTGTTTGCTGTTCGGCGAACGGGCGAACAGCCAATGTTTGAGTCGAACTCATGTTCGACCCGAACATAAAGCCCATCCCTAGTAGTTTGGGATTGCTCTATTTGTACCCAGAGTTTGGATTTTGCATTGCGTCTCCAATCGAGTACTCGGCCCAGATGAGTGGCCTGATAATGTTGTTGGATGTCTGGCAGTGCCAGTGCCCCATTTTGTTTTGGAAGCGACATTTGGGTCTGGCGTAGACTGGGTTTTTTATGGGCCCAGACAAAATGGGTGAAGAGGGCTTGTACTTGCCTGCAGAAAGAGGGTGGTATCTGTATGGGTAGGGCTTGAAAGAGATATCTGACAAGACTTCTAATCCCTCTGCACTCTATCCCCAAGCAAAAATAATAAAGGATTTCATTTAGTTTAACTTTGCAAAGACATGTTCAACTGTGATGCATGTCAATGGCCCATTTAGAAATTGTTTAATAGAAAACACCAGTTGCCTTTCACTAGAAACATTTGTTAGTCCAGTCCTGGAAATCTGCATCTGCTTTACTATAATTTCCATAAAATTGGGTTCCTGCAGCTAGATGCGCCAAAATGTATCTAGATGCACCAAAATGCATCTAGATGCGCGACCGCTGTGTATGTGTGATCCTTATTTTCAAATTAACATAATTTTTAATTTTGTTTTACATGGGGTGGTGTTTGTGTGGGTCATGTGTGTATGTCTAGCACAGGGGTCTTCAAACTTCGGCCCTCCAGTTGTTCCCATCATGCCTAGTCATGTCTATGAATGTCAGAGTTTTACAATGCCTCATGGGATGTGTAGTTCCGCAACAGCTGGAGAGCCGTAGTTTGAAGATTCCTGATCACTCTAGCATGTCTTGAAAAAAGGTAAATTTTCGGGGGGCAGGAGGCGGAGCCTAGCAGAGCAGACATGCATTGTTAGAGCTCCACACCGCTGAGGAGAGAAGAGAAGGACAAAGCGGAGCCTGCAGGCTCAAAAGGTATCCATTTGAACCTTTTTGCCCCAGGGAACAAACTGTGAAAGTTTGGGCAGGAAATATGGTACTGGGAGGAAACCGTGGCAGAAATAAAAATCACCTCACAAAGAGCTCACAGGCACTCACTGCAGCTGAAGCAGCTCCAGTCACCTCACAATATACAGCATCAGGGCGCTCTCACAGACAGAAAATGTCACAGCAAGACTCTCCATTTGAGTCAGATACAGAACAAATCCTCTCACAAACTTCTCCACAAGCCTCCTCAGCATCCCCAGTAATATTATTACAATTTGAAAAGATGCTTCATAAGGCTTTAAAACAAACCTCAGACCAAATAACAAACAGCCTAACCAAAGAAATAAGAGAGCTGGGAAACCGTACCGCAGCCTTAGAAATAAAAATGGATGAAATTGAAATTACAACCCAAGAAAATATAACAGAATTGGAACAATTAAAAAAAGAGAATTTAATACTTCAAACTAAGCTCGAAGATTACGAAAATAGAGCCAGACGTTCAAACTTGCGCATAAGGGGAATACCTGAAACTGTGACAGACCTGCAATCTACTATTACTGCTCTATTACAAGAACTAAAGCCAGATATCCCTATTGAACGTTTAGAACTGGACAGAGTACACAGAGCCCTCACAGCCAAAAAGAAAGATGGACCCCCACGTGATATAATCACAAAATTTCATTATTACAGAACGAAAGAACAAATACTAATTGCTGCAAGAGAAAAAAAGGAACTTAATTTTCAAGGACACAATTATCAAATTTTTGCTGACCTATCCCAACTTACTATTACTAAAAGACGATCCATGAAACCCCAACTAATGGAACTGCAACGCCACAACATTATGTATCAATGGGGCTTCCCCTTTTCAGTCAGATTTAACTACCAAGGTACAATTTACAGAAGCAGATCAGCAGATGAACTACAACAAACCCTTTTAAAATTAAATCTGACAGAACCCACAAGCAGCAACACTCCCACACGCAGAAGAATGGCATCATCTTCACCTTCAGGCAGCACCCAGAAAATTTCAGAACAAAATGGGAATCATCATTCTCACAAAAGAGGCCGTTATGCCACATCATCCATGGACCAAGAAGATTCAATGGACTGACATCCTAATTCCTGATATCTCTTCATTTATTATACTAAGAGATGGTTCTCTATAAAAAACCTATATTTATAACTGAATGTAACTGCATTCTGATAGTCACACACTGTGTGGGATCATGTTACATTCCAGTTATATTTCTTATTACTTCTGATTCATATAGCCTTAGAATATATAAGTGAAATAAGGAAATTCTTGTTCAGTTATATATTATCAGGTAATAACAATAGATTTATTACTTTTTAGGACAAATATGTTCAATAATCCAGAAGTAATGGAAGCTTTTTCTTTCTTTTCTTAAAACAAATATATTATTACCTAACTAGTTCCTAGAATTATGTTTTTGTTTATTCTAATCTGATACAACCTCAATTTTATGAGTTAACATATCTAAACAGTTGCATATGAATAAAATATGTAATTGTTTACTCTAAAAGGGTTAAAATCCCAAAATAATTCAAACTATCTTCATCAATACCAAAGTTATTAACAGTACCTTTCTAACTGAATTATTTAGCCTAGGGCAAGACTAACCATATACAACCACCCTGGAATAAATAATTTCAACAAAAACTATATTCTGCACTCCAATTAATGATGTCTTTTGACATAGCACTTCTCTCCTGTAAGCGGAAGATCCGTGTACCCCCATTAGCCCTCCTCATTCTCCCAACCATATTATGTGGGAGTGTGACGAAGGCACTTATTCCCCTGAGAGAGATATTTATTCTCTTTCACGGGTAAATTGTGATTACTTGCAAAAAATAATTTATACAATGTATCATCTAATCTCATATGTTTTTTGTTTACTCTTTACTCCAGAATTCACTGGTTTCTTTTCTATCTATTCATCTCTTCAGTCCACACAGGTTGATCTGCGCAGTCAGCTCTGCATAACAAAAAGTAAGTCAAAACTATTTGATCTATTGCCATGGCACCACTGAATATACTTTCCCTGAATGTTCAGGGAATAAATGTCCCTCAAAAAAGGACCAAAGCCTTCCGTACTTTCCATAACAAGAAGGCTCACATAGTATGCCTCCAAGAAACACACTTCACCAAAGATTCTACTCCAAAATATATTTCTCCTTTTTATCAACAAATTTACACGGCTTCTGCCTGTACCAAGCAAAGGGGAACTCTAATTGCATTTCACCGATCCACACCATTCACCTTATCATCAGAAATTAAAGACCCAGAAGGTAGATACCTGATACTCATGGGTTATATAATGGATACAGCAATTACAGTGATTTCCTACTACGCTCCTAACAAACAACCTACACCATTCCTCTCACATATATTACAAGTGATTAATACACACAAAATAGGAACAGTGATAATGTGTGGGGATTCGAACCAGGTCCTCCTCCCATTTCTAGATAAATCACCTTTTACACCATCCAAAATAACCTCTAGATTACCTTTTTCTCAACTTCTTTCCAAATACAATCTGGTAGATTCGTGGAGAGAAAGTAACCCAATGAAAAAGAAATTCACTTATTTCTCGCACCCCCATCAAACCTTCACCAGAATAGATCATATTTTTCTAACAATAGGAATGATACCAGAAATTATTGCATCAGATATAATTCTGATTCCGTGGTCTGACCATAATGCAGTATACACTACTATAGCCTCAGCCATACCAAAAGCGCATGACCCAACGTGGTACTTACCGGACATAATGCTCAAACACCCACTACATCAGATGGCCATTGAACAAGCTTTAAAGGAATACATATCAATTAATAATACAACAGACATCTCCCCAATAACACTGTGGGAAGCTCATAAGCCTGTCTTGCGTGGTACAATACAAAGACAAATGGCACTATTTAAACGGGAACGCAAAAATCTAGCAAAAAACTAGAACTCAATTTTAATGCAGCCTACATATCATTTCAAGATAATCCATCTCAGAGTACAAAATCTCATCTGGAAAAATCTAGATTGGAATACGATCTATTTCTCACTGAGTCAGTTGATAAATCCCTCAAACGCTCCAAACACAATTTCTACATGAATACAAACAAACCAGGTACATATTTGGCTCGGGCATTAAATTCAACTAACAAATCTTTCAAACCAATACGTTTGAAATTATCAAAAAATGTTTACACTTGTAATCCAGTTAAAATAGTCCATAAATTTCACTCACATCTCGCAACTTTATACAAGACAAACAATGAATTTAATCCTACAGAGGCTGAATCCTTCTTCTCAAAAATAACCTTACCTGAGTTATCTCAGAATCAAAAAAGCAGTTTGGATGAGCCTATAACTATAGATGAAGTTGCTAACGCCATAAAAGACCTAAAACTTAACAAAAGACCAGGCCCAGACGGCTACTCGGCTTTATACTATAAAACATTCTCAGAAATACTCTCTCCCATTCTCACTGACACTTTTAACAAACTTCTAGATGGGCATTCTTTTCGGCAAGAAACACTAATGGCAATTGTTTGTATGATCCCAAAACCCCTTTCTGATGATACTTCCTGTGTGAATTATCGGCCTATCTCTCTGTTAAACCTCGATATTAAATTATTAGCAAAAATAATAGCAAAACGCCTCAATAGCATTATAGGAAAATTAATACATAGAGATCAAGTAGGCTTCATGCCAAATAGACAGGCAGGCGATAATATACGCAGGGCAGTGTTATTGGCACATATTGCTAAAAAACGGAAAATCCCTTTATGTTTTCTATCTCTCGATGTTAAGAGGGCATTTGACACAGTATCCTGGCAATATATGCAATATTCATTACAAAAATGGGGTTTTGGACCCCACTTTTTAACATGGATCAAAGCATTATATAATAAACCCAAAGCCTATATAAAATATGCTGGATACAAATCTGAAGCCTTTAATATCGAAAGAGGTACCCGACAGGGTTGCCCATTATCTCCCTTATTATTTGCCCTTATACTCGAACCCATGGCCCAATACATCAGAACAAACCAAACTATAACTGGCATTGAAGTAGGAGGTATTACACACAAATTATGTATATTTGCAGACGATATATTACTTTTTCTATCATCACCACAGGTCTCTGGTCCTAACTTAATACCAGCTCTTGATGGATTTGCAGCCCTATCCGGCCTTATGATTAATCCTAAGAAATGCCTAGTGCTTAATATTTCACTCACAAACATGGAATTGATCCCGGCTAGGGCTGCACTCCCATTCACATGGGCAGAAAAATCAATCCCATATCTTGGAATTCATTTAACAGCATCTCATTCTGACTTATTCTCAACCAATTATCCTTCTGTATTAAGACAGATCACAAATCTAATAAAACAATGGTCGCAACTTCCTTTATCCTGGATAGGGAAGATTAATGCAATCAAAATGACTATTCTACCCAAATTGCTTTATCTATTCAGAGTCCTCCCTATTCCAATTCCTTCCTATTTTTTGAGAATAGTACAAAAAAGAGCAACTTCGTTTATATGGGGCTCTTCTAAACCACGTATACCTATACACACACTACATCTTCCCAAAAATAAAGGAGGCCTGGGATACCCTAATTTTACTAACTACTACAGAGCAGCACATTTGGCCAGTCTGTCCAAATACCATGCAAAACAGGAAATCCCATTATGGGTATTTATAGAGGCTTCAGAAAATGACCCTCTATTAATATCAAATTTATTATGGCTTGATCCTAAAGACCGCTTTAAAATTCATAATCCCATAACTAAACACTTCTTATCTCTCTGGGATAAACTAAAAACCAAATATCAGTTACAATCTCCACACAATCCTCTCCTTTCTTTTATCAGAAATCCGGCCTTTTATCCGGCATGGATCTACCCAAATTCTTTTAAAGCTTGGACAACATCAGGCATTCAGACACTAAATGACTTCATAGCATCTAAATCATTCCTTTCATTCCCATCGCTTAGAGAAAAATATGATCTACCAAACTCTGAGATATTTAGATATCTCCAAATCAAAAATTTCTATACACCATTCCTAAAGGGGATACACCATTATCCCAATTATCCATTTTTGAATCAATCTGTACAAAAGATCCATTTGCTAAAGGTACAATTTCATCACTTTATAATCAATTATATGGAGTAGTAAATCTTAATAGACCCTCTTACGTTCAGAGGTGGGAGGAGGACCTGGGACGAACTTTAGAAGACACGGACTGGTCTAACATATGGCTCACATCTAAGTCATCTTCACCCAACATCTTAGCACTGGAGACAAATTATAAAGTCCTAACTCGCTGGTACCTTGTACCCGCTAGAGTGGCAAAATATTCACCTAATACCTCAGCTCTTTGTTTTCGAGGATGCCCAGAAATAGGCACATATTTACACATATGGTGGACGTGCCCAGTAATCCAAACCTTCTGGAAGGAAGTCTTCATGATTGCATCTAAAATATTTAAAAAAATAATACAACCAGATCCATATTTAACTTTACTTAATCTAAAACCGGAATGGTTAACACTCTCTCAATTCAAACTTATGATCCAACTAATAACGGCTGCAAAACAAACAGTGGCCAAGGCATGGAAATCTCCTACATTGGTACTAGCAGAAACAATTCACAGAATGAATAATACAATGTCCCATGCTAAGATGGTAGCCATCGATCAAAATCAAATTCCAAAATTTGAAAAACTTTGGCATCCTTGGATAAAACAACAGTTCCTGTCAAACTTCAATGACTCTGTCCTGTTGCCATGGTAACAGATTAAATGACTTACAGAGACACCCATTCTAAGGCTTCAAAGAGAACTAAAAAGAATAATAAACTGACGAGCGGGACAACCTTGTGGACCATACCTCTACCTTTCAACCCTTTTTCTTCTTTCTCTTTCCTTTTCTCCACCTTACGATTAAAGCTCATTATCAGAATTTATTTGACCTATATACGCTCTACCTGTAAACAATATATATAGTAGGTATAAATCATTTAAATACCTACAAAAGTAACTAAGGAAATGATATATATCTTTAATTTAGGTTTACGTGAACCCAATGTTTAATATTTGAAATTTCATGATATGTACCTATATAAACCCTACTGTAAAACAATGAGCTTACTTTATAGATCCTTGTAAACTTACTTTATGTATCTTTATAACATTGTATACTCAATAAACTTCTTTTGACAAGAAAAAAGCTAAATTTTCATGTGCCTTGTGTAATGTGCAAGAAATATCTTTTGGAAAATACAAGTGGGTTATGGCACATCTACATTCCAAATTTGGCACTTAAGATGGTCATGCACTATGCAATCTAATTGGCCAATCTCTGTACAACTCGATATTTAGGCAAAATAGGTAATAGGAAGAGGCACTTGAACAATTATTTCAAATTATAGTAAATCAAACAGGCTCTTGCACTAAATCTAATTTATTTAAGATGTAACTGATTGCAGTGTATGGTCACCTTTAAAGATCAAGATCTGAAAATATTAATTTTGGGGGTTTAGAAACTCTTCTCTGTTCTTTGTAATGTATTGAAAGATTTGGGTAAAAAAAGAAAAAAAAACACATTTCAAAGATATATTAGAAGTGATAGGAATGAGATTAGCATCAAAAGGGTTAATTAACCGAGAAGACCTGCTAATTTCCTAACAAGACACATCCAGTGTGTTTACTCAGTACACGTTATGCTGTGTGATATTGGTGAAAAAATTCTCTCCACTCCCAAATCACCAATGCTCCGCCACGTGTGGTAATAGCGATACACTCACCAGATCCCCTCGATCATAAAGACCAATACAGCCTTTTACTGAATAAACCAGCCACAACAATGGGGTAGATGCTCCATGTAGTAGGGTCACTTTATGTATATTTCAACACATAGCATCTCACATCCATCAAATAGCTGCAACTACCCAAAAGAAAATTGATAAAGTGATCGTGCAATATGTTTATTAAAATCTTGCTAATTAAAATACACCTCAAATTACTGTGCTTAAATTTGACAGTGCCCAGACTAGCACCAGCTAAATCAGCAGAAGGGCATACATCACCTGCTTAAACAGCTCGTTTGTGTATATATGCGTTCCACCTCTCCCGGATATGAGGTCACCAGCAAATCAGAACAAATGACAGTGACCCGCCTTCAATGCATTTTACCAGATATGGCGTCACCAGGAAGTCCCTTGATAAGTGATGAGCACCATATGGCACTTATTTTTTTACACACTGCAAAGTGATTGTGGAGTGTAAGTCACAGGTAATTATGTAGATTCATATATACATTTTATACACTAGTTTTAACCTTTCAGCCTAAAGAGATACAGAGCCTTACTTATTCACCATATAAAAGAGGAAAAATGTGGGACTTTGAGTGAAACATCCAGGAACACATGTCTCCGTCCCTATATCGTAGCAAAGACAGGGATTTCGGGACTTTGAATGAGGTGGGTGAGAGTGGCTAAAAGATAAGTCGGTCTTAAAAAGGATACCTTTATTGTCAAAAAGCATCACAGCATAACATAAATGCAATGAGTAAATATGCAATCACATGTTAAAAACCTTGCAAGCAGGCCCATAGTTTGGTAAATTTTAAGATCTTCCATGTGGAAACAAAATAAGATCACTGAAATCTAGTACATACAGTATATTAGAATTAATAAATCACCTACAAAATAAGTACATCCAGTAAAACTGACGCGTTTTCTGTATATAAAAGTACACTTTTCAGGAGCAGGTGCACTTGGGTCTACAACAAAACATGAATAAGTCAATATGTACCATGGTTGAAACCATATGTGGGAGAAGTATATACATATAGGGAGAGAGATGTAAACTCCTCCCTATGGATACTTACAAGCCTGTAGAGTCTGAGTCTCTGCATTCAGACAAGGAGGCAGCACGTCCTGTCTCTCACTGCACTTCCATGGACCACATACAAATATATTTTTGACCACTACATCATGTAATTATTTGTTCACTTTTTCAACACATATGTCCCTTCAGTATTTAGTTGACTCGAGTGCAAGCTTTGCTGTGGGGGCACCCAACAGGAGGGAGGGGCCAGGTGTCAGCAAGGGACCCGAGAAAAGGAGGATCCAGGCTGCTCTGTGCAAAACCATTTCACAGAGCAGGTAAGTATAATATGTTTGTTATTTTTAGTATCACTTTAACCTCTTGTCGATTGGCAGAGTTGTTTTAAAAATGGCTGTGGCTTCTAAATTAAAGTATATTTAGCATTGTGTATATATATATATATATATATATATATATATGTGTGATTTAATCTTACTTGGTTCCTTAGAGCAAATTTCATATAAATAATAAACATATTAGTTCCTCCTGAATGCATAAAACATTATTGTTATCATTAATTTTATTATTATTCAAGATTTATATAGTGCCAACAGTGTGTGCAGTGCTTTACAATATAAAGGGAGACAATACAATTACAATACAGTTTAATACAGAAGGAATAGGAGGGCCCACATGGAGTTTACAATCTAAAGGGGAGCAAAGATTCTACAAAAGGTAATAGCTGCAGGGATGAACTGATGGAGGTGGCCAAAGTACCGTTTCTAGGTGGAGATGGGGTAGGGTTCCCTGAATAAATTAGTTTTTAAGGATTGCCTAAAAGTGGAGAGGGAAGGAGCTAACTGGACATATTGAGGTAAGGAGTTCCACTTGATGGGAGAAGTTCTTGAGAAGTTCTGAAGGCAAGCATTGGAGGAGGTGACTAGAGAGCAAGATGTCTTGGGAGGAGCAGAGGGGATGATTTGGGTGATATCTTGAGATGAGGTTGATGATGTAGCTACGGGCAGTATTATGGATAGCTTAGTATATTGTGGTCAGTATTTAGAATTTTATGCGCTAGGCTAGTGGAAGCCAGTGAAGGGATTGGCAGAGAGGGGCAGCCACTATGGATCATTTAGTAAGGTGTATAAATCTAGCAACAGCATTCATGATAGACTGAAGGGGTGATAGTCTGTGTAAAGGTAGGCCAGCAAGAAAGAAGTTGCAGTAGTCATGGTGGGAAATAACCAGGGAGTTAAGAAGTGACAAATTCTTGAAATGTTACGGAGCTTAAGATGGCAAGATTTACCCAGGAGAATTTGGAGTCTAACATTACACCTAGCACCCTGGCGTGTGTGGAGGGATCAAAACTGTGCCATTAATCTCAATGGTAAGGTCACGAGGGGGTGATCAGTTTATTTGAGATATTTGAGGAGATCGAGAGGGTGAGTTGGGGAGTGGAGATGTAGATCTGGGTGTCGTCAGCATAGAGGAGGAATTGGAAGCTGTGGGAGGTTGGCCCAGGGAATAGGTGTAGAGAGAATAAGAGAGGCTCAAGGGCAGAGCCTTGGGGTATTCTAACCAAAAGAGAAAGAGGAGTGGAGGAGATAGAGTTGTAGAACCAGGAAAGAGCAGAGTAATGGATGCCAAGGGAGTAGAGTTTATTGAGGAGTGGGAGGTAAACAGTGTCAAAGGCAGAATAAAGGTCTCCGAATATGAGTATAGAGTAATGACCTTAGCAGGTCATTAGTGAGTTTTAGTAGAGCAGTTTCAATGGTATGTTGTAGGTGGAAGCCTTTAGGGAGTTGAGAAGGTTGTTATTAATAAGGTAGCAACTTATCTGGTTGTGGGGGCAGTAGTAGTCATGAGGGGACAGGGTCCACGGAACAGGTGGTGAAGTGGAGCTCAGAAAGGAGTTTGGTGATTTCTTCCGTGGTAATAGGGTCAAAGAAGGAAAGTATTGCGTGTGGTGTTGGACCTGGCATGTTGACTGGAGGAGAAAGCTTTACACTGGAGATAGCATCACGAATTGTATCAATCTTGTTTTTGAAATGATTGGCAATCTACTGGGCAGTAAGTACATTAGTGGGTGGAGGCAATGGTTGGTGAAGTAGGGAGAAAAGACGATGATTGGATGAGAGGGTTTTGATGAAAGTGGTGTAGTAAGTTTGTTTAGCAGCATGGAGGCAAGAGTTGTATTTGAGAAGTGCAATTTTTTAGAGGGTGAAATCTTGCAGGGATTTTGTTTTATGCCACACTCGCTCAAGAGCATAGCTATGTCTCTTGAGACTTCTGGTCTCATCCCTTTGCCAAGGATGTAGAAGGTGAGAACTGGTTCCACATGTGAAGAGAGGAGCAACAATGTTCAGGGTGGATGAGAGTAAGTTGTAGACATAAGTGGCCATTCCAGAGGACACATAAAAGGGGGGGGGGCTGGCTTATGGAAGCAGAGGGATTGAAATGAGCGAATGAGGATTGCGGATAATGCCAAAGAAAGGAGACTGCTTGTTCTTGGTGTGAGAGTTAGATGGTGAAGGGCCACCATTGGGGAGATATCCCTGGAAATAAGGAGTAATTGCAGGGTGTTGGAGGCGAAGTGGAAGCAGTATTTGTGTAAGGGCAAATTCCCTGGGGATTTGGAGGTGGTAATATTATGTGGGCTCAGAATAAGCAGGAGATGGTAAATGCAGTAATACTGAGAGTGCAGAAGTGAAGGTGATATGTATAGGGCAGTGATGGCGAACCTTGGCACCCCAGATGTTTTGGAACTACATTTCCCATGATGCTTAACTACACTGCAGAGTGCATGACCATCATGGGAATTGTAGTTCCAAAACATCTGGGGTGCCAGGTTCGCCATCACTGGTATAGGGTGTGGGGTAGAGAGGAGGGGTAAAGAAATTAAAGTTTGAGGAGAGAGGGCATTATTGCCAAAAAGAAGGTTAGTGAGAGCACATGGGAGGAGGAAAAGGTGGAAAAGCAGGTTGAGGGAGAAAGATAAGATCAATGAGCACTTACAGACTGTTTGAAGTGGAGCACTAATGTTTGTACTTGCCTTTACTGACGTGCCTTAGTAAAAGTGCCAAACACTTAATGAAGAAAATGACTTTTTACAGAAAAATGGCCATGCCTGATCCTTCGCCAACTGACCTTAGGAGTGGTACGGAATTTATACTTGGATAGCGTGAGAGAGGTTTGGACAATCAATCAAGTAAAATCTAACAACAAGACACATGGTGAAAGTGGAGATATTTGCCCTAAACAAATTGCAAAGCAGGATGGAGACAAGGCTAAATGTTTTATCTTGGGCAAGGCACCATAAAAGTAAGTTTAACTCAATATTAGGATGAGCTTTCTGTTCGAATATGAGTTTGACTTGAACATTGGCTGCTCGCCCGTTCGGCGAAAATCAAACATTATGGGCCGTTAGCGCCAATTTCGAGCTGCGCGTAAAGGCCCATAATGCACTGCGGGAGCGCAGTGCATTGCTGTATGATAATTGGCCAAAGCATGCACCATGACCTGCATGCTTTGGCCAATCCCAGCGCCCTCAGCTAAGAGAGCCATAGTTGGCCAAAGGCACAGTGCCTTTGGCCAATCATGGCTCAGGGGGACTAAGTCCACGCCCCACACCACATAAGGCTTACTGCACGTCGGCCCCGTGTAGTGTGTTGTTGGCATGGTTGGAGAGAGAGTGTAATTTAGATTGAGCAGGCAGGCAGGTTATTCAGTTAGCTGCAGTGTATTTAATATACATATACAGACAGCCTCGTATATATAGAGGCATTTCTTTCCACTCTAGGGCCTGATCCTTAAATTGAGCTTTGAGAGCATGTTCCATCTGAAAATACAAAAATACGAAAAAAAGGTACTCTGTGGCAAATCAAATTTGCATTCCAACTCTGGGAGTTTCTTTAGTATACAGTGGGGATGGAAAGTATTCAGACCCCCTTAAATTTTTCACTCTTTGTTATATTGCAGCCATTTGCTAAAATCATTTAAGTTCATTTTTTTCCTCATAAATGTACACACAGCACCCCATATTGACATAAAAACATAGAATTTTTGACATTTTTACAGATTTCTTAAAAAAGAAAAACTGAAATATCACATGGTCCTAAGTATTCAGACCCTTTGCTGTGACACTCATATATTTAACTCAGGTGCTGTCCATTTCTTCTGATCATCCTTGAGATGGTTCTACACCTTCATTTGAGTCCAGCTGTGTTTGATTATACTGATTGGACTTGATTAGGAAAGCCACACACCTGTCTATATAAGAACTTACAGCTCACAGTGCATGTCAGAGCAAATGAGAATCATGAGGTCAAAGGTACTGCCTGAAGAGCTCAGAGACAGAATTGTGGCAATGCACAGATCTGGCCAAGGTTATAAAACATTTCTGCTGCACTTAATGTTCCTAAGAGCACAGTGGCCTCCATAATCCTTAAATGAATGATGTTTGGGGCGACCAGAACCCTTCCTAGAGCTGGCTGTCTGGCCAAACTGAGCTATCGGGGTAGAAGAGCCTTGGTGAGAGAGGTAAAGAAGAACCCAAAGTTCACTGTGGCTGAGCTCCAGAGATGCAGTCGGGAGATGGGTGAAAGTTGTAGAAAGTCAATCATCACTGCAGCCCTCCACCAGTTGGGGCTTTATGGCAGCATAGCCTGACAGAAGCCTCTCTTGCAAGACACATGAAAGCTCGCATGGAGTTTGCTAAAAAACACCTGAAGGACTACAAGATGGTGAGAAATAAGATTCTTTGGTCTGATGAGACCAAGATAGAACTTTTTGGCCTTAATTCTAAGCAGTATGTGTGGAGAAAACCAGATACTGCTCATCACCTGTCCAATACAGTCCCAACAGTGAAGCATGGTGGTGGCAGCATCATGCTGTGGGGGTGATTTTCAGCTGCAGGGACAGGACGACTGGTTGCAATCGAGGGAAAGATGAATGCGGCCAAGTACAGGGATATCCTGGACGAAAACCTTCTCAAGAGTGCTCAGGACCTCAGACTGGGCCGAAGGTTCACCTTCCAACAAGACAATGACCCAAAGCACACAGCTAAAATAATGAAAGAGTGGCTTCACAACAACTCCATGACTGTTCTTAAAATGGCTCAGCCAGAGCCCTGACTTAAACCCAATTGAGCATCTCTGGAGAGATCTAAAAATAGCTGTCCACCAACGTTTACCATCCAACCTGACAGAACTGGAGAGGATCTGCAAGGAGGAATAGCAGAGGATCCCCAAATCCAGGTGTGAAAAACTTGTTGCATCTTTCCCAAAAAGACTCATGGGTGTATTAGATCAAAAGGGTGCTTCTACTAAATACTGAGCAAAGGGTCTGAATACTTAGGACCATGTGATATTTCAGTTTTTCTTTTTTAATAAATGTGCAAAAATGTCAACAATTCTGTGTTTTTCTGTCAATATGGGGTGCTGTGTGAACATTAATGAGGAAAAAAATGAACTTAAATGATTTTAGCAAATGGCTGCAATATAACAAAGAGTGAAAAATTTAAGGGGGTCTGAATACTTTCTGTCCCCGATATAGATATATATATATATATATATATATATATATATATATATATATATATATATATATACATATATATATATATATCAACTGTATCCAGTTTAGCTATATCTGCCTGCAGGCCGTTCCTGGTGTACTTTCTTCTAATATACTTCAGGCTACTGTGCACCCATAGTGCAGTTGCTACTACTTTTCTGGTGGTGTACACTGTCCACAATACATACAGTACACCCATAGTTGTTATTACACTTCTGTTGGTGTACACATTACCATGCACCTGTAGTGCAGTTGCTAGTGCTATTACTTTTCTGGTGGTGTACACAGTACACAATACATACAGTGCACCCAAAGTTGCTATTATGCCCCGCACACACGGTCGGACTTTGTTCGGACATTCCGACAACAAAATCCTAGGATTTTTTCCGACGGATGTTGGCTCAAACTTGTCTTGCATACACACGGTCGCACAAAGTTGTCGGAAAATCCGATCGTTCTGAACGCGGTGACGTAAAACACGTACGTCGGGACTATAAACGGGGCAGTGGCCAATAGCTTTCATCTCTTTATTTATTCTGAGCATGCGTGGCACTTTGTCCATCGGATTTGTGTACACACGATCGGAATTTCTGACAACGGATTTTGTTGTCGGAAAATTTTATCTCCTGCTCTCCAACTTTGTGTGTCGGAAAATCCGATGGAAAATGTCCGATGGAGCCCACACACGGTCGGAATTTCCGACAACACGCTCCGATCAGACATTTTCCATTGGAAAATCCGACCGTGTGTACGGGGCATTAGAGTTCTGGTGGTGTACACAATACCATTCACCCCTAGTGCAGTGGTTACTACTTTTCTGGTGGTGTACACAATACAGTACACCCATAGTTGTTATTGCACTTCTGTTGGTGTACACAGTACCGTGCACCCATAGTGCAGTTGCTACTACTTTTCTGGTGGTGTACACAGTACACAATACATACAGTGCATCCATAGTTGTTGTTAAACTTCTGTTGGTGTACACACTACCATGCACCCCTAGTGCAGTTGCTACTACTTTTCTGGTGGTGTACACAATACAGTACACCCATAGTTGTTATTACACTCCTGTTAGTGTACACTGTACCGTTCACCCTTAGTGCAGTTGCTACTACTTTTCTGGTGGTGTACACAATACAGTATACCCATAGTTGTTATTACACTTCTGTTAGTGTACACTGTACCGTGCACCTCTAGTGCAGTTGCTACTACTTTTCTGGTGGTGTACACAATATAGTACACCCATAGTTGTTATTACACTTCTGTTGGTGTACACAGTACCGTGCACCTGTAGTGCAGTTTCTAGTGCTACTACTTTTCTGGTGGTGTACACAGTACACAATACATACAGTACACCCATGGTTGTTATTACACTTCTGTTGGTGTACATAGTATCCTGCAGCCGTAGTGCAGTTGCTACTACTTTCCTGGTGGTGTACACAATACATACAGTGCACCCATAGTTATTATTACACTTATGTTGGTGTACACAGTATCGTGCACCCCTAGTGCAGTTGCTACTACTTTTTTGGTGGTGTACACAGTACACAATACATACAGTGCATCCATAGTTTTTGTTAAACTTCTGTTGGTGTACACAGTACCGTGCACCCCTAGTGCAGTTGTTACTACTTTCCTGGTGGTGTACACAATACATACAGTGCACCCATAGTTGTTTTTAAACTTCTGTTGGTGTACACAGTACCGTGCACCCCTAGTGCAGTTGCTACTACTTTCCTGGTGGTGTACACAATACATACAGTGCACCCATAGTTGTTATTACACTTCTGTTGGTGTACACAGTACCGTGCACCCCTAGCGCAGTTGCTACTACTTTTCTGGTGGTCTACACAGTACACAATATATACAGTGCACCCATAGTTGTTGTTTAACTTCTGTTGGTATACACAGTACCGTGAACCCTTAGTGCAGTTGCTACTATTTTCTTGGTGGTGTACACAATACATACAGTGCACCCATAGTTGTTGTTAAACTTCTGTTGGTGTACACAGTACCATGCACCCCTAGTGCAGTTGCTACTACTTTCCCGGTGGTGTACACAGTTCCCAAACTCCATTTCTTTTCACGGAAGGCAATTCCGGCTCTCTACCAGCATGTGGAAGGCAATGTCTTGGCCTCATTGGACAGGGCGGTCAGCAGTAAGGTACATATTACTGCTGACTCAGGGTCCAGCAGGCATGGATAGGGACGTTACCTTTCTTTCACGGCACACTGGGTAACTCTGCTGGCAGCTGTGAAGGATGCAGCACAGAGTTCAGTATTGTTGGAGCTTGTTCTGCCACCACACCTCCAAAATGCTAGTGGTGATTCTGCCACAGCTCTCTTCTCCACCCCCTCCTCTTCTTCTTCCTCTATGGACTCTTCCTCTGCAGATTTCTACTCTGAACTATCAGTGCTTCATAGGCGTTCAAGGGGCTATGCAAGCACTCAGGCAAAAAGATGCCATGCTGTGTTTGAGTTGGTCTGCTTAGGGGACAGGAGCCACACTGGGGCAGAGAGTCTGAGTCTGAGTTGACACCACACCAGCTTCAACCAGGAATGGTTGTATGCGACAATAGCACCAACCTCCTCTCCGCCCTCCGACAGGGACACTTGACCCATGTTCCCTGTTTGGCTCACTTCCTGAATTTGGTGGTGCAGTGGTTCTTGAGCAGGTACCCTGGCTTACAGGGTCTCCTGAGGCAGGCCAGGAAAGTTTGTGGTCATTTCCGCCGGTCATATAATGCCAGTGCTCGGCTGGCTGACATTCAAAGAGAATGCAAACTGCCCAAGAACCGCCTCATTTGTGACATGCCCACCAGGTGGAACTCAACGTTGGCAATGCTGCAGTGGCTGCACATGTAGCAGAGGGCCATCAATGAGTACCTGTGTGAGTATGGCACCAGGACAGGGTCAGGGGAGCTTGGCTTTTTTTCGCCACGCCAGTGGCTACTGATCAAGGATGCATGCAGTGTCCTGTCACCGTTTGAGGAGGCCACAAGGATGGTGAGCAGTGACAGTGCATGCATCAGTGACACTGTCCCTCTTGTCTTCCTGTTGGAGCACACGTTTCGTGGAATAATGGACAGGGCACTTGAGGCAGAACAGCGGGAGGAAGAGGAGGACTTACTTACCTCTCAAGGCCCCCTTTATCCCGATACTAGTATTCCTGCAGGCCCACCGATCACACAGGAAGAAGAAGAGGAGGAGGAGGATTGTTTTAGCATGGAGGTGGAGGATAACACTCAGCATCAGCAGCAGTCTTCAAGGGATCGTTTGCAGTCCCCAGAAACCCATGGAGTTGTACGTGGCTGGGAGAAGGTGGTTGAGGATCATGTGATGCTTAGTGACCCAGAGGACTCAGGATTGAATGCCTCTGCAAACTTATGCTGCATGGCCTCCCTGATCCTGCAAAGCCTGCGAAAGGACCCTAAGATTCGTGATATCAAGGAGAGGGATCATTACTGGCTGGCAACCTTTCTTGATCCACGTTACAAGGGTAAGGTTGCAGAACTTATCCAGCCTTCGCAGAGGGAGCAGAGGATAAAACATCTTCGGGAGGCCTTGTAGAAAGGTTTGTGCAATGCGTTTCCAGAGCCTGGGAGGTTACAATTTCCTGGTGCTGGACAACATGTTGCTGAAAGAGCGGTGGAGAAGGTGGCCGGCTGACCGATGCATGCAGACAATTCTTCAGTCCTCACTGCCCAGGTCTGATCGGTTCCAGCAACCATCGCCAGCGTCTAAATTACATGCAAGGAATATCTAGGGGCAAGATCAGACTTGGAGACCTTTCCACCAGAACATCCACTGGGTTACTGGGTCTTGAGGATGGACCACTGGCTAAAGCTTGCTCAATATGCAATTGAGCTACTGGCCTGTCCTGCAGTCAGCGTTCTTTCTGAACACTTATTCAGTGCTGCTGGAGGCTTTGTAACCGATCACAGAGAGCGCCTGTCCACAGACTCTGTTGATCGGCTCACATTCATAAAAATTTATCAGTCTTGAATCACCAGTAGGGATGAGCTTCGAGTTCGAGTCGAACTCATGTTCGACTCGAACATCGGCTGTTCGCAAGTTCGCCGGACAGCAAACAATTTGGGGTGTTTGCAGCTTATATGCATGGTATAGTCATAAAAAGTGTTTGGGGACCTGGGTCCTGCCCCAGGGGACATGTATCAATGCAAAAAAAAGTTTTAAAAACAGCCGTTTTTTCAGGAGCAGTGATTTTAATAATGCTTAAAGTGAAACAATAAAAGTGTAATATCCCTTTAAATTTCATAGCTGGGGGGTGTCTATAGTATGCCTGTAAAGGGGCACATGTTTCCCGTGTTTAGAACAGTCTGACAGCAAATTGACATTTCAAAGGAAAAAAAGTCATTTAAAACTACTCGCGGCTATTAATGCATTGCCGGTCCGACAATACACATAGAAGTTCATTGATAAAAACGGCATGGGAATTCCCCACAGGGGAACCCCCGAACCAAAAAGAACCAAAATTAAAAAAAAAAAAATGACTTGGGGGGTCCCCCTAAATTCCATACCAGGCCCTTCAGGTCTGGTATGGATATTAAGGGGAACCCCGGCCAAAATTTGAAAAAAAATGACGTGGGGGTCCCCCTAAATTCCATACCAGGCCCTTCAGGTCTGGTAAGTATATTAAGGGGAACCCCGCGCCAAAATAAAAAAAAAAAACAGCGTGGGGTCCCCCCAAAAATCCATACCAGACCCTTATCCGAGCACGCAACCTGGCAGGCTGCAGGAAAAGAGGGGGGATGAGAGAGCACCCCCCCTCCTGAACCGTACCAGGCCACATGCCCTCAACATTGGGAGGGTGCTTTGGGGTAGCCCCCCAAAACACCTTGTCCCCATGTTGATGAGGACAAGGGCCTCATCCCCACAACCCTGGCCGGTGGTTGTGGGGGTCTGCGGGTGGGGGGCTTATCGGAATTTGGAAGCCCCCTTTAACAAGGGGACCCCAAGATCCCGGCCCTCCCCCTGTGTGAAATGGTAAGGAGGTACCTACCATTTCACTAAAAAACTGTCAAAAATGTTAAAAATGACAAGAGACAGTTTTTGACAATTCCTTTATTAAATGCTTCTTCTTTCTTCTTTCTTCTTTCTTCTATCTTCTATCTTCCTTCGGTTTCTTCCTCCATCTTCTTCTTCTTCAGGTTCTTCTGGTTCTTCCTCCAGTGTTCTCATCCGGCATCTTCCTCCGCGGCGTCTTCTTCCCTTCTTCTCCTCGGGCCGCTCCTCATCCATGATGGCATGGAGGGAGGCTCCCGCTCTTCTCTTCGTCTTCTTCTCTTCATCTTCTTCTCTTCTTCTTTTTTTCAGGCCGCTCCGCATCCATGATGGTATAGAGGGAGGCTCCTGCTGTGTCATGCTTCTCCTCTTCTGACGGTTCTTAGCGGTTGACGGTCCTCTTCTGACGGTTCTGGCGGCCCGAGGAGAAGAAGGGAAGAAGACACCGATGCCGCGGAGGAGAAGATGCTGGACGAGAACACCGGAGGAAGAACCAGAAGAACCAGAAGAAGAAGAAGATGGATTAAGAAACCGAAGGAAAATAGAAGAAAGAAGAAAGAAGAAGCATTTAAATAAAGGAATTGTCAAAAACTGTCTCTTATCATTTTTAACATTTTTGACAGTTTTTTAGTGAAATGGTAGGGGTACTTTTGTACCTCCTTACCATTTCACACAGGGGGGAGGGCCGGGATCTGGGGGTCCCCTTGTTAAAGGGGGCTTCCAGATTCCGATAAGCCCCCCACCCGCAGACCCCCACAACCACTAGCCAGGGTTGTGGGGATGAGGCCCTTGTCCTCATCAACATGGGGACAAGGTGTTTTGGGGGGCTACCCCAAAGCACCCTCCCAATGTTGAGGGCATGTGGCCCGGTACGGTTCAGGAGGGGGGGCACTATCTCGTTCCCCCCCTCTTTTCTTGTGGCCTGCCAGGTTGTGTGCTCGGATAAGGGTCTGGTATGGATTTTTGGGGGGACCCCACGCTGTTTTTTTTATTTTGGCGCGGGGTTACCCTTAAAAGATTTTGAGGGGGACCCCAATCCATTTTTTTTTTACATTTTGGCCGGGGTTCCCCTTAATATCCATACCAGGCTTGAAGGGCCTGGTATGGAATTTAGGGGGACCCCCATGTCATTTTTTTTTTTAATTTTGGTTCGGGGTTACCCTGTGGGGAATTCCCATGCCGTTTTTATCAATGAACTTCTATGTGTATTGTCGGACAGGCAATGCATTAATAGCCGTGAGTAGTTTTAAATTACTTTTTTTCCTTTGAAATGTAATTTTGCTGTCAGACTGTTCTAAACACGGGAAACATGTGCCCCTTTACAGGCATACTATAGACACCCCCCAGGTACGAAATTTAAAGGGATATTACACTTTTATTGTTTCACTTTAAGCATTAGCACTTTTGATTTCTCCCATAGACTTTTAAAGGGTGTTCCATGGCATTCGAATTTGCAGCGAACACTCCAAATTGTTCGCTATTCTGCGAATTTGCGAACAGCCGATGTTCGAGTCGAACATGAGTTCGACTTGAACTCGAAGCTCATCCCTAGCGAACAGGCAAAAAATTTGTTCGAACACAGTCTATGGGACACGAACATGTAAAATCAAAAGTGCTAATTTTAAAGGCTTATATGCATGGTATTGTCTTAAAAAGTATTTAGGGGACCTGAGCCCTGCCCCAGCGGACATGTATCAATGCAAAAAAATGCCAGCCGTTTTTTCGGGAGCAGTGATTTTAATCATGCTTAAAGTGAAACAATAAAAGTGTAATATTCCTTTAAATTTTGTACCTGAGGGTGTCTATAGTATGCCTGTAAAGTGGCGCATGTTTCCCGTGTTTAGAACAGTCCCTGCACAAAATGACATTTCTAAAGGAAAAAAGGTAATTTAAAACTACTCACAGCTAGAAGATGGAAGAAGAAGCGAGGAAAGAAGACATTAATAAAGGAATTGTCAAAAACCGTCTATTGTCTTTTTTTAACATTTTTGACACTTTTTTGTGAAATGGTAGGGGTACATTTGTACCCCATTACCAATTCACACAGGGGGAGCAGGAACTGGGGTTCCCCTTGTTTAAGGGGGCTTCCAGATTCCGATAAGCCCCCCCACCTGCAGACCCCCACAACCACCGGACAAGGGTTGTGGGGATGAGGCCCTTCTCCCTATCAACATGGGGACAAGGTGCTTTAGGGGGGCTACCCCAAAGCACCCTCCCAATGTTGAGGGCACGTGGCCTGGTATGGTTCAGGGGGGCGCTCTCTCATCCCCCCTCTTTTCCTGTGGCCTGCCAGGTTACATGCTCGGATAAGGGTCTGGTATGGATTTTTGGGGGGACCCCACACCATTTTTTTTATTTTGGCATGGGGTTCCCCTTAAAATACATACCAAGGTCTGGTATGGATTTTGAGGGGGACCCCCACACCATTTTTTTTTAAATTTGGCACGGGGTTCCCCTTAATATCCATAACAGACCTGAAGGGCCTGGTATGGAATTTGGGGGGACCCCATGCATTTTTTTTACATTTTGGTTCGGGGTTCCCCTGTGGGGGAATCTCATGCAGTTTTTATCAACGAACTTATATGTATTGCCAGACCGACAATTCATTATAGCCGCGAGTAGTTTTAAATGACTTTTTTTCCTTTAGAAATGTAATTTTGCTGTCAGACTGTTCTAAACATGAGAAACATGCGCCACTTTACAGGAATACTATAGACAACCCACCAGGTACGAAATTTAAAGGAATATTACACTTTTATTGTTTCGCTTTAAGCATTGTTAAAATCACTGCTCCCGAAAAACGGACGTTTTTAAAACTTTTTTTTGCATTGATACATGTCCCCTGGGGCAGGACCCAGGTCCCCAAACACTTTTTTATGACAATAACTTGCATATTAACCTTTAAAATTAGCACTTTTGATTTCTCCCATAGACTTTTAAAGGGTGTTCTGCGGCTTTCGAATTTGCCGCGAACACCCCAAATTGTTCGCTATTCGGCGAACGGGCGAACAGCCAATGTTCGAGTCAAACTCATGTTCGACCCGAACATAAAGCCCCTCCCTAGTAATAAAATGGAATTACACAGGGAAAGAGTATTGAACACGCTAACTGAAATGTATTTAATACGTGGTACAGTATCCTTTGTTGGTAATGACAGCTTCAAGACGCCTCCTGTTTTGAGAAACTAGTTGCATGTGTTGTTTAGATGTGGTTTTGGCCCATTCTTCCACACAGTCTCCACCAGCCTCTATGAACTCTGATGTTTAGTTAATTCCATAGATTTTCTATTGGATTCAAGTCAGGTGATTTGCTGGGTCATTCTAGCAGCTTTGTTTTTATTCTTTGAAACCAATTGAAGTTTCCTTGGCTTTGTGTTTGGGATCATTGTCTTTCTGAAATGTCCACTCTCGTTTCATCTTCATCATCCTGGTAGATGGCAGCAGATTTTCATCAAGAATGTCTTGGTACATTTTTCCATTCATCCTTCCTTCAATGACATGAAGTTTGCCAGTACCGTATGCTGAAAAACAGCCCCACACCATGATGTTCCGATCTCCAAACCTCACTGTTGTTATGGGGGTGTTTTTGGTGTGAAGTGCCATTTGTCCTCCAAACATGGTGTGTATTATGGCATCCAAAGAGTTCAATTTTGGTCTCATCTGACCAGACTATATTCTCCCAGTATTTCATAGGCTTGTCTAAATGTTGTGCAGCAAACATTAAATGAGCTTCAACATGCTTTTTCTTCAGCAATGGAGTCTTGCGTGGTGAGCGTGCATACAGGCCATGGCAGTTGAGTGCATTACTTATTGTTTTCTTTGAAACAATTGTACATGCTAATTCCAGGTCTTTCTGAAGCTCTCCATAAGTGGTCCTTGGCTCTTGGACAACTCTTCTGATAATTCTTTTCACTCCTCTGTCAGATATCTTGTAAGGAGCGAGAGATTTTGAAGCTGTGGTGGCAGCTCTGCACATGCTCAGTTTTCAGTGAGATTCTATGCTGAGCATTTCACCTCTATCACATCTGAGCAGCCCATGTGACTATAAAGTCACACATGTGGGTGTATACACATTGGTAAATGACAGCCCACTCCCTCCCTCCTCCTCCATGCCTACTTACCAGCTAAACACAATGGGGGAAGGACATTACATGTAAATTAATGGAGGCTTCACCTCCATCTTATTCTAGGACACAGGCTGGAGGGGCGTGACAAAGCCTGTAAAAGTCAATAAAACCCAACAATAATTGCGCTATTACAAAAAAGTGTGAATGACAGCTGCCGGCATGTAACAACGTGGTAGGCAGTGTACAGATAAATAAAAATAAAAAACATGCAGCGCTAAAGATGTGCATTTACATTTGCAACATATATCTGTGAAAAAGTGCTGAAGAAATAATCTATACCTGTTGGATAATAAGTGTGGTAAGTGAACATCTAATATGTAAACACATTAAGAAAAAAGTCCATAAATGTATGGTGGATCATCTGTTAATCCAAAAGCACATGAGGATTCATGGGCATGGATGGTGTCGCAACTCCACGTGGAGTGGGGGCTGGAAAAGACTCTGTATGAGGAGACACTCTGCACATGAATCTTCTAAGTTCCAAATGGAGACTGCAAATGGTAGAAATGAATATCCTTACCAGAAGAGGTAGATACAGTCACCGTACGGTTGAGTGTCATACAGGCTTGAGGGATTCAACGATCCCAAGGGTATCCGGCTGGAGAAGTCCTGACGGGGAGTCACATCCAGGGCGACAGTCACCGTTCGGTGGTATGGGAGTTACCGGTCAATCGGAGTCTCTCTCTCAGACGGAAGGAGTATCCAAAGAGAAATGGCTGGGGCTCAGCAGGGTCTCATTTATGAGGGGAGATAAGAGCAAAAAATTCTCCACATAGGGCATGAATCAGTTAAAAAAGGAAGCTTTATTTAAAAGCTAAAAAAGTGCTAGACAATGCACTTCAATACATAAAACGTGATCACAAAGAATAAAATAAAATCGCGTGATAACAGGGCATCTGTAGGCATTAGCAACCCGACATGTTTCGGACCATCGTCCTTCTACTGGGGCATAAGCCTGAATGCCTGTAGCACGCTCACATATATACACAAATAATAATGCCAAATACTAATCAGCTGTATAGAACCTGGATGATCACATGCTGTATAGAGCCTGGATGATCACATGGGTAATTACATGAAAATCCCTGGCAGCTGCATCAAACAGCCACCCTATACACAACTCGGTAACCATCAGAGTACTACACTGCTGACACTTCAAACTCCATTTAGAATAATCCTCCAATCAGAGCGCTCTATACGGAGTCATGTGAAGAAATACACAAGAGACACTAACGATTACAAGAGCCATCTTGTGTTCAATTGGCAAAAGAAAGATGGTGACACCCCCGCCTGACCAGCTGGCCCGACCGAGATGGACACCTCTTCTACAATTTTAAATAGTGGAACAGCCCCTACATCTTTAGGGACACATTCTAGCCAAACCAATATGCGCAAGAATGCCCATACTCCCACTACCCCGAATAATCGTAATAAACCCTCCACTAGGAATTATCCTACTTACAACTCCTCTACTTATAGTCACCAACAGCCCAATAGGGGAATAGGGAATACCCGGAGAGGTAGAGGTAACCCTCATGGGCACAATAGGGGGATTGGACATCTTGAAGCATACACTCACTATAGATCCCCTCATGTTCACAATAGATCCCCTCAACGTAACCAACATTCAAGGGACTATTCTGAATCATATTACACCCACCGCACTCCTGTCCATACTTATAACAGATTTTCACCGTTAAGAGACGAACCACACACTAGGGACCATTATCAACTTGAAAGATCACCATATACATACAACCATTCATATCCTGACCCCCCATACAAAGAGGATTTTCCCCGGGGACCATCTGGGCCCAAACAAAGAATAGACAGAAACGAGGCACAAGAGGAGGTTGGAGGGCCAGGAAAAAGAAAACAACACTGAAAATGAGTGGCATTTTCAACCTTAGTCAAAAACCCTTTTCCAATGCTGAATTGCATGTACTGGACAAGGGTCTCAAGTTTGCTCCCTCTAAAAAGCTGAACAAATTTGAGACCTTTATCGATGTCCAGAAGTTTAAAAGGAAACTTAACATGCAACAACATTTTTTGGCTAACCCTGGGGGTGTTGAAGGTACAATTAATACAAACATTGTAGCCTCAAGCCCGGTAGCCCTTCACACGGGACTGGCCAATCCTTCTCTATTTAATTCTCCCAGTGCTACAGCACCTGCCATCAAAGTCTTCTGCGACTTGGTTCTCAAAGACCTAGATGGATTACCTAACAAACGTATTTTTGACCATCCCAAAATCAGGATAGGTCTAAAATATCTTTGTGAACGCAAGGACATAGTCATCCGCCCCGCTGATAAGGGGGGCGGGGTAGTCATCTTGGACAAAGAGGATTATCACAGAGAGATGTGCCATATTCTTCGCGATGAAAAGACATATATACCTTTACCCCGGGACCCAACCAGGGAATTTAAGAAACATTTAGTGAATTTAGTGGCACGTGGCTTCCAACAAGGAATCCTCACCAAAAAAGAAAAGGACTATTTGGTCCCAGTAGGACCACGCATCCCAGTGAGGTACTATCTCCCCAAGGTACACAAAAACAGCAAAAAAAACCCCGGTAGACCCATCATAAGCGGTATCGACTCTATAACTTCTAGAGTCGGCCGCTACATAGACTTTTTTCTTCAACCCCTTGTGTCCAAGGTTCCATCCTACCTTAGGGACACGGGGGACACTATCCGTCGTTTGGAAGGTATAGAATACCAAGACAACCTCATTTTGGTTACGGCAGTCGTCACAGCGCTATATACTTCCATCCTGCATGGGTTGGGTCTGGCGGCTGTTGAACACTATCTAAACGCTAGTGAGGACATCCCAATACCAAAACAACATTACATTATGGAACTTGTCAGAGGTAAATAGAAAACACCGCGCTAACCAGTAAAATGAATGAAAGCTGCTGCATACAGTTTGACAAAAACAACAAAATAGGCATATGGAAAAATGCAGCGCATGTACAAATGAATATAGGTCTTTAAAATGGTGAAACAGTCAAGAAATAACTAATTGACCACAGGTGCCTTGAAACACAAACGTCCATAGATGGATGTAAATGTCCAACTGCACAGGAGGTATAAGTACTCCAAGGGGTGGTGATGGTCTGATGGTTGTCAGAAAACACCTGGCATCATACAGCGACTTCCCAACCGAGAAACCGGGTCCCAATGGGTCATTCAGAGAAAGTGCAAAAAAGCCTCTTACCAGATCCCGTGGATTCCCATGTCAGCGACAGGGAATCGCATGCGCAGTTTGTCACAAATGACGTGGAATGGGAGCTCAGGAATCGCCAATCTCTTGGATTGTGGTCTGTATGGATCTCGGCCGGCAACCGGATGGGTCCTCACAACGAACCGTCCTCACACCGAACCGTCCCAGCGTGCATCAGAAGTTTCACAAACGGTCCCCCGAAAGGACCGTTTGTGTATGATGCCAGGTGTTTTCTGACAACCATCAGACCATCACCACCCCTTGGAGTACTTATACCTCCTGTGCGGTTGGACATTTACATCCATCTATGGACGTTTGTGTTTCAAGGCACCTGTGGTCAATTAGTTATTTCTTGACTGTTTCACCATTTTAAAGACCTATATTAATTTGTACATGCGCTGCATTTTTCCATATGCCCATTATGGAACTTCTACGGTTTGCAACACAAACAAACTATTTTTGGTATAATAACCAATTTTTTTTGCAAAAGAAAGGCGTGGCTATGGGGGCTAAGTTTGCCCCCAGCCTCGCCAACCTTTTCATGGCCCTTTGGGAGGAGGATGTCGTCTATCCCACACAGCGACCCAAGCTGTGTCTGTGGGCCAGATATATAGACGACATCCTCCTCCTATGGAAAGGTGATGAGGAAACTCTCCATGACTTTATGGCCACTTTGAACCATAATGATAGGGGTATCATCCTCACGTATGAACTGAGCACTGTTTTGATACATTTCTTAGACCTGGAGATTGCCGTTTCTGACTGTCGGATTGTAACCACCACCTTCTTCAAGCCGATGGACAGAAACGGTTATATCTCCACGGACAGCTGCCACTATGGCCCCTGGCTTGATTCTGTCCCCCGTAGCCAATTATTACTTATTTGTAGGAACTGCACTAACATCACTGATTTCTTACATCAAGCATAGTTTTTGAAAGAACGTTTTTTTTAAAAAGTCTACCAATCTGCCCAGATAGATCATGAGATCACAAAAGTCTCCCTCATTGACCGCAAAACGTTAACATCTGTGCGACCAAAACCAACCCCTAATGATAAATTCAAATGGTCTCTTTTCACCCAATTCTCTGTCCAGCATAGACAGATTAAACAAATCCTAAATCACCATTGGAGCATCCTGAGAAGTGACCCGGTCCTGGGCCCTGTGCTCCCCATAAGGACAGGTGTTACTTTTAGGGGTGCCCCATCATTGCATTTCCCGTAATGTTATAGAAGCACCCATTAGACCGTCCTTTTTCCCAGAAACTAAAGGATACTATCCCTGTAAGAAATGTAATGTGTGCGTGCATAATCTTTGTGGTAACCATAGATCTGTGTGTTTTTAGTCTACCGTTACTTCCACCATCTATCAGATTAAACAGTTTGTCACATGTACCACGCGTTACATTGTGTACCTTATTACATGCCCCTGTAATATGCAGTATGTGGGTCGCACCATCAGATCATTTAACATTCGAGTTAACAAACACATTACTGCTATTAAAAAAGGTCGCACTAACCACAGCGTCCCTCACTTTTTAGAGTTCCATAATAAAAACCCGAGGGGCTCTAAATTTCAGGTAATAGATAAATTTGTTCCATCTTGGAGAGGGGGTCCACGTACTAGGGGGGTATCACAACTTGAAGTCTTCTGGATTTACCAACTAAAAAGCTACTCCCCCCATGGGTTGAACGTGGAATGAGACGTAAATGCCTTTATAAATAAGTCCTAAGTAGTGCTTTGAGTCATTGATATATACATACATCTCCATGCCAGTTTTTGTAGGACCCTGCCACAGGACCACTGAGTAGGGCTTTACAGCACTTAACAGGCATCTTAGTTTTAAAGATAGGATTTTTTTCTATACAATTTTTGTACATATGTTTTTCATTATACAGATTTAAAACCATGCAGATGGATGCATTTATAACATCTGAATTCGGTCTCTGTTGGTTCTTTTTCTGATTACATATGCATATACTTTTTATCTCCTTCCTGCAATATAGAATGCTCAATTCCCCCTATTGGGGACACCGGAAGTCGAGCGCACTGGAGCGCACCGGGTTGACGTGCTATGATAGTCCCTTAGGGCCGCTGTGGGTGTAATTACTCCATTGTTTGGCCTCTCACTTCCTGGAGTGGAAAGGAGGCTTGGAGCGCGACCTCCGGTGCGCGATGACGTCACGTGCAGTGATGCCGTCACATGACTCCGTATAGAGCGCTCTGATTGGAGGATTGTTCTAAATGGGGTTTGAAGTGTCAGCAGTGTAGTACTCTGATGGTTACCGAGTTGTGTATAGGGTGGCTGTTTGATGCAGCTGCCAAGGATTTTCATGTAATTACCCATGTGATCATCCAGGCTCTATACAGCATGTGATCATCCAGGTTCTATACAGCTGATTAGTATTTGGCATTATTATTTGTGTATATATGTGAGTGTGGTACAGGCATTCAGGCTTATGCCCCAGTAGAAGGATGATGGTCCAAAACATGTCGGGTTGCTAATGCCTACAGATGCCCTGTTATCACGCAATTTTATTTTATTCTTTGTAATCACATTTTATGTATTGAAGTGCATTGTCTAGCACTTTTTTAGCTTTTAAATAAAGCTTCCTTTTTTAACTGATTCATGCCCTATGTGGAGAATTTTTTGCTCTTATCTCCCCTCATAAATGGGACCCTGCTGAGCCCCAGCCATTTCTCTTTGGATACTCCTTCCATCTGAGAGAGATACTCCGATTGACTGGGAACTCCCATACCACTGAACGGTGACTGTCGCCCTGGATGTGACTCCCCGTCAGGACTTCTCCAGCCGGATACCCTTGGGATCGTTGAATCCCTCAAGCCTGTATGACACTCCACCGTACGGTGACTGTGTCCACCTCTTCTGGTAAGGATATTCATTTCTACCATTTGCAGTCTCCATTTGGAACTTAGAAGATTCATGTGCAGAGTGTCTCCTCATACAGAGTCTTTTCCAGCCCCCACTCCACGTGGAGTTGCGACACCATCCATGCCCATGAATCCTCATGTGCTTTTGGATTAACAGATGATCCACCATACATTTATGGACTTTTTTCTTAATGTGTTTACATATTAGATGTTCACTTACCACACTTATTATCCAACAGGTATAGATTATTTCTTCAGCACTTTTTCACAGATATATGTTGCAAATGTAAATGCACATCTTTAGCGCTGCATGTTTTTTATTTTTATTTATCTGTACACTGCCTACCACGTTGTTACATGCCGGCAGCTGTCATTCACACTTTTTTGTAATAGCGCAATTATTGTTGGGTTTTATTGACTTTTACAGGCTTGACAAAGCCTGTGCCTGACAGAAATCGGCCCACACCCTGTTATTTCCACAAAATAATAAAGATTTAATTTCAAATATATATATTTGTATGCCAATTTAAAAAAGTTTATTGATCCTATTTATTTATTTTTACTCTGTAATTCAAAGACTGTTTTTTTTTTAATTATTATTTATTTTTAACATGTGACCAGCAGCAGGGGACTAGAAGCTCATCTGGCTTATATTTCCCTGCAGACATGCTGGGAAAGATCTGGGTCATGTGACAGCTGTATATTGATTAGGAAAAAAGGTACTTAGCTACAGTGGCAGCCGGTCCATAAGGGGCGCAGTGGCCCATATTCATAGAACAATTTATTTTTAAATGATAATATGACTAACATTTGTTAACATTTTAAAGTTAAAAAATGTTAGTCATATTATAATGTATTTAAAAATAAATCATCTATAAAATAAATGTCTATTAGCTCTGTCATTTTTTAACAAGCACGTGATTAGAGCCCGAGGCTCTAATTGGCTTGTTTAATGTTATCCTCGGGGGCGCAGAGCACTGCATTCCCAGCCCCTCCCACATTTGACTTTAGCAAATCAAAATTCACCATCACGTCCCTTCCGGTTTCTTGTCCCAGAAGGTTTGGAACACGGAAGCCGCCGCCCACCGGGTATCAGGGGAGCCGTGACAGCCCAGGTTGGAGGCTCCCGTTTGCAGGTAAGGACCTGGAGGGGTTTGTTTGCACCCCCCAAAAAATATTTTAGCACCAGCCGCCACTGCTTAGATTTTTTTTTTAATAAAATAATTACAGTGCCATCATCCGCATGCAAAAATAGAAGGGACAATGTAAATTAAACAGTGTGTGTTTAGTATCACATTAACCACGTCAATACTGGGCATTTATACCCCCTTCCTGCCCAGACCAATTTTCAGCTTTCAGTGCTCACACATTTTGAATGACAATTACTCAGTCATGCTACACTGTACCCAAACAAAATTTGTATAAAAATATTTTTTTTTTCACACAGATAGAGCTTTCTTTTGGTGGTATTTAATCACCACTGGGTTTTTTATTTTTTGCGATAGAAGCAAAAATAGAGCAAAAATTTTGAAAAACAAACACTTTTCTTTAGTTGCTATTGTAACATGGAAAGAAAATGAAAATGTATTTTTTTTTTTACACAAAGTTGTCAATTTATAAGATATTTCTAACACATAGCAGGTACATAGCAAAAATAATACCCAAAATACATTCTGCTACTCCTCCTGAATATGGCAATACCACATGTGTGAGACTTTTCACAGCCTGGCCACATACAGGGGCCCAACATCCAAGTAGCACCTCAAGGCGTTCTAGGAGCATAAATTACACATAATCTTATGACGGCCTATCTCATGTTTGAAGGTCCTGGAGCACCAGGACAATGGAAACGCCCACAAAATGACCCCATGTTGGAAAGAAAACATCCCAAGGTATATTCTATGGGGCAATATGAGTCTTTTGAACATGTCATTTTTTTTCCACAAGTTTTCAGAAAACGTGGAAAGAAAAAAAAACCTTTTTTTTTTTTTTTTTTTTACACAAAGTTGTCAATTTATATGATATTTCCAACACATAGCAAAAATGACACCCCAAAATACATTCTGCTACTCCTCCTGAGTATAGCGATACCACATGTGTGAGACTGGCCACATACAGAGGCCCAACATCCAAGTAGCACCTCCAGGTGTTCTAGGAGCATAAATTACACATATAATTTTCTGACTACCGATCGCATTTTTGAAGGCCCTTCATATTCCTAACACATGGCATGTACATACCAATTAACAAAAGATTACCTGTGGTTTTAGTAGTGCAGTGATCCACAGAGGAGAGCATCGGTCAAGGCAGTAGGCAGGGATGTGGTCAGCCAGAGCAAAAGCAATTGTCCGGGCAGCAGGCAGGAATACTGTCCATAGTTAGTACAAGCAGAGATACTGTCAGCACAGCCAAAGCATTGGTCCAGGTAATAGGCAGAGATGTGGTTAGCAGCAACAAAAGGAATCGTCCAGGCAGAAATACTGTCCATATTCAGTAGAGGCAGCAGGCAGAAATATGGTCAACACAAACAAAGTATTGGCCCAGGCAGCAGAAAGAAACATGGTCCATAAAGTCCTGGGTCATTACAGACAGCGATATGGTCAGCACAGCCAAAGTATTGGTCCAGGCAGCAGGAAGGACCATCAAGCTTAGGGCCAGAGGGACAGGGGTAGAGGCTTCTCCCACCCAAATCTTTTTGAAGCCTCTAGACTAGACCCTATTGTGGGAACACAGAAAAACAAAAACTGGTTTTCTCTACTCAATTCTGAAGCCCCTCACATATGTGAGACTCCTGTGCACTAAAGTAGAAGGGAAAAAGATCAGTCTACGTGGCAGGCAAAAAACATGGTTGTTTAACAGGCCAAGGTCTGTGGAAGTCAGAAACATGGTTTAAAATGGCGTCCAAAGGCATCATCAGTAAACAGGCCAGGGTCAGTTAACATAGAAGGTAGGTGTGAAATAAGTGCAGCGCTACTCTTACAATCAAATGCAATTGTATATCTATATATATATGCAATATACAAACACTTCAAAATATAAACAAATATGTGAACTTAACCACATGTGAATAGTGTAATAATTACACCTATGTGTATAGATAAACAGTCCTGAAAATGCACCACTGTTGCAGTACACAAACACCTCTAAATATAGACAATTATGAGAACTTAACCACATGTGAATAGTGTAAAACTCTGTGCATAAATAGACAGTCCTGAAAATGCACAACTGAAAAAAGTCCAAAAATCAATGTGACTCAGCAAATAAACGTGGTAATCCAACCGCAGATGTGACTCTTGAGAAGGAACCTTGAGAAGGAAAGATAGCCAGAAAAAAAATCACCATAAATAGGAGGAGGCTTACCAGATCAAAATGACTTGGAGAGGCATATACTGCCCAAGTCGCATAGGCTTGTTAGACTCAGTAAACCCAATGGATGTAGCTGGTCCTGGATCCGCAACAGCCGACATTAGAGGTCAGAACATCAATAGGATATATGAAATGGACCCCAATACTTCATGTAGAATCAGAGGCTGGGTATCACGTGGCATACGTAATGCAATAAAAGAGAAAAAAGGGCTTGCATAGCGTGATACTGTTTTTAAAAGGTATATTTATTGTAGTAGTATTGTATTTATTGTAGTATAAAAATAAACACTCACATTTTGAAGATCGCAAGTAAGCTTAACATGAATGGATGCAGTTAAAAGTGCCAAACACTTTACACAGGATTGTCAGTGCCTGACCTCTATGCAATAAATGTATATTAAATGTGAAATATGTTTTTTGGGGCTCATTTACACACATTTATGTGTGCTGTACACAAGCTGATTTGTTTCAGTGGATTGCAGTGCTTAATTTTTTTCCCTTTTTTAAAAACATTATTTAACTTGCAGTTCATTTAACCTATGTATAGCAGTGCATTGCAATGCATTTAAACACATCAGAAGGTACTTTGCAAATTTTTTTTTTTTTTTTAGTGTACACCAATTTAGCACATGGACGGAAACAACAGGATATGAGCCACATTGCTTTTGTGTGCATTGAGACTGTTTGGGGCAAAGTTGTCCAAAGTTGATGAAGTTGTAATGCAATGTGATGGCAATGCAAGTACCTTTCTATCTGAATATGTAGCTAAGATTTTCTAAAATTGTCTAAAAATTAAAATGCTGGTTTCTTCTAGCATAGCAACTGGAGGTGTATGTTACGTGGCTGCAGAACTCCTCTTAAAATCTTATTTCATGCTTGTGGAATTGACTCACTGCTTTTTCTAGGAGTCTGCACTAAGTTTAAAGTAAGATTTCAGGCAAGCTCTGGAACTGGATTTTCATTTTGGTGACATAAATTGCAAGCCTCTTCCTGTACTAAAAGGGTACAGATATTGCTTCTTTTCTTATTACAACACTAATGCCCCATACACACAGTCGGATTTTCCGATGGAAAATGTTCGACGGGAGCTTGTTGTCGGAAATTCCGACCGTGTGTAGGCTCCATCGGACATTTTCCATCGGAATTTCCGACACACAAAATTTGAGATCTGGATCTCAAATTTTCCGACAACAAAATCCGTTGTCGGAAATTCCGATCATGTGTACAAAATTCCGACGCACAAAATTCCACGCATGCTCGCAATCAAGCAGAAGTGCCGCACTGGCTATTGAACTTCATTATTCTCGGCTCGTCGTACGTCACCGCGTTCTTGACGTTCGGAATTTCCGACAAGATTTGTGTGACCGTGTGTATGCAAGACAAGTTTGAGCCAACATACGTCAGAAAAAAAACATGGATTTTGTTGTCGGAAAATCCTATCGTGTGTACAGGGCATAAGATCAAATGGTAGTAATGAAGACAGGCTCTTCCAGTCCTAATCTGTAAAAAGAGGGCATGGTTATGAAAAAATGGCAGAATAAATATTTTGGAAAACAGTTTGACAAAACCCTTGTATAGAAATTACCAGGAGTGCCTTTTGATTTCTCTCAACAAAACTGCAGTTTCATACTGGCATTTCATTTTATTGAGTCTTTCGAGCATAAGTTAGAATGGCTAAATGTGTATCTAAGGGCTAACTATTTTCACAGAGATATTTCTATATTTATAGATTCAAATTACTTACCTGGACTACGTTAGGTTCAGAAAACCAAAATGCAGCTGCATTATGATGTTGGGCAGGTATCAGTGACCACTTGTCACTGAATAGCATCTTCTAATATATCTAATATTGGATTCAGTTTTATATCTCACTGATTCTTCATTCCACTCTAAAACAGAGGAGAGAAGTGGTCTCCCAGCAAATGTAGGTCTGCCACTAGAGCCATTTATGAATATAAAATCATATTTCTGCAAAACCAATACCATGACCAGACAAACAGGTTAGATACATTCAAACTAGAGAGACACGGTGGCTAAGTGGTTAGCACTTATGCTTAGCAATGCTAGGGTTGTTACTCCAAATCCCAACCACAGCACTACCTGCATTAAGTTTGCATGTTCTCTCAATGCCTGTGTCTTTTTCCTTTCACACTCCAAAGACATGCTCGTAGGGTAATTGGATACTGTCTAAGTTGGCTCTAGTATGTGTATCTATGAATGTGAGCTAGAACCCTTAGATTGTAAGCTCCTTGAGTGCAGGGATTGATGTGAATGTACAATATATTTGTGTAAATTGATAGTGCTATATAAGTACCTGTAAAAAAATAGGAGGTGGAAAAAAATAGATAATGGAAGTGAATTCTGTAGCTTCAAACAACCTTAAAGCGGATTTCACAAAATTTGTTAAAAGGCAAACTTTTAGCAGATCAAATTTGGAGCTTGCTAAATGGGTATTTAAAAATTTGTCCAAAATTCCCATTACAGGGAAGTTTTGAAAAGTACCTTACTAAATAGAATAATATATTTGTGTGTGTCTCTCATAGGATATTTAACAGAGACAAAGGCAAGCTTCGATGGCTCAAAACCTGACCATCTTTGTTTTATTTATTTATTTTTATCATAGCGTTTCAATATTTTTTATGGAATCCCAAAATGACTATTCAGAAAGCACTCCTAGGTATGTATGAGCATTAGTCATGTCCTTCCTATAGAAAGCGCCAGACTGTGGAATGGGAAAAGTAATGCATTATAGGCTGTTTGTTATAACAATGATTAATAAAGTAGGTATCATTGTGAGCATACGTGTGCTAGACCTACAAACAGTTTGTAGGCAGGTTGATAATATGTCTGCCTTAGTAAGTTACAGGCTGGCCCAGGCTGGGGGAAAGGGTTATGTTGCCTGTGCTGAGCCTGTGCTGAGCCTGTGCTGAGTTTCCAGGCTTTTCGGTCCCAGCCAACCCACCTGTGGTATAAAAAGGGGTAGGCTGAGGTCCAAGTCTCTCAGCTCGACTTGCAGTCTTAGGACTGCTGCACCTAGAAGTTTGTTTGAGGCACCGGGGTTTCAGAGGACATCCAAGTCATGGAGAATACCAGCATGGATTACCACTTTTCAGAGGTATGCCTGGGCAGCCACACAGCTATAGTTAGGATTAGGGTTTGGACTTTGTTCATATTAGACTGTAAATCTGAAGTCTCTTCAGTAAAGCATGAACTGTTCTAAGCTTGGTCTGAAGTTATTCAAAAGGCTTTGTAAAGCACAAAGGGCTATGAAGCTGAGCTACTACTATCAGGCTACTTGGCAAGACAAGCAGGAGAAGTCATGTAGTTGATATGGGTAACCAAGCTCTAGTTCAAGACACAAGCAACCAGTCGTTAAGCATGGTACCTGGTAAGGGTGACAGGTCCTCCAGTAGCAAGGGGTTCAATGTATGGCTCCCTACCTAGTAGCAACCAGAAACAAACTCATGATACATAGATCCATGACCTGGTCATAAGGTATGGGAGTGAAGGCATTAACAAGTGCATGCATGAGGTCCATGCTATGTGCACTGTTACTTGCAGTGAGGTAATAGAGGTAAGCCGGCCTTGTGAAGTGGGCACAGCTCAGCATGTCCCTCCTAATGCAACCTACAAGTTACAGTGTGTAGTGACATGGGACAGCACTTTTCAGAGGAACTCTGTACTTTATTACTGCACACAGTGAAGGTTCATCTCTATGTTAAGAACTGTCTTAATGTTAAATGTTTCATATGTCCACAGTCTCTGCTTCATTATTAAGTGCACTCCCACAAAATGTACCCCCACATGCAGGGCAAAGTAGGTCCCACCCACAGCTTGTTATTAATGAAGAACTAAACACCAACTTTACAACGTGCATAACTGCTAAGTAAATAAAAAAGCATGGATAGCTCCTTGGACAATTATGGGCGAAATTCAGACTTCAGTCTAATATAAAGAATAATTTTGGACATATGTGGTTCAGAAACATGTGACTACAGAAACATATGCTTATTAGCAAAAATATGTTCATTGATTTAATAAAAGCAAAATCTGATACTTTCATTCCACAGTATAGATCAGGATGCAAAAATGTGTTAAATATATTAAACTATAACATCAGTTGATATGTTAGTGAAAATGTATGTGCTGTAGAAACTGTTTATATACACATTGTTACATAATATACTTCATACATATGAGTCAGCAGGAATTACAGACATTTCTCCTTTCAAAAGCAGTTAAAGTAAAACTAAAGGCAAAACCTTTTTTGCATTTTGGATAGACTAAGGGAGGGTTATAAACCCAGTAATTTGTTTTGCCATCTGTGTCCAATTGGGGAAATTAACTTCACTTAACTTAACTTCAATTCACTTCCTGTCTCATTGAAAATAGGAACTGAGAGGAAATCCCTCAAAATTTGGCATTATCTTTAACTTTCACTGTTAATTATAATGGTAAACAGGACAAATATAGAGGGTGCATCTCTGTAATGATGACACAGACATAAATGCCTGTTTACCAACCATTAACTGTTGGTAGGTCCTAGAAGATCCTTTTTCATTAACAGTGGGTTAGCACAATGCTACAACAATTAGCAAATCAATCAAAATGGAACACAATTTTTTGTGAAGTTGGTCCTTTATTACACCATTGCACTTTTAAGTTCTTTTAATTAAATCAACCTCAACTACTAGTACTAAGCATTCCCTAATGTTTTCATTAGGCTTTTTTAGCATAACAATTGACAGTCTTGGTTGCTTCACTCAGAGAAGAGGAAATAACCATATGCAACATCATTCATAGCACCTGTTGTTCTGCTTGGTATGTTCTTCTTGCTACAGTTCTTAAATTCCAGCTGCTTTCATGGGTATTTTGTTCTCAGAAAGAACTGTTTACTCATCAGAGACCATTTTCTTGCTGTGAGAATTAAATGTGAATGAACACTGTACGTTGTTTTAACATTTGATTTATTGAAACAATCCGAAGGCATGAAATTTTTGCAGCTGGAGCACAAGGAGGCAAAGGCAAGATGCTATACATCTGGACCAGCCTACAAATAAGCTAGTGCTTGGAGAATAAGTTAGCCAAGTCAATTCATATGAGGGAACATTCTGTTCCAGAATAGTATGGATTCTATGTTATATTTGAATGAGATGGAATTTCTGTGTCTGAATGCTTTTACAGTAGAAGGTTGTAGAGGAGTACCCATTTAGTGACCATGCTCATATGCAGGCTCAGGTCCCTTTGACTACCTGGGTTCCTGGACACACCCGGGGAAGATACGTTTCTCAGCTTTCCTCCCCCAGCATTTCAGAGAGACCACATCTGATGAGGCATAAGCAGCTTTGTAAGTGATCTGCAGCCAGTGATGAGCAAAACTTCACCTATAGAGCCAGCATGTGGGCAGCCCAGGAGGAGCCTCCAGGAGCTTGTCCAGAAAGCCCATCTACTGTGAAAAGTACCTGCTCAATGGCTACCAGAGTTCTCAGTTCAGAGGGGTGGCCCTTTGTCCTTTGGCTTTGGATCCCTCCAGCTGTTAACTTGTGTTACCAAAGCTACCCTGGACTTCACTGTAAGGTATACTGTTTATGAGAATAATCACAAGCAGTGATTTGTGTTCTGAACTGAGTCCATGCTGGTGCAGCTTTCATATTCTGTTTTATAATATTCTTTTTGAATGCATTCTCATTGCTAGCCTTAACCTATTCTGCATTATTGCTTCTAACTTTGCTCCTCTTTAATAAACTGCAAGTTACAGTTATTCTTTGTCTGATCCCATGGCAAATTTCCTATTTTGTAAAAATTGACATCGATAAACAGCAGCTTCCATGCAAAATTGTGGTGATAGGAGTGGTGCAACAGCAGTTCCTGGTAATACTATTCAAGAGGGAAGCATGTAACCCACCACCCCTGTAATAATCATCCTCTTATGCTTGGAAGGGTTGCTGCTACAAAAATGACCTAAGTTCACAGGTCCAGGTCAGGATTTGAATGACTGGGCCAAGAAATTTCAGAGCCTGATCCAATCATATGGAATCACACCTTTTCATTGAGCAGGACTGCCCTTTGATGTTCTAGAAGGGAAGGCAACAAGGTTAATCCTTCACCTATGAGCATAACACTAGGATTCCTTTGACATGATAGTTAATTACTTAGAAGCATTATATAGCCAAGCAGTATTATTACTATACAGGGAACTTATGGTCCACTTTGTCAGCAGAAAGAAGAGATGGGAGAATTAATTCTGTAATATGCACTTGAACTGCAAGACATAGCAGCAAAGATATGTATTAGGGAAACAGGCTGAGTAAGATGGCCTATCTGGGATAAACAGGATAGTTGCCACCGCTCCAGGTAACCGGGTTCAAACTTCCCGTCCACCGCTGTGTAGATAATTATGAGAGCCCCAGGTGCCGGCAATTGCTATTCCAATAGTATATGTGCAATGGAAAAAATCTGGACAGCCGCACTCCGGATTGGAAAAGTAAAAATAAAATCCTCTTTATTGAAAAAATAATAACATGAATAAAATCCGTACATGGCTCTGTTGAAATAATGCAACATAACCGCTAACGCGTTTCACGCTCCCATAGAGCGCTTACTCATAGCTGGTTTGTACGAAAGTGATAACCTCTGGGATAATGCAGTTGGAAGGAATATGTAGATGAACTGATGTCCAACAAGGTCAGAGAAACCTTGCAGGAGAAAGATGAAGTCAACTACATTTTTATAATCCATGAACTGGTAGAGGAAGTTATAGTGTGTCAGTAGCAGAAACATACAGGCTCTGTCATGCCCATGGCAATTGCAATGTGGAAATCAATAGACCCACCCAGGGCCGATCCTATGGTCACAGACGCCTGGGTGCAGAAATATTTCTGATGCCCCCACATGGGCATGGTTATCTTACTAACTCCTCCCCTTTACAAATGTTCCTATGGCAATGGCTCCACCTTTCCATCTATAAGCCCCACCACTTTTTGTAATCTGAATGCTTTGACAATAACTTAGTCAATAGCTTTGCCCAGACCTAGAAGACTTTACTTATCTTAAATAATGGGTACTGGGGCTGGCTGCTGGTCCTGATTCCTGTCTGCTGGTCCTGAGGCCTGGCTTCTGTGGCTGGGCTACTGGTCCTGGGGTCGGCTGCTGGGGCTGGGCTGCTGGTCCTGGGGTCTGGCTGCTGGTGCCTGGCTACTGGTCCTGGCTGCTGAGGCCTAGCTGCTGGGGTCTGGCTGCTGGGGCCTGGCTGCTGGGGTCTGGCTTCTGGGGCCTAGCTGCTGGGGCCTGGGGTCTGGCTGCTGGGGCCTGGCTGCTGGGGTCTGGCTTCTGGGGCCTTGGCTGCTGGGGCTGGGCCTTGGCTGCTGGGGCCTGGCTGGCCCTCTTTGCTGCTGACATTTTGGGAAAGGAAAGGGCAAACAGAGTGAATCCTTCCAAGGACTGTTTGACCTAAAGTAAAAGGCCCATGCAGGCGGCGCACGTCATTAGAGTCATGTGACGTTAAGATGTTTTGAGCGCTTCCACACACTGTCTGGGACCTCCTCCCCCTCCGGACTCCACTTCTAACTCCTGGCTAGAATTAAAGCACTGCAGTGTCAGGCTCAGGGAGGCAGCGAGCGGTTGAATGTAAGTGAGTGCCACTTGACAGGGGCATACCTAGTGCATTTTGCATCCGGGGATGGATCCTATATCTGACACCCCCCCAAACTTTAAAATGTAAAAACACCCTCAAAAATTTGTAATGTTTTCAAGAATATTTATTGTACACATTTTGCAGCCCCCATCACAGTGCCCCTTGCAGTCTGCCCCCATCTCTCTAATCACACTGCTTCCTCTGCACAATCCTACATATGACATAAACAGATAGCTAATACTATTAGCAATGTGTTTAAGTAAGAGATTGCAGATATACTACAGGAGATGTTCAGAGAGGACATGATACAGGAGATGTTTAGAGACTGAGGACATGATACAGGAGATGGTCAGAGACTGCGAACATGATACAAAAGATAGTCAGAGACTGCAGACATGATACAAGAGATGGTCAGACAAATGTGAAAAAAGGGGAAAGATAGATATGGTGCTGCTCTTATTAAGAGGTAATTTGCAACCTCTAAATCAGTGGTTCTCAACTCCTGTCCTCAGGACCCACTAACAGACCAGGTTTACAAGATAACTGAAATACATCACAGGTGTCATTTGCTGCTCAGCAATTGCAGTATTCTAGTCTGCATCTCCCCAAGGTAATACCTAAAATCTGGCCTGTTAGTGGGTCCTGAGGACAGGAGTTGAGAACCACTGCTCTAAATACTTGAGGGGTGTGTATACCATGGGTGCATATAGTGCAAAAAGTGAAAAAAGTGCAAAAATTAAGTAATGTAAAGGATATCTACTGTGTAAACTTCCTGATCGCTTATTTATAATGCATACTGTTAGAAGCTATGTGCATTCAAACAAAAATAAAATGAGAAATAAAAATGAAAAAACAAATAGAAAAGTGCTAACTTTTCCTGTGTGAAATCCACAATCTTGTGCAAAATCTGCAATTCAAAGTAACATTTCTGTGCCAAAAAAACACAACATATATGACTGGTATATGCTTGTATACTAGTAATATACCAGCGGCTCCAGATGACGTCCCAGTGACGAAACGTGTAGGGCAGGACTAACAGAGTTATTGCTCCACTTCCGGTTTCGAGCTGTGGAGCGTGGATCCCCCTGGCTTCCTGATTTTAAAAATTTTTTACTTCAATGATTTTTATTAAATATGAATACCCATCAGTATTACTAATAAATATTTGGAAATCTGTACGGTACCACACTATGGGGTTTCTTTCCTCTCTACATGTGGGCAACATTTAATAGGTTAACAGGAAGGAGAACACTTACATCACAGACAAGGAGACACTTGGAGGATACATGACAGTAGGGATGAGCCGAACACCCCCCTGTTCGGTTCGCACCAGAACATGCGAACAGGAAAAAAGTTCGTTCGAACATGCGAACACCGTTAAAGTCTATGGGACACGAACATGAATAATCAAAAGTGCTAATTTTCAAGGCTTATATGCAAGTTATTGTCATAAAAAGTGTTTGGGGACCTGGGTCCTGCCCCAGGGGACATGGATCAATGCAAAAAAAAGTTTTAAAAACGGCCGTTTTTTCAGGAGCAGTGATTTTAATAATGCTTAAAGTCAAACAATAAAAGTGTAATATCCCTTTAAATTTCGTACCTGGGGGGTGTCTATAGTGTGCCTGTAAAGGGGCGCATGTTTCCTGTGTTTAGAACAGTCTGACAGCAAAATGACATTTTGAAGGAAAAAACTCATTTAAAACTACCCGCGGCTATTGCATTGCCGACAATACACATAGAAGTTCATTGATAAAAACGGCATGGGAATTCCCCAAAGGGGAACCCCGAACCAAAATTAAAAAAAAAAAATGACGTGGGGGTCCCCCTAAATTCCATACCAGGCCCTTCAGGTCTGGTATGGATATTAAGGGGAACCCCGGCCAAAATTTAAAAAAAAAAATGACGTGGGGTTCCCCCTAAATTCCATACCAGACCCTTCAGGTCTGGTATGGATTTTAAGGGGAACCCCCGCGCCAAAAAAAAAAACGGCGTGGGGTCCCCCCAAAAATCCATACCAGACCCTTATCCGAGCACGCAACCTGGCAGGCCGCAGGAAAAGAGGGGGGGACGAGAGTGCGGCCCCCCTCCCTCCTGAACCGTACCAGGCCACATGCCCTCAACATTGGGAGGGTGCTTTGGGGTAGCCCCCCAAAACACCTTGTCCCCATGTTGATGAGGACAAGGGCCTCATCCCCACAACCCTGGCCGGTGGTTGTGGGGGTCTGCGGGCGGGGGGCTTATCGGAATCTGGAAGCCCCCTTTAACAAGGTGACCCCCAGATCCCGGCCCCCCCCCTGTGTGAAATGGTAAGGGGGTACATAAGTACCCCTACCATTTCACGAAAAAAGTGTCAAAAATGTTAAAAATGACAAGAGACAGTTTTTGACAATTCCTTTATTTAAATGCTTCTTCTTTCTTCTATCTTGCTTCATCTTCTGGTTCTTCTGGCTCTTCTGGTTCTTCTGGTTCTTCCTCCGGCGTTCTCGTCCAGCATCTCCTCCGCGGCGTCTTCTGTCTTCTTCTCCTCGGGCCGCTCTGCACCCATGGCATGGGGGGGAGGCTCCCGCTCTTCTCTTCTTCTCTTTTTCTTTTCTTCTTTTCTTCTTTTCTTCTCTTCTTCTTCATTTTCTTCTCCGGGCCGCTCCGCAATCCATGCTGGCATGGAGGGAGGCTCCCGCTGTGTGACGGCGCTCCTCGTCTGACAGTTCTTAAATAACGGGGGGGGGGGGCCACCCGGTGACCCCGCCCCCCTCTGACGCACGGTGACTTGACGGGACTTCCCTGTGACGTCACGGGGAATGCCACAGGGAAGTCCCGTCAAGTCACCGTGCGTCAGAGGGGGGCGGGGTCACCGGGTGGCCCCGCCCCCCGTTATTTAAGAACTGTCAGACGAGGAGCGCCGTCACACAGCGGGAGCCTCCCTCCATGCCAGCATGGATTGCGGAGCGGCCCGGAGAAGAAAATGAAGAAGAAGAGAAGAAAAGAAGAAAAGAAGAAAAGAAGAAGAGAAGAAGAGAAGAGCGGGAGCCTCCCCCCCATGCCATGGGTGCGGAGCGGCCCGAGGAGAAGAAGACAGAAGACGCCGCGGAGGAGATGCTGGACGAGAACGCCGGAGGAAGAACCAGAAGAACCAGAAGAGCCAGAAGAACCAGAAGATGAAGCAAGATAGAAGAAAGAAGAAGCATTTAAATAAAGGAATTGTCAAAAACTGTCTCTTGTCATTTTTAACATTTTTGACACTTTTTTCGTGAAATGGTAGGGGTACTTATGTACCACCTTACCATTTCACACAGGGGGGGGGCCGGGATCTGGGGGTCACCTTGTTAAAGGGGGCTTCCAGATTCCGATAAGCCCCCCGCCCGCAGACCCCCACAACCACCGGCCAGGGTTGTGGGGATGAGGCCCTTGTCCTCATCAACATGGGGACAAGGTGTTTTGGGGGGCTACCCCAAAGCACCCTCCCAATGTTGAGGGCATGTGGCCTGGTACGGTTCAGGAGGGAGGGGGGGCCGCACTCTTGTCCCCCCCTCTTTTCCTGCGGCCTGCCAGGTTGCGTGCTCAGAAAAAGGGTCTGGTATGGATTTTTGGGGGGACCCCACGCCGTTTTTTTTTTTTTTTTTGGCGCGGGGTTCCCCTTAAAATCCATACCAGACCTGAAGGGTCTGGTATGGAATTTAGGGGGAACCCCACGTCATTTTTTTTTTTAAATTTTGGCCGGGGTTCCCCTTAATATCCATACCAGACCTGAAGGGCCTGGTATGGAATTTAGGGGGACCCCCACGTCATTTTTTTTTTTTAATTTTGGTTCGGGGTTCCCCTTTGGGGAATTCCCATGCCGTTTTTATCAATGAACTTCTATGTGTATTGTCGGCAATGCAATAGCCGCGGGTAGTTTTAAATGAGTTTTTTCCTTCAAAATGTCATTTTGCTGTCAGACTGTTCTAAACACAGGAAACATGCGCCCCTTTACAGGCACACTATAGACACCCCCCAGGTACGAAATTTAAAGGGATATTACACTTTTATTGATTGACTTTAAGTATTATTAAAATCACTGCTCCTGAAAAAACGGCCGTTTTTAAAACTTTTTTTTGCATTGATTCATGTCCCCTGGGGCAGGACCCAGGTCCCCAAACACTTTTTATGACAATAACTTGCATATTAGCCTTTAAAATTAGCACTTTTGATTTCTCCCATAGACTTTTAAAGGGTGTTCCGCGGCATTCGAATTTGCCGCGAACACCCCAAATTGTTCGCTGTTCGGTGAACTTGCGAACAGCCAATGTTCGAGTCGAACATGAGTTCGACTCGAACTCGAAGCTCATCCCTACATGACAGGAAGTTTTCCTACTCCACAGGCTGCACAGTGGCTCATACTGTGAAATTGAAATACCTCCTTGTGGGGTGAATAATAGCGGTGAGTGTGTTTCTTATGGGGCATGGTTTTCTAAGAAGCACAGAACAATTTGAAGGAGAACATTGTCACTTTATTATTGGACTTTTTTTTATACACCAGGGTTTAAGGACGGTATATACATGTTTCTGAGCCCAGTTTCACAGCAATACTATATACCAGTCATATATGTTGTATTTTTTTGGCACAGAAATATTACTTTGAATTGCAGATTTTACATAGGATTGTGGATTTCACACAGGAAAAGTTAGCGCTTTTCTATTTGTTTTTTCATTTTTATTTCTCATTTTATTTCTGTTTGAATGCACTTAGCTTCTAACAGTATGCATTATAAATAAGCGATCAGGAAGTTTACACAGTAGATATCCTTTACATTTCTTATTTTTTGCACTTTTTTTCACTTTTTGCACTATATACACCCGTGGTATACACACCCCTCAAGTATTTAGAGGTTGCAAATGACCTCTTAATAAGAGCAGCACCATATCTATCCTTCCCCTTTTTTTTACATTTTTCTCGATTTACCATAGGGTAAATTTATTGATAGAGGCTGCAGCTCTTCACATACAGTCAGGTGCATAAATATTGGGACATCAACACAATTCTAATCTTTTTGGCTGTATACACCACCACAATGGATTTGAAAAGAAATGAACAAGATGTTCTTTAACTGCAGACTTTCAGCTTTAAATTGAGGGTATTTACATCCAAATCAGGTGAACGGTGTAGGAATTACAACAGTTTGTATATGTGCTTCCCACTTTTTAAGGGACCAAAAGTAATGGGACAATTGGCTGCTCAGCTGTTCCATGGCCAGGTGTGTGTTATTCCCTCATTATCCCATTTACAAGGAGCAAATAAAAGGTCCAGAGTTCATTTCAAGTGTGCTATTTGCATTTGGAATCTGTTGCTGTCAACTCTCAATATGAGATCCAAAGAGCTGTCACTATTAGTGAAGCAAGCCATCATTAGGCTGAAAAAACAAAACAAACCCATCAGAGAGATAGCAAAAACATTAAGTGTGGCCAAATCAACTGTTTGGAACATCCTTAAAAAGAAAGAATGCACTGGTGAGCTCAGCAACACCAAAAGACCATGGAAAACAATGGTGGATGACCGAAGAATTCTTTTCCTTTTGAAGGAAACACCCTTCACAACAGTTGGCCAGATCAAGAACACTCTCCAGGAGGTAGGTGTATGTGTGTCAAAGTCAACAAACAAGAGAAGACTTCACCAAAGTGAATACAGAGGGTTCTCCACAAGATGTAAACCATTGGTGAACCTCAAAAACAGGAAGGCCAGATTAGAGTTTGCCAAACAACTTCCAAAAAAGCCTTCACAGTTCTGGAACAACATCCTATGGACAGATGAGACCAAGATCAACTAGTACCAGAGTGATGGGAAGAGAAGAGTATGGAGAAGGAAAGGAACCGCTCACAATCCAAAGCATACCACCTCATCAGTGAAGCATGGTGGTGGTAGTGTCATGGCGTGGGCATGTATGGCTGCCAATGGAACTGGTTCTCTTGTATTTATTGATGATGTGACTGCTGACAAAAGCAGCAGGATGAATTCTGAAGTGTTTCTGGCAATATTATCTGCTCAGCTTCAGCAAAATGCTTCAGAACTCATTGGACGGTGCTTCACAGTGCAGATGGACAATGACCCGAAGCATACTGCGAAAGCAACCAAAGACTTTTTTAAGGGAAAGAAGTGGAATGTTATGCAATGGCCAAGTCAATCACCTGACCTGAATCCGATTGAGCATGCATTTCATTTGCTGAAGTCAAAACTGAAGGGAAAATGCCCCAAGAACAAGCAGGAACTGAAGACAGTTGCAGTAGAAGCCTGGCAGAGCATCACCAGGGATGAAACCCAGCATCTGGTGATGTCTATGTGTTCCAGACTTCAGACTGCAAAGGATTTGCAACCAAGTATTAAAAAGTGAAAGTTTGATGGATGATTGTTAATCTGCCCCAATACTTTTGATCCCTTAAAAAGTTGGAGGCACATATACAAACTGTTGTAATTCCTATACCGTTCACCTGATTTGGATGTAAATACCCTCAAATTAAAGCTGAAAGTCTGCATCTTGTTAGCTTGTTAATCCATTGTGGTGGTGTATAGAGCCAAACAGATTAGAATTGTGTTGATGTCCCAATATTTATGGACCTGACTGTATTTTACATTTAATTGACATTTGTACCATAAGCGCGAGAGTCAAATCTTTCATAAGAGATGGTCAGAGACTGCAGACATGATACAAGAGATGGTTAGAGACTGAGGACATGATGCAAGAGATGGTTAGAGACTGAGGACATGATACAAGAGATGGTTAGAGACTGAGGGCATGATACAAGAGATTAGGGATGAGCTTTATTGGCTGTTCGCCCGTTCGCCGAATAGCGAACAATTCAGGGTGTTCGCAGCAAATTCAAAACCTGCGGAACGCCCTTTAAAAGTCTGGGAGAAAGTCTGGGAGAAATCAAAAGTGCTAATTTTAAAGTGGTTGTAAACCCACTTTTTGGACTTCTACCTATAGGTAAGGCCTAGAATAAGGCTTACCTATAGGTAGAGGAAATATCTCCTAAATGTGCGCCGTTTAGGAGATATTTCACTTGAAGTCCGCCGAAAATCCCAACGCCGCATGTGCGGGGAAGAAACAAAACTAAGTGCCATTTCTTCCCTAGCCTGTGCCATTAATCACGGCTCCCGTGCGCATGCGCGGGAGTGACGTCACATGGCTCTGGCAAATCACAGAGCCGGAGTCCGTGGCCCGGAAGGAAGAGGGGCCAGAAGATGGACGCTGCCTACACAGGGGACATTGCTGTATTCTTTTGCAGGTAAGTACAGACCTGAGACCTGAGTTTTTGAACTGAGCCCAGAGTGGCCCCCTATGTGTCTCACCTCCTCATCTCTGCAATGCTGAACTCTCTTCTCAAGACTGTGTTAACAGCTTCCACCTGCTTGCTGCTGCACTGTTGAACTCTCCTCTAAAGACTGTGTTAACAGATTTTACCTTGCTGCTTTGCATAGCGTAGCCAGTCCATCCAGCGTCCCGCTGCCTGGCAACCAGTGCGACACGACGTGCGACTTGGCCACGCCCCCTCATCACCAGGACTTGCTATAAACATCATGGCGCCCCCGCGCCGAGCAGGCGCGCCAGAGGCAAGCCCGTCGGTGCCCGTCTGGGCTGTGCTGGACGGGGCAGACGGGCCACAAACCTCTAGATACAGTACAGGAAAACTTTCTGCCGGGGAAATGAGTACCGCACACCGTTTAATCTACTCAAAGTCATTACTTATTTCACTCAATAATCAACATACTGCAATTTTAAGAGACATTCAACTTAACTGCATCGAAAATAAAATCTGGTGCCCCGGGAACATAAAAAGAGTGACAAACAGCCGAAAAGTACATCGGCGAAATCATCTACCTTTGAGACTTTAAGGGCTGCCTTCATTAATGCCCGCTCAGCCACTAAGCATTGTTCAGAAATTTTTGACATGCTAGAGTCAGAGAAATTTCACATTTTAGGAATCACAGAGACTTGGTTTAATGTGAATTATAAGTCAGTTTTAGAAGAATTATTTCCCCGAAATTTTAAGATTTTAGTTAAAAATAGAGAGGGGAGGGGGGGGTTTGTGTGATTCATGATGACTGTTTGGATTGCACTGAGCTAAAAACACCTGAGTTTAGTTCAGTTGAACACCTAGTGATGAGGTGTAAAGTAAGTGACTCCTCTTCATTTGTATTAGCCACTGTCTATCGTCCACCTGGTCCAGCAGGTACTTTCCACGCTGACTTAGTTGAACTAATGATGTCCCTGTGTCTACAATCAGATTGTGTCGTCCTCCAGGGAGACATGAATATGTGGCTGGAGGATGACACAAGCTGTGACTTCCAAGATCTCATAGGTGACCTAGATGGCCTCCACTTACCCTGGCATCCACCATATAAATAAAGGGCCATATGCTAGATGCCCTTTTTACTCATGGCACGGAAGCTTTCAATGTTATAGCACATGAGGTGGGATGGTCAGACCATAGTCTGATTACCTTTAACCTCTTGGATTTTGCACCAATAAAAATTGTATGACAAAATCTGCTCCATTTCGGAAACTAAAAAATATAACAGTCAAAGACTTTAAAACATGCTATGACTACCATCAGGGACAGCCACTCCTAGTAAATGAAGAGAGAGAAATTGGAATTCCGACTTTAGAAACCGAGATTGAAAGGCTGGAAAGATCCCTAGATGAATTTGAGTTAAGAATCAAGGCAAGTCTGGGCATCCTGGCCCCATTGACAACAGTAAATAGGCGCCCAAGACTTTCTAAGTCAAGCCCTTGGTACGCCCCAAGTGTCAACTTACTTAAGAATAAAAGACGAATATTGGAAAGAAAGTGGCTTAAGTCAAAACTGCCCCGGGACAAAATGGCATATCGGGTCTATTGTCGAGGCTACACAAAGGCTGCAAAACGCCGTAAAATATTCTATTATAACGATCAAATAATGCAAGCCTCGAACAAGCCTCGGGAATTATTCTCATTGGTTCGGGACATATTTGAACCTGAAAAAATGTTATTCTAAGATTGTCCCATCTATGAAATTATGCTCTGCGCTTCAGTCTTCCTTTGGGGAAAAAATTTAAAAAATCCGTAACCAGGACAAAATCTTGCCTGATGACTTTGACCCTCCGGCACTAATAAGAGCTCCTCCAGCTTTTAGCTCATTTGCATCCACTTCAGTGGCAGAGATATCCAATATTATGTCCAAGCTTAAACCATCAAGCTCTCTGAATGACATCTGTCCCGCATGGTTTATGAAGATAAATGCAGATACATTGGCCCCAGAAATTACAAGGATAGTGAATCTATCTTTAAAAATAGGGGCCATTCCAACACGACTGAAGCATGCCATTGTCTCCCCCTTGTTGAAGAAGAGCACACTCGACCCTTCTCTGCTCACTAATTTCAGACCTATATCTCATCTTCCCTTTCTGGCAAAGATCCTGGAGCAGGTCGTCTTTCAACAAATGCAAAGCTTCTTTGAGGGTAACGACCTGTTCCATGACTCCCAGTTGGGATTGGGATTTAGGTCAGGACGTAGCACTGAACTGTCCGCACTCGACATACGCGAATGCCTGTTAAGGGTAAAGGATGCGGGGGGGTCGGCAGCCTTGGTGCTGCTCGACCTCTCCGCAGCCTTTGACACTATCGACCATCAAATCCTGGGAGATCGCATGGAATACCTTTTTGGATGTAGTGGCACTCCGTAGTGGCACTCCTCCGTTGGATCAACTCCTTTTTCACTGACCCATCAAGTGCAGATGAACGCTTGCAGCTCGCCAATGGAACCACTTCTCTATGGAGTCCCGCAGGGCTCGGCATTGTCACCCCTGCTATTCAACTGCTATATGCGCCCACTCGCTGACATTATTGCTACACACAAATTAGCATGCCAGATCTATGCAGATGACACGCAGATCCAGGCTGATGCTGACAATGTGCCAAATATGCAATTACAACTGAGAAATGGCCTCCTTCACATACAAAAATGGATGGCCAACAACAAGCTAAGCCTCAATGAAGCAAAGACCGAGGTGATGCTGGTGGGTCCTCAATCAACCACCAATTTTCTCTTGGCCTGGCCCACTTCATTCTGCCCCATCCCAACGCCGGCAAAACAGGTCAGGAACCTAGGTATCATCTTTGATCCCTGCCTATCATTTATACCTCATGCCAAACTCGGTATCAAAAACTCCAACTTTTATATACAGAGACTCCGGAAAATTAAAGATCTATTTTCGCACAAAAACCGGCTAACTCTTGCACAGGGCCTTGTGCATTCCCGGTTGGATTGCTCTAACATCTTTTTTCTTGGACTTCCATTGAAGTGGCAAAAAAATTGCAAGCAAGTCAGAATCAAGCTGCCCGGTCTCTTGATGAGCCAGAACAGACCACATCTCTCCCATGCTGGAAAAACTGCACTGGCTCCCTATCGCCAAGCGAGTACTATTCAAGGCAATGTGCTATATGTATAGGGCACACCGGAAACTGGGCCTAATTTATTTGTCTGAATGGGCCCCTCACCATGTACCGTCAAGACCACTCCGATCGGCCAACTTACTTCTCACAGAACCGACAATCAGCAGACTAAAATTTACTGGTAACAGACGCCTGGTTACAAAGGGCAATGAGCTGTGGAACTCCCTTCCAGTGTCTCTAAAGTCCTTACCCTCCCTCTTGAGTTTCAGGAAGGGTTTAAAAACCTTCCTCTTTATCCAGGCCTACGGATAATCTGATGAAGAATAGAAATCATACAAAAACATGGATTTTGTATGCTCATTTTTCCTCCCCCATCTGGAGGGTTAGCCCCCCCCCCCCGGTTCTTCTCTGTTTTTACTCTACCTCTTTCCTATTGGGCACCCCAGGCTCTTTTTTAAAGTTCTTTTGGAAATCTCACTTGATTTTAGGGTCTTGGTGCGCCTAGACGCGCTCCTAACGGAGCGCATTCGGTGCAATACAAATCCCATATCAAATCAAATCAAAGTAGCACATAATGGGCTGGTATGGGATGCATACTATCCCATTATGCTTTTCATTTGCAGGCTTTGCAGTGAGCAAAAGAGGAAGTAAAACCCATAAGGGTTTACTTCCTCCTTAAAGGTTTATATGCATGGTATTGTCATAAAAAGTTTTTGGGCACTTGGGTCCTGCCCCAGGGGACATGAATCAATGCAAAAATAAGTTTTAAAAATGGCCGTTTTTTCGGGAGCAGTGATTTTAATAATGCTTAAAATGAAACAATAAAAGTGAAATATTCCTTTAAATTTCGTACCTAGGGGGTGTCTATAGTATGCCTGTAAAGTGGCGCATGTTTCCCGTGTTTACAACAGTCCCTGCACAAAATGACTTTTCTAAAGGAAAAAAAGTCATTTAAAAGTACTCGCGGCTATAATGAATTGTCAGTCCCGGCAATACACATAAAAGTTCATTGATAAAAATGGCATGGGATTCCCCCACAGTCCATTACCAGGCCCTTTGGGTCTGGTATGAATATTAAGGGGAACCCTGAACCAAAATTAAAAAAAAAAAAGCGCGGGGTCCCCCCAAATTCCATACCAGGCCCTTCAGGTCTGGTATGGATATTAAGGGGAACCCCTTGCCAAAATTTAAAACAAAATGGCATGGGAGTCCCCCTCAAAATCCATACCAGACCCTTCAGGTCTGGTATGGATTTTAAGGGGAACCCCATGCCAAAATAAAAAAAAATAGCGTGGGGGTCCCCCCAAAAATCCATACCAGACCCTTATCTGAGCACGCAACCTGGCTTCGTTCTCCAGAAGATCCGCCACAATGGGAGGTTCCCACTGTGTGATGCATCTGTTCTTGTGACAGCTCTTATATAACCCAGTGGCCCCGCCCCCTCTGATGCACGGGGACTTGTCTATGCCTTCCCCGTGGTGTCAGAGGGGGGCGGAGTTACCCAGTTACGTAAACGATACCATGGGGGGGAATCCCATACCATTTTTATCAATGAACTTTTATGTGTATTGTTGGGGTCGACAATTCATTATAGCCGCAAGTACTTTTAAATTACTTTTTTTCCTTTAGAAATGTGATTTTGCGCAGGGACTGTTGTAAACACGGGAAACATGCGCCACTTCACATGCATACTATAGAAACCTCCCAGGTATGAAATTTAAAGGAATATTTCACTTTTATTGTTTCACTTTAAGCATTATTAAAATCACTGCTCCTGAAAAAACGGCCGTTTTTAAAACTTTTTTTGCATTGATACATGTCCCCTGGGGCAGGACCCAGGTCCCCAAACACTTTTTATGACAATAACTTGCATATAAGCCTTTAAAATGAGCACTTTTGATTATTCATGTTCGTGTCCCATAGACTTTAACGGTGTTTGCATGTTTGAACAAATTTTTTGCCTGTTCGCATGTTCTTCTGCGAACCGAACCGGGGGGTGTTCGGCTCAGGAGATGGTCAGAGACCACAGACATACTACAGGATATGGTCAGAGACTGCAGAAATGATACAGTAGATGGTTAGAGACTGAGGACATGATACAAGAGATAGTCAGAGACTGCAGACATGATACAAGCTTGGATTTGAATTGCCCGGGCGGCTGCTGTAACAAAGTCCCACCTCCTAGACCGGCTCCTATGATACATGTCACACTGATTCAATTTCCCTGCATTGGATCAGTGTGGAGCCTATCACAGGTGCAGGTCTAGGAAGCAGAACTTTGTTATAGCAGCTGCCAAACATTTCAGATCCAAGCTCTGTGACACAGCGGGAGATCGCCGTTCTGCATGGCACACTCAAAGAGAGGAGGGGGAGGGGAGGACTCTGACAGGGGTGTGCCGAGATGACACCTCCCAATGTGTGGCACCCAGGGCTGACCGCCCCCCCCATTGGTACGCCACTGCCACTTGAATTTCAGTGCCCCTCTCTGCCTCAGCTCATGCCGCTTGGGTGTGGTGCACCCTGTACACTTACCCAGGATCGGCCCTGGACCCACCTGCAACTGAACAGACAACTCCATGGAAGGTGGTCATCCGAGAATTGAAAAAAAAGGATGACTCAGCTCCAGAAATCACAGACAAAAGTACTCCTCCAAAGTGAAAGGAAGGGATACCCTCTCAACGTAAACAACAACTCAGTAACAGCCAAGGTGGACAAGTTCACAACCCCTCTCCTGGGGCTGTCAAGTTGGGACATCTACAAAGAGATGGTCCCAATCAAACATAGAGAAAGTCAAATAGGAAGTCATTAATTGTAAACTCCCTGCTGCTAGGAGTATACCAGTGAAGAGGGAAATGCATGGCTGTTTGTTTACAAATGAAATGAAGCAACCAGGAGCTGTTATTTACTAGCAATTTAAAGTGCATTTATTTTCGTAAATGTCACTTTTACTGTTGTAGTTTGTATACATCGATCAAATTCACCACTTCACAGAAAGGATAAGGTCATTCTCCAGGCATGTTTTTTGCTTTTTCACTGTTCAACCATTATTAAATCAGTGCTCCCCACCAAATAGAAATGGAAAAAAAAAGTTTTATTAGATACATGTTCTAGAGTGCTCAGCCACCATATAATTTGTTTGACAATTCTTGCATATTAGCCTAGAAAATGGCCATAACTATTTTTTTAACATTTGACTGACTTCAAAGTTTTGGATTTGACACCTGAACTCGAATTAACATTCACCAAACTCATCACAAACTGATTCTATGTATGTTTCACTTATCACAAGTAAGGAGTACAGATCATTTATAGAGGAAATGCTGCTCTATCTGGATGTTAGCATGAGTGCTTTGATGCAATGACACTAAATAAAATATGTGTTGACGTGCAAACAAAGTTTTTTTTTTACCATAGAGTGTCTGATCATAGCATCACAAACCTTATAATCCACATATGTGTTGAAATGTATAAAGTGCCTCCATGCTGGTAAAATAAATATATAAAATATTTTTGTGCAAACTCATACAAAATAAAATAAAATCAAAAACTTAATGTATTAAATATAGTGATTTAAATACATTCAAAACATATATTTAAAGTAATCCAGTGATCAAAAGTGCTAAGTGAACACACAATAAGTGCCAAAATTTCATATAAATAGTAACATCATTAAATATTGCAGTCCATTCCAAAATTAATCACAGCTTGTACTGGTGATAACATTTGTGTTCTTGTGTTCACTCAGGTGCTCCCCCCTTATGTGTGTACGCTCCCTTTAGAGCGTGTGACCTCACAATTAAGTTCAGTCAGAACATGCTTGTGCACCACCCCTGGGTTCAGTGTCAGTAATGGAGTCCTGGACTGCTCAGTTCTGCTGCTTCCACACTCGTGCAAAACATAAAGGGACTTGATAGTGTGATACCGTTTTATAAAATAATTTTATTAATAAACCATAACCCCTCTGACAGGGTACTAACATTTTCTGGGTGCTTCAGTGCACCATTCTATAGAAAACCAAACAAAATGCCAAAAAACCTGAAATAGTGTGTCTATCATTTCTGAGACAGATCAGCTGTCTCCTGCTCCGTTCTGTCCCTTCCCCAACATGTGTCGATACAATGATGAATCGTGTCTTCTTCAGGGGATTGTGATTGGATGGTTTGCATGTCAGGTAATAAACACATTGATGGCAGCCATTTTCTTGTAGACCATGGACACTCTATTATCCATAGACTCCAAGCATCACATTGAAATCAATGGTCAAAAAGATTGGGCACCCTTATTCACCCATTTATAATTACGGACTCCTATCAGCTCCCCATCTTGCTGTGATCCCACACAGACCACAATTCACTTGCAAAAAACAATGCAGTTATTTAAAACTTAGTACTCTAAGTAAACTCGGAACGATGCATAGGAGAAGAAGCACTACTTGTTACAGAGATGACATTACACACACGCAAATAAATCATGTTGCTGCACAGACAAAAATTAACATAACAACTGGCAATGTACTGTATATGCATGATAGCTGCAATCAATAAACACACCAGAATTAATATAAAAAATCATTAAAAGGACCTAATAAAACCTATACTGACACAGCGATTGGCAATAAATATGTAACTACAATCAGTGAATAGATCAGAAAATAAATAAAATAAAATAAAATAAAAATGAAACCAAAACATATATATACATATATACATACACATATATATATATATATATATATATATATATATATATATATATATATATATATATATATATATATATATATATATATATATATATATATATATATATACAGTATCTCACAAAGGTGAGTAGACCCCTCACATTTTTGTATATATTTTATTGTATCTTTTCATGTGACAACACTGAAGAAATTACACTTTGCTACAATGTAAAGTAGTGAGCGTACAGCTTGTATAACAGTGCAAATTTGCTGTCCCCTCAAAATAACGTAACACGCAGCCATTAATGTCTAAACTGCTGGCAACAAAAGTGAAAAAGTCCAAATGAGGCCCAATTAGCCATTTCCTCTCCCCGGTGTCATGTGCTTGGTTAGTGTTACAAGGTCTCAGGTGTGAATGGGGAGCAGGTGTGTTAAATTTGCTGTTATCCCTCTCACTCTCTCATACTGGTCACTGGAAGTTCAACATGGCACTTCATGGTAAAGAACTCTCTGAGGATCTGAAAAAAAGAATTGTTGCTCTACATAAAGATAGCCTAGGCTATAAGAAGATTGCCAAGACCCTAAAACTGAGCTGCAGCATGGTGGCCAAGACCATACATTGGTTTAACAGGACAGGTTCCACTCAGAACAGGCCTCCCCATGGTCGACCAAAGAAGTTGTGTGCACATGCTCAGTGTCATATCCAGAGGTTGTCTTTGGGAAATAGATGTATGAGTGCTGTCAGCATTGCTGCAGAGGTTGAAGGGGTGGGGGGGTCAGCCTGTCAGTGCTCAGCCCATACGCCACATGCTGCATCAAATTGGTCTGTATGGCTGTCATCCGAGAAGGAAGCCTCTTCTAAAGATTATGCACAAGAAAGCCTGCAAACAGTTTACTGAAGACAAGCAGACTAAGGACATGGATTACTGGAACCATGCCCTATGGTCTGATGAGCCCAAGATAAGCTTATTTGGTTCAGATGGTGTCAATTGTGTGTGGCGGCAACCAGGTGAGGAGTACAAAGTCAAGTGTGTCTTACCTACAGTCAAGCATAGAGGTGGGAGTGTCATGGTCTGGAGCTGCATGAGTGCTGCCGCCACTGGGGAGCTACAGTTCATTGAGGGAAACATAAAGCCAACATGTACTGTGACATACTGAAGCAGAGCATGATCCCCTCCCTTCAGAGACTGGGCTGCAGGGCAGTATTCCAACATAACGACCCCAAACACACCTCCAAGATGACCACTGCCTTGCTAAAGAAGCTTAAGGTAAGGGTGGTGGACTGGCCAAGCATGTCTCCAGACCAAAACCCTATTGAGCATTTGTGAGTAAAAAGTGTGGCGCTAGAGATAAATGAATACCGGAGATGATCAAAAAAATGTGGTTGTGTGCAAATGGTGCATTAAGCATTAATATAGGACTGAAAAAATAAGTGAAGCAATATATATAATGAAACATATATCTAATTCTAAAAATTGCAACCGTGCCCAAACTCACAATCGCACGTATCCTTTTAAAGATATATAATGTGAAAAGTGAAATGACAATATTCCCACGTGTATGAGTAATATTGACAATACCTGTGAGAAAAATGCGACCCTAGGTTGCAGCGAGTCTCACCCGTTCAGTATATAGTGATACCTGGGTGTGAGTCCCTAAAAGATACACAGAAGTTTATGCACCAGTAATAAAACCCAAAGATTATAAAACCTGTGAAAATGGATAAATGGCAATCTTAACAATAAATTCTCAATATGTCTCAATATGTCTGAAAAGTGGATATCAAAATCACAAATGGGTTATATCATGCAGGCATGATGTCCAACAAATAAAGTCCATATTATGGTGTAAATACAGAGTACATAAATGTATTGTAATATCACAAATCCCTATGTGCTTCCCAAGATGTTCTGGGGTGGAGTTGATATTCTGGTTAGTGCCTTCCTATCACATCAAAAGATGGGGAAAGATGAGGTATTAGTGCTTAATGCACCATTTGCACACAACCACATTTTTTTGATCATCTCCAGTATTCATTTATCTCTAGCGCCACACTTTTTACTCACATTTACTACACAATTGGTCTGATTGTTGTGTTGGCTGCTCACTTCATTTAGGGTTGGCGCTGTATTAATATTTACTTTTGATTCACCTATTGAGCATCTGTGGGGCATCCTCAAACGGAAGGGGGAGAAGAGCAAGGTTTCTAACATCCATCAGCTCTGTGATGTCGTCCTGGAGGAGAGGAGGAGGACTCCAGTGCCAACCTGTGAAGCTCTGGTGAACTCCATGGCCAAGAGGGTTAAGGCAGTGCTGTGCTAATAAAGCTCACACAAAATTTTGACAATTTGGGCCCAATTTGGATATTTTCACTTAGGGGTGTACTCTCTTTTGTTGCCAGCAGTTTAGACATTAATGACTGTGTGTTGAGTTATTTTGACGGGACAGAAAATTTACACTGTTATACAAGATGCACACTCACTACTTTACATTGTAGCAAAGTGTCATTACGTCAGTATTGTCACATGAAAAGATATAATACAATATTTACAAAAATGTGAGTAGTGTACTCACTTTTGTGAGATACTGTAAATATATATATTATATATATATTATAGTCCACTGAACAATACAAGGCAGAAATAAACAATATTTTGGGTGGATAGGGACACTTATCAAACATTGGGATCTAACCGTACTAAACACTACAAAAATGAATTGCAGGCTCTTGTCCGGGACAGAGCTGAGAGGGGGATACTGAATAAGCAGGAAGAAAAATACTTGGTACCCACAGCCTGTAAATTACCTGTTATATACTACACCCCGAAGATCCATAAGGACAAAATTAACCCTCCAGGCAGACCCATCATAGGCGGGATTAAATCCCTCACTTCCAGACTTGGTGAATATATACAGTGGGAACGGAAAGTATTCAGACCCCCTTAAATTTTTCACTCTTTGTTATATTGCAGCCATTTGCTAAAATCATTTAAGTTCATTTTCTTTCCTCATTAATGTACACACAGCACCTCATATTGGCAGATTTATTAAAAAAGAAAAACTGAAATATCACATGGTCCTAAGTATTCAGACCCTTTGTCACACTCATATATTTAACTCAGGTGCTGTCTATTTCTTCTGATCATCCTTGAGATGGTTCTATGCCTTAATTTGAGTACAGCTGTGTTTGATTATACTGATTGGACTTGATTAGGAAAGCCACACACCTGTCTATAGAAGAGCTTACAGCTCACAGTGCGTGTCAGAGCAAATAAGAATCATGAGGTCAAAAGAACTGCCTGAAGAGCTCAGAGACAGAATTGTGGCAAGGCACAGATCTGGCCAAGGTTACAAAAAAATTTCTGCTGCACTTAAGGTTCCTAAGAGCACAGTGGCCTCCATAATCCTTAAATGGAAGACGTTTGGGACGACCAGAACCCTTCCTAGAGCTGGCCATCCGGCCAAACTGAGCTATCGGGGGAGAAGAGCCTTGGTGAGAGAGGTAAAGAAGAACCCAAAGATCACTGTGGCTGAGCTCCAGAGATGCAGTCGGGAGATGGGGGAAAGTTGTAGAAAGTCAACCATCACAGCAGGCCTCCACCAGTCAGGGCTCTTTGGCAGAGTGGCCCGACGGAAGCCTCTCCTCAGTGCAATACACATGAAAGCCCACATGGAGTTTGCTAAAAAAACACCTGAAGGACTCCAAGATGGTGAGAAATAAGATTCTTTGGTCTGATGAGACCAAGATAGAACTTTTTGGTCTTAATTCTAAGTGGTATGTGTGGAGAAAACCAGGCACTGCTCATCACCTGTCCAATACAGTCCCAACAGTGAAGCATGGTGGTGGCAGCATCATGCTGTGAGGGTGTTTTTCAGCTGCAGGGACAGGATGACTGGTTGCAATTGAGGGAAAGATGATTGCACCAAGTACAGGGATATCCTGGATGAAAACCTTCTCCAGACTGCTCAGGACCTCAGACTGGGCCGAAGGTTTACCTTCCAACAAGACAATGACCCTAAGCACACAGCTAAAATAACGAAGTAGTGGCTTCACAACAACTCTATGACTGTTCTTGAATGGCCCAGCCAGAGCCCTGACTTAAACCCAATTGAGCATCTATGGAGAGACCTAAAAATGGCTGTCCACCAACGTTTACCTTCCAACCTGACAGAACTGGAGAGGATCTGCAAGGAGGAATGGCAGAGGATCTCCAAATCCAGGTGTGAAAAACTTGTTGCATCTTTCCCAAAAAGACTCATGGCTGTATTATATCAAAAGGGTGCTTCTACTAAATACTGAGCAAAGGGTCTGAATACTTAGGACCATGTGATATTTCAATTTTTCTTTTTTTAATAAATCTGCAAAAATGTCAAAAATTCTGTGTTTTTCTGTCAATATGGGGTGCTGTGTGTACATTAATGAGGAAAAATAATGAACTTAAATGATTTTAGCAAATGGCTGCAATATAACAAAGAGTGAAAAATTTAAGGGGGTCCGAATACTTTCCGTCCACCCTGTAGATGTACATTTACAACCTCTGGTAAAGGAAACTGGGGCCTACAGTTTCCCAAACATTCCTTACATTTGCTAAAATGACGTGAAAGGAGTGAAGATACAGCTGATGTGGCCTCATTATATACCAATATTGACCATCAGGGGGCTAGGAAAGGGGTTAAGTGGGCTTTGAAAAAGTACATCAATATAGAATGTTAACATCATAGATTTATTCTTAAGAGTTTAGATTTTTGTCTAAAACACAATTATTTCTGGTATGAAAACATCTATTACTTACAAATAAGAGGTGTCGCTATGGGCGACTGGATCACTTTAAATATATTTTTTTGCATGTATTTGGATCACTATATTTGACACATGAAGTTTTTGATTTTATTTTATTTTGTATGAACTTTTTGGAGTTTGCACGAAAATACTTTATATATTTATTTTACCAGCACGGAGGCACTTTATACATTTCAACACATATGTGGATTATAAATTTGCGCGTCAACACATTTTTTATTTAGTGTCATTGCATCAAGGCACTCATGCTAACATCCAGATAGTGCAGCATTTCCTCTATAAATATTGCATTTGCACGGTCATATGGGACGTGATCAGTACTAGCAGCTATCCTGATAGGAAGTGTTACATATTCACAGATTTTGGGTACCTCGCAAGATTTCTTGGTTTTAGGGAGTTCAGAACACACAGAGTGCAGGGGTCAGGAGTAAGTAACTCACAGAGCACAGGTGTCAAGAGTATGAAGGACAAAGAGTGCATTGGCCATGAGTGCATATTGCACAGGTCACAGGGATCAGGAGTGCATAAGGCACAGTGCGCACAGGATCAAAAGTGAAATATGCAGAGTGCAGGAATCAGAAGTGCATTACTCACAAAGTGCAGGGATCAGGAGTGTGTAATGCACAGAACGCAGAGGTCAGAATTGCACTGAGGCTTTGATTATATAACACAAAGAATGCAGGGCTTATGGGTATATAATGTATAGCATACAGATGTCAGGAGTATGCAATATAGAGTACAGGGTTTAAGAGTAAGCCAGTGGTACAAAAGTCAGTGGTACAGAGCACTAAAAGCACATGGATTGTGAGTGCATATTGCTCAGGGTGCAGAGGTCAGAAGTGCATAGGGTATAGAGCACAGGGTTAATGCACAGAGTGCAGGAATCAGAAAGCACAAGGGTCAGGAGTTCATAGATTGCTGAGGTCGGAACTATGTAAGACACAGGCCAGTGTACAGAGTACAACTAAAAATTACCCCTGACTACTTTCAGTACAATTCTCCCCACAGTGCATCCTCCAAATACCTCCAGTACAGCTATCACCCTCCCCAAAATCCCACAGTACTGATCTCTCTCCCCTACATTTTACCAATACAAACCCCCCTCTAAACCAAAAAGTTAAGTTCTCTCTCTCATCCCCCAAAATTCCCCCAATATAGCTTTCTCTGCTCCTCTCCAATACCTACTGTATCTATTGTATCTCTCTCCCACCCCATCAAAATCTCCCCAGTACATATCTCTCTCCCAACTTCAATGTCCCCAATACAGATAACTACCCCCACCACCCATAATCCACCTAATACAGATTCCCCCACTCCCCAATCTCCCCAGTACATATCTTTACCCACAAAAATCCTCAATTACAATGCTTTTCCCTCCTCATATACCCCAGTACAGTAATCTACCCCTCCATCCCTAAAGTTCATTTACCAGTCTTTTACTAGTTTACTCGATGTTCGGGTCAAACATAGGTTCGACTTGAACATCGAGTGTTCACCCATTCACTGAACAGTGAACATTATGGGGCGTTCAAGGGAAATTTGAGCGCTGCGGAACGGCCCATAATGCACTGAGAGATCGCAGTGCATTGCTGTATGATGATTGGCCAAAGCATGCACCTGCTCTGCTAAGATAGCCAAAATTGGCCAAAGGCAGGTTGCCTTTGACCAATCATGGTTCAGGGGGACTAAGTCCACTTCATACACTATATAAGGCTGCTCACATGGCGGGCGTGTGTAGTGTCTTTGGTGTGGACAGAGTGATAGCTTGATTTAGATTAAGCAGGCAGGTTATTCAGTTAGTGGCAGTGTATTTGATATATACAGCATATATAGTCTAATATATATATATATATTTATTTATTTATTTATACTTTGTATTTAGCATAGACCATATGTTTAGTGTTGCATATATATATATATATACTCTGCATCTGTGCATTCCGTGGTGTACTGTTTTGAATACACTTCAGGCGGTGTATTAATATATATATATACAGTCTCATATATATTTATTTATTATTTATTTATTTATTTCAGGTACTTATATAGCGCCGTCAATTTACGCAGCGCTTTCCATATACATTGTACATTCACATCAGTCCCTACCCTCAAGGAGCTTACAATCTAAGGACCCTAACTCACATTCATACATACTAGGGACAATTTAGACAGGATCTAATTAACCTACCAGCATGTCTTTGGCGTGTGGGAGGAAACCGGAGTACCCGGAGAAAACCCACGCAGGCACAGGGAGAACATGCAAACTCCAAGCAGGTAGTGTCGTGCTTGGGATTCAAACCAGTGACCCTTCTTACTGCTAGGCGAGAGTGCTACCACTACACCACTGTGCCGCCCCATATATACATATATATATAGTCTGCATCCAGTGTAGCCTATATCTACAGTGCTTTCGGTGGTGTAATGTTTCTAATACACTTCAGGCTGTGTGCATAGTATCTAATACAGTGTGTACAGTTTCTACTACACTTTTGATGCTGTACACAGTATAAAATACAGTGCAGCCATTGTACAGTTTATAATACAGTGCAGGCGGTGTACACAGTATCTAATACAGTGTGTACAGTTTCTCCTACTTTTCTGGTGGTGTACACAGTATCTAATACAGTGTGTACAGTTTCTACTACTTTTCTGGTGGTGTACACAGTATCTAATACAGTGTGTACACTTTCCACTACACTTTTGGTGGTGTACACAGTACACAATACAGTGCACCCGTAATACCATTTCTACTACTTTTCTGGTGGTGTACAAAGTATCTAATACAGTGTGTACAGTTTCTACTACACTTCTGGTGGTGCACACAGTACCCAATACAGTACAGCTGTAGTACAATTTCTAATACAGTGCAGGCATTGTACACAGTATCTAATACAGTGTGTACAGTTTCTACTACATTTCTGGTGATGTACACAGTATACAATACAGTGCAGCCATTGTACAGTTGCTAATACAGTGCAGGCGGTGTACACAGTATCTAATTCAGTGTGTACAGTTTCTACTACACTTCTGGTGGTGTACACAGTATCTAATACAGTGTGTACAGTTTCTACTACTTTTCTGGTGGTGTACACAGTATCTAATACAGTGTGTACAATTTCTACTACACTTCTGGTGGTGTACACAGTACACAATACAGTGCAGCTGTAGTACAGTTTCTAATAAAATACAGGTGGTGTACACAGTATCTAATACAGTGTGTACAGTTTCTACTCCACTTCTGGTGGTGCACACAGTACACAATACAGTGCAGCTGTAGTACAGTTTCTAATACAGTGCAGGCGTTGTACACAGTATCTAATACCGTGTGTACAGTTTCTACTACACTTCTGGTGATGTACACAGTATACAATACAGTGCAGCCATTGTACAGTTGCTAATACAGTGCAGGCGGTGTACACAGTACACAATATAGTGCAGCCATAGTACAGTTTCTATATATATATATATATATATATATATATATATATATATATACACAGTCTCGTATATATCTACAGTGCATTCGGTGGTTCGGTGGTACTGTTTCTAATACACTTCAGTCTGTGCGCACAGTATCTAATACAGTGTGTACAGTTTCTACTGCACTTTTGATGGTGTACACAGCACACGATACAGTGCAGCCTTAGTACAGTTTCTACTACTTTTCTGGTGGTGTACACAGTATCTAATACAGTGTGTACAGTTTCTACTACACTTCTGGTGGTGTACACAGCACACAATACAGTGCAGCCGTAGTACAGTTTCTACTACTTTTCTGGTGGTGTACACAGTATCTAATACAGTGTATACAGTTTTGACTACACTTCTGGTGGTGTACACAGTATCTAATACAGTGTATACAGTTTTGACTACACTTCTGGTGGTGTACACAGTACACAATACAGTGCAGCTGTAGTACAGTTTCTAATAAAATACAGGCAGTGTACACAGTATCTAATACAGTGTGTACAGTTACTACTACACTTCTGGTGGTGTACACAGTACACAATATAGTGCAGCCATAGTACAGTTTCTTAATATATATATATATATATATATATATATATATATATATATATATATATATATATATATATGTATATATATATATATACAGTCTCGTATATATATATATATATATATATATATATATATATATATATATATATATATATATATATATATATATACAGTCTCGTATATATATATATATATATATATATATATATATATATATATATATATATATATATATATATATACATATATAGAAACGATGAGTCAGGATTGCTGCACAGGAAATTTATTTACATAAAAAAATCACAAAGATTTACAAAGACATCAAGCTGATACCAGCTGCAGCTGGCTGCGACATTTCGGGCTTTCACAGATAACGCCCTTTCTCACAATCGTATGTCTGCAACTGGTTACATACATCACATGTTTATATATACATACACATAAGTTTGTTAATTGCACTTAATTAAGCTGGAATTAATTAACCCACATTTGGTCACAGGTTTTTTAACTAATCATCTCTCCTCTTTTTATACGTGGTTGAAACAATCAATTGTCAATAGGTGCTGTTATTCCTTTGCCAAAAAAAGGAAAAAGAAAAAGAAAAAAGGAAAAATTAAACAACAAAAGAAAAATTATTATTAAATCAAAAACCAGAAAAATGGGCAAAACAAAGGGGAAAAAAATAACATATAAAAGATAACACCAAAATATTCTCATAAGGAGTATATTCTTCCTAGAAGAAATTCCCCTCATGATTTCTTTAAAAACAGTAGATTCGGAATATGATCTCTTCATAGTAGCATCTAAACAAACAGGTACAAATCGAAATCGGTATTTAACCCTTTAGGCTGTATCGTATTTAAACGGTTAATCCAATAAACTTCGCGTTTTTTCAAAATGAGTTCTCTATCACCTCCTCATTTATTCATAGGTACCCCATCAATGACCATATATCTTAACTGGGATACTGTGTGTTTCTGTTCTGTGAAATGTCTGGACAATGGAAGTTTATCCAGTTTGTCACGAATTGAATACTTATGTCTTGCGATTCTATCTTTTACCTTCTGAGTTGTTTGTCCCACATAAAGTAAACCGCATGGGCATTTGATGATATATATAACGTAAGAAGACTGACATGTAAAGTAATCTTTAATGTCAATATTATAACCTCTGTGTGGGTGGCAAAAACTTTTCCCTTTTATTATACTGGTACATTGGGTACATGATAGACAAGGATAGGATCCATGGTTCGGGGGTCCTAAGAATGTAGTGCGAGAAATGGACGTGCTATATTGGTCTGATCTGACCAATCTATCACGCAACGTTCTACCCCTCCGATATGATGGTAGGGGGGTGGTAAAACTCAGGAATGGTCGGGTAGTTTTTATTCAATATTGACCAATGCTTTCTAATTATGTTATTGATTTTATTAGAGAATGGGTGAAATTGTGAGATGAAAGGCAGTCTACGGGTTACATTTTTTCTATATTTTGATCCAAATTAGTACGTTCTTGCTGAACTATATCACCTGGATATCCTCTTTGATGTAATCTGTCTTCCATCTCACTCAATCACCTCTCTCTTATGTCTTTCTGATTTACAATCCTAGATATGCGTTTCAATTGGCTTCTTGGTATAGATTTAAATACCCCCGGGGGATGAAAACTGGAATAATGTAGTAACTGATTTCGGTCTGTGGGCTTCCTATACAGGTCAACCATTATATGGCTGTCCTGTATACTCAGAAGAGTCTCCAGAAAAGGAACCGTTGTGTCTGAGGCAAAAATATTACATTTTAAACCAGGAACCAGGTTATTCAAATAGAAGTCAAAAAGATACAATTACTCTTGGTCGCCCACCCATATGCCAATCACGTCATCTATAAATCTGAACAATACGATACAATTATCCGTATATAAGTTACAGTGATAAATGAGTGCTTCCTCTAGCATGTTCATAAATGCATTGGCATATGGGGGGGCGACATTCGAGCCCATCGCTGTGCCTGTTCGCTGCAAGTAATATACATCCTTAAAGAGGAAGAAATTATCTTCCAGTACTATAGTAAGCAATTCCAAAAGAAATGTGATTTGTCTATCATCATATATTTTAGATGAATGTAATAATCGCCTGCAAGCTTCCAGTCCTAGGGTATGTGGAATGGCGGTATATAGATTGGCTACATCCCATGTTACCAATCTAGCACCTATAGGAAGGGTTAAATCCTGTATTTTGGACAAGAAGTCTTGAGTGTCCTGAATATAGGATTTAGTATTCTCTATCAAAGGACTGAGATGTTTGTCTAAATATTTGGTGATAGACAACGTAGCTGAATTAATACTAGAAACGATTGGACGACCCGGACGGTTATTTGGGTCCTTGTGTACCTTGGGTAACACATAAAAAATGGGTGTAATGGGATGTTCTGGTATTAAATAAGTTTCTGTACTAGTGTCTATTATTCCTGCCTGTAGGGCCTTTTTTACAATTTTTTTGATTTTAGTTACAACCCGTGTGGTGGGATTACTGTCCAAACGTGTGTAAACGTTATGATCAGCTAATTGTCTTTTTATTTCCCCTTCATACTTTGTAGTGTCCATAACAACTATAGAGCCCCCCTTATCCACTGGCTTTATTGTGATTTCTTTTCTATTAGATAACAGAGATAAGGCATTATGTTCCTCACGACTCAGATTGTTTTGTCTATGGTCAATTCTAGACCGATCTTCTAAAAATTGCCTTATATCCATCTCAACTTTGTCAATGAACAGTTCTGCTGCTGGATTATTGGTGGGGGGGTACAAATGTACTTTTATTTTTCAACCCCATTTTTCAACCCCATATTAGAGATAGACATTTTCAATGGATTTGAACTGTGCATTGATGGTTTAGACGAGTAAAAAGCCTTTAAACGTATATTCCTGTAAAATCTATACAAATCTTGTTTTAATCTAAATACATCCATTTTTTTTTATTGGGGCAAAAATTAAGTCCCTTATTTAGAACCTTCATTTCTATTTCACTTCCGCATTTCTATAGATTTTCGATGATTAAGTAATTTTTCTTCCAATTCCGATTTTGTTTTTTGGAAGTCCGCTTGTCCCACCATATCCGATAATTGTTGTTCCAGTTGTATAATTTCTTTTGTCGCAGAAATTCCTTCTTTTTGTAGAAATTCAACTGTTAAAGTGATAAGGTCAAAAGAGCACTTGTTTGCCCATTTTTTGCCCATTTTTCTGTTTTTTTATTTAATAATAATTTTTCTTTTGTTGTTTAATTTTTCCTTTTTTCTTTTTCTTTTTCCTTTTTTTTGGCAAAGGAATAAGAGCACCTATTGACAATTTATTGTTCCAACCACGTATAAAAAGAGGAGAGATGATTAGTTAAAAACCTGTGACCAAATGTGGGTTAATTAATTCCAGCTTAATTAAGTGCAATTAACAAACTTATGTGTATGTATATATAAACATGTGATGTATGTAACCAGTTGCAGACATACGATTGTGAGAAAGGGCGTTATCTGTGAAAGCCCGAAACGTCGCAGCCAGCTGCATCTGGTATCAGCTTGATGTCTTTGTAAATCTTTGTGATTTTTTTATGTAAATAAATTTCCTGGGCAGCAATCCTGACTCATCGTTTCTACATATCGATCCGTGGGAGGGACCAGATTGCTAGCAAGGCCAAGATCGTTAGTGCACTTCACCCTGCATATGGTGATATATACATATATATATAGTCTGCATCCAGTGTAGCCTATATCTACAGTGCATTCGGTGGTTCGGTGGTACTGTTTCTAATACACTTCAGTCTGTGTGCACAGTATCTAATACAGTGTGTACAGTTTCTACTGCACTTTTGATGGTGTACACAGTATAAAATACAGTGCAGCCATTGTACAGTTTCTAATACAGTGCAGGCGGTGTACACAGTATCTAATACAGTGTGTACAGTTTCCACTACACTTCTGGTGGTGTACACAGTACACAATACAGTGCAGCCGTAATACCATTTCTACTACTTTTCTGGTGGTGTACAAAGTATCTAATACAGTGTGTACAGTTTCTACTACTCTTCTGGTGGTGCACACAGTACACAATACAGTGCAGCCGTAGTACTGTTTCTAATACAGTGCAGGCGGTGTACACAGTTTCTAATACAGTAAAACAAAGGATTCGCCCTGGGACTTTAAATGAAGTGGGTACCGTTTCCACCAGTAAACATAACAGTAGTAAATACAGTATATGGTTTATTCACGTAAAATTGTTTACATGCATAGATAACACCAACAGTTGCCAAAAAAAAGATATATAAACAAGAAATATTGGTACATGGATGTAATAGCAGTCATAGTACACGGGCATCATACTATCTGACTAGTTTTGCGAGATCCAGCTCGCTCTTCAGGGGTGGATGTGTATAACATTGTACCTAAGATAAAAAAGTATATAGTTGGCAAAATGGCACAGTCAGTATTAGTTATACCTGGTCTGTTGTCACCCCGCCAGTATATACATGTATAAACAACTTCTACACTTTGATGCTATACTAGCTACTCACTCTCCAACATATTTTTTATCCCAGTATTGTTTTATACCCTGGCTCCTTGTTGTGCAATTCTTTGGTTGGCGTTGGCATTTTTTGTCTCGCATTGGGGGCTGCAATGTGTATAAAGGGAGACTTTTCTGTGTTTCATGTTCAGGCTCCGGAGGCATGGCGTCTGCGATTTTGCGGACGTCAGTACAGATGGACGCACTATATCATCTGATGGCTGGGGGATGTGTCCGCTTTTGCGTGCCTCCCTATGACAGTGGGAGCCTCCTGTGCTCACATGTCAGCCATCCACACATGGTGTTGGGGGACATATGATGACCTGCCATGCAATCCATTGGCAACAGCACTTGAAAGATCCACATCAAGGAAAAAGACGGACTTCTCCTTGCTTCTCAACTAGCATCTCCAACCCTACTATACCTCCAGTCCTCTCAAAAACCTGCACTGAGAGGAATGAAGGTATAGCAATAGGTGTCTCAAGACAATCTGCTAGCAGTACACCACCATCTGATTTTAGCAGGCAAATGTCCCTACCCCAGTTACTGAACCATAAAAAGAAATTTGGTCCCAGCCATCCACAGCGTCTAAATGCTAGCTAGGCCAAATTGTTTGCACTGCAACTGCTGCCTTTTCAGCTGGTAGACTCTGCCCCCTTTTGTGAATTTATGGAATGTGCTGTACCTCAGTGGCAGGTTCCAAAACACCATTTCTTTTCACGAAAGGCCATTCCGGCTCTCTACCAGCATGTGGAAGGCAATGTTTTGGCCTTGTTTCGTTGGACAGGGCGGTCAGCAGTAAGGTGAATATTACAGCTGATTCATGGTCCAGCAGGCATGGGCAGGGATGTTACCTTTCCTTCATGGCGCACTAGGTAACTCTGCTGGCAGCTGGGAAAGATGCAGGACAGGGTTCAGTGTTGTTGGAGCTTGTTTTGCCACCACGCCTCCAAAATGCTAGTGGTGATTCTGCCACAGCTCTCTCCTCCACCCCTTCCTCTTCTTCTTCCTCTATGGCCTTTTCTGCAGGGGGCTACGTAAGCAGTCAGGCTAAAAGATGCCATGCGGTGCTTGGTCTGCTTATGGGACAGGAGCCACACTGGGGCAGAGATTCTGTCAGCTCTGCAGGGGCAGGCTCAGAGGTGGTTGACGCCATGCCATCTTCAGCCAGAAATAGTTGTATGCGACAATGGTGTGACCTTCTCTCCGCCTTCCGACAGGGACACTTGACCCATGTTCTACGTTTGGCACATGTCCTGAATTTGGTGGTGCAGCGGCTCTTGAGCCAGGCTTACAGGATCTCCTGAGGCAGGCCAGAAAAGTCTGTGGTCATTTTCGCAGGTCATACAATGCCAGTGCTCGGCTGGCTGACATTCAAAGGGAATGCAACCTGCCCGCCAACTGCTCATTTGTGACATACCCACCAGGTGGAACTCAACATTGGCAATGCTGCAGCAGCTGCACATGCAGCAGAGGGCCATCAATGTGTGCCTGTGCAAGTATGGCACCAGGACAGGGTCAGGGGAGCTTGGATTCTTTTCACTACGCCAGTGGCTACTGATCAAGGATGCATGCACTGTCCTGTCACCATTTGAGGAGGCCACAAGGATGGTGAGCATGCAAAATGCATGCATCAGTGACACTGTCCCTCTAGTCTTCCTGTTGGAGCACACGCTTGGTGGAATCATGGTGGCCAACTGACCGATGCCGTTAAACAATTTTTCATTTCTCAGTGCCAAGGTCTGATCGGTTCAAGCAACCGTCACCAGCTTCTGCATTACATGGTGCAGGAATATTTAGGGGCAAGAGCAGACTTGGAGACCTTTCCAACAGAGCATCCACTGGGTTACTGGGTCTTGAGGATGGACCACTGGCCCGAACTTGCTCAATATGCAATTGAGCTACTGGCCTGTCCTGCATCCAGCGTGTTTTCTGAACACACATTCAGTGCTGCTGGAGGGTTTGTAATGGACCAAATAGTGCGCCTGTCCACAGACTCCGGTAATAGGCTCACATTCATAAAAATTAATCAGTCTTGGATCAGCAGCTATCAAGTACCTGATGCTGATGTAACTGATTGAATTTGCTACAGATGTGTGATCCCTTGAAGCCTGCTTATGCTGACTATCCTAATCCTCCTCAATCTTGATGATGCTAGCTTCCAACAATATTTTTGGTTTTGGGCACCGCCACCACCCAAGGCCCAATTTTTCTGTCCCTGTTTAACAGGGCCATGTAATTACAATTTTTTATCCACTATTTCACAGCAGGGCACGTTCCTGTGCCCAACAAGAGTATCTGTGAGGGGATACAGTGTTGTGGCACCACCACCACCGCCCAAGGCCCAATTTTTCTGCCCCTATCTAACAGGGGCATGTAATTACAATCCTTGAAATAATATTTCACAGCAGGGCCCGTTTCTGTGCCAAATAAGAGTAACTGTGAGGGCTTACAGTGTTCTGGTACCACCAACACCTAAGGCCCAATTTTCTGCAGAGTATATAGGGCAGGCCGTATAGTATATATACTACTGTTCAGAGTATATAGTGCCTGGAGGCCTGGGGGACCTCCACGCCATTTCTTAAAAAATTCTTTAAAAGTTTGATGCGGGGTTTCCCTTAATATTTATACCAGACCTGAAGGGGCTGGTAGGGATTTTGGGGGTGACATCCACACCATTTTTTTGGAGGGGGTATTTTTGATGTTTTTATCCATATTGCCGTGATCCGACAATACACTACAGCCGCAAGCAGTTTTAAATGACATTTTTTCCTTTAGAAATGTCATTTTGCTGTGGCACTGTTATAAACATGGGAAAGATGTGCTACTTAACAGGCATACTAAGGAATATTTCATTTTTATTGTTTCACTTTAAGCATTGATAAAATCACTGCTCCTGAAAAAACAGACATTTTTAAAACTTTTTTTGCATTGATACATGTCCCCTGGGGCAGAACCCGGGTCCCCAAACACTTTTTATGGCAATAACTTGCATATAAGCCTTTAAAATGAGCACTCTTGATTGCAAACCGAACTGGGGGGTGTTCGGCTCATCCCTATTTAGATACAGTGGCAATGCTCTGCGAGTGGAATACCTCTACTCAACTATGTAATGTAATGTGTTATGCACATCCAAGCCAAGGGGGGTGTTCTTCCTCAGCGTTGTATTATATCTAAGGTCTGTACAGATCTCTCTCTCTTTCTCTCTTTCTCCCCCTCTCTCTCTCTCTCTCTCTCTCTCTCTTTCTTTCTCTCTCTTTCTCTCTCTCTCTCTCTCTCTCTCTCTCTCTCTCTCTCTCCCAAATCCACCCACTACAGATTTCTCTCACTCCCAAAAATCCACTTAGTACAGAACCCCCCCAAACCCCGCCTGTACAGATCTCTCACCCTATACATATTTCTTTCTCCCTTCCCCAAACTCTCCCCAGTAGAGATCCCCCCTTCAAATCTACCAGTACAGACCTCTCCCTCCCCATGGATTCCCCAAGTACAAATCGCTCTCTCCCATCCCTCAAATCCCACCAGTAAATATCCCCCAAAACCCCCAGTACAGACCTCTCTCCCCCGAAATCATCTAAGTACAAATCACTCTCTCCCACCCTCCAAATCTGCCCAGTATATATCCCTCCCCCTCCCTAAATTTCCTTCAGTATAGAGAGAAATCTTCCCCCTTAAATACCCCCTGCTTTACCCCCTCCCCAATGTCCACTCACCAGATCTCAGATACAGTGGCATTGCTCATTGAGTGGAAATCCTCCATTTGGTTGTGCCATGGCATATCAGAGTTGAAGAGAAGAATTCCTTAGCTTTGTACTGCTTCTAAGGTCTGACACAGGAATGATGACTGGTGATGGCAACTGGTGATGCAGTGCAAGTGTCACTGCAGTGTGCAACCCCCAAAAAAGTAAGTCGGGCAATCTTGGCATCACATCTGGGGCACCCCAAAATTGATGCAGGGAATGGGCCCTATGAGCTCAATACTAGTGACACCCATTATTAGGAATGCACAAGACAGTGGGCAAGAAAGCAATTACTACCACTCCTTCAACCACAGGGAACTGACACACTCAGTAGGAAGCAGTAAGGTATCTATTAGATACATTGTCAGAGGTGTTCTCACAAGAGGGTTTGAGCATGAGATACCCACAGGAGATAGTCCTCCTATCGGGGAGAGATATTAAAGCACACCTCTACAACACTATCAAGAAGTCAGACAGACTAGTTTCAACCCATGATTAGACTGCTAAGACCATTTCCAAAATTGTGTGGAAGCTCTTCTACCTTCCTTATGGTTGTCAAAAGAAGATACATTCAAACCAGGGACCCTCTTTCAAAAGTAAGCTGCAAGCACCCAGAAGGCAATAGGGTGTATGAGAAGTTCAATCTCACCCTGATACAACTGCTGAGAGACTTAACTTGAACAAAGTGGTCTGGAAATTTAACAATACGGTACATTTTTTGATGGACAGTTCACTCTACCATGTTGTATTATATTCTGGGGGGGGGGGCAAAAGAGAATTTGAACACACTCTGACTTCCTGGGTCAGTGAGTGGAAATGTTTAACAAAGTCCAACGCTTTATTAAAGACCAGTACTGGGTAGAGCAAGGAGAGTTGAAAGTGTAATTCTTTGACCTTAAACTTGAGGCAGAGCTACTCCAATCTAAACAATTACTAAATGAGAACAAAAATGGGGTGGGACTTTACATGTACCTTGCAGGGTCTAATAAATTCATATACCAAATAGGCCTAAAAAATATTTGTTTTTCCCGTTTTCCTCTCCCCTCTCTTCCTCGCTTTCCCTCTTTTCTCACCCTCCTTTCTTTCTCTCCATTAGTCTTTTCCATTCCCCTTCCCCTTTCTCTCCCTCCTTCGTTACCTCTCCTCCCTTTTCTTTCCCCCCTTTTCCCTTTCCCCTTCCTTCCCCCTCCCCTTCCCTCTACCTCACTTCCTTTTCCCTTCCTTCCTTTTCCTTTTTCCATCCCTTTGCTCCCCCCACCCCTTCCTTCTTTCCTTTCCCTAGTCCCCATTTCTCTGATATCACAACTAAGTTTACTTTATCACCATCATCACATAGGAGTCTGTTTTTTCTTTGGGGGGACACAGAGTTAATCCCCACGGCCTCCCCAGGCTTCTCCTCCACCGGACCGGCTGACAAAACTACACAGGTGAATCAGCAGTCTTCTTGGTAGTTTTATACTATATGTAAAGAGAGGGGACATTGGGGCCAGGTACAGGCCCCGGGACTTTTAACGGTGCTGAGGTAAATGAGGTAGAAAAAGTAGAATAAAAAGATCTTTTATTTAACAATCTTTTAAAAAACAGACAAAGAAAGAAACACTTTTACAAAGCAAATAGGATAATTGATTGATACAAAAGTTGATACCACTTTCTCAACATGTTTCGCTTTCTTAAGCTTCTTCAGGAGACATAATGTGGCATTAGATCAACTATAAGGTAGAAAAAACAGCAATAAGAATTTTATGTCTGCTAAAATATCATAATGTATATCCATTAAGTCAAAAAAGGACAATTGTTGAAAAGAATCATTAGAGAGAGTTTTTACAATATATAGAGCCAAAGGTGGAATGTATCGTAAAACAAAGAAATAATATAGATAAAAAATAATGTATATGAAAAAAAAAAAACGCCCTTCCCAAAGTTCACAAGGATTTATGTAATCCCCCCGGCCGGCCGATAGTGTCCGGTAACGGATCTTTAACTGAAAATGCTAGCCAACTTGTGGACGATTTTCTTAGGCCCCATGTAGAAGGCCTTACATCATATCTACAAGATACCAGTGAACTTCTTCGTACTCTGGATGGTTTGGCCATCCCCGAAGGGGCGTGACTTGTGACTTTGGATGTGGAGGCCCTCTATAACTCCATCCCCCATGATTTGGGGGTGGCAGTTATAGAGGGCTTCATTTCTCATAATGGTGATGTCCCCCGGGCCTACAATGGGTTCATTCTGGGCCTATTGAGGTTCATCCTTACTAATAACATCTTTTTGTTTGCACGCTCCCACTACCTCCAGGTGCAGGGAGTCGCAATGGGGACCAGATGTGCCCCCTCTTATGCGAACCTGTACCTGGGGGAGTGGGAGCAAAGACTTTTTTTCAGGGAGGATATGCAATCCTTGGTGGAATACATACCGATATGGAAACGGTATATTGATGATGTGTTCCTTATTTGGACGGGCAGTAGAGAGGATCTCTCCCGTTTCTTTGACGGATTAAAAACTAATCCTTATAATTTAACCTTCACTATGGAAGCTAATCAAACCACTCTAACTTTCCTGGACATTACCATTCTGATTAATCCCGACAGAACCATAGGGACTACCCTATTCCATAAACCATCAGCAGGAAATTCGCTCCTGCACGCCACCAGCTCACATCCATTGTCACTCATTAATAATGTCCCGTACGGACAGTACTTAAGACTAAGGAGAAATTGCAGTGAAAACGTTCACTTCGAATCCGAGGCTAGAGCACTAAGAGCACGTCTCAAGGCACGAGGCTATAGTAATAAATGCCTTAAAAGAGCTTACCTCAGAGCCAAAAAGAGTGATCGCAGCCAACTCATTCATGGCCGTACCAATGCTAAACCAGATCCAGGCTTAAGAGTAATCACAACCTTTTCCGGTCAACATCAGCAAATGCGTGATTTGCTACAGAAGCATTGGTATTTGCTGATGGGTGACCCCAGGGTGTCCAAACATCTCAAGGATCACCCTGAGATCACCTACAGACGATCTCGGTCAATTAGGGATCACATTGTTCACAGCCACTATCCTCCCCTGTCTGTAACTGCTACTAAAAACAAGGGAACAATACCCTGTCACAAGTGTAACTTCTGTAGGTACATTTATTCATCTCGCAATATCGTTCTTCCAAATGGACGGCTTTATAATCCAAACTTTTTAGCCACATGCCAATCCATCAGTATAGTCTATATTATGATATGCGAGTGTAATGCATTTTATGTGGGGAAGACCAAACGTCCCTTTTTCCACAGAATCAGAGACCATGTTTCCTTAGTAAATAAAAAAAAGATGGAAACTCCCATCAGTCGACATATGGGGTTATGTCACCAGTTTGATGACAGCAAAATGCACTTTTTCGCCCTGGAGTACGCCCCCCCAACTGAAAGGGGTGGAGATTACGATAGGACTTTATTACAACGTGAGACTAAATGGATTTTTAGTCTAAACGCTTTGAAACATCCTGGGCTGAATGACGTTCTGAGTTACAAACCCTTTCTTTAAATTTTGTCTGTCAGTATGTAATACATTCCTTTTTTTTTTTTTTTTCACACAATTTATATCGTGTTTCCAATTCCATCTGTTAGAATTAATGGTTTATGGATTTTGAATTTTGATGTTATACTCTACACTCTAAATGCGATTTTCCATTGAGACTTTTATTATTGACACAGTATTAATTAATTTGTGCGTTATTGGGGTTTTTTTTCTCTCCCCCCAGCCTGTCACCTCCCCCTCCTTTTTTGGCATGTATGGACACCCGGGGCACTCATCGGTTCAGCTCCTAATCAATGTTTTGGCTGTATGTTTGCCCCTTCATTGACAACCAATGCAGTGTCGCCTCTCCCGGCTATTCGTGCGTGAGAATAGTCTATCTATTTATTTTATCTATTAATTTCCCCTTAGCCTTAGGGCTTCCGTAGTGCCTATCCTGGGCATGGGACTTTCAAAGATGGCCGCGGGTCAATCAAAGACCTCTGACGCCGCTTAAGCTGCTTCCGCACTGAGGCCGGGAGGTGCGCGCATGCGCGGTTGCCTCTTCTCGGCCCGCAGCGTGGTGGTGGACGCCGTCACGCTGGAGAGGTTTAAAAAGCGGGCTTTCCCGCTACTCTCTGTCATTCCCTCTAGACACGCTGGGCAGGCAGACGTCCCTGGATACCTTTGGTTGGTGTTACAATCGGCTTCTACACTCACAAGTAAGCTGCTCTGATTGGTTCTTTGATTTCCTTATATCTAGCCTTATCTATTCTGCTCCTAATCATGTATTTGAACTTAGTCCATTTTTTGTTATTTTACCCATAGGTTCTTTGTGCTAGGCTGCAGATGACCTTCTAGGTCTGATCACCCACTATATTTTTTGTGGGTGCTCGAACCCTGCATCCTGCCTCTTGTTCAGCTGCTATCCTGCTGCATAAAAAGAACCACCTATGTGCATATTCAGCAATCAGGCTTTTCATCATCTTTTGGATGTTGATCCTTTATTTATGAATTGATTCTACTTACTATATTGAAGGTACTTTATTGCAACACTGCTATTCCTTTTACTTTGCCTAATGTTAGCTTATTTATGCTTTTGACTTATGCATCAGATCCTATGACACCCCCTTTTTTCTCGTTTCCAGAGAATTTCATCCACTGTTGCAATCTTTTTTATTCCTCTCTGCATGCTAATCAGTGAGGTGCGGACTGGAGGGAGAATTTTCCGCTTGCACAGATTTCCTTTTTAAAACTTAGATTTTTTTTCCCCTGATTTACGGGTAAGATCAATGTACAAGTTATGACGTGATGTATGCTGAATCAAATGTGTACACATATGTATTGTGTTTTTTTTTTTTTTCATATACATTATTATTTTTTATCTATATTATTTCTTTGTTTTACGATACATTCCACCTTTGGGTCTATATATTGTAAAAACTCTCTCTAATGATTCTTTTCAACAATTGTCCTTTTTTGACTTAATGGATATACATTATGATATTTTAGCAGACATAAAATTCTTATTGCTGTTTTTTCTACCTTATAGTTGATCTAATGCCACATTATGTCTCCTGAAGAAGCTTAAGAAAGCGAAACATGTTGAGAAAGTGGTATCAACTTTTGTATCAATCAATTATCCTATTTGCTTTGTAAAAGTGTTTCTTTCTTTGTCTGTTTTTTAAAAGATTGTTAAATAAAAGATCTTTTTATTCTACTTTTTCTACCTCATTTACCTCAGCACCGTTAAAAGTCCCGGGGCCTGTACCTGGCCCCAATGTCCCCTCTCTTTACAAATGTACTTTCTGGGATGTGGTGCTTCTAAATTTTTCCTCTCTTCCATTTTTTTAGTTTTATACTATAGTTTATACTTATATTTTACTTGAGAGAATTTATCCTCCCTGCCCACTCTCTTTGCCCATGGCATGCTGTGGTGTATGTAACAAGCTCCATTACAAAAATTTAAATCAACATGACTCAGTATATTGAAACTTTTTAATGGTTAATATTTCTTTGTAATATAATTATTTGCTAATGTTTATAAACATTATTTGTCAATAATATGTTTGTATATCTTGCAGTATATGTACAAATTTGTGCTCCGATCTAAGGCCCTGATGAAGTGGAACTTCCCACGAAATGCATAGGCCAGTTTTCTCGATTCTTCAGCCAGGACCAGCACACCCTGGATAGACTTACAGTAACTGTGGTTTGGTTTAACCAGTTGTATTCAACTTTTTTAAAGCTAACCATTTGTATATGGAAATTAAAGATTTGTTTATTTTTTAAGCCTATTTGGTATATGTATTTATTAGACCCTGCAAGGTACGTGTAAAGTCCCACCCCATTTTTGTTCTCATTTGGTAATTGTTTTATGTGGGATGGTACCTTTTGTAGGGTCATAAATGCCTCACATTCATCCCTCATACTCTCCTAACATACTCCAATCTAAAGACACACTAGCTACAGGTCCATAGAGTTGTTCTACAACAGCTACCCAATCCCAGGGACGATATCCAGAGAGAAGGAACTCAAAAGAAAAAAAGTAACACACATATTTAACTCCTTCAACAAATCAACCCACAGAGGCCTTTAAGGGGATTTTCAAGAAAACTGTCCAAGTTTGTGAGCCACAAATATCTCTGCCACTATTTACTCACCATACTCAGATGGAGGTGCAGATTCCTTTTACTCTATTTTGACAACAAAAGCAAGCTCAATTGAAAAGACAGCGACACATACCCATGAAATGGATATGCAAAAATAGAAAAGGGTTGGGACTTTATAAGTGCTGAAACCTCCTCTCAGAATAATTATATATACACAATCATAAGTTAAAAATAAATGTTATTACAAAAATTCATTAAAATGTGTCTAATGTAGATAACAGAACCCCCCCCCCCCCCCCGAAGATAGTAATTCCTCCTTCAGTAAATGTATAGTGGGACACTATATGTACACAAAACAAATTGTTATAATCACATTAGGGAGGAACGTGATGATAACAATGTGTTTTGTGTACATATAGTGTTGGATGTGACACTTATACAGGTCCCACTATACAATTATTGAGGGAGGAATTACTATCTTCGGGGGGGTTATTTGGCAAGCAATGAGTTAATATTATCCCTTATATGTTTTTAAGGGGTGTCCATCATCTACATTAGACACATTTTAATGCATTTTTGTAATGTATTTTTAACTTATGATTGCGTATGTATAATTATTCTAAGAGGAGGTTTCAACACCTGTAAAGTCCCAAGTAGTTTCTACTTTTACTCCATTTCCCACAACTCCCTGTGCTCCTGTACATGCTCGGGGAGTATTCATTCCTCAGTTTCCCTACCTCAGCAGCTTGGAGAGGCCAAACCTAATGAGACAAAGGTAGCTAGGCAAGTACAGCCAGGTGAGAGGCCCCTGTCAGAACTGGTGTGCAGGCAACCAACCCTGAGTCTAATAGCACACAGATTGTACAGAAGACTCAGCAACAGTGGGGAACTCCTCTGTGATTGCCACAAGTGTACTTCAGTTCCAGTGGGGAGATCCTTTGTCATCGGGCCTTGGATCTCTTGAGCTTTTCAGTTGTTTTACCCAGACTTGTCTTGGGCTTCATTATAAGGAACACTGTTATGAAGATAATTACAAGTGTGTTCTGAGCTGTTTTACTGGATTAGTGATTCTCAGCTTTACTATGTTGTTATAGAGTCTTATGCAGACACATACTACCTCAGCTGAGTCCCAAATACATTGTTGTGATAAGTGCATAATGGTGCAGCTTTTGTTTGTTTGTGCAGCTTTCATTGTTCTGCAGTTTATACATGTCTTTTTTTTTTAACCATCCCTGAACATATTTTGCATTATTGCTTCTAACTTTGCACCTTTGCACCTGTTTAGAGTTACAGTTACATGCCAATCCTAAATATAGTTGTTTATACTGACACACTTGTTCCCTGGTATTCAGCTTTCTATGTCACCTCTTCAGCTTGGTCATTGGACAATAAATCAAAATGATTACATTTAGCCAATTAGCAGGGAGTTGATCCAAGAAGCATTGTGCATCTAGGCACCGCATCCCCCAAAATATACAATATATGGACAAACAAACCAAAAAAACTGTGTTGGACTTTTAAGGTGTCGCTAGTAACAAGTACAAAAAGTAGATAAAATTCCCCTTTTTATTTTGCAAATATTAAAAGATAGGTTAAAAATAGTAACCTTAAATATTATGCATTATATGAGCAACCCACAGCTAATGTTAATCATGCAAGTAGTCCATATTTGAATCGCCATCAAGAGAAAGCCTATACATTTCTTAACAGGAGATCAAAGGTAAGGAGAACTTCAAGTTATATATAAGGGGTAAAAAGGGTGTCCAGTTCTATGTGTTTCACATCATAGCTTCATCAGGAAGATGTAATGTAAAGTGCCCTGTCACTATACAAAGACAGGACATACCTCTTTTGCTACCCTTTTTTGGATTGCTCTTCGTTGCTGAGAAATCATATGCTGAAGTCGGCACTGAAATCAACACATCTGGGGTTGTTCACCTCTGTGGTCCCCCATGGGTTCCTCTCTCTGATGTCTTCCATATACAGAAAACAGTAGTGATGTGCATGTCAGAGGGCCGAACCAGTGACAACTTTTTGGGGGACCACGGGGATGGAAAGTCCCAGAGCAAAATTCAGCAGAAGATAATTTTCATATAATTAACCGCTTGCCATCCAATATACATCGGCACAATGGCACGACTGCGCAAATGGGCGTACCTGTACGTCCCCTTTAAATTGCCAGCTAGTTGGCGCCCGCGTGCCTGCCGCGTACAGTGTGAGCTCGATGTCCATGATCGTGACATGGAGAAGCAGAACAGGGAGACTGCTCCCTGTCATCCCCACTACAGTTAGAACACACTGAGGGAACACATTTAACCCCTTGATCGCCCCCTCATTTACACAGTAATCAGTGAATTTTTATAGCACTGATCGCTGTATAAATGTCACTGGTCTCAAAATAGTGTCAAAAGTGTCCGATGTGTCTGCTATAATGTCACAGTCACAATAAAAATCATAGATCGATTACATTACTAATAAAAAAAATTAACAAAATGCCATAAATCTATCCCCTATTTTGTAGACGCTATAACTTGTGCAAACCAATCAATATACGCTTATTGTGATTTTTTTTTTACCAAAAATATGTAGAAGAATACATATTGGCCTAAACTGAGGAAGAAATTATTTTTTTTTTATATTTTTGGGGACATTTATTATAGCAAAAAGTAAAAAATATTGCTTTTTTTTTCAAATTGGTCGCTCTTTTTTTGTTTATAGAGCAAAAAAAAATTGTAGAGGTGATCAAATACCATCAAAAGAAAGCTCTATTTCTGTGAAAAAAAGGACGCCAATTTTGTTTGTGTGCAACGTTGCACGACTGCGCGATTGTCAGTTAAAGTGACGCAGTGCCGTATCGCAAAAAGTGCTCTAGTCAGGAAGGGGGTAAATCCTTCTGGGGCTGAAGTGGTTAAAACATATGGCATATTTTATGTCCTTTTTATTAGTGGACCAGAACAGAGAACATGAGCTTCAGATCTAAATGTATAAAAACATTTTTGATTGGCTTTTTTTCATTACAGTAGCTAAAACAAAGTTTAATGCATGAAGAAACTAGGAACAAAATTATAGTGTAATGATTTCCTATAGCAGTTGTTTTACATCAAAGTTCTTTCATCATTAGCTATACCTGAAGGATTCCACTCACAAAATTATATGTTCATGGAAAATATATTTTTATTACATAATTATTGCATTGTAAGTGCACTGTTCTGAAATAAGTGATTACCTAAAGTCTATCTAAAATAATTTTATTGTTTTTAGATTTTTACATTTTTATTTGGTCTGTTCTTTTATGGAATGAAGACAAGCAACTGATATTAGATATATATTTTGCTAACCAAACTAATCAAAACCCTTTATTTGCATGTATATATTTTCTGAATATGTTTTGAATATAATAAACAAAGTAATACTGTTTTTTATTGAAATAGAACTTCAAATTAAATCTTCATGATATAAGAAAAAGCATGCATAACAGGTTAATAAAATAAATGCTTTTTCCATGACCTCCCCATGTCAGCCTACTATGGGTCAGCTCCGCCCCCTCTGACCCCTCTAGGACCACCTCTTTTTTAGCCCACAAAGGGCGGCTGTCTGCCCACACCAATGTTCTTTTTTCGTCCTCGCTCCGGACGCCTTTTAAAGTTTAATTTTATATTTAAAAATGTATTTAATTTTTAATTTTTTTTTTTTTTCCCTTATTTATTTATTTTTTTCTCTATCCACCATCCATCCTGTTTGGGTTCAGCCTCTCCCGGTTCAGAAGACCCCCCCATATAGGCTGTAAATCTCCTGAGGAGGTGGGTTCCCATGGTGCTGGGACTGTATGGTACAGTATAAATGACTGTGTATTACTGGCAAAGGTCACTGGCAGTATAAATGACTGTATATACCTTCGTTAGGCAGGTGCTGGCACTCTCTCCTTCCATGTTTTTGTGTGTTCAGGCAGTGGTTTGGCTCGCTGGGACTTGTAGTTCACCGCCTTCACATGTATTCCTTTAAGGAAGCTCAGAGTTGAGCAGGTGAGGTCAGAAGCAGCTTCCTCTTTGGGTTGCCTAGCAAACACCAGAATGCTCACTGCTAATTTGCAGCAGGCTCTGTCCTCTAGGCTAATCTCAGTCTCCAGTTGATCAATCTGCTACTCTGCTCTGCTCTGGTAAGCCTCCTTTCAGGTATCTCATTACTTTCTGCTGTGTTACTTGTCTGCCAGAGTGTTTTTATTATCCTATGCCTTATAGGTCTGGGGAATTTTGCCTGCCTGCCTAGCTGCCTTAGCACTGAAGATTCGGATTGAGAAGTTTATTTTAATTGTATTTATTTATTTTATTTATTTTTTGTTTAAAAAAAAAAAAAAAAAGTTTATTTATTTTTAAAAGAGAGCACATCCTCTGTGTCTTACAGAGAGAAGGGCCCAGTGTGGGATAAATGCCCGCAAAGAGGTTCCAAATCACCATTCCAGCCTCAAAGTAAAAAAAGGACTAGACATGCACAAATTGCAGTCGCATGCAGCTGGATAGATGCCCGTTGTCACAGCATTCCAGATCTCTCTCGCTCTTACCTCACTTTAGTCGCTCAGACCCGAGCCAAGAGAGGTCAAGACATCAGAAAGCCTCTAGAAAGAGCAAATCCAGGCACAGACACAGAAGAAAATCCTCTCCTTCGGACAGGTCTTCATTGCCAGCCCAAGCAGAAGAAAGATACCGTTGGGCCTGCTCAACTGAGGTCCTCAGAGTAAAACGGGTATGTGCATCTTGCTTCAGGAGGCGGCTTAGGACAATGCTGCAAAAGAACGCCAGGTTAAATCCTACATTAAGCACGCAGTCAAGGAAGGGTTAAAGAGTGTTTCAAGGAATCCTGCTCATCCTGTTGTATCTTCAGCATCTGCAGATTCAGATCATGTGTTTTAGTGCATTTTAACTCTGAAGTCAACAGCGATATGGATCCATCTGAAGGTTGAGATGGTCTCGGAATCGCATACGTATGATTTTTGCACTGGTTCCCCCCTTGGTGGAGGCTGTTAAGGATGCAATGAAGTGGCAGGAAGAATCGTGGCCTCCAAAGAGACAGCAAAGATACTACGCGTATTTAAAGAAATCGTTACCTTCCTTCCCATTCATTTCTGAAATTAAAGAAGTAATTGACGATGAGTAGGCAGAGCCTGAGAAGAAGCTTAATGTGCATAATAGAGTTTCGAAGCTGTACCCCTTGGGACACTATGCCTAAGGTGGATGCTTCATTACGTAGATTCGCCCGCCACATTAGGCTTCCGCTGGAGGATTCAGTCTCTTTTAGGTATCCTATGGATCGCAGAATAAACGCAGACCTAAAAAGGTTGTATAGTTTGGCCGGAGCAGCCTGCAGACCAGCGGTAGAACTCACTTCTGTGGCAGCAGCACTTGGGCTGGGTTCGCACCTGTGCGTTTTTGGTGCATTTTGCGGATTTGCACTACCATCCATTTACCATGGTCTCCTATGGAGAACGTTCTGTTGTGCGGGTCTGCGGAATGCGGGGAGCACTGGGAGTGCATTGGTGTGAATCCCGCCTTTGAGTGTGTTCTTCTCCTTTGCAGTTTTCAAGACTGCTGTAGAGTTGTGGCTAAAGTGGCTGTCAACCAGGTCAAGATGACAGCAAAGATAATGGCTCATTCCGTCACAGCCCACAGAGCCTTATGGTTGAAGCATTGGTCGGCCGAAAAGGCTTCTAAGCACAGTCTGTGTTCGGTTCCATTCGACGGGAAGCAACTCTTCGGGAAGACTTATGCCCTGTACACACGATAGGATTTTCCAATGGAAAATGTGTGATAGGACCTTGTTGTCAGAAATTCCGACCGTGTGTAGGCTCCATCACACATTTTCCATAGGAATTTCCGACACACGTTTGAGAGCTGGCTATAAAATTTTCCGACAACAAAATCCGTTGTCAGAAATTCCGATCGTGTGTACACAATTCCGATGCACAAAATACTTCATTTTTCTCAGCTCGTCTGACGTGTTGTACATCACCGCGTTCTTGACGTTCAGAATTTCTGACCAACTTTGTGTGACCGTGTGTATGCAAGACAAGTTTAAGCCAACATCCATTGGAAAAAATCCCATGGATTTTGTTGTCAGTAAAAAATCCTATCGTGTGTACAAGGCATTAGAATCAGCAATTCAGCAGGTTTCCGGTGGCAGATCTGGCCTAATCCCGCAGAAGAGAGAAAGACAACAGCAGCCCTTTTGGTTTAACAAGAGATCCAAAGAGGGATTCAGAGAGGACAGTGCTTACAGACAGTGGAAGGGAGCTGGTTCAACCTTCCAGAAATCTTCCAAGCCCAGGGCTAACAAAGCTCCTAAGGCTTCAAATAAGTCCTTCTGAAGGTGTCTCCGCTTAACCCTCTCAAGTAGGAGCAAGACTAGCCCAATTCGGGGGGGGGTTGGGCGGACAAATTACATGATGCCTGGATATTAGCCATCATTCGATCACGTTATCGTCTTGAGTTCAGAACAAGGCCCCTCAGACCTTGTTCGTAGAAACTGGACTTCCTACAGATTTGGAAAGGAGGCAATGTTTGCAAGGATATATAGGGGAGCTGTTGGTAGCAAGGGCCATCCTTCTGGTTCCAGGGCACGAATTGCGTCAGAGAGTATGTTCCCCTCTGTTTTTGGTCCCAGAGACTTCAGGGGGTTTCAGACCAGTTTTTGACCTCAAAGTCCTGAATTCTTACATGAAGGTTCCACCATTCAAAATGGAGTCACTGGAAACGATCATTTTGGTTGTGGAGTCAGGAGACTGGATGATCTCCATCGATCTGGCAGATGCGAATCTTCAGGTTTCCATAGACGCATCTCACCATCGCTCTCTCAGGCCTTCTGTAGAAGGCTCTCATTTTCATTTTTAATGTCTCCCATTCAATCTCAGCATGACTCCGAGAACGTTTTTGAAGCTACTGTCTGCTGTCGTCATGACTCTCAGGGTCAAGGGAGCGCATATATTCCATTATCTAGATGGCATGCTACTTCTGGGTCCGTCAAATGAGCTCCTTCTTGTTCTTGTGAATTTCACCTGCAAAACACTAGCTTGTTTCGGTTGGTTGATCAACTTTCGGAAAAGCCAGATGCATCTGACCCAAATGTTGGAGTATTTAGGAGTACAATTTGACACAGATCGGGGTCGTGTTTCTCTTCCTCAGAGGAAGGTCCAGGAGATCCAGTCTCAGACAAAACCAGTGATGGCCAGGCCTTCTATCAGCCACAGTTCCAGTAGCCCCACGGGTCAGGTGGCGCAGAAGGAGGTTTCAATGCAACTTTCTTCTTCAGTGGGATCCATGTTCCAGAAAATCTATCTGCCAATTCCAATAATCTGGTCCCTGGTTTGGTGGTCAGTAGCTCGCAATCTTTCCTGCGGAGTTCCGTTGAAGGCCTCAGAACCAATAGTGGTGAGGACCAATGCCAGTCTGGCAGACTGCGGGGCACACTGCCTGGGACAGCAGGTTCAAGGCCAATGGAACCTTTGTGGGGCAAAGAGTTCAAATTTCTTGGGCTTGGATGCTGTCAGACGCACTCTCTTAGCGTTCCAACCTATGTTGCGAGGTTGAGCTGTCAAGAATCTTTTGGACAACAAAACTATAGTGGCTTATGTGTCTCATCAAGGGCAAGAGAAGAATCTCGGCTCTCTTACAGCATCTTATCTCCCAGGGCCTGGGGATGTTTTAGCAGATTGCTTGAGTCGATGCTTTGGAGATCACAACAAATGAGGCCTCAACCCCAAGTACCGATGCAAGATCCTCAGGGTCTGAGGGACGCCTTCGATAGATCTTATGGCATTGGAGGAGAATTGTCAACTGCCTTGATTCTTCTCCCGGACCTGGCATCCACAGGAGTTGGGGCAGGGTGCTGTCCAGGTCTTGGAACTTCCCCTTGGCGTATGTTCCCGCCGCTTTCATTGGCTCTCAAAATCCTGCTGAAGATTCAGTGAAAAAGGGTCACAGCAATAGTAGTCCTACCTTACTGGCTCAGGGAGCCGTGGTTCCCTCTGGCTTGGAGGATAAAGTTGGGCTCACCAATCCCACTGCCTCCTTGTCAAAATCTCCTTCTGCAGAGTGGGGCCTGACGCCTGAACCTCAGGAGGATGAAGTTAATGACTTGAGAGGGGCCTTAACTGGCTTGGGTCTCTCGGGCAGCGTAGTGGAGACATTATTAGAGGCTCATAAGAGGTCCCAGAATGTAACCTATCACCGGACCTGGAATTCTACAGAAAGGGTTTTGGACCTTGGATCTCGTTCAGTATCTAACATTTTGAAGTTTCTGCAGAGTGGTCTCTAAGGGTTAGCTTATAATTCCCTGAAGGGTCAAATCCTCGCCTTGTCGGCTATGTCGTGTACAAGATATGCTCTACATCCGTTGGTGATCTGATTTTTAAGGGCAGCCATAGAAATCAGACATCCATTGAAATCGTTTTTTCCAAAAGAGGGCTTAACACTAGTCTTGGGAACATTGCTGATTCCTCCGTTTGATCAAGCTTTCTCTTGTTCATGATTTCTTTTAACAGTTTTTTGTTTTTTCTAGCTGTTGCCTTGGCCAGAAGAGTCTCTGAGTTGTGCACCTTCTCATCTAAAGAATCATATTGTTTGGTGCTCCCAGACAACATAGTCCTTAGGCCGATACCGAGCTTTCTACCTAAGGTGGCCACATAATTTCGTATGAACTGGGAGGTCATTCTCCCAGCCTTTCCGGCGGATACAACTGATGATGAGTGGAGTAGGTTAGACCTGGTCTCTGCGGTTTCAACCTACCTGAAATGGACTAAAAGCTTTTGAAAACAAGATCAGCTGTAGGTGTTCCCAATGGGGCCTAAAAAGGGTATGCCAGCAACATCCAGAGTTGTGTCTTCCTGGTTTGTCAAGACCATACATATTGCATACAAAACGCTGGGCCTTCCTCCTCCTTCAGAGATCAAAGCACATTTGACGGGCGGTATGGCAGCATCCTGGGCAGCATACGCGAAGGTCGCCCCTGAGATAGTTTGCAGATCAGCAAGCTGGAGAGCACCCAACACCTTTTAATAAGCATTACAGGCTTAATATGGCTTGTCCGCCTGAGGAAACATTTGGCTCTACAGTTATTACGGCGGCTGTTTCCCATTAAAAATCTGAGTAGCATTGCAATGAGGGTTTGGCTTATTTTTTATTTTTTGTCTTCCCTCCCTTCTTAACATTGCTTGGTACATCCCATAGCAGGCTGACATGGGGAGGTCCAGGAATAAGGAAAATTGTTATCCATACTTACTGTAATTTTCCTTTCCTGGATCCTCCCCATGTCAGCCGAGGATTCCCACCCAGTGTATCCGTCGCAAGGCAGGGCTTTTTTTTTTTTTGAACAGGGTGTGGGCAGACAGCCGCCCTTTATGGGCTAAAAAAGAGGTGGTCCTGGAGGGGTCAGAGGGGGCGGAGCTGACCCATAGTAGGCTGACATGGGGAGGATCCAGGGAAGGAAAATTACGGTAATTATGGATAACAATTTTCCTTAATAATGCCAAAAGTGAAATTTAGACAGACAAATGGAGATTATACTGAGATAAGGCTATGTACACATCCATGTATAGATACATATACGCTGTGTTAATTTCAGTGTTATTAAAGTTATACCATGCTGTATTTCAGTAAGCAAATATGAAACGCTAATTGATTCAACCACATAGAACTTCTCTAAGGCCCCATGACCCTACTTGGGCAATGCCATTGACCAAAAATAGCCATGACCAATGATGTCATCTGCTATCCCCGTCCCTTTGTTTGAATTCCATATGATAGCTCAGGAAGCTGTCATTAGCATGTGGTAGTCAGCAGGTGTGGATGCATAAACATGTTTTTTGTTTTGCTGGGTTAGCGGGTTGGCAGGCATCATTTATTGTGATTGCCATGGATCTTCAGCAACTGTGACTGCCGATGTAACCACAATGAGGGACATTTTATTCTTAAGAAAGGACTTGTCAAACATTTGTGTGTTTATTAACTATTTACATTTTCTATGTACCCCTTACTCATTCATCTGGATTCCACTAGACCTCTGAAGGTATGCTGTGGTGTCCGGCACCAAGCTGTCAGTAGCAGATCCTTTCAGTCCTGTAAATGGCAAGATGAGGCCTCCATGGATCAGACTTGTTTTTCCAGCACATCCCAGAGATGCTTCATTTAATTGAGATCTAGAGAATTCAGAGACCATGCCAACACTTCAAACTTGTTGTTTTCATCAAACCATTCTTAAACCATTTTTGTGGTGTGGCAGGATGCATTGCCCTTCTAAAAGAGGCCACTGCCATCAGGTAATACTATTTCCATGAAGGGGTGTACTTGGTCAGCAACAATGTTTAACCACTTCCCGCCCAGCCTATAGCAAAATGACGGCCGGGTGGTGGTTCAGTTATCCTGACTGGGCGTCATATGACGTCCTTCAGGATAACAGCCACCGCGCACCCGCAGGGGTGCGCATTGCGGCGATCGGTGGTGTCAGTCTGACACACCGCTACACTGATCTTGGACCAATGTCCAATGACGGCTGATCACGATGTCAACAGGGAAAGCCGTTGATCGGCTTTTCCTCACTCGCGTCTGACAGAGTAGAGGAGAGCCGATCGTCAGCTCTCCTAACAGGGGGGTCTGCGCTGATTATCAGCTCAGCCCCCCACTAGACCACCAGGGAAGCCGCCAGGACCACTAGGGAAGGGGGCAACATGTGGATGGCCAGGTATGTACCCCATGGCCATCCACGTGTGCAAATTATGCCCAACCTGTGCCAATCAGTGCCCACAAATGGGCACTGACTGGCACCATTATATAACATGTGACATTAGTGATGCCCAGCAATGCCACCCATCAGTGTCATCAGTGCCACCCATCCATGCCCATCAGTGCCCATCAGTGCCCATCCGTGCCACCTATCAGTGCCACCCATAAGTACCCATCAGTGCCACCCTTAAGTACCCATCAGTGTCGCCTATGAGTGCCCATCAGTGCCACTATGAGTGCCCATCAGTGCCACATACCAGTGCCACCTATCAGTGCCCATCAGTGCCCATCAACAAAATAAAAGCCGCAGAGGTGATCAAATACCACCTATCAGTGCATCATCAGTGCCACCTCATCAGTGCCACCTCATTGGTGCCACCTCATCGGTGCCCATCAGTGCCGCTATATCAGTGCCCGTTAGTGCAGCCATATCAGCCATATCAGTGCCCATCATTGAAGAAGAAAACGTACTTATTTACAAACATTTTTAACAAAAACAATGAAAAACGTGTTTTTTTCAAAATGTTAGGTCTTTTTTTATTTGTTGCGCAACAAATAAAAACCGCAGAGGTGATCAAATACCACCAAAAGAAAGCTCTATTTGTGGGAACAAACTGATAACAAATTTGTTTGGGTACAGTGTTGCATGACCACGCAATTGTCATTCAATTTGCGACAGCGCTGAAAGCTGAAAATTGGCTTGGGCAGGAAGGTGTCTAAGTGCATGGTATTGAAGTGGTTAAGTAGGTAGCAGGGCCATCTTTAATACTGATTGGACCCTGGGCAAACATTTTCTTGCACCCCCCCCATGCAATTTTGCTCTCCACCTGCTCTAAGCCTACAATAAATACCATTTAGACTTAAAATCAGTTTACTGAATCAGATCAGGCAGCGATTGTGATTGGTTGCCAGAGGTTACAGTGTATCATTACCACTCACTGACTGGCTGCTAGAGGTTACAGCAAACATTATGGCTCACTGATTATTTGCTAGAGGTTTCAGCACATGACTTCTGCTTGTTGATTGGATGCTAGAGATTACTGTACATCAATACTGCTCTCTGATTTATACAAAGGAGAACAAGGAAGCGGGACTCTGAATGAAGTGCGTGGAGGGTCAAATGTTGTGTGGCGTTATAATTAACATATCTATAATATGTGTAAAAAAGTAGGACATTTGTCTCATAATAATTCATATTCGATAGAAAATTGATATACTACACACATAATTAAATACCTGCATAGAGTAAAATATTGAATGAAAAAACTTTATTTCATACATAAATATATACTTCATCAATAATCCAATAAAAGGATAGCACATAATACATATAGAAAAGCCCAAAATTTGATAACACATAATTGAAATATAATCAAATACATAATGCATGAACAGAATCCGCAATGACATAGTTGGATACAATATACGATTTAAACACGACATCTGTTGGCTCAACGTGCTTCCTGACTGGATGTCACTCATCAGGAGCAAGCGTGTAAATGTGTAAGATATTTCTGTAATGATATATTATGCATTTCTAGTTGGTCTAATATAGTCAAAAGTGTGAAAGATATAAAAAAAAATACAAATAAAAAAAAGGGAAAACATTTTTATTTTTTAAAAAGGTGTAAACCACCCTATATAACACTTACAGGGTATTCATGTGCAATTGATATGGTACTGAGGGTCACAAGTATCTCCACATGGGGAACATTTTTTTCCGGGAGCTGAGATGGTATGTTAGGCAACAGACAGCCCAACAGGCAACCCTCCAAAGGATGGTCATGCATCAGGCTGTGATATATGGGTTAGCATATATGATCACAAAAAACCGAAGTGGGGCTGTAAAAAGTAGATTGAAATTAAAAAAAGTGTATTTGACCTATATACACTCTACTTGTAAACAATATGTATAGTAGGTATAAATCATTTAAATACCTACAAAAGTAACTAAGGAAATTATATATATCTTTAATTTAGGTTTACGTGAACCCAATGTTTAATATTTGAAATTTCATGATATTTACCTATATAAACCCTACTGTAAAACAATGAGCTTACTTTATAGATCCTTGTAAACTTACTTTATGTATCTTTATGTATCTTTATAACATTGTATACTCAATAAACTTCTTTTGACAAGGAAATTAAAAAAAGTGAGTGATATGTGTATTAAATAACAGTGTGTGAGATCCCTAATAGGGAAAATAAGAAAATGGTGCATGAAAGTGTATGAAATAGACCAAGTACCAGAAATCCAACACCCGTTGTTGCCTGAAAAAGTGAAAAGCATAGTAGATACAAAATGAAGGGAATAGTATATCACATAGAGAGAAAGAAAAAAAAAGTTGAAAAATCGCATGAAAATCATGCAATACCCCAAAGGAGAAAGGGTGAAGAAAAACAAAGGAGGTGTGCAGTTTGAGTGACAGAGAGAAAATTACAGGGATAGATACCTGATGGCATCGTACAGAGACAAGCTCTGAGACATGATGCACATGTGTGAGGAGAAAAAGCCAGACTGTGAACAAGACTCCCAGTAGGGGTATCAGTAACACCCGAAACTCCCTGGGCTCCTTCCATGTATTGGTTGCTAGAGGTTACTGGACAACCTTACCACTCACCAATTGGTTGCTAGAGGTTATTGCACTTTATTACTGCTTACTAATTGGTTGCTAGAGGTTACTGCATATCATTACCGCTTAATGATTGGTTGTAAGAGAATAGTGTACATCATTACTGCTCACTGATTGGTTGCTAAAGGTTACAGCACATCATCTCCTCACTGCCTGCACACCATGGACTGGGGAGGTGAGAGGACCCATCAATAGACAGAAAACGCCAATGTAATGGGGATTGCCATTCCCCACTAATGTAATGGGGATTTACACTGACCATGAATATAATAGGAGCATTCACAGGAACCACTAATGTAAGGAGGGATTTACACTAACCACCAATGTAAGGGGGAATTTACACTGGCCACTAGTGTGAATGAAAAGATTGTACACCAAGCCCACTAATGTATCTGAGACATTTAGTCTACTTTCACATTTGTGTTTGTTGGGAACACATGCAAAATCTCTTTCCTGACACCACAGAAACATGCTGCCCTTTAGTAGATACACAGCAGTGCCATAATTTGTTAATGACACCCTCACGCATCTGCTGAGATGTGCATATTCACATGCACCATGCACCAAAATTCACGGTGCTTTGGCACCATGTTATTTTGAAAAAGGGTTCCACCTCCTATTTGCTTATCTTTGCAGAACAGGTTGATGTTAGGCTTAATGACCACAGTTGTAGGCAAGACTTTCAAGCATACAGAAATGGAATATACTCCGCACTCAGGATAATATCAGGTTGCAGCCCCCCCTAATCAGTTCCCAAAAAGGAACTTACAAAGAATAAATGACAAGCAAGTTGGGGTGAGTGGCGCTACCTTGCTGGCTGTCAAGTGAGGGTGAATCAAACAAGTGTGTATATAAACAAATGTGTCTGCCTATAAGGGAAGATGCTTACCCCAGTAATGCAGACAGTATGCATTTATAACAGTGTATATGATGTAAAAACAAAAAGTGATACGAGGTGCCCAATGAGCATATATTGATATAAATGTGAAATATAAATCAAAATAAATATATTAGTGTGGTATACATCAAATTAATAAGGCCTATGGTTATCAAACAATTGCCATTAAATTGTCTCAGAAAAAAAACATATGTCACTAAAAAATTATAAAAAATATATAAATTGTGTATATATATATAAAAAACACAAGTACACCAAAGTCCACAAAATATATATAGGCACACAACAATCCTGGTGGGAACAGTATACAATCAAAAAATGAAAATAAAATAAAAGTTATAAATAAAAATAAATAAAAATGGTGAAGCTCCAAAATGGTCAAGTATCCAATATAATCAGGTGACTTTTGTGTTCAGCTCCATGTATCCCTGCAGGGGTAATGGGAATGTGTGGATAGCTTAGGATGATGTCCTTTGGTGGCTCTGCTTGTGGTCCATCTGTGACTTTTTGTGGTCTATAGGGCCTCTGCAGCTCGCTCCACCCGGTTAGGATATCCAAAGGGATCTCGTCAGTCGCTTTTCCCAAAGATTGATTTGTCAGCTTATCAGGGATGGATCTCTGTGACAGTGTCCTGGAACCAAACCCAGAGCTCAGCCCTGGCGGGTGCCTGCAGTAGAGGCTGACCCCAGAATCTTGTGCACCAGAACCGCTGAGTGAACGACAGGTGCAGCTCCTGGATGGAGTATTTGGAGATCACTTGTCCCAGAACTTTGGGTAATAATCTGTAGTGAGAAACTTTCTCCCTCCTCAGGTCGGAGTCCAGGCAGGTTCTGAACTGGAAGGTGGTGGCGATATCCCCAGAGCGGAGGGGGGTGAGTAGGAGCTCCTCTTGGAAGAAATCATCGGCCTTCACACTCTCAGCCCCGCCGGCCCCGGACACCAGCACCGCACATCATGTTCAGAACCCGCCTGAACTCAGACCTGAGGAAGGAGAGAGTTTCTCACTACAGATTGTTTCCCAAAGTATTCCCCAAAGTTCTGAGACAAGTGATCTCCAAATACTCCATCCAGGAGCTGCACCTGTCATTCATTCATTCAGGGGTTCTGGCGCACAAGATCCTGGGGTCAGCATCTTCTGCAGGCACCCGCCAGGGCTGAGCTCTGGGTTTGGTTCAAGGACACTGTCACAGAGATCCATCACTGATAAGCTGACAAATCAATCTTTGGGAAAAGCGACTGGCGAGATCCCTTTGGATATCCTAACCAGGTGGAGCTAGCTGCAGAAGCCCTATAGACCACAAAAAGTCACAGATGGACCACGAGCAGAGCCACCAAGGAACATCATCCTAAGCTATCCACACATGCCCATTACCCCTGCAGGGGTACAAGGAGCTGGTGAGTGGGGACCCATCAGGGGGAGCACACAAGTCACTTGATTTGCTGAACACAAGAGTCACCTGATTATTTTGGACACTTGACCATTTTGGAGCTTCACCATTTTTTTTTTTTTTATAACTTTTATTTTTTTTTCATTTTTTAATTGTATACTGTTCTCACCAGGATTGTTGTGTGCCTATATAAATTTTGTGGACTTTGGTGCACTTGTGTTTTTATATATATATACAATTTATATATTTTTTATAAATTTTTAGTGACATATGTTTTTTTCTGATTAAATTTAATGGCAATTTTTTGATGACCATAGGCCTTATTAATTTGATGTATACCTCACTAATATATTTATTTTGATTTATATTTCACATTTATATCAATATATGCTCATTGGGCACCTCATATTACTTTTTGTTTTTACATCATATACACTGTTATAAATGCATACTGTCTGCATTACTGGGGTAAGCATCTTCCCTTATAGGCAGATATTTTTGTTTATATACACACTTGTTTGATTCACCCTCACTTGACAGCCAGCAAGGTAGCTCCACTCACCCCAACTTGCTTGTCATTTAAGACTTTCAAGCATGCCCCTTTACCTCCCCAGTGGGCAGCATTCAGCAAAAGTGATGGTGGATATGACCTCAGGGGGGCATGATATACATATGAATGCCAACCCTATTTACATATCAATGCTGTCGGTCCACGGCTATTTACATAATAATGCCACCACTATTTACATATCAGTGCAGGTTATTTACACGTAAACACAGGGTCTGCAGGTGAGTCATCTGTACACGGCAATAAGCAGAGCAGAGCAGCATTAGTAACAACTTCATACTGAGATACCTGGACACAACACGGGACTAAAACTTCAAGGGACAGAAGGGTTCCACCTCCAATTTGCTTACCTTTGCAGAACAGGCTGATGTTAGGCTTAATGACTATAGTTGTAGGCAGAACTTTCAAGCATGCTCCTTTACCTCACCAGTGGCAACATTCAGTAGAAGTGATGGTAGATATGACCCCTGGGGGACATAATATACATATGAATGCCGCCTCTATTTGAATATGAACGCCGTGGGCCACGACTATTTACATATTAATGCTGCCATTAATTACATATCAATACAGGTTATTTACATGTAAACACAGGGTCTACAGGTGAGTCATCTGTACATGGCAAAAGGGCAGAGCTGGGCAGCAGCAACATAACTTTACACTGAGATATCAGGACACAGCATGGGACTAAAACGTCAAGGGATAAGAAAATTTAAACTGGGATATTTGGCAAGTATGAGGCAGCTGCTTTGGACCCCACAACAATGATGGGGCCCAGGGCAGCTGCCCCTTTTGCCCTGCCTTAAAAACGGTCCCGAGCTGCTGGATGCAGTTTGTGTGCATCCAGTGGAGATTACCACAGGTAATCGCTGGCTGTGCTGAGATCTGTGAATAGCTTCGGCTGCTGGTGACCTGTCATTATAGGAAATGGGGCCAACAGATACACCTACCTGCTGTGGGCTGCAAAAAGAACTGCCTCTAACATTTTCACCCCTCATCCCCAGTGTGAATGTAGCCTAAATGCTCGCGCTCTAATTCTGTTCAAAGTTTGGTGGACTATTGAGCCATTTTTGAGCACAGTTTGAGCACTTTGTGCTATAGGGTAACTCTGCCCCATCTCCAACAATACGCTGTCTGCAAATCATCCTGTCACATGCCTTCCTAAAGGACAAAAATAAGCTTATTCACTGATGCATATTGCAAGGAAATGTACAGTGTTTTTCCAAAACTACCAACAATTAACAAATATGTAAACAAAAGTGTAGCGCTGAATATACCAGAATGGAACACCATAGATAAGGTGGACCAAGGTATATAAATACAAATGGTGAATGTAAGTGCTGTGACACAAAAATGGTATAATATTCAAAAACCTCATGAAGGTATAAAAAACAATAATGTGTTGTGACTATGACATAATAAAGTCCTAACACTGAAAAAAGAAGTATAGGTGAACTTCATAAAAATTGTGTCCAATCAGATGACTGTAGTTAATACCTCAGTGACAAATGATGGGATGATGCAAACAAGGAGATGGCTGTGTGGCACATACAAAATGAGATGAACATTCGTCTAATGGAAAGTTGTAGATAAATACTCCTTACCAGACAAGGTGGACCCAACTGTCATACGACAGTGGGTCAATCGGGCTTATGTTGGCCCGAAAGCCAGATGCTCATCGGTGGTACCAACTCAGATGCAGATGGAGCCTGTAGAGGGATCATTCTAGAAGCAGACGTTTGATCGATCAACAGGAGTGAATCCAGGTATGGCACAACCGAATATCCAGAAGTTGCCCCAGTTGAAGGCCTCTAGGTTGAAACATGTCGGGCTTGCACTTTCCCAAGAAAAAAAACACTCTTTAGCAAAACACACCAAACTGGCTCCAGTAACTTTGTCTTATCTAGACCTGTTTTGGAATCCGTGGAAGAAAAGAAGGTTCTGTGTATACAGGATCAAACATACTTTTTACATAACAAAATGAAGAGAATTAACCCCTTAGGTTCCACTGTGAGTATAACAAGCATGCTTTACTGCATATACAGACTTTTACTGTTGTGGGATTAATAACACTTTAAAGGGGTTGTAAACCTTCATGTTTTTTCACCTTAATGCATCCTGTGCATTAAAGTGAAAAAAACACCTGGCAGTGACCGGTCCCCCAGCCCCCCCGTTTTACTTACCCGAGCCCCTTATTTCCGTCGGCAGAGATGCTCTCCCCCTCTCTCCATGGGGTCCCGGCTCTTGATTAGATAGATTGATAGCAGCGCAGTCATTGGCTCCCGCTGCTGTCAATCAAATCCAATGAAGCAGGCGCTAGGGGGGCGAGTCCAGCATTCGTGTCTATGGATGCAAATGCTGGACTCGGAAACGCGCCCGCAAGGTAACCCCCCAGGAGAGAGCTTCTCCTAGGGGATTACCAGATGTGGGGAGGAGCCGCAAGAGCCATTGGGGGACCCCAGAAGATAAGGGTTCGTGGCCACTCTGTGCAAAACGAGCTGCACAGTGGAGGTAAGTGCACATGGACAGGGACAAGCTTTGAAAAAAATTAGGACATATATGCTCTGGAAAAAGCAGGCTGCTATGACTGCAAGGAATGTAGACAGGGAGAAGCTGTGAAATAAATTAACAGCAGCCAGTGAAAAAAAAGGAAATATGTCCTTTTAGAGTACTTTCACACTGGTCCGCATCAAAACTAACATCAAAAAACGCATATGTGTTAATGGAGCACTTTTGCGGCACTTTTGGTGTGGTTTTTAAAGGACATGTAACTCAAAAACTGCACCAAAATGCTTAGTGAGGTGTTTTTAGCGCTTTTGAGTCAGTTCACACTCATTTCAATGGAGAGGAGCGTTTTTGGTGTGTTTTTTATAGCTCCCCAAACATGCTCCAAAGATGCTGCAAGCAGGATTTTTTTCCACCACAATGAAACTGCACTGTTCGAGTGTGAAAACATTCATTGATTTTAAAGGGAAGCATTTTCTTGAGCTTTTCAGGTGCTTTATTTTAACACAAAAGTGCTGGAAAAACTGCTTAGTGTGAAAACACCCTTAAAAACACACATTAGCAGTTTTAAGATGGAAAAATCTTTCCTTAAACCCACCAAAAAATTATATAGTTACACTGAATAAAATGCAAGAGAGGGGGGCCAGGAGTGCCGGGGACGGACTTGAGAAGAGGAGGATTAGGGCCAATCTGTGCAATTCCATTGCACAGAACACTTAAGTATAGACTTGTTTATTTTTTAAAAAAACTGCCTTTACAAATTTTTTTACAAATACTTTAACAGGCCAGTACTTACAAACTCTACTCTAATCAGCAAAAGTTCCCTATTTTAGCTAATCACATTGTTAATATGGCTGTTGAGAACCCTGCTATATAGAATACTGTGCAAAAGTCTAAGGGAGATGTAAAAAAATGTTGTAACTTAAAGCAGACCTTCAGTAATTGTTTTCAACTTTCCAGCTATTAAATCTTCTGCCCTTGTTGTTTTAACTTTGGATAGCAAAACATTTTTTTTCTGCCAGTAAATACCTTATACAGCCCACTTCCTGTTTCTTGTCTGGTGAAAAGCCTATGCTTATGACATCATGCACAGCTCTCTCACTCTTATAAGAGTTTGCCAGGAAGTGGGGGGGTGAGTCATAAGAGGGCCAATGGGAGCTGCAGGGATGCGGAGCTGGAGGTGTGCCTCTGTGTGTCTGTGTAGATCCAGCAAGTGAACAGCCAGCAGCTTCAGCTGCCCACAGTTAAAATAATTGCAGCCAGACTTAAGCCTCATAAACACTATCAGATTTTCTGCTGATTTTTCTCTTCAGATTTACCAAAACCATGTAGTGCAAGGGCCTGCCTGATTGCATACAAATTGAAACTCCTAAGATTTGACCTCATATTATATGGTTTTGGTAAATCTGAAGAAAAAAATCAGCAGAAAATCTGATAGTGTGTATGGGGCTTAAGTGGAGAAAGATTTCTGCAACATATTTGGCAAGTACAGAATCACAGTATATATAAAATAATATGTAAAGTGGTCGGAGGGAAGCTTCAGAATGGCAAAGATGTTTTTATTACAATTTTTTCAGAAATAGAAGTGTTAATAGTTTATTTTTATCAATGAACAAAATGGAAAGTAAATGAACATAGAAGAAATCCAAACCATTTTTCTGCAACCCAGGTTCCTATGTTTTTGTGCATAGTTGAGTCACTAAGCCTTGTTTTTGTGTCCTGTGCATGAAAACATAAGAACTAAGGTGCAGAAAAATGGCCGCATGTGCTCTGGACTGATGACACCAACTTTGAAATATTTGGCTGTAGCCAAAGGCAGGTTGTTCGTGAAGTGCTGGAGAGCGGTGCAATAATGAGTATATGCAGGCAACAGTGAAGCATGGTGAAGGTTTCTTGCAAGTTGGGGCTGCATTTTTGCAAATGGAGTTGGACATTTTGTCAGGATCAATGGTGCCCTCAATGCTGAGAAATACAGGCAGATAGTAATCCATCATGCCATACCATCATCGAGACGTGTGATTGGCCCCAAATTTATCCTGCAGCAGGACAAGACCACAAACATACAGCCAATGTCATTAAGACCTATATTCAGCGTAAAGAAGAACAAGGAGTCTTGAAAGTGATGGTTTGGCTGCCACAGAGCCCTGATCTCAACATTATCAAATCTAGGATTACATCAGGAGAAAGAAGGATCTGAGGCAGTCTACATCCATAGGAGATCCGTGGTTAGTTTTCTAGGATGTTTGGAGCAATCTACCTTCCGAGTTCCTTCAAAAACTATGTGTAAGTGTACGTAGAAGAATTGATGCTCTTTTGAAGGCAACGGGTGGTCACCCCCCATATTGATTTGATTTAGATTTCTCTTCTGTTCATTTACTTTCCATTTTGTTAATTTCTAAAAATAACTATTAACATGTCTATTTCTGAAAGCATTCATAATTTACATGATTTTTTTACACAGGTCTAAGACTTTTGCACAGTACTGTATATATATATATATATATATATATATATATATATACACACAGTGGGGACGGTAAGTATTCAGACCCCCTTAAATTTTTCACTCTTTGTTATATTGCAGCCATTTGCTAAAATCATTTAAGTTAATTTTTTCCTCATTAATGTACACACAGCACCCCGTATTGACAGAAAAACACAGAATTGTTGACATTTTTGCAGATTTATTAAAAAAGAAAAACTGAAATATCACATGGTCCTAAGTATTCAGACCCTTTGCTCAGTATTTAGTAGAAGCACCCTTTTGATCTAATACAGCCATGAGTCTTTTTGGGAAAGATGCAACAAGTTTTTCACACATGGATTTGGGGATCCTCTGCCATTCCTCCTTGCAGATCCTCTCCAGTTCTGTCAGGTTGGATGGTAAACATTGGTGGACAGCCATTTTTAGGTCTCTCCAGAGATGCTCAATTGGGTTTAAGTCAGGGCTCTGGCTGGGCCATTCAAGAACAGTCACGGAGTTGTTGTGCTTTGTTATTTTAGCTGTGTGCTTAGGGTCATTGTCTTGTTGGAAGGTAAACCTTCGGCCTAGTCTGAGGTCCTGAGCACTCTGGAGAAGATTTTCATCCAGGATATCCCTGTACTTGGCCGCATTCATCTTTCCCTCAATTGCAACCAGTCATCCTGTCCCTGCAGCTGAAAAACACCCCCACAGCATGATGCTGCTACCACCATGCTTCACTGTTGGGAATATATTGGACAGGTGACGAGCAGTGCCTGGTTTTCTCCACACATATCGCTTAGAATTAAGGCCAAAAAGTTCTATCTTGGTCTCATCAGACCAAAGAATCTTATTTCTCACCATCTTGGAGTCCTTCAGGTGTTTTTTTTAGCAAACTCCATGCGGGCTTTCACGTGTCTTGCACTGAGGAGAGGTTTCCGTTGGGCCACTCTGCCATAAGGCCCCGACTGGTGGAGGGCTGCAGTGATGGTTTACTTTCTACAACTTTCTCCCATCGCCCGACTGCATCTCTGTTGCTCAGCCACAGTGATCTTTGGGTTCTTCTTTACCTCTCTCACCAAGGCTCTTCTCCCCTGATAGTTCAGTTTGGCCAGACGGCCAGCTCTAGGAAGGGTTCTGGTCATCCCAAACATCTTCCATTTAAGGATTATGGAGGCCACTGTGCTCTTAGAAACCTTAAGTGCAGCGGAAATTTTTTGGTAACCTTGGCCAGATCTGTGACTTGCCACAATTCTGTTTCTGAGCTCTTCAGGCAGTTCCTTTGACCTCATAATTCTCATTTACTCATTTACATGCACTGTGAGCTGTAAGGTCTTATACAGACAGGTGTGTGGCTTTCCTAATCAAGTCCAATCAGTATAATCAAACACAGCTGGACTCAAATTAAGGTGTAGAACCATCTCAAGGATGATCAGAAGAAATGGACAGCACCTGAGTTAAATATATGAGTGTCACAGCAAAGGGTCTGAATATTTCAGTTTTTCTTTTCTAATAAATCTGCAAAAATGTCAACAATACTGTGTTTTTCTATCAATATGGGGTGCTGTGTGTACATTAATGAGGGGAAAAAAATGAACTTAAATGATTTTAGCAAATGGCTGCAATATAACAAAGAGTGAAAAATTTAAGGGTTTCTGAATACTTTCCGTTCCCACTGTGTCTCTGAAGTAAAGGAGAGCGGTTGGGATCGGTGAGAGCAGAGCTGTGGGGAGAGAGATTCCTACATACACTGGTGGATAACGGTTTGCTGATTTAACCCTTTCTATGTGGTTATAAAAGCGCTTTAGCCTTGCACGCAAGTGTAGGCATTTGGAGTTGGTGAGTGCATTTCCTAAGGGAGTGGGATCACTGAACACTTTGGTGTTGTGGAAGAAATCAAGAAGACACAATTAGTCTTCTTTATGCTTCAATCTATGGACATTTCGTTTGTTTCATGCACTCACAAATGTCACAGGGTGTTTTAATTATTTAAACAATTTTTTTTGCACCAGATATTTTTCATACACCAGATTGTTTTTAGTATTGTCTAAATCGGACAGCTCTGAGAGAGCGCCACTGTTTTTTTTTTTCTTTTTTTAATTATTCACTATTTTGATATATGACACAGTGTTTTATCCTTCTAATATATCTATCTATCTATCTATCTATCTATCTATCTATCTATCTATCTATCTATCTATCTATCTATCTATCTATCTATATATATATATATATTTATATATATTTATAGATAGATAGATACAGTATATGTATATATCTATAGATATATATATATCTATATATCTATAGATATATATATATATCTATAGATATATAGATATATATATATATATACCGTATTTATCGGCATATAACACGCACTTTTTTCCCCTTAAAATCAGGGGAAAGTCACAGGTGCGTGTTATACGCTGATCCCCTGCGATCCCGTGGTGTCAAAACTTCAAAATTGCCGACCGCGATTTGAAAATGGCGCTGCCGGCGCCAAAATACACAGAGCCGGTCCTCGGCTCTTTCCGGCGGCTCTCGTTCATTTTCGGCTCCACTCGTAGTCCCGAGCGGAGCTATCCGAACCTACTCGGCTAGGTTCGGATAGCTCCGCTCGGGACTATGAGTGGAGCCGAAAATGAACGAGAGCCGCCGGAAAGAGCCGAGGACCGGCTCTGTGTATTTCGGCGCCGGCGGCGCCATTTTCAAATCGCGGTCGGCGATTTTGAAGCCCAATATGGCAGGGACAGGGGATCGACGGGCTGCAATGGGGCAAGGCTGCACTGGGGAAGGCTGCACTGGGGAAGGCTGCACTGGGGAAGACTGCACTGACAAGGCTGCACTGGGGAAGGCTGCACTGACAAGGCTGCACTGGGGAAGGCTGCACTGACAAGGCTGCACTGGGGAAGGCTGCACTGACATGGCTGCACTGACATGGCTGCACTGACATGGCTGCACTGACAAGGCTGCACTGACAAGGCTGCACTGACATGGCTGCACTGGGGCAAGGCTGCACTGAGAAGGCTGCAATGATGGGCATTTAAATGTAAGTTTTTTTCCCTTCAACTTCCCTCCTAAAAGTTTTTTTTCCTTAAAATTCCCTCCTAAATTGGGGTGCGTGCTATACGCCGGCGCGTGTTATACGCCGATAAATACGGTATATCATCTATATATATATAGATATATCTATCTATCTATCTATCTATCTATCTATCTATCTATCTATCTATCTATCTATCTATCTATCTATCTATCTATCTATCTATCTATCTATCTATCTATCTATCTATCTATCTATCTATCTATCTATCTATCTATCTATCTACCTATCTATCTATCTATCTATATATCTATATATATATATATATATATAGATATTTATATATATATATATATATATATATATATATATATATATATATATGGCTTTTGTTCTCAAACAATAGGCGCAGGAACTCAACCACGACCCCCCAAAACCCCTCCACCCACACACGCCCTCCAAATCACATCAAATAGTGGGTGTGGTCAGTCAAACTTCACAAACAGTAGGAGGGTCCTAAAGGGCCATTTAATACCAATATTGCATTACATACAGAGTGCAGAGTTCAGGGGGGGTTGCACACAGAGTGCAGAGCTGCCACTTGTAAACACAGATACCTGACTTCTGTGTTTACAAGTGATTGTGGCCAGCAGCCCCCCCAAGGGTCTGAGTCAGAGGTGGTGGAACTGAGTTCCAAGAAGTTCCTCCTGGAAAAAAGCCATATATATATATATATCTATAGATATATATATATATCTATAGATATATATATATATATCTATAGATATATAGATATATATATATATATATCTATATAGATATAGATATATATATATATATATATATATATCTATATATATATATATATATATATATATATATATATATATATATATATATATATATATATATATATAGATATATATATATATCTATATATATATATCTATAGATATATATATATATATATATATATATATATAGTGGGGACGGAAAGTATTCAGACCCCCTTAAATTTTTCACTCTTTGTTATACTGCAGCCATTTGCTAAAATCATTTAAGTTCATTTTTTTCCTCATTAATGTACACACAGCACCCCGTATTGACAGAAAAGCACAAAATTGTTGACATTTTTGCAGATTTATTAAAAAAAACTGAAATATCACATGGTCCTAAGTATTCAGACCCTTTGCTGTGACACTCATATATTTAACTCAGGTGCTGTCCATTTCTTCTGATCATCCTTGAGATGGTTCTACACCTTAATTTGAGTCCAGCTGTGTTTGATTATACTGATTGGACTTGCTTAGGAAAGCCACACACCTGTCTATATAAGACCTTACAGCTCACAGTGCATGTCAGAGCAAATGAGAATCATGAGATCAAAGGAACTGCCTGAAGAGATCAGAGACAGAATTGTGGCAAGGCACAGATCTGGCCAAGGTTACCAAAACATTTCTGCTGAATACTTTCCGTCCCCACTGTATATATATATATATATATATATATATATATATATATATATATATATACAATACTGTGCAAAAGTCTTAGACCTGTGTAAAAAAATCATGTAAATTATGAATGCTTTCAGAAATAGACATGTTAATAGTTATTTTTAGAAATTAACAAAATGGAAAGTAAATGAACAGAAGAGAAATCTAAATCAAATCAATATGGGGAGTGACCACCCGTTGCCTTCAAAAGAGCATCAATTCTTCTACGTACACTTACACATAGTTTTTGAAGGAACTCGGAAGGTAGATTGCTCCAAACATCCTAGAAAACTAACCACGGATCTCCTATGGATGTAGACTGCCTCAGATCCTTCTTTCTCTTGATGTAATCCTAGATTTGATAATGTTGAGATCAGGGCTCTGTGGCAGCCAAACCATCACTTTCAAGACTCCTTGTTCTTCTTTACGCTGAATATAGGTCTTAATGACATTGGCTGTATGTTTGTGGTCTTGTCCTGCTGCAGGATAAATTTGGGGCCAATCACACGCCTCGATGATGGTATGGCATGATGGATTAATATCTGCCTGTATTTCTCAGCATTGAGGGCACCATTGATCCTGACAAAATGTCCAACTCCATTTGCAAAAATGCAGCCCCAACTTGCAAGAAACCTTCACCATGCTTCACTGTTGCCTGCATATACTCATTATTGCACCGCTCTCCAGCACTTCACGAACAACCTGCCTTTGGCTACAGCCAAATATTTCAAAGTTGGTGTCATCAGTCCAGAGCACATGCGGCCATTTTTCTGCACCTTAGTTCTTATGTTTTCATGCACAGGACACGAAAACAAGGCTTAGTGACTCAACTATGCACAAAAACATAGGAACCTGGGTTGCAGAAAAATGGTTTGGATTTCTTCTATGTTCATTTACTTTCCATTTTGTTCATTGATAAAAATAAACTATTAACACTTCTATTTCTGAAAAAATTGTAATAAAAACATCTTTGCCATTCTGAAGCTTCCCTCCAACCACTTTACATATTATTTTATATATACTGTGATTCTGTACTTGCCAAATATGTTGCAGAAATCTTTCTCCACTTAAGCCCCATACACACTATCAGATTTTCTGCTGATTTTTTCAGTGTGTGAAAAACTTGTTGCATCTTTCCCAAAAAGACTCATGGCTGTATTAGATCAAAAGGGTGCTTCTACTAAATACTGAGCAAAGGGTCTGAATACTTAGGACCATGTGATATTGCAGTTTTTCTTTTTTGATAAATCTGCAAAAATGTCAACAATTCTGTGCTTTTCTGTCAATATGGGTTGCTGTGTGTACATTAATGAGGAAAAAATTAACTTAAATGATTTTAGCAAATGGCTGCAATATAACAAAGAGTGAAAAATTTAAGGGGGTCTGAATACTTTCCGTCCCCACTGTAAAAAAAAAATTAAATGACACAGAATGGTTGATGGGAGGGGAAAAAAGTTAAAGAGCAACATTCTGTTTTACAAAAAACAACAATGAATGCAACAATGTATCTATTAAAAATCATGTAATCTAATCCTGAATGCAAGTAATATAAATTAATGACTTTGACTAGATTGCAGCTTTTTGTAATTCTCCTGTAGATCATAACTCAGACGGGGTGGAGGGGTAACCCTAGGAGATAATCAGGTGTCCTGCATTTAAACTTGTTATCAACTAATATGCTAGCAAGAAAGGAGACTGGAGAGCATGGGCGTCCACAGCACAGGGCAAGGGGGGGCAATTGCCCCCTCTGGAATCGTAAGAAGGTAGAGGTCAACCAATATATCGGAGAAGGGAGGAGGAACATGGGGTTCCTCCTCCCTTCTCCACACACTGTGGGCAGAGCAGCGCCGTGGAGCTGTCAAAGTTAGGGTTGGATGTCGAGAGTGGGCAGGACCCAGCTATCCAACATCAGCCAATGGGATGGGATCTGGGCGGGCCGCTACGTGTATGTGGCCCCGCCCCTTTCTTAAACAGCCCAAATATTGGCTGGATAGCTGCTGGGTCCCAAACACCCCGGGTCCCACCCACCTCGGACATCACGCTGAATTTGTCAGCTCCCCTCTCTCTCTCTATACAGTTTCACACAGTTACACTATCGGCTGTGAAACCTGCCATCCAGTGCCACCTGCCAGTGCCATCTGCCAATGCCAACCAGTGCCTGCCAGTGCCACCTGCCAGTGCCAACCAGTGCCACCTGCCAACCAGTGCCACCTGCCAGTGTCAATCAGTGCCATCTGCCAGTGCCACCTGCCAGTGCCATCTGGCAGTGCCACCTGCCAGTGCCAATCAGTTCCACCTGCCAGTGCCACCTGCCAGTGCCAATCAGTACCTGCCAGTGCCACCTGTCAGTGCCACCTGCCAGTGCAGTGCCAATCAGTGCCAAGCAGTGCCACCTGCCAGTGCCAACCAGTACCACCTGCCAGTGCCAATTAGTGCCATCCAGTGCCATCTGCCAGTGCCAATTAGTGCCACCTGCCAGTGCCAAATAGTGCCACCTGCCAATCAGTGCCAACAAGTGCCACTTGTCAGTGCCACCTGCCAGTGCCAACCAGTGCCATCTGCCAGTGCCAAACAGTGTCACCTGTCAGTGTCTGCCAGTGCCACCTGCCAAAAAAAAATTGGCCTAAAATATCGCCCACAAAAATCGACATCATATATTGGCCATCGGCCGCCCCAATTTCTAAATATCGGGGTCGGCCGATAAGTGTCAACCTGCCATCAGGGGATATCAATGTACATATTTTGTGGGTGCAACCCCTTCCTTGTAACTCAAGTAGGTGAGAGGAAGTGGTTGCACCCCCAAAACATGTCCATTGATCCCCCATGATGGGAGATAGCACATGTTGACATTAGGCATGGGATCAGGAGGCAAATCCCCAGTTTGACTCCCAATTTGTGTGCATCTTCAAAATTTGGCTTTTACAGGGGTGACATCACCACATCTGATGAAGGCAATATCAACACATTTTAGACACTATAATGTCTGATATTGCCTTCAGTTTTTCAATGTTGAACTTTGTAAGTTCCTGAGTTGTGAATGTTATGTTTTGAAACATGCCTGTTTATGTACTAAAAAAAATATTTTCAAGGTGAAACTTTATAAAACCAAGATTTTTTTTTAAAACAAAAAATGTTTTACAACGCACATGTGATTGTGCACAGAGTAAAAGGTTTTATACTCAACAATGTGTAGCTTCTTCTTTCAAAGCTCAATAACAGTTTTTGTATTAAGTTGGTGTTTACAGTGACAATGGGTGTTATTTAATAATGGAAAAAACACTTGGCACTACAAGTGCACTAGGAAAACCTAGGAGACAGCTAAAAGAAACACAAGCATTAAATCAAAATCAAGATTTTATCAGATCAATTTTTTTTTTAATTTAAATTTAATCTAAAATAATTACAAATTTGCTGGCATAGCAATAGCCCCCCTACCTGAAAAATAATCAACATATTTTTGACGCACTTCACGGGCGCTTTGGGGGGACAAGCCAGGACGGCCAGCTTCCAGGGTCGTCATTGTAGTTTCTGGAAGTCCAGCCTCAGGCCCAACTGAGGCAACATAATTCGGAGTATTTCTCCTTAAAAAGTTGTGACGTATGCAGCATGCTAGAACTATGTGGTTCAGTTTGTACTCAGCCATATTTATTGCCATAAGAAATAGGCGGAACCGGCTGGCCATTATCCCAAAGGCATTCTCCACGACTCTTCTGGCTCTAGCCAGCCAGTGATTAAAAACCCTCTTCTCCAGGGTGGGGGTCCTCTGGGGGAATGGCCTCATCAGGTGATCACCCAAACCAAATGCTTCATCAGCGATAAAAACAAATGGGAGTCGTTCCACGTTCTCTTCCGCAGGTGGCAATCCCAAGCCACCACTCTGGAGACGTGTGTAGAACTCTGTATGACCCCGAGTGGGGTGGTGGGATGATGTGGACGTGCTTCCCATCGATTGCCCCTCCACAGTTGGGAAAGTCCCAATGATGAGCAAATTGGGAAGCCACAGTCTGCCATTCCTGTGGCGTTGAAGGAAACTGTGGAGTCAAAAAAGAAAAAAAAATATTAGTACTTATTATTGCACATAACATTGCAAGCAGATTAGACACAAACATTCTTGGCCAACATCAGTATAACATTTATTTTAAGGAGTATTTAAAGACAAAAATATAAGGTCCACTTATCAAATTCATCACCCCCTCTGATGGCCCATTGGAAATATTTTAGGGGGGGTTATAAATTAGTTTTGGACCCCAAAAAAAAGCCTCTGGCACTCTGCCTGAATTTAAGGGCAACAATAACATTTGGACACATTTTAGGGGGTGTTTAGGGTAAAGCACTACAATGGAGCTGACAAAATACATTGTTAAGTGACTAGGCTAGGTGTATATGGGCCCAGGATAGCATGCTGGGGAGGTTAGTGAAGGCAAATATGCATGAAGAACAAAAAAGGAGCATTAAAAGCTTACAGCATGCATGGGCACAAAGGGGAAATTCACAGCATATTACAATCATGGTAATTAGGGAATTATAAAAGAAATACAAAACATTAGCATACATTAAATACATAGAATGTGATGTTAAAGGAGAAAACTTACCCTAATATAGTCCTTCTGCAGGACCTATATGATGGCAGAACAGGTCTCTGGAATAATGATCCCCAGAGCCCGGGGGGAGATGCCTGTAGAGAACTTAAGGTCCTGTAGACTTCTCCCCGTCACCAAGTACTGCAACGTGGTGACTAGCCTCTGCTTCGGAGTGATGGCTTGCCGCATGCAGGTGTCCTGCTTCATAATATAAGGGGACAGCAAAGCCAACAGACAGTGAAAAAGGGGGTCTGTCATCCAAAGAAAATTCCTGATATCATCAGGGTTATTCTCCTGGATCTCACGCAGCAAAGGCTGAGAGAATTGGTCACGCTGGAGCAACCAATTCTTGGTCCATGAACTCCTCCCCACCCTGTTCATAGACTGGGCTTGGGTCAAAGCAAGAACCCCAACACCAAGCCCCCACATAGTACAAACTCTACGACCCCCAACATGGCTTCAAAATGGTCGGCTGGTCAGAACAAACTAATAGAACGCAATGAAGAACAGAAAGACCTGTGAAGAGCGAGCTGAAAATCAGAAATGGGCAGACAAGAACGCACTGACAAACAGATACGAACTGACTACACGCACTGAAAATCAGATACAAACCCACAAGCACAAACTGAAGGGCAGTAACGGACTGAAAAGCACAAGTCTGAAAAGCCAAATCCAAGATTTTTCAGACCGAAATTTCACTCGTGTGTACGCAGCATAAGATTATCCTGTATTTGGCTCCATCCATCTTCCCATGAACTCTGACCAGCTTCCCTGTCCCTGCTAAAGAAAAGTATCCCTACAACATGATGCTGCCACCACCATGTTTCATGGTGGGGATGGTGTGTTCAGAGTGATGTGCAGTGTAATGCCCCGTACACACGGTCGGATTTTCCGATGGAAAATGTCCGATCGGAGCGTGTTGTCGGACATTCCGACCGTGTGTGGGCTCCATCGGACATTTTCCATCGGATTTTCCAACATACAAAGTTTGAGAGCAGGCTATAAAAATTTCCGACAACAAAATCTGATCGCGTCAATTCCGACCGTGTGTCGCCTGTTCCAATGCACAAAGTGCCACGCATGCTCAGAAGAAATTCCGAGACGGAACAGCTCGGTCTGGTAAACTTAGCGTTCGCAATGGATACAACACTTTCGTCACGGTGCAATATTAAAAATGGTTTAATACAGCGTACTCTCTTCTTCTTTATAATGTGAGAAGAATGAAGTAGTTCCTTTATTAAGTGCTCAGAACCAAACAAAGAGGGAGGCAACGCTGGATAAACAGCAGAAATTACCGAAGCCTTGGACCCCCAGGGCAGACATCAATTCTTGAACATCAAAATTGGTGGCCTGAGGAGTCCATATGTAAGGGAGTGCAGTGTGGTCCAGAAGTCCCAGAGATCTGGAAAGCAGCAGATGACATCTGTGTCCCAAGGGTGTGGTACCACAAGAGGCTGCATATTTTGCCAGACCAGACTGGATCCAGGGTCATCACTTTCTGGTCTTCCTTCCACGCTCCCTTCCTGGCTGTGGCTCTGCTGTTGGAGATGTGGAAGGAGGAGGAGGATGACCTGGAGGAGGAGGAGGACTAGTAGGACCTGGAGGAGGAGGAGGAGGAGTGGGACCTGGAGGAGGAGGAGGAGGACCATGTCTGAGGTCACAAATGTGGGTATCAGATGTTATTTGGCCCCTCAATCCATTATTGAGAGCTTCCAACATTAATGACTCACACATGAGTTGTTGGCCCTCCTCCATCCGCTGCATTTTACACGCAATTATGGCAGCAAAGTCCTCCTCCACAGTGGGTGGTGCTCCCAGGGCCTCTGTAGCCTTCCAAAAGAGGCCTATGACAGCCTCCTCTAGGGTACTCCTCTTTCTGCCACTTTCTCTTTGCAGGTGTAGGGGAGGGACCTGCATATCAGGCAGCCTGCTGGACCCGGCCACCTCCTGGCTGAGACTTCCCTGTGTTTTGCATCATCAATCACAATCCTAAATTAGTACTCCAAACTAACATCTAGTTAAAATCATTGATTGGACAAGCAGAAATATTTAGAAGAATGCTATACCTGGCTCAAGCTGGGCTCCTCCACATGTTGCTGCCTGGAAGGCCCAGGTTGGGCGTCAGAAGCCTCAGCTGGGGGGGAAGGAAGCGTGGAAGGAAGACTGGAGAGTGATGACCTGGGTTCAGTCTGACCTGCCAGAAAATGCAGCCTGTCATAGTACCACATCCTGGGGACATAGATGTCATCTGCTGCTCCGGATCTCTGTGAATCCTGGACTTTCTTGCGCTCCCTTAGATATGTGCTCCTCAGGCCACCAATTAGGATCTTCAAATAGGTGATGTCTGCCATGGGGATCACCTGCTTCACAATTTCAAACAATTGATCCAGCGCTGCCTTCCTCTTTGTTTGGTTCTTATAATGTGGGTGGTTGATCTCCCACAGACAAGGCAGCTCCCTGAACACGTCAATGAAGATTGCCATAAAGTCGGTATTGTTCAAGATATCCATTTTCACTGCAAGACACAACACAAGACAAACCCTAATGTCAGGCAAAACTCTCCTAATCTAGTTACAATATAGGCCTCAATCTAGAAGCAGTATAGGCCCAAGTTTGGCTCTTACCTTCGTTATCACGATCGGCACCTCCGATACTCCTTCCTCTGCTCACAGATCGTACGTACTACACACGCGTGTTACGCTTTATACACACTGCGCATGCGTGTAACTCCGCCCGCCCCTGACGTTCTTTCTAGTCTATTCCCGCTCCTTTTGGTTCGGCGCAGTGGGTGAAGAGCACATGGCGGAGTCAGAGCAGGTGCGTGCTAATTATAGCAATGAGGAGGAGGAAAGCCCGGATCCGGAAACGTCCCGATCCAGAAGGAGGCGATTTAAGGCCTCAAATATGTCCTTTGAGGAGATGTTGGAGATGGTCAATATCCTGAAGAAGGCCGACTATGATGGAAAGTATGGACCTTACCCCAACCCCAATATCAGAAAGGCCAAGATCATGGCGAAAGTGGTCAAAAGTCTGCACCAGAATTTCGGGGTACGACGATCGAAAGATCAGCTCAGGAAGCGGTGGTCGGACCTGAAATTAAGAGAGCCCGAGCAGTATAGAAAGATCCGGAGAGTGCTGCAAAAAAGTAAGTAGTTGCGCTGTGTTCCTATTCTTTTTGTCTTTATTACATTCGTGCTGCTCCATGTGCTTTTCTTAAGTGTTGTACAGTTTAAAATGGCAATTTTCATGTTCATGGGCTCATTATTCGTTCGTATCAAACATTTTTCTTTCGGCCTATAAAACACCATTGTTTAGGCCATATGCATTTGCCAACATTTTTTAGGGCCTACTTGTATGAAAAATATTCGGTTGTGTAGATGGGTTTGTGACTAGAATGAAATGCAAACTAGATTCTGTGTAAGGAGAGGACACTCAGCAGCTGTTTTCACATCTGGACGTTGGAGCACTAGTGTGGGACACCAGAACACCCTTTTTATTAGGGGGTCCACACAGGTGCTCCAGTGTATACTATAGGGGGGTCTCCATCTGTGAAGCTTGTACAAGACAGGTAAAGTCTTGAAGCTTGACAACGGACAATAAAAATGCTACATCTTGGAACTCTGCCAAAATAGACAATTGTACCACACTTCCAAGCAATGTTTCATCTTTATATTTCGGCCATCAAATATCTGTGTGCTAATTATACCATTTTGGTTTTACATAGGGGAGAAAAGACTCGGAGGACACCTCTCATCCGAGGAGACCACAGACCCCCCACCTCGGGAAGAAGGGGAAATACCCCCAACCCAAGCAGAGCAGGAGGAGGAAGAAGACGTAGTGGAAATTGGCACCACAACAGGTGAGTGTCTGCGACCACAGACTCAGGTAAGAGATGGATCCCGGCATATTTATAATACCTGTTTTTTTTTTGTTTTTCTCTCTTTTTAGGTGACGTGATGTTGTGGACCCAGGGCATTTCACCTCGGAAAGTGCACAGATCCTGATTTGGGAGATCATGGGGTGTAATTTAGCTTTGGAAAACATCAAGAAAAACATCAATGATGTTATTCAAAAAAATAATAACATCATTGATGTTTTGGGGAGAGTTTAAAACCCCTCCAAATCACTTTGTTTTTTTGTGTGCTACAATGTTAAAAATGTTTTAGCGATTTTTAGAAAAGCCAAATTTTGAGGATGCACACAGTGTGCCAACATGTGCTATCTGCCATCACGGGAGATCAATGGAAGCGTTTTGGGGGTGCAACCCCTTCCTCAATAATAAACTAGCTGAGAGGAAGGGGTTGCTCCCCCAAAACATGTCCCTTGATCCCCCGTGATGGCAGCTAGCACATGTTGACATTCGTAAATTGGTGTGCATCTTCAAAATTTGACTTTTCCTGGGGTGACTTCACCCCATCTGAACGCAATATCAAACACAGTTCCTAAATACTCATGTCTGATATTGCCTTCAAGTTTTACCATATGTGAACTTTGTAAGTTCAAGATTTGTGTCTTTCTTGTTGGTTTTACACATGCCTATTTTATCTTAAATGGACATTTCTATTTTTGATAATGCCATCCCAAAAATTGTTATACAACAAACATGTTGGTTTGTTTTAAAAACCTTTTCTAAATGCACATGTGATTGTGCAGGTATTAAAAAGATTGTTAATCAAGAATGTGTGGATTATTGTCTCAACGCTACAACACTTTTGTGGTGATGTAATTGCTGCTTTCTATGAAAATGAGGGTTATTTCCTAAGGGCAAATCCTCTTTGCACTACAAGTGCAGTTTCAGTGCAGTTTCAAGTGCACTGGTAGTGCAAAGTGTCTACGTCTTTAGTAAATGACACCCAACAGTGCTTTGTATAAGGTTACACAATCACGCCATTTTCAGGACTCCCCACATTGCTGTCAGGGTCAGCTAAAACAAACACAAGCAGTAAATGTCACCAAAGATTTGCTGTTTTTTTTTTTTATTTGAAAAAGGCTTCACAAATTGTCTGGCATATTGATGGCCCCCCTACCCGCAAAAAACTCAAGGTATCTTAACCGGATATCACGGGAACTCAGGGAGGGCAAGCCAGGACGGCCACTTTCAAGCACCGTCAGGATTGTTTCATTTATAATTCCGGCCTCAGGCCCAACTGAGCCAGCATAGTTGGCCAAATGTTGCCGTAAAAAAGTTATGTAGAACACAGCACGCCAGGATTATATGATTAAGTTTATACTCCGCCATATGGATGGGTGTAAGATATAGGCGAAACCTGCTGGCCATGATTCCAAATGTGTTCTCCACCACTCTTCTGGCTCTGGCCAGCCGGTAATTAAAAACCCTCTGTTCCAGGGTGAGGGTCCTCATTGGGATTGGCCGCATAAGATGTTCCCCCAGCGCAAATGCTTCATCTGCAACGAAGACGAATGGGAGTCCTTCCACATTTTCTTCTGGAGGTGGCAAGTCCAAGCTGCCATTCTGGAGACGCCTGTAAAACTCCATCTGGGTGATGACTCCACCATCAGACATCTGGCCATTCTTCCCCACGTCCACATACAGGAAGTCGTAATTAGCCGACACCACCGCCAACATCACAATACTATTGAACCCCTTGTAATTATAATAGTACGACCCCGAGTTGGGTGGTGGGATGATGTGGACGTGTTTCCCATCAATTGCCCCTCCGCAGTTAGGAAAGTCCCACCGCTGGGCAAAGTGGGAGGCCACAGTCTGCCATTCCTGTGGCGTGGAAGGAAACTGTTGAGGAAAACAAAAATAAATTACTATTTTTGCACATAAACATGGCAAGCAGATTAGGCACAAACATTCTTGGCCAACCTCCAGATAGCATTTATTAAGGGAAAATTAACACCAAAGAATAAGGTACACCTATCATATTCCCCCCCCCCTCTCATGGGCCATTTCTAACATTATAGGGGGGGTAGAATCTTGGACAGGTAACCCTCTCCACTTCATTGAGAGATGAATGCCTAAATACAGGGTATTACTTGGAACAGCCCCTCCTTAGTTACACTATTGGCAACCCACTGAACAGGTAAGAAGTGTCATAATACAAAGATATAAATACACACTGTACACATTTGAGCACATTTGGACATTCTGCTATTACCTATCAAGATAATAATAGGATACAAAAACTTGAAACAGTATCATTTGAAAGTATACAGGCAGGCCCTTGCACTACATGCTTTGGGGAATTCATCCATACATCTGACCACAAAAGAGATGGGTATAGTGTGTATGGGTTTGGCAAAGTCAGCAGATAGATGATTGAGGATAGATAGAGAATTGTTATCAGCTGACTTAACAGTTGGGGGGAGGGAGGGTTAATAAAAATGATTTGGGGACACTACAAAAAAAGCCTCTGGCACTCAGCCTGAATTTAAAGCACAAATCACATTTATAAACATTTTAGGGGGTGTTTGGGGTAAAGCACTACTATGGAGCTGATAAAATACATTGTTAAGTGACTACATGAGGTGAATATAGGGCAGGAGAGCATGCTGGGGAGGTAAGTGAAGGCAAATATGTATGAAGGACAAAAAAAACCCCATAAAATTCAAGCATGCATGAGGACAAAGGGGACATTCACAGCATATTACAATCATGGTAATTAGGGAATGAGTAAAGAAATACAATATATTAGCAAACATTCAATACAATAAAATCTGATATTAAAGGATAAAAATCTTACCTTAATATACTCCTTCTGCAGGACCAGAATGATGGCAGAACAGGTCTCTGGGATAATGATACCCAGAGCCTGGGGGGAGATGTCTGTTAAGAACTTCAAGTCCTGCAGACTTCTCCCTGTCGCCAAGCACAGCAGGGTAGCGACGAGCCTCTGCTCCGGAGTGATGGCTTGCCTCATGCAGGTATCCTGCCTGCTGATATAGGGGGTCAGCGAAGCCAACAAACGGTGAAATACGGGGTCCGTCATCCTGAGAAAGTTCCTGAAATCATCAGGATTATTCTCACGGATCTCACAGAGCAAAGGCATATGAGAGAACTGGTCACGCTGAAGCAACCAATTCTTGGTCCATGAACTCCTCCCCACCCTGTTCATGGACTGGACTTGTGTCAAGGTCAGGACCCCAACACCAAGCCCCCGCACAGCACGAACTCTACGAGGAGTACGTATACGCAACATGGCTAGAAAACGGTCGGCTGCTCAGAATGAAGTAACAGAACGCACTGAAGAACAGCAAGGCCTGTGAAGACCTGAAAAACAGCAATGAGCGGACAAGATCGCACAGAAAACTCCGATACGAAATGACTGCGTGCACTGAAGAGCAGATACAAACCCACAAGCACAAACTAAACTGCAGAAAATGTTCTGAAAGCCACGAGTCTGAAAAAGCGTGAATCGTCTCTCACCAAACGAGATTAGCAAAAGGAGCCCAAAGGGTGCTGCGCTTGGTTTTGAACTGGCCTTTTCTAGTCTCGTTGTACGTGGTTGACGTCACCGCGTTGTTGGCGATCGGAAATTCCGACAACTTTGTGTGACCGTGTGTACGCAAAACAAGTTTGAGCCAACATCCGTCGAAAAAAATCCTAGGATTTTGTTGTCGGAATGTCCGATCAATGTCCGACCGTGTGTACGAGGCATAAGTTTTCTGCCACACATAGCGCTTTGCTTTCAGGCCAAAAAGGTAAATTTTGGTCTCATCTGACCAGAGCACTTTTTTCCACATGTTTGCTGTGTCCCCCACATGGCTTCTCGCAAACTGCAAACGGGACTTCTTTTGGGACTTCTTATGGCTTTCTTTCAACAATGGCTTTCTTCTTGCCACTCTTCCATAGAGGCCAGATTTGTGGAGCGCACAACTAGTAGTTGTCCTGTGGACAGATTCTCTCACCTAAGCTGTGGATCTCTGCAGCTTCTCAGCTCCTCAGCTCCTCAAGAGTTACCATGGGCCTCTTGGCTGCTTCTCTGAATAATTATCTCCTTGTCTGTCAGTTTAGGTGGATGGCCATGTTTGGATAGGTTGACAGTTGTGCCATACTCTATTTCTTTCTGGATAATGGATTTAACAGTGCTTTGTGAGATGTTCAAAGCTTGGGATATTTTTTATAACCTAACCCTACTTTAAACTGCTCCACAACTTTATCCTTGACCTGTCTGGTGTGTTTCTTGGCCTTCATGATGCTGTTTGCTAAGTAAGGTTTTCTAACAAGCCTCTGAGGGTTTCACAGAATAGCTCTATTTATACTGAGATTAAATTTAGTTAGGGGTATCAGAGTAAACAGGGTTGAATACAAATGCACGCCACACTTTTCAGATATTTATTTGTAAAAAATTTGGAAAACCTTTTACCATTTTCCTTCCACTTCAAAATTATGTGCCACTTTGTTTTGGTCTATCACATAAAATCCCAATAAAATACATTTATGTTTTTGGTTGTAACATGACAAAATGTGGAAAAGGGGGTACAAATAATTTTTCAAGGCATTGTATGTTCATACATGTAAAGTTGTTTTGAACAATAAATAAAGTATACAAATGTTCCTATAACTCCTAACACCATGTTAACTTCCTTATTGTTTTTTGTTATAGGCTGCTACAGTATGTGAATGGAATTGTGTTGGGTACATTAGATACCCAGAATGTTAGTGACTGAGCATTTGAAACTTTTCCATCAAACCTTTGGCTTATTAAAGTTATAATGTCTATTTGTTAGAATAACTGAAGGACATTCTGCATTGAATAACATTTTTTTTTTAAATTGATTGTTTCCTGTTAATATTTGGCTTGAGGACTAGGGATGGGTGAATTGTTCGGCCCGGGCATAAGTTTGGGCCGAACTTTCGTTGTTTGGATGTTTGGTGAACAGCCGAACAAATGGGTCGTTCGACCGTTTGTTCGCCCCCCAGAACCGACCACAATGCATTGCAGAGCTGAACAGTGCATTGCAAGCCCTGATTGGCTGAAGCAGTGAAAACTTCAATGCCAATCAGGGCACAGAGCACTGTCAGAGTCATGATTGGACACTGTCATCATGCTTTATCCAATCATGGCTCATTCCCGCCCCACAGTATAAAAGTATTATTTCAATGGCATTCATTTTCAGTGTGATTTTGGCATGGAGAGAGATAGAATAGGGCTCTGTTCAGTGCTATTAGTTAGTTAGTGTGCTATACTGTGCTATTTTGCCACAATTGTAAGTGTAGAATATTAGTTTAGTGTCAGTCTAGGGATAGTGTGAGTGTAGTGAGGAGGACCATCATTCAGCTTTGCATAGTGTGCAGTTAGAGTAGGGACAGCTCAGATAATTCCACTGTAGTGTAGTGAGACCGTGTCAGTAATGTTGACATTAGTGCATAGCTAGAGTAGGGACAGTTCAGCATTAGTGTAGTGACGGTTGAACACCGTCTATTTGATTGCGTTACTGCCAGTCTAACGTCATTTACTCTGTGTGTGTTACTGCCAGTTTAACGCCATTTACTTCTGTGTGCGTTACTGCCAGTTTAACGCCATATACTTTTGTGTGCGTTAATGCCAGTTTAAAACTATATAGTTCTGTGTGCGTTACTGCCAGTTTAACGCCATATAGTTCTGTGTGCTTTACTGCCAGTTTAATGCCATATAGTTTTGTGTGTGTTACTGCCAGTTTAGCGCCATATCATTTTGTGTGCGTTACTGCCAGTTTAACAACATATAGTTTTGTGTGAGTTACTGCCAGTTTAACGCCATATAGTTCTGTGTGCGTTACTGCCAGTTTAACACTATATAGTTCTGTGTGCGTTACGGCTAGTTTAACGCCATATAGTTTTGTGTGCATTACTGTCAGTTTAACGACATATAATTCTGTGTGCGTTACTGCCAGTTTAATGCCATATAGTTTTGTGTGTGTTACTGCCAGTTTAACGCCATATAGTTCTGTGTGCGTTATTGCCAGTTTAACGCCATATAGTTCTGTTTTTGTTACTGCCAGTATAACGTCATATAGTTTTGTATGTATTACTGCCAGTTTAACGCCATATAGTTTTGTGTGCATTACTGCCAGTTTACCGCCATATAGTTCTGTGCGTTACTGCAAGTTTAACACCATTTACTTCTGTGTGCATTACTGCAAGTTTAATGCCATATAGTTCTGTGTGTCACTGTACATTTGGTGCATTATATTGCAGTATATTATAGTGTATCCGTGGAGTGTGTCTGTGTAGGGTGAGTACTCAAATTAAAGTGCACCAAACACCACTTTACATTGATTAAAGTGCATCTACGTACATATTTCCACTTCTTCTTTACATTTGCTTATAAGCACCACCCCCTCCCTCCCAATAATGTCTGGGAGGACAACAAGGAGAGGCAGACATTCCCTTGGCACTGTAAAGGGACCAGCAACAAATGTGTCCACAGGCAAAGGTGGACGTGGTGGTCAGTCCTCAGGCAGGGCATCATTTCCACTGTTTAGTGAGTTTGCCCGTGCTATCCAGCCACAGCAAGCAGAGGAGGTAGTAGACTGGCCTACTAAACCTTCCTCATCCTCCTCATCATCTGTCACACAAGCAGAAACAAGTGTGCAGAAACCTGCCTCCTTGTCCACATCTATTCCTGCCATAGCCCCAACATCATCCATGGAGAAGTCAGCTGAGTTATTTGATCACAGCATCAGCCACTTGCTCCTTGATGATGCTCAGCCATTACTGGATTCAGATGTTGGTTTTGAGGTTGAGGATGACAGGAACATGAGCCTAGAGAGAGGGGAGAACACTGGTAGACAAATTGGCATTCATGTTCCCCCAGCCGCAGAATATTGCCAAGTTGTCTCCAGTGGTAATGATGATGCAATTTTTTTACAGCAAGGCAAATTCTTGCTTTCATCAAGAGTACCTACATAGAGTTACGGTGGGAAGGTGCCACCGACACCCAAAGACCAATGTTTCTGCACCTGTTTGACAGGGGCATATTATTGCAATTTTTTACAGCAAGGCCAATTCTTGCTTTCATCAAGAGTACCTTTTAGGGTTATGATGGGAAGGCGCCACCAACACCCGAAGACCAACTTTACTGCACCTGTCAGACAGGTGCATATCATTGCATTTTTTACAGCAAGGCTAATTCTTGCTTTCATCAAGATTACCTCTATAGGGTTACGGGGGGAAGGTGCCACCGACACCTAAAGACCAATTTTTACGCACCCGTTACTTCTATCCAAAGTCAACGTGACACCAGAATGTATCCAAAAAATCTCTAATCTTGTTCCCAGTGCACTACAGTGGGGCCTCATCATACACACTGGCTCCCCAGTTGTTGCTGAGCAAAATAAGGGCAGCTAGCAGGGAAAATGACATTTTTTTGGCTTTATAAATGCAATTATTACTGCAGCAGATTCTAGACATGGTACAGATCTGCCACTTTACAGGTAGACTAAGGGGACCCCCCAGGCACTATATTGGAAGGAAATTTTCATTTTTATGCTTTCATTTTTAAAATAAAAAAAATCACTGCTCGTTAAAATTACGTTTTTCACAAACTTTTTTTTTATTATTACATGTCCCCCAGGGCAGGACTCAGACCCCTATAACCATTTTAGACATTTGGGTCCCATTGACTTTAATAGGATTCGTTATTCGGCTCCAAACTTTTCCCGTGTTCGAAAGTTCTGGTGCGGACCGAACAGGGGTCCATTCGGCCCATCCCTATTGAGGACCATGATTAAAGTTTCTGTATAAATAGTATCTACTGTAAATTGTCTCAATCCATTTCATGACATCTATATTCCAGCACTTCAGTAAAACTATGTTAAAAAATAGGCTGATATAATTTGTTTGTTAAATTGCTATGTCATTTTATTAATGTTTTCATTGCCCCTAATAAATGTGTTTGGTAACTGTATATATTTTTCTATACTGCAATGTTGCTACATGCGCAGTAATTATATATGTTACATGAATATATTAACAAATCTGTCATTGCCATTTAAATTGCATGTACACAGAAGAGTTATAACTACCGTTAGTACTTATAAAAAAAGACTACAGAAAACAATGCATCCTTTGTAGTCATAGTGATGACTGGTTTGTAAAAAGTTTATTTAAATTTGATAAACATCATTAAAATGTAACCCTATGTTATTAATGAGAGGCCAGAAATCTTCTATTCAAATAATCTTTTTTGAGAATTCTACACAGGTATGTCCAGTGATTCTGCTGTCTGGCACATATATGTCTGAAATTAGGCAAACAATAGAGAATGAAAAACAACACATTTTGGCAAAGCTTCTGAATAGAGAAGATCATGAATATGCAATTCTGCAAATATATAGGCCCAGGAATATAATAGTGTGATATCAGTTAAACATCAAACTATGAAGTAAAAGTAAGGCTGGAGAAGAGTATGAACAAATTATCAAAAAAATTATAGCTGACAAAATATAAGACAAAGTTAGGCTGTGTTCAATTTGAGCAGGTGAAAATAAAATGATAATCAGGCTTGCCATCTGCTTGAAAAATTTAAGGCACAAGAGATCATTTGGACCAACTGCTGCTACCTGCTGGAGGAGATCCAGAGAAGTAGGCATTTCAAAACCCAAAGACTAATGAAAATGATGTAGTTTGTTGAAAAAACACAATGGTCTTGAAAATTCAAATAAATAAATAAAAATATTCATGAACAATAAAGCTTCACACAAAAATGTTTTTAGAAAGCATGTCATACTCCTAACATATTTAATTGATCTTAAAGCTGAAGTTTAGCTATGACTTTTTTGCATAGTTATATTGATCACTGTAGTAGCAGTGCCTACTGCAGTGATTTCCAGCGTCTTGAGGGTACAGACAGGTAAGGCACGTGCATCCCCCCACTCCAAAATTAAAAAAAAAGTTTTTGCCTTGATCTACACTTTAAATTTTAAGACCCTTACACAGTATTCATACCCCTTGACAATTTCCACATTTTGTTATGTTACAACCAAAAACGTAAATGTATATTTGGGGGATTTTATGTAATAGACCAGCACAAAGTGGCACATAATTGCGAAGTGGAATGAAAATAATAAAAGGTTTTCAACAATTTTTTACAAAAAAATATCTGAAAAGTGTGGCGTGCATTTGTATTCAGCCCCCTTTACTCTGATACCCCTAACTAAAATCTAATGGAACCAATTGCCTTCAGAAGTCACCTAAAAAGTAAATACCTGTGTCCACCTGTGTGTAATTTAATCTCAGTATAAATGCAGTTGTTCTGTGAAGCCCTCAGAGATTTTTTAGAGAACTTTATGCCCTGTACACACAATGGGAATTTCTGTCAGAAAAAACTTGGATGGTTTTTCTGACGGAATTTCGCTCAAGCTTGCCTTGCATACACACGGTCACACAAAAGTCCTCTGAACTTTCGACCGTCAAGAACGTGGTGACGTACAACACTACTGCGACCCGAGAAAATGAAGTTCAATGCTTCCAGGCATGCGTTGAATTGTTTCTGAGCATGCATTGTTTTTTGTGCGTCTAAATTGCATACAGATTTTCGGATAGGAACTTTTTCCGAAGAATCTGCTCTCAATCTTTTGCTGTCTGGAATTGCGCCCGCAAAACTCAGATGGAGCATACACATGGTCGCATTTTCCGACCATAAGCTCTCATTCGACTTTTGCTGGCGGAATTTCCACTCGTGTGTATGGGGCATTAGTGAACAAACAGCATCATGAAGGCCAAAGAACACACCAGACAGGTCAGGGATAAGGTTGTGGAGAAGTTTAAAGCAGGGTTAGGTTACAAAAAATATTTGAACATCTGACAGAGCACTGTTCATTCCATTATCTGAAAATGGAAAGAGTATGGCACAACTGCCAACCTACCAAGACATGGCCATCCACCTAAACTGACAGGCAGGGCGAGAAGTAGCCTAAAGGCCCATGGTAACTCTGGAGGAGCTGCAGAGATCCACAGATCAGGTGGGAGAATCTGTCCACAGGACAACTATTAGTCGTGCACTCCACATTCTGGCCTTTGTGGAAGAGTGGCAAGAAGAAGGCCATTGTTGAAAGAAAGCCTTAAGAAGTCCTGTTTGCAGTTTGCGAGAAGCCATCTGGGGGACATAGCAAACATGTGAAAGAAGGTTTTCTGGTCAGATGAGACCAAAATTTAACTTTTCAGCCTAAAAGCAAAACGCTTTATGTGGCGGAAAACTAACACTGCACATCACCCTTAACACACCATCCCCACCATGAAACATGGTGATGGCAGTATCATGTTGTGGGGATGCTTTTCTTCAGCAGGATGGATGGAGCCAAATACAGGGCAATCTTAGAAGAAAACCTGTTAGAGTCTGCAAAAGACCTGAGACTGGGGTGGCGGTTTGCCTTCCAGCATGACAACAGTCCTAAACATACAGCCAGAGCTACAATGGAATGTTTTAGAGCAAAGCATATTCATGTGTTAGAATGGCCTAGTCCATATCCAGACCTAAATCCAATTGAGAATCTGTGGAAAAACTTGAAAATTGCTGTTCACAGATGCTCTCCATCTAATCTGACAGAGCTTGAGCTATTTTGCAAAGAAGAATGGGCACAAATGTCACTCTCTATATGTGCAAAGCTGGTATAGACATGCAGCTGTAATTGCAGTGAAAGGTGGTTCTACAAAGTATTGACTCAGGGGAGCTGAATACAAATGCACACCACACTTTACACCTATTTATTTGTAAAACATTTTGAAAACCATTTATCATTTACCTTCCACTTCACAATTGTGTGCCAATTTGTGTTGGTCTACCACATAAAATCCCAATAAAATACATTTAAGTTTTTGGTTGTAACATGACAAAATGTGGAAATTTTCAAGGGGTATGAATACTTTTTCAATGCACTGTATATATGAATCATGCCATGATTTTATCTGTCACTTCTTTCTACTCTTTCTATCAGGCACCATTGGAGCTGCATGCAAAATTTTTCTGCATTATGCCTTTCCCTGTTGTTTTCCATAAGCGAAGAAGAAGTATTATTTGTCTATACCCTTTGATCGATGATAAAAACATTAGATGGTTTGAAAGTCATTCATAAGAAAGTGCATGTTCATGGAAATGGAAATAGAAATGTAAGTAAATGAAAATGTTTTATACTACTACAGTTTGAATGTCATCATTCATTTTTCCACAAACGTACTGGGTAAGCCCACACTATGTACACTATAAACATTTTGTTTCTTTGCTGCAAATAGCCTATATTATAAATGTAAATTTGAAGGATAAGTTCACCTTTTTGAACATGTTACATGTTCCACCCATTTTTAGGATAGAACATGTAACATGTTCCTGCTCCTACAGCCTCTCCCCGATCCCCCTTCTAATTGTGAGAGCGGGACTTTCTCCCTGCACCTGCTGTCACAATTTGAAAAGAATGCAGCTTTGCATGGCCCCGCCCACATGGCTGCATCATATCATATACTTGTGGGGATTTTTTTCTATTCTTAATTTTTATGAAAAGCATGCACTCATTGGCCTGTTGCTGTGATTGATGGGCTCACTACCCAATAGCAAGCAGAGGTGAGTAGAGAGGAGGTAAGAGGCATTGACAATAAAACTAGTCAAAACTTGTACCCTATTCATTACTTGTGCAGGTATCTAGAAATAAAGATGCCCACAATTCTTCTTTAATATTTCAAACTGAGAGTGTTTTCCCTGTATTTTACCAATAACCTGTTGTAAGAGTCGATTTCAGTTTGCAGCCCACTGGTGAATACGCTGGTAGGATTGTGTTCGGATTCAAACCCCAACCCAGCCTGTTCGTAGTTCGATGAACAGGTAAACAATATAGCTATATTTGGCCGATTTTCTCTTGTGAACCTCCAGCTGATGTTTATAAACAAACATCAGCCTTAAGTCTATTGTTTTTAGCCGGTTGGACTACCAACATAAAATTACAGATCCTCGACTGGCTAGTGTTTGTACAAAGATTGAACAGGAATCCTTGGTGCTGTCATTAACCAGATATGGCCTTGACCATACTAGATCAATGAGGTCATTCAGCATCCCGGGCCAGTTTGTTTATGTACAGCAGTCAGGGATCAGTGATTTTGCAAATATATATATTTATTTTTTTATTTTTATTTTTTACCTGGGGGGATAATGTCCAACCTGGTGCAGGATGGAACTACCTGAAATTGACTGACCTAGAGGAGAAATGACAGATGGACAATGGTGAGTGGCTTAATTACATGCGTTTAGGAGGTGACTGAGTGGCCGGGTCGCGTGACTTTGAAATGCGTTTATATGACTGCAAGGAGAACCTTATCGGGGGGTGAACGATGGTTTAAACAAACAAATTGAAACCATGAATGAACAAAGGGCTTTGAGAAAAGTTGGTCTGGAGCTATGTGGGCCGATGTGCCTTGTTGCGACTGGATTCAAACTGGGCCGTAGGGTGAGCTGAACTGAGGGGTGTCCGTTAATGACTTGGCAAATCAAGCAGTGATCTGAATTTAAAGTGAACCGTTGCATCACTGAGGCGACCAACATCGAACAACAGTAGATCTATAACGGGATAAAAGAAACAAAATGCACGAAGGACCCGACACAAAGCAACTGCTGAACCTAAGGAGGGCACGACAGACAACATACGAAATAATATCTCTAAATGATTGAGGTGATAGTGCCTCGAATTGGGGTGCCATAACTGTGACTGACAGTGAAGCGAACTGTGGAATATGGGATGAAATAAGGGCAAAATTAAATGAGCGAAATGAAGCCGACATGAATCGGAGTGCTGCTAAAGCGAGTAGACTCGGATAGGTGTGTGGGGTATATGAAATGAGCAAAATTATTGCCATGATAGAGGCATGAATTGGTGTGTCGCGACAGTGACTGACAGTGAACCTGTCTATGGAACAGAAAATAATGGCTAACACGAATCGATGTGGATTGGTGAGGCGCAGATGCAACTGAATTAGAATCGTAGTGAAGGGTATGTGAAATGAACAAATGAAATGTTTGCCATGACAGTGACACAAATCGGTGTGCTGCAATTGCGACTGACAACAAACTGGTCTGTGGAGCATGGAATGAAAAAAGATGAAATGGCTAGAACGAGCCAGCATGAATCGGTGCATCGCAGATGCGACTGGATTCGAATCGGAGTGAAGGGTATGCGAAATGTAATAAATGAAATGACTTGCCATGACAGAGGCACGGATCAGTGTGCCACAATTTACAACTGACAACGAACAGACTGTGGAGCTTGGCATGAAAATTAGATGACAAAAACTAGCTGGGACTAGCCGGTGAGTCGCTGATGCGACTAGATTCGGGCCGGAGGGAAATGCAAACTAAAATAACTGAAATGATAGACAGTGTGTTTCTTAAGTGAAATGGGCCTACTACCTGGAATGAAACAACAAGGTACAGGAATGTCCGAATGAAACCGATAAAAACGGCTCAGTGTTTGTGCTCACGAACTGAGCTACAAGTTCATGGTTTGCACGAGGCTAAAATAAGGCTGCATATGGAGACTTTAATGAATGACTTGTAAGTTCCATAGCGGGGTTTTGGAGACATAGGATATCTAGCAAACAACGTGGCGTGAAATGAAGAAATTATATATGAATCCTACCTGCGACATTTGAGCAAGACACAATCTACAAAAACCACGAACAGAGAACTGAAAGCCTCTGGAAGTTCAGACATGCAACTCGCGAACACCAAATTAGTTGTACGAGTTGACCTAGTGATGTAACGAATCACACACACAGGAACCGACAAAGACCACAGATGAGTGGGCTGCTTAAATACCCCGGACTCCTCCCATAAATTCAGGCCACCATACTGGCATATATATATATATATATATATATATATATATATATATATATATATATATATATATATATATATAATTTGTGAATGTCATCATTTTCTTAATACACCTGGTACTGAATTTCTGTCCTTGTCATACTCCTCTTCCTTTGTATTACATTCTATGTTCTAGAAATCACAGGCATTAGGCATTAATGCATTATTGTTTATTCCTGAAAACAGAGATATCATATGAAATTGGCTGCACATTTTGTGACAAATTGTGTTGCACAGTGCAGCTGTTGTGAATTAATCTAGTGTAGACTGCCAATTCTATTCCCAACACATTGATTACTAAGCAATTCAAATTTTCCACATATGTTTAGTGCTTTTTTTAAAGGAACTAACTAAAAATTGCTCTAACATATAGTTCTAACTTTCTCATTCCTAAGCTCTGTGTCCAACATTCCTAATTATAAAGATACATGGTCTTGAAAATTGTGTTTCTCATTAAATGCACATACTTATATTTCAGTAAGTCCTTACTGAGCACATAGAAATGCAATATCAAGAAGAAGACAAATGGATGCACATGTCTATCATAAATTAACAACTTGTCTTATAAGCAGAGCAGGTAGGAGGAGAACATATTACATGTACACCAAGAGATTGTATTTAACAATTTGGTAACATTACATGAATATGAAATAATTGTATATCTCAGAAGCACCCAGGTGAAGAAGATAAAGAATAAACTGCATAAGGGATTCCTGCCAATGTTAGGTAAATGTGAGAAATTATCATGAAGACAAGTTCATTGTGGAAAGTGTGAATGGGGCCAAGGACTTTAGATAACTCAGTAGCAGTGGTTAAATCACAAGTCCCCAGATAAGTGGAATTTAGGTAAACAATTGTTTTTCATAACAAATATTTGCTCGTATGTGCAATGTTGGTTTACTTTAATAATGTTCTTTAATATTTTCAGACAGCCCTGGCATGAAAGAGGAATTCCAGTGTCTTAAAGTGTTACTAAACCCACAACAGTAAAATCAGTCTGTATATGCAGTAAAGCATGATTGTTATTCTCACTGTGGAACCTAAGGGGTTAATCCTCTGCATGTAAAAATGCTTATGCTGATCCTGTCTTCTCTGATCTTCCCCTTATTTTACTGTTCACAATTCATCATCTGTTGATAAAACAGAGCCATGGAGGCACGCTGCACATGCTCAGTTTGGCGTGTAATGTTAGAGATTTTTTTTTTTTTTTGGGGAGGGTGCATGTGATCAGCACAGGGCCAATCATCACTGTCCAGACAGAGGGTCAAAAGTCATGCAGCCTCATAGGACAGTCAGAGTAGAATGAAAACTCCTCCTACATACTTTAACCAGTTCTCAGCCAGACCCTGTTAGAAGTCACAAGACTGCTATATACTGCTGATGAGAAAAGGTATTTAGCGGGTTATATTTACTAAAATAATTGCATTTCCATATTCTGTGTATTGTGGGAGACTAGATATAGTGAATGCAGGGTCCTGGGTTTAGTAACACTTTGAATATTACATTTAGCTGCGAGGAGAATATGAGCAATAATAGTTCTAGAAGACGGATGAATATTACCTAAGTTGAGGTAGAAAATGGCTAATTCAATGGGAGGGAGGAGCAGTACAGTTGTAAATTCAGATATGATTTTGAAGATCTGATTTCAATACGAGCTCAGAGACTTACAATACCACAAAATATGAATGAGTGAACCTAAAGAGCCACAACCCTTCCAACACTGAGCAGGGTTGGTGTGTGAGCATTTAGAAAGTTTGTAGAGTGTAATATTTCATCTATGTATAATTTTTAGCATTAAGTCAGAGAAAAGAGCAGAATTATGGGACATCCCAATAGTAGCTTCCCATGTTGAGTTGGGGAAGAATTGGTCCATGTCATGTTCCCACTTAAACAAAGTATGGGTTTTATAAAATCAACAGGTGCTACTTAATTTTTAGCAACAGAAAAAAAATACCCTCATTTAGGGAAAATACAGTCACAAAATCGGTACAACTTCATATCCATCATATACGTTGATTGTAATGGTCGGTTCTGGTGCAGATAAGAAACTTGTACATATTGGTAATATTCCAATAGAGGTAGGTGGTAGGCCTTTTGTAATATAGTAAAAGGCTTCAGTTTCTCATTTCTATAGAAATCAACTAGATGTATTCAAGGGGTCATATTCAGAGAAGGGATATGTAATTCCAGTTGCTCCATGAGTATCTGTATCGACTGGAGTTGGGAGTGTGTAGTACTTTAAGTGGAGGATTGCTGGACTGCCTCCATAATAGCATGTATTCAAGGGTAGTGTGATAATGGGAGAGTCACCTGCCAGGGTTGTGAGTAGGTAGGTTTTGGAGGAGTTGGGGGTTAGAAACAAAAGTTCCATGTATGACTAAAGTTTGTTTAGATTAGCTTCCACCACTACCTTGATTAGTCCAACAGTGTGGCAAGATAATAAAGGTAGAGATTAGGAAGGGAGAGTCCCCCAATGGACATATGTTTCATCAAAATTTTATAGATACATCTGGGTTACTTCCTCTCAGGGCTGGGCTCAGCCCTTCCTTCTCTAAGCTGGGCCCTCATCTGTCGGCTAATTGCCAGCTCCTATCTCTCTACAGTGACTCACCTGTTGATGATATCCTGCTCATCTGTCCTGCCTACTTAAGCCGTCCAGCCTAGACGATCTCTGCCTTTGCCTTGGTCACATCTCTAGAGACTCTCTCCTGTGTTCCTGTTAAAGACTTGCTATTGACACTTCCTCTTCCAAATATACTGGCTGATTAGCATGCGGAGCTTTGTGAAAAATGTAGGAGGTATCATAATGGGAATTGCTCTGAATAGATATAACAGTTTGGGCAATGTCAACATTTTAAACAAGACTATTGATACAGCAATACATTTCTAAGGGCCTGTCAGTTTTTGCACAGGTCAGCTGAGGAGACGGGCTTCTCTTATTTTGGTCCTTGAGTGTTCTATTGTTTCGCTAAGGGTTGGTCAAATTGTTGTGTCCTAACTTTTTTCATGTGAGTTTGAAAAAGACTCCCTTCATAAAATCCTTATGGACATTCCAAAGTGTGTAATGGGTAGTGTCAACGGTATTTTTTCAGAAAAGATTAGGTCTAGGGCTTCAGTGATTTGTCAGTAATAGTCCAGGCTGGACAGTATATACAGTATTTCACAAATGTGAGTACACCCCTCACATTTTTGTAAAATTGTTATTATATCTTTTCATGTGATAACACTGAAGAAGTTACATTTTGCTACAACGTAAAGTAGTGAGTGTACAGCTTGTATAACAGTAGACATGTGCATTTGTTTTTGTCCGAATGCATTTTCGTCCGAATTTCAGGTATTTTCGTTATCATTTTAACAAACGATAACGAAAGTTCAGAATCCGAAAAACGAAAGATCCGACATAAACAAATGCTTTATTTTCATTTTCGTTGCTACAACAGTTCGATATAGATAGGAGATTCGACATGATGCTGACAATAACAATCTGTGTCCATCAAACCTGTGGTCGAATGTGCCTAACCTTAACTCTATTAGTCCAAGATTATTCTACATAGAGAGAAAAGATTCGACATAGAGAGAAAAGATTCAACGTAGGGTTAGAAAAGATCGCGCTGGAATTGGGTGGGGGAAGTAAAATAAAAATAATGATGATGATGAATGTTATTGGCTGATTGTAACCAAAGAGGAGGAGCAGTAAAATAGCTAGAACTAAGTACACGCGTACTTTGGCTTATGGTGTCTGTTGAAAGTTCTAAGAAGATTCGACGGAGCAGGTAAACTATACTGCGTCGTACAGTTTAGCTGCTCCGTCGAATCTTCTTTGAACATTCGACAGACACCATAAGCCTTCAATGACAGATTCAACCTTAATTAATTTGAATTTTCGGACGAATGCAATTTTTAACGAAAAACGAAATAAATAAAAACATATTTCGGGAGTAACTAAATAAATTTATTTTTTGGACGAAAACGAAATTCCGAAACGAAATATTTCAGTGTGCACATGTCTATATAACAGTGTAAATTTGCTGTCCCCTCAAAACAATTCCACACACTAGCCATTAGAGTCTAAACTGCTGGCAACAAACGTGAGTACATCCCTAAGTGAAAATGTCCAACTTGGGCCCAATTAGCCATTTTTCCTCCCAGGTGTCTCCCAGGTATGTGACTCTTTAGTGTTACAAGGTCTCAGGTGTGAATGGGGAAAATTTGGTGTTATCGCTCTAGCTCTCTCTTACTGGTCACTGGAAGTTTAACATGGCACCTCATAGCAAAGAACTCTCTGAGCATCTGAAAAAAAGAATTGTTGCTCCTACATAAAGATGGCCTAGGCCAGGGATATGCAATTTGGGACCTCCAGCTGTTGTAAAACTACAGGTCCCATCATGCTTCTGCCTCTGAATGTCATGCTTGTGGCTGTCAGAGTCTTGCTTTGCCTCATATGACTTGTAGTTTTGCAACAGCTGGAGGTCCACTAATTGCATATCCCTGGCCTAGGCCATCTTTATGTAGGAGCAACAATTCTTTTTTTCAGATGCTCAGAGAGTTCTTTGCCATGAGGTGCCATGTTAAACTTCCAGTGACCAGTATGAGAGAGTAATGCCCCGTACACACGGTCGGATTTTCCGATGGATAATGTCCGATCGGAGCGTGTTGTCGGAAATTCCGACCGTGTGTGGGCTCCATCGGACATTTTCCATCGGATTTTCCGATACACAAAGTTTGAGAGCAGGATATAAAATTTTCCAACAACAAAGTCCGATCGCGTCAATGTGTGTGGCCTGTTCCGACGCACAAAGTGCCACGCATGCTCAGAAGAAATTCCGACACGGAACAGCTCGGTCTGGTAAACTTAGCGTTCGCAGTGGATACAGCACTTTCGTCACGCTGCAATGTTAAAAATGGTTTAATACAGCGCATTCTCTTCTTCTTTATAATGTGACAAGAATTAAGTAGTTGTGCTGCTCATATTCACACACACTTCTCACAAACTTATTTTTTTTTGTTCCTTGGGATTCCCTGAATATATTGTTATTTGTCACATCGTACAAAAATGTTTTTGTTTTTTTTTGGGGTTTTTTTTTATTTAAAGCCATTTTTCTTTTCGATTTTATGTTTTGTAGTTTTTCAAAGGCTGATCTTTGTTTAATGTTATTTTTAGTTTTACTCCAGACTATTTTTGTGTGTGTTTTGTGTGTCAAGTTACCACAACACCATTATTATCTTTTATTATTTAATCTCAAGGAGATTGTTTGTTTTTGGTGTCCCTTTTTAATTTCACATTGTATTTTTGAAATGTACCTAAATCCTCACAAACAAACTGTCCTTTTTGAAATAAAACACACATAGGCAAGTATAATTCAAAATAAAAATCCTTTATTAAGGGCTCAGAACCAAACAAAGAGGGAGGCAATGCTGGATAAACAGGAGAAATTAGCGAAGCTTGGGACCCCCAGGGCAGACATCAATTCTTGAACATCAAAATTGGTGGCCTGAGGAGTCCATATGTAAGGGAGGGCAGTCTGGTCCAGAAGTCCCAGAGATCCGGAAAGCAGCAGATGACATCTGTGTCCCCAGGCTGTGGTACCACAAGAGGCTGCATCTTTTGGCCGACCAGACTGGATCCAGGGTCCTCACTTTCTGGTCTTCCTTCCACGCTTCATTCCGGGCTGTGGCTCTGCTGTTGGAGATGTGGCAGGAGGAGGAGTAGGACCTGGAGGAGGAGGAGGACTAGGAGGACCTGGAGGAGAAGGAGGAGGAGGACCTGCAGGAGGAGGAGGAGGAGGACCATGTGTGAGTTCACAAAGGTGTGTATCAGATGTAATTTGGGCCCTCATCCCCTTATTAAGAGCTTCCAATATTAACGACTCACACATGAGTTGTTGTCCCTCCTCCATCCTCTGCATTTTAGAGGCAATGATGGCAGCGAAGTCATCCTCCACGGTGTGTGGTGCTCCCAGGGCCTCTGTAGCCCTCCAAAAGAGGCCTATGGCAGCCTCCTCTAGGGCACTCCTCCTCCTGCCACTTTCTCTTTCCAGGTGTTGGGGAGGGACCTGCAGATCAGGCAGGCGGCTTGGCCCGGCCACCTCCTGGCTGAGACTTCTCTGTGTATGAAAAAAGGGACATGGTTTTAGTTTTTGCATCATCATTCACAATCATAAATTAGTACTCCAAACTAACATCTAGTTAACATCATTGATTGGACAACCAGCAATATTTAGAGGAATGTTATACCTGGCTCAAACTGGGCTCCTCCACATGTTGTTTCCTGGAAGGCCCAGGTTGGGCGTCAGAAGCCTCAGCTGGGGGGGAAGGAAGCGTGGAAGGAAGACTGGAGAGGGATGACCCGGGTTCAGTCTGGCCTGCCAGAAAATGCAGCCTGTCATAGTACCACATCCTGGGGACATAGATGTCATCTGCTGCTCTGGATCTCTGCGAATCCTGGACTTTCTGGCGCTCCCTTACATATGTGCTCCTCAGGCCACCAATTAAGATATTCAAATATGTGATGTCTGCCGTGGGGATCACCTGCTTCACAATTTCCAACAATTGATCCAGCGCTGCCTTCCTCTTTGTTTGGTTCCTGTAATGTGGGTGGTTGATCTCCCACAGACAAGGCAGCTCCCTGGTCGGACCTGAAATTAAGAGAGCCCGAGCAGTACAGAAAGATCCGGAGAGTGCTGCAAGAAAGTAAGTAGTTGTGCTGTGTTCCTATTCTTTTTGTCTTTATTACGTTTGTGCTGCTCCATATGCTTTTCTTAAGTGTTGTACAGTTTAAAATGTCAATTTTAATGTTCATGGGCCCATTATTCGTTCGTATCAAACATTTTTCTTTCGGCCTATAAAACACCATTGTTTAGGCCATATGCATTTTCCTACATTTTTTAGGGCCTACTTGGATGCAAAATATTTGGTTGTGTAGATGGGTTTGTTACTAGAATGAAATGCAAACTAGATTCTGTGTAAGGAGAGGACACTCAGCAGCTGTTTTCACATCTGGACACTGGAGCACTAGTGTGGGACACAAGAACACCCTTTTTATTAGGGGGAGCACACAGGTGATCCAGTGTATACTATAGGGGGGTCTCCATCTGTGAAGCTTGTACAAAACAGGTAAAGTATTGCAGGTTGACAAAGGACACTAAAAAATTACATCTTGGAACTCAGCTAAAATTGACAATTGTACCCCACTTCCAAGCAATGTTTCTTATTTATAGTTCTGCCATCAAATATCTGTGTGCTAATTATACCCTTTTTGTTTTACATAGGGGAGAAAAGACTCGGAGGACACCCCTCGTCCGAGGAGACCACAGACCCCCCACCTCTGGAAGAAGGTGAAATACCCCCAACCCAAGCTGAGCAGGAGGAGGAAGAAGATGTGGTGGAAATTGGCACCACAACAGGTGAGTGTCTGCGACCACAGACTCAGGTAAGAGATGGATGCTGGCAGTTTTTTGATACCTGTTTTTGTTTGGTTTCTCTCTTTTTAGGTGATCGTGATGTTGTGGATCGAGATCCTTTCACATCAGAAAGTGTCCAGATCCTGATCGGGGAGATCATGGGGTGTAATTTAGAATTGGAAAACCTCAAGAAAAAAATCAATGATGTGATTAAAAAAAATAATAAAATCATTGATGTTTTGGGGCGAATTTAAAACTCCACAAAATCACTATCTTTTTCTGTGTGCTACAATCTTTTAAATTTTTGAGCGATGTTTCGAAAAGCCAAATTTGGAGGATGCACACAGTGTGCCAACATGTGCTATCTGCCATCACGGGAGATCAATGGACGCGTTTTGGGGGTGCAACACCTTCCTCAATAATAAAGTAGCTGTGAGGAAGGGGTTGCTCCCCCAAAACACGTCCCTTGATCCCCCATGATGGCAGATAGCACATGTTGACATTTGTAAATTGGTGTGCATCTTCAAAATTTGGCTTTTCAAGGGGTGACTTCACCCCATCTGAACACAATATCAAACACAGTTCCTAAATACTCATGTCTGATATTGCCTTCAAGTTTTACCATATGTGAACTTTGTAAGTTCAAGTTTTTTGTGTTTCTTGTTGGTTTTACACAGGCCTGTTTTATCGTAAATGGACATTACTATTTTTGATAATGCCACCCCAAAAATTGTTATACAACAAACATGTTGGTTTGTTTTAAAAACCATTTCTAAATGCACATGTCATTGTGCAGGTATTAAAAAGTTTGTTAATCAAGAATGTGTGCATTATTGTCTCAACGCTACAACACTTTTGTGGTGATATAATTGCTGTTTTCTGAGAAAATGGGTGTTATTTCCTAAGGGCAAATCCTCTTTGCAATACAAGTGCAGTTTCAGTGCAGTTTCAAGTGCACTTGTAGTATAAAAAGTGTCTACGCCTTTAGTAAATAACAGCCAACAGTGCTTTGTATAAGGTTACACAATCACGCCATTTTCATGACTCCACACATTGCTGTCAGCTAAAACAAACACAAGCAGTAAATGTCACCAAAGATTAATTTTTTTTTTTATTTGATAAATGCTTCACAAATTGTCTGGCATATTGATGGCCCCCCTACCCGCAAAGAACTCAAGGTATCTTAACCGGACATCACGGGCACTCAGGGAGGGCAAGCCAGGACGGCCACTTTCAAGTGCCGTCAGGGTTGTATCATGTAGATTTCCTGCCTCAGGCCCAACTGAGCCAGCATAGGTGGCAGAATGTTGGCGTAAAAAGTTATGGAGAACACAGCACGCCAGGATTAGATGATTAAGTTTATACTGAGCCATATGGATGGGTGTCCAAAATAGGCGGAACCGGCTGGCCATGATTCCAAATGTGTTCTCCACCACTCTTCTGGCTCTGGCCAGCCAGTAATTAAAAACCCTCTGTTCCGAGGTGAGGGTCCTCATCGGGAATGGTTGCATAAGATGGTCCCCCAGCGCAAACGCTTCATCCGCAACAAAGACGAATGGGAGTCCTTCCACATTGTCCTCGGGAGGTGGCAAGTCCAAGCTGCCATTCTGGAGGTGCCTGTAGAACTCTGTCTGGGCGATGACTCCACCATCGGACATCCGGCCATTCTTCCCCACGTCCACATACAAGAAGTCGTAATTAGCTGACACCACTGCCAACATCACAATACTTTTGAACCCCTTATAGTTGAAATAGATAGTACGACCCCGAGTTGGGTGGTGGGACGATGTGGACGTGTTTCCCATCAATTGCCCCTCTGCAGTTAGGAAAGTGCCACAGCTGGGCAAAGTGGGAGGCCACAGTCTGCCATTCCTGTGGCGTGGAAGGAAACTGTTGAGGAAAACAAAAATAAATTACTATTTTTGCACATAAACATAGCAAACAGATTAGGCACAAACATTCTTGGCCAACCTCCAGATAGCATTTATTAAGGGAAAATTAACACCAAAGAATAAGGTAAACCTATCATATCCCCCCCCCCCCCTCATGGGCCATTTCTAACATTATAGGGGGGTAGAATCTTGGACAGGTAATCCTCTCCACTTCATTGAGAGATGAATGCCTAAATACAGGGTATTACTTGGAACAGCCCCTCCTTAGTTACACTATTGGCAACCCACTGGACAGGTAAGAAGTGTCATAATACAAAGATATAAATACACACTGTACACATTTGAGGACATTTGGACATTATGATATTACCTATAAAGATAATAATAGAATACAAAAACTTTAAACACTACCATTGGAAAGTATACAGGCAGGCCCTTGTACTACATGCTTTGGGGAATTCAGCCATACATCTGACCAGTAAAGAGATGGGTGTAGTGTGTATGGGTTTGGCAAAGTCAGCAGATAGATGATTGAGGATAGATAGAGAATTGGGATCAGCTGACTTAGCAGTTGGGGGGAGGGAGGGTTACTAAAAATGATTTGGGGACACCACAAAAACAAAGCCTCTGGCACTCTGCCTAAATTTAAAGCAAAAATCACATTTCTAAACATTTTAGGGGGTGTTTGGGGTAAAGCACTACTATGGAGCTGACAAAATACATTGTTAAGTGACTACATGAGGTGAATATAGGGCAGGAGAGCATGCTGGGGAGGTTATTGTAGGCAAATATGTATGAAGGGCAAAAAAAATAATTACGTAAAAATCCTGCATGAATGAGGGCAAAGGGGACATTCACAGCATATTCCAATCATGGTAATTAGGGAATGAGGAAAGATATACAATATCTTAGCAAACATTATATACAATAAAATCTGATATTAAAGGATAAAAATCTTACCTTCATATACTCCTTCTGCAGGACCTGGATGATGGCCGAACAGGTCTCTGGGATAATGATCCCCAGAGCCTGGGGGAGATGCCTGTCGAGAACTTCAAGTCCTGCAGGCTTCTCCCTGTCGCCAAGTACCGCAGGGTAGCGACCAGCCTCTGCTCCAGAGTGATGGCTTGCCTCATGCAGGTATCCTGCCTGTTGATATAGGGGGTCAGCGAAGCCAGCAGACGGTGAAATACGGTGTCCGTCATCCTGAGAAAGTTCCTGAAATCATCAGGATTATTCTCACTGATCTCACGGAGCAAAGGCATATGAGAGAACTGGTCACGCTGAAGCAACCAATTCTTGGTCCATGAACTCCTCCCCACCCTGTTCATGGACTGGACTTGTGTCAAGGTCAGGACCCCAACACCAAGCCCCCGCACAGCACGAACTCTACGAGGAGTACGTATACGAAACATGGTTAGAAAATGGTCGGCTGCTCAGAACGAAGCAACAGAATGCACTGAAGAACAGCAAGGCCTGTGAAGAGCGACCTGAAAAACAGTAACGAACGAACAAGAACACAATGACTACTTAAAGTCACATGGAACTTGCTTGCACGCACTGAAGAGCAGATACAAACCCACAAGCACAAACTGAACCGCAGAAAACGATCTGAAAGCCACAAGTCTGAAAAAGCGCGAATCGTCTCTCACCAAACTTTTACTAACACGAGATTAGCAAAAGGAGCCCAAAGGGTGCCGCGCTTGGTTCTGAACTGGCCTTTTCTAGTCTCGTTGTACATGCTTGACGTCACCGCGTTGTTGGCGATCGGAAATTCCGACAACTTTGTGCGACCATGTGTACGCAAAACAAGTTTGAGCCAACATCCGTCAGAAAAAATCCTAGGATTTTGTTGTCGAAATGTCCGAACAAAGTCCGACCGTGTTTATGGGGCATAAGAGTGATAACAACAATTTTTCCAAGTGTGTGTGGCCACAACCAGGTGAGGAGTACAAAGACAAGTGTGTCTTGGCTACAGTCAAGCATGGTGGTGGGAGAGAGGAGGGGCCGGCGAGGAGGACCGCATTATGAGAGCTGGAAAGTGTGTAATCCAGACTACTGTTATGAAGTAGGCATGTGCATTTCGTTTCGTTCCGAATCGAAATTCGGACAAATTTTTCATTATTCGGAAATTCGGATGCATCCGAATTTCCGAATTACAAAAGTAAAGAATTTAAACGA